>NC_063168.1:70629483-73509483 GCF_023159225.1 Perognathus longimembris pacificus | reverse complement strand
GATTTTTTGGGCTGGGAATAGGGCCTAGTGGCAAGAGTGCCTGACTCGCAACTGCAGGTGAGCCAGGGACTGCTAGAATTTCATGGGTAAGAAAGACCATTTTGTATTAGCAAACTATCGGTGACTCTCCATCTTCTGAACGCCCAAGGAATCAGCTGTGAGACCCGAGCAGCTCAGAGCCCCCGTCTCATGGTTGGAGTTGTACCTTAAGCGGTGTGTACAGGAAGCTCCGCACACCACAGTGCCGTGTCTCACAGATGCTGCAGGTTCCCTCACTCTTCTGGAATACCCACAGCTGTGTGCGGGCTCCGGGGGGCACGCCACAGGGACCGAGTCTCCATCGGGAACCTGGGTGCTAACGCGGTCAGGGCTGACATGAGCCCGCCGCGGGCCCTGCTGGGCTAGGGATGGTTTATGTCTGTTCAGTTCTCCTGCCTCTCGCCCAAGAGGCTTTCCTTCCCAGCCCTGAGCACCTGCCAAACCCCACCCAGCCTCTCCCCTCAGGCCGCAGCTTCCAACTGGAATCAATTCCTAAGAAAAGGAGGGGCAGGCGCCAGGCTCCCTGTCCAGAACTCATGGTGTGTGTGTGTGTGTGTGTGTGTGTGTGTGTGTGTGTGTGTGTACATATGTGTGTATACATGTGTGTACAGGCGCACATCTTTTGTTTGTTATTTACAATGAGAAGTTTGATCTAGAACAGCCTAGTCTGCCGTTGTCTGAAAATAGTCTCTATTGTTGGTGTTAAATTTTTTATCATGTAAAATTTTTCAGTAGAGGCATAGCTAGTGCCAATAGGCCTTGCACGTCTAGCTAAGAGACACCTATCTAATTTTTTTCAGTAGATAATACAATAAATTGCAATCTACTCATTGTCCAGCCTAAAGAATGGTCTGCCAATCTTGAATCTGTCCCATCCTTCCCCCTCCTCTGTGGATTATTTCAGAGTGAATCCAAACCAGTTTTTCCCAAAGTTTTCATTAGTGTACGTTAGTTATATAGAGAGAATTTGATGTTGATATTTACACACACATATACACACACAATGAGTGTGGATCAAATTGATGCTTCCTCATTGTTACAAATAAGCTTTCTTTTTTTTTTTTTTTTTTGGCCAGTCCTGGGCCTTGGACTCAGGGCCTGAGCACTGTCCCTGGCTTCTTCCCGCTCAAGGCTAGCACTCTGCCACTTGAGCCACAGCGCCACTTCTGGCCGTTTTCTGTATATGTGGTGCTGGGGAATCGAACCTAGGGCCTCGTGTATCCGAGGCAGGCACTCTTGCCACTAGGCTATATCCCCAGCCCCACAAATAAGCTTTCTAAGAACCATTGGAAATACAATGATAGACACAAAAATAATGAATTGTCTCAGCAAGGCAAAATTTACTTCTGCAGAAGGGAGCGCCATGCACCAGAAATTTGGCAAGCAAGCACAGAGCAGGCACGCTGCTCCTTATTCATTCCTAATGCAGCAGACCCCGCCCCCCCCCCGTTCTGATTGGGTGAGCTCAGGTGCACAATCTGCCCATAACTGACTAGTTTGAATAGGGCAAAATGTATTTACATGAGGTGACTTTGAAATAGGTCATCTCAAAATACACCTGCACCATCTGCCATTTCTTGAACAGCCTGGGCCACATCTTAATTCCATCTTGAAACCAGTTTAAGATAAAACTTTACCTTTCAAAAGTCCTCCCTGATGGGTGCTGGTGGCTCACGCCTGTACTCAGAAGGCTGAGATCTGAGGATCGCGGTTCAAAGCCAGTTTGGGCAAGAAAGTCCAAGACTCTTATATTCAATGAACCACCTGAAAACTGGAAGTGGCACTGTGGCTCCAAGTGGCAGAGCACGAGCCCTGAGCAAAGGAAGCCCAGGGACAGCGCCCAGCCCTGAGGAAGCAGCTTTGCTCCGCCAGGCGCTTTCCGCCGTGATGTTCAGCCTCACCTCCAGCCCACAGTAAGGGACCAGGGCGCCTTGAACTGAAATCTCTAAAGCCGTGAGCCAAAGGAATCCTTCCTCCTTCAAGCTGAGGTCCCCAGGTATTTTGCTACAGCAACCAACAGCTAACAACACAAGGTCCAGATAAAATATGGTCCAAAAGAAAATGCCTCAGGATGGTGCAATGTAGGTTCTAGATCAAAAAAGCAAAAAACAAACAAAACAGAAACTGAATGCCTCCCCCATCTAACAAAGAATGGTTTTAGTTTCTTGGGTTTGTGGATGAATTATTGTTGCATACAGAGACAGTACCAAGCAAACCAAGTGTGAGGCCATCTCTAAATCCCTGAGTTGTAACAGTAAAGGAAAATACTTTATGACTAAACTACGAAGAATATTCACCAAGTCATGATAATATTTGTGCTGACTTATCAAAAACGCTGGGCACATTGAGAAGAAGAAGGGAAGAGATGCTGCTCTTTTTGAGGAAGAAAGCAATAAAGAATGGATAAACTGGCGGGGGGGGGGCAGGCCAAGAAACCGTACTGAAGACATATTCTTTAAAAGAAAAAAAAAAAAGAGGAAAATTCCAGCACCGTTTAAAGACCTAGAGGAGCTAGCTGGTGGCTGAGAAGCAGAGCTCAGGTGAGAAGTGGCAGGGCTATTTTTGTTAGAAGTGTTAAAACATTTGCCCTTTAAAACCATGTAGCTGGTTTACTCCGATAGAACAGAGGAGGAGAGAGCCTGTGACTGTGGCGCAGGTCTTAAATACATGATGCCTGTGAACTGACTTAGGAAGTCCCGCCTGCCGACCGTGGGAATGCGCGCGAGCCTACGGAGCCGGGCGAGAGTCCTTCCGGTCCTCCCAGGCCTCTGGCCAGTGCTCCTCCTCGAGGGCCAGGGTCTGGGCGGCTCGCTGCGCCCCCTCAGCGCGATCCAGCCCACCATCTCCTGTAGACGAGCTGAGGTTTCTCACGTGGCCTTACTGAGGTTTGAACTCGGGGCCTTATCGCTTGAGCTAGACCTCCTGCTCTGCATTTAGCTGGTCATTTTGGAGCTGGAATTTAGCAAACTTCTACTTCTGCTGGCCTCAAACTGCAGTCCTCCCGCTGCAAGCCTCCTGAGTAGCACTAGGCGGACTTTTACTGCTTGTTGTTGTTGTTGGCAGTGTCAGGATTTGAATTTGGGGCCTAGGCACTGTCCCTGAGGTCTTTGCTCAAGGCTAGTGCTCTACCACTTTGAGCCAAATTGCCACTCCCAGTTTTCTGGTGTTTAACTGGAGATAGTTTCACAGATTTTCCTGCTTTGAATGGCGGTCCTCAGATCTCAGCCTTCTGAGTAGCTAGGATTACAGGTGTGAGCCACCAGCCCCCAGCAATTTTTTTTTCTTTTTTTGCCAGTCCTGGGCCTTGGACTCAGGGCCTGAGCACTGTCCCTGGCTTCTTTTTGCTCAAGGCTAGCACTCTGCCACTTGAGCCACAGCGCCACTTCTAGCTGTTTTCTATATATGTGGTGCTGCGGAATCAAACCCAGGACTTCATGTATACAAGGCGAGCACTCTTGCCACTAGGCCATATCCCCAGCCCCAACCCAGCAATTTTTATATTTTTTTAAGTGATAAATAAAAGGAACAGGGGCTGGGAATGTGGCTTAGTGGTAGAGTGTTGTGATCTTGCCTCAACTTCCCTAGTGCTGGGATTACAGCTGTGTCAGGTATGTACACTGGTGTGTGTGTGTGTGTGTGTGTGTGCTGATAGAGTGTATATAAATACACTGGCGTGCATGCATGTGTGCATAGGTGTAGGCCTGTATAAATGCATTTGTGTGCATGTCTGTCGATACACTGGTGTGTGTGACGTGTGTATATATGAATGTACTGGTTGTGTGTACGTATTTGCTGGTGCGCATGTATGTGTTTACACATGCACACCCCCCCCCCCCCAGCATGCTTTCTGGTGGAGCAGCTCCCGCTCGCTCCGCCCCTCCCCTCTGTCTCCACGCTGGCTTTGTGTCTGGGGCAGACTCAGCCCGGCAGCGCCACCTGCTGGCCTCCTGCTGCCTCAGGCCAACCTGATTGGCCACCAGTGTGGCGACCCAGGACTTTGGGGAGAGGGAGGGGGGTAGAGGGACGACACCCAAGGACCAGCGCAAACCTCCCCACCTTGTCCCTCCTTGTGGTGGGGCAAGTTGAAACCACTGCTGGTTGAGTAGCGCTTCTGGAATCTTCCTGCCAAAGATAGGACCCCGAATGGACTCACAAGGAGGCAGAGAAGGTCCTCAAGGGGGGGTAGCCTACGACACTTGTCAAAAGTGTCAAGGTCATGGAGGTCAAGCAAAGATGAAGGCTGCAGGACTCTGAGGAGACACGACAGCTCCGTGCCTGGGTCTGCTCCGTGTCCAGGGCTGGCTGGGCCCCGGGTGAGAGGGGACCTCCTGCTGGGGGGGGGCGCGCGTGGTGACAGGAAGAAGCCCTCCCCCACAGGAAATGCGCTGCGCCGTGGACGGCAGGGGCGAGCAGAGGGGACGGGGCGGGTGATTCACTGCCACGGGTTCCGGGGAAAAACAGAGCACCTGATAAAGGGGCAGATCGTTCCGGGCGTCTCTCGGTCAGCAGTAGATGTATCATCTAGACCAAAACCAAAAAGTGATTGGAGGCATGGCTCAGTGAGCTGAGCAGCAGCGAATGAGAGAAAGTGGCAGATACCAAGCTCAAGTCCTGGTCTCAGAACTAAAACAAAAAGGAAGAAGGGAAAAAAAGGTATCTGAGAACATAACAGTGCCATTGGCCGAAAGGAGTCAACAGACCTGTAGGCCTTCACCCCCATCAGAGTGAGGCCAGAAAGCAGCAAGTCTTAACAAAATTTTTTAAAAATCAAAATAATCTTCTGAATCCTAACCGACTATAATGGAATTAAAAGTAGACATCAATAGTAAGACACGCTACAGAAACTGATCGAACACACAGAACTCCAACAGCACACTTTTGAACAGTGAGTCAGGGAAGACATTAGGGAGGAAGCAACCTCCCAGAAGCTTCCACACACAGAGGCAGTGCTAGAGCCATGCGGGCCTTTTTGAAGAAGTCAGAGAGGGCTGGCAGAGGGCTAACCAGTGAGCGGAAGCTATAGGTACCAAGTTTGAGTCCCAGTGTTGGGCCAGAGAGAGAGAGAGAGAGAGAGAGAGAGAGAGAGAGCAAACAAATAACCCAATGACGCACCACCTCAAGCTCTTAGCTACACAAGAACCCGTCAAACCCAAAATCAGGAAAGAAGTGATAAAAAATTAGGGCAGAAATGAGCTAAATGGAGACTAAAAGAACAACACAACCAAATAAAAGATAAATAAAAATTTAAGACCTATAGCCAAACTAATCAAAAACAGAAGAAAGACTCAATAAAACTAAAAATAAAAAGAGGAATAGTATGACAAATACCAATGAAATTCAAAGAATCGTTATGGATTTCTTAGCCTTTCATTATGAAATGTTTTGAAAGCTTATTTTCTAATAAATCGAAGAACCGGAAGAAATGGATACGTTTCTAAATATCTACGACCTACCAGGAGGATGTAAACAACTTAAACATCTGTAATGAGCAGTGACATTGAAATATTAGCAAAGAAAGTGATGGACCAGGCCGACCATGACCTGAAACCTCCGAAAGGATCTCAGCTTGGTTCACGTTAGCTGTGCGATCCCAGGCAAGTGACGTAAGCTGTCTGAGCCTCAGCTTCCTACCAGGCAAAGTCAGAACGGTGATGTCTACCTTGTCGGGTTGTAGTCAGGATGAGAAAGGGTTATGCAGACCGTCCGTTCTGTGTGGGTTCCAGTCATCGACCTTTGGCAGTCTGCCTCAAAGCCTCCTGGGAACCCCCCTTATCAGCAGTTTTACAACCATTCTGGAAGATTCCAATCAAACCATTTACAGTTTCCCAAATGCATTACAGTCCTTCTTACTATCACGATTATCATGCCATCGTGACAGTGCTCACATCTGGGGTATCCTTAGATTCCTACTCAGCCTATTAAACCCAGGTGAGCAGTCTCATGTGTGTGTGTGTGTGTGTGTGTGTGCGCGTGCGCGCGCATAATTTTACCCTATGTACTTGTGTGGGTTTTCTTTCTTTTTTTTTTTTTTTTTTTTTAGCAATATTGGGGTTTGAATTCAAGGCCTCACTATTGCTAGGCAAGTGTTCTACAATTTGAACTACACCCCTAACCCTTGAAATGTCTCATTTGGCATACCCACAAATGTGCCGATATTCCCTTCTGGGTCTAGTCAGTTGTTATTACATCAATAAGCAGTATAGTGACCTTCCATTGAATGAATCTATTCTCTCACCTCTCACATAACTATGCAACCTGTTTGCTTTATGTATGAAAAAGCTGAGCTTCCAAGATAAGTCAACTGGATGTGACAGTTCATGCCTAGGATGCCAGCACTCGGGAGGCTGGGGGAGGAGGACTGCAAGTTTGAGGCTAGCCTTGACTACATATCAAAACTACATGTCTCGACCACCTCCACCACCCCGGCCCCAAATAAAAAAGAAATGCCTTCATTAGCTTGCTGGAGGCCTGACAGTTGAAATGGGGCAGAGCTGGAACTCCAGCCTCAGGCTTCCTGGGACAGAGCCAGGATCCCAGCGAGGTTCTCTTGGCTCCGTCCCCTGCACCCCTGCACCGGGAGCCTCAGGGGTGGGCAGGGGACAAGCTAGAGTGATCCAGGAACGGTCTCTCCCTTCCCCGTGCAGTGCATGGACTGACCACCAGGGGGCACAGCTGCGTTGCTCCAGCGGCCAGGGGCTGCCTGGCCTTCTCCTGGGCGTGCCCGGCCCTGGCGGACGCCCGCCTCCCACTGCAGAGTGGCTGGCAGGAAGAATTCCCGTGCCAGGGGCCGAACACCAGGATGCAGAGCATGAAATCGAGTCTAAGGAAACGGGGCGCCTCCCTCCTCCCTCGTCTGTGTCGTCAGAGGCCACCTGCTGAGCTCCCCAGGCTCGGAGGCCCTGGACCTGGGCACTGTCCCTGGCTTCTTTCGCTCAAGGCGAGCACTGTGCCCCTTGACGTGGAGTTTCCTGCCTGGGCTGGCTTTGAACCTCCATCCTCATGCCTCAGCCTCCTGAGTAGCTAGATTTACAGGCCTGAGCCGCCGGTGCCCGGTCCCGCCTTGATTCTTTAAGTGAGGGTGCAGGGCAGTGGGGGTGGGGGGTCCTCCCAGCTCCGGCCTCCAGGTCCCCCCATCATCCCGCCTCCAGTGCCACCGGCCCCGCGGTCCCTGTGGCCTTTGGCAGCCAGCCACGCCCTCCGCCGCCGTCTGCAACTGCGCTTGTTACTGTGCTCAGTGAGCCGGCTTAGAGGCCTGGTAAAGACCGGGGTCTGCCCCTCGTCCCGTGCACACGGGGGTGTCAGTAAGCGTGCAGATTGGGCTGCAGATTTCCCAGCAGTCCCGTGGGCATCCTAACCACGCAGCTTTCCTCGTAGTAGGCGTCTCCTTTCAATGGGCACCGGGTGAACCTCCACAGGCCTGTGCGGGGGTGAGCACCTCACCGCACACTTTCTGGAGTCACCCTGCCACCGGCAGGGCAGGCTGGGGGCTGGGGGAATTCGGGAGATGGGGCTGTAGCTCAGGGGTGAAGTGCTTACTGGACGGGCCCTGGGAGCGAGCCTCAACATCAGAAAGACAAAGACACGGGTGGTGCGGGTGAAAAAGGGGGGTGGCGGCTCGCTGGGGTTCAGGCCGCCCAGAGCGAGACGCCCCGTGGAGGCTGAGACCGAGACTCTCAACCCAAAGCCAGCCTAGTCGGGAAAGTCCCTGGGACTCTTCTCTCCAGTGAATCACCAGAAAGCTACTCGAGAAGCTGTGGCTCAAGGGGTAGAGCGCTGGCCTTGAGCAAAAATAAAATAAAAGCTCAGGGACAGCGCCCAGGCCCTAAGGTCAAGCCCCAGGACCAGCACTGATGCAACACACACACACACACACACACACACACACACAGATAATAATGATTTTAAAACAGGCTCTTAACAACCGAACCGATTAAGAGGAGAGAGCTGGGTTCTTTAAGGGAGAGACTTGCAGTGAAGATGTTGATTCTCACATCACTCTGCAAATTCATCGTAATTTCAAGGTTTGGAGGACATTTTGAGAGACACACACGAATCCATGTTCATAAGGAAGGAAGCAAATAGATGAGGAGAAACGTCTGATAGAAGGAGATTGAAGAGGAACTCGCCGTCCCGGATTTCTGAAGGCACATACACAGCCACAGCCCCGCGGCTGGCAGACACAGCGCAGGCCTTCACAGCGACTACACACGCAGTTCAGTTCGTTCCTGCAGGCAGGAGCAATTTGTTGAGTGCTTATTTTATGTCAGACAGTGTTTTAGGTCCTCTCCACATGGAAGTCCCATTCCAGTTAGAATAGGCAGGAGAGGTCTAAGTACACGATACACACAACCCTACCCAAGGCAGAACTAGTCCTTCAGGCTCCGGCGGCACAGGCTGAGTTAAGATATATCATGTGGCCATTTTTAAAAAAATATTTTGAGACCTGTTGCTCAGGATAGATGCCTAGGAGTGGTATGGCTGGGTCATAGGGTAGGCCTATGTTGAGCTTTTTGAGGAACCCCCATACTGTTCTCCAAAGTGGTTGTACTAATTTGCACTCCCACCAACAATGGAGAAGGGTTCCTCTTTCCCCGCACCCCCTCCAGCATTTGTTGTTGCCTGAGTTCAGAGTATAGGCCATTCTAACTGGGGTGAGGTGGTATCTCAGGGTTGTTTTTATTTGCATTTCCTTTACTGCCAGGGATGTTGAACATTTCCTCATATGTTTCTTTGCCATTTTTATCTCTTCTACTGTGAAGTCTCTCTTTAGCTCCTTTGCCCATTTCCTAATTGGTTTACTGGGCTTGGAGGGAGTTAGTTTTTTGAGTTCTCTGTAGATGACAGATATCAGGCCTTTGTCTGTTGCTGTGCTGGTGAAGATCCTTTCCCATGTGGTTGGCTGTCTTTCTAGTTTAGTGACTATGTCCTTAGCTGTGCAGAAACTTTTTAATTTGTAGTAGTCCCATTTGTCGAGTCTCTCCCCTAACTGTTGTGCCCTGGGACTCTATTCAGGAAGTTCCTTCCTGTGCCTATAAGTTCTAGCGACTTTCCTACTCTGTCCTTCAGTAGTTTTAGGGTTTCAGGTCTGATGTTGAGGTCCTTGATCCATTTTGAGTTGATCTTGGTGAATGGTGATAGGCTTGGGTCTACTTTGAGTTTTCTGCATGTCGGGCCAAGGTGTCTTAAATGGACGTCAAAAGCATAGTCCATAGAAAGCTGGATAAATTGGGTTTTACCAAAGTAACTTTTGCTCTTAGGAACATTGTCAAGAAAGAAATGAAAATAAAATCTATACACAAAGAGGAAATATTTGCAAACCATGCGACTGATGACCTGGGCGTACTACCACATGCAGTTTATTGGTTGAGATGGGGGTCTCACAAACGTTTGGCCCCATCTGACCTCAAACTACGATCCTCCTGATCTCCTGAGTATCTGGCATTAGAGATATGAACCACTGTGTCCAGCCCAAACTATACTGTTTTGTTTTTGTGGTGGTGGTGGTGGTGGTGGTGGTTTGGGGCAGTACTGTGGTTTGAACTCGAGGCTGGCACTTCTTAAACAGTCACTCTTACAGCTGGGACTCTCCGCCAGCACTAATTTAGTGGTTGGTTTAGAAATAGAAGGTTCTCGGGCTGGGAATATGGCCTAGTTGTAGAGTGCTTTCTTCGTATACATGAGGCCCTGGGTTCGATTCCTGAGCACCACATATACAGAAAATGGCCAGAAGTGGCGCTGTGGCTCAAGTGGCAGAGTGCTAGCCTTGAGCAAAAAGAAGCCAGGGACAGTGCTCAGGCCCTGAGTCCAAGGCCCAGGACTGGCAAAAAAAAAAAAAAAAAAAAAATAGAAGCTTCTCATTGTAATTGCAACATAGGTATTCATTCTATTTAGGTATTGAGAACTTTCTGCCCTGGCTGACCTTGAGTTTTAATCCTCCCAATCTCAGCCTCCTAAGTAGCAAGGACCAAATTATGCACTTTCACGTGTGAGATTTATTTTAGGTTAAGTCTCTTGCATTAACACTGATTTAACAAAAGGAAAAGGGGAAAATACCCCTCTTATTTGTATAGACCAGCTTCCACACAATCGCAGGCCCCCAGCAAGGAGTCCTGCCTTCCCAAGAGGCTTGTAGACATGTTCTCCCAGTAATTCACAGGGGCAACAGTGTTGTGCCAAAATGCCAAGTCGCAAGACCACCACCAAGAAGACCACCGAGACTCAGACATTCCGAAATGCAAAATCAAGGCAAGGCTTTATTTAAGCGAGCTGCAACTCGGGCCTCGTCCTACCCACCGACACAGCGGAGGTTAGGAGGGAGCCTCGAGCTGTGATTACACAGGGCTTATAAAGGCAAAGAACAAGGTTACAACAATCAGCTGCTCAAGCAAGCAAGATTAGGACACAGGTACAAATCTGATTGGCTCAGGGTTTGATTATAAAATGGGGCTCACGTGGTAAAATGGGGTTCATGTGGTAAAGTGGAGCCTGACTTCAAAGTCTGGCACTTCATTTCCCCCTTTTTCTTTTTGGTACCTTGGGAGCCAATCATGGCTCCATTCTGTCCATTTCAATGGCTTGCATGTCTAGCGGATGATATAGAGGTAAGGCATGGGCCAATAGGGCCCAAAGTAGTAACCAAAGGGCTTGTCACAATTTCTTACAAGTACAGTCTCTGTACCTCTGTTTTGCATGCCTCTACTTTATCCTGCCCTCAGCTTCCCCAAAACAACTCTGGTCCCTCGGTTTTAAAGGGGGGCTGATGGGTGAAGATCATCCATCTTCTGTAACTTCTTCAGGCTGACTCAGGGGCGTAGACCTTACCTAGCCAGGAACATATAACCTTATCTACTTTACCAAGGGACTGCAGGATTACTGCAAACTGAAAATTAACTTTCAGCTATACAGACTTACCATTTGCTGTATAGTGTTTAGTATCCAAATGTAAGCAACAAAATAATACATAAACTTCTCAGCTGTGCTCTAAGGGTCGGGTGGCTATACCCGTATTCCTGAGCAAGCCCAAAACTACCTAAAATAAGGGGGTCACCTCACTTTGGAGTGAGCTGCCAAAATAACATCAACACTAGCCAGGGTAGTAAGGAAAGAAGGCAAAAAGAAAATTATAACAATATTCAGTCTAACTTTCTTTTCTTGAGGCAAAGGCAAAGCGGCTGAGTTGGGTGCTTGGAGACCTCCCATGTTCCACCACGGTAGTCGTCGTCCAGGGGAAAGGGGTCAGCTGGCCTGGCGTGGAACCAATGAACCCATGTGGCGATGCCGTCTAGGGTTCCTTCTACCGTGGTTCTAAGGATTTCAGTCCCCTGGTCTGAATAAATGGGGGGTAGGGACAGAAGCAGAATCATGTAATGCCTTAAGTTGGGGCCACATATTCTTGTGCACGAGCTGCAAATAATCGAGTTTACACAAAAATTCAGCATCATCCAAATCAGCAAGCAATTCAGTTTGAAGGCTAGGGATAATGGGGGGCGGGGGGGTACCCATACATCATTTCAAAAGGAGTAAAGCCAAGCTGATAGGGAGAATTTCTTACTCTAAGCAGAGCAAAAGGAAGGAGTGACACCCAGTCTGCGCCAGTCTCTAAGGCCGGTTTAGTTAAGGTCTCTTTTACAGTCCGATTCATTTTCTCTACCTGTCCTGAACTCTGGGGTCTATAAGCACAATGCAATTTCCAATCCGTCCCCAGTGCTGTGGCTATTCCCTGACTTACTTTTGAGACGAAAGCCTGTCCGTTGTCTGACCCAATGGTGGATGGGAAGCCATACCTGGGTAGGATTTCTTCCAGGATCTTCTTAGCCACTACATTCGCAGTCTCATGCTTTGTTGGATAGGCTTCAACCCATCCTGAAAAAGTGTCTACAGAAACTAGCAAATATTTGTAATTTCTGTGGAATCTACTTCCCAATACATGCCTGGCCTATTCCCACAGAGGCGAGCTCCTTTAGTAATCTGTTGATTGGGGGCATTGGCAAGCTGACAGGCCTTGCAATTTTTAACAATATCTTAAGGACACAATCTCAGGTCTACGAGCTTTCTTTCCTAAACAGATGTATCAGCTTAAAATTCTCACTGCCAGTCAGAGCTTTGAGTAAATACAGGTTGAGATTTTAATCTATCCTCTCATTTGACAAACTTACCCTTACAAACCACTATCACAGATGACTGGCAAGTTCCTGCCCAGTAGACAGACATGGGCATTGGAAAGGCATGCTTACGAACTATTCTTCTAGGACTTCCCGGCTTTGATTAACTTTTGAAAGGCCAAACAGGAGTGACTCTAGGATCTGACACCATCTCTGCCATCCAAGCAGTGGCTTACTGCCTCTGGATGCTCCATCACTTTTGTCCCAGGAGGAGTGACTTTCCACTGGACTTGGACTCAGGGCCTGAGCGCTGTCCCTCAGCTCTCCAGATCAAGGCTAGCACCCTACCACTTTGAGCTCCACACCACTCTGTTCCCAGCACTCTGCTGGCTGATTAGAGACAAGTCTCTCACAGGGACCTTTCTTTTGCCCGGGCTGGCTTCGAACCGCAGATTCAGATCAGTGAGTCTTATAAGGGGCCACTTTACTCCAATTATAAGCAACAAGGTGGTCCACACAGAAGTAGTTTTTAAGCATGCTCTTACCTTGAACTTATTAAGGGCCAGTATTAGATCTTGACAAACTTGTAGGATTCACCTGTGCTTCTCTGTGGGCCTGCTGGAAACTGTTACAAAAAACCTACAAAGAAGCTGGAATGGCAATTAAACATTTTGGTAGCCATAATTCTCCCTCTCACTTTGCAATAATTATTTAGGACAATTTTACTTCCAAATTTCTTATCTAGAAATGTATTCTTGATTTCCAATGCCTTTTTAACACTTACCCAACACTTTAGCTTTTATCTGCATCGGAAAAACTGAAGCTCACAGGCATTCTGAAACCAGGTGCTGCCCTTTGCCTACGGGCTGCTTGTTTCAAAAGAGCCTCTTTTTTTTTTCTTCAGTCCCAGTTACTGCATGGCATGAAGACCTTTGAATTTTTCCTTAATGCAAGAATTACAATTAGAAATACTTATCCATTCAGCTTTCCAATATATTAGTGAGAAACATTGGCCCATTTTGCCATTTCTTCCTACATACATAGAGTTAATGAGCATTTACTTCTATCCCCATTAGTTTAGTATATATATATATATATATATATATATATATATATATATATATGTCCTTTTAAATCCAAATTTCTGACACTTAGCTCTGATTTTTTTTTTAATTTTCATTAAAGAACCCTGAGAAGTCCTTTAAAGCATTTGGTAATGCCCAAACTTGATGACCATTTGAATTTAAACTTAAACTTAGTTTTGCATCATACTGCAGTCTTGAACATGTTCACACTCACACATGCACACACATACATTGTCAAAAGATCTTAAAGCGCGCTGAATAAGCATCAGCCGTACATTTTAAGACAAAAACTTTTAACAAATGATTTTAGCATTCTCCAGCCTCATTTTCCAGGGCTTGATAATTTTAGTAAAACATTTTTAGTCTTAGTAAAACATTTTAGCACACCAAATAATTTTCTGCTTAAAAAGGCTGGGTGGGGGTCCCCCTAGAGTTCTTTCTGTGGACACTCACACTCTGATTGTGAACCATCGCCTGTACATCTTTCCAATGAGCTATGCAGGTTTGACACAAAAGAGACTGTTAGACTTACAAACAACACAGAGATGACAGTGCGGCATGGTGAGGTCACTCCCTGCCACCTGTAGGTGGCTTGGGCTGGCCCTATGTCCACCCCTGTCGGCAGCTGCAGGTCAGGACTTGGGGCTGATGCGTCCATGTCCTGGGCTGTCGGCGCCGGCGAGTTGACTGGGCAGGACCCTCCGGAGCGGAGGGCACAGCTGAAACATTTTCCTCAGAGTCCTCCTCTTGTAGAGTTAACTGGGGTGGGGAGTATGGAGCGGGAAACATTTCCTCCTCCGTGTGTCCTCCCTGGAGGACAGGTGGGTACAATTTCTTCTCTTCCTTCTTGGTTTCTCTCTTGTCTGGATGGCCCGAACGAGGGCTGTAGATTAGGCGTTGCAAAGTCCTGATCTTACCTATGTCAAAGCTCCCTCACTTAGCTCCCTCAAAGGTGGGCCATCCTGACTTGCACCGGGTGATCCACTTTTCCTTCTTAAGGGCCACAACTTGGTTCTGAGCTATCTCCTTAACCTCCCTCCAGTGAGCTAGGATCAAGTCTAGGGGGCTAGATGGAGGTCCCCAAGATAGAACGTTACCCATAGCTCTGATCAGATGTTCAGTCCAAAAGGCTACAAAAAACAAAACAATACAAAAGGAAGAAAACACACACAGGCCTGAGAACAAGAAAAGCTATGAGTTGGAGATCTCCCAAGCTGGCCCACAACCTCCTACAAGGGAGCAGAAGGAGTGGACCCGAGTTGGCCCACAACCTCCTGCAAGGGTGCAGAAGGAGTGGACCCGAGTTCAAGGCGGGGTTCCAGGGGTCCCCCTTCAAGGGTGGAGAGTATGGGGCGTCCCCCAGTCTCCCCAGGATTGCCAAGTAAGCACGTCCGCTTCGACAACCCCTCCAAGAGATAAGCAAAAGCAAAACAGACAAACAAATTACAGGACAAGACAAATGAACAGCGCTGTTTTCTTACCTTCGGAGTCTGGGATCTCGGGGGTCTCTGGGGCTATCCCGGACGAGCCCCCAAATGTTGTGCCAAAATGCCAAGTCGCAAGACCACCACCAAGAAGACCACCGAGACTCAGACATTCCCAAATGCAAAAGCAAGGCAAGGCTTTATTTAAGCGAGCTGCAACTCGGGCCTCATCCTACCCACCGACACAGCGGAGGTTAGGAGGGAGTCTCGAGCTGTGATTACACAGGGCTTATAAAGGCAAAGAACAAGGTTACAACAATCAGCTGTTCAAGCAAGCAAGATTAGGACACAGGTACAAATCTGATTGGCTCAGGGTTTGATTCTAAAATGGGGCTCACGTGGTAAAATGGGGTTCATGTGGTAAAGTGGGGCCTGACTTCAAAGTCTGGCACTTCAAACAGAAATGTAGCTTCTAGTACTAACAATATGAAAAATCATCTTTAAGCCAGGAGCTGGTGGCTCATGCCTATAATTCTAGCTACTCAAGAGGCTGAGACCTGAAGATCGCAGTTCAAAGCTAGCCAGGGTGGGAAAGTCCATGAGACTCTTATCCCCAATAAACTATTCAGAAAAAAAAAAAGCCAGGGCTGGAAATGTGGGCCTAGTGGTAGAGTGCTTGCATTGCATGCATGAAGCCCTGGGTTCGATTCCTCAGCACCACATAAACAGAAAAAGACAGAAGTGGCGCTGTGGCTCAAGTAGTAGAGTGCTAGCCTTGAGCAAAAGAAGCCAGGGACAGTGCTTGGGCCCTAAGTCCAAGCCCCAGGACTGGCCAAAAAAATAAAGAAAAGAAAAAGAAAAAGAAGCCAGAAGGCACTACGGCTCAAGTGGTAGAGCACTAGCCTTGAGCATAAAGAGGCTCAAGGACAGTGCCCAGGCCCTGAGTTCAAGTCCCAGGACTACTTTTTTTTTTAATGTCTTTAATAGTTCCTAGTGAATAACAGAAGTAGATTAGACATCTGGATAAAGGAGAGACAATATGTAGACATCAAAGAAGCTCACAGTGAACATCTACAAGGATGACACCATTGATGAGGTCATATTTCCCCATGGCTGCTTGAAAAGCACTGCATTACAAGAAGTGACCACCTAGACTACAGGAAGTGACCGCCTACACTACAGGAAGTGCTCACCCACTGGTCTGGGTGCTTCAGGTGTGCCCGAGGGCTCCTCCAGAGGCTCTGAGGGAGAATCTTCTCTGGGCCTCTCTGCTCGGCCTGGTGTCCTCCTTCTATGCCTGTTCCCAGGTTCGAATTTCCCCTTCTCTTGTGATGAGTGAAGAAAATGCCCCTGCTTGCAATCACTTTTAAAGTAAACTGAAACTGAAAAAAAAAGAAAACCTAATTTTCCCTTCTTGTTGTACCAGTCGCCCTGGATTAGTGACCTCATTTTACTTTATTTTTTAAATTTTTCTAAAGGATTGGTTGTGTCTTTTTTTTTTTCCTTTTAAGTGTGAGACCAGAACTTGAACTTGGTACCTGACACTTGGGCTTCCTGGCTAGCGTTCTCCCGACTGAGCCAGACCTCCAACCTCTAGTTTAAAATGTTTTGTTGTTGTTATAAAGATGATGTATCGAGGGGTTACAGTTAACATAAGTCAGGTGATGAGTCCGTTTCTTTTTGGACAACATCATCCCTTCCCACGTTCTCCAGATTTTCCCTCCCGTCCCCACCCACAAGTGGTACAGTTCATTTTCAGTGTAGTATCTAGTGAGAATCACTGCTGCATTTCTTCGCCCTTTGTCCCTCCATTTCTGTGCTCTCTCCTTACCCTCCCAAAGACAGATAAACAAACACTACAACAAGAATAGAAAATTAAAAGAGCAACAAAGACAACTCCTTGTTTCCATTTCCTGGGGCTCATTTCAATAAATATTATTTTGTGTGATCAGATGCACGTAGGCATTTCACCTTTGTGTTCCTCTCCTAAGAACATTCTCCTTTAGTGACCTCATTTTAGCTTCGCTACCTCTGCAATGACCTTGAATCTAAACAAGGTCACTTTCTGAGGTATTGAGGTGTTGGGACTCCAACACAGCTTTCCTGGGGGACACGCTCAAACCCCTCACAGATGCCAAATGACTTGTAGGCACCAGCAGACTAGACATGACAGCCTGGATTCTAATGTTTAGCTCCACACTGTCCCAGCAAGCCCCGGACAAGGGCTAGATAGAACGGTCAGAGGCTAGCCCGCGCCTCTCCTAGCTGTCAGTGGCTAGTCCCCGTCCTGTGGAGGTTTTCTTTGGGTTGAAGAAGAAGATGGCTTAGCATGAAATTACCAGAAGTGAATCTGTCATCTCTGAAATGAGTGATCTCTAAGTCAAAGCTGCCTGCGCGGTTATTAATAATTGACTTGAATCTATCTGATGACTCATGTGATTATCTATGAGGAGCCCAGCAGGCCATCACAGTGCCCTCGTTCTGAAGAACGAGTTTTTCCTTCGAGCCAAAGGCAGACACATGAAGAGAAAGGCGGCCGGGCCTTCCGGGGCGGCCACATGAAGAGTATTTGCTTTACCCAAGTTCAGTCGGCTCCGAGGGCCAGCCCAGGGCTGCTACTCAGCCCCGTGGAGATCTCCGGAGGCGGGGACCAGTCCCGGGCACCGGGAACGTGGCGGCGGCCCTGGCTTCTTCCTCTGCAGCTCAGAACCGTTTACCTGGGCGAGGAAATCTCATCTACTGATGATGCTCAGCCTTTAATTCTTTCCTCTAACAAGTGTCTTCCTCCAACGAGAAAGCGCTTTGAAGACTCGTCATGGTAATGACCCAGTCCTCTGTGATGATTTGTCAGAAATGAAAGCTAATGAAAACCCACCATGGGCAAAGAGGACCCCAGGGTCCTCGGTGAGGCCATAGCGCCCCTTTCTCCTAACAGAACCCCGCTTTTTACAAAGCCCCATTGCCGCCCGAGGACAGGCGAGAGTATGGTCTCCATCCCTTCAGAAAGAAGGGGAGGTCATTCTCGGTCACCACCTCCTTCTTCTTGTCGCTTGAGGTCAGATGAGAGGAACCGGGGCTGCCGAGCAATGGTAGCCGTTTTATTCGCGAGGGGAAGCCTTGGGAAAGGAAGCCGAGTACTGAGGAAGCAGACAGACAAGGGCCCTGGCTCTCCGGGGACACCTGGGAGTTGCTGGCCTCTAGATCGCTGGATGATAGAAAAAGAAACGTAGATAAACTAATCTTAGTGTAAGGCTTGGGGGTTGTCTGCACCCGACACGGTCCCAGCACAACACGATGCACCTAAAGCCTCCGGGGTGAGGCCGGCCGGGTGTGTTTGCCACCGCACTGGCCGCGTCAGTGCTCAGTGAGTCTCCCGCAAGGCCAGGGGGGGAAACCAAGAGTCGATCCTTAACCACTGTCTTTTCACTAAAAGTGTGGCTACACGGAGCAGCTGCCTCTGAGCAGACTTGATAGCTAAGTCACCCTCGTTAAGGCTTTCATTTAAAATGAAGTTGTTGTTTCCGGATAGCTCCGCATACTACGCCCTCGAATCTCACTGGCTGCACGTGTATACTAAACATGTCATCGAAAGGATGTGTGCGTGCGGGGTAAACAGCGCCCCCTGGTGACGGGAGCGGAGGCATGCGGCGGGCGGCAGGCCTGGGCAGCAACCCCAGGGTTTGTGGTTTTGGTTTTCTGTGCGGGAACCGGGCTTGAACTCGGGGCCTGGGCACTCACTGTCCCTCAACGTGGTGTTTCGTCCAGGGCCTGCCCTCGACCCCTTGAACCACAGCGCCACTTCTGGCTTTTTGGTGGCTGACTGTAGATACCAGTCTCACGGCCTCTCCGGCTCGGGCTGGCCTCCACCCTCCATCCTCAGACCTCAGCCTCCCGAGTAGCCAGGATGACAGGTGTGGTGGCGGGAAGGGTCTGCCCGCCAGCCCCCGAGGAGAAGGCGAGTGCTGTACCTGACTCACCTGAACATCACAGCCGGGCCTGGCGTCCACGTTACAGGAAAGGAAGCGGAGGCTCCAAGATCCTATGTGTGTTGCCCCAAACCACACGGTGTGGGGGGGGAGTGGGGGGGGCAGCAGGGACCCCACCCATCGTTTCTTGGGCTCCGAACCGAGGGCTTTCCTGCTAGATTACTGCTCTACAGAGATGAAGGGAGAAGCCTCCGGCCTAAGAGTTTTCTCCGGTGTGCTCAGTGTGAATGAATGAATGAATGAATGAATGAATGAATGAGTGAATGAATGGATGAATCCTCGGCGCTCTGGCTTACAACGGCTGTACTGTGGTTCCCACGGGGGACCCGGGAGGTTGATGGAGGTCACACAACGCCAAGCCCAGGGCTGGTTCCATTGCTCCTTGAGTACTTTGGCCCGGAACAAATTAGAAGACCCACGTGGGACACGCTTGGTTCACACACCCCACACACACACACACCCTGGCCGTTTAGCCGGTCAGCCAGCACTGACTGAGGCCCATGCTGGTTCCCAGGACGCAGACACCGGAGTCCCGGCCCGGCACCCAGGACACAGACACCGGAGTCCCAGAGTCCCGGCCCCCAGGGGCTTTACAGTCTGGGGAGACAGACGGAGGTGCTGGCTGGCAGGGAGGAGCTTCACTTCAGGGCGGGTGCCACACTGGGGTGGGGCGGGGCGGGGTGCTCACTCCCCCGTTTCCTTCCCCACTCCCTCCTCCGACTCCAGCCGCCGGCCCCGGTTCACCTTCAAGCGTGACACTTCCACCTGCCTGTCCTCCATCGCCTAAGCCCGGCCGCTGATGGAGCTTCCGCTCCGCAGGAGCTGCCTTCCATCTGCCCCCCGGCTCCCCGGGGCCCGGCCGCTCTACCACCGGCCGGGGAGCATGCGCACAGAGGCGCTCGAGGCCGGGGAGCATGCGCACAGAGGCGCTCGAGGCCGGGGAGCATGCGCACAGAGGCGCTCGAGGCCGGGGAGCATGCGCACAGAGGCGCTCGAGGCCGGGGAGCATGCGCACAGAGGCGCTCGAGGCCGGGGAGCATGCGCACAGAGGCGCTCGAGGCCGGGGAGCGTGCGCACAGAGGCGCTCGAAGCCGGGGAGTGTGCGAGGCCGGGGAGCATGCGCACAGAGGCGCTCGAGGCCGGGGAGCGTGCGCACAGAGGCGCTCGAAGCCGGGGAGTGTGCGAGGCCGGGGAGCATGCGCACAGAGGCGCTCGAGGCCGGGGAGCGTGCGCACAGAGGCGCTCGAGGCCGGGGAGCGTGCGCACAGAGGCGCTCGAGGCCGGGGGGTGGGTATGGGGGGGCAGGGCTGCGATGGACTGGGACGGAGGGGGGTGGGGAATGGATCCGTTTGGGCTTGCCACCCCTGCGGGGAACCTGGGCTCCGCGGGCACCGCACGAGCGCTTTCCCTTGCGACTCGATGCCACCTCCCCCTCCCCCAGCCACGCGCGACCCACCACGCGGAGCCACGGACAATGACGCCACCGGAGGGCGAGCCGCACGCTCTCCAGCTCGCCGTGGGCTGCACACACACAGTGCCCGGTGCCAAGGGCGCAGAGCCCGCGCAGCAGGACCGGCAGCAGCCCCTGGGAGCCGAGGGTCGCATCCAGACGGGTTGGGGTGTGGGAGGCGCGGCGGGGGGGGGGGGGAGGCTCAGGGACCCGCGGGACATCCCGTCCTCTCCTGCCCCCCCCCCACCGTGCTGATCTGCCCCACGTTGACCCTTCAGCGGTGAAGGAGAGAGCCGCCCCCAAGGCAGGGGTGCGGCGCCAGCCTGTCTGCCGGGCCGGATGCCCCCCGACCCTGAGCCCGGCCGGGGCCGCACCCCCAGAACAACCCTGGGGCCTCGCCCCGCACCGAGCCCTCAACATCTGTGCCCAGAGACTCCGGCCGTGTCTACCTCCGCTCCGGGGGGGGCCCCCACGCAGGCTCTGAGAGGTCGCAGAGACCGGGGCCCCCTCCCACAGCCCCCCCCCCCCCCGCAGCCCCGCACACGTCGAGGACTGAGCTGTCTTTGTCCCCGCTGAGTGACTCACGGACGCCCTTGGAGAGAATGGCCGGGGGAAGCACATGAAGAATGGCACTCTGTTTTCCGAGGCTCCCCGGCAGGATGGGGAGCAGGGAGGGGAGCCAGCTCCTCCCCCCGGGGCCGTTCGTCTTCTGGGGCTCCGTGGGGGAGGCTGCTTGTGTGTCCGTGGCCTGGTGTTCCGTGGCCCACCACCGTGGCCAGCAGCCTAACCGAGTCTACCTCTGCAGCTCCCCCAGCGCCCCAAGTGGAGCACCCGGGGTTGGGGCGCGGCCGGGCAGCCTGGGCTCCCGGGGGGCGGGGGGTGGGGGTGGGAAGAGCACCTCGCGCGGTGTCGGAAGCCGGGGTTGGAATCACTCTGCTTCCAGCCCCCAGCTCCCCGGCCTTCCTCCCAGGCCCGGGTCTCTCGTTTGTGGCTTTGGGTGGAAATCTGGAGCCCAGCGGAGCGTGAGGGAAATGTCCCCGCGGCCTCCGCCCAGGCCTGCGCCGGTCCCTTCTCTGGGACATCTGGACGTGTGGCCGGGTGTGGAAGAGGACTCTGAAGTACTTCCCCGAGGGTCGGTGCCAGGTTGATTCTGGCGTGTTCTAGAATGTTCCTCCTGTGGATGGTGGAAGGTAACTAACTGGCTGCACTTTCCTCTGCCTCATGAGTTGTTGTACAAGGGGGTTGCCATTCCACATGTCTGTTTGCAAGTACAAACGCGTCTTTTAAAACTCTTATTTATTTATTTCTGCTTATGTGGTACCAAGGGATCGAACCCAGGGCCTCGTGCGTGCCAGGCAAGCACTCTACCGCTAGGCCACGTTCCAGCCTCTTGATGGATGTGTTTGCCTTTTTGTGATAAAAAGAGGTGTGATGTGGAGCTGGCCGGGTCTGAATGCTATGCCACGTGTTTCTAGAATCTTCAGGACTGGTGCTGCTGCCCTAGGTCCGAGGCAAAAGCCGGGTCTCTGTGTGGCCCGGTTGGCGAGTCTGACCTGGAAGCAGCGGCGGTCCCTGGAGCTTGGGAGACAGGCAGCGTGGGGTTTGAGATCCCGGCCCTGACCCTTGGTTGCTGGGGCACTGGACGTAACTCAAGCCCATAGACGCCACGGTTTCCACACCTGTAAAAGGGGGACAAAAACGGGAAGTGCTTCTTCCTCTCCCTCCTATCATCCAAAATAGTTGACCCCAAAACATGCTTTACGGAACTGATGGTGATGAAAACGTGCCTGGGGGCTGGGGATATGGCCTAGTGGCAAGAGTGCTTGCCTCGTATACATGAAGCCCTGGGTTCGATTCCTCAGCACCACATATATAGAAAAAGCCAGAAGTGGCGCTGTGGCTCAGGTTGGCAGAGGCTAGCCTTGAGCAAAAAGAAGCCAGGGACAGTGCTCAGGCCCTGAGTCCAAGCCCCAGGACTGGCAACAAAAACAAAACAAAACAAAAAACGTGCCTGCAGCTGGGCACGTGATCCTAGCTTCAGGAGGCTGAGATCGTGCCAGCCTGGGCAAGAAAGTCCATGAGACCCTTATCTCCAATAAATTACAAAAAACAACAACAACAAAAAAAAAGCCAGAGGTGGAGCTTTGGCCCAAGTGATAGAGCACTAGCCTTACACAAAAGAAGTTCAGGGACAGCATCTAGGCTCTGAGTTCAATGCCCAAGACTGAGGCTTGAAGAAGAAAAAAAAAAAACAAACTAGAATGTGCCTACCATTTAAAAAATATTATTGTATTATAAAGGTGACATCCAGAGGGGTTTCAGTTACATAAATCAGGCACAGCGCACAGTTCCCTTTGGACAGGGCCACGCCTCGCCTCGCTCTCCCTGGGCCCCCCATCTCCCCCCCCCCCCCCCCGCCTACAATCTTCCATGGCTGAGCTCACCTTCGCCTCCCGTGGCTCAGTGCGGAGGGTCTGGCCTCACCATTTGCTCAGCCGCCTCAGTCCTGGAAAGTCCTTGCTTGTCACCGGGCTGCCCCTTCACAGCTACGCAGGCCTGGGCTTTTGGTCTGGTCACCATGTCCACCTGATACCTGGTCATATACCTGGTCGTGCCAGCCAGCAGCAGCCCAGGGACAGCTCCTGCTACTCAGCTCAGCCCTCCACACGCAGTCTTCGGGTCTTCGTCCTGAGGAGCTGGGAAGGGCCAGCAGCCACCCGGGCAGCCGCCAACAGGCTTGGAACTCACTGATCAGAGCTCATGGATCAGAGGACTCTTCCTTCAGAAACGGAGCCTCAGCTGCTCCAGGGGCCTGTTCTGTGCCTCCCTGAAAACGTCCCCCTATCCTAGAGCTGACCCACTTCAGTTCCTGAAGACAGAGGTCCTGCCTGTCAACCCTGCAAACACCCGCACACGAACGTCCCGAACTGCTCGTCGCAGAAGGGCTTTCCCCACCAAGGGGGTAATCACCACGCTCTATCTGGTAATCATTGTGCTCACATACTCAACTCCACTTAATAAATGGCTATGAAGTAATAAAAATGTAAACAATTCTAAATTGGGTGCCAGTGGCTCACGCCCGTCGTCCTAGCTCTTCACGAGGCTGAGATCTGGGATCACAGCTCAAAGCCAGCCCAGGCAGGGAAATCCGTGAGACTCTCATCTCCAATGAGCCACCAGAAAACCAGAAGTGGCGTTGTGGCTTATAGTGGTAGAGCATTAGCCTTGAGCAGAAGAGCTCAGGGACAGCACCGAGGCCCTGAGTTCAAACCCCAGGATTGACAAAAAAAAAAAAAAATCAGAAGTAGAGGTATGGCTCAAATAATAGAGCACCAGGGAAAAAAAAGAAAGAGCACGCGAGCTGGGTGGCAGTGGCTCATGCCTATAATCCTAGCCACTCAGGAGGCTGAGATCTGAGGATCACAGTTCAAAGCCAGGCTGGGCAAGAAAGTCCGTGAGACTCTTATCTCCAATAAACTACTCAAAAAAAACCACCACCAACAACAACCAGAAGTGGCGCTGTGGCTCAAGTGGTAGAGTGCTAGACTTGAGCAAAAGAAGCGTGGGGACAGCATCCAGGCCCAGAGTTCAAGTCCCAGGGAAGGGAGGGAGGGAGGGAGGTAGGGAGGGAGGGAAGGAAGGAAGGAAGGGGCAGGGAGGGAGGGAAGGAAGAAAAGGAAGGAAGGAAAGAAGGGAGGGAAGGAGGGAGGGAGGGAGGGAGGGAAGGAAAAGGAAAAAGAAAGAGGAAAGGAAGAAAAGAAAAGAAATACCTGACGCTGGAAGCTGGAGGTGTGGCTCAGTTGGTAGGATGCCAGCCAATGAGCGAAAGTGTCAGGTACCAAGTTCAAGTCGTGGTCTCAGACCAAAAAATGAAAGAAAGAAAAGAAATAGAGCACAGCACAGAGCAAAAAAGAGAAAAAAGCCATGTGAAAGCACAAGACCCTGAGTTCAAGCCCCAGTACCAGCACGCACGCACACACACGCATTCACACACGCACACACCCCACACACATGCACACACATGCACGTGCACACACCCCACACACATGCACACACATGCACGTGCACACACCCCACACACATGCACACACATGCACGTGCACACACCCCACACACATGCACACACGTGCACACACACATGCACACACACCCCACACACATGCACACACATGCACGCACACACACCCCACACACATGCACACACATGCACGTGCACACACCCCACACACATGCACACACATGCGCACACACATGCACACACACCCCACACACATGCACACACATGCACGCACACACACACCCCACACACATGCACACACATGCACGTGCACACACCCCACACACATGCACACACATGCACGTGCACACACCCCACACACATGCACACACATGCACACACACACCCCACACACATGCACACACATGCACACACACACCCCACACACATGCACACACATGCATGTACACACACACCCCACACACATGCACACATATGCACGCACACACCCCCACACACATGCACACACACGCACGTACACACACCCCACACACATGCACACACATGCACGCACACACACCCCACACACATGCACACACATGCACGCACACACCCCACACACATGCACACACACACATGCACACACACGCACACACACCCCACACACATGCACACACACCCCACACACATGCACACACATGCACCCACACACCCCACACACGTGCACACACATGCACACACACGCACGCACCCCCCACATGCACACACATGCACACACATGCACCCACACACCCCACACACATGCACATACATGCACACGCACACACACGCACCCGTGCACATACACACGCCATACACATGCACACACACCCCACCACACACATGCACACACACACACACAAATCCTAGGTACAAAGTGTCTGTGAGAACACAATGAACTTGAATTGCAGGTAACAATCCCCACACCCCTGACTCCTCAAACCTCACTAAAGCAGCCCTGGGCACGAGGCCGCCCCGCACTGGAGACGCGCACGGTGGCTGGCTTTGCGGAAAGCAGATGCGGAAGGGTGAGGGGTCGTTCCCCAGGTGGGGTGGGGCAGTTCCCGCAGTTCCCGAGGTGGGGGGGGGGCGAGGCTGGGCGGCCAGGGCTGTGTCGAGAGCTCTGCGCTCCCCGCCCCGCCCCACGCGTGCTGAGCGGCTCTGGTCACCGACAGGCAACGAGACGCGCAGCACGGTGAGATTCCAGCTCTGCTGCCAAAGAGTGCGAGTCCCATTCGATCGCCTGCAAAGGCGACAAGGCAGCGTGGCTTTTGATCCCGGGCGCCGCTCTGCCCATTTGCGCCCCTCCTACCTGTGTGTGTGCCTCCGTGTGGGGTGCCCCCCCCCCCGTCCGCCCCTCACGTCGCTGCCCCTGGGGCAGGGGCCCCGGCTTTGCGCGCACTTCTCCGCGGATCGGTGCCCCCAATGGCCGCCCTCATCACCCCTGCTGCTCTCCGGTCCTCCCATCTGCCGAGGTCCACATCCTCGGGAGACGCGTCGCCTCTGGAGGGCTCTGGGAGGGGGCGGCCTCGCCTTCCCGTGCCGACCTCATCTCCTCCAGGCTGCCAGAGACCTTCCCTCCTGGCTCTCCACTCCCACCACCCACCGCCCCCCCCCCCGCCCCTTCCACGCTCGACTCCGGAGCAGGTGGGATCGGGCTGGGGTCTCAGGTCCGTCCTGTCTCCGAGCACAGGGCCCGTCAACCTGTGCCGTGGGAACGGCCACCCACACACCACACGGGCGTTGTGGGGATGTGGTACGTGTCACGTGCGTGTGGCACATCGGAGTGGCACCCCTTCATGCCACGAGGGAGGGGAGGGAAGGTGGGTGGGGCAGGCAGGAAGGGATCGGCTCCCTCCCGCCGCTTTGCGCCTAGGGACGCAGCAGCTTGCCATCTCAGGACAGGTGTTTGCCGCTTGTAAGTTTCTAGAGCCCCAACCCCCACCCAGGATAAGGCAAGCTGGGCCCCTCCATCGGGAAGCCCCCCCCCCCCCCCGGCGCTCCATGCCAGTTAATCCTTACTAAGCACTGCTAGTATTTGGGCTGGGAATATGGCCTAGTGGTAGAGCCGCCTGCCTTATATACATGAAGCCCTGGGTTCGATTCCTCAGCTCCACATATATAGAAAAAGCCGGAAGGGGCGCTGTGGCTCAAGTGGCAGAGTGCTAGCCTTGAGCGAAAGGAAGCCAGGGACAGTGCTCAGGCCCTGAGTTCAAGGACCGGGACTGGCAAAAAAAAAAACAAAGAACTGCTAGCGTTTACTTACGATTAGAAGCCAAGTCCGGATTCTCACCGCGGAAACCCCTCGTCTGCTCTGAGACCTGCTGAGCATAATTGTGCTTCCAGCACACGAGGAGCCGGCGGCCACCTCTGACCTCACCGCTGGCACCTGCTTCCACAAAGCCAGATTTTGATGAGGGCCGAGACCGGAGGGAGCCCCAAAACCACACGCCATGCAGTCTGCACGGCCTCCCGCACAGCTTCACGGAAGCCCGCGGTGGTTCCGGCTCCCGAGCAGGCCTGTGTCCTGGCTCAGGGACAGTCTGGGGCCCGTACGTGGTGCCAGACTAGAAGGATGCTTAAAACTCTCCTAGCTACTCAGGAGGCCGAGATCTGAGGATAGTGGTTCAAAGCCAGCCTGGGCAGGAAGGTCTGCTAGATCCTATCGCCAATGAGCCACCAAAAAGCCAAAAGTGGAGCTGTGGCTCAAGTGGCAGAGTGCTAGCCATGAGCAAAAAGGAGCTCACAGTGTCCAGGCCCTGCATTCGAGGCCTAGGACCAGACCTTCCCCTTTTCCTTTAGGAGCCTGCTGGCTGCAATGCACTTCATTTGGAGAGAGACACACGCAGGGACCGCTGATTTCCTTGTGAGAACTTTGGGTCTTAGCTGGAACAAGACCCTCAGGGTGAGGGACAAAGGCATAAAAAGAGGAGCCATGTATTATCTCTGATATAAACTCATCAATCACAGAAAAAATGGTTAAAGCAAGGGCTGGGTCTTAGGGGATAGAACGGTGAAACCAGATTCTCTGCAAATTCACACGTAGCGATGGAGACGACACATAACACGGGAAGCACTGTGTGTGTGTGTGTATACACATGCGTGTGTTAGCTTCTTCTCACTGTAAAAAAACAATCCCTGAGAGAATCAACTTACAAGGAAGGAAGGCTTACTCTGGATCACGTTTCCGTCTGTGGTCACTTGGTCCTGTTGTTTTGAGCGCATGGTCGCATCGCACGTCAAGTGTCTTGAACACACAAACTGGGGAGGGCATTTCAGGCCCAAACTGGGGCGGAACAAGTGACTGCGGGGGCAGTAGTCTATCTGGGAAGAGGTGAGGAGGGGGCGGCCTATGCAGTTTAAGTGTTGACTTTTTGAGGACGAGAAATTGTGTGTTCACTGGGTAGTAAGGACGACAGGGCTGCGGCTAAGACTCAGGGAGACTACGAACGGTTTGTCCCATTTTCTGGCTTGCGTCCAGGGGTACTTTTTATTCGCTTGTATCAGTTTTGGGGGGATGAGGGAGTTTCGTTGCTGCATTGTTGCATCTCCACACACTTCTGCACTGTATCCTATCTACCCCACCCCCCCCTCTATCCAGCGCCATTTGGGGACCCCTCCCCAGCAGGCTTCCTAGTTTTCTTTTCATAGTTGTAAATAATCTATTCTGACAGTGTTTGCTCCCCTTTATCCTCCCGGCCAGTCCAGCTCGCTCTTGTGCAGCCAGAGATATTCGGCAATTTCAGATCCGCTTGCAGTGGTTCTGTGGCACTCGATTGCTCTGGGTGACGTCAGAGATCTCGCGCTGAAACCTCAGGTCCTGGCTCCCAGGCTCCTCCGGGTTCCTGGCTGTCTCCTCTCCAGTTGCCTGCAAACCCTGAGTGCCCTCACCTTCCTGTCCCGCTGCTACCCCTCCACGGTTCCCCATTCCTCTCCATCCGGGCCTCCAGGGGGCCAGGGGCCCTGGCATATAGCACTTCCCGGATAGATTGCTTCTCCCTATTTAGGATCCTCCCTCCTGACTTGATTGCTTCTTCCTGTTCTGCTTCGGGTCCTTCCTCCAGGAGCAAGCTCCGGGGGATTCTGGCCTGTGGCTCACCTGCTTACCAGTGAAATCCCAGAGCTGACACAGGATCTGACCAAAATCAGGAGTGGGAGACAAGGAACCGATCGGTGTAGTGTGACCAAGTCCTGGATACACAGAAAGATATGGAGGCCTGAGGCCAAGCAGTCCTGTGAGGAACCCTGAAGACAGAACTCGAGGAAAGCCTTGTTCATAGACGGTGGGGAAGGCGATTTAGGCAGAGCGCATGGTAGATCTGCGTTTGTGGCATCCACGGGCGGACCGGAGAACCCTCAAGGCCGGAGACAGGGAGGCTTTTCACAAAGCAACATTGGCGACGCAAGGACGAGGCCTGAGCGACTGAAGGGTGCTGCGGGTAACAGACAAATAGAATGACCAGGCACTGGTGGCTCACGCCTGTAATCCCAGCTGCTCAGGGGAGCTGAGAGCTGAGGGTGAGGTTCCAAGCCAGCTGGGGCAAAACAAAAATAGCCAAGGGATCCTTATCTCCAATTGATCAGTAAAAAGCCAAAAGCGGAGGTATGGCTCAAGGGGTAGAGCGCCAGTCTTCAGTGGAAAAAGTCAAGTGAGAGTGTAAGGCCCTGAGTTCAATCTCTAGTACTGGTACACATATACACACACACACACACACACATACACACACACAGAATCATCAAGATCTGGAGACTCACTGGGTTTCAGGAGGAGGGAGGAGAAAGCCTGGGGGTGGGGTGGGGGTTGCCAAGGTTCCTGGCGGCACAACTGGTGGGAGGAACAGAGTACAATGAATTCCCAGTTTCCTTTGGGTTGGCTGCCACCAAGACCTCAAGCAAAAAAAAAAATCCATGTTTTCTATTGCCTCTGGTTAGTCCTTCTGAGCAAGGAGTATGGGGGGCGGGGCTAGCGGGGCGTCTTTGGCCCGGGTGGGACTCAGCTCCTGCAAGTCCAGCCAGTTAGGTGGTCTCCGAGGCCCACTTACCAGGGACACGGCCCGTCTTGCTGCTTGCCCTCCGGGGGAAGTGGAGAGCAGAGCCTGCCTGCCGGGAGTGCTCTTTGCTTCCAGGAGCTTCGGGTAGGATGCGGCACACTCCCGAGCGGGTACAAAGGCGGCATTGACTAGCCGCCCATGCAGCCATGGCGCCCTGTGGTCATTGATGGCTCTGCCGTACACCTCCAGGCAATTGCTCAGAGAGCCCCACGGTGCCCAACCAGCCGTTTCCCTGGGTCTGGCCAGCCTCGGGGTGCTTCCCCGTGAGGGCCCAGGGCTGGACTTCCGTGGAGGCTGCGAGGCCTGTGGTTAAGCTGGGAGCCTGATGGAAAATTTGAACCAGGCCTGAGCACACGGCACTGCTCAGTTCTTGGCCTTGGCACACGGGCCTCCGAACGTGCTGCCGTCGGTGAGGTCAGCTTTGGCTACAAAGCTCCAACTGAGAGGGAGAGGCCGGGGTGGGGGGCAGGGGCGGGCGCTGGGGTAGATGTCCCAGGGCACCCACAGAACAGGGGACAACGCCCCACAACCCCAGGAGATGCACTGGGGTCTGGAGCTGATGCCGGACCCTCCGGGCTGGGTCACCCATGCTGTTCCTGACCCCAATTAAAAGCTGTCAGAGAAACTTTTGCACACGCTCATACGCACACACAAGCCCACACCCCGCCTCCTGGACATCAGGAATTCCACAGAACTGAGGAAACCGAGTCCCTCTTTAAGGCCGTAGGGAGGTCTCTTGTGTAACGAAGTCATTACTTCAGTTTTGAAGCAAGAAGCAGCCACAGTTCCAGGACCTGAGAGACAATCCCCCTTCCCATGCCAGGTCCCTGGGAAACCTTTTTGTTCTCGAGTCATCAAGGGGGAATGTCCTAGAAGGCTCACTCAGTCATAACTTCACCTCAGGGACTGATCCTGGGCACACAGGTAGAGAAAAAAACCCAGTCTTTGATTGGGGGTGTTCTCTTAAAATGCCAGAGAAAGATTTGGAGACGTACCTGATTTTAGAGCTCCCGAAACATTATTTTAAAAAATGCAAGAAGCTCAGGGTGCCAGTGGCTCACACTTGTTAGTACTTTGTGTATAAAAGCATTGAGCCCTGTATACGTTATCATGCATAGTTGTGTCTGACATCTGCTCTCTGAGCCTGGCTTACTTATCATCGTTTGTTCTAGGCCCTTCTATTTCCCGGCAAATGGCATACTATTCTTTCTGGTGCATGAATAAAATTCCATTGTGTATATATACAGCGGTTTCTTGAGCCAGCTCTCTGTTGTAGAGCCTCTGGGCTGTCTCCGTAGCTTGGCTACTGTGCATAGCGCAGCAATGAACATGGAAGTGTCTTTATTGCACTCTGACTGTAATGTGCTGGCAGATGCCCAAGAGTGCTATGGCTGGATCGGAGGGCAGTTCGACGTTTAGTTTTTTGAGAAAGCGCCACACCGCCGTCTATAGTGATAGTACTACTTTACATCCCCACCAACAGTGCAATAGGGTTTCTTTCTCCCCACACCCCCGCCAGCATTTGTTATTGCTCAAATTCTTGATGTTTGCCAGTCTTACTGGGATGAGATGGAATCTCAAAGTTGTTTTGATTTACATTTCCTTTATGGCTAGGGATGTTGAGCATTTCCTCCTGCATCTACTGGCCATTCTTACTTCTGAGAAATCTCTCTTTAGTTCCTTTGCCCATTGATTGGTTTCTTAGTTTTTTTGGGGGGTGGGGAGGTTGGAAATTAGACCCTTGTCAGAAGTATAGCTAACTGATAAAAGATTTCTTCCAGTCTGTTGGTTAGTAAGTTTTGCTTTTTAGCAACTTTTTATTTGAGCCTGGTGCCGGTGGCTCACACCTGCAATCCTAGCTACTCAAGAGGCTGAGATCTGAAGATCACAGTCCAAAGCCAGACCGGGCAGAAAAGCTCATGAGACTCTCATCTACAAGCAACCACCAGAAACTTTTTTTTTACCAGATACTTTATTTACCAAACCATATTACCCTATATTCTATGAGATTTGTCCTAGGGGGTGGAGGTGTACTAGGGATTTGAGCCAGGACCTCCCTATGCTAGACATGCATCCTACCTCTGAGCTACCCCAGCTCTTTCCTTTTCATTTCTTGGAAATTAGGTTATTATTAAAAAAAAAAAACTATGTACAGACTTAATTTTCCCTTCCTTCCTTCCTTCCTTCCTTCCTTCTTTCCTTCCTCCCTTCCTTCCTTTTGTGCCAATCTTGTAGTTTGAACTTGGGGCCTGGGCATTGTCCCTGAACTTTTTTGCTGAAGGCTATTGCTCTACCACTTGAACCACGGCTCCGTGTCCAGCATTTTGGTGGGTAATTCCATGAGTCTTATGGAATTTTCCCAGGCTGGCTTCAAACCTGGATCCTCAGAGCTCAACCTCCTGAGTAGCTAGGATGACAGGTGTGAGCCTCCAGCGCCCGGCTCTTCTTCACTTTCTTGATCTGTAGGCATTGAAGCACTGAAACTTTCATTAATTTTGATGAGGTCCAATTTGTCTATTACTAATTAGGGCTTCACCTAGCTGTTTTGCCTCCACACTCACCTCTGGAATCATTACTCTGGGGGCAGCAAAGTGGTCTTTGGTCCTCTGCTTGTAAGAAAAACACACTCAAGCAAGCTAACAGGTTCTATGCAATCCGTCCTGCCTAACTCCTGACTATCAACTCATGTCATCTCTCCCTTGTCACCGTGCTCTGGTGTCTCTGGCCTTTCTCACGACTACTCCCAGACTCCTGCCTCAGGGCCTTTGCGCTTGCTGCCCCTCTGTAAGACTCTCCTGACTTTTGCTCAGAAGCTCCTGCTCTTCATTCCAGACGCAGCTCAAATGTCACTTTCCCTTCCTTATTGTCCGTTCGAATGTAGCTGCTCCTCACCTCACCCCACCCAAGAGGCTCTGGATTATATCCCTGATTTAACTTCTCTCAATAGGACTCGCACAACATGATTTACTATGTTATATACCTCCCCCCCTGAGGCATCTAATTTCTCTGACATCAATGGCCCTTGGCTTATGGACTGACACCTCTTAGTTTTGGGGGACAGTGATTGTAATATAAGAGGGATTTAGTAACCATTAGTTGAGTCTGTGAACATCATAGCAGCAACGCTTGATGGCTTGCACGACAGCACAGGACTCAGGGACGAGAGAAACCTTGGGAGAGATGGGGAAGAGCGATGGAAAGGGTGACTGATGGAGATGCGTGGTATTTGTGAACTCATTTGTCGCCAGGCGCTGGTGGCTCACACCTGTAATGCTGAGGGTTGCAGTTCAAAGCCAGCGTGGGCAGAAAAGTCCCTGGGAGACTCTTCTCTCCAAGTAACCTCTCAAAAACTGGAAGTAGCGCTGTGGTTCTGCTAGCCTTGAGCAAAAGGAGCTCAGGGACAACAACACTCCGGCCCTGAGTTCAAGGCCCATGACAAAAAAAAAAAAAACAACCAACCCTTATAATAACAATTTTAGAAAGGAAGTCAGAGGGCCAGGTCTAGTAGCTCATACTGGAAACCCCAGCTGTTTTGAGGGGAGAGATAGAATAGCAGTTGATGGCTAGCCTGGACAAAAAGTGCAAGATCTTATCTGGAAAATAAATAATGCAAAAGGGGCCGAAGGTATGGTTTAGTCAGGCCCTGAGCTTAATCCTCAGTATTAAAAACAAATTAATTAATTAAATGAAAAGTACAAGAGAGAGAGAGTGAGAGAGACCTTTGCCAGCTTACAGTGAAAGGGACCCCTAACCTTTTATGGTTTGTGGCGTCCTCGCCGTTTGGTGGGGTTCGTAAGCTTTGGCACACCAGGCCCCTAACAGGCCGGAAAGCTGTCCATCCTCGGGGTACATCCTTGGTGTGAACCACAAATACACAGCAGTAGTAATGGGGCTTTGTCAAGCCGCGTGCAGGCTGGTTCTGTGCGCTGGAGGATCAGCCCCTTCTTGGCACTCGCTGGGACGCTGGCCCGGACAGCTGGAGGGTCAAAGGCGGCGCCGTGTCGGTGTCTCCCTTTGTTTCCCCCCTTGAATGCCCCCGTCTCACCTGCCCACTGTTTGGAGGAAGGAGAGGGAGGGTGAGGGCGACAGGCCCCCTTCCCCGGGCGCCGAGGGCACGGCGAGCGGTGGAGAAGCAGCTCGCTGCCGGCGTGCGCGGGGCAGACTCTCCCTAGAGCCAGCGTCTTTCCTGCCGGGCCCGGCTCCCAGGCTGGGGTGGCAGGTGAGTGAGTTGCGGGGCTGGAAGCAAGCTCGGTGGTCCCTCACGATCGCCTTCCACAGAACCTTTGTCGATCACAAAATAGGATTCTTTTTTCCCCTTCAAACGTGGGGCAAGGTCAAAACCATCCTACGTGCCAGGGTGCTACAAAACCAGACGGGGTGGCGGCCTCTGGCTTCTAGGCCATGGCTGCTGGCTAATTCCCGGCTCCGAGCACAGCCTGGGAGAGGCTGACGGCCTGGAGGTTGGGGAAGGGGCAAGTCCAGACTGTGACCCTCGAGCCCTTCCGATGAGTTCACGGGGCCCAGAGGGGCTGAGGGGCCCCCTCTGCGGGAGGGGAGAGGCATTGCGCGGAGCCCTTCACTTGGTTCTGCAACGTTAGACCTCAGCCTAGTAGGCTGTGATCACAGTTCAAAGCCAGCCAGGGCAGGAAAGTCTAAGAGACTCTTACCTTCAATTAACTTCCAAAAACAATCTGGAAGTGAGCTGTGGCTCAAGTGGTAGAGCACCAGCCTTGAGCAGAAAAAGCTCAGGGAGTCCAGGCCCTGAGTTCGAGCCTGAGGACTGGCATGAAAAAAAAAAAAGCTTTAGCAAAGCCTGTTTACATACACACACTACGAATTAATTTTTTTCATTAAAGCAAACTCCACCCTGTTGGCACTTGTTTGTGTTACTCTAAGTCCTTGAAAACAACAAATGGCATTTTCTTAATTACTCTAAGGCAAATACTATTTATTAACGCGCGCTGCCTTTGCACATGGAATCCAGTTTCTCCAGGTCTCATCCTATCTGGGTTGAGTTCCATGAACGTGACTCAGAGCTGGGAGGAACAACTCCTCTGCCTCTTGGCAGGGGAGATACAATTACACTCAAAGGAGGTTGGCAAATATTGAACGGCTTGTTTTCTGAAAAAAGATACATGTGTAAAGACGTTTTATTTAAATTTATATGGACTTGAAGGAGGTGTTGCACACAATTTAGAAGTCAGTGCAAATCCTCTCCATTATGATTTCCACATGGCTAATTGATTCTTGCAGACGTTTTCATTGACTTTTGCGGAACACTTCCATTCATACATAAAATGTTTGCAGGTCAACTATAATGCAACTAAATAAGACAATGAATAAGTGCTTGATTGTTGTCCAATGCAGCAAAGAAGTTACTTGTGTCATTGACAAATGAGCGTAGTTCTGACACCAATCCTGGCTGGCATTTGTTTATGCAAATGAGTAAGAGGAAGGTGAAAATGTATGCTATAACTTCATTCATTTGCCAGTAGCCTGATAGGCTTGTTTTCTGCATCATAAAAATAAAAGTTGGCAAACAGCTGGGCATCGGTGGCTCATGCCTGTAATCCTAGCTACTCCATTGGCTGAGATCTGAGGACTGCAGTTCAAAGCCAGGCAAAGAAGGAAAGTATGTAAGATTCTTTATCTCTAAGTAGCCACCAAAAAGCCACTACTGGAACTGTGGCTCAGGGAGCACAGCATAAGCCTTGATTTTTCTCTGGTATAAATACTCCCACAGTAGGTAATTTCAAGCTGCCAGAACCAGGACTCTTTTTTTTTTGTAATTTGTTTATTAATTAAACAAAATTTTTTGGACAAGGTGTTGTGCAAAAAGGGTACAGTTACATAGTAGGGCAGTGTGTACATTTCTTGTGATATCTTATGCCCTGTTTTTCTATCCCTTCTCTAGGTCAGGTAGACATATATACAATACACAATGTACCAAGAACATATACAGTAGCCACGTGGCCTACGCCCAAGAAAATTCGCCTAGGGCTTTAAATGTAATGCCGACACTAGACAATATGTCGACAGTAGTCTTAGATGAACGTACATACATAGCTTTTGAGCTGTTGTATTCCACTGAGAGGTTGACCTTTATATGTTGAGTAGTTGTTTGGTTTTAGTTACATAATGTTGGGTCGCTGACCCAATCCTGTGGGAAATACCATTTGACAAGCAGTTTTTGGTTTCACAGACCTGGTCTCTACTGTCTCTCCGTCACCCCATCTTAACAGTCATATATTAGGGAGATCATGCCCCTTTGTTTTCTGTGTTCTAGGCTTGTCTCACTCAACATTATTTGTTCAAGTTCTGACCCTTTCCCTGCGAATAACACTATTTCACCATTCCTAATCGCTATGTAGTATTCCATTGTGAATAAGTACCATATTTTTTGGATCCATTCGTCTGTGGAGGGGCATCTGGGTTGTTTCCACATTTTGGCTATTGTGAATTGTGCCGCGATAAACATGGAAGTACAGATGTCTTTTTGATATCTTGGGGTTTGCTGCTCAGGATAGATGCCTAGGAGTGGTATGGCTGGGTCATAGGGTAGGTCTACATTGAGCTTTTTGAGAAACCTCCATACTGTTCTCCAAAGTGGTTGTACTAATTTGCTCTCCCACCAACAATGGAGAAGGAGAACCAGGACTCTGGAAGAAAGCTGCAGTAGCACATTGTTTCGTAGTGTTTATGCCATCCAAATACAGGAGACAATCTGCAACGTCCTGAGAAGGTTAACAACCAGCTCTGCAGTTAGCACTGCCCAAGCTCACTCACCGGAAGGGTTCCTTGGGCACCCGCACTGAGTGTCATCTACAGCAACCTGATTAAAGCGAGCAAGCAGACAACAAATGAGCAGCGGTCTGTGCTGTTCTGTACAGTTAGCTATGAATACGTCTACTTGTCTCTTCTCAAAGCCATTTCTCAAGGTCACCTGGGAATGTGTAGGACAAAGATTAGCTTCTCAATCGGAACGTAACCCTCTGGACTGTTTTCTCAGTATGCTAGTGGACTCCGGAATGAGCAGGAAGGAGCCTGAGAAATGAGCTGCCCCGGGGCTGAGTTGTGGCTCTGTGGAAGAGTGCTTGCCCAGCCGGCGTGAGGCTCTGGGTTCTACTCCCACCACTGCAAAGAGAAAACAAAGCCCCTCTAAGCTTTTCTCGTTTGATGCATGAGTTAAGCCTGGTCTGGGGAGGCTGGCTAACGGACGTACCGAAGAGAAGCAATGCTGGCACAAAAATCTAAATGCTCGTGTGTGTGTAAAATGGTTGCAGGGTGCTAACGTTCTCCCCCGCCCCAATATGCCACAGTGAGATATAACGGTGGCAAATATACTCAACTTTCCCCCACCCGGGGGAATGGGTCCCTTCCTCAACACGTTTCTCACTCTGTGCTGTGGAAACTTCTAGCTGTGCTTCCTTGGTCACAACACTAGGGTGATGTGTGTGTGTGTGTGTGTGTGTGTGTGTGTGTGTGCGTGTGTGGCTTGAACTCAGACCTGTCCTGAGCGTCTTTATTCAAGGCTAGTGCTCTACCACTTTGAGCCACAGCACTACTTCTGGTTTTCTGTTGGTTCCCTAGAGATAAGAGTCTATGGACTTTCCTGCCTGGGCTGGGTTTGAACTGTGATCCTCAGATCTTAGTCTCCTGAATAGCTAGGATTACAGGCCTGAGTCACTGATTTGGGGTGGTGTTTCTGTTTTATTGTTTGCACAGTGCAAATTAATTTTTTTTCTTTTTTATTGCTTTTCCATGAAAACAAACTTCACTGTTTCTTAGTACTTTGTGTTATTCTAAGTCCTTGAAAGCAACAAATGGCATTTTCTTAATTACCCTAAGACAGAAAGTGTTCACTAACAGGAGCTGCCTTTGCTTGTATACTCTAGTTTCTCCACAGTTCTTTTTGGCACAGATCTGTCCATTCCAAGAGCAATCAGTCACAAGTTAATGGCAAATAAATGAGACGTCTCATGTTAAAGCTGCCAACCCTGCCATTTCAGAGTTAAGAGGATGTATTTACACCTTGAAATGAGTAAAACGTTATTTCAGGTTCTTGTGAAATACTTACAAGAGATACCAGATTCCTTTGGAAAATGGGCTTCTAGCCAATCTCACCGGACTGCTGGACATTCCTCTTCCTCTCTCCTCCCCTCTCCCTGTCTGTTTTCCCATGCTGTGATGGAATGCTGTGATAAATCAACTTCAAGGAGGACAGGGTTGTTTTGGCTCACAGTTTCAGTCACTTGGCCCCATTTTCTTGGGGCCTGTGGTGAGGCAGAACATTGTGTTACAAGTATGGGATGAGGAAAGGCTGTTTATTGTAGGAAAGCCTGATTCTTCAACTAGGGCCCACCTACTAAAGTTCTACCACCTCCCCAAAGCACTTGAACACGGCCTTTACGATGGAAACCACACAGCTGCGCACCAGTGGCTCACGCCTGTCATCCTAACTACTCAGGAGGCTGAGATCTGAGGGCAGGGAAGTTCAAGAGACTCTTATTTCCCATTAACTACTGAAAAGCTGGAAATGGTGCTATAGCTCCAAGTAGTAGAGAACTAGCTTTGAGCACAAGCTCGGGGACAGTGCCCAGGCGCTGAGTTCAAGCCCTAGGACAGCACGAATGGGGGAGGGGAGAGAAGATCCAACCACTCTTTCTGATCTGTCCCCTGATGGTGTGGGGGGGGGGCGGGGTCTTCGGTGTGGGGGTGCCTTTAAGAGGTGATGTCTATGGGAGGTGGTTGGTGCACTGGGGATACTGACCGCAGAGGATCAGAAGGTGGTTTTCTTGAGATCCAGTTGTCAAGAGACTGAGATGTAAAACAGGGACCTTTGATGCCCAGACCACTTTCCTGGCTTCCTGTTTGACTATGGGATCAGTAAGGGTGCAGGTGTCCCCAGTCTTACATCATCATCCCCATGAGACTGCATTGGTGGTGAAATGGATGGGGTGCTTGATTTTGGGCTTCCCGTCTTCAGTGCTGTGTGCTCAGTGAACCTTGCTTTCTCCTTTTTTTTTTTTTTTTTTCCTCTTTTCCTTTGCATTACTGGTCATCAAGCCCAGGACTCTGTGCATGTGAGGCAAATATACCATCCCGGAGTTACATCCCTGGCCAACCTTTTACAAATTAATTTCTCAACCTCAGGTATTTTATTATAGGAACAGAAAACAGACGAATATACCTCATTTCTCTTCTCCCCCACCTCTTCCTCTTTTTTAATAACACAGGACTGTACTTTTATCTGAAACCGATAGGACCAGATACATGTAAATTCAGAATGTATCAGAGTTTAGAAGGGTAGCAGGCTTGTACAGTATGCACAGGGACTTACTCCCCGGTGGGTCTCCAAATACTCCATAATCAAGCACATCTATATTTTGCAGCAAAACATAAATATTCACATGGAGTGGGATAAAGAAGATTATGCACAGCCTCCTGTCAGTTCATTTCAGGTCAGTTTTTATCACAAAGAGTTATTTAAAAAATCTGGCTTTCAGGGCTTTTTAAAAGATTCCATCTAAGGGAACACAGGAACATAATGAAAAGATCCTCTTGTTTCATACATCAAGCCGGCCCTGTGCACAATGATTTATTGACCCATGTTCAACTGTATTTGTTCGAAGCTACTTGTTCTTGTGTTGCCGTGCTGCACCAGTCTGGCTTTAGTTGTAGGAACATTTGCTTTAGCACCCATCAATCCGGATCGATCAGATGTCCACCAGTGGGCTTAGTAACTACTCATTGGGGTCCCAGGAAATGCAGCTTTGAAATTTCATTGGATGCCAGGGGCTGGTGGCTTGTGTCTGTGATGTTAGCTATTCAGGAGGCTGAGATCTCAGGATCCAGGTTTGAAGCCAGCCCAGGCAAGAAAGTCTATGAGACTCTTATCGCCAGAAAAACCACTCAGAAAAAAATTGAAAGTGGTGCAGTGGCTCAAGTAGTAGAGTGCTGAGATCTGAGGATCATGGTGGTTCAAAGCCAGCCCAGGCAGGAAAATTCGTGAGACCCTTATCTCCACCAGAAAACCAGAAGTGGTACTGTGGCTCAAAGTGGTAGTAGGTAGAGTGCTAGCCTTGAACAAAAGAGCTCAGGGACAGAGCCCGGGCCCCAAGTTTAAGCCTCAAGACCAACAATAACAAAAAAGAACGAAAGAAAAAAAAATTAATCTAGGTTATCAATGGTTCTTGTGACTGAAAACTTGTATTGTAAAAATTGTCAGAAAGCACAAGAGCTGCTCATAAAGGGGGCTTAGCTTTATTGGTATAGGAAGTTCTGATCTGGTTAAGGCTTCATTCTATGCCAAGGAGAACACATTATTTTCTCTTCCATCTTTCAGAGCCTCACGGAGATCAAGAGCCAAGGCTTTGAGATGTCATCCAGTTTAGCCTCCAACCTCAAACAACAGCAACGAGACTACAGCTGGAAACTGAGGTAGGAGCCAACAGAGGCTGCCCTGTGTATGAGAAGGTGTACTACTTAACGTAAATGATGCACATAGGGCTTAAGTGGTTATTCTTTAAGCGTCTAATTGTTGGTAGAGGGCAGCCCAAAGACATAGAAGAGTAATCATAAAAACGACACAGGGTAAAAGGAGGCAGAGGTTGTACAGGGACAGATTCCGGGTGGCAATGGTAAGAGCTACCCTCCAGCACAGCTGTTCTAGGTTAAATCGCACACACAGTGCTCCTTACCAAAGTACCAAAAGCCACACATAACGTCTGACCAGGCTGCCACCTCCCAGAGCAAATTCTTACATGGGAGCTTAAAAAAAAAGACTGACTGGCCCCCTCACTGTCTCCCAGCCCAGGAGGCTGCTTTGTCTCACACATGGGCTTTCCAGTGTCTCTCTCACTTCCTCCTTCTCCCATGCACAGAAGGTTTTTGTCGAGGTTCTCGGGGGTTTATGGCTGGCGGCGGAGCCCGAGCCCCAGGCCCCGGGTAGAGTGATGGGGTGTGACTGTACTTGGCCAGCGTCTTCAGAGCTTCTGGATTCTCAAATGCAGCCGTGAGAATTTCCTTAAGAGCCGTGCATGGAATCTGCAGTCATCCAGACCCGACGGGGCCGGTTAGGTGGGAGAGGGCGGCCGGCGGCGGGGCAGAGCACGGGGATGCGGGGCGGACGGCCCCCCCACCGGGCCACCCCCCCCCCCCCCGCACCTCGGCCTGGGAGTGCGGGAGAAGGGGCGACCCGGTCCAAGGCGCGCGCACCTGCAGCCCCTCTACCACCTCGGTAACAGCAAGATGAAAACGGAAGAAAGGGGCAACCCCCCGCCCCGCCCCGCAACACCCCGGGGCGGTCCGCGAGGGGTCCCGCCGGGCCTGGGCCCCGCTCCGCTCCGGGCGGGCGTCCTGGGGGCCGCGGGGCGCAGTCTAGACCCCAGGGTGGACGCTCCTAGGCGGCCTGCGACATTGCGGGGCTCAGGGCCTCCGCCACCCCCCCAACCCGGGGCCGTGCGGGGTCCCCACGCCCCCAGTCCCCGCCCCTCCCGGGCCTGCGGGGTCCCCACGCCCCTAGTGCCCGCCCCCCGGGGCTTTGCGGGGGGTCCCCACACCCCCCAGTCCCTGTCCCCGACCCCCGGGCCTGCGGGGTCCCCACGCCCCCAGTCCCTGTCCCCCGGGGCCGTGCAGGGGTCCCCACGCCCCTAACCGCGCCCCCCCGGGCCTGCGGGGGGACTCCACACTGCCAGTTCCTGTCCCCCCGGGGCTTTGCGGGGTCCCCATGCCCCCAGTCCCTGTCCCCCGGGGCCGTGCGGGGGTCCCCACGCCCCCAGTCCCCGCCCCCCCGGGCCTGCGGGGCCTCCACACCGCCGGTCCCCGTTCCCAAGACCCCCACACCTAGTCCCTGTCCCCGCCCCCGGGGCTTTGCGGGGGTCCCCACGCCCCCAATCCCTGTCCCCGCCCCCCGGGCCGCCCGGAACCCCGCACTCCGCGTCTCCCGGCCGGGCCTCCCGGGCCTGCGCGGGGCTCGGGGTGCGGTGCCCTCGCCGGGCCGGGGGTGATCGGTGAGCGGCCGGGCCGGGAGGTGCGGGGCGCCCTCGAACCCCGCGGCGCGCCCGGAACGCCCAGACAATGCGGCGCGCGGCGGCCTGGAGCGGCGGGCGGGCCGGGGCGCGCGCCGCCTTCCTTCCTGCGGGCTCCGCTCCGCTTCCCGGCGGCTCGGCGGCGGCGGCGGCGAGCGCGCCGATTGGCGGCCCGCCCCGCGCCCCGCCCCGCGCCCGGCCGCCGTCCCCCGCCCCGGCCCGGGCCCGCCCCTCTCCGCGGGAGGCGTCCGGGCCCGCGGCTGGGTGGCGGGCAGTTCCCGCCGGCTCTGCGCGCCGTGCTCGGGGCTCGCTCGCGGGGGACGCGGCGGCGGCGGCGGGGGGCCTCGGCGCGCGGGCAGGCGGACGGCGGGCCGAGCCGCGGGGCTGCGCGCGCCCCGCTCCCGCCGGCGGCCCCGCAGCGGCCGGCCCGCGCCCTGCGGCGGCGGCGGCGGCTCCTCCCGCGCCCCGCGCGCCCCTTTGTCCGCGGGCCGGAGCGGCGGCGGCGGCGGCGGCGCCCGGATCCCGCGGATCCCGCGGCGGAGGCGGAGGCGGCGGCGGCTCCCCGGTGCCCGCGCGCGCCGCGGCGATGCCGGACCAGATCTCCGTGTCGGAATTCGTGGCCGAGACCCATGAGGACTACAAGGCGCCCACGGCCTCCAGCTTCACCACCCGCACGGCCCAGTGCCGCAACACGGTGGCGGCCATCGAGGAGGTGAGCGGCGGCCCCGGCGGGGCGGGGACCTCGGCGCCCGGCCCCGCCGCCCGCACCCGCCTCGCGCCCCGGGGAAACTTCGGCGGCCCCGGCGGGTCAGCCCCGCGGGGAGCGCAGCCCTTTGTTCCCGCGGAGGCGGCTCGGGCCGAGGCTGGACGCCCCCCCCCCCCCCGGGCCTCCGGAGGACCCCCCGCACCCCCCGCGGCTCCCCGTCCCCCCGCGCGGCCAACTCCGGCCTCGGTGGCCGGCGCCGCGGCCAGCCGGGGACCCCCGGGCGGACTCGTCAACTTGTCCCCGAAGTGCCTCGGGGGAGGCGGCCGCGGGCCCCGCCGCCCCAGGCCCTCCGCGCCCCCCCGCCGTCCGGGCCGCTCCGGGGACCCCGGCCGCCCCGCCCCGGGTCGCTGGGGCCGGGAGGCCGGGCGGGGGAGCGGGGCGCGGGGCCCGGGCCGCGCGGTCCCGAAGGCCGCGAACCTGCGCCCCACCTGCCGGCCCCCGGCCGTGCGCTCCCTCCCGGGGCCGGGCCCGGGCGCTCGGGGTGCACCGTCATGGTGGCGAGCCGCCCGGAACGGGGCCCGCAGCCTGCGGACCGGAGCTCGGCCGCGCCCCCCGCGCCCCCCGCGCCCCCCGCGCCCCGCACCTGCGAGGCCCGGCGCATCCTCCCCGGGGGCCGCCGGGGCCCGGGGCTGGCGCTCCGGCCGCCGAAGGTCCGGGCGAAGTTGTAGGGTTGGGTGCGGGGGGCGTTTGAGGGGGGGGGGGCTCCCGGGCTGGAGCCCACGGGGGCCCCGGGGACGCGGGAAGCCCCTCCCCGGGAACCCAGCGGCGGCCGGGGGTGGGGGCGGCCCGGCCCGCGCGCGGGGAGCCTGGACCGCTGCTCCTCGGTGGAGTTGCTCCTTCCTCGTGGACGGCAGCGGCCCGCAGAGCCCCGCAGAGCCGAGGCCGAGGCCGGGGGAGCCCGCTGGGGGGGGGGGCGGGGAGCGCGGCCCAACGCTTGTGTCAGTGAAGCTTGAAAATGGTGCCTTTGGTCAGGACTGGAGGGATGGGCCCGCCTGCCTGCCTGCCTGCCTGCTTCCTTCCTCCCTCTCCCCCCTCCCCTCCCCTCCCGTCCCGTCCCCTCCCCTTCCCTCCCTCCTTCCCTTTCTCCCTCCTCTTCTCCCTTCCTCTCTTCCTTCCTCCCTCCTTCCTTCCCTCCCTCCTTCCCTCTCTCCTCTCCTCTCCTCCCTCCCCTCCCTCCCTCCCTCCCTCCCTCCCTCCCTCCCTCCCTCCCTCCCTCCCTCCCTCCCTCCCTCCCTTCCTCCCTCCCTCCCTCCCTTCCTTCCTTCCTTCCTTCCTTCCTTCCTTCCTTCCTTCCTTCCTTCCTTCCTTCCTTCCTCTCCCTTCCTCCCTCTCTCCTCTCCTCCCTTCCTCCCTCCTTCCTTCCCTCCTTCCCTCCCTCCTTCTTTCCTAACTTCCTTCCTTCCCTCCCTCCCTCCTTCCCTCTCTCTTTCTTTCTTTTTATAAGTACCAGTTGAAAAGCAATAGGAAAATATTCGCAGTGCTTTAAAAATACATCACATTAGTAATGCTTCTAGAAATGGTTGCCATAAAAAAAAAAAGGTAGCTAAATATTGCTAAGGGAAGGGAGCTTTGTGCATGCCGCCCTTCAAAAGCTCGATCATATTTAAAGTTCAGTTGCGTTTTCACACCGTAATTTGTCAGTTAAATATTATTAACACTGGCAGATGTTGGAGAGCCAGGCAAATAGGAGTTGCTATTGAAGTTGGCATACTCTCTGATTAATTTTGGTTTTCAGTGGATGAATCCAAAGCTGCTTTTGTGTGCTGTGCAGGAGATTACTCTAGAGTTCGGTTACTGAGCAGATTAAAGAGAAACTGGGTTTGGTCATTTTGTTAAATTGCAAGCTTGCTTCATGTTGCCTCTCAGTAGATTCAGGTCTCAAAAGTGGAAAAATTAAAATCATTGCAGAGTTATCTCACTTGAAAGTAAATCCAGTACACATGTTATGATGACAGTATATGAGAACTTGGAATTTAACTAAATTTGAAAGTTGTTTACTTTCTGAGAGAAGTCAGCATGGATTGCTTTAATTAATGTGTCCCTCCCAGGGTATTTAATGCTCAGTTCCAGTACAAAAACATATTCTGTGTCTGGTGTAATTACAAAGGCCCACAATATTATGGTTTCAAACAAGCGTCTGTGCTAGGATGAGACTTGAGAGTAACGTAACACAAAAGTTATGCATTTAACAGAAATAAAATAATTTAAGATTTGTAAGCCTTTAGTCCTATATTTGAATGAGTTATGTAGTAATTTAAACTGATTGACCTTGGTGAAACTGTTGATTTGCAGCGGAGGTTATGTCTGCCAACAGCCATTTTCCAAATGAAATGTTGCTTTTTTGATTTGCATGCCTGTAGCTAAAATATTAGTAGCTACCTGGTGCCTGCCCCGTACTGCAAACCTTACATCTGTTATCACCAATCCTGTCCTGGTTTATAGATGAGGAAGTGGATGCTGGGAGAGGTTAAATAAGTTGCTCAAGGTTGTAGAGCCAGCAAGTGGAATTTGAACTTGACTTCATGCTGCTTTCAGAAACTGCAGTTTCCTCTCAGCTTTTCATAAGGATGTATTCTCTTTGGTGCTCCTTTGTCAGGTGGGTTCAAGTTCAGGCTCCGTCCTTTGCCACTTGTGTGACCTTGGGTGAGATCCCTCCCATGTTCTGATTTTCCTTAGGTTTGCACTGTCTTCTTTCTCTCCACTTGTGAGGATTATGGCTGGGGCACAGCCCAAGTCTGGAGCAGACAACTGGTTTGTTAAATGCTAACTGCTTACCAGATTCTGTAATCATTCAGATTTCCCTGGGGGAGAAGGCAGGGCACCGGGAAGAGCGGTTGAAGGAGTGTGTACACGAAAAGTTCCCATATGTCCTTACCCAACGCATACCATGTAACCAGTTTGCTGTCTTGGCAGCAAGCAAGAACCATAGCTGTGTTTTAAAATTTTCACTTGGGGATTACTTTCCCTCTGGATGGAGTAATTATTTTTGCATAGTTTCAGCAAAGTTAGCAAAGAGAAAATAAGTAGTTGTGCCATAAATCTGAGAAGTGAGCTTTTTTTTTTGAGGGGGGGGTTAGTTGTGGGACTTGAACTCAGGGCCTGAGCTCTTTTGCTCAAGGCTAGTGCTCTACCACTTTGAGCCACAGTGCCACTTCAATTTCCTGGTGGTTTTTGGAGATAAGAGTTTCACGAACTTTCTTGACCTGGCCAGCTTTGAACCGTGATCCTCAGATCTCAGCCTCCTGAGTAGTTAGGATGACAGGTGTGAGCCACTAGCAAGTGGCCAAAGCAAGCCTTTTGTTTTTATTATTGTTATTTTGTCTTCCTTGAACCTCTAGGCACTATTAAATATTCTCAAGATAGGAAAAAATTGTAGACAGACTTTGGAATGTTGGTGTTTTAGTTAGGCACCGATCCATAATAGCACCATCCATCCAGCTTTGCTTATTTGGCATTGATGTGGTTTTAAAAATAAATTTGATGTTGACTCCTAAGTATTAAAATGTAATCTACTTCCTTCCGGGCCGTCATTCCCTGTGTTATCCTCGGTTACCGTGGCAATCTCTGCTGCCTTAGCCCAGGGTCCTGTCCTGGCGGGGTGGGGACAGGCCACGGTCCCACGGGCTTTGCTGTCAGTGGGGTCTGACTCTGCCCCGCAGTTGGGGTGGGGACCCGGCCTTGTGCATTTTCCACAGCCCTGGGGTTCTGAGCCCTAACCCTTTGTGACTTGTTTGCAAAACAGCTTCTCCAAATCCCAGACTCACGGACTGTTAGACCCGAGGACGGACGCCCTTCCGGCCCGGTGCACTCGCGTCCTTGGAAGTGAGCTTTCAGGGGTCCGAGAGGGCCATCTTTCTGTGCTGTTCTGAAGTCTGAATTTGGAACATTTTGAGTCATTTAAGGGGAGAACTTGTCTTCTCCAGCTTCTCTTTTAGGGTCAGCAGTAAAAGTCCCAGTTCCACTTCCTTGTGGGTTCCAGGTCCCGCGCCTCATTCAGATGAATGGAAACCTGCTTTGCTCTGTGCGTTGAACGGATTAGAACACCAAGGGGAATGCATTCTCTCAGTGGAAGGACCTGCTGTCTACGGGGAGAAGCAGACATCCTCAGACTGATGGGAGCACCGGCTGGGGCCAGCCTCCCGCTGGGCCGGCTGGAGCTGGTGCCCTTCATTGGGCATTGGGCATTGTGATGAGAGATGACATCAGACAGGGATTTATTTTTATTTTATTTTATTTTTTGCTGGTCCTGGGGCTTGAACTCAGGGCCTGGGCGCACTACTCTGGCCTTTTTTGGGGGTAGTTTATTGGAGCTAAGAGTCTCCTGGGGACTTTTCTGCCCCGAATGGCTTTGAACTATAATCTTCAGATCTCAGCCTCCTGAGTAGCTAGCTGGGATTTCAGGTGAGAGCCGCCACCGGCTTGAACGGTGAAGATTTGGAACACTTCATCCTCGTAACTCCTAGGTGGTTTATGAACCCCAGCAATCAGCTGGGGGCTAAGTAGGAATGCCGAGCTTCAGGCACCATTGTCCTAGACCTGCCGGCTCAGATGCTTACATTTTAACCCTCGGGTGTAACTCGTGTGTGCGGTGCTGGCTTTTGGAGAGGCCCTATGAGATTGTGTGCCGGGGGCCTGCACTTCAGCGTTGCCCGGGGCTTTTGTGGACTGGAGCAGCTGCGCCCGGCTCCCTAAAATTCTGATGTGATTGTTTTGGGTGCGGCCCTGGAGGCCTACACATTCTTGGGCTCCTCCCGAACAGGGTTGATAAGGAGAGATAAACAGGTGATTAGGTAAAGTGAGGCCAGCTAGCGAGGAGAGCTGCTTCTGGGATGGGTCTGCCTGCTCTGGGGCTGGGGAAGATGTGGGCGGTCAGGAAAATAGATGATCGGAGCGTGAGAGAAAAGAGGAGACCGGTGGGCGTCTGGGGAGGGGGGTGTGTGTCGGGGGTGGTGGGGTGGTGGCTGGCACTCTCTGGTGTGGGAAGAGCAGTGACCGTGGGGCTGAACCGCAGAGCTGCTGCCCCGGAGGAGTGGGCCTTGCGTGGCCCTGTGGTGGGTCTGTTCCTGGGTGGGGGGCGGGGGGGCAGCAGGTGGCACGCCGGTGAACACGGGGTGTTCTTCCTTAGGCAGAGGGATTGAGCTTTGCTGGGTAGCCTGGGCTGTCCTTGAACTCAGGATCCTCAGGCCTCAGCCTCCTGAGTTCAGGGATTGGCGTGGACCACCATGCCCCGCTCAAAAAAGGTATGGCAACGACAGAATACTAAAGGCTTCAAAGGGAACCGGTCTTACTGAAATCCAGTTTCCAGAGTATTTTGGGACGCCGTGTCATGCTGAGACATGGAGATGGGGTTTAGCGAGCGCCCCCGTGGTGGAGTCCTTTGGAAAAGATACGGGGCGGCGTTTCCGGTCACTGTGAGCGGACAGGATGGTGTCTTTCGTTGGAGTGGTGTGTCGCCGTCTTTCACAGTGGTGGGAAATGTGGGCGTTCAGTTAGACATTAACGAAACGCAGACAGGTGTACATCTTTTCTTCAATCCAGGAACCCTCTCGGGCTTAGCCTCGGAATTCCAGGCTCGGTGGTAGGATTATTTGAGTTGTTTTCTGGAGCGAGTGTTCAGCAGTGCTGCCTTGCTGAGAAGTGCTGCACCCTGAGCCAGGGTTAGTGTTATAAAAGGTGCTTCAAGGGTTTGGGGCTCTAGGGGCGGGGAAGCTGCCTAGCCCCGCCCCCCGCCCCGTGTGGCTTCAGGGTCAGCCCGGGCAGCTCCTCCGGCCTGGGGGGTCAGTCCATACACTCAGGACACGCACGCGCGTGCTTTAGGGTTCAGCAGACCTGCAGATTCGGTCCCGCGCATCCTGTGGTGAGGACCAGCATCGGGTGCCGGTGAGGACCGCCGCAGGGTGGCTCTTCTTCTGTCTGCTGGTCTTGTTTGTCCAGCCTGTTGTGTGCTGTCCTTGATGGAGGCCCTACTCCCGTGTGAAATGGTGGTAGACTTGCAGGCGCCTGCTCCCCAGGGCTTGAGGGGACCACGTAGGCTGTGTGTGATGTTTACGGCAGGGTTGTGTGTGAGGTTATAGATGGGAGGTGCTCTGCTGTGTCGGGGTGTTTGGGATAGCAGAGCATGGTTGATATTGGTGCCGGTCCATATTGTTCCTTGCCCCCTTGTCTTTTATTGGGCTTTTTTTTTTTTTTAATGCCAATCCTGGGACTTGAAATCAGGACCTGTGCCCTGTCCCTGAGTTTCTTTCTTTTTGTCTGTGGTGAGGCTTGAACTCTGGGCCTGGGCGCTGTCCCTTAGCTCTTCAGCTCAAGGCTGGAGCTCTACACTGAAGCCACAGCGCCACTTCCGGTTTTCTGGGGGTTAATTGGAGATAAGAGTCTCACGCACCTTCCGGCCAGGGCTGGCTTTGAACCGATCCTCATATCCCAGCTTCCTGAGTAGCTAGGATGACAGAGGTGAGCCACTGCTCTACTTCTGGCTTTTTGGCGGTTAACTGGAGATGGAGTTGCATGGACATTCAGGCTGGCTTTGAACCATGATCCTGCGATCTCAGCCTCCTGAGTGGCTAGGACCACAGGTGTGAACCACCAGCGCCCAGCATTATTGGGCTTTTATTATGTTCTGGGCCCCCTTCAACGTGTTGGCTATGGTAGGTTTATTTACTACAAAAACCCTACAAGGTCCAGAGAAGTTGTGCAGCGTGACCAAGCTCTCAGGGCTGGGATGCCATGGAGCCCCGGTTCAGATCAGGCATCGGGCACCGCTCCTGCTGGGGGAGACCTTCCCCTTCCTTCCCCGCTCCTGTGGGCATGCCCAGCCCTGCGGAGGGATTAGCCAGCCAGGGGCCAGTGCGGACACACTCTGGCCGAAGGCCTGTCCTGGAAACAGTGGTTAATGATGTCACGTCATCTTTCCACTCGATACTGGAGATGGCTTTGTCAGTAGGATCAGGTGGGCCATGAAGCCAGTGCTCTGTCCTTTAGGATTCTAACTGTCTAGCTAGGATCTTGGGGACGCTCCCCCTAGCTTCTGAGAAGAAATCACAGTATTGGAATTGAAGGTTTTCACTGAAATGACAGGAGCTGACATTTCCGCGGGCTTTAATTCTGTGTTAAGAACTGTACCGTGTCTGAGATTGGGTTTTCTTTTTTTTGGCCAGTCCTGGGCCTTGGACTCAGGGCCTGAGCACTGTCCCTGGCTTCTTCCCACTCAAGGCTAGCACTCTGCCACTTGAGCCACAGCGCCGCTTCTGGCCGTTTTCTGTATATGTGGTGCTGGGGAATCGAACCTAGGGCCTCGTGTATCCGAGGCAGGCACTCTTGCCACTAGGCTATATCCCCAGCCCATCACTCTGCTTTCTTGTACACGGCTGGCACTATTCTGCTTGAGTCATGCCTCCGGTCCGGCTTCATTGGCTCGTTAGTTGACCGTACGAGTCTCCTAGGCTTTTCTGTTCAGGCTGGCTTTGAATCATAATTCTCAGATCTCAGTCTCCTGAAGAGCTAAGCTGGTGCGAGCCACCAGCATCTGCCCTGCGCCGTAGTCATCCTTGCTTTACTTTTCCTGACCATTTGTGGCTTTTCGGGAAGTTAGAGGTCAACGTGAGGTTCGCCCCTTCCACCTTCTGGCAGAGGTTTTTCTCTAATAAATCTTCCTGGAGTCACTATGTCAGTTGGTCCCTGAGCCGGATTTCTCTGTGGTTCATTGCTGGCTTAAGTTTGAGACGAGCTCCTCGTGTGTTTTTTGTGTCTCGTTTCCATTCTCGGCTTTCCATACCTTGGTCTCTCGATCTCTACATCCAGCCAGTCCTTCTGCGGCTCAGTGACTTCACTGAATGACCGACGTCTTACTAAAGCCACCGGAACTCTGTCCTTCGGTGAAGGTGTGACATGTGTGCGAGCGCGTGTGCAATGAATATTGGCTTTCTTCTATCGAGGTTCTAACAGTCTTTGTGTAGATTTGGGGGAGCTGGTGTGCTCACCGGAAGATGTGCCGTCCTAGGAGAACCGGGGATGTCACCTTTGCGCCTCGGAGTTGAGTGCAGTGGGAAGGCCTCCAGCTAAGGACTGAGGGGTCTCAGCTCCGATCTCGGCTGCTCCTCCGGCCTCACCGTGTGGCAGCCTCCGAGGGAAGGGTGTGGCCTTCCCGGCCTGGAAGCCCCTTAGTTCTGCTATCTCACACACACTGGATTTGAGCCGCCTCTGGGATACGTGGTAGGGATCCGTGTCGGCAAGAAGTGTCTAATTGATTGTCCTAGTGTCGGTGGGCACTAAATCATTTCTTCAGGTTGAATTTTGAATTACGCGTGTATATGCAGAGAGACAGAGAGCGGGCGAGAGAAAGAGAGAGAGCGGGAGGATGCACGCATTTCTTTTGGCTTCTTGAGTAGAATTCCAACTCGGTGACTTTTAGTTTATTCACCGTGGTGTAGCAACCGCCAGCCATTTAATTGTGGCACGTCTTCATCACGCATAAGGAACTCCAGGCTCCTTAGCAATTCCTCCCATCCCCTCCTCTCCCTGCCCCTCCCGCCACCGACCTGCTGTCTTGATGGACTCACCGACCTGCTGTCTTGATGGACTCACCCGGCTTGTATATTCCACGTAGTGCATTTCAAGACGTGGCCGTTTGGGTCTGGCTTCTCAGTGTTCGTTCATGTTGAAGCATGACTCTACTTCATTATTTCTGGTGGTGTGGGGGCAGTCCTGGGCTTGAACTTAGGGCTCTTTTGCTCAAGGCTGATGCCCTTCCACTTCAACCGCAGCTCCAGTTCTGCTTTCTTTTGGTGGTTAATTGAAAATCGGAGTCTCACGGACTTTCCTGCCCAGGCTGGCTTTGAACTACAATCCTCAGATGTCAGCCTCTTGAGTAGCTGTGAGCCACCAGCACCAGCTTAGCTTTATTCCTTGTAACTTTCTCTTTTTTTTGGCTTAATTGTTGGATCAGCTCTTAGTCACCATTACACGCTCAATGGTTTGCACAAATTGGAGCGCAGTCATTTTTAATTTGTTTTCTGGTGGCGCTGGGTCTGCGCTCAGGGCCTGGGGCTTGCTGGGCAGTGTTCTCTCGCTTGAGCTGGTCCTGCGCTCAGCGACTTCACGGAATGCAGCTGAAATGACTGCGTTTCCTTTGCCTGGTCTTGCCCCCCGTGTGGGCTCTGTGTAAACGGGGGGGGGGGGGGGCTCGGTGGAAGCTAGTGGAGCCGTCCCTGTGCGCCTGGGAGCTTCCCAGGCCCGTCGCGGGAGGGAGATGCTCTCCACCGCTCCCCTTCTCCCCGCTCTCCTTCTCCCCGTCCTTGGTGACCCTGGTTCCGCCTTTCCCTTGGGGCTGGCTGCTGGGCCGCAGACTAATTTTCTCTTCCCCTCTCACCTCCTCTCTCCCACGGAACTTTCCGCTGCGGACTTTGGCTCCTTTTTTTTTTCTATTTCAGGCCCTCTGTGGCCCTGTTGCTTTTCTTTTTGGTGTGTGCCGGTCCTGGGGCTTGAACTCAGGGCCTGGGCTCTGTTTCTGCCTGTTTTTTTTGCTCAAGGCTAGCATTCTACACTACTTGAGACAGCTCCACTTCCAGCTTTTTTTTTTGGCATTTAATTGTTTAATAAGAGTCTCAGACTTTCCTATACCAACTGGCTTTGAACCAGGACCCTTAGATCTTAGCCCCGTGAGTAGCTAGGATTACAGTCTTGAGCCACCGGTGCCCGGGCCTGTTTTCTTTTTAGAAGCTGCTTCCCTGAGGGTACCCCAGAGTGGAGCTGCAAGTTTGGGGTTTCAGGCGAACATACTTACAAGCTGTCCCTTTAGCGATGGCATTGAACGTCGGCCATGTTTCCTACCACCCCGCTTTCTCTCAGTTTTCCAGAACTGGGCTTGTTGTACCTTTTCAAATGATTTGTTATCTTCTGTAACAATGTTGGAAGGAGCTTAGTCTTGAGGGTACATAGTTCTCTTTTTTATGGTGAGAGCAAAGTAAAGGAGGTTCGATTGATCCAATGGGAAAGTGGCTTTAGCCGTGACTAATAGGAAATCTCTTAAGGGCCCTGTTGCATCGCCCTTTCAATTTATGAACCTCCTTGGCTCTGTGATGCTTTGGTACGCTAAGCCGGTAAGGCCTGATCTGTCATGTTCAGGGCTTTGTTTCTGCCTCTGAACCACCACGAACTGCTGTGTTAAGTATCTAGCTGACAGTTTGCTAGATTTGGGGTTGATTTAGGGAGCAGCAGTGTCAGCAAATGAGTGTTTCAGAAATTTGCCACTGTTTTCCAAAGGAGAAAATGTGCTGTTAAGCTGAGCTAAGCTGTCAGCCATCAAGCATGCCTGCAGGATGTAAACAAACAGACCCCTGATGCAAGAGGAAAGTGGCTTCCGCAAAGCCTGTTCTGTGTCTCTGTCGGCCATTGGCTCGTCATCCTCAGGCTCCCAGAAATGATCCCCGCGAAGTAGGAGCCGCTGAGACCCAGCTCCACAGCCGCGGCCGGTGCGAGGGAGGAAGAGGTTTAGACCAGCTCTGCAGGGTGGGACCAGCTCCTGCTCAGTCCCGAGGCCTCACAGGGACACACAGGGTGGAAAGGACAGGAGGGCCCTCTGCTTCGAAGGGCTGGGAAACGTGATCCGTCCAGGAAGTATTTCTAGGAAAGTAGCTTTTGAACTTTATTTTTGCCAGTCCTGGGCTTGAATTCAGGGCCTGGGCTCGGTCCCTGAGCTTCTCTTGCTCAAGGCTCGCACTCTACCACTTGAGCCACAGCGCCACTTCCGGCCTTTTCTGTGTGTGTGGTGCTGAGGAATCGAACCCGTGGCTTCATGCATGCCAGGCGAGCGCTCTACCGCCAGGCCACCTTCCCAGCCCTCGCTTTTGGATTTCGCTGTGCAGTGTTGAGCTCGAACTCACCAAGAAAACAACTTCCTGTAGCCTTGGCTCAGCGGAGGTTTCGAGTACGCCTTGGAGCGGGTGTTGGGCCACGGCGGAATAGCTCCGACGTCTGTTTCCGCGGCGCACGGCCTTCCGTGAAGACAAGCCTGACCGTGGGTGTGTGCCTGGAGAGAGCAGAGCCGTGAGTGGCTGGGCCCCGTGGCAGCGCCCCGGGCAGCCCGTCTACCATGGCATTTCCAAGTCCAAGTGCTCCCCGTTTGCAGTCACGTGTGGGGCTCCCCAGCCTTCCATGTGGGACTGAGTTTGCCCCGAGTAAGGACTACGAAGAATCCCAGAGCTCCCTGTGGAAGGAGCCCCACCGCGTGGGTCTCAGGAAGTGGGTGTTGATAGTCTAGGGCCTTTTCCCATAGAATGATTGCTCTGCGCTTGGAAACACACTTGTTTTGGCCAGAAAAAGGAAAGTTGCCATGTCATCTTTTGCAACATTTGGGGAGAAATGGGAAATTTAAGAACTACTGAACTGTCTGCTCTATAAAGCATCCCAACGAATACTCATTCTTCATTGGGATCTGTTGATCCCGTCTCCAAACCTTCGCTGACGCGCCCCACGCACCAGAACTCTCTGACTTGCTCTGTGTGGCCTTTATGTCTGTTCTCCCCATTCATCGTTCTGTCCATCCGTGGGTCCACCGGGCTGAAGCCTAAAGCCGCAGGAACGCGGTGGCGACCTTGGGCCCTAGGCCCCGCTTCTGTGCTGGGATGTGGTCCTGGCTTCTCTTGCCTGTAGCACAGGCGTCTTCTCCCAGGAGGACTTGGGAAGGGCGATGGTGAGTTGGGGTGGGTAAGTCAGAGCGATGCAAATTAGACTGGGGCGCGCACACGCGTTTTTGTTCAGTCAGCACCGAGGGTAGCCAGCTACGGCCTGCGACCTGGTTTTGCATGCAGAAGGAGTAAGCTAAAAATAGTCTTCACAGCTTTTAAGGATTGTGGGGAAAACCCCAGAACAAAAGTCCAAAGACTGTGCCATAGGAAGTGCAGTGTATTTGGTCCACAAAGCTTTTAATAGTTACTTGCTCTCTGGCTGTGTGTGTGGGGAAAATGTGTCCCACCCCGGGTTAGGATCTGGAGTTCAGGTCCATAGAGACCCTGTCCCAGCTCCAGCCAGGGTTTTGGGGTGGTGAGGAGCCTTGAGGTTTGTCTAATAGTCCACACGACACTGGGGCCCCTTTAAACATCTTGCCGTAGCGACCAGGCACTGAACCTCTGGACAGTCTTCTCTGCCCTTGGAAGTTTATACCAAATGCAAACAAGGACTTTTGCCCTTGTGTCTTGGCTCTGCTTTTACCTCGTGAGGTCAGGGAGGTCCGGGGGGCTGGAGGGCCGCGCTGGATTGTGGAGGGCTGAGCTTGTCCATGGGGACTGGATTCAGGAGGTTGTTGGGAGCGGTTACAGGCGTTGGGACGGAGCAGTGGTCTGCACGGAGTGGGCCTGAGGAAGCTGGTTTGGCGTAAGAGGAGGAGAGAAGGAGAGAGCATCCGCGGGAAGGAGGGCCAGGGTCCCCCCTACACCAGTGGGGGAGACGTTGAGGGCACTACGGGGGGAGGGGAGATGGGCGTCCGGGTCTGCCCATTGTCAGGGCCCGTGTCCTCTTTATTAGGGGTTGTGGAGGAAGGAGCCGGGGACAGGGCAGGAAGCAGAATCTGCTTCTAGAATCCAGCATGATACGCTGCATATGGCCAGGAACCCTCCACCGACCGGCCCTGAGCACGCGCACCGGCTCGGCCTCCAGGAGCTCCTGAGCTGCCCAGAAGGGACAACAGCGGCTTTGCCGGGGAGAAGATGGAGCACGTTTCAGGGGTTCATTCAGTCCTCGAGGGCAGAGATGGGTGTGTGTGTGCGCGTGTGTGCACACACCTGCATGCACACGCGCGTCCTCATGTGTGGGTCTCTGAGCTCCGAGTGTGTGAGAGGGCTGAGCGTGTTTGGTCTCGGGCCTCATATTGAGGCTGCATGCTGGAAGGGAGCAATAAAACCATGAACGAACAATCCTGTCTCTACCTTTAAGGATGGAGGGCTCGTCCACCCTCTGCGCCTGTGTTTACGGGGAGCCTGTTCTCTGGGCCCCCCTCTGCGGCGGCGCGGGCTGCAGCGGGGCTCCGCCTGCCTCCGCCTTGCCTTTTTCCCGGTAGCGCTCTGTGGCGCAGGGCCTCCAGAAGCCCCTTCCGCTCTGGGATCTGCACGGTGGCCAGCCCAGCCTGCTGCTGGCTGGCTGTGAAGACCAGCGGGGGTGGTGGAGGAGAGGGGTCGGCGGGACTGGGCCCCGGTCCTTCGCGGGGCTCCCGCCTGGCTGCCCTGGGTCCTTCCCGGGGCTCCCGCCTGGCCGCCCTGGGGCCTTCCCGGGGCTCCCGCCTGGCCGCCCTGGGGCCTTCCCGGGGCTCCCGCCTGGCCGCCCTGGGGCCTGTCCTTCCCTCTTTCGTGCTGTCCCCAGGCCAGGTGGGAATGCGTGGCCAGACTCAGAACAGGTCACGGGGAACCTGGGAAAGCCACACCTCGGCCAGGAGCCCGCTCTCGAGCTGGGGCCCCTTGGATGCTTGGAGGCGTGCCCGGGGCCGCGGGGACAGGGTGCCGCTCAGCCGGCAGGGTAGAAGGAGCGGCTGCCTGACCCTCCCCACGCCCCCTCCCCGCAGTGCATCTGGGATCTGCTCTCCTGCCTCTTGGGGTCCCCAGCTCCGCTGTGCTCTGCTTACCAGAGCCTCCGTGCCCCCCAGGCCCTGTGCTTTCAGGGTGTGTGGCCTCTGCCGCACCTGCCGGTCCCCGTGCCCTGTGGCGTGTCCCGTTCCCTCCCCCCCCCTGCCCCACGAGTGCCACTGGCCGTCACTGGGTCCCCTTCCGATGGTTCAGCGGCAGGCAGGCGGGTCCTCAGCGCGCCGTTCACACGGTGGCCCTGCTTCCTGTGTTTGTGTTCTCATTTCCTGAAACCAGTAACAAATTCCCGAGCACGGGAGCCCGTTCCCCTTTTCCTTTTAGCACAAGTTCTTTTTATGTACGCATGTCTATTTTCAAGGCACTGTGTGGGTAGGACAGGCCCTTGTGCACGCTGTACAGTCAAGGAGAAGCCTTCCTTAGTGTGGCAGGGGTGCCCTGGGGCTGAGAGTCAGTGTCCAGTCAGCCATCTTTCTTTTTCCCCAGATCAGCTCGGTATCTGATGGGAGGTACTCAGTAATCACCTTATGGAGGTTTGGGGTTTTTTTGTCCGAAAATAGCATTATTATTTGTATAAAAGGGTTATAATTCTATAAGTCAGTCTTTTTGTCAGTCGTGGGGCTTGAACTCCAGGCCTGGGCGCTGTCCCTGAGCTCTTCAGCTTAAGGCTAGCGCTCTACCACTTGAGCCACAGCGCCACTTCCAGTTTTTGGGGTGGTTAATTGGAGATAAGAGTCTCACAGTCTTTGCTGCCTGGGCTGGCTTTGAACCACGATCCTCAGATCTCAGCCTCATGAGTAGCTAGGATGACAGGTGTGAGCCACTGGTGCCCGGCAAGTTAGGTTGTTTTTTTTAAACAAAAGAAACTATGAGTCATTGTTTGTGAGTATGTGTAGATGCATATAGATACTCCATTTTTGCAAGCTTCTCTGCTTTCTTTATTTTCAGAAGCGAGTATCAAATGCTTATTCTTATACGTGACTGTCTTTAAAAATGACTGGAGATACTCCCACGTCACATCAGAAGAGCGTTTGTAGTCCTGGTTACTATTAATGCCGGTGGTATTAGCTGTTCTGGGGAACGGTGATGCTTGCTCCCAACAATCATGATGGCAAGATCAGCAAGCCCAGCCAGATGGCATTACGAACGTAGGGATGATTTTAAATTTGATGTGATAAATCTTTTAATGTAAGGTCTTAGGAGCTCCTGAATGTCCATGTAAGGTGTAATCCACGGCGTGTGTTTGATAAGGAGGCATGCTTGGGCTACGTAACGGTAACCCTGGAGAATATTGAATTATATGCCCTGGGAATAGCGCATCCTTCCTTCCGTGTTTAACAGGACGCGGTCGTCACGTCCTAGCGAGGACTCGAGCTGGCTCCAGCCCGCTCACTCCGTATTATCCTCCAGACAAGAGATGGATTTGGAGTCCCAGCTGCGTCATTCCCAGGCCGTGAGCCTGTAATTGTGCTTCCTGTTTTATTGATCCAGTGGCTCCGTCGGTGGGGTGGGGAGGGCGTGGGGGGGGGGTGGTCACGGCAGGAGTGAGCCGCGTTAGGGGCTGATAGATGATGTTTGTGCTGGACAGGGTGAGGGCGACTGGGAGGGAGAAACAACTGAAACGGTGGTGCCAGTGAAAGGTGGAATTCTCGGGGCTTCAGAGACGAGCGGATGACCGCCCGGATGCAGATTACTTCTATCGATACCTAGTGTACGCAGGCTTATACTGCGTAGCATAGATTTTGGGGAAAAAAACGGAAACGGTTATGCATGATACCCCACCTACACCGTGACATTTTAGTTTGCTTCCCCGTTTCAGGGCTCCGGCACCAGAGAGCACGCACTCCCTCCTTGCCGTCCCTCTGTGTGACCTTTGACCTAGGAGCTTCAGCCCGGATTGAAGGGTGCGGAGAGAGCAGAGACAGAGCACCTTGGCAGGAAAGGGACAGTGACGCTCTCCTTTTCTCAAGTGTGCCCCCCCCCCCCCACTTCACACCCAGGGACAGAGGGACACGTGGGTTCCAAGGCAGAAGAGTTGGCGGTGGGGCAGCCGCTGTATTCGGCACGCCGGTCTGGCCTGCACACAGACCCCCGGAGACTCGCAGAGTCTGTCGGAACAGTGGCCCGGGGAGGCCAGAGGGCCTTCTAGGAGAGGAGAAAGGCAGATACCGGACGGCGGCCCAGGCAGGGGTGGGGGCAGGGCAGGTTCGTTGCTTAGAGAACACCGGGACGGGCCGAGTCCGCGTCCGTCTGTGGGCCCGGGGTATGGATGGGTTAGCGCCTGGAAGGATGGCCAGGTCGGCAGCTATGGTGCTCGTTAATGTTCTTGGCTGTGGCTGAGGAAAAAGTGTGCGCGTGTGTGTGTATGTGCACACGCGCGCGTGCGTGCTGCAAAAGGTAAGGGAGGTGCTGGCCGAGAATCATTTCATTATTTTTGCAGGAAGGTTTGTGTCTGTCTCTCCCACTCTTTTGTGTTCTTCCGGCACAAGGGCATTTACTGATGGGAAGAGAGCCCTCGGATTTCTCGGAGTTCACAGTTCCGGAGTAAACAGACATGTAAACAAACAATTACAGATGCAGAGGCAGTTGCTATGACAACCAGAAACCATTCATAACAGCCTGCAGGACTACACAGGGCTCCTTTGCTCCGGGTCTGGCAGGCAGGGACTTGGAATCAGTGACAGAGCCCCCCCCCCCCCCCCCCCCCCGCCAGCAGGCTGTTGCGGGTCCGTACTGACCCCGGCTGGCAGGCCTATCATGCAGAGGCCTGCCAGGAACCGCAGACCGAGTCCCCGGGCCTCCGAGGGCTCTGGAACCTGCAGCAGGAAAACCTGCTCTGCCTGTCTCCCCAGGGCGCAGGCCAACAGCTAGCTAGCTTCACTGCACACGGCCGCCGAGACTCGGTTTCCCTGAGGAGGGGCAGCCTGGAGGGACGGAAGCTTCTGGATGTGACATGCTAAATATAGCTGTGCAGCTCCTGAGATGCAGGGAGGAAAGGAAGCCGTTCCCCCCCTCCGGGGAAGGCCGTTAGGAAAGCGCCCGCGTTTCTAATCTCAGGGCTCTGACCCGGACACTGCGCTGGGTCTGTGGGCCTGGGCCCTGGCGAGGACCCGGGCTGGGAGGGAGAGGTCTTCGGCTTGCTCCAGGGTGGGTGACAGGCTAGCATCTTCACTTCTAGCAGCACGACACCCCCCCCCTCCCCTTTCCTGGCAAGGAGATGGCTGTGCCTGCTGGTTTGCGGTTTCCCCGAGCCACTTACTTCCTTTTTTCTGGGCAAGAGGAATTTCCTCTTTCTGCCTGGAGGATGAAGGAGAGAAAGGCGGTGGGTGGCTGGGCGTGGCTGTTTGCTGGGAGGGTTTGGTAGTGCGAGTCTCCCTTCTACAACACCTTCTTCCAGGACCTTGTCCCCTGCTCCCAAGTCCTTCTGTACAGAGCCATCTCCTTTCCCTTGGTCATCGGCCGGTTGCATCCCGTCCCTCCTTTAGATGTGGGAACCCCCCCCCCCCCCCGCAGTGTGGTTCCCTCCTGCCCTATCCTGTCCCTGCTTCCCTTCTCCCCCACAGGAGACTTTGCATTGTGTTGTGTGTGTGTGTGTGTGTGTGTGTGTACTAGGGCTTGAATGCTGGGCTCACACTTGGTTGGCTTGTTTGGCCGCTGCACCACCACTTGATCCGTGCCTCTAGCCCAGTTTTTGCTGGTTATTCTGCCCAAGGCTTCAAACCTTGATCCTCCAGATCTCAGTCTCTAAAGTAGCGAGGAGTGTGTGCACCATCGACACACAACAGGCCTTATGTATTGCGGCTCTCGGGTTTGTTCTCTGGTACTTGGGCGTGCGAGGCAGGTGTTTTTGCTGTTGAGCCTCTAGTCCTCGAGCCCTGTGTTTTTATTTATCTCCTCTCCGCTTTCCGTTGGATCAAAATCTTCAGGGAGGCCGAGGTCTTGGATCATATTGAATGATGCATCCCCAGTAGTTTGAATTGTGCGTCTGGCACTTCACGTGTGTTTAGGGATTGCTTGTTGAATGCCTAGAACTGACGAGCAAACGCAGCTCAGATCGCAGGGAACAGAACAACAGCGTTCCTTGTTTTCTGGATATGAGGAGCTGGTTTGCAGAGGCACTGATTTTAGAGTTGAATTGGCGAACGTAGGTCTCAGTCCCGTGCTGTGTGTTGGATTAGTGAACGTAGGTCTCAGTCCCGTGCTCTGCGTTGAGTTAGTGAATGTAGATCTCAGTCTCCTGCTCCTTCGCCCTCCCGAGGAAGGTGGTTAGACACGTTCCCATCACAGGCCGGGCCCCACGGGAGTCTTCGTATGTCCACATTGCTGTCCATTAGGAAGGGAGAAAGCTGCCAGTCTGTGCCCCTGACGTCTCCTACTCAGTGGGATCAAAGCAGTTACACATTAGAGAGATTCAGAGATAGGGCTTTGAAATGGTCTGATTCATCCAGGCATTGTCCGGGAGTGGCTTTGGTGATAACGATCAAGGTCCTGTGGCAGTTTTAATGGAGGCTGGTATTATGTTAGGGCTTTGAAGAGTCCATCAGATAGTGATGGAGTTGAGAAGTCGTGAGTACCACCTGCTCTGGCACTGATTTCCTGTTTGTGGTATTGTCTGGTGGGCTTTGTTTGCCGATGTTTGTTAAGGTCTCTAAAATACAGACTATAGGGTTACCTTGATGAGAGGCAGCTATATTCCTTGTGCTTTTTCCTTTGTAGGCCTCAGTAGCTCTTCAAGGTTTCGTGAATTTTTTTCCCCCAGATTTTATTCCTTTGTAACAGTTGTGAGATGGATGTGGTGGGCTGGGACCAGAGTGCTTTATGGAAATGGAGCTGTCAGTGATCGGAGCTGTCGTCTGCCCTGAAGCCAGCTCCACCGAGGCTCCAACACTGGCTTCGCCCGCCGACACCGATCGATGTTGCCAAGCAAGCACTTCCATCCCCGGGTGTGCTGGGCACTAAGTGCTCAACGGGTGTTAACTGCATTCACCCCGTGCAGCAGCAGCCCTGTGGCTAGGGGCTGCTGTCAGCTCACCTGAGTTTAGAGGACAGGGGATGCGATGTCACCGAGGGGGGTGACGCAGCCAGAATCCCGTCCTGACGACTGTCTGGGAGACAGACACGAGTAACCCGACTGGCCGGGGACAAGATGGCGGTGAGAATCCTGCCGTCGCTGGCCGGGGTCTTGTCGTGCGTGGGGTGCCTGGAGCTGGCGCTTCTGTCTGGGGTGGGATGGGGGGGATCTAGGACAGGGTCCGGTGTGTAGGGAGTGTGACGGTGGGAAGGAGTCGCGAGCGGGACGGAGCTCCGGGATGGCCGTCCTGCGGCTGGCCCTGTGCGAAGCCTCCCTGGGGCCGGGCGGCTGGACTGTGGACTGTGGGAGTTGGGTAGGGGAGGATCTGGCGCGGCGGCTGCTGGGTGGGGCCGAGGTGGAGGCTCCCCCGGCAGCTGACTTCCGGCCTCTGCGAATTCCTGATTAGTCTTCCATATTGCCTTTTTGTTCTCCCTCTTTAGAAATTCTCTCCCACACCTTCCTTCCAGTGGATTTCTAGAAATACCCTATTTTTCATGACTCACTGATTGAACACATCCTGTTTGGGGAAGTGTGGAGAGGAATTTCAGAGCCGGGCGCTTTGAGTGCGGGTGATGATAAGCCCTGTGGGCAGGAGACCGCGCGCTTTCCCTGCCTGCTGAAGGCCCCGACGGCTGTGTGGTTCCCGGTCCCCCCCCCCCCGCCCCCCAGCCCCAGCCTGACACGTGCCCCCTGGAATTTCCCTCCTGTGTGCGGCTAGAGAGACTAGGGATGGAAAGAGCTAGGTTGCAGAGGGGGCCTGGAGTTGGAGCCCGGCCGGGTGAGGCGGCCTGTCCTCTGGGCTGGGCACCAGGGTGGCGTTGAGGCGTTCGGGAGCCGGGGCCAGGTGCTGCCCCCCCCCCCCGGGTCGAGTTGCTCACGGAGGGGCAGGACGCACACAGGGCCGGTCCTCCCCTCGGATGGCTCTGCGGGTGCCCGGCGCCTGCCCTGTGTCGCCCGGTCTGGCTCTGGCCGCGTGCTTTTCAGCTGAGAAGGAAGCAGTGCCCTTCGGTGGGGCTGCAGGCCCTTGGCGTGCTGATGGGGCGTGGCGGGAGTGGTGAAAGGGGGAAAGGGAGGGGCGCAGGTAGCAGCTAGGGCCGGCCGGGCCTGGGGGCCTGGAGGGGTGCTCTCCGCCATGGCACCGGGAGGCGTGGCCCGCCGGCTGCCGCCCTTTGGGCCCCGTTGAGGGGCAGCGTGATCGGCTGTGGCGAGGACCCCGGGACACGGTTGGACAGTTGCGTCAGGTGCTCTGAACCCAGAGGTGGCGTGGGAGAGGCGGAGGCCGGAAGGCCTTCCCGGGCATGCATGCCCTCGAGGGGTCACGGAGCCGGGCAGCCCTGCCGTGGGGGCTCGGGGACTGCGGGGGGCTGGAGGCATGTTTGGTGGTCCTGGCTCGCGGGCGGGTGCTGTGCCGCTGGGATCGCGTGGTGGAGGCCGGAGATGCGGCTGGACGCGGGTCGTGCTCCTGGTGGAGGAACCTGGAGCTGTGGGGGGGGGGGGAGGGTCAGCTGGGGGACTGCTCCCTGGAGGGGGGGAGGGGCCGGAGTCTCTTGGGTTGGTGGGGCGAGGTAAGATGATGTGGACATTTCTTTCATTTTTTTCTAGCCATGGGGCTTGAACTCGGGGCCTGGGCGCTGTCCCCGAGCTTTTTCCCTTGAGGCTAGCGCCCTACCACTTTGAGCCACCACGCAGCTACTGTTCCCCTTCCTTGTCTCTGCCCTTTAATTAGTGTGTCAGAGCGAAAGGTTTAGTTTCTTCTGACGGTGTGTGTTGACGACTTCTGGTTTATTTCTCGACTCATATCCGGCCTTAAGCTGATGAGCTTCAGCGGCAGCCCTGGAGGGCGTCAAGTTAGTGAGACAGGGCCACGTGCTTCTGAGCTGGCGTTTGTGGAGCGTGGGCTGGCGTGGGGAGACAGGCCGCCTAGACCAAGGCCAGCAGGGACACGTGGTTAGAGCAGAGGGGAAAAGCAAAGCATCCCAGTTCTGTACATGCTTTTGATGGTTCACGTGGGCTTCGTCATAGTCAGTGAGAAGGGGGAGCTTGGAGCAAGGTCTCCACTCCTGAGGCTGGGTTCGTACGTTTCTCCCTGACACTCGATGCCTTGGGCACGATGAGGAGGATTCCGCCTGCTTCCTGGGATCTAGTTCATCTGCTCGGTCTCTCAGTTGGAGGCTCTCAGGTCGGAAGGTTGGGTTGTGAGCCCCCAGGAGGAGTCCAGAGGGGCTGGTCGTCCTCTCGTGTTTACCCAGCACATCAGAAGCTAGCCTCTTAAGTTTCTTTTACATCTTTGATTGCCAGAGAAGGGGGGCAGTGGGTCGCTTTGTCTCCCCATGTGTAGGTAGATGTAGGAGTAGCACACTGCACCTGGGCCAAGGTGGAAATGGTGGCGAGCAAGGCAACAGTGTAAGGAGATGAGCCTCCAGGGTCTGTTCCGATGCCCGGGGGCCGTGTTCTGTGCGCGGCGGTTCCATGGGCCGTCCTGTCCCGTGGGTGCGTGGTTCCTCCTCCGCAGTGGCACGTGGGCTGCGGTACCGCCGGGATTGGAAGGGAGCTCAGCACTTGCTAGTAAGCTGTTCCGGAAGCTGCTTACATCTCTATGGACTGTGTGTAAATGACGGATTCAGATGGCACACTGCTGCTGTATTCTGCCTTTAAGGAGTCATTTCCTGGTCTTGGATTGAAATCTGTATGTTCTCCTGGGCAGATTGCTCCCCAAGTTCTTACTGTCTTCCGTCCACCGGAACCTGTCTAGCGTTGGGTCATGTGAAGAGCAGACCTTTGCCCCTGCGTCCTCACCCTCTGGAGCCTCGTCTGTAACCCCAGAGAGCTGGACTTAAGGGATCCCTGGGTTTGGATGGCTTCCGTTCTGGCTCTAGGTTTTCTAAGCAGATGCTCTTTACTGGTCCACAGCATCGATGGACCACAGTCCTATCCATTCCATAGAGCACTGTCTTTCAGCACATGTGGGGCCTCGATCGCGTTTTTCCAGCCCCCCCCGTAAGCTGCTTCACCCGGTATTATTGTTGACATGCCTCTCCGCAGGACCTTTCCTGACCTACATACAGTCTCTCCTCTGAATGGGGACCCCACCTTTCCATGTGCTATAATCTATTCACAGTAAAGCTCACCGTTTCATTTTGCTCTTCTGTACGCTTTGAGAAGTGTATAATCATGTAATCACTGCCACAATGATGCCACATTTCCCTCACCCCAAAGGGGCCCACCTGCTGGTCTGAGCTGGTGGCAGTTCTTAGTGTTCCCTGCATGCGCCGATCGATCGATCCATTCATCGATGGAGCGTGTCCTCTCCAGACACCAGGCTGCCCCCTCTCTTCCCAGTGTGGGCCTTGCGGAGAGGGGGTATTGCTGCCTCGCCCCCATCCTCTTTCACTGTCCCACCCATTCGGCAGGTCCTCCACCGCTAATTAATGGGCTGGGGTACCTTTTTGGTTATGAATGGGTGTTTAATTTTGTCAGATGCTTTTCCTGCACCAGCTGAGGTGACCATATGGTTTTCCCCTTTTAGCTTGTTAGCGTGGAGAATTACATGACAGTTCTAAGGCTGAGTGAGACTCCTTCGCGGTAGGAGCCTTCTGTGTAGGGTAAGCACAGATTCCGTGTCGTCATGGCGGGACTTGGGGATTGGCTGCTCTGCCCCCTCAGACGTACAGAACGTTCAGAGCTGCCCACAGCAGCTACTCCAGGGGAACAGTCACGCATGTGTTCTGAGCTGCTTATTCATAGCTGTTGACATTTCTTTTCATTGTAGTTTGGGTAAAGGGTGTGTGTGTGTGTGTGTGTGTGTGTGTGTGTGTGAATATCTGTGTGTATGTTAACGCTTCTGTAGCCATCACTGAATGCCAGCCACTGGGTTAGCATGACTAATTCTCATCACAGGCCAGGGGTGTAGGTACAGTTTCTTTATTTTACAAATGAGGAAACTCAGGGCCTGTGTCTTGGAAGATGGGAGAAGTGAATTAATTCCATTTCCTCGAACAGTAGAGTGCCAGCCATTTGACTCATCTACGTGGCACCACCACTGATTTTTCAGTCCTCCATTTCATAGAGGGTCTGGAGAGGCTAAACGGCAGCCCCCAGGCCGGGGGATAGGATGGAGGTAGGTCTCCTGTTGAGCTCTCTTCTCTGTTGTGATGCTGTTGGTTGGTTGAAGGAAAAGAATTGAGTCAGGATGGTAAATCTAGACAATAACCTAGAACAATGTAGACAAAAGTTTTCAGGGCAGGATATGTGGCCTAGTGGTAGAGTGCTTGCCTAGCATGCATGAAGCCCTGGGTTCGATTCCTCAGCACTACGTATATAGAAAAAGCCAGAAGTGGCGCTGTGGCTCAAGTGGTAGAGTGCTAGCCTTGAGCAAAAAGAAGTCAAGGACAGTGCTCAGGCCCTGAGTTCAAGCCCCAGGACTGGCAAAACAACAACAAAAAACTTTTCTTAGTTGATCTTCACACATGTTTAAGTATCAGGATAAGGACAGTGCTCAGGTCCTGAGTTTTAAGCCCCAGGAGTGGCACAAAAACAAAAAACCCCCCCATATCCTAAAGGGAAATATTAGGAGCTCACCTATTGACCTTCCAAGACAATAGTCTTAATCCAGCTGTGTCCAGGAAGATGTTTTGCTGATCTTTAGCAAGACTGTTGAAAATTTTGGTCGAGTTGTGGTGCGTGTGAAGAACTAACTCCTTGTTTTCAGGATTCTTTTCCATGTGAGGTTTTCTGGTAAGTCATTGTCCTGTTGCCATTTTGCACGCTAAGTGCTAGCAGGACTCCAGGTTCTTCACATGTAGCCAGATCTGAGCGCACGCGCGTGTGTGCGTGTGTGTGATTCATTTGACTGTGATCTTCCACAGTAGGTGTGTGTGTGTTTGTGTGTGAACTTTTCTTTAGGGGTATTGATAGAAGAATTACTTTCGCGTACATTTATTATTAAAAGAACCAGCATTCATTCAGACCTTTGCATGGAGTCTACCTTAATGACCTCTAAGGTTAGGATTAAATTTAAACGCTCGCCCTTGGGGCGTTAAGTGGATGTGAATGTGCACAGGCCAAGTGGGCACTGTAGAGTTCCAGGATGAAGCTCCAAGCGTTCACGAGGCTGGCAGCACAGGAAACCCGAGATGGGAAGACGCGCCCAGCGCCGGGTTGAAGACGCCGTTACCACGCGCGGGAGAACTGGGTGCTGTCTGCAGATACAGGCCGAGTTGAGGAGCGGTCGCGTGAAGCCATGTGGGGACCTCAGCCATCTTGGTATTTGCTGCATGGAAGGCAGGACCACTCAGGCAATGCCTGGCAGCTGTCCTGAGCTCTTTATCGGGGCCTTGTCCCCCCCCACTCAATGGACTTACTGTGCTTCTTTAACCACATGATGAGCACAGGTGACGTGAAGGCAAACGCCTTCCCTTTAGGAAGCGTCACGAAAGCGATGGCTGAGGCGTGTCGCTTTGCCTTTTGGTTTATTTTCCAGGGACAAGATGGTGCGTGTCAGCAGCGTTGATGGAACGCCCGCTCTATTATAAAAGGCGAAAGGCGTGTGCACTTATTGGAAGCGTGGCCTCTGGAGCAGCGAGTCACGTGGCTCCCTGCTTGGCGCACTGAGGAAGGATGCACGCGCGTGTAGCGAGGCGCCTGTCAGGCGTGGCGTCCTCCCTTCAGGGTGGTGATAACTCTGCTCGTAGTGACTCGGGAGCTGCGCTTGATTGTGCAGACAGATCTGAGCTGTCTCCCAGGAGGCACTTTTGGGGCTCGAGAAAGCCTTCCGGAGGCTTTGTTAGGGAGGGTGTGGCCGCTGTGGGTCTGTCCTTGAGCCGCGGCTGCTCTCCGGGCTCTGGAGACACCGCGGCCGCTGTGCTAGGCTCCAGTTGGAGCCAGTCTGCACAGCCCAGAGGACTTATCTGTAGACTTATCAGTGTTTCCTTGGGCTATTCACTGATTTGGGTGTGGAGCCTTCTGTGAAAACAAGCCATAAAGATTAGTCATAGGTTTACTTTTCAAAAGCATTGACACACGTACCCTGTACCCTCCGTAACCCACACTTAATTTCCGGTTTTCTCTTTGCACTCTTTCAACAACAAGCACCTACTGGGTGCCGGTGCTGCCTCAGTGAACAAAGGCTGTGCCGCGCTGGCCCCTGGAAGGGCCTGGGCCTCTGCCACACTCGGCCTTTCCTCTCACCGGCCACCCTGCCCTCCTCCACGCCTTGTCATTTCACTGTCTCAGCGGGGACGACGGCACCGTCGGTGGGGACCGGCTGTTTCCTTTGCCCCCAGAGCCCCCAGTGCCCACAACAGGACCTGGGACACCACTCATCTGGTAACAAACGTGGTGGTGGTGGTGGTGGTCGGAGCACAGGTACCAGGAAACGGAGCCCAGCGTTTGCTGTCAGAACCTTCAAAAGGAGCATCCAGAGAAGCGGTGCGCTGGGCCACGAGGTGTGTGTCCCGGGTGAGGAAGAAGAGACTGGCTTGGTGCCCCCGACTCAACAGCAGTGGTCCAGAGCTGGTGCTTCCAGCTCATGGCGGCTCGGCGAGGCCCTTGAGTGTGGCGTGCACTTGGCGTGCGCTTGGCCTTGCACCACGGTCTGTGGCCTGCCTCGCTCCGACCTCAGTGTCCTCGCCATGGCTGTGCTGTCTGACGGCTTTTCACCCACACACTGGAACCGCGTGGGTGGGCTTGCCCGGTACTCTGGTGGAGAGTCATCCGAGGGGATTCCTCCGGAGGTGGAGTCCCGCTGCCAGTCCTCCCTCGGGCTGTGCTGAGGTGGTTCTGTAGGAAGGGCCTTGCTGCGCCCCGCGAAGGAAATGGATGTCCGTCACGTGGACTTCCTACCTGTGATTGAGCTGGGTGGGGACCGGAAGGTCACCGTGACTCCTGCACCTAGCTGATGTGTGCAGTGCGGACAGGCATTCCTAGGCTGGTGGGGTGCACTGCTACTTCGGGGCGAGGAGACCTCATGAGGGTTGCTGCCGAGATGGCCACAGTGTCCAGTCCTGCTGAGCAGGGGTGAGCAGGGTGCCGGAACATCAGGTTGCCACCGCTGAGACGTCAGAGGGTAGAAGGACAGGCAGCGGGGTTGGGGTCCACTCTGGGTTTGCATTTCTCCCCTTCCTGTATTATCTTCTCTACCTCTGAAAAATGAGGAAAAGCGTACCGATCGTGGCTGCCTGATTGGCAGTAGCACACGTGTTCTCCTTGGGGCAGCCACGGCCTTCCTCATGCTAGCATCTAACACACAACCTGGCACCCAGTGGGTATTTCGTAGTTTAAAAGTAAAACGCTGTAGGCCGTGCGGTGTGCGGCAGGGGTGACCCTGGGTGACAGCGGGATTACGACATGGCTTCCGGAAAGTGCCGCGCCCCTCAGAGCAGCACTGCAGGGTCTGTGTGTGACTCGGGGAGGGGAGAGAGGCCAGCGTGGGACATCAAGGCAGGAATTAGGATCCACAGCCTTCAGCCACTTAACAAGTCCCCAAGTCACAGTGCAGAAAACGGGGGCGGGGGTGTGCACATTATTGGCCCCTTGGGGAGGACAGTAGTTGCGGCCACAAACTATTCACCGCAGGACCCAGGCCCTAGCCCCGGGGACCCTCGCTGGTGTCCGGAGGACTTAGGGAGCACAGACAGGGAGAGGAGAGGTGTTAGGGTGGATCTTGGGGGGCCTGGACAGTTTGGACGAGTCAGGAGTGAGAACGTACGTGGATGATGGGTTCGCTGATGGGAGCAGAATTTGGGGGGTGGATGAGAAGGGGTGGTGAAGAGACTTGGGGAGGAGGCCCGGGCCGGAGCCGCGTCATCCCCGGAGGAGTTCACCTGCGTTCCCCCCCCCCCCCCCCTGCCACGTGGCTGCCTGGGGCCCTCCGTGGGGGGCATCCGAGCGGGTCTGCTGCGTCGTGGGTCTGCACACCCGGTGTGGACAGGGGGAAGCTGGCAGGGCAGCCAGTCCCGCCGTGCGGTTCTCGTGTTTAATGAGCGCGGAGGACACCAGTGGTTCGGCTGGGTTTTCCTCTCCGTCCCGACTGGTGGGGCTGAGTCTTGGTGGTGGGGGGAAGGGGTTGGAGAGAGCTGGGTGTGTGTGTGGGGGTTGGTGGGTGTGGCCGACGGAGGCCGGGGTGCTGGGGTGTGAGTGTGGGTGTGGCCCATAGCTGCCTCTCCCGGAGGGAGCTCTTGGGAGCAAAGGTCAAGTGTGAATCACTCCGGGATGATGGTGGATGGGGCCGGGCTGGTCTGGATCTTTTTCTTGAGTTCCCCCCCACGTCACCTGAGGCTCGTTGCATTTCTCTCACCGGTTTGTTGCTTTTTTCTTTTTTTGGGGGGGTCATAGATCAGGTCGCAGCGAGGGGGTCAGCGTGGGGAACCCGCAAGCTTGTGCTCTCCGTTTGGGGAAGGCCTTTCGCACACGCCCCGCAGCCCCTGTGGGAGGAGGGCACCGAGCCCGCGAGCGGTGGTCGGCGTGTGCGTGGGGGGGGGACGCGTGCGTGTGGGGGGAGGGCAGCCTGCCGATGCCGCCCGGGCCGCCCCCATGCGCCACGCACGGAGGCCATCCGCCCAGTCGAGGCGTGTTGTGACCAGGACGGCGTGCCTTCGCGGGCTTCGCCGAAGGCACGCTCGTGTATGTCACTACTGCCTCCCCAGGCGCGATGCAGAAGGGTTGTCCCGCCCCGCCCCCTGTGGCCGCGTCCGCCGGCCCCGTCCCCCCCAGCCTGGCAGTCACTCCTCGGTCACCCCGCGGGCCGGCCTGCTTTTAGAATTCCTTGTCCGCGCGTCTGTGCTCTTGGATCACAGCACCCCTTCCTGTTCTTAAATGCTGGTCTCTTAGATGCTATACCAGCTGGATTTTATTATTACTGTTATTATTCAACAAGTAACAGAGACTTGGGTTCTATTCAGCTTGGGGCCCTCGTGAATAAAGCTGATATTTGAGGTTAAGTCGTAGTCATCTGAGTAGACAAATGCTTTGTTTTATTATTATTTTTTTATTCTTTTGAGGCAGAGTCTATGAGGTACAAACGAACCGCAGCCTCCCGAGTTCTGCCATAACAGGCGTGTGTTGCTGTGCCTCATGGGTGTCGCTCTTGTTGTTTGCTGGTAACTGGAACCTGAACTCAGGGCCTTAGACGCTGGGCCGGCATCACCCTCCTTGAGCCTTGCCTCTAGCTCAGCTTTTAACTTAGTGTCTTGTGGACTTTTTCTGTCCATCCTGGCTTTGAACCGCGATCCTTTGGATTTCAGCCTCTTGAGTAGCTAGGGTTACCGGTATCGCCGGTGCTTTTCATCTCCTTCCCCTACCCCCACCCTCCACGCAGTACTAAGGTTTGAACTTGCGAGGCTGGCACCGTACCACTGCACCCTTTGGCCGACGTGTTATTGTTTAATTAAGGTAAACACCCGAGAGCCGGATTGCTGGGTTACAGGTTTAAGATTTAGTAAAACCCTGCCATCTAGTTTTCTAAGGTGGCTACCCCATTCATTTTTCATTTTCACTAGCAGTATACCAGAGATCCAGGTCCTTGACAATCTCATCGGCAGGTGGTTATCCATGTTTGCATTTTGGTGGGTGTTAATGGAATCTCATTGTGGTCTACTTTTTAAAAAAAAATAATTACCTTATTGTTATTATAGAGGTGGTTTACAGAGGTGATTACATGAGTCAGGTAATGCGTACGTTTTCTTTCCTACAGTGTCTTCTGTTCTCTCTTCTCTCCCAGTGGTCTCCTTTGTGCTTCGCTGGTAACAAGTATTGTTTGGCCTCTTTTCATGTTGTAATTGTCATTTGTGTATCCTCTGATGGAGATGTCTAAAGTTATAACACGTACATGTCTTTAGGTCATAAAATGTGTCACAGGAGTGGAAGTCTTGATGTGTTGTGGCATGTCTCACTGGTTGGTAGGGGCTGTCAAGAGAAATTGACCATTTAAGGAACAATAGTCTGAAATAAGATTCTGGAAGGTGTACTCTGAAATACGGTGGTAGGTGGTCCTGGGATAAATCATTCTTCCACGGAAAATTTAAAGGACCCGCAGCCCAAAGTTTAACAACTTCTCGTAGGGTTTTTTAAGCGCCGGCTTCCCGTCACGTCACAACGTGAGGGACTTGATGTAGGTGACAGTGGTTGGAATGCATTTTGGTGGTCTGTTCACAGCTGTGCATTTGGCAATTGGTGTCTTAAGCTTTGAGTCAAACTTTCAGCTTTTTAAAAATTGTTATTATAAAGGGGTTACAGTTAGGCAAGTCGGGTCATTTGTACGTTTTCTTTTGTACGGTGTCACCCCTTCCCTCGCCCTCTCCCAGTTTCTCCCTCCCACCCCCACCCACAAGCTGTGTGGTTAGTTTTCGACACAGTATCTGGTGAGTACCACTGCTGCATTTGTCCACTCCTTGTCCCTCTATTTCTGTTCCCCCGGACCCCCACAGAGGCAGATAAATGAACAAACAAGGCAAACAGAAAGCAGAAACAGCAACGAAGAAAAAAAACCCTCTCGTTTCCCTAGACTTGCAGTTCCATGGAAGTTGAGGGACTTTCCTGGGGCAGTTCAGGTAGAACTAATGTGCCCCGCGGGCTTTTTCCAGGCCTCTGCGTCCTCCACACCACGCTTTACAGAGTCTGTATCATTTCCAGCCACCGCTAAGAGTTTCCAAAGACTGGCACGGTTAATGCGAGTATCCCCCCCCCCCCCCACCAAGCCTCCTGAGCTCCCAGATAAAGCAGGAGGCCACGGTGGGATACCAGGCGCTCATGTGTACCTGTGGGTGCATGGTACGTGTGGAAGGTTCCGGAGCTGGAACCCACAGGAGCGTGTAGACCCGTTGCCGTGGCTCAGACTCCTCCCTCACTTCAGGTGGCTCGCGAGAGGCTCACTCTCTTTTCCTCTGGCTCTCTCTGCTTGGCTTCCAGGTTTCTTTGGCTGGGAAACAGAAGTGAACAATAATGAGGGGAAGCCCTTCCTTGGGAGTAACACCCATCCCTCATCGGGGCTCACGATAAACAGATTTTGGGGGGCCCTTGGAGCCCAGCCCAGAGCAGGCTGCCTCTGCCTTCCGCCTCACTTCTGGTCCTCTCAGAGCAGCCCCGTCCCTCAGTGGCAGGGCCCAGCTCCTCCTCACCCTTGCCCCACACCGGGCCTTTCAGCCGTGGGTCCTACCTAGTCTCCCTCTCCTCTCCTGGCCTTGTCCGACTCCTGTGCGAGGCCTCCATCTCTCCCCTTTACCACGTGCAGCTCCCCGGTAGCTGCGTGCTGATGGGGAGCACAGTGATAGGCAGATAGAAAAACCCTTAGGGAAAAAACCGCCGACCCCTCCTGCGCGTCATCCGTCCGTCCCTGTCCCCACCGCGCTGTGGTTTTCAGGTGCCCCCGTGCTGCGGTCGGGCTAGGCCACAGCGACCATTTAGTGTGTGTGTGTGTGTGTGTGTGTGTGTGTGTGTCTGTCTGTCTGTCTGTCTGTCCGTCCTGAGGCCCAATAAATGATACTCATCTCACGCCTCCTCTGGTCCCTGGAGGGGGTCCCGCCTAGTCCCGAGGTTATGTGGAGCAGGCCACGATGCCCTGGGCTTCAGCTGGATGGAAGTGGCCGCACTCCCCTCCCCCCTAGCCCCCTCCCCCCCCCTTAGAGGCCTGCGCCCAGGCCAGGGAGACCAAGTGTGTGGGAATGTGGAAACTTCAGAAACTCCCATCCGTGCCTCTTCCTATAGCAGTGGTCCTTTCTGGAAAAAGCCTGTGTGGACAGATGGAAAGAGGATGCAGAATAAATCGCCCAGGTGATTCTTAGGCACCTTTGTGTCCTGTCCCCCCCCCCCCACCTTTCCACTGTATGACTCACCAGAGTGCCTGGAGATGGCGGATTTGGGGCAGGGAGCTGGGGGTGGGGGCCAGCTTGTGCCTTGTGTGCGGTAGAGAGAGACAACCAGCACTTGCAGAGGCACCTGAGCCTCACTGAGATCATGGCCCCCTTTCTCCAGAAAGTTCCTGCGGTGGACAGAGCTTGGCTTTGTGGGGGGCCTTGGCTGACCTGGGGGCTTCCTTTGTGCCCTCCTCCTCCTCCTCCTCCTTCTCCTGCCCCCCCCCCCACCCCGGAGCAGTGGAGCCTGACAGGTGTTTTGAGTGGGAGACAGGAACTCAGAAGCTGAGGACGAGAACTAGCAAGACCAAGGACAGCTTCCTCAAGAAGCGGCGGAGGCGCTGGGGCAGCCCGGACAGACGTGCCCTCGCTCCGGCCCGCTCTGCCGGCCGGTGTGCCTGCCTGCTGCTTACTGCTGGTGCCTGCAAGCCGGGGCTGTTCTTCCGCTGCTGGGTGGCTGGAGCCAAGACCGCGGTGGGCTGAGGAGCGCCCGGGTGCGGCGGTGCGGTGGACCGTGGACCCCACGCTTCGCGTGGAGGGAGTGGCTGCACAGGACTCGAGCTGTGGGCTTTGTGGACACTGGAGAGTGGGGTGGCGGAAGTCAGTCAGTGCTCCCTACAGCTTCCCGGCTCTGGGAGAACACTGTTTGGGGGTGGGGGGGGACATGGTTCTGGAAACTGCAGTCTGCAGTAGCTCTGCTAGGCTTTGAGAAGTCAAAGCCCAGTGAAAGACGGCAGCCAAACCCCGGAGGTGGGAGGGAGTGATTTTCTTTGTCTTTCAAGTTGGAGCCTCGGATGGCGATCTTGTAAGCTGTTGTAAGTGTTGCGTAAGGGGACGCGTCGTTCAAGTGCACTCCGGTGTTGTCTGCGGTGCGTGGTGCTTGGAGTTGGGCCCCAGCTGTTTTCTTACCCTGCACACCACCTGCTGTCACTGTCACTTCAAGGGTTGCCGGCAGTGGAGGGGTGTTTTGGAGCCTTGGGAGTGGTCAGTGCTGATCGCAAACCCTGGGCTGTTTGTGGGGGAGGACAGGGCTCCCCTCACGGAGGGGAAAGACCCTAAAGGTAGGAGAGAGGCAAGCTTACCTGGGGCTTTGTTTCATAAGTGGGGTTTCCCAGCCACAGAGTCTCCAGGCCAGGGGAAGGACACCTGTAACCATTCCCTATAACCTCTGTACATACGTGTGTGTGTGTGTGTGTGTGTGTGTGTGTGCGCGCGCTTCCGACTAGTGCTCTACTACTTGAGCCACAGCTTCACTTCTGGCCTTCTGGTGGCTACTTGGAGCTAACAGGGTCCCATGGACTTTCTAGCCCTGGCTGGCTTTGAGCTCGTCCCGTGTAGAGGGTGTTTCTGGCAGCTGCCTGAACTGGCGTAGAGCAGGCCCTGCCCCTTAGAAGCAGAGGACACGCATTGTCGCTGTCGGCTACTGAGCTCTGACTGGGTGCTGGCCACTACGCTGTTCCCATTTAGAGAGGAGGAAACTGGAGTCAGCGAGGCGAAGTCACCTTAGAGGGCACGCGCAGTCGTGAGCCTGCTTTAGGAGCACATCGGTGGGGCGCCCGCCCCTGCCCGCCTCTCCGAGGGCATCCAGCCCCTGCCTTGTCCGGTTTTAAATGCATCCGTTGCTTTCCGCCCCTGGTCACAGTTACGAGATGTACTTTTTGAAAGTAGACATGAAATCAATCTGACGGCCCACGGACAGCAGGAAGGCGTCCGTGGAGCCCTGGACCGGGTGAGGGCGGGGCGTCGGGGGTGGGGGTGGGGGGTGGGGGGACGGGAGGGAGGCCACAGGGCGTGAAGAGTGCCGGGCTGTTCCCAAGCAGACCTTAGTGTCTCGGGAAGCAGAGCCCTCCTTCGAGCTTCTCATCCCTGCGTGGCGTCCAGAAAAACCTCGGCTCTCTCTCGTCTCCTCTCCCCTGTTTATGTCACTGACGTGAAGTTCATTTGGCTTGAGCCTGTTTCCTGGGGAAAGCATCCTGGCCTAGGATCCCATTGTCTTCTGGGACTGTGGAAGACGGACCTCCCGGGTCCCGTGGCCCTTCCTGGTGACTGGCTCCTCACGCCGGTGGGTCTTTCCCCAGCAGTGCCCCTCGGGGAAGGGTGTCTACCCTCCCCCTCAGAACAACACATCTCTGTTGAATGTCAGATTTTGTTTCTGATTGTATGGGTGTGGATTAATTGGTTTATAACAAAACTTGTATTTCATAAGATGGAAGGCTTTGCATTCTTTTTGAGGTAGTGTCCCATTATGTAGCCTAGGCTGGTCTCAAAGTCTCCTGCCCTCTGAATGCAGGATGCTAAGATGGAAATGATTGTGTGTGTTTTTTTTTGTTTTTGTTTTTTTTTGCCAGTCCTGGGCCTTGGACTCAGGGCCTGAGCACTGTCCCTGGCTTCCTTTTGCTCAAGGCTAACACTCTGCCACCTGAGCCACAGCACCACTTCTGGCCTTTTCTGTTTATGTGGTGCTGGGGAATCGAACCCAGGGCTTCATGTATACGAGGCAAGCACTCTCGCCACTAGGCCATATTCCCAGCCCTGGAAATAATTTTTTTTAAAGGCTGCATTTGCATCTTTTGCAGGGATACGATTGCTTGCTTTCCGTGCTCAGGATGTGCACGGGACCTGAGGGGGATTGGCCTGTTCCGTGTGTGGAGCCTGGGCCCGTATGTCAGGGTGCAGCCGGGCTTCCTGCCTGGGGTGCCCCCCGAAGGGATGCTTACTGTGCTCCCGCCCCAGCTGGGGAGGTGAGCACCGAATCCACGTGGAAGAGAAAGGGAAGACGCGTCCGTGCTGCCTGCCTGTCCTCAGAGTGGTCACCTACTTACAGATGGCACTGAGCGGTTCGGGAAGATGGGAGAGATTGCCTGGAACCGTCTCGCAGCATTGCTGGGGAAGGGAAGCGGCTGCTGCTCAGGAGGAAAGCCCCCGATGGGAACCAGCCGGCCCGGCTCCGGTTTGCCTGGTCCCAGCTTCCCTTGGATGATCTGGGACAGGGCAGGAGGACCCCCGGACTCCCCTGAACACTCGCTTTCGTTTTGGCGCCATTTCCTGACTCTCCAAACTTATTTTTAACTTTTTTGCTGCCCACCCCCAGCTTTAAATTAGCCTTTATTCTTGTTTGTATACCTCATCATATATGAATACATATTTTATGTCTGTCTGTCTATTTGTCTGTATATATTTATTTGTGGCACCGAGAATGGCACTCGGGACCTTGCAAATGCTGCATGGATGTTCTTCCTCTGAGCTACACCTCAGGCCATGTCTGAGGCCAAGGAAGATGATGATAAAGGGGTCTCTCTCCCGTCATTCCCAGGTGTCCTGGTCACTTGATTCCCCCCGCCCACCGTAGTCCTCAGAGGTCACCGCAGGCCCGACTGAGCGGCCTCCTTCGCGGCTCTATTTGTCGTTCTGCCAGCAATGTATGTGCACCCCCAAGCAAGCAGTGCAATCTAATTTTGCCCATTTCTGAAGTTTCATAGCAAATATTGAATGTATTCTGCTTTTAAAGGCTTGGTCAAATTCATGTGTGCTCTGCGTAAGTAAAGGTCATTGCGTTCCCTCTCCGTGTTGCTCTGTCTTTTGAGCACGTGGCCATTTATCCATTTTAACCCTGCCCAGTTCGGGCTGTTTTGAGGAGCCGTGAATGCCCTTGTGCTTTGCTTCTAGTAGACAATCACATTCTGGGCCGTCCTCAGGCACACCCCTTTTCCACAGCCGTGACCTGGTAGTGTGAATCCGTGTTGGATTCTAATCCCTAACGACAACAGGCTTCGCTTTATTCCCGGAAGGAGGAAGGCTCGTTATTCCTATGGCTTGACGCTGGGCCCCGCCGGCTGCCGTGCAGTTCTGGGCTTCCCCGGAGGCTTCTGGAAATGTTGGCCGCTGTCATTCATGCTCCGTACTTTTTGGCAGCGTTAAGTGTGCGACGAGACGGAGCTGCCATCTCCTATTTGCACGACCGTGGCCTGGCAGAGCCGCCTTTGGGGCTCCGAGCTGGGGGGGCGGGGGTGTTGCGTGTGGATTCCCGTGTTCTCTGCTGCCATTTCCTCTTAGGTGCCCCCTCCCTTCGTGGAGCAGGACAGGAGGTGGGACGGGAGGGTCTGGAGGGATGGAGAGGCCAGAGCCAGCATGTTTGGGCCCCAGGAAGGAAGTCCATTTCTTTCCACCTGTTCCAACTCCAGCGGAGACCCCAGGGTCCAGGGGTCAACTGACCCGCTTTGGCATTGCCCCCTAGTAGGGGCTGGAGGCGAGGCCTCCCCCCGCCCAAGTCGGGGCCCAGGGGACCGGGGCAGACCCAGGGGTAATCGTCAGCGTTTCTGTAGAGAGCCAGAGAGTAGACCTTGTAGGGGCCGTGAACCCACAGGTAAAGGGGAGGCTGTGACCCGAAGTACTCACGGTCCAAGAAGAAACAGAGTTCCACGAATACCTGTTAATGAAATTTGAAGTAGTTACAGCCACGGAGTGCAGTTTCTGGGGCTACAGGTCTCCTAATGAGAATATTGGGATTGTTGGTGTTTTTTTTGGGGGGGGTGAGGGGTAAGGTTTCCCTTTCCTGGGTTCCATGTGCGCCTTCCTGCTCACCACCGTCACCTCAGTGGGCCCCTCCGCGACTCCTCTGCCCGTGAAAACCCCCGGGTGATGGCCCCGCAGGTCGGCTTTGGCCGGTGGCCCGTGGTGTTCCCACCGCCGAGCCCAGCCTGCAGCGGGGACGCGGGGACGGAGGCTCCTCCCTGCCCCGGAAGCAGGTAGGCACCTGTCTGGCTCTCTGGCCTGCAAGCCCGGGAGGCTGGGCCACCCAGTGACGCCGCGGCCGAGCCCATCACGTGGAGAAGGGGAGGCCCGGGAGTGCGGGCGGACGGCGCCACGCGGAGAAGGGGAGGCCCAGGAGTGCGGGCGGCCGAGCCGTCCTGGAGCCTTTGGGGCGGGATGGCCGTGTTCACGTTTGTCACTTCCGCCTCGGTTGCAACAGTTCCTCTGGGAGGGCGCAGGTGTGCAGGGGGGCGTGGGAGGGAGGGCGTGGGTGTGCACCGCCAAGAGGGACCCTTGAGGGAGGGAAGGAGGGAGGGAGGGCCCTGCCCACGGCGGGCTCAGGTTCCCCATGCTGCTCTCCACCCGGCCCCTGGCCCCCCCTTCTCCCCCCACGCATCGCCTCCACTTGCTCTCCTGGGACGTATTTGGGACACATCCCCGCCGTCTCGTTTGGGTAATACTTGTTGTATAAACTGAAGGTCAGCTTGAGTCGGTGGGTGAGTTAATGAGGACCGGCCTGCTTAGCCCTTCTTCAGGGTCCACGCACCGTGGGTGTCTGTGGTTCTCACGCGCGCCCGGGTGCCCATCGCGCAGCCTTTTCCTACCCCTCGAGCTCCAGCAGACGCGGAGGGGCGGTGGAGGTGAATACCTACCTAATTGGGTCAGAAATCTCAGCCGAGTTGGCTGACTCCTTTGACTTCTAGAGACTTCCACAAGCCTTGTTGTTTTTGTTGCTTTAAGATTCCAGTGCTGTTTTATAAATAACTAATGGACGCCAGGCTTCCGATACTGCCCAGTCTTAATCGCTCTCACTTCCCCTGACCAGGTTTAATCTCATTTATCTATAAATACGCACCGCAGAGAAGGGCACAGATCTCACTAGGGAGGGAATCGCTTTTCCCTCTTGTGGTTTTAATTAAAATTATCCCTATGGCCTAGCCCACTTTGCTTCAGTCTCTACTTAAGAGACAGAAGAGCAGCAGTGTGTGTTTATCCTCTTGTTTTTAGAACACTGAAAACGTGGCTTCTCCTTCAGTAACAGGCCAAATTCCCTGTGGCAGTGTGAGGTGTTTTCCTCCTCCTCCCCCCCTCCTCCCCCTCCTCCTGTTCCTCCTCTTCCTGGTTTGAATTCAGGAATGGCATTCACTTGAGCCAGATCTCCAGCCCTTTTGCTTTCGTTACGCTGAGCTAGGGTTTTGCATGTCTGCTTGTGATAGGCTAGCCTGTGACCCTCCCGACTATGCCCCCCACACAGCTGGATAACAGGTGTGCACCACTCAGCCCGGCTTTTTATTGGTTAAGATGGGATCTCACTAACGTTTTGCCTAGGCTGACCTTGAACTTCCATCCTCCCAGTCTTAGCCTCCTGTGTAGCTGGGAACGTAGGCATGAGCCACTTGGCCCAGAGAGCAGTGTATTTTACAAGACTTCAGTGCCAGATGTGATTGGGGAGGACTTGAGCCCTATCCATGCGGAGGGAGGACATCGGTCAGAGGTCAGTGGGGTCAAAGTGCTCGCCCCTGCCTCTCGGCGAGAGTGTGCTGGGCTTGGACACAGACGGGTGCACTGTCACCTGTGGAAGGCCAGAGAGCCAGACTCTGGCTCTGAGAGGGACAAGCCCCATCAGAATTCCCACATAGCTCTTTCCCTACACATACACAAGCGCTCCCCCCCCGCCACCCCCCTTCCTCAATCCTCACAGAGCCAGACATGGGTAACAGCAGAACTGATGTCCACACGTCATTGTTCACCAAAGTCCATGCTTAGGGTCTGTGGGTTTGGGCAACTACACAATGGCACAGTTACACTTTCTCTTTGTACTGCAACAGCTGTGTCCAATGTCTGGTGCCTCGTGATCATTTTCCCACTCGAGATTGTCAGCACTAGTCATGTCTGTCTTCGTCTAATAAAATGCCATTGTTGCATGAGAAGCAGGACTTACAATGCTGCTGTTGAAAGCCGACTCTGAAGCGCCGTGAGAATTCTGGGAGTCCGGGCCTCCCCGCCCGGAGGTGGGGTGCTGTTCATAGGACAGACAGACCACTGCAGCGTTTCATGACGAGACCCGCGAGAGGTCGCCATGGCCGCGGTCCAGACACTGACGCGCTGCCGGTCCCCAGTGTAACCCCGGGCGCTGTCCCTCGTTTATGGGCATTGTCCCCCGTCACCGCTAGGAGTGGCCATGCCTTGTTTCTTCCATTGGCTCAATTGGGTTGCAAGAAAACATCAGCTCCCAGTCTTCCTTGGAGGCAGAGCTGTGAATTCCAGGGCTGATGGGCTATTGGACAAATACTGTTTGAGCCGCTACTGTGCATCATTATTAGGTATAAAGTGCTGTTGTCTGACTTTGGCTCTGTAAATATTTGCAGGTGATCAAAATGTGCATGCATCCGTGCCATTTTTCAACCTCGTAAAGTGTGCTCTGTTACTTCTGGTTTCTTGAAGAAAATCCAACGTGTGTTCTAACCAGAACATGCCTTTTAAGCACAACTAACAAAGATACATTTGGGTCTCAACAAATTCAGCGTGGGTTTGCCCCCACGATCCCACCAGGGTCTGTGTGGGGCAGGTCTGGCTCTGGGGCTTGGTTGTTTTGGGGGCCTGTGTGTGCTGGTCGGGGTGCCCTGTGTCTTTAGCATCCTTTCCTGGGCGGCGGTGGAGGGCATGGACACAGGTAGCGAGGACCTGCCGGAGCCTTGCTGGGACTGAGAGAGAAAGGCGGCCTCGTGGTGGGGGCGGCCCGTCGGGTTCCCGTCCTGCAGTTGATGGGGGCAGGCGGGGGGTGGAGGGGGGGTTCAGCCGGTGCTCCAGCGGGACTCGGGACTTGTCCCCGGAAGAGTTGTTTTCCAGTCAGTGCTCCCTGAAGGCTGGTCATCCACACCATGCTGGGGTTTGTCCACAGAAACTGCCCCCGGGGCCTCCTGGTCCCCCAGAGGCCTCTCACAGGCCTCTCACAGGACGGCTGCTCTCTGGGGATTGTGGTCCAAATGTAAACCCTATTATTATTATTATTATTTTTCCGAATTCTCCCTCCTGTCCCGGGGATCAAATCCAGGGCCTTGCCTCGTGCACGCGAGGCACGTGGTCTATCCGAGAGTTGCACCTCCAGCCAACCAACAGCTTTTAATTCCCCTATTCTCTGTGTTTTAGGCCTTGGATGTGGACCGGATGGTTCTTTACAAAATGAAGAAATCCGTGAAAGCGATCAACATCTCTGGGCTGGGTGAGTATGCACTCCCTCCCCGGGGTTTCTGGGTGAAAATGCTGCATTTCCGCAAGTCCGGCCGGGGTAGCACGGATGGCATCTCTATTCTGCAGACGCGCGCGTTCGTGGGCCTGTCCGGCTCAGGGCCGGGCCTCTGTCCTCCTCCCTCCCCCGGGTGAGCCCGTCTTGTCAGAGTGGCTGATGAGGACCCCCGGCAAGACGCTTCTGCCTCCGTTGTTTTCGTTTGGAGACAAGAAGGTGGCCACCTGGGGAGACCAGAAGTAGGGGGGCATCTCACAGGGGTGGAGTCCCAGGCGAGCCCCTGGGAGAGCGCCCCTGCCGAACGCGGCGGTGCCCGGGGCGGGTAGGGCTCCTTCATCCCGCCGCGTCTCCTTCCGCCCAGGTGGGTTTGGCAGGACGGGGAATGGCTCAGGTGATGAGGTAGACCCCGGGACTTCACGTCCCACGTGGCCCCGCTCACCGGAGCCCGAGCCCACGCTCCCGGAGCCGCCCTTGACCGCAGAGGGCCGTGTAGGCCACGGCGGGAGGCTAGCGGGGTGGTCTCTCCTCAGAGGCGATGGGTAGTGGGCGTTGCCAGGCGCGGTTAGTGTCCGATTTCCAGAAGTTTATGCAGGAACCATGCAGACGACGATGAAACGCGGGCGGCTAAAATGAAAGACCATCTGAAGGAGAGATGGGCGATGCGCATGGGTCTGGGCACCCGGTTCCCCCTGGTCCCCGTCCGGCTGATCAGAGCATGGATGTGGCAGTGAGGGAGGTGGTGTCCTGCCTCTTGCAGAGCCCTGTATAGGGTGAGAGGGACGGACGGGAGGAGTAAGGGTAGGTTCTTGGGGTGCACTTTGTGCTTCCTATGCATTGTGCTGATCTTGATAACAGACCACAAAGGAGGGACCTGAGTATGGGAGAAACGAAGGTATTATCAGGAAACGCATACAGGTCCACGATGCTGGCGCAAGCTCGAGTTTAATGGCCGCTTCGTGAGGAAGCCGCCACCCCCTGCCTTCGGCCATCCTGACATCAAGAACTCACTAAACAGGACGCTTGGGGTTTGTTTTTTTTTTTTGCTGAAAACGCTAGATTCCACAAAATATCTTGGAAGTATTTTTTTTTTTTTCTCTTGTTGTCTCCACTTAGGCTTTTGGGATCCCTGAGTTGAAAAACGCTATAGGTAACACATGGAGATTATTTTACAGGCTAGTTAGAGTCAAGGTGATTTTGTGCGTCCATGTTGACACTTGCCCGGAATAGAAAGGGAAGACTCTGCCTTTGGCGCGGATGTTGCCGGGTGACGGCTCGCGTCTGCCCCAGGGGCTTTGTGTGACTCCCCGGGCCAGCGCAACACCACACGTACGCCGGGAAACGTGGTGGAGGCCGGCCTATCCGTCGGTGATCATGTACTACAAACCGCATCCCCTCATCTGCTACCCTGGAGGAATTTCCTAAGATACCAGCCCAGCGGCGCTGCTTCCTCTGCCTAGAACGAGGCCGTGTGCCCACCTGTCCACCGGAAGCGAGTTCCACCCAGAGATGGGAGATAATGACAGGGGCTCCTGGGTGCTTTGGGGCTTTCAGGAAATGGAGATGAAGGCAGAAACACAAAGGTTTCTGTACCTGTAGACCCATCCAAGAGCTCAGTGTTTGGATGTGGTTGGTTGGGAGGATGTAGGATCCTGACTTTTCCAACGACATGCATGTTTGGAATGGATTGCCCTCTCCGATGGCCTCAGGTTATTAATTTCTATTGATAATTAATTAGTATCAGTTCCCATCAAGCAAGCAATCACTCTTGTCAGAGATGCACTCCATGCCCGTGTGTGGGTCTTCAAGTGCCTTGAAGTTTCTCCAGCGTACCACACTTTGTGTCTCCTTCCCTTTACACGCTCTACCTACGTGTCGGCGAGGGCAGTCGGGAAGTTTGTTCTACGTCACAGACTTGCGGACCAGCAGGGCTGGGACGTGAACGCAGCTCTGTGGGCGTCCAGTCTGTGTCCTTGCCACAGGAAGCTGGCTGTCCTCCTGGCTTGGGTGTGTGTGTGTGTGTGGGTTCTACTTTCGTCACTCCACGCCCATCCGTTATCCCAGGCCAGACTCGAGTTACTATAAGGTCATGAGTCTGGCTTTTTTTTTTTTTTCCCCCCTCTAAAGCTGGATTACTGAAATCTTTATTTCAGAACCAGTGCTGCCTGCTTAAAAATGTCACCGGAGGCCACGCTATACTTTTCTCATGATGGTGCTGACACTGGTTGCGGCTTTTCATAGCACATTCTTTCGAATATATTTAGTACAGGAGTCTCGGGACAGATTAAATTGTTTCGGAAATAAGTCAGCCACGTTCACCCCAGGCTCGGGCTGCAGGCCACCACGCTTGGGTGGGGGTGTTCCAGACAGTCTCTGCTCAGGACGCCCCTCGTGGGGAGAGCGTCCAGTGTCCCCACACCGCCGCTGGTCTAGGAAGACCACTCATTGTACGTACGATTGGAAGACCAGTGAGAATCCTGCCACCCTTGCCGCGCTTCGCCTTTATGCCCCTTACTCTCCTGTATCACTTCTGGTCTCGTCATTCTTACCACTGTCCCACGCTGACCTCTTAATCTGCCCTTGTCTGTCTGCGCCCCAGGCCGGCTGTGCTCTTTACTAGGGGAGCCCATGATGACTCTCCTCTGTGTCTTCATGAACCTCACCCAGGGCTGTAAACACACGCGTCACCTGGGTGTGATCCGCCCAGCCTTCCCCTCGCTGCTCTGTTAAGACTTGAACATGGTGAGTCCTACCCGCATTGAAACTTGTGTTGTGGCTCTAACAAATCCCCATGCCCCGAGTGGCTTCAAATGCCACAGATTTTACGTTTTAGATTTTCTGGTAAGAAGTGCCACATGAATACTAAAATCAGTGTGTCTTCCTGACAGCGCTAGAGGAGAGTCCGTTTCTCCAGCTATTCCAGTTTCTAGAGGCTACCTGCATGTATTCATTTATTCTCTCCGCCCCCCCCCCCCGCCCCCTCCCCCCCGGTCTTCCTTTTTCTTTTCTGCCTCTCTCTCCCACCGCCTCTCCTTCCTGAGATTTGACTCGGGTCAAATCTGACTGACAGCTCAGTCCTGTACCACTGGATCCATATATTTCTAGCCCCGTCATTTACTTTAATTTTATTTCGGGTAGGGGCTTGCGTTCTCCCGCCTGTACCTCCCCATAGCTAGGACGACAGGCAGGAACCGCCACGTGCGGCTTGTTGGCTGAGGCGGGAGCCTCACTAACGTCAGCCTTGAATCCCAGTCCTCCCGCCGGCACCTGAGTGAGCGTGGCGCACAGCTAAGAAAGTTGTTTTCGCACCGCTTTGGAGGCTAGAAATCCCCAGTTAGGGTGCCATGGTGGTTAGCTTCTGGGGAAGAAAAGAAGGAAGCAAACTCTGGGGGTTTCTCCTATAAGGGCACTAATCCTGTCTTGAGGGCCCTTCTCACGGAAACTTCATGATCGCAGCCGCCGTCCTGTCTGCTAGGATCATCACACTGAGAGGCGAGCTTCAGTATTTGAGTTCCGGGGACTCGGTGCCGTCCCGTAGCAGATGCTGGCTCTCCGGGTTGAAGTACCTTTCGTGGGCGTGGAGCCCCTCAGGTGACCCGTCTCAGATCACTTGGCTAGCAACTTTGAATCTGTGTATCATCTCGTTTCCTTTCTTTAGCGTCCTCTTACCAGGTCCCATGGACCAGGTCCTGGGCGCTGTCTTGGGGGACGGGACGTTATTCTTCCTACCTCGCCTCTGGGCACATAGAGTTTTGAGGTTGAATCACGTTGGACTCTTCTGTTCAAATGAAATGAAAGGATCTCTACAAAATCGACGTTTAAGTTGCTTTCTGTTGTTTGGTCTTTGATTTATTGCAAGTCCGTGAGGTTAAGAAGCAATTCTAGGAGACTGGTGTTTATGATAAAGAGCTCAGGGGTACTAGAATCCAAGAAAACTATTAAAAACCAGCAATGGGGCTGGGAATGTGGCCTAGTGGTAGAGTGCTTGCCTTGTATACATGAAGCCCTGGGTTCGATTCCTCAGCACTACATATATAGAAAAAGCCAGAAGGGGCACTGTGGCTCAAGTGGTAGAGTGCTAGCCTTGAGCAAAAAGAAGCCAAGGATAGTGCTCAGGCCCTGAGTTCAAGCCCCAGGACTGGAAAAACAAACAAACAAACAACAACTATCAATGCCACTCAAAAAATCTGTGATGTTAGGAGTCCCACTTTCCTAACAGGTAAATAGGATTATTAATATGGTCACTTACAGTATTAGTGAGAATTACCTGAATTTACATGAACAAGCGGCCGAGTACCAGATACACACATTAGGTAGGCGTGGCAGGTGTAAATACGCCTCCTGTGTGTTTGTTGAGTGTCTTACACAGGGATAGAAAAGTTCACTTAGAATATTCCCATGTTTCTGCTGCAAGTACTTAGACTGTCCTCTGGGTAGAAGAGGTGAATGGATCGTTTTCAATATAAACTGTGTTACGGCAGACCCCCGAGTCTAGTGTGTGATGGTTTCTTTGGATTTGCATAGAGGGGAGAGTTGAGATGCTTTAGAACAACAGTTGACAAGCTATCCAGTGTCCTGTGTTCTTAGGCCTATGAGCTATACATGAATTTTACCATGTGTTCACACAGTAACCTCAGTATTCCCTCTTAGCCTGCAAAGCCTCAGGTAATGACTCTCTGGCTTTCTGGGGGAAAATTGTACTAACTCCTGCTTTTTTTTTTACAGTATTGTTCCTGAAACTTAAGAGAGCATTAGAATCCCTGGGTGGGGGGGGTCTTATTAAAACACGGGAGGGTCTCTGGTTGGGTGGGTCTGGGGTAGAGTCTGAGTATTTGCTGATTAAACACTTGGCAGAGCAAGGTAGAGCAAGTCTTTGAGATCTCACTGTCGCCTGCCTCTCCCACTGGGCCAAAAGGGTATCCTATGACTTCGTATGTACTCACCGTGAGTTTTCCACAGTGGCAGTAGTTACATTCGCACTTAGTTATTGGTGGATGGAAACCTGCCAGCTGTATTTTCTGCAATGTCTTGTGAGTAGGTTTACAGAAGCAGTTCTTTTAATGATTTGTTGAGACATTTTCTACAATGTTTTCACTCAGTAGACTGCTGCCATCTAACCTCTTTTAAGAAATCCTAGCTCATGTTTACTTTAAAACTCTTAGCAGGCCAAATTCCCAAAGGTTTGTCTCTCTACTTAGAAGTATGGGTTTCCCCCCCTCATTCTAGGAAGCCGAGGCTAAGATTTTTCTGTGTTTTGTCATATCCGTGTGTGGAAAAATTCATCTCCATCTAGGAGGAAGCAACAAAAGACTTTGTTCTTCACTTCCATGGCATCTCTCCACTGCCAGGACTTGGCGGGGCTGGGGCATTGTTACTGAGAGTGATCGCCTGTGTCATCCATCCAAAGGTCCTAGAGAAAGTGTCATGTGCTTGGAATTTTTCCTCAAACCCTTACCACTTCTACCAACAGGAGAAAATGAGAGTTCACAATTCTCTCTGTATGTATTTTTCCAGGCATTTGCTATGCTAAGTAGGATACAGTACTAAAGCAAACTCGGATTTGATATTTATTCTTTTTATTTTATTGTTTTGAAGTAATGGGATTTCAGCTCAGGACCTTGTGCTTACTGGGCAGGGGTTCTGCTGCCGAGTCACAGCTCCAGCATGTTTGTATGCTCGGGTTTTTTTTTGTTGTTGTTGTGAGACCGGGTCTCAGTTCCCGCGTGGGCCCGTGCGGGGTGGTAATCTGTCATTTCTCCTTGTGTCTGGTATGAAAGGCCCACACCATCTTGCTCAGCTGTAGGTTGAGAGGGGTCTTGTGAACTTGGTACCCTGGCTGTGATTCTTTCCATCGCAACCTCTCAAGTAATAGGATTATAGGTACGAGTCACCGGGGCTCAGCCAGAGTTCTGTTTCTATTATAATAGAGGTATATTATTAGCACAGAGCAAGTCGAAAGAAATGCTATAGTTTAGGAAGTGAGAATTTACTATATATTAGGAAGCCCTGTTCTACTTGTTACATAAGAAAATAAGTCATAGTAATCTTTAGTGTTTGGCAAGAATGCTTAAAGCTGATATTCTGCTCTAGTGTTGTGGCATGGAAAACAGGAAGCAGGTTTTGGAAAGCAGTCTGTCCATGCACATCGAGAAAATAAAATTCTCTAAAAGGAAGAATTTCACACACAAAGATGTTCATTGTGTTGTAGCCTTGCTTACCACGGTGAGAAACTGAACTGGAGCCTAGCTTATTTGGCACTACAATTACGGAGCAATGCAAAGAAAGCAACTTAGGAAGAAATTCTCAGGCAGTAAGATTCAGGATACAAACTGTAGGTTGTAACACATGATGATCGAGAAGGTCTACTTGCATTGATGTTCATAAACTTGCTGGTAGAATAATGCCGATGTTGATTTAAGAAAACAGTGTCATATCTCTGGAGTACTTGGGATAGGCCTTCTTGGAATGTACTCATTGTAAATGTTTTACAACGCTGTGAGTTTACGTCAGTAGGTGAGTTCATAGGGGCACAGACTGCTAGTCTGCCCAGGTTATATAGCAAGCAGGCGGAGCGGCGGAGACTCTAACCCCCCCCCCCCCACGGGCTCACCGGTCTCCTGACCTTTGCAGGCCCCTCCTTACCTGGTGCAGGGCAGGATGTAGCTGAAGACACATATGCGTGAGCCTGCCTCATGAGCCTTCTGGCAAAACTCTAGGTGTGATCCAGACCATGACACACGTGTTCAAGGTGAGTCACAGGTGACCTCAGTCATGTCTGACGGTCGTTGTTCCATTGTTGAGTTGTCATAGCGACCTGTTAAGAACCTCAAAATCTTAGAGCCAGCCGAACCCTATTATAGGGGACGTCCAGAGGCTCTGGAATGTCTGGTTTGGGAGGGGCTGGGAGGCTGGAAGGGTCCAGCGATGGCCCCTGTCCTGAGGAAGTGAAAGGAAAAGGAAAAACGGGGCTTGGAGATTACCGGCAGTGTTTCCGGTTCTAAGGCCCAGAGCGTCTGGCTCGCTCTCTGCTGGGTGTAAGCAGATGACCTGTGGGATTCCCATCGGCGGGGATCTGCTGGTTAATCACCGGACCTCGAGTCGGAAGGCAAGTCTGAGCATTCGCGCGAGTCACCCTGGGAGTCATTGAGCTGCTGAGTCTTGGTAGGAAATCGAGGCCCATCCGGGCCTGGCGTCTCACTTGGTACATTGGGCCTCTACCCAGGTTTGTAAGAGGTATGTGCTTCCTCAGAAGCCAATGCATAAAAAATCACCTAAAGAGACCACCCAGGGATCGGGGGTGTAGCTCAGGTGGTAGAGCGCCAGCCAGTGAGTGAAGCTGTAGCCTAGTTCAAGCCCTGGCAAAGACAGATCATCCAGAAGAGTCTTCTGATGTTCACTGGTGTACAAGATAAAGACCACTGATAGGACCAGGCGGCCCCCGGGTGTCTGTGGCGTTTCACAGGCACATCTGGTGGCCGTGGCTGCTCACGGGAACACCACACGCTGGCGCAGTGTGCAGCGGGGACCTCTGAACCTGTGTCCTCCTCTCTGAAGCCCCGTGGGGATGTGGTAGAACTGAAAGATGGCTCACCTGTGGGGGCGCCCCCGTGCGCGCGGTAGCTGTTACACGAGGTATGGAGAGCCGGGCCTCCCGGGGCCGTTGGACTGCTCCCGCGGGATGAGGGAGTTGTCCTCTCTGCCGGGGAGGTCGGGGCAGCAATGTCTTATTAAGCCAGTCACTACTAGTAATGGGAACCCTATTCCTAGGTACCATGGGATCAAAACAAAGGGAAGGCAGGCTGACGTCTGAAAGCAGCTCACAGTGGCAGGATGGGTGATCACATCGGTGATGTGAACTCATGAAACACACACACACACACACACACACACACACACACACACACACACACACACACACACACACCCGCCCATGAAAGGACATTGATGCAGTTGGCCATTATTTCTAACTGTGTGATCCTACCCTAACCCAGCCACCGGGGGAAGGCATTCTGGTCGCAGGCAGCTTGGTTGAAGGAGTCCGGGCACGGGTCAGGTAGCGGGGAGAGACACTTCGGTGCATCTCGCACTGTGGGTTCTGCAGGAGGAAACTGCCAAGAAATCTTTCTGCTTCTGGTTCCGGAGGGTCTATCCCTTCCTGTTTCTGTCTCCAGCACTTGGTGTCATCGTGGATCATTGTTGATGTTTGTCCACGAAGTTGTTTGCTGGGGGGTTCTGGTCTTTATTCCTCTGTGTCACCTCCAAGTCACAGGACTTCGTGTCCTGCCAAGTCTTCCGGCAGCTCTCTATTGCCTGGGTGGAGCCCATCATCCATCTGACCCAGGCTGCCTGAGTGTCTTCGCGTCCGAGGGGCTGGTTTCTGAGTCGCCCTCTCAGAGGGAGGCTGGCTCCGGAGCACAGAGGCTCTGTTTGAGGCAGCTTTGTATTCACCGGAGCTTGCTACATCGTAGTTTCCAGCACTGCAAGGACTATTCTTTAGGATGGAAGACACTTAGTAAGTACAGACTGGAAATACAATGACTGCTGGGGCTTTCTCCACTCAAAGTCTATCATCCAAAGAGGCAGACAGCACGGTAGCCCAGCCATAGATCAGTCAGCTCTTCACCCTCTTCCTTGGCTTCCAGATGTTCTCCCGTGAGCAGTAGAACGTTAGAGAGCTAACCGGGGCTGTGTTAAATTATTCACACCGACTTTCAGCCATCCCTGGGAGGAAGGATCGTTGACCTAAAACAGAACCTGAAACCTGGCCTTAGGACCTGTTGCTGCCTGTGCTGGCCACAGCAGCCTGCATGTGCCCCGAGGGCCACATCTGTGGGGACTCCTAAGGACACAAGGCCAGCAGGAAGTCCTAGGAAAGCCTTGGTGGAAGTGAAGGGTTTTTCGTTTGTTTTGTTTTTGGCAGTTTTGGGGTTTGAACTTTGAGCCTTATTCTCACTAGGCAGGTGCTATTCCACTGTGCCATGCCTCTAGCCCGCCTTTGTGCTGGTGGTTTTGAGTAAGGTCTTGCTTTCTGCCCTGGTGGTGGTCCACTTTGCTAGGCTTCCTGTGGGTAGCCGGGATGGTAGGCATGTCCCACTACTTCCGGACTCTTCTGTGAATGCCTGGACTTTTCTGCTTGGGATTGACCTGGAACTGTGTGATCCTCCTGATTTCAGCCTTTGTGACGCTAGGATGCACGTGATCACACTCAACTACGGGCTGGGAAGTGAGCGGTCTCATAAACTTTTCGCCCCGGCTGGGCTGGAGCTGTTTACGCTCCCCAGTAGCGAGGATGCAGGTGTGAGCCGCCTGTGCCCAGCTGTGGCCCTGTGCTGATTGTCTGTGTACCTGAGCTTCTTTCCTCCTCCGCGACACAGCCACCTCTAGGCGCGTAAAGTACCATCTAGGCAGGCAGCACGGGCTCTCCGTAGCGCGGGTGACTGCGTAGCGGCCACAGCGATTGGTTCTTGCCATTTTTACCACCACTATTCCATTAGCATTTCGATGGGTTTTCCTCTCTCCATTTTATACTTTACAAAGTTGAAGCTAAATATCCGGTTTTACGCTCAGCATTCCGTCTTCTGTTCCTGTGTGTGCATTTTAAAAGCAGACCCACTTTGAAATCCTTGCCTAAGGGCCGATCACTGAAAGTGGGATTATTGAGTGGCCCAATTGTTCTTAAGACTTTCCCTATAGACTACTAGATTGTGACCCGGGCCGGGTTTTCAGCCATTTATCTGGCATGCCTCTGTAAACGAAGTCTAAAGACGGCTCCCTCGTGGGACGTGACAAGGAAAGGGAGACCCTGTTCAACAAATGGGATCGTCTCGGACTTTAGGACATGGTTCTCCTCAGGATTGTGTATGCTGCGTGGCTCTCCCTACGGCGCGGTCTCTGCTCATGAGTCCTGCAGAATATCCTGGTGTAGAATGTGGTACAGTTGGCGTATTAATCCCCACGTCCTCTGGGGAGTGTCTGCCGAGCTGCTGCCCTGGAGCGAGAGCACCCCGCTTTCCTTGGGTGCTGCGTCCTTCCCGATGGATGGTGGCCAGTGGAGGCTGGGCCCCGTGGCTGTCAGCTGTTTTGCTTTCTTGATGGTAATGGCACTTGGTATTTGTGCTACCGGTGCGTGTGCTTCTCTCCTGGACCTCATTCTCCCTCCAGCAAGGATGATACAAGTGACAAGCAAATGCAGAAGCAGTGCCCAGTGCGGGGGAAGAGCATTGGTTAGAGAGCTACAACACCGAGCTGTTTTCTGTTGCAGCTCTGCTGAAATTGGCTGTGTGGCCTTGGTGAGGGTCCCGCCCCCCTCCCCTCGGCTTGGCTTGGCCTCTCTGTCTGTAAAGCGAGGACCCTGGCCGGATCCGCTGTCAGGATGCTTAGTGACAGGACCCGGTAGTGGACACGGATGGCCCCGAGGAGGTGCGTGCGGACAAGCCCCCCGAGAGACGATGTGGTAACAGATGCCGAGCGCAAGGGACTCTCTGGGGTTCCCCTGATGCCCTCCTGTTCCCGCTGGGCCCTTCCATCCTTGAAATCTCAGCCCAAACACCCTCTTGCTGGCATCTGAACCCCCAGCGCTCGGCACGCGGGAAGTGAGGAAGGCACGCAGGACGGCCTGTCGTTTTCTGAAGGCTCTCATCCCCCTCGTCCCCCGGAGCCGGGCTGGGAGTCACGAATAAGACATCGGTGTTGAACGTGAGGGTGGCTCGGGCGCAGGGCGCCTGGCCTCTCCCGGCCGTGCTCTGGGCCTCTGGTCCGCAGGGTTCAAGTGCGGGCAGCTCATTCGGGAGGAGGAACGGGGCCTCCGTTCAGCTTGGCTTACACCACACGCACCGGGGCCTTCTTGATCGTTCCTAAAGAGCCAGGTAAACTGAAAAGCACACGGCACGACCTAGCGCTCGCCTCTCAGCGCAGCCGGTGCGGGCCCTTGCGGGCCTCGCCGTCGTTTCCGTGTGGGGTCTCTCGGGTTTCTCTTGAGTGCATTGGTGGGTTTGGTGCAGTGAGGAACCGTAGGACGGAGGGGCCTATTGGATAGACCTGGGAAGCGAGGGGGCCTGCGGGCTGACCGCTGCAACTCGGATTCCCGCCTCCCAGATCCTCTCGGCCCCGAATCATGAATGAGAGGTAGATGTAATGTACGTGTGTGTGTGTGCACGTGCGCGTGTACACAGGACAGTGAGCTCCTCTGGGAACAGCTTTCACAATTATGTAAATAATTGGAACCTTTCCAGAAACATGATTCCCAGGCTATTTTTTTTTAAGGTTCCTATTTTAAGTTTGTTTTTGGTAGAAGCATAAAAGCAACTCAACCACGTTCTGTTCCGAGTAGGAAGATCTCCCGCTTGGGGCGGCGGCGGTCCTTTCGGGGGACCCCTGTTCGTTCTCACAGTATGCCATCCCAGGCTCCTCAGGAGACGCCCGGGGCTTCTGGCTCGAGCCCAACACGACTTCGTTTGCCCAGGATGGGAACAGCTATGGCACCTTCCCTTTCGGCATCACCGGGAAGCCCAGCAGCCGGCAGAACAAGCCGGGGAGGACGCTGGGGCTCAGTGTGTGTGTGTGCGCGTGTGTGCGTGTGTGTGTGTGCGCGCGTGCGTGTGCATTCTCGCCTCTCCTGCCACGTGGCACGCCCCAGCACCGGATGCCCGCTGCACTTGTCAGCTCCATGCTGAAACCACGCTGGGCTGCCTGTGTCTTGACCACTGATTTTGAGATACTTAAAAAATCGTCTGCGGCCTGACAGGGCGTGCCCTGCGGCGTGGACCGCGCATTTTAGGGGGCTAGTTAGAAAAGGACGCATTATCGATTCACCTGAGAGAGAGTGTAGAAACCTGAAGCTTGGGTACTTTGGTTTTAGACAGGGTTAGAATGTTTTCAGCTATAAAAACACACACCAGTAGCACAGAGGGGGGAGAGTGTGCTGGTGAATGAGACTCGTGGGCTAAAGCGCAGCGACAGCTTGTGGCTTTGTTTCCCAGGGTAACATGTTGGTCTCTTTGAGTCCCAACTTCCTGTCAGGGTTCACAGGAAGAATACGTGTCCTGCTCTTTAGAACACACACACACACACACACACACACACACACAGTCCTCCGTGCAAGTGACACGTCGTTCCTGCTGTTGGTTCTCTGCGGAGGAGGGTGGTTTTCCTTGGGCCTCCGTGTCTATACCGCAGCAGGCCTGCCTTTCATGTAGCTGATTTTCCCCTCTGGTCCTGGAGCTTGAACTCAGGACCCTGGGTGCTGTCCCCGAGCTTCTTTTTTCACTCAAGGATAGCACTTTACCACTTGAGCAACAGTACCACTTCCAGATTGTTTTTTTTTCTGAGTAGTTTATAAGAGTCTCACAGACTTTCCCGTTCCGGTGAGTTTTCTCCTGCCTTGGCTAGATCCACACTGGGATCCTGTGTCCCGGTGTGAGGAGGTATTTGGTTCTGAATGGGTGCCCTGGGCTTCCTCCTGAGTTTTGAGAAGGGATTGGGGAATGTGGGATGGGGCCTTCTCTGGTCCTGGGAGGTGGGGAGGGCGGGGCCTGGGGGGCGGGAGGTGGTGTGGGAGTATCCCCTTTGACCTGGACGGGGGGGGGGGGGGGGGGGGGGGGCTGCGGGGTGGCTCTTGCCCTCTCACCTACCTCGCTGCTTTTCAAGACGGCTTGCTAGGCTATCGACTATCGTAATTTCTGTTCCTGTAAGTGGGTTTTATCCATGGTTTGATTCACAACAAGGAGGGGGGGCCAGAGTGCTGGGTACACTGACGCCCCGCCCCTTGCTCTTCCAGCACACGTGGAGAACGAGGAGCAGTACACCCAGGCTCTGGAGAAGTTCGGTGGCAACTGTGTGTGCAGAGATGACCCCGATTTAGGGAGCGCGTTCCTGAAGTTCTCCGTGTTCACCAAGGAGCTGACGGCGCTCTTCAAAAACCTGGTGAGTGCCCACAGCGCCCGTGCCGCTGTGGAGGGCAGAGAGGGGCCCCGCGGGGCTCAGGGGGCCCCGCACCCCTGCCCTGGCTCCTGCACACAGTGCATCAAGGTGGGGCAAAGCATAAAACTAGTTTTCACTCTACCCCAACGTTTGTAAATTCAACTTGGCATTTTAAAGGCGCACCGCCGCAGGGTGGAATGATGGGTAAATACGTTCAGCTTCCTACAGGCCTCTGGCTTCCGTTCTTTACAGTTTCTATCCGGCGTGGAATAGTCTCTGTTTCTGGTAATTATAGCCGACGTTCACAGTGATAATATTTAATAAATAGGCTTCAGACCCATCTCCCGCAGCAAGGTAACCTGTAATCTAAGTGCAGAAATTTCCATGAATATTTAAAGGCTTCTCGTGAGCATAGCATGGGGAGAACCGCCTCTGGGGTTCTTGAGCGAGCGGGAGCAGAGCGGGTCGGAAGGCCCGCGGCCGGGCCGGGCTAGGAGCGCTGTGTGTCCTCTCCGTGGGAACCGACTTCTGACCTGGACAGAGAGAGGGCTGGCCCCGAGGCTCACCCGCTGTCTCTTTCCTGCTTCTCGTCCCCAGCTGCCCGTGGGGGTCTCCGAGGGCCCCGTAGGGAACCCAGCCATGCGCTGTGTGTAGGTGGCAAGCGTGCCTTTCCCGTTCCTCCTCTCGGGGGGCTCGCAGCCAGCGAGGGGAGCTGGTGGGGCTGGGAAGCCGAGACCAGGGCAGAGCGCTGGCGTTCACAACGGCAGGGCAAAGAGCAAGGCCGCGCCGCGTGGTCTCGCCGCCCTCTTCGCTTGTGACTATTTCCACTGGACACGGTAAAGGTAGGAAGTTGCCACCCGGGTTATGTTTTTTTACTTGGAAACAAGTTTGAAATCTCTGGGACTCTGATGGAGTTTGTCACCCTGGGCTCCTGGCCCGCCCCGGGCGGCCGTTGTCCCCGGTTCTGGCTGGCACGCAGAGGTGGGGCTCGGGCTCACCGTGGGGAGGGAAAGAGCGCGGGATTGTACTCGTTAGGTTGGGGACATTGCATGATCCTGGGGTAAAGCTGTTTAGATCGCACCGTGGTGGGGACCCCCTGGGAAGAAGTCGGACGTGAGCTCCATCCCTTCCACACGCGTGGGATGGACGGTCCGTCTGCTTCCTACTGCTTTCTTGTGAGGTACAAGTGAGTGACGAGAAACTGGAGCAAGCAGTAGGGGGGAGAGAGCCTGCAAAGAGCAGAGGAAAACATCACAGAAGCTCTATTTTTATTTCCTGGAGTAACCCAGAAACGTTGTGTCTGCACAGGAGAGGACAAGCTACTGGTAGAAATATAAAAGTAAAAATCCAACAAGAAGGGCTAGGCCCTGGGGGCTCACACCTGTAAGCCGAGCCACTCAGGAGGCTGAGATCCGAGGATCTCAGGGTTTGAAGCCAGCACAGGCAGGAAAGTCCCTAACTCTTTTTATCTTCCCCCCAAGACTCTTATCTCCAATTAACCAGCAAAAAATACAACACCCCCCCCCAAAACAGAAGTGAAACCGTGGCTCAGGTGGTATAGTGCTAGCCTTGAGCAAAAAGCTCAGGGACAGCACCCAGGCCCTGAGTCCAAGCCCTATGATGGACACACACACACACACACACACACACACACACACACACACACACACGGGTCAGAGTAGGAGAAATCTCTTGGACTAGATTTAAAAAAAGAAGTCATGTAGGAAACACAAAAGGACACAAATTAACACCCAAGGCCCAGCAGCCTGAGGGGCCCCAGGTGTCCAGTGTGATAAGGGAACAAGGCAGCTCAGTGACATAGTGAAAGACCCTGAAAGCCTCCAGAAATTGCACAGCATTCAGAGTCCGAGAGGCGGTGGCCTTCTCCGTAGCAGCACTGGAAGGAAACCCTGGTGAGACGCGGCACAGTGCTATGAAATCTCAGATCCAGCTTCACCTGGACTTAGTGAGCTGGAGCCTAGATCCAAAGATGGTATTAGATAGAGAAGCAAGCCAGGTGCCCGTGGCTCATGCCTAACTAAAATCCTACTCAGGAGGCTGAGAGCTGAGGATGACAGTTCAAAGCCAGCCTGGGCAGGAAGTCTGTTGGACTCTTATCTCCAATGAATCACCAAAACAGCTGGAAGTAGAACTGTGGCTCAAGTGTTAGAGTGCTAGCCTAGAGCACCAAAAACTCAGGACAGCTCCCAGGCCCTGAGTTCAAGCCCCAGGACCCTCTAGAGGGGAAAAATAGAGAAGCAATACTCACAAAGAGTTTCTTTTCTCGGAAACTCCTACGGGACGTGCTTTAGCAAAAGGACCAGCGATGCTGAGAAAGAGGAAGCACAGAGCGAGCGTGGGACAGGACCCCACGCAGGGCGGGCAGCGAGAGGCCCTGGGGAAGATGGCTGGGGTGTCCTGAGGGCTGCCCTAGGACACCTGGGGGCGCTGACCCTGCACCCTTGGGAGCCAGCTCCCTTTCCTTGGGCCAAGTACTCTCCCTACCTGAGCTTCCACAGCCGACCGTGTGCATAGAAGGTGGTCGGTTGCTTGTTCTTTTGCCTGCTCTAGCTTATCGAATCCTGTAAGTCCCACACGGTGAGTCCGTGTCCCTCGCCTTGTCGATTGGATAATGGAAGCCCTGGGTGGGGTACAGAGCTCTCTGGGGAGGCTCAGGGTGCTTGGCTGCTTTGGGGGGTACTTGCTGGGGTAGGGCCGCCCACCCCACCCCACATCCTGGAGTCTGGGGTAGACTGGCTTGTGTTCGGTCCTGTGGTCTGTGGTCTGGGTCCGGGGCGAGTCTTGGAGCTTCTTGCTCTGGGTTTTCCTGAGCAAGCAGGGTAAGCCCCCGGCGCCGTGACTGGTGTGTCGCTCACCGTCCTGTGGCATTGCCACCTGCGGGCCGCAGGGGAGCCCGCGCCACTCCCACTTGAAGGTTGGGTGCACACCCTAAGTGACGTTCAGGCGTGTGGCTAGTGGGCAGAGCTGGGATTCTCCTCCAGGCGTTCGGAGGCCAAACTTGATGAGTGTGGTGATAGACATTTGTAAGCCATGTTAAAAGCCCCCCCCACTCCCCCCCCCCCCCCCCAGCTCTTCTGCGCACTGTGACATTTATAAAGGAACCGAGGCCTCTCCTCAACTCCCTGGGGAAGGAAAAGGGGGAGCCCAGGCTCAGGCCCCTCTTCTTCCAAGGCTGAGACAAGTCTGTCTGCCTCACGGGCTGGACTGAGCGTGTAGGTGCGTTCCTTTGTGAAGTGCTGCCTGGCCCCTAGCGATGCTGACAGGGGTCGGCGTCTGTGAAGTGACCGACTCCAGGCCGTGGTCGCTTTGAGGACGTGTGCGTTGCTTTCGTTTCGGCTTTCACTTGAGCGAGTTGGGATTGTTGGTCTTGTTTCCCAGACAGAGAAAACCTTACTTGGGCCTAAATTAGTACCCATCAGGCCTGATTTTTCTAGAAGCTGCCGAGCCGATGATAGGAGAGGTCTCCTTTTTTGGAATTTCGTATACCATTCTCGTTCTGGTTTTTGGTCACATCTGTCCCGTCTCATATTTTCAAAGCCTTTCCCGCAGGCATTTAAAAGGCATTCTGTATGGCTAACATTCCAGAAAGAATAATAATTACCACCTGCCTACTTTGAGGCCCCAAAGGATGTTTCTAAAGTAGTTGGAACACAATCAAAAAAAAAAAAAAAAAAAGGCTGGCCTCATACAAAGCAAGATTTTCTCCCTGATGGGCAAGATTCCTGTGAAGGCCCGCGAGTCTTCTTCACCCAGGCTACGGGGCAGTGCCAAGCACAGCATGGCAATGACAACAAGGTTAGCTGCTTCTCCCTCCCCAGATGGGTGTGAGCATCCCAGAGAGATTTCCCAAGTGCTTTCTAGTGTCAGACTCGCAAGGGGGGACCAGTTTCTGAAAGGATGGCTGGATCTGACCGCAGTGGACAGGAAGCGGAAGAGGAACCCCCGGTTCCCTGTGGAACTGGTCCGTGCAGGAGGTCAGCGTGAGTCGGGGGCAGAGTCTAGTAGCTCTGCAGGCCGGGCTGGAGCTGCTGCCCTGGGCCAGGTGGTCTCAGTCCCCTCACCCTGGGGAAGAACTTCCACCAAGCAGCTGGCTGCTAAGTCACTCGCCTTGTGCAAGCGACCCAAGTGTGAAGACTGCGGCTGCAGGCTGGCCTGGGGCTGCTGGGATGAAAAGCAGCTCTGGCTTTGTGCTGTGCAGCGTGCCTAGCCGAGGAGTTCATCTCGCCTGGGTTTGGTGTCTTAGTACCGCAGTGTGTTCATCCCAGCACCATCGAGCTCAGGTTAAATCGGAGCGGATCCTCCCTCTTGATGAAGCTCACTACCAAAAGACCTTACCTCAGTTCTTCACAGTGCTCCTTGCAACTTGTCGTATTGAAAATATTTCATGTTTTAATGTGTTGTTGAGTGGGGCACTAATCGTAACTTCACCTTTGGGGAGGAATTCTTAGTTATGGATTTGGACATGAATTATGCTGACCTCTGAAGAAGCCCCCAAGGGCCTGTGATTGGCGGAGTGTCTGCCTCAGGTCAGAGCTGGGGGCCTGTGATTGGTGGGAGTGTCTGCCTCAGGTCAGAGCTGGGGGCCTGTGATTGGTGGGAGTGTCTGCCTCAGGTCAGAGCTGGGGGCCTGTGATTGGCGGGAGTGTCTGCCTCAGGTCAGAGCTGGGGGCCTGTGATTGGCGGGAGTGTCTGCCTCAGGTCAGAGCCGGGGCCTGTGATTGGTGGGAGTGTCTGCCTCAGGTCAGAACTGGGGCCTGTGATTGGTGGGAGTGTCTGCCTCAGGTCAGAGCTGGGGGCCTGTGATTGGTGGGAGTGTCTGCCTCAGGTCAGAACTGGGGCCTGTGATTGGTGGGAGTGTCTGCCTCAGGTCAGAGCTGGGGGCCTGTGATTGGTGGGAGTGTCTGCCTCAGGTCAGAACTGGGGCCTGTGATGATTGGTGGGAGTGTCTGCCTCAGGTCAGAGCTGGGGGCCTGTGATTGGTGGGAGTGTCTGCCTCAGGTCAGAGCTGGGGGCCTGTGATTGGTGGGAGTGTCTGCCTCCAGGTCAGAGCTGAGTTTCTGGAGTTGCCTCTTACAACACCTGTTGTTTAATCTCTGATTCTTTCCCAATTAGTTGCTGTTTTTCATGCTTGTCTCTGATGTTTATTGTCCCGTGGTGCTGTGAGCTGGAAAACCAGGTGCTGTGGCCGGCTAGACTCGGGTGTGAGTTGGGAGTTGGTGGGCTTTGGGGAGACTTGAGGGCTGGGCATGTTTGGGGGACAGAGTACAGGGGTCGCCCTTCTGCCACCTGCTTTGAGCTCCTGGAAACCTTCATCATTTCGGCTTTACCGTGATAACCTATGGCCCCTCCATCAGCTGGAAATTTCTCCTCTGAGATGCACAAAGACTTCAAGCACTGTGAGCTGGCTCCATATTCTCCCATCCACTACAAAACACGAGAGCGAGAAGTGGAAGTGAAGGGGAGAGATGGACATTTGGGTTGTTCCTCATTCAGGGGTTCAGTTGTGCTGTTTCTTTGTGGGGGCCGGCACTACCCCGTCACTCCCGTGGACTGCGAGAAGAACTGCAGTGGCAGAGGCCTTGGACGCGGGGAGGAAGGTCGATGGAGACGAGGCACCCCACACGGGCATTCGACTCTCGTGGCTCCTGTCTGGGGTTTTTCTAGAATGTACTGTCTGGGGGAGCAGCCTGGAAAGCAGGAAGCGGCGGCTCCCCACGGATTTGGAGCCCTGGCTCCTTTGGGGTGGGGGGTGTGAGTGGAGCGGGGAGTCCCGGGGACTGCGGTCACAGGCTGGCTGGGTTCACCTTCCGGTGCTGCGATTGCAGAGTGCACAAACCCGGAGCAGCCTGCACAGCTTCCCCAGTGTGGGGCGGGGCCGTGACCGGTAGGAGAGTCGGTAGAGAGGATTCGTGAGCTCCAGCAGGGTGTGCTTCTGTCGTTCTGATTGTGTGCAGTCTATTCAAGAGACAGCTGCTTCCCTATGGGGAGACCTCTGACCCCCCCCATTCCGTCCCCTCGGGGGCTGTGCTCGAACCCAGGCCTTGTGCATTTTAGGCACTTGCTGTACCACTGAACCACAGTCTAGTCCTTGCTTTTTTTTTTTTTTTTTGGCCAGTCCTGGGCCTTGGACTCAGGGCCTGAGCACTGTCCCTGGCTTCTTTTAGCTCAAGGCTAGCACTCTGCCACTTGAGCCACAGCGCCACTTCTGGCCGTTTTCTGTATAGGTGGTGCTGGGGAATCGAACCCAGGGCCTCATGTATATGAGGCAGGCACTCTTGCCACTAGGCCGTATCCCCAGCCCCATTGCTTTTTTTTTTTTTTTAAGACAAGATTATATAGCTGGGGCTGGCCTTGAACTTGTTATCCTTCTGCCTCTGCCTACTATGTGTTGGGATAATAGTTATGTATCACAACCCTCAACTTGAACTCTACTGCGGGAGTCCTGTGCCCTTCTCCACTCCACCTCTCTCATCTCGGATCCTGGTGGGGGCGGGAAGCAGAAAGCCGTTGCTTTCTGTCCACTTAAAACCCAAAAGACGAAAGCAGCCTGGCTGCCAGGGGAGTGTGTGGAAACTGGGAAGGAGGTCAGGGATTTCTCCTCCTCTCTCTGGTGTGAAGGCTGCCAGTGTGGTTTTGGCAGGCGGTTGTTTTTGATCTCTAAGTGTGGGTTAAACACTCAACATGGGCACGGGTATTTCCTCTCTGTTTTCATTAAGCCAACGATGAGAGCGGCTCTTTTGAGAGGTGCAGGACGGGTGCAGGACGGGGCGTATCTGTTTTCTGGGGCCCCCTGGGGAGCGTGTCACCGGGCCACGTGTGTGTGTGTGTGTGTGCATGCGTGCACGCACATACGGGTGGCTGCTACACGGATGCACTCCACGGCAATGATGGAAGTGGCCCAGAAGAAGGTTTTGCCTTGACGAGTTCTGGCTTTTCCAGTAAGGGGGCCAGAGGAAGCTGTGGTGGAGAGCGCCCCCTGTTGGCAGCGCAAGTCCGCCCGGCCTGGCCTGCCCCGAGTTGGACGGGAGCCTCGGCCCTGGAGGGCGAAGGGGCTTTCGGTCCCTCACATTCAGCCGGTTGTGAGCTAAGGGCAGAACTCTGGCTTCAGAGTTCTCCGCTCGCTCTGGTTGTGCAGTCCGGGGGACAGAGTGGGTCATTGAATTCCGCGTCTAATGTGGGGATGGGGCGCCGACTCCTCCACGTGCCCAGGAGAGCTTGGTGAAACTCGGTGGCCCCGCGCCCTTCCGTGCCCTTCCGCGGGACCACTCCGCCTCCTGCCTCTTGTGTTGGCGGCTTTTTCCTCTAAGGATGCTCATCCACCCATCTACGTGATTCTCTGCCGCACCCTCTTCAAACTCCACCCAAAGGTCACCTTATAACAAGGCTGCCCCGCCCACTACTGGAAGGCAGCCCTGCCCCACACATGTAGACACCTGCGTTCGTGTATCTGGAGCAGCACCCACGTGCCGGAACCCCCCAGAGACACTCGGGGTGTTTGGATGAAGACGTGGTGGTGCACCTGTATAGCGGGTAGAAAGGAAAGAACCGCCAGTACAGCGGCGTGAAGGAATAGCAAATCCCGCTCAGCCTCGAGACCTGTGTGAAGAAAGTCAGCCGGGGAAAGTGCAGACGGAAGACCATTTCTAAAATTCTGGGAAGTGCGGGCCGTTGTGTGGTGACAGGAGTCGATCAGGGATTCTTCGGGAACAGGGCTGGGAGGAATGGCGGCCAGTGCGGCGGAGGAGCCTGCGGTTCGTTCCCTCCGGGAAGGCTGGCGTACATGCCGATGGGCAGCACACGACCATTGGTCACCGCCGCCTCAGGCCTGTACCTCACTCCGATCCTAGGCCAGCTCCTGCAGGAGAAGCGGAGCTCCCAGCACCCAGAGGCTGCTTCGTGGAGTTTCCATCTTCTCATGAATGCTGGAAACTGCTGAGAACACCGCTCACTGGGCACCGAGGTGTGGCGTCCCACGCCGCCTCTGGCCTCTGCCTGCCCAGGAGGTGTTGCCTGTGGCGACCAGGTGCTCAGGAAGACTCTTTGCCCATGTTTTGTCCTGTGTAGTGACAAGGTGATCTTTGTAGGGAAAGCCGGAGAGTTGAAGGTTTTGGGGAAGTGCTCTGGGGAGGTCTGTTCTTTTTTTAGACTCGTAGTGCCGGAGCTAGATTTTGCCTGATGACTTTTAGCTGTTCCCTAAAAATAGAGAGCTGCATGGTTCTGGTATAAAAACAGACATGGAACGGAACGGAAAACCCAGAAATAAATTCACACTGGCTCAGCTATCAGATTTTTGACAAAGGAGTCCATCCGAATGGACACGTTTGAGCCTGTTCAACAAATGGTACTGTGAGAACTAAATAGCCACCTGAATGAGACGGAAACGAGACCGCCATCTTTGTTTTTGTTTGGGAAGGGCGGGAAAGGCGATGGACAGAGCGAGTCTGGTCAAGGTGCATAGCACGCCTATATGGAAATGGCAAATGAAACCCCCTGGTACAGCTAACTGATTCTAATAAAATGCAGAAAGGAAATGGAGAGAGCCGTGACTCCGGAGGAGCTGTGGCAGGGCTGGGGTCCTGGCTTCAGGCTTCAGGCTTCATGCCAACCGCTCCTTTGGGCGAGGTCATCTGGCAAGGTCAACTGGCCGCCTAGGTTAGAGAGATGCAGCCTGCCCCACCGCGGGGGGCTGGGGGGGCCTTGAAGTTCCAGGGACCGGTGACCAGATAGGGGGAGACTTGTGAGTCAGGTGGGGGGGGGGAACTAGACATAAGGAGTTTTAAGGCCAAATTAAAAAGCATTAGGAAGGACGGTGTTTTCACACTGGTGTAGGCGCCCATTCCCTCCCCGCCAGCCCGTCAGCTTTTTTTTGTTCTTGACCTTCAGCGTCCACGCCTGCGGTCTGCCCTGCCGTTGAAATCTCTTTGTTTGTACTTGTGAGATTAGAGATGTGTGACGGGGATGGGCTCCTCTTGTCAGGCATATTCGGGTGAACTCTGGAAAAGCAAAGATAGGAAGCGGGAGAGCGGAAGCGGGGAGGGGAAGTTACTTTCACAGCCGGCGTGTTGGCTGGCCTGTTTTGAGCAGTGGCTGGGCGGTGATCTGTCCTCAGGTGTGCGTGCTGTGGCAGAAGCCCATTTCGGGAACGGTTATATCAGGTCTCTCGCTTGGAGCTACGAGGAACGTTCTGAGTGGGTGCCCAGGTCTTTCCGTGGGTCTCTCTTGCCTGCCTCCTGGGGTTCTTGTGAGCAGTGCCCAGGGAGACCCAGGTGTGCGTGTTCTCCAGGTGTGTCGCTGTCACCCAGAGACCTCACCTTCAGTGGGTTATTTCTAAGCTTCTCTTTCCGGGTAATTCCCCCCTGGCACAGCAGGTGACAGTGCGTCGTGGTGGCGTGCCCGGGCCAGCGGGACAGAGGTCGACTTCAGTCCTCAGCTGGAATGACTGAAACACTTCCGAGGTGGATGCGCGCGTCCCTCGGCGGGAGGGGTCGGTTGTTGGGGGGTCGGTTGTTGGGGCGGGCCTCGTGACCTCCCCTAACAGTGTTCCTCGAGGGAGTTTGAGAACGTTTTGCTCCCAATAGTTGGGAACTCGCATCTTGTACCGCCTTAAGTTACTGCCTGTTCTATCCTCCTGTGGAAGGTGATTAGACTGAAAAGCAAGTTCCCTTGCTCGATGTGGAGACGGGAGGTGCAGGTCCCCGAGTCCCTGTTCCTGGCCCTCCTCTGCTCTCTCCTGTGGCGTGAGCACCGCGGCCCGAGCGGCCCGGTGCTGGTCTTGGAGTCACAGTGCGGGGTGTGCCTAGACGTCTCCCAGCCAGAGCACGGCAGCTTTGATTTTGAGCTGTGGGTGTGACAGCCTGGCTTGCCATGATACGAGTGCATGTGCATAACTAATGAGTGTGCCCTGAGTGTGTCAGGAGGGCCCGAGTCCGTTCAGTTGAATCAAGGGTGAACATTCAAACCAGACTCTTCTTGCTTTAGGGAGAACCCCCAGACTCCTGCCTTTCCTTTTCTTTGGCTAGCCCAGTACATGTGACCCCCCCCCCTCCCTCCCTCCCTCCCTCCCTCTCTCCCTCCCTCCCTCCCTCCCATGTTCACCCACACTCACAGACATGCTCTGCGCATTTGCCTCTCACACACACACTCGTTGACATACTCACAATCCTTTCACCCGCTGACGTCTGCTCGCTCACGTGCACACCCACTCCTCAAGCCAGCACCCACCGATGTCTCTTCCCACCGACGGCTCCGTGGGGGGCGTGGCAGTGTGGAGTAGGGGGCGGGGCGGGGCTCGGCAGCCCCCAGGGTAGGTTATGGTTGTTTCCTTTCTTCGAGGCTCTGCAAAGCAATTTTCATTTCTAATGACTGCATTTTAGAAACTTCATCGCTTACCAGTGTGAAGTTACCGTGAAATAGTCACGCGTACGAGCGTTCATTAAATATATGTTTCACTCGTGAAATAAAATGGTTAAGGAGTCTGAGCTGGCATGAGACTATCGTTCTGTGCTGGGCAGGTCTTGCCAGAGGTTAATAATTATCAAGTGTCCTCCAGCGTGCTTGCTACGACTGCTTTAGGTTAAAAAGGGAAGTGAGTTTAAAAATCCTTTTTTTTTGTTTATGTTTTTCAGATTCAGAACATGAACAACATAATCTCCTTCCCTTTGGACAGTTTGCTGAAAGGAGACCTGAAAGGCGTGAAAGGGGTATGGCACTCAAAACCCCACCCATCCAGATGCTCTTAGGCCACGGGGTTGTGAGGGGGGGAGGGGTGAGGGGGAGGGTGGCGGCTGGGGGGGTGGTGGTGACCAAGCCCTCGGGAGACTGAGCCCCTCAGCTGGATCTGCGCATGATGTGTGGTCTGGCCCATCCTGGGGACTTGGTGCGGAGACCTGTCAGTCCGAGAGACGTATGCTGAGCTGTTTTCCGGTCAGAGGCTGTCTTTTCAGGTTTAATTTTAGAGTAGACGGAGGTGTAGACAGTGGGCTCCGGGGTGACGAGGCCGGCCAGGAGTGTGGAGCTGGGTAGTGGGCCTGGCATCGTCGGTTTCCGTGTGTGGACATTGCATACGCTCTGTAATAAGTACTTTACAAAAGAAAAAGAAATGCCACCCCACCCGTGGTCTTCATGAAAAGCCTGTGGTCTCGGTCTTTCATTTTTCATGAGATTGCATGAATCATTTATTGCAGAAATTAATGCTCTTGTCAGGACTGGCTTAGGACTGGAGTCTTGAGGCACGGAAGTTAATGATTAGTCCTTAATGGCTGTGCCTCTTGGTTTGCAGGATCTGAAAAAGCCCTTTGATAAAGCGTGGAAGGACTATGAAACGAAAATGTGAGTGTTTTCACTGTAAAAATGGTGTGCAGGTAATTTGAGATTTCAATTTTAAACCAGACTGTATGGCTTGAAGGGTTGTCTGGGTAAACAGTAATCCAGGAAAGAATTTTCGTAACGCTGCGGGGCTGTGATCTGCTAGGAGAACAGGCTCTGTTGTCCTCAGCGGCTACATTCAGCCACGGTGGCTTTGACCCTTGTCTCTTCTTGGACGGTGTCAGGTTGCTTCCATGGTCAAGAAAGTTCACTGAAGGATGTGGAAGGCAGTTTCCCCCAGGAGGTATTCCTTTCTTGTTTTTGAGTGCTTTTCTGTATGTTATGTCCACTTAGGACAGCAATGCAGCTTTCAGACTTTGTCTTCCTGGTGGGGCGGTTTTTGTTTTTAAACATCTGCTTTTAGCTGTAGGTTCTTGTACCTTTGAAATACCAGCACACTTGATTTTAGGAAGAGTCAGCATTCCTTGATTGCTTCGCCTACCAGAACGGAAGGTCAAAGTGGGCTACAGCTTCTGCCCTGGCTGACTTCGAGCAGGCTTAACATTTTCCTCCACAGCTTCTCCTTCCAGGGTAGGGAGAGTCCAGCTACAGCCCTTGTGGCTGTTTAATTAAATACTGGAGAAACAGAGAGTATTTTTAAATGTCTCATGTTTACTTTGGGATCTCTGTGCCTTGGGGAAATGGAGAGTTTTCTGAATGGGAATAGAAACTTTCAGAGGAAGCCATCTGGCAGATTGAGATGTGTTAAGAGGAAATCACTCCAAATGTAATCCTAAGTGTTTATCTGGGCCCTTTTGGGACAAGCTTGTATATTGTCACTAGTGAAGACCACAAAGCTGGAATCAACCCATACCCGTCTCGTACTCATTCTGTAACGGAAATGTGCACAGAAATGTTCATTTTCCATGTTACTTGGGAGCCACTTGGACCTGGGCGTGGAGTTCTACTAGTGGCATACACGCACGTCAGCATGCGCGAGCTTAAGTCAGAGGACCTCCCAGAGTCTGCTCACCCAGAGAGACCAGCAGCCAGTGCTCCTGGCCTTCAGCCTCCTTCACCCGGGGCCGCTTGAGTGAAGTCAGCATTGCTGCTTCACAGACCGCGAGCCGGGACCCGCGTGGCTGCTGCCTACCCAGCCCGTGTCTTGAGGCCGGGCCAGGAGGTGGGGCCACCGACTTCCATCCAGCCGCTCCCACGGCCCCCGCCAAAACCCGCACCGTGCCGCTTCCGTGGGCACTAGACTAGAGCGCGGAGGCTGCTGAAGAAGACGCCAGAGAGAGGGCCTCCGCTTCCGGCAGAAAGGATTGGGAAGTCCTCACACGCTGTGCGGTGGAGACACGCATGGAAGGGGCAGGGACAGAATTACTCACAAAACCCCAGAGTCCAAGGAGTGGCCGTGGCCCCTCTCCAAGTTGAATCATTGTCCAATGCATAAATAGTCCTTTACCCACTAAGTATGCCTGACCATCCCAAGAGGCCTTGTGCTGCGCACGGGCTGGATTTGAGATGTCCTCAGAATTCCTGGGTGTAATCAACGGATCTTTGGGAGCAGTACCATGTGCTGAGTGCTCGCGGGACCCCAGCCAGCTTGTGTCGTTTATCGCTGAATAGGCCACCTTGCGTCTCCCAGTGCCACTTATCTGCAAAAGTACTTTCTGCAAAAAGCGCTGCCTCAAGTCTGCCCACAGGAAATGCCGTGCTGGCCTTCCTGACAGTCCTTCAGCTGGAGTACTTTCCGTCACCTTTCTTTAGTCTCTTTCCACAAGAGAAGAACACATTCCCAGCCCTCCAGAGTTGAAGTGCCGTGGTGGCTTCTTCCACCTGATTGTTCTTGTTGGGATGTGCTCCAGGTTAACTTAAGCTGCACCCTCGACACTTGGGTGGTAGGCTTCGGCCTGAGGTCGGCGTGCAAAGGCCACAAGGAAGGAAAAGATGAGCTGGGTGACTGTGTAGGTTGGGCCGGAGGGCCTGGAGAACAACATCCCTGCTTGGGAAGATGAAGAGAGAGCTTGGGGGGGGGGGAGGAGGCGAGGAGGGAGAGGCAGGCTGGGGGAGGCGAGGAGTGTGGGCGTGCGCGGTGGTTGTCTTACCTCCTCTGACCAGATGGACTCAGCAGGTGCTTGGGAAGTCTGTGGAGTGAGCAGGCCCACGCTGATGTTTTTACGACAATGGGCAGTTACCTTTTGAGAGACTTAAGAGGCTGTTCTAGAACATGCAGTGAGCCCTGGTCTGAGCAGCCTAGGGAGTGGGGGACAGCCTGGAGGCCGTCCGTGTCAGAGAACCCCGTCCAGAGGCCTTGTGCTTAGTCCTTGCTCTTCTTCACACACAGAACCAAAATAGAAAAGGAGAAAAAGGAACACGCCAAGCTCCACGGGATGATCCGGACCGAGATCAGCGGTGCTGAAATTGCCGAGGAGATGGAAAAGGAGAGGCGATTCTTCCAGCTCCAGATGTGCGAGGTGAGAGGCCGGGGAGAACCCCCTTCCCACGGTGTCATCTCCACCCCGGCCCGTGGCCCCCGCTCAGCTGGGTTACCGGGCTCCGTGTCTGTACTGGTGGAATTAGGCCACTCTAACCAGTCTTTTATTGAGAGTAGAGAAAACAGAATGTCCTTTCTGGCTTCACAGTCTCCGGAATCAGCCAAACCGCTTAGTCCTCAGGTGCGTTCTAATGCGGTACCCGGGTTCCCATTGCGCCAGTGGAGTCGAGATGGGGAGGGCTGAGGAAGCGCCACTCCAGGACACCCTCGGTGCCGGGGGAGGTGCCGGGGGAAGTGCTTTCTCCAGGTGTCACCGCCCCGTGCTGGCGCCTTAGCATGAGGTCCAGATGGCGGCATGGACCCTGGCAGCATGTCTGCCAGGCCGGGGCCTGCCTGATGCTGGAGGCGTTTGATCAGTGAAGCCCCAGCCGGTGCCCGTGGGTGCCCAGTGACGCAGCCCCCGCCCCGCCGCCATTGAATTCCCAGCCACCCCAGCGAAGCTTTCGGTGTGGGGGGGGGGCGTGCCTTCCCCCCCACCCCCACCCCCAGCGCTCTCTCACACATACGCCCGCGAGTCTGCTTTCCATCTTCACCTCTGAAAACGTGTCTTTTTGACTAAGTTCCCATCAGGAGGATTTCTGGGTCAAAGAGTACACGCGTTTTAAGTTCTGATCTGTTGCCAAGCGTCTTATTAACAATTGTGTCATTTTGATGAGGTGCCAGGCATCCAGTTAACAGTGAGTATATCTCAGGAAGGAAGGGAGCACGCGTAAGTGCAAGCAGTGGAGGGAAAAGGAAATTGGTGGCCTGTGGTCTCGGAGTAGCTGTGGTCTCCTCACTGGGTGAGGAGTGGGGAAGAGCGGCCGTGCTGGATGCGCTCAGGGTCCTTTTTGAGGACCACTCTGCAGAGAGAGACGGCCCAGTGCACTGCATGCCCAACAAGCCTTTCAGAAAGTGCAGTGCATTTCTTGATGCTAGCTTTGTAGGTCCCTGGGGCTTGCTCATAGCTTAATGCACTCTCTAACTCCAGAGTGGCTTGAATTTATTTTAATTTAAAATTTAGCTGGGCACTAGTGGTTCACACCTGTATCCAAAGTACTCAAGAGGCCGAGTGAGATCTGAGGATTGTGGTTCAAAGCCAGCCCGGGCAGGAAAGTCTATGAGACTCATAGCTCCAGTTAAACACCAGAAAACTGGAAGTAGCACTGTAGTTCCTAGCGGTAGAGCACTAGCCCTGAGCAAAAGTGCTCAGGGACAGCGCCCAGGCCCTGACGTCAAACTCCACAGCCAACCCACAAAATAAAATAGTGTACGTGGTCACCTGTAGGGGGAAGGCCCTTGGAGTTAGCAGCCTGGGGACAGAGACCTCAGCTACAGAATTGCAGCGGTTAATGTTGTGAAGAACGGCCTTCCTAAAGCAAGGGGCCTGGCACAGAAGTGTGTGCACGTGTTGACCCGAGATGGTTAGAAACTGCATTTGGCTGGGTCATCCACTGGCCCCGCGCGGCCCGGCGAGACCTGGGCCTGCAGGATGCGATCGCGTCTGACGAGCGGGAGTTCCTGGCTCCTAAACTTGTGGTATTTCAGACGGCGATGAAAGAAACATTTAGGTATGGTGCTCAGAAGATATTAAGTGTTTGCTAAGGAGCGTTACCCCTTTGGAAAGACATGAAACAAGTGGGAGAAATGACCTGTCTTTCTGAAACTTGTGTTAAGCTCGTCTTCTACCCATTTCTCTGATGGTCCCTCTCTGTTTCTGAACAGTATCTACTGAAGGTCAATGAAATCAAGATCAAAAAAGGAGTGGATTTACTCCAGAATCTCATCAAATACTTCCATGCCCAGTGCAAGTAAGTCTGTCTTCGTCCTTGGGTGTGGTTTGACCGCTGCTCTGGGAGTGGACGGTAGCTGGGTGGAGGGGTGTGCACACTCATTGGTAACGGACAGGGAAGGCCTGGAGGGCCAGCGTGAGCTCCTCACGTGGACCTGTGAGCGTGCCCGGGGGAGGGGGCCAGGCCCAGAGGCCACGCGCCCTCAGACTGCGGCTGCGTGACAAGTCGGAGTAGCTAGGAGCAGACTCGTGGATGCCGCAGCCCGGGCCAATGAAGAAATGGGGATGACTGTTCATTCAGGGGTGTGTGCGGGGTTGGTTGCCTTTTTGGGTGGTGAAAGTGCTCTGGTGTGGCACAAGCTGGTTGCACAGCTTGATGCATATAGTTGGTGAACACACACTACACCATGAAGTCCAAAATGGCTAATTATGTGGTTTGGGAATTATATTGCGACACAAGTGGAATTATGTGTGATATAAAAAAAAAACAAACTACAGTGATTGTCAAACTTTTTAAATTTGATTTTACCCCATAATCTCAGCTGTTGTCTTTGTTAGAAGAGAAATGAGAAGGTGTTATACAGGGTGTTGAGAAAGTTCTTTCGGGTGGTGCTGATCCAATGATGACCGAAGCAAAGGAGGGCACGAGTGGAGAGAGAGATTGTGTGCTGACGTGCTGGGCTCAGCTCTGCCCCAGACATCAGCCCCTTGCAGTCTGACTCTCATCACTTGTGCTCCCTGACCTCGAGGTCACCGGGTAGACACATCCATGGCGTAGTCACTCACCTGACCGATGCTCACCACACACAAAGTGATGCCAGACTCCATGCGACGTGCTAAGAGAAAGTGATGCACAGTATGCGCGTAGTTCTGCTCAGAGAATAAAGTTGGGGCGTTGGTTACGAAACGTTGGATGCTGACAGCTGGGCGTGGTAGTCCATCCCTGTAATCCCAGCTGTTGGGAAGACAGAGGCCGTAGACTGGAGAGTTCAGGGCCGGCCTGGAATACATAGCAAGACTTTACTTCAAAAACAAAATAAAACAAAAAGAAAGACATTGGCTGTTTCTAAAAATGTTCTGAAGTATGTAAATCTGAGAGGGAGTTGAAAAAACTTGATTTATATGAAGGTTTAGGGTACGATTTTTATTTTTCTATTTTGTTCAGCTATTATGTTCTCCAAAGTCAGACACGGTGCCCGGTGCATGGGGGGGAGCGGTCACTGGGGTGCTTCTTGAGTTCCTGCGGGCCTCTTTAAGAGTCATGTACACTGTGACCTATGGGCAGCAGCCAGGAGATAAGCCGGGGGTGGGGGGTGGGGTGGTGGCAGGGGTGGGGGTGTAAATACTCCAGGCAGAGTAGAGTCCAGGTCTGAAGGCGCAAAAAGGCCAGGGTCGTTTGAGAATGGCATAAAATGCGACTGGACAGATAAGCCCTAGAGACATGCCTTGGGTTCTGGACCAGGTTCAGGGTCTTAGCTCAAATGTAATGAGGGGCTCTAGAATAGTATTTTTTTTGGGGGGGGGGCGGTGTTGGTCCTGGGACTTGAACTCAGGGCCTAGATGCTGTCCCTGAGCTTTTTTGCTCAGGGCTAGCACTCTACCACTTCTGTCACAGCTCCACCTCTAGCTTTTCTTAAAGGTAGTCTAGTGAAGGTAAGAGTCTCGCGGACCCTCTTGCCTGGTCTGGCGTTCGCTCGCCATCCTCCCATCTCAGCTTCTGAGTAGCTAGGGGTACAGGGCTGAGCCGCCCAGCCCCTGGAGTAGTTCTAAGGATAGGCTTCCCTTCCTCAGTGCCTCTGTGGTCGCCAGGACCTGCACCTGCTTGAGGCTCTAGTGACCCAAGAAGGCAGAAAACCCAAGTTCTTCCCCTTTGGACCACAGGACTCCCCGGGGGACAGGCTCCTAGGAGTCCCACGAGCAGGCGCTGAGCCGGGTTTGTGGGCAGGGGTGATGGAGCCCGAGTGTACGCGGGCCGTGGCCGAGGTGCTCGGCTCGAGCCCCGGGGCAGCCGGACGGGCCTCCGCGGGAGTGGAGATGTGGGCTGGCTTGAGAACTTCCCGAGGTCAGGTGGCCACGCACCTGCGCCCTCACCGTCTCCCGAGCGGGCCTTACCCCAGGCTGTTGTGTCGTCACCTAGCGTTCCTTTTCCTAGAAGGTCCTAGAAGGTTCCTTTGAGCCAGCCCCCGGGGGCCTGGCCCCTCCTGACCGGGCCTCTGTGGCGTCCCCTGCGGTCTCCCCCGGCTGTCTGTCACCCGAGGGACTGTTTCCCCGTAGGAAGGCGGTGTCATCTGTTTATTTCTGTCTCCAGGGCATGATGCGGACACCTAGCATGTGCGTGTGTCACGGGACTGGTGAGGTCACCTTGAGCAAAGTGCGGTGCATGGTCACTGCTGCTCTGCTTCCTTCCTTCCGTGCACTTGAGGTCGTGCGGAAGGAGCTGTGCCGAGCAGCGCGTCCCAGGGAAGAGAGAGCCCCGTGGGAAAGACCGTCCCCGAGGGGAGGATCGCGGGTGGACGATGGTCAAGGCGAACGCTGTGACCCAGGCTCAAACCCGCCGCGCGATTAGCATGCAGGACCCCCCCCCCCCCCGCCCCGTTCTTCTGGAACAGTGGCCTCGTCTGAGGTGATGTAGGAAGTGGGCCGCTTCCTTGCTGACGTTTTATTTTTAGGAAGAAGCTATTCTGGGGTTTCCTTTTTCTTCTTTATTTTGCCCACACTGTCAGTTGGGTAGCAACAGGCCACTTGTGGAGCGTGAATGAGCTGGCCTTCTGTGGGCATGAGCTCGGTAACCTTTGAAAATACGAACCCTCTACCCTTCCTTCTTGGATGAGGGAGAGAGAGAAAAGAAGGGGTGTGTGTGTGTGCGCGTGTGCGTGTGCGCACGCTCACACTCCAAGCTCCCCAGGTCACTTGGGCATTTTTTACTTTTTTCCCCAGTCGTTCCTGTTTGTTTTATATTTTTATATCTGTAGAGGTGATGCACTGAGGGGCTACAGTCAGGTAAAGGGCCCATTTCTTTAGGGACCCTGTCACCCCGTCCCCTGCTCTGCCCTAGTTTTTCCCTCCCGTCCCCACCCGCTAGGTAGAGCTCCTTTTCACCGTAGTGTCTGGGGAGTAGACTTCCACTTAGAAAATTCCTATTTCGGGGATAAACTGTGGGGCCCGAGAGACTTGCCCGTGGGGCCCCAGGGCCTTGGGGGTGATCACGGGACCCCGTCTTTCTGATGAGGTCTTTCTAGCCCCAGGGACTTGGGGGGTGACCACAGGACCCGTCTTTCGGATGAGGTCTTCCTAGTCTCTGTTTCTCAGCCCCAGAGGCCCAGCCTGCCCGATGAGCGCCGGGCCCAGGGCCGGACGGAGCTCGCCTGCCCAGCCCACACTGCGTCCGTGGCTGCCGCCCTCGCACGGGAGAGAGCACCGTGCGTTACCCAGGTCCTAGCGGCCACGTTGGGTTGGCGTGAGCCTTCAAGCTGTCTGGATGCGCGGTGTTTTGCTGTTTGCTCGTTTTTGTGTTGTGCGTTTCTGAAGTGCTTCGACACGTACTTCATTCCAAGAGCACCTGCGCTCCGGCCTCGTTCCCTCGCCCGTGTTCTGCGCCCGCGCTGCTGGAGACGGGGCAGGACGGCCTCGGTACCGCCCGCTGCGGCCCAAGATGGCCGCCGCGCGTGGGATGGGCTTCCTCGCGTTCATCTTGAGCACACGCCCGCTGAGACCCTGCTGAGATACCGGCTCGCGCGCGTGCGCTCCGTGGGCCTGGGACGCCACGCTGGCGGATCTGGAGGAGCCGGCGTGCGTGCTGGGCGCCTCGGCCTCCCGGGGGAGGCTGGAGGGTGGGGTGTTAGGCCTGGGGCAGGGGGAGGAGGGAGGCAGGGTCGGCCCAGGGCTGCCCGGTCCCGAAGAGACGAGACCGAGACCGCAGCTAAGCGAGCGTATTTTAAAGGTTTGACCATCTGGTCAAGCAGGCTAGAAAGTGTTTTAGTAGAATACACCATTTGATTGCTTTTTAAACGTGTATGTCAGTACCGGAGCTCGAGCCCGGGGCCTTGCTGTTCGGGTTCCCAGCTGGTGCTCTACCATTCCAGCCGCACCTAGTCTGACTTTTTTTTTTTGACTGGTTAGGTATGGAATTTCGTGGACTTTTCTTTCCTGGGCTCGGCAGGTTTCGAACTGAGATCCTCCTGAGTAGCTAGGATTATATAGGGCAGGACCCCCAGCTGAACTGGTGCTGTATGGATGGTGAAAGTTCTTTGGCTAAGGCTTGAGGAAACGTTCGTGAGCTTTCCTGAGGAAGAATCTCTGGGGACTTGCACGCGTCGTCCTGACTGACGGCAGCCAGCAAAGCACCCTTGGGCTCCTCTTTCTTGAAGCTCTCCCTTTCCGGGCACGTGCCTCAGAGGTGTACCTGGATTCCTCAGACAGAAGCAAAGGGTTGAAAAACCAGAGGCGGTTTCTCAGGTAGACAAGTCAGAATACTGGTCCTGAGACTAGAATGAAGCCCACATCGTGTGTGTGTGCGTGTGCGTGTGTATACACACGCGCGTGCACACACACATACGTGTGTGCCCAGTTACGGGGTCTAAAACTCAGGGTGTCCTCCTTTTGGTTGGCTTTGTCGCTCCAGGCTGGTGCTCCACCACTTGAGCCACGTGTTCACTCTTGGCTTTCTGGTGGTCCGCTGGAGGTAAGAGTCTCTGCCTGGGCTGGCTTCGATCCCCTGACCCCCTGAGCTCAGCCTCCGAAGTCGCTAGGATCACAGGCGCGAGGCACCACTTCCCAGCCTGGAGTCCACATCGACGCCCACGCACGGCCCTGTGTGACACTGCAAGTGTCGTTTAGGAGACCAGACTTGGCTCTGCGCTCCTGACACCCCTGCTCCTTCCCACGCCGGGAGGGTTGTCAGGGTATGCACCTGCTCCCCTCCCAGGGGTGCCTCTGTCTGTCTGCCGTGACTGCCCTCTGTTCCTATCCTAGCTCCTCCCTCTCTCAGGTTCTGGTTCTTCCCTCTCCTTGTTGGTTCGCCAGAATTTAAACTGCTTAGAGAAATGATGACGTGAGGAAAACACTGAAGAACACAGAGGAACCAGATGAGTTCATGACTGATGGTGCAGAAAGACCCAGTGGTTCTGCCCCGATCATAGTACCCACATATGTCTAGGTCACGGGGACACTCTGATGCCATTACTAGGCCAGAAGCGTGGTCTATATTCAGAAAACGTGTGTGTGTGTGTGTGTGTGAACTGTGCGTACGTCGGAAGAGGTGAGAGCCTTCTGACCGCCTAGCCTAGCCTTCGCGCGTCCCGTCAGCCTGCTGGAGGGGTTTGGAGCCACACTCTTCTCTCGTGGCTTCCCCCCCTCCTCCCGGGGATTGCCCTGTGCCCGACTCCTTGGTATGGGGAAGTCCCACAGGGCCCCAGCTTCGTTTGAAAGGCGTGTCAGGTCCCATGAACACGTGGGACGGGATCGCTAGAGCCGAGTGGGGTTTCTCCCGTGTCCGCTCGGCTGGTGGGAGTTGGAAGCTCCCTTCCTGGCCTCCCTCCTTTTCGTTCTTCCCTTCCTGCGCCATCCACTGTGGACTCTATGCCCTTCCCACCGGGAGGGTGTATGCAGCGGGAAAATGACGTGCTAAGTCGCCGTCACAGTCGTACACGCGGACTGCAACCGAGGCAGGGTTGTGAGGCAAATGAGGAAACATTCTAAGGAGATCTCTGGGTGCAGGGCCTCGTAATGAGACCATCGTTTCCTTCAGAAGGAGTGGGAGCAGCCTGTGAAGGAGGCACACTGCAGCTAGAGAGGCCTTTGGGGGAACAGCCGGGGTAGATACAGGGGGCATGGGGCAGGAAGCATTTGGGGGAGGGGGCCGCTCGGCCGCATTTGGACCCACATGACCCCAGGAGGTGAATGCGGTGCCTCGAGACCGGAGGCAGGTGGCGCTAGATCCCCCGGGCACGCCGCCGGGCCCCTCAACCAATCGAACTCCATCCTGAGCGCACTAGTGGGAAAGCGCTTCTTCTTTCCAGCCGGCAGAGTCACGTGCGGCTTGCATTCGAGACAGCACTGAACACTGGCAGCGGCTGCTGCAGATGTGTCCAGCTTCTGTTGCATTTCCTCAATCTTGTATCATGTGGCCTCTTTACGTTGAGCTGCAATCTTAAACGATACTCGTGTTGGTACGTGGCCATGCTTTCCTACTCTGCAGACGGAGCCTGGCTATTTGTGTTTATCAGAATTGTTTGTTTGGGGTTGCTTTTTTGTCCTGATATGCTTCCTCTTTTCGACTTGGAGTCTTGAAGACTTTTCTGCCTAGGCTGGTGCTGAACCAAGGTCCTCTAGATTTTGCCCTCCTGAGTACCTAGGATTACACCCCGAGCCACTGGTGTCCAGGTGGCTATTGCCTCTTGAAGGTTCTCTGGTTCTTTGGCCCCTAGAGCCTTCTGGTTGGATGCCCAGAAGAGCCCCTGGTAGAAATTCTAGCTGCCACTGTCAACAGACTCATGTTTCCGTTATAACCTGGAAATTAGGCCTGATTTTATGTGGGTCAAGAAAAATCACAAGTGGTTGGGCTTACTGAGATGCCTTTACTGTTCATTTTCTCCAGATTTTGAGTGGCAGTTTACTCTTGGTCCGCCTGACACTTTATGTCAACTTCCCCCAGGGATTACATAATGAGTCCAGCCACTTTCCTTTGAAGAAGTTTATTTTCATCTTAAATAAATAAAAAGAACTGCTCTGAAGCACAATCCCTATCTCCTCTCCCCCCAAAGTTTTTTCCAGGATGGACTGAAAGCAGTAGAGAGCCTCAAGCCTTCCATTGAAACCCTCTCCACAGACCTTCACACAGTGAGTAGCCCCTGCGTCGGGCTGCCGTCTGCGTGTGGCCCGCAGTTCCACCGGGCCTCCTTCCGAACCCGTGATCTCACGCTCGCGTGCTGTGCTGTTGAGAGCGGAAGCACCGGGTACCCAGAGGCGCCAGAGGGAAGGAGGGAGGCCAGGCCCCCGCGGCCCCCGGAGAAATGCTGCGACCCTGCATGGCGTGGCCTTCCAGAGTTCACTTTGCTCTCCTCTGCTTGGTGTTCAAAGATCAAACAGGCCCAGGATGAAGAACGGAGGCAGCTGATGCAGCTCCGGGACACGCTAAAGTCAGCGCTGCAAGTGGAGCAGAAGGAGGTGAGGGGATTTCCAATAGAAGGATCTGTCTCGCGGGCTCTGGACTGGGAGTGTGAGATGCATGTGTTCTCGGGGGCCCGCGGGTCACTCTGGGGCGTCAGGAAGCACCCAGACGTTTTGTTCCTTGTTTTGCAGTTGGGTTTTCTGGGCTGTCTTTTTTTTTTTTTTTTTTTTTTTGGCTAGTCCTGGGCCTTGGACTCAGGACCTGAGCACTGTCCCTGGCTTCTTCCCGCTCAAGGCTAGCACTCTGCCACCTGAGCCACAGCACCACTTCTGGCCGTTTTCTGTATATGTGGTGCTGGGGAATCGAACCTAGGGCCTCGTGTATCCGAGGCAGGCACTCTTGCCACTAGGCTATATCCCCAGCCCTGGGCTGTCTTTTTAAACACGTCTGCTTCAAGGGCAGCATCTGCGTCCAGTCACTGGGCCTCGTTGGCTGGGTGGGAGTCTTTCTCAGTCGTCAGTTGCCAGTGGCTACAGTATCTCTGTCGCGCTGACTGCTTCCATCGGTGCATTTGCCCTGTCCCTGCAGTCGCCCTGCTATGACATGTGAACTTGGTGCCGTGGGACAGGCACAGCGCGGGAGACCATCTGGGTCTCTCAGCCGGAGGCTGTGTTCTGCGGTGGTGGGGGTGGGGGTGGAGGGTGGGGTGAGGCTAGGGTTGGTAATCCCAGCATTTGAGAGGCTGAAGCAGGTGGCTTTTGATTTCCAGGCCAGCTTGGATTGCATAGCAAGACCCTCTTTAAATTAAAAGAGAAAAAAACACAAGAAAGCAAGAGCCGTCTAGAGTTAGTGCCTACGGCTGCACCTGATGAGCAGACAGCTGCGATTGCTTTTCTCTCTTCCGTGTAGCACGTTGCGGGCTCTCACACATCTCCCGCGACAATTCGTGGGGGTTGGGCTCATAAAAAAAAATTAAGTAACTTTTAGGGCTAATTTCAAATGGTATATTCCCCTCGGGGTGAGTATTATAATGTGATTTTTGTGTGCTTTATTGCCCTTGAGGTAAGGATCTTAGAATGTTTTCCAGGCCGCCCCTGAACTCGCGTGCTCAAGCAAGCCTCCTGTCTCAGCATCCTGAGTAGCAGGGTGTTCTGGGAATTAAACATAAATCCGCCTCTGGTCTATAAAGGACTGTGTCTAAATGTATTTATAGCATTTGGATAAGCAGCTTGGTAACAAGGTAAAGTTGTCTGTTGGAAATCTGTTGCAAGTTCTTATACTATAACTGAATATTGTTGTTTCTCTCCCAAATGCACTTACCTTTTGTGACCGAAGTCTAGGAGAGTAAGTAGCCCAGTATTTGCAAAGTCATGCATGCGTTGCTCTTGAACTTGAAAAAAAGTATCTATTTCTTCTTCGTGCGTCGCGTTTGCTTAATGGCCCTTTAAGTTTTAACCCTTCCCCATAGTCGATTTTACTCAAAAGGGCTCAGAACTCGAATGCACAATTACTAGTGCAAGAGAGCGCTTCTGAGGTTACACTTGGCCCTTTTGCTGCGCTCTAGTGAGGAGGCGGCTCCGTCCCTCTCGCCTGCTGGAAGCCCTGCTGCTCCTCACCGCATCCCGAGCGGCCGGCTTGTTCCTCACCCCGCCCCGGCCTGTGTCTCGATGCCCGGCTGCCTCTTCCTCGGCTGTCCCGCGAGCCGCTCGAGGGAGCCTCCCACCGCCTCTTCCCAGGGGCCGGGAAAGGGCCCTTGGTCACAGGGGCGAGCTCAGTGAACGTTCATGGGTATTCTAGAAGTTACCCACAGCGCAGTGTCTTCCTTCCACTCGAGTAGAGGAATCCAGAACCGGAGGATCTGCGATCCCCACACGTGGAATCAGAACTGGAAGGGGAGAGAACGCTGCAGCCTAGTTGAGAGGGGCAGCGCCAGGTGGGGGCCGGAGTGCCAGGGAGGCGGTTGAGAGCCGCTCGTGTGAGACCAGGCGGACCCCGGCCTGCGAGCGAGCGTGGGAGGAGGAGGGCAGGAGCGCCCTCGGCGTGGACTTGGGGGGCCGGTGGCTGTGCGGAATGAGGAAGTCGGGGAATGAACGCTGGTGCTGTCGGAGCTGGCTGGTTACGGCTTTGCAGCAAGTGTAGCAGACTCGCCAGCAGCACAGGCCGGTGCCGGGGTACCTGGAGCTCAGGGGACCCCTTTCCCTCTCCCCCGGTGCCCGGTGACACCTGCCAGGAGTGAGTTCTCTGGGCTCCTGGTTGTCATCCCGCGAACTGTTCTCCGCCTTGCTTTTGGGCAGTGGTGTTCAGTAGACCGGGCAGCCTATGAGCTGGTGGAGGGATAAGCAAACGTGGATGTGCTCAAATGTACACGTGTTAAGTGCTTTTCGCGGTTCCCGTTCCAGCAGGCCTGGGATGCTCGGGCGTTGTGGTTGGGGCTCTCCTTCCTCCTGGTTGGGATCCTCCTCTGCGGCTTAGCAAGCCGGTGGGGTTGGGTGGGGTTGGTGCGGTGCTGGGGGAATTGTGTGTGGTGCCGTGTGCAGGGGTTCTGCCCGACGGCGGTCAGGAGCCACCGCGCTGCGTCACATCCGGAACCGCCCGCGTGGTCCATGAGCCTGGGCTTCGGGCGTAGAATCCATCGCTCATCTAGGCAGACTCCTGGCAGGACCTGGGAGCCACTCAAGAGTCAACACCTCAGGAAAGTGTCACTGGAAAGAGGGTTTTCTGGTCCCCAGAGAATCCCACAGTCTCCATACACTGACACGTAGTAAAGAACTGAGACCTGGTTGGTTCTCATTGGTGTGTATGCCATGGATACCCAGGGCCCAGCCATACGCCTTCACTGACTTCACCGAAAAGGTGTCTTTCCTTAGATTAGTAGACATTAGTTGTGCAGTCGAGTCTTTTTGGGTGTGTGTGTGTGTGGGTGTGGGTGTGTGTGTGTCAGTCATAGGGCTTGAGCTCAGGGACTGAGCACTGTCCCTGACCTTTTTTTTTGGCTCAAGGCTAGCACTCTGCCACTTTGAGCCACAGCTCCACTTCCAATTTTCTGGTGGTTAATTGGAAATAAGCATCTCACAGACTTTCTTGCCAAGGCTGGCTTCCAGCCATCATCTTCAGCTCTCAGCCTCCTGAGTGGCTAGGATTACAGGGGTGAGCCATGGGCACTTGGCTTGTGTTGGTTTTTTGTTGTTGTTGTTGTTGTTGTTTATTTAAGACGAGATCTCACTTCGTAGCTCAGGCTGGCCTGGAATTTGAGATCTTCTGCCTCAGCCTCTCGAGTTGTGGGATTACACACGCGTGCCACTCTATCCAGTTCAGCTGAGTCTTTTGTGGAGTCAGTGAGGTGAGCGTGCTTCTGTTACTCCTTGGCAGTGTTGGGAACTGAATTTGCTGCACACCTCCAGCTCTCCCATCTGCCCCCTTGGGAAGTGCGGGCCCTGGGCATCTCTCATCCCGCCAGCAGGAGGCTCGTTCTGCTTGTCCACGGGCCTGTGCGCTGCAGAACATGCCTGCAGAAAGTGAAGCCGTTTCTCTCCTGTGGCATCCGCTCGTTTTGGAGTCACTTGCCAAGCGTGGTATTGGAGGGTATCTTAACACACTACTGACTTCCCACTGAAAAGGTTGTTTCTTTTTCTTTTCATGGTCGTTGCGTGTGTGCGGCAGAGTTTAAAAGTCCGTGCTGGGGCTGCGAATGTGGCTCAAGTGGTAGAGCACACCTGCCTAGCAAGCAGAAGGCCCTGAGTTCAAACCTCAGTACTGCAGAAACAAATAGTGCCCAACATTCGTGTTTGTGGAGCTGACTTGGCTTTCTTTGTGCCAGTGACCGTGCTCCCAAATTGATCTGTCACCACAGAACCATTGCTGTCCAAACCCCACCTGCCTTTTTGTAGAAATTGACAAACTGATTGTGAAATTAATGCAGAAATGTGAGGGACCAAGAAACGCCAACAGTCTCAGAAAGAGAAAATCAACGTTGGAGGAGGACTCCCACTTCCTGCTGTCAAGTCTGACAAAGCTATAATAATTACAGCAATATGGAATTGTCACATGGATACACACAGATCAATGAAACAGAACGGAGCTCAGAAGTAAAGCCGTTGTGTCCAGTGAACTGTTAGCAAGGCTTCCAGATGGGATAGGCACTAGCTTTTCAGCAGTGAGCTGAGACCACTGGATAGCCACGAGCAAAAGAATGAATGGGAAACAGCTCATGTCTTAATCAGAAATTAACTCAAGCTGCGTGTCAGTGGCTTATGCCTGTAATAACTCAGGAGGCTGTGATCTGAGGATTAGGGTTCAAAGACAGCCGAGGTAGGAAAATCCTTTTGAGACTTTTACTCTCCATTTAACTACCCCAAAATCTGGAAGTGGACCTGTAGCTCAAGTAGTAGAGAGTGGACTTGAGCAGAAAGGCTCGGGGACAGAGTTCAAACCATAGGATTAGCACCAAAAAACAAACAAAAACCACCATCCCTCAACATGGATTTTTTAAGCTCCTAAGATAGATGTACAGATACAGACTTTATGACCCTGGTTAGGTGATTGTTTCTTATATTTGATCTCTAAAGTACATAACAACAAAATAAACAGTACATAAATTAGGTCTCATCAAATATAAAAACTGTTGTGCTTCGGAATCTTCTTTCGCACTGTCATGAATCCAGCACTGAAGTCTGTGCTTAGACACCTTGCCTGCCAAGCTGTCTCTTGCCTTCTGACTGCAGGGCCGCCCCGCCTCCTTCGTAATGGCCGCCTCTCGGCCCCTCGCTACCTTCTGCGTGTTCTCCTCTGCCTCAACACCTCCCAGTTCTCTGCCAGTGCTTGCCCTCATCTTTAAAACTCTCTCTGTGGTTTCTCTGTTGGACTCTGGTTCTTGAGTATTATTCTGGGTTCAGATCACACTGGTTTTCGTGCACCGGTTCCCACGTTCTCTGGGCATGTGCTCCGTATCTGGAGAAGGGTCACCTTCTTGTGGTCTCCGCAGAGCCGGCCCTCGGGTCCGAGGTCGCCCCGGGGAGCATCGTGGTTTGATGGAGAGAGCGTCAGTGTGGGCGGTGAGACTCCATCTCCTCCTCCGCGCTTGCTTCCAGGATCCGAACCCCTGAGCAAACCACCTGATGTCATTCTGTGTCTGTGTCTTCAGTTAGGAAATGAGCTGGCGGGGCACAAAAGGATTGGGAGGGCTGTTCTCAGTCTTTCTGGAATTGTTTGTGCTTGGCATTCTTCTTACTCTGGCAGATCTCTGCCAGAACTTCCAGCTGGTCTTGGCAGCCCCTCCCCTCAGCTTGGTACATCTGATCTTTTGTTAAACACCAGTTGACCTCCCTTTGGAGGGTAGACGCGGGACTTGAGCTTTAGGGATTGGTCCCTGGTCCTTGCTCTAGGCGCGTAGGCTGGCGTTTCCTAAGGAGGCGGACTCGGTTCTCAGCTCCCTCGTGGACGGGCTTCCTGTAGTTGTGGCACCTGTGGTTGGAGCAGTTTGCTTTCGTATCAGGCCCCGATAGTTTGGCTGATACCATTAGGAGCCGGTACTTACATCTGTGGTCTTGCTTCAGTCTGTACTTACTGTCTTTCTGGGTCTGGTTTTCCTGTGGTCCTAGAGGGAAGCAGGCAGAGAGCTGAAGTCCCTCGTCTGTAGAGGAGGCGGGAAGCGGCGTCCGCCTCCTGGAGGCTGCGCCACCGTTCAGGAAAGAACTTCAGTATTCTCTTGCTCTCCCCCCCCCCAGTGCCAGGCAAGCGCTGGAGCCGCACAACCCCAACAGTGGCCATGATGCTTTGTGACGACTTCATCTCTAGCCCGATCACTAGCTTTCACGAGTTCCTGGATAAGCATTTTATACCCCCCTTGGTGATGTCGTGCAAAGGAGGAAAAAATTGTAATTTAAAAAACACACATCGGCATGATTTTTGTTTCGTGTACTGAAGCCTCGACCACACACTAAAAGGCAATTTCTTGACCGTTTTTCAGGACTCACAAATGCGCCAGAGTACAGCTTACAGCTTACATCAGCCTCAGGGAAACAAAGAACACGGAACGGAGCGGAATGGCAGCCTCTACAAGAAAAGCGACGGGTGGGTGAGCCCGAGGGCGCCGCGCTGAACTGTGCACGCGTGGGTGGTCTCCTGTGTCCAGAGGGTCTAAACTCTCCTCGTTTTCCCACTTCTCCCGTAAGGATCCGGAAAGTGTGGCAGAAAAGGAAGTGTTCGGTGAAAAATGGTTTTCTCACCATATCCCACGGTACCGTAAGTACCCTCCTTCCACCTGTGGTCTTCACGTAGCGAGGTGGGCGCGTGCTGCCGCTGAGGACGCCGGGCCGGGACGCAGGTGTCCAGCCTGTGCCGCGGTGTTGGGGTGACGAGAGCGTGTGTGGGGAGCAGCGTGTTTCGTGGGGTGGGGCCTGGTTCCTGGGAACGGCGTCACCGGAACGTCCCACTGGGGAAGAGGCTTCCGTTTTTCCACTGCGTGGACAGTTCTTCACGTGTTCAGAGATTAGAAGTCCAGGAGAAGAGGCATTCCAGCAGCTACGTCATACAAATCTCGGTGCCCAGCCTCGCTCAACGTCTCTCTCCATCGTCCTGGTTTATAGCAGCCCGTGCTCAGTGCGGCGGCTCCGGACTCCCATGCTCGGGAGGCAGAGATTAGGGAGGATTTAAGTTTGAGGCCAGCCTAGACAAAAAGTTCAACCCATGATCTCAGTGAATGGTGGGCCTGATGCTTCTGAAGTAGAGTGGGGGTTCGCTACAATGAAACAGGGTTCCCCCCCCCCAAGGGAGGGGATTCCTGGTTCCCCCAAGAGTCCACCACACAGTCTCCAGCTACAAGATGACAAAAAGACAGATTTATTGGGGAAGTAAAAAGTGAACAAAAAGTGAACCGACCGGCCTTGGTCGCAGCCCAGACACCGGAGCCGAAACTGCCGACCACGTGTGCAGGGTCAGGGCCCAGACTCAGGAGCTGGGACCTCCCGCACCTGTGCAGGCCCAGACTCGGGCGCTGGGACCGCCCGCACGTGTGTCCGTGTGGCCTTCCAGCCTGGTTATAAGACAAACATCAGACAAACTTGTCACACGCAGGTGACCAATGAAGATACAACGCTTACAGAGCATGCTAGGCCGCACGCAGGTGGCCAATAGAGTTACAGTCTGTCTCATAATATCTATTTGAACCAAGCTATCATTCTAGTTAGAATTGATGCATGGATTTGGCGGGGCTCACAAGATGCAGGTGGATAGGCCTACTCATAGCAGGTTCCCTTGAAGCTCCCAGGCCTCAGGTGGTCAATCTACATAACTTATCATAATAAAGAGGAGCTCCCCTGAATAGGGGTGGGGAGGGCTTCTCGAGATGGAATTGGCCTCTGCTCTTACCTGAGCTGGAGTCAACCTGAAGTCCCTCCACAGTTAATGATGGCACTGGCCAGATCTGACCTCCCTATTACAGCTTCGTGGTTGTTCTCATCTCACTATGCAGGGAACATAGTAGGATGGTGATTGAGGCCAGCCCAGGCATCAACTCATGGCCTTACGTGAAAAAAATAAGACAAAAAGGGCCGGGGGTTTGGCTTTGCTCAAGAGCTGAGTATCTGCCTATAAACACGAGGTCCGGTGTTCAATTCCCAGTACCACCCCCCAGAAAAACCCAAAACCAAAAACCAGACCCTGTGTGCCGGGCATGTGGAAAAAGGAATCAATCAGCTGGGTGTGGTGGCACGTGCCTGTAATCCCAGCTACTGGGGAGGCAGAGGCAAGAGCATCCCCAATTCAAGGACAGCCTGGATGGAGATACACAGTGCAGCCAAGGGTTGGGAGCGTGATCCAAGTGGTAGATCGTGCAGTCAAAGTACCACGAAAATAAAACGAAAGGACACGCAAGCGATCAGAAAAATGAGGCGCAGTCTAGCCGGAGGAGACTCACCACGGCTCTCCACACATGGGGTTGCGGGGAAGCCTGGCTGGCCGGTGCACCTGCGTGGGGTCGATTGACTCGGGCTGAGGCCTGCTGGATAGCTAGGATTACAGGCGTGAGCCCCCGGCCCTTGGCACGCGGAGCTCTGCATGACCTGAGAAAGAGCGTCGCAATGATGCCTCTTTCGTTTGGTGTGACGGCTACTGCCTGTCCCGTTTAGCCAGCAGCCCCTGTTCCCCGTAGGAGAAAGGAGCAGACTCCCAAAGACGAGTTGGGCGGAAAGGGGGCAGCTAAGAGCAGCTCCTGGCTCGCGGCCGGGAGTCCCACTGCTGGAAATGGAAGCCCCCCGGCTGCCGTGTGAGTTAGGAAAAGCGGAAGCTGGCAGCGCTGGGGAAGCGGATCTGCTGCACTGTTGTCAAGCAGGGGCGCGGGGAACCCGTGCCGCATGGATGCAGTCGGAGCCCGCCCTGGTATTCCCCGGTAGCCACGGCCAGCCGTGCTGCTGGCACGGGGAAGAGCGCTCCTTGGGATGAAGCCCCATCTTCGGGCGCCTTGCGAGCTGGCGGGGGGCTGCGTGACACCGAGGAGCTTCCCACTGGCTCTTCAACCGACCAGTGCTCTTCAAGCGAGCCTCAGTCACGCAGGAAGAATGCAAACTGCCTTTTAAAAGAAAAGGCTCGGCAGATGGGTGAAGAGGCCGAATCACGAAGAGTCTGTGCCTTCCAGGCAGACAGACACCAGGCTGTCGGAGCTGCCCTCCTTCCTGAACGTTGCACAAAGCCGGAGCTTCACAGTGGAACACAGACTGCCTTGTAAATGAGATCAGACCGACGTACAAACGTGGGGGTGGGGGGGGTGGGAGGGAAAAACGGGAAGAGAGCGAGGGAAGGGGTGACGTTGTCCAAAAAGAAATGTGTTCTCTACCTGGCTTATGGAACTGTGACCCCTCTGTACATCACCTTTATAATAACAGTGTTTTTTAATTAAGAAAAATCTAGAGTTTCCAAAGGGAAATCTAGAGTTTCCAGGGGGAATTTGGTGGATGGGATTTCCTCTCACAAATTCTTCTCACAGCTTGGCCGTGGCGAATGACTTACTGTAAATGGACAAATTTGTTTTTTGTGTGTGTTATGTTTTTGCGGCACTGGGATTTGAACTCAGGGCGTTGTGCTTGCTAGGTAAGTGCATTATTGCTTCAGACAGGGACTCTCCTACTTGAGCCTTTAACACTTTTTGCTTTGGGTTTTTCTGTTTTTGGTGCCAGTTCTGGGGCCTGGACACTGTCCCTGGTCATTTTTGCTCAAGGCTGGTGCTCTACCACTTGAGCCACAACTCCACTTCTGGCTTTTGATGGTTAATTGGAGTTTGAGAGTCACAGATTTTTTTCTGCCTGGGCTGGCCTCGAACCTGAGTCTCCAGGATTGCAGACACGAGCCACCCGTGCTCACTTGCTCTGCTGACTTGTGACACAGGGTCTTGCTTTTGCCCAGCCCAACCAAGGACAGCAGAGGTCGGGTCACCCCAGCCAAGAACCAGGAGAGCTTGGCACAGCCCTGTGTATGCAGCTTAGGCCCATCCTCTTATCAGACCCAAACTGTCCTCTGCAAGGACCAGCGCCGTTCTAACGGGGTGGAGACCCTGGCAGCTCCCCGGAGCTGGTGATGGTAACCCCGGGTCTGTGAGCGCGGGAGTCACCCATGCACACTGCGCTGCAGGTGTAGGACAGGTCTGGACCAGTCCTCCGTCCTTGTCATCGGAGCCACGGGTGGCTGCTGGAAACGGGACACGGAACTGTGGGATTGAAGACATTGTTTTGCTTGGTATTTCTTTTAGCATCTGGGTAGGGTAAGATAAATCCATTCACATTTGGAGTTTTCGCCAGGATATTTAAAGCATTTTGCCACTCAAGATGTTTTTTTTTTTTCCCCCTCACCATCTGTTCTTTGCCTCTTTGGATTCAACGTGATTTTATTTTTTGCATTAGTAAAATAGACATTTTCGGTATGTCCCTGACCAAAGTACGCTGGCGTCTGGGGTGGGTTGGGCTGGGGCTACGTATGTAAATGAAGTGTGTTTTGTTGAAACTTGAGTGACAGTAATGATTGACATCTGTGGCTGAGTCTGTTACCTGCTCTTATTTCAGGAAGTGAGGACAATTATCTCTCTGCCACTTTTGTGCAGAATTCGCTTTTTGTGTTTAAAAGTGAGGTTCGTACTGAGCAGCACTTGGGCTGGAGCTGGAGCTCGACACGGTGGTGGAGCACCAGCCTCATGCGAAGCCTTAACTTCAAACCCTAGCATCACTGAAAAGAAAAAAAGAAACGCTGCGTGCTGGGTGTGCGCGCGTGTGTACCTGCACGCGCACCTACGTGCCAATACTGGGGCTTGAACTCACGGCCTGGGCGCTGTCCCTGAGCTTTTTTGTTCAAAGCTGGCGCTCTACCACTTGAGCCACGGCTCCACTTGTGGCTTTTTGTGGTGAACTGGAGAGGAGAATCTCACACTCTCTCCTGGCCTGGCTGATTTTCAAACCGTGATCCTCGGCCTCTTGAATAGCTACGATTTCCAGGCGTGAACCAACAGTGCCCAGCAAGCGAAACAAACCCAGACCCCACCTAGGAGCCCCGGATGTGAAGCCGGATGCCCAGGTTCCCCAGAAAACGGAGAGTCAGACCTAAGGGCCCTGGAGAATTTTATCTCGGGGAATCCATTGCCCCCGGCCCCGAAGTGGGGCCCGGCTCGTCCCCTATCCCAGGAGGGCGCGTGTAGACCACCGAGCGCGCCCTGGCAGGGAAAGCGGTGGCCTAGAGCAGCCGAGGGTTCGGACCCCGCAGGGCTGCTGCCGGGCTTCTCTCCCGAAAGCCTGCCTTCCAGAAAGGGTCTCGGCGGGCTCCCGCTGTGCCCTCCTTCCCACTCACCCTGCGCTTCTGGTTTGCTTTTCAACAGGCCAACCGGCCGCCTGCCAAGCTCAACCTCCTGACGTGCCAAGTGAAGACCAACCCGGAGGAGAAGAAGTGCTTCGACCTCATCTCTCGTAAGCTTCCTCCCGGGTGCTCTGTGTGTGTGTGTGCTCCCGGGTGCTCTGTGTGTGTGTATGTGTGCTCCCGGGTGCTCTGTGTGTGTGTGTGTGTGCTCCCGGGTGCTCTGTGTGTGTGTGTGTGTGCTCCCGGGTGCTCTGTGTGTGTGTTCCCGGGTGCTCTGTGTGTGTGTGTGTGTGTGTGTGCTCCCGGGTGCTCTGTGTGTGTGTGTGTGTGTGTGTGTGTGTGCTCCCGGGTGCTCTGTGTGTGTGTGTGTGTGCTCCCGGGTGCTCTGTGTGTGTGTGTGCTCCCGGGTGCTCTGTGTGTGTGTGTGTGTGCTCCCGGTGTGTGTGCTCCCGGGTGCTCTGTGTGTGTGTGTGTGTGTGTGTGTGTGCTCCTGATGCTCTGTGTGTGTGTGTGCTCCCGGGTGCTCTGTGTGTGTGCTCCCGGGTGCTCTGTGTGTGTGTGTGTGTGTGTGTGTGTGTGCTCCCGGGTGCTCTGTGTGTGTGCTCCCGGGTGCTCTGTGTGTGTGTGTGTGTGTGTGTGTGCTCCCGGGTGCTCTGTGTGTGTGCTCCCGGGTGCTCTGTGTGTGTGTGTGTGTGTGCTCCTGATGCTCTGTGTGTGTGTGTGCTCCCGGGTGCTCTGTGTGTGTGTGTGCTCCCGAGTGCTCTGTGTGTGTGTTCCCGGGTGCTCTGTGTGTGTGTGTGTGCTCCCGGGTGCTCTGTGTGTGTGTGTGTGTGTGTGTGCTCCCGGGTGCTCTGTGTGTGTGTGTGCTCCCGGGTGCTCTGTGTGTGTGTGTGTGTGCTCCCGGGTGCTCTGTGTGTGTGTGTGTGTGTGTTCCCGGGTGCTCTGTGTGTGTGTGTGTGCTCCTGGGTGCTCTGTGTGTGTGTGTGTGTGTGTGTGTGTGCTCCCGGGTGCTCTGTGTGTGTGTGTGCTCCCGGGTGCTCTGTGTGTGTGTGTGTGTGTGCTCCCGGGTGCTCTGTGTATGTGTGTGTGTGTGTTCCCGGGTGCTCTGTGTGTGTGTGTGTGTGCTCCTGGGTGCTCTGTGTGTGTGTGTGCTCCCGGGTGCTCTGTGTGTGTGTGTGTGTGTGTGTGTGTGCTCCCGGGTGCTCTGTGTGTGTGTGTGTGTGTGTGTGTGTGCTCCCGGGTGCTCTGTGTGTGTGTGTGTGTGCTCCCGGGTGCTCTGTGTGTGTGTGTGTGTGTGTGTGTGTGTGTGTTCCCGGGTGCTCTGTGTGTGTGTGTGTGCTCCTGGGTGCTCTGTGTGTGTGTGTGTGTGTGTGTGTGTGTGTGTGTGCTCCCGGGTGTTTGTGTGTGTGTGCTCCCGGGTGCTCTGTGTGTGTGTGTGTGTGTGTGTGTGTGTGTGTGTGTGCTCTGGAGAAGGTGTTTGAAAGTCTCCTCTAAGGCACCAGCCCCAGGTCAAACACAGCTCTGGGAAGAACTAACTTGGGAAAGGAAGGTCCTTTTGCTCACGTGTCCTGCCTCTTTCTGCCTCTTCTGTCTTTCTGTCGGGGTGGTTGCTTGTCATTGAATTCAGGACTGCCTGCTCCACAGGCTCTGTAAACTGAGGGGCTCCACACAAGGGAGGGTGCCGGATGAGGCTCAGGCCTGAAATCCCTTCGCCTGGTTTGTTAAAAGGACAATGTTGCTGTAGAAGCCTTCCATGATTTATTTGTGCAATGTTAGAAAGGCTGTAAGCAAACATGAAGGGTCTTCAGGGGGCCCGGAAACTTTCGTTTGGGGAATTATCTTTCCCACCGCAAAATCAGTCTTCATGCTTCTGTATGCTCTTCTTCTCGTGACCTACACAGAACAGTCACCACGGCCCCAGCTATTCCAGCGAATGTTTACTAAACAGACACATGCACTCACACGCTCCAAGCAAAGGCTATGTGCTGTGTTAGAGAACACAGGACCGGGCGTGGCGTGTGCCAGCAATCCAGCACTGGGGAGGCGAAGGCGGGAGGATCCCACGGTTGAGGCTTGCGTGAGCCAACCTGGAAATCGGCTCTTGAGACCCTCTCCTCACAGAGAAAGAAAAAGAAAGGAGAAAGCGAAATACATGATCTTGAGACGCTGTGTTCTTGGTGGCTGGACGCGGCAGGTTACAGTAGTGGGAAGGACGGGCCGAGTCGGAAGGGAGTCCTGCCACTGGCTTTGCAGCTCTGCGCGGCATCATGCCCTGGGGTGGGGGGCCCGTCCCTCCTCCAGACAGCGCGCCATGAGTCGCTCTAAGAGTCACTGTAGTCTCAGGAGCCAAAGCCACTCCTGGGGGAGGGCATGCCGTCTGCTTATTTTTAGGGTTACGGTGTTTGTGGGTGTTCCCAAGATGTCAGTGCTTGTCACCTCTGTCAGCTGTGGAAGCTAGACCTCCGCTTTCCTCTCCTCTTCCCGTGTAACTTTCCCACCTGCTTGGTTTTGTGACTGACGGTGTAGGCGGAGGCTTCCTGTGTTGGATGTCTGTCACCTAGCTTCCCCTCGTTTGCATATCTGAGTACAGTGAGTCAGGGGCGTGCCGTACGGACGGAGGAGGAGGAATCCTAATGGAAGGCGCCATATGTGCACTTAGGAAAGCGTGCTGCTAACCCCCAGTCCCACCTTCCCCTCATGCCTTTGCTCCACGATGCTCTCCGGGCTTACGTCGCAGTCCCCTGTTATTGTTGGGGCCTCTGTGGTCCAGCAGGTCTGCAGGCTTTTCTTTCATGACCTTGCCACCTTTGAAGAGTATGGACGAGTTTTGTTGTTAAGAGCCCCTCCAGTGTTTCTCGTGATTGAACCGAGGTTATTATTAGATGTCACTTCCCACAGCCCCTCTGCCCGCACGGGGCTAGCTGCCCCCAGAACACTGTGGCCACCGACAAGACCGGCTGCCCGTGACTGGCCGCGTCTGTGTGGCCGTCACTTAATGACGCGCTCTTGCCTTAGCCGAAGCGCCCCGTGAGAAGTCTTCTTTCATTCACAGGGCCGGAACAGTCCTTTCGGGGACCAACTCTAGTGAGTCTCAAAAGGGGAAGCTTTTGACAGGACAGCTGCTGTGCCTCGACGGCTTCCCTTTCAGCCTTGAGCAGGGGAACGGAATAAGCCACAGCCCCGGGGAGCCAGGCACGGGAAGGGCTGGGGGGAGTGCTTCCCTGAAACCATCCCGGCCCCGGCAGAGGGCCGAGCCGATCCTCGAGCTTCGCGACGGATGGCCGCTCTCCCTCCGCGTTCCGCGTGGCTTAGGGTCCGGCCCCCGGTTGTTAACGCATCTCCTCCTCTGCGCAGATGACCGCACGTACCACTTCCAAGCAGAGGATGAGCAGGAGTGCCAGATGTGAGTAGTCATGGAGGGAGCTCGGGGTCGGGGCTCCCCCCCCACCCCCCACCCCCACCGTTCCTGGAAGTTACCTTCGCCACTCCGTCTTTCTAGCTGGATGTCTGTGCTCCAGAACAGCAAGGAAGAGGCGCTCAACAACGCGTTTAAAGGCGACGACAACACCGGAGAGAATAACATCGTCCAAGAGCTGACCAAGGAGATCATCTCGGAGGTGCAGAAGATGACGGGCAATGGAGTGTGCTGCGACTGCGGGGCACCAGGTGACCCGGCGCCGGGATGGTCGCATCCCGTTCCCGCTCTCAGACCCCCCCCCCCCCCCCCGTTGATTTCCGCTTGCATTTCAAACATGAGATGGAGCGCAGCTCAGCCCGAGCCCATACCAGTGCACCAGTGCGTCACGGGCTGTGTGCAGACCTGCTGCGCACCTGTACTGCCTGGGGTTTACCCCAGCCTCCCCGGCCTGCTTTCTAGAACTTACAAAGTAACTCCCGGCTACTCGTTTACCCTGTGGCCCTGAAAGAGCCCGGTTTCCTTTCTGCCGAATGCAGACACAGGTCCTGCCTGCCTGCCAGGTGTTAGGACAAGGACACTTAGGCCTGGATTTTGATAGATGGCGTCGGAGGCTTTGTTTTGAACAAATAAAGAATTCAGTAGCATTGGATTTAGCCACTGGCACTTGAAAGTTTAAGGATCAATGTTGTTATTAAGTGAAAAGTGATGAGGATTCTATCTGGAACATTTGGAAACCAAGGAGGTTGTGAATTGGCTGGAATAGACAGTGTCTTTCCATTCCTCTAATTCTATAACAACTTCTGTTAAAAAAACAAAGCAAAACAAAAAACAACCACCAAAGCAGTTGAAAGTACCATTAGGTTCCAGGTTTCCTGAAGGCTACCTGTAGTCTTGGATCCTTTGGGGGAGGAAAACGAGGTAGTGAGTGGCATGCAGTCAACTGTGTTCTTTCTTGAAAAAAGGTAAGGATGGCAAAATACTTTTATATTTAGGAAGCCACAGGGACATACGTTGCTCTAAAGTCCGAAGCCAAGATGGTTTGTTGTGAAAGTCTGATAGACCCGTCTCGAAGCCCCCGTCCCTGCCCCACGCAAGGTGAACACAGCAGAAGAGGCTGAGGTCACCTGCAAACCTCGATGGCAGAAGGATTTTCTCATGTGGCTGTGGTGTTTTACAAAAATAACCTCATGGTGGCTCGGAGCACCTGTCACTTCAGCGACCAGGGGCGGTGAGGGCAGAGGGACTTGGAGAGAGAGCAGGTGCCGGCCGGCCGGCCTGCGGATTCGGTGGTATCTGTGGAGGATGATTGGAATGTTCTAGCTGTGTCACAGCTGAAAAACACCCTCATGTTGAAAGCCCCATATCCTGTGATGAGGCAGGCCGTGAGTTCTGCCTCCTGCCCCGTTCTGACAGCAAGGTCTGAGTTGCCCGTTCTCTCTGCAGATCCCACGTGGCTTTCCACCAACCTGGGCGTTCTGACCTGCATCGAGTGTTCCGGGATCCACCGAGAACTAGGCGTTCATTACTCCCGGATGCAGTCCCTCACCCTAGACGTCCTGGGAACCTCTGAGCTGCTGGTGATTTGAGTTGGCTTGGGATTAAATTAGGAAGAAGCTGTTTCTGTGTCTATGTTCTAAGCCCTTTTGGTTTCCTGACGTTTCAGTTGGCTGCTAGTTGTTAGGTTGCCAGATGGGTGTGGGTAATAGGAAACTCATTGACAATTCCTCCTTCGCGCCTAGTAGTCAGTGGAGGACACTTCTTGTTGCCAATGTTAAGTGCAAAGCAGGGTGAAACCCAGCAAAGGAGTGTTGAGACTGGACTACGATTCTGCGGAAGAAGATGTAAGGATGGTGGTGTGGTCCGCTACACCCACCCATTAAACAGGTGCTAATTTTCTTTTTCTTTTTTTTTTTTTTTAAAGTCCCTCATTCTTGAGTAAGTAGTGACGTGAAATTCCAGGCTGGAGAAAGGACAGGCTCGAGGCCTCCGTGAAGCAGATAGAGAGTTGGGGGACTGTGGTCCTACTGTCTTATCAGTTAATCAGACTCGGGGTGCACTGCTGGCCACTACACTGCGAGCCACCAGGCACAAAGCCTGCCGCTGCCGGCTAGAGGGCAGTGCTCGAAATTCTTTTCTTGAAGTCTCTGGGTGTTGGACAGTAAATAGTAAGTGGATATCGATTGCCATTGATTTTAATGTCAAGAGCGATCATCCCCGCCAACAGCAATTGCTGTGGTTAGTACTCCTCTCCTGGGACCATCAGTCTTGACAACTGTGAGGGTTCTGGGGGTGTGAACAATCTTACGGGACCCTTTCAGCCTTCCTAAGGAATTCCTTTATGGTTTGGGGAGACGCGAGAGTAGATTCTGATGACACACGTAGCATCCCTGGCTATTTAAAGGTTGAAATCAAGCTAGACTCAGCAAGACCCTCACCTTGCACTCTGGCTGTGAACAGTGGCTCCTCAAGGTGTGTACAGCCTGCGTTGAGGAGGGTTGTGTGCACACCGGTTGCTCCTTGGGGTCACAGGCTTAGATTGGAGCTGGTCACGGTGTGTTTACTGAGGTCACTTCTGCGGATTTGCTTCCAGCTGTGGAAGCACTCAGTGACCTGTGGTGAGATCCTAACTTCTTTTGTACTAAGCTCTTTGCAGGATGCTGTGTATGTGTCAGCACATTTACTCTCTACCACAGCCCAACGACCTTCCTTGCCAAGGAAAGCCGGGGTTGGAATATTCTGCTATGCTCGGGGTTGTATACCTGTTATTATGGTGATAGATCTGAGATGTAGGTCCCTGTCATCTGGTCTCCAGGTTCACACTTGAATTTTGAGGCGCCTGGGATATAAATAGATAAATAGGCCTTGGTGGCGAGTTGTCTTGCCATTATCATAAGCACGGTCAGCATCACTTTTGTCCCTCCCTGTAGCCCATCCCAGCAAATGTCTAAACAACTACTTCAGGGGAGAAGAGAGCCCTAGTTTGCGGCCTGCCTATTCCTGTGGTATAAATACATCCGCCACGGCCAATTTCGAGCTGCCCGTGGACGTTACTCAATGTAGGGCTGGAAAGAGACATTCAGTGGCGCAGTGGGAATGTACGGAACATGGACAATAGCAAAATAATTAGGAAATGATGAGAGACTTTTGTTTTTGTTGTTTTGTTTGGCTTTGAGGCAGGGTTTCACTTTCTACCACAGGCTGTCCTCTGGACTGCCCAGCAAGGCCTGGGTTTCCAGCATCTAGCCCCTTAGTTCTCAATATGGTATAAGTTTTAGTAGTCGTGCTTACCGGCTGAATCCCACGTGCACCGAAACGGTTTAACAGTTGCCATTCAGAAGCCGACAGCAGCCGGTAGCTGCGGAAGTGTGTCTCAAAAGTGGGTTCACGATCTTTGTGAGATTCCCTTGCCTCGTGCGCTGGAAAGCACCATCGGAGGTTGAGAGGAGCGTGTTTGCATCATAACGAGATGATATAGTAACGGAATCCCGCCTACGTGCCAACCCCCTTTCTGTCCGTATTCTCCTCGAAGTGGCATGAGGGGCCAGGCTGAGAGCCTTGGTCGTTAATGCCTGCAGCTATTTGCAGAATCTAATTTCTGCCACGGTTTTGCACTCTCCTTCCTGTAGGCCTCTTTTCCTCAGTGATGATCAGAAAAAGCAAAAGTAGAAAGGCACGGGCGGGCGGGGGGGCTTGCTTCCCTGCGGGACGTGCCCCTGAGCTTGGACTGGCCTCTCTGGGCTCACAGGAAGTGGCCCTCCCTACACCCCAACCCCTACATGCCCTATAGGGCTTCCGGCAGGACGTGTTGCCCACAGTACCACAGCCTTTCTCCTCAGTGAAGCTCGAGGGTTCATTTGTAAGGCATAGAATGCCAAAGCATCTGGGTTGTTTGTTTTGCTTAGACAACCAGAAGCCTGAACAAAGAATTTCCCGACATCTTGTCAGCCCCTCCCTGCTTTGTCTGTGTGTGTTTAGAATTTTGTCTGGCACGTAGTAAAAGCCACTGAGTAGTGACTATCTTCGTGATATTTCCCTCTGAGACCTTAACTGTGCTGTCAGAGAAATGGCCCTGGTGCCCGAGTTCAGCCTGTGTGAGGGCCTGCCGCCCTTGGGCGTCTGTTCGGTGGGGGCTTCCTGCTCCGTGGGGCAGTGGTGCCCAGCTCTTTGGTGGACTTGTTAATCACAGTGAGTTTTTTTTTTTGTGCAGCAGATATTGCCAGACTTCTTAAGTACTCTTATTAAAGATCAGCGGGAGCGGGGCTGGGGATGTGGCCTAGTGGCAAGAGTGCCTGCCTCCTATACATGAGGCCCTGGGTTCGATTCCCCAGCACCACATATACAGAAAATGGCCAGAAGTGGTGCTGTGGCTCAAGAGGTAGAGTGCTAGCCTTGAGCAAAAAGAAACCAGGGACAGTGCCCAGGCCCTGAGTTCAAGCCCCGGGACTGGCCAAAAAAAATATGAGTAGGAGCCCTGTGCTGGTAGCTCACATCAGCTACTCAGGAGGCTAAGATCTGAGGATCGTGGTTTGAAGCCAGCTTAGACAGGAAAGTCCGTGAGACTCCATCTCCCATAAACTATTTAGGAAAAGCCAGAAATGGCGCTGTGGCTGAAGTGGTAGAGCTCCAGTCTTAAGCACAGAGAGGATCAGACTACCCAGGCCCTGAGTTCAAAGACCCAGGACCGGCGTGAATGTTTTCTCATAAAGTCTCGCAGTCACTGCCCTGGGGGATGATGGGCATCCTTCCCATTCTACCGATGGAAGGTGACTCTCATGGGACCAGCCTGCTCACGCCCCCTCCCCCCTCCCACCCGCCAGTGATGGAAAGTGGCCCCAGATCCTGCGTTTGGGCCTCTTGGCCCGTGCCTCCCGCGGGGCCCTCACCTATGCAGAAGCGGGGACAGGGCGTGGGCCGGTTTTGGCGGGCATGCAGGTGTTGCGAGGGACATTAAGGATAGAAACACAGCGTCCAGGTTCCCGCTTCTCTGTGTCTGGTGACTGTCTGGAGACATTTTGTCTGAGTTCGTGCGGCAGGCCTGGTGCGGCACATCTGTCATTTTAAGAGACCTTTGGGCTTTGGGTTTTGTCCCTCTTAATTAGAGACAAACCACTTTATTGCCCTATTTCTTAGTGGCTGTTAAATAAATCATCAGATGTGTGAGCTCTGGGCCGCAGTGGAAGGCATTAATAATTGAGTACCCTGAGATAGACTTTTGTTTCTTCAGCTTGCCAAGAACATCGGGAATGCGGGCTTTAATGAGATCATGGAGTGTTGCCTCCCAGCCGAAGACGCGATCAAACCCAACCCTGGCAGCGACATGTGAGTATCGCACTTGGCTTGTTGTCGTTTGCCGAATGGCAGGAAGGTCGGCCCTGTCCTTGAGCTGCGGTCGGGCGGCAGGTTTGGGGTTTGTCAGTTGTTGCCGGTGTGAGCGTGTGTGAACTCGCAGCCACCAGAGGCCGACGAGTCAGCACAGAGACGCGCTTGCGCCCGTGTCCTTGCAGGTAGAGAGCGTGTTGTTTCCTCAAAAAAAAAAATTCTTTTGCGTGTGTTCTTACGCTGACACAGAACTTCGATGTGTCACCAGGCATGCGGTTGGCTCATTGAGGCAGCACATACACTAGGGGTTGTCTCACTAGTTTTCTCCAAAATGTACATCACCCAGTCCGCACTGGACGGAGCTGCTGTCTGCCCCGCCCGCACCTGGCACCCCGGCGCTTTCTTGGAGTGCCTGGCCTTCCTGCAGTAGAGCACGGGCTGCAGAGCCGCGCACGTGATGGGAGGCCGGGGTGGGGGGATGGGAGGAGGGTGCTCCGGTTCTCAGGTGGGCCTTTCGGGGGTGTTAGGTCCGCCGTGTTTGGAAGGATGTCGTACAGCAAGCGTGTCCCTGCACTCACTGCTTGGACATCTGTGCTTTGAGGCTGTGAAGACCGAAGGGCCCGTAGTCCAGAGGGGAAGCTCCTTACCTTCCGCCAGCCTAAGTCCCGGTTCCCTGTGGTATAGAAAAGGAAGGCAGGGGGCCGTTCACCGCCCCGGGGCAGTGGGGAAATTAGCAAGATGGCTAACATGCAGTCGTGGTGCTCAGTGTACCGAGTGATTGGTGCGGGCGGCTCCGTTGCTCATCCTGTCGGGGCCAGGCTGTGGAAGGCTCTGCCTTGCTGCACTGGCCTTGAACACCGAGGCCCCTCCAGCTAGGTTCCGGTGGGACTCAGCTTTGCTTAGCCAGGGCCGCGTCTGTCATCGCCTCGCCCCGCGTGTCACGCTAGCGAGAGCTGTTTAATCGACACTCCTCTCCTTCTGTTGGTAAATCTCTCAAGGAACTGGTCTGTGTTCACGTTGAACAAAGAACACAGGAAATAATTCCTTCCCAGACGTCAAGTGATGAACTTTAGAAAAATTTGTTCTGGGACTAGATGGTAATAAAAATTACTTCTACGTGTCTGCACTATTTCTGTATCAATGTTATATGTGCACCGCTCCCCCCCCCCACCTTGACACTACTTACAAGGATGTCAGCACTCGTCCTGTTCCTCAGCATAAAGGTGGGCGACCGACCAGTGGGGTGATAGGAGACGCGGCCCGTGCCCTTCTCTTTCCCTAATCATTCCGTCCTACTCGCACCTTCGCGTATGTTGTTTGGAAAACTTGCGCTTTCCCCGTGTTTACATTTCCCACCGCCATGCGTTGTGTGTGGAGTTCAGTAAATATTCAGCGCATCAGCAAGTCAGGAGCTGCCCCGGCTCGGCGCGCGCGTCCCTCGGTGAGGACTTGGCTTCTAGACGGGAAGGGACGTGCCGTTTCCAGCGTTATCTGAGAACGCACCATCTGCGGCTCAGTCTGTCGAGGAGGAAGCCAGAGACGCCCCTGGTGGCCTGAGGATCCCCCAGATGGATTTGGGGGTGTGGAGCACCTTCAAGTACGCACCAGAGGCCAGGCTTGCGTCTGCTCGCCGGGGCCGGCGCCGTTTCCCCGGTCCTGAGTGCGGGGAAGCTCCTCCCGCCGTGCGGAGCTGCGTCTGCAGCCTCCGCCTGTGGATAAGCAGGAGGGCAGCGCCCCCGCGGCCTAACCCTCCGCCACGCCCCGGGGGGGGGGGGTCGCACCCGCCTGCCGTCTACGGGTGGGAGCCGTCTCCAAGGGGCCTGAGACCCAAGAGCAGACGGGTAATCCGTTTATAAAAAGAGGGGGAAGCGGGCGCTGTAGCACATGACGGCCCCACACTCCCTCCCCCCCCCCCCCGCCCCAGTCAGGAGTGGAAGGGGGAGGGCCTCAGTACCAGGCCACGTGGTGAGACTCTCTATCAAAAAAACAACAGCTTGTTTGGGTACACTGGATATTGTCTATATGCCTACCTGATCTAGGGAAGGGAAAGAAAAACGAGGGTGTAAGATATCACAAGAAATGTACTCACTGCCTTATTATGTAACTGTAACCCCCTTTGCACAACACCTTGTCAATGAAATTTATTTAAGAAACAAACAAAACCCAACAGCAGCACAGGTTTGGGGTAGGCCTCACCGATGCAGTGCTTGCCTGGTATTTGCACGGCCCTGTCTTCTGCTCCCAGCATGGAGTTTGGGCGGGGGGGGGGGGGTCGCAGAGGTCACCCTTCTCCACATCCAACTTGTGGAGGTCACCATGGCCGCCCCACTCACCGTGGCTAGCTCCTGGCTGCTGGCTTCACAAGAGCCCGTCTGTTGCTTGGAAGGGCTGCCCGCCCCCGCCCCCCCCCCGGGGGGCACCTATCTAAGGCCCCGGGGGAAGCCCCTGCCAGGGAAACGGCCCCGCCCCGGTTGGGGTTCCTCCTGTGGGAGGGCTTGGTTGTGCGTCGTTGCCGTGGGAGCCGCGGACGGTGTCTCCTCAGGCCCGTTGGGGGGGGCTTTCTGGGGCTGGGCAGCAGCTTGCTGGCCGGGTAGCCTGTCTGGAGGTCGTAGCTCTTCAGGTGACACAGGCTGGGGCTGGACATGACAGACAGAATGACTGGAGCCAGAGCGCAGGGTCCCGGTGCCCCTGGAATCGCCACGCTGTGAGACCGCTGCCGGGGGTAGCGGCGAGGATGGGATGGCCTCTCCAGGGGTCCTCCCCCCCCGGGGCTGCCCAGTCCATCAGGTTTGGGGAACCGTGTCCTCCCATCCTGGATTGGCTGTAGACAGGCTCTCCTCCACTCGGGGCTCCGTTCTCAGGCCTGGTCCCCTCGGGAGGAGGGGGGGGGGAGCAGGTTTTCTAACATGGACCTGGGGGGGCCGGTACAGGAAAGCCCACGGCCGCGCCAGCAGCCACGGGCCCTGCTGGCGATGGTGACGGTGAGGAGCGCCCCTGGCAGGAGCGGGTCTGGCCAGGGTCCTGTGGGTCCTCCTCACCTCTGGAGAGGAGGGTCCTGTGGGCAGAGACGCTCAACCCTGGGCGAGCCCTGAGGCGCCCCCCTGCCCGGCCCACACCCCAGATCTGGCTTCCGGGAGCAGATCATCCACATCCTACGCCCCCCCCCCCCCACAGCCGTCCAGGGCTCCCTCGGAGAAAATACAGCAGCCGAGAGCTCCCACCTTGCCCCCTCCCCCCCAGCCCCGGACAGAGAGGGGAGGAGCAGGGCCGGCTGGTGGGGTCAGGAGGAGGAGGAGGCCGGGGCTCCACCTGGAAACCGGCGCCCTTACCCAGTGCATGGCAGCCGGCCCCCCCCCCCCCCCCAGCCGCCAAGGGCTCGGTGAGCACCGTGATCGCGGGCGAGCCCGCCTCAACCTCAGCGTCGGCACCCGAGCGGCGCCTGGACGGAGTCGCGCGGGCCGCGTCCCCTGCGCCCGGCCCCCAGAGCAGCCACGGGAGGGGGAGCCGGTGATCCCAGAATGCCGTGCTCGCCGCCTCGGTCCTGCCACAGCCCCGGTCCGGTGACCGTGCGGGGGTCGCCCCCCCCCCCCCCGCCACCGTCACACAGGACGTGGCGGGAAGCTAGCGCACCGTCGGCCCTGTCAGCGTGGGCCCCTTGTCCGTTGCTCAGACAGCGGTGGCCGGGGTTCTTCTGTGTCTGTCTTCCTGTCGTTGGACTTGTACAATGACCAGCCCTGTGAGGAGTGAGCAGCTGTTGTCCTAAGACCCTGTCACCGTGTCACGCGCTCCCTGGGGGCTAACGCGTGTGCTCCCCGCGCTGCGGGGGCCCGTCCCGTACATTTTCACACACGAGAAAACCTGAAGCCTAAAGAGAGTGAAACCTGTCTGAAGTTAAAACTGCAACCTTCAGCGAGAGTGGGATTTGAACCCGGGCCGCTCTGCCCACCTCCCCTCCCCCGTCCAAGTTCTTTACGTAGGGTAGAGCCTAGTGATGGCTGCGGGAGGAGCCTGGGTCAGGACCGAGAACACCGGCTAGCAGATGGGGATGAGACCGGCCGGAGCTCGGGACTCGGGGCGCCCGGGACCAGCCCCCGCCGGGGCGTGGAGGTGTCTGACTGGAGACCTGAGGCGGCCCCCTAAGCCTCCGTGCGGAGCCGCTGCCCCCCTCGACGGGCCCACAGCCCCATGCGGGGCGTGGCCGCTGGCGTGGCCGCGGGGTGCGGGCGGCGTGGCCGCGGCTGTGGAGGGGGCGCCGGAGGGACCGCACACAGGCCTCCGTGACTCACCCGGCTGCTGTCTCTGGTTTCAGGAACGCCAGGAAGGACTACATCGTGGCCAAGTACATCGAGAGGAGATACTCGAGGAAGAAGCACGCGGAGACGGCCGCCAAGCTCCACAGCCTCTGCGAGGCCGTGAAAACCAGAGACATTTTCGGGTTGCTCCAAGCCTATGCTGACGGGGTGGACCTTACAGAGAAAATCCCCCTGGCCAATGGACACGTAAGGGGGGCTGCTGCGTGTAGAGGTGGAGGACTGGGGGGCGCGGGAGGGGGGGCGATGGTGCAATCCGTCGTCCGATGCCCCCAAAACAGTGCCGGTTGCTTCTTTTCTCTTGGTGTTTTTTTTTTTTTTTTTGGTCAGCAAATAATTCCACAGGTTGAGCACACTTAGCCTAAAAGCTTGGGGCCAGAAATGTCGTAGATTTCTTTTTTTTTCCTCTCACGGGAGGGAGCACACCGATCTTAACGCACACGTGTTTCACGCGCGCTCCGCTCAGGGCAAGTTGTTCTGTGCCGTACCTGTGGCACGCCCGCCTCGGCGACTGTGGCACGCAAGTCATTTTGTACGATGCCCGTAGCGTTCCGTGCGGCGGTTGTGACCTTTCATAGGCCAGGGGTGGAATTTGCCACTTGCGTGCATTTGGGAACATTTTTGGACCTGGACCTTTTGGGATTAGAGATCTTCAACCTGTACGCATATTTATGGGGCGCAGTGTGGCCGTTTGATGTGTTCAAAATGGTGGAATGATTAATTCAGCTAACGTATCTCTATACCCAGTCCTGGGGCTTGGACTCGGCCTGGGCACTGTCCCTGAACTTCTTTTTGCTCAGGGCTAGCACTCTGCCACTTGAGCCACAGCGCCACTTCTGGCTTTTTATGTGTAGGTGGTGTTGAGGATTCGAACCCAGGGCTTCGTGCACGCTAGGCGAGCACTCTACCACTAGGCCGCATTCCCAGCCCCGTGTACTTGAGTTTTTTAGGGGTGAGCCCATGATTATCAGCGGCCTACGCTGTCGCCGTGCCCCAGATCCCCAGAAAGGAACCCCTCGGGGACAGGGCTTTTGTGTGAGTTGATTCTTCCAGAAAGGCGGCTCATCCTGAGGCTGAGGGGACAGCGCCTTCCCGGAGGCTGCGGGCCTGAGCGGGAGCACGGAGGACCCCCTCTCCCGGGAGCAGGTGTCCTGGGCCTCCCCTTGTTCTGCGGGCTGATCACAGTGGGCGTGGGACGAGGCCCAGTGGCCCTGCGGAGGGGGACACCCCTGACTGGGCTCTCTGCTTCAGCCTGTCCCTGTGCTGTCTCCTGTAGGGCTGGGGGGACGGGGGATCGCCCCAGCTTCCCGAGGGGCCTGGGAGAAGAAGGTCTGAGTAAAGCAGCAGCCCCGGGCCCACGCTGGGGGCCGGGGCCTCCCGGGGCTGGTTCTGCGGGACTCGCTCTGTCCCCAACTGGCGCCCACTTGCGTCCTCTCAGGCCCGCGCCGAGCTCTGCGAGCAGTGACGTCTGTCTCCGGCTGGCTGGCCGGCTCCTCCCCGCGGTGGGCCAGGCCCCCCTCCCCCCGCCCCCGGGCTATGGGGTTCCGTTTCCCCCTCTCTGTGGGGAGAACGCAAGTCCGCGGTTCAGGGTGGTGGGGTGGGCCCGGCGCGGCGCGGTGCGGTCCACGTCATTTCCCGTGGAATAAGGCCAAGTCAGGTCCGGCGGCTGCGCCCCTTCTGGGCGGTCTGTGGAGGCGGAGAGGGGCGCCCCGCGGGGATGAGGTTTGGGGAAGGAAGGAGGGAGGGCGTTGGGAGCGGAGGTGCATCCGTGCGGCGTCACGTGGTGACCCCGCGGTTGAAAGCCCCGCTGGGCTCAGGGGTGCCCTGGGTTGCTTTCCAGGAGCCCGATGAGACGGCCCTGCACCTCGCCGTCAGGTCTGTGGACCGCACGTCGCTCCACATCGTGGACTTCCTGGTTCAGAACAGGTGCGTGCCGAGGCGGGGGCGGGGTGGGGGGGCAGGGGCGTGCTTGTGCTCGCTCCCTGGGACTTCCGAGGAAGGGAGCGTGTGCCCTCTGCGGCGTGGATTGGGTTGTCAAGGTGCTCGTGTATTTGGGGGCAAACGGATTGATTGTGGGACAAAAACCATGCTGCCGGGCACCGGGCGTGTCGCGGTCCTTACCACAGCCCCACCGTGGGGGAGCCGGGCGCGGTGCGGTTGCGAGCTCCAGACCTCCAGATTGTGGGGCTCCCAGTGACCCCAGGAGCCGCCGCTGCTGCGGGATCCTGAGCCCTGGAAAGCGGACCGTGTTGGACGCCACCTGTGACGGGGCCTTGTTCCCAGCAGGGCATCTCAGGCAGTGGAGGGGGGAGGGGGGGGCGGGCGGGAGTGAAAATCCCTGCACTAGCCTATGGTCCGAGGCCGAGACAGACCCCAGAACACCGGGGGACGGGCCCTTTGGGGTAAGCTCATCCTGTGCTTCGATCAGAAAAGGCCCTTCGAGGCGTGCTCCGTGTGTCCCGGGCCCGGGAGGCCCTGGTGCTGGGCACGGCCCGCTCCCTGCCCGCTCCCTGCCCGCTCCCTGCCCGTGGTTAGGAGAGGTGCTGGCTAAAAGCGACTGAAGTTAACAGCGGCCTTGGGTTCCAACCTGGGCACCACAAGAAAGAATTAAAATAAAGACGGGCTGCGCCAGATAGGGGCCGGGGGGGCTCTGTGGACGTTTGCTAAGCTTTCCTGCTCCCCCTTAATGTGCATTCTTCAAAATGGGAAATGGAAAAGGAAAGCTCTGGTTCTTTTTTTTTTCCTTCCAGGTAGAAGGGAGACAGCAGTAGAGAATGGGTTGGAAAAGGGGATTTGGGCTGGGGGGAAATAGTTCAGTGTTAGCGCCCCCAAAACCAGAAGTAGGGAAAGGGGGCTTTTCCTGACGCGGAACCGCAGCCTTGGCCCGGAGGTCCCTTGTGTGCCCGCTCGTCTCCTGTCCCTCGGGGCTGACGGGGTGACCTAGGTTTATGATTGTTAGACGTGAGACTCTTTGGAAGCACTGGACCATTCTGCGCCCTAGCTTTGAAGGGGCCACCAGACTCTGCACCAGAGGAGGGGCCTCATCCCTCCCTGGTGGGAACAGTGAATAACAAGCGGCCCGTCCTCCGGTGGGGCGGGCCGGGCAGTGAGCAGCTTGCCCGGGGGGGCCCCCAGCCACCCTGTCCACCCCATGGTGGAGCCTCAGCCACACAGGGGGGCCCCCCACGGGGGTGCCCGGCGGCTGGCCTCGGCCTCTGTGGGGACAGGTGGAGAACTCTCGCCCGTGGGCCCCGAGCGCTGGCGGCCTGCCTCCCCCACGGCCCCCGTTCCCTTCCCCGCAGGACGGCACCCGGCCCCCTGACCCGCCACTGTTTTCTCTCTCTCTCTGTGCCGGCAGTGGGAACCTGGATAAGCAGACGGGCAAGGGCAGCACGGCCCTGCACTACTGCTGCCTCACCGACAACGCCGAGTGCCTGAAGCTGCTCCTGAGGGGAAAGGCTTCCATCGAGATCGGTGAGCCGCCCGGCCCGCACCCCGGGGCGGGGGGGGGGGGGTCCTCTCCCTGCCTGGCCCGCGGGACTCCTTGGCCTGCCTGTGTGCTGCCAGGCCGCGCCCTCTGTCTGCGTCGTGGGCGCGGGGCTGAGCCGATGAGGGTTCACCTGGACGAGGCTGGGAATGGTGACCTGAGGTGGGATCACCCCAACGCTGAGATCAGACGCGGCCCCTCCCCCCCGGCCCGGCCTTGGGTAGCCAGCCGGTGGCTTGCTTGGGGGAGATGCTCGTACCGCCCCCTCCACGCATTCACACTCTGCACGGGGGGGCCCCTGCTCTTGCCGGGCGTCCGTGTCCTGGGGCCCCGGGCTGCTGACGGAGGCCGAGGCCGGGTGACCGGGGCGCCCAGCAGCTGTTGGTTCCTGAGCAAGAATTTGGGCAGAGCTATTGTGCAGAGGGGAAAGAGTCGGAAACGGCCTGTCCCTCCGAGAGCCGAGCCTCTCTTAAAAATCAACAATCGCAAGGGAGGGGTGACACTGCCCAGGCGTATCACCTGACGTATGCAACTGTAACCCCTCTGTAGATTGCCTTTATAATAACTATAAAAATTTAAAAAATTAACCATCGCCCCTCACTGAAGGAGCCCTTCGTAGAAGAACACACACGTTTCGGACGGATAGGCGGCTTCGAGGTTTTTCCCCTCCTGTGTGCGGGCCGGGGTCCCGGCTGCCAGCTTCACTCCGCCGCCGGTGGTTTAGACGTTGATTTTAATGACTGCTGCCTCAGCCGTTTTATTTCCTGAGCCAGCTCAAGGCTTGCCTTCTGGAATCATGGCCCGGGCGGTCCCAGGACTCCGGCAGCCGTGACCCGGGGGTCACGCCAAGTGGATCTCACGACATGTGCCGTTTCTGGTGGCACTAGGTGACCGTGACTCAGCCAGATTGCCTGTCACCGGCGGACCCTGGCCGGGCGGGTTGGTTAGTTTTCGGGTCGTGCTGGCTCAGCGTTTCGGGGGTTTCCTTGGGAGGCGGCGGCAGCGGCTCTCCTCATTGCAGCCAGGAAGCAGCACGGGCGGGGCAGGGAAGGAGAGACGCCTTTTATAGCCCCCCCCCACCCCCGACCTGCCCCTCCTGTCCTGATAACCGCGGTGGAGCGCCACCTCCCAGCAGTGCCGCCGGCAGGGACCGCCGGTGTCTGCGGCACCCGGGTATTTCCTGGCCACACCGCAACTCTGGGTTTCCCCTTGTCTCCTTTCCTCTGGCCGCCCAGCCAATGAGTCGGGAGAGACGCCGCTGGACATTGCCAAGCGCCTCCGGCACGAGCGCTGCGAGGAGCTGGTGAGTGAGGCCCCGCGTGGGGAGGGGTCCCCCAGGTCTCCTCCCGGCTGGGGCGCCCGCCGACGCAGCCTCTGTGTGCAGCGCGGGAGCTCCCCCTGGTGGCGAGACGTGGGCCTGAGCTGCATGTGTTGCTGGGTTTCTCGGCGGCCGCCAGGCTGGCCGTCCTAGGTTGTTCCTTCACCTCAAACCCTGCGGTCTCCTGGCGTCTTCCTCTCCTCTTCCCCGTGGGGAGAGAGGGTGTGGGCACTCGGGGAGCCTCCAGGGGCCCCCGTGCGCCCTCGGCCGCCGAGGGAGACGTCCGCAGCCCCGGGTGAACGGAGTCGGTCCCCACTGCTTTGCAAAGGTGGTGGTGAGGATTATCCGGGCGCACTGTAAACAGGCCTAACCATAGCGCCCGGTCAGTGGAAGTACGGATAAGAAACGCTGCGCACGCGTGGGACGCGGCGGAAGCTGTCCTCGACACCTCACCTGAACTCGTTTAATCACTGTGAGCGTGACGTAGCCCCTGCGTGTCCCCACTGTACAGATGAGTCGGGGGACACAGGAAGGTGACCAGCGATCTTGCCCAAGGCTTAAAGCCCTGTGGTGACCCCCTGCACTGTGCGCAATGAGTCCACTTCTGCTGTCTCCTTTCTTGGAGTGAATTGAGGACATACTCACTGTCTGTGGGCTTGGTTTTCTTATAGAAGGCTGAGTTCACAGCGAGCCTGTCCCTTCCCCTAAGCAGAAGTTTACGAGTGGATGCTTCTGCATGCGCCACTGCCCTTCAGGCCCCAGATCCTCCCTGCCCGTGCCCTGCACTCCACAGAGCCCTTGCTGGCTGGCCTCACGGGTCCCAGCGGCCCTGGAGGGGGGGCTGCCCGAGGCCCGAGGGTTCGAATGAGCCCTCCTCCCTGGCCCGGCCCCTGGGGCGTGGACTCCCCGCCCGGATGACCACGTGGGTAGCGGCAAGGACGGTTCCTCCTTCTCCGCAGCTGACCCAGGCCCTGTCTGGAAGGTTTAACTCTCACGTGCACGTCGAGTACGAATGGCGACTGCTCCACGAGGACCTGGATGAGAGTGACGACGACGTGGACGAGAAGCTGCAGGTCTGTGCGGGGCTTGCGGCTCGCTGAACCTCGTTGAGAGCAAGGCTGGGCCCGGCCCGCAGGGAAGGCAGACGCGGCCTTCCAGAGAGCCCCGGAGGGTTGCTTGGTGCCTCCGTGGGTCTCAGTGGGCTTGGGGTTCGTCTGCCCCCCTGCTCCCTGCTGCTCCAGCCCCTGTGAAGAGCGGCTCCTGTGGGGTCATAGGCCCGGCCGGCCGGTGCCCCGAAGGAGCGGGGGCGGCCCTTGCCCTCTCAGCAAGGAGAGGCAAACCCACCCACGTAGCGTGATGACGGCGGGGTCAGCGAGGCTAAGGCCCTCGCTCCAGGCGCAGGTCCCACACTGGACCTGGAGTTTGAGACTGGAGTTGGATCTAAGTTGCCCGAGTCGTGGCAGTGAAGCAGGGGCGCAGGTGAAGCTGGGGTGAGCATGCTCTTAAAGGGCCAGCGGTCAGGGTCTGAGACTCCGAGGCCTAGCATTTCTGCGTGTTGGTTGGTTTGTGGTGGTGCTGGGGATGGAACTTGAGGGCCTCCTCCCGGCTAGGCAGGTACTCTACCGCTTAATCCACTACGGCAGCCCTGAAACGTCGGGGTCGTTGTTTTGTTTTGTTTGGGTTGTGAGGCTTGAACTCTGGGCCTTGGCCATTGTCCCTGAGCTTTTTCACTCAACGCTAGCACTCTTATTACTTTGAGCCACAGCGCCACTTCCGGTTTTCTGGGGGTTAATTGTAGATCAGAGTCTCATAGACTTTCCTGCCCAGGCCGCTTCAAACCGCCATCCTCAGATCTCAGCCTCCTGAGTAAACCGGGGTTGCCGGCGCCCGTCACCAGTGCCCAACAAACGTCTGTTTCTATTACAGTGACTCATCCAGCGTGGCTTCAGAGCAGCCACAGGCTGTATGAGACACTGGGCGGGCGGGCCGTGACTGGAGAGACCTTCCCCAGAGGCCGGGGTTTGCTAGCTCCTGGGTGAGAGGAATCTCCAGAGCCCTGGAGCGGCGGGGGAGGTGCTGATCTGCCCTGAGGAGGCTGGGGGTGACCAGTGGCTGGCCAGATAGAGCCACGCGTGCAGAAAACCCGGCACACAGCGCCGCGCTTGGGAAGGGGACTTAGGGCGCAGAGCAGGGGCAGCCGGGAGGATTCTGGCTGTTGAGATGGGGCGGATTCTCTGAATCGTCGGAATGGAGGATTGTGTGTCCTGGCCTTTCTTGGTGTGCGTGCGTGCGCGTGCGTGTCTCAATTACACGATCCAGCAAGCGCGTGCCGTAAACTCGCGGCGCGCGTGCGGCAGTCTAAGTCCCAGCCGTGCAGAAGGGTTGCGCGTGAGGTGGACGTGTGTGTGATGGACGCGTGAGTGGTCCGCGCGTGGCCGCTCTTCACGGCCAGGGGCCGTATCTCCGCCTCACGTCCCCCCCCCCCCCCGGCCTTTCCCCTAGCCTAGTCCCAACCGGCGGGAGGACCGGCCGGTCAGCTTCTACCAGCTGGGGTCCGGCCAGCCGCCGCCGGGCGCCGCGTGTTTGGCCAGAGATGCCGCGAGCCTCGGCAAGGACAAGCAGAGGGCCTTCGTCGTGCCCAGCCTCCTGCAGAACGAGACCTACGGCGCCGTGCTCAGCGGCAGCCCGCCTCCGCCCCAGCCCCCCGCCGCCAGCGCCCCCCCGCTCCCGCCCCGGAACCTCGGCAAAGGTACGGAACCCGGGGGTCCCCCGTGACTGTGGAACCACTGGTTCTGAGCTGGGGGGGAGGGGGGGCTGTAGCAGCTTTACCCCAAACTAGGTGGCGTTAAGCTTACTTACCTTGCGGTTTCTTTGTCTGCCCGTGGGGCTTGTTTCCTCCTACGGGAGTTGCGTTATTCTTAAGCTGCCACACGCAGCAGTAGAGATGTCGGCGGGATTCTTGCTGTGGGAGGAGCGGCCTGGTTCACGCAGAGCCGCCCCAGCACGCCAGGGCCACGAGTGGGTTGGGCGGGGCGGGGCCTCTGTCTGTCTCCCTTTCCCACTCGCCACCTCCTCGTGTCTCCGTTTTTCCTGTCCTCTTTTCTCCCGCTGCTTCTGGGCCTGCTGTGGCGTCAGCAGTCACTTCTTCTCTCCGTTGATCCGTGTGAAATGAAGGAGAAAGAGATGCTAGCGTGGAGAGAGAGCCGTGCCCGGCTTCGTTGTAAAGACACAGAATGGTCGTCTGGGCCTCCGACGCTCTTCCATGCAGACAGCCGGCAGTACTCGGTTGCTCTGTCCGGACCGTTCCGTTTGCCGTCATGGTTGTCTTTGCGCAGAGGGAAACGTTTTGCAGACATGGTCGAGCGGTGAAGCCCCGCCGGCCTCCTGAAGCCAGGCCCACAGGACGAGCTGGGCTCTTAGCAGTGGCCTGCAGGGCTTCCTAGGGCAGGGGGCGCTGCTCAGGGTTAGGGGGGGACTTGGAAGGGACAGGAGCCCCGGCAGCGCTATGCCCCATGCCTGGAATCCCCACGGAACTCCGGGAGGGGGCGCTGGAGTGGAGCGGGACGGCCGGGTGCCGGCACGTCGCCCGAGTCCTCGCTGGCGTGGCTGGGCTCCCCCTTGCCCTGCCGGCCTGGCTGTTTCGAGGCCCTGCCCGGTTACCTAGGCCCAGGGAGGTCGTGACACACCTGGCCCGTGGTCACCGAATCGGCAGCCTCGGGGGCGGACGCAGAACGGGCGCCAGGCCCCCGCCACACCGTACTGGGCTTGCCGAGGCCACCGTGGGCAGGCCACCTTCCCCGGGCTGGCCAGGACCGTGCAGGTCCTCGAGGGCCTCTCTGGGACCCTTCTGCCGCCCCTGGAGGTGGGGTTCAGCGGTGAAGGGCGGGGTTCTGGAGCAGCAGCGCCCTGTGCCAGCCGCTGGTGCGTGGAGGAGACCTGGTTTTGCGGCTGGGTGGCGTTGAGGGGCAGCGAGCGCTTCCGCTTGACTTCCTGCAGGTAGATGAGCGCGCAGTTAGTGTCTCACTCTTCTTGCCATTCTCGTCTGTAGCTTTGTTTCTTTTTCTTTTTGTTTTTGTCTGTCCTGGGGTTTGAACTGGACCTGGGCTCTTTCCCTGAGCTGCTTTTCACTCGAGGCTAGCACTCCACTGCCTGGGCCACAGCGCCCCGGCTGGCTTTTTCTGACTAGCTTCTTTCTCACGGCCTTTCCCGCCTGGGCTGGCTTTGAAGTGCTGTCCTCCAGTCTGGGCCTCCTGAGCAGCCAGGGTGACAGACACGTGCTTGCTTTCTTCTCGCGGTGAAGCGGATTCCACCCCCACCTCCTCCTCCTCCTCCTCCGTCCCTGCTGGTCCACACGCGGTGTGGCGATGGGTAGACGAGGTGACACCGTGTGTCTCCAGCTCGGGGCCGTCCCTGCTCACGGAGGAGCAGGTGCCTGGCTCGTGCGGGTGAGGCCTGTGTGCACACCAGGCCTGGCTGGCACTGCCGCGCATCTAAGCGTGGGTCACCCGGAGTGAGAAAGCCCGGGGCTTCGTGTGGCCGAGGAAGGACTGTGACCAGGGACTTCCAGCCTCGTTTGGGGGGGGGGGGGGGTCTCGAACCCGCTGGGCCATCTGTGCCAACCTCTAGCCGGAAATGTTTGGAAGGCCGGTGGAGAGCACGGGTCTCCTCATGCCTGGCCCCTCCTCCACGCCCCACCCCCTCCCCCAGCGGCCTCAGCGGGGAACCTCGGGGGGCTCTTCTGCCTGGCCCGTCTGGGAGGGCAGGAGTCAGCACAAATCACATGCACCCCAGTCGTGGGGCTCAGGGGAGAAACGCCCGTTGTGCTTTTTCTTTTCCAATAGTCCATTTGAGAAACCAGGTCGGGAATGCCAGACCTCCACCTTGACATCGAGGAGGCAGCCGAGAACGTTCTCGGGCGCCCCTGTGGTTTAGCGTGTCACGACCAGAGTGAGGCTCAGGGTTCTAGCTGCTGTTCTAGAAGGGTCATGCTGACCTCTTTATAAGCGAGAGGATCAATAACGCAGTGTTTTGTTTCTGTTTTTGTTCCGTGTGTGTGCATGCGCGTGCGTGCATGCGTGTGTTCGCGTGTGTGCGTGCGTGTGGGTTTAGTTCAGACAGCCTCCTCCTCCGCTAACACCCTGTGGAAGACAAACTCTGCGGGCGTGGACGCTGTCAGCAGGCAGCGATCCTCGTCCGATCCGCCAGCTGTCCACCCACCGCTGCCCCCTCTGCGTGTGACGTCGACCAGTACGTTTTTCCTTTCCTTTTCCTTTCTCGCCAGCGGGCCGTGTAGATCTGGAAGGCAGGGGGCGCTGTCGGCAGCGGCCGGGCGGCCTCCGTGGCCCCAGCCCTTCCTCACCCCCCCCCCCAAGCCCCTCTGTGTACCCCTCCGTATCCCCAGGATGGCTGGCTCACCCCGCTCTCTTGCAAAGCATTGGAGCAGCCTTTACCCTCCACTGCCCACGACCCCACGACCTCCGGCCACGGGCCGACGCTCCGTGTTTGGGGGCCGTGGTTCCCGTCACGGTCGGGCGTGCGTTCCTCAGCGCCAGCCTGTGGCTGAAAGTCCTTGAGGCCTGGCGGAGGCGGCGGGGAGACGCTGGGCGCGGGCCGCGGAGAGGAGCGCGCGTCCCGGCCCCCGCCCTGCCTGGCTCCGGAGGGCAGAGCCCCGCACCCCTGCAGAGGCCGGGGGAGGCCGAGTTCTCCTAGGCCGCGGTGTCGGAGCCGCCGTTCCAAAGCAAAAGCCTCCCTGCCTCCGCGGCAGTGCGGCGGGCCGGCCCCACGGTCGGGGGGCGCTCTCCACGCTGGTCACCGCGGTCAGGGGCTCCCACGGGCCAGCAGCCTGTCCCCTTTCCTGCCTCTCAGTCCGGCATTCCCCTTGGATGACCTTGGCGGGGTGCCCAGACTTTTGATTTCCCCTTTAAAATGGAAAAGGAAAGGCGGTAAACTGAGCCCCTTCCTCCAGGCCCCCCCCCCCCGTGGTGTCTTTTGGTTCCTAAAGACCTCACTCTCCCCCCCCCCCCCCCCCCCCGCTGTGCCTGTGCTGAGCGCCCGGCAGCAGGTCGCTGTCCGCCTGCCGTTTGTCAGAGGAGGAAGCGAGCAAAGGAAGCTCCCGCCCTGGACGTGGCTCCGCTTTCCACCATCTCCGCCCGCGAGGCAGAGCCCGTGCCGCTCTGAGCCTCAGCCTGTGGCCTGTGGAGCACAGATGACCATAAAGCCCTTAGCCTCGCTCTCCCCCAGACTGGAGAGCGCATGAGCTGCTCACCACAGCCTCGCCCTGCTCAGCCCCGGGGTCGAGGGGAGCAGAGTCCTGGCTCCCGAGCGCCCCAGCCCAGCGCTGAGCGCGGCGCCGGCCTCCCCGGGGCCCCTCCTGGGTTCCGGCTGAGCGGGGCACGTGGCGGCACCTGGGCGAGGCAGGAGCCCCCGCCCCTCCCTTCGTGGCAGCGGGCGTGGCTCAGGAGGAGGGCTAGCCAGGAGCCCTCGCTGGAGAAGGCCGGGCGGGGGGGGGGCCCAGAGGGAGGCTCACCGGTTCTCCTCTCCTCTCTGCAGATCCCCTCTCCTCGACGCCGCCCCCTCCTGTGGCCAAGACGCCCGGTGTGCTAGAGGCCTTGAGCCAGCCCAGCAAGTCCACCCAGCCTGGGGCTGGGCAGAGCAAGCCCGCAGCCCCGCCTCCGCAGCCGCCCAGCCGCCTGCCGCAGAAGAGGCCTGCCCCAGGGTGAGCGCGGAGGCCGGCGCCACGGAACGCGGGCCTTAACGGGGATGCTGCACGCTGCACCCGCGGCTCACACCTGCAGTGCTAGAGCTACTCAGCAGGAGGCTGAGGTCTGAGGATCAGGGTTCAAGGCCAACCCAGGCAGGAAAGTCTACGACACTCTTGCCTCCAGTTAACCCACAAAAGGTGGAAAGTAGAGCTGCGGCTCAAGTGGAAGAGCGCGAACCTTGAGCACAAAACCTCAAGGACAGTGCCCAAGCTCTGACTCCAAGTCCCAGGACTGGCTCACTAAACAAACAAAAAACTATGTGCCGGTGTACATGCCTGTCATCCTAGCCACTCAGGCAGCTGAGATCTGAGGATCACGGTTCAAAGCCAGCCTAGCGGTAAAGTCCTAAGACTCTTATCTCCAATGAAGCACTCCAAAAAAAATCCCACCAAAAACGGGAGTAGAGCTGTGGCTCAAGTGGTAGAGCTCTAGCCTTGAGCAAGGAAGCTCAGGGGCAGCGCCCAGGCCAAGTTCAAACACACACACACACACACACACAAATAGCACGATAGGTATTTCCAGATAGATGGGAACATCATGAAGTTATTTTAAAACATTTAGCCTGAAGAAGCAGTTGGACGCAGCCGCCGCAGCCGGCGCACCGTGTTTGCTTTGAACTCAGGTGTCCCCGTCAGGCGGCGAGGTTGGAGAGACAGCTCGGTAACTCTGCTTTTCCCTCTGCAGGGCTGAGAAGCCAACCCCACTGCTCAACAAGGGCCAGCCCAGAGGACCTGGTAATGATGCCGTCTGGGACTGGGCCCCAGGGCCGCTCTAGATAGGGCCTGTCCGCCCTCCAGCTCCCCCTCCTCGCTGTCCACACCCTCTCCAGCCCCCCTCCCCCCTGCCCGCCCTCCACGTTCATCCCCCCCTCCCCCTCAGGGCCGGGTGCTCTTCCCGGTGCTCCTGCTTTTGTCCTGCCTTGCAGACAGGTCTCCAACTTACAGTAGGGACTTTCCCTTACCACCTCAGAACTTCTGGAGAGATCTGCTTTCAGTCGTGGCCCTCTGGTCCTGGTAGTCAGTTTACCCTCGCGGTTATGACTGATGGGGTCTCTCGTAAGGCTCCGTGTTGGCCCTAACCCAGTGGATCTTTCTGGAACAGAAGCTCCGGGTCCTCTGTCGAATGCCATGGCTCTGCAGCCCCCCGCACCCATGCCCAGGAAGTCCCAGGCAGTAAGTGGATGATTGGCTTTCCTGCCCTTGCTCTGCCAGGCACGTGCTTCGCCTGGGGCAGGAGGGGTGGGCGACGGGGCAGGGGCAGCCTGCGACACCGGCCTCAACAGGTGCCAGGCTGCTCCAGCTGCCTCAGTTCCCGGCTCCTCCCTCTGCGGGGGGTGAGGGGGGTCCCCCTGCCATGTCACCAACCGCTGGCCCCCGGGGGCCGCCCTCCCCCGGGGCCTGGGCCCGTGGTCTGCCCGGTCCGGCCTCCGGCCGCGCTAGCCCGCCCTCTCGCCTTCGTGCAGACCAAGTTGAAGCCGAAGCGGGTGAAGGCGCTCTACAACTGTGTGGCCGACAACCCGGACGAGCTGACCTTCTCTGAGGGAGACGTGATCGTGGTGGACGGGGAGGAGGACCAGGAGTGGTGGGTGAGTCCCAGGGGGGTCTGGGAGAGGGGAAGGGGCTCGGGCGGAGCGGCACCTGCCTGCCCGGCCCGGGCTTCCGGGCACAGGCGAGGGGCTCAGCCCGAGCGGGACCTCTGCTCCCTGGCGGGGCTCCTCCCTGCTCCGTCGGGTAAGTTGAGGTCTGAGGGGAGGCCCGGCCCCGGGGGGCATCTCGAGCCGGGTTCTCAGCGTCCTCAGGCGCAGGACGGGCACTAGCTGCTTCCCCTCCTCCACCCTGCCGGGCGGTCAGATCTGCACACACGTGCGCACGCACACGCACACGCACGCACGCACACGCCACGCCTTCGGGCCTTGCGCTGCTCCACAGATGGAGCCGGGGTGCCGCGTGGCACCGAGGGGTGGCAGTAGAAGCCGGGAGACTCGGAGGCGGTCTGGCTTTGGCGGGCACGGGCGGGTTGGGCCCAGTCTAACCTCTGGCCCGCCGCGTCCCCCTCCGGTCTCCGCCGCCCGCGGCCTCGGGCCCGGCTGTAGAGCTGTGGGCGTAGCTGGGTGGCCCAAAGGGGCCCAACTCCACCCCCCGAGAGCCATGGCCGGCGAGCACAGCGCGCAGGCCTGCTCTGCCCTCCTCCCCTCCGCGTGTGCACACACCAGAGAGGGCACACAGGAAGGAACGGTGCGGCTGTTGAACTTGGTTCTTGTTTGGCAGGAGGAATCCTGAGTCTCTCCTAGCCCAGCAACGCCCTTCAGCGTTCCTAACACCCGACACTGTTCCTTTCAGATTGGCCACATCGATGGGGACCCCAGCCGCAAAGGAGCATTTCCGGTGTCCTTCGTGCACTTTATTGCTGACTGACTCGCTACCGAACAAAGAGCCTTTCTTTAGCCCATGTCCCTGTTCCGTTATTGGTACCAAAACTCTTCCCGATGAGCAGCTCCACGGATCGGACTGTGCGCAAGCCCGTTCTTCTCACGCCACTCCACGCGAAGGCAGCTTTTACACAGAAGTAAATTGTTTCTGTCATTTGTAGCTTTCATGAAACACTGCTATACTTTCATTAGAGAAAAACTGAATTTCTTCAAAGGTGAACTGAAGTGGGTTGTTTTTTGTTTTTTTAAACTACACAACCAAGATCTTGCTAGAACTAAAAACTAAATAAAGATGGAAGCACTTCCTGCTTTCCTTAGCCTAATTCTGGAGTTAACGGTCCTTTAGGGCAGTTTTTATTTTTTTTGGCCAGTCCTGGGGCTTGGACTCAGGGCCTGAGCACTGTCCCTGGCTTCTTTTTGCTCAAGGCTAGCACTCTGCCACTTGAGCCACAGCGCCACCTCTGGCCGTTTTCTGTCTATGTGGTGCTGGGGAATCGAACCCAGGGCCTCATGTATACGAGGCGAGCACTCTTGCCACTAGGCCACATCCCCAGGCCCAGTTTTTATTTTAGAAAGCCAGTAAAGTGCTGCTTCAGAGAACCCTGCCGTCCAATGCCGCCAGTTCACCTTTGAAGACAAGTGTTCCTCCGAAACGCACTCACTCTGTGTAGAGCAACCCGGACACTTACACCCTAGCCTCGTGCTTCCAGCCCTCCCCCCCCCCCCCGCCGGCGAGGGGCAGCTCCGTGGCCTCCTGCCTGTGTGTGACCCGTGGTGAAAAGCGTCACCCCTCACCCGACAGTGCGGCCTGTGGCGACTCACTCCAAGAGCTCGTAGCAAACTGCATCTCCTGAATTAAAAACAAACCTGAGGACGATGGACGGCAGAACAGTTCCGTAGTTCATGTGCGCCAGGTGATTCGGAGTTTGCCTTCCTGAAGCCCCCGTCATCACGCAGCAGGAGAGCCCGGGGCCCCGGTTGTTCCCTGCTTTCCCTGTGAGGTCCACCCCCCCCCCCCGCCAGCTCCTGCACACACCCGCTCCGCTTAGCCTCCTCTACTTATACCACACGCCCCCCGAACGGTAGTCACACTGTCTTGAAACTCAGCGTCCATCTGTTTATAGTCAAGAAATCTGTATTCCGAAACCTGTAGCTCCTCAGTAACGCTGTACCCCCCCAACATCCCGGCCTTGCTACTATTTAAGGCCATCCTATCACTTAAACTTACGCTACTCGGGGAAGGGGTGGGAACGGGGCGGTCTGTGATGAAGTGAACTCATTAGTGTAATGAACTTGACTTTCATACCTCTCTTTAGTCATTGTGAGCATAAGACTTATAGTAGTAACATTGGAAATTCTGGCACTCTTTCAGAGTAGGCCTGTGACGTCCACTTGGATTTTGAGCAGCAGTAAAGGCATCCGTGTTAGCCCAGGCTTGGAAAGCAAGGCCACAGTGCTGTTCCCCGCACTCAGCACCGTGGTAGTGGGCGGAAGCAGCGCGTCTTTATTATGCAACTCTTGTTAAGTGTGGAGTTTTGGTTTTGTTCCCTAAAAGCATTGTATTTTTGTCTGCCATGATAATGGATGACAAAACAAACTGGAATGTTTTATGGTGTCTAACAATTGATTTTTGCCTCCCAGCGTTCCCATGTGTTAGATTTACCATTAGTCTTTTTTATTTTTAAAGCACTACATCTGTTTTCATTACTTGTTAATTCCTGTTGCTTGAGCCCTTCCTTTAGCCCATTTTCTCGTAGACCTAGGAGTGTGAACAGAAAGTATTTCGCACAGTACGTCTCCAGTCTATTAGTACAGCTCCCCCCCCCCCCCCCCCGCCTGCATCCGGTTCTCGTCATCTCGATGACCTGGTGCCAGCTGTTGATTCACATCCACATCTGAACATCAGCCCCAACTCACCTGTCAGGTTCGCTGGTACATAAATACCTAGGAAATACTTTTCCAGTCTACAATTGGGTGGTGCTATTGTGCAGTCATTACTAGGACTCTTGCCAGAGGATAAATTCTGTTAACTTCCTGCTAATATCTTTTTCTAGTTACTTGTTCTTTGCAAATTGAAAGGAAAAAAAAGCCACTGAGAGAAAGAAAAACATTGTAGATATCTATTTATATTTAAGGTTTACATTTCCCGACCTTCAGCTGCTGGGTTCTGGCATTTCGTAAGCCGCTTTCTTCAGCTGACCCCGGAGGGACGACAACTCAGAAAAGGGCGCGCGGAGCCGCGTGCCCTGTGCCCCGGGCCCTGTGCCCTGTACGACGGGCGGAGGGCGGAGGACAGGACAGGCTGCGGCCTAGAATGCTATTTTGAGATGTACAATATTCAGTCCATTCACCTGATCACTTTGGTGTAGCGCAGCGCAACTGTATATATTGTATAACCTAAACTGATTCTTATTTTCATTGTCCTTAATGCAGTGATTTATAATTAGAGCATGTTTAATAAGCTTACTCTTGCTAACTAGTCATTTGACTGGAAAAAAATAAATTACTTTTAAATGGACATGGTTTTATTGTTTTTCTTCCTTCAGGTATTAGGTATTAGCAGTCCCTTTTTGCCAAAAAATAAAGAAGTACACTAGCATACTAGCCATTGGACCCCTCAAAGACTTTTTAGCATGAGCAGCGATCTTACCTCTGACATAAACACTTGCTGGGGTTTGTTTGTCGGTTATGGGGCTTGAACTCAGGGCCTGGGTGCTGTCCCTGAGCTCTTCTGCTCAAGGCTAGCGCACTACCACTTTGAGCCACAGCGCCACTGTGTGGTTTTCTGGTGGTTAGTTGGAGATAAGGATGTCACGGCCTTTCCTGGTGGGCTGCCTTTGAACCACGTTCCTCAGCAGCTAGGATTACAGATGTGTGCCACCAGCGCCCAGCAACACTGATTTTTTTCTGGCATGTTACACTGACACAATTCTGAAAAGGTATTTTGTAACATCTTAAGCAGCAGCGTCACAGCTCTGGCAGAAACGCGGGTCCCTCGGTCCCAACTTGTGCCTGCCTGTGACAAGCCAGTGACACTAGAGGTCACACGAGCGGTTTCCATCCTGGATGCTACAGCTCAGTGAACGCCTGTGGCCGCTTGCTTCCATAGTAAGCTTGGCTGCGGTTTCATCTTACCCGAGTGTGGGCAGTTCAGTGAAAATTAGTTTGCTGTCTGACCTGACACATTTTAATGCAAAGAAAGATTTCAAAACACGGAATTTGGGTGTCACTTCCCATCTCCATAGCAGTTGGGCATCCAGACTGAGAGCAGGTGACTTGGAAAACAGCAGGCCTTTGATGAGGCTGGCTTCCTGTGACAGGGTTCAGGACTTCTCCAAGGTTAGCACGGAGTCGAAGGCGGTGGAGAGCACCCTGCAGATTGCCTGGGCTTGTTCCTGCAGGATGTAAAAAGACCCAGTAAAAGCAGGGTTGACCCTTCTCCAATCCTGGTGACACCTCCCCCCCATCCCAGACTCCGGGAGGCCCCCTGAGGGTGGGCGGAGGCCTGCGGCCGAGGACTGGAGGGAGGGAGTCCCTGGCCATGGCCGACACTGCTCTACCTGCTTTGGTTTACCTTGGCCCAACTGGAGTGCTTCCTAGCTTGCCCTACCCGTGGGCTCAGCCTCACGTGCCCATCGGTTTTGAGGCCACGCGTGAAGCACCTCAGGGTCTGGCCACTTGCCTTGAGGAGCAAGGAACCCAACAAATAAGGCACAAGCCTCACCAGGCTGCTGCACTGATACACCCACAGGCTGTACTCCCGGTGGCTGGCATCTGTGGTCTTGAGCGCAAGCAGGCTCTTGCCGGCGCCCAGGCCGTCGTCGTAACACACCATGCGGATGATCAGGTAGAGCGCGTGCCGGTGCAGGACGTCCTGCGGGAAGGAGAGACCCTCAGCAAGACCCGGGACCGCCGCTCGCTCCCCCGCGACACGCGCTTCCCCACGCGCTTCCGACCGTGTGGACCTGGCGGGAAGTCGATGCGCCCGCGACAATCCGGGAAGCCGAGTGCGGGCCGCTCGCTTTGTTTGGGGGTCGTGCCGTCCTATTTAAACCCCAGGACGACGGAAACGGGATCTGGATGCGCGCACACGGGAGGCACTGGGAGCTGGACACGGGCTGGGGGCGCACGCGACGCAAAAGGAAGCCCGTGTGCCCTAAGAAGTGCGAGCCACCTCTCTGAAAGCGGACCCAACTACCAGGGCGCTTGATCTCCCCACGTCCCAAAACATTTCCCCCAATACATTGTACCACTTACGTATTGATCTGACGTGGACACTTTTATCCCATACTTGGAAACTCCCATGATGAACTCTTCCTCCAGGGGCACGAAGGGCAATTTTCCATCTTGCTTTAAAAACAAATCACACGACACGCGTCACAGTGGGGCAACCGTCCTAAGTTTCGTGGGTCACTCGAACGCCGCAATCCCGCACCCCTTGGAGCACGCGGGGTGTGCCCTAGCACAAGAATTCCCAAAGAAGCAGAATATTTGCCGTTTTGTTAGTTTCCTATTTAAACATTTTTTTTTTACAATTAGTAAATAAGCAAAACGTCCGATCAGTCTGCCTGTACTGTTCCATCCCTCTGAGCGGGTCTGTTAGCCTAATTCCGAGCGGAAATGCCCCTCACAGATCCTGAAGAGGCCCAAACGCCAACATGGGACAAGTGAAGGTCTGCTTCGATTTTAAAACACTCAACACGCACAGAGGCCAGGATGAGGAAGGAGCGCGAGGCTGCCTGCGGGCGCCACTCTTCTGTCCTTTCCTGTCTGGAGGGCGGCGTGCCGGGGCTGCGTCAGTGCTGCTGGGGGGGTGTACCCCTCCCCCGCGCCCTCCCCAGCTGGGGCTGTGCGCTCAGCTCCGCTCAGAGCGCTAGCTCACGTCTTCTGTGAACGAGTGGCGGGCCGGGTGTTGGGGGAATGTAAGTTGCAATCAATACAGGGCGTCCACGCAGCGCGGGGCCTCCGGGGCGACCGCAGCCTCTGGCCTGCTCACCTCTCCCCAGAGCTCTGGGGCAATTCCAACATGTGGGACAACGGTGGTGGTGGTGGCGTCAAAAAATGACTTGCACGGTGATCCCGCCTCGGCCTTGCTTGGGGGGGGGCGGGCAGTCAGTCGGCGTCCTGGGCTCGTGCTTGGGGGGGTCAGTCAGTCGGCGTCCTGGGCTCGTGTTTGGGGGGGGGGTCAGTCAGTCGGCGTCCTGGGCTCGTGTTTGGGGGGGGTCAGTCAGTCGGCGTCCTGGGCTCGTGTTTGGGGGGGGGCAGTCAGTCGGCGTCCTGGGCTCGTGCTTGGGGCGGGGGGCAGTCGGCGTCCTGGGCTCGTGCTTGGGGGGGGGGGGGGGATGGCTTTCGGTTCCAGACGACATACTGGGACGATTGGAGTAGTCCAGACTAAATTTCTAGATTCTCGGTTCGCTGCTGTGTTTCACACAGGCGTAACTTCGTGTTCTTCCGTGACGAAGTGAGCCACCTCTCACCTCTACAATGCAAGATGAACCGCTCGTCCCGTCCGTCCACCCCCCTCCGGCTCGCGGATGGCCACCACAGTACGAGAGGCGCCACGCAGCTTTGGTTTTTATTCATTCGCCTGCGTAATGCCTTCCTTGTTTTTTCCCTGGGGCTTGAAGTCAGCCCGGAGGCTGTCGCTGGGCCATTTTGCTCAGGGCTAGTACTCTGCTACCTGAGCCACACCTCCGCTTCCAGTTTTCTGGTGATTTCAGACTCTCCTGCCCAGGGCTGGCTTCAAACTGCGATCCTCCGCTCTCAGCCTCCTGAGTAGCTGGGATGACAGATGTGAGCCACCAGCGCCCATCTTTGAACTAGGGGAACTCGTTCAGTCTGCCAGGATGTTTTAAGGAAAAGCCTAAAGAAGAAAGAGCCACCACCATCAGTTACTCTGTGTAGAAGCCCTTCGTAGGCAGCTCGGTGTCCAGGCGCCTGGTTACCCCCTCCCCACCACGGTCAGGGCATCAAACAGCCTTCAGCACAACAGGAACCCCGTCCAGCAGACCCACGGGACCATGAGTTTCCTGTCATACGAGGCCTTGAATTCGGTATTTTCTTTTTTTTTTTTTTTTTGGCCAGTCCTGGGCCTTGGACTCAGGGCCTGAGCACTGTCCCTGGCTTCTTTTTGCTCAAGGCTAGCACTCTGCCACCTGAGCCACAGCGCCGCTTCTGGCCGTTTTCCATATATGTCGTGCTGGGGAATCGAACCGAGAGCTTCATGTGTAGGAGGCAAGTGCTCTCGCCACTAGGCCATATTCCCAGCCCCGAATTCGGTATTTTCTTACCTGGGCAACATCTATGTAATTTATCAGGTCTAGTGGTCCTTCGAGACTTTTGCCCTCCGAGAGATTCAGTTTCTCAATGGCACCAACATACTTTATTCGAAATTCTGCACAGGTGTCAGAATTATTGTTGCTCTGACCTAAAGGTAAGAGAAACATTGTAATAGACTTGAAAAGAAACACTTGCCTTGGGGTGTAGGACGTAGCTCCATGGTAGAGAATTTGCCTAGCATGTGCCTAGCATGTGCAAGGCCCCAGCACTGAAAGAAACTTCTCTGCTTTGCAAGGTAGCCTACATGAAGCCCTAGGTTCGATTCCCCAGCACCACATATACAGAAAATGGCCAGAAGCGGCGCTGTGGCTCAAGTGGCAGAGTGCTAGCCTTGAGCGGGAAGAAGCCAGGGACAGTGCTCAGGCCCTGAGTCCAAGGCCCAGGACTGGCCAAAAAAAAAAAAAAAAAAAAAAAAAAAAGTTAAGTATTTTGAAACCTCTAAGTTATTGTCACGTGGTGTTTTTAGACATCCGTCTCTCAGACCCACGAAGTGTGGTTTAGCCTGGTGCCCGAGGGCGGCTGCGACCACCCCGCATGCACGGCGCCGCCCTTCCGCCGTGTCCCACCCGTTCTGCTTCCCTTCCACGCTCTCTCAGGCGTGGCAGGTTCCCGAGATCTCCCGGCGCTACGCATCCAAGCCACGCGCACCCGCAGAGAAGCCTCCACGGGTGGGCAGCGCGAGCCTCTCCCTACCTGAGCTTTTGGTGGAATCCGTGTCGAGGCTGGCGACGGTGCTGGACCGGGAGAGCCCCCCGAGGCTGGAGTCCACCGACTGCAACGACACACGCCACGCAGTCAGAACCAGGCCTGCTCCGAAGCAGAGGCCCGGGGCAGACACACGGCCAGCTCCGCGACCCCGCAGCGCTCGGAAGACGGTCTGCAGCAACCTTCAAAAACCCGGGGCGTGATCCCCACGGCCCGACCCGAAGCCCCGCCGGTGTCCTTTGTGACCCCGAGCACCCTGCTTTCCTAGCGTTCCCTCGGGCCCGCGCAGGGGAGCGGCACCCCGGCTCAGGCCCCCAGGAGAGGCGGACGCGGCCTTCTAACTGCCTCCGTCCCCTAGCGCCAGTCTCCCCGCGCCGAACCCGGCCTTCTGCGGCTGCCCCAGCTGTGCCGGGCCCGCCCAGGAACGGAGCAGGTGGAGCAGGCCGAGGCTCATCCGAGTGAGCTGGGAGGCAAGTTTTTAAGGTGAAGTAGGCGTGCAAGGGGTTTCGGTCAGTTTCTAAGTACCATGCGTCCTGAACAGCACCCCCCTCCCATCGCCCCCCACATCCCCAATCTTTCCCGCAAGCCAATCACATGTGGAAATCATCTGTTTCATAGAACTTGATTGGCAATGGTGTGTGTGTGTGTGTGTGTGTGTGTGTGTGTGTGTGTATTTTGTGCCAGGTCCTAGGGCTTGAACTCAGGGTCGGGGTGCTGTCCCTGAGATGTTGTGCTCAAGGCTGGCACTCTACCACTTGAGCCACAGGTCCACTTGTGGTCTTTTGCTGGTTAACTGGAAATAAGAGTCTCACAGACTTTCCTGCCCAGGCTGACTTTGAACCATAGATTTCTAAGATTATAGGTGTGAGCTACAGTGCCACAGTCTCAATGTGTTTAATTTGCTTACAAATAATATCCTTTGAAAACTTGATTCAAATGGTTTATGTGAAAATGAATGCAATCTGTCAAATACCTTTAAATAACATTCCAAGTGTCTCACTGTGAAGTAAATGTCAATGAACCCTGTATTCCAGGTTTTCATCATTTAAATTGTTCTAAGTGGGGCGGGGAAGGTGGCCGAGTGGTAAGAGTGCTCGCCTCGTATACATGAAGCCCTGGGTTCGATTCCTCAGCACCACATATATAGAAAAAGCCAGAAGTGGCGCTGTGACTCAAGTCATAGAGTGCTAGCCTTGAGCAAAAGAAGCCAGGGACAGTGCTCAGGCCCTGAGTTCAAGCCCCAGGACTGGCAAAAAAAAAAAACCCAAAATTTCAAGTCAGGGCTCACAGGTTCTCTCCCCTGTGGCTCCCCAGAAAACCTACAAAAACTGAGTAAAATTAAACCGGACACAGGTGTGTCTGACGTGCAGGAAACGGGTGTGAGGACGCAGGGGCGCGAGGCAGGCGGGGTGCCTGTGTCCCCGCAGGAGGGCGGGGGGCACTGCTGCCTGACGCCGGACCCCACTCCCTACCTTGCTCTTCGTGCTGATCTCACTGCTTTGTGAACTGCTACTACTGTGCCGCTTCTTGCCCTTCCGAAACATGGCTCACCATCGCGTGAGTCTGGATGTCCTGGGAGAACGAGCGTCAGTCACAGGAGAGCAGCACAGCCACGCGCTCGTGCTTGGGGACACAGGGAGGCACGTCCTCCTTCAAAACAATGGCACCTGTTAGCAAGACACGCGAGGACCCTCCTTCCGTTCACTCAAGATTTCACCAAGTAAGTCGTGTACTGAGGCTGGGCCTGGTGGCACGAACTCGTAATCCCAGGCAGCGGGGCAGAGGACTAGGCGGGCAAGACCCTATCTGAACAGCAAGCGGTACGCGAAGGGAGCGGAGGGCATGGCTCAGGTGGCAGAGCGCCTGCCTAGCGCTAGCGTGGGAAGCCTTGTACGCTGAAGAAAAGTGATTTGCCCAGGTTCTCCTCCGTCTTCCCAGAGCTGGGAGCAGAGGGCGCGGGGGCCCCTGGGAAACGTGCGCGTCCTCAAGTGACTTGCAGAGCGACGTTACAATCGTGCCCGGCGCTGAGTCCTTACCTCCCTGCCTGGAAGGCCGGCTGAGTGTACACTAGCTACGTTATAACTAAGGCCTTGCACACGGTTAAGAGGTAAATCATCACCCCACAGTGTGCCGCGACTCCCAGAAACTTCCACAGGGCCGGCAGCTGACACGGTCCCTGGCCTCCTGGAGTGTGGAAGGGCCGGGAGCCGGGAGCTGCCACTTTAGGGTCTGGGCTGTGGCCCAACTTCAGGAGTTTCCAGACAACACAACCTGACAGGCTTTGACAACACTGGATCTCTGCGGGGGGGGGGGGGGGGGGAGGACAGGAAACGTGACAGAACACACCCGGGGGGCACGCAGACCTGGTCGGTTCTCTACAGAGCAGCGGGATACCTGGTGGAGGAAAAGGGTGGAGGAAATCGGGGCACTCAACCCGCCGCCAAACTTCATTTCGCATTTGCAGGCCCCATGCCATGTCTGATCCAGAGCCCAGGCTTGCTTGCTCCGCTCCCCTTTTCCCTCTTCTCCCCCCACCCCTCCCCCTTTTTTCTTCCGGCACTGGGGCTTGAGTTGCAGGCCTCACGCTTGCTAGCCCCCTGACGCACGCGGTCAGCCCTTTCTGGCTTTCGCTGTTTCAGGCAGGGCCTCCCTTTCACGCTGCAGCTGCCCAGGACCACGGTCCTCCTACTTAATGGTGCAGCTGAGATGACAGGCTTGGGCCACCATGCTTTTGTTAAGGTGGGAGGGGGTCTCGCGAGCCTTTTGCCTGGACCAGCCTTGAGCTTCCAGTCTCCCAGCCTCTGCCTCCCAAGTCGCTGTGTGCGCCACCATGAGTGGCCACTAAACCACAACCTTCTGAGCTGCCCCAGTCACCTCATCTCTAAGCTTTTGCTTTCTTTGTAGGGTAACAGGAAAATCAGACTCATTCCCTAATTGCTGAGTAGGCAGTGAGCCCAGGGTTACAAAGCAAAGCACCTGGGCCGAGAACAGATCAGGAAACAAGCAAGTCAAAGTGGAGGTGAAAAGCGATCGCTGGAAAGGGAGTATTTTACTTAAATACAGCCTCTAAGGAGGGACAGTTGAGGCTTGAATCAAAGGGGGTGACTGGCTGGGCACTGGTAGCTCATGCTTGTAATACTGGCTACTCAGAGAGCTGAGATGAGGATTGGGGCTCAAAGCCAACCTTGGCAGGAAAGCCCATGAAGCACTGCAGGGAGAGAGGGGACAACATAAGCCCCCCCCCCCCCCGCAGGAGCCCACTCTCAGAACAGTGTAAGGCAGGTCATAGGGACAACTGGCTGATTATAGTTTAACAGGAACAATCTAGAGGCTCTTGAAAAGCAGTCAAAGTTACCATCAGATTTCTGTTTCTAGAAAACATTACCGTGCAGGCCACGGTAGAGAATTATTTCATGTCAGTCTGGGGGTTAGAGGAAAACGCATTAAGTAGGTCCTTGATATCTACTGCTATGTTGGCGCATGTTCTCAAGCAAGTCATTCTTATTCCCAAATTACACATGCATTAAAAAAAAAATGAGGCCAAGGCTTGAGAAAGTCACTTAGATGTCCCACAGGCAACAGAAAGTGGGGGGCACATCTTCCTCCCCTCCCTCAGCACCCCCCCCTTCTCTCCCACTCAGGAAGTTACCTGGTTGGCAGAAACCAGAGCCTGTCAGCCCCTCGAGGTCCTGCGGGCACCCCCCCCCCTCCCCAAACCACCAAGCCGGGGATCCCAGCCCCGCACGGAGAATCCTCCAGCTTGGCCATTACACCACCCACGACTGCTGCTGTTCTTAGCACCTAATGAAAGCGATGGTTCCGCAACCTAGGAAAACTGCCCGGGTAGCAGAGTTGTTTGGTCATGTGTATTTAAGAAATCCACCCTTAGGCACTGGCGATCCTAGGTACTGGGGGGGGGGGGGTGGAGGGGATGAGATCTGAGATTCACAGTTCGAGGCCAGCCGGGAAGGAAGGTCTGTGAGATGCTTTCATCTCCAGTACACTACTCGGTTACAAGGTGCTGGTGGTGGCTGGGTGGCGTGCAAGCCCTGTGTAGAAGCAGCTCCGTGGCCGAGCCCAGGCCCCCACTTCAAGCCCCGAAAGAAGAAAGTGCACGGGGACACTTCGTAGGTGAGGGGGTTTGCCTCCAGATCCGCCGCCAAACGCCGATCAGAGCTCGGGCCGGCCGGAGATCTCCCCCGGGTGCTGCGCCGTTAGCCTAGGGCCGCAGTTCTCCGCGGGGCCTCGCGGGTCCCCCCGCCCCGCCCGCCCCCGCGGAACGCCCGCGTCCCCACGCTCCCTGCCCGCGCTCCGCGGCCCCTCACCGGGCTTCTCCCCGGCAAAGCCACCTCTGGGCCTCCGGGATGGGCCAAGGGACCCCGCGGGGCTCGCGCGCGCCCCGGCCGGGGCTCCGAACCTGGCTCCGTGCGCTTAGCACCGCCGCGCTCCCGGCGAGTCCGGGCGGGGCGCGCGGCCCCCGGAGCTCGGCGCCCGGGACGGTCACCCGGGCGGGGTCGCGGGCCCGCGCGCGCACGGAGCCCACCCCCGCCGGCCCCTCCCCGCGCCCCGGTCCCGGCCACCGGGCAGCCCTCCGCGCGCCGCCCGCACCCCCGCCGCCCCGAGCCGCTCGCCCGCCGCCGGGGCGACCCCCACCCCCGCCGCCGCCGCCGCGGGGCGGGGCCCCACCCATCCGCCCAGCCCGCCGGCCCCGCCCTGGGGCCGCGTTCCCGCCCAGCCCCGGGCCCGGCCCCCGGGGCACGAGGACCCGAGCTCTCTCACCTGGGAGCAGCGGGCCCATCCGCGGGGCGCCCTGCCGCGAGCCGGGAGCCGGGAGCCGGGGCGCCCCCGCCGCGGCCGCCGGGACACCTACTCCAGTTCTTACTCCAGCGCCGACTTTTCCAGCCCGCCCAACCACGGCCGGCAGGCCACGCCCCGTCACGGCCGGCGGGCCACGCCCCCGCGCCCGCCGGGCCGCGCCCCGAGGCTGTGCGCAGGCGCAGTCCCCAGGGCCCGCCCCCCCGTGCGCTGGCCGCAGCCGGCCCGGCCCCCGCTCGCCCCGCCCCCTCGCCGGAAGTCCCGGGGCGGAGCGTGGTGCGCGGTCGCCCGAGTGCCGGAAGTTGTGTGGTGGTGGATGGAGGTTTCCTCCGCAGCTCGTGCGGGCTGTGCTTCCGTCTTCGCGGGCCCCGGAGACCTCCAGGATGTCCGCGATTCCCGCCGAAGAGAGCGACCAGCTGCTCATCCGACCCCTGTAAGGGAGCGAGCGCCCGGGCGCGGCCGCCGGCCGGGGGAGGCGCGCGCGCAGAGCCAGGGCTGTGGAGCCGCCCGGACCCGCGGGCCCAGGCCCCGGCCCAGCGGCGACCCCGGGAAGAACCTAGTGCTTCTCACCGTCCGGGACCCGACGCGAACCGAGATGTGGGAGCGAGGAAGCCAGTTAGGGGCTCGCCCTGGGCGCCACTCTCGAGGCTCAGGGGGTGGCGGGCTGGTGGGAAGGCGAACCGGAGAAAGACGGAAACTGAGCCCTGGAGGGCCAGAGGGACGCTGCCCTTCTGCGGGACAGGGCCTGCTGCAGTGCGTTTTGTTTGGTGCCTGTGCGGGAGCTTGAACTCGGGGCCTGGGCACCTTAGCTTTTTCACTCACGTCTGGTGCTCCACCGCTTGAGCCACAGCTCCACTTGGCAGGTTTCTGCTGGCTAATACGAGGGAATGGGCTGGCTTTGAGCCGTAGTCCTCAGATCTTAGCATTCTGAGTAGCTAGGATTACAAGTGTGAGCCACCAGCACCCAGCTTCTAACACATACATACATACGTATATATACATACATATGTATATATATATATCTCCAATCCTGGGCCTTGAATCAGGGCCTGGGCACTGTCCCTGAGCTTCTTTTTGCTCAAGGCTCGCACTCTACCACTTGAGCCAGAGCGCCACTTCTGTTTTTTTCTGTTTATGTGGTGCTGAGGAATCGAACCCAGGGCTTCATGCATGCTAGGCAAGTGTTCGACCACTAGGCCATATTCCCAGCCCTCTACAATATTTTGTAGTAGACGGAGAAGTGGATAGTGGATACTTACTCCCACAAATGGGCAATTTGAATCATCAAGCATATTTATTGCTCAATATTGGAAATGTGCACTGCACGAATGCACATCCTTTACATATATGCTCCATCTGTGTTCATTGAGCACCTACTGGGAACAGAGCCCAAGTTTCCCTGTACTTAATTCACACCTGCCATCTCTTCATATTCTGGAAACACTGAGCTAGTGTCAGCACCTCAGCAGGCACAGGACAGAGTTCATTGACAGGTCTTTCGGAGTCAAGCACAGAACTAAGTGGAAAGTACTGGACAGAGGCTAGGGGAATAGCGGAAATTACTTTGGAGCCTGCCCTGAAATCCAGTCTCTACCACTTGGCTAGGACAGCCACCTCACGGGACCCCTTCCTTCATGTGGAAAGAATAACATGCATTGTGAGGAGTAAAGATCTTGGGATGCGTGTGGTAAATGACAACTCTTTAATAGCACAGGTAGGCATTGAACTGCTTGCTTGCCCATTGAGTACAGAAAGGGCTTTCTAGCAGGTGGAAGAGAAGACCTCCTGCATCCTGGAGTACACGTGTGCGAGCTTGAATAGGAAGTACAGGCAGTGCAGGGGCCAGGGGGTTCCAGGCAGAAAAAATGGCATGTGCAAAAATGAGAGTAGTCAACTTGCAGCCAGTTTGCTCAAAGTTACACCTAACATAGCAAAGGAGATATGACAGGTTATCTGGGTCCAATTTATATATCCTATAGAGTTTGGGCTTTCACTATGTCCGTCACAGGAAGCCAACAAGGGAATTGAAGCACATGGGTTGCAGTGGGAATTATATTTCGGAAGGTCACAGTGCAGCAGGTGAATGAAAGATGTCCTCATAGCATGTCATTGGGATGGTCCAAGGTTAAGTGATGAAATCCTGTAATCAGTAAGTTGAAGGACAATAGTGGGAAAGAAATGGGTGTAGGGAAATCTGAAGTCATCAGTATTTTATTACTGATAGCTCTTAGTTACCTGACAGGATCTGTGAAAGCATGCTGAAAAGTGGGGTGTTAGTAAAGAGAGTACAGTAGGTGAGGCAGTATTGGGCGGTATTCAGTTTTGTTTGTACAGCTTTGTTGAGATACACAACATAGCACACAGGTCACTCATTGAAAGTGCAATTCAGTGGGGGTCTGTGAGGCCCAGAGTTTTATAACCCTCACCACTGTAGTTCTAAGACATTCCCATCATTTCAGCAAGAAACCCATCTCTAATAGTAGTCACACTTTTCTCCCAAGCCCCTGTTGCCACTAACCTACTTCCCTAAAGATTTGCTTTACAGTGACATTTGATGTCTGGCTTCTTTCACTTAACGTAGTATTGCCAAGGCTCATGATTTGAGTTTTTATTCATTTGATAAGCATTTCTCAAGGTTAACTGCATGTCAAGCACCATAGTAGCAGTAAAAATGAATATTTCATTCTAGTGAGATGCAAGCCATAAACAATCACTTTAGGTAGCTGCGTTCTGCTACAGTCATGCAGATTGTAGCTAGCTTTGAAAAAACAGGCTTGGGAAGGTAGGTAGTAAGGGAAAGCCTTGGGGAAGATGACATTTGAATGAGATCTGCCTGGTTAAAGGGGCCAGTCATGTGACTTGCGAAGTCAACATTCCAGAGCCAAAGGCTCAGTTTGGCCTATTGAATGTGAGGTGCCCAGCTGAGATCCCAGTTAAGAGGCAATGTATATATCGGAGCACTAGAACATGTGTTTAAGGGAACACTTAAGCACTTGGGAGTCATTGTTGTATCCAAAATGATACAGTTGGGAAGAGGGCCAAGGAGAGAATTGAGAATATTAGCAAGGGTGAAGAGAGAGTCAGGGAGGCAGCTAAGTGTGAAGTAGAGAAGCAAAGCCAAAAGACAGGACCAGAGCATGGCGCCAGAGAAGCAAAGGCAGGCAGAGAACCCAACGGGAGGAATGCTTACAGCTGCCTGGAGAAAGAGTTGGGTGAAGACCACACGTGGCTTTTGGTGCTTGGTAATGGCATTTCAGAGTAGACAGTGGAAGTCAGTCTGCACCGAACTACGGGGACGGAAGACGAGGGAAAGCTGCAGGGAGAGGGCCCAGTTCCTAGAGCGCTGTTGGGGGACGCGATGAAGTGGCACCAAAGGAGATGAGAACTGAGCGGTCTGAATGGGGTTTAAGAAAGACCGCAACCTATTTCCCTTCTCGTGGTCGAGTAGAGGTGAGGGAAACGCCAGTGACAGCATTCGGTTCCCGAAAGGAGGGCATGGAGGGCATAGAGTCACATGCAGGCTCACCTCACAGAGTGGCCTGTTGAAGGAGAAATGGGAAGACGAAAGTCAAGTAAAGAAGATGGAGGACTGGGAGGCAGGGAAGGAGCAAAGCTGGGAATCGTTACGGCAACTGGAAAGCTGAACGGTGGTCACTGAACAGGCAGTATCTAGGGTAGATGAAGTGGAAGGCCTGGGGTTTGTGGTAGCTCCCGTCCACTGTGATTTTTTTGAATCAGTGGCCAACAGTAGGACCCTAGTTTGGGTAGATCCATTTCCTGCTTGTCTCTTTATAAACTGAGTTCTTGAAGTCAGATCACTGAAAATAGGCAGTGGGATGCAATTTTAATTGCAAGAAAGATTGAATTTATTAGGCTCAGGTTTTTTGGGAGGTTTGTTTTGTGTGTGTGCGTGTGTGTGTGTGTGTGGCAGGATTGGTGTGGTGTTGGTTCCTGAGTGTTGGGATTGCAGGCATGTACCACCACACCTGGTTTAAGGCTTGGTTTTGATTTTTTTTTTAATAACTTTATTTTATCCTTGAATTTTTACAGTGGAGCTGGCCAAGAAGTAGGAAGATCATGTATTATTCTGGAATTCAAAGGAAGAAAAATAATGGTAATTATCATTATTATCATTGCTATTATTATTTGATGCTGGGGATTGAACCTGGGGCCTTTTGCATTCTAAGAACATGTTCTACCACTGAACTATTCCCTCAGGGATCATTCATTTTATAGGTTAACAGAATGGCTCTGTCTATACTAGGTGTTAGGTCTTTTCCTAGGAAATTAGTTTTCTACTTAGTTCCCAGAAAAATGTTAAAGAGCATATGGTATGTGCTGTATTATGCTGAGAAAACTAATATACACTTGTACCTCATAGTTTGACAAAGCGCTAAATAATCTAAGAAGATTTATTTTGAGGTTGTAAAAATGTCAAGTCGGGAAGTAGAGCTGTGGCTCAAGTAGTAGAGAGATAGCCTTGAATAGAAGAGCCCAGGGACAGCCCAGGCCCTCAGTTCCAGCTCCATGACCAAAAACAAATTTCAAAAGATGCAAACCAGATCAGAATCTAGTAAATAACAATATTAAGAATAATATGCTAGCCAGGTACCGGTGGCTGAAACCTGTAACTTGAAACTTGTTTGTTTGAAGTCTGTCTTCTGTTCTTGGGAGTGTCTAGCCAACCTCATTATTCTTCCAGAGCTCACGGCTCTGGTCACCCCAAAGCAGCAGGAGCAATTGAGCGCTATAGTACCCAGGTAGGCTTTGGCATTCTTCCTCTCTGAGCCTGAGAAGGAGAGAGATTACAAGATATGGTTTCTAAGGTCCTCAATAGCAGTACTCAAGTTTGTAATCCTAGATTCTTGGGAGACTGAGTTCTGAGGTTGGAAGTCAGCACAGACATGAAAGTCAGTGAGACTCTTACCCCCAACTAACCAGCAAAAAGCCAGAAGGGAGTTGTGGCTCAAGTGATAGAATGCCAGCTTTGAGTAAAATATGCCCAGAGTCAAGGCCCAATACTTGTGCACTTGTACAACCCCCCCACACACACACATAGAAAAGCTGTGCAGTGGCTCGTATGCCTTTGATTCATCTTTAGTCTCTACTCTCCCATCTTGAACAGGTCTATGATACTCACAGTCATCTCTTTAGCCATAAAAGAAGTCCTAATGACCAGCCTGTAAGAATTGCTGACGCCTCTCTTGGCCTTTCCCAGCCAGGGAGCTGCTTCTTCTCATGAGCCTCTCGCAGCACAGTCGGGAGCAGCAAGTCGACAAACTTAAAATGCCTACCATCCTCAAATACCAGAGTTCCTGAAAAAGCTCATTTCTTATAGTGACCCCACCAAAAGCAGGTGGAAAGATATCTTGTGTTTTGCATCTGATGAGATTTAATTGTCAGCTGTGTTCTAAATTTGGGGAGCTAGAGTTGATAATGGACCTTCATATTTAATAAGAATTGCATTTCAAGTGGTTCATATGTGGGTGTTGATAATGTGGGTGGCAGACCAGGTTAATTGGCTGTCTGCTGAATGAATTTCAAGAAAATAAGGTATAGGCAACTCTGACTTTGTTCTCTCTCTTCTAGCTGGACTGTGGGATCCACCCTGGCCTAGAAGGAATGGATGCTCTCCCTTATATTGACTTAATTGACCCTGCCGAGATTGATCTCCTGTTAATTAGTCAGTAAGTCTTTTCCTACAAGAGTTTTGTTTCTAGGTTTGGGTTTGGGTGTGTATATGTATTTGAGCTGGTCCTAGGGCTTGAACTCAAGGTCTGCACACTGTCCCTGAGTTTTTTTGTGCTAAAGGCTAGTGCTCTACCACTTGAGCCATAGCTCTACTTCCAGCTTCTTTTTTTTTATGGTTAGTTGGAGATAAGAGTCTCAGGGGCTTTCCTGCCTGGGCTGGCTTTGAACTGTGATCCTAAGATCTCAGTCAAACAAGTAGCTAGAGTTACAGCTTCAGCCACCGGTACCTGGTTAGCATCTTCTTCTTAATATTGTTATTTACCAGATTCTGAGATTTTGTTTTTTAAAAAAACCAAGAATTTTCTACTACGAAACATACTATAAGTATCTGCCTAAACCAGCACTGCCTTTTATCTTCCTCGGCTAGAAGGGTACTGGGAAAAGCTCACTGGCCCCCCTCTCTGTGCGGCCCACTGTTGGACGGGGAAGGAGGTAGTGAAGATCTCGAATCCCTGTCAGAGCCTTCCAGGATGTCTCTGGGGCCTCACTGCTTGTCCCATTCTTCTAGCACTTCATATAAGCATGGTGACATTCCACTAAACTGTTATCATTGCTGACCGTTTTGTCTACTAATTTACTGAAAACACTTTGCTATTTAAAGAAAAAACAGGGGCTGGGGATATGGCCTAGTGGTAGAGTGCTTGCCTCGTATACATGAAGCCCTGGGTTCAATTCCCCAGCACCACATATTAAAAAAAAAACACAAGACAACTTTACAATTGTTTCCTCTATGCCTCACCCCTGCCTCTGCACACACCTGCTCTTGCTTGACTCCAAGTATTATTACGTAATGGAGGCTTCGGAAGCAGCAGCTTAGCTGCTGGTGGAGCTTGGTGGATCATGTGTGAATTTGTTCCGTCTTGTTTGTTTGAAGCTTCCACTTGGACCACTGTGGAGCATTGCCCTGGTTTCTGCAGAAGACAAGTTTCAAAGGAAGAACATTTATGACACATGCCACAAAAGCTATTTATAGATGGCTTCTATCCGACTACGTCAAAGTGAGGTAAACGGCTTTCATCCCAGCTCTCAAAATAGAGAACATTCCGTGTTTTGAAATACGGTGGTAGTGTGTTACTCTCCAGGTTTAGTCATGCAGGAATGAGCCGTTGTGTGTCAGACCTTGCTGCCTTTATATCCTTTTAGGTTTACACCTTTTTAAGGTGTTGGTAAGTGTACCTGGGCCTACGTCACAAACATGGAGGAAAGGCACTGTAAATAGCATTTCATAATTGTATTACTATTTAAGGTCAAATATTTTTTTTTTTTTTTTTTTTTTTGCCAGTCCTGGGCCTTGGACTCGGGGCCTGAGCACCGTCCCTGGCTTCTTCCCGCTCAAGGCTAGCACTCCGCCACTTGAGTCACAGCGCCGCTTCTGGCCGTTTTCCGTATATGTGGTGCTGGGGAATCGAACCTAGGGCCTCGTGTATCCGAGGCAGGCACTCTTGCCACTAGGCTATATCCCCAGCCCTAAGGTCAAATATTTTAAGCAATGTTACAATAATATTCTTTAAATTTTTATTTTTTGTTATCTGATGAGAGACAATTGCTAAAAATGTTGCATGGGGGAAAAATTTTTAAGCAAATCACAAAACAAGTTTCGTGGGGAATGTCTTGCCAGTTGTAAGAGGAACATCCCTTCCCTATCAGAATGTTTAGAGCATCTGTGTGATACCTGCAGTTCAAATTATTAACCTTCAGACGTTGTCTTAAGCCGTATATGATCGTGTTTGCCTGTAACAGCATTGCAGAGGCTGAGCTAGGAGGACTGTAATTTGAGATTGAGTGCTTAGTGAGACATTGTGTCAAAAGACAACAACAACTGTATCTAAAGTTAACGGTTTAATTCATTAGTAGCAAAGGAGTAGGAAGTTATCCTTAGTATTGCCAGTTAACATTTAAACAGTGCTTACATGCCAAACAGCAGCCTTTGGTCTATTGTAAAACATCTTGCACTCTGTTCCTTTTGTTACCTCTTTCAATTTAGTAATATATCAGCAGATGACATGCTGTATACAGAGACAGACTTGGAAGAAAGCATGGACAAAATCGAAACGATCAACTTCCACGAAGTTAAGGAGGTTGCAGGAATCAAGTTCTGGTGTTACCATGCAGGCCACGTGCTGGGAGCCGCCATGTTCATGATCGAGATCGCAGGGGTGAAGGTAACGTGCCCAGAGAAGCAGACCTTGCTGCGGCCCACCTGCTCGCTCGCCTAGGGCTGCTCTCGGGCTGCACATAGTCACGTGGGAAGCTTTGAGAACCTCCTCCTGAATACGTCTAAGAAATACCGGACCTAGAGGCCTGGCCTTGGCGTTTTCCTTGTGAGGCGACCTTCCTTTGCACCCTGGGGTGGGAGCCAGTGTTCCACGTTTCAGCTAATCTTTTCAACTGCTCGTCTTTGAAACTTTTTGCGCACTGAATTGCACAGTGTATCAAGTCAGCTATTCTTGCACTTTACTGCAGCAGCACAGAAAATGGGCTGGAAGTGGCGCAAGTGCTTATCTGATTTTCATCTGAAACTTGATTTGCCCCTCCTGGCACCTCCTTCATCGCCAGACAGGACTCTGTCCCTCCAGAGATTGCATTCTATCAGCGTGCCCTTTTTCCCTTTCCCCTTACTGAGAAGTACTTGATCAGGACTTGTGGGTGATTCCAGGCTGCTTTCTTCCCATTAGTTAGGAAAGATAACTGGAAAGCAGAGTAGGTGTTGGTTCTATGACTACCTCACACATGGCGAATTAACACACAGCATGGGATCTTGTTCATCAATTGCAGGCTTTGTCATTTAGTTTTGTTACTAGCTTTTTCAAGATTAAAATCTTGACTAGCGGGGGCTGGGGATATAGCCTAGTGGCAAGAGTGCCTGCCTCGGATACACGAGGCCCTAGGTTCGATTCCCCAGCACCACATATACAGAAAACGGCCAGAAGCGGCGCTGTGGCTCAAGTGGCAGAGTGCTAGCCTTGAGCGGGAAGAAGCCAGGGACAGTGCTCAGGCCCTGAGTCCAAGGCCCAGGACTGGCCAAAAAAAAAAAAAAAAAAGAAAATCTTGACTAGCAATATGAGGCCTACCCTGAATCTTAATTTTCTAGTGTTTGTTCTTCTTCCTTCACAGCTTTTATACACAGGAGATTTCTCAAGACAAGAAGACAGACACCTAATGGCCGCGGAAATTCCTAATATTAAACCTGATATACTTATCATTGTAAGTATTACTGCACTGTATTGCGACTAGTGTAATATAGGCAGAATTTTTCTTTTTGTGTGTGTGTACAAGTCCTGGGGCTTGAACTCAAGGCCTTGGTGCTCTACCACTTGAGCCACACCTCCATTCCCATCTTTTTCCTGGTTAATTGGAGAGAAGAGACACAGATTTGTCTGCCTAGGTAGGCCGGCTTTGAACCTTGATCCTCAGATCTCAGTCCCCTGAGTAAATAGAATTGCAGGCATGTGCTGTCGGTGCTCAGCTTGATTCCACTGTCTACAATGTTTGTATTACTTCGAATGCTTTTACTTACTCTTTTTTCCAGTTGACGTGTGTAATAACACTTACAATTAACAACAGGTGCTCAGGTGAAGGACATGTTAACGGAGAAATGAATCTCTTTGCCTCAACATTTTATGAGCATTTAACCCTTCAGGTCTTGAGGGGTGTTGGCCTTGGTCTCACATAGCTGGTCTGTTTTAGGAATCTACTTACGGGACCCATATCCATGAGAAGCGTGAAGAGCGCGAAGCAAGGTTCTGCAACACTGTCCACGACATTGTGAACCGAGGTGGCCGCGGCCTCATTCCCGTCTTCGCGCTGGGCAGAGCTCAGGAGCTGCTCTTGATTCTAGGTATCTGGGAGGCTACTAAGATACATCATTTACTAAGACACCAACATGGCCTTGCTGCGTCATTCCACCTTTCTTGGCTTTGGTTTCTTCATTTACAAACGGGGATATGACTGAGGGCTCGTGGCTCATGCTTGTAAACCTAGCTGCCTGGGAGGCTGAGATTGAGGACTGAGGTTCGGAGCCATCCCGGGCAGGACAAGTCTATGAGACGCTTATCTCCAATTAACTATAGAAGCCAGAAGTGGAGCTGTGGCTCCAGTGGTATAGCGTTGGCCTTGAACAGAAAGCTCAGGGCAGCACCCAGGCCCTAAGCTCAAGCCCCATGACTGGCAAAAAAAAAGATACTGCAAGATGAAGTGTGTCTTTGAGGTATAGACAGTTGTGGACCATTAGTCTGTTATTCAGTAAACATTAAATGAAGCATTTGTTAAAAAAAAAAACCCACCAACAAACACTTCTCTATCTTTGGTCTATGAACACAACATTCTGCTTAATTTTGTTTTCTTAACTCATTACAATATAATTCTGTGATAACTCTTGGTTATGTGAATTTTGAAGTTATTGCTAGGTATCATTTATCGTTTGAATTATATCCAGCATGTAACTGAGCCACGTCGTTTCTTTCAAAATGGCCCTAGATGAGTACTGGCAGAATCACCCTGAGCTGCACGACATCCCCATCTACTACGCATCCTCGCTGGCCAAGAAGTGCATGGCCGTGTACCAGACGTACGTTAATGCCATGAACGACAAGATCCGAAAGCAGATCAACATCAATAACCCCTTTGTTTTCAAACACATCAGCAACCTGAAGGTGAGTCTAGGCGGGGACTGCAGGTCGCTCCTGGCGGTGACAGGCTGGCCGGGTCCTCCTCTCAAGGCCCGCCTCTTCTCGGTCAGCCAGGGTAGTCCTCCACGACAGCAACAGGGCAGCAGCTGGCGTTGTATTTGTTAGAGGCAGGGCCTGGCCACATGGCTCAAGCTGGCTGTGATCGCATTCTCCTTCGGCCTCAACCTCAAGTGCCGGGATCAACGGCATTCTTTGTTTTTTGTGGTTTTTTTTCTTGCCAGTCCTGGGCCTTGGACTCAGGGCCTGAGCACTGTCACTAGCTTCCTTTTGCTCAAGGCTAGCACTCTGCCCCTTGAGCCACAGTGCCACTTCTGGCTATTTTCTGCATCTGTGGTGCTGAGGAATCGAACCCAGGGCTTCATGTATACGAGGCAAGCTCTCTTGCCGCTAGGCCATATCCCCAGCCCCAAACAGCATTCTTTGTTACTTAAGCAGATCTGCCACTTACTCTGAACGGCCCCTCCTCCCAGTGTTTACAGTTGCTAATAACTTGCGGCTCTTGCCATAGGAATTCAGTCTTGACAAGAAAGATGGTATGCTGTCTAACCAGGTTCTCTGCTCTCATCTAAAGCTAATTGTCTTCCTGATTAGTACTACAAATTCCAGATTTAATTTTCCATAGCTTTACTTTTCAAGAGTATTTGATAAAATCTGATTTGATGACTATCCAAAATAACACAAGTTGTAAGTGGCATTCCAGCCCTGAGAATAGTCCTGAAGTGTTTAGCCACATCTGGGGAGTTTGGCGCTGCATCCACCGACTGTTGATCACGTTCCTCTGTAGCCGCTGGTCTGCTGTTGGGTGGTTATACCCTCATACACGACTTCCATTGAAGTAGTCCTTTAAGTGACTCAAGTTTTGATTACTTAAAATGTTGACTAGATTTGCCTCGGGCCCTCTCAGTAGTGTGATGAACCTTCTGGCTCCCATTTGGTTACTTAGAAGTGAGGGACGGTGCTCTGTCAAGCCTGGGTAGCTGATGGCGGGCGCACTGCACCTCCCTTGTTCCTCCAGAGCATGGACCACTTCGACGACATCGGCCCCAGCGTGGTCATGGCCTCCCCGGGCATGATGCAGAGCGGCTTGTCCCGCGAGTTGTTTGAGAGCTGGTGCACCGATAAGAGGAACGGCGTCATCATAGCGGGGTACTGCGTGGAAGGCACGCTCGCCAAGGTCAGTCCGGGTCTCCAGGGACCTGCCGGGTCGTCCCTCCTCAGAGCTGCACGAACCGCACCAGCCTTAGCGACTTGCCACTCAAGTTGCTCCTTCAGAACACAAGTTCTGATTCAAAAAAAAGAGACCGGAGACAGGTAGCTAAAGAGGAACCGGTTCGCGCAGACACTGAGTGACATAACGACACCTAGGAGGTCAGGGCAGACATTGAAGTTTAAGAAGTGCTCAGCTGGTTACAAGTAATACAATGAACAAATGACCGGAAACCATCTGTGTTTGTTCACACTTGAGTGCCCTCATCTAATGGTGAGGTCTACTGATAAAGGTCAATATCTCTCACTCAAAATGCCTAGGACTGAAAAATTATTATTATTTTAAGATTTTGTAATCTTGGGATTTTGGAATATTTGCATAGGCTTTACCAATCGACTGTGCTTATTACTCATTCTACACTCAGAAAATACTGCATTTTGGAGAGTTTTTTTTTTGTTTTTTTAATTTTCATTTTCAGGCTAAGGGTGTTCATCTGTGACGTCTTCCTTTAAAACCCTGTAGAACTGGCCTGACTGACCCATGCCTATCTTCCCAGCTACATGGGAGGCATAGATCAGGTTTGAGGCCAAGCTGGGCAGAATGTTACGAAGGGCGTGTCTCAGCCGACCAGGTGTGGTGATATGCACCTGTCATGATAACTGTGCAGGAAGCACAAATAGGGTAATCACAGAACAGGTCAGCACGGCATACCACAGGACCCCAAATAAGTGAAACAAAGGGGGCCAGAAGCACAACTCAAGAGGTAGCACCCCCTGCCTAGCAAGCGTGAGGCCCTGAGCTCAACCCTTACTACCACCAAAAGCCATAAGTAAGTAAGCTGCAGACTGCTGAGGTTGACCGCCCACCTTCCTATTGGTGTAAAATGCCTGTTCTTAGCTTCTAGGGAAGAAGATGTAGAAGACGTTGGAAGCTTAGACAAAGCTGTATGAACATCTAAGCATTGGAAACTTAGAGACAGTACACAAACATCTCAGCGTTCTGTTCTCTTGTAGTCTTGTTAAGATGTATTTTATACTCAAAAACTGTGATTTCTCATTTTGACCATTTGCATTACTTTGCATTACTCTATAAGGTCAATCAGAGAGAATATTGGTCCTGTGTTTAAAATGGATTTCCCTTAGATAGAAATCCTCCCATCCAGAAAGTGCCTTTCTAGAGTAGGAGAAGAGCTGGGGATGCATGTTGGTTTTCTAAGTGTGTGTCATAGTTTTCACTTCTAAACACACTGAGTTACAGTCAATTTTCTTACTCTCCTGAATAAAGTTTGCTTACCATGAAAATGAGTATTTGGTACTTCCTCAGTGTTATTAGAGTGATCTTTGTGCTTAGCTTATGGCAAAGCTTAACGTAAGAGTGAATGGCTGCATGAAAAACTGAAAATGTGGGCTGGGAACGTGGCTTAGTGGTGGACTGCTTGCTGGGCTCGATTCCTCAGCACCACATAAGCAGAAAAAGCTAGAAGTGGCGCTGTGGCTCAGGTGGTAGAGTGCTAGCTTTGAGCAAAATAAGCTCAGGGACAGTGCCCAGGCCCTGAGTTCAAGCCCCAGAACTGACAGAAGAAAAAGAAATGAAAAAACTGAAAATGTGCCTGTTCTAATTGGACAGTCTGTCTGTTTTCTTATATTTGTTTTTAACAGCATATCATGTCTGAACCTGAGGAGATCACTACCATGTCTGGACAGAAGTTGCCGCTGAAAATGTCGGTTGATTACATTTCTTTCTCTGCTCATACAGATTACCAGCAAACCAGCGAATTTATTCGGGCTTTGAAGCCGCCTCATGTGGTTAGTGTGTGAATTTGCTCTATAGTGAGTTTAGTTACTCTGAAAGAAGAAAAGGCATGCCCTGAAGCCCCCCAGGCCGGCCCAGCAGCCCTCTGTGCCCTTGCTTTGACCTTCACCCCCCCCCACACCACCCTCGTGTTAGGCAAGCACACACTCACCCCCTTCAGTTCCTGCGGCCCTTCCTCCGGTCTCCGCTCAGCTCAGCTCAGCTCAGCCCCTGTTGATTCGTTTGCCGCAGCCTGCCCAGTAACCTAAGAGCCAGGCTTCAGCCGCTTGTTTGAAGTCAGCTCATTCCTTACCTGCTGTGTTTCCCTGAGCGAGCTGGTTGCCTCTCTGTACCTCATCATAGGTAGGGATGGTAATACTACACAAGGCCATCGGGACAACGAAGTAAGAAAGCATTTCATAGGATAATTGGTTAATAACGTATGGAAAAGCAAGAGTGGACAAAGCAAGAATAATTTGAACAGAGAAAAGTCATTATAGTGAAACAGATATGACACATCGCTACATGAAGCCCCTTATTAATATCACTTACCTGTCTCTTTAAGCTTTGTGTAATAAAATAGTTATATGCTTTGATGGAGTTAGCAAGAAAGAGAAACTGAAAATACTATGTACTTTTAATCAGAAGAATACCGTGGAACTTAGGTCTGTAGAAAATAGATTTTAAAAATTCCCTTTTGACATGTAAAAAATGTAGTTTGGAGGAAATGGTTGGTTTGTTACCACAAAATGTTTTTATTGAAAATGTGTGTAACATACAGTATGTATTTTCGTGTAAATTCGGTGGCATTAGGCCATTTCACAGTCAAAACTTCCCATTGCGCCACCCAAACCCTGCCCAGCGGTCCCCGTGCTCTGCTCTCGGCCCTCGTGACGTGACCGCTAATGGACGCGCTTGCCGTCTCTCTGTGACCTGGGTGACTGTGTAGGTGCTTTCCGGGTTCATCTGTGTCGTGGCGTGTGACCCGACCGCGTGCCCCGTGCCAGGTGATGGATGCTCCAGCATGTGCATGCGTCACTTTACCCGCCAGCCCATCGCTGCGGCCTGTGGCTTGGACGAGCGTTTCTGGGGTGCGTCGAGCATCCTCTCACGTACTCCCCGTTAGTCTGTAGGTGCTCAGGGGCCCGAGCGTCGCCCCTTCAGTGGTCAGGTTCATGGGTGGACACGTCATGTGTCGCATGTACGCGTGGCGTGCATGGCACTCCGCGTTTTTCTGGTTGCCTTGGCCGTGGCCGTTCTCGGGTCGTCAGCCAGGAGGATTCCGTCTTCTGCTTGCTCTGTCGTCCGGTTCATCTTTGCTGTCCGTGCTCTTCTCTGCGCACTGGGAAGCCCTGGATTCCCGCAGCAACCCGCCGCCACAGCCTCGCTCTACAGCCACGCTTGCGTCCCAGCAGGGGCGGGCAGTAATAGCCGGCATTTGCTTGTTGAGTGTGTGCATTGAGTGTGTGCATGTGCCAGGCGCCCCACTAGTGATTCACGTGAGGTGACTTGGTTAATCGTAACCACCGGCCACCCGAGGTGAGGCCTGACACCGCTAGCACACGCCAGCGTTCCGTGTTCACCCCAGGTGACGCAGTGGTGAGCCTCTGCCCGGGAATGACGTAACAGCCACACGTCACCAGCCCGGCGGGAGCGGCTAGCCAGTGGGCCAGAGCTAGGACAAGAGGTGTTACAAAAGCGGACAGAAAGCCAGCATTGCTGTGTTTGCCTGGAATCCCAGCACAAAGGAAGCTGAGGCAGGAGGACCGAGAGTTAGAGGCTAGCCTGGACTGCACAGTGAGCCTCTGTCTCAGAAAACAACTACAGCCAATAAAAGAAAAATGGAAAAAAAAGGACTGGTAGCCAGTGCCCTCCGACAGTTCATTTGGTCCTGAAGCCCTGTGTTCACTTTGCTTCAATGAAGAAGCTCCTCTCAGAAGCGACTCCTTCCCCTCGTGAAACCTTTCTTTTATGCTGTACGTTAACTGAGAAAGCAGGAGTAGCTCCAGACCGTTGCGTGTGGGGTTGCGGGGAAGGCAGGGTCAGCCTGGTCCAGCCCTTCCCCACGGTGGACAGGGAAGCCTGGGAACAGAAGAGGGCGGGTCTCACTAGCGACACTGCCAAGACGCTTCTGTACACAAAACGGGCAGGAGAGGCTCTCAAAGCAGAAGGAAGAGGTCTGTGCAAGTCTGGCCGCCGGCCCTTACAGCTAGTAGTGGAGTCAGTCTTCAGGTCTTTCGTGAATTTAATGCACTTAAAGGCCGTCATTTTCCTGAATGAAAGATATTTCTCTTGTAAATTTTGTTCTGTGTAGATTTTGGTCCATGGGGAACAGAATGAAATGGCCAGACTGAAAGCAGCACTGATTCGAGAATACGAAGATAATGACGAAGTTCACATAGAGGTTCACAACCCTCGGAACACAGAGGCGGTGACCTTGAACTTCAGAGGGGAGAAGCTGGCCAAGGTAAGCGTGACGCCCCCTCATCCTCGCCGTGTCTTCTGTGGGGGAGGTATTCTCTATGAGAAGATGGCTTTCAGAAGGTTGAGGCACGGGGACCCACGAGTGCCAGACCGGCCTGGCCAAATGCAAGACCCACTCTACAAGGGAAAGGGGAAAGAAACCCCACCTTTAGTCACATCTCTTGGGGTGCTCATTTCCGTCCTCTTAGGATGCTACAGAGATCTAAGCCTGATGCCGCTGCACTTCTTTTGCAATACTGTCACTTCTCCAGGTGGAAAATTTTGAGATAGATTACATCTTAACACACTTGATTCTTTAATCAACATCTCCACCTTGTGAAGGTAAACGGGCATTACAGTTGCACCATAGCCAGTGCGAAGCTGTGCTCACCTCTCGTAAGAATCTGAAGATAGGCCATGTCTCTATGGATGCGTGCTTGGTCTGGCTATGATAGAACACAGAAAAATTGTCTTAAGAAATCCTCAGTTTTTATGGTAAAATATAATGCAGAATTGAAAACTGAAAAAAAAAAATTGACATAGTTAACACCTTATCTAGGATTTTGGAATTCTGCAAGCACTTTGTGTTTTCTGGGTTTTAGTTCAGATGTTTTTATTTTTTTGTAAGATATGTCTAAGGCAAACGTTTACACAGTTTATCTAAAATGATCAGCCGTCCGCTCACTTTATATAGTGCACACCAAGGCCGAGGGGAAGCCGCGGCTGGTGGGCAGCCATTCTTACAGTTGAAGTAAGGGAAAACAAACAGAAACCTCAGCCGAGGCTTTGCTCGGGGAAGCAGGCCGCGGTGGCCACCGCTGAGTCCCCGGCCCACCAAGCCTTCCAGGGCTCCACATGGGCCCGGCAAAGAACCCCTCAGGCTCGGCCTGTGGGGCTGGCAGCGGCCGGCAGCTGTAGCCACACTTGACGAGATGCCACACTGAGCCAGTGAGAAGCTGAGCTGAATAATCACCATTACGTTGTTGCGAGTCATGTCAGTTACTTAAAAGCACTGGCAGCCGGGCGCAGCTCAGCAGGCTTGCCTGGCGGGCCGTGGAATGGAGCCCTGGTGTCGCCAAAAAGTTCAAGATTCGGGGTAGCAGGGAAAGGAGGGGTGACTGGCGGAGGGTGGGGCTTGCTTCAAGGCACACCCTGAGGTGTACGGAAATACCCGGTGAAACACCCTCATACTACAAGTGTAGATGAACTCAAGCATGTTTTAAAATGGAAGGTAAACGCACTAGCTTTGGGTTTTTTTTGTTTTTTTCCTGTTTTTAAAATCCCGGTCTGGGAGCAAAGCTCCTTCCCCAAAAGTCAGCAGCCTCGCAGCCACGTGAAGTAGAGCCCTCGCCGTCCCTCGCCATCGCGGTGGCCAGGACGGGTGTGTGTTCTCGCTTAGGCCGCGGTGGCCAGGACGGGTGTGTGTTCTCACTTAGGCCGCGGTGGTCAGGACGGGTGTGTGTTCTCGCTTGGGCCGCGGTGGTAGGGACGGGTGTGTGTTCTCACTTAGGCCGCGGTGGTCAGGACGGGTGTGTGTTCTCACTTAGGCCGCGGTGGTCAGGACGGGTGTGTGTTCTCGCTTAGGCCGCGGTGGCCAGGACGGGTGTGTGTTCTCGCTTAGGCCGCGGTGGCCAGGACGGGTGTGTGTTCTCGCTTGGGCCGAGGTGGCCAGGACGGGTGTGTGTTCTCACTTAGGCCGCGGTGGTAGGGACGGGTGTGTGTTCTCGCTTAGGCCGCGGTGGCCAGGACGGGTGTGTGTTCTCACTTAGGCCGCGGTGGTAGGGACGGGTGTGTGTTCTCGCTTAGGCCGAGGTGGTCAGGATGGGTGTGTGTTCTCACTTAGGCCGCGGTGGTAGGGACGGGTGTGTGTTCTCGCTTAGGCCGAGGTGGTCAGGATGGGTGTGTGTTCTCGCTTAGGCCGCGGTGGCCGGGACGGGTGTGTGTTCTCGCTTAGGCTGCGGTTGCTAGGACGGGTGTGTTCTCGCTTAGGCCACAGTGGTCGGGACGGGTGTGTGTTCTCGCTAAGGTAAAGGTGCACAGGCTGTCATCCCGAGAGTCTACAGGGTGGTGGGTGGGAGGAGGAGCCTTTGGGAACTGCCCCCCGCCCCCGTGCCTGTGAGGGCTTTGAGTCTGAGCAGCCACCCCTGCTGTCCAGCGCACCCCGCTCCCCCTCGACCTTCCCCATGAGCTCGGCACCGCCCCGCGCCGGCAGCCGCACCTCCTCTAGCTAGCGTGCCTGGGCTGGCTGTCTTTGACAAGCTGTTTGTTCTTCAATTGCACTGTTCTTGTTGTTGCTGTTGTTTTAGGTGATGGGCTTTTTAGCAGACAAAAAGCCAGAACAAGGCCAGCGAGTCTCAGGAATACTTGTTAAAAGGAACTTTAACTATCACATCCTTTCTCCTTGTGACCTGTCCAGTAAGTATCCTTTTCAGTGTCAAGTAGAATTTGACCGCAGCATGGAAAAAATGTCCTTAATCTAACAGCCACACTTTAACACCTCAGTAGTATCACGAGAATTGGTGACAGTAATCTAAATAGCTTTGCAGAAAAATAAACCTTCCCTGGACTCTACTGAGTCACTTAAGTTATTTGGGAACCACTCTTTTTTTTCTTCTTTGCCAGTTTTGGGCCTTGAACTCAGTGCCTGCTTGCTGTCCCTTAGATTTTTTTGCCACTCTGCCACTTGAGCCGTAGCTCCACTTGCAGCTTTTTTGCTGGTTGACGGTAAGTCGCTTGGTCTTTCTCGTCCAGGCTCCTGCGTAGCTGGGATCACAGGAGTGAGGCTCAGCTGCCGCCGGCTGTCACCATTCTTCTCACGTTGAGAACAAGTTCACCCCTGAGGCTGGCCGACCCACCCTTGCTGTCCTTGTAGCTACCTGTTGGCTGCCGTGTGTAACAGAGCGCAGGGTTCTTCTTTCTGGGCTGTGTTTGGCCCCTCCCGGGGTGCTGTTACTTGGTTTGGTTTGGTTTGTTGTGGTCCTGTTGATGGAACCCGGGCCTTGTGCATACCAAGCAGGCACTCTACCACTTCACTACATCTCCAGGCCTTTCTATTTATTTCGATGCAGGGTTTCACTTGTGATCAAGTTCAATTAAACATTTGGTGTTTTTTGTTCTTTTTTTGTCAGTCATAGAGCCTGAACTCAGGGCCTGGGCTCTGTCCCCAAGCTCTTCAGTTGAAGGCTAGCGCTCTACCACCTGAGCCACGGTGCCACCTGTGGTTTTCTCTGGTGGTTAATTAGAGATTAGATTCTCAAGGACTTTCCTGCCTGGGCTGGCTTTGAACCACAATCCTCATATCTCAGCCTCCTGAGTAGCTAGGATGACAAGCCTGAGCCACCAGCACTCAGCTGACATTGGATTTTTTTAATGACCTGTAGATTTTTAAGTTTGTTATTGGTGTTGGGACTTGGTGTGAACAAAACATGCCCTCTGTTCCCAGAGTTATACCCCAATCTTTAATGGCCTGTAGTTTCTGTCTCTTGCTGGACCTACGTATTCTTTACCATTCTAAAAGAATACCCGGAAGTAGAGAACAAAATCTGTTAGGTTTTAAAAGAGGAAAATTAGGAGTGGAGTCTGGTTCAAGTGGTAAAGCACCTGCCAAGCAAGCACAAGAGTCTGAGTTCAAACCCTGAGCTTGCAAAACTAAAGGGGGAGGGGGAGAGATTAATTACAGCCTAATTTTAGCATTACATCAGACTTGCAAATAGGAATCACCAACCATACACCACACTGCAGTCTGTAAGGAAAAAAGTGAAAATCTGCACAAAGCTAAAATGGGTTACATTTAAGTTTGTAAATTGCTTTTTTCCAAAGTGTATACGCGTTTCCATGTGAGATTTGTCTACGTATATTTAAGCCATTGATAGATACTTTTCCATAGTATTATCTTTTAATAAATAGTGCATTTAGTTGTACTTGTATTTGCTAATGAATTACAAGTGTTTTATGAAGTAAGCAATAGCAGCGGAATTCAGGCATTTATCTGTGAGATTCGCCAGCTATCACCTTTCAGCCCCTGACTGTGTCGCCTGCTCCTTGCTGGGCAGGCTGAGGGCCCTGACGCTTCGGCCAGGCTCTGGGCACCAGGAGCCCCCACGCCCCGTGCTGGCCGTGACTCCCCCGCGTTCCGAGGAGGGGCCTGTGGACTCCCAGCACGCGTGCGTGCGCGTGTGCGGAGAGCAGGAGGGCTGCCAGTCAGCCAGCAGGAAAGAGGCCGCTCCACGGGCCTGGGGGTCCAGACAGACGCTCCTTCCTCGGCCCTCCAGGAGCTGGGGCTACAGCGGGGGCCGCCGTGCCCGCATGGTATGTCCCCTTAAAGTGTATTTGTTCTGATTTCCTTTTCCAGATTATACTGACCTGGCCATGAGTACCGTGAAGCAGACCCAAGCCATTCCATACACGGGGCCCTTTAATCTGCTTTATTACCAGCTGCAGAAACTGACAGGCATGTCTGCTTACGTTGTTCTCCCCCACCCCCTCTCCCGCCCCCCGCGTCACTCTGTAGAGACTGGTTTAATATAGGTGTATAACATCATGTGCTTTGCTTTCCCTTTTTCAGTAAGCTACTTCTCCTTCTATAAATAGATGTTGTTTAATTTTGATAATCGTCTCCAGATTTTTTTTTTTTTTTTTGCCAGTTGTGGGCCGTGAACTCAGGGCCTGAGCACTGTCCCTGGCTGCTTTTTGCTCAAGGCTAGCACTCTACCACTTGAGCCACAGCACCACTTCTGGCCTTTTCTATATATGTGGGGCTGAGGAATCAAACCCAGTGCTTTGTGTATACAAGGCAAGTACTCTACCAATAGTCCATATTCCCAGCCCCTCCAGATTTTATTTTTACGTCACATCTTAATGTCATCTGTTATCTTTAAGTGAAATTTCTGAAAAATTGACTGTGCCTAACATTTTTATCTGCTTTTTTCTTTGTCCGGTGGAAATAATTTTTCTGATTCCATTAGCACGTGTCTATACAACAGGTTTTGCAAGAGGTCCTGCCCACTGGCCAAAGGCCAGGGAGAGGATTTTGCTTGAAAGGCTTTGTTCATTTAACATGATCAGTGGCAAGACCTATACAAAGTGTGATGTGTTCCTAACCAAGCAAGAGCGGGTCAGATCATAACACTTTCCGTTACGGCGCTCTTCATCGTTCATGTAGTACCGCAAGGGCATGACACAAACCGTGCACACTGACATTACAGTTAGGGGTCACACGCACACAGGCAGTTAGCGCGGTGTGTCTGAACTGACGCTCAATTATTGAGCAGACATCAGGAAGACCAGTGAACTCTGCCCTTCCACAGTAGATCTTCCTGGGCGGTGCTAGAACCCAGGGCTCGCAATCACTGTGGAAGTAGTTGGAGCGCTTATTTGTGCTGGTGGATGGCCAAGTGTCTGTGCCAGTGTAGGTGTTTCAGTATCACTTACATGTGTTACTGATAGATTCCTTGTGTGTGTATGTGCTGGTTCTAGAGCTTGAACTCGGCCTGGGCACTCTCTCTGAGCCTCTCTTACTCAAGGCCAGTGCTCCACCACGTGAGCCACAGTTCTACTTCTGCCTTTTTGATGGTTTACTGGAGATAAGACTCTCACAAAGTTTCCTATGCAGGCTGGCTTCGAACTGCAATCCTCAGATCTTAGCCTCCTAAGTAGGATAGAATATTGTCCAAAGTAAATTCTACCCAGTAAATCCTTGTTATATGAATTTTTTTTTTTTTTTTTTTTTTTTGGCCAGTCCTGGGCCTTGGACTCAGGGCCTGAGCACTGTCCCTGGCTTCTTCCCGCTCAAGGCTAGCACTCTGCCATCTGAGCCACAGCGCCGCTTCTGGCCGTTTTTTTTTTTTCTGTATATGTGGTGCTGGGGAATCGAACCTAGGGCCTCGTGTATCCGAGGCAGGCACTCTTGCCACTAGGCTATATCCCCAGACCCTGTTATATGAATTTTGACAATGTCTTGGGATCATTAGTTTAAGCAATTAACATAAAACTTATATAAGTGAGGGTTTTTTTATTATGTTATTATGTAGCAGCTTTATATCAGCTCTCTGTAAACAAATGTCTAGAAGTTTGTAAGACCTTTATGTAACTGTTACAATTACCTTGTTTGTTTCAGGTGATGTAGAAGAGTTAGAAATTCAAGAAAAGCCTGCTCTGAAAGTGTTCAAAAACATTACTGTGGTTCAGGAGCCGAGCATGGTGGTTCTGGAGGTGAGAGGGGGCACGCACGTTAGCCAAGGAGAGGGTGGGGTCCTCTCCAGGGAAAATGACCCCCGACGGTATGCATGTGTTTGTCTTTTCTTCCCGCTGGGCATTGCTTACGTAGTTCCCAGAGCACAGAAGCCACTAGCGAATTGTGGCTCCATTTCCATTTGTGTGGTAAGTGAGAGTTATCATAGAAGTCTCGGGACGTGGCCAGCTCAGGGTGTCTCCCACTACATGGAAACACTGTAAACTTTAATTCTCTTACATGTAAAACCACCTCAGCCTCACGGAGTGCTCTGTACACGAGTGATACTTTGAAGTGGCTCAACTCCCAAAAGGTTAGCAGTGCTGATTTAGGTGAAACCAGATGCAAAAGAATTGGGTCGTGAGGCCGTCTGGGCGGCGGAGTGCTGGCCCGCCCCGTCCTCCGGCACGCACGCACGCACGCACGCACGCACGCAGGCACGCACGCGTCTCCGCTGCCTCTCGCCACCCGGCCCGAGCCTCTGCGTGCGGCGCTGGCCGGCGGGGGCCTGCTGAGTCTCCAGGACTCTGGCAGGCGGTGCTGGTGCCGGTGCTGGGCGGCCCGTCCGGGAGCGCGCGTTCCCCAGGCTTGGTAAACTGAGACTCATCGCCCACGTGTGAATCGGGGCTGGAACTTCACTAAAGGAAATGTGAAGTCACACAGGCTAACGTGTAAAAGGCTAACATCAGAGGAAGAGGAAACGTTAGAGACATTACGTGACTCTTACTCCTAAGTACTGTCGGGCTTGGTTTTGTGTAGAGTTGTCAAAGGAGTTCTTGGAGCAGGGTTTTCAGGGTCAGGAGTGTGGAGAGGTGACACAGATAGGGACAGCCTTGTTCTGGAAGTCACTCACCTGGTCCACCCACACGTGGACGGTGGGGGCCTTGTCTAGAGCCCCGGACACCTGAAAGCTGACCAGTGGATCCGCGAAACAGAATATGGAAGAGCCGCCTGCCCTCCCGCTTGCGGGGGTGGAATGTGGAAGAGCCGCCTGCCCTCCCGCTTGCGGGGGTTGAATGTGGAATGGCTGCCTGCCCTCCCGCTTGCGGGGGTTGAATGTGGAATGGCTGCCTGCCCTCCCGCTTGCGGGGGTGGAATGTGGAATGGCTGCCTGCCCTCCCGCTTGCGGGGGTGGAATGTGGAAGAGCCGCCTGCCCTCCCGCTTGCGGGGGTTGAATGTGGAATGGCTGCCTGCCCTCCCGCTTGCGGGGGTGGAATGTGGAATGGCTGTCTGCTCTCCCGCTTGCGGGGGTCGAATGTGGAAGAGCCGCCTGCCCTCCCGCTTGCGGGGATAGCGCCACATCCGAGCTGTGCCTGCCCTGTGGCCAGCCTGGGTTCCATCACAGCACGGATGCACCTGAGCATGTCCTTGTGAACCTCTCACCACACCGCCTGTGCTACGCACACCAAATCATTAGGAATTGAAGTTCAAAGCCAGCACCAGCAACTGTCTTACACATGCTGAGTCCGCTTTCGGTTTTGGAAACCAAAGCCAACAGTCCTGTTTGTTAGGAGAATGAAGGGACCACACGGATAGACCCCTTCGCCGCAAGCAGGTGCTAACGAGCTGAACTTTCCTGAGTCCAGCATTGCTCATCCCAGTGAGCAGGTTGTCAGTTTCGGTGAGGATGGTAGACAGACAGACGGACACAGCACCTGCCTGTCTGCAGCGCCATGGCTGGGGGGGGTAGAGTACAGCCTGTGTTTGACCTCAGCTCTGTTTTCCTAACTCTGCCTTTGCTTTCCAGTGGCTGGCAAACCCTTCCAATGACATGTACGCCGACACCGTGACAACCGTGATTCTGGAGGTTCAGTCAAACCCGAAAATAAGGAAAGGTGCAGAATTACTCCATTTGTGTCGATTTCCTCTTCCATTTCCTCCCTATTTCTGTAAGCTAAGCAGCAGTTCTAAACAGAACACCAAATCTCCTGATTCCTTAGACCGCTGTCTGCGGGTCGGGCTAGCTGTGTGTAATCACACCGGCATGTGCGCAGCCGCTCCTGCCTGCCCCGCCCTTGCCTCTAAGCCTGTGTTTATCTCTGCCCAGGCATATGTGTTTCTAGAAGGCAACAAATGGTCAAGCCTGAATTGTTTTTTAAACCATTCAGCCAGTCTGTGTCTTTTGATTGGAGGATTGAGACTATTAACATTTGGAGTTAAAAGACAGTGTGTAGTATTTCCTGCCATTTTGTTGGATTTGTGATGTTTGATTCTGCCTTACTCCTCCTTTTCATGATTGTATTTCTCTCCCTGTCCTGGGTGTAAGATTTCTTGAAGTATCTGCTGTAGCACTGGTAGGTATTTAGTGATAGGCCAGGGCATCCTTAAAACCCCATATTCAGAGCTGGGCACTGGCAGCTTATGCCTGTAATCAATAGTTACTCAGGAAGCTGAGATCTGAGATCGTGGTTCCAAGCCAGCCTGGGCAAGAAAGTCTGTGAGATTCTTAGTTACAAAAAGCCAGAAGTTGGGGCCCCAGAGGGGGCTGGGAATGTGGCTTAGCGGTAGAGTGCTTCCCTAGCACGCATGAGGTCCTAGGTTTGATTCCTCTATACAACATAAACAGAAAAAGCCAGAAGTGGCGCTATGGCTGAAGTGGTAGAGTGCCAGCCTTGAGCAAAAAGAAGCCAGGGACAGTGCTCAGGCCCTGATGAGTTCAAGCCCCAGGACTGGAAAAAAAAAAGCCAGAAGTGGAGCTGTGGCTCAAGTGATTCAGTGCTAGCTAGCCTTGACTACAAAGCCCAGCAATAGCGCTCAAGCCCTGGGTTCAAGCCCCAACACTAGCACAATAAATAAAATAACCCTTTAGTGAGGGTGGCGTATCTTGCTGGATTGTGTGGTATTTTAAAGCTCTTTCTGTGGTTCCTTAGTAGGAACGTGAGGTAAAGTGATGGAAATGTGTTTGCCTTAGCAAGCACGTGGCCCACATGCTTGCTGGTCCCTTGTCTGTAGTGAATCTGCCCTTATCAAGTAGTCGCCCTGTGGCGGGGTGCCAGGGGCTCACGCCTGTCACCCCAGCTACTCAGCAGGCTGAGATCCGGGCCTCGAGGTGCAAAGCCAGCCAGGGCAGAACCTTCCCCGCGAGACTCGCACCTCCCACTAACCGCTCAACAAGTGCAAGCGGGGCTGGCCTCGAGGAGGCCGCGCTCGCCCGGCGCCGGAGACCCTGCGGTCACGCCCGCCACCCACCAAACAGAACCCTAGGCGGCTCATGGTGAGGCTGGGTGGGGCCGGGCGGCTCGGCGGCGGGAGACTGAGCGCGCCCCGTCCCGTCCGTCTGTCCAGGTGCCGTGCAGAAGGCGTCCAAGAAGCTGGAGATGCACGTGTACAGCAAGCGGCTGGAGGTGATGCTGCAGTAAGTGCCCCCCCCACCCCCCCAGTCCCCCCACCCCCCCCCCCCCCGCGTGTACAGCAAGCGGCTGGAGGTGATGCTGCAGTAAGTGCCCCCCCTGCCCCCCCACCCCCCCCAGTCCCCCCACCCCCCCCCCGCGTGTACAGCAAGCGGCTGGAGGTGATGCTGCAGTAAGTGCCCCCCCTGCCCCCCCAGTCCCCCCACCCCCCCCCGCGTGTACAGCAAGCGGCTGGAGGTGATGCTGCAGTAAGTGCCCCCCACCCCCCCCCCCGCGGCCCCCATCAGCCGCTCCCCCCCCCCCCCCCCCCCCCGAAGCCGCCACTGTCCCGCTGTGTCCTGGCCCTGCATCAGCCGGCCGCGCCGGGTGCACGGGAGCGGGGAGCGGGGAGCGCCAGGCCGCGCGCTCTGGGGAGGGGGCGCTCCTGCGAAGCCCCTCTGGGTACCGAGCGTGTCATGGGACCCCTCACACTCGCCTCGAGCGCCGAGTGGGCCTCGCGCCCTCCCCCCGGGCGCCTGATTTCCCGATGGTTCTCCCGGTGACACACTCGGTGGCCCTGCTTCCCGGTGAGTGAGGAATCGAGGAAGAGCGTAGGTCTAGAAGCTTCCTGCTTGGGCGCGTGTGGCCCCCTCCCCAGCACAGCCGCCCCGTGCGGGCTGCACTCGCCGCTGACGCCGCCTGTCTGTCTGTTTTAAGGGACATCTTTGGAGAAGACTGTGTCAGCGCCAAGGACGGGCCCTTCCTGAGCGTCACGGTGGACGGGAAGACGGCCAGCGTGAACCTGGAGACGCGGGTGCGCGGCTCCTCCCTTTCACCACCGTGACCCCTGACCCGTGACCCGTGACCCATGCCTGCTTTGGTTCTTGCAGCTCAGCATTTTCTTCCAGGGCGCCGCTCGCTCCTGCCACACGCAGAGTCTCCGAGTTGTCGTGTGGCGGGCTTCCCCTCACCGCGTGTGACGTTCACGAGCTGAGTGGGAAGGCGGCTCTGCCGCACAGGGCCGCGGCGGAGGAATCTAGTCATTCGACTAGACACCGTCCTCCATTCAAATTGCTTTTGTGTAATGAGTTGTGCAGTGCTTTGGGAAAGCACTAGGCTTATTTGACCTCAGCAGACAAACGAGAACATGAGCCAGATCATTGACTAGAGAAGCAAGTAAACCAAAAATGGTTCCGAAACATTAATAGAGGAAACACGGTCGTGGCGTGGGAACTGCCACCGCTTAAGTGGCCCCCGGAGAGACGATCAGGGACCCCAGAAGCCGCAGCTATGCTCAGGCACGGGGGGAGGGGGGGGTGTGCACGGAGAGCGGGAGTGGAATGAGGTGGCGCCCTCCTCCTCCAACATGCCATGGAGGGCCTTCACCCACTGGATTCCACCTGCTGGACTCAACCAAAGGAAAGCCACGGTCAGTGATGCCTGGTTTAGCATTTATCAAACGACCTAGCAATGTCACCTGGCTTGGTGCATACAGGTGTGCCAGGCCCTGCCAAAAAACAAAAGGGAAAGGTAAGAAGCAAGAATCTGAAATACCCAAGAGGAAATAGGCATTGACCAGCATGTGTGGCGCATGCTTGCACTGGGTGCCGCAGGCCCTGACCTCAGAGAATGGCGCGGACTGCCCACTCCGTGTCCCTATGAGGAGAACGTGACACGAGAACACTTAGGTGATGCAGATTATCCCATTGTTTTTAAAAAGTATATGCATGAAGCTAAGAGTCTAGAATGTTCTACCTGAAATGTTAACAGTGGTTATCCTTAGGGTATTAGGTCTTAAATTGTTTTAGTGAGGGAGGACTACAGCGTTTCTCTCTGTGTGTGTGTGTGTGTGTGTGCGCGCGTGTGTGTGTGCGCGCCAGTCCTGGAGCTTGAAATCCGCCTAGGCACTGCTCCCCGAGCTTCTTTTGCCCCAGGCTGCCACTTGAGCCACAGTTCCATTTCCAGGTTTTTGGTGATTAATTGGAGCTAAGAATCAGGGACTTTCCTGCCTGGGCTGGCTTTGAACTGTGATCCTCACATCTAACCCTGCTGAGTAGCTAGGATTACAGGTGTGAGGCACTGGTGGCCAGCCTACATGATTTGTGATTTGTGATTTGTGAGTGCGTCCACACAGTGTTTTGTAGTTGAGTTTTAAGAAGTAATTATCAAGGCTGGGTGACTCAAGTGGCAGAACACCTGCCTAGCAGGCGCGAGGCCTTGAGATTCATTAAGTCCAATATAATAGCAGATGTTGAGTAGATTCCCACAGGATTGCTCGATTTATCACTGGTCATTCACTTTGAGGTAAACGTGTTCAATTCTCTTATTCTCCTTCCTTCACCTTACATTCCCTCCTCCCAGCCCGTGCCCAGTCTCCAGTGTCTCCCCTCCCCCCCTTTCCTTCATCCTCAGCACGGAAGGACATGTTTGTGCTTTCACTTGCAGACTGTGGAGTGTGAAGAAGGAAGTGAAGACGACGAATCCCTCCGAGAAATGGTGGAGCTGGCGGCACAGAGACTCTACGAGGCCCTCACTCCAGTCCACTGACCGGCCACTGCGTCCCTGCGGAAAACTCACACACCTGACTCCACTTGTGTTCCTTCAAATAAAATACCTTCGATTCTCCGGGTTAGCCCCGAGAAACATCACATGACTTGTATTCCAGTAGCTTCAATCTGGCTTAATATGTCCAGTATTCTGGAACTGCTTAATGAACTGCCCAGTAACTTAGAATCCAAAGGAAGAGAAATGTAAATGGTTCCTATTTTCATATCTGTATTGAATTTCACTCAGTGGGATTTTCTTGTCCCGTCCCTGATGACATTAAATTCCTTGGCCACATCCCTTCATTGGCGTGCTGATAAAATCACTTCGTAGCTCGCAGTTTCTTGGCACAGAGCCCACGCCCTCATTTCAGGGACCCTGAGGCCGCAGTGCTTCTGGCGCCCCTTGGGGTCTGACTTGCCTGCCCCCCCCCCCCGCCCTCGTGTAAAGTGAACACTTCTAGAAGACACTTTGCTCGCCTCGGCTCACGCCAAAGGCGCGGGGATCCCCTTCAACGAGGGTCAGAGCTGGGGCGAGCGCTCGGGCCGCCTCGCGGGGTGGGGAGGAGGGCGGGGGCAGCCCAAGCTGGGCCTGGGCCTGCGGGCGGGAGGCGGGGGGAGAGGCCGGCTCCCAGCTCCCCCGCCTCCTCCCGCTACTTCAGCCCCGCGGCCCCGAGCGGCCGGGCGCGCGCCTCGCGGGGAGTGAGTCCCGACGCCCGGGGCGGCCCCGGAGGCCGAGCTCCACCGGGAGGCGCCCAGCGCGGCCCGGCCCCGCCGACCGCCCGCGGCTTCGGCCTGCGGGACCCGCGTGCGGGAGGCTGAGCGGCCCGCGGAGCCCGGCGGGGAAACCCGGGCTGCGGGACGGCGGCTCGCCCCAGGCCCGCCGGAAGTGCGGCGTGCCCCGCCCCCGGAAGTCCCGCCCCGGCCCGCGCGGCTTTTCCGCCCGGGGACCATGGCGCTGCCCGGGGCGGCGGCCGGCGGCGGGCGTCCGCTGCGGTGGCCTCGCGTGCTGCTCTTCGGTGACTCCATCACCCAGGTATCGGCGCCCCGGGAGGCGCCGAGGGGGCGGCCGGCCCCGCCGCTCGCGTCCCCCGGGCGGAGCCGGGCCCTGCGCTCGCTCCAGGCTAGCGCTCCGCCCCCGTAGGTGCGGCGCCGCGGACTCGCACCCCGGGCTCCGCGCGTGCGGGGCGAGCACCCGGCCCCGCCCCTTGCAGATAGGCGTCTGAGTAGCTCTCGTAGTGAGGAATGGCGCCCGCGAGGCGGGTGGGGAGCCGGGGGGTGCGGGGGTGGAGGCCGGTGCACCGCGCGCCCGACGCGCCCCCTTCTCTCCGCAGTTCTCCTTCCAGCCGGGCGGATGGGGCGCGGCCCTGGCCGACAGACTGGTCAGGTGAGGAGCCCCGGGCCCCGTGCATCCGCCTTCGCCCCGCTCCCCGCGTCCGTGCGCCCGCACGCCCCCAGACCCGCCCGGGCCACGCGTGGGGGGGCCGGGGATGTCGCGAGGGCTTTGCGTGGGTCGAGAAAGTAGCCCGGCGCTTCTTGATGATGCCGAGCGCGTGTTCGGCCTCCGGAGCTGCGCTGCCGGTTGGGGGGGGGGTGGCCCGCGCCGCCCCCCGCCCGCACCCAGTCCCAGCCTCCGGTGCGGAGCTTCGAGGCGCGGGACACCCGCCTGGCCGTTCTTGAACCCCGGAAGGGCGGGCCCCCGCGTCCGCCCCGGGGCCAGGCCCGCAGGCCCGCGCCGCCTGGCAGCCTGAACGCGCCGAGCGCGGGACGGCGGTTCCCGCCCCGGGGACGCGTGCGGGGCCCAGGCCGCCCGGCCCGGCCCGGCCCGGCCCGACGCCGCGCTCGCTTTCCGGGGGCAGGAAGGCCCGGGCTCGCGTCGGCGGGTCGCAGAGCGCCAGCCTGGGGCAGAAAAGGCCAAGGAAGGGCCGAGGCCCCCGGCTCAAGCCCCAGCTCCGGCGCCCAGAAAACAAGGCCGGTGCGCTGCTCCCAATTCCCGGGGCGGGGTCCGGACGCGCCCGCCCCCCACGGGCGCCCCAGGCCCTGCCCGGCCTCACCCCCGGGCCGTGCCCTGTGGTTTCAGGAGGTGCGACGTGGTGAACCGCGGGCTCTCGGGGTACAACAGCAGGTGGGCCGCCCTCGTCCTGCCCCGGCTGCTGGGGGACGGCGCCTGCGCGCCCGCGGCCGCCACCATCTTCTTCGGCGCCAATGACAGCGCGCTGCCAGGTGAAGGGGGGGGGCGAGGGGGCCGCTCCACCCCGCTCACGGCCCACGCGTGTCCGCCGCCCCCTCTGCTCGGGAAGAGCTCGGCGGGGCGGGGAGCCGGGTCACCCGTCCCAGTTCTTCCGCGTCCCCCGGGTGGCGTCGCTGCGGCTGGAGGGGAGGGGGCGCCGGGGGGCCGAGCTGCGGCCCGGGGCCGGAGGCTGAGCCCTGAGGATCCCGGTTCAAAGCCAGGCAGGGCAGGAAAGTCCCCGGGGGACCCGCGTTCAAACCCCAGCGACGACAAGTGCGGAGGCGGCGGGGCCGGCGCGCTCCCCGCGGTCCGCGCTCACCGCGCCCCGCGTCCGCCCCGTGCCCCGCAGAGGAGAACCCCAAGCAGCACGTGCCGCTGGCCGAGTACGCCGCCAACCTGGCGGCCATGGTGCGCGCCCTGCAGGCGGCCGGCGTGCCCGCCGCGCGCGTGGTGCTGGTGACGCCGCCCCCGCTGTGGGAGCCCGCGTGGGAGGCCGAGTGCGCCGCCCAGGGTGAGCCGCCCGGCCCCGCGTGCCCCGCCTCGTGGGGCTGCCTGCCCTCGGGGGGCCCTGCCCGAGCCCGCCCGCCACCGCCCGGTTTCCTCCCCGCTCCAGGGCACAGGCTAAACCGCCGCAACTCCACGGTGGGCGAGTACGCCCGCGCCTGCGTGCGCGTGGCCCGCGCCTGCGGCACCGACGTCCTGGACCTGTGGACGCTGATGCAGAAGGACGGCGAGGTAAGGCGCGGCGGGACGGACGCCCGCAGACCGGGGCTCGGCCCCTGCCGGGCGGGCCCACAGGCCGAGCACAGCGGGGGGTGGGGGGCTCCCCCGCAAGCAATGCGCAGAGCCCAGCGGATGGCCAAGCTCTGGGTGAGACTTGGGCACATTTTGATTACTACAGCATAGCGTGCATAAGGTTCAGAGCCGCAGTGGGACTTGAACTCGGTCCCCAGGCTCTCCTGTAGCAACGAGGATGACAGGCAGGGGCCACCAGCGAGACGCGCCTTTCTAATTGTGACTCTAAAGCCGAATCACACACGGTAAGAGCGGAGTCCGGCCAGCCTTGCTCACCATCCTGGCGAACACACAGGAAGACGAGGGCCTAGAACTCACAGTCGTGGGCCACAGCCAAGTCCTTGTGGCTGGCCACGATGTCACATGACCCAGCCTGCTGCCACGGTCCAGCATGGAGCCCGGGGAGCCGCTGAACCCCAGGAGGCCGCAGCTGGACGCCTGCCCCTGGGCGGTCGCACCCCTCACGCTGAGCAACCTCTCTGGCAGGACTTCGCCACCTACTTGTCGGATGGACTACACCTGTCACCCAAGGGGAACGCGTTTCTGTTCTCACACCTGTGGCCTCTGATAGAGAAGAAGGTGTCTGCTCTGCCCTTGCTGCTGCCCTACTGGAAGGAAGTGGAAGAGACAAGGCCTGAGCTGAGTCTGCTGGGAGACGGGGACCACCAGTGAACCCCAAGGAGCCACACCGGGTGGGCCTGCCTGGCAGGCCAGTTCTACAACTGAAAGCAGTAATGCAGATTCCCAGGAGGCTGAGCGGGCGCTCGCTCGCGGCCTGGACCAATGCCACTGACATTACCCCCCAACCCTAATAAAAGCCTTCAGGTTTTTTTCATTTCAGAGAAGCACTGCGTTGGATCCGCTCAGTTTTGATAGTCGTTTATTGGTTGTGCAGGCGGCGGCGATGCACGGCTACAGAACAGACACCCTGAGCAGCTGGGTGACCCCGTACGTGGCAAAAAGGGAAAGACCACTTTGTTTTTTAAAAAGGCACAATTTTATAAAAAAAAAAGGGTTTTCTTACATTCAGGTGAGAACTGCGTCACTCATCCGTGCACCCACACACCCATTCACCTTGTATCAAACTGAAAGTGTAGCCAGAAGACGAGAAGGCCGTGACTGAAAGGTAGGAATACCACGAGGTACAAGTTCAAGTATTAGTGTAACAAGGATCTGTAACGAGCATCCTCACAGGAGAAAGGCACAGGCTCGCTTAACGGCCCTCCCTCCACCTTGCAAAGTCGCCTTGGCGAAAGCGGGTTGGCTGCTGAGCACATTTCGGTTCTTAGGGGGAAACGCTTCCTGCTCCACTTTTACAGAAACCGGGGTAAGATTTTTATCCTTTGAAAACAGAGCATCCGGAATCCTAAAGCAGGAAGTGCGTGGCTGTCTGGTGCGAGGCCAGAGGTTTCTGAAGGACTCCGTGGTTCTCCCAGCACGCGTGGGACCCAGGTGGCAGGCAGAACCACGGCCCCGCCCACAGGCACAGAGCAGTCACGGACAGCTGTGCTCCCACCCCCTCCACCCAGCTCAGCCGCGGTCTTGTGGGTCAGGTTTGGCTGAAGTTCTTTAGGTTTTGTGGATAGTGAACTTGAGCATGGCAGACAGTATTAAAAATACATAAATTTTATAAACAGGAAAACCCACCCAGCAAATTTGGGACCTGAACTGACAAAATAGTTACAAATTTAGCCGTTACTTATAAGCCTCCGAATAACTGTCCAGTTCTAGCTTAAGATTACAATTCTTGTAAAGCTTTAATACCTAGCAACAAGGCAACATTTTGGAGATAATAACTAGCTTATCTCCTTTGCTTCTATTTGAGGACAGAAATAAATAAGTAAATCTGTATTCGATGTCCTCGCAACAATTGGCAAATGCTTTGTCAGTTGGGATCATTACAGTGTATTTAAAACCAAAAAAAAACTGATGGCCAGGCGCTGTGGCTCACATTCACGTCTGTAATCCTAACTATTCAGGAGGCCGAGATCTGAGGATGGTGGTTCAAAGCCAGCCCAGGTAGGAAAGACCATGAGACTCTTTATCACCAATTAAGCACCCAAAACCTGGAAGTGGCGCTGTGGCTCAAGTGGTAAAACCCTGGCCTTGAGCTAGAGAGCACCCATGCCCAGGCCGGCAAAAAAACAAGAACAAAAAAAAGGCCCCTCCCAAATCAGTGCCTTATCGATTTTAAAAAGCCAGATTACACCAAATACTCAGAACCCAATCCAGCTTTGTATTCTGCTTTGGCACCAGAGATCAAAGGATATTTTAAAAGTAAAAAACTAGAACGTGGGAGCCTGGAAATACCCGATTGGACCTTACCTCTGCAAAAGGAAAAGGCCTCTCTGCAGGGGCGGCGCGCGCGACCCGCCAGCCAGGTCCCCGTTCCCCGGGGGTGACCGGGGCGGCGCGGGCCCGCTAGCACTCTGTCTCCTTGCTGTCCACGCGGCTCTGCCGCTGCAGCTTGAAGGAGGCGGCCTTCTCGCTCCGGGAGACCGGGTGCCCGGTGAGGTCCTCGAAGGACTTGGCGGCGGTGCTGCTGTTGGGGAAGGGGTCCTTCTCAAAGCCGTCCTCGTCCGCGTGCGAGTCCGTGCTGGGGTCTTCCTGGATCGTGTCCATCCTCTGGTGGTCCAGTCTGGGGGCCCCGGGCCCGGGCGGCATGGTGGCTGGCTGCAGGCGGCCTGGCGTCTGGGGGGGCGGGGAAGGGCTTGATGATGCGGACGGACGCCGAGTCCATGCTGCTGAGCATCTCCACGTTCTGGGCAGGACGAAGAGGAGACGGGTCAGGGGCCCTCACGCCCTAGGCCCGGCCCAGCCCCGCCCTGCCCGGCCGCCCCTCAGCACAGGCCCGTGCAGCTCGGCACCACCGAGCAGGATGGGGCCGGAAGTGAGCTCCCTCCCCCCGCCGGGCGGGGCCAAAGCCAGTGGGAGGCGTGGCCAACTTACGCTGGGGTGGAAGAGGGACAGGGATTCGTACTGCTTATCCAGCTTCTTATCCTGGAAGAAGAGGAGAGGCAGGGGTCAGCGTCCTCAGAGGCCGGGGCCAGCCACGGGCTCGGAACACACGGGCGGACAGCGGCCGGGCGGGGCCGGGGCGAGGCAGCCGGCGAGGGCCTGCGGGCGAGCTCGCCTCCGCTCGCTCTGTTCCTGCCTGGAACAGCGGCCGAGGGCCGTGAACACTGCCTCTGAGAGCAACCGGGACTTCCGGAGCCACCGAGCTCGGCGCTGGGGCGGCGGGCGCGAGCGGGAGGGGCGCGCCCTGCAGCCACCCGCGCAGCTCCCGTGGCTGGAGCCACCGGAAGTGCCGCCGGGCGCCACGTGCCCTCCCAACACCGCCTGCCGGAAGTGCCGCCGGGCGCCACGTGCCCTCCCAACACCGCCTGCCGGAAGTGCCGCCGGGCGCCACGTGCCCTCCCAACACCGCCTGCCGGAAGTGCCGCCGGGCGCCACGTGCCCTCCCAACACCGCCTGCCGGAAGTGCCGCCGGGCGCCACGTGCCCTCCCAACACCGCCTGCCGGAAGTGCCGCCGAGCGCCACGTGCCCTCCCAACACCGCCTGCCGGAAGTGCCGCCGGGCGCCACGTGCCCTCCCAACACCGCCTGCCGGAAGTGCCGCCGAGCTCTTTCCCAACACGACGGTCGGGCTGCAGCTGCTCCACTGTTCTTCGGCATCTACGTTCCCGTGACTCACCACACAGTGGACGAGAATGCTGAAAGGAATCCAAAATATCAGCGAGAACACCAGCACAGACCCCACGATGTTGTCCGCCAGGAACTTCCCTGTGGACAAACGCGGACAGTGAGCGGCCCACAGAGCCCAGCTTGGGGGGGGGGACGACGGCCACTGAGCCCAGCTGGAGGGGGGGAGGGGGTACGGCCACTGAGCCCAGCTGGAGGGGGGGAGGGGGTACGGCCACTGAGCCCAGCTGGGGGGGAGGGGGGACGGCCACTGAGCCCAGCTGGAGGGGGGGAGGGGGTACGGCCACTGAGCCCAGCTGGGGGGGGAGGGGGGACGGCCACTGAGCCCAGCTGGGGGGAGGGAGGGGGGACGGCCACTGAGCCCGGGGGGGAGGGAGGGGGGACGGCCACTGAGCCCAGCTGGGGGGGGAGGGGGGACGGCCACTGAGCCCAGCTGGGGGGAGGGCCACTGAGCCCAGCTGGAGGGGGGAAGGGGGGGACGGCCACTGAGCCCAGCTGGGGGGAGAGGGGGGACGGCCACTGAGCCAGCTTGGGGGGGGGGGGGACGGCCACTGAGCCCAGCTGGAGGGGGGGAGGGGGGACGGCCACTGAGCCCAGCTGGGGGGGAGAGGGGAGGGGGGACGGCCACAGAGCCCAGCTGGGGGGGGGACGGCCACTGAGCCCAGCTGGGGGGGGAGGGGGGACGGCCACAGAGCCCAGCTGGGGGGGGGACGGCCACTGAGCCCAGCTGGGGGGGGAGGGGGGATGGCCACTGAGCCCAGCTGGGGGGGGGAGGGGGGGAGGGGGGGACGGCCACTGAGCCCAGCTGGGGGGGGGGAGGGGGAGGGGGACGGCCAGAGCCCAGCTGGGGGAGGGAGGGGGGAGGGAGGGGAGGACGGGGCCACTGAGCCCAGCTGGAGGGGGGGCACGGCCACAAAGCCCACAGCCCGGCGCCCCAGGGCCTTCTGCTGGGCCCCAGCTCCTCAGGCCCCAGCGGCCCAGGCAGTACCAACATGTGCAGCACAGAAAACATAGGAGCAAAGTAAGTTGGACTGGCCTGTCTAGACCCTCTGTGCACACACCCCAATCCCTTGTAGGTAACGGATTACACGGTGCCTGTGGTGCTTTTCCAAATGTTATGAATTCACCAATTCAAAACCCCAAAGCTACATGAATATTTTGATAACCAAGAACAGTTTACAGCAACTCAATGTTTGGTTAAAAAAAAATAAAAACACCTGCAATCCAGCTTTCCTTAGGGATAGAAATTTCACTGAAGACTAAAATGGCAATAGCTTTCTAGATAGAAGCACTGGCAGAGTTACAATTAAAATACTGCAAGGAAAGAAAACTTTTAAAAGACTTTTTTTTTGTGTGTGTGTGTGTGTGTGTTTTTTTGGGGGGGGGCAGTCCTGGGGCTTGGACTCAGGGCCTGAGCACTGTCCTTGGCTTCTTTTTGCTCAAGGCTAGCACTCTGCCACTTGAGCCACTTCTGGCAGTTTTCTGTATATGTGGTGCTGGGGAATTGAACCCAGGGCCTCATGTATACGAGGCAAGCACTCTTGCCACTAGGCCATATCCCCAGCCCAAGACAGTGTTTTTTTGTTACCTGAATATTTTTGTGACACAAATCTAAATTCAGGCCTCTTGAGAACATAATACACATCCTTGCTTCTGCAAAATCTGAGGCGTCCACTTGTATGTAAGTCTTAGAGAAAACAAGATTAGACTTACAGTGTACAGGGCAGAAGCTTGCTCAGGGCTTGTTTTGACTAAGTATTTCCCTCTGCATGTTCAAGCACTCAAGCTCCACAGACAGAGCCTGGGCCGAGTCTGCCTCCTCAGCACCCCAGAATTCCAGGCACGCGCTACCATTCTTAGCCCAGCATTTCTACTTTCCCTTGAGGGGTTAGAGCATAAATTCTGAAGCCGGTTTTCTAATGTCATCTTAGAAATTGTCTCAGTCCTAAGTAAACAATCCAGAGAAATCCCTCACCAAAAGTATTGATGCTCAGCTGGTCAATGAAATCCCAAAATCGCTCAATTACATCCTGTACTCGTTTCTCACATTTGCCCTATGAAGAGAAAACATAAAGCATAATTCCTAACAATGAAAATTCAGAAGCAATGTGGTTAAATAAAAATGTAGCCTGTAAAGGGCTTTGTTAAAGTCATCTAAAGGGATTATCTAACATAGGATTTGATTTCAGTGTAAAGAAAATAGAAAGCAGTATGCACTGTTCAAGACTGTCTCACAAATAGTCTCCCTCTTTTTTTTTGGCGAATCCTTGGCCTTGAACTCAGGGCCTGAGCACTGTCCCTGGCTTCTTTTGCTCAGGGCTAGCACTCTACCTCTTGAGCTACAGTGCCACTTCGGGCTTTTTCTGTTTATGTGGTGCCGAGGAGTTGAACCCACGGCTTCATACATGCTAAGAAAGCGTTCTACCACTAAGCTGCATTCCCTGCCTCCAGTCTTGTTTTTTGAGGGCAGGTCTCTTAGGTATCTCAGACCAAGCTTAAGCTCTCAATCCTCATAACTGGAGCCTCCCAAGAGCTGGAACCTCAGCTGTGCACTGCCATGCCCGGCCCATGCTCAATTCATTTCTATACACGAGCTTAGAATCATTAGGAGACGAAGACTGGAGGAAACCAGTGCACCAACAACAGGCTATTCCATTCGTGACATTCAATCAGTGTCTCTGCCTCTCCCTCTTCACCCCCAACACGCCCCAGGGGAAGGAAACCATTGTCAGACTGGATGTTTATGTAAGTCCTTGATTTTACAGACGGAAGGCAATCTGACCCACTGTTAGCTCTCATGGGACTTCCAAGTGCGTCAGGAGGCTCACATAGGAGGAAACAGCCAAATGGACTCAGGCCAGTGCAGCTCCGACTCTAGAGGCAGAGCACTGTGAGCTCAGCAACTGAAGGCCAGGCAGGGGGCTTTACACTGAAGTTAGCTGGCTTCTGGCAGTGGGTCCTCATGCGACTAGGGAGGCCTGGATCCCGTCTACAGGGGGACACCGAAGCCGGGCCTCGGGCGCAGGGCAGACCCAGGCGGCCTGACCACCAGCGCCAGGGAAGCAGGGGGCATGTGGGCTTCCGTGAGCCGACACTCACATTCATGTCACAGAACCCCACTGTGCAGGGCTTTCCTTTCCTCAGAAACAAGTTCTTCTGCTCCGCGTCCACGTAGGGCGTGCACCGGCCGGAGTGGTCCCTGCAGCACACCTTGCACGAGTTGTCAGTCTCTGAAACACAGAAGCGCCCGCGCTCCCAAAGCTGCTCAGAACTAGAGCCTGCGCATGTGGGGGGCTGGGGTTCTGGCACCAACATCGCCTTCTAACAGCTGCTGGGCCCCACTCCGTGGCGTGGACGCTGCCCACGCTCAGGCTGGAAGCATCGAGCCAGTCTGTCAGAGATGGAACGCACTCTCTGGGTGCACGCATGCTTGAACTCGACGCTCTTACTGAAGGACTGGAACAGCACTGCCCCCACCCCCAGGCAGAGCTGACTGGAGCCCCGCAACCGGGCTGCGCCCTCCCTCAGCAGCTGGGGGAGGGCAACCTCAGGACGCCCAAGGGTGACCCTAAGTGTAAGTGGGATTGGTCTCCATTTAACCTTGGGGAAGATTTCAGACTGCACTTGAGAGAAACAGCAACAGGAACTCAAGAAGCAACGCCATCTTTTCATCACTGGGCACTCGCTGTGCCAGGTACTGTTCTGCTGGGTGTTTATTCTCTTTCTCCAAGGCCTCTCCATGCTGGGCAGTGCTCTAGCCCCACCACACCTGTGCTGGGTCCAAGCCGCTACCTAGCGAGGTCACCCTCCAAGGTTAGGAAGCCACAGTCCCGAGCCGCAGTGCCAGCCTCGCTTCCCGCCTCCCGCCCGCTCACCGTTGCACGCGCACGACTCCAGCTGCCGCTCCCTCTCGCAGAAGGGGATGCACTTCCCGTCCTTGCACCTGCCCAGGTCTAGGCACACCGTGTCGTCTTCCACATTTCCCGGCGGGGGGCACTCGCTGCTGTTCCCTGCAGGCACAGCCCATGAGGAAGCCAGCCCCTGGCACACTGGGCCGCCAGGGGGCCGCTTTCATCCGGAGGGGGCCAACACACAGCCCACTTCACACCCGAGCCACAAGATCCCAGGAGAAGCAAGAAACACACAGGCAGAACGACTCCAAACACCCGCACAAGGACTTTGTCTTAGACATGCACTGTGCAGGACACGAAACATACATGTGAAGTCTGACATGACACCCTCGTGCAGCACATACAAAGCACCTGTGCAGAAGGACACGCCTTTGCAGGTAGCATTGATGGCCTCCTGGCACTTCTTTTGCGCGGTCTCGAAATGACAATTCTTACAGCAAGGACTGTTCCTGTCACTGTGGAAGAACACAGGGGGACAGTTCACGCCTCAGGACAGCCGCACAGCACACACTGCAGACGGATTTCCATGCCCTAAAAGCCTAGAGAACACGCGTGGCCGAGTCACACCTGCTGCATGCCCCGTGTGCTACTGTGTGGGGAAGGCGCTGCCTGTGCCGGGCTCTCTGGGAGGAAAGCGCATGGGCTGACCCCCATAACACTGACGTGCTTGGCTTTCATTAACTTAATGCATTCACTAAAAGACGGGGCTCACCGGCAGTCAGTGGCAGAGGAACGGGGCGCCTGGCAGGCATTCATGGGGCTTCGGTGGTCCTGGGACTCAGCCAGGACTCGAAGCGCTCCGAAGCCAAGCACAGTCCGTCAGGACATAAAACAGAAACAACACGCACCACCTAGCTTGGGGCTGCCCACCATTTACTGCATAGACGCATGCGGGCTGTCATTCTGATGGCCCTAGTACTTTCTTATGAAAGGACGCAGCCATGCATGACCTTGGGAAGTCTAACGCATGTACTTGTGTACAGAAGATAGAGGGGGCAGTGGCATGGTGCAAGGAACTACTACACCCGCCTCGCAAGTGTGAGGCCCAGAACTCCAGTCCAGCACTGCAAAACATTAAAATCAAATGTAGAGGGCTGGGGATATAGCCTAGTGGCAAGAGTGCCTGCCTCGGATACACGAGGCCCTAGGTTCGATTCCCCAGCACCACATATACAGAAAACGGCCAGAAGCAGCGCTGTGGCTCAAGAGGCAGAGTGCTAGCCTTGAGCGGGAAGAAGCCAGGGACAGTGCTCAGGCCCTGAGTCCAAGGCCCAGGACTGGCCAAAAAAAAAAAAAAAAAAAAATCAAATGTAGAATTGCTACATCCTAGAACATACAAGGGAGTTTTGTTGCTGTTTTCGTTTCACTGTGGATGGGAAGGGTCTTGTTGCCTGCCAGGCACACGCTTAGACTGCAACCCTGTTTCCCACTCCCCACTATGGGTGGATGGCAGGATGTGCCATTATGCCCACCGTTTCTTCTGTTGCTATGGAGTCACACATACTTTTCTGCCCAAGCTGGCCTAGAACCATGATCCCCTGATCTGGATCTCCTACGAAGCTGGAGAGATGCGTGCCGTGGAACCTAACTATTTGGTTGAGAAGGGGTCTTCTCTTTGTGAACTTTTCTGACTGGGCTGGCCTTGAACCTATATATCCTCCCAAGTAGCTAAGATCACAACTGTGAGCCACCAGTGGCCCAGTTCAAGGACGTGTGTGTGTAACTTTGGGGCTTGTCTTCTTGCTTATTTCACTCAAATGCAGTTCTACCATCTGAGCCATGCCTCTACTTCTGGCTTTTGCTGGTTAACTGGAAATAAGAGTTTCTCACATCTGTCTGTCTCGGGTAGCTTTAAACCATGATTCTGAGTTTCCGGAGTAGTTAGGATTACAGGCACTATGCTTCAAGGACAATTTTCGAGCGCGCACGCTTTACGGGAAAGCCCCCAGCGCAGCTCACCTGCACTGCACGCCGGGCCTCAGGGTGCAGTCGCTGTTGCAGCACGTGTCATTGTTCAAGTGCATGATGCCAGGGTCACACTCCTCTCCTTCATCCACCCTGGAGTTCCCACACACCTTGTTGCTGCGTTCTTGAAAACACTCCTGGGCTTTACTTTCAATGGTCTTATAGATGGACTGTTTACTACAGTTCGAAAACATCTTGAGAGAAAAAAAGCCACAGGAGCACAGCGCAATGAAAATCTGTTTCCATGTGGAGGTTGTACTTCACTTCTATTCCAAGAACAATGTGGTTTTGTTTTAAAGCAGTATGGGGCTTGAACTCACAGCCATAAGCTTGCAAGAAAAGTCTCCTACCATTTAAGCCATACCTCAACTCATTCTCACTTTGGCTACTTTTTAGTAGAGTCTTGCTTTGTGCCTAAACCTGTCTGCACTGCACACAGTGCACTTTTGCTTCCCATGTGGCCGGGACAACAGGCTCCTACCACTGCACTCAGCACCCCGTCTCTGTCTCCCCCCCTCCTTATCTACTTAGGGCTTCACATAAATACTTGGTGGGTGCTCTACCACTTAAGCCATACCTCCAGTTCAAGTTTTTTGCTGAGTCTAATAGATTTTTGTGGCTGGTTTTAAACCTCAATCCTCACGTCTCAGCCTCCTGAGTAGCGACTGGCACCCAGGCCTATTTCCTTTCACTAATGCCCCCTGCCTTTTTTTTTTTTGCCAGTCCTGGGGCTTGGACTCAGGGTCTGAGCACTGTCCCTGGCTTCTTTTTGCTCAAGAATAGCACTCTGCCACTGGAGCCACAGCGCCACTTCCGGCTGTTTTCTGTATATGTGGTACTGGGGAATGGAACCCAGGGCTTCATGTATACAAGGCAAGCACTCTTGCCACTAGGCCATATTCCTAGCCCCTAGTGTCCCCTCTTTACAGCCTACATCGCTCTCCCAGGCGGTCCATCTGGTTGAAGCACAGCTGTCAAAGAAGGAATTGCCTTGTTTCTGTCCTGTATCCCTTTTAGTGTTAACAGTTCATTTAGGGCTGGGAATGTGGCTTAGTGGTAGAGTGCTTGCCTAGCATGCATGAAGCCCTGGTTTCAATTCCTCAGTATCACATAAACAGAAAAGGCCAGAAATGGTGCTGTGGCTCAAGTGGTAGAACATTACTCTTGAGCAAAAAGAAACCAGGGACAGTGCTCAGGCCCTGAGTTCAAGCCCCAAGACTGGCAAAAACAAAAAAACAAAAAAAAAAAACGACAAAACATCTAAAACATAGATTAGAAGATATCACATAAAGTATCTTCATACAAAGAGAATTCTGCTGGGAAAAACCAAACATTAAGAAAATGTATAAAATATGATGTGCTCAGGCAAAATAAATAAACTTTCCTTCCTTAATAATCTAGCATCTCCGGAAAGAAAATAGTCTGCCAGGCCCTACTTATTGGAAAATTCTTACAGAGCCTCTTACAAGCCCATGGGAGTATCCTACTTCGGAAGAACAGGAAGCAGGAAGAAGAAACAGCACGCCAGCTCCCTTGAGGGAGAGTCTGCAAAGTGCTGACACCGTCCAACTCAGCAGACAGCAGGTGAGACAGGCAGATAGCACAGGGCCCCTGGTAATCCCTGGTTGCTGGGTAACAAGCTGAATAAGTCTCCATGATTACCAGGGCCACTGACCGGTAAGACAGGATCTGCTCCACAGAGACACCTCTAACAGTCCAAAACTATCCAAAATCTGCAAATGGTGACACCAAAAGGCGGCTAATGAAATGCTGATGGCATTGTTTTGTTCTGCTTTTTGCCAGTCCTGGAGCTTGAACTCAGGGCCTGAGCACTGTCCCTGGCTTCTTTTTATTTTTTTCTCTCAAGGCTAGCACTCTACCACTTGAGCCACAGCACCACTTCTGGCTTTTTCTATATATGTGGTGCTGAGGAATCGAACCCAGGGCTTATTGTATATGAGGTGAGCACTCTACCACTAGGCCATATTCCCAGCACTGATGGCATTCTTGAGGCCAGACAGTGTGGATTCAGCTCTGTGGCTCAAGTCCTGAAATCTACGATTCCAACCAACTTTTAGAGCCCAGATGGACACACAATGAATTTTGATAAAAGTCCAAATGACAACCTTAACTGCTTACATGGGCCATGCTTTCTCTGAAACCCAATGTCAAGGCACTTTGTTGTTGTTTGCCTGTCCTGAGTCTTGGACTCGGCCTGGCCACCGTCCCTCTTTTGTTTTGCTCAAGGCTAGCACTCTACCTCTTCAGCCACAATGCAACTCCTAGCTTTTCCTGAGTAGTTTATTGGAGATAAGTGTCATGGGCTTTCCTGCCTGAGCTGGCTTTGAACCACAATTCTCCTATCTCAGCCTCCTGAGTAGCTAGGGTTACAATTATGAGCCACCAGTGACCAGCTGTAGGAATGGATTGCTTCCCTGTGGTCTCATTCTGCTGACACCACAGCCTCCTCTTTTGGCACCCACATAAAAAGCTGGAAAACATGCTTACCTTGTTGTTTTCGTGGTCGCCACTCACCGCTATGGGGTACATGACGTATTTCCCCCCCTGGTCCTCACTGGGTGCACATTCTGCCAGACCATCCGGGTCATGTTCTGCACCAAAATTGTGTCCCAATTCATGCGTTGTAACCAGGTCCGCTTCCTAAAGATCAAAGAAAACAGTGAACTACTACTAGATTCATGCTGATTTAAATAGAGTCCTTTAACCAGACCACCAAAGAATAAAAACTGTACTGTGATTTTTTCAATCCATTACAGAAATTAAAGAGAATGAATGGAATTATATGTAGAATGTTAAAATACATTACAAGGATTAACTTAGGCTAATTTAAGAAACTAGAACTTAAAGATGCTGAGACAGTCTTAATACCACCCAACAAACACTGGCCTGTCCAACCACATACTGGCACCAATAAACCACATGCACTTACCTATAGGATCTCAGCAGAAGGGGACAAAGAGGTAAAACAACAACAAAAATCAAAGACAACCAAGGAATAAAACCAAAATGCTTCACAGTCTCAGGGACTCATGTCTGATGACAAAGTCAATAATATAGAAGATTTGGTTTACTAGGACCTGGTTATAGGCTGTACTTAATGTCAGCTCACCAGAAGTTTTCTCCCAAACTATAGAAATGAACTTAGCAAGTAAAGCTAAATTTCTTCCCACGTATCTTGATTTGGGAAACAGCACTCTACAGAACCAGAAAGATTTGTATTTTTTACTATACAAGAAGGTTCTCGGGCTGGGGATATGGCCTAGTGGCAAGAGTGCTTGCCTCATATACATGAGGCCCTAGGTTCGATTCCCCAGCACCACATATACAGAAAATGGCCAGAAGTGGCGCTGTGGCTCAAGTAGCAGAGTGCTAGCCTTGAGCAAGAAGAAGCCAGGGACAGTACTCAGGCCCTGAGTCCAAGCCCCAGGACTGGTCAAAAAAAAAAAAAAAAAAAAAAAAAAGAAGGTTCTCAAACCCTGAAAGTATGGTATGAAAAAGTAATTTCTAACTGTACACTGGAGAAATTCACAGTGGACCTGCTAATTAGCTAATACTGAAAATATCTCAAAAATTCCAAAGCAATTTTGTCTTATACCTTGTCTTATAAAATTCTGGAATGCTGAGAAAGATGCTGTCACACCCAAAGGGTAAAGAATGAGAACAAATAATTTTCGAAGTTAAAAGATACCTAAAAACAGTAGGCACTTTTTCTTCTCTTATATTACATGTGCTTACTAAACACCCAAAGTCCATAGTTTATATCAAGGTTATGTTGTATGTTATGACAAATGTGCTTTCTCTCTCTTTTTTTTTTTTTTGGACAGTAGTGGGGCTTGAACTCAAGGGCCTTATACTCTATTTGCTCAAAGCTGGTGCTTTACCAGCCATAACTCCACTTGTCTTTTATTCTTTTCTCTTCCACCTTTTGTCCTTTTCTTTCTTTTTTTTTTTTTTTTTTTTTTTTTTTGGCCAGTCCTGGGCCTTGGACTCAGGGCCTGAGCACTATCCCTGGCTTCTTTTTGCTCAAGGCTAGCACTCTGCCACTTGAGCCACAGCGCCACTTCTGGCCGTTTTCTGTATATGTGGTGCTGGGGAATCGAACCCAGGGCCTCATGTATACAAGGCAAGCACTCTTGCCACTAGGCCATATCCCCAGCCTCCTTTTCTTTTTTTTAACAACATAGGATCTCAGTATTTGCCTGGTCTGTCTCCAAACTCCCTAGAGACATAGATCTTCTTCCCTCAATCTCTTAAGAGCTAAGTCTATAGGAATATGCCATGGTGCCCAGCCTGTATGTCTTATATCCTCTGCTAAAGTATTTTCACTGCTTTAAAAATCCTCTGAGGGAGCTGGGAATGTAGCTTAGTGGTAGAGTGCTTGCCTAGCAAGTATGAAGCCCTTGGTTCAATTCCTCAGCGCTACATAACAGAAAAAGCCAGAAGTCGCACTGTAGCTCAAGCGGTAGCATGCTAACCTTGAGCAAAAAGAAGCCAGGGACAGCACTCAGATCCTGAGTTCCAAACCCTCAAGACTAGCAAAAACCAAACAGTATATAAATGAATTAACGGGAAGCTACTGGTACAAAAATGTACAATGCTTTTACTTCTATTCCTTCATGAAATCCCACTAAATAATCACACAGGAATAACAAGGATATAACCCACCAAGGGTAAAAAACAAGAGAGGAGACAATAGCTGACAACAGATGCAAACTAAACTTTGGAACGTGTCAAAAGTTCATTTGTTCGAGAGGTAAACTAAAATTCTACACTGATGGAAGAACAGGAAATTTAAAAAGGTAGGGGAATAGTATAAGCTGGGTGTGGTAATACACTTCTATAATGCCTACGTTCTGGCTGAGGGAGGACAACCAAGTCGCAGAGGAAGCTACTTAATAAGAGGGGCTCAAAAAAAGCGCAAATGGGCTACTGAAACCAGGAAATGCCACAAGGGATTAAAACTATGAAGTTCAAGACATCATCCAGAAAAACAGAACCAAAAGACACACAAACGGGGAATAGAAAAAAATCAGAAAAACCCAGGTACTCACTCTAGATGATCAAGCATCTGTTTTTAATTGAGTGACAAACAGACCAGAAAAAAAGAGAGTTGGGCCCTACCTGCAGTGCCAGCTACTCAGAAGGCTCAGGCAAAAGTCTCACTTGAGCCCAGGAATTTGAGGCCAGCCTGGGCAACATAGCAAGAAAAAAAAAAAAAAAGACAACTTACTTTAAAATAACACAAGCATATTTTAAGCTAGGCATGGTGGTACATGCCCACTATCTCAGCTATTAGGGAGGCTGAGGATTTCCCATTGAAGGCCAGTCTTAAATTTATAGCAAGACTGTCTCAAAAAGAAAATTAAAAAAAAATTCTTCTGCACAAAAACACAAGTATCCAGAATCCAGGTCCACTTACCCAGGACAGTGAGGCATGGGGACATATAGTAATCATAACCTTAACACAGCAGGGGATTAGATCCCAATACTGCTTACCAACATCCACTCTCTTCATCTTCCTACCGTCACAGACCCTGACTAAGCACTGTGCTCCGGGCAGCTTAATAGCCACGTGCCCACTGGGAAGGTGCTGGCGCGGCAGGACCACGCGTCCCGCTTTGGTCCACACCGAGACGAGTGGAAGCCACTGCAGGGGGCTGTGGTCAAGTTTTCAGAGGGGACACGCCAGGCCGGCTATGATCCCTCATTTCCCCTTTGCCCAACACAGACGAGAAGCATGTTGTTGCGAGGAGGTGACAAACATGGGGACAGAGGCCCAGAACATCTGAGTGCATCTCTGAGCTTCTGCTTGACAGGAATGAACCCCTCCATTAAAGCGACTGTTTACTGGATTTTCGGTTTAGTGTAGCCAAACATATTCTCAAGAGATACATCTGCACAAAACTAAGATCTACAGATCTTCTAGAAAGAAAACAGTAAGTCACAAAGTTAAAAACTACAGATTCTTTTAACAACATGAGTACCAGAAGACAATGGAACAGCAACTTTAAACACTGAAATTATCCACAAAGTGTAAGAATAGAATAAACAAGACAGACATGGAGACATACTGCTGTAATCCCAGCATTTAGGAGATAGAGGGCAGCAGGATGATGATGAGTTCAAGTCTAGCCTGGGCAAAAGAGCAAGTTCTAGGTCAACCTGGGCTGCACAGTGAGCTATTATCTCAAAAACTAACAACTAGGTTGCTGGTGGCTCACACCTGTAGTTCTAGCTGCTCAAGAGACTGAGATCTGAGGATCAAGGCTCAGAGTCAGCCCTGGCAGAGAAATCTGTAAGATTCTTCTTTCTAACTATCCAACAAAAACTGGAACTGGAGGTGTGGCTCAAGTGGTAAAGTGTCAGTCATAAGCAAAAAGCTGAGTGAAAGGCTCTTAGTTCAAACAAAAAAAATAGAATAAAGATATTTTTGGATACATAAAATCTCAAGAATCTGCATCTCAGAAACCTGGAGACTATATCAAACCAAAATGAAGGTTTAAATTAAGAAGGTGGAAAATCAACAGGATCAAGAAATGAGTGTGTACAGGGCACCCGAGAATGGCAGCAGTGCGGCAGGCCGGCCAGGGAGCCCCCTGGGCCACCGCAGACTCAGGACTGGAAAGGAGGCTACTTCTATTTTCTGCTCTACACTTTACTTATCATATTTCTCAGAGAAAATGTGCTTTCTTAGGAAGAAATAAAAACAGTATAGACTCTCAACAATACCTTTATAAGAATGTAATAACTGAGGTTCTAATGCAATAAACTCCAAATGTATCTATTTTTTAAACATCAAAGAACTTACCTTTGTAAGGATGGTTTTACCATAATTCTTTGTGCTAGTTAAACCACTGTTCAGGTAGATATTTTTCCTCCCCACTGGGCTATAATAAGCTAAAGGCAGAAAGGAAACCAAACAAGTTATTAAGTATGGAAGGGCAACATGACCACACAGCATCACGGTCCCCACAAACTGGACTTACCTTTTGGACAAACACCTCCATGACTGTTTGCTTTGGGAGAGCCGACATAAGCCAATCCAAGCGTCCCCATATCAAAATCCTGGTACGTGAAGAGATGTGCCAGGCAAACCTTAGACGCCTCCTCAGCTATATCAAAGCTAAATTGCTTTAAAAAAAATAGCATTTGTTAATTAGATCAACAACTATACCAGACTAAAAGGTGTCTCAATGGAATATTCCAGAACAGCACTTGGACTGCTGCAGTTCTGCACCAGCAAAGCATGTCTGCTTCACACACTTTGTGGAGGATGGAAACAGACAATGTGGTGGTGCGGGGGGGGGGGGGGGTGGAAGCCAAGATTGGGGGCCTTTCAGCTGTTTAGAACTCCTGCTTCTCCATGGAAGAGACCTACAGGCAGGCCCAAAGCACCCCAATTCTGCCAGGGGACTGCAGCACACCGGACAGATCTTCTAAAGAGTTCCAAGGGTTCCACAAACCAGTGGACTGTTTCATTTCCATTGATTTGAGCAGGGAGGATGTTTTTAAAATATTTTTAAATGTTATAATATTAGGCAGTTATAAAGATAAACCTACAGGAAAGTGCACATATTTGGTTTCATGTTACTAAAATAAAAAATTACAATCCACTTAAATCAACACTGGATTTATGAAGGTTTTTTTTTCCTTATTTCAAAGCATATTAACACATTTTTAAAAAGAAAAAGGAAACTTCTACCTTAATAGTCCAGAGGCTCTAAATATTTTTTTTTTTAAAGTCTTGATTAAAAACAAAGTTTTAAAGGGATGATCAGAGCGCACGTGTGGGGTGGGACGGCTCATGGGAAGGGGGGCCTTGGTGGGATTCCGGCAGTCCCAGGACAGTGGAGTACGTCTAGAAGGGAGGCAGGGGGAGGAGAGCTGCAGAGATCACAGACATGCCTGCCCTACCCTGGTAGAGTGTGGCCCACACAAAGCTGAGAGGAGCAGAGTTTCCACTGCCCCAGGAGGCAGGGATGTGGCTGCTGGAGTTGATCTCTGCTGTTGCTACCACTATAACCAACCAAGAGTAAGACATTCAATCTTGCCGAATACGCTGAACTGTATACGACCACAAGTGAAGTTTTCACTCCCAGTAACTGAGATGTCCTGTACTTGGAGACACACGGACCTTAGTGGAGAAGATGAGGTGCTAAGCATGGGCCTAACGGAACCCATCACTGTGTCCTCAGTAGAAGATCAGGTCACCGATGTGCACAGAGGAAGGCCATGGGAGGACACAGGAAGAGGACGCCATTCTGCACACCAAGGCGCGCCTCCGGATCCAGCTCCACAGGAGCTTTTCTGCAGACCTGCCGCCTCCAGAACTGCTACTGTTATGCCATCCATGGCAGCCAGACCTGACTCCTACTTGCTTGCTAAACCTCAATACTAACAGCTGCGATCTCAAGTGCCTCTCACATTGCACAAATGTAGCATATTCTGGTTCTCAATGTGGACTATGATAACCACCTTTCATTTCATTCACACTCTGCAAACTTAGGTTTGGTCTCACAAGCCCCTAAGCAGAAAATCAGATGATGAATTTACACTAGTCCTGGGATGCTGTGAGCAAAAAAAAAACAAAATAAGAATCAACATTCCAAGCTGCTAACTTTCTAAGACTTTGTTAGAGCAGCAAGAAGCAGCTAACACATTTTCCAATACTTTAAAAGATAGATGCTACTTTACAGCAAGGCAACCAACCGTACACACAAACTCAAGACACTGGAACTCTGTGGCAAGATTTCACATCACACAGGATGTTTAAGATAACTACTTTTAAATTTATTACCAGAATGAAAATAAAAATTTTGAATTCCTTGGAGAACTTTCAGATTCCCAGCTTGTATTTCTATCATCTAATCCATATCCACAGCCTGATTATTGCCTAAAAGACCCATCAGTGAGCTTTAGAGAAACCTGGATCCATAAAAATCTCAGGCTGGGGATATGGCCTAGTGGCAAGAGTGCTTGCCTCCTATACATGAGGCCCTGGGTTCAATTCCTCAGCACATATATAGAAAATGGCCAGAAGTGGTGCTGTGGCTCAAGTGGCAGAGCGCTAGCCTTGAGCAAAAAGAAGCCAGGGACAGTGCTCAGGCCCTGAGTCCAAGCCCCAGGACTGGCCAAAAAAAAAAAAAATGTAAATGCTGAGCCATCATATTACTTTCCAGCTGACTCTGCCTATATTATCGGATACAAAGGTTAAGAAGGACTGCTTAGTAGCATTTGTTTTTTCACAACTTGTTTTGCCAGCTGATGTCTGCCCAAATACAGGGAGAGGATGGGTCACTGCTGGACGCCTGGGGTGGACTGCTCTGGGTTTTCCACCATCTTCTCCAGCATGCTCCCTCTCTAGTGCAGTAGATGTTATCCACGAAGGGTCATCAGGAACAGCAAGCCCAGGGCGCCAGGACCTACCTCTAGTAGCGTCTTTACGTCCCAAGCATCCTTGTCTTCCTGGGGGTAACTTTTGGCCATGTTGTAGTGCCTTTCACCAGGCTTTACCTCTTGTGGAGACTTGAGAATGCGAATCTATACTTAAAGAGATAATATACTTAGAACACTTAAAACAAAGTCATCTGACTGAATACATTATTTTAGCTGAGAAAGGAAGAAGGCAAGTTTCAGTCCAGCATGGGCTACACGGCAAGATGCTGTTACCAGAAACGAAGCAAGTCTATGTTCTAGAAAAAAATGCTTTAGAAGCAAAAATCCAATAAATTGTTCAGTTTTCATATTCAAATTTTAAAACAAAATGAAAATCATGATATAGACAATGTGTCAATGAACTACTTATAAAATCATAAATGTGCTAAATTTCATATCCTCTACTTTAAAAAAAGTGAGACCTTGGGTAACATGAGCCTAAAATACTTACTACCAGTACAGTCACTAATTTAGTTTTTTGTTGTTGTTGTTTTGTTTTTTTTCTTGGTCAGTCCTGGGGCTTGAACTCAGGGCCTGAGCACTGTCCCTGGCTTCTTTTTGCTCAAGGCTAGCACTCTGCCACTTGAGCCACAGCGCCACTTCTGGCCATTTTCTGTATATGTGGTGCTGGGGAATCGAACCCAGGGCCTCATGTATATGAGGCAGGCACTCTTGCCACTAGGCCATATCCTCAGCCCCAGTCACTAATTTAGAAATAGACTAAGGTGCAGAACACTGTGGTGCATATGTAAGGGATTGTACAGAAATGGGGCTTTGCCTTGTATATGTACTTCAAACAAATTCCTATTAGACCTGCTAAGAAAGAAGAAAGCAAGAAACAAACATTTCCCACTGGTGAGTGAGGGAAAGAAGGTGGCCTTGCTTGAGCCCTTTCTGGCAACTCTGCTTCCTGTTTGCACACAGGGCGGGCTCTGGGCTGCTTGGCCACAGGAAGTAAGTTCTCTGGTTTGGTGGGGGGAGGAGATGCTCTGCAGTACTGGTGGTGGGTGAGCAAGGTCGGTTCTAACATGCAGTATCTCAAAACTCACCATGACCACACATCTAAACCAGCTCCTCCGCCATTTATGGACTAAAGAAGCTGGCGTGCTCATATCTACATTACCATGTTCTTACTGTATTTACTAGTCCTTGAAAAACTGAACATGATGCAGCTGCTCTGAAACAGCTGCAGTTACTTTGCATGTGATAAGCTCCAACCAGCTGTGGCATAAAAATGAAACGTGCAAAGGAGTACACACACCCCAGTGTGTTAAGTAGATTTCCACCTGTGTGCTCTGTGCATACATACAAGAAGATCCACATGGAACTAGTGCCAGGTTACCTCTATTCAAATAATAACTTTAAAAAGAAAATGCAGCCGGGCACCAGGGGCTCACACCTGTAATCCTACTCGGGAGGTTGAGTTCTGAGGATCATGGTTCCAAGCCAGCTTAAGCAGGAAAAACTGTGAGAGTCTTATCTTCAATTAACCACTCACAAACCAGAAACGGAGCTGTGGCTCAACGTGGTAGAGCATTAGCCTTGATCAAAAGAGCTCAGGGACAGAGCCTAGGCCTGGAGTTCAAGCCCCAGCACCAAAAAATAAAATTACATAAAATAAAATGAAAATGGTAGAAGAGAATGGATAAGGAAAAAAATAATTCTCAGTTTTATGTGAATAACATCACAATTTAAATATGGTACATGATTCAAAGATCATTTAATCTTTAAGTTCTATGCTACAAAACATGAGAATATAGCTTAGTACAATAAGCTTATAAAATTATTCGCATAACTAACACATCAAAATATCAGTTTATCCAAGGCAATATTTGATTTTACAAATCTCTGAAACTACACACTGAGCAATCTGGAACAACTTTTACAAGGAGACATAATTAAGATGGCATTAGTAATGTCTTCTAACAGCTCTTAAGGAACTGGAGGACATGTAAAGAAAAGAGATCTACTGTTCTATATACACAAATACTGCATGCAGTATTAGAGTAAATATTCTAACTAGGGATTCAACAGTATGTCATCCTAGGAGATAAAGGACCCAAAACTGACCAGAGTGGGAGTAAAATGGCATAAAAGGGCCTTCTGCCTCCACAGGCCCCAGGACAGAAAACTTCATAATCTAGAAGCAGTATCAAGAACACTGTGCAACTTACCAGAGAGAATTAAAAATCAGTGTAAACTTGGGACTGTTTATATAATGTAAAAAAAAATTTTAGGGCTTTGAATTAATAAAAATGTTTATTTGGGGGCTAGGAATATGGCCTAGTGGCAAAAGTGCTTGCCTCATATACATGAAGCCATGGGTTCAATTCCTTAGCACCGCATATACACAAAAAGGCCAGAAGTGGTGCTGTGGGTCAAGTGGCAGAGTGCTAGCCTTGAGCAAAAAGAAGCCAGGGACAGCACTCAGGCCCTGAGTCCAAGGCCCAGGACTGGAAAAATAATTTTTAAATATAAAAAATAAATAAAATGTTTATTTCACCTCACCAAGTAATAATACAAAGCCATGTCTATTGATAAATACCTGCTCTATCTGTATTCCATAACCTTTAAAACCCGCATTATCCCACGAAGTGTTCCGATATATGTCATCAACTCTGTCAATCAGCTCTATCTGTACAAATGAAAGAAAAAGATATTAGGAAACCTTTATCACTCATCACAATGTAACACAAAAATCCACCAGAAAAGGCCAATGCAAAAGTCTGAACCAATAATAAAAAAGTGCCATTAAGATGTCAATCTTTATCACTGATAGCTCAATCAAAGAAATTATTCTAGCCTCAGAATTACAGTGCTGCTATCAGAATAAAATAATGGTGCAAATGACCCCAAATTTTGGACCCAAAATATCAAGTATCAGGCTTTTTAGAAATGGCTTTACAATCAGTGATGGAAATACAAGTCAACTGGTTCACCAAAAATGTATTCCCTTCCAAGTAGTGTGTCTACGCTCTCCTCATCAGTGCCTCAAATGTGTCGTGGAACATGTACCGGGGCACGGTAACCAACTGCTGTCCCGCTCCAAGTGCACACTGAACGAGGAAGGGGGCCAGAGGGATGAAGTGCACTGCACCACCCTTCCTCCTCCTCCTGGTCCAGGTCCTGTGGGGCTGGCCAGGCAGGGACAGGACCACTACAAGATGACCCCCGAGGAAAGCAAAAATGCTAGTGCCTGGCTTTGCCTCAAGGAGAGCAATGCTCTGCTCAAAACCTGAAGGGACATTTGTTCCAGCAATTGTGATGACAAAGATCTAGTAAACTCTTGAAACGGTTTTGCTTGCAAGTAACTATTTGTAAAAGTAGACCACTGGTTACCCATCCTCGTGGCATAATCAGAAATAAAATACTGGAGCCCAAATTAAGGAGGGGTACCTTCAAGAAGAAATCCCCAACTGTGCTGGTAGCAAATTCTCTCACTTGACATGGAGGAGAGGACAGAGAGGTGATGGAGGGTACAGTGGAGAGCAGAAGAAGGGACTCTTTACTGTACTGGCTGCTGGTTCATGAGTAGCTGCATTGTCTGTCCACTCAATGGCAACATTTTCTTCGATGCTAAGTTTATCATGATGAATGAGGTCATACGAACAAAAAATGTCAATGAAAAAATCACTGCCTTGACTTTAAAAAACTGTAATAGTTGATGCTGAGTTGGGGACAGACTGGTGAACAAGTATGTGCCTTGCATGCCTGGGCCTGAGTTTAATCACAGCAACACCAGGAAAATATCCAGTGTTCTCAATTCTCCAGTCTTTCCTTCGAACCTCACTGTTTCATAAGGTTACAGTACTATGATTAGCTCTTTAGCACAGCCCTAGAACATGCATACAAGCAAAAGGATATGCACAAGCTCACACGAACAGAGCTGTTGAAAACACTAGCTTGACCAGTGCTGGCAAGGAGGCCCGAAGACTATGATGATTATGGTTTAGGGCCACCCTGAGCAAGAAAGTTCATGGGACACATTTCTCAGTCCACAGCTGGGAGCAGTGGCGTGTGCCCGTCATCCCTAGCCAACCAGGAGGATGGCAGTTCTAGGCTAGCACCGGCAGGAAGCTAGGTGTGGTAGCATGAACCTCTTCTGCAATCCCAGCAAGGGAAGGAACCACACACCACTCAGGTAAGCACCTGCTGCCCTAAAAACAACCACAGTGAAAAGCAAAGCTAGAGATCAGCTCAGTGGTACTGTGCGGAGTTCAAGTCTCAGTACTGCCAAATATAAGGCTTGCAGGAAAGCTGAATGGAGCCAGGCACAGTGGCTCACATCTGCATTCTTTAGTCCCAGCTATGCGAGAAGCATAGCTACGAAGATTTTGGTCTGAGGTGAGTCCTTGGCAATGAGCAAGGCGCTATCTGAAGAATAACAAAAGAGTGTGGCTCAAATGGTGAGTTCAAACCCCCATAACACCAAAATAATACAAGAAGTAGGTTTTTGTAAAATTCAAACTATGGTTTCCATATACTAATAGCACCTCAAAGAATGTTCCACAAATATTAGAAGAGCAATGACTGAACATGTGGAACAGAACTGGTTTCATTAAGTTTCAAAATACCACTGCCTTCTCCTAATGGAATTTACCCACCTACATAAATTATTTGTCTAGTTACCTTATGCAATCTCAAATACTTACTAAGTAATTGGTAGTGGTGCTCTCTTCCCCTCTGCCCATGTATTTATAAAAGCGATGATCTGCTACCACCAATAATTTACATGTGTTCTTCATGGGGTTAGGACCAGCTCTTCTCTTCACCCGATGAACAAACTCTAATATGAATTTGTATGCACTATTAAATCAAAATTCATCAAAACAAGGAGGGTTTTTTTTATAGTAACACCTTAAATCTAGTATGTTTCTGAAACACAATATTTAAGCTTAGTATGTTTCAAGGCATCTTGAATAAAAAAACAACTGGGAGGAAAACAAAAAAATAAAAAGTAATATGAAATTTTAATATTGTAGAATTTAGAACCAACAAGCTTGGGGATTGGGTCAATGGCAGAGTACTTTGTATATACAATGCCCCAAGTTCAATCTCTCACATCACAGAAGTGCTAACACAGTAATTATCTAGTTCTATGCTAGAAAGCCATCATAGTTTCTCCTAGAAGCTGATGAGCTAACCAAGGTCACAGTAAAAATGTCAGAGCAACCACACAATAAAACTCAGCCATCCTGGGATCTGCAGGTACCTCAAGGTCATTCGCACTAGGCCGAACCCCCATGCCATCTCCACACACACACATATTCCCAAGCAAGAGACCATTTATGGCATATGCATGTATCTGCATGGACACGTACATCTTCAATAGAGAAATACTCAGAGCAGATGGAGCTCTACAAAGCCTTGAGTACATTTTATATGGAATTATGTACACACAGCTACAGATATGTTTTTATAACAAATGTTAATGGGATCTTTCTTTACAAGTCATCAAATTATTTAAGAGTTCATTGATTGATAGGCTGAAATGCTAGTAATAGTTCTTTTTTGGTTCCCCCTAATCCAGGCCCTAGTAAGGTTTACTCCAAAATAAAGGAAAGCACAACATCCTGAATGTAGTTTGTCAATTTAAAATAATAAAAGCAAAATGAAAACATAGTACAGTCAGTTTATAAGTGATTTAAAAAGCAACTGATGAAACTGAGAAACTTCTGATGTAAAATAAAATAGACAAGTGTAGCTAACATGCAGTAAAGGAAACTTCCTTCATCTGGTAGAGAATGGTGCCCAACAACCCTACACCAATCGGTGCATTTAGCATGACTGCGGAGTGCTTCCCCAGTGAGACTGAAGCCACAGCTGGCCTCCCTTCCCACGTGCTGGGCAAATTGGGAAAATGACGTGAAAAAATAATTGACCCCTAACTCACACCATACACAAACTCAAGTCCAGAAGGACAAAGAGCTAAGTGTGAAAAGCACAGTAATAAAGCTTCTAAGTGATAGGAGACTTGGCCTTAATAGTGGGCAAAGATGTCTTAAACAGGACATAATAGCACTAACTACAACAGAAAATAAATGATTAAATTAACTACCTTAAAATTAGAAACTGCTGGGGTGGGGATATAGCCTAGTGGCAAGAGTGCCTGCCTCGGATACACGAGGCCCTAGGTTCGATTCCCCAGCACCACATATACAGAAAACGGCCAGAAGCGGCGCTGTGGCTCAAGTGGCAGAGTGCTAGCCTTGAGCGGGAAGAAGCCAGGGACAGTGCTCAGGCCCTGAGTCCAAGGCCCAGGACTGGCCAAAAAAAAATAGAAACTGCTGTTTCCAAGTACAACATCATCAAAGGAGAAGACATCACAAATAACTGGGAGAAAATGAGCTTTGCATACAGACAGCTTAATTAAAGCAAGAAGGAACTTAAATAAGCATCTTACAAAGGAGTTATTCAAATGGTCAGCAAATATTTAAACATTTATTAAGCTCAATAGACATCAAGGAAAAGTACCTTAAAACCACATGTTAGTGTTACATAGCTTAGGAGTTGGCTATTCCAGTTATTGGTGGGCCAGTGAGGTGTGAACCTGCATATCCCATTTAAACATGGCAATACCCACTAAAGTCGAACACACCTATAGCCTGAGAAGCAGCAACACTATTCCAACATATAAGCCCAAGAGAAATGCCAGCTTACACGCACTAAAAAACATGAACAAGCAAAACGTACAAAAACAAGTCAACTGAGCCAGCACTGGTGGCTCACACCTGTAATCCTAGCTACTCAGAAGGCTGAGATCTGAAGGATTGCAGTTTGAAGCCAGGCAGAGAAGTCCTTGAGACTCTTATCTCCAAGGAATTGCTCAGACAAGGCCAGAAGTGGTGCTGTGGCTCAAACGGCACAACACCAGCCATGAGCAAAAAAAGCTGTGGGACAGTGCCCAGGCCCTGAGTTCAAGCCCCAAGACTAGTAAAAAAAAAAAAAAAAAAAAAAAAAAATACATAAATCAACACAGTATTCATCAACAAAGAATACATTAGTATACTTACAAGGAAATTCTACACAACCACATACTATACTACAATTCTATAGTACAGAATAGCACTGCTACAGCTTAGTAGTACTGTAGTATAGAACATACTACACTACATGAAGCAATGTATAGGGTCTCTCAAGCGCTTAAGATGCAGAGCAAAGGCCAAACAAGAACAAATATAGAGGCTGAAATGTGGCTCTGCGTTGTGCTTGCTAGTATTTGCATAAATCTTTAAAAAAAAAAAAAAGAGAAGAGTAAAGAGCATGGACAAGCAAGGAGGCTGCGGCAAGAGAATCACTGAAGCCCAAAATTCAAAGCCAGCCTAGCCAACATAGTGAGAACTTGTTTGCTTATGAATAAATACAAAATAACAACAATAATGAGAGAAGACCTCTTTCAAAATAGTTATGCTTTCTAAAATGATCCTAAATAGATGCCCCACCACTAGCAGTCTTCTTAGATTGTAAGCAGTATACTATCTCTCTTGCTACCCAAATAATTTGTTTTTTTTAATGTCTTTAGATAATTGATCTGATTCCTTTATCTCCAATTCCTGACACTCTACTTCCAACACATTCCATTAGCTAGGCTTTCAATTTTTTTTTTCCATTTTGTTTGTCGGTTGTGTGGCTTGAACTCAAGGTTTGGGTGCTACCCAAGCTCTCAGTCAGAGCTAGTGCTCTACCACTTTGAGCCACAGCTCTCCTTACGGTTTGTTGGTGGTTAATTGGAGTCCATAGGAGTCTTATAGACTTTCCTGCATGAGCTGGCTTTGAACCATGATCCTCAGATCTCAGCCTCCTGAGTAGCAGCTAGGATTACAGGTGTGAGCCACCAGCACCTGGATCAATTGATTTTTTTTTTTATGTATGCTATTAACCTCATTTCTAAGGTTTCAATATTTTTTTTCTTCAAAACTTCTGTATTCCTACTGAATTCCTCTGTCATTTCCTGCCTTGTCTATTTCGTTTAGCTGTTTGAATTCTCTGAGCTCAGCAGTTGCTTGTATCCTCTGGAAGTCATTCAACTACTTAAACATTTCCCCTCTTTAATTTCATTTATCATTCTTGCCACTGTGTTTTTTACTCACATTGTTTGAAACTACTTTCTCTTCTCTACCCCTTAAGTCTTTGTGAAATAGTTTGCTTTTGAGGTAGGCATGATGCTTTGCTTAATCATGACTCTTGTGATTTGGGGAGGCTGGGATTTATACATGTGGGACCTAGGTTTTAAGTGGAAGCCTGTCTCCTATCTCCTTTATTTCACAGGGATTCCTTAACACTCAGTGGCTTGGTTGTAGTATATTTTCCTGTCACCAAATGGGAGAAATGTGGCTCAGTAGTCAAACACTCCATTTCAATGCTTGACACTGGGTGCAGGCCTGTGATCTACTTCAGGTGAGAGAGCAGGGCTGCAAAAGCTACTATAGTGGTAAACCACAACCTTGCGTTTGGGTCGATCCCAAATGAAGGCCTGTCACAACTGCTGCTCCCGATCTTCATATGCATCCTTGTGATGCAGGAAGACCCTAGTTAGCCAGGACATGATGGGCTCACACCAGTGAACACTACAAGATAAGCAGGTATACAGGGGAAGAAGGGGGGGGGGGGTGTCTGCTAACTCAACAGAAGAAGTTAATGAGAACACAGAAAAGATCTAGTTAAGGAGAAGGCAAGAGGAGGAAGAGAAATGAAACAATGCACATGCAAAACAAAGGAATGATGCTCAGGCAACCTAGCTACCAACAAAGAGAGGAAGGATTAGGGATAGAGAAATAGGGATTTAAGAAAATATGGGTGATGGGCTGGGGATATGGCCTAGTGGCAAGAGAGCTTGCCTTGCATACATGAGGCCCTGGGTTCGATTCCCCAGCACCACATATACAGAAAACGGCCAGAAGTGGCGCTGTGGCTCAAGTGGCAGAGTGCTAGCCTTGAGCAAAAGGAAGCCAGGGACAGTGCTCAGGCCTTGAGTCCAAGGCCCAGGACTGGCCAAAAAAAAAAAAAAAGATAATTTAATTTTCACTTTTACCCCCATTTTCTTTAGGGTACTGGGCCTTGAACTCTGGGCCTGGGTGCTGTCCCTGGGATCCTTTTGCACAAGGCTAACACTCTACCACTTGAGCCACAGCATCACTTCTGGCTCTTTCTGTGATTAATTGGAGATAAAGAGTCTCAAAAACTTTCCTGCCCATGCTAGATTCAAACCGTGATCCTGAGATTTCAGCCCCAAGTAGCTAGGATTACAAACCTGAGCCACCAGCACCCAGTTTTCCCCACGCTTTTTAAAACAAACTTTTTATGTAAGGTCATTGTTAATCCTACTTTTTTCTATTGTTTTCAATTATTGTATTACTGAGAAAAAACTTTCTAGAACAAAACTATTTTCAAGTACTTATTAGATAATCCTGTTACATTTGCAAACATCCCTATTGCAGATACAGTTACAAGGTGCTTACTTCTAATTGGAAAAATATTCCATTGTCTTACCTTGAGGTGGCTCTCTGTCTATAAGCCCTTTCGGAATCAACTCTTCATTATCTACATTTAAATAACCACATACTTTTGGAGATTGCAAGCGCGAAACATTCTTGATATCTTCTGATTTGTAAGCTAACATTCTTTTGTCTTTAGTATCATTAACAAACCTCCACAGTGGCTAAAACAGAAAACATACATGATGAGATTGGGGAGGGGGGGAACACCAGGAAAACCACAACAACATAACATTCTTTACTTGTTCTTAGATAGTATCTACTTCTGGATTAAATTTACTAGCAGTTTATGCAGAATAGTCATTTCAGTTTTATTTGTCTTTCCTGCAGTAAAGATTAAACGTAGGGCCTGACTTATGCTGGGCAAGTGCTCTACCTCTACACTATTGCCTCCAGCCCTCATTTCTCCCACTCTCTTTGTGCTGGTCCTGAGGTTTGAACTCAGGTCCTGGGTGCTGTCTCTGTTTTGCTCAAGGCTAATGCTCTACTTAAGCCACAGTTCTTTCAGTTATTTTTGGTGGTTAATTAGAAATAAGAGTCTCAGGAACTGTCTTGCTTAGGCTGGCAATAAGATAACTGGTACGGTTTGAATGTGACCAAAAATTCATGCATTGAAAACTTACTCCCCTAATTCACACAAACTATATTTGAAGTAGGGTGTTTAGAAGGTGACTGGGTCATGAACCACTCACAGATTAACAGGTTCTCATAGGTGTGGCATTGTTATAAAAGCATATCCTCTGCTATGTTACAATGTTGCAACAAGATTTACATGCCAGCAAAAAGCTCTTGGTTTTCTCAGCCTTCAGAACCATAAAGTTCAATACACCTCTCTTCCTGATTAGTTACTGAGTTTCAAGTATTTTATTACATCAACAGAAAAGAGACTATGACAATAATCTACACATTAACAGACTATAACAAACACATTATAAGGCTATATATTTCTTCTACCTAATGAGGGACAGATCAAAGACTAATGGCCATGTAGTCTACATGTGATTAGCATGTATGTTTACAGGTCTGAAGGTGTAGGCTGCTCAAGCAGTAGAGTGCACAAAAGCCTAGAAAATGCAAAGCCTCAAGTTAATACCCCCATACAACCTAAACAAATGAAGTAAAATGGATGCTTATAATACCAATACCCTAGCTAAACCCTATCACCAAATGAACATGAAAATTTCTATCTGAACAATCTTATAGTTTTCTTACAAATGATCTTTTGTAGTATCTTTACCATTACCCTATTACCCTAAAAGGATTCCTATTTTCCAAAAAAAAAATCAAAAAATCTGTGCTCTACCACTTGAGCCTCAGTGTCACTCCCAGTTTTCTGGTTGTTATTTAGAGTTAAGAGTCTCATGGACTTTCCTGCCTGGGCTGGCTTTGAACCGTGATCCTCAGATCTCAGCCTCCTGCATACAAGGATTACAGGCATGAGCCACCAGCAACTGGCTACTGCGATGCTTTTTAAAAACCAGAGATATAAGCACTAAAAAAATTAAAATTTTATTTAAACTTACCTCTATGTTATATTCTGCCTCGTCTGTGTTGATCCTTATTGTAACATCATCATCTCCTATATGGGCCAGAACCTTAGAGTCGGGCTCACCTTGACAGAAAAAAAACCCAAAAACGTATTTTTTCAATAACATAAACTAGGCACTACTGACAAAGAAAATTCAACCAAACCCTTCATCACATTGGCATTCGCCTTGGTCATGTGAGGTGAGAGCTCTGAAACTCAGGACAGTCCACATGCCGACAGCTCACGCCTACCATCCTAGCCTCTCAGGAGGCAGAGAACAGGATGATCATGTTTCAAAGCCAGCCCAGGCAGAAAAATCTATGAAAATCCATCTTCAAAATAACCAGCAAAAACGCTAGACTGGTAGAGCAGGTATTGGAGCATCAGCAGTGAGCAAGAAAGCTGAGGGAGAATGCAAGGCCCAAGTTCAAGCACTAATAGTAGCACCAAAACAAAGAGGACTCCGAAACTAGATAATTCTCACCTCCTAAAGAGTAGCTTCAAGTCAAGTAAAACTCTCCATTCCCACAATGAATGAACATCTAATTCTGTAGATGTTCTTCTGGAATAATGTAACCTAAATTTGGTGGAGAAGAACTAAGAGCAGGCCGGAGTATGATCTGGAGCACACAGGTTGAAAACTGTACTATCTGGAGGTTTCCAAGTGTTTTGGGGGAAAGGAGGGGCATGGCAGTCTTGCTGATGGCTGGCACTCCACCTCTGGAGCTATGCATCCAGGTTGCCATTTGAAGATGTAGTCTCGCAGACTTTTCTGCCTGGACTGGCTTTGAATTTCAATCCTCCATGTCTCAGACTTCTGAGTAACTAGGATTACAGGCATTACTGGTGCTAGATCCTACTTCTTTTTCTTATTGAAGAAAAAAAGTCCTAAAGTTAAACTGCAATGTGTGATACTTTTTTCACAACTAGATATATAATAGAGCATAGAGTAAAATTTACCTATCTTCCCTGTTTAAATCTAAGGAAGGCATAATCCTTGCCTAAAGAAAACAGAAAGTTAAATTCTTACCACTTGAGAAGAAATTCATTTAGTCATCAACTTAGCCAGCGAGCATGACATGTTAGAAAGTACCTACATCCTCTTCTTAGAATGGTTCTGCTTCCCAATTTACATAGCTCAAAAAACCCCTAACAGAACAGCATTCCTGTGACACTCCTTTACTCCTACCCACCCAACAAGAAGACTTGATCAACTCAGAGTTGAAGATCTGTCATAATTTTAGTCTAGTGTCACCCAAAAGCTCATGCATGAAAACGCCGGTTGCCCAATGTATGGGATTTAGAGGCAACTAGATAATGAACGTGGGTTCTAATTTCATCAACAGATTAACCATTGATACTTATTGCTTAGTGGGCCCTCAGGAGATGTGGCCCTGATGCAGAAGTAGGTCACACAGGGTGTGCCTCTGAAAGGTGTACCTTGTTTCTGCTGTGCACGGGGTGGGGGGGGGGGGGCGCTCTCTCCCTCTCTCTCGGCTTCATGGCCACTGTGAGGAGAGCAGCCTCCTCCACCACAGGCTTCTGTGTTTCTGCCTCACCACAGGTTCCAACACATTGGAGCCAGCCACCCACACAGACTGAAACCATGAACCAAAATGAACCTTTCCTCTTTCACAATGTTTCTTGGGAATTCTGTCACAGCAAAAAAGGATGACTAACTATCATCAGTCTAAATTTGTGTGAGCTATACTTTAGTGTGCTTACTATATATGGAGAACTCAGTTTCTAAAATTAAATTTTTTATTTGAATTTCTTAAGGAAAGAGAATACTTCACATAAGATCTAAGACTTGAAGACACACAGCAGAACAAGAGCTCCGCACTCACCAACCACATGTCCACTGAAGAAGTCCTGCCATTTTACAGTGTACTCGCTTTCATTTTTACCATCCACCACCACAACTTTGAAATTCTGTGAAAAGCGTTCAGTACTTGATGTCAAGTATAATTTAAAATGCCTGAAGAGAGAATGAATTCAATGTTTAAGTACATCAAATAGAGGCCTAATTTTCTTTTCTTTTTTTTTCTTTTTCTTTGTTGCTTGTGGGGCTTGAACTCAGGGCCTAGGTGCTGTCCCTGAGCATTTCTGCTTAAGGCTAGCACTCTACCACTTTGAGCCACAGCACCACTTCCAGTTTTCTGGTGGTTAATTGGAGGTAAGTCTCATGGACTTTCCTGTGTGGGCTGGCTTTGAATTGTGATCACCAAATCTCAGCTCCTGAGAAACTAGGATTACTGGCATGAGCCACTGGTGCCTTGATCAACTGAATTTTTTTTTTTTAATGTTGGCTATTAGCCCATGGCTCTAATTTTCATCTTTCTAATAATCATACATTTTTTAAAAGTTGCCAAGTTGTAAGTAATGTTTCACTAGAGAACTGGAGTAACACATCTGTGAAGACAAATGGACTAACTGGGTTAGTTGTAGCAGCTTATTCCAGAGGAGAGGAACAGTACAGGACAGGGGGCATCCAAAGGACTTACACAGTCCTCTTGCCTGGAAACTGAGTAAGGAAAGACACAGACTGGGTAGCTGGAGTCCCACTAACTCAAAAATTTAGTATTCAAGACTATTTTACTATAGATCATTAATTGAACAACTATCCACTGTCAGGCACTCTATGTGTGTACATGACCTCCATCTTATGCAAGCAAAAGCTAAGGTGCAGAAGTTAGCACACTCAAGATCACACAGCTATTCCATGCACAGAACTTGCTTTGTTTCATATTCCTATACTCTACACTACCTCTAGCAACCGAGCTGCAATAGGACTGAAACACTTTCTGTAGTGCAAAATTAACAAATTGCTGCTTGTATATTTAAAAACACTCATGCTTTCCCTCTTCTAAAAGAACTTACCTTGAAAATAATTAATCCACAATTACCACCAGGGAAATAAATAGTCTCCAAAGCATACATTAAAATATGTACTACTGTTCTTTTCTCTCTTTGTTCTTTATGCATTTTCTGTTCTGACATAAAAACTGTGAATGGTGAACACACTTTTCCAGTTTCTTTTCAAAGCCTTTCCAATGTACCCATACACACCAAAGACAAAAAAGATGTGCTATTCATCCCAAGAGACACAAATCTTGTCCGCTGTGGTGAAAATGTAAAATGCTGCTTTCCCTAGGAGTCTATGTAAGTCTTTCAACTACCAGGAAGAAATCCAGACTGGATTGTCTCCATGGCAACAAGTATTTTTAACATTTTGGATATACAAGGTAATGTCAGTTTCCTTGCTGGAAATATTTCTCTCTCTCTCTCTTTTGGTCTCTTTTGTCTTGCAATTAGGGCTTGAACTTAGGGCCTGGGCATTGTCCCTAAGCTCCTTCACTCAAGGCTAGTGCTCTACCACTTTGCACCACAGCACCACTTGTAGTTTCAGCACCACTTCTAGTTTTCTGGTGGTTAATTGGAGATAAGAGTCTCATGGAAGCTGGATGTCAGTGGCTCACGTCTGTAATCCTAGCTACTCAGGAGGCTGAGATCTGAGGATCACAGTTCAAAGCGAGCCCGGGCAGGAATGTCCATAAGACTCTTACCTCCAATTAATTACAGAAAAACAGAAAAATCCCAAAGTGGGGCTGTGGCTCAAGTGAGTAGAGCGATAGCTTTGAGCAAAGGAAGCTCAGGGACAGAGCCCAGGCCCACATTTCAAGCCCTAGGACCAGAAAAAAAGACTTCACAAAGGTAAGGCCAGCCATTAGTACACCCTGATCATTTCAGCGACCCGGTTCTGATTTTTCTTTTTCAATATTAGCAACATAGTATGACAGAAAAGGTAAGGAATTTACAGCTACAAAATCTAGCAAATCTCACTCTGCCATCTAGTTTGACTTTGGTCTTGGTCTCTGAATCTAAGTACTTAAGCTACAAATGGAAAAATATAACCTATTAACTGACTGGTTTGAGGTTGAAATTAAACAACCTATTTTAAAGCATTTGGTACAAAATTCTCATAAATTGGAAAATACCTTTCCCATTAAATAATTAAAAGCAAAACCTCGTAGAATTACAAAATTTCCCTACACACAGGGTAACTTAATTTTTTTTTTGTAGTACTGACATTTGAACTCAGAGCCTTACACTTGCTAGGTAGGTACTATACCACTTGAGCCAGGACCCCATTCCTGAACATTTTCTTAACTGATGACTGCCATCTACAAACATGAACAAGAAATATGTACAGTTTAAGCATCGAGTTAATCTAAATTCTTAGAATTTCATAAGCATACTGTTAATGCGATGAATACATTGGAATACTCATTTACATAGGTTTAAATACTTGCCAGTATGAATGGTAAAGTAAGTATTATAGTGTACAAGCCATATATGAACACAGAAAATAAGTCAGTTGATAAATTTTTAAATCACTGTATCAACTTCAAATCTTTAAGATAGACTTTCCTGAGGTTTCCATAGATATGCTTTTCTATATACTACTTCTGACACATTGAACACCCTCCTACTGCCATAATATTACTCAATAATTCAAATTACCTTTTCAAAGCTGAAAACGTGAGTAGTGTTTCTAAATGTGTGGAAGCCTGTAGATCCCTCCTCCTCACTGAGTGCTGCTGGATATTAGACAGAGAGAGGATATCGTAGTCTGTGAGCAGAGAATCAAGTTTCTCTGAAAAAAGGGTAAAAAGGTTATTAGCAACCAAACCCACAAGGCAATTGTAACAGCACTAAAATGAGTGTACCAGACAATAAACTCTCCCTAAGGTACTGCGTAAGCCAGCACCACCAACGATGTGCTCTTACAAAAACCTGACCCCAAGTCTATGAAGATGTAAGTTCCAGTTCTTAAGAAAGGCAGGGATTCGAAGCTGCCAAACTAAATACCAACTGCAGGAAGCAATCAGCCACACCTAGAATTTTTTAAATCCCACACAACAAAGCACCCAATTTCTCTACAAAATAAATGGTATATAAAAGAAGGAAGGAACAGAAAAAGAAAAGACTTAAGAGCATAGCCAGCAATCAATGTGTAACTTTTTGTATCCCACATCAAACAAGCCAGCTGTGGGAATACATTTAAAACAATTTGGGAAAACTGAACATGGACTACATATTAGATACTAGTAAGTTTGATATCTCAAAGAATGCAATGTTAGGGCTGGGGATATGGCCTAGTGGCAAGAGTGCCTGCCTCGGATACACGAGGCCCTAGGTTCGATTCCCCAGCACCACATATACAGAAAACGGCCAGAAGCGGCGCTGTGGCTCAAGTGGCAGAGTGCTAGCCTTGAGCGGGAAGAAGCCAGGGACAGTGTTCAGGCCCTGAGTCCAAGGCCCGGGACTGGCCAAAAAAAAAAAAAAAAAAGAATGCAATGTTATACAATGAAATAACTTCCAGATAATTTCCAGCTTGTGTATGTTTAAAATTTCTAAGATCAAAGCATCTGACTTGGCCTGTTCCTTGACAAACTGTGATTCCCTATCTGCTGATAAGAACCAGCTTTCTGGGGGCTGGGAATATGGCCTAGTGGCAAGAGTGCTTGCCTCGTATATATGAAGCCCTGGGTTCGATTCCCCAGCACCACATATATGGCTGGGGAATATGGCCTAGTGGCAAGAGAGCTTGCCTCGTATACATGAAGCCCTGGGTTCGATTCTCCAGCACCACATATCTAGAAAATGGCCAGAAGTGGCAATGTGGCTCAGGTGGCAGAGTGCTAGCCTTGAGCAAAAAGAAAGCCAGGGACAGTGCTCAGGCCCTGAGTCCATGCCCCAGGACTGGCCAAAAAAAAAAGAAAGAAAATGGCCAGAAGTGGTGCTGTGGCTCAAGTGGCCAAGTGCTAGCCTTGAGCAAAAAGAAGCCAGGGATAGTGCTCAGGCTCTGACTGGCAAAATAAATACATAAATAAATAAATAAAAATAAAAGAACCAGCTTTCTGCCAATGGATGGCTGTTGGTGACTTGATCTTGCTAATCACGAAGCTTGATGGTACCAATGGAAACCTTCAAAAGGCCACTTTTTCAACCACTCATCAACTAATTTTTTTTTTTTTTCCCTGAAACTGGGACTCAACCCCAGTATAGGAGTCATTCATTCACTGACTGGTGGTGCTCTACCACCCAAGCCACCAAGCCACGTTGCCAACCCCTCATCAATTATTTCTTCATTTCAATAAAAGGCATCATGCTGGTGTTTTACAGAATTCGCTCCATGAACATCCCTGGGACTTTATCCTCACTCCACAAATGAAGAAACAGACTTAAATAAGTAAACTGTTCTAACCACAATGCTAATGTAGCACAGAAATGGATTTTGAACTTCAGCCTGCCAGGCTGAAATACCAAAGTTTTATTGATGTGATACTTTTGAAAGTCCTCTAAAAATAGCCTAGGTATTCTGGAACCTCCTACTATTTACTCTCTTACTTTCTGATTTATCAACCAAACATGACCTCTCTTGGTCTCTCTGAATTCTAAAGCGCACGCTCTTCTCTCTCTTCAGTGTACCAGTCTTGGGCCTTGAACTGGGCCTTGTCCCTGAGCATTTTGTTGTTATTGCTCAAGGCTAGCACACTACTACTTGAGCCACAGTTCCACTTTCAGCTTTTTGGTGGTTAATTAATTAAAAACAAAAACAAAGTCTCATGGGCATTCCTGCCTGGTCTGGCTTCAAACTGCAATCCTCAGATCTCAATCTTCTGAGTAACAGGATTACAGGAACCAGTGCTCACCTAAAGCCCTTTCTTTCTTTTTTTTTTTTTTCTCAAAGTGATGTACAGAGAGGTTACAGTTTCATACGTTAGGCATTGGATACATTTCTTCTACTGTTTGTTACCTCCTCCCTCATTCCCACCTCCCCCCCAAAGCCCTTTCTTTATGCCTTTATTCTGGCACTTTTTGGTAAGGCATACTTGTCTTTTCTCACAAATAGGTTATGAAATAGCCAAGTGTTTTTACTCATCACTATACATTTACCTTATCACAAATTCAGTGTAAAAATTTATACCTATCAGCACTCAAGTTCCCAAACTGCCTAAATTCTCAATGCTGAAAAGTCAATGCAGTTCTTTTCTTAGCTCTTCAAATTCACTGATACAGGCTGGTACATGAACTCAGTTTCATTCAAGATCATAATCACTCCTACAGACTTAGAAACCTAACCTCAACACAGTGCTTTCATTGTCAATAAATAACATGGCAGTGATTCTCCGAATATTCCAGTGCCCCCACACAAGCAGCAGCAGCAAAGCGCAAATGCAAATGTTCTCATCTCCCCTCAGCCCTACACAATCAAAAATCAAGTTTGAAAACCACTGAACAAGCCTGGTGAGATGGCTGTGGTCTCTGCTACCAGGGAAGCTGAGGAAGACTGGCTTGAGCCTAGGAGTTCAAGGGCAATCTGGACAATATAGACTTTCATCTCATTAAAAGGAAAGACAGAAAGACAGATGGGTGGAAGGCACTTAAGCAATGAAAACAGACAAAAATGAAGAAAAAAATTGGTGCTAGTACTGTGGCATAAACTCAGGGCCTTGAGCTTTTGCTTGGCACTTCTTTTTTTTTAAGTTTTAGCAAGGATTTATTTTAGTGTAACAGGATAAAATGGGGATAAATAGAAAAAGAGTAACATTTACTGTTTTCATGCAGGAAATAGGAGTTAAGAATCATTGCTAAACTGGGTGCTGGTAGCTCACACCTATAATCCTAGCTACTACAAAGGCTGAGATTTGAGAATCGTAGTTCAAAGCCAGCCCAGGCAGGAAAGGCCATGAGATTCCTATCTCCAATTAACCACCAGAAAACCAGAAGTGGAGCTCAAAGTGGTAGAGCACTAGCCTTGAGCAAAAGTGCTCAGGACAGTGCTCAGGCCCTGAGTTGAAGCCCCATCACAGACACACAGACAGACACACAGACACACAGACATACAGACATACACACATACACACACACACACACGACTTGTTGCTTGGCTTTCTTGCTCAAGGCTGGTGTTCTATCACTAGAGTCATATTTCCAATTCCAGGAAAAAAAAAATATTTTAAGCACAAAAAATGTTCATTAGCCTGGAAAAAGTAGAAAAATCAGAAAAGAAGAAAATAACTGGGAAATAGGTAAGGACTTGGGGGGAAACTGCAGCAATCTAAAAGGCTACTTACAACAGGTTTTTAAGAGCATGGGAAAAAATTTAGAGCATGGGAAAACAAATACTTTTGCTATGTTAACTTGAGCAAAGGGAGATTAAAAAAAAAACTATTCATATTCCATGATCTTTACTGTATAAAAAATAGACCTAGGGGAAAAAATAAGGGCAAGATAGTAAGTAACATCACTGGTTATTTTGAGGGTACTGTCTAGTACTTATTGTACTTTTTAAATGTAGCTTGCTAACATATGTTAAAACACTTAATATGCTCCAGCTGAATAACCAGATGTCACAAACAGGATATCTGAGCCATCACAAACAACCTAGTAAAAAACCATTGTATCTTTGGGGCCAAACTGGAGCTTTTACTGCTCTAGGTACTGTCCCTTCCCAGAAAGTGTGCCAGACACTCAAACTTTCACCACACTGCACTGGTGGACCCATAACCACTGGGAATCACACTTGTTGCCTTTGCAAAAAAACTTTCAAGTTTTGTTACAGTAAATGCTAAACAACGTCACCAATCCTTCTTTGCTTAGCATCTGGTCAAAGCCCCTTCTAAAATTTCCAGCGTGGCTGCCTATTACTCTCTAGAATGATCACACCATCCTTAACTTTCTGCAAAGTGTTACAGCCCTCACCTAAACAACTAAGCTTCTCTCATCTCAGCTAGCTATAATACAAATCAGAAAATAAATCATCAGACTGCAGAATGTTACTTAAGTGTCCCCTACCCACTTCCCCTCTTCTCCTCGGCCAAGGACTAGGCTTGTTCCCCACACAGCCTGTCTCAGGCATGATGCTCTGAGCTCTCCCCTTTCTCACTGCTTCTGTATCTTCTCTACCCTTCCACCTTGACCGCTTTTTCTACACAAATATTCTACTTATTATTTTTTCTTTTCCACCAAATCCATTTGCTTATTTCCTTAGCAAATTTTTACTGAGACCCTCCTATCTTTCAGGCACTAGCTATAGGAAAGAAATGTGCTTCTAGCACACTGTGGAAGACAGACCATCACACAAAATTCTTCTGAGAGAGGCAGGTATAACCGGTGAAGGAAGAACTCAGCAGAGCACAGCCACTGCTGGGTGTGCCAAGAGTACCTTCCCAGAGAAGCAGTACTACATCAAAAAGAGACAGTGGTGGTGCAGAGAAGGGAGAGCGGGAGACTCTAAGAAGAGCACATGGCCTATGTGACCGTCCACAGAAAGAGAATACAATATGAGGTGAGGCTGCAGCACAGGTATGGAGCTGGGAAGACAGGGGCAGAGGCCAGGACAAAGGGCTCTGGAGTGAAATTAAGGATTCTGGACTTTGGATAAGGACAGAGAAATTTCACTAGGACTTCAGAATGGACCATAGGCCAGCGGGAACAAAACTGGAACCCTGGAAATCAGTGGGTACACTGCTGAGCAAGCCAAGTAGAGATCACTAAAAGACTGCTAGGTTTCTGGCTCTAGCACCTCATTCATTGAGATGTGCACTTACATACATGCACAGAAGCTATGGGTAAGGGTTGGGAAGAGGCCAAAATTGCTCCTTTACATAGGAGTGCCTTTGCATTAAATCATGTTTGCAGCTGCCTTACTGATAAGCCATCATGATTTAAAGCAGGGAAAGAGCAAACCTATGCTGTCCTAGATTCTCAACACCTACATCGGTGGTAAAGAGCAGCTGAAACTCTGTACCTTTATTAACTACAAGCGTAATGCAGAACCCAGCAGCACTGTTACTTTCCACTTCTCTCCTACATGAAATACAAAGGGCTTCCCAAGTAACACTACCAGTCCTACTCTGATGTTGGAAATGGAAAAAAATAAAGTCTGGCTTCATGGTGTAGGTCTGTGATCCTAGCATGTGGGAAGATGAAGCAGGACCTCGACGTGAAGGCCAGCCTAAGATACACACAGCAAGACCCTGTCTCTAAGTTGAAAAAACAAAAACAAAAAAGTCACTGAAGAAATGAATGACAGACAGGGCCAGGATGTAGCTCAGTGGCAAAGCGCTTGCCTACCAAGTGCAACATCCTGGGTTCTATCCCCAGTGTCAAAACAGAAAAAAATAATAATAATACTACAAAGTTAATAATAAAAGTTTTTTTTTTAAAAAAGACGTGAATGACAGGAGTACAACAGGCTCTGTTGGAACAGGTGGGCACCCTCAAAAGGAGAAAGGGTGGATACGGTCCAAGTACTTTTTTTGGCCAGTCCTGGGCTTTGGACTCAGGGCCTGAACACTGTCCCTGGCTTGTTTTTGCTCAAAGCTAGCACTCTGCCACTTGAGCCACAGCGCCACTTCTGGCCGTTTTCTGTATATGTGGTGCTGGGGAATTGAACCTAGGACCTCCTGTATACGAGGCAAGCACTCTTGCCACTAGGCCATATCCCCAGCCCCCCAAGTACTTTTATATACATGTATGAAACATTTTTTAAAGGAAGAGGGAGGATTAGGGAGAGCAACAGAGGGGATAAAGGTACATAGATCATATGTATGGAAAGTCACAATAAAACCCACTTTGTACAACTAATGTATGCTAATAAAAAAAACCCAAACTTTAAAAAAGAAAGAAAAAAGTGAGCAAGAGATTATTTCCTGCAGACTCTAGAAGGAATGAAGCATGCCACTCCATCTTAGACATCTGACACACCGAACTGTAAGGTTTTAAATTTGCTCTTTATTTTTTTTGAAATTGTTAAGGACAAAGCCAAGACTGCTATAAAGTTGTTTACAGAGTCTGTGCAGAAGACATATGACAACTGCTCTTCAGCATTAAACACAGCAAGACAGGATAGCAACCTGACCCAGCTGCGCAATAAGCCCCGGAAGCAGATGATCACTCCTTGTGTCTGTGAAATAAAAAGGGACAACAGTGCTTTCTACCAGGCCAAAGAACTAAAAATGTACTTTTGGGTTTATATAAGGAGGGAAGGATGGACTATGAACTGCCTAATCCCCTGTCACAGCTTCTCTTGCAACTATATACCACAACAGCACAGAGAACCTCTGTTGACCAATGGAGGGACATGTGTGAGTGACGTGTGGGTATTAGCAGGAGTTGGGCTAACAAGGAGGATGGAAGATGAATATAGTCAAAATGGATTGTTTGCATGGATGAAAACAGAACAATGACACCTGATGAAATAGTTCTAGGAGGGGGAGAAGGGGGAAGGGAAAGTGATAGAAGGCCTAGAATACATTGTAAACATGCATCACAATGAAATCCATTCCCAGAATAACAAAGGTCTCCTCACTGAGGCTGGAGAGCCAAGGCTCTCAAGCTGGGAAGTGCTCAGCCACTGCAGAGTCTGAACAGACTCACTAGGCTCTGTAATCAATACAAATGCAAACTTAGGCAATGAGATGGCTTCCCATTCTCACCCCTAATGTTGTTTTCTATACTCATTTTTCTAATCAGAAGAACAGATGGCAAAAGACTTAGGACATATTCTATACAAAGTGCCTGTGAACCCTTAGGTAGAATCATCAGCACCACAGAGGGATGTAGGCATGGAATGCTTCAGAGAACATGGCTAGGTCAGACATGTATTTAGTAGCTAGAACACAGTCAGATGGAAAGTGAAATCAGGACAGGGGATGAGACGCGTCAGAATCTATCATTCATATTAAGAGGAAAGGAAAAAAAGGAAGTGGGTAAGGAAGGGAGATGGCTATCTCCTCGGCTGATTTTAGGACTACGTGAAGAGAGAAGAGACACGTAGATGAAAAACCTTTCAGCCCACTTCCCTACCACAGTGAGTTTATTATTGCTTGTCCTTTCTTTCTTGCCTACCTTTTGTAACCCTGCATTCTTACCATCTCTCACAAATACAAATGATAAAGGATCTGAAAAGTCAACTACACTTGGCTTTGGAGAAAATCTATACTCAACAATGCAGGAAGTCTGTGAATACCAAAAGGATCTTTCCAGTTTATTATGGTCTCTGCTTAACTCTTCACTTCAATCCCAGAAATAACTGTCTCTTGGACTAGTTCAGAGTTATATTAAATCTCCCTTGGAGCAGTTATGGTAGTTTCATGTTTAGATTTAAAGAAATGCAGTTTATAGGCAAAATTAATATGAGGAAACCAGATGTTAAAATACTCAGTTAAATGGTGCTACAAAAAAATGAAATGAAAAAATCTCCATACCAATAACCTCAAGGTAAATTTCAAGGTATATTTGAAATATAAACACTCCCCATTTGTGGCCTTCTACCCATTTACATGCTCTTTTCCTAAAAGTAACGCAAAGGGAAAACAATTTTGAAATCAAAGTGAGACTTGTACACCCCAGCTGCAACTTCAACAAGATATAATAATGACTAAGGTCTTATGACTCACAACTTTCCTAAATTATGCAATTCTTAACAGTTAAATTGAAACAGATTTTGATCATATTTTTGCCTTTCAAAAAATGTCACATACATGGGCCTGGGAATGTGGCCCAGTGGTTGAGTGCTTGCCTAGCATACATGAAGCCCTGGGTTCGATTCCTCAACACTACATATACAGAAAAAGCCAGAGGTGGCGCTGTGGCTAAAGTGGTAGCGTGCTAGCCTTAAGCAAACGAAGCTCAAGGACAGTGCCAAGGCCCTGAGTTCAAGCCCCAGGGCTGGCCAAAAAGTAAACAAACAAAAACAAAAATGAAGGCTGAAGATACAGTTCAATGGTAGAGCACATACATATTGTGTTCAAGATCCTAGATTCAATTCCTAGCACAGAAAAAATATATCATCCCGTAAGATTCTCATCAGTATAAGTCAGAACAGTTCCCGTGTTCTGCCATCAGGAATGCCCTTATTTTCACTTTTTAGCTATCTAGGTATTTTTTGTTGTTGTTTTTCCTGGTCCTTGGGCTTGAACTCTGGGCCTGGGCACTGTCCCTGGGCTTCTTTTGCTCAAGGCTAGTTGAGGCACAGCACCACTTCTCACTTTTTCTGTGATTAACTGGAGGTAAGAGTCTCATGGACTTTCCTGCCTAGGCTGGCTTAGAACCAAATCTCAGCCTCCTGAGCAGCTAGGATTATAGTCATGAGCCACCAGCACCTGGCCCTATCTAGTTTTTATTTTATTGTAAAGGTGATGTACAGAAGTGTTATAGTTACATAAGTAAGGTAATGAGTACATTTCTTGTGGAACATTGTTACCCCTTAATTTTGTGAATTCTAGAGATTCATGTTTTTATGTTACGGAGGTTTTGAACTCAAGGCTTTGTACTTGCTAAGCAGGTGGACTACTGCTTGAGCCACCTCCCGCTCCTCCCATCTAGTTTTAAAACTCTAGGCTAAAGCATCACCTTTCCCAGGAAGTCGTCATTATCTTCCTAGACTACATTCAATGCCCCCCCTCCTTTCACAGTAATGCTTGCTCTAAATGTACCCAAATGTTCTCCTCCATGTTGTTTTAGGAGTGTCTGTTCAGATCTCTTGTGAGTCTCTATTTCACTCTATCAAAAAAAAATCAAGGTGAATACGACCTGATCTTTTGATTTCCAATGCCAGGCACAATGACTAGCAAACAACTTAGAGTTAATTTGTTGTTGCTGTTCTGGTTTGAAGTCAAGGCCTTGCTAGGCTGGCACTCTACCTCTTGAGGCATACCCCCAGCCCTACTTGTTGCTGGGTATTTGGAGATGGAATCTAGTAAACTTTTCTGCCTGGCCTGGCTTCAAACTACAATCTCAGCCTCTTGAGTGAGTAGGATTACAGGCAAAAGCCAACTGCACTTAGCTCTTCAAATGTTTTTGATGCATAAAATAGATATATCTATGCACATTTTTCTGGCACAAATAATCTGTACTTTACTAATTAAAAACTTATGATCTGCATATGATGCTGAAAATCGACATCATGTGATAGTAATGTTTTTTTCCTCTGCATAATATAGTTCTCTAGGAGTCATTAACTTTTTCACCCGTGGACAGGAGAATGAAAACATGTAACATTGCTTTTCAGAATGGTGAAAACATAATTTCAGTACCTTAAATGTTTATTCTTTTTGCTAATATTATCCTTAAAATGATGAATATCCTCATGTATCCATCCTTACTTAGCCATGGCTAATTTACTGGGTCTCAGCACTTCCTAACTAGCTCCTTGCTCTCCTTAAATACTTTTAATCCATTTCAAATGGCACAATCACACACACAAAAAAAGTTATTCAAGTGAGAACACTCAACACCTTTATTACCTATAATCAGTCAATTACAACTTCAATGCCAGGCAATAACTAATGCTAAAAAATTAGCCACAAAGAAAACCGGAAGGATCTCAATCCGCACGGTACATCACTAACAAGAAACCAGGTTAAACCGAGGACCATGAACACTGATACTACAGCTTCACACTATGGAAAGCATACTGTTACACACTTTGCTATTAACTAACCAGATTGCCTTACAAGTCCTTTTGAAGGAGTAAGGTTAGGACACACTGTAAGGTCACCCTAACTTCCATCTGACTTTACAGATGTGAACGCAAGCCCTCTAGAAAACAGAACGAAACAGGAATCCTCTACTTGCGAGGCCCAAAACGGACCGTCCCTGACCAGATGTTTAAGTGTGCAAGAAAAACTCGAGTTTTACCTTCCCCCCCCACCCGCACCCTCTCCCCCCGCCCAAGCACCTCCTACGACCTAAGAGAGTGCTCAGGAGAAGGACAAATCCAGTGAGATGATGAAGACGAAACAACTCCCGCGGCCGCCGTCCAGTCCAGCCTGGCGGCTCGGGGCCCGGCTTCCCTCCTCCAGCCCGGCCTTTGGCAGGACCACGAACGCACCCCACTTCTTAGCCACGCCGGGACCTAGACGGCATGAGCCCTCCCCCCCACACACACAGCAGAAACACACACCGGGGGAGCCCCCCACCCCAGCCCCCGGCCCCCACGGGGCCCTCCAGTCCGCCCCAAGCCGGCCCCAGGCCTTCCCCAAACCCGGGGAGCCACACCCCCTTCCTGCCTGGAAACTCGGGGACGCGCCCCTGGCGCCCGGCACCCCGCCCCGAACACCTGAGCGCCCAGCTCTCGGCCGCCCCCCACTCCGGGCCGCGCCCCCGAAGCCCGCCGGGGCCCCGCCGCCCCCCACTCTTTACCCAGTCGCTGGGGGGAGCCGGGGCCCGCGGCGTCCGGAGGTCGCGGCGCCAGCACCAGCGGAGCCAAGCTGGTCAGGAGGAGGAGACACCGCCTCATGTTCCCGGCCGGCTGCCGGGCCCACCGCGGGACAGCTTCGCCTGACGGGGCCTCGAAGCCCGCTCACATGAGGAGGAGAGGAGCCGCCGGCCCGGCTCGGCCCCGGAGACGCCTCTCCCGCCCGCGCCGCCCACCGGCAACCCCAGCCAGGCTTCCAGGACCCGGAAGTGTGGGCGGCGCTCCGAGAAGCCGGCCCAGCCGGCCCAGCCCACTTCCGGCCTCCGGCCGCTCCCCCACCCCCCCCGCACCGCCCACAGTTGGAAGCTGGGCGCCGCGAGGCACGCCGGGAGGCCCCGCCCCCACGCCGCCGAGGCCCCGCCCCACAAGGCTCCGCCCCGTGCCGCCGAGGCCCCGCCCCGCGCCGCCGAGGCCAAGGCCGCACCCCTGGCCGCCGTCTCCCCGCCCGCCTCAGCTCCGCCGGCGCCCGCTGGGCCTCGCATCGCGGCGTCCTGACTCGACCCCGTCCGGCCGCGCTTCCGTCCCCGAGTGACCGCGGGGAAGCCGGGAGCTCCCCAGCGGGGCCTCGGAGGCGCGCGTGGCCGACCCCTTCGTCCTGGCTTCCCACCGACCGTCAGGTTCCCTAAGAAGGAGCTGCAGTCCCGCCTGGGTCCAGCCACCGCGCTCCGGGGCGCCCGAGGGCCCGTGTACTCGGAGGGGCGGGCGGGCCTGGAGCTCCCCCACCCCCCGGGGATCCTGGGGACCCGTGTACTCGGAGGGGCGGGCGGGCCTAGAGCCCCCCCTCCGGGGATCCTGGGGACCCGTGTACTCAGAGGGGCGGGCGGGCCTAGAGCTCCCCCACCCAGGGGATCCTGGGGACCCGTGTACTCGGAGGGGCGGGCGGGCCTAGAGCCCCCCCCCGGGGATCCTGGGGACCCATGTACTCGGAGGGGCGGGCGGGCCTAGAGCCCCCCCCCTCCGGGGATCCTGGGGACCCGTGTACTCAGAGGGGCGGGCGGGCCTAGAGCTCCCCCACCCAGGGGATCCTGGGGACCCGTGTACTCGGAGGGGCGGGCGGGCCTAGAGCCCCCCCCCGGGGATCCTGGGGACCCATGTACTCGGAGGGGCGGGCGGGCCTAGAGCCCCCCCTCCGGGGATCCTGGGGACCCGTGTACTCAGAGGGGCGGGCGGGCCTGGAACACCCGCACCCCCCCCCGCCCCGGAGATCCTGGGGACCCGTGTACTCAGAGGGGAGGGCGGGCCTGGAGCCCTCCCCCCCCCCCCCCGAGATCCTGGGGAGGCGCAGGGAGGGTGTCAGGCATTTCCAGGAACCCGGACCCTACGTGAGTCCCGTTGGACCTGGAGCGGGGAAAGTCTGCCAACCAAGCGGCCTGCGCTTTGCCGTCCTGGGCGTAATTTCACCTCCGTGTGCCTTAGTATTCACAGTACTGAATAAAATACTCACCGGGTAGGATCGCTTAGTTACTTTGTTTATACAGATAGAGCCTAATACAAGGCAAGTGTTAGGAATAAAATGGTCTAACTCCTAGGAAAGAACTAATAGTTATGTTCGTTGCAGTGTATACCCTGGTTAAATTTCAGCATAGTTTTCGTTAGTGGCTTTGTACATAAACTAGCTGAATCTGTTCTGTACACTCATGTGACATGTAAAACTCCTTTTATAACCTCTGTGTACTTACTCATTTAAGTATACATTGATGATATACCTAATCAAAAGGATTTCACCTCTTCAAATTGTACATAACTGCATTCCATAAAGAAGTGAAGGCTCTGGTGACTTTTTGTTGTTATAAACTCTAGAAATGTTATGTTCTCCAGGCATCCAACCATCCAGCTTATGATTCTAGTAAACTGTACATTATAGTGGCTAGTGTCCCCAATGGTCCCGTATGTAATAATAAGTGTTATCTTCTTTTAAGCTCCTGGTTGTTGTTGTTTTTCACAGTCCTGGGGCTTGAACTTAGGGCCTGAACACTGTCCCTGGCTTCTTTTTGCTCAAGGCTGGCACTCTGCCACTTGAGCCACAGCTCCACTTCTGGCTTTTTCTGTCTATGTGGTGCTGAGGAACTGAACCCAGGGCTTCATGCATGCTAGGCAAGCACTCTACTGCTAAGCCACATTCTCAGCCCTCCTGACCACTCTTTCATAACCAGAAACCCCAAGTTTTTTAGGGGTAGTCCAAATTTCACTTTTCCCCTTCAAAAATTCAGAATTCAAGTTATGATTGCAATTTGAAGTTCATCTTTCCCTTGTCAAATCTCTATACCTTAAAAAGAGCACCACATGGGGGAGATAAAGAGCCAGAAGAAGACAGGGCTAATAGAACTGGCCCTCTAGAGGCTGCCTTGGTAACACAAGGCAAGGGGGCTGAGGCAGGAGGATCTTGAAGCATAGTGAGACCCTGTCTCAAAAAAAAAAAAAAAAATTAGTAGTCTTAACTCATTGGTTAAAGATTTTATTCTTACCCTCAAAGGGATTTTTAAATATGTACCTCCTAGACAATATCTTAATTTTTTTTCACTATAAAGGTAGTTGTAGCTGAGCACCTGTAGTTCACACCTATACTCCTAACCCCTGAGGAGGTTGAGACCTCAGGGTTGTGGTTCAAAGCCAGCTTGAACAGACAAACCGGAGAGATCCTTATCTCCAACCACACAGCAAAGAGCTGGAACTGGAGGCATAGTTCAAGTGGTAGAGTACCAGCCATAATTGAAAAACTTGAGCAAGGAAGTCATTGCAAGGTCTCAGATTAATGCATTCTTCTGCATTTTACGGTGGAATATCAGAACCTTAGGTTCCATAGCTACTGGCAGCCTCCAAGATAAGCACCAATGATCCTGGTATTCACCCTCTTCAATAGTCCTCTTCCACTGTGGACTGTGGTTGGTCTGTGTGACCGGTAGCACACCTACGTACAGCAGACGTGCTGGCATATCATTGCCAAGGTTAGATTTTAAATGAATTTCACCTCAGGCACTCTCTGGTTATTTGAGATGGGATCTAGCCTTGTCTAGGCAAGACTAGCTACAAAGTCCAGTCTTTCTGCCTCGGCCTCCTGAGTTCCAGGAGACGTGGAGTACAGGTATGTGCCACCATGTCAGGTTTCTCTTGCTTTATTTTCTCCTGGGTCATACAATCCAAGGAAGCCAGCTTTCCTGTCATAAAAACACTTAGAAAACCTACAGAGAGGAGAATAGGAATAGAGGGTTACAGCCAGCAGCCACCCAAGAGAGAGGTAAGATGTGCCACACACAGGAATTCCTTAGCCTCAGGGAATCGTTGATCCTGACCCTCAGACCTCTGGGAGGTAAGAAATGTTTGTTCCAAACTCCTAAATTAAGACTCTTTTTTGCATATTCAAAGAAATACATAGATACTAGGTTCATTTTAGTATTTGAGTTATTTTCAGAGCTAAGGATTGAACTCAGGGCCTCTCACACTTTGGCCAGCATTCTACCACTAGGCCCACACCTCCACCAGTACCTTTCCACGGTTATTTTTGTGAGCTAGCGGCTTATTTTATGCCCCAGCCTGCAAGGCTGGCCTCCTGCTTGTGCTTCCCCATGTCACGGGGAATGAGAGATTTGCCACTGTGCCCAGCCACTGTGCTTCCTTGCTACCAAGGATAACAAGTGCACACCACCCCTCCCAAACAGCGTTGAGATGGGGTCACAGGCATGGGCCATCAAGTTCCCTCTCTGAAGGACCTCCCTGGAACTGCCATCCTGCCACGTCGCATAGGACAGGTGTACTTCACTGCGAAGTACACTGAGAAGGAATCTCATTATCTTTTCTCCCCAAGGCTGGCACTCTGCCACTTGAGCCACAGCTCCACTTAAAGCTTTTTGGTGGCTAATTGGAGATGAGAGTCTCATGGACTTTTCTGCCCCGCTGGCTTCAAATTGAGACCCCTAGATCTTAGCCTCCTGAACAGCTAGGATTATAGGCATGAGCCACCAACTAGGACCCTATATGATTGATAGATACACAGATCCGAGTTTTATTTCCTCATACTTCCAAGAAGCTGTAAGTATAAAAGCAAGGTCTTGGTGGGGCTACATTTCCTTGGAAGGCTCTAGGGAGAATCCTTTGTCTCTTCAACTTCTGCAGATTGCAGGCAGCTTTGGTGTTTGAATCTCTGCCTCCAGCCTCTATGGTTACCCATTGTGCTTACGTCTGTCTCTCTTTTTACAAGGATATCAGTCTTACTGGATTCGTAACCTCATCTTAACTTGCCATCTGCAAAGATTAAAGGACAGGGATTGGAATTTATTGAACAACATATTGTTATTGGTAGACATAATTCTACCTACAACAAACATCATCTAATTTGCTTGTTAACAATGGGGAATTTGGGGCTGGGGATATAGCCTAGTGGCAAGAGTGCCTGCCTCGGATACACGAGGCCCTAGGTTCGATTCCCCAGCACCACATATACAGAAAACGGCCAGAAGCGGCGCTGTGGCTCAAGTGGCAGAGTGCTAGCCTTGAGCGGGAAGAAGCCAGGGACAGTGCTCAGGCCCTGAGTCCAAGGCCCACGACTGGCCAAAAAAAAAAAAAAAAAAAAAAAAAACAATGGGGAATTTGGCTCAAATGGTAGATCTCCTGCCTACCAAGTACGAAACTCTAGTATTGTCCTCCCAAAGTATGAGGAAGTTGTGAGATGCCTAGCTTATGTCAATTAACTTCATAATATTTGTATGTCAAGAGGATGAGGCAGAGCTCAAACCTAAGGCAACTGAAGGAAGCTTCAGGCAGACTTCCCATCTCAACCTTACATTCACTTCCAACCATGGCCTCCTTCCTAATAAGATGACGGAAGATGCTAATGTTTTCTTATTAAAAAAAAAAAAATCAGTGCCTCATCCTGTTATTCTGTAACATTTCATCAGTTTTGCTTTGTTTTTGAAGGCCTGTCATGACTCAGAAGTGAAAGCTGAGACTTTGAAGCCAAGCAGTTGGCTCTGAACCATCTGCAAATCCCTTTGACAAGTGGTAAAACCTTTCCCAGCATTGTTTAAAATATGGGAGTAAAGGTACCAACTTCAGAGGGCTAATGGATCTAGAAAACAAGCAGGGGGCAGCTGCAGCATTGAAAGCCATGGCTTAGTTGGTTAAAGCTTCACCCTTCTAGTGAAGTTCTACAGTGAACTTCCACAGTTCACAGGAACAACAGGAATCCTAGACATTATTGGACTTTCAAAGCCATTCAAACACTGGCTGATGTTAAATTTCTTGTGGTAATCATCATTCTTCTGCTGATCCCATTGTGTTCAGGAAGCCCTGAGATCCCCGTGGACCTGAGTGTTCTGTTCTTTCTTCCCAAGCTCTTCCTGTTCTTAGCTTGGTGAAAAGTCCTGCTTGTCCCCAGCCAGATACCCTACTGGGAGTAAACCTAGACTTCTGCCTAGAACACATTCCACTTGAGTCTATTTCACCAGTCTAGCCAGGAACATCAAAGGCCAATGGCTTTAACTGTTTTGTTCTGTTGTTGCTCGGAGAATAAAATCCACCAATGATGCCTGTCACCCTAACATGGGCAATTTTTAACCTCCATGTTCCCTTCAACAAGACCACCATCAACTAGCTGTGTGTCTGGCCTCTTTCCCTCCTATCGTGACTACGAGATGACCAAAACCCAGACACTAAAGAGATTTAAATAAAAATCAGCAAGGCCTTAAGTATTAAGGCCACGAACAAAAAATAGGTCAAGATCTTATGGGTGTGGCTTCTACATTTGACATCATCCAGAAATTTTCCAGACAGTAATTCAGGGCCAGAGGTGCAATATTCTACCGTTTATTAAAATAAACAAGCTCAGGTAGACTGCTTGCTGACAGGCAAGCTGGTGTACCTTATGGACCAATGAATCATTTACTCTGAAGCTGGCTTAGGAGAGAGGAGCCCCTGGCTCAAGCAGGAGAGCATTCAAATTGTAACTGATAAGAAAAGTATGGCCAGGGCGGTAGTCCACACACTGACCACAGCATTCCTTTAGGGAACTGGGGGTGGGGGACAAGGTTAGAGGTTCTGACAGAGGAGCCCTGCTCACGTAACCATCTCAGAATCTAGGCTACAGAAGAAAGCACTCTTGCTCCTGTTCTGTTCAGACCACGTATGCACCGTAAGGGAGGCCACCTGTCCAGGCTGAGTCTCCCGATCCTGATCCCGTGTGGTCACTATGTCATCTAGTCCAGTGCTTCTGAGACACAGGTCACCTTGAGAGGCCAGAAGATACAAGCAGTTGTCATGAGAGGAGGGAGATATTACCCTCTGTTCATTGGCCTACTCTGCAGAGATGACCTATGCATTAAGAGAAGTTGATGCAGAATTACATTGGCTCATTACTTTTATCCTGTGCAGCCCCTGGCGTTTGATCACCTTGACTATGTATTGATGTATTTATACTGGACATTACATGCAAAAATAACTTCAAAGCAGACAACCATTAAATCTTCAGTTTAGCCAAGTGCCAGTGGCTCACCCCTGTAACCCTAGCTGACTCAGGAGGCTGGGAGCTGAGAATTACGATCCAAAGCCAGCCCAGGGCAGGAGATTCCAAGAAACTATCTCCAACTAACCACCAAAAAAGCTGGAGGTGGAGCTGTGGCTCTAGTGGGAGAGCGCTAGCCTTGAGCACAACAGCTCAGGGACAGCACCCAGGCCTTTGGACCAGCACAAAATATAAATAAAAACACTCTTAAAGAGTTGGTGATGTGAATTTGAAATATACACAAGAAAGTGATTGTCACCTAATCCAGTGATGTTCTCTAGCCTCCGTATTTAGGGGGTTTAGTTTAGTCTTCATTTTATTTTTCAGCCATGGTACACTATCTCCAAAGAAATTATTTTGTGGACTTTTAATGCAGTTGGTCAAAACAGATCTTTTGGGCTTGAAATATTCCTAAGCCATCTTGTTAGAATCCTTACCTATTTCTGGAGTTTATAGAAAAAAGGGAGATGCGGCCGCTTTTCCAAGTACACAGCAAGTTAGTGGCAGGAGCAGCTCCCGAAAATAGGTCCTGGCTCACAGGCTAGTTCTTGCCTGGCACTTGACCAGTATGTCCAGTAGTTGATATGACCACAGGGTCATCTACCCAGTGGAATGTTCTCGTAAGGCCACTTCTCCACAAATTGTCACTTTCAGTACTTCACCACCAGGGCATTCAAGTCGAGCACTTACCGCAAAATTCAAACTAATGAGAAATCTATTTTGGGAGACACCAGAGGGTACATACTCTCTATAGTCAAGAGCCCTTGGCTCTTAAAGAGGTACAAGAATAATTTTCCCTTGAGACTTTGCTTGAAACAGAGAGCCACTGAGCTCCGATATGAAATCTTGGGGGGGTTCTTTTTTAATATAGCCATGTATTATACAAAATAATAGATTTCATTGACATTTTCATACAAGCACATAATATGCTTTGACATAATCACCACCCTCCTAATTGGGTATGTAATCTTAACTGGTTTTAAATAAAGGACTGAACTAAAAATGAATATCCATTGGATATCAATGGATGAATATCCATTTCTACCTAAAAAATGTCTTCCCCAGAGCCTCAGGAATCTCCATTTAGACAGAACAGGTTAACAGCAGTTTTCTTCCGCCTCCAGGGAGTGGCTCACCCCATCCAGACAGCAGACTGAGAAGTCAGAGAGGCTGTGTCTTCTAGGCCTTTTAGAAGATACCAACTCAGGTTAGCCTAACTAGAAAAGGAAGGATAAGCCAGGTGCCGGCGGCTCACGCCTGGAACTGTAGCAACTCGGGAGGCTGAGATCTGAGAATCACAGTTCAAAGCCAGCCAGGCAAGGAAGTCCATGACTCTTCTCTCCTATTAGCCACCAGGAAACCGAAAGTGGCGTTGTGGCTCAAAGTGGTAGAGCAAAAGAGCTCAGGGACAGCATCTTGGTCTGGGGTTCAAGCCCCATGGGAGACACACACAAAAAAAAGAAAATCAAGGATAGCTAGTAGTTTAAAAATTGGTGAGAAGGGTGAAAAGCCAGATGCTGAAAACAACAGGGGGTGGACCGGAGGGCTGCAGGCATAGGAACGGGGAGGTGAAGAATGAGCAAATGTACTCATTATATACACTATGTAAAAAATCAACTAATTGGAGGGTAGGGATTGGGGGGATAGGAGAATGAAGGAAGCGGGGGCACTGACCATTGTACTTATGACTTATAGATTGTAACACCTTTGTACAACTAATGACAATATTTTAAAAATGAAAAATTAAAAAGTCAAAAGAAGCTGAGATCTGGAGGATGACAGAAACACACCTGGTGACCAGTGTTGTTTTGCTTGGCACCCTCTACATCGATAGCTCTGTAGCTCATGGAGGAGCATCTCAGTTCACTATTTACTAAACGTGTATCCTACACAGACATGACACTTGATGCTGTTGATAGAGAGAAGAGCTCCATGCCTATCCTGAAAGACTCATTAGCAGGAATGAGATTTAAATCTTTCACTTTACCACTGATAGCAGCAATGGCAAATGCGAGCTGGGCAGCCTGAAGGCAAAAAAAGAAGTGCTTAACTCCCGGAAGGCCCCCGGGGAACAGGCTCATGAGGAGCCAGTTTGGAAACCCGTTTTCTGACCCTCCTCTTCACTGATATTGACTCCTGTTGAGGTACTGCTAGCCATCCCAGTTAACTTCTCTAACAGCAAAGCTCATGCTCAGATGCTTTGCCTGGGTTTTCATCATTCATTGGGTACATTTCCTGCTTCTTTGCCTGCCAACAGGGCTCCACTGAATCTGGATCCCCGTCTCAGTGTAGCCTGGGCTGGCCTCAATCTTGTGATCTTCCTGCTTCAGCCTCCTGAGTGCTGGGATCACGGGCATGTACCTCCTCTCTCAGGGTCTCCCACTGTTCGTTTCTCTTCCAACAATGCCCAGCAGCTAGCTATTCCTGCTGTTCCATACACATGCCTCTATACATGTGGTTTTACTTACAGAACTTTCCTCCTGTTCACCACTTCGTGGATCAGCAAATGCTCCTCCGCCAGCACCGAAGCGCCATCTCCAGGAAACCCTCACCATCTAGGCCGCGTGTTCTCTCATGTGTCACAGAACTTCCTTCCTTCCATCCATCCATCCGCTCACTCAGCTCTTAGAACGACTAAATTATTCACAACCAGATAGATGGTTTGTCTAGGGGCAACCTTATTCAAGTATGACCAGCTAACATAATGCCAAGTATCCTTTATTTCAATAAAATGCAATCTTGAAGGATCCATAGGAAGCCAGGTGCTGGCGACTCACACCTGTAATCCTAGCTACACTGGAGGCTGAGATCTGAGGACCGAGGTTTAAAGGCAAGTAAATCCTTGAGACTCACCACTAATTAACTACCGAAGACAGAAGTGAAGCTGTGGTTCCAATGGTAGAGTGCTAGCCTCAAGCAAAACCAAAAACTCCCAGACAGCACCAGGCACTGACTTCCAGCCCTAGGACAGGAACAAAGTAAATAATCTAATCATCTTAAAAGTATGCTAGGTGGCTAGTGTAGACTAAATTACTTCCCTATCTTTTCTAAGGCTTGCCTAGATAACTTCAGATTTTAAGAAACACTTGGTGGCTTGAGATAGCTTTTAGCTGTTTAGTTTTTCCAATAGCCCCAACCTTGAAAGAAATGTAGTATATCAACACAATTTAAAAACCACCTACCTATTAGTCCTATCTTTAAAGAGAAAGGCATGTTCCATATTTTATGTTGCCTTACATCAACCATTTGGGAACCAGAGGGACTGGAAAGGGAACAAACTCAAATTCTCTAACCTGGAATGGACCTACTGGGCCCCTAGTTTGACTCCCATGACACTAGCTCACATTATGTCCACGTTTCTGGGCCTCCAGCCTATCAGGATGCATTTCTAGCTTTCCACCCCAGATACCAGCCAATCTCTCATCAATGCCAAATTAGATGCTGATTAACCTTGATCAAAGATCTCTTACCTCATACTTACCAGCCAGACCCCCAGCCTCCATTCCAAAGACCTTCAGGATCAATTCTTTTAACTGGGGGATCTTACAAGATCTTTGGCATCTCACATATCATGGAAGCTGTCTGGTCAGAACTGGAATAAAACTATTACTTTGGGCTGAGGGCGTGGCAAGTTCAATGCTTCAATGCTTGAAGCACAAAGTTCTGAGTTCAAAACAAAACCTTGTATTACAATTTGAATACAAAACAGGCAATGACAAAAAGGGCTGAGAATGAGTTGGCACAAGAGCCCCTATGCTGTGCTTTTGCCTATAGCCCAAACGATTCCAAGCAGTCGGAAGGCCTTCTCATTCACTTCAGGAGCACACAGCTGTCAAAAGTGTGTGGCTGAGGGCTGGGGATATGGCCTAGTGGCAAGAGCGCTTGCCTCATATACATGAGGCCCTGGGTTCAATTCCCCAGCACCACATATACAGAATATGGCCAGAAGTGGCGCTGTGGCTCAAGTGGCAGAGTGCTAGCCTTGAGCAAAAAGAAGCCAGGGACAGTGCTCAGGCCCTGAGTCCAAGTCCCAGGACTGGCCAAAAAAAAAAAAAAAAAAAGTGTGTGGCTGAGGCCCAACAAATGATCTCTTGGACCTGACAGACCTAGTGAACCAAAAACATGGCCACCACACTCATTTCAGCAAATCCTCCAGCTGAAGCTGACATGCTGACGAGAACGGCCCTAAGGCACTGTCACTTGCCAACTGAATAAGAAATGTGGAGGTGTGGAGCAAAGCCTTCCATGTTGACAAGAGCTATGATGGGGAGGTACCACCAACTGCTCACCCACAGGAAGTTCTTGACCAGACACACTTGGCACTTGCTCTCTGGGCCCAGATCTTTCTTCGTTTAGTTTCAACAGAATGACTTTTCCCGGCTGTGTTCCATCAGAGAATGCTAATTAGAAGTAAAATCATTGCTTAATAGTTTTGTTTTTTTTTTTAAACTTTGCATTCCCAAGTTACACTGTCATTTTCTTTTTGTGTCTGTGTCCTTGAAAATCTAGGGTAATAGGTCTGGGTAGTGTGGTTGATTTTCTTATGAGCAAGACTGGTTTTATTAGAACTTTCCACTTCCGAAATTAGGCTGTCCTGCTGTGCCCCTTCCCCACCCTTCTGTCCCAAGGACTGAACCCAGGGTCTCACATATCACTGAGCTACACCTCCAACGTTATTTTTTCTATTTTGAGCCAGGCTCAGGCTGACTTTGAACTTGCTTATCTCCTGCCTCAGCCTCCTGGACAGCTGGGATTACAGAACATGCCCCTTGCCCAGTCTGGTACTCACTCTGTCCCTCGTTGAGGATCCTGTGTATGTTCCACAACCCCATACAGCATCTAGAAAGACTTCACATCAGCTCCAAGAACGTATTTTGTAGCAAGAAAATTGAAATTCAAAGATAAGGACTGCTATTAGTGAAAACCCAAATCCTAGAAGCGAGTGCAGTCCCTGACTCTACTAGACACCCATAGATTTAACAAGTGAGTGGGAGACAAAGGTCAGACATACTCACTTCTGGACTGGGACCCTTTCCATCACTACATTACACCATGTCTCGGGCTACACAGCAGAAGAGACAAACCTGGTTCCTCAAAGGGTTAAAAACCACATCCAACTTATTTTCCCAGCTCCAAAGTTGGGCTGTTGCTACTTCCTCAGAGCAGAATGGCCTTCAGAATTCTTTCTAGTGTCTAAAGACGCAAATGACTAAAATACAGAGCTTTCCGTACTGCTTCCAGATAGGTGGATAACTTATAACGCTGGTAGAAAGGAAACCAGCCTACAAATTTCAGTTGACTATAAGCCTACCTTTTTCTTTTTTTGGTGCTGGTCCTAAGGCTTGAACTCAGGACTCTGCAATGTCCCTTAGCTTTTTTGCTCAAGGCTGGCACTTTATCACTTTAGCCACATCATCACTTCTGGCTTTTTAGTGGTTAGTGGTTAAGGACTCTTCTTGCCTGGGCTGGCTTTGAACCACAATCTTCCAATCTCACCTCCCATATAGCTAGGATTACAGGTGTGAACCACCAGCACCCAGTTTAAACCAACCTTTCCTATTCAACATTCACTGTCACAGAAAGCTACTCTGTTTGTGCCAGAAAGCAAAATGTGTTCTTGTTCAGAAGTAAATTTCTATGATCAAAAACTAGTTACTACACAGGGCATTGGTGGTTCATGCCTGTAATCCTAGCTACTCAGAAGGCTTACATCTAAGGATCTTGGTTTAAAGCCAGCCTGGGCAGAAACATCTGCAAGACTCCATCTCCAAAATAACTAGCAAAAATGCCATAATGGAGGCATGATTCAAGTGGCAGCGTGCCAACAAGCAAGCAAGCCTAGCAAAAGGGTAAGTTCCTGAGTTCAAGCACAGGTATCTGCACAAAGCAAAACCAAACCCCTAGTAAATGTGGGTTCCTAATACCTGAAATAAAAAGACCACTTATGGACCTGTTCATGGTAGTACAATTTTAAATTAGAGAAGTTTTCAGGGTTACTCGGGTACTTATGTCCTTCAAGGCTTAGACAAGACCACGTAAAAATGAGGTGTGGCAAGTGGAATTCATGGTGATCTTCATTATCTTCAGAACTACTCTTATTAAATACCTACTGAATGCCCCAGAACAAGGTTATTGTGCTCAGTGGTTTACAGCAGTACTCAACTGTAATCTTTACAAGTCAATAGAGCAATGCACATAATGACACCCATAAACTCTAGCCAAATAAGCACTAATTCCAGAAGGCAGGTCTGTGCATGAAAAGCTGACATATACACAGAATAAAGCATACAGTGACTGCTTTCTACAGAGAAACCTTTTCTATACCATGAAGAATGACTTAGTGCTTAAAAATTTATCAGACAACAAACGAAAACAGATCAAATTACTTACCTACAATCAGAATAAAACCACACTCATCATTTGGGAGTAAAACAAATAGGCCCTATTAGTCATTAAAATTCAATCCACTTGGGGGAGAACGATGGAAGAGGTGACACTGATCAACATGTCATTATACTCATAATCTGACTTGTGGAACAGAAATCCCTTTGTACAACTAATTAACTGAGAAAAAAAAAATCAAACCATTTACTTTTTTCCTTTGTGGTACATGTTTAGGCAATTACTCTAACACCAACCTATAATTCCAGCCCAAACTTAAACCATCACTACCCCAAATTTTGTTGAATTCTGTCTTCATTTCCCCTAAGATAACAAATTAGGTGAAAAGGGTTTGTAGGACAAGTCCTGGATTCATTCCTAGCAACACACATGCAAGTGCATGCGTGCAAACATGTAACATGTAAATGAGGCTATTTCACACTGGTATTTGGGAGAGAGGACACTCCTACAATGCTAGTTTGTTAGATTATCTTCTGATTTAAACCTCAGTTTTCAAACCTATGAGACAGGTTATTAAAAGTCATTGTGGCATTATTTAAGAAAATTTGGAACTCACTCGTGGTACAACTCAATTCTTTCTAAAAATAACCTGAAAACTAAACTAGTGAGACACTTGACCTCTTCTAATATCTACTGAAGCATAATTCCAACACCAGCCAAAAACACAATCACATAATTAGCTTTTCTAGTTTTAAAATGTCCACTTTATTCCATATGACACTTCACCAGATTATCATTTACATCTGAGGAAGGGATGGTCCATGACACTGACCTACAGTGAGACACTCTAAGAAATATAATCCAATTTTACACATTTCCAGGCATCCCCAGACAATGGTACCACAATGCAGAAATATGGGTGTCACTACATTTTACATAAAAGTATCAATAAACTTCAGAAAGTAGTAAATTCACCTGTCCCCCCTTAAAATATGGGTATGCAATTGTTACAAAGCCATAGTAAATGGTTTTATAAAATGTAATTTTAGTTTTATGTTACTCTGTTGTTACACAGGGCGTAACATTTTCACAAGGCTTTTTTGGGACTACAGTCAATGATCAGCAACACACAATAGTGGTCCAACTCTCTAAAGAACAATCACTAAGACAAACTGGACACCCTCTCATATGTGCACAAATCTGCATGGAAAAGTACTAAAGTTTGAAACTTGGACTTGTGTACTTTATTTCCCCTTTCTAGTGTATTAAGAAATGACATGCACTTTAATTTGCCAAAAGCAATGCTTGTATTCTGGCAGCAACATGCTACTTCTATTAGATAGTGAAGTGAATACCAGAACTACGAAGGCAGGAGGTGTAAGTGAATTTTTATTGGGAAGGGAAGTTGTCAACTTAAACAGCAGCAAATGAAGAATGAATAGGAAACTCCCTGTTGTCACATACATGACCTCCATTAAGAAGTGAAAAAGGAGGTATTTCAATTTGGAATCCCCTCACCCAGAAACATCAAGTGCTTTCCCATTCAATCTAATACATCTGGATTCCTCCTAAAAAGGAATACAGTAAGAGCATGGAAAAGTTGCTTTCTGAAAGGAAACCCCAAAGAAGAGTAAGGGAGGGAATGTAGAAATAAGGAAATTATGTAGAACACGCTTCAAGCTGTAATTCACTACATTTTCGTGTCTTCACAGTAATACAAAACACAGTCACTTGAAGAACTGGTTCAGATTACTTAAATACCGAGTACATTTTTAGTCCTCTACATAAGTGTCTGGAAGTTACTTATGTGTATATGAAATGAAGCTATTAATACTTTTCTACAGCAGTAACTGCACACAAGGAAGGCCAAGACAAACACTAATCAAGGAGTGGAGTTTTCCCAAAGCTGCAGTGTGAAAAGACTATGAACAGTTGATTCCATACAGATGAACGGGTTTTCTTTGCTATAGGAAATCCAAGTGGAATAAGGAATGGAGATGTGTAAAAAGCTTTCTTGAAGAGAAGGATGAGACCCTGTTTGTGCTTAGTTCTCAGCCCCTTCTGCCGCATCACATTCTTCTCCTGCACTGTCTGATGTCCATAACTGAAAATAAAGAATTATATTGTTACTACTTCCAGACCAGACCACTGATAGATACATCAAGCCCTATGTTCTGTCTGTCTCTCTTCATGTTCATTTTCAGTATACTCTTCTAAAAAGTAGGTGTTTGTTGTTTTGTTGTATTTTGTTCTTTTTTAAGAGCTACACTGGGTATATATAGCTCAGAGGCAAAGCACTTGCCCAGCACATGCAAGGCTCTGGGTTTGATCCTTAATGATAAAACCAAAATCAGAATAAGCAAAAAGACATTCTAATAATTTAATGTTCTTTCCGTTATTAGTACTTCAATATTTTATGAGACTAGTAACCAAAAACTATTTATATGGAAGGGAAAGCTACGGGTATGGTAACTTTCCAAGTATTCAAAAGGATTAATAGAAAAAGAACCAAGAGTCATTTTGTGTTGGGTTTTTTTGGGCCAGTCCTGGGCCTTGAACTCAGGGCCTGAGCACTGTCCCTAGCTTCTTTTTGCTCAAGACTAGCACTCTGCCACTTGAGCCACAGCACCATTTCTGGCTGTTTTCTATATATGTGGTGCTGGGGAATCGAACTCAGGGCTTCATGTATAGGAGGCAAGCACTCTTACCACTAGGCCATATTCCCAGCCAGCCCATGTTGTTATAAGAATTAAACAGGTGGGTAAGGAAAACTACAGAAAGGACTTTTTTTTCTTTTCTTTTTTTTTTTTTGCCAGTCCTGGAGCTTGAACTCAGGGCCCAAGCACTGTCCCTGGCTTCCTTTTTGCTCAAGACTAGCACTCTACCACTTGAGCCACAGTGCCACTTCGGGCCTTTTCTGTTTATGTGGTGCTGAGGAATCGAACCCAGGACTTTATGCATGCTAGGCAAGCACTCTACCACTAAGCCACATTCCCAGCCCCAAAAAGGGTTCTTGAATTGGGTACAATGCTACAACATATACGTCTCCAAGGCTCTCTAGTTTTAGGATGTAAAAAGGAAGTGAAATAGTAATCTGTCAATGCTAAGTAATCAGTAATACTGACTATAACCCAAACTGGATTTTAACAGCCTAATATCCAGTTACTACTGGAAATTTCAGAAAAACTAGAATCTTCTATAATCTTTAAGTTACTGTCAGGATACATCTTAGAACCACATACATATATGTATTCTCACACACACACACACATACGTATACAAACACACATTAATCCTATCTAGTAAAAGATAAAGAACCATATTTGAGGGCTAGTAGAACTACATTTATATTACAACATGGAATCTCTTCATTAATTTTCTGGGAAGTTTAACAGAGTACCTTATCAAGTATACCTGAACCTACTAAAGCCACCCTGTATCTTTACCTAATGATTTCTTGCCATGGTTTTTGTCTGAAATGTCCCACAAAAGACCGGGCTCCCTACCCAAGGCAGTGGAACCTTTAGGAAATGGGGTTTAGCTAAAGGAAATTACATCACAGGGGGAGCGCCCTGAAGGGCGCAGGATGTTGAAACCCCAGTCCTCTTTTTGCTTCCTGATTTCCAGGAGATAAAGGGCTTCCTGATCATACATACAAATCAACAGCATCAAGCTACCATGGACCAAAACGTCCGAAACTGAGTCAGAATATATGTTTATTCCTTGTAAATTGGTTCATCTCAGGTGTTCTGTCATAATGACAGAAAGCTGATACATGTCTTTTATCAGCTACCTATCAAAGTAGAGAAACAAAGAAGACAAAACAGAGGCTTCAGTTAAGCAGAGGCAGAATAAATCTGATATGGGTTTACTCTCTACTGAATGCTTGGTCAAATATGCAAAATCCATGACATAAACTTTGATTAGAAGAGGAATTTCGTGTGATTTTAGAAAAGCATTGAAACATAGTGCCCAATCTGCTATAGCAAAACTATACAAAGAATAAAAAAACCAAGATAATGGAAACTCTATATTAATATAATTTATCGACACCTTCAACTCAATGAAGTAGTAATGTGATGAATACTGAATTTCTCAGAGAGGCCTAATGAAATGCCTACTCATTGTGAAAACTTGTCTCCAAATTTTAGATGCACACACACATGCACGCACACACGCACACACACACACTTTTTTCCTAGGAAAGTAACTTATGTAACTGCCCCCAGAAGCTAGGGAGCCCTAGATACAACTACTTTTGTTCTTGAAAGGAGATAAAATTAAGAATGAACAACTTACTGTTAAGTTGTCTCTAAGCAACTGCATGATGAGGGTGCTATCTTTGTATGAATCTTCATTCAGTGTATCAAGTTCTGCAATGGCCTCGTCAAAAGCCTGATAAATATTAATACCATGGTAAACATTCACATTGACAAAAACTGATTAGTGTACAATCATAAACCACTCATCTCAGGTTGTACTGTGAGTCAACAACAAACCAAACAGAATCATCCCTTCAGATTTCTAGTTTAAAGAACTTAAGAGAATGACTTGGAACTTCATGTACTTAAGCAAGCAAGCCTGTTTCTTTCACAGGACACACAGTACAGTAGCAATGCTTAAATTCATTTGCAATAGGAACTAGGAGTTAGTTATGTGCAGAAGCCCTTCTATACTGTCCCGAGACACTTGGAGGAATTCAGATTTCTAATGATCAAATCTAGAATGCATTACTTTACAATCTTTTATGTTTCATTCCTTTATAAAGTTATTCATACTTCTTCGACTATTCTGCTTTTATATGTTCTTTAGTCAGATATTACTCCTTATAATTATGGGAAGAATACATCATTGAAAGGGCCTGGGGTTTAAGTGGCATGGTGGTAATGAAAAAAGTTACATATATAAAAACAAACACCTAGATATTAAAAAAAAAAAACTTGATCCCTCAAACAGCCTTAGGCTAACAGGTATTACTTGAACACTCATCTTACCGTTTTTGCCAGTGTGCAGGCAAGCTCTGGATTATTAAGAATCTCATAGTAAAATACAGAAAAGTTTAGAGCAAGCCCCAGGCGGATTGGATGTGTGGGTTGCATCTCTTTCTTGCTTATGTCAAAAGCCTCTTGGTAAGCTCCTTGAGAATTGTCTATCGTTTCTGTGAGGGGGAAAACATGTGAAGGCATGATACTCAACACATCCAGAACACAGTAGCACATTCACAACTCAACATGCTTATTAAGCTCTTGGGAGAACCAGGTGTTTCTCCATAGCTTTCTCTCAAACCTACAGTATCACGGTAGTACTGAGTATTTATAGGCCATTTTATAATGCTGCCGCCTGCTTATAAATTAGCTTAACAAATACACAAGTTAGTATATCAAATTTTCCCACCTCTGGGACAAAACGGGGGCTAAAACTACTTCCTTCTAGCCTATCTTAATTCTACTACATGAAAATGCAACAATTAAAAATAGTTTTGAGGGGCTGGGAATATGGACTAGTGGCAAGAATGCTTACCTCGTATACATGAAGCCCTGGGTTCAATTCCCCAGTGCCACATAAACAACAACAAAAAAAAGCTGGAAGTGGGGCTGTGGCTCAAGTGGTAGAGTGCTAGCCTCGAGCAAAAAGAAGCCAGGGACAGTGCTCAGGCCCTGAGTCCAAAGCCCAGGACTGGCCAAAAAAAAAAAAAAAAAAAATAGTTTTCACAGGAATACTCCTTCCCTAAATAGTAAAAACACTGTACAAAAGACCACCACACTACCCAAATCTCTGGACTTTCGTGACTATTTGTAGAAACAATATTTATCCTGGTATTCAGATGTACAATGTGAATGTTCTGACAAGCCTGGAGCTGGCGGCTCCTGTCTAGAATCCTAGCTACTCAGGAGGGTGAGGAGGGTAAGATCTGAGGATTGAGGTTCAAAGCCAGCTCAGGCTGACAACCCAAGTACTTGCACCAAAAAACCAAAACAATGTCAAGTGCCAGTGGCCCACGCCTATAATCCTAGCAACTCAGGAGGCTGAGACCTAAGGATAGCAGTTCAAAGCCAGACCAGGCAGGAAAGTCTGTGAGAATCATCTCCAATTAATGACCAAAAAAGCCAGAAGTGGAAAAGTGGCTCAAACGGTAGAGCACTATCCTTGAGCAAAAAAACTTAGGCACAGCAGTCAGGTACTGAGTTCAAGCCCCAGACCAGCAGCACACAAAAAAAGTGCCAACCAACAAAACAACAAAAACCCCACACATCTGCTCTACTCTGTCAAGAGCTCGATTACTGGCATAATAAAAATGTGGTTTCCTCCCCTCACAAAAAATGCTTAGGAAGCATTACCAACATAATCTGATCATACCCCAATTTTCTCTATGAGGCCATTTGTATCTCTTTGGACACTAATGTAACACAAATAAAGCTATCCCATCCCCTTGATGTCCAGACTGTGTGTGTTCCTTCCCTGCGTATGGGCACACACACTATCATCGAATCATGGTCACAACAGGGTAACTCCTGTCAGAAAGAGATCCCGGGGTCTGACATATGAGGAAGCACTGGGGTAGCGTGGTGATAATTGGGTCTCAGCTCACAGGCTATCAATGAGCCCACGCTCACATTCTCACTACAGAAATGTATGTAGAACTAGAGGAGGACTTCTAAGTGTCAACAGCCAGGAGGCAGAAGAGTTAGGTTAGATTAAAGCCAAGGGCTATGTCTCAATCCCTAGAAAACATTCTTTTGACTTGTGATGTTTTCATGCTCAGCTTTGTGCCAATATTTTCAGGTCACTGCTTGATGGCAATGAAAGAAGTAAATTTAGTACACAGATTTTGTTACAGCAAAAAAACACATTATCCCTTTATATTTTCAAGTATAGACTCATTCAGGATGGAAAACCTGTCTCATACACAGGGAGTATCCCAGAGGTCACAGCTATTATTTGGAGGAGTACAGTGTTGGGATGAGAAAATAAACAATAAACTTACTAGGAAAAAAACGAGGGGTGAAGTGGTACTTCTTTACTTAGAACTTGATTATAAGCACAAGCACGAAATGTGTTAGAATTTATATTCTACTGAACTACAGCAATACTCCATAAACTAAGTCTGCTATTAATAAATGCTCTTTTGACTTTTTCCACAATCAAAAAACAGGCAATTCAAGTACCTTTTCCCTTGTTTCATGATAATCCAATATTTTAAAAAATAAACATTAGGTCTATTTTTTAACTAATGACTTCTCTGCCCTGTGTTTTGCCTTGTCTCAAGCCCACAGAAATGCAGCCAGTCAGTGTAGACTGAAACCTCAGAAACAAAACTAAATCCTTCAAGTTCTTTCTTTCCATATACTACCACAGTGACAAATACTTGCCTAACATCCCCATTCCTTGTTATGTATTTTAACTTTACTCACTAAGTCAGATGTACTTACGTTTTCGATCATCCCCACATGCAACTTCAGCAAGGTACCGGAAATAATCTCCCTTCATTTTCAGATAGAAGACCTTACTCTCTGGATTAGTTGCATTGGCTATTAAATACTTATCCAACAATTCCTGAAAGAAATGAAAACAAGCACTATTAAAGCTATCTCATTACAAACAAGAACTTCTAATAGCAAACATCTGTTTGCCACGTATCCAAACCACTAACCAGTACAGTAAGTCAGGTCAGCTTGTTGCCACTAAGCTTCCCCATCAAACCTGAAAAGGAATGGCCCACAGTTTCTAACAGCAAAGTTCAATTGTACCAAACATTTTGTCCATTGTTAAAGATCCTGTCCTTTCACTATGCCATTCATTCAACAAATATTTACTGATCACTTGCTAAGTGCCAGGTATGTGAATACAGGGAACACAAACAAGACCTAAGGTAAGATCCCTGCCACCCCTCAAGAAGTCCCCAGGAAGTACACTTAACTATAAATATTAGGATATCCAAGTCGGATCCCATACTGCCTCTGTGGGGGACTTCTGTCCCAGTATGATTATTATGCTATCTCTTATCTTAGAGGTATCCTACTTAGGGAAATACATGATTACCCCCTATAGATTTTATTAACATTATACTTCAAAATATTCTTTTTTGTTTTTTGGGGGGAAAGAGACCTAAAGATGATGCATATACCTTTTTAAAAAAAGGTCACTGTGACTATGTAGTGGGTATATATTATTCCATTTAATCTATTTTTGCAAAAGCTTTACTTTTCCCTAATTAAAATAATCAGAAAGGAAAGGGAAGGAGAAAAGAAAATGGAGGGGGGGGGAAGAAAAGGGAAAAGAGAAAAAAAACAAAATATAATAATTAAGAAAAGGTAGATTGGAAGGGGAAGTGGAAGGGAGGAGAGGAGGACAATACTCAGAAAAAAAAACAAAAGCAACTTTAAGATCAGAGACAAAGACAAAGTGAAACAAAGAAAGGATGATACATGGGTGGAGGATGGGAGCATGACTGGAGTTTGAACTTAGGGTCTCAAGTTTGTTAGGCTGAAATTTTTAACCACTCAAGCCATTCCCCTAGCCCTGTTTCTTTTTCTCATTTTAGAAATGGAGCCTCACAAGCTTTTCTTCCTGGACTGGCCTCAAACCACAATCCTCTAGATCTCAGCTTCCTGAGTAGCTAGGATTACAGGCGTGTGCCACTGGTGCCCAACTCAGCAAATGCATTTTGAGAACACAGAATGAAAAACAAAATTAAAAAACTGCTGGGCATAGTGGTTCAAGGGCAGCCTGAGCATTAACGTTGAAGAGATTCCATTTCAATCGTTGAGGGTGGTGATGCATGTCCATCAACCCAGCTACGGAGGAAGCACAGTGGCTGGGCATACATCTACCGTCCCCAGTAACGCAGGGGAACACAAGGAGGAAGATCAGAGCCCAAGCCGCTTAAGGCATCAATAATCAAGACCTTACCTCAAAAATAACCAATGGGGGAAAACGGATTGGAGACGTGGCTCAAGTGGCACAGAACCTGCCTAGCAAGCAAGAGGCCCGGCCCGGAGTTCAATCCCCACTATTGTAAAGTAAATAATTATATTTTATTTTTTTTAATGAAGACAAGAATAGGCACTGGTGGCTCACACCTGTAATGCTCCCTACCTAGGGAGGCTGGAATCCGAGGATCACATTTCAAAGCCTGCCTGGGCAGGAAAGTCCATAAGACCCTCCCTCCCTCCTCCTTTTTTTTTTTTTTTTTTTTTTTGGTCAGTCTTGGGGCTTGAATTCTGGGCGTGGGTGCTATTCCTGAGCTCTTCAGCTCAATGCTACCACTTGGGCCACAGCACCATTTCCAGTTTTCTGACTTTCCTGCTGGCTTTGAACCATGATCCTCAGATCTCAGTCTCCTTAGTAGATACAGGCATGAGCCAGTGGTACCCCGCCATGAGACTCTTAGCTCCAATTAACATCCAAAAAAAAATGACTAAAGTAGTAGAATGCTAGCCCTGAGCGAAAAAGCTCAGGGACAACACCTAGGCCCTGATCTTAAACCCCAGAAACAAAAAAAAAAAAAAGAGAGAGAGAACGCAAGAGAAACTGTTAAGACATACACAAAGAAGAAATCTAAGACAATATCCAATATGAATTCCATGAAAAAAAAATACAATGAGGAGGAAAAGATGTTACTTACAAGTAATGTCTGAGACTCTCCCAATAATAATTACCTTCAGACTGGAAAAACATACTAAACTTCATGACAAAAATAAACTGATACCTAGACTGTCTTGGTGAAAATTACAAAATGCCAAAGGCAAATTCTTTAAACTAGAGAAATGACAAGTTACTATAAAGGAAGAACCAAAAAACAATCAAGGATCTTCAAAGGGCTGAGAAAAATAACAGTCGTCTAGAATCTCAGAATCAATTAAAGGATAAATAAAAATAAAGACATTTTCAGACAGACAGAAATTCACATCCAAGATAAACAATTTTTTTAGAGTAGGAAGGAAAGGGTCACAGAATAAAGACACATTACCAACTGGAGCATCAGAAAGATCAAGAAACCAAAATTTTTCCTAGCCATCCTCTAAGAAGTTTCTATTCTCCCAAAACTGGGTTAATAGAATTATTACCATATGCAGACTGCAACAGTTCACCTTTGTAAAAGGTAGTTTCATCCTTCTGGGCAAAGAGTTGGATTGGCTATCGAAGAAGCACTATGAAGTGTTTCTCAACTCTCTTTTAGAACAGCTAACTTTTTTTCTTGGTCTGACACAGGGACTCCAACTTTCACTTACTAGCTAACACTCTACCAACAGGGCCATGCCTCCAACCCCAGAGGGCTGGTTAGTCCTTATCGATTCTCTCTCTCTTTTATTTTTTAACCCAGTCCTGAGCACTGTCCCTGGCTTCTTTTTGCTCAAGGCTTGCACTCTACCTCGCGAGCCATAGCACCATTTCTGGCTTTTTCTAGTTATATGGTGCTGAGGAATGGAACCCAGGGCTTCATGCATGCTAGGCTAGCACTCTACTGGTAAACCACTTTCCAGGCCCCTCGTTTTTCTTTTTAATGGCTAAGTTCTTTTTTTTTTTTTTTTTGGCCAGTCCTGGGCCTTGGACTCAGGGCCAGAGCACCGTCCCTGGCTTCTTCCCGCTCAAGGCTAGCACTCTGCCACTTGAGCCACAGCGCCGCTTCTGGCCGTTTTCTGTATATGTGGTGATGGGGAATCAAACCTAGGGCCTCGTGTATCCGAGGCAGGCACTCTTGCCACTAGGCTATATCCCCAGCCCAATGGCTAAGTTCTTAAGAGGAGTTCTTTTCTCTTAGCACAAGTATCTGCTTTCAAAGCTATGCTTTCTAGAATCTGACAACTAAGCTATGATAATTTGTCCAATTAAAATAAACAAGTATCTTCAAATGCTTCAATAGCCCACAGAACATTTTAAGGGAATGTCAAGATATGCATCTATTTGAGCTATGCAAGCACATGATTTAAACTAACCAACATGATAGTAACTCCAAAATCAGTTTCTTACCTAACTGGGCAATTTACTTTCATAATTGTGCATCTTGTTTTCCTCATTTACAAGACAAGAACTGCCCCTTCCTACTTCCAAGTAGTGTAAAATCACTATTTGGCACCCAACCCGCATCGTTATATATAATGTCAAAGATCTTTTTTATCTGTAAAGAGTGTCTCATTAGTTGAATGATACCTGGATGGGCCTTTGGGACTTTTTAACTTTACTCACTTACCGTTCACACCTTTAATCCCAGCTACTCAGAAAGCTGAGATCAGGATAATCACAATTTGGAATCAGCCCAGGAAGAGTGCAACCAGTGAAAAGCTGGTGCTATACGCTTGTCATCAGAGCTACAAGGGAAGAACGCACAGGAAGATCACAGTCCAGGTTTGCCTAAGCCAAAATTGAGACCCTATTCAAATAATAACTAACGCAAAAAGGGCTGAGGGCATGAATCAAGTAAAAGAGTGCTTACCTAGCAACCACAAGATCCTAAGCACAAAACCCAGTACAGCTAAAGGATAAAAAGAAACTCTCACCTTTTAAAAATTAAAGTTGTCTTCCTACACATTCTATTACCTTTTCTCTTCCCCTACTTAATTTTCCAACTTAAGAAAAGCATTCATTGTCCTAGTCAGAAAGCCGGTGTCATTCTAAAATTTCCTCTGGTTTCACTCTTACTGTCTCCCATACGTAAAATAGTTACCTCAAGCCCCAGAACGTAAGTTTCTCTAGGAAGCCAAGACTGTACTGTGGGAACATGTATCTCCTTTACGAGTTTATGTATGTATAGTGTGTGAGTATCTATATGTATAGCAAGAATACAGGCTTGACTACAATCTGACTGTGTAAATTAAAATCAAATATGGATGAGTCTGTAAGAAAACAGTCAGGAAAGAAAAAACAGGCAAGATCACTCAGACACCAGTAGCTCATGTTGAACTCAGGGCCTGAGCACTGTCTCTGGCTTCTTTTTTGCTCAAGGCTAGCACTCTGCCAATTGAGCCACAGTGCCACTTCTGGCCTTTTCTGTATATGTGGTGCTGAGGAATCGAACCCAGGGCTTCATGTATACAAGGCAAGCACTCTTGCCACTAGGCCATATTCCCAGCCCAAGATTTTTTTTTTTTTTAAGAAATGATCTTGAGCAGGGTGCCAGTGGCTCACACCTGTCATCCTAGCTATTCAGGAGGCTGAGATCTGAGGATCTCAGTTCAAAGCCAGCCTGGGCAATAAAGCCTATAAGGCTTCTACCCCCAATTAATTACCAAAGGGTTAGAAAAGCAGAGATGGGGCTCAAGCAGAGCACCTGGACGCTCCTGAGTTCAAGCCTACTGCGTACATGATGGCCATCAAACACTGTGAAAGATACAATTATTATTATGCTACAGTTACTAAGAAACTCCCTACTGTCAAGATCGTGTGTGTGTGTGTGTGTGTGTGTGTGTGTGTGTTTGTGTTCGTAGGGCTTGAACTCTGGGCCTGGGTACTGTCCCTGAGCTCTTCAGCTCAAGGATAGTCCTCTACCACTTGAGCCACAGTGCCACTTCAGGTTTTCTGGTGGTTAATAGGAGATAAGAGTCTCACAGACTTTTCGGCCTGGCTGGCTTTGAACCATGATCCTCAGATCTCAGCCTCCTGAGTAGCTAGGATGACAGGTGTGAGCCACTGGCACCCTGCTCAAGATCATTTCTTTAAAAAAAAAAAATCTTAGGCTGGGAATATGGCCTAGTGGCAAGAGTGCTTGCCTTGTATACATGAAGCCCTGGGTAGAATTCCTCAGCACCACATATACAGAAAAGGCCAGAAGTGGCACTGTGGCTCAATTGGCAGAGTGCTAGCCTTGAGCAAAAAAGAAGCCAGAGACAGTGCTCAGGCCCTGAGTTCAAGCCCCAGGACTTGCAAAAATAATAAATAAATCTTGATTTTGTGTGTGTGTGTGTGTGTCTGTCTGTCTTTTCAGCCTCATTTCCTCTGGGGAACTGGGAACCATGCTCTGGGCCTTGTGCATTCAATGCGCAAAATGAGCTATACCCCTAGCCCTTATGCCTGCTTCTACTGCTCAAGTTGGCCATTATAATTTCACCTCTACTAATCCAATAAGCTAATTGACCTACCAGGTTTTAGGGTTTTTCCTTCTCCAGTCTATTTGTAGCTGCTGCTAAGTAGCATTAAATTGCATTCTGGGCATGTCAATTCCCAGTCAAAACTGCCAAAGATCTGGTACAACATAAGATTAGCACTCAGATTCTCTATAAATGACCCTAACCTAGAACTTCTAATTTAAGTGGTAAAGATGATCCCTCAATTATCACAGTTAAACAGGGTAAGAACCCCAATTTCCTCAGTGTACCACACAAATATGGTTATTCTGTGTTAGACCAATACGGCTGAAAAGCACTGGATGACACCAACCCTTACAGGGTATTCATTTATTTGCAGACATTAATTCTACAAGAAGGATTTCACTATTATGACATTTTCACATAAAAATAGACCATACCCCAATCAATCCCATCCCGTCTACCATTTTCCCTTGTCCTGCTCTTCCGTCCATAAAACAATCTTCAAGCAGTTTCATGTAGGCAAACAACATCAGTCCCCATTCACCCTCCTTAGCCCAACTCCTTCCCACTGGTATCCATACCTCCAGAGAGCCTGCTTTTTCCCTGAATCCTCTATACCCCATTGATCAAGTTTTCACTGAGATTCTTTATGCCACCTTCCTATTAGTTACAATCTACTGCAAAATCATTCACCCTCTTTTTAAACTCTAAACCCCAATACCTAACCTATCCTAATTTGAAAGCAACAAATCCCGGAAGAGGTGTTATTGGTACTTCATAGCTTCAATTTACATTGATTAAAATTCATGCAGCTCTGGAACACTCAATCATGTAAACATACATCTGTGGGAGAAAGGCAACTAAAATCAGAATCTGTGCACACTAAACCTCACTTGTTAAAACTATTATCACAACTAATTATTATTAATGAGTTATCATAGTGACTAATTATTATTAATATAAGTTATAATGTTAGAGAATATATTCTTCAGATCCTAAGTAAACATTACAACACAAATCTATTGACTTAAGTGACTACTTTTGTGGGGAAAGGAATGTAAAGATGGATACTAAAGCTCAGAAGACAAACAGGCAAAGGTAAAGTATGTAAAGAAGATCCAAGGCATTCTACTAAAAAAAAAAAAAAAACTTATTTCCCTGCCCCAAATATTCTCTAGCTTTCTCCTAGTCACTATCCTATGACACAGGCAAACTTAACACTAAGCATTGCAAATCACTATATGACTCAGAACAGCGGCACTTTACAGGGAATGGAACAGCCCTTGTGAGCACAGTGCATCCTCCTCCCAGCCAACAAACAAAATAAAACAACCCAATCAGCTACTAAAAGGGAAGGGAGAGGAAAAGGATGGAAGGGAAGGAAGGGGGCAGGCGGGCAGGCAGACAGACAGGGAAGATACACTGGTTCATGTCATCTTCTAGCTCAAACACCCAGTTGTTAGGACTTCAGCAGGAAAGACTTAACAGGAAGGGGGGTGAAGATACATTAAAGAGTATAACTATGATGTTTTTTTTAAAAAGAGGAAATAAAGTAAAGATATGTATAAGAAGAACTGTAGCAGTAAAGAAATCCATGGTGGGCTGGGAATATGGCCTAGAGTGCTCGCCTTGTATGCATGAAGCCCTGGGTTCAGTTCCTCAGCACCACATGAACAGAAAAAGCCAGAAGTTGTGCTTTGGCTCAAGTGGTAGAGTGCTAGCCTTGAGCAAAAAGAAGCCAGGGATAGTGCTCGGGCCCTGGGTTCAAGCTCCAGGAATGGCAAAAAGAAAAAAAGATAAATAAGAGAAAACATCTTAAACAAGGATACTAGTGTATTTTCATGTGTTTGCCCTTCTTTAAGTCTATAACCAATCATAATAAGCTACAAGAAAGGTGTAACATGTACTATATCACAAGTCTATCTCAATATGCAGTCTAATTTTCCACCTACAGGTATACAGCTACATCATATACAATCTCTTACACTATACTTTATTACATAAAACCATTGGCTGTTACACACAAAGGGAGGAACACAGTCAATGGGAGTTTTAAGAGCTTATGATTAGCAAATTACTCTGCATTTGAAGCTAAACTTTACCTAAGTTCTTGATTATCTTCAGCTGCTCTATTAGGTTCAGCATTAAAAAAAAAAAAAAACACCTTGGAAATCAAAAGTAGTGCTTACCAGTAGAAGTACTTTTATCTTACCCAATACTGACTTACATTGTGTAGAGTTGATTTATTTTAGGGACAGACACAAGAAGAACCAAGAACATTAGTATACTCCAGACAACATAGAACTACCACTATATTCTCATTACCAGATGGTGAAAATAATACAAAATTTATTCTTACTGCAGGGAGAGAATTAGCACAAAGGACAGAAAGTAGACAAGACAGAAGAGAACTATGTGGTTTCACCTATTGGGAGCACAGAGGAACAAGAAAGAAAGCTGAAGAAATAGGCTAGGTCTCAGGACCTGTTCTCTTGTCTGACATGGTAACAGTTATGTACAAGAGGTGGAAGAGCGTTTATGCTAAAGCCTAGATTCTTCCCCATTTCCACATAAGAAAATTCAGAATTAACAGAAACCATCTTAGAAGAATGGGAGCTGTAAAGGAAGGCACTACAATAGAAGGCAGGGGGAACAGTAAGAGCACTATTCTAGAAAAAGTGGTTCTACAGCTCACTAGACTAGCTGTGGAACTGAGTCTATTAATATGCCCCAGTTTCCTTACACATAAAAACATGTTGTAGCTATTCACAACTGCATACAGCACTGTCAGTGGGAGGTAACTGAACTGAAAGTATGAATAAGCTGTAAGTTGTAACAACCACAGAATGCAGGTTCCTAAATTCTGTTCCAGAGGTTGCCTGAATAAAGCCTTGATTTTGCATGTCTGGCTCTCGGTGGTCTTCTTGGAGGTCATCTCGTGACTTGGGGCATTACAATGGCTGAATGGACTGACTAGTAGGTGGTCAGGTCTAGTCAGAAGGAGCAGGTCACTGGGGATGGACCTGCCAGCAAGGGCCCAAAGATACACATCTTGTTCTTTGCCATTTGACCATGTGCTCTTGCCATAAGGCTGTGCTCACTATGGCCCTGGAACAATGGCCCCAAGTGACCATGGACTGAAACCTCTGAAACCATGACCAAAACAAACCTTTCCTTCCATGAAGCTGGTCCCTCCCATGTATTTTGTTATAGTGACCAAAACAGTGGCTAATATAGGGAGACATCACAAGTTTCCCCAACTACCATTATTTTTTTCATAAGCATGAGAATTTCAGGTTAAAGACATATGAATTGATCTTTTAACAATGTTACCGTTTAACAACTGGACATCCACAAGCATAGCAATGAATTAGGACCTCTTCCTCACCTAAGATAACCTAAATGAATAAAAGAACTAGCTGGAGGCATAGCTCAATAGGAGAGTGACTGCCTAGCAAAAGCATGATGCCCTGAAATCAAACCACAACACCACCACAAAAAGAAAAAAAGGATCAAAGACATAAATATAAGAGCTAAAGCGATGGCAAAATTCAGAAGAAATCACACATCTAGATAAATCTCCATGACCTTGAATTACACATAAAGCACAAATAAGCCACCAAAGAATTTTTAAAAATCAGACTTTATCAAAACTAACATTTTTTTCTGCCTCTCAAGATACTATCAAGAAAATAAGGCAATTGGAGAGATGGGAGAAAATGTATCTGTTAAGGGTCTAATACCCAAAGAATTACCACAACCTAATAATAGAAAAACAATTACCAGGCATGGTGGCACATATCTATAATCCCAGCATGAAAGACTGAGGCAAGAGAATCCTGAGTTACAGGACAACCTGAGCTATAAGCTTTAGATAGTAAAGCCCTGTCTGAAACAAAAAGAAACATAATACAACTTAAAAATGAGCAAAGAGTCGGGTGCCAGTAGCTCATGCCTGTAATCCTAGCTACTCAGGAGATCTGAGGATCACAGTTCAAAGCCAGCCTAGGCAGGAAGTCCATGAGACTCCTATCTCCAATTATCCACCAGAAAACCAGAAGTGGTGCTGTGGCTCAAATGGTACAGAGCTAGCCTTGAGCTGAAAAGCTCAGGGACAACACCCAAGTCCAGAGTTCAAGCCACAACTGACCAAAAAAAAAAAAAAAACAAAGAATTTGAGCAAGAACTTCTCCAAAGAAAATACTGAAATAGTCAGTAACACATATGAAAATATGTTCAACACCCATTAGTCATCTGTGAAATACAAACCAAAGGTGCAAGGATAAAGCACTTCACACCCACTAGGCTTGTTGAATAAACATACAAGAATCAGACTTTGGAGTGCTAGTAGGAATGTAACATGGTACAATCACATAGGAAAACATTTGCCAGATCCTCAAATGGCTAAACTTCCACATAACCCAGGTATACACCCAAGAAACTTTTACACTAATACCCATAGGAGCATTATCATTAATCAAAAGGTGGAGGCAGTCACAATATAAATCAATAGAAACACAAGTGTGGTGCATTATTCAACAGCAAAAACTATGCTACAACATGGATAAGCATCATGCTACATGCCAGACATAAAAAAAGAAAACTACTGTAGGATTCCACTCAAACCAGCTAAGAAGCAAATTCAGAGACAAAAAAGTACGGTGGTTGCCGGAGATTAATGGGGATAGTTTCAGCTCTGCAAGATGAAGTGTAAGGTGGAGAGGTCTTCCCAGTGTTATGATGTATTGAAAGCACCACTGAGATGAGTGGGCACGGATGGCACCTACAGTGTAACACTGGACTCCATACATTTGAAGAACTGTGGGTTTTCCTCAGTGGCAGTCTCCTCGGAATCAAGTACCCACAGATTCCAAGTGTCTTTTCTTTATTGTAAAGGTGAAATACAGAGGGATTACAGTTACATAGTAAGTTAAGGGGTACATTTCTTGTCAAAGTGTTATCCTCTCCCTTGTTTCCTCCCACTTCCCCCTTCCCCTCAAGTTGTAAAGTTTATTTCCAACTTAGTATCTTGTGAATACTGCTGTTGCACTGGCTCACCCTTTGTCCTCGGTTCCCTATCTTGGAGTTCATTTCAATTAGCATCATTTTATATGGTCATATGTACATAGCCATTGAAAGGCTGGATAGACGGGATTCCATTAAAACTGCAGCTTCTGCATGGAAAAAGACATAACTAGCAAGATAAATAGAAAGCCCAGATTGGGAGAAGATCTTTACTAGGTATACAACAGCTTTCCAAGGGCCTCAAATCAAAAATATACCTAGAGCTAAAAAAATTAAACCCCCAATAATAAATCCTCAAAGAAACAATCACCCCACTAGTAAGTGGGCTAAAGAATTAAAAAGAGACTTCCCTGGAAAGGAAATAAGAATAGCCAATAGACACATGAAGAAATATTCAACATCTCTGGCCATAAAAGAAATGCAAAGCAAAACTACATTGAGATTCTACTTCACCCCAGTTAGAATGGCCATTATCAAAAAAACAAATAACAACAGATGCTGGCAGGGACGGGGCCAAAGGGAACCCTACTACACTGTTGTTGGTGGGAATGTAAACTTGTTCAACAATTCTGGAAAGCAGTATGGAGAGTCCTCAAAAGGCTAAACATAGAGCTCCCCTATGACACAGCAATTCCACTCTTGGGCATTTACCCAAATTATCACAAACAAGGCCACACTAAAGCTACCAGCACAACTATGTTCATTACAGCATTATTTACCGTATCTAAGATATGGAACCAACCCAGATGCCCCTCAATAGATGAATGGATCAAGAAAATGTGGTATATATACACAATGGAATTCTATGCTTTCATCAGAAAGAATGACATCACCCCATTTGTTAAGGAAATGGAAACACTGGGGGAAAAATTTTTTTATTAAGTGACGTAAGTAAGCAAGGCTCAAAGAAATACAGGTCCCATGGTTTCCCTCATTTGTAATAATTAATATATCTAGGATAGTCCTAGCAGAGGATCACAATAGCTCAATAGCTATGTACATATGACCAAGGGTCTTATAATATAGAGATCCTCCTACCTATGCCTCCTTCGGTAGCAGGGACCACAGGTGGGGACAATGACACAAACTTGTAGTTGAGATGGAGGTGTTTTTTGTTTTGTTTTGTTTGGGGGGGGCTGGCTTTGAACCATGATCCTTCTGATCTTCATCTCCCAAGTAGCGGAGATTACAAGTGTGCACCACCATGCCTAGTGTCTAACTGCTGAGTTTTGGTAAATGCATGTACCTGTGTAACTCAAACCAATGCACGTAACTGTGCAGCCCATAACAGAGAACGTTATCCCCCTAAGTGAGAGGTGTGGCTCTGGTGGTAGAGTGAAAAAGCACCTGGCTATTATATCACTGGTGTAATTACTTTCAACATGCCATGTGAAACCTTAGCTTCTATTGTTGATGATCCTCTTGTATCCCCTTCCTGTGGTTGTACCTACACTATCACTGTATCTTATCTGAGTACATTGGAAACTGTATATACTTATGGTATTAGAACTAGAAAAGTGAAAGGGAATATCAAAATTGAGAGACAAAAGATAAAAAGACAAACGACTCCAAAAGCAATACTTGCAAAGCCATTTGGTGTAAACCAACTGAACAACTCATGGGGGGAGAGGGAAAAGGAGAGGGGAGAATGAGGGAGGAGGTAACAAACAGTACAAGAAATGTATCCAAGGCCTAATGTATGAAACTGTAACCTCTCTGTACATCACTTTGACAATAAGAAAACATAGTTTTAAAAAAAAGCACTTGGCAAAAAAGCTAAGCAAGCATTCTTACAAGACCCCGAGGTCAAGTCTACTCCCAGCATACACACAAAACATCCAAAAGCATTACACAACCACCCCAGAAGTTTCCTCTTGCCCTTTCCTGGTCAATTCATTCTTGTCTTCCCAGAAATCACTGTTCTTCTCATCTTTTTTCCCATCAAATTTTTGGTTTTAGAATTTCACATACTAAAACTTTTTTCATAGTTTCTTTCATCTAGCATGTTTTTGAAAGTCACTATTTCAGTCACCAATTCCTTTTTTTTTGGCAGAGTAATATTTCATTTTTCAATAGAGCAGAATTTATTCATCTTTGCCTATTCATGGAGGTTTCAGTTTTCTGCTCCTAAATCTCCTATGCACATTCTTATTCCAGGCCTTTTTCTACACCTCCATGTTCATTTTTCTATTCCACCCAAGAGTGGAATTTCTGAAGGGGGGGGGCCACCTTTTTTTTTTTTAATTATAGAAAAAGTTAAACATAATAGGAGGAGACTAGCATAGAAAATGTAATCCTAGCTACTCAGGAGGCTGAGATCTGAGGGACTGAGCTTGACAGCCCAGGCAATCCTTGAGATTCTTTTTCCAATTAGCCAGCAGAAAGCTGGAAAGTAGAGGTGTGGCTCAAGTGGTAGAGCACCAGTTTTGAGCAAAAAAAGTTAAGCATTAGTAGACCTTGAGTTCAAGCCCCAGTACCATTCACCTTTCACACCCACCCATGTCTATCCATTAAGCCAAGCCTGGTGACACAGGTTGTGATCCCAGGAGGTGGAGGCGGGTGGACTTCGAATGATAGGCTGTGTAAGGAGACCCTGCATATGTATGTTTGGGGGGCCGGGGGGAATGTTTCCCACTAACCTAGCTGCAACTACACTAATTCCGTGTATTCCCTCCCATTATTGTAAAGGGTTAGACACTGATCATTTGCCTTGTAATACTCAACAGGTACACAATGCTCTCAAGAAACACTCATCACTGATTTACTTATGAATTAAGAAATTAAAGTAGCAGTGAGTAAAATAAAGTTTTCTTTCCTTCACATTTTGTTATGATGTAGCTCTACATCCTTTTGATATCCAGAAAGTCACTGGGGTAAAATATTTTTTAAAAATAACATATTTTTAGCTGGGTGCCTATAGCTCATGTCTATAATCCTGGTTACTCCAGAAGCTAAAATTCACAGGATCAAGGTTTAAAGTCAGCCCATAGAGAAAAGTCTCCAAAGTAAAAGGCATGGCTGGTAGCATGGCTCAAGTAGTAGTGTACTGGGAGAGCCAGCCAGCCAAGTAAGCTCAAGAATTAGTAACAACCTCCTCCCCAAAGATATTTTGTTATCACTTTGTTGACAGTGTAACTGCACTGTCATCTTTTCAGAGGGCTTCCTGGAGGGCAGAGTGGGACACAAACTTTTATTTCACTTGTAAGAACTTAGTAAGCTGAGAGATAGTGAGGGAAAGGGTGACACTGTCCAAGAAGAAATGTACTCATTACTTTACTTGTGTAAGTATAACTCCTCTGAACATCACCTTTATAATAACAATAAAAAAGATAGTTAAGAAGATAGTAAAGTTCACTGTGGTACTATTTTTAAAAATCCTTATTAAGTATATCCTGGCATAAAGCACACAATAGGGAAATCTTTCTCACTATTGTTTGTAATAGGGAAGAACTGCTTCAAACTTGTATGATGAATAAACACTCAGTATGGTGTTAAAAGCCTCCATATATCAAGGTATTAGTGGCAGTTAGGCAGGAGGAAGGAATATCTGCAGATCAGTTTTCACTGTACCTTGCTAATACAGTTAGTCTTTTGTCTATGTGCAACTTTTGGTACTGGGGTTTGAACTCAGGGCCTTATGCTTGCTAGGTAGGAACTCTACAACTTAGGCCATGACCTCAGGCCTTTTTGCTTTACTCTTCAAGTAGACTCTCAATTTCTACCCAAGCCAGCCAGCCTGAACTTCATTCATTCCTCCATGTTGCTAGAATGACAGATGCATGCACTATGCCTAGCTTTTTACTGGTTGGGATGATGCCTCAAGAGCTTTTGGGCTAGAATGGCCCGGAGCAAATCATAAGGCTTCAGAAGCAATCATGAACTGGCACTTTGAAAATACAGGATCCACTAAGTAAATTTCAGTAAGATGATCTAAAGTTAGCTAGTAAACACAAAATGGTGACAAGGGAAAAAAGTATCAAGTCTAGACAAAGAGGGCAGGCAAGATGCCAACATGTTAATAACCCAAAAGACATGGCATCATGTAATTCAGTACAAATTAACAAGCTCATTTTACATCAAGGCTTCTCAATTTTAGTATTACCCACTGGGTAATTTTGGGGGCGAGTGGTCAGTGGTACTGTGTATTACATAATGTATAGTAGCATTCCAGGCCTCTGCCCAGAAGAGATAATAACAATACATACCCAACATTCCTCCCACTTCTGAGCCTTGACAACCAAGTCTCCTGATGTTGTCAAAAGTTCCCCAGGGGATGGAAAGTGGGAAGAAATCTCCTAGTTGAGAAATACTGATATAATCTTATTTTTTCCTTTCTCCCTTCCATTTTCCCTGCCTTCCTGAATCTGGCCACTTGGACGCTAGGCAAGTGGACTGCTGAGTATTAAACCCCAGCACTCTATTTCACTCTTAAGAAGCAAAACAGAAACTATTAAAAAAAATTTGGCTCCTAAGACCACAAATACTCCAAAACAGAGAGTCATGTTCTGGTCCTAAGGCAGCAACCATGCATTTCATGGTTTCATTCATCATTTCATTCACTCATCACATCACATAACTTTTTCATTTCATCACATCTTATAACATGGGTTCAAATCCAGCTTTGTGATCCCAACCAAGTTATTTACTTCCTTATGCTTGTTTCCCCAACTTTACAATAGAAACAACTCAAAAAGTGACCAATTCCAGTGCCCATACTTTTCCATTATGCCATTAAAATCACAGTGAGATTTAACTGACTATCATGAAACCCTGAATTTGATTCCTCAGTACCACATAAACAGAAAAGGCTGGAGGTGGCATCGTGGCTTAAATGGCACAGTGCTAGCCCTGAGCAAAAGAAGCTCAGAGACAGTGCTCAGGCCCTGAGTTCAAGCCCCAGGACTGGCAAAAAAAATAAAAAGGAACCTATCAAGCTACTCCAGTTAATCTTAACTCAGAATGCTTAATTAAAATTAAACATATTACTAAAAAATTTACATAGTTTTTTCAATTTACAACCATAGAAACTTTCAGAGATTCACTAAGTACTATATTAAGGAATTCATTTTCCCCTCTTTTGACATTCACTATATAGCCCAGGATGGCTTCAAACTGGAGTTCCTCCTTTTTCAGCCTCCCAAATGCTATGATTACCAGTACATGTCACCATGACAGCTTAAGTGATCGCTACTTTTGTTTTTTTAAAACAGGACTCACTATGGATCTCAAGCTGACTTCAAATTCTCAGTCCTGTCTTAGTCTCAGTTGTTGAGATTAAAGGCACCTATCTGGGCACTTAGCTCTGAATGAGTCTTAATTTTATGAAATTGTAACACAGACTTTAATTTTGAAACTTTGTACACTATACTTGAAGCAGCTTCCTGAAATCAGTCTACTAAAGTTAGTCTACAAGAAAATAAAACAGTATTTATTGACAGAAGTTAGTTATCTTGTACATACCGAGACTATTTCTTACTTCAAGGTCACAGACTTTGTAAATGACAGATTGTGTTCCCAAGTCCCAGAGGGGCTTTACAGACACCCATTCTGATTTCCTGATTGGCCCTTACTTCCAAATTCAAGTTGTGAATGCTTCCCAAGCATTTGACATATGCTATTTATCTGCTCTTCTCTTCCCAACACTCAGTAAAGCCACCAATGAAGGAGTGATAAAATGTTTAACATTTCATGTATCTTTTGCTAATAGATACTTGGATCTGTAATTCAAGGCAGAAGTAATGGATAGGACCTTTTAAACTTCGGGTAGCCCCTAAGTACTAGAATTGAAGAGTCCTCTGGTTATATAAATGACACTGAGAAATACACAACTTGGTAAAACCTATAACTTCTCTCAGATTTCAAGTATGAGTTTGGCTTCAGCCATTTTAGTGTTTCTGTTTTGTTTCTGCCAGTCCTGGGGTTTGAACTCAGGATCTGAACATTGTCCCTGGCTTCCTTTTGGTCAAGGCTAGCACTCTACCACTAGAGCCAATAGCACTACTTCTGGCTTTTTCTATATATGTGATGCTGAGGAATCAAACCCAGGGCTTCATGTATATGAGACGAGCACTCTTGCTACTAGGCCATATTCCCAGTCTCATTTTAGTGTTCTTAATTCCTTCTGCTTTTTTTTCGGTCAGTCACAAGGATTGAAGCTACCACTTTGAACCACAGCACCATGTCTAATTTTCTGGTGGTTAATTGGAGATCAAGAGTCTCCCAGGCTTTCCTATGCTTGCGGCTGACTTTGAATCACGATCCTCAGATCTCAACCTCCTGAAGTAACTAGGATTATAGGCATGAGCCTCCAGTGCCCGGCTTCCCTCTGTTCTTTATAGTACTTTTTGTTTTTCTTTTGGTGTGTGTCCTGGGGCTTGAACTGAGGCCCCAGGAACTTGTCCTGAAGTTTCTTATACTCAAGGCTAATGCTCTATTGCCTTAGCTCCACTTCCGGCTTTTTTGGTAACAGAGGCAAGTCTCACAGACTTTGCTGTCTGGGCTGTCTTCAAACCATGATCCTCAGATTTCAGCCTCTTGAGCAGCTAGGATTATAGGCACACACTACCAGCCACCCAACTTACAGCATATTTTAGGGTCTTTTTTGTTTGATTCCACAATTTCTCAACAACAATTATCTAAAGGGTCATCATCTCATACATTTTGAATAAAGGGACAAAATAATCATAACTCCAAAGTATCCCATGAAAGAGAAAGAAGAGAGACTATTTTATATTTTTAAAAAGTTTTGGCAGACTAGTGTTCTATAACCAAATCAGTCTTACCTACTTCCTCCATACCAAATTCTTCCTCCTATCTTCCAAAGAAAAGAAGAAAACCCCATTTTAGTGTGTATTTTCAGAAACTTTCATTTTTCCTTATTTTCAAGATTATTAATCTGCCAGAGGGAAAGGGCATTTAGAGCTTCAAATGTAGCTCAATGGTAGAACACTTACCTAGTATGAGCAAGACTCTACATTCCATCCCAGCAGCACAAAATTTAATTGATATCTGCTAATCAGACTCTTGTTTATACTAGCCTATCACTTTCTTGTCTGTAGTTCAGATTACAGAGTGGTTAGAATTTTATAGATGCAACCATCAAAGTATCTTCCATTCAAAGTATCTTGATTGACCATCTCCTACCAACCAAATGAGGAAAACCTCCCTCCTCTATAAATTATGATTCCCCCTTTCCTCTGCAGCCTTTTCTCTGCCATCACCCTAAAGACTCTGCTCCAGCCACAGTGACAGGCTTTTGTGAACAAGTCCTATCCTGAATACTCCTTAGGCCTGGAATACTGGGGGACCCCCAGCCCTTCTCTCAAGGCTCACCACAAAGCCATGATCTATCTCTATGAAGTCTTCCTTGGGCTGTTTCATTCAAACTACATAGTAGTTTGTTCATAATCATCTTATGGGAATTATCTTGCATAAGTTATGACTGCATACTTCATATGCACTATAAATTATAAAATTACTGGAGAGCAAAAGCAATGGTTCTCAGCTTTGTTCACGTACACTGCTTCGCAGAGAGACTTTCACCACAGACCAAGCTCACAAATGTCATTGCCAACCTGAAGATGTACTTTCCCAGGATAGTTTTTATAGGCTGACCCTCAAGCCAAAACCAGTCCCATAAGCCACTGCACTAATAAAAATTTAATTTATGCACTGGTGTCTCAAAACTCTTCTTGGTATTAAAATAAAAAAGGCTGTCCTGATTTCAAGAGTCCTTTCTTATTAAAACTGGTTATCTATCCTAATATGCCTGGGGGCGGGGGTGTCTCTCATTCAAACCACCTACCAGAGAAGCAACTCTCCACCACTTCTGCCGCTATAAAAATGTATAAGAGCCACAAAATAAAACGAATACTCCCTTAGCTCAGTTAACTTGAACTGTTCAGGGTATCTAACAAACCACAAAGTACAGTAAGGCAGTTCCAATACGCTGAATCCTCAAAAACGAACACACATTTAGAAAACATTTTCAGCATATGGAATTCTTACACATTTTCCCTTGACAAGGGATAAATCAACAGATAAATAACCATTAGATGCTACTAATGTCTACAATCATTTTCCACTGACAAATGAGCAATTCAAATAAAGGAGCTTTTGAAAGTGTCTTATCCTCTTTGCCAAGCAGGGACTGGAACCTAAGAATGTAACAAAGTCTCCCCTTCATAAAGCAAAAGTAATCTCCATGAAGTTTTCTCCATCCACTTTACCACACAGTATCAGCTTTGCTTTTTTGCTCTTTGGCTATGGTTTTTCTGTTAGCTGTCATTTCGTTCAGATCTCCTAAATGTACAGTATTAGAAAACAGTACAATTTTTAAAAAAGTTTTTTCCAAGAGGGAAAAATACATTCCTGGTTCTACCAGGAAAGTTGGGAGGAAGAGGAAATTTTCTATCCCCTTTTGAAAAAAAAAAAATCACCAGTTTGGCACTTGTGTATTTTAAAACACATCTAAAATGCAATGTGGATTAAAACATGACAAAAATCATAGGCCTTTAGAAAGTGGGGTACAAAGCAAGACAAATCATCAGGTATCTGATGTTTGTACGTAAGTACGCATCTCCATACATCTCTTTGTAGTTCGGAAACACTTAGTAATCCTCCAGGATATTATGATCACACTATGCAAACATTTTTAACTTAATTTTATTGATCCAAAGATCTTTTCAATGACAAACCTAAAAACATTCTCTCTAAGAAGGGTGAATCACAGTAGCCACCTACTCCACCCAACAGCCAGTCACCCAAGCTAAAAGTGTGCAGCTCAAACCCTGGAAAGCTTATTCTTGCCTACTCCACTCCAGAAAGAAACCCACTTCAGCACAATTCATTCGGGTCCAAAGGTAGCAATGTAATAGGCAAGGGAATGTTATTAAATCCTGAAAATGACCAGGACATTCTGTTCTTTAGATGGGGCTGTGTCCTTTTCACATTCACATCTCCCCTCTTCTCTATCCTCCCCCTTCCAGTCTTAACAGGGAAAAAGAAAGCTCCACAGACACTTATCTGTTGAGATTTTCCATTACCAGGTTTGGGAGGAAACCTACTGCAGAAGCTCTTATCAAAAAAAAAAAGTCCCCAAGCAGGGCACTGTTGCCTCTGGCCTGTATTCCTAGCTACTCAGCTGAGATCTTAGAATCATGGGTCAGAGCAGGCATGCCCAGGAGACTTTTCTAAGCAGGATGGATGGATAGATAGGAGATGTGTCTTAAATGGTAGTGTGCCAGCCTTGAGCAAAAAAATAGCCAGGTGGGAGTGTGAATGAGGCCCTGAGTTCAAACCTCAACACTACTTTAAAAAAGCAAAAGGACCCTGGCTGCTTCTCTTATCTGCGGGAAGGCCGTGAATTGATTAAATACATTTACAGGAATCACAGATCTCTTTGACCACCAATCTCCCACCCCAAGGTGGTGAATTTCAATCTTGTGCCAACCTACTTAAATGCTTCCAAGTTTTCGCAACCCGGTCAGGGTCTGGGAAGAGGTTTCCTCATCCTTGAGGAAAGCAGCTTTCTGAGCACCATACCCAGGAAGGCCGGCAGAGCTCCCTTCGGCAAACCCTCCCCGGAACTGTCCAGGAAAAGGGCGTCACACAATAGGCCACCCAGCTCCCGCTCCCTCCCGCCCGCCCGCCCGCCCAGGCCGGCGCGGGACTCACCAGGACGGTGGTGCAGATGGACCTCAGCTCCGACTCCACTTTCTCCCGATAGTCCTTGATCAGCTGCAACTTCTTGTCGGAGGTGTCGGTCTTCTGCTCGATGCTGGAGATGACCCTCCAGGCGGACCGGCGGCCCCCGACCACGTTCTTGTAGGCCACCGAGAGCAGGTTGCGCTCCTCGTTGGACAGCTCGGCGCCCTGCTCGGTCACGGCTTTCATGCAGGTGGCCATGTCGTCGTAGCGCTCGGCCTGCTCGGCCAGCTTGGCCTTCTGGATCAACTCGGTCTTCTCCATGGCGAGGGGAACCGCGGGCGGACGGACGGACGGGCGGGCGAGGGCGAGCGGCGACCCGGATCGCAGGAGTCCGCCTCGAGAGCTGCGCGGGGCGGGGCGGGGCGGGGCGGCGCCGGCGAGGACAAAAAGGAGGAGGGGAGCGCGTCAGACAATGCGGCCCGCCGCCCGCTTTGTCTCCCCGCACACGCGGCCCGCGCCCGTCTCCCCGCCCGTCCGCGCCGGGCGCCCGGGAGGCGCGGGGCCGCCACCCGGGAGGCGGAAGCCGGGGCCCGGGTCGGGAACGCGCCGCGGCCGTCACCCCCCGCTCGGCCGGCCCAAGATGGAAGCGGCCGCGAGGTCCGCTGCTTCCCGCCGGGAGCCGGCCCTGTGAGGCGCGCGGGACCGGTGGCCGGCCACCTCGGCGGGCCGCGCCTCCCCCCCCCGCCGCCTCCGCCCGCCCGCCCGCCCGCCGGGCCCGCGCGCCCGCCACCCGACCCCTGCGGCCGCCGCGGGCACTCACTCACCTTGCAGTCTCGGCGGCCGCGACGCGAGTCCCACCACTTTGATGTGCTTCGGGCTTTCGTCGAGGACCCTCCCGTAGCAGCCCACCCCGGAGCCGAGCGGCGGACCGCTGCCCAATGGCACGCGGAGCCGCCCCCGGGAGTCCCGCCTCCCGCCTCGCCTCTAGCCAATGAGCGCCGAGCGCGCGGAAGGGGGCGCCAGGGGCGGGGCGGGAGGGAAGCGGAGGCTAGGAGGGTGGGTCGGCTTGGGCAAGTTCGGTTGACCGTCAGGCTGCGGCTTCGGCCACGGGGTTTCCTCCAATTAGATCCAGGGTAAATGGACGTCACTGTTGCCATGGGGATGCTGTTACCAACTCACTCCCCTCATCCTCCTCGCCGCCCGGGCACCGGTGGGTGCGGCGCGGGAACGGGAGCGGGAGGCGCGCGCGACCTCCGAGGCAGCGGCCGGGGTCTCCCGCGGCCGGGGCCGCTGCGGCTCGGGGGCTGCGGGCCGGGCCGAGGCTGGACTCGGGAGGGTGACGCGGCGGGGCGGCCGGGTCCGTGGCTCGAGCGCCTTTCCTCGCCCCCCGCCCCCCGCCCGTTCGTGACAAAGGTTCGCAGCTCGGGACGCCGAGCCCAGCCCGGAGCGCCGCCGCCCGCGGGCTGCGCCTGACCGGGGGGTGGGGGACAGCCCCGGGGGGGGGGCGAGGGACAGCCCCGGCCTCCCCGGCCCTGGGGGTTCCGCTCCCGGGGAGCGGGAGCGAGGTGAGCCCGTCCTCGGGTGCGGAAGCCCCACAGCGCCTGGGGAAAGGTGGAGCCCGGGAGATCCCGCCGCCGGGGCTGGGTCCCGGCCGGGCTCCGCGACGCCCTTTGGAATGGGAAAAATGACTTTGAGTGGGATTCGGAGAAAAAAACACAGGCTACGACTTACCACCGGCCCCAGACAGTGACCTCCCCGGTTACGGGAGCTCGAACCCCGGGCCTCGGGCACGGTACCAAGCAGCAGCCCCAACCCCCTAACCAGGCTTTGTATTTCTTTCCTATCTTTCTAAAGTTATGCATCCAAAATTTATTTCTTCCGGGCTGGGTGGCTCACACTTGTAATCCCTGCTACCCAGGAGGCTGAGGTCTGAGCATCACGGTTCGAAGCCAGCCCTAGCGGGGAAAATCGGTGAGACTCTTATGCCAATAAACCACTCAGGAAAAAGCTGTGGCTCAAAATAAATGCATACACTTAAAAATTCCTAGTATTATGTTTAAGAGGACATTTATAATACTAAAATTCTTCTCCTGGATGTTGATTGTGTCCCCATTGTGAACACCCTTGCCCTAGATGTCTGTAGTCAAGGGTCAGCGCTAGCGTTTTTCTTTGTAAGCCATTCCCTTCTCCCTTGGCACTGCTCCAGTCTCCCAACTCCAATTAAGGTGTCTGTCCTGTCAGTGTTATGAAAATTGCCAGCTGGGCTCAGGCTCCTGATCCCAATTCCAGCTCATCCAGAGGATCACAGAGAGGTGATGAATGCCATAGGCTAGAATGGATTCAGATTTTCAGTGGAGACTAAGAGATCTGGGCAATCTCTAGAATGGAAGATCTGGTAGTGCAGAGAGATGGGAGAGGAAGGCACAGACTTTCCAGAAATTCAGGCTCCCTCCTAGCATCCCCTCCCTACCCAACTTGTAAAGGTTGCTTTGTGCTTTGACAGACAGGAGAGGCCTGCTTGGAAAGGGCCTGTGTCTTAATGCAGAAATGCCTTACTATGTTCCAGTGCCCTAATGGAGGGCCCGCTGTTATTTCTGGAATCCCTTGGGCTGAGCTACAGACACACAAGCATTTATAGTCCTGTGGGCTGGGTGGAGCTGGACACAGAGAAATCCCAATGGAAAGAATTTGCATGGCGAAGGTCAGATAAAATGCTTTCTCTATGACCAGTAAAACTCAAGCTTCCTGAAATTAAAGCAACCAGCCCTGGGTAGACACACAGTGGATGTAGGTAGAGGAGATGGAGACCCTTGAGGAGGAGTTGTCAGGTAATTGAAACTTCTTGATGGGGAAAGAAGGGATGCCCAGAAGGAGCACACATACTAAATTCTTTGTGTCATAAAAGTCTGGGCTGCTGCAGGCACCTCCCCGGGTGACCTGAGCAAATTTGTGCTGCTCTCTGTATCCCTGTCAAACTTCCTTTCATGCAAGTTGTGGTCATCTGGAATCCTAGGTGAAACTGCTTCAAAACAAGGATGCACTCTGAGCCTACACCCTATGACACTGCGCAGACCTAAAGGCCTCTGTGCCTACAAGAAGTCAGGGGGGGGGGGGGAAATAAGGCTCTGAGCAATTGAAGTCCCTGCACAGCAAAGCTAACGTTGATTGAGTAATTACATGTGTCTAGTGCTACTTTAAGTCTTTTGCACGGATTGACTCAATCTGCCTAATGTCACTATAAAGTAGCCATTGTTCTGATCACCATTTCTGTCGCACAGATAAGAAAACTATGACACCGGATGGTCAAGTATCAGGCAGGTTCAGGGTCACAGAACCACTGATCAGTAGATCCTGGCTCTGGATCCGTGCAGGCTGGGTGCCAAAGCCTGTCCATGAATCCCCTACTGTAGCTGCCCCAGAGAGCCCAGATCGCCTATGGATGCTGTAGGGAAGGCTGGTCTGTATTCCTCTTGGCGTACATCCTAGTAAACACAGAATGTGTTAAGCATCACACCAATATTATGGGAATGACAGCAAAAAGGAAAAGGAAGGAAGGAGGGAAAGAGAAAAAAAGAGAGAGGAAGGAAGGAAGGAAGAAAAGAAGGAAGAAACCCAGGGCTGGTGGCTCACAACTCTAATCATACTAGCTACTCAAGAGGCTGAGATCTGAGGATCATTGTTCAAAGCCAGCCCAGGCAGGAAAATCCGTGGCTCTCTGATCTCCAATTAACCACCAAAAAGCCAGAAGTAGAGCTGTGGCTCAAGTGGTAGAATGTTAGCCTTGAGCCAAAAAAGCTAAAGGATAGCACCCAGGCCCTAAGTTCAAGTCCCAGGAGCAGTACCAAAGTTTCAAAAAGAAAGTACTGAGAAGTTATTGACCTATTTATTTCAACTATTTTTTTTAATTACCTGGCAAGAACAATCTGCTAGAGCAACAGGGAACATAGTAAACATGGAGCCAAAAGACCCTAAATTCCATCCCTGCTGATTATTTGTGATTTGGACTTGAACACCTTGATTCTCCCTAAGCTTCAGTTCCCTTTACCTACAACCTATAAATATAATCCCCACCTAAAAGGGTTCTGGTAAGTAAAATGCTGGGTAGATAGCAAGTGTAAACAGTGGTAAATAAATAGTAGAGTTTTATCCCTTCTGTCCTCCTGCTTAGAGCTGGGGGAGATGCTAGTCCTACTGCAAGGAATCTTCTAGCCTTATAAAATTTTAATGAAAGCTCATTCCTGAATCCTTGTGGTAATTAGTACAGTTAATGGCCTACAGAATGGCTGCATTCAGTTAGCTTTGCAGAATTCATGGGTCCTTCTGGTTGGTTTTACTCTCATAAATTGTTGCGGTGGTTTATTTGCTCAGAGTTGTGATGGATTATCAGGAAAAAACTTCTTCCTTTCCTGATATGACAGCTGTTTCCCAACAATTTTTTTTTTCTTGGTGCCTGTCCTATGGCTTGAACTTGGGGCCTGGGCACTGTCCCTGAGCTTCTTTTGCTCAAGGCTAGCACTCTACCACTTGAGCCACAGCGCCACTTCCAGCTTTTTTGGTAGTTAATTGGGGAGAAGAATCTCCAGGACTTTCCCACACAGGATGGTTTCGGGCCACAATTCTCAGATCTCAGCCTCCTGATTACAGACGGGAGCATGGACATGACCAGCATTTTGGAGCAGGACTTTTCAACCATATTTCCCATATAATTCCCAGTACTTCTGTGCTGTGGGTGGAGTTGCACGCACTTCCCTCCACCCCTGGAGATGGTCAGTGTGATCAAAGAGAAACAATGGGGAGAGGTGGAGAAAGCAAACTTGGCCCAGGAAGCCTTTTTCTACTTATTACTGCTCCTGAACTTAGGGCCCTGGAGTTCTCTAGAGAGTACTGCTTTTTTCACTTTTCCACTAAACCACACCTCTACTTCCTGCTATTTGGTGGTTCATTGTAGATAAGAGGCTCTCAGATTTGTCTGCCCAGGCTGGCGCAGCCTCCTGAGTAGTCAGTGCCACTGGCATTTGGCCAAGTAAGCCCTCTTATACCTTCTCAGCTTTGTGTAATGTGATGGCTAATTTTATGTATCATCTTGGCTGCGTCACCGTTCCCTTGTTTGGTTAAACATCATTCTAAGTGTTTCTGTGGAGGTGTTTCGAATGATACTACATCAGTGGACGTAAGCAGTCTGCTCTCTCTAACATGAAGGTCTAAATACTCAGTATAAAAAGACCAGCCGCCTCTGGGCAAGAGGGAATTCTCTCTCGAAGACCACCTTCCGATGTCATCTGCAGCTGGGACTCTTCCCAGTTCTCTTTGGACTTTGGACTTGAACTCTTCAGTTCAAGTTCGGCTCTCTGGGGTCTCAAGCTTGTTGTTCATCTACCCAGTGTGAACCAATTCCTTCTGGTAAATCTCATTCTGTCTCCCTCTCCCCATCACCTCCGTGTCCCTCTCCCTCCCTCTCTCTTCTTCTTTCCTTCCCTCCCTCCTCTCTCTCTCTCTCTCTCTCTCTCTCTCTCTCTCTCTCTGATTTTTATTTCCATTGATTCCATTTCTATGAAAACCCTAATTCATTCAATCACTTTTTTTTAAACCCTGGAAAAATAATGAATTATCTTCTCATAGCTTTAAATGTGCACCCACAATGATCTGTCTCCCCTCTCTCTTACCAGAACACGAGGGTTTTTTTCCCCTTGGATATCATTTTGTTTGTTCCCTTTCAATAGCTCAGTCAAGTTAGGTAGCAGAACGAAGAACCCTGGGTCAGGCTGGTTCAATGGATGCTCAGAGAGGTTAAATTACCTACCTAAGCTTTAGAGTGAAGGCTCCAAAACAGGTGTGTCTGCGTTCACTCTCCTACCGGCAACAACCAGGACTCTGTGTGCTTGTGGCGGAGGATAGGTGTACCACTGTTTGCTAGCGAGTGAACAATGTTTAGTTGTTTGAGGGTGGTGGGTGGCTAAGTATATATGTACTGGTGAGTCAGCTGCTGATTTTACTTTCATATAAAAGCTCTGTTTCCATGCTCTGCAGGGTGGAGGGGAGAGAAAGTCTGTTCCTTTTGATTGTTTACAAGTTTCCCTTCCCCACCTGACTGTGACCTTCCTGGGGCAAAGTGTCATCTCATCTCCAGGTCCCACGAAAGGCATTTGTTAAAGGGTTCTGTGAGAAGCTCGCGGAGCTACAGCACTGGTGCTTGGCAAAAGGTGCTTCCTCTATGCCCAGCCGCATACAAAGGCACCGGGAGACATTTACACTGAAGTGCGTTCTCTGTTGATACTTCCCATGTAGTGGGATTGCCCTCTGCTCTGAGATGCACACTGAGGACCTCAAGGCTAGCAGAGAAGGCTCCAGAATCCTCTGGAAACATTGCAAAGGTTGTGCACTGGTGCTCAAACATGATACAGACTTAAGGACCACTGCCCAGCTCAGACTCAATTTCCTGTTAATTCATTTAACAGAATACTGAAGGGTCTGGTCGTGTGCCACATTCTGTCCTAGGGGATGGGGTTTCTAGAATGGAGACTACTCAATCCTACAAGGAGACTGGCAGAGCACAAGAGGATAGGAAACCTGGCCTAGAGGTCAGCGAAGGACTGGGAAAGCCCCCACCACTGTGGTTCTGTGGTGTTCACTTATAAGCAAAACCACCTAGGAGGTGCTCTGAAATCCACGCCGTCTCAGCAGATCATTGGAGTAGAGGACCAGCTAGAGCCTTTGGGGCCATTTCAGCCCTGCTCTAAGAGCTGACCTGGGATCCAGACACTTCAAGGCCCTGTGCAAGACCACCAGGAGTCAAAGAAAGGTAGAGATAATCCACAAAGAGCTAAAAAATAAAAAATCAAACCTAAGCAGTCAAGGTCAACTTGTACAGGAACCCAAGGCCCGTATGTCTCAGGCAGGACTTTATTTTATTTTATTTTTTTGCCAGTCCTGGGGCTTGGACTCAGGGCCTGAGCACTGTCCCTGGCTTCCTTTTGCTCAAGGCTAGCACTCTACCACTTGAGCCACAGCGCCACTTCTGGCTTTTTCTTTTTTCTTTTCTTTTCTTTTTTTTTTTTGCCAGTCCTGGGCCTTGGACTCAGGGCCTGAGCACTGTCCCTGGCTTCTGTTTTGCTCAAGGCTAGCACTCTGCCACTTGAGCCACAGCACCACTTCTGGCCGTTTTCTGTATATGTGGTGCTGGGGAATTGAACCCAGGGCCTCATGTATACGAGACAAGCACTCTTGCCACTAGGCCATATCTCCAGCCCTGGCTTTTTCTATATATGTGGTGCTGGGGAATCGAACCAGGGCTTCATGTATACCAGGCAAGCACTTTACCACTAGGCCATATTCCCAGCCCCTCAGGCAGGACTTTAATGGATAAAAATGAGCCTAAATCATCACAAAAACCGTATATATCATTATATTCTCATGGGTTCTGTCTTTGTTGGAGAAGTTAGGCATATACAGACTCTATTCTTTTTAATTTTTAAAGTATTGGTTTTTAAAATCTTTTTAAAATATAATTTTCTTGTTGTAACGAAGGTATTCAGAGGGATTGCTGTTTTATAAGTCAGGTAATGAATACATTTCTTTTTGGGACAATGTCACACCTTCCATTGCTTTCTCCTAGTTTTCCCTTCCTGTCCCTGCCCACAAGTTGCATAGTTCATTTTCCTCAGAATGTCTACTGAGTACCATGCCTGCATTTGTTCATTCTTCCTCTCTCCATTAAGTGTTGTGTGTGTATATGTGTGTGTGTGTATGTGCGTGCACGCGTGCGCACTAGTGCTAGGGCTTGAATTCAGAGCCTGGGGACTGTCCCTAAGTTTTTGTGCTCAAGTCAAGCACTCTACCACTTGAGCTACAGTTCTATTTCCAGCTTTTTGTTTTTTAATTGGAGATAAGAGTCTCATAGATTTTCTTGTCTAGGCTACCCTTGAACTGCAGTCCTCAAACCTCATCCTCCTGAGTGGCTAGGATTACAGGTGTGAGCCACCAGAATCTGGCTCCATTTTTAAAGTTTTAATACAGTTCAAATCAGACAGTGTGTTGTCTCAGCTAAACTAATCCACTGTCAAAGCTGGGGACAGAGACTGCCTCAATTCCCTTGCCTTTTCCTCTTCTATGATGATCAAGGTATAAAATTATTTATGGAATCAACTTTAAATTTCACATCATCATTATTATTGTTATTATTGCTGGACTATGACAGATTTGGCATCCTATAACTTGGTTGGGAGATGACAGTCCTTGATATTCTCAATTTTCATGGCAAGCTGAAGGTGTGGACAGACAGACGTGGCAAGCATGAGATACTATTTTAAAGTGTTGATACATAAAGCCAGAAGCCTTCATCCATCTCTCAAATTATGACTCATTTGCAGACAATTCGGGATAGCTGAATGGATTAACGAATACAGAATAGCTAGAGAACAATGCACACAGGAACTGATTGTGTGCTTCTCACAATAAGTACTATGGGAGTTGAGAGAAGGGAGATATGCGTGTGGGCTGGAGCCAAGGCAGAGATTTCAGGCCTCAGAAGGCCCCGAGTGAAAGGAAGGGAAGGGCCACCAAAATGGTGAGAGTCTGCATGTCCACCTTCTACCTTTCCTGTGACCCAAGTGGAGTGGCACCTGGGAAGGCGAAGAAAGCCACCCATTCCCCTCCTTGTGCCAAAGCTGAGGTCACTCTGGACAAGATATGGAAATGCAGGCGCTGCCTAGGGACAGTGAGCTGGCGGAAGGCGAGGAACCTGGGAGGAGGAATCCCTTCTCTCCCGCTCGACAGTCTTTCGCCTTCATGGCTCGGCCACCAAGTGCAGATATAGAATAGTAAGCGCAGGTCATGCCGGGGAGACTGGCAATGGTGCTCCCCGGCTTCTTCAGCAGAGGCCATCTTGTTACAAACTCAAGACCTTAGCCAGGTACCAGAGACTTACGCCTGTACTCCTAGCTACTCAGGAGGCTGAGATCTGAGGGTGGTGGTTCATGAGACTCATCTCCGTAAACTACCAAAAAAACAGAAAATGGAGCTGTGTCTCAAGTGATAGAGTGCCAGGCTTGAGTGAAAAAGATAAGGGAGCAGTGCCTAGGCCCTGAGTTCAAGCCCCAGTACTGGCCCTTCCACTTACACGAGCAATATCTTCACATTACTTTGCTACCCAAACCCTTTTCTACAATACTTCTGCAGCTCAGTAAGTTAGACTCAATAGCCACCCATCCTGAGTTCAAACTGTGGTGTGTGTGTGTGTGTGTGTGTGTGTGTGTGTGTGTGTGTGTGTGTGTGTTTGTCCTGGGGCTTGAACTCAGGGCCTAGGCACTATTCCTGAGCTTTCTTTTGCTCAAGACTAACACTCTACCACTTTGAGCGACAGCATCACTTCTGGCTTTTTAATGGTTAATTGGAGATAAGAGTCTCACAAACTTTCCTGCCCAGTTGGCTTTGAACCACTATCCTCAGATCTCAGCCTCCTGAGTAGCTAGGATTATAGGAGTGAACCACCAACACCTGGCTTGAGTTGTGACTTGTTTCTCTCTGCATCTGTGGTCTTGGACAGGTTTCTTGACCACTCCTTGCCCGGTCTCCCCCATTTGTAAGGGAGGAATAGAGACCGTACTGGTACCTGCTTCCTAGGGTTGTTCTGAAGATTTGGTGAGGCTGTGTTGGTCATATTCTTGCCCAGTTTCTCCCTTGGCTTCCCTCCTCTTCCACTCAGCCTCTTCTGGGCTTTGTTCCGGCTGCCTCCTCTTTCCTCAGGTGGCTACTCACTCAACTCAAGTGTCAGCAGAGTTGACACTTCCTCTCTGGTTGTCTTGGTCCCTTTCCCCTCCAGCTATACAAGCTCTCCCTGTCCTGCTTTCTCTGAGTAGTCACTTGATGTCACGTCTCCCGGTGTCCTTACCCATTAGCTAAAGGCCCCAGAAGGTGAAGGTTGTACGTGATTTGCTTGCATAGCCCCAGTGCTTAGCAGAGTACTTGGTGAAGATACTGGGTGTGCAGAATGGGACAGCCACATGGATGAATTAACAAAAGCCAGGAGGAGGAGTCACAGGCCCTAAGGACAGGGTGAGCTGAGCGGCTGCTCACGATGACTCCAGGCTTTGGCTGGGGTCCAGGCCACAGCTGGAAGCACCCGTGACTCTAGCTCTGAGGGATGGAAGATCCAGGCAGCCTCTGACTGCCCTCCGTCCTCCAGAGCCATCAACACAACTCCTAACTGCCCCCGAGAATCTGGCATGAGACGATTCAGTGAAGAAGCCTTCTGCAGAGGCAAAGGCTCGTGATCACACCTCTCACAATGAATAACCCCTCTGATTTCTGTGTATACTTTCTGGGTTTCCTGAAACAAGGGTAAGGACAATTAGGGGGGAGGGGACGACGGCTAACATACTTAAACAAAATATATTAAAACATTCTATCCAAGCTGTCCCTGGAAGAAAGGTATCTCCACCCTGCTCAGCCATTAATGTGCCATAAGCTTCTCTCTGACTGAGGCAGAAATTGCTACCATCGATGTCAATGAGCCAATAAATGATCGCCAGCCACTCTGCCTGGTTCTGCGACGAAGCCACCAGCCGAAGCGAGCCAGCCTTTCTTTCCATCCTCCAGCAGCAGGCCAGTTGCTGGCACATGTTCAAACTGAATCCACTGTGGCAGCTGCTACAGTTGTTCGCACACATTTCCTGAAATAAAGGGGGAAAGGCAGCAACCTGTCTCTTGAGGCAACAGATTTAGGATATAATACCAATGAGAAAGAATAAACACACACACACACACACACACACACACACACACACACACACACACACACACACACAGAGGAAGTCAGCAAAGTAAGAACATAGCTCACCAAGCCAAAGCAGGCAATCCTGAGATGTCATAGCTGCCACAAAAGCAACCGTTTTAGGGGCAGGGATGAGAAGCCGAGGCTGAAATCCAGCACAAGTAAGGGAGACAAAGCAGGGTGTTGACAGGTTGACAACCTGTACGAGGGGCTGGTCCTGGCTGGGCCAACCTACACAAAGTCATAACCCCAAGGTCCTCCAGGCCTCTGACAGAAACACTCTCAACTGGGCACAGGTGACTCACACCTGTAATCCTAGCTACTCGGGAGGTGGAGATCTAGGATTATAGTTTGAAGCCAGCCTAGGCAGGAAAGTCCAGGAGACTCATCTCCAAATAATCACCAAAAAGCCATGGCTCACTCAGGGAAAAGTAAAGGAAGGGGTGATGTCCAAAAAAGAAGAAGTGGAAATGTACTCATCACCCTACTTATGAAATGGCAGCCCCTCTGTACAATACCTTAATAACAATCAAATTATTCTTTTTTTAAAAAAAATGCCGTGGCTCAAGTATTAGAGCACCTGCCTTGAGAAAATACTAAGCGATAGCACTCAGGCCTTGAGTTCAAGTCCCAGTTCCAGCACACGTATGCGCACGTGCACATCCCCCCCCCCACACACCCTTTTAAATACATTGGCTGGATTGCTACCTGAAGATCAGAGATCTAGCTTGGAGATCTAAATTAATTACTATATCAAAATTCTGGGGGCTAGAGAGGCAGTTCAAGCGGTAGCACACTTGCCTAGTACGTGAGAGAACCTGGGTTTGGCCCCCAGCACAAAAAGGGGAAAACGTCTCCAGCTGGAAGTAACAAACCCTTCCCTGCTTGACTTCGGTATAGGGCCCTTGCTTCTATTAATCGTGAGGAAGACAAGTGGTCTGGATCTAGAGAATGAGCAGGCTTTAGGATGGTCACCAGCTAGAACTATGGCCAAAATCACGTGAAAAACTTTGCCCAGGGAGAGTCTTTTGTTCTTGCCGCTGAACAGCTGGCACCAGCCCAAGCTGCCCCGTGGGTACCACATGCTGGTGGGCACCTGGAGCCTCAGAACTTACCATTGCCTTTATCCTCATTGAAATGCGAAGGCCGAGCCTTGTTGCCATCCCTAGAAGGAATTTTGCACAACCCTATGCTGCTTTAGGTCTCTCCTGGTGTGATATTTGGCACGCCCGAGGCCTATGCAGGCCGGGAAAGGAGATATCTGGAATGTACATCTTCTAAAGAGGGAGGTGGGCTTGTCTCCGACTAAGATGAGTAAACGGGGCACTCACAGAGCTTCAGAGACTGGACCACCCCCAAAGAGCACATCTGCGGATCTATTTGGGCTCTGGTGTGTATGGCAGGAAAAAGCAAAAGCTTTGGAGGACCGATAGAAGTTAAAGTCTAGAAAAAGCTTTCAAGTAGATTGCATTATTCTCTGGGAAAAGTGAGGAGAGCTTTTCTCTCAAGCTTGACCTCCCCCGGGTCTACAGAGCTCATCCTCCTGATAAAGATAATGCCTACCTCTGGATTGCATCGTGTTTTCTAGAAACAAATTCATTGCTTAGGTCTTGTCAAGCTTTCCCAGAACGGGCACAGAAGTCTTCTTCACAAATAATGAACATTTCTTGAGTATGTGGTGCTGAGGAATCAAACCCAGGGCTTCATGTATACGAGGCGAGCACTCTTGCCACTAGGGCCATATTCCCAGCCCAATGGCTTTTTTTTTTTTTTTTTTGAGGTCATGAGGCTTGAACTCAGGGCCTGGGAACTGTCCCTGAGCTCTTCTGCTCAAGACTAGCACTCCACCACTTTGAGCCCCAGTTCTACTTCCAGTTTTCTGGTGGTTCATTGCAGATAAGAGTGTCCAGAACTTTCCTGCCCAGGCTGGCTTTGAACCTCGGTTCTCAGATTTCAGCCTCCTGAGGAGCTAGGATTACAAGTGTGAGCCACCAATGCCTGGCAAAGATGATGATCTTGGGCTGGGAACGTGGCCTAGTGGTAGAGTGCTCGCCTCGTATACATGAAGCCCTGGGTTTGATTTCTCAGCACCACATATATAGAAAAAGCCAGAAGTAGCACTGTGGCTCAAGTGGTAGAGTGCTAGCCTACCTAGCAAAAAGAAGCCAGGGACAGTGCTCAGGCCCTGAGTTCAAGCCCCAGGACTGGCAAAAAAAAAAAAAGGGATGATGATCTTATGAAATTATTTTTAAAACAACTCTCTGATTCTTTATCCAAGTCAGGGCTGGAACCCTCTCTCCTCTCTGGGACAATAGCCTTTCCGTGCAGCAAACCTTTATTCACTATATAATTATTCCCCTCACCCTCCTCACACTGGGAAGAAAAACCCTACTCAGGCTCTTTATTCCTGTCTATAGCTCAGGATGCTTTATAAACCTCTACCAATCTGGCTCTTCAAGGCTCGTGTTCTGTGGTTCTCCTGGGCATTTGCATGCAATTATTATGTTTCTTTTTCTCCTGTTAATCTGTTTTGTGTCCGTTTAACTTGTAGCTAACAAACCTAGATGGATGGAGGAAGCCATTTTTCCCTCCCCTGTAGTTATAGTTATTTGCTTTGTAGGCAAAATCGCAGGGCTGGGCGTATATCCAATTAGCTGATTGATTTGAGAGTCAAGTATTTGTCGATGGCAAAAGCTTTAAGGTGCTTTAGAAAATTTGCTCATTAAGCACCAACCTTGACAGGGAGGCTTGAGGTTCTGTACGACTGTGTATAGATTACTTTTTAGTTCTTTACCTCTTTCAGTGTCATTGAAAAGCAAGTTGCTGTCTACTAGTTTCCATGCTGGTCTCCAACTTGAAGGTAGGAGCTGTTTTGTTTCTCTCCTGTAGCTTGACATGGTGTTGAACATGTAGTAAGTACTCTATTGATTTCAAGAGTATTTATTTTTTGTCAATCATGGGGCTTGAACTCAGGGCCTGGGCCCTGTCTTTGAGCCTTCATTACTTTGAGCTCCACTACTTCAGCTCCACTTCCGTTATAATTGCCCAAGCTGTGTTGGATCACAGCTAGGATTACAAGTGTGAACCACCAGCACCCAGCTCAGGAGTCTTACTTTTGGCAGTACTAGGGATTGAATTCCAGAATTTTTGTGCCAATACTGAAGCTTAAACTCGTGCACTCGTTTGGCTTTTTTTTTTTTTTTTTTTTTTGCTCCAGGCTAGGCTAGTGCTTTACTATTTGAGTCACAACTACACTTGAAGCTTTTTGGTAGTTTATTGGAGATGAGTCTCACAGACTTTCTTACACAATCTGACTTTGAACTTGGATGATCAGATCTCAACCTCCGGAGCAGCTAGGTATAAGCCAGTAGTGCCCAGCCTAGAAATTTTTAGGAATTGAAAAGTATTCATTCTAAACCAATAATTTCACCCACTCCAACATGATCCCTGCCTATATCTGATTCCTTGATTGGAGGACGTGGGAGAACCTTGGGCGTGCTGGTGTCTGTTGATGTCTTCTGTGTGGTCAACATGGCCGAGGGCTCACAGAGGAGTGTGTTCTGCAGGCATGAAGTGCATTAGCACTTTCCCAGCCTTCTCAGATGTCCTCCACTTTGTGACTACTGTTCCTGACTACAAGGGACAGCAGTTATTTGTCTGTATTTTCTGGAACCAAATTCTAGGCTCCTAAAAGCAGTTATAGAAAAGTTCAGACAAGGGCTGGGGATATGGCCTAGTGGCAAGAGTGCTTGCCTCATATACTTGAGGTCCTGGGTTCGATTCCCCAACACCACATATACAGAAAATGGCCAGAAGTGGCGCTGTGGCTCAAGTGGCAGAGTACTAGCCTTGAGCAAAAAGAAGCCAGGGACAGTGCTCAGGCCCTGAGTCCAAGCCCCAGGACTGGCCAAAAAAAAAAAAAAAAAGAAAAGTTCAGACAAGAAAATCACTATATATTCTTGAATAACTTGAAGGCAAGTTTCCTTGGTGAGAATTCTGAGCCCAGAGTTGTTGTATTGATTAGCAAGGAAGAGTATTTCTGATCTACAAAAGCTCCTTTGTTTCTAGGCACTTAAGTCAGGTAGTCTTCATTGTCCTGTTACTGGAAAGAGCTTCTTCAAGCATTGATTCCGTTGTGTGTGTGTGTGCACATGCGTGTGTGTGCATGCGTGTGTGTGCACGCGTGCTGGTCCTACAGGGCCTGGGCACTGTTCCTGAACTTTTTCACTCAAGGCTAGCACTCTACCACTTGAGCCATCACTCCACTTCCAGCGTTTTGGTGTTTGGAGATATGAGTCTCAAGGACTTCCTGCCCAGGCTGGGATGGAACGGGTATCCTCAGATCTCAGGCCTCTGAGTAGCTAGGATTACAGGCATGAGCCATTAGTGGCCAGCTTATGGATTGTTAATTTTCAGAAATGGGTCTTACCTCATGCAGAAATAGTTGCTACCCTAGACTTTATTTTTTTGTTGGTTTTTTTTTTTGTCTTTTTTTCTTTTTTTTTTTATTAATTGGACATAAATTTTTTTACAAGGTGATGTGCATAGAGGGTGCAGTTACATAGTAGGGCAGTGTGTACATTTCTTATGATATCTTTTTTTTTATTAATTGGACATAAATTTTTTTACAAGGTGATGTGCAAAGAGGGTGAGGGTGCAGTTACATAGTAGGGCAGTGTGTACATTTCTTATGATATCTTACAACCTGTTTTTCTATCCCTTGTCTAGGTCAGGTTGACATATATGCAATATACAATGTATCAAGAACATATACAGTATTCACAGACTTGGTCTCTACTGTCTCTCCGTCTCCCTTTGTTAACAGTCATATATCAGGGAGATCATGCCCCTTTGTTTTCTGTGTTCTAGGCTTGTCTCACTCAACATTATTTGTTCGAGTTCCGACCATTTCCCTGCAAATAACAATATTTCACCATTCCTAATCGCTATGTAGTATTCCATTGTGTATAAGTACCATATTTTTTGGATCCATTCGTCTGTGGAGGGGCATCTGGGTTGTTTCCATATTTTAGCTATTGTGAATTGTGCCTCAATAAACATGGAAGTACAAATGCCTTTTTGATATCTTGGATTTTGCTGTTTAGGATAGATGCCTAGGAGTGGTATGGCTGGGTCATAGGGTAGCTCTATATTGAGCTTTTTGAGAAACCTCCATACTGTTCTCCAAAGTGGTTGTACTAATTTGCACTCCCACCAGCAATGGAGAAGGGTTCCTCTTTCCCCACAGCCCCTCCAGCATTTGTTGTTTCCTGAGTTCAGAGTATAGGCCATTCTAACTGGGGTGAGGTGGTATCTCAGGGTTGTTTTTATTTGCATTTCCTTTACTAGCAGGGATGTTGAGCATTTCCTCATATGTTTCTTTGCCATTTTATATCTTCTCTTGTGAAGTCTCTCTTTAGCTCTTTTGCCCATTTCCTAATAGGTTTATTGGGCTTGGAGGGGCTTAGTTTTTTGAGTTCTCTGTAGATGACCAATATCAGGCCTTTGTCTGTTGCTGTGCTGGTAAATATCCTTTCCCATATCGTTGGCTGTCTTTCTATTTTGGTGGCTATGTCCTTAGCTGTGCAGAAACTTTTTAATTTGTAGTAGTCCCATTTGTCGAGTCTTTCTCCTATTTGTTGTGCCCCTGGGACTCTATTCAGGAAGCTCCTTCCTGTGCCTATAAGTTCTAGTGTCTTTCCTACTCTGTCCTTCAGTAGTTTCAAGGATTCAGGTCTGATGTTGAGGTCCTTGATCCATTTTGAGTTGATCTTGGTGCATGGTGATAGGCTTGGGTCTACTTTGAGTTTTCTGCATATAGCTGCCCAGTTCTCCCAGCACCAGTAGTTGAAGAGGCTATGTTTATTCCATTGTATGTCTTTAGCTCCTTTGTCGAATATCGGTTGGCTGTAAGAGTGCGGTTTTATTTCTGGGTCTTCAGTTCTAATCCATTGGTCTTCCGATCTGTTTTTATACCAATACCATGCTGTTTTCGTTATGATGGCCTTGTAGTAGAGCTTGAAGTCAGGTATTGTGATACCTCCTGCACTGCATTTTTTGCCTAGAATTGCTTTGGCTATTCTAGGTTTTTTGCTGTTCCATATGAATTTATGGATTGGTTTCTCTATTTCAGTGAAGAATGTGGCTGGGATTTTGATAGGTATTGCATTGAATTTGTATAACAATTTGGGCAATATGGCCATTTTCACTATATTGATTCTGCCTACCCATGAGCATGGGAGGTCTTTCCATCTCCTTGTGTCTTCTTTGATTTCCCTTATTAGATTTTTGTAGTTTTCATTGAATAGGTCCGTCACGTCCTTGGTTAAATTGATCCCTAGGTACTTTATTCTTTTTTTGGCTACTGTAAATGGAATTGTTTCCATAATTTCCTTTTCTGTTTGTCTATTGCTGGTGTACAGAAAAGCTGCTGACTTTTGTGGGTTGATTTTGTATCCTGCTACTTTGCCAAATTGGTTTATTAGGTGTAGGAGTTTGGGTACTGAGTTTTTTGGGTCCATCAGATATAAGATCATGTCGTCTGTGAATAGGGATAACTTGATTTCTTCCTTGCCGATGTGGATCCCTTTGATGTCCTCCTCTTGCCTTATTGCTATGGCTAGGGATTCCAGCACTATGTTGAACAGAAGTGGGGAGAGTGGGCATCCTTGTCTTGTTCCTGAGTTTAGGGGGAATGATTTAAGTTTCTCTCCATTTAATATGATATTAGCAGTTGGTCTGTTGTATAAGGCTTTTATTGTTTTGAGGAATGTTCCATCTATTCCTGTTCTCTCCAAAGCTTTTAATAGGTATGGATGTTGTATTTTGTCAAAGGCTTTTTGGGCATCGACTGAGATAACAATGTGATTCTTGATTTTAGTTCTGTTTATGTGGTGAATTACGTTGATTGATTTACGGATGTTGAACCATCCTTGTGACTGAGGGATGAAGCCTACTTGGTCATGATGTATGATATTCTTGATCAGTTTCTGGATCCTATTAGCTAATATTTTATTGAGGAGCTTTGCATCTGTGTTCATTAGTGATATTGGTCTGTAGTTCTCTTTTTTTGTTGGATCTTTGCCTGGTTTGGGAATGAGTATGATATTAGCTTCGTAGAATGAGTTTGGGATTTCTCCCTCCGTTTCTATTTCGCGGAAGAGTTTGAGGAGTATTGGAATTAGCTCCTCACTAAAGGTTTTGTAGAATTCGTTGGTGAATCCATCTGGGCCTGGGCTTTTCTTAGTAGGGAGGTTCTTGATTACCTCCTGTATCTCACCGTAAGTTATTGGTTTATTTAGTTGATTTATTTCTTCTTGGTTCAGTTTGGGCAGTTTGTACTTCTCTAAGAATTGATCCATTTCTGTAAAATTATTGTTTTTTGCTGAGTAGAGGTTTTGGAATTAGCTCCTTATGATTGTTTGAATATCGTGTGTACTTGTTGTAATTTTTCCTGTGGAGTCCCTGATTTTACGAATATGAGTCTCTTTTCTTCTTTTTTTTTTTTTTTGTAAGTCTTGCAAGGGGTCTGTCAATTTTGTTTATTTTCTCAAAGAACCAGCTTTTAGTCTTATTTATTTGTTGAATGGTCTTTCTATTTTCAATCAGATTTATCTCTTCTTTAATCTTTGTGATCTCTCCCCTCCTAGTCGTTTTAGATTCTGTCATTTCTTGTTTCTCCAGTTGTTTTAGTTTCATCGTGAGGGTATTCACCTGCTCTGCTTCCATTCTTTTAATGTGGGTGCTGAGTGCCATGATCTTGCCCCTCAGTACTGCCTTAGCTGTGTCCCATAGGTTTCTTTGTGATGTGTTTTCTTTGTCATTGTGGCTTATGAATTCATTGATTTCATCTTTAATTTGATCTGTGGCCCAAGTGTTGGATAGCAGCGTGGGGTTTAGCCTCCAAGAGTGTGTATAGGCTCTGTGGTATCCTTTGTTGTTGAGGGTTACCTTTAATCCACTGTGATCAGATATAATACATGGGATGACGTCAATACTTTTGTATTTGCTGAGGTTCTTTGTGTGGGCTATGACGTGGTCTATTTTGGAGTATGATCCATGGGCTGCTGAAAAGAAGGTGTATTGGGTCTCTGTAGGGTGAAAGGTTCTATATAGGTCTGTTAGATCCATTTGGGAAATGGTGTTATTTAGGTTCTCAGCTCCCTTACTAATCCTCTGGGTGTTGGATCTGTCTCTTGGAGAGAGAGGAGTATTAAAGTCACCCACTATGATTGTGTTTGCATCTATCTTGCTCTGTAATTCTTTGAGAATTTGCTTGACATATGTCGGGCCTCTTTTGTTTGGTGAGTATACATTTATCACGGTGATTTCTTGATTCTGGATTTTTCCTTGTATTAATATGTAGTGTCCTTCTTTGTCTTTTTGAGTGGACTTTAAAGAGAAGTCCAGCTTGTCTGAGATCAGAATGGCTACACCTGCCGTTTTGGTGGATGCATTTGCTTGGTAGATCTTGCTCCATCCTTTCACTCGAAGCCTGTTTTTGTCCCTTGCTGTAAGGTGGGTCTCTTGTAGACAGCAGATGTCAACTTTTTGTTTGCGAATCCATTCTGCCAGTCTGCTCCTCTTTATCGGGGAGTTTAAACCATTTATATTTAAAGAGATCAAGGATAAGGGTGTTTTTTCTCCTTCCATTTTCTTGGTGGGCTGTTTTTTCTTCTTTTTTTTTTTCTTGTCTTTAGTGAGCTTGTGTTTCTGCTGGACTTTGGCTATTGAAGTTTCTTTCTGATTCTGTCTGTGTGTCTTTTACGATCTCTGTTGGGTGGGGTTCCCCTCTTAATATTCGCTGTAGGGCTGGTTTTTTATTCACATACTCCTTTAGCTCCTCTTTGGTGTAGAAAGATCTGGTTCTCCCTTCGAATGTGAACTCCAATTTCGCTGGATATTTGATCCGAGGTTGTAAATTGTTATTCTGGAGTACTTGGATGGTGTTCTTCCACTCACTTCGAGCTTGGTAAGTTTGTGTGGATAAGTCGGATGTTATTCGAATCCTCTTCCCATTGAAAAAAGTTTCCTTCTTCGCTTTGGCTGAATTCAGAATTTGCTCTTTAATCTTGAGGTCTGTAGTCTTGAATATTATGTGCCTTGGGGTGGCTTTCCTGGGGTCTGGCCTGCCAGGTGTCCTATAGGCTTCGGTTACCTGGATGGGGTCCCCTGTGACATTGGGGAAGTTTTCTGCAATAACTTTATTGAGAACATGATTAAGCCCTCTGCTCTGGTATTCGGCTCCTTCTTCTATTCCAATTATGCGCAGATTATATCTCTTGTCTTTGTCCATTAGTTCCTGGATTAGTCTTCCCTGAAGCTTCACCTTTTCTTGGAGTGTGGTCATTTTCTGGTTGTTGTCAGCTGCTTCATCGTCCAGGCGAGATATTCTGGATTCTATATGGTCTACTCTTTGTGTTATGGTTTCAATTGCGGAGTTTATGGATGTCAGAGAGCTATTTATGGTTGTCATATCAGCTCTGATCATGGAGATTTCTTCCTTTAAAGAGTTGTATTTTAAATCTATTTTTTCATGCATTTCAATTCTCAGGATGTGGAGATTTTCTTTAAAGGCAGCTTGCATTGTATCCATTTTTGCTTCCATTTCTTTAAAGCAGGCTTGCATTGTATCCAGTTTTGCTTCCATTTTTTTCTTGGCTTCCTGGGTGTCCTTCCAGATTTCCGCTCTAAATTCCTGGAATTGTTTTCTGATTTCATTTCTGACGCTTTCGATCATTCCTGTTAACATGGCCTCATTTGCTTTTTTTAGTCTCCATCTCCTCTTCAGTCGTGCTGCTTTTTGGAGCTGGCGAGTTGGCTTGCCCTTTGATGAACTGAGTTATGTTTCTTTGTGATTTGCGCATCTGGAGATCTGGATGGCTTCTCAGGTTTGGTTTGTAGCTCTTCTCTCCCTCCTGTGTAGACGTGTCTACGGCAGCAGGTGCTGCCGCTGTGGCCCCGCCCACCAGTGCAGGGTACGCCTACCAGAGCGGGCGCTGTCGCCGGGGGGCCCCGCCCTCCTGTGCGCTGTGCGTCCAGTGCAACAGGCACTTCGGCGGGATATGCCTCCCAGAGCAAGTCCTGGGTTGTTGGGTTGTGCTTGCACCCTCCCACGAGTCCGTTGGGGGGGGCAGTATGTGTGGGGTCCAGTGGGATCGACTGTCCGGGTGTGGCTTGGCACCTTCAGACCTCACCTCTGCTGTGAGTGGGGGACGTGATCAGGCTCAGGTGACCCTGCTGGGCTGGTATTGCCCACCAACGCCTGTGGTTTTAGTTGTAAGAGCCTGCGAGGTCCAGGCGCCTCGGGTGGGGTTTGCACAACCGGCTGTCTCCCGGCCCCTGTTGGGAAGGGGGCAGGGCCGGTTCTGCCAGTTCAGGAACCTGTAGGGTGTTGGTGCTGCTGGGCCCTTCCCCTGCTAAACTGACTTCCCAGCGCCTGATGGGAGCTTCCCCGCCTGATTTGGGGATTCTTTGTTCCCTCAAGGGTGGGGGAGGGGGAGGGAGGGCACTCACTTTTGCTGCTTTGTGTGTGTGTCCCACGCAGCCGTTGGCCCTCCAGGGGTTGGCTAAGTGTCGTGGTGGCTTCCCTGGTTCCCGATTTCTGCCGCGCTGGGTTCCCTTGTCCGAACCCGGTGTGGACCCGAACTTCTCGTCGCTGCCTGCCGGTGTGTGTCTTGGTCCGCACCCTGCCTTGTGTCCGTGGGGTCTCCCGCTATATGAATTCTGCGCTCCTGGCAGCCTGTCTGCCGATCGTCAGGTTCCCCTTTCCCAGCCTGACCCTGTTTGGGCCAGGGTCGGCTGGTGGGGGGAGGGTGCCCCGGTGAATCTCCGGCTCCGTGTAGGTTTTCGGTTCTTCTTTTTTGCTCCTTTTTGTTTTCCTGCATTTCTCCACTGCTTCTGGCTGCTGGTTTTGCTGGGTTCTTGATGGGGTGTTGGGTGTTGGAGTTCCCAGCTCACTATGCCGTTGGAGCAAGTCGGGGTGCCTCCCTATTCTATCGGCGCCATCTTTCCTCCTTCTGTTTTTTGTTTTTTGCCAGTCCTGGGGCTTGAACTCAGGGCCTAAGCACTATCCCTGCCTTATTTTTGCTCAAGGCTAGCACTCTACCACTTCAGCCACAGTGCTACTGCTGGATTTTTCTATGTATATGTAGTGCTGAGGAATCAAACTGAGGGCTTCATGCATACGAGGCGAGCACTTTACCACATAATCCCAGCCCTACCCTAGACTTTATGAATGCTTCACTACTGTTCTAGATCCTTCCCCGGAGTCCCTGGACCACCTTACTGCCCTCCAGGGACAGAAGGTGACAGGGCGCTGTTGTTACCGGGATCCTGCTGCTTGGTTGAGTATTTGGCCGTGGGGTTTGGGTCTGGTGGCCTAGAGCAGTGTGCATTGGTGAGCTGAGAGAGGGAGGGAGGACACAGGAGTGCCTGCAGGAGTGTGAGCTACAGCATTGCTGCTGCAAGCCAGTGCAGGATGCGTTACTATGAGGTCCAGAAACTGCACAGTGCTACCTCAGGGCAGACAGGCGCTGGGAAGTGGTGATGGACATAGACTAAGGAGGAAGTTGCTTCCAGATTTAAACCTTTTCATGGCTCTCTTCACATGAAGGGTACACCCAAAGCCCCAGTACTAGGTCTGGAAGGCACCTTTCCTCCCTTCTAGGGGTCGTCCAGGCCCCTGCTCCCTGGCCCCTGGCCTCCACCCTCCTCTCACCATGCTCCTCCCTCTCACTGGAATGTCCCGCCCCCTAGTCACTGACCTCCTCTGAAACTCTTCTGGCTCATGCCAGCTAATCCTAGCTACTCAGGAGTGTGAGACCTGAGGACCACAGTTCAAAGCCAGACCAGGCAGGAAAGTCTGTGAGACTCTCATCTCCAGTGAACCAGCAAAAGGCTGGAAATGAGCTGTAGCTTCAGTCTAGAAGTCCTAGTCTTGAGCAAAAGCAGCTCAGGGACAGCACCCAGGCCTTGAGTTCAAGCCTCAGAACTGACACAGAAACAAAGAAAAACTCTCCTTGACTCCTGCAAACAGTGCTGAGCTCAGAGCAACAACAACAATCAAACAACAGAAGCCACTCCTACGTGTTCATGCCACATTCAGGAAGAGACCCTACCCAAGCAGCCACCAAGGATACGGGTGCCTTCCAGGCTCCCCCTTCTCCTCATAAGGGCCTGGGTACACAGTGTCTGCCACCTGCACCCTAAATGTGTAGTTAGGGTGAGCCTTGCCCGTGGCATCTCCCGCCTTCCCTTGCGCGGTGGGCTCCCTGCTGTGACAGTTGTTTCTGCATCCCAGTTCTCTAGAGCCCAGTAACTGGCCCCCGGGGAAAGTTGTCCATATTTGTCTGCGTCGAGGAGAAAGAGCTAGAGGGAAGAGGCAGTCTGGGAAGTGGGGAACCCCCTGCCCTCCTGGTCCCTGGCCTCTGGAGCTGGGCTCATGAAGGGACCACGAAGGCAGCAATGGAGGGAGGAGTGGAAGCGGAGGAATGGCAGGCCCTGGCTGTGGTCTCGGTGCTTCTGAGTTAGAAGGTGGACTCCCCTCTGGCCCTGCTCCCACCCCGCCCCAGGCCTCAATCCTGGGATTAGATACCCTGGCTGAGGTCTCAGTGCTTCTGAGTTAGAAGGTGGACTCCCCTCTGCCCTCCTCCCCCCCCCCCCCCCGCCCCAGGCCTCAATCCTGGGATTAGATACCCGGAGAAGGCAAGCCAGTAAGGATGTCTGAGAGGAGGTTTGCTGGATACAGGATAGCCTGGACTCTTCAAGGGACCAAACCCCAAAGTGTAAGGAAAGAAAAGATGACTCCTTTTCCAGAGAGGGGTCTGGAGCCTTCTCCTGCCTCCTCAGAGAAATAAAACATCACAAGGCCTGTTAGATCAATACCCACTTCCCCGAGCCCCATCCTAAGCTCCAGACTTGTTCTCAGGGCCCAGAAGGAGGGAGGCTGAGAACTTATGAGAGGAATTGATAATTCACTAGGACTTTAAAGAAGGAACGAGCATTAAGCAAACTAGTATGAGTGGAAGGGATTCCTAGGCAGAGGGGAACAGCATGTGCAAAGACATGGAGTCATCATTGGAAGGAGATCCTTCAGGAGTGCGCAGGCGGGGTGACAATGATGGGAACTGTGGAGACCAAGCAGGGAAGATGGGGTGGGCACAGGTGGCAGCATGAAAGACCCCAAATTTACAAGGAGATGCAGAATTTACTCATTACATTCCTTCAATTCATAATTATTCCGTTCCTCCCCCTCCTCCTCCTCCTCTTCCTCCTCCTTTGTGCTGGTCCTGGGGCTTGAACTCAGGGCCTGGGTACTATCCTTATATCCTTAAGCTTCTTGTGCACAAGGCTACCACTCTACCACTTGAGCCACAGTTCCACTGCTGGCTTTTTTGGTAGCTCAGAGGAGATAAGAGTCTTATAGACATTCCTGCCCGGGCTGACTTTGAACTGAGATCCTCAGATCTCAACCTTCTGACTAGCTACAATTGCAGGCGTGAGCCACCAGCTCCTACCTGTTTTTGTTTTTTTTCCTAAATATAATTTTATTGTTGTATTTTTGGGGTGTTACCATTTCATAAGTCAGGTAACAAGCAGATTTCTTTTTTGGACAATGTCACCCCTACATTCACTCCCCCCCCCCCCCGTGCCAGTGATTCTCCTTTGCCTCTGTTACTAACTAATGGGCACATTTTGGGCACTAAGGTCTGGACCAAGTTCATAGGAGAGGAAATAAAAGCTGCGGCTAGTTAATTGGGAGACCTGAGAGTTCTTGATTACCGAATGGCAGGGTAAAAGCTTGAACCCAGATCTCTGCATTTCCCAGTCTTACATCATTCTCACGAAGTATGTCCAAAGAACACCCATCAGAGCAGAAAGCCTCTCATTAATTTAGAACTGAGTGGGCCGTGCCATTCCACTCAGGACAAGAATGCAGACTCTCGCGTGAACTTCAAGAAGCCAGTGGGATCCGTGAGCTGCTGAACAGGCATCCATCACCCAAGCATCCGCAGAATTCTGAGTTGGAAAACACAAAAGTGCTTGGAAAGAATAGAGGCCTTCATCCTCCGAGGCCCAGCCCCGAGGTTCAGCCAGCAGCTGCGCAAAGCCCTCCCGGGTTCCCCTGCAGCCACTGCAGGGCATTGATCATTCTCTGGGTCCTCACTGACGTCAGTCATCGACGGAGCTATTTCGGGACCCTTCCTGTTCCTCAAAGTCACCCTCAGATGCCATTGATCCATCAGTATTTTGTGTGTGTGCGCATGCGCACGCGCACATGTGTCAGTCTTGGGGCTTGAACTCTGGGCCTGGCTGCTGTCCCTGAGCTTTTGTGCTCATGACCAGCGCTCTGCCATTTGAGCCACAGCTCCGTTTCTGGCTTTACGGTGATTAGTTGGAAGTAAGAGTCTCACAGGCTTTCTTGCCCGGGCTGGCTTCAAACCTCAATCCTCAGATCTCCCGAGGTGCTGGGATTGTGGGTGTGAGCCACCGGTGCCCTGCTCCCCATCGGCATTCGTGCCAGGCTGCAGGCTTGCGAGTTTAGAGAGACAGAGACATTGGGAGGCTGGCTTTGCTGGAGAGTGCTGGGTCTTGTGAGCTGAAGAGGCAGGGAAGACATGGGTGGCTGAGGCCGAGAAGGCCCTGCCTGGCCAGTGGCCTCCCGATTCCAGCGCCAGGACTAACACTGACCGCGTCTTCCAACCCCGTCCCTCCATCGCCCCAGGCTCCCCCTCCACGGCCAGGAGGCCGAGCGTGGAGCCCCGCAGGCAGCTGCTCTGACTCCCGGTGTCCCACTCGGGCTCCCTGGGGCCCTAACTGTGTGGTGAGTGGGCAATCCCAGGCTTGGTGTCAGCCCCACGAGGCTCATCGCTCAACGACTTTATGGTTGTCTTCAGGAGGCTGCTTGCCTTTGCTGAGCCTTTGTTGGGTTTTTTGTTTGTTTGTTTTTGTGTGGGTTCATTGGGGTTTGAATTCAGGGCCTTGTGCTCGCTCTTAGCTTTTTCTGCTGAAGACGGACATTCTACCATTTGAGCCACACCTCTACTTCTGGCTTAAACAAACAAAACAACTGGTTAGTTGGAGATAAAAGTGGGATGGACTTTTCTATCCAGGCTGGTTTTGAGTCCTAGTCCTTAGATCTCCGTCTCCTGAATAGCTAGGATCACAGGCGTGAGCCACCAGCGCCGAGCTGAGCCTGTGTTTGGTAATGAGTGAGGATGCACAGTGTGATAGGGCGGCTCCCGAACACCAGAATTGTGAAGTGAACAGACAAACCAGCTCTCCAGAGTGGCTTGGGTGACCACGCCCCGGGCCTGTGCAGCCCCGAGAGGCCTTCGTGGAAAGCTGTCCTCGTGATCCTCCGGACTTCAACAGTGCCAGGCGGATGGCGTGCCTGAGCCGGTGGCTGAATGCCAGTTCCGAGAATCGTGTTACAATGCGTGTGGATCATACCCCCACCCCCACATACCTGTAGCCACACACCTGTGTGGCCTCACAACTACTCCTTCCACCCCCGGGTGCCCCCATCTGGAACTCGGTTTGCCTCCTGGGGCTCGTGCCGGGATGCAATGAGCTAACACCTTTGAGGTGTTTAGCACTGCCCTGGAACCTGACAAACACAAGATAAATACTGGCGGTGTTACCTAGGGATACGTCCCTGACCTCTCTGTACCTCAACTTCCCTGAAAATCTCTTCCTATGGGGGTGCCTCCTAGTGCATTCCTCAAGCTTGTGGCTAGTATGCGGAGAGGACAGGTGTATGGGTGTGGTTTTGACATGACTTTCCCTGAGGGTCCATGGCGAATGAGTGGTTTCCCTTGTTATTTTGTTTGCGTGTGTGTGTGTGTGTGTGTGTGTGTGTGTGTGTGTGTGTGTGTGTGTGTGTAGAGCCTGTGAGATGGAAAGGAACTCTGTGGTCCTGGTCCAACCTGGCCGTCATACAGATGGCAAAACTGAGCCTCCAAGAAGACTCCCAGTGACCTGCTTAGTTGGGGAAAGTCCTAAGGTCAGAACTCAGGGGCTCTGGCTCCTAGACCACAACTTCTCCTTTATCTCCCTCAGAAGAGCAGAGCTGTGCCCTGTAGAGGCCCGGCCCGCCCGCCCCGCGCACAAGAAGGCTGGCCCTGTGGACTGCAGTCATGGCTTCCTTGCCCTCTGGCTTCTCATTGGGTCCCGCCGGTGTAGACACCAGTGGTGGGGGGAAGGCCTGGTGGTAGGGGCGAAGGCCGGGAGGCGCTGAGGTCAGGCCCTGCCCCAGGCTTGGTTCAGCTGCTTCCTTCTGCCAGAGGCCACAGCTTCCTGTTGGGTCAGCTTCTCTCTCGAGATCTGGACATTCATTTCTTTCTTCTGTCCCTTCAGAGCTGGGGGGTAGTAACTGCTCCTTCTCTATCTGCATCTATCTCTTGTTGATTTTCCTAAGTCCTTACTTTCCACTGTGTGTGTGTGTGTGTGTGTGTGTGTGTGTGTGTGTGTGTGTGTGTGTCCAGGGACTTAAAGTCAATGCCTAGGTACTATCCTTTAGCTTTTTTGGTTCAAGGCTGACACTCTACCACTTGAACCACAGCTCCATGCCCAACTTTGGTGTTTAACTGGTGATAAGAGTCTCGTGGATTTTCCTGCCTGGGCTGGCTTCGAACCACAGTCCTCGGATCTCAGCCTCCTGAGTAGCTAGGATGACAAGCATGAACCACTGGCACCCTGATACTTTTCACTTTGTAAGATCTTGGTTAAACTGTCCTCCAGTTTCCAACTTTGTGCATCTGATACCCGATACACTGCCTTACTCGCTATCAACCATCCATCCATCCATCCATCCATCTATCCACGCATCTATCCACCCACACATCCACGAATCTACCACCTACACTCACAGAAACACAGAGCAGAATTCACTGTGGATACTTCATATATTCAGTCCCAAGTACTACTTCCTGGTAGGTTCCAGAAATATAAAGAAGTAAAACACAGCCTTTGTCTTCTCGATGCCGGCAGTACAGTCCAGGGTGTTAGTCATCCTCTTATCATTGTGACAATGAAAGGGTTGGAAGGACTTATTTTGTTATTTTGTTTTTAACTTTCATTAATTGCTATTATAAAGGTGTTGTACACAGGAGTTACAGTTATATAAGTCAGGTCATGAGTACATTTCTTTTTGGACAATGTCGCCTCTTCCCTCGTCTCTCTTAGTTTTTCCCTCCTATCCCCACCTACAAGTTGTATAGTTCATTTTCAACATAGTGTCTAGTGAGCATCACTGCTGCATTGGTTCACCCTTTGTCCCTCCATTTCTGTGCCCCCCTTACCTTCCCAAAGACAGATAAATGAACAAACAAAAAAATGTAAACAAAAATAGTAGCAACAACAAAATCTCTTGTGTCCATTTCCTAGAATTGACTTCTCACCTGTGTCAGCTGCGAAGCAGAGAGGAAGCGAGGGAGAGAAAGGAGAGAGGAGAGAGGCAGACCACGGTAAGATGCACCTTTTAAAGACCCCCCTCCCCATCAGTGACCTGTGTCCTCCAACTTGGCCCACTATCTAACAGCCCATTCCATACTAGCTCTCATCAATGAATTGACCCATGAACGCACTTACCACCCTCACGATCCAGCCACCTTTCAATAATTGGATCCACCAGCTGGGACCACACCTTTAACATGGGAGCCTTTTTGAGGAACACTTCATACAGAAACAATAAGATATCCAAACCTCATTTCCTAGAGGCAAGGGCTGGGGGGGGGGGGGGGGGGAGGGGAATGAAGAGAAGGAAAACAGAAGAAAACAGCTCTGGGAAATTTGGAACGGACTGGAGAGAAGTCCCTTCTGAGCTGTTTTTAGTTTTGAAGTAGTTTAATGTTCTGTTTGTCTTTTAAGATGCACATACAGAGACAAAGATAGACAGAGACAGAAACACCCACATATGCGCATGCACACACAGGATAGTGGAGACTGAGACTTCTAGAAGAATAAACGAATCAACATCTCCCTCAGAAAGAGCTTCCTGCAGGCCAGCTGCCCCCCTGACCAGGTCCTGAGTGGGTTGCTTTCCTCCGGGCCCTCAGCCAGCCTCTACCCGCCCGCTCAGCGATGAGGGAGGCAGAGTCTGAGAGCAAACGGGATCTGTGAAGTGTGTCTCGCCAGAGGTGATTTGCATTTGTGATAGGCTGCCCTTGGCTTCTCTAATCGGTCTCCCATGCAAACCTCCGAGTGGCAGATGGTGCAGCAGCAGTCCACTGGGGAGGTGACATTAGAGCTGAGCCATCTTGGAGCACAAGTAAAGTGGATTCAACTCCACCGCCCCTAACTGAGTCACAAAAACAGCAGCTCAGGCTCGAAACATAGATCACATCCAAACCGATTCTTTGGGCCTCTTAATCAGAATAGCGTGCATGTGGTAGAGAGGGCAGGAGGCTTACCCAAGAGAGTGATGTTAGTCAGCAAAGTTAGCCACAAGGCAGCTGTGAGAGTTATTCAATAAATGTATATTGAGCTAGTACTGGTGGCTCACACTGCAATCCTAGCTACTCAGGAGGCTGAGATCTGAGTACTGGGATTCGAAGCCAACCCGGGCAGGAAAGTCTGTGAGACTCTGATCTCCAGTTAACCACTAAAAAGCCAGAAGTGGAGCTATAGTTCAAGTGGTGGAGTGCCGGACTTGAACAAAAGGGAGCCAGGCACTGGTGGCTCAAGCCTGTCATCATAGTGACTCAGGAGGCTGAGATCTGAGGATTGTGGTTCAAAGCCAGTCAGGGCAGGAAAGTCCGTGAGACTCTTATCTTCAATAAACCACCAGAAAACCAGAAGTGGTGCTGTGGCTCAAAATGGTAGAGGTATAGTCTTGAGCAAAAGAACTCAGGGACAGCGCCCAGCACCTGAGTTCAAGCACCGCCCCCTCCCCTAACATATATAGTAAAAGAACTTGGTACATGGCATTCGCAGGCGCCAGGCACAGTGGAGAAGGAAACGAAGGACATTCCCATCCCCCACCCAGCACACACTGGGGGCCTCTCCTTTTGAAGTTGGGGGTGGGGGGGCGAGGAGGGGGAGGTGACAGGGAGAAGAGAGTCTGTCATGAGCAATATGAATCCTGGAATTTACATGTGAATCTATACTATTCAGGACAGATCCCAGGCTTCAAGCTGAGGTCTGCACTCTCCCAGGGCGGGGCCCTAGCCTCTGTTGTGTTGCTAGGACTCTGGCATATAGTAGGCGCTCAGTGAACTGAGCACAATTTAGTTGACTCTGAATTGCAGAGGAGGCCCTACAAAAACAGAGATGTTGGGTACAATCTGTACTGAAAGTTACACAGAGGCACAATCAGCAGCCCTGCCTGTGGAAAGACAGCTCACTCCTCTCTCTCTTCCTGTCTATCTCTATGGTGACCATTACCAGGACCGGTCAAGGTCAAACATGGTCAACCAAGCAGTTACACTCCTGGGAGAGGAGCAGCTGCATTTTAGGCCTCCAGCTCTGCCAGGAGATCTTTTGTATTTCAGACTATGACCATCCACACATGAGATCAAAGTCTTTGTTAATGCGCAAATGTGATAAAAACATTACATTAAAACATTAAGAGAGACAAGCAATCCCTTTGCTTTAGAACTGATTTAATTTTTGCATTTTTTTGCTTTCAGCCTTTGTCTCCCAGCATGTGCATTTTATACTCAATGGTAATAGCAGTGAATAATGTAATTTTGTATTCTGCTTACATTGTCTTTGAAAAAAAAATAAAGCATTTGTTCTTTCGTATAGATTCTGTGCTTGGGGCCAATCTTTGTTGGCCCATCAGTTTTCCGCTTAGCAACCCAGCACTGAAAAGACAATGGGAGATGTTTTCATAGCCTCTATTGGGTGTCTGTGAAATGCTTTGTTTTTCTGAGTTCTACAGACTGAAGAGTTAGCATAAGAACAGAACAGAATAGACTTTTCACACAGATTATTTGTATTGTATCTAAATGGGGTGATTTGTTTCTGCTGGAGGAAACCTCCCCTATAAATCAAGTGCACACAGGCGTTGGTGTTGTTAGAGCTCCAACTATCAGGGTTTGAATCCTGAGACTGTCACTAATTTGCTGTGTGACCTTGGGCCACTCATGTCTCTAGCCCTAATTTCTTTCTTCTCTCCTGGGAGAGAATTTACATGAGTAGAGACTGGGTTGTTTTGTTTTCTGTGGGGTGTTTTTTTTTTTTTTTTTTTTTTTTTTTTTTTTGCCCTTTTGAGTCCATCTGTGACTACATATTTACTGTGGTTATGCTTTGCTCATGAAACTGAGATTGGCTGTGGGAAAGACTCCTGAATCATTAGTTTGCACATATGAGAAATGGGGGAAATAAAGGCCTACATAGGACTAAATGAGAGAATGAACTTGAACATGTCCTGTTAGTTAAAATGCATTCGTTCATCCGTATGGTCACCATGCTGTCTCTCTTCCTGTTCATTTCCCTTTCTCCCCGGAATACAATAGGGAAACGCGGAGTGAGTTCTGAAGCGTAGCCACAGTTCTAGTGAGGGTTACCATTGCTTGCGTTGTATGAGCAGCTCTCAGGGACCAAGCTTGGAGCCTGGCATCCCTGTCTCAACCCCGTTCCAGCTCCCGAGGTGCTAGTGAAGGAAACTGCAGGTTCTCCGAGGGCACTGCTCTCTCTCCAGTGCTCACTTCCCTAAGAGCGTGAACATGGGGAATGAGGACTCCTCGGAGACCCAGCCTCTTGTACCTCGTCGCAGTGGCTCTGCCGGCCAGATCCACAGTGTTGAATGAAAGACCTCCATTCTTCCTCCTTCCTCTGCTTCCTTCTTTGCTTTTCTTCCCCTCTCTTCTCACCAGATGGCACTTCACAGACACAGTACAGAAAAGCCTTTAGCAGCCCTGACTGCTCACCAAGGATGCTCTCCCTGACCCCAGGGGGAAAGAGACACCCAGAGGGTGGGCCCTGCGTGCCCCTGGCCCCTCTCCTATGGCTGGCACCTCTCACCATGATCTGTAATGGGGGATGGGGCAGGAAGGAGTGAATGAGGACCCGCCCAGTCTTGCTCATGACACACATGAATGGAAGGAGTTAACAAGCTTTTTCTATACCACCAAAGGTGCTTTGGCCTCTGAGCCTCATGCTGTCAGAGGGCATGGAGAGAGTTTCCCCTCACCTGGGGCTGGGAATATGGCCTAGTGGTAAAGTGCTCGCCTCGTATACAGGAAGCCCTGGGTTCGGTTCCTCAGCACCACATATATAGAAAAAAGCCGGAAGTGGCGCTGTGGCTCAAGAGGTAGAGTGCTAGCCTTGAGCAAAAAGAAGCCAGGGACAGTGCTCAGGCCCTGAGTCCATGTCCCAGGACTGGCAACAAAAACAAAAAACAAATAAACAGAGAGTTTCCCTCACTTTTGTACCCTTTTTGCAAAGAGCAGTAGATGAGCAATGGATTAATGTTTTGGGGGGCCTATTATCGCTTTGTGCTTTCCAAATGTGACTCTTTTTCTTTCAGATTTTAAATTCTAGACTTTGCTTATTTGTGCTCTGTCCAGTATTAGCAAGAAAAAACAGACTTTTTTCATTAAGATGCAAATATATAAATATTTCAAAAACATATGATAATTATGTAATCACCAAAGGGTCAAAATGTTAATTTGTTATAGATCTAAAACTCTTGAGTTAGAAAACTCCTTTAATAACTTTAAAACTATTATACATTTTTGTACCACCTCAACTAGAATTTTGAACAAAGGAAAAGAGTCTTTCAGATCTGGGAGAATAACACCCCTCATGCCAACTTGCCCTTCACTGACATTATTGTTTGAACAAATAGCATTGGTGTTGGTGACTTTTAAAAATATTTTTAATTGTTATTATAAAGGTGATGTACAGAGGGGCTACAGTTTCTTAAGTCAGGTAATTAGTACATTTCTTTTTGGACAATGTCACCTGCTCCTTTTCTCCTTCTAGTTTTTTCCTCCTGTCCCCACCCACAAGTTGTGTAGTTCATTTCCAACATAGCCAAATGTAACTTTTCTTTATGGATTTTTTTTTTGTTTCATTTTGGTTTTGGTAGTTCTGAAGTTTGGATTCAGAACTCCAGCTTTCTTGCTCAATTGGCACTCTATTATTTGAACCACACCTCTGACACTGCTTTTTTGGTGGATATTTTGGACAGAGAGTCTCATGGATTTTTCTGCTTCTGCTGGCTTTGAACCATGGTCAATCAGGATCTCAGCTTCCTAAGTAGCTAGGATTACAGGCATGAGCCACAGGTACCTGACTTATAGTGCTTTTCTTTTCCTACACAAAAGTAGAAAAATTGTCTATTAACCACCATCTACCACCATATTCAACATTTATCATTGTACAATGCTTGTTTTGTCTACCTTCCCACATTTTTTGTTAAAGCATTTTAACACAAATCTCAGACATGATGTAATTTCAACCATGAAGACTGCCGTATACATTTCTAATACGAAAAGAATTTTTAAAAACTCAACTACAACTTCGTAGCCATTACTAACCGTCTTTATGGGAATGCTTTTGATGTACTGTTAGTGAAAAAGAAAAAAGCATCAAATTATATGCACACCTGGTTTATAGATGTGAAATAAACATAGATTTGGAAAGCAATGCATAAAATAACTGTGATTAAAGTAGTGGAAATATGGGCAATTTTAACTTTTGAGCACTTGTTTGTAAAGTTGCTTTCACATTGCTAGGTAAGTGGAAAAGAAATGCAACAATCTACAATATCCATATTTAAAGGCAGAATTAGAAGTTTTTTTTCTTTTTTTAAATTATTTTATTAGGTAGTTGTACAAAGGGGTTTCAATCCCAGAAGTCAGGTTATGGGTATAATTGTATCTTGATCAATGTCATTCCTTCCATCATTCACCCCTACAAAAGAAAAACTTGTTGTTGTTGTTGTTGTTCATCATGTCCCTGAGCTCTTTTTGCTCAAGGCTAGTGCTCAACCACTTTGAGCCACAGTGCCACTTCCTGTTTTCTGGCTCCTACCTGGGCTGGCTTTGAACAGCAATCTTCAGATTTCAGCCTCCTGAGTAGCCAGGATTACAGGCGTGAGCCACCAGCACCCAGCCAAAATAAAAACTTTTAAGAATGATGCCAGCAATGGGGCTGGGGATATGGCCTAGTGGCAAGAGTGCTTGCCTCGTATACATGAGGCCCTGGGTTCAATTCCCCAGCACCACATATATAGGAAACGGCCAGAAGTGGTGCTGTGGATCAAGTGGCAGAATGCTACTAGCCTTGAGCAAAAAGAAGCCAGGAACAGTGCTCAGGCCCTGAGTCCAAGCCCCAGGACTGGCCAAAAAAAAAAAAGAATGATGCTAGCAGTGCTGGTGACTTCAGGAGTATCACTGTGCTAGCCTCAGAATAGGTTGTCAGGCTTCAATGAGTATGGAGAAAATACAGACCAGGGAGAGAGAGGGTGGTATAGTCTTCTGCCTGTCTGTGCTTTCAGGAAGACTGACTGCTACGCATCCAGCAAGTGGCCTACGTCACATCAGCCGAACCATTGCAATGCTGTATTTCAGCTAAGAGCACTGCAAAAATGACACCACTACTCTTTGCTCACCCTGTTGTCATTTGCACAAGTCCCTGACAGCTATGGTCCTCTGTTTCAGAGAAGCAAGCACTGGAGACAGACTCAACTCCACAGCCTTCTCTTTTGGGTCGCCGAGTCTCCTGTACAAACTCAACCTCACTAAACAAGGAAAAACATACTACCAATATGATAGGAGAACTGCAACTGATTTGTTTCCACCTCCCCGGCTGTCTTTGATGGAGATGGTTAGGCCCCATGATGGACAGCTGAGTTTCACAAAGCACTAATGCCTGCTGGGAATTCGGCACAAGTAACCCAACCTGATATATAGTGAGAAGCGGACACTTTGTTAGGAGTAGTTTTTGCAGAAAAAAGATAGATAGGCAGGATCACCAAATTCTGGACGATCATTTGGTTTCCCAGATACAATTTGAAGACATTTCCAAAATAGTGCCCTCAGTGTCTGTCTGTCTGTCTCTCAGATCCCATCCATTCCTATAGCTTTCTATCCGTTCCATTTATGTAATATTTACATCATCATTGAACAGGAAAAAAATGTTACCCCAGCACTTGGATACTTTCCATCATTCACATTTGTCTTTTTCCTGAGATCCCTTCACTGTCCATCCACTAATTCATGGGGGGAAAATCAGTCTAATAGCCCACCTCAGTTAAGCACAGTACGATCTGGTCACTGAAATGTTTTCTTTAAAGGAAGTGATCTTTCATTTACATGAAGACTTTTGATATCGCGAAGGCTGCCTCCCTCTTTGCCTCTTTGTGGCTTCAAGTTAGAGTCTGGATGATGAGCAGAACACGTGCATTTGTGTGTATGTGGACATCCATGTGTATGTAGAAAGTTAATTTTTTATTTTATTATTTATCTGTGTGCCAGGGACAATCATTTTCTTACAGCAGCAGTAAAGACTTGGGGGTCCTCCATGATGGTTTCTCTCTTCCTGTTCCCTGGTGAATGGGCGTGATTCACCGGAAAGCACCCAGCCCTCCACCCCACTGAGGGCCAAGGCCAGGTGCCTTCTTTAAAGAGTTGCTCTCACTCCAGGTTCAGCAGCTCCCGACTGCAGCCCCTTGAGGGTCTGACTGGCCTGCACTTTGCCCTCCTGTCCAGGTGCTGTGTCTGCTTCTTACTCTGTCTTGACAGTCTCTAGACATGATCATATGCCCTTGATGTCACCTTGACTTTAGGTAGCACTCTCTTCCCTGTCGACAACCAAGCCTGGATTGGGGCTAGTGGGAGTCTCATGTCTTCCTGCTTTGTTTGCTCATTCTCTCGCCTCTCTCTTCGGAAGCCACCAAGCCAGGGAAGAGTGGGCTTTTATTTCTCCTCTATCAGGTCTTCTGGCATCCTGCCTCCAGCTAGGCTTTAATGGTGAACTGGGCTCTTTTCTTCACTGCCCAGCGGGACTCCGCAGGCAGACTGCCTTCTCCAAGCTTATGTGCTGGGATGCCAAAAGAAGAAAAGAATTTGGAAAATCTACCCCCCACTCCTGTTTTAGATAACAATTTGGTTTGCAAGCACTATTTCCTGCTGTCTGATGCTAGTGTTGATTGTAGAAGCACAATATTACTCTCTGGCCCTCTCTTAGTATCCCATTTGTAAAAAACTCTAACCTCCCTCAGTAGACATGCGTGGGTGAACTAGGTTTTTGTATTTGTGAAAGCTTATTTAGTCTATTTGGGGAATCCTTTTATTTGTAGTCAATCTATCTAAAACCAGGCTCTCCCTCCCTTCCTCCCTCCCCCCTCCCTCCCTCTCCTCTCTCCCATCACCAGCTTAGTTTTCCTAAAGTTATACCTAGAGGATATCATTGTCCTATACAAAAACTTTCAATGGCCCCTGTCGCCTTTGTGTCAATTCCTCTGACTCCATCCCTTTCTACCCTTACCTCTTCAGACTTCCCTGTCTAACTTTCTCCTTAGTAATACTGCCAACTGCTTCTGCTTGCTTTCCTCTAACTCTCTGCTTATTCCAACACATCTCCCTCTACTGTCTGCCTACTCCGATCCCAACACTTTCCAACACCCTGTCACCTTCCCAAACCTATCACCTCCATGACATTCTTTGGACAACTAAATGAATCCTCTCCCTTCTGCTCATCCCCAGAACATGCTGAACACTCAGCCCAGTCTGCTCTGTTGAGTCTGCCTAATGGAGGTTCTACCTTTTCTAACAATCGGCTGCCTGGGTTCTTTTTACTGGACTCATGTAAAGACCAGGAATAAGCAAGAAGCAGCTCTTGTGGTGTTGGCAACCCCAGGTCCCTGAGTACCAAAAGCTTGTGATCTAGGCCAACAGACTCAGAATTCTAGTGCTCAGTACTGAGAACTAGAGGCTTATGGCTCCAGAATCTAGAGACCAGAGCCTTACCGCTCTAGGTGCTCAGCTTGGAGGCTCAGTGCTCGGGACTCTGATTGTGAGTGGCCAGCACTCAACAGTTACTATAACCCTCAGTTCTGAGCAGCAGCTAGTGGAAGAGCAGTCAGCGCCTGCTGGGGTTATGGCCCTCAAGCCTTGGGTGTCAGAAACCTTGGCCCTTACAGTGACTAGTATTCTAGCTCTTGGGTCTTGGGACCCTCAGCCCTCAGGGCTTGGCGAGTCTCTGAAAACTCTTCAGAGAACAGGACCTGAGATATCACTGATTTGGCTCTTCAGAGCCATCTCTATACGTTCACCCTGGCTCGTGGTCTCTGCCTCTGTGTCCCTGCTTCTCTGCCTCTGGCTGTGCTTGGCAACTCCTCAGCTACCTTCTCATCACTACTGCAGCCACTTTGCCACAGCTGCTATGGAGGCTGTCTCCCCTCTGCCTCCCCAGCTCCGTCTATTTGCTGGGTGTGACGGTTGTTATCTGGGGGTGGCTGGCATGGGGGGATATTTCTCAGCTGACTAGAGAAGTAAGCCAAGCAGCCTGGCGATGTAGCCAGAAAATGTGTATGGCATGTAAACAAAGGAATGTATTTGTACCAATCATAGCACAGCTTCTACTTCCACCCATCACGGGCCCCCACACAAGGACCAATCACAGGCCTTGGCATAGGGGGCAGTCACAAACCCTGCGTGACACCCATCACTGGCTCTGGCTGAGATCTGAGGAGGGACTTTCCCTCCCATAGTTTGTTTCTTCTTTTATTTATTTTTTTTCTGAGGCAGGGGCTCACTTTGTAGAAAAGGATGGTCTTGAACCAATGACTGAACTACCTTAGGCTCCCGAGTGCTGGGATTGCATATATTGGATACCACACCAGACTCTCCTGCCGTTTTGTTTTTCCTGTCAGTCGTGGGGTTTGAACTCAGGGCCTAGGCTCTGTCCCTGAGGTTTTTTTTTTTTAACCCAAGGCTAGTGTTCTCCCACTTTGAGCCACAGCTCCACTTCTGACCTGCGGGTGATGAATTGAATATGAGAGTCACATGGACTGTTCTGCCTGTGCTGGCTTCAAACCTCTAATCCTCTCCTGGGATTACAGGTGTGAGCCATCAGCACCCAGACCCTTCTGCCTCCTGAGAGTAGCTGAAGTTCAAGGAGGAAAGTCTGGCTTGGAGCTTTCCGCCTTCCGAAGCCAATGTGGTTTGTCTGGAGTCGTGGTGATCGGAGCGAGGCCTCCTGAAGCGGGAGTCACGGCTTCCCTTGCCATGCTCCTTGCAGCTGGAGTGGAGTCTGGAAGGCTGCTGAAAGCAGCGGGGCTGCTGCAAGGACAGCACCCCTCCCCAACATTCCACGTGTCAAAAGAGAGGCTGCTCCGTTCACAAAGGCCCACTCCAGGCAGCCAGGCACAAAGGGAGAGTTTGACAGTGATCAATCAAAGGATCAGACTGGCCTGGCTCTCAACCACTTAGCTCATTTGAAGGAAGAGTAGATGTTAATGGGTGCTTACAATGGAGACCTATCATTAACATTCCTCATCGTATTTCACAGTGCCTCATTCCTAACAAAATACTCCTTGGGAGTGTTGAGTCCCTCTAACCCATCTCACCTGGGAAGTGGCACATTAGCAACAGGGAAACATGTCAAAGCCGAGAGTCAAGTTAGTTAAAGCAGTCCACGATGGACAGACAGACAGATAGATGACAGGCGGATCGTAAGACAGAGATGGATGATAGATTCATAGGTAGATAGATCAATGGGTAGATAGATGAAAGGCAAAATGTCTTCCAGGAAAGGACCAGGAGAACAGGGTTTAGGGAGGTGACTTTTTAATTTTTGATCGGTCATGGGGGTTGAACTCTGGGCCTGGGCACTGTCCCTGAGCATTTCAGCTCAAGGCTAGCGCTCTTCCACTTTGAGCCACAGCGCCACTTCCGATTGTCTAGTGGTTAATTGGAGATAAGAGTCTCATGGACTTTCCTGCCGGGCTGGCTTTGAACCGCAATCCTCAGATCTCAGCCTCCTGAGTAGCTAGGATGACAGGCGTGAGCCACCAGCGCCCGGCAAGGGGATTATAACTGGATCACAGTACTAAAACATTTAAGAAATACATTCAAGAAAATGACTCCATAGCGGTAAAGGGCTACCATGGACCACAGAGAGGCCAGAGAGCCACCCGGACACAGTGTCTCTGCTCCTGAGCAGGCAGTAGGGGTGGGGGAACAAGTGGGCGTGGTAGTCACTAGAGACATCGCTCCCCGATGTCTCATACCTTTGGCTGGCCTTCCTCTCCTGTGTAGACTCCTCCTCTAGTGGTGCTGGCTAGTTGATGCAAATAGTCCACAATACCAGACAATCCTCTCTTGGCTTATTTTATTTTTTTCTTCTTTTTTTGGTTGGTCCTGGGGCTTGAACTCAGAGCCTGGGTGCTCTCCCTGAGCTTTTTCACTCAGAGCTAGCGCTCTACCACTTTGAGCCACAGCAACACTTCTGGTTTTCTAGTGGTACTGTGATTAAGTAATAATCACCTCATATGTCTAAAACGCCAGCAGTGAAATCAGATGCCTGTTATGACAAGCCAGGCCTTACCAGCTTCTGGATTCTTCTCGAAGTCTCCAGAAAGAGTGAATGACATTATGGAGTGTTGATGCTAAGTGCATTCTTTTAATGTTTTCATCTCGGGCCCAGCCATCCTTTGCCACTCTGCTAGCTCAATTGAAACCATAGAATTCAATTAACCAAATGCCCCTTTCCTGGAGAATGGCGGAGCAGTCAGATGCCCCCCTCCCCTCCCCCCCTCCCCCGCTGATGTCATCGGAGATGTATTCCCTCAGTGAGTCTGAAAGGAAACCCGGAGGGAAGATAACAGCAGGAATCCCCAGTGTGCGAACATGTTGCCTGCCCTCTGTCCCCTCTCCTTCCTCCATCGTGGGGGTCCGTGGGCTGGGCTGCAGGAGGCCGCCCAGCCCTGCGCCTCCCGGACAGCGTGAAACAGGAACTCAAGGCTTTCGCAGCGGCGGCCGCCGTGGGGGTCATCACTGACACACGCCAGGGCCAACTCTCTCCGCAACTGTCACGTAAAGCAGAACATCGTCCACTGCGGGAGGGGGGCACGTGTCCTCCTCAAAGCAGTCCTTCAGAGGCCTTGGACTCAGCCTTGATCTCCAACCAAGAGGTGGGTCCTGTTCAGCAAGCAGCCAGAATGTTCTTCTCCCCTAAGAAGCTACCCTCTTGGCCGTAGCCACAACGATCCTCCCTTAGAATTTCTGCTGGAGGTAACGGACACCTGCCACCTCCGGTGGGGGGGTCTCTAAGCCCTGCGCACCCCGACTCTGCCCCTAGCTGTGTCTCTTACCACATGCCTAAGGCCGCCATAACCAGCCTCCACGGTGCCCACTGAGCCTCCTGCTCCTGCGCTCCGCCCGGCCCGGGGCCCGTCCGCCTCTGCCTGGCTGCTCACACTTCAACCCCTCCAGAGGGCGCTGACAAGCCCTGCCTCTTGCTCTACTGCTCGTTTTTTCTTTAAAATGTTTTTAATTTTTTTTTTCTTGTTACCATAAAGGTGATATACAGAAGAGTCATGCTTACATGAGTCAGGTCACCAGTACGTTTCTTTTTGGACAATGTCACCCCTTCCTTCCTTCTCTCCCAGTTTTTCCCTCCCGTCCCCACCCACAAGCGGTGTAGTTAATTTCAATATAGTGTCTAGGAAGTACCACTGCCACTGTACAAGACAAAAACATGGGAGGTTTGGGATGAAAAGCAAGAAACGAAAGGTAATCTTTTTAAGAACTGCAATAAATATGTGATTGGAATCTTAGAAAGAGGAGAGAAAGAAAATATGGCAGAGTCCATACATACCAGAAGAGAGAACAGGATCTAAGGTGCAATCCAGAACTTAGAAACATCACAACGCATGTTATGCCCTACAAATAAAATGATGTCTCACTGTGAAACTCTAGCTAGACCACCAGAAAGCGATTCTCTTAGATACAGCTAGAGAGAAAAAGCCACCAGACAATAGTGAGACTGAAAACTGATGTCTCTGAACAGCAAGAGAAGACATAGGAGAATTCAATAGGCTGGAAGTTATTGCTGACTTTTATTCCACCAACAGTCTCTCAAGAATAAAAAGCAAGCTGGGGTAGTGGCACATACCTATAATCCTAGCAGCAGGGAGACTAGTGTGGGATGCTCACAAGTTTGAGTTGTGAGTTCCAGACCTGTGTAGTTATATAGGGAAACTCTTGTTTCAAAATCTAAACCAAAACAAAACCAAAAAGGGGGGGGGGAATACACTGAAAGGCTTTGTTGTACCAAGACCTAACTTCCATTTATCAACCCCAAAGGATCTGTAGTTAAAGGTGAAATGAGGAGTTGCACTGGTGGCTCACACCTGTAATCCCAGCTATTCAGGAGGCTGAGACCTGAATGATCATGGCTCAGAACCAGCCCAAACAGGAAAGTCCACAAGACTCTTACCTCCAAATAACCATCCAAAAAGCTGGAAATGGAGCTATGGCTCAAAGTAGGAGAGCACTAGCATTGAGCACAAAAGTTCAGGGAAAGCACCCAGGCCCTGAGTGCAAGCCTGAGGACTGGCAGAAGAAAGGAGGCAGGTGGGGGGGGGGGAGAGAAGAGGAGGAAAATTGATTAATCTAGACTATGTTAGACAGGGAGAATAGTGTTCTGCATGGTTTTAAGTGGGATGGACATAAATGACCACTATTACATATAAATTGAGACGGGAGTGATTATGGTTAAAGAGGGGTAAGAAATAATATGGCTTATTGTTAGACGTGGTTAGCGAAGAATATGTGTTGTAATTTCCAAGTTAACCTTTAAATAAATTGAAACAATATGCAACTTCCAGATGAGTATAAGAGGGAAAAAGAAAATGCTAAAGAGAATCTAATAGACAGAAAAATACGAGAGGAAAAAATACACAGAAATGTCCGGTCCAGCAGGACAATTACAAATATAAAATAAGATATTCAATTTAAAACATGTTTACTGCAGAATTATTTTTTCTTTGTACCTGCCTTGGGGCTTGGACTCAGAGCCTAGGCGCTGTCCTTGAGCTTCTTTTGCTCAAGGTGAGCTCTCTACCACTTGAGCCACAGCGCCACTTCCGGCTGTTTCTATGGTTAATTGGTGATAAGAGTCTCACAGCCTTTCCTGCTTGGGCTGACTTTGAACTGTGGTCCTCAGACCTCAGCCTCCTGAGTAGCTAGGATGACAGGTGTGAGCCACCGGCACCTGGCTCGTCAGGTAAGTCTTAGGACAAGGTGAAAGACAGTACTTTTCTACAGCCTGGTGGGGAAGAAGATGACAGAAAGAGAAATACTCAAGCGTTCCTGGCCAAAGACACCTGTTTGCCATGCTGTTTATCCGCCCAGGGCCACGGGGAGGAGGCGGGGCGCGGGGGAGGCGCTCAGGTCTCAGCCCTCGGCTGAGCCTTTCCTGGACCCGTGGCTATCGTGGCTCCGCCGCCCCCAGGAACATGAACAAGCGCGTCCTGGGGGCGGCAGAGCCCGTCATTTCAGGGGGCTCCCACCCAGCACCCCGATTTGATTTGCCCTGCGCGCTCCTCCGGCAGATGGAAGGGCATTAGACGAGCGAGCGTGGCCCACCCAGGGATTCAGAATTTGTGATTCATGCCGACCTGTCCAGACCCATCCAGAAGGAGGTGGCGCGGCTCCCGGCAGACCCCACCCTTGCCGCAGTCACGCCAGCCTTCTGGGCTGCTGGAGGGAGCCGGGATGCGGCAGCCCTGAAAAACAGAGAAACACCTGGCCTCGCGCGTGCACAAACAGGAGCACAGACACAATGCCGGGACTCACTCCACACACACATTTTGGGTTGACTACCTCCTTGCCAGGAGTCAGGGTTCAACTACACACAGGCAGACAGATAGATCAGAGGGGAGGGAGGGAGAGAAGAGAAGGAAGGAAGGAAGGAAGGAGGGAGGGAGGGAGGGAGGGGGGAGGGAGGGAGGGAGGGAGGGAGGGAGGGAGGGAGGGAGGGAGGGAAGGAGGGAGGGAGGGAGGGAGGGAGGGAAGGAAGGGGAGAGAGAAAAAAGCAATAAGCTAGCCATGCCTGTGTGTTGGCCCAGCAGGAATCTGGAGGCTCAGGCTCCACCTATTTTGGGTTCATGAGTTCATCCCCAAGGCCCGTGCCAGCCCCTGTGGTTTCTCATCTTTCCATCCTGCTCTGTATGACAAAATGACTAAAAATACAGTGCTCCCCACAGGCGGGCCACCCGGCCAACACCCTGCCTTGAGCGGACTCGTGTTCAGCCCTGGGCGTGTCGGCGTTGACAGCCTGGGGCAAGCTGCACTTGGGCGTTTTGGGTCTCAGTCACCCCACGGAGGCTGGCCAGTGAGGCCGGGGGCAGAGAGTCCATTCCAGCTGGGGCGCACTCGGCTTTGCAGCTGGGCGACTGCCAGGCCCGAGCCTTAGCATCCTTGTCTTGCGGATGAAGTGAGATAGACTGGGTGAGAAGCCTAAGCCAGAAAAAGGGCTGGACCCATGTCGGATCCTCCTTTCCCTGGCCTCTCCTCTGTCCCTGGCCCCTTCTAGAAGGTTCTCTAGCATAGTTAACCATTCCATTTGGAGTCGGGGTACCCCATTTTACAGCATAGCTTCTGGCTCGGAGCTGCTCAAGTTGCCTTGTGCTTGAAGCCTTCTGCCTGTCTATGGCGTGTTCTGTGGAATTAATTTGTGTGTGTGTGGGCCAATACTGGGTCTTGAACTCCGGGCTGGGGTGCTGTTCATTAGCTTTCTTGCTCAAGGTTGGCAGGCCATCACTTGAGCCACAGCTCCATTTCGGGTTTCTTGGGGTTTTCTGGTGGTTCCTCGGAGCTAAGAGTCTCACACACTGTCCTGCATTGGCTGCCCTGGACCCATTATTCGCATCTCAGCTTCGTGAACAGCTAAGATTCCAGGCCTGAGCCACCAGTGCGGGCTGAGCCGTGTGAGATGCGCCGTCTCTGGGTGGGAGCTGGCGTGCCGGGCTTCGAGCCTCCACTGTGACAGGTTCGGCTGCCCTCGCCCCGCCTGTGGCCCTGGGCTGCCGCCCCTCGGTGCTGGCGGCCTGTCTCCTGTGTCTGGAAGGGGGTCGGTGCCCTGCGCCCCCCGAGTCCTGGCTGCACCGTCCTTGTCCTCAGCTCTCCTTATGAGCAGGCGAGCGGCTTGTAGCATCCCAGGTCGGAGCCCGCTGGGCCCTCACGTTTGAAAACCTCTGCGCCGCTGTCTTCCAGTTTCTCGGGGTTCCGCTAGCTGCTGGAAGGCAAGGCGGGGGCCCTCTCTGGAAACGTGGAGGGTCTTGTTTGTCGGCGGTGTTCCGAAGTGTCCTGGTGCGGGTCCAAATGCATGTCCTGTGAAGGACCACATTGGCGGATGCGTGTCCCGCCTTCTCTGTGTGGGGGTGGGCAGTGTTTCAGCATTCCACACCCCACCATTGCTCTATCCTGCTCCTTAGGGTGAGAACGTGTAGCCTGAATGCTTTAATCCAGAGGTCCGTGTGTGTGTGTGTGTGTGTGCGCGCGCGCGTGTGTGCATGCGTGTGTGTGTGTGTGTGTGTGTGTGTGTGTGTGTACTGGTACTGGGGCTTGAACTCAGTGCCTCAAACTCCTTCTCTGTCTTCACCATCTGTAAGTCAGTCTACAATCTCAGTGCTGGACTAATACCAGGCTCTCAGAATGTCCTTGCTTGCTTGAGCTTGCTCCAGGACTGGGGAACCTTTTGGGCTCATCTCAGTTTCTTTCAGCTTCTGTGGTTTCTGGTCCCTGCTGTCGGTCATGGCAGAGAAAGGGCCCTGATCAGGAGTCTCTAGGGAAGTAGAGCAGATGGGGGGGGGGGGGGGCGTGTCTGGTAAAGGAGAGTGTGGGCACGCGGACCTCAAAGGCTCCTCACCATTTGTGCTAGTCACACCTCCTTCTCCGGCAAGGTCCAGCTTCTATTCCCTTCATCTCTACTGGAGTACCTGTGACAGGCCAGTGTGTGCATGAGGCCAGTGTTTTATTAATTCACCTTTTTGTACTTGTGTGTCTATGTTTACAAAATATACAGTATTATGTATGTGTGATTCATCCATCCATTCATTCATTCATTCATTCACATTATTTAGTGGTACTGGCATTTGCACTCAGGGTCTCGTGCTTATTAAGCAGATACTCTACTCCTCCCATCCCTTTTTTTTTTTTTTTTTTTTGGCCAGTCCTGGGCCTTGGACTCAGGGTCTGAGCACTGTCCCTGGCTTCTTCCCGCTCAAGGCTAGCACTCTGCCACTTGAGCCACAGCGCCGCTTCTGGCCGTTTTCTGTATATGTGGTGCTGGGGAATCGAACCTAGGGCCTCATGTATCCGAGGCAGGCACTCTTGCCACTAGGCTATATCCCCAGCCCTCCCATCCCTTTTTGCTTTAGTTTTTGTCTTGGCTATCCTGGACCACAATAATTCTCCCTATCCCTTCTGTTAGCTGGGGCCACAGAAATGATCTACCATGCCCAGCTTATTGAGTGAAATGGAGCTCTTGCCTTTTTTCCCCAGGCTGGCCTCCAACCTTGATCCTCCCAATCTCTGCCTTCTAAGTGGCTAGGTTTACAGGTATGAGCCACTGCACCCTACCTGGTTTATGTGATTTAAGATGTACACATGTGGTATCACCCTCTTATTGATCTGTACCTTGATGCTTTCCTGGATAGCACATCTTGAGACCTGTTCACTGTGGCTCACTTAGCTCTAGTCTGTTGGCCTCCCCAACTGCTGTCTGGAATTTCACTGCCCGAACATTTTGAGGTGCTCTTGATGCTTGTATAGGTTTCCAGTTTCTTCTGTCTCTTGTGTGCTCAGGATCAAGCATTTACCTACCTGCTTAAAAGGTGATTGCTGGGTCACGGGGAGACATGCTTTCAGTGTGACTGGCCAGTGCTCAGTGCGAATTTACCCCTGGTGGGTGTAGGAGAGAGCCTGTTGCCTTCAGCTTTACTGACACTTAAAGCTGCCCTAATGTTTGCTAACTGGATGAGGGAGTGTGGTATCTTGTAGTTTTCATTTGCTCTTTTCAATTACTAATTCTAATTGCATGTACTTGTTTAGGTTTCTTCTTCTGAAAATTACCTACTCTTTTGTCATTTCCTTGTTGTTCTACAGGAGTTCTTTAACCATCCTTATATATCACTCCTCCTGCATAGCATGCTCACATCAACCATATATATATATATACATATACATATACATATATATATATATATGATTTTGTTCAAGCTGGGGCTTGAACTCAGGGCCTGAGCACTGTCCCTGGTTTCTTTTCACTAAAGGCTAGCACTCTACCACTTGGGCCATTTCCAGCTTTTTCCTGTTTATGTGGTGCTGAGGAATCAAACCCAGGGCTTCATGCATGCAAGGCAAGCACTCTACCTACCGCTAAGCCACATTCCCATCCAACCCTTTATACGTTCGTGCATGTTTCCTTCTATTCGATAATCAAATATTTGGCTTAGTTTGTGGTGTCTTTTCTCATGCAAAGGTTCTAACTTCAGATGTAATCAGATTTTACTTTAAGTCTATGGATTTTGCTGTCAGTACCTAAGCTATACTTTGTCTATGCCTTGGTCTAATGTAATCTTCTAAATTTTCCTCTAATTATTTCATGTTTTTTTGTATTATGTAGTTTTGCATTCCTTCCATAGGAATGTAATTATGCATTTGTCATACATACAGCGAAGTGCTTCGGTACAGTTCATTGGATCACATGTCCTTTCCTTGGGGATTTACCATGCCCTTCTATCCACAACCAAGTCTCTGTACACATACAAACCTTTTCCTGGCCCCTGTTAGTTTCACACTTTATATTTGGACCTTGGACTCAGGGAACGATATTCCTAACTTCAGCAGTCTAACGCCCCAGTTCAGAAGTCATCAGAGCCGCATTAGCACCACGGACAGGGTCCCCTGTACCCCAGTGCTTGCCCGTCTCTGACCGTCAGCCTCAGATCCCTGTGATCCTTTCGGAACCACTCAGCTGGTCTTGCTTGGTCTACTTGCTGTCCCTCCAACCCACGCCAGCACTTTGTGTTTCTGCCTTTGGGTAAACTCCATCTCCGGGCCCTGCCCCACCCATTTGCTGTCTGAACACAACTGAAATGCTTTCTAGAAGCTTCTCCAACTCCCTTGCCAGCGTCCTCCCAAGCACTTTGCTCATCTCTCTCATGGCTCTTAGGATGTCTGCTCACAGACCTGCCGATCTAGCCGGGCTCCTGCACCCCAGAGACCAGGGCAGCTGCTCCCCCAGGCTCCGCCGGCCACCCGCCTGGCCCGGTCTAGCCTGTGTCTGGCCTGCAGGGGCCTGCCGTGTGGGCCATCCTCTCTCCCGCTTCACATTGGCAGCCATCTTGGAGTCCCACCCTCCACAGGATGCGAAGACTCTGGAATTCTGTAGCCACAAGCAGAGAGCAACCTGAAACCCATAGGGAAGTCTTTGGATTCGAGAACCCCCATTCTCCCCACTACAGCCTCCACTGGGGCTCAGTAAACATTTGCTGAGGAAGGGAACAAGCAGGGGAGTCACCCCCCCCCCCCCGCCCACCCTGCTCCTGCCCTCCCAGGGGAGCCCCTGGGAAGGGGCTGGGGCCGCAGGCGCCGGAGGGGAGGCTTCCAGCACTGGTGGATGGGCTCTGTCCGCCCAGCCAAGGTCCCCTTGCGACGCCCACAGCTTGTGTTTGTGGTCAGGGGAACGGGGCATCCTGACCAGCCCCTCACCCACCCCTCCCGGCCTGGGGTTTGGGTTGGCACACCTGGGATGCAAGCTGTTGCTTTGCTCGCCAGTGTGTTGGAGGCCACCAGGGTGAGCTCACTGCCCCGGCCCCTGAGGGCCACCCGCTGACAGGGACCGGCAGGAGGCTGCCACCGTGCGCCCCAGGGCGGGTTTGGGAGGCTAATGGTCCCCGCCCATGCGCCTCAGTCCTGGAGCTCCCTGGTCCCCACCACTGGGGTGACGCAGACAGGGAAGGAGAAATGGCAGTTGCCACCCAGAGCTGGGACAAAGGTGACTCAGCCCCTCCTCCCCCTACATGGACTGTGGGGGGGGGACCCCAACTGCCCAGCAGTGAAAGTTGGGGTCACCAAAGGGGCCAGTCCTGGGAACACAGAGACTTGGGCTTGAGTATGGCTCACTGTGAACTCTACTTACCCAAATGAAGTCCTTGTTCATTCACCGGTCCAATATTGACAAGCCACACCCTACACACTCGCTGCCTTACCCGAGGGGCTGAGGACACCCAGACATGACACACTTCCTTCCCTTGCTCCATCTTATGCTCTTGTGAGAATGTCAAGGGTGTCCTCAACATTAACCCAGACCTCTGGAAAGGCGTCTTCTAGCTCCTGGAACCTGTGGCTGACTCCACCTCAGGCAGGTGGGTGAAGGAAAACACACAGCAGGCTGGCGGAAACGCTCGCACGGCGCTCGCCCCGCCTGGGCTGGAGGGACTGTCACGCCGCCTGGCTCTCGAATCTTCCGGCCCTGTTTCCTCATCTGTGAGGTGAGGTGAGAGACGCTGCCTCCTACGATGACGGAGGGCACATGGGGATCGCGCACCCCGGGTGCTCACTGGATTTAAGGGTCTCTCCTCGAATAGCTAAAGCTACCCGCTGGTACTGGGTCTTGAACTCAGGGCCGTACATCCTCATTTGGGTTTTGTACTCGAGGCTAGTGCTCTACCACTTGAGCTACACCACTTCTGGTTTTTTTTGTGGGTTTTTGGGGTTTTTTTTTGCTGGTTCACTGGGGAGAAGAGTCTCATGGACTTGTCTACCTGGGCACTGACTTTGAACTGCCATCCTGAGTAGCTAAAATTACAAGTGTGTGTTAACCAGAGCCTAGCTCTGATATTCATCTTTTGATGTGAAGGTATGTTTTGGAAAACATTGGTTCATACATACACACATTTCATCCATGGTGTGTGCAGCTATACACATCGATCCATCACCTACTCGGTGACTAGTTGTGACCTGAGGCAGAGAAAAGGAAAGGTCTCATCTCATCTCTGGGGAGTTCAAAGTTCAGTGGGGAGGGGTGGGTTGAGTGGGGTGCCACTTGTCCCTCCCTCTTGGTCATCCCCACCAATCCCACGCAACAGTCTGCTCCTGACATGGCTCCCTCCACACGCAGAGGCTTCTGGCCCATGAAGTCCTTGGACACTATTGCCTTTGCCTGAGTGGCCCGGCCAGCTCTCTGGCCTCTTTCTGGGACTCCTTGCCCTACACCATCCTGGTGTCCCTGTCCCTCAGTCTCCTGCCAGGCACTGGTGTGAAGTGCCTCCCCTGTCTGGGGCCCTTGGAGGGTCTGGGTTGTATTTTGCTCACCTCTGTTTCTCAAGGTGAAGTCCTGAACACATGCCCAAACAATTCAGTAGAACGGAATATTTGTTCCTAAGAACTGGGCTTCCAGCAAGGTGCCAATGGCTCACGCCTGTCATCCTAGCTACTCAGGAGACAGCGATCTGAGAATCACAGTTCAAAGTCAGCTTATGCACGAAAGAAAGTCCAGGAGACTCTCGTCTCCAATTAACTACTCCGAAAGAGCCAAAGTGGCGCTGTGGCTCAAGTAATAGAGCACTCGCCTTGAGCACAGAGAAGCTCAGGGACAGTGCCCAGGCCCGGAGTTCAACCCCAGGACCGGTACAAAGAAAAAGAAAGAAAGCTAGAACTGGGCTTCTCCAGTCAAATGCCCCTCCTTAGTCAGCCGTTGGGGATAAGGAAGGCACCCCGCCCCCCCCCCCCCCCCCCGTAGCACGTGACCGCGCACCCTGCAGAGACAGAAGGGGGCAGCAGAGAGTCCAGACTGCAGCCCAGCCCTCCGGCCCTACCCACCTGGTGCCAGCCACCTGACTCTGCCCAGCCCCTGCCCGGGCTCTGCTCTCCCTATGTCCGGTTCTGCTTTATGCACCTGGCCACTCAGGCCCTTTTGGGTGAGTCGTTTTCTAAAGAGGACGGGGACTTGGGTTTGACAGTGCTCGGTGATGCTGCCGGAGGGCGGAGGGGAGAACGCAGCAAGCTCGGCGCTGGCCCGGCATTTCTTACTCTTCTTATTTTTATTTTTGTGTAGATGCTGGGGCTCGAACACAGGGATTCTTTGGCTTTTTCACTCGAGGCTGGCACTCTACCATTTGAGCCACACCTCCACTTCTGGCTTTTGGTGGTTCCTTGAAGAGGACAGCTGCATGGACTTTTCTGTCTGGGCTGGCTTTGAACTGGGATCCTCAGGTCTCAGTTTCCTGAGTTGCTAGGATTACAGTCGTGAGCCACCCGTGCTAGGCTGTCTAGGCATTTCTAATATTATGTTGCTCATGTCTGGTCACTCCCTGAGAGCCTTCAGTACATAAAAGCAACACTGTCATCAACAGCAGTAACAATACCAGCAGTCATCTGTTAAGAACCATAGATGGGTCAGGTCTAGAAATAAGCTCGCTATAAATATGATCTGCAGGGGCTGGCAATGTGGCTTTAGTGGTAGAGCGCTTGCTTAGCATGCACGAAGCCCTGGGTTTGATTCCTCAGTACCACATAAACAGAAAAAGCCAGAAGTGGCACTGTGGCTTAAGTGGTAAATGCTAGCCTTGAGCAAAAGAAGCTCAGGGACAGTGCCCAGGCCGAGTTCAAGCCCCAGGACTGGAAAAAAAGAAAAGAAAAAGAAAGAAAAAAAGTAAATATGATCTGTGATCCTCAGGTCTACTCTGAGTTGGGATTATGACTCCCTTCTTCTATCTAGGGCAAAAAAAAAAAAAAGACTGAAAATCCAAGCAAGCCCGGCCCAGGTGGCTTCTGGCACTGGCACTGAGAAAGCCCCCAGTAAGTGGTAGAAATTACTGATGTCACTCTCACTATGCTTATGACTGAAGTCACTGAAATGGAAGTAACAAGATCGTTGCTGACCCTGGAGGACTGTCTCTTAGGATCTGAAAGTAAGCCAAGAGGCACAAGGAGGACAAGAAATACTTTATCTACTTATTTATTTATTTTGTCGGTCATGGGGCTTGAACTCAAGGCCTTGGCACTGTCCTTGAGCTTTTTTTTTGCTCAAAGCTAGTGTTCTACCACTTTGAGCCACAGCTCCACTTTGGGTTTCCATGTGTTTAATTGGAGATAAGAGTCTCATAGACTTTCTTACCTGGGCTGGCTTTGAACTGCAGTCCTCAGATCTCAACCTCCTAAGTAGTTAGGATTATAGACGTGAGCCATCAGTGCCCAGAAGGAAATATTTTTAATTACCTGTGGAGTAATGGACTGATAAAACAGCAGGAAAAAGCCAGCCAGGTGCTGGTGGCTTATTCTTACAATCCTAGCTATTCAGGAGGCTGAGATCTGAAAATGACAGTTCAAAGCCAGCCTGGGTGGGAAAGCCTGTGAGACTCTTATCTTCAATGAACCACTAAAAAACGGGAAGGGGAGCTGCAGCTCAAGTGGTAGAACACCAACCCTGGATGAAAAAGGCAAGTGAGTATGTAAGGCCTTGAGTTCTAGTACATGTACACACACACACACACACACACACACACACACACACACACACACACGAAAGCAGGGAAAATTCGACCAAAAAGCAGTGGAGTGCCTTCCAGCCCCGCAGGGGAAGCCCCTCGGTCCTTGTGGTGGGCACTGTCCAGCAGAGCCTTGAGGGCCCAGAAACAAAAACCAGCCCCGTGGCTGGATGGCCGAGGTTGGTGAACCCAGCGCTGGGAGCAGACCAGGGGGTTTCTTAGCCTTGGCGATTGTTCCGTCCTGCAGGAGGATGCCAGAGGTCAGCTCCTCCCCTTCCGGTGCTCCTTCTGGCTTCTCGGCGGTCAGTGGAGATGGGTCTCACAGACTTTCCTATGCGGGTTGGTTTCAAAGCGTGATCCTTAGTTCTCAGCCTCCTGAGTCGCTAGGATGCCACTCATGAGCCCCTGGGGTCTGGCGTCACTTCTCAGCGGATGAACAAAGACTCCAGATACTTGTCCACAAGCCCAAATGATTGCAAGTAAAGTAGTTCATGTTCCCATGACTCATGCAGGAAACGGCAGAAAGTTACCCAGGGACACTTGTGGCAGAGATGACAACTGCCGTTGCTGAGAGGCACCGAGAAGGCAGGTGACCGTGATGGCTTCCGAGAGGCCAAGCCTTAAGGATATGGCCATGTCCGCTTAACGGGGCAATTCCCCCCACCCCGCCAGGCAGGGCAGGGCGCTGTGGGGACAGTGTCACTTACACCCCACTTGGCCTTTACTTCAGCAAGTGCTGCTGCACAATGCCAAGCGAGAAACCGAGGCTCCAGAGCCAAAGAGACACAGCCCCCCGGTTGTAAGGCTGCATTTCTGGCTCCGCGATCTACACATGGGCTGGAGCCCCCCCAAGGGTGTAGAGGCTGGCAGAAAATCAGGATGTGGCTGTCTGAGGATGCACTTTTCCCTTTAATGTCGGTCACCGCCACCTCTCGTCTCTGAGCCTCGGACTCTCTCCTTCAAGATGAGGACAAGCTGTCTCCTCGTTCCCGCACAGCTAGGTTGCATCAAGCAGTCTCCGTACATCACAGACCCTGAGAGAGGACAGTGGACTCATACGCAGGCTTTGTAGCTTAGGGTTGCGATATTAGACGAAAGATAGGAAGACTAAAGAGAGTAACATGGAAAGTTATTACTTAAGAAAGAGAAATGACTTGGAAAAATGCTTATAGGTGAGACAGACCATCACATGTGATTACATCTAATATATGTAGTAGAAGAGCAACTTTTGCCTTTTATTTGCTTTTTAAAAAAAATCCATGTTGCTGGCTGCCAGTGTCTCACACCTATACTCCGGTCTCCTCAGGAGGCTAAGATGTGAGGATCATGCCAGCCAGGGCAGGAAAAGTCCAGAAGACTCCTATCTTGAATTAATCAGAGAAAAAATCTGCGAGTGGAGGTGTGGCCTAAGCGGCAGAGAGCCAGTTTTGAGCAAAGAAGTGAAAGGACAAGTGCCCAGGCCTTGAGTTCTGCCCTGGGTACACACACACACACACACACACACACACACACGCGTGCGCGCGCACGCACGCACACACACACACAATCTGTGTTGGTTGAATGTGAAATGTCACCAGGCTCATGGGTCATAGCCTTGTATCTCAATGGGAGGGAATACTTTTGGGCCTAGCTGGTGGAAGTAGTCGCTAGGGGCACGTTCTTGGGGCCTGAATCTCACCCCTGGCTTCTTCTTCCCTCCCTCCTTCTCTCCCTTCCTCCCCTTCATCTCTCTCCCTGCTTCCTATCTGCCACGAGGGAAAGAAACTCCTCCACCACACTCTTCTGCTACTATGATGCTTAAGAGCCCGGGGCCAAGACCGTGGAGAGAACCCTCTACCGCTGAGCAAGATCAATCCTCTCCTCCTTTTCACCATGCACACAATCTGACCAAATCTTAGCTGCTAGGGTGAGTCTGAACGCTCGGCTTTGTTCCACATGGCTACTTCAAGCACCTTTTCCATATGCTGGAGGAAAAAGCCACTTTCAGGCATAGCTTTCTTGGTCTGAGATATAATCCTTATTCACTAGCACTAAAAATAAAAGTGAGAATATATTTTCCTCACATATAATAAGGAATTGATTTGCATCCTTAATGTGAAGACCCAAGATAAATGTAAATATCCAATGAACATTTTACAAAATCTTAACTCTTTTACACACATACATATATATATATATAGTGTGTATGTGTGTGTATCTCAAACTGGGCACTGGTGGCTCACACCTATAACAAACCTATAAACAGGAGGCTGAGGTCTGAGGCTGTAAGTTTGGAGCCAGCCTAAGCAGAAAAGTCTAAAAGACTCTTATCTCCATTTAGGCAAAATGTCTGTACTGGGATTTGAACTCAGGGCTTTGTATTTGCTCAGCTGGTACTCTACCACTTAAGCCATGCTTCCAGCCCAGCTTTTTTTTTTTTTTTTTTTTTTTTTTGGCCAGTCCTAGGCCATGAGCTCAGGGCCTGAGCACTGTCCCTGGCTTCTTTTTTGCTCAAGGCTAGCACTCTGCCACTTGAGCCACAGCGCCACTTCTGGCCATTTTCTGTATATGTGGTGCTGAGGAATCGAACCCAAGGCCTCATGAATATGAGGCAAGCACTCTTGCCATTAGGCCATATTCCCAGCCCCCAGCCCAGATTTTTATCATTGAGGATGAAGTCTCTGGGATTTTTCTGCCTAGACTGGCTTCGAACTGCAGTCCTCCAGATCTCAGCCTTCTGAGTGGTTAGAATGGTAGTGTGAGCATGGACACCCAGCTCGAGAAGTTATTGTAGTCTTTATTCTTAATCATCATGTGGCAGGGGGTGTTCGTGACCCCGTGCTGCAGATACGATGCCCCAGAACAAGGCCTGGGGAAGTTGGACGAACTGCCCCAGCCCCAGATTCTTCATGGTGCACCCGGTAGGTCTAATTCTGCTTCCTAAGCAAGTACCTTCTCCACACTATGCCCACACTCTTGACAGTAGGTTGCATGATGAAGCAAAAATGTTGTTTTTTCACTCATGGGCGTGTGACCTTGGTGTATTCTTCACAGCCTGGCGAAACCATACATAGGAAGTCTAGGGGAATCTGAGTTCCTAATAAATGGTGAATCATTTTTAAATAGGATATGTGCCATGCTGTATTTGGTGACTCTGGCAACCCCAGTTATACCTCCCTACCAAATGGAGCTGCTTGACTGTGCATCAGAGAACCTGCCACAAAGCAGCATTCCTTCAAAGGAGGTTAGAAAAAGAGAAGAAAAGAAGCACAATTCTTCAGGGCAAACCATCTCGGGTCCCTTCCCTGTGGCACTTTTAGCCCCTTCTTATGCACAGGTCCATAAGCCCTTCCTTCCTTCCTTCCTTCCTTCCTTCCTTCCTTCCTTCCTTTCTTCTCTCCCTTCCTCCCTTCCTTCCCCCCCTCCCTCCTTCCTTCGAATTTCCTTCCTTCCTTCATGAATTATGGGGCTTGAACTCAGGGCCTCGGTGCTGTCCCTGAGCCCTTTTGCTCAAAGCTAGCACTCTACCACTTTGAGCCACACCACTACTTCTGGTTTTCAGGTGGTTAATTGGAGACAAGATTCTCATAGACTTTCCTGTCTGGCTGGCTTTGAACCGTGATCCTCAAATCTCAGCCTCCTGAGTAGCTAGGATTACGGGCACGAGTCACCAGCATCCGACTCAGATGATAACTATTTTAGGGTCTCTGGGTCATATGGTCTTTGTTGAAACTGCTCGCTCTGCCAGTGTAGCTGGAAAGCAGCCAGCGACAAAAGTAGTCAATCGAGGGGCCCAGATATGTTCCAATAACACTTTAGAGAACCAGAAAGGGGCATTGGCTGATGCCACATTCCTGGTGGCAATGAGGTATCACCAAGTGATTTGCTGTCAGTCTCCCACTTCTGTCTCATTGCTCTTCACTGAGTGGTTGCCAAATATAGTTGTTTGGTTCTTGTTTTTCAGAAAACCACACATGGAGCTGTGGAGACCACAGGCCTGTGGAGCTTGTACCTCCCTTCCCCATCCATTTTAAAAGTACATCTATGAGGCCCTCTGTTACCCCAAAGCTTCCCTTGACTGCTACAGGCACAAAGTTGGTCCCCTGGGCCTTCCCCCGTGGTGGCTGAGCTGCAATGACCCAGCTCTCCATCCCAAGGAATCACCATGGCAACGTCTAGCCCAGAGCTGGGGATGTGTGCACGCGTAAAACAAAGTCTCCACACGGAGCAGCCAACATCATCAGTCTTTAGAGCAGTCAGTGGGCTCAGAAGACCATGGAAGGATTTGGAAGAACTACTGTAAGGCCCATTAGGGTGAGAACGTCCTTTATCCGAAACAGGGAGCGAGGAGTCTTTCAGATTTGGGATTGGTTTGGATTTTGGAAACACCCAGTCCCTGAGATTAAGCCCAAGTACCAGAAAACAAAAGGAAAAGAAAAGCAGATTTTAGAACATGTGCAATAAAAGCATGATCAAAATGGTGCACTGTGAAAAATAAATGAAAAAGAAAGGAAATAAAATAAAAACAACAAAACAAAAAGGCACCCGCTGGCCTGCAGGGTTTCCTGTCCTTCTGATCTCAGCTTACTGCCACCACCATTAGCATTTAGTCTTTAGCTGCCACCCTCAGGGCAGCCGGTTTCTAGGCTCCAGAGACTCAACGATGACGGGTAGACGGATCGCTGTTGTCCCGGAGCTTGGAGTTGAGCACGGGGCTGGTGGGCATGCCAGAGAAATAAAGCGACTGCAAGCCGGGATAGGTATATCCCGGGAAAAGCCCAGGATGCAGAGGAAGCCGCTCGTGTTTCTCCCGTCGAGGGGATGAGGCTCCTGGAAGCAGCCCCAGAGAGGGCAAGAAATTTGCCCGCAGGCCCGCGGTGGATCTCCCAGCAGCATTTGCCTTTTTTTTTTATCGCACACACGTGGTGAGAGACTGACTTTTCCTCATCAAGAAATGCAGCGCAATACGGGGAAGTTGGGGCCTTCGACGCTATGATTATGCAACAGCCCACTGCCAGACACCCAGATGGCGCCCTCCGCGCTCCGGGACGAGCGGCTGTGCTCTTACTCGCGTCTGTCACGGAGCTGCCAGTGCGGCCTGAGCCTGGGTTGCCAAGGAAACCAAGCCAGAGCGCTACTCCCCGGGGAATCTTACCTGGTAGAGGGGGTGTGGGTCTCAGGATCACAGAGCTGTGATACAAAGTCAGGAAGGGACTCAGGTCTTTCCCTCTCTCACCTAGTAATAGGAGCAAGCTGGGGCGTGTGTGTGTGTGTGTGTGTGTGTGCGTGCGCGCGTGTGCCAAGGCCCTGGGAATCAAAGCCTCCTGATTCTCAGGCCGCCTCTCCACTGGACTCTGACCCTGGATGTCCTGAGCAGACAGGGGAGACCATCCACTGTCGGGGGTCTCCATCCTGCTACATACTAGAGTCACCAGGGGAGCTTTGAAAAGACACCAGCATCTGCCGGTCTAAACCTCCGGGGCTGAGACCTGGTATTGATTGACTGTTTGATTGTGTGTGTGTGTACGCGCGCATGCACATGCGTGTGCTGGCCCTGGGGCTTGAACTCAGCATTTGGGTGCTGTCCCTTAGCATCTTGCCACACAGGACACAGCTCTCCCCATCCCCCACCCCCAGCTTTTGCTGGTTAATTGGAGGTAAGAGTGCCACGGACTTCCTTGCTGGGGTTAGCTTTAAGCCGTGACCTTCAGATCTCAGTAGTGTAGATTATAGGCATGAGCCACTGGTGCCGGGCTGCTCTTCTTTTATTGTTACTACAAAGGCGATGTGCAGAGGGGTTACAGACACCCGAGTCAGGTCAAGAGCTCATTTCTTTCTGGACAGTGCTGATGATGTTCTTTCAAAGCTGCCCAGGCGGCCGTCGTGGCAGCCAGCACCGAGGGCCAGTCTTCACCTCAGCAGGAGCCCGTCAGGACTTCTCCCAGCCCCACTGATGCTGGGCTACCCTTCCCCTCCCAGCCGCCCAGGGACGGCAGGGAGGATGCGGGTGCCGGGTGTCGGGGAGCAGAGAGCCTGGCACGAGGAGCCAAGCAGAATCCAGGTTGGGTTTACAACGCTGACGTCATCACGTCAGCGTCTGGGCCTTGAGAGCCTCCGCCGCCCCCTCCGCCTCCCCAACGGCCTAGCGTCCACGTCTGTCCCCAGTGGAACAGGTGAGCCAGCCAGAGGTCTCAGGGAGGTCATGTGACTTCTCCAGGGGTTCAAGCCAATAAAGCAGGCCTTGGCCCATAATTTGTAGGTGTTTTGTGGGGTGGGGGGAGGTTGTTTGTCAAGGGGGGGGGGCCGGGTTGTACCAGTATTGGGGCTTGAACTCAGAGACTGGGAGCCGATCCTTAGGTTCTTTTTCTGCTCTAAGTTAGTGCTTTACCACTCGAGCCACACTTTTACTTCTGCCCTTTTTCTGGTTCATTGGAAATAAGCGTTTCATGGGCTTTCCTGTCTAGCTTGCTTTCAACCACCATCCTCAGATCTCAGCCTTCTGAAAGTTGTGAGGACTACAGGCCTGAACCACCAGCACCCAGCTATTGGCTGGAGATGCCCTTTCTCTTGTCTTTTACCAACCCTGTTCTGCACACGCCTGAATAAGCTCAAAAGATCGGATTCAGGGATAACCCCCAAGGGAGCTGTCTGTGGTCTCTGCTTTTCCTGGCCCAGAAGCCCCTGGTCCAGGTGGGGGTGGAGGTGTGGGCCAGGGGTACACACGGGTGTTTGAGTGGCTTGAATCTGAGCCTTGAGGCTGGGCAGGAGGCAATTTAACTCCCCAAACCTGCTTCTTTATCTCTTTAAAATCTGGTGTGACTGGGAGATTCTTGGAAACCGGTTTGAGGGAGAAACAATTAAATTAGAGCAGAGTCAGTGGAGCGTGCATTGAACAAAGCCTGTCACAGGAGACTGGGGCTTTCCTCTTTACTTTTCATTTTAAATGAGGGTGTTTATGCAGATTTGTCACGAAGGATTAAACGTCTCTGGACTTGCCGGGAGCCAAGCTCTGCTTCCTTAATTAGGTAGAGGGTAACAGTTAACACTCATGTCCAATGTTCCTCTCCAAATTGTATGTTTTACAAGAGTGGCTCTTGGAAACATATAATTCTTACATCATGAAATCGTTGCATCAATGAGGAGTTTTGAAAACATGGGAAAGTTCACCCGGAAAGCTAGGGGATCATTTTTTTCCTGATGGTGACGATCTGTCACTAGCTGGGGAAAGGGACACAGGATTTGTGAACTGATGTCTCAATAATATAGAAAGGTCCAGAATTCTGGGTTGGGACAAGAAGAAGAGGGTGGACAAGGAGACCTGGGTCAGTCATGCCCTTCCCCCGCTGCTGAGAAGAGGCTCCTGCCCATTTGCCCCCTGGTAAAATGAAAGGCTTTTGGCTTGATGCCCGCATCCCTTTCTCATGAAGCAGGCCAAAGATTTGGAATCGGTGACTCCGGGGAAAACAGTCCAGTCCTAAAGTTCCATCATCTCTGAAATTTTCTCTATCACATGCTCTCAGCTACTCCTGTGTGTATGTGTGTGTGTGTGTGTGCGTGTGTGTGTGCACACATGTAAAGGGAGCATGCGTGTATGTATATAAGTGCTGGTCCTGAGGCTTGAACTGGGGGCCTAGTCTGTCCTTTAGATTTTTTGTTCGAGGATGGCACTCTACCACTCTGAGCCACAGCTCCACTTCCAGTTTTTGCTGGTTAATAGGAGATAAGAGTCTCATGAGCTTTCCTACACAGGCTGGCTTTGAACTTTGATGATCAGATCTCAGCTTCCTGTGTATCTAGGATTACAAAGCGTGAACCTCCTGTGCCCAGCTTGGGTGTAGAATGACGAGGTCGAGTAGCGATGGTCTGTTCCGCCCGCATGGCTCCCAGCCTGGCATTGTCTACTCCACCTTTCCGGCTGCAAGCCCCTCCTTTCCTTCTCAGCCGCTCCCCTGAACTCTTCCCAGACAGCAGTGGTGCTGAGGCCCCTTGAGCTGCCCCCCGCCCCCTCGGGGGGCTGCGTGTGCTGATAGGGCCTTCAGGAGGGAATGAGCCGCCGCTGCGAGGTCCTAGGCCCGGCACCCGAATCCCACATGGACGGCTCTCCTGCCAGACTTCCACCGCCCAGAAGATGCGCTCGCGCCGCCCGGCCGCGGCTCCGCGGTGTCTCGTTACAGCAGCTGGAGCAGATGGCAGAGGGAGCTCCCTCTCCATCGTGCCCACCACACGTCCGTGCCCAGCGCCCCGGGCACGCCCCTCGCGCCGCCCTGTGAATCAAGCCAGCATTGCATCGCCGGGGGCTGACGGCGACCGCGGCCCTGCTGCTTCACCATTCCCTCATTCCTCCTCCGGCCCCAGACGCCTCCTCGGCTGCTTGCCCATCTCTGGGCCTTCGCTCCCCTACTTTGGGGGTTCTCTCCTGGCTGCCCTCATTGTGAGTCCCGTGGAAGCCGCCTGGGGGGCAGGCAGCAGGGCCCCGTGACCGCCCACTGGAGAGGTTCACCAGGTGGCTCGTGCCACCTGGAGACACGCGGTCACCAAGTCCACCGAGCCAGGAGCACAGCTACCGATGGATTGAGAACCCGCTGCGCGTTCCGTCTACCTTCCTCCTCTCACCAGGAAATGACGGAACAGGCTCGGAACACAGCCACGCCCGCGCACGCTCAGCCCATAGCATTTATCACGCTCCAGAACCAATGTGAAATACTTTCTTCACATGGACTCATTTAGTTACAATAATCTCATAAAGAAAATAGATTATTATCCTCCCCCCCATTTTCCAGATGGGGAAACTGAGAGGAGAGAAACAAAGAAACCAAGCCAGACCAAACGTTGCATGTGCAAAAGCCTTGATTTGACAGGCTAGCTGCAAAGCCTTTGTTGTGATACTGCTAGCCGGAGGACATCTGTCGGGCGAGAAGACGTCCCAGGGTAATTAATCCACGCAAGAAGTCAAGGCTGTCACCAAGGACTTGGGTCTCTTCTTCTTTATGCTTTGCCTCTTGCGTTTACATCACAACATGGCTGCAGCAACTTCCTGTATCACAACCTCACCCAACCCCACCAGAATAAGAGCAAGTCCCTTTCTTTCCAGTTCTTCTTAACAGTGAGGGAAGTTTGCCCCAAGTTCCCCCCCGAAATGCCCTTTGTGTTCCATTATTCAGAATGAAGCACATCAGTGTTTGTTCAAGACTCGCCCTAGTGGGGCAGGCGCCCTTCTTCTCCTAGATGAAGCCAGCCCTGGCTTGAGCGTGAGGAGGAGGGCCTGGAAGGGGTGTGGGCCTGTGATGTCACCGTTCTTTCTAGTTCTCACCATTCCCTTGTGAGAAATGGTGATCGTGGTCTTGGGAATTAGGAAACGGAGCCTGAGAGAGGGCAAGTTGTGGCTACGGTACTGAGTCCTGGCCATGGGCCTGGGCCGTTGGGCAAGACCCAATTCAAAACCTGGGCTGTACTATACTGTGCTAGGCTGGGCTGGGCTGTACTATACTGTGCTAGGCTGGGCTGGGCTGGGCTGGGCTGGGCTAGGCTATACTGTGCTAGGCTGGGCTGGGCTATACTATGCTAGGCTGGGCTGCACACAAATGGCAAGAGGGAAGCCAGTGCTGCCCCGGTGAGGCAGGGTGGCTCTGGTGAGAAGTGCCCACAGAAAGCACCTGTGAAAACGTCTCCAGCCACCTGCCCAGGCTGTTAACATGGACTGCAATCATCTCCTGGATTCTCAGCCTTATCCCAAACCCTGCCCCATGCTTATGATTATTTAAACACAGCTGCAGATGCTGTGTGATTAATAAAATATATCTCTTCAAAAGCAGCGTTCAATTTACAGTGGGTTTTTTTTCATTCTTACATGTTTGCTCAATTATAGACTCTAAAAGCATAATCACTACCATGTGGGGTTTTGTTGTAAAAGAGTTTTATAAAATACTGTAAGAAGTCTCCTAAGTCAGGCACCAGTGGCTCACGCCTGTAGTCCTGGCTACTCGGGAGGCTGGTCTAAGGATTGCGGTTGGAAGCCAGCCCAGGCAGGAAAGTCCATGAGACTCTTTATCTCCAGGAACCACACACACAAGAGGAGGCCAGCAGCCTCCACACCCCTGGGGGGGGGGGGCGGGGACTGTCTCCCCATCACCACAGCAAGGACCTTTTCTCCTTCCTAGAACCTTGGGAATGGGGCTCCGCCCCCCCCCACCCCATCAGGGTGGCTCCCTCCTAGCCTCTGTGGGGTCTCAGAGCCCCCCTCCCCCCTGCCAGCCCTATTGCAGAGCAGCGCCTTCGGCTGGCTGGGGCATGCCCGGCCCCTCCCCCGCCTGTCTTTCCTGGCTTCACTTAGTTGTTGGTGGTTTGGGGGCTATTTGGGTTTTGTTTTTGTTTTGTTGTTTTGGCCAGTCCTGGGCCTTGGACTCAGGGCCTGAGCACTGTCCCTGGCTTCCTTTTTGCTCAAGGCTAGCACTCTGCCACTTGAGCCACAGCGCCACATCTGGCCGTTTTCTGTATATGTGGTGCTGGGGAATCGAACCTAGGGCCTCATGTATACGAGGCAGGCACTCTTGCCACTAGGCCATATCCCCAGCCCTTGGGTTTTGTTTTTGTGCCAGTCTCTCCTGAGGCTTGAAGTTGGGGCCCCCATGGAGCCTGTGCCTGAGCTCTTCTGCTCAGAGCTAGTTCTCTACCACTTGAGCCACAGCTCCACTTCCAGCTTTATGGTGGTTAATTGGAGCTCAGAGTCCCATGCCTGGGCTGGCTTCGAACCGTGATCCTCAGATCTCAGCCTCCTGAGTAACTAGGATGAAAAACGTGAGCCACCAGTGGTCAGCTCTGACTTCATTTTGTATCAAGAGAGGAAAGGATTCAAGATGGAGGCAGTAGGTATCCTCATGAATCCAGAAACTTCTCTCCCTTCCCACTGCCTTGACGAGATGCTCCCTCCCACTCTTCAGGAAGCAGCTCAGTGCGGTAGAAAGACCTAGAACTTGCTGTTGGAATTGGTGTGAGTCTATCCCCTAGCTTTGAGGTCTGGGCAAATTCTCCGGCCTCTGGTTCTGTGCCTTCCCCACACGTGACATGGACAATTCCTCCTCCTGGGCTTCGGAGGAAGATGCGCTGCGCAGTACTTCAGGGCTTCAGACGTGTTAGATAGACCTGCTCGCTGTTGGAAGTTTGTGGGGTTTACCCTGCAGAGAATTTATACCAAGCGGGGAACAGGACAGACGTGACCTGCATCCAAACAAAACAAACAACCAAAAAAATCATGACAAACACCATTGCTGAAGCAGGTCAGGTTCTTTGGGTTTTCCTTCACCTTCTAGATGCCCGCACGTGCCTGCGACCCAGACCCTCTGGTGCTCAGGACCACTGCCTCTGGGTTGGCTCTGTGTGCAAGGGTGCGGATCAGCAGAGTCGCGGAGACTCAGAGAACCGGCCCAAGTCAGAACGTTCACAGTCAGAGCTCACTCTGGAACAGGACACACATGCATGCACACACACGGATGCACACACACACACACACACACATACAGAGTGAGATAAAAATGGAGGCAAGTGCTCAGGAAGAGGATTGCTGGAATCTTCTACCTCTTTCCGCCAAAGACATAGCTCTGTGCAGGCCTCGTGTCCAGCTTCATGCTGAGCTCCTGCGAGTAGAAAGCTCACGGGTCGCCCCTGTTCTGTGCAAACCCACACAGAGCACCGACCCAGTTCCAGGCCCCGAGGGAAGGCAGCTCTGGCTCTCTAGTGGGGGAAGAGACCAGTCCCCCACTCCTGAATGGCTGAAAAGGCCATCCATGATCTCCGGCCGCCAGGTCTAGCACTCAGCATCTACTAAACATCTACACACCAGAGGGTTCGCTTGTCTCATGTTTGTTCTTTTTATTAGGAAGTTCTTCACTTCAAATATGCATGAGGAGGGTTTGACATGGCAGGCCCGTTTATGCGGGTCTGGGTCAGGGTCTCCAGTCATTCCCCTCTCTCCTTCCACCCTTTCCTCACCAAGCCCATCTCTTTTCCTGGTTCCATTCTCACACATGAACGTGGACTACACTTGCTCACCCTTCCCTCTCTATTTGTCCCTTCTCCCCAGTCAAGACATGTTTCAGCTTCCTGATGTGTTCATGCTGTTACATTTTCTGCTAATTGTTCCGAGGGGCCACCCTATGGAAAGTCACCCCTATGTATACCATGCAGCGTGTGTGTGTGTGTGTGTGTGTGTGTGTGTGTGTGTGTGTGTGTGTGTGTGTGTTTTAGGTCTCATAGCCATACATGAGCGATTAGATCTCTTTCTGAGCCTAGCTTACTGCACTCAATGTGATTTATAAAATAAATCTTAATTATTAATTTCATTGTTAATTATTAATTTCATTGTTATTATAAAGGTGATGTACAGAGGGGCTACTGTTTCATAAGTCAGGTAATGAGTACATTTTTCCCTTGGACTATATTCCCCCTTCCTCTGCTCTCTCCCAGTTTTCCCTCCCATCCCTGCCCACAAGGTGTACAGTTCATTTTCAACACGGTGTCTAGTGAGCACCACTGCTGTTTGTTCACCCTTTGTCCCTCCATTTCTGTGTCAGTGTGATTTTTTTCCAGCTCAATCCCTTTCCTTGCAAATGAAATGACATAATATTATTCTTCCTGATAAATAAATCTCTCTGTGTGTGTATATGTGTGTGTGTGTGTGTGTGCATGCACCACATTTTCTCAATCCACTCATCAGTTGTAGGACATGTGGCCTGTCTCCATGATTTGGCTACAGTGAATAGTGCGGTGATGAACATGGTTGTGCAAGCACCATTACTATGTCCTGACTTACATTCTGTAAGAAATATGCCCAAGTGTGGTGTCATTGGACCACAGGCAGATCTAGTTCTAATTCTTTAAGGAATCCCCGTGCTGACTTCCATAGTGGCTGCACTAATGACCTTTCCACCAGGAGTGCATATTTAGCATCCCTTGCTACCATTTTGTTCTTTGTATTCCTGATGCTGGTTGTTGCAACTGGAGGGAGATAGAATCTCAGTGTTGGTTCGATTTGCATTTCCTGTGTAGCCAGAGATGTTGAGCACTTGTTCACTGATTTGCTGGCCATTTGTGCTTTTTCTTCCGACAACTGTTTGATTTAGTTTATGTGGCCATTTATTCATTTGGTTACTGATGCTTTGAGGGTTTAATTTTAAAGCTCCTTGTCTATATTCTGGCTATTAGGCCCTTGTCAGATGTATAGGTGGCAAAGAGTGTATCTCCATGCCTCTATCTCAGATTCTGAAGTCACAGGAGCGCATCACCACCCCAGGCCTAGGAGAAGCTTAGATCCACTCCGGAGCTCTGGCTTTGAGAAAGCACGCAGGTGGGGAGTTCAGTCAGTGACGCATGAGTGCATTTGAGGCATATGAATTCAGAAGGGGAAAAAAAAAGACTGCAGGTGGTTCTTGTTTGAAGAGCAAAGGGTTTAAACCAAGAGCTGGGGAGAAGGCACTGACTTTCCTGTCCTTGTGCGCAGGGTCACTTGTGCGCAGGGGTGGTTTTGAGGCTGGGCACCAGGTGATAGGGAAGGTTAGTGGGGTGAGCATGGGCTGCTGAAAACCAAAGAGCTGCCAGGACCAGGAACCAGGCGCTAGGAGCTCCCAGCCCCGAGCTGCTGAGGTCTTCCGATGGGCTCTGGTGGCGCTGTATAGCCTCCATATTGCACTTGTTCCTTGGAAAACGAGCTTGGCCTTGGAGCCAAAATAAAAAGAATCCCACAACTTGTTAACTCTGGGCTGTCTGCGCCCCCAAACCTCCAGGCAGACCTTGTACAAGCGCAGCAAGGCATTGCATCCAGACAGCCGGCTCACGGTGACTAATAGAGACCCCGCGGTAGGTTGGCAAGAAAAGTCTCTGGTAAGCAGTGTTACTTTCGTTTGCAGGTTGAATGACGCTCATTGTTAGCTCCTTTCGGGGAGCCAGGCTTCCTCTGTCCCCACAGAGCACTTCCCAGGGGCTCCCAGCATTGGAAATGCCGGCTGGCCGGGAGTCAGTCCCCTGGGGGCTCCCTGGTCTGTCCAGCCCCTGCTGCGGCACAGTCGGCCTTCGCCACTTGTTCATTTCCCAGCTTGGCAGTTCAGAGAGACGCATGCTGGCGGAAGCCCTGGATTCTAACGGCACTCCAAGTAGCCACTCGGGCCTCATGCGCTTGGCGGGTACAGACCGAGCCTCCACTGCCCACGGCCGCGGTGACTGTCTGGCTCCCTCCACCCCCAGTCTGGACAAGAAGGCTGTGCTTTTCCATTTGGTATCCTGGGAATTCGGTTCATTTTACCAAAGACAAGGGACGGAGTCTCTGGAATTATCCATTGGAAGAAAAATGCACCAGAGAGAAGAACTGCGGAAAGCGGCTCCCCACAGAGCCCTCGGGCTGCGGAAACCAGACTGGGGGACAGTCCGGGGTGCCCACGGCTCATCTCCAGGGGCGTGGGGTAGCAAGAAGGACTGCTGAAGTCTTAGGGTCTTGCCATAGTCTGAGGGGGGGAGCCTGCCCCTCCAGGGGTCCCGGCAATGCCCAGTGGGTAAGGATGGCTGGTCTCCAATCTCTCACCTAAATTCTGTGCAATCCAAATACAACTGTTGGGAAGCTTCTGGAGCCGGGGGAAGGCGAGCGAGGTGGGCGGCAATGGTGAAGGATGCGTTTAGTCATGTCCATGCTGGCTGGCGGGCAGGCTCGGCTTCGTCCAAATAGCAGCCGTGCAACGACCATAACAAATACCAGCAGTGCTGCAGTAACCACAGGGATGCCAGTGTCTTTCGTAGATGGATTTACCCTCCTTCAGACCTATGCTAACTAGAGGCACGGTGGGGTGACAGAGGAAGGTTATTTTCACTCTGTGTGTGTATGCATGTGTGTGTGCGCATGTTCACGTACACACGCATTCCCCAGTACAGGGGCTTGAACTCAGGGCCTGGGCGCTGTCTCTTAGCTTTTTCACTCAAGGTGGTGATCTACCACCTGAGCCACAGCTCCCCTTCTAGTTTTTTGGGTGGCTGATGAGAGATAAGAATCTCATGGAAGCTTGGAGCTGGTGGGTCATGCCTGTCATCCTAGCTACTCAGGAGACTGCGATGTGAGGACTGTGGTTCAAAGCCAGCCCCGTCAGGGAAGTCTGTGAGGCCCTTATCTCCAGTGAACCACTAGAAAACTGGAAGTGCCACTGTGGCTCCAAGTGCTAGAGAACTAGCCTTGAGAAAAAAGAGCTCAGGGACAGTGCCCAGGCCCCAAGTTCAAGCCCCACAGATGACAAACAAAGAGTCTCATGGCTGTTCCTGGCTGGGCTGGCTTCACACCTGGACCTGAGATCTCAGCCTCCTGAGTAGCTAGAATGACAGACGTGAGCTATGAGCCGCCAGTGCCCAGCAGTTTTTAGTCTTTGGAGGAACCTCCATACTGATTTCCATGCCGGTTGCACTAGTTTACATTCCCTCCAACAATGTATTAGGGGGTCCCCTCAACCCAGTATCCTCTCTAGCATTTGTTGCTATTTTTTTTTCTTGATGGATACCATTCTGACTGCAGTGAGACTGAATCTGGGTTTTGTTAGTTTGTTTGCTGGTTTGGGGGCTTGAACCTGGGGCCTGGGCACTGTCACTGAGTTCTTTTGCTCAAGGCTACTGCTCTACTACTTTAAGCCACGGCACGGCTTCCAGTTTTCTGGTGGCTAATTGGAGATAAGAGTCTCATGGACTTTCCTGCCTGGGCTGGCTTTGAACCTCAAGTCTCAGATTTCAGCCTCCTGAGTAGCTAGGATTACAAATGTGAGCTACTAGCACCCTGGCAAGAAGGAATCTTAGTGTGATTTTGATTTGCATTCCCTTTATAGCTTAGGATGTTGAATATTTCTTCATGTATCTATTAACCATTTGCATTTTGTCTGGTGAGAATTGTCTGTTTAGTTTGCCTGCCCATTTATCAGTTGGATTATTTGTTCTTTTGCTGTTTAATTTTTTAAGTTATTTGTATATTCTGGATATTATCCCCTTGTTTGTTGAATAGTATGGAAAGATATTCTCCCATTGCATGGTTTTTGACTCTTAATTCTGGTGATTCTATTGCTTGCAGAAACTCTTTAATTGGATGTAATCCCATTTTTTCAATTCTCACTCCCATCCTCTGGGCATCAGGAGTCCTATTCGGAAAATATTTTCCTATGTTTGTAACTTCCAGGGTTTTCCCAGTGTTGTCTTGTGGTAGATGTAAGGTCTGGGGTCTTACCTAGAGCTCTTTGTTCCATATGAAGTTGATTTGGGGAGATAGAGAGAGGTCCAATTTCAGCCTCTTGTTAAGTAGATGTCACCCAACTTCCCCAGCATCATTTGTTGAAGAGGCTGTCTTTTCTCCTGAGTATTTTTTTTGCTCCTTTTTCAATAATTAATTGGCTGCAATTGTGTAGTTCTATTCTTGGATCTTCTACACTGTTCTGTTGGTTTTCAGGTCTGTTTTCGTGCCAGTACCAAGCTGGTTTTGTTGCTATGGCTGTGTAGTATAATTTGAAGTCTGGTATTGTGATACCTCCACTGGTGCACTTTTTACTTAGAATTTTGTTTGCTATTTGAGGTATTTTATGCCTTCATATGAACTTTGGGTATTGCTTTCTGTAATTGTGAGGAATTCTATTGGGGTTTTGATGGTTGCTTTTAGCAGTGTGAACATTTTCACAATATTCACTCTTCCAGTCCATGGTCATGGGGGAGCTTTCTATCTTCTGATGTCTTCTTCAAGGCTTTTTAGTTTTCATTGTACAGGTCCTTCATTTTCTTGGTTAATACCCAGATATTTTATTGTTTTTTTAAAGTATTATGAATGGGATTGTTTTCCTGATTTCTTTTCCTGCCTGTTTATTGTTGACATATAGAAAAGCTACTGGTTTTTGAGTATTGACCTGGTGTCTTGCTACCTTCTCAAGAGTGTTTATCAGTTCTAGAAGTACAGGATCATGTCATCAGCAAGTAGGGATCATTTTACTTCTTGCTTCCTTACCTGAATCCTTTTATTTCTCCCTCCTGACTTATTTCTCTGGGAAAGAATTCTAGTACCATATTGAGTAAGAGTGAAGAGTGGCCACTCTTGTCTTACTTTTTACACTAGGGGGAAATTTTCCAGTTGTTCCCCATTTAACCTGCTGTTGGCTATAGGTTTTTCAGACATAGCTTTTATTAAATTCAGGCCTGTGCCTTCTATTCCTCGTTTCTCCTTTAGCCTTTGTCATAAGAGGATGTTGAATTTTGTCAAAGACTTTTTCTGCATTGGATAAGGTGGTCGTGTGATTTTTGTTCTCCATATGTTTATCTGATGTATTACACTTATTGATTTACATGTTGAACTACCCTTGCATCCCTGGGGTAAAACTGACCAGATCATACTGCATGACTTAACCAAAAAAGACCAGTGAGAGGGGAGGAACCATGGAAGAAAGTATGAGCGAAACTTCTTCTTCTAGGTAGAAGTAGAATATGAAACTAGAGGAGCTATGGGAAGGAATGCTTCTATCACTTGAGAGAGGGTACTACAAGGCAGGCATTGGGATTCAGGTATAATCCTTTCAGAGAAAAGGAAGAGAAGGAGAGGCAGAATACAAAATTGAGTGGTAAGGAGTAGCAGGCCTATGCCAGAAAGGAGAAGTTAAAAGGAAAATGGCCTTGGTCCAGTTTACAGAAAAGAAAAATGATACAGCTAAACAAAGCCAATGCTCAAAATAATCATACTGAAAAAGGACAAAGAGAGACTTCTCTCCATCAAGATATGACTTTAATAACTTTACTTGTTTGGGCTGGGAATATGGCCTAGTGGCAAGAGCGCTCGCCTCCCATACATGAAGCCCTGGGTTCAATTCCCCAGCACCACATATATAGAAAACAGCCAGAAGTGGCACTGTGGCTCAAGAGGTAGAGTGCTATCCTTGAGCAAAAAGAAGCCATGGACAGTGCTCAGGCCCTGAGTCCAAGGCTGGCAAAAATAATAATAATAATTTTACTTGTTTAATGGTCTATATGTGTATATTTGTATACAGACTTCTCTGCGGGGCGCAAGGGGTGTGACCCTGGGTGAGCTCAGAAGCCGTTACTCGAGGCAGGCCCTCTGGAGGCCAGGCTGATGGCGGATGCCTCCACTGATGGACGCACTAGGGAGTTGGAAGGCTGTTTCCTCTCATGCCTTGTACAACTCATGGGCGCCTCAGTTCCGTGGTGTCCTGTGGGTTGTTAGGCTGAGATTGCTCATTGTCTCTCGGCTTCTGGGAACACTTCCTCAAGACAGAGACTTTCTGTGGCTCTCTAAGATTTGAGGGGGACGTGGGGGTGTCTTAATCACCCCCAGCCTCTCACAGTGGAGTAGGCCCACCTCCCAGGTGCCTGTGCAGACAGTAGGGCCTGCCAGTTGCTTGCTTTCCCCACAAGTGACTCTGGGAGTCCCTCGTGGGCCTGGCTTGCTTGCTGCAGGGCTGCAGTCTCCCGTTCCCCTGCCACCAGCCGGGAGAGCTGCTCAGCGCCGCTGCTCTCCACCGCTCTCCGCAGGCTCTGCTTGCTTCTCCGCGGTTTCCCAGGCCCCCGGGGCCTCCCGCCATTTCTCCTGTCTCTGACTCTTTTCCTCCTCAGGATCTGGTCACCTTTGTGTCCCCTGGTTCCTCTCATCCACAGAGTGAAAGCGGGAAATGTTTCCAGTCTGTCAGCTTGCCCTTGGCTTGCTCATTTTTAATATATATATATATATATATATATATATATATATATATATATATATATATATATATACACACACACACACATATATAATTTTATTGCTATTATTAAGGTGTGGTACAGAGGGGATAACCACTCCGTACGTCAGGTAATGGGTTCACCTCTTCTGGGCTGGCTGACTTTTGAAGAAAAGCGTACAGTCAGTGCTTGGTGAATTGTTAGAACAATGAACTCATCCATGGCATTCCCTCATGCGCAGAAGCAGCTTGCCAAAGTGTGTTTCCCAGCCTCCACCACGAAACTCAGCCGCTTCCCTGCTCCCCAAACCACAGCCCCAAGGTGCGTGCATCCCCTGCTGTGTTTTTGCACACCTTCCTGTTTCCTCCTGGGTGAACCACCCTCCCCTCTGCACACACAGACGCACGGAGCTCTGCAGAGACTCAGGGCTGTTCTTCGGCAAGCTTGGGAACCTGTTCGGAGGGACTGGGGGGGCGGGGGGGGGGGGGGCGGGAATGCAGGTGAGCCTCGCTGGGTGGGCCTGAGCCCTTGCACGTGGGGAAGGGAGCGATCTGCCTCGGGCTAGGCATGTCAGCACAGCAGAGCACGGGGCGCCCTGGGGGGCCCTCTGCCAACTCCCCGGCCGCCCCTCCCTCCCGGCTCCACCCCAGGCTCCTCCCCGCCTCTCCCTGCCCAGCCCTGCGCTCCTCCGAGCTCGCCCTCCACCTCCCACTCACTCCCAACCCGGTCTACAGCAACTGTTATCTTCCCAGGGCTCCAGCTCAACAGCAACCCATTCTCCTCAGCAGAGAAAGCGCCATTCTTCAGCCCGGCCCACGGGGACAATAACATGCTTCTCAAGCATCAACCTGAATCCTACACGAACTTCTTCATCCTCACCACCGCCCGCTGAAGTCCATGCTGTCATTACCCCCTCGTAGAGGGGAGGAGACAGAGGGGCCTTGGCAAACCCCTTGCCCGCTGGCACACCTACTGCTGGGACGATCCAAGCTCAAGCCCTGACAGTCTGACAGCTCAGCCCACATTGGTGAAACTGGCATCGTTTGGCATTGGCGTCAGGAGCAATGAGAGCTTGTTAACAACGCCCACGTTCAGCCGGATGCCAGTGGCTCACACCTGTAACCCTGGTGACTCAGGAGGCTGAGATCTGAGGACACAGTTTGAAGCCAGCCGGGGCAGGAAAGTCCATGAGCCTCTCATCTCCAATGAACCACCAAAAAAGCTGGAAGGGGAGCTGTGGCTCCGGTGGTAGAGCCCTAACCTTGCGCAGAAGAACTCAGGACAGCACCCAGGCCCTAAGTTCAAGCTCCAGGACCGAAACAAAATAAGAGCCGAAGTTCAGGCCCTACCCCAGGCCTGCTGGATCGACACCCACCGTTACACAAGGTGATCCGCACGCCGGCAGTTCTGAGAAGCCCTGCTGTCCAGCCTGCGCTCGGAGCGCCGACGCCACGGTCCCCCCGGCCCCCCCCGGCCCCCTTCCCCAACAACTCAACAGCTTCGCTTCCTTTCTCCTCCCCCGGACCACAAACCCTGGGCTCCCATGTGTGCATAGCCTTGTGTGTGTTCACACACCCACCTGCTCAGCCCAGTTCCAGCGTGTGTACCCCACGGGCCACGCCCATCTCCACAGGTTCCCCTCACTACCTACCCCACCCCCCACCCCACCCCCGTCCCCTGTCCACTAAAGAGAGACGAGACCTCCAGAGGCCCTGCTACGCGTCCACACTTCCCAGGCTGCCTCTTGTCACTAAGTTGCCCTTGGCTATTTCCCCTTGTTTTGCACACACAGTCACAGGCACACTCGTGCTCAGGAGCACACACACCCTGTTTGTCTGCCGGTGCGTAGGACAGCTGGCCTCGAGCCCCCATCCAGCTCTGAGCCTGGGCCTCGCCCGGCCCCCAAGGAAGTCCTCAGCACACGACGCACGCGTGAAGCCCGCGAGCCCTGCCGTTTCCTCTCCCTTCCCACGCTCTCCTCTTTGACATGTGGCCCATTGGGCAGGATCCTAGCTCGCCTCTCCCGGGCCTTAGCACCTGCCCCCGTGGCCGGGAGAGGGCGGCAGGGGGCAGCGTGGGGCTGCCCGATGGGCCCAGCCTGGCCTGTGCACGGATTCCAGGGACCAGGCGGGAGATGGCAAGGGCGTGGGGCTGGCTAGCCCGGGGCTCTCTGCCTCCACCACTGCCCGTGGGGCTGCCCCCCCCCCTTTGAGCTTCAGCTTTCTGGACTGGGAGACCAACAAGCACCCCACTGGCTGCTGTGGAAAGGAGAGGAAACGCAACAAGACAGATGAGAAGTGGCGCTGTGGCTCAGATGGTAGAGCACCCAAGGACAGTGCCGAGGCCCAGAGCTCCAGCCCCGTGAGGGGCAAACAAAACAAAGCAGAAAAAACCAGCGACCCAAGAGAGGTACATGTTTAGCCAATCGTGATGCAGGAGGATTCTGGACAAGCAGATTGGACCACTCGGAGCGAGCATCAAGGCGAGGCAGCCGGTAGCTAGAGGAGGCTCCGCCCCGCCCATGGCCGGGCCTTTCCCGAGCTCCTATCTTTGGACTAACAGAGACAGGGCAGTGCCTGGAGGGAAAAGGACGAGGATTCCAAGCCCAAGTGGAACCCAACACATCCTGGGATGATCTGTCCTGCTCCCTCTCAGCAAAAAGGGTGTGAATTGCCCCCTTCAGGCGTTGAGGGCCCCGGGCATCCTAGAGAACACGCTAGAGCCCATCATGTTCCTGCTGTTGAACAGAAAACAAAAAAAGTGCTGTCATTCCCACACCTGCCTCCTCTGCCACAGTATCAAAGAGGCAGACAGACACACAGACACACAGACAAGCAGGCAGACACAGCAGATGGGCAGGCAGGCAGGCAGACAGACAAGCAGACACAGACACAGACCGGCAGGCAGGCAGAGAGGCAGACACACAGACAAGCAGACACAGACAGGCAGACACACAGACACACAGACACACAGACAAGCAGACACAGACAGACAGGCAGGCAGACAGACAGACACAGACAGGCAGGCAGACAGACAGACACAGACAGGCAGGCAGGCAGGCAGACAAGCAGACACAGACACAGACCGGCAGGCAGGCAGAGAGGCAGACACACAGACAAGCAGACACAGACAGACAGGCAGGCAGACACACAGACAAGCAGACACAGACAGGCAGGCAGGCAGCACACAGACACACAGACAGACAAGCAGACAGACAGGCAAGCAGGCAGGCAGGCAGACACACAGGCAGACAGACACACAGACAAGCAGACACAGACAGGCAGGCAGGCAGCACACAGACACACAGACAGACAAGCAGACAGACAGGCAGGCAGGCAGACACACAGACAGACAGACACACAGACAGACAGACACACAGACACAGACAGACAAGCCGACACAGACAGGCAGGCAGGCAGACACACAGACAGACAGACAGACACACAAACAGACAGGCAGGCAGGTAGGCAGAGAAACAATCCTGTACCAAAGAGGCACACGCATGTTGACCAACACCAGTAGGAACACTATGCACAGTGGGGTTATGACTGGGGATCCCGAATACCACAGACCCTCCGAGTGTCAGCTAAGGGGTCAGCACTGTCAGCACCTAGCCTTACCCTTCACACACACACACACACACACACACACACACACTCACACACACGGGCACCCCCATACATTGTCTCTTTAGCCTGAGGGTAGGGGCAGGTATATCAGTCAACATTCAGTCGTGGCCTAAGCAGGTGGGCGGTGCCCTCCCTCTCTCCCACCCACGTGCAGGGAGCCGGAGTGCAGTGGTCCTGCTGGGGGGGGGGCAGTTGCCATGGAGATGGGAGCTGGAGATGCTGGGCTGGGAGGCAGGCCCCGCGTGGGCGTCTGAACACCACACAGCCACGGATCTTGGGGAGGGGGGGTGTTGGAGGCTCAGTGTTAGGAACAGGGCTCCGGGCGGGGCCCGGGGAGCTGTGGAATGACCACGGCCCAGTCCCCACTCCTGTGGGGGGGACTATGTTGAGGCACGGCTAGGGCAGAGCCCCCCAGAGAAGGTGGGCAGGAGCTGGGCTTAGGGGAACAGAAGCGCCCCTCCTCCGCGGGCCAGGGCGACGGCGTGACAGCAGAGAGCCACTTCCTGCCGTCGTCTGAACCCTAAGCCACCCGCCTGGCATGGCTGCGCCTTGGTCTTCGCCCCTGTGACAGGGCCGGAGAGCCCCGGGGGAACACCTGCGAGCTGGATGACACCGCTGCAAGCCCGCTGGGGCCCTCCGCGCGCCGGGCCTCTGTGGACGAGGCCGAGGAGGCTGTGCCCTGTTTCCACCAGGCGAGACAGCGCCAGGGAGCACCGATGCTCCGACGAGCACCCTGAGTGCCCCGCACGGGGAGACGGGAGGCAAGCCAAGCGGCACAGGCCTCCGGCAGGGAGACAAACCACCGCCTTCTGAGCAGCCTGCAAATCCGTGCCGACCCACTTCCCCTGCACGAGAAACCGAGGCAGCGCGCGGCTGCTCCGCCCGCGTCACAGTCACTCCGGAGGCTGAGGCCTGAGGAGCCCGGCTCGAGGCCAACCCCGAGCAGAAAAGGCCGATCAACCAGCAAAAAGCCGGACGCGGAGCTGGGGCTCGAGCGAGAGCTGGAGGCCCCGCGTGAAAGCCCCGGTCGCAGCACGGGCGTGCGCACACACACAGAACATGATGACTTCCCCGGTTCACAGCCTCCGCATGGGGGTGGGGCTGACGTCCGCTCCGCACGCTGTGACTCTGGGCTGGGGGTGGGGGGGGGGAGGGGCACCGGCCACGCCCGGAGATCGCCGCGCAGGGGAGGGAGGGCCACCCTTCTCCCCGCCTTACTCCCCAGCACTCGCAGGCCCAGGCCGGGGACAGACATGGAACGGACAGGCGGGCCTGCCCGGAGGGCTCTGGGGGCCCCGCGAGCCCGCGGAGGCTGCGATGGTCCGGGGGACCCGCGGTGGGCCCCGAGGCAGCAGGGGAAGGGAGGCGAGGCAGTGCCCGCCACGCTGACCGGCGTCTCTCGAGGTCTCTACGGAAATGTGTGCTCGGGTGGGCGGGGGGGGGGGGGGAATCCTGTCTGTTGTCATAGCAACTCAACGTCTTCCTTCTTGAACGGAGTCCTCAGAGAGGATCTCAGGAATGCCAGGGAAGTACGGCCCCTCAAATGGAGGGGACCATCCTGCGCCCCGGCCTTGCGACAGCCCCCCCCCCGCCCCCCAGCCAGAGTCATTCTGGGTCTAGAAATGCAGAAATCCACCCCGCGGGGCCCAGAGCTCAAGGCGCCTGGATTCCGGGGAGCCACGGTGGCAGCTGCCTTGGCTGTCTCCGCGCTGAGGGTCTCAGAGACCCCTGGGTCCTCTGCGGGGCGCCCGTCCACCCCACAAAGGAGAACACGGGGTCCCGGGAGGGCGGGAGCGGCGGGGTGCAGGTGAGCGAGGGAGGGGCGGTGCGCCCCCAGGCTCGGCTCACCAAGCGCAAGGTGCTTTGATAACTGACCTGAATCAATCATTTATGTCTGGATTTTAATCATGTAAAGGCCTCGTGCCATTGGCATCTCATCCGGAAGAGAAGCGCTCTTCTTCCTCTTTAAACAGCTCTTCCGAAGCACGAGTGGGAGCAAAGGCCAGGACACAGGCCTTCGAGATCCTCCGGCCGGGACGGACGCCAGGGCCGCGAGGCTCCGTCCCTAGAAGCGGCGTCCATGCCAGCCTCCCGCCCTCCCTCACGGTCCCCCCGAACCCGCCGGCTGCCCCGGCCCCACCTCCTCCTGGGCACAGGGTCACGACACGGGTCACGACACGGGCGACAGACGTCAGCAAGCCCCTTCCCGGTCCCCAGTCCTAACACACCACAAATCTGCCCCTCAGGGGACACGAGTGCCATCAGGGAGCAAGGACCGGAGCCCACTCTCCCCGCATAACCTCTGGAAGGCCTCCCCCAGAATGCCGTCCACCCCGCTCTGCATACCCCCATGCCATGCCGTGTGGCCCCATGTCAGACTGTGTCACCCACGGTGTCCCGTGCCGGCCCATGGGTCCTGTCGTCCTGCGTCGTCCTATACCGTCACACGTGGCCAGCTTCCTTCCCAGGGGACGTCAGCCATGAAGACGCCCCTAAAGGCTGTGGTCCCTCGAGCAGGCCCTAAGCCTCCGCCCAGCCCCCTGCCCCCCCCCCAGCTGCCCTAGGGGCGCTGCACTTCTCTGATTCATTTCTGTCACCAAGCTCCCTGGTCCTAAACAGTCGAGGAAGTAAACAGCATTGAGTAACGTGTCCAAAACCACCGAGGAAGAGATGGGATGGAGGCAAACCCCACACACCCTCCCGCTTCCACAGCGATGGGGGGAGCCCGCCCCCTCATCCTCGGCAAGGAAACCTGGACCGTGGTTGGGTGTGCGGCCCGCTGTGTTTGACATGCCTTGGCCTGGGAGGGCTTTGACTCCACCTCTCTGCCTGTGTGTGTGTGTGTGTGTGTATGTGTGTGCACATAAAAACACCACTCTTGTACAAGAACACCAGTGAGGTCTGAATAGGCTCCCCGCTCCACTATGTCCTTCTCTTTTGTCTTTGGGGGCTACTGATGTTTGAACTCAAGGCTTTGAACTTGCTGGGCAGGTGCTCTGCCATTTGAACCACGCCTCTGGTTCTTTTTGCTTTTTTTTTTTTTACTTATTTTTCAAACATGGTCTCTAGTTTTTGCCCAGGCTGACCTGGACCCCAATGCCCCTATTTACACTGCTGACATGTCGGGCTTAGGCCTCCACAGCTTATTGGTTGAGTGGGGGTGGGGGGGTGAACTTTTGCCCAGGTTGGCCTTGAACCTCGATCCTCCCATGTCGCTGGGATTACCGGTGTGAGCCACTGTACCTTGCCGAGTATGATTTCATCTCGACTAATCACATCCTCAATGGCCCTATTTCCAAGAAAGGTCACCGTCAGAACTACCAGGGGTCCGGAGGTGCGCGGCGGGTTCCGGAATCTCGGTGGGAAGAGCAGGCCTCTTTGAAGTGCCGTGGCAAACAGCAGCCTGCATCCCGGAGACATGTCCAACACATTCCCTACTACCGACAAAGGACATCCTGAAGACATGTCCAACACGTTCCCTACTACCGACAAAGGACATCCTGAAGACATGTCCAACACGTTCCCTACTACCGACAAAGGACATCCTGAAGACATGTCCAACACGTTCCCTACTACCGACAAAGGACGCGCAGCCCCTTCGGGGAGCCGAGCGGGGAGGGGTGGGGAGGGGTGGGCACAGCTGCAGATGGGCAGAGAAGGAGCAGGTATGATCTCCCCAGCCTGGGGGGGGTAGCTGAAAGGTGAGGCCCCCCGAAGGGAGCGGGCAGGGGTGGAGGCGACTCTCCCTAGCCATGACGAGGTGTTGAACAGTACTGAGATGCGAGTATTTCGTCTAAATGATGCCCAAGGTCTCTGACTCGGTGTTTGGAGGCTGTGCCAAGCTGCAATGTGGTGCTGTTTGGTTAGGGCTGCATCTGCTCAGCTCTGTGATCCAAGGTGCTAAGGCTCTGTGATCTGGGGTGCTCAGGTCTGTGATCTGGGGTGCTCAGCTCTGATCTGGGGTGCTCAGGCTCTGTGATCCAGGGTGCTCAGCTCTGTGACTTCGGGTGCTCAGCTCTGTGATCTAGGGTGCTCAGCACTGTGATCCGGGGTGCTCAGGCTCTGTGATCTGGGGTGCTCAGCTCTGTGATCTGGGGTGCTCAGCTCTGTGATCTGGGGTGCTCAGCTCTGTGATGCGGGGTGCTCAGCTCTGTGATCCAGGGTGCTCAGCTCTGATCTGGGGTGTTCAGGCTCTGTGATCCGGGGTGCTCAGCTTTGTGACCTGGGGTGTTCAGTCTGTGATCCAGGGTACTCAGGCTCTGTGATCTGGGGTGCTCAGCTCTGTGATCTGGGGTGCTCAGGCTCTGTGACTTCAGGTGCTCAGCCCTGTGTTCTGGGGTGCTTAGCTCTGATCTGGGGTGCTCAGGCTCTTTGATCCGGGGTACTCAGCTCTGTGTTCTGGGCTGCTCAGCTCTGTGATATAGGGTGCTCAGGCTCTGTGATCCGGGGTGCTCAGGCTCTATGATCTGGGGTGCTCAGGCTCTGTGATCCGGGGTGCTCAGGCTCTATGATCTGGGGTGCTCAGGCTCTATGATCTGGGGTGCTCAGGCTCTTTGATCCGAGGTGCTCAGCTCTGTGTTCTGGGGTGCTCAGCTCTGATCTGGGGTGCTCAGGCTCTGTGATCCAGGGTACTCAGCTCTGTGATCCGGGGTGCTCAGGCTCTGTCATCCGGGGTGCTCAGCTCTGTGATCCTGGGTGCTCAGCCTCTTACTCTCAGGTGCTCAGCTCTGTGATCTGGGGTACTCAGCTCTGTGATCTGGGGTGCTCAGCTCTGATCTGGGGTGCCCAGCTTTGTGATCCAGGGTGCTCAGCTCTGATCTGGGGTGCTCGGGCTCTGTGGTCAGAGTGCTCAGCTCTGTGATCTGTGATGTTCAGCACTGTGATCCGGGGTGCTCAGGCTCTGTGATCCGGGGTGCTCAGCTCTGTGATCTGCGGTGCTCAGCTCTGTGATCTGGTGTGCTCAGCTCTGTGATCTGGGGTGCTCAGCTCTGTGATCTGGGTGCTCGGGCTCTGTGATCCGGGGTGCTCAGCTCTGTGACCTGGGGTGCTCAGGCTCTATGATATAGGGTGCTCAGCTCTGTGACCTGGGGTGCTCAGGCTCTGTGATCTGGGGTGCTTGGGCTCTGTGATCCAGGGTGCTCAGGCTCTGTGATCTGGGGTGCTCTGCTCTGTGATCCGGGGTGCTCAGCTCTGATCTGGGGTGCTCAGCTCTGTGATCTGGGTGCTTGGACTCTGTGATCCAGGGTGCTCAGGCTCTATGATCCGGGGTGCTCAGCTCTGTGACCTGGGGTGCTCAGCTCTGTGATCTGGGGTGCTCGGGCTCTGTGATCTGGGGTGCTCTGCTCTGTGATCCGGGGTGCTCAGCTCTGATCTGGGGTGCTCAGCTCTGTGATCTGGGTGCTTGGACTCTGTGATCCAGGGTGCTCAGGCTCTATGATCCGGGGTGCTCAGCTCTGTGACCTGGGGTGCTCAGGCTCTGTCATCCGGGGTGCTCAGCTCTGTGATCAGGGGTGCTCAGCTCTGTGATCCAGGGTGCTCGGGCTCTGTGATCTGGGGTGCTCTGCTCTGTGATCCGGGGTGCTCAGCTCTGATCTGGGGTGCTCAGCTCTGTGATCTGGGGTGCTCAGCTCTGATCTGGGGTGCTCAGCTCTGTGATCCTGGGGGCTCGGGCTCTGTGATCTGGGGTGCTCAGCTCTGATCTGGGGTGCTCAGCTTTGTGACCTGGGGTGCTCAACTCTGTGATCCGGGGTGCTCAGCTCTGATCTGGGGTGCTCAGGCTCTGTGATCTGGGGTGCTCAGGCTCTGTGACTTCAGGTGCTCAGCTCTATGTTCTGGGGTGCTCAGCTCTGATCTGGGGTGCTCAGGCTCTTTGATCCGAGGTGCTCAGCTCTGTGTTCTGGGGTGCTCAGCTCTGATCTGGGGTGATCAGGCTCTGTGATCCAGGGTACTCAGCTCTGTGATCTGGGGTGCTCAGCTCTGTGATCTGGGGTGCTCAGCTCTGTGATCCTGGGTGCTCAGCCTCTTACTCTCAGGTGCTCAGCTCTGTGATCTGGGGTACTCAGCTCTGTGATCTGGGGTGCTCAGCTCTGATCTGGGGTGCTCAGCTCTGTGATCTGGGGTGCTCAGCTCTGTGATCTGGGTGCTCGGGCTCTGTGATCCGGGGTGCTCAGCTCTGTGACCTGGGGTGCTCAGGCTCTATGATATAGGGTGCTCAGCTCTGTGACCTGGGGTGCTCAGGCTCTGTGATCTGGGGTGCTTGGGCTCTGTGATCCAGGGTGCTCAGGCTCTGTGATCTGGGGTGCTCTGCTCTGTGATCCGGGGTGCTCAGCTCTGATCTGGGGTGCTCAGCTCTGTGATCTGGGTGCTTGGACTCTGTGATCCAGGGTGCTCAGGCTCTATGATCCGGGGTGCTCAGCTCTGTGACCTGGGGTGCTCAGCTCTGTGATCTGGGGTGCTCGGGCTCTGTGATCTGGGGTGCTCTGCTCTGTGATCCGGGGTGCTCAGCTCTGATCTGGGGTGCTCAGCTCTGTGATCTGGGTGCTTGGACTCTGTGATCCAGGGTGCTCAGGCTCTATGATCCGGGGTGCTCAGCTCTGTGACCTGGGGTGCTCAGGCTCTGTCATCCGGGGTGCTCAGCTCTGTGATCAGGGGTGCTCAGCTCTGTGATCCAGGGTGCTCGGGCTCTGTGATCTGGGGTGCTCTGCTCTGTGATCCGGGGTGCTCAGCTCTGATCTGGGGTGCTCAGCTCTGTGATCTGGGGTGCTCAGCTCTGATCTGGGGTGCTCAGCTCTGTGATCCTGGGGGCTCGGGCTCTGTGATCTGGGGTGCTCAGCTCTGATCTGGGGTGCTCAGCTTTGTGACCTGGGGTGCTCAACTCTGTGATCCGGGGTGCTCAGCTCTGATCTGGGGTGCTCAGGCTCTGTGATCTGGGGTGCTCAGGCTCTGTGACTTCAGGTGCTCAGCTCTATGTTCTGGGGTGCTCAGCTCTGATCTGGGGTGCTCAGGCTCTTTGATCCGAGGTGCTCAGCTCTGTGTTCTGGGGTGCTCAGCTCTGATCTGGGGTGATCAGGCTCTGTGATCCAGGGTACTCAGCTCTGTGATCTGGGGTGCTCAGCTCTGTGATCTGGGGTGCTCAGCTCTGTGATCCTGGGTGCTCAGCCTCTTACTCTCAGGTGCTCAGCTCTGTGATCTGGGGTACTCAGCTCTGTGATCTGGGGTGCTCAGCTCTGATCTGGGGTGCTCTGCTCTGTGATCCGGGGTGCTCTGCTCTGTGATCTGGGTGCTTGGGCTCTGTGATCCGGGGTGCTCAGCTCTGTGACCTGGGGTGCTCAGGCTCTGTGATATAGGGTGCTCAGCTCTGTGACCTGGGGTGCTCAGGCTCTGTGATCTGGGGTGCTTGGGCTCTGTGATCCAGGGTGCTCGGGCTCTGTGATCTGGGGTGATCAGGCTCTGTGATCTGGGGTGCTCTGCTCTGTGATCCGGGGTGCTCAGCTCTGATCTGGGGTGCTCAGCTCTGTGATCTGGGGTGCTCAGCTCTGATCTGGGGTGCTCAGGCTCTATGATCTGGGGTGCTCAGGCTCTGTGACTTCAGGTGCTCAGCTCTGTGTTCTGGGGTGCTCAGCTCTGTGTTCTGGGGTGCTCAGCTCTGATCTGGGGTGCTCAGGCTCTTTGATCCGAGGTGCTCAGCTCTGTGTTCTGGGGTGCTCAGCTCTGATCTGGGGTGATCAGGCTCTGTGATCCAGGGTACTCAGCTCTGTGATCTGGGGTGCTCAGCTCTGTCATCTGGGGTGCTCAGGCTCTGTGATCTGGGGTGCTCAGCACTGTGATCCGGGGTGCTCAGCACTGTGATCCGGGGTGCTCAGCTCTGTGATCCGGGGTGCTCAGGCTCTGTGATCCTGGGTGCTCGGGCTCTGTGATCCAGGGTGCTCAGGCTCTGTAATCTGGGGTGCTCAGCTCTGATCTGGGGTGCTCAGCTCTGTGATCTGGGGTGCTCGGGCTCTGTGATCTGGGGTGCTCAGCTCTGATCTGGGGTGCTCAGCTCTGTGATCTGGGGTGCTCGGGCTCTGTGATCTGGGGTGCTCAGGTCTGTGATCCGGGGTGCTCTGCCTCTTACTCTTAGGTGCTATGGTGATGCTACGCTGGCTCCTGCCAGCCCCCGGCCCAGGACTTCTTCAGAGCTCCATATTTGTTTCCTTCCTTTCTCTATTCCCAGACAGGTCCAGCCCTAGACCTGCTTTGTGTGCAGAGCTTGCGTTGTCCTTGTTAAAGCAGCTGTCAGCAAGCTCTGTCCCCTCATGGCTTGTGTAAATACCTGTGCTCAGGGACACCTCTGCTTTCAGAGCGAGCTTCTCCTGGGCCCGGCAGCTCCTGACTAGGAGGATGGGCTGGCCCAGACAGGTTGAACAAAAACATCTGGATGGAGGGCTGTTCGTGTCGCATTGCTCTGGCCTATGATGTGACCTGTGCACGCGCTCCTCCCCCTCGGGGCCTCAGAGTGCCTGTCGGTCCTCCCACTGCTTCGTCCTTTGTCACTCAGAGCCTCTGGCCTGACACTTCGGTGTCACTTCACTGTGAGGCAGGCCTACCCTGGACACACCCCTTGGTCAGGTGGTCAGGTTGAGTGACAGGTGCGGCTGTGAGCCCGATGTGCGCCCTGTGTGTGCCTGGGTAGGATCCGTGCGCTCTGGGGCTTCCTGGAGCCAGGAGCTTATTCGCGGGGCCCTCGTTCTTGCCGCCATGCGTGCACGCGCTGGGTGGGTGGCTCTGCCTGCCAGATAAACTTTCCAGTTACCAGGACTGACGCCTCATCTGGACCCAGGAATCCCATCTGCATCTTTGTGCGGAGCTCCCTCTTGGGGGGACTCATTGGAAGGGCCGGTGGGCGAGGGGTTTGAAGGTCGGGCAGGGCATACATCATAAGGAGATCCATGTCTTATTGGGGTCCCCGTAACCACGTCTGCTGCCCTGGAGTCACGGATATTCTGTTTTGGGGGCCAATTTCCTTTGGTTTCTAAATAAGCAGTCTTTAGAGAAAGAAAGCCAGCCCAACTTGGGGGCCCACGCTGCATTGTGGGGCACACAGAAGCACACATTCCTGACAGTACAGGATATGATATGCCCAAGGGAGGCAATGTTCCTGTTGACAGCTGTTGCCATGGTAACAGCAGCATCAGCCCAGGCTGCAAACAAGAAGCAGCAGCTGGCTCTCCTTACTCACCTTGGAAATCAGCAAGAAACAGATTCAATTTTCCTAGAACTACAGGTGCGAGCTGCGAAACTCTTTCCTCCTCCGCCTCTGCCTCCTCCTCCTGCAGCCCTTCGGGGGCTGGGAATTTAGGAATCCAGGTTCTCATGGCTGCACTGACATTCCTCATTAGTGTTCCTGGAGGGTGGGAGGGAGGAAGGGGAAACATCTCCTCTCCCCTTCCCCCACTCCTGGCTACTCAGAGGGCTGGAAAAGCCTTCCGGGAATAGCAGTGCCCTCTGGGAAGCCCACAGACAAGCAGCTAACTTTGAACCTTTCCTTTTTCCCCCCAAGGGAAAACCTTTACTTTGACTGCTCAAAATTTAGGTGTATTTACACAGCCAATAATATCCTAGGCAGAATGACCAAAATGCAAAAGGAACTAAAAACAAGAAAGGAATGGTGGTCTATAATAATCCTCTAATCTGTGAATTGGCTGTTGAGCTAATAAAAGTTAGAGTACGTTTCAGCCAGAAGAAGGTGGCTTTTGGAGTTTGGATGTTTTGCTTTGAAGGTTTGTGAAAATCTTGTGAGATAAACAATCATGCAGTGTTTTGCCGGTCTTGCAACAGCTCCTAGCACACCCAAGTCATAGAAGTAGTCTCTATCCCACCCTGAGAAAGTTGGTACGGTTTTAGTTTACCCAGTGATGGACCTTTCATTCCAATCAAAACCAAAGAGGAAGTCGGGTACTGGGGGCTCACGGCTGCACTCCTAGCTACTCAGGAGACTGAGATCTGAGGATCACAGTTCAAAGCCAGCCCAGGCAGGAGAGTCCATGAGACTCTTTTTTTTTTTTTTTTTTTTTTTTTTGGCCAGTCCCTCACACGACTGCTGCCTCTACTTCGGCTCCTCTGCCGCCTTCTCCGTCTCCTCTTCCTGCTGCCTGCTCAGCCCACTCTACTAATGGTAAAAACCAAAAGTAGGCAGGAAAAGACCACTTGAGGAAATCCCTTCCTCCCTCCCTCCCTCCCTCCCTCCCTTCCTCCCTTCCTTTCTTCCTTCCTTCTTCCTTCCTTCCTTCCTCCCTCCCTCCCTCCATCCCTCCCTCTCTCCCTATCTCCCTTCCTTCCTTTTCTTTTTTTTGGCTAGTACTGGTCCTTGGACTCAGGGCCTGAGCGCTGTCCCAGGCTTCTTTTTTGCTCAAGGCCAGTACTCTACCACTTGAGCCACAGCACCATTTCTGGCCTTTTCTGTTTATGTGGTGCTGAGGGATCGAACCCAGGGCTTCATGTATGCAAGGCAAGCACTCTTGCCACTAGGCCATATTCCCAGCTCCGAGGAAAGCCTTTTCTTGAGGCTAGCATCGTAACACCAGGGAGCAGCACAGGAAGGTGTCTCTCAAGTGACCCTGTCTGTAGTGTCCAATTGACCACAGCTGACCACGTGGAGACGCCCAAACAAGGGCTCAGCCCCCTGCACAGCCCCATTAGTGATCTGAGGAGGGGAGGCCTAGCTCCACCCTGAGATGTGCTCTGTCATTGCCCACACAAGCATTGATCCTGGGGGAAAGAGGACGGGCTGACACATCCTGCCCCCTCCTCCGACATCTCTTAGCCCTCCAGAAAATCCCATTGGCCAAGCCAGGGCCCCTTGCCACCTAAAAACACATCAGAGCACCCATCGGGTGGGTGTGGTAGGGAGCCACATCTTCTGACAGAAGTCAACCTGCCTGCAAGGGCACAGATCCCTGCATCCTTCCTGAAAGGGCCCTCCCTCTCTCTCTAGCTCCTCCCCGAATCTCCTCACCGTCCACCCTCCACCCCTGCCCTTCCTTCCCTAAATGTCTGCTCACTAGGGTGGGCACAGCCAAAGACCAAAAGGCCTCCCCAAAGATGCTTACTGATGCTTTAAACACGCCCTCCAAGAACCACCGGAGTCACAAGAGACACGAAAGGTAAGACTCGTCTCAGCCAGGCAAAATTTACTTCTGCAGGAAGGGGCACCCAGACCAGGCAGGCTTCTGCCCTATTCATCCCTAACACAGCAGGCCCCGCCCCTCTGCTCTGATTGGTCGAGCTCAGGTTCACAATCTGCTCCTGATTGGCTGGTTTGAATAGGGTAACATGTATTTGCAAGTGGTGACTTTGAAATAGGCTCAAGAGTTCACAAGTCATCTCAAAATATACCCTTGCCCTCTGCTAGTTCTTAAACAATCTGAGGTGTCTTAATTCTATCTTGAAAAGAACCCATTTTAAGATAAAAACCTTGGATTTCCAAAATCCTTTCTTATACCAAAGCAGTTCCTCCAAAGCAGAGCCACCAGGCCAAAGCAACAACTTTGAAGCGACACGCTTTGCCAGAAAAGACAGTGTTTCTCACTCTCACCAGCCTGCTTTTCAGTGAGGAGGAACTAGGAGAATCCCTGTGGGGTGGGCAGTTTTCTCCACAGGAGGGTGGTTTGCCCTGCCAGGCTCTACTCTTCCTTTTCTAGGCGGGGATGGGGTGGGGTGGGGTTCAGCCTCTCTTCATCAAGACGCTATCAATCAGCCCTGTCCTTCTGGAACCCTAGGTGATTCAAGGTGACTGCTCAGAGCAAAGACAGATGTAAACTGAAGGCAGAGATGCCAAGCTTTTCTCCCATGTCCAGTTAACTCACGGGGCCAAATATAAGAAATTGATGCTTCTAAATACCTGGAATATATATATATATATATATATATATATATATATATATATATATATATATACACATCTGCAATAAATAAATTAATGAATCCATGTGTGGACCAGATCCTCCCAGGGCCCTTTTTGGTGGTCAGATCCTACATTATGAGATCTGGGACCTTACCTCTGTCCCGGTAGGATTCACCTCCCAGGGCTCCGAGAGGGAGGACCGGCTGAAGCCATGGGTATCCAGGGCAGGACCTCTGCCCTGTGCGAGAAACTGTGGGGAAAGGGTGGAGAACATTGTTCAACAACAGCCACAACCCAAGGGACAGCCCTTCGTCTCGTTTTGGTCGCCTCCGACCAGAGCAAGAAGTCAAAAGAATAAATAAGTACAAATTATAAATACAAGTAAGTACAAAGAATAAATAAATCCAGAGCTGGGGATATGACCTAATGGCAAGAGAGCTTGCCTTGCATACATGAAGCCCTGGGTTCGATTCCCCAGTACCACATATACAGAAAATGGCCAGAGGTGGCGCTGTGGCTAAAGTGGCAGAGTACTAGCCTTGAGCAAGAAGAAGCCAGGGACAGTGCTCAGGCCCTGAGTCCAAGGCCCAGGACTGCCCCCCCCAAAAAAAAGATCCCTTCCTGTGGATAAAACTGATTTATGACTGGAAATAAATGAACTTTAAAAAAAGGATAAATAAATCCAAATACCTATATAATAACAAGACCAAAAGGACTCCTAAGAAAAGTCGTCTCGGCCCCTGGAGCAGAATTTGTAAAGGGGAGAACTGTCTTTATTTGGGAAACTTCGTGAACTGGCCCCAGGGCCTCTGGGGGTCGGGAGCTGCTCGGAGGAGCCAGGAAGCACTCCACTGCTTCTGATCCTAAATGGGGGCAAGGACTGGGGGGGGGGGGTTGCCCCCAGAGATGAAGATAGGGAAGAGAGGCAGGAAGGGAGTAGGAACCTGGAACTGGAACTGAGAAGACTGTGTGGGGAGGGAGGACCCTGTGAGGTTCCCCCCCCCCCCCCCCCGCCGCCCCAAGCTCCATGCAGATGCCCCCCACCTGTTTAAGTCTGCGCTCAGTACCTGGGTTACCTAGGTAACCGGCACACCTGGAGGCGGTTACCTCCCCCTTCTCTGAGGTCACATCCAGCCCACCTGGCCACCCCCCCACCCCCACCCCTGGCCCGGGATAAGGCAGGGCCCTCTGTGGTCCAGCCCTTCTCTCGGGCCATGCATCACCTCAGCCACAGGCCAGCAGTTCGGGAATAACCTTCTCTCCTGCCTGAGTCCTGTGTGGTGTTCTCCTTTATCAGCTACCTCCTTTAATAAACCTTACCGACCCCGGGGTTGGAACAGCTCATGCAGTCTCGTGTGGAAAGACTTCTCACCGGGGAGGCAGAGAGGAGCAGGGATTTGCCTGGGAGTCTTGCAAACTTGAGGCTAGAGAGGCCCTGGAGCAGGAAAGGCTGAGAAGGGCGGTCAGGGCTGGGGGGTCAGGGCTGGGGGGGGTCAGGGCTGGATGGCAGCCTGGGCGGTCAGGGCTGGGGGGTCAGGGCTGGGCGATCAGTGCTGGAGGGTCAGGGCTGGGGGGGGTCAGGGCTGGGCGGTGGGGGACACCTGGCATCTGCTTCACACTGAACTCCCCACCACAGCAGGCCCGGGACAGCCTGCCCCTTCCTGGCCGTTCCAGGATGGTATTGGTACTTCCAAAATGGAGGAAGGGGGGCCGCTTGCACTTCGGGGCTTTCCCGGGCCCCTCCGTGCTGGGGATCTGCTTCCTCCTCCCAGCCCAGCTGCCTGAGCCCAAAATAAACTCACAGTAAGGTTGCCAGCGGCTCCCCAGCTAAACATAGGCCAGCGTGACTGCAGCAGATCTGAGCGAAGGAGCCCGGGATCCGCGCTGCCCGGTGGGTCAGTGACACAGGAGGGCCCGGCTCAGCCCACGAGGTCGGGTACACGGCTGCTCACCGCCGTGAGAAGAGGTGGCTAAGTAGCCAGCCTAATAAAGCACACCTGGGCAGCCAGGCTCCACCCTCCGGGTCTGGCCCAATCTGCTGTTCCCCATTCCGAGCCAGGAAAAGGGTGAGCGGCTCCTCCGCCCTCTGAGCCTCACTCTCCTCCCCGCTGCGGTGGAAACCTGACCTGCAAGGGCTCGGGAAGCGGGGAGCTGCTGGGCTGACCAGCGGGCAAGCCGAGGCCCAGAGGGAGGCCAGCCTGCTTCCGGGACAAGCAGCCCTGTGTCCTTTACTGAACTCTCACCCGAACCTGTGCTCTCTCCTCCACTTTCCAGAACAACGTCCCCTCTCCCTTCTGGTTTGACCTTGACGATCACCAAGGTGACCACAGACCCTAAACTAGGCCCGCCACGCACCCGCCTCAGCCCACCTAGTTCTTCAGTGCCATCTCCCTGAGACCCCACTTCTGAGCCCGGTCCAGGGCTTGCTGGACTGGCCGGCGGCTTCCTCTGTCCCCGCTCTGCCTCTGAGTTCCCTGTCCCTTCCTCCTAGAACATTCTCTGCCCTTTGCCTGTGACGCTTGGTCCTCTTTCCCACTGAGCCCAGGACGCGGGGTCAAGGGTGCGGGCCCCGGGCTCTCCCAGCCCTGCGCTCACCCAGCTGGCAGCGCCGGCCTCTGCCCCGACGGGACCTCTGGTGCCCCCTCTCACAAGCTCCCGGACCCCCAGGACCCCACAGAGGGGGGCTCCTTGATACTTGCAGGTGACTTAGCAGCTCCATCAGGTAGGCGCCCCACCCCATCCCCCCGTCCCCCACAGCCGATGGGAACTGATCCCAAGGCCATGGGGAGCGACCTTCCCAGACTTTCATTTTTGTGCTCCACGCGGGGCTTGAACTCCCCGAGCTTTTTGCTCTGCCGCTTCAGGGCCAGCTCCACTCGCTCCGTTGACAGCGAGTTGGGGGCAGGAAATCCCACAGACTCTGCTCAGATGGGAGGATCGGAGCTCCTCACATCTCAGCCTCCTGAGTAGCCGCCAAGCCCAGGACTTCCCTCCGCCCGGCCGCGGCTGGGACCGCCGGAGCCAGGCACAGGGGCGGGGGCGGGGGGCGGGGGCGAGGGGCGGGGGCGAGCCTCGGGGCCAGCGCGCAGGAAGGCCGGCTCCTCTCTGGCTCCTGAGTGCGGGTCGGAGCAGCCAGTCGCCCACCGCTCTTTTGAAAGTGACCCCTTGGATTCGATCCCATGACTTTGTGGGCTAGGAATTCAGGTGGGGCTAGGCGGAGTCATTCTCTCGTCTCTAGCGGACGGGCCCTCTCCCCCGCACGCGCTCAGGAGCGGGAGCCGCCGGGCTGGAGCGCCAGGTCCAGCTCTGGCTCCGTCATTCGCGTGGTCCTGAGCGGCCAGCAGCCTCCGCTCTAAGCGAGGGATGAAGATGAGGGACGCGAGGCCTCCCCGTCGCCATCGGCCAGGGCCGGAGAGGAGAAGCAGCCAGGGAACTGGATGGACTCACCGGGCCTGAGTCTGGAGCTTACACCCCCGCCTCCCCCTGTCCAGGCAAGCCACGGGAGGCCGACAGGTAAGAAATGATCAAACAAGGGCTGGGGATATGGCCTAGTGGCAAGAGCGCTTGCCTCGTATACATGAGGCCCTGGGTTCAATTCCCCAGCACCACATATATAGAAAATGGCCAGAAGTGGCGCTGTGGCTCAAGTGGCAGAGTGCTAGCCTTGAGCAAAAGGAAGCCAGGGACAGTGCTCAGGCCCTGAGTCCAAGCCCCAGGACTGGCCAAAAAACCAAAACAAAACAAAAAAAACAAAACAAAACAGAAATGATCAAACAAAAAACAGATGGGCAGAGAGGGACTTCCTCCATCACTGGTGTGTGTGTGTGTGTGTGTGTGTACACGTGTGCGTGCCAGTGCTGGGGCTTGAACTCAGGGCTCAGGCACTGAATCTTAGCTTCCCCCCCCCCCCACAAAGCTGGTGCTCTATCCCTTGAACCACAGCTCTATTTCCTTCTACTTCCTGCTTTTGGGTGGTTAATTGGAAATAAGGATCGCACAGATTTTCCTGTCTGGGCTAGCTTCGAACCAAGATCCTCTGATCGGTGCTCGGGTGGTTTTCATTGCAGCCTCGGGCCGAGACCCCAGGTTTCAGCCAAAGAAGCCCACTTCCCTTGCCCCTCCCTGGAGCCCCCCCACCCCGCCCCTCCCACCATCCCCAGGGCCCCTCTGGAGGCAGAGAACTCCCCAAGTCTCTGAAGCGGGGCCACGTGGCCCCTGTGGCCTAATCTGCTGAGGTTTCTAAATGCTCCATCAGGAGGGAGGGTGGGTGGATGCCGTCACCATTCAACGTTCAGTCTTCACAGATGTGAACATGGAACCTGGCAGCTTGGGGGGAGGGGGGGCTGGGAGAGATGGTGGGGGGGGGGAGAATGGCGTTTACACAGAAAATCACATCAAGACTAAATAAATCATAAGACACCTAATATTCGTAGACTGAAATATTTAATGCCAAAGCCTTTTAATTATTCATATGTATAATATGAATATTTAAATCACCATACCGATTCAACGCAACACCAGGTTTAAAGTCATCCTCATGGCCAGAGAGTCAGGAGGCCTTTGGGACCGTAAGATGCATCGTCTAGCTGAGAGGGAATCGGGGTTTAATGGCCGCGGGGTCTCTCCAGCTGGGGCCCTCCCTTGGGGACCGTCCCGGCGCCACGGTCCCCCCCATTTCCAAGTCTCTCCTAGACTTTTCCCAGAGTCCATCTTTCCTGCGGTCAACCTGATTTACACACTCAGGGGGCAGCTGTTGTGGGGCCAGGACACGCTTGCGTGCGTGCAGGCAGTGTGTGTGCATGGTGGGGCACGTGCACACGCGTGTGAGCTGCCCCGCTGCATGTGCACCCGCGTCTTCATGGTGGGAATGGCAGCCATCCAGGCTGGGTCTCCCCAACACCACCATGGCAGGGGTCCACATTCACAATGCAACCCCTGTCTTCCCAGGTCCTCGTCAGTTAAAGAAAGAGCCGGAAGGTATTTCCCGAGCCTGATGCGTGACGGGCAAATCCCGGGGCACCCCGCCTTGGCCCCTCACAGTGTGTGAGTGAGGCGCGGAGCTCTGGCCCGCCCCCAGCGTGCCCGGACTCCCTCCCCCACGTCTGTGCCGGCCCCTCCAATCTCCCCTCGAGCCTCGGCTCCGGCTCCCCGGGGCCAATGCTGGCCCCACGCGCTGGCGTTCTCGCTCTCCTACCCGCACTGGCCGGCCTGGAGCAGAAAAGACTGCTGACCGTAGGAGCGGGGGGTGGGGGTGGGCTTGGTGGCCCCCCGAGATTGGACTGCCCAGGGCAGCCTTGTGGTCATGGGTATTCTCCTGAGAGTCATTCGATCACTGTAACCCAGCAATTCAAGGGCCCCCTGCCCCCAGCCCCTCAACACGTCGGGTGTATGTGCGCTCACCTGGACTCTCATTCCACGGCCCCTGGGTCTGAAGCTCTGGAGCTGACGAGGGTAGGAAGGAGTCTTCAGCTGTGACCCGGGCGCGCACAGAGCACCACTAAGGCCTCAGGGGGCCTGCTCCAACGCCCCTGGGTACAGCTGAACTGTTATTCTGCCTGTGTGAATTAGGAGCTATGTTGGATTAAAAAAGAGGAAAAGGAGCCAGGAGCTGATAGATCACACCTATAATCCAAGCTACTCAGGAAACCCAAGACTGAGGATCCAAGTTCTAAGCCAGCCTAGGTGGCTTCGAAAGTCCATGAGATTCTTGTCTCCAGCGAACCACCAAAAAAGCTGGATGTTGGAGCTGCGGCTCAAGTGGCAGAGCATTAGCCTGGAGCAAAAAATAAAACTTAGGGACAAGCTGGGCACTGGCGGCTCACGCCTATAATCCTACTTACTCAGGAGGCTGAGAGCTGAGGGTGGCAGTTCAAAGCCAGCCCAGGCAGGAAAGTCCTTGAGACTCTGTTCTCCAATTCACCACCAGAAAACTGGAAGTGGCGCTGCGGCGCAAAGTGGTAGAGCGCTAGCCTTGAGCTGAAGAGCTCAGGGACAGCGCCCAGGCCCTGAGTTCAAGCCCCATGACCGACAAAGGAAGGAAGGAAGGAAGGAAGGAAGGAAGGAAGGAAGGAAGGAAGGAAGGCAGGCTCAGGGACAGCACTCAGACCCTAAGTTCAAATCCCAGTACTGGCACAAAAGAAAGAAGCCAAGAAAGAGGTGAGAGTGGGATTTGCTCCCGGCCCCTCTTTCTGTAACAGCACCTCTACCCCAACTCGGACGACACCCTACAAACCTCCTCCTCGGTCCCTCTGGCCCTGGGGCGCTGGTGATGGATAGACCCGCGTTAGGAACCCCTTGGGTCCAGTACACACCTGACAAGCAGCCACGGCAAGAGCTGCCTGCCGTCCCTGGGCCCGGCGGGGCCTTGTGCTGGGGGTGCCTGTGTAAAACCCCCCCCATTCAGTGACAATCTGAGCTTTCCCCGCACCAGTCCTGACAACCCTGCATCGTCCTGTTGGCTCTTCTGCCTACGCCCCGCACTCTCGGAATCAGGCCACGTTCCTTTCCCTGGGTCTCAAGCCCAGAGCCTGGCACGCAGCAGGAGGGAAATGACTGGCTTGTACCACAGATGAGTAATTCGTGCGGGGACCCATGACGCCACGCTTCCAGCTCTCGCCACTAGAGGGCAGGCGCACCCAGGCATTGTGGCCAGAGAAGGCGTGACTGTGGGCGGGTGGGGGTGGGGGTGGGGGGGTGGGGGTGGGTATCTGGCTCAAGGACAAGCAGGAAAGGGCCCAACAGAGCGGGCGAAACACTAGGAGCTGTGGAGTAGCTCAACCTCAGCAGGGCCTGGGCAGCTCTCGCCTGAGCGCCGGAGTCCTCATTCTCTTTCCCTCCTTCTCTCTTCCAAACTGTCACCCGAGTCTTGACTCTGAGTCAGACACTTCCTTTAAACCTTCATTTCCACGGGCTGCACACTCCTAATTAAAAGTCATTCTCTACAACACCCAGGGCCAGCTGACTGTCCGTGGCTCATGTCTATTATCCTAGCTACTCGGGAGGCTGAGATCTGAGGATTGTGGTTCAAAGCCAGTCCCGGCAGGGAAGCCTGTGAGACTCTTCCAAGTTGCAAGTGGAGCTGCGGCTCGAGTGGCAGAGCGCTAGACTTGAGCGGAACAGATCGCATGAGAGCTTGGTGCCCTAAGTCCAAGCCCAAGTACCGACACACACACACACACACACACACACACACACACACACACACACACACACACCAGTGCCCCCGAATACTCCCTCGTGAATCTGGGGTGGGGGAGACCGTTTGAAAAAGTCAAGACAGCTGTGTGGGTGCTAACGGCCCATGGTGGCTCTGCTGCCCCCCCGTTTGAATGCTAACCACCCCCTGAGCCTTCGCATCAAAAACTCCTTACATTTCTGTCACCCTTGCCTCTGGCCGGGGCCACTGAGCAGAAGGCATACTGTCCCCAGGGAGATGCCTTCTTGGGGGGGGTGTCCTCTGAGCAGAGGATCCCCAAAAACCTGGCACATTCCCCCCCGGCCCCCCGGCACAGCTGAAATTTGGCGTTGGCTCTCTCTAGGAAGCTAAGGAAAGGCGCAGCCTTCGCGAGCCTCTGCGTGATGAAGACTGCTCCGAAAGCCAAGCCGAGACTTTCTGTTTTGGTTTGTTATTGGTTTGGTTTTGTTTGGTAGCAGTCCTGGGACTTGAACTCGGGGCCTGGGCGCTGTTCCTGAGCTTTTTCTGCTCAAGGCTGGTGCACTACCTCTTGAGCCACCGCGCCACTTCCAGCTTTGGGGTGGTTAATTGGAGATAAAAGTCTCACTGACTTTCCTGCTTAGGCTGGCTGGCTTCGAACCTGGATCCTCAGATCTCAGCCTCCCGAGTAGCAGGATGGCCTGCTCCAGCCTAGAGCTTTCTCTGCACACGGCCAACGCAGATGTCAGAACTGGCCCGTCCCGACACAAGCCTGCTCTACCGGCTCCAGCGCCCTTTTACCTGCTCCAGATAAAAGAGGCCTGGCTGGGGGCCAGTGCCTGGTGGCCCACGCCAGGAACCCCCGGGCCTCCTGGGTCCCTGCCAGAGCCGGGGCGGCAGCCCGAACACCCTCACCCTGTCTCCACGAGTCAGGCCACAGAAGCCACGATGCCCCTCAGCAGAGGGGGGGTGGCCACGCTTCTCCCTGCCTCACTTCCTCCTCCTCCTGGCCGCCCAGGGTGCAGAACTGGGTGTCCTACTCCACATGGGGCACCGTTGGGGGACCCCTCCTGCCTGCCAGCTGCCTGTCTCCTGGAGAGGCAGAGGCAGGTCTCCCGCAGAACACCGGGGCTCCGAGACCTGAGGAGCCCGGTTCAAGGCCGGCTCAGGCAGAATAGCCTGCGAGATGCCTATCCCCCATTGACTACAACAACGCTGGCGTGGAGCTGTGGCTAACGCAGTAGGGTGCTAACCCTGAGTGAGGAAGCTAAGGGACAGGGCCCAGGCCCCGAGTTCAAGCCTCAGAACCAACACAAACAAATAAGTTAATTAAAAAAAATAAAACCACCAGCCTGCGTGGACATGCCCGCCTTGCTCCGCCCTCTCCCAGTTGAGCCTCTGTGACTATGTCTCCCTGCCCCGCAATCTCATGTGTGGAAGCCGCCACCTGCAATTCAGTGCTACGAGGAGGGTTTGGCGGTGCAGGTGGAGCCGCTAATCACAGGCTCGGCACCCTTGGGAAAGCGCCCGTTTCCACCATGGGAGGACAACAGGGAGGGGCCACCCATGGCCAGGCCGAATCTGCCGGCCCCTGGACCTTCTAGAACGTCAAACCTCTAAAACTGTGTTTATCACCACCAAACCTATGCCATCTGGTTAAAGCAAGCTAAGCAGACTAAGCCAGCCACCTCCGTTCATGCGTTGAGTACTAAGCCCCAGTACCTCAGAATGTAATCTTACTTGGAAATGAGGTCACGTCAGTAATTAGTTCTGAGTAGAGCGAGCTCTGGACCCTGTAAGACTGGTGTCCTCATAAAAAGAGAAATGGGGGTGCAGGCTTGGGGGGGGAGCTGTGTGAATATGGTGACAGTATCCGTAAATCCAGCAGAAGGCCAGCCTAGAACAAGCCCTCCTGCCAGGATCTGCTTCCCGATGTCCGAAGTCCAGGCCTTAGAAGTCCAGAGAGGAGAGGGAAAGTGAAAAGGAGTCATTCTCCAGGCCACAGCCCAGAAATCCTGGGTGAGAAGTTCCAAGCCGGACATGGAGCCTGCTGTTCAGAGTTTGAGCTCAAGATGCCACATCACCCCTTGGCCACTGCAGGAGCAGCTTGTGTTGCGGAATGCGGACTCCCCAACCCCAAGACTACGTGAGGCAGTCCTCTGCGAGCCTCTGTTTCCCTTAAGAACCTCAATACGAGCCAGGCCCCAGTGGCTCGTGCCTGTGACCCTAGCTACTCAGGAGACTGAGATGTGAGGATCGTGGTTCCAAGTTGGCTGCGTAGGAAAGTTCATAAGACTCTGATATCTAATTACCCACCCAAGCAGCCAGAAGTAGAGCAGTGACTCAAATGGCAGAGTGCTAGCCTTGAGCAAAAAAGCTCAAAGACAGTGTCCAGGCCCTGAGTTCAAGCCCCAGGACCAACACAGAAGGAAGGGAGGGAAAGAAGGAGGGAGGGAGGGTGGGAAGGAAGGAAGGAAGGAAGGAAGGAAGGAAGGAAGGAAGGAAGGAAGGAAGGAAGGAAAGAAAACATAAGAGAAAAGAAAAGAAAAAACGAACTCTGTGCACACCTGGCCATTCTAGAAATCTCGCCGCGTGGTGGACAGGAGGCCGTTTGAAGGTGTATTTGGGGCTCTGTGCGAGCCACACACTGGCTCCTGCCTCCTCTGGGACAGTGACCTCGGTGCCCTCGAGGGCCCCCAGGCATGGAATGAGGCCGAGGCGACGGTCACCGCAGCCACCTGGACGCAGGCCTCCGCCACGCGGAGACCCCGCCCGCCGCGCCCTGGAACGAGTTCCTCACGAGTGCGGGAGGGGAGCCGGCAGCGGAGGCCTGGCGAGGTCACGGTGCCGAGTGAACACGGCGCTGGGCACGGAATCACCCCAAGCCGGGCCTCGGGTGCACCCCCCCCCCCGCAGGCGCCGCCCCCGCCCGTCCCCCGCAGATCCGGCCTCCCGGAGCCCCTGGGGCCCTCACTGGGGCTAGGGGAGACGATGCCCAGAGCCACTGGGGGGGGTCCCAGCCTGTGCCCCCTCAGGGCGCACCACAGGCGTCCCGGCTTCTCCCACCGGGAGCGGATGGGTGCTGGGCGTGGCTGGCGGGGGCGTGTGTGCGTGTGTGTGCGCACACGTGTGTGCTCACGCCCACATTCTCTATTATACTCTGCATCTACAGAAACACAACGACCCCCACACCGTCAGCCTTGCTAACGCACAGACAGGGCTGAGCTTCCAGTCCCCCCCCACCACCCCCGCTTCTCTGTTTGCCATTTAGGGTTCTAAGACACATCCCCCCCCCCATGCCACGGCCGCCCACATGAGCCTCTCAGCGGTGAAGGGGGCACCATGGAAGCGGCTAGGTGCCAGTAAGTGCCGGCTCTGGGATGAGTGGCGGCGGGGGGGGGGGGGGGTCAAGGCAGCGGAGCCCCGCCCTGCTCACGTCCACTCCTGACTCCCCCCCATGCTCCAAGGAGGGGCTGGAAACCAGGAGGGGAGGAAAGAAGAAAGGGAGGAGAGGAGGAAGGAGCAAGGGAGGGAGGGCGGGAGGAAGCAGGGGAGAGGGAAGGAGGAAGGGAGGGAGGGAGGGAGGAAGGAAGGAACGAACGAAGGAAGGAACGAAGGAAGGAAGGAACGAAGGAAGGAAGGAAGGAAGGAAGAAAGGAAGGAAGGAAGGAAGGGAGGGAGGGAGGGAGGGAGGGAGGGAGGGAGGGAGGGAGGGAGGGAGGGAGGGAGGGAGGGAGGGAGGGAAGATGCTAACAAACTCTACATATCAGAATTGAGGTAACTGACTTTCACAGCAGGCAAAACTCTTCCTCCCCACCCAGGGAATCTCCTTCAGCTCCCCTCCCCTCCCCTCCCCCGTTGCAGACTCAAAGTAGGAAAATTCCCTCCAGACATGAGAAGGACTGAGTTCCGGCCCTGGCTCTCCTGTCCGAGTGGCCTTAGCAGACTTGGGAGCCCCCTCTCCCCCAGCCTCGGCTTCCTCCTCTGCTGAATATACTCATCTCATGGGGGTTTCGTGGGAACTCAGCTGATGGGGGTGGGATTTCACTAACCCCCACACCCGTAATCCTAGGACCGAGGGGGCTGAGATCTGAGATCTGAGATCAAGTGATACAGCAGAAGCACTGAGTAGAAAAGGCTAAGGGACGGTGATCAGGTTCTGGGTTCAAGCTCCAGGGCGCGCGCGCGCGCACACACACACACACACACACACACACACACACACACACACCCCTTGATAAAGTTCAGAAAATGTGCTGAAGGCTCGTGAAGCCATACGCTAAGCATGGCCTTTTCTCACCAACGTTTCAAAGCTCTGAAGAAATAATAGTTCATGTTAAAACAAGCCCGGCATATTCTAGGGAATAACGCAAGAATTTTCCAGATGGGACCGTGGGACTTGGAAGAAACTTCAAGCCTGGAACTCACAGCTTCAAGTTCAGCTCCTGATCTCACCAGAGGTCATTCTGACCTTTGAACTTTCCCCAAACAAGAGCGATCCTGGTGGATGAGGACCGCATTTGGAAATAGAATCTTGGTAGCTACATCCGGGCCAGGACAAAGCTTTATGTCACACGCGTGTGCCTTACAGGGAGGAGGGACTACCACACGGAGGTAGACACACATGTCAGGACAGGGGCTGCAAGCCAAGGCAGAAGCCGGGAGCGACAGAGCTGGTCAGGGGCTGGGGGAGGGGGCGGGGGTCACATTGTGATGCAGAGCTCCCCCCCCCCCAGCCCTGCCCCATTGGTGGCATTTTACTGAATCAACTCTAAGAAGCTCACACATTGCCTGGCTTAGGGAAGAATGGGGGTTCTTGGGGTTGATGGGCCCCCAGCTTCCACCTCTGATGAGAGCAGCGTTGTTGAGGACCCCGCCACCCCACGCCACCCCGGGCCCCCGGCCCGGCCCTTGCTTGCAAGGAAATCAGCTGTGGATGGTGCGCGCGAGGCCTGGCGGTGATGGCCACCCAGAGACCTGTGTCCCCGGCTGCGTTCTCCACCCCCCGTGACTCAGGGCCGGATTCAGGTCATCCAGCACGGGGCAGGTGCGGAGCGGGGATGGGGAAGTGTTTGCTGCCTGAGTCAGAACCAGGTGGGAGGAAGAAAGGGGACGGGCGATACCGCCAGGCTGGAGGAGGAGGGAAGCGGCCGGGACCTCTCCCACTTACCCCCGGGAGCCTCAAAGGTGCCTTGACACAAAAGCTCCCGACACTCCCCTGGACCAAAGTTCTGGAATGATCCAGCACATTCGGCGCTCTGGAAGGGAGGCCCAGCTATCCAGGAAAGTGGTACCTGAGGATGCTTGCTTTCTCCCTGCCCAGAATCCCGGGGGCCACCCAGGCACCCTGGCTGAGGGCGGGGGGGGGCCTCACTCCCTGGGCACGCTCCACCCCGAGGGGCCTGGCCAGGCCCAGCAGAAACAGGGCACCCAGACCTGGGGAGCCTCGCGGGTGCCTGCTCCCCGTCTTCTCTCTTGAGGCTGGAAGTTGCCATGGAAAAGGACGGGGTGGGGGGGGGGGGGGGGCTATCGCTTCCACACAGTGCTGGAAGCGCACAGCTCACAGGGGCGTCCCTCCGACTGCAGGAGGCCACCCCTCCTCTTCTGGTGCTCCTTCCACACGGAGGCTCTGCACCCCTTCCTCTGCCGGTCATCTCCCAGAAGGCTGTGGGGGGGCCCCCTTATGCCGGGCTCCCTCTCCACCTAGGCCCGACCCTAGCCACTGACTGTCTAATAAGGTCCCTTCAAAGGATAAAATTCCTTCCGCTGCCCCAGTGGCCTCTCTTCCGGGAGGGACCGCATGGCTGGGCTCAGAAGCCAGGACGGAGGAGAACAGGGTCTCCCCACCGGACAGCTTGGGGAATCCCTGAGCTTTGAGAGGAGCTGTCAGTGCAATGACGGCAGGTGGCCACCAGGTGGAGCCCGCGTGCCTCACTGAGGGCTCAGTGCTCCGGGACCACGGGTGGGGTAGACAGAGACTGCTCTAACAAAAGGGGACCTGGGACTTTTGGGGTGAGGGGAAAGGCCCTTGAAGTGTGATTTGCCAGAAAGACCCGTGTTTCAGCGGCAGTCCTGGGTCGGCGGGAGCACCCTGTCCGCGTCACCTGGGCCTTCGCTGTCTCTTCCGCGTCTCTCCCCCGAGGGCCACCCGGGAGCACGCGATGGGCGTCCCTATCGAAGGCCAGCCCCAAAGAAGAACCCATTCTTTTTCCTTTTCTTTTTTTGAGGGGAGGGCAGTACTGGGGTTTGAACTCAGGGTCTGGGCACTGGCCCCAGGCCTTTTGCTCAGAGCTAATGCCCCAGCCCTTGAGCCACAGCTCCACTTGCAGCTTTCCGCTGGTTTATTGGAAATAAGAGTCTCGCGGGCTTTCCAGCATTGACTGACTTCAAAGCACCGTGCTCAGCTCTCAGCCTCCTGAGTAGCTGGGGAGACAGGCGTGAGCCTCCAGCGCCCAGCCATCCCAATCTTTTGTTGCTGAGTTTTCAAGCCTTCCTAGGTTTAATGTTCATATTGTATGTTTACACATCCACGGGTTCCATTAACATCACCCTTTACCCGGATTCGTTTTTGTGAAGTCATGGATGAAACGATGCACGTTCCGTCGTTGGGAAACCGTCTGACCTCTCATCTGTGACTTTCAGGTTAGTTTGCTCAAAGTGCACGTGATAAAGATCAGCAGCTCAGAAGTTTCACTTCTTCCAGGAAGATGTCGTTTTATCTAAGCATTCTCTCTGGGTTTCGTTACAGAACACAAATTCCCTCCAGCATCGTTTTCATGTCGTCATCTTCTTCCACAATTTTGTGTGTGTACGTGTGTATGTTATTACCCGGGCTTGAACTCAGGGCCTGAGCACCCTTAGCTTTCTCGCTCAAGGATGGTATGCTACCAATTGAGCCAAAGCTCCACTTCTGGCTTTTTGGTGGTTAATTGAAGGTAAGAGTCTCATGGACTTTCCTGCCCAGGCTGGCTTCAAACCCAGATCCTCAGATCTCAGTCTCTTGAGTTGCTAGGGTTACAAGCAACTGTCACCTGGCCCATAATTTTTTCTCATGCCAATCTTTCTCCTTGGGTAAAGGCCAGGATGAGGTTGAAGAAACTGACAAAGGATGGGCTTTCCCATGTTCCCCCTTGCCCTTCTGTGAAATGAAGAGTGTCCCAGTTCTGACCGATGGCCCCGAGCCCTCAGGAACTACTCCAAAGCTGCTGTTCTGCACCCGCAAAGATGGAGGCCACCTTGCCACAGCACCTCCGGGGGCCGCGTTGCTTTAAACCCCACCTCCCGTCGTGTAAGGCTCGAAGGCAGCGCTGCCGAGGCTCTCCTGACCGCCGGACGAGCCGGTCGGGGTGCGTGTGTCAACCCTGCCCAGAGAGCGGAGAGGGCCACGCTGCAGGCAGACGGGAAGCGGGCTCGCGTGAGGGGATGGCTGACGCTGGAGGGTACACGTCTTCAGACTCCGCTCAAATCAGAGAAGTGGGCCTCCTTTACCACCGTCTCCTCCACCCCAGGGATCCTCTCGGAAGTCCCCACGGGCAACCCCACTCCATGCCACAGCGATATCCCAGAATCCCGGATGAAGATGCTACGGTGTGTGCAACTGAGCGAGACAAGCCCATGACAGCGCCAACCCGGAACCCTGCCTCCCTGACATTGCAGGTGCATGTACATGCATGCCCTTCTAAGAGCAAGTCTCAGGGGTTTACTACGGTTGGAGGAAGAAGTGGGGCGCCAGGGGCTCACGCCGGAACCCTAGCTGCTTCAGAGGCTGAGATCAAGAGGACGGGCGCGTGAGGCGAGCCTGGGCGAGCACACAAGACTCCCTTCTCAAGCAGCGGCTAAGCGTGGTGGTGTGCGCCTGTCATCCAAGCTACAGTGATCCCGGAGTGGGCGGACTGCAGCCCAGGTGTCTACCAGGCAGACCACAAGCACTTACCTCAGCTTACCTGGGAGAGTGGCAAAGGACCATGTGACTAGCACACCCAAAGCCCTGAGTTCAAACCCTGGTAGGGCCAAAATATATATTCCTAAAACTATACGTAAGTCTTAGAAAGAAAAGCCACTAGCTCCATCAGTTTGACATTAAAAAAAGAAGAGTAAAGAAGCAAGTGCTATTCTTAAACGGCTGTCCAGACAGGATGTAGAATAATGCACCATCTCTCTCCCCTCCAAGAAACGCTGCCTAGGTCAATGTGTACAGTTTTTCCTGCAAGATGATGTCGAGAAAGAAGAACCATCCTCTGAGAAGAAGAACTTATGAAAATGCATTAAACCAAGGAAACACAATAATCTGTCATGAAACAAACCTAGCTGTACATTAGCCGGTCAGTGTGGATGGTCTGCTAATAACTGAAGAGGGCAGCTTCTTAAGCTAGACATAGGCAGAGCTGGGGGCCAGTGGCTCACACCTGTAACCCTGGCTACTCAAGAGGCTGAGATCTGAGGACCACCATTGGGACCCGGCCCAGGTGGGAAACTCCAAGAGACTCTTACCTCCCGTTAACCATCAAAAGGCCAGAAGTGGAGCTCAAGTGGTACAGTGCTAGCCTGGAGCCTTGGACAGTGCCTGGGGCCCTGAGTTTAAGCCCTAGGACCAGCACCAAAAAGAAAAGACATACAGGCAGAAGTGATGGGTGGCCCGAGCCTGAAGTGCCCTCCCCACGCCCGAGCCGCCCTCTCGGTTGGAGTCTGTCTCCTTTTCCTTCTCATGAAGCTGTCTGTCTTCTTACCGTGGGCCGTGGCCGCCCATTTCTAGAGAAATGCCACCTGTTCAGAAGAGAGCTGGGCCTTGTGAGCCACAGGCTGAGCCACGGTTCTGAACCTGCGACTGAGCTGCGTGCGGTCGGGAGGGACAGGGACTGGTGTGTCCCAGTGCCGACCACCTGGAAGCTAGACCCTGCCCTCCGCCATGGCTGGGCGCAGGCGGGGATTCCGCGTGGCTCGTGGCTGTGTCCCGAGGGCCCCTGCATCCGGAAGGCAGCACAATGAGCACAGCGTGGGCCTGGGGGGCGCGATCCCCAACCCACCGCCACAGCACAGAGATCAGGGCTGCTTGCCCGTTGCAATGCTGGGGATCCAACCCAGGGCCCTGCACACAAGCCCTCCACAAGCGCTGTCCCGCCAGCTGCGTGCCCGCCCTCCGTCAGGGGTCCGAGCTCTCCGTCCCCTCCACAGGGAAGGGAACACAGACAGAGGGCCGGGAAGCAAAACAGACTTCATGTACCCACCACATCCCGCGAGAGAAGTTAATTTTTTCCCATTCTCACTGATGGCAATCAACAGCAGGAAGAGCCCAGGGGCGTCGCTGGCTCACTTTCCCGTCCCCCGGGCCCCCACGCTGGGCCGGATGGCTCTGGACACCAGCCCTGCTCTGGCCTGCAGGTCCAACCTGGCTTCCCTGCCCCTGCCTTCCCCTAGTCTTTTCTTCCCCTGTTATTTACATTTCCCTCAAAGCCCCCTTCTCAAACACTTGCTGTAATTCCTCTGGCTGTCCTTTACACACACTTATTAAAGTTTGGCAGTATCAATTAAGCTGAGTGTATGCGCACAAGATGACCCAGCAATTCCGCTCCTTGGTGTAAACCCAGCCGCAAGAGACAAGCACAGTGTAGGAGCCCGGGGTTCCCCCAGGTCCTGCAACAGCAGAAGGGGTATGTGTGCTTACAAAGTGCAGTGCACTGGACAATGAAAATGAACAAGCTACCACCACACCCAGTAACACAGTTCTCACAAACAGAACGCGGAATCACAGAAATCAGACACACACACACACGTGTGTGTATGCTTGCACGCGGATAGTGATTGCATTTACATAAATTCCAACCCCCCTAAACTAGTCCACGGCACTAGAAGTCGAGAGAGCGGCATCCACTGAGAGGCAGGCCCCGAGGGAGTCAGGAGCCCCTGGGGAACCATCATCGTACCACGGTCCACTTTTGACTCGGATGGTGACAGACAGAAGCACAGCCACTTGGGGGAAATTTAAGTTGTGTGCTTAGGAGTGTGGCAGGGACAAGGGTGGAGTGTTGCACATGAGTTCTACACTTGGACTTTTTTTTTAAGTTGAGTTTAGGAGATGAAGGTCCAAGTGTACCTCCTGCAGGACACTGTCGGGTCCTTGTCCAGGCTGGGTGTGTGTGTGTGCACGCGTGCGTGCATGCGTGTGTGCATGCATGTGGAGGAAGGGAACAGAGGAGCCTGGGTCCTCCCACGGGAGGAAGGGACATCACCTTGAAGGAGACCTGAGCCCCTTCACGTAGAAACCAGAGAGGGACCCTCAGAAATAGATTCCATTCTTGGCAGTATTTTCCGGGGAGTGCAAAGACTCGAGCGTGGCCAGTGCTGCCAGCAGTGGGGAAGGCTTTCTGGTGGGAAGAGAGGGGTCTGTGCTCCAGGGACCCCCTCCCCCCCCCCCCAGAACATCCAGGCCTTCTCAGAGTATTTCCTACCCAAAGCCCGTTTCACCAGCGCCGTCCTGGGGCCGCCACACATGGTGACGTGTCATTTTACCGCGGCACCATGGCTACCCGGCCACAGTGAGGGTTTGAGTGGCACTACTGCATCTTTAAGAAGTGGGGGTGGTGGGGGTTCCTGTGGCACCCCTGCAGCAATGTGGTGCCTACTAAGATCTGGGGAGGCGGGGAGGGGGCCCCTAACGTGTTTGGTTCCAGTGTTTGGCATTTATGGTTGGGAAAATTTAGGTGCTATGTTGGTGTTTGTGAATATAAGGATCGTAAAAGTTTCTAGAATATACAGCTATGAATTTCTGAAGGATCTGCTCCACATGGGCCAATCCAGATCCTGCTCTTCACCCAGGCTGGGTCTCGGGGGACCCAGAGGTATGGACAGGAGCGCGGGACGCCGTCCTGTCCTGGGAAGCCGGTCTCCTCCCTACTCAGGCCAGGGGGCCAAGGCCAATGAGGTTAGAGGACTTGCCCAAGGCCTCACGGGGCGAGTCAGGACAAAGGGCAAGATGGCGAGGACAAACCCAGGACGCTATTGCCACACCCCGGTGGAAACCTGGAGGGAGTCATGGGGTCAGAGGTCAGGCTCCTCGGGGTTGGGAGGCCAGAGGTTAGGCATTCCGATTCTAGACCTAGAAGGCCCTGAATTCCAAACTGTGGGGTGAGTTCCTCTGCTTTGTGGGCTCCGGGGCTCCTGGTTGAGGCCTTCCCTGCCCTGTGGGCGGCTGGAAGACAAGGAAGCCCAGCAGAAGGTGTCATCATGACCCCAGACACACGTGAGTGCAGTGAACAGCTCCCAGACTGGGGTGGGAGGGTGCAAGCCCTGTTGTCCACTCTCCTGCACCCTGGAAGCCTGGGGAATCTAGTAGTTTCTCCTAGCCTCGCAGGAATGGGACTGCAGGGTCCTATAGGAGGTGTGTGTGTGCGCGTGCGCGTGCGCGTGCATGTGCATACATGCACACATGCCAATCCTGGGGCTTGAACTCAGGGCTGGGGCACTGTTTCTGAGGGTTGTTTTTTTTGCTCAAGGCTGGTACTCATCATCGAGCCATACCTCACTTCTGGGTTTTTGCTGGTTAACTGAAGATAAGACCCTCATTGTCTTTCCTGCTCTGGCTGGCTTCGAACCCTGATCTTCAGCTCTCAGCCTCCCCGGTAGCCAGCATTACAGGGGTGATCCCCCAGATCCTGCCTGGAGCTCCATTTTAAATAGAGCGCTACCAAGTAACCTTGACAAGCAGAACTAGAGCTGCTGTGCCCAGAACATGAGTGGGGCCTGATACCGGCCTGACCCTGGAAGGCGGTGGCCCCATTCTGTAAAGCCTGTTGCGTAATGCCATGAGTAAGCCTGCGCTGCAAGAATGTGGCATCACCCGCCTAATCAGCCTGCTCAGTTATTTCCATTTTTTCCTTTGTAAATTGATATTCCATTGTTTGACCACATCCCATAATTATTTCCCAATGGAGGTTTTTGAACCTCGAGTATGACACAATCGGAGCTATTAGTGTGGGTACAAAATACAGTAAAATCTTACTTTGCTGGAATTGGCTAACTACAATCCCCAGTTAACCAATTTTCTTTTTGCTCAACTTTGGGAACATAAAGGAAAGTCTCTTTGCCTTCCTCCTCCTCCCCCTCCCCCCTCTTCCTCTCTTCACACGCAGTTATGAAAGAGGGATTTTGAAAAAATTAGATGGAAATGGAAGACTACTTAGCAATTAATAAATATGAACTACTGTTACATGCAACAGTGTGAATGTATCACATACGTGTCTAAGTGAGAAAAGAATCCAGATGTAAGAGAGAGCACGCTGTGTGCACACGCTGAATTGGAGTTCTAGGAAGGGCAAATCTACAGAGATGGGAGAGCAGCTATTGTTGGGAAGGGGTAGGGTTAGGGATGAGTTTCATCCACAATGTTCTTACTTGTATGACAAAACTCATCGTTGTATATGAAAGGTGATGGATTTTTACCATAAATAAATTGTACTTCTGCTAGCATTAGGACTCGGCATTCTCTTCTTTTGAAGACAATTCTTCTTGTCACATAATAGTTTAACATTATAAGGCTTGGAATTGTGATGTCTGTTTGTTTCAATTATAAAGCTCTTCTGTTTCTTATTTCTTTTTGTTACTTTTGAAGTTTTTTGAAGGAAATCAGCAGTAGGAGCCTCTTTCCCTCACACTCTTAACTTGGAGGTCTTATGAACCCATGGTGAAAATCTTGGGAACAGCCAGACACAGTGGCTCAAGTCTGTAATCCTAACTCTGTGGGAGGACTGCAGTTCAAGGCCAGCCTGGGTAAAAAAAAGGCTTCTGAGAGTCCATCTTAACACATGGCTGAGCACGGCAGGGCATAACTATTATCACGGCTACACGGGAAGCACATGGCTAGTGGTGGTGGCACCTGTTTGTCATTCCCCGCAACAGGGGGAAAGCACAGGGGAGAGACTGCAGCTGAGGCCAGCGCGGGCCTAAAGCCAGCCCCTTGCTACCTGAAAGCAGCCAATCCTACTACCCCACAACACCTTCCTTAGCCCCAACTTCACTGTTCCTGAAGTGCACTTCTCTCCTCCCATCCGTCTGATTCTTTTCGACACACTTGCCATTGTCCATGTCCCAATATTCTAAACAGTCTGCGGCAAGCTGGGCCCCGGTGTTCATGCCTGTAATCCTCGCTACCCCGAAAGCTGAGGGCTGAGGATCACTACTTGAAGAGAGCTGAGACAGGAAAGTCCAAAAGACTCTTATCTCCAATTAACCAGCAAAAGGCTGGGAATGGCTCAAGTGGTAGGGCACCAGCCTGGAGCAAAGAAAGCTACGTGAGAAGCCCCAGCCCTGAGCTCAAGCCCCAGCACCGGTACGAGAAAATAAAAAAGAAGCCTGCCTCTATCAATCATGTCACTGTGCCATCAAACGTGATGTCTTCTTATTCCTGGAAAGTTCCTTCTTCCAGCCACCCCACCCGGAAGCCTCCAGGCCACTGGGACTGGCACCAGATTCTTGGTAGCCCACGGTGGGTTTCCGTTAGGGAACCATAGAGCCCTTGCTCCCTAGCTCCCAGCATCCCTTTCTTCAGTACTTCCTTGTTTTCCAGAATCACTGAGCTAGAGTACAGGAGAAGTAAACTCTTTCAGCTTTTGCATGTCTGAAAACTGTTTATTTCACTCTCATTTGACCAGTAGTTCAGCTGAATGTAAAATACACATTAAGATATTTAAAACTATTGATCACAGCTGGGCGCCAGTACTCACAACTGTAATCCTAGCTACTCAAGAGGCCGAGAACTAAGGACTGTGGTTCAAAGCCAGCCTGAGCAGGAACGTCCATGAGATTTTTATCTCCAATCACCAAAAAGCCACAAGAGGAGATGTGGCTCAAAGTGGTAAAGTGTTAACTTGGAGCAAAAAATGCTCAGGGAGAGCATCCAGGCCCCGAGTTCAACCCTGGGACCAACACACACACACACACACACACACACACACACACACACACACACACACACACACACACACTCTACTGGTCACTAGTCTACCTGATTCCAGTGTTACTGATGTGAGTCTGTTGGCTTTGAGTCTCTCTTCTCTCTGTAAGTTTATAGTCTTCACTGAACCTAGGATATCCTAAAATTTCATGGTGGCGTGCCTCATTCTGAGTCTTTCCCTGTTGCCAGCCTGTTTAGCTTAACTCATGTTTTAGTTCTGGATTTTTTTCCCTTCTATTATTTCCTTAATATTTTGGTCATCTTTGTTCGCTTTCTGGCATTTCTAGTGCTTGTCTTTCAACTTCCTAGTTTTCCCACTTCTCCTCCCCCCTTCTCTCTCTGCCTCTCCCTTCTTCCCTTGTCCCCCCCACCCTTGGGACAAGGTTCTATTATCTAGCCCAAATTGGTGTCAAATTCGCAATCCTCCTGCCTCTACCTCCAGACTGCTGGGATTTCAGGAATGTGCTACCATGCTCTGCTCTTTATCCTCTCCTCTCCACTACTTTCTGTCTTTTGGGTTTCTTCTGCTCTCTAGCAATTTCTCGGGATTTATTTTTTGTTAGTTTTTTATTGTGGCCTTCAGATTTTTAGCTTTACAGGGCTTTCCTTTGTGTTTAGGATTTATTTGAAAGATTTGTTTTCTGGGTTTTGTTTCCTAGAGTCAAAATCATTTCTACTTTTTTGGGGGGGAACTGTTAGTTTGACGTTGTCTCTGTTCTCTATTTGCTCGCGGTGCTGAGGTTTTCACTCAGGGCCTCACATTGGCAAGGCGGGCGATCTGCATGAGCCAGGCCTCCCACTACGGGTTTCTACTTCTTCCTATTGTGTTCAGACTCTTGTTAGCAGCTTTCTGTCAGGGGCTGGAGGGGCTGCCCTCCGCCCTCCCTGACCCCTCGTGGGCTGGAGGGGCTGCCCTCCGCCCTCCCTGACCCCTCGTGGGCTGGAGGGGCTGCCCCCCGCCCTCCCTGACCCCTCGTGGGCTGGAGGGGCTGCCCTCTGCCCTCCCTGACCCCTCGTGGGCTGGAGGGGCTGCCCTCCGCCCTCCCTGACCCCTCGTGGGCTGGAGGGGCTGCCCCCCGCCCTCCCTGACCCCTCGTGGGCTGGAGGGGCTGCCCTCTGCCCTCCCTGACCCCTCGTGGGCTGGAGGGGCTGCCCTCCGCCCTCCCTGACCCCTCGTGGGCTGGAGGGGCTGCCCCCCGCCCTCCCTGACCCCTCGTGGGCTGGAAGGGCTGCCCTCCGCTCTCCCTGACCCCTCGTGGGCTGGAGGGGCTGCCCTCCGTCTCACCGACACCTCAGTTGCCCGAGCTTCAGGTTGGCCCATGTGGCTGTGAAGATTCCCCAATGTGAGTCTGAGAAATGTTCCAGAACAAGCCATCTCCAATGGAGGGGAATGGAACTTACAACTGCCCCGAGTGTTCTAGAAAGGGGAGAGTCACTTGGGAGTTCCACTTCGCTCTCCATTTCCAGGTTGGTTTTTTGCTCTCTCCCTCTCACATCCTGGGGACTTACTTATTTTTACGGTGGTTTCAGTGTGGCTTGAAGAGGAAGGAAGCGAATAATGCATCTATCCAATCTCGCCTGTACTGTTTCCATGCTAAGGAGCCTGAATATATTTCAAGGAGGGCTTGCCTTTGCCCAAGACTCCCCCCAACACCCCCAAGTCACTGCTCCAGACTGGGCCTCACTTTCCTCATCTATAAAATGGTAGAATAGGCCAGCACCAGTGACACACGCCTGTCATCCTAGCTACTCAGGAGGCTGAAATCTGAGAATCTCGGTCTGAAGACTGGCCAGGCAGGAAAGTCTATGAGACTCTTATCTCCAACTAATCACAGAAAAATCCAGGAGTAGAGCTGTAGCTCAAGCGGTAGAGCCCTAGCTTTGAGCTGTGAAAGGAGCTCAGGGACATTGAGCTGTGAAAGGAGCTCAGGGACAGCGCTGAGACCCAGAGTTTAAGCCCCAGGACTGGGGTGAGGAGGAAGAATAAGAGGAGGAGGGAGGAGAAGGAGAAGAAGGAAGAGGAGGAGGAGGAAGAGAAGGAGGAGGAGGAAGAGAAGGAGGAGGAGGAAGAGGAGGAAGAGGAGGAGGAGGAGGAAGAGGAGGAGGAAGAGGAGGGGGAGGAGGAGGAGGGGGAGGAGAAGGAGGAGGAGGAGGAGGAGGAAGAGGAGGAGGAGGAGGAGGAGGAGGAAGAGGAGGAGGAGGAGGGAGAATGTGAAAATTCTTCTGATTTGGAAATGGCACAACTCAAAGAAGCAGAGCCTAGATGTCATGACGATTTTATTTATGTGTTACTTTTGGTGCTCCCAACAGGGCTTACCAATCTCCCTGTTATTTAAAATTTCTTCAGCACCGCACAGCATGGGAACGGCTGTAGACAGCCAGAGCAGTCAGTCCCTGGACCTTGGACTCAGAATGTCGTCCTGCTTGCTTTAGCCCTCTGCTGTTGTCATCTTGGATTTTTATTAGCTCTTCCCCAGACACAGCAATGCACATCTGTAATGCCGCTACTTAGGAAGGTGGAAGAAGGAGAATTGTGAGTTCTAAACCAGCCCAGCTGCATCGCTACAAAGCGTGGCCCTGTTTCAAAAGAGAAAGGAAAAGAAGGAAGGGAGGGAAGACATATTTTAAAACCAGAGGCTCTGCGTTATCATTCTGGGAAAATGTCCCAAACCAGTGGCCGGTCCTGACCATAGGCAGCTTGCTCAGTTTCCAGAATCAGCCCTCAGTGTCTCTAATGTCTGTGGCCAGAGCCTCGCTCGCGCTCGCTCTGTTGACTCTTCTTCCTAGAAAGGATCCAGGAGACAGACCATGTTTGTCTCTGAACCTATAAATGGACAAACCAGCCCTGGACAGGTCTCGCTGCTAGCCTGCGATCTTATCGCGGCAGAGCTGAGGAGCCCTGCGGGACCGACGCGGCGCTCTGGTGAACAGGTCCTTGGAGGTTCTTTTGCTTCTGTTTCATTGGGGCGATCGCTGTGATATCAGCTGATGTCCTTGAACAAGGTGGTTCTGCATCCAGCATGTGTGTTCATTCACTAAAGAAATCTTCCTAAACCATATATTCTGTTAGCAGAAAGAGCAGGCTTTCTCCCACCCCCAGTGCTGGCCTTGAACTTAGGGCCCAGGTGCTAACCCTTCGCTTTTCCGCTCAAGGCTGGTGCTCTGTCACTTGAACTCCACCTCCACTCCCAGCTTTTTGGTTAGTTCATTGGAGATAAGAGTCTTACAGATGTTCCTACTTTGGCTGCCTTCAAAATGTGATCCTCAGATCTCAGCCTCCTGAGTAGCTACGATGGCAGGCCCAGCAGAACAGGCTCTTCAAAGCAGGCAGGACTGGTGTCTGGCTGTCCCTGTGACTTCACCTGACCTTCTGAGCCTCAGTTTCCCTTACTGTTTAATACACAGACTATGATTCTATCTCAACTTCATTAGATAACTTGAATAATGAGCCTGATACAGTGCCTAACACCAAGTCGTTACCTAGCAAAATATTCCTTCCCATTCTTTCTCTCTAAGTCTGCACAGACCACAGAGGCTTTTTGCTGCCGTTAAAGCCAGAGCAGCCAGCAGCAGCCCAGGGCACATGGGGAGCCCTCCGAGGGATGAGACTGGAGACCCCTTCTTCCCAGTTGAGAGGAGCCAGAGAGGAAGGGGCTGGGGTATGAGAAGGGTCAGGAATATCCCTGTGCTTTGTGATTAGTTTAATAGGATCCCAGAAGCCTTGAAGATAATTATATGCCTCCACGTTCCTTTCAACTGACGATCTTGAAGTCATGCATTTAGGTCAGCAATGAAATAGGAAGGCTCCTGCAAGGAGCCAGGACTTCTTATCTCCAAAAAAATACAAACAAACCCATAGTGTAGTTGTGAAAATTAAGTCCACAGAGAGGAGTTTTTCCTGAGAAATGTCTCCTCTCCAAAGCTGTTTTGTGGAAGAGATAGTGGAAATGTGTAGTCAATTAAGCCCAAAGACAATGTATACGTGTGTGTGTGTGTGTGTGTGTGTGTGCGCGCGCAGTGGGGCTTAAACTTAGGGCCTGGGTGCTGTCCCTGAGCTTTCTTGTTCAAGGCTAGTGTTCTACCACTTGAGCCGCAGCTCTGCTTCTGGCTTTTTTGGTGGTTACCTGGAGGTAAGCTTCTCACAAACTTCCCTGCGGCAGCTGGCTTTGGATCCCAACATTCAGAGCTCAGCCTCCTGAGTAGCCAGGATTATGGGCATGAGCCGCTGGCACTTGGGTAATATAGTATTTGTTTTTTAATTCCAGCTTTCAAGTTCCCTTTTCCTCACCATGGGCAGAGGAGGGAGCCAGGTCATCCCGACACTGCAGAGGAGAAACTGAGGCCCAGAGGAGTGACTATCCAGGTCACGCAGCTAACAGGGGAGTGGTCAGGATCCAGGATCTCTGCTGTGACCTTCTGGAGACAGTGCATGGCTCTCTCACTTGGCAGAGCCCAAGCCGTCAGCTGAGCTGCCTGAGCCCTGGGATGCTGGCAGGGTCAGGAGATGGGGAGGAGGCAGGGGGTGGCACCAGCTCACAAGTGGCCACCACCGGCAGACGGGGCCCCAGCCTGGCGTGGCCACATTCCTTGGATTCCCATAACCTGGTCACATGAGAGAATCCAACCCCTCAGGGTCCAGATCAGTCCCTCTCACCTACTAATGGACATGCCTGGCCTTGTCCCTTTCTTCTTCTACAGAACCAACAAGGCATCTTCCTTAACACAAAATGATACCAGAGTTCACATTTCTCATCTCCCCATCCATCCATCCATCCATCCACCCACTTATTGATCCATCTATCCACCTACTGACCTACCTACCCATCCACCCATCCATCCACCCACCCATCCATTGATCCATCTATCCACCTACTGACCTACTTACCCATCCACCCATCCATCCACTCACCCATCCATCCACTCACCCTGTTTCGGTTCTCAGCTCTTCTTTTCAGGGAGTTGTGGCCTCTCCAATCAAATCTTCAACCTTCTCACTCAGTTGAAATCATTCTTGCCAATGATCTTGCAAAGTCTCATGCTGAGACAGGCAACCTGCAATTTCCAGTTGTTTCTGGGAGCTTCCTTCACATGGCTTCTGGTTCCCACCGTCAACTACTCCCTTTCTTCTTTCTTCTCTTGGCTGGAGCAGTCTACTCTGCCTCTTGGTTGCGATCGAGTCTTGCAATCTTTTCTGTCCAGGCTCTGAGTAGCTAGGGTTGCAGATGTGAGCTACTGTGCCTGGTTCACAGCCATACCCTGTCAGCCATGGCTCTACTCTACTCAAAGTGGATCTGATCCTCTTTGTCCCTCATAGTGCCCAGCCCAAACGCCAAGCAGCGTCCACTCCTGGCTGTCGTAAAGGTCTCTTGCCCCCACTTTACCCATGTCCTCTGGTGTGATGGTCACACAGCAACAACTAGACGTTACTTCTCCATGTAAATCCTTCCTCTTCTCAACACGTTAGAATCAGTGTCTAACCATCCCCCCAGAAAGGGTTACCCAGAGTTAACAACTCATAGAGGAACAGAAACCTACAAACAGGTTTCTATAGGAGTCAAATTTTTAAAAATATAGTCCCTTCTAACTTCTGAGTAAGCCAAACTACATCTACTTATCTGTATAATAAAACTGCTTATGAAATACAGGCACAGCACCTGCATTGAGGCAGTTGAGTAGTATCTGAGTCATCTCGGCTTTCGGAATTCACTGGCATAAACTTCCGTGGGCTGTGTCTTTAAGAATTCAAGGATGACCCTCAAGAGCCGTGCTATGACCAGGGAATGCGTCAAACCCCTCCAGGGGCTTCCCTGTTGAATCAGTCGCCACGTGGTCACTTGCAGAATTTCAGCCTATGGTAATGAATCAAACCTCCGAATCAGATGCCGATGAACAATTATATTACATTTTTCGCACCCATCTTGGCTAACTCACAAAGAGCTTGGGGAGTGCTAAATTTAATCAGATGTACCCCAGTCCTTCCTGAAGGGGCCCCAAACTTGGGCCAGAATTGTGCTTTCACCAGGCTACCTGGGTTGTTGGCGTGTTCCTTCCTTCCCTCCCCATAAAAGCCCTTTGTGTCCCTGAGCCCCCAAGATTGAGCCTTGAGGACACTAGCCCTCCACCTTCAGAGCTGGTCCTTGATAACCTGATTCCTTCCTACCAGTGAAAGAGACCAGCTAGACCATCGGGGCCAAGTCCCCTCCATAAAGGCTTTTTTTTTGTAATTTATTTATTAATTAAACAAAATTTTTTTAATTTATTTATTAATTAAACAGATTTTTTGACACGGTGCAAAAAGGGTACAGTTACATAGTAGGGCAATGTGCACATTTCTTGTGATATCTTACACCCTGTTTTTCTTTCCCTTCCCTAGGTCAGGTAGATATGTATACAATAAACAATGTACCAAGAACATATACAGTAGCCACGTGGTCTACACCAAAGGAAATTCGCCTAGGGCTTTAAATGTAATGTCGGCAATAGACAATAAGACGACAGTAGTCTTATATGAACGTACATACATAGCTTTTGAGCTATTGTATTCCACTGAGGTCAATTTTTGACCTTTATATGTTGAGTAGTTGTTTGGTTTTAGTTATATAATGTTGGGTCACTGACCCAATCCTGTGGGAAATACCATTTGACAAGCAGTTTTTGCTTTCACAGACCTGGACTCTACTGTCTCCCCTTCACCTCATCTTAACAGTCATATATCAGGGAGATCATGCCCCTTTGTTTTCTGTGTTCTAGGCTTGTCTCGCTCAACATTATTTGTTCAAGTTCTGATCATTTCCCTGCGAATAACAATATTTCACCATTCCTAATCACTATGTAGTATTCCATTGTGTATAGGTACCATATTTTTTGGAATCATTCATCTGTGGAGGGGCATCTGGGTTGATTCCATATTTTGGCTATTGTGAATTGTGCAGCGATAAACATGGAAGTGCAAATGTCCTTTTGATATCTTGGGACCTGCTGTTCAGGATAGATGCCTAGGAGTGGTATGGCTGGGTCATAGGGTAGGTCTATATTGAGCTTTTTGAGAAACCTCCATAGTGTTCTCCAAAGTGGTTGTACTAATTTGCACTTCCACCAACAATGGAGAACGGTTCCTCTTTCCCCTCACCCCCTCCAGCATTTGTTGTGGCCTGAGTTCAGAGTATAGGCCATTCTAACTGGGGTGAGGTGGTATCTCAGGGTTGTTTTTATTTGCATTTCCTTTACTACCAGGGATGCTGAACATTTCCTCGCATGTTTCTTTGCCATTTTTATATCTTCTCTTGTGAAGTCTCTCTTTAGCTCTTTTGCCCATTTCCTAATTGGTTTACTGGGCTTGGAGGGGCTTAGTTTTTTGAGTTCTCCATAGATGACAGATATTAGGCCTTTGTCTGTTGCTGTGCTGGTAAAGATCCTTTCCCATATGGTTGGCTGTCTTTCTATTTTGGTGGCTATGTCCTTAGCTGTACAGAAACTTTTTAATTTGTAGTAGTCCCATTTGTCGAGTCTCTCCCCTAGTTGTTGTGCCCCTGGGACTATATTCAGGAAGTTCCTTCCTGTGCCTTTAAGTTTTAGCGTCTTTCCTACTCTGTCCGTCAGTAGTTTCAAGGATTCAGGTCTGATATTGAGGTCCTTGATCCATTTTGAGTTGATCTTGGTGCATGGTGATAGGCTTGGGTCTACTTTGAGTTTTCTGAATATGGCTGCCCAGGTCTCCCAGCACCAGTAGTTGAAGAGGATATGTTTATTCCATTGTATGTCTTCAGCTCCTTTGTCGAATCTTCAATTCTAATCCATTGGTCTTCCGATCTGTTTTTATACCAATACCAGGCTGTTTTTGTTGTGATGGCTCTATAGTAGAGCTTGAAGTCTGGTACTGTGATACCTCCTGCACTGCTTTTTTTGCCTAGAATTGCTTTGGCTATTTGGTCTTTTGCTGTTCCATATGAATTTATGGATTGCTTTCTCTATTTCAGTGAAGAATGTAACTGGGATTTTGATAGAGATTGCATTGAATTTGTATAACAATTTGGGCAATATGGCCATTTTCACTATATTGATTCTGCCTACCCATGAGCATGGGAGGTCTTTCCATCTCCTTGTGTCTTCTTTGATTTCCCTTATTAGATTTTTATAGTTCTCATTAATAAGCCCGTCACATCCTTGGTTAGGTTGATCCCTAGGTACTTTTTTTTTTTTTTGGCTACAGTAAATGGAATTGTTTCCATAATTCCTTTTCTGCTTGTACATTGCTGGTGTACAGAAAAGCTGCTGACTTTTGTGGATTGATTTTGTATCCTACAACTTTGCCAAAATGGTTTATTAGGTGTAGGAGTTTGGGGACTGAGTTTTTTGGGTCCTTCAGATATAAGATCATGTCGTCTGCGAATAGGGATAGCTTGATTTCTTCCTTGCCAATGTGGATCCCTTTGATGTCCTCCTCTTGCCTTATCGTTATGGCTAGGGATTCCAGCACTATGTTGAAAAGAAGTGGGGAGAGTGGGCATCCTTGTCTTGTTCCTGAGTTTAGGGGGAATGATTTAAGTTTCTCTCCATTTAATATGATGTTAGCAGTTGGTCTGTTGTATATGGCTTTAATTTGGACTGTGGCCCAAGTGTTGGATAACAGTGTGGGGTTTAGCCTCCAAGAATGTGTATAGCCTTTGTGGTAACTGTTGTTATTGAGGGTTACCTTTATTCCACTGTGGTCAGATATAATACATGGGATGATGTCAATACTTTTTATTTGCTGAGGTTCTTTGTATGGGCTATGACATGGTCTATTTTGGAGTATGATCCATAGGTGCTGAGAAGGTGTATTGGGTCTCTGTAGGGAGGAAGATTCTGTATAGATCTGTCAGATCTATTTGGGATAAGGTGTTACTTAGGTCCTCAGCTCCCTTGCTAATCCTCTGGGTGTTGGATCTGTCACTTGGAGAGAGTAGGGTATTAAAGTCACCCACTATGATTGTGTTTGGGTCTATCTTGTTCTGTAGTTCTGTGAGAATTTGCTTGACATATGTAGGGCTTCTTTTGTTCGGTGAGTATACATTTATCACCATGATGTCTTGATTCTGGATTTTTCCTTGTATTAAAATGTAGTGACCTTCTTTGTCTTTTTGAGTTGATTTTAATGAGAAGTCCAGCTTGTCTGAGATCAGGATGGCTACTCCTGCCATTTTGGTAGGTGCGTTTGCTTGGAAGATCTTGCTCCATCCTTTCATTCGGAGCCTGTTTTTATCCCTTGCTGTACGGTGGGTCTCTTGTAGACCACAGATGGCAACTTTTTGTTTGCCGATACATTCTGCCAGTCTGCTCCTCTTTATTGGAGAGTTTATACTGTTTATATTCAAAAAGATCAAGGATAAGAGTGTTTTTTCCTCCTTCCATTTTCTTGTTAGCCTGTTTTTCCTCTTTTTTTTTCTTGTCTTTAGTGAGCTGCTCTTTCTGTTGGGCTCTGGCTATTGTAGTTTCTTTCTGTTTCTGTCTCTTTGTCCTGTACGATTTCTCTTGGGTGGGGTTCCCCTCTTAGAATTCACTGTAGGGCTGGTTTTTTATTCATATACTCCTTTAGATCCTCTTTGCTATGGAAAGATCTGGTTTTCCCTTCGAATATGAACTCCAGCTTCGCTGGATATTTTATTCTAGGTTGGCAGTTGTTGGCCTGTAGGACTTGGATGGTGTTCTTCCATTCTCTTTGCGTGTGGTAGGTTTGTGTGGAGAGGTCTGCTGTTATTCGGATCCTCTTCCCATTGTAATAAATTTCTTTCTTCGCTTTGGCTGCATTCAAAATTTGCTCTTTATTCTTGAGATCTGAAGTCTTGATTATTATGTGCCTGGGCGTGGCTTTTCTAGGGTCTGGTCTGCCAGGTGTCCTATAGGCTTCGGTTACCTGGATGAGGTCCCTTGTGAGATTGGGGAAGTTTTCTGCAATCACTTTATTGAAAATATGTTGAAGCCCTCTGCTCTGGTATTCGGCTCCTTCTTCTATTCCAATTATGTGCAGATTATATCTCTTGTCTTTGTCCACTAGCTCCTGGATGAGTCTGGCCTGGAGCTTTACCGTTTCTTGGAGTGTGGTAATTTTCTGGACCTTATCGGCTGCATCATCGTCCAAGAGAGAGATTCTGGCTTCCATATGGCCAATTCTTTGTGCTGTGGATTCAAGTGCGGAGTTTATGGATGTCAGAGAGCTATTTATGGTTGCCAGATCAGCTCTGATCGTGGAAATTTCTTCCTTTAAAGAGTTGTATTTTAAATCTATTTTTTCATGCATTTCACTCCTCAGGATGTTAAGGTCTTCTTTAACGGAGGTTTGCACTGTATCCATTTTTGCTTCCATTTCTTTCTTGGCTTCCTGGATATCCTTCAAGACTTCCACTCTAAACTCCTGGAATTATTTTCTGATTTCGTTTCTGAGGCTTTCCATCATTTCTGCTATCATAGCCTCAGTTGTTTTTTTATTCTCCATCTCCTCTTCAGTCGTCTACTTTTTGGAGCTGGTGAGTTGGCTTGCCCTTTGATGAACTTTGTTATATTTCTTTGTGATTTGCGCATCTGTGGGTGGCTTCCCTGGTTTGGCTTTGTGCTGGTTCCCGCTGGTCCATCAGTGGGAGACTTGTGTCCTGGCTCTGGGTTTGAGATTGGCTGTTGAACCTTACTGCCCAATGGGTGAGCGTGACCATCTCGGTTGTTGCCGGGGTGGTCACCCTCGCTGCACTTGGGGGTCGGTAGGTTCTGTGTCTTTCTCTGCGGGATAGTGTCCTGCCGCTGTGTTGTGCTGACCTTAGCATGCCCCTGGTGGGGGTTTGCGGGTCGCTGATTCAGTGTGGCCTGGAGTCTTTTCTCTTCTTTGGTTCTTTTTTCTACTCAGTATCTTGGTCAGAGGAGCTCACCTCTCAGGCGGTTCGCCCACCTTTGTGGATTGCTCTGGGGCCGGTGTTGTTGAGGAGCGGCTCACCCACTTGTGCGAAATGCACCAATCTGAGTGGGCACTGCCGCTGGGGGGCTCTGCCCTCCTGTGCGGGTGCGCCTATCAGAGTGGGCGCTGCCGCTGGGGGGCCCTGCCCACTTGTGCAAAGTGTGTCTACCACAGTGGGTGCTGCCGCTGGGGGGCTCTGCCCACCTGTGCGGGGTACGCCTACCAGAGCAGGCCCCGGGTTGTTGGGGTGTGCTTGTGCCCTCCTGCGAGTTTGCTGTGGGGGGCAGTATGTGTGGGCCCCAGTGGGATCAAGTGTCCGGGCGCGGGTTGGTGCCCACAGACTCTGCGCCTCCGCTGTGAGGGGGGCGTGTGATCAAGCCCAGGTTTCCTTGCTGGGCTGGTATTGCCCACCAGCTAGCCTGTGACTTTTGTTCAAAAAGTCCACGAGGCCCAGGCGCCTCAGGTGAGGCTTCCAATGCCTGCTGTCCCCGGGGCCCCTGTTGGGGGCATGGCCGGTGCAGCCGGTTCAGGCTCCTCTGCTGCCTTGGCGCTGCTCCACCCCTCCCCTGCTAGCTCCTGTCTTCCCAGAGTCTGAAGGGACCTTTTGCCGCCTGATTTGGGGGTTCTTTGTTCCCTCGGGGTGGGGAGGGGGAGGGAGGGAGCTCTAGCTTCTTTGTAGGGTTTGGGTCTCTGATAGCTGGTCTCCCGTTGGGTGGGGGGGGGGGGGTAATGGGGGACTCACTGGTCCTGGATTGTGTGTGTGTCCGCACTGCTGTTGGCCCTTGGGGGTGGGGTGCTGGGGTGTGGCGAATGGTCATTTGGTGGCGGTGGCCCCGGCTCTCCCCTTCTGCACTGCCCGGTTTCCCCGCCGCTCACGTCCAATCCTGGCCGTGTGGTCCCGCATCTCCCGTCTGCTGCCATCTATCTCGATTGGTCCACGCTCCCCCTGGGGTCCGTGGCGTCCCGCTGTCTGGACTCTGCGCTCCTGGCATGACTTTTTGGCAGTCGATTTGTTGGCGCTGGGTCCCCTTTCCCAGCCTGGCCCTGTTCGGGCCAGGGTCGGCGGGTGAGGGGAGGGTACCCCAGAAATTTTCCAGCTCCGTGCAGGTTATAGGCTCTTCTTTTTTTATTTTTTTTTTTCATTTCCTGCGTTTCTCTGTTGCTTCTGGCTGCTGGGTTTGCTGGGCTCTTGATGGGGTGTTGGGTGCTGGAGTTCCCAGCTCGCTATTCAGTTGGAGCGAGTTGGGGTGCCTCCCTACTGTGGTGGTGCCATCTTCCTTCTCCCATAAAGGCTCTTAACACGCACTATAGCCTTGAGCTGTCCTGGGTGCAGATTCCTAGACATCACCTCACCATGGCCTTGAACAGTAGTCATACAGGCAGGCCCCAGGTCAGGTCACATTGTGTTCCATTGACCCTGGAATGTGAACAGCAAGCTGACTGGATCCCAGAGGTGTGCACAGTATTAGGCATCCAATCAGAGGGGGCTTAAGGACTCATGGAAAGCTGATTGGGTCTGAGGACTGATGTGGCCCATGGGCTGTCCAATGATCTCAAGAGTCACATAGTTCTCTCTTAGAGACGTATTAACCCCTGAACAATACCCCCAGGCGGTGCCCTCCCTTGGGTCCCCTCCCGTCTAGCAGGAGCTCTGTTTTTCTTTTTCTCCAATAACTCTTCATCATTTTACTTCTTCCTCTCTGTCTGTGGACTCATACTTTAAAACCACAGAGAAAAAGGACCCGATCCAGATTTTACAATTTTTCAGTATCACTCTTGTAGCCTAAATATTGGCCTCCCTGGGGTGAACAACATGAACCTTATTCTAGTAACATTATTACATCTTCAATAAAATTAATGTCATCAATACCCCATACTCAAAGGAGTGTGGTGCATTTTAAGAAACTTGTGCTTTAAAGCTGGGTGCCAGTGGCTCACGCCTGAACTCTAGCCTGGGCACTGTTCCAGAGCTTTTTTGCTCAAGGCTAGTCCTCAACCACTTGAGCTACAGCTCCATTTCCACCTTTTTGTGGTTAGAGATGAGTCTCATGGACTGTTCTGCTCAGGCTGGCTTTTAACTATAATCCTCAGGTATGAGCCTCCTGAATAGCTAGGATTACAGGTGTGACCCACTAGTACCTGGTTATTGTTGTTTTTTTAAGCAGATGGTTTGGCTGTTCAGGTACACTGTCTGACTATCAGCTCTGCAGGCCCAGAAGACCTTCAAGTCTTTCCCAACCCTCTGGTCTCACAACCACCTCTCACCCTTTACCCCCAAGGTCTCACTAGCTGCCTTTTGCTTCCTAAACATTCTAGCTGGATTCTTCCTCTGGGCCTTTTTATCTCCTCAGGATCTATTCCCTCCCCTTCCCTTCTTTTTCTTTCCTCTCTGGCCTTTCTTTCCCTTTCTCTCCTTCCTTCCTTTCATTCTGTCTCTTTCCTTCCTTCCCTCCTCTTTTTCTTTTCCCTTTCCTAAACAGAAATACTTGCTCAGGAAGAGTAGAGCTTGCCCACACTGGCTGGCTTCCTCTTCCTTCTGCTTTTTCTCCCTCTGGGCCCCCAGCCTAGTGGGTGATGGCACTCACATTAACTTGCTGTCACGTCAACTGTGTCAGGAAAGAACCTCGCAGACACACCCACAAGTTTGTTCTACTGTTCTAGGCATCTCTCAATCCAATCCAACTGACGATCAAAATGAAGCATCACAATGTTCTTGCACACCTTGGTCCCTGGTAACCCCAAGTCCAGTGGCCATCTAGGAGATGGGAAGGTGACCCCACCTTCCCGCCACTGCAGCTGCCAGAAGCAGGGGCCCTGGTAGTGGACACGCTTGGCTTCTAGGACATCAGGGGCCAGAACATGTGTTCTTGTGCTCTGCTGGCTCCAGCCCTCGGACTGTGTGGACGATCCTAGCCTTAGTGATGGTGTCCAGGCTCTCTACTCCCACATGTGTGCTTGCCAGGGTTCCATTTCTCCTGGATACCCGTGTCATCTAATCCACTCGAACACATTTCACAGTGAATTCTGCTTTTTAATTCCAGATTACATAAGTCTTGCTGCCCCAGCAAATGCCAACTGCCCTCTAACCACAGATCAGCCTGAAAGGTTTGCAGTCATTCCTGATTCTGCTCTTCCACTTCCCACATGCAATGGAGCTGGAAAGGCTTTGTGCTTGGACCATAGGTATGTCTAGAAGTTCACCTCTTCTCTTCAGCATCACTACTGTCACCCAGTTGTCATCCCACACCTAGGGTTTTGGTTTTGAGCTTATGTCACCCAGGCTGCTCTAGAACTCACAACCCTCCTGCCTAAAGCTGTAGTTGCGCTCGGATGCTGAACTTCCACTCCTGTATGATTTCAATGCTGTGCTTCTTTACAACCTGTTCTCCACATACCCACACCATTAAGCCATACTCCCAGCCCTTTACTCCAGTCCACAAGGCCTTCCTTCCTGGCATTCTTTCTGGCCACAAGTAGCTCATCGTGGGAAGGCCACTTTTCTGTCTCAAGGTCTGTGCACCAGAGTGCTTTTACCCAAGTTATCATATGGCTAGGTCCCCCACTGCTCCTAAATCGCTTTTCAAACATCACTGATATCAGAAGTCTTCCAGAACCTCCTATCTGAAACACCAACTCCATAACAGGTTTTTTTTTTTTCTCACAAAAAAAACAGTAACTATTTATTGGGGCTGGGGATATGGCCTAGTGGCAAGAGCACTTGCCTCGTATACATGAAGCCCTGGGTTCGATTCCCCAGCACCACATATACAGAAAATGGCCAGAAGTGGCGCTGTGACTCAAGTGGCAGCGTGCTAGCCTTGAGCAAAAAGAAGCCAGGGACAGTGCTGAGGCCCTGAGTCCAAGGCCCAGGACTGGCAAAAAAAAAAAAGAAAGAAAATAGTAACTATTTATTACATATTTGTTATATGTCTCCTCCACCTACAGAGTGTTGGCTTTATGGGTTAGATGTTTTTGTTGTTGTTCTTTGCTCTGGTCCCTAAAAGAGCTAACACAGAGCCTGGCACACACCTGACATTCCTTGTTTAATGTGTGAAGAAATCGCTGTTTAGCCAGACACCAGTGGCTCATGCCTGTAATCCTAGCTACTCAGGCGATTAAGAACTAAGGTTCAAAGCTAGCCCAGGCAGAAAAGTGCATTAGACTCTTACCTCCAATTAAGTAGCAAAAAGCTGGAAATGGAGTGTTAGAGGGCTAGCTTTGAACCAAAAAGCTAGGAGGCAGTGCCCAGGCCTTTCGTTCAAGCCCTAGTACACACATGTGAAATCTTTCACAGCTTAAGTAGTACTATTATTTTTGGTGAAAGTAAGTTATCCAAATGTTTAGCTCATCATTTGAATGTTTCTGTGATCCGCACCACCAGAACAGTCCTACGTGTGTACAATTAAGGCATCAAGATAGAGAGGTTGTCTATTCCAACACCCCTTTAGGTTTTTATTCCATCACTGTTCTGCTTTAAAGGCCAACTTCTCCAGCATGGCTATCTATGACTACGGAACCTGCCACTCCAATACCTTAGGCGCACACGGGTCATCTCACCTCTCCAGGACGAGAGGCAGGAAGACTTGAGAGCTCCAGGTCAGCATGAGCTACTTTGTGAAGCTGCCTCAGAAAACACAACAAACAAACAAAAACCACACCCAACAAGATGAGCTGGGTGCCGGTGGCTCACACCGGGTCATCCTAAGCTACTCAAGAGGCTGGGATCTGAGAACTGCGGTTCTCAGCCAGCCTCGGCAGCAAAGTCTCGGTGAGACTCTTATCCACAATGAGCCACCAGAAAGCCGGAAGCGGAGCCGTGGGGCATTCGAAGTGGTCGAGTGCCAGCCTGGAGCAAAAATAAATAAATAAACAAACAAAGCTCAGGGAAAACAATGCTTTTTTTTTTTTTCCCCAAACGTGTACTCGTTGGCATCCTCTAGAGACCGTTCCCGTCGTCTAGGGTGCTTCTAGCGACGGGTCGGTTACTTTCGCTTTCCTTCTCGGCCTAGCCAAGCGCTGCCTCCGGTCTGCGGAGCCTTCCCGCGGGGCGCTTCCCCCTTCGTGCTCCCCACTCCGTGCTCCCCCTCCGCGCCTCGCACGCCCGGTTCTCGCGGGGCGGCCCCGGCCTGCCCTTCCCCGCCTCAGCCACGCCTGCCCGGGCTGGGAGCCGCACTCTCCCGCCCCACCCCACCCCCCCCCCCGGCACGGCCAGGACCGCGGGCGGGCCGGAGCCCCCCGGCGCCCCGCTGCACGCTTGCCTTGCCTTTTGTTTATTTAAAACCTCCACGCAGGAACGTGGGTGTCGCGTGAGCCCCGCGCAGGCCTCGAGCCCTCCCCGTCGCGGGCCCGCGCTCACGCCGCACCGCCGGGCCGCCCGCACGTGGGCCTCACGGAATCCCGCGAGAGCGAAGCCCGCGGCCGTCGGCGCCGCCCCCCTGGCCCGTCATTGGCTGGCTACATTACGCGAGGGCTGCCGTGCGGCGGAACCCAAAGTCAGGAGCTGCGCCAGTTCCCGACCGGAAGTTCCCACACGCCGCGACCGGAAGTGGCCTTGCTGCCGGGGTAACGGGACTCGGTAGCCGTGGGGGCGGCGCCGTGATGGACCGCGAGGAGACGGTGAGGCGGCGGCGGCGGCGGAGGAGGAGGAGAGGGCTTGTCTCGACAGCGGGGGCGAGGGGAGGGAGGTGGAGGTGCAGCGGTAGGAAGAGGCCGACCGGCTGGGGGGGGGGTGGGGCGGAGAGAAAGCCGGCGAGCCGCGGGGTGGGCCCGGCGGGCGCGTGTGTGCGGGGAACTCGGGAAGGAGGTGGAGGCCGTGGCGGGGAGGGGCTGGCGGGGGAGGTTCGGACCGGGAGGGCGGTCGGGAGGCCGGAGTGCTGGTGGCCGGGGGCGTGTTCAGGGAGGAGGGTGAAGTGCCGGGCTGGTGGGGTGGCCAGCCCCACTCAGCTCGTCCTTTATCCACGGAGCCACCTGCAGTTCCCGTCCCTGCCGAGGTGGGTCCGGGTGGATCAGGGCCCGGAACCCCAGTGCCTGCAGGCGACCTCGGTCACTCTGCGGGAAGCCTGGCCATGTCTGCTACAGGGATTTGAAATTCGGGTTTGCCGGCCAGCCCCTTCCTCCCAGTGTTGTTGTCAGTCAGTGCTAGATCACTGGAAAAAAAAAAAATAGACCAAGTTGTCAGAGTCGTCATGAATTTTTGACTTGCTACATAAAGTGCTGCACCTAAGTGGGGTTATGTGAATATTCAATAATTAGGTCTATCATAATAAGCATCAAGGGCTGGGGATATGGCCTAGTGGCAAGAGAGCTTGCCTCGTATACATGAGGCCCTGGGTTCGATTCCCCAGCACCACATATACAGAAAACAGCCAGAAGTGGCGCTGTGGCTCAAGTGGCAGAGTGCTAGCCTTGAGCAAAAAAAGAAGCCAGGGACAGTGCTCAGGCCCTGAGTCCAAGGCCCAGGACTGGCCAAAAAAAACAGAAAAAACAAAACAAAAATAATAAGCATCAATAAATTGGGAATCAAAGTATTTGTGTACAAACAGTATGTATAATAGGTGCTCGATAAATGTTAATTGAACTGGGCACTGGTTGTTCAAACCTGTAATCCTAGGTACTCAGGAAGCTGAGATTTGAGGATTGAGGTTTGAAGCCAGCTCAGGCAAGAGAAAAGTTGGCGAGACCCTTTTCTCCAATTAACCACCGAAAAGCCACAAGTGGAGGTTTGACTCAAGTACTAGAGCACCAGCCTTGAGCAAAAAAAAGACAAAGGATAGCACCCAGACTTTGCTTTCAAGCCCCAGTACAAGTACAAAAGATGTTAATTGGATGATGGGTGATTGATATCTAGATGCCAAATGGATAAAATTTGCCACAAGACGTACATGTATGCTCTGAGTAGACACCATGACTTTTGCTTCCTATTGAGTCTCCTCGCCCAGTTAAATGTCTAGTAAGTACCCTTTATACTACTGAATGAATAAACCAGAACTTGAAATAACTAAAAAAAAAAAAAAATCTAAGTTCCTCCGCACTCTTTAGTGTCCTAGAGGAAGTTCCAAATGCTATTTCTAATTTTGTCATCTTTCATGTTTTATTTGAAAGTTCAATTTGTTCAATTTTCTATAATTTTTTCCATGTATTAGGATATAATTGCTAGGAGTCCTTTAAGAACTGAAGGGTTTGGATATATGTGTTGAAGTAGGTTTGATAGTAATATCTCTGTATTCTCTCATAGAAAGAGTTTAAAGAACGGTGTTCCCAGTGTGCTGCTGTCTCCTGGGGTCTCACTGATGAAGGCAAATATTATTGCACTTCTTGCCACAATGTTACAGAGGTAAGTTCCAGATACCATTTATGATACCATTTGTGAATTCATTTATGTTTTTGAAATTGCATTTTTTAAAGTGACATGTACCTAGTTTCTCTCATGTTGTGTTTTATCTCAATTCCAAGAATTTAAGTAGTTTTCAAGTGGTCACTCTTGATTTAAGAAATTTGTAAACAGATCAAAAATGATATTTTCAAAGTACATTGAGCCACATTTATAAAGTTTTGATCCTGTATGGTTTAAGGAGAAATAACTAGTATTGTACTTAAAAACTGATGTTTGTTTTTATTACTACTTAAGAGTTTTAAGTGTGTTGTACTAGCTTAGAAATGTTAGGAGTATTGGAAATGCCCTTCATTGTCATTGTGTCTTTGTGTAGTACCTTTAAAAAAAAAAAGTGTTTTTGTTAGTTTGGTGATACTAGGATTTGAACTCAGGGGCCTTGCGTATGCTAGGCAGGTGCTCTACCACTTGAGCCATGCTTCCAGCTCTTTTTGCTTTAGTTGTTTTTCCAATAGAGTCTTATGTTTATGCCTTGGCCAGTCTGGAGGACAATCTTTTTATTTACCCTTCCCATGTAGCTAGAATGACAGGCACATGCTGTCGTGCCCGAGTTTTTTTGTGTGGCTGTGTGCTGGGTCTGGGTGCTCTCCCTTAGCTTTTTCCACTTAAAGCTGAGCTACCTCTTGAACCACATATCCACTTCTGGCTTTTCAGTGATAGAAGTCTCATGGACTTTTCTGCCCAGACTCAGTTCGAACCACAATCCTCAGATCTCAGCCTCACATGTAGCCAGGATTACTGCTCTGAGCCACCGGCACCCAGCCAACTTTTAAAAAATGGATCCAGATGAGATCTTTTAACTTTTTGCCTGGGCTGGTCTTAAACCAGAAGTCTCCTAAATCTATGCCTCCCGAGTCGCTAGGAATATAGATGCACGCCACCAAACCCAGCAACAAAAATGTTTTCTTATCTGATTTCCTCCTTATGAGATATCATCATATAAATACATATATATTCATAAATAGAACAAATAAGGCTCACAAATTGGGTTTGCCAAAGTCACACAGAGTTTTGAGGCAGGAATTGAACCTGGGTTTTCCAACTCTAGGCTTCATTTCACCTCATCACACCTGTTTCTTAAAATAGATACTGTCCCGTGTGACCTTGGTAGGTTGCTGCCTGCACCTGTTCTGTTGGCCACAGCTTCAGGCCAGTATAACCAAAATAATCAAGGGTATGGGCAGTCTGCCGCTAGACAGGCTAACCGTGTCAGTATGCTTCCCTGTAGAGAAGTATTTGCTGAAAATCTATTGAGCCAGGTGAAACAAATTCACCTTCACCATATAGCTAAGGAAGTCTGGTTGGTACAAATAAATGTGATTGGGCTTTAGCATGGAGTCAAAGAGGCTAACTTACCTTCTTTAAGAAGTTAAAAACCTGTGGATTCCTCTTTGGGGCCCCTCTCCAAATGGAGGGGTTTGCTTCTTTTGTGACTTTCTGTTACTTTTTCAAATAAACTTACTCTTTTTAACTTAAATAAGAAAAAGAAAGCAAGAAATTAAAAACCTGGACAAAGTCTATGAAACAAGTGAGACAAATTTTCCTTGAGAAAAGTAGGAGCTATAGCTTACAACTCTGTCAAACGATGGTTTTCCTCAGCATAGCAATCTTTCTGCAGTGTGTAGCAGAAATCCTTATGGTCTCGTTAGTCAGATAGGATAGTAACAATATGCATACTTACCAAAGAAGCTTGTTGGGGTGATGGTAATATTCTTGATTATGGCAATGATGTTATAGATACACACACAAAGCTCAAGATGTATATAAATACATACACATACACACACCCGTCAGATTGTACACTTGAACTGTACTCTGTGTGGTCCTCTCCTTTGATGGGTGTGAAGGCACACTGAGTAGTTTCACTTACTGTTACCTTTGCACTGCAGAAATGTACATGGGGAAGGAAGATTGTGTCTTAAGGAACTATTTGCCAGTAGCAGATACAACCAGTATACTACTTTTATAGGCGCTGAATTACCATAACTACTTACTTCTTTTATTTTTGTCTGTGTTAGTGTTTCTGTCAGATTAAATTTGCTATAGTCACTAACTTGAAAGATCCTAATACCACTACCTAGCTCTACATATCAAAGACTGTCAGCCCACAAGGAGTAAATTGTCAAGAACGTGCAGTTCTTGATGGTGAGAAACATATACATATGTGTATGTGTGTGTACGTGTGTGCATATGTAGAACCTGCATGTGTGTGCACGTACGTATATAGAGAATCTAGTGCTTCATGTTAGAGGAGCACTCTTACACTGAAGAGCATTCTCAGCCCCAACCTATTTTTTATGAATAAGATAGTCCTAGCTCGGAGCCTTCCTTCCATACAATGGGCAAATCTGTTGCACAACTTCAAGTGGTTACTTTATGGCGGTCCAGGCATGCTCACAACATGGAATAGGATGTGAATGGTGCTCCTTGGAGTGAGGTGGTGTTGAAATCCTGTGGGTGGGGAGGGCCAGTGAGACATGGAGGTCATGGGACAGCTTGCTAGGACTATTGCCCTGTTGCTGTCATTGCCCTTCAGTTTACTCTGTGTATGTCTTGTAACTCCAGGCCTCCTGTCTGGTCTGAGCAAAGGCATTCTGAGGTGGTAAAAGAACCACAGAGTTTATCCCCGTGGGTTTTTTGTTTGTTTGTGCCAGTCCTAGGGCTTGAACTAAGGGCCTAGGCACTTTCCCTGAGGTTTTATGCTCAAGGTTAGCGCTCTACTACTTGAGCCACAGCTCCACTTCCAGCTTTTTAGTGGCTTAATTAAAGGAGATAAGAGTCTCATGGATCTTCCTGCCTGGGGTGGCTTCAAACTGTGATCATCAGATCTCAGCCTCCTGAGTCACTAGGGCTACAGCTGTGAGCCACCAGTGCCCAGCTATCCCTGTGTGTTTTATCCAGGGAAAAACAATGAGGTCTTAAATCATACCAATTTAGACCAGTAGATCTTTTTTCAAGCATTATATGGGTACTTAATAAAAGTGTATGTTAGAATGTATGAGTTTAATAATGTTTATTTTATGAATTCATTTATTTAATTTGTGCTGGCCCTGGGGCTTGAACTCAGGGCCTGGGAGCTATCCCTGAGCTTTTTCAATCAAGGCTAATGTTCTGCCACTTTGAGCCACAACTCTACCTCTGGTTTTCTGGTGGTTAATTGAAGAGTCTCATGGACTTTCCTGCCTGGGCTGACTTTTAACTCAATCCTCAGGTTATCAGTCTCCTAAGTTGTTAGGATTACAGGTGTGAGCCACTGTTGCCCAGCTTAACAGATTTTTTAATGATTATAAGAGTAATGCACAAGCTTATTGGAGAAAATTTGGAAATTGTGAAGATGAAAACCCCTATTACCAGTGATCTCAATACACAATTCAGTAACCGCTTCTTATTCTAGGCTGTCTCTCTCTGTCCCTCTCCTCCCCTTCTCTCTCTTCCTCCCCCCTTCTCTATCCCTTTCTGTGTACAGGAGGGGAAAGGAAGACTTGAGTACTACTGAAACTTTTCTATTAATTTTTTCTGTGTTATTGTAAACATGCATATATTTTGATTGACTCTGTAAATGTTCCACATATAACCATTTTGGTAATTTAATGACCTATAGCTCCAGTTTGAGATTGCTGTTTAAGAATTGGATACATTTTTAATGAAAAAGCAATTTAAGGATTAACCAGAATGTTATAATTTATATAATTTTCCTTATGTTACTATAATTAGTCTAATCACTCACAATTTGATTCTTTAATAGTTCCACAAAACATACTTGAAAATAGGTTTAGAGGGATGCAAAACTTTCTTCAAAACTTTCTTCTGTCTTTGTTTCCCACAGAGATCTAAGGAAGTTGTAGACACGGCTGTTCCCAATACCAAGATAAAAGCCATCAGCAGGGGGCTGAAAACTAAAAGAAAGCTTGGTAAGACCTTCATCTCTACTTACTGTTCTTTATTTGCATCTTTACAAAGCTGAATGATGGATTCTAAGTAGATTCCAGAGCAAATTCCTGATTTGAAAGCATATATACTACAGTATAGAATCATGGTAAAATTAGAAGCAGCGAGGATGTATTAAAATAAAACCCAGCTTCTGTCAGGGAGTTTCATTTCTAGTAGAGCAACTATTATGCAAAAGATAGTAATAGCAAAGGGGGCATGTGTTCTTTTTCTCTGCTGGCATAGGGTCTTCTGTTATGAATATGACTTTCTGTGTTTTTGAAGCAAAATGCTTATTTTTCGAATCGATTCACCCATGGAATTATCAGAGTGGATGATTTAAATATGATACTCAACTTTTAGAAACTCACTTTTCCTACTGAATTTTGCACACACTTTTGAAATGGGGAAGTTTGTTTTCCCTTAGAATGGCTCAGCATGAGTGTGGGTGGCAAGCTCACCTGTTTGAGTCCAGTGGAGAGGGCCTGAGGCCACCTGCCCAGGACCAGCTTCTCATATGGAACCAGGGTAGTGTTAATAGCACATTCGCCTACAGGGAGTAGTTTTGTGGTTTGTTTTGTTTGCTCCTGGTTTTGAATTCAGGGCCTTATACTTACTAGGCAGGTGCTTTACCACTTGAGCCATGCACCAGACCAATGTGAAGAAGTTTTAAGGGTACGTGTATGTTATGTATGTATGTGTGTATACATGTACGTATATAATACGTGTATACATAATGAAATACTTTGATATTCTTAGATGAAATACAGGGAATGCAATGACTTTTTTGGACTGAAACCTAATTAATTATTAAATTTTTATCAAAGTAAAACCTATAATTCAGACTCAACATATTCAAGTGATTAAAACATATAGGTTAGAGGTTGGAGGTGTGGGAGTTGGTAAAATGCTAGGCAGTGAGCAAAAGCACCAGGTGCCAAGTTTGAGTCCCATTCTCAGACCAAACAATAAATAAAGTATATAGCTTAAACTTGAAATTATGTAAGGAACCTTGGTTGCTTCCTTGGGAATTAAATTTCTTATTGTCAAACTTGTTACCCTTAAGTTTCTTTTGTGAAACGTAAAATGGGAACACAGACTCAGGAATTAAAACAGTTTTATGCCTTGTGTGTAGGAACAGTGTGCAAAGTATACAGCTTGAGGAGGTGGAACTCTTAACTTTCGGATCCATCACAATTGCAGGCTTTCTGTTACATTGCCTGGGAGCCTGTGCAGGAAGGAACGGGGAGTGGTGGGGCCCGGAGGGAGACCCAGTGACGTTTGGGGAAGGAAGAGGATTCTAGTCCTCTGCCATGTGCAGCAAGAAGGGACCTAAGAGTCAGTGACGCACTACAGAAGCTGTGTATTAAAAGCCTCGATGATATGCTTCTCCTAGTTACAGAATTTGACAACAGTAGGAATAAATTGGATGGGGTGGGGGCTTCACAGATTTTAGCTTCTTCTTCTTCTTTTTTTTTTTTTTTTTTTTGCCAATCCTGGGGCTTGAATCAGGGCCCAGGGCTCTGTCCCTGAGCCTCTCTGCACTCTACCACTTGAGCCACAGCACTAACTTCCAGACTTTTCTGTTTGTGTGGTACCGAGGAATCCAACCCAGGGCTTCATGCATGCTAGGCGAGCACTCTACCACTAAGCCACATTCCCAGCCCCAGATTTTAGCATTTGTATAACTGGTCATTACAGTAGTTTAACAGTATCTGTGTTTTGTTGTGGAGGCAGGTTTCTTTATAATCTCAGGGTTGTTTCAGGGGTTAACAAAAATAGCCTGCTTCTACCCAGCACAGAGTTGGCGCCTAGGCAGACACCAGCGTGCCTTTCCTTAATTTCAGTTTTTCCCTATAACTTAGGACCAGTTCTATAAAAACAGAATGGTGTTTTTGTTGTTGTGTTCTTTAGGGTTTTTTTTTTTTTTGTTTTCTGCTTTTACAGCCCTGTACTCCTGGACCACCAATTCTTGGCTCTTGATATTTGCTTATTTGCTCACCAAATATTCTATATTGGAAGAAAACTTTTGGAAGCAATGACAGTATTTTCATATAAAATTCGTTCAGTAAAGTACATTTTTAAAGCCAGGCATGATTCATGCCTGTAATCCCAGCTGCTCAAGTGATAGAGATCAGAAGGATCTTTCCTTTGAGACTGGCTTAGGTAAAAAGTTATTGAGAGCCTTCACCTCAGCAAACAAGCTGGGCTTGGTGGTGCATACCTATAGTCCCACCTGTGCAGGAGGCGTACATAGAAGTATCATTGTTCCAAAGTTGGCCTGGACAGAGCCTCTCTGAAAAATCACCCAAAGCAAAAAGGACTGGAGGTGTGCTTCAAATGGGTGCTTCAAATGGTACAGTACCTGCTTAGCAAACCTAAGGCCCTGAGTTCAAACCCCAAGTACCACCACCAAAACAAACAAAAAACCTAATCACCTTCCCTCCTACTTTTTTTCTTTTTTTTTTTTTTTGGTGGGGGTGGCGGTGTGCCAGTTCTGTGACTTGAACTCAGGGCCCGGGCACTGTCCCTGAGCTTTTTTGCTCAAGACCAGCATTCTACCACTTGAGCCACAGCTCTTCACCTTTTCTTGTGTGTTGTGGTAAATTGGAGATGAGTCTTTTTGGACTTACCTGCCCATCCTGGCTTTGAATGTGATCCTCAGATCACAGCCTCCTGTCACCAGCACACAGCGCTCTCTCTCTCTCTCTCTCTCTCTCTCTCTCTCTCTCTCTCTCTCTCTCTCTCTTCCCCCCCTTTATCTCTCTCTCTTCCCCCCCCCTCTCGTTAGTTATGGGGCTTATACTCAGAGCCTGGGTGTTGTCCCTGGGCCTCTTTGTGCTCGAGACTAGCACTCTGCCACTTGAGCCACGGTACCACTTCTGGCTTTTGAGTGGTTATTTGGAGCTAAGAGTTTCACTGGGACTTTTCTGCCCAAGCTGGCTTTGAACCTTGATCCTCAGATCTCAGCCTTCTGACTAGCGTGGATTACAGGCGTGAGCCACTGGCACCCAGCTTCGCTTATATTTTTATAGCTTAAATTTTGCTTTTTTTGTTTTTTAACTTGAACTTCACTTGTTTTCTTTTAAACACAGGACTTTTTCTGCTTTTGATGTTAATTTTTTAATGTTAGATAATTGGAACAAAAGCTGATAAATTATACATAATGCTTCGTTTTAACATGCCTGTACAGATTTACCAGATTGAAAAGAGAATGTAAGAATAGAATAGAAACAATTTTCAAGGAAGAGAACAAAAGAATTTCAAGTTGTGTAACGGATTGTGTGTATGAACATCACAGTAAATTGGGGATAAAATTTGTAAAACATGTTGTTTATCATTTAGAAAAAGGCTGTGATTGGTATGTGTGTGAAGGTTTTCAGTACATACTTTACCACCAAGCTGAAGCCCTGAAGACCCTTGGAGTAGGCCCAGAGTTCAAGGTAAGTCAGTCTGTCACGATGTTAGCTTCCATTTCATTGCTTGGAGAGGAAGGCTCAGAGTAGAATTAAGGAGGAACCAGTCCTACCCCCAGGGGCTTTGCTCTGACCAGAAAGGCATCAGGTGTAAGTTTTTTTTCTTTTTCTGGTCCTTAATTTACTAAATACATAAAAGGAAGCGCTTCTGTTAGGTGGTCTTGATGTGTTCCTTCTCTAAAATCTAAGATTAAAAGGGATCTTAGGAAACCTGGAGTTTAACCTCGAGCCATAAAAATAAAAAAGAACTTACTGTATTCAGTGTTTTCCATGTACATGATAGTGGTGAGGATCTTTTAAAGAAAAGGCAGGTGAGGTGAGGGCACATGTAGGTGGAAGGCAGTAGTAAACTACAAGAGCTTCTCTGGCACAGATGTGCCTGTGTGTGTCACCTTCTCTCACTGACCACTTGTTTCTTTAGAATGAAGTTTTACATAATTTGTGGAAGCGCTACCTTGAGAAGAGCAAGCAAGCATATTGTAAGAACCCAGTGTATACCCGTAGAAGGCAAGTGAAGGTGAGTCTGCAGGCGGAACTGACAGACCTGGCGTGGGATGGAGAAGTGACATGAGGCTGTGTTTCCTTTGTGTCTGTGATTGTAGTGTTTGTCAGGACTTCCAGTGAAGAGACTTCTCAGATAGTCCAGAAGAAGGCTTCCTGATTGCGACACCCCTATGTGAAACCAAAAGGAATGTCTAAGTTAACTTTGCAGACGGGAGCTAAAGGGATTTCTCCTCCCTTTCTTCCTGGTTCCCTCCTTTTCTCCGCTGCTGAGAATCAAACCCAGGGATGTGTTAAGCACTCTACCACTGCATGCATCCCCAGCCTAGAAGCTAAAGGGATTTCTGTGACTGTGCTATTAGAAGTGTCTTTGCATGTCTTACTCCTTTTGTGTGGTATACTACTTTACCTGGCATTTTAAGATTGAGCTCAATTAGCTCTTCTGAGACGCCTTGGTGTGAAGGAAAACAAATCTGGGTTCCCCCCTCCCCCATTGCTACTAGAGCATTTATATTTTTAGGAGTTTGTTCTTAAGTATTTCATAAATGTACCAGAGGGGCTGGGAATATGGCCTAGTGGCAAGAGTGCTTGACTCATATACATGAAGCCCTGGGTTCAATTCCCCAGCATCACATATATAGAAAACAGCCAGAAGTGTCGCTGTGGCTCAAGTGGCAGAGTGCTAGCCTTGAGCTAAAAAGAAGCCAGGGACAGTGCTCAGGCCCTGAATTCAAGCCCCAGGACTGGCAAATAAATAAAAGTAAAAATAAAAATAAATGTAACAGAGACTTTATTTGGGATTAAGGGACAGTTCCACTGCTGAGACAGGAGATGGCCAGGCTAGCTGATTGCTGACATGTTTGGGGTGTGGTTAAGAAGAGATCCTGAATCTGTTTGTTAGAATCTTGGGGAGGAATGTAGTTTAGTTTTCCTGTTTGGTTGCGTCCTGACAGGCTCCACATGGTGAGTTCAGTTTTGGACCCAGGACTGAAAGAACCAGGTTACTAGAAGTGAGCAAGGAGGCTTCTCAGAACTACTCAGGTGGCCTCAGTGGTGCTGGTCCCAAGAACCAGAAGTTCAGGGCAGTCAGGCCATACAAGACAGAGGGATTGCAAGGGTGGTAATCTAAAGAAGTCAATTGGGAAATACCCTTTTTAAAATATGAGGCAATTATTTTAAATAAGCCCAAGGAAAGTTATTTGAATTTACTAGAAAAACAGCATGTAATGATAATAGTTATGACACTTACGTTGTTGGTATTTTCCTGACAAGTGCTTGTCAAGAAAAGCAAAGGATGGTATGTGATTTTTTTTTTAGGTGACATTTTAAAAAAGGAAAATATTTCCAGACTAGTAATAACTTGATCTTTATGCACTGGAATGGAAAAATAAACATACATGGAGAAAAAGAATCAGAACCTGGGATTCTCTGTGACATTTCAATATTTTTAGGTTAGAATTTAAAAACAAAAATTTTGTTGGTGTGAGTGAACATATAGGGAAAACAGAAATAACAAGAAAACATTTCCATGATCATTTGCTTATGTTTTTCTTAACAAAAAACAGTGTCAGTATCACTAAAATCTTGATGAATAAGAAGTAAAAAAGTGAAAGTTTTATATAAACTTATAACATAAATTTTTTTTTTGTCTTTTCTTTTTTCGAACCCAGGACGTTGCACTTGCTAGGCAAGCACTTTGCCTATGAGCTACATCCCAGCCCTATAAACGTAAATTTTGTTGCAAGAGTATAAACTGTAGACTGAGTGTCGGTGGCTTATGTCTGTAACCCTAGCTACTCAAGAGCCTGGGTTCTAAAGATTGTGGTTTGAAGCCAGCCCAGGCAGAAAGGTCCCATGAGACTTCTCTCCAAAAAGTAGCAAGAAGCTAGAAGTGCAGCCATGACTCGCGTGATAGAGTGCTAGCCTTGAGTAAAAAAGCTAAGGGACAGCAGTGACCAGGCCGAGTTCAAGCCCCAGGATCAGCACTCTTTTTAAAAGAAAGGACACAGTTACTTTAAATTATATGCTTCTTGCATATCAGTTTGAGCCCCTGGGTTTGATCCCAACACTGCAAGAAAAATCAAAGCTTAGTCTTCTTAGTTTGGTTTATGACAGTATGGCCTCTCTACTCTAGCCCAGGGTGGCCTCAAACTCACTCCTCCTGCACCAGCCTCCTGAGTGCTGTCATTACACCTTTGTGCCACCATACCTGGCTAGTGGATGTTTCCTTAGTGCTTTGGATGTAGCTCTTCTAAGAAAGAAGAGAGGCCTGCATCTAAATCCTGGCCCTAGTTCTGAGCTGTGGGATCATGGGTGAGATAAGTTTCTAGAATCTTCAGGAAAAAAAGAAAGAAAAAACACCAAGCAAAGAAATAAATATGAGTCATGATAAGGAGGATCCAGAGTGGGGCAAAGTGAAAGGTGCTGTGTAATCAGAATTGGTTTAGAAAGATAGCTGAGGAAGTAGGCAGTCAACATGGAGGTACAGAGAGGGAATGCTACATTTTAGGCCTCACCTGGGCCAACCAAACCCAAACCTGCATTTGTTCAGTGCCTAGGTGCCTCCTACCTATACTGACACATTGCTATAGGCGAGCCATGCTGGGGGCTGGGGCCCGGTGGTAGCAATGGAAGTGACAAGTGGTAGGGTTTGAGATAAACTGAAGGTAGAGCCAGCGGAATCTCCTGATGGACTAGATGTGGGGTGTGGGAGAGGAGTTGGGGATGACAGAGGCTTGGCCAGGGCAGCTGGAAGGAAGGAATCGTCATTACCTGAAACGCAGGTGGAACAGGAAGATCAGGAGTGTGGTGTTGGACGTGTTAAGTTGGAGACAGCTGTTAGACATCCAAGAGGAAATGTCGAGTATGCAGGTAGACGCGCAAGTCAGTAGTTCAGGAAAAGGTCTAAGATTGCAGCTTCAGAACTGTCAGTTTACACTGTAATCAAATCTAAAGTGCTGTTTATAACACAGACAGAAAAAATGTAAGTACCCAAAGAAAGAGAAGAATGCTGTAAACTAAATTGCGACATGCCACAAGGTAGCGTAGGTAAGTATAGACTGGCTGTGTAACATACACCTTGATGTCAAGGGTGCGGAAATAAGGCGAGGGAATACATTGAGAGTTAAAACAGTGACTGGTATTGGAAACCCTAAGACTGCTTGACATCAACAAGGCATGACAAGAGAAGAGGACCTAGAACTGAGCTCTAGGTCACTGGGGTTTAGGATAAAAGAGGAGCCAGCAAAGAAGGCAGGAGCAGTTTGTGCAGGTAGACATACCTGCACGTCAGAGGCCATCTAAGAGGGACATGGTATTTCAAGAACAGGGCAGTGGTCCCCCGTGATAAATGCTGTCACTTGGTCAGCAAAACAGAGCCCTACAATTTGATCGCAGGCTGGTGGAGCAGTGGCAGATGAATTGCTAGAATGGGGAGTGAGGTGGAGAAGAGAAAAATTATAAGCACACACCGGAACTTTCCTGAGGCATTTTCTGCAAAGATCCACAGGGCAATTGCGTGGTACTGGAATGAAGGGCAAGTTGTGATTTTTTTTTTTTAAGTTGGGATAAGTAGTAGTCACTGTACTGATAGAGTGATTTAGGAGAGAAATAAAGTGGAGAAGAGGAGAGTGAGCAATGTCTGTGGCGAGTAGAGACCGAGGGCACACACGGAGCATCTGGCTTTGGATGGGAGATTGGGTGGTCCTGAACTGGGAGGAGGGCAGAGGATGTGCTAGAGCTGCTGCTGGTGGTCTCCTGCAGGAACCCGTGAAGATGCCGTTTTCTTAGTGCTCCTCAGCCAGATTTACGACACACCGCTCCCCTCATGTGGCCTGCCTACCGGGAGGGGCCATGCTTGGCCACAGATACATGTATTATCCCATCCTCTGATGTTTTTTGCTTCACTCTCTTGGAAGCCTCTAAATAAGTTTGTTTGGGGCTTGAACTCAGGCCCTGAGTGCTGTCCCCTAGTTTGTTTTTTTTCCTCAAGGCTAGTGCTCTGCCACTAAAGCCACAGCTCCCCTTCCAGTTTTTGGCTGGTTAATTGGAGATGAGTCTCTTGGACTTTTTTGTCCAAGCTGGCTTTGAACCACAATTCTCAGATTGCAGCCTCAGTAGCCCCTGGCACCTGGCCAAGTTCTGGCTTTTTTATTTTGACCAGTTCCTGAAGGTAATATCAGCCTTTGTAGAGACACTGTCATTTCAGTAGTGCATGCATTATAATCAAAGGTTTGAGAGTATATCTTTGTCAGTTACAGGTTATTAAGAGTGCTACATGAGTTCCAGGAAGTGGGAAATCATTGAAGAAGAATCAGGTGGAGAGTCTGGGAATATGGTTCAATTCCCCAGTACCACATATATAGATAAACGGCCAGAAGTGGCGCTGTGGCTCAAGTGGCAGAGTGCTAGCCTTGAGCAAAAAGAAGCCAGGGGGCTGGGGATATAGCCTAGTGGCAAGAGTGCCTGCCTCGGATACACGAGGCCCTAGGTTCGATTCCCCAGCACCACATATACAGAAAAACGGCCAGAAGCGGCGCTGTGGCTCAAGTGGCAGAGTGCTAGCCTTGAGCGGGAAGAAGCCAGGGACAGTGCTCAGGCCCTGAGTCCAAGGCCCAGGACTGGCCAAAAAAAAAAAAAAAAAAAAAAAAGAAGCCAGGGACAGTGCTCAGGCCCTGAGTCCAAGGCCCAGGACTGGCAAAAAGAAAAAAAAAAATCAGGTGGAAGACCGCAGCAAGGAATTGAAAAGAGGGAGGAGAAATTTAGTTTAGACAGTTTAGACAGGAGAAATGGAATTAGCAAGATACAAAGTAAAAATCCCCCAGCTAGGTTCAGTAGACAGAAGCCTACCAGTGTGCAGTGGTGTTGGACGCTCAGTGCTTCGCTGTGAGAGTGCTCGTGCTGCAGAGGGGTCTTCCTGGAGCCCCGGAGCTCCTGCAGCGTGGCACCGGCCAGGCCTTTCAGAGGAGGGCCTCAGCGCACAGTGCAGCTCTCTGAAGTGGTTTCTCACATGCTATTTGTAGTGGCCAGAAATGGCTTCAATTCACAGAAATAACTGTTCTAAACACTTGACACTGCTAATTTATTTACCTCATCTTGTAAATAGGTATTAGAAGATAATCTGACTCATTCAGACTGGGCTAGCGAGCCTGAGCTGCTCAGCGACTCTACCTGGGCTCCTGAAAGCGGACCAGAGTCTCTATCTGACTGGCAGACCTCAAAGCACATCCCCAGCACCAGAGCATCGCAGCCAGGTAAACACAACCACCACCCCACAGAGAATTTGAAAGCTTTCTTGCAACCTGAGAAAATTGAGTCCTAGCTTCTGATATTCTAAGGAAGAGAACTTGGTTTAGCAAGGAAAGATGACTTGCTGAATCCTATGGCTAAAAGACAGTGAATTAAACTCTGATCACAATTTTTAGAAAGGCATCTTGTTTCCAGGCAAGTGTTTTTGTGTGGTTTTCAGGGAGAGAAAGTGGTTTCAGAAAGAATACCAGCTCAAACAAGATCACATACACAGGGAGACAGAGCCCAGGCCCTGAGTTCAAGTCCCAGTATCAACACACACACACACAAACACCAAACAAGATCACATATATAGGGAGACAGTGTCCAAGCCCCGAGTTCAAGTCCCAGTACCAGCACATACATCTGAGCTTAGAATTTTCAAAGAAAGTTGCCACAGAAAAATGTTACACTTTTATCACATGATGAAATAGACAAGAACCAAAGATGGTATGCTCAATTACTAGGCATAGACTAAAACAAGCTGAGTACAATTTACACATAAGCAATTTTATATGTTTTTCTGGTTTAATCCTCTTAACTTAAAATAGACAGGGTGTGTATTTAAGGTTATACATACAGAACTTTACTCTGAAGAATGTATTTGTTTTAGTTATTCCCTTCCAACATTTTAAAAACACATTCATGGAGGAAAATACCTCAGAGAACTTACCAGGTTTTTAAGTTATAGGAATCTTTTCTTTCTTTTTCTTTTTTGCTTAGGTCTAAGATCAGGACTTGAACTCAGTACCTGCCATTTCACTCACGGGTTGGTGCTCTATGAACTGAGCCATGCTTGGAACCCCAGTTATAAGTATCTTGATGTGTGATGATAGCATTCTTTGGAGATAGCTTCTAGCTCCTCGGATGTTGGGAATTTTTATTGAATTGAGTTAAATATGGTTATTTAAGTTTTAAACATAAGGATAAAGTCCGTATCTAGACTTTGTTGTTTTGTTTTTGCAAGCCTTGGCCTCAATTCTTTCTTGACTGTACAGGGACACGCATGTCAGATGAGTTATTTTTTGTCTTGAAGAAATGTAGGTAGAGTCTTAGGATAATTGAGGAGTAGCCAGGTGCTGGTGGCTCATGCCTGTAGTCCTAGCTACTCAGGAGGCTGAGATCTGAGGATTGCGGTTCAAAGCCATCCTGGGCTGAAAAGTCACCATGAGACTCCTGTCTCCAATTAACCACCAGAAACCCGAAGTGGCCCTGGGGCACAAAGTGATAGAGTGCTAGCCTGGAGCAAAGGAGCACAGGGACAGCACCCAGGCCCTGAGTCAAAGCCCCACAACCAAGAAACAAAGAATAATTGAGCAGCAATGAATCTCTGGAGTTTTCTTCTTCATGTTTTCTGACAAGCCTGAACCCAAGCAGTTCCAGAAGACTAGAAGACTAGCACTCTAAAATCCTCCAACGTTTTCAAGGGAAGGAAAATAGTTGGTTCATCCTGATTGCTCTGCTAACCTAACCTATGTTGTTTTACTTTTGAACTCAGAGTCCTGCACTGGGCAGGCAGGTGCTGTATCACTTGAGCCATGCCCCTCGCCCTGCTTGCTTGTTGCTTTTTTTTGTAATCTATAGAGCTTTGTTTTTAGTTCTTAGAATGAAATAACTCAATTATGGGCACAACAACTCAATGTTGTACTATGAAATGAAGACAGTTTCAAAGACAGTAAAATCACGTTACTGTACCACCCCAAAATAACCACTACTGCTATAATAGAGCAACCAGAAAGTTTCTTCTTTATATGGAGGAAAGTAAATTTTTTTATTTATAGTGTGAACTATCCCTTTGGTCTTTATTCTTGATATTGTTTTGAATGACTGTCTCACTGTATACCTCAATCTAGCCTTGAACTAACTGTATAGCCCACGTTGGCCTTGAAATTGTCCCGTCTCAGCCTCCTCAGTGCTGGGATTACTGGCATGGGGTACCGTGCTTGGCATCATTCTCCTTTAAGTAATTTCACCAAAATTCTATGTATGTATGTATGTTCTCCATCTTGTCCTGAAAAATTACAGCAACATCAATAGTCTTTTGATCTCTAAATGTTCTGTTTTGTAGAGGCACTTACTTTCTACTGTTGTGTAGCTTGCATACCGTTGTATCACATGCTTCTAGTGCTGCGTGTTGATTTCTGGTCTGGGTCATTCGCTGCAGGAGAATTCCCACTGAGGACGATGGAGCCTTAGCTCCTTCGCACACTCCTCACTGCCTCTTTTCCCCATATGGACAGCAGAGCGTGGCTGCACGTTTTATTCCTTCTTCCTGGTTCAGTATTTTGCTAGGTCACTGTTTGGTGTCAGATGTTTGTAAATGTATAAAGGCTCTTCAGAACTGAAACACGCAGCTTACCGAGATTGCCCTTCGTGTGTATCCTTTGGTTTTCCTGGAGCGAATTGTGGTGGGTGGTGGTGGTGGGGTTTGAGCTCAAGGCTTCACCCGTGTAGGCAGATGTTCTGCCACTTGCACCACACTTCAGTCCTTTTGTGGTGTGGTTATTTTTGAGACAGGGTTTTGTTTCCCAGGCCAGCCTGGACCGCGATCCCGCTCCTTATGCTTCCTGCCGTGCACACCACCATGCCAGCCTTTATTGTTGACATAGGTTCTTGTGAACCCTTTTGCCCAGGCTGAGTTGAAATCATGATCATCGTGATCTCAGCCTTTTGTGCGGCTGTGATGACAGTGTGTACCACTGTTCCCAGCAGTCAGCTGAAGTGGCGTCTTGGGAACTTTTGCCTGGGCTGGCCTCTACATGTAACCCTCCCGACCTCCACCTCCTGAGTATTAAGAGCTACAGGTGTGAGCCACCAGCATTGGCCTGGAGTCTGTTTGTTTTTGTTTTGTTACTTACTACACTTGCTGTTTATTGTTTAATCATAATTTATTTCTAGTGTATATTCAGTTTTCCTCCCAGTTCTTAGAATCTCCTTTCTCTACCTTGTCAGTATTTAAAAGAAGCCTCTCAGGAGTCCCTGTGTTCTTGCTGCTCTCAGACCAATATCTTTAGGCAAGGTGTTCTAGCTGACTTTATGATCTCTTCTTATTGCCCTCCTGAGATTTTGTCACCTCTGTTACATGGATTTCTTTTTCCCAGGGCCCTATTTTCATCATCTTTCCTGATTTATTCACTCATTTGCATGAGACATCTTTTAATTTTTAATTTCGTAAAAGTTATTGTCCCTTTGTTTTTTATGGTACTTTTAATACTACAGTCTTTTTTTAGGCATTTAGTGAGCCTAAGATGGCTCTTGTTTAGAAATGGAGCTCTGTGGCAGAGTGTGGGTTTGTATGCCCCTGGCCCTGGGGAAAAAAGGAGAAGAACACTTTGAACCCATGGTGAGTGTCATCAGCTCTTCTCTGTACCCAGGGGTAATCTCACTGAGTTATTTTTTTAGTGATCCTCCAGCATTATCCTCTTAAAATCTTTTCCCCCTGAGCTGATCAGATTCTCCAGAGAAATCTCTCTGAGGAGTATCTTTCGCAAGAGTGTGATTTTGGCTATCAGTGTTCTGGGAACTGGGTGGGAGGAAGGGGAATGGGGGGTGTTGAAGTATTCAGTATGTGGATTTAATCCTCCACTGTATATAGACTGTCACACCTATTCTAGGGACTCTTCCTTTCTCTGGAGAGGATACCTCCAGTTTTCTGCTGTGATTGGGGTAGGTAGTCGCAGGCTCCATAAACTTGGGGTAAGAATCTGGCTCTCAGACTTTGAAGCCATCTTCCTGGTGGTAGTCCTCCTGCCTTCTTCTAGTTGCCTGGACTGTCTGGTTTGACCAATGCCTGAGCCTTATTAAAGGGTTTCCCCAGTGACAAGGACCTTTTTTTTTTTTTGCCTTCCCACTAGTGGCTGGCTTGGATCTAGTACTCTCAGGACTGCCAGTGCAGTCACTTGTTCATCTGCTTTCCAGCTGCTCATTTCTTATTTTTTTCTCATCTTTTTACCTTCTCTTTTTTCCTTCCTTCTTTCTTTCCCTTCCTTCCTTCTCTTTTTTTTTTTTTTGGTTTCTTTCAGATAGAGTCTCATTATGTAGGTCCTTTCGGTCTCAGCTTGCTAAGAGTAGGATTATAAATATGTACCACCATGCCCCATCCCAGATTTTAAAATGTTAATGTTTTTGTCTCCTTTTTATATTATTTGTTCTTACATGTATGTGTTTTTAAATTCCTTTAAAATAATTGTTGTTGGAGTGGGGGAGAGCAGAGGCTAGTGTATGATTTCAATCTATTATCTTAACTGAATGTCCTTACATGTTGTAAGGACTGCATAAAAAATACATATATAGCCAGGCACCAGTGGGTCATGCCTGTAATCCTAGCTACTTAGGAGGCTGAGATCTGAGGATTGCAGTTCAAAACCAGCCTGGGCAGGAAAGTCTTTGAGACTTTTATCTCCAATTAACCACCAGAAAACCTGAAGTGGTGCTATGGCTCAAGTAGTAGAGCGCTAGCCTTGAGCTGAAGGGCTCAGGGACAGTGCCCAGGCCCAGAGTTTAATCCCCATGACTGACAAAAACAAAACAAAACAGAAAAAGCATATGTAACTTGGTAGTATTTTTTACAAATCTGTTTTTGCTCTTTTAAAACAGTGCCATTCAAATGTATCTGTGAAAATCATCGGAAAATTTGTTAAGCAAAGTAGTTTGTCCTTTTTTTTTTTTTTTTTTTTCTTGGTACTGGGGATCGAACCTGGGACGTTGCACTTGCTAGGCAAGTGCTTTGCCATTGAGCTACATCCCAGCCCAAGCAAAGTAGTTTGTATTTCTGTTTACGTTCTCAGGTCATACTACTGCTAGTCCAATTTTTTTTTTCTTTGCCGCTCCTGAGATTTGAACTCTGGATCTAGGTGCTGTCCCTGAGCCTCTTTGAGCTTGAGGATAGCACACTACCACTTGAACCACAGTGCCACTTCACTTCCAGCTTATTCTGAGCAGTTTATTGGAGATAAGAGTCTCAGGAACTTTGCTGCCTGAGCTGGCTTTGAACTGTGATCCTCAAATCTTAGCCTTTTGAGTAGCTAGAATTTCAAGCATGAGCCAAGGGTCCTCAGGAGTTATATCTTAAAGACCACATATCTAAGCATTAATTGCTTTGTAATAGTGTACATTGTGTAGATATATTTATTTTAATCTTTATTACTATAATTGGGTTGTTCCGAGTTGTTCTTATTGACAGTGCTGCACCACGTTCTTCTACTCTAAGTCTTCGTTTTTGGTTTTTTCTGCCAGTCCTGGGGCTTGAACTCAGGGTCTAAGCACTGTCCTTAAGCTTTTTTGCTAACGGCTAGCTCTCTACTGCTTGAGCCACAGCTCTACTTCTGGCTTTTTAATGGCCACTTGGAGATAAAAGTCTCAGGGGCTTTCCTGCCTGGGTCAGTTTCAAACCATGGTTCTCAGATCTCAGCCTCCTGAGTAGCCAGGATTACAGGCATCAGCCATTGACACTGTCTTAATCTTTGTATGTTTTAAAAGCCATTTCTCTAGGATGAAATCCTAGACGTGCTAGACCAGTTTGCCATTGAATATTCATTGGGTTTCTACTCTGTGCAGGATTACTCTGGGTACTGGGGACACGGTAGTTACACAGTAGTGTCTTCAAGGTGTTTGTGTTGCACCAGGAAGAGACAGACAGTAAGTGCAGAAGTAAAAGAAAATTTTACCAATAAATGTTAATGAAAGGAAGAATTATAGGAGTTGGAAAAGGAATGTGTGTGCATGCCTCTGTCTGTGTGTGTGTGTGCGTGTGTGTGCGTGTGCGTGTGTGTGTGCGCGCGTGCACATGCTCATGCCTGTCCTGTGGCTTGAACTTAGGGCCTGGCCTCTGTCCCTGAGTTTTGTTTTTTTTTTGTTTTTGTTTTTTTATTCAAGGCTAACCACAGATCCATCTCCAGCTTTTGTGCTGGTTACTTGGAGATAAGAGTCTCATAGACTTTCCTGCCTGGGCTGGCTTGGAACCATGATCCTCAGATCTCAACCTCTTGAATGGTTAGGATGACAGCGTTGAGCCGCTGGCACCCAGCAGAAAGGGGGAAATTCTGAAATGGTTTTGAGAGCTACCTCTCCCTGCAGTGCAAGCACTCCAGGACAGTCCTTGTCCCCACACCTACCCTCCTGTAACTCCATACAGAGACGAGATTGGATTACTCTCACACTTAAATTCTCCAGACATTGCTTCTCATGCTTAGAATAAAACCCAAACTAAAATGCTCCTCAAAACTCTTAGGTGTGGGTTTGTTACATGTGGCTCCTATGCACACATGATACAGTTGAATCGAGGCTGTCCTTTGTGACTGTCTGCTATGGCTTAATCACTGTGAGTGTCTTCCTAGGGGAAAAAAGAGCCACGGATCTGCACAAGAGGTGAAGAGAAGTATGAACATGCACCGCAGTGATTTTTGTGATAGTGATGTAGCCTACTCCATACATTGTCAAGCTAGGGGTTGTCAGGTCTGTCTGTACAGTACAGGGATATCATGCAGAGTACTGAACTTTGGAGTTGTTCATTGTGAACATTCACAGGTTCTCCTTAGCAGTGATCTGCTGGGAACCATATGCTGGGGATAGCAAGGATCTGCTGTAGTTCTTACTCTCTGCTATCATCTTTATTTGCCACTTTCCCTCACTCTCCGAGCTCTCTCCATATGGGCCTTTCTTGTTCCCCCACCCCCACCCCGTTTACCTTTGCTGATAGGCTTAGTGTCCTTCCTGGATCCTCAGGACTGATTCTGAATTCAGCCCTCTACCTAGATGGCATGGTCTCAGCGAGGTCTCTTTCTGACCACCCATATAAAGAATACCTCTCGGCCAGGAGTTTGGCCTAGTGGTAAATTGCTTGTCTAGCATACACGAAGCCCTGGGTTTGAACATTCCTCAGCCACATAAACAGGAAAGCCAAAAGTGGTGCTGTGGCTCAAGTGGTAGAGGGCTAGCCTTGAGCAAAAGAAGTTCAGGGACAGTGCCCAGGCCCTGATTCAAGCCTCAGGATTGGCCAAAAAAAAAAAAATCAAACCATTCAGCTCTGTCTTTGGAATCCCATCCCATCCTACTCCCACAAATGATTCTCAACTGCCTATTTCGTTCCATTTCCATCTAAATCTTCATTGTTCATTATTGACAAACTGTGTGTGCAAAGGTAGTCAATTATAACCTAATTTGAGATATCTCAAATTCCAATTCTTTTGTTTTCCAGAACAGTTACTTCATTTTGTTTTTAATCTTGCTTTTCCCCCTAAGAGTCGGTGTCTGCCTGTTCGGGCTCTCTTGATGGAGTAGAGTACTCAGACCGGAAGGAGAAGGGAATTGTGAAGATGACAGTCCCGCGAACGCTGGCTTTCTGTGGTCTGGCTCTACTGTGGCAGAGGGAGACAGTTGCTCTTTCAGATCTTCTGAGGTAAGCTGAATTTAACTGCATGATATTTTTCCTGGATATCTGTGTGAACTAAGGGAATGGCCTTTGGATCTTTTTTTTTTTTTTTTTTGGATGTTGGTACTGGGGCTTGAACTCAGGGCCTTGGTGCTATCCCTGAACTTTCTTGCTCAAGTCTAGCACTCTACCTCTTGAGACACAGCTCCACTTCTGACTCTTTTTAAATATAATTTTATTGTACAAGAAGGCCTGAAATAAGTAGAGAAGTTGGTTACCCTGGGTTCAGAATTCTGAAATGTAATCTCTGTTAAGGTCTCCTCTGTACATATTCTGAATATTAGGTTTAATCAGTACGTAGAGTGCTCATAAGAACACAGATTTAGAAACAGATTCCTGGGGCTGGGAATATGGCCTAGTGGGAAAGTGCTCACCTCGTATACATGAAGTCCTGGGTTTGATTCCTCAGCACCACATATATAGAAAAGGCCGGAAGTGGCGCTGTGGCTCAAGTGGTAGAGTGCTAGCCTTGAGCAAAAAGAAGCCAGGGGGGGCTGGGGATATAGCCTAGTGGCAAGAGTGCCTGCCTCGGATACACGAGGCCCTAGGTTCGATTCCCCAGCACCACATATACAGAAAACGGCCAGAAGTGGCGCTGTGGCTCAAGTGGCAGAGTGCTAGCCTTGAGCGGGAAGAAGCCAGGGACAGTGCTCAGGCCCTGAGTCCAAGGCCCAGGACTGGCCAAAAAAAAAAAAAAAAAAAGAAGCCAGGGGCAGTGCTTAGGCCCTGAGTTCAAGCCCCAGGACTGGCAAAAAAAAAAAAAAAAAAGAAAAGAAAGAAACAGATTCCTGGCTCTGCCTCTTATTTACTATATGACTTTGAGGAAGTATTTCAGTTTCTCCCTGCCTATTTCCTCACTGGTAAATGGGACTAATAATAACTACCTCATAGGGTTGTAACTACTTTCAGTAATTAGTACTACACAGAGGCACTTAGCAGTGTGTCTAGAACATAATAAGAACTCAGTGCCAGTCACGATTGTTTTTGTTTTCATCATCACTGTCATCAGCATCATTATTGGCACTAGGCCCTTTTATTAAATAAAGTGCTTCTAGTAATGATGGTAGTGCCTTTGAATTTGCCCACATCAAGCAAGTAACAAGGCTTTTCTCAAGTATGATTAACTGCATGCAGATAGCCCATGATTCAGTGAATTTTACTCTTAAGTTGAAAACCTCATCATGCTTTGTATGTCCTCACTGGGTGATATCATCCTCTCTCAAGGCTTTAATTATCTATATGCTGATGACTCCCAAATTTCTGTCTCTAGCCCAGACTTGTCTGCTGAGGGTCAGAGCTGCACACAGCTACTTGGAAGTCTTGGTGGTATCTTGAAATCAGCAGTTCAGCTCCTTTTTCAGTGTTTCCGTTCTTAGTACATGCCATGTAGCCTGGCGTGTCTTTGTTCAAAAACCTAGTGATCATCCTCATCCCACTCAACAGCATATAGGCAGTCATTATGTCCAATCAGTCATGCTTCCAAAATAATTCTCAGAGCCATTCTCTTCTCCACACCTCCATCTCTGTCCTTGCCTGAGTTACTTAACAGTTTCCCAACAGGGCTCTGTGTCTGCAGTCTTGTGTCATCCCTATCCATTTTCTCCCGATAACCAGAGGGATCTTTCAAAAACTTAAGTCTGGTCATGTCTTTTGAGCTAGATCAAGGAGCTAGCTATCCTGTTCAGCATGATCTGTGAGTGGACAGCAAAGTCTAGAAATCTTCAGTGGGAGAAAGTAGTAACTGAACTTCTCCTCACAGAGATAGTTTATGTGGGAGGAAGAATGGGATTAAGAGCTGGGCACCTGTAATCCTAGCTATTCTGGAGCCTGAGGTCTGAAGATAGTAGTTTGTAGCCAGCCTGGACAGAAAAATATGTGTGGAGCTGTCCCGGAGTTTGGTGCCCAGGACCAGTACAAACTACAAGGCGGGGCGGGAGGGGGGGGGGTTTGCTTCTCCTTGCCTTCACTCTTAACCTCCTCCCTCTAGAATACCTTTTAGAAAATACTCTAAAATGCCTTCAAGGTGATTGGATCTTATTAGCCAGAGGGCTTTGCTTTTATTTTGCTCCCTGTGTACATGTTGGGAAGTAAACATTGCTTGGGGCAATAGGAGAAGGGGCTCTGCTTTTCTCCCAGAAAGAATTGTAAGTCAGGTTCTCAAAATAGGGCTTCCTGCACAGCCACTTCAGAATTACCTGGAAACTTGATAGAAATGCAGTCCTAGACGTTTCTAATCAGAAACCATGAGAGTAGGGCCTGCAGTCTCTGTTGTAATAAATCCTCCCCAGGATGTGGATGCTAAAAATTGAGAACTACTGCCAAGCTTTGAAAAGCAACTTCAAGAAAGTGGACCTGAAGACAGCGAGTTATTAGCCTCACCCAAGTGCCTCTGCATCTTACATTGTTTGTACATCATTCTCCTTTAAAACTTTTTATCAGTGTCTATAGTCCTTTGGATCAATTTATATCTCATCACATACCTGTGCAGGACCCTTCCTGCCAACCTTTTCTTTACAGTTGTTTAACTGACTCTCTACTATATTCAGATACTGGTCTAGAGTTCAAGACCTTGGACCAACTAGGTGGGTCAAGTCCCTGTTCTTCTGAATTTCGAGACAGATGAGAAAACATGTAAATAAATAAGAAATGGCTCCGACAGGGAAGTGCAATGAGGAAGACTGCAAGAGGATGAGGTGTAGAGCATGACTAGATGGTTGCTCTAGGCAGGTTGTTAGGGAAGGTGGAAGTTGGGGTACACTATGAGTGAAAGAACAGCCAGCCTGTGAGGACCCCCAAGTCCCATTCCACATTGAGGGTGGAGTACCCTCGAGCAGGAGCGGGCTCATGAGATCAAGGAACAGACAGTGACTAATGTGACCCATGGAAGAGAATTCAAATGAGGAGGGAGGAGCGTGAGTGCCGAGATGACACCAGGCTGGTGAATGTCTGTAAGCAAAGCTACGACTTCTCCCCTGCGCCTCCCCCTCTCCGTCCTGGGGCTTGAACTTGGGACCTGAGAGATGTCCCTGAGCTCTTTTTGCTCAAGCCTAGCAAATGGAAGTATAATTTATATGAGCTAAAATTCACCCTTGTAAATTATTCAGGTCAAAGGTTTTCAGTACACTCATTGACTTTTCCACTTCCAGAACATGTCTATCTTGCCAAAGGAAACCTTATGCCCATTAGAACTCTGAGCACCAAAGCGTGGTCGTGAGCCATAGGAAGGCTGTGGCAGGGAAGGCGCAATGTGATCTGTAGCTGTATAAGGGCATCCTGGGAGTTGGGTTTGGTGAAGGGAAGGGAGGGATCTTGCTGATTAGAAATGGTGGCTTGGGTGGGGTGGTAGTGAGGGAATTGGAAAGAAAATAGGTCAGGACCTGTTTTGCATACATGTGACTCATCTACTTAACTCCTGTAAAGCTGCTGCTTAAATGATCTGCAGCTTTCAAAACAATGTAATAAAATTTAAGTAGAGACTATTTCCGGGACATAACTGAAGTAGCGCTCTGCTGGTCAGAAGCAACATTTGGGATGCTTTCAGTTGGTGCCCATTTCTCTCTCAGCTCCCTTAGTTCCAGAGAACCAGCTGGTCATTAATACTTACCAATGGAAATAGATTGTTCAGCACTTTGATTTGGTAGCCATCATTTTGGAAAAGAATTTTTCCTTCTAAAAATGAATTTCAAATGAGGAAGCTTGAGGAAGCAGTGGAGAGTGGTGAAGAGCTGTCCAGCCCTTGCTTACCCTGGGACCTGCTGTGGGACGCGCTCGCGGCTTCCCCGGGCAGGTTTCCCGTGCTTTCCCTGCTGCAGCACTGAGCCAGCCTCCTTGGTACACTGGTGGCCGCGCCTCTCCCGGCTCAGCCGCGGGCTGGCTGGCTCACCCGTCCCTGGTGGGGTGGCTATACTCTATCTCTTACTCATCTCAGAACTCAGCACAGTGCCCATGCTAGCACAGGCTTTCACGTGGATGGTAAAATATAGTACAACGTGAGTGTATACATAATAATGTTAAACCAAAATTGTTGTTCTAAAATAATATAGTGACTTCTGTGCGTAATTGCTTTCATGTAAACTAATGAAAAGCCAGCTAGGGGAATATTTCACACTTTCTATTTAAAATATTTAATTCTCAACTTTCAGTACATTAAGAGTCCAAAATGTCACATTGTTAACTGGAAATTAAATTTGGCTTGATCTTGCTCTTTTAACTTCTAAAAAGCTGACATCTAGATGTCAGAGATTGGCAACAGCAGAGACTGAGGCTTTCTGTTCCTAAATTTGTCTTATTTCCCTTATTGCTTCTTATTTTAGCAATCTTACATACATGACCCCAATCCTCATACTCGACTCTCCTTCCCTATTGTCCCTACCTGACATGATACAGACGTACTGATTTTGCAGTGTTGCTCGTCTGTCTCTTCTCCCCGGACTGTGAACTCACAATGGCAGGACTGTTTACCTGCTTCATTCCCTGCTAAATCCTTGCTCCCTTGAGTACTGCTGCATCTGTAGTAATGAATGGATTTCTGTGGATGGATGAATGGCCCACCTGGAAGTATGGGTAATTTTTTTTTTTCAGATGGAATACCTGAGTCAGCCTATTTGAGCTACTATGCCTACAACACAGAGATGAAGGAGGAAGCACACTGACCAGGCTCTTTCCCTAATGGCTCCCCCAGCCTCTGCCAGGGTCCTGAAGGCACAGACAGACGCAATGTCAAGGAAGATAGGCGAGCAAAGGGAAGAAGATGGACAGGATGACTGGGAGCCAAATCAGCTGAGGGAACTAGGGCTGAGGGAATGCTGGGTTAGGAAGCCTAGTGGTAAAATAACTGCAGACACACACTCTTGGATTTGTTTAAACTAGTTGGAAACTTAAGAATATCATGAGATAGTTGGCTAAGTGGTCTCACATACAGAAAGGAAGATATGATAAGATTTGTCTTACCCATTAGAAATGGATGGACCTGGAAAATAGTATGTTAAGTGACGAAATCAGGCCCAGAGAGACAAAGGACACATGTGTTTTTCTTTAATACGTGGATGGTAGGACTGATTTATTAATGTGCAAGTAAACATATACAGGGTTGTATGCAAAATGTACCAAAATGTATTCACTGAAGCATGATATTGGCAGAGGAGAATTCAAATGGTGCCTTAGAAAAGCCAACAGTCTAATAAAATGAATACCAGGAAACTGACACTTGAAAGGTGTGGGGAGGGGAGGCAAAGGGGGAGAGGGTGAACGAATGAAGAGAGGAAGTGGAGGAAATGTATGAGAGCTAGAATATGCTTGACTTATTTCTTTCTTTTGGAGGAGGCGGAGGTTGGTCTTGGGGCTTTAATTCGGGGCCTGGGAGCTAGTCCTGAGCTTTTTTTGTTCAAGGCTAGTGTTCTACTACTTTGAGCCACAGCTCCACTTCCATTTTTTGTTTGTTTGTTTTGTTTTGTTTTGTTTTGTTTTGTTGGCCTTTTTTTGAAGGGGGTGGTAAAGTGGAGATAAGAGTCTCATGGACTTTCCTGTCCAAGCTAGCTTTGAGCCACAGTCCTCAGATCTCAGCCTCCTGAGTAGCTAGGATTACAAGTGTGAGCCACCAGTACCCAGCTGCTTAACTGATTTCTTAATTTCCCTTTGAAAAGAGATTTCCAGGAAGAGTCTGCTGAATTAATACATAGCTAACTTTGTTGAAATACAGATTTGTTGAAGAGGACCATATTCCCTACATAAATGCTTACCAGCATTTTCCAGAAGAAATGAAATTATATGGGCGAGACAAAGGAATCTTTAGTGTAGAGGTAAGTGGATTTTTTTATTGATTTGTAGTCATTAATAAGAGTGATTTAGGGCTGGGGATATAGCCTAGTGGCAAGAGTGCCTGCCTCGGATACACGAGGCCCTAGGTTCGATTCCCCAGCACCACATATACAGAAAATGGCCAGAAGCGGCGCTGTGGCTCAAGTGGCAGAGTGCTAGCCTTGAGCGGGAAGAAGCCAGGGACAGTGCTCAGGCCCTGAGTCCAAGGCCCAGGACTGGCCAAAAAAAAAAAAAAAAAGAGTGATTTATATTTGCTTTCTCACTTAGTATTTGTTGTTGGAGGTTTCTAAAAATCTTAATTTTGGGCTGGGAATATGGCCTAATGGCAAGAGTGCTTGCCTCGTATACATGAAGCCCTGGGTTCGATTCCCCAGCACCACATATGTAGAAAATGGCCAGAAGTGTTGCTGTGGCTCAAGTGGCAGAGTGCTAGCCTTGAGCAAAAAGAAGCCAGGGACGGTGCTCAAGCCCTTAGTTTAAGGCCCGGGACTGGCCAAAAAAAGAAGTTTTAAGGGGCTGGAATTATGGCCTCATGGCAAGAATGCTTACCTCGTATACATGAAGCCCTAGGTTTGATTCCTCAGCACCACATATATAGAAAAACGGCCAGAAGTGGCGCTGTGGCTCAAGTGGCAGAGTGTTATGCTAGCCTTGAGCAAAAAGAAGCCAGGGACAGTGCTCAGGCCCTGAGTTCAAGGCCCAGGACTGGCAAAAAAAAAAAATCTTTGTTTATTCAAGTAAGGAACTGTAGTGATAATTTAGCGAAGAATGAAATTTAATTTTCCAAGTTCTTCATAAGAGTTGTGCTTTTATTGTTACTTCTACACTGCTTTGCTTTGGAGGAAGAGGAGAACGTCAGCATCTAGATTTTGGAGGCACTGTTATAAGTTTTCCCCTTGCATTAGTTTACTTTCCAATGGAGATGACTGATTCAGATTTCACTATGAGTCTTCATCACTACTTATTTTTCTAAGTATTATTATTATTATTTATTATTATTATCCCTTTGTCTTTTGCTAGGAGGTTTCAGTATATTAAATATGAAGTGTTTTTCTCGGCTTGCCTCCTTAAGGAATTTCTTTCATGGACATTTGTGACTTCCACGACCTTGATACTGTTTGTGATGTAAGAGGCTTTTGCTGAGTGCTTGCAAGATGTTGCTGGCCACTGTTAGATCACACCTGAAGTCATAGCTATTCAGGAGGCTGAGATCTGAGGATCATGGTTCAAAGCCAGCCTGGGCAGAAAAGTCCATGAGTCTCTTACCTCTAATTAACCACCAGAAAACCAGAAGTGACGCTGTGGCTCAAAGTGGTAGAGCTCAGGGACAGCGTCCAGGCCCAGAGTTCAGGCCCCACAATAACTAACCAAAAACAAACAAACAAACAAAAAAACAACAACTGATATTTGTTATAGCTTAATAAATACAGCTGTCATCTATAAGATGGTGAAATTGAGGCTCACAGAAATCAAGTAGCTAGCCAATATTCATAACAATTGGCAGATCGCGAAAACTGAATTGGGTCCCACAATTCTTTCCAGTCACCAGTAGTACTTCTTCTTCTGGGCCTCAGTGGCTTCTCACTCTGATAAGCACTCCAGTCAGAGCCAGGCACTGCTGACTCACTCTTGTAATTCTGGTTTACTCAGGAGGCTGAGATCTGTGGTTTGAAGCTTTTCCAGGCAGGAACATCGATGAGATTATTATTTGCAATTAAACACACACACACACACACTCAGCTGGAAGTAAAGCTGTGGCTCAAGTGATAGAGTGCTAGCGTTGAACAAATAAATTCAGGGATAATGGTTAGACCCCAAGTTTCAGCTCCAGACTGGCGTGTGCATGCGTGCGTGCGCACACACACACACACACACACACACACACAAATCTACTATCAGGAGGTGTTAGAGCTTCCAGAGATGGTGGAACTAAGAGGTACAAATCTTGTTGCTCAGAAAGAAATAGTAAAGAGGCTAAAATCATCCCCCCCAAAGCCCAAGACCTTAGATGTCAAGAGATTGACAAAAGCAAATAATAAATTGAAAAGTATCTATTAATTAAAAAACAAAAACTTCTGAACTTTGGATAAGAACAGTGGGTCTGCGGCATTCTTACCTGAAGTTGTTCCTATCTGTCACCCTCCCCTTAGAGGTGGCAACCAAGATGGAACTACCATGGCAGGGTGGCTGTTACCTTTAGCTTCATTGCTAGATGAGCTGATCTGGTTTGAAGCAAAGGGGAAAAGGTCTATATGTGCCCACGTGCTGATATTATCAGGTAACAGAAAATTCCACAGGAAATGATCTGGGAATCCCAAGCCTTTAGCCTGAGATTGAGGACCACTAATGGGTTAGACTGTAGCCCTAGCATGGCAGAGCACAGCTGTTAAGGGAGCATTGTAGATTCCAAGCCTCATGTCTGCTCATTCTCGTGGTAACGGGAGAATTCAGCATCAGGAAAAAGTTGATGTTTCATTACCACAAGGTAAGGCACAGACTATAGCATGTGTGTCTATACACACACATGTGCTAACAGATATATAACATACAATAATCACCTGAAATTTCGAAATTATTATCTACTTATTAATGTATCATTATTATTTACTTGCTACTATTAACTTCTGTTAGAGGCAAGTGGGTTTCCTTCTTCAGAAATAGAACTGAGGGGGCTGGGGATATAGCCTAGTGGCAAGAGTGCCTGCCTCGGATACACGAGGCCCTAGGTTCGATTCCCCAGCACCACATATACAGAAAACGGCCAGAAGCGGCGCTGTGGCTCAAGTGGCAGAGTGCTAGCCTTGAGCGGGAAGAAGCCAGGGACAGTGCTCAGGCGCTGAGTTCAAGCCCCAGGACTGGCCAAAAAAAAAAAAAAGAAATAGAACTGAGGCATGGAAAAAATAGATTGCAAAACCAAACCACCTATGGTTTCATAAGTAATTTGGTACTTGGTTGTGCAGAGTGGGGGAGATGCTCTTTGATGGTGTTCATGTTTGCTTTGAGAAGAATGTCATCATAACAAAAATATTTAATAGTGATCTGACATCTCTGAAACTAACCTCTGTTCACATATGCTTTGAGGCAAGCACTCTTACCACTAGGCCATATCCCCAGCCTTCACATATGCTTTGATAAACAGGCTGATGTTAGGGTTCTTCCCCCACACAAAATGAAAGGAACGTTTGTGAGAGTTCCAGTATTTCATGTTGTCTTTGAAGTAAGAGCTTAGGAGAACAGCTAGACTATCGGCAAATCAGACTCTTGACAGAATTAGAGCACATGACACCCTTTATCTGTGCCTCAGTTACCCTTGGCCAGCCCCAGCCCAAACTCAGGGCCTGGCACTTGCTAGGCAGGCATTCTACCACTTGAGCCAGGCCCTCAGCTCAACAATCCATAAAATGCATAAGTTTTAAATAGCACACCATTTTGAGAGTGGTGTGGCATCTCCTGCCATCCTGCTGACTCCTGCTCAGGAAGTGAACTGACCCTTGCCCGGTATACTGGCATTGTATACGCTGCCCTCCTGTGCACTTGTCACTTGTAGCCATCTTGGATATCAGGCCAATTATGGAAGTATCACATGAACAACAATGTTGGCCATATGGATACGCCAGAGAAACTATAAAGCCCTTCCTTTAAGTGAAAGCACAATAAAATACTTTGAGAAGCCAGGTATAGTGTGGCATGCCTGTAATCTCAGCTACTTGGAAGGTAGAGACAAGAGGATCATGGTTTGAAGTCAGCCAGGACAAAACTAGTAATACCCTATCCCAAAAACAAAACAGGAAATTCTTTAAAAAGGTGTAAGTGTGTCCCAAGTGGTCAAGCACACTGAGTTTACTTCCCAGTACTGCCAGGAAAATTTAACCTGGTGTGATGGTGTAATCCCTGCTACTCAGGAAGTAAAATCAGGGTCTGGGCACTGGGCCTTAGCTTTTATGCTGAAGGCTGGTTGGTACTCTACCACTTGAGCCACACTCCACTTCTGGCTTTTTGCCAAATAATTGGATATAAAGGTCTCATGGACTTTCCTGCCCAGGCTAGGTCCAAATCATGATTCTTAGATCTCAGCCTCCTGAGTAGCTAGGATTACAGGTGTGAGCCACTGGTGCCCCACAATCTGTTGGTTTTGTATGGTCTTACTCTGCAGCTCAGACTGGCTTTAGACGTATGGTCCCCATGCTCTCACCTCTCAGCTGCTCACAGTGCAAGAGTGCACCTCCAAGCTCAGGTGATTGTTCAAGAATTGTAAATGGATTTGACCTGGCTGGTTCATGAAAGTTTGCTGCAAATAAAATGTAATTTGTTTATAAGCAATATTTTTGTGCATGAAGAGGTAGGTCTAATATGTGAGAGCTGTTTTTTCTCTAACAGGTTTTTTCCTATAGAGAATTGCAGCACCTGTCACCATTGGATTGATTGGTTGGTTGATTGTTTGTGGTGCTGGTAGCTGCACTCTTTGAAATTACATGTTTAAGTCATTTTATAATTAAATATACAGTGTTACTATTCAAAATAAGCTATGAATTACAGCAGTTGTTAAAGCTCAAATAGTTTTCTTGTGTCTCCCCTGTATCTTCAGGTCTTAAATCAATAGACAAAAATTGTCATTATTCCCTAAGCAACATAATGTAACAGCTATTTAACATTGCATTTGCTCGGTATTGGTTAAATATGTAGCACATTTTCTTTACCATTCATCGCGGGCTTTGAGGGGATGGGCTTTCTGGGCTTTGAACCCAGGCCTCATGCTGGCTCTGCAGGTCCTCTGTCTGCCACTGGCGTCTTGCCTTCACCCACTGGTTGCTGATGGACATGGCTCTGTTCCATTCCTGTAGAGAGATGCCTGATAGGGAGTTGTTGGATGATATGATTTGTTGTGATTTTAGTGTGGCTTTGCTTCTTCTCCTTTTCTTTCATTGTACTACAGTTTGCACTCACAGGTAGCAAGCATTTTACTATACCTGAGCCATGCGTCCTTGCTTTAGTTGATCAGGTAAGTTCTTGTCCTTTTGCCCAGGTTGCTGTCTTCTGAGTAGCTATGATTACAGAGTAAGCCACCATGCTCTACTTGTGTTTGAGATAGGGTCTTTTCTAACTACCTCTTGTAGTGGGGAGGGGAGGAACTATATGATTCTTGTATCTTCGCCTTATTGTTGGTTCTCTCAGGACCCTCCATACTGAATATAAGGACTATACTAATTTATATTCCCACCAGTAATGTACAAGCATTCCTTTTGCTCTCTATCTTTTCTAGTACATAGTATCTTCATCCTTTTAAATAATCTTTAGCTAAGGGATAGAGCAAAATAGATTTCTTAGAGATTTGGGTAGAAATAAAAATAATGAGATTTTTGTCTTGGTAACAATCATTGCAGTTTGCTTTTTCACTTCTATCTTGGAGAGTTTGTTTTTCTCACAATACTGAGGTTCTCAACTCAGAGCCCTATAACTTGCCAGGCAAGTGCTTTACCATTTGATCCACACCCCCAGCCCAAGAATTTTTTTTTAACTTTGTATTTTGGAATGATTAGGGATGTATAGAGAAGTCATAATACTGAAAGTAGAGCCCTGAGCTCAAATCCCAGTTCCACAGATAATATCCATAATAATAAACACTGCAAAGAGATTCATGGAGCCTCTACCTAGATTCTATTATTATTAACATGTATCTCTGTTGTTTTATTATTGTGGTGTACAACCAGGCTCCTGAGTTCTAACCCTAGGACCAGGCATACACACACATACACACACGCACACACACACACACACACACACACACAGAATTTCATTGAATTTTGATGGAAATTCCCTAGGGGTTATTATAACTTCTGCTTATGAGCAAGGACATTTAAAAGAGGGGTTAGGGGTGTGTCTTTTATCACGCCTATAAAAATCAGTGAATGTAGTCAGTAATCTTTTTTTGCCAGTCCTGGGGCTTGAACTCAGGGCCTGAGCATTGTCCCTAGCTTCTTTTTGCTCAAGGCTAGCACCCTACCACTTGAGCCACAGCACCACTTCTGGCTTTTTCTATATATGTGGTGATGAGGAATTGAACCTAGGGCTTCATGTATGCGAGGCAAGCTCTCTACCACTAGGCCATATCCCCAGCCCTGGTCAGGAATATTTTATCAGTTACTTTGTAGTCTTCACCAATATATTGAAACCCACAGTGTATCACTCAAGTTAGAAAGTAGCTATATAAGGCTGCACTTATATTTTTTTTAGGAGAATGATACTTTGTGTTTGCAATTTCATTTGGATTGTCTATTATTTAGTTGGCTCCTAGGCTAATGATAATAGGCCAGAGCTGAGAAACCAGAACACAGAAACTGCCAGCAGAGTGTTTGGAAAGGTTGGTTTTTTTTGTTTTTTTGTGTTTTTTTTTTTTTTGTTTTTTTGCCAGTCCTGGGCCTTGGACTCAGGGCCTGAGCACTGTCCCTGGTTTCTTCCTGCTCAAGGCTAGCACTCTGCCACCTGAGCCACAACACCCCTTCTGTCCATTTTCCATATATGTGGTGCTGGGGAATCGAACCGAGAGCTTCACGTGTAGGAGGCAAGCGCTCTTGCCACTAGGCCATATTCCCAGCCCTTGGAAAGGTTTTTAAATGGTCTTCAGAAGGTTTCCTATCTCTCATCCTGTGACCAGAACAAATTGTTGGCTCCTGTTCACTTGTCACATCCTCATTGGCCATCAGTTTATCATCTTGTATTTGTTCCTAGGTTTCAGATGGTCCATGGTAATTGATTGTATGGTTCTGCAGTGGTCTCTTCCTCAGGACACACAGAATTGTGGGTGTGGGTGTGTGCGCGCACACTACAAGCTCCCAGAAAACTAGACTTGGAACATAAGAAGGCATTGTTAGTTGCTGCCTGGGAGATGTGCACCCAGTAAGACACCTGGAAGGACATACACATAAATACAAGAAAACAACATGAAACCCCAAATCTTGTTTGTAGAGGTGGGGCAGGGCACAGGCAGGATAGGAAGATGGTGGAGGAGGGGATTTGTTCCGAGCACTGTGTGTACATATGGTGAAACCTCTCACCCTACAAATTTCTGTTAACCCAAAAATAAGACAGATAATACTAGCAGACTGACAGTAAATAGGTGAACTACTTTATGTATCATATGTGGGATTCATTTTACCTTCTCATAAATAGTCCATTACAGTGCTTTGTTATTACTTCTGATAGGTATTTTTCCTTATTAATTTCACTTTGTCTCAGTCTGGATTAACAGGTGCATGTAGCATTAGCGTCTCAGCTGAGTCTTACTGCAGAACAACAACAGTACGTAGGGTGGGGCACTGCTCTTTTTGTCTTAAACAGCTGAGCAGGAAGTTCATCCCTGACAAGAGTACTGTAATCTGCTGTATTTATCACCAGAGCCTGCTGTTGTGTAACAGAAACTCTAGCTTGTCCTTGCCTGTCTTAAATCATTGCTTCACGAAGGAAAATAAACTCACTGGAATATTTGTGAAATTCAATTAAAATGCTTTCCCAGTGCTCCATTTTTCTTTCATCTCAAAGCACTTTACTGTAGAGCCCAAGACTCATTGAGCTGTGGTTTCTCACTATTGTGATGAAATGGGTCTGTGGCACTCTGAAGCCCGCTGTGTGCTGTTTGGGACACCTCTCGGGCCGGTGGCAGCCGGTGGAGAAGCAGGCCACCCTCCCCCGGCCCCCTTTCTAAGCCCAGGGAAGGCCCGGGATGCCTGTGCCTGACTGTGTACTCAGTTGACAGGCAGCTTTTCTTCTTTGTATGCTTTGCTTTTGCTCACAAAAGTTCATTCACTCTTCTGTAGTATGTTGAAACTTTTAAATGGAAACAGCTTTTCGTTAACAAAGGAAGCATTTTCTTCCCCTTCCACGTCTTTGCTCTCTCCACTAAGTCTTGGCTTCTTGAGCAGCTGAGCCTCCACCAGAAATGACAAAAGGTGCGATTGTGCTCTGAGATGGCGGAGAAGATAATGCCTGCCGGTGGAGTTGTGTGTGGGCTGCCGGGACAGTTTTTCTTCTGTGTCTGGATTTTTATTTTTGCAGAAAGTGGAACACACCTTAAAAATACCCTTCCTGGCCTTCCAAAGGCAAAAAAAAAAAAAATTCTTCCTAAACCTTCATCCTAGGTGTGCCATTTCTTTCCATCAAGTTCTTCTGCCCCATCAACAACAGATGAGAGAAAACTCACTTAGCATGGAGGGAATGGAGCACTATACAGAGAAGTGTGATTCACTTACTTTGCCACAGGCCAGGCGAGTTTCCGTGTGCCCACCTGCCATTACCCTGACTTGGGTCATGCAAGGCCTTAGTATTTCCAGTCATCTTTGCTGAGTTGTCACTTCTAGCCCAGCATGAGCAGCCCTTGAGTTTATTTTCTTATTTAAATGGAAGATAATCTCCTCTGCTTCTTCCATTTCAGTTTGGACTCCAGTTTCTGGGAAATGGTGATTTGAAACATGATTTACTTCTAGCAAAAATTTCTCACGGGGCTGGGAATATGGCCTAGTGGCAAGAGTGCTTACCTCGCATACATGAAGCCCTGGGTTCGATTCCCCAGTACCACATATATAGAAAACGGCCAGAAGTGGTGCTGTGGCTCAAGTGGCAGAGTGCTAGCCTTGAGCAAAAAGAAGCCAGGGATAGTGCTCAGGCCCTGAGTCCAAGGCCCAGGACTGGCAAAAAAAAAAAAAAAAATTCTCAGTTCACCTGGAGGAATAAGCTGAAAATGAGTCTCCTTCAGGGGCAGCGTCTCTAGCAGTCAGACCCAGATTCACTGTCTCTGGCACGTAGACTTTATTCTCACCGTTTCCCTCAGTAGCTCAGACAAGAAATCAGTTTCCTATTTGTAGACCCCCCCCCCACCCTCAGTCTCCCTCCCACTTTCTCTCACTCGCTTTTCTTTTGAGATTTGAGGTGCTGGGCAATTACTGTGCCACTGAGCTATCACATACCTCCAGCCCTTGATTTTCCTTTTATATTGGGAATCTTCAGACCCGTTTCTAGAAAGATACTATATAATGCACGTACTTCCCTGCCACTGTCCTTGGCAATGTTTCTAAATCCTCGAGAATCAGTCATTTTGTCAGGCCTTGTGGAGTCAGCAAGAAGAAAGAGATAAGATGAAACTGGAAATGCATTCCAGTACACCTCCAGTATTCTGAATGTTGATAAACAACATTCTCATCCTTTCTGAATAGACGCAGTGCAGGTTCGGCCAGCACCCACGGAGTGGCACTTCACCGTGATGACTCACTCCTCTTGGAGCAGTCTTCCACCCTTGTGAAACTGGGTCTCTTGGCTGAAGGTAGAAAGTCTCTCCTAGCACTGTCAGTTCCTTCAGAAGCAGCTCTAATAAGGTCTTATCAGGTCAGGTATTAGTCCACTAAGACTTCAGACTTTACTGTAGATGTGCTCATTATCTGACTCTGCAGGCCTTGGGAGTGTTTGTGCAGGCTTTGTTAGAATAACATCTGACAGTTTCAAATCTACCCCAGGGAAATTAAGGTAAGTACAATGTCAACAGGTGTTCTCAGATCCCCTCGTTCCCACCAGACAGCTCAGTGAGAGACCAGAGGATGTGTCTTTTGTTCCCAGCCTCCCACACTATAACCATCACTGGAATGTGTGTACACATTTCTCTTCTCAAGTTAGCAGAGTAAGATGGCCCTAGTGTCTGCCCATATACAAGGAAAATGAGGATGGAAGGGGCTGCATTTTATTTATTGTTTGCTGCTCTCCTCAACTGGTATATTCTGTTTCCTCTAGATTCACAAATTTTATTCCTTCAGGTTCTGAAGCTTTAGTATGTATAAGAATACTCTGGAAGCTGGGCTCCAGTGGCTCACGCCTATCATCCTAGCTATTCAAGAGGCTGAGATCCTCAGATCTCAGTTTGAGGCCAGCCTGGGGAAGAAAGTCCATGAGACTTTTGTCTCCAGTTAACTGCCACCCCCCCCCCCAAAAAAAAGCTGGAAGTTGAACTGTGATTCTAGTGTAGAACACTAGCCTTGAGCACAGAAACTCAGGGACAAGGCCCTGAGTTCAAGCCCCAGGACCAGCACAAAAGAGAAAGAGGGAGGCATGAGAGAGAAAGAAAGGAAGGGGAAGAACTGAAAAGAGGAAAAAATAAAAGAAGCCAGGTACCGGTGGCCATAATCGTAGCTACTCAGGAGTCTTAGATCCAAGGATCACAGCTCAAAGCCAGTCCACGAGACTCATCTCCAAGTAACTACCGAAAGGCCAGAAGTGGAGCTGGGGCTCCAAGTGCACTAGCCTACCACTGAGGACAAAAGGTCAGGGACAGTGCCCAAGGACTGGCACACATACACAGAAATACTCTGGAGATTGGGAGGCTGAGGCAGAAGAATCCCAAGTTCAAAGCCAGCCTGAGTTAATAGGGAGACTCTGACTCAACAACAACCAAAAAAGTGTGGTGGCACACACCTATAATACCATCACTTCTGGCACAGAAAAAAAATAAAGAAAAGGGGCTGGGAATGTGGCTTAGTGGTAGAGCACTTGCCTAGCTTGCATGAAGCCCCAGGTTCAATTCCTCAGTACCACATAAACAGGAAAGGCTGGAAATGCCACTGTAGCTCAAGAGGTTGAATGCTAGCCTTGATGCCTAGCCTTGAGCAAAAAGAAGTCAGGGACACTGCTTAAGCCCTGAGTCCAAACGCCAGGACTGGCAAAAAACAAAAAAAGGAAGACGAGGGAAACTCCTAGAGAACTCATTTAAGCAGTGTCCTGTCAGACCAGCATTCTAATGTAGGACCTAAGAGATGCCTTCAGAATAAGCATCTTGCACGATTGCCATAGAGATGTTGGTCTGTGCAGTGCACAAGAGTCTTACCACTCTTCCTGTCTTTTCTTTGTTCTACATTGTTCTACAAAAATTGAGATATTTGATAAATTAGCAAGTAACCCAAAGGTCAGCATAAATAACAGGCTGTTTGGCCTTAACTAGGGAGTTGGTGTTGCTTGTTTCTTGTTGTAGTACTGAGGTTGAACACTTGAGCTATGCCCTCAGCCCTTTGGGGATATTTTGTTTATTTGTTGTTGTTAAGGTAGAGTCTTGCTAATTTTTTCTCGCCTGGCCTCAAACTCATGGCCTTCCTGCTTCTTTCTCCCAAGTAGCTAGGTTTAGAAGCATGTATCACCATGCTGAGCTTAAATCTGAAGTTATAAACAGGATTCTGCCAAGCCTTTTATTCGATGCAATACATCAGAGATTCTAAATACCTAGTGAAAATATGTGCAAATGCCTGCAGCTTCTAGGAGGTCCTTCCCTTGGGTGTGTCCTAGAGGTGAGTGCATCTTCTACAAGTCAGTCTGACACGGTCACTGAATGTGTACCCTGGCTGTTACGTGGTAGTTACTCACATTTTATCATCTTATCCTCTCTGGCTAAGGACAGTGGGACAGAGACAGAAATGTTGCACAGTTTTCTTACTCTGTAAAAACACGCTAAGTAGCAATGCTCAAAGCTGCTGCCGAAGATCAGACCCATTGCTGCGCTGGACTGCAAGCTGGCCTGGCTTGTTTATGCTAGGGGCAAATGTGGGGAGGGACCAGGGGCCCTGCCAAGACTGGCATTCTGCTGCGTGCGTGCATGTGTGTGTGTGTGTGTGTGTGTGTGTGTGTGCGCGCGCGTGTGTGTGTGTGACAGGTCTTGCTGTGTAGCACAGGCTGGCCTTGAATTCACAATCCTCCTGCCTCTGTGAGGGGATTACAGGTGTGTACCACCACTTTCTGCACATTCTGATGCTTTCAGGGAGGTCCTCTGGGACAGAAATGGTGTGAAACTAACTTACAGTATAACAAAATGAATATCAACACACTGGAACTTGTTTTTGTTTTTTTTCCAGTCCTGGGGCTTGAACTCAGGGCCTGAGCACTATCCCTGGCTTCTTTTTGCTCAAGGCTAGCACTCTACCACTTGAGCCACAGTGCCACTTCTGGCCTTTTCTATATATGTGATGCTGAGGAGTTGAACCCAGGGCTCCATGTATACAAGGTGAGTACTTTACCACTAGGCCACATTCCCAGCCCACACTGGAACTTGTGATGTGGAGGAAGGAGTCGAGGGGGGTAGATGAATGACATAGGAAGGGTGTGGGAAGAGCAACGTTGAGTTGTAGATTTCTAATTACTCAGAACCTAATGTCATCTCCCATGTGATGTTATGTCAGGGGGCTGCGCATAGGATGAAGCTAAAGATTAATGAGCACGCAGGGAGTTGTACATTGTTGCAGTTGTGACAGCATGACTGGAGTTAAGTGTCATCTCAGCCTTATCTTTTCTCCAGATGCTCCTAAGGCAAGAATTGTGGACTCCATTCACTAGATCATGTGCAAGGCCATGGAGTTTCACGAGCCAAATAGAATTTTAGTGGCTTTTAGTGGCTTTTTAATTTAGTACTATTACTGCTTAGAATTACTGTTAGTATAGTAAGAAATTGTGGACGTTTTCCCCCTTCATATTTTTCTCTACAAAAATATGTATTCAATAGATAACATTATTTTTTAATCAGAAAATATTTTTTTAAATAACTTAGGCTACAGGCACTGCTCTCTTGTTGTTTTTGTAGTGTTAGAACTTGAGCCTTGTGATTGCTAGGCAGAGGTTCAACACTTGAGCCACACTCTCGGCTCTTTAAGAATTGACACATTGGGGGCTGGGAATATGGCCTAGTGGCAAGAGTGCTTGCCTTGCATAAATGAAGCCCTGGGTTCGATTCCCCAGCACCACGTATATAGAAAATGGCCAGAAGTGGCGCTGTGGCTCAGGTGGCAGAGTGCTAGCCTTGAGCAGAAAGAAGCCAGGGACAGTGCTCAGGCCCTGAGCCCAAGGCCCAGGACTGGAAAAAAAAAAAAGAAAGAAAGAAAGAAAGAATTGATACCTTGGCAGGCACTAGTGGCCCATGCCTGTAATCTTGTCTGTTCGGAAGACTGAGATGTGAGGACTGTGGGCCCAAGCCAGCTCTAGAACTCAAATCGGAGAGACTCTTACCTCCAGTTCAATTAACCAGCTAGAAGGGAAATGAAGGTGTGGCTCACGTGGTAGAGGCAAGGAGGTCAGGGAGCCTAGTAAGAACTTAAGAGCCTGGGTTCATGCTCTAAGACACACGTGCACGTGCTCACATGCACACACACAAACGCTATCTTGATCACCTGTTTTTCATTTCAGTCTGGCCTGACTATGAAGAGATCTACAAAAACATGATTGAAGTTGCCATATTTTTAGATTTGCCACGTTTTCCAGACATAACTGAAGATTGCTACCTCCATCCCAACGTCTTGTGTATGAAATACTTAATGGAAGTCAATCTCCCTGGTAAGGAGTGGTGGCCCTGGGGGTAGAAGGGTGGGAGTGGTAACTTTCTTCACGGTTGGGATTAGGGTAAGCAGATAAGAAACCTTCCTTTCCAGTCACAGACTACCACAGCCCAAAGGGGTCTATACATAACAAGCTTTGGTCCATAATACTATCTGAGAAATAGTTCAAACTACTTAAAATACATAAATGGACAGTGTTCAGAAATAGAGCTCTATTTTGGTGTCAGAGTATTATGCTTGAGAGAATATATGTAGCGTTTATAGCAATTCTGAGCGAAGCACCTGGGGCTCACACTTGTATAGCTCCTCATTAGGCTGAGATACAAGAATCATGGTTCCAAGCCAGTCCAGGCAGGAGAGTCCCTGAGATTCTTTTCTCTAATTAACCACCATTTAAAAAAAAAAAAAAAAGCTAGAAGTAGGGCTGTGACTCAAGTGGTAGAGCATCAGCTTTGAGTGGAAAAAGCTAAAGGGCAGTACCCAGGCCTTGAATTCAAACCTCAGTACTAGCACAAAAAATAAATACAGAAAGTCTGCTGAGTGCAAGCAAAGTCATAAATATTTCATTACAAGTTACTCTTTTTTAATAAAACACTACATTTACGTGAAATTATTACTATTTAATGAGTGTTTTTAAAAATATCCTAGGCAGGGGCTGGGGATATAGCCTAGTGGCAAGAGTGCCTGCCTCGGATACACGAGGCCCTAGGTTCAATTCCCCAGCACCACATATGCAGAAAACGGCCAGAAGCGGCGCTGTGGCTCAAGTGGCAGAGTGCTAGCCTTGAGCGGGAAGAAGCCAGGGACAGTGCTCAGGCCCTGAGTCCAAGGCCCAGGACTGGCCAAAAAAAAAAAAAAAAAATATCCCAGGCAAACATGGTGGCCCACGTCTGTAATCCCAGCAAGTTAAGGGACTGAGACCAGAAGATGGGCAGTTCAGGCCGAGCTTGGGCTACATAGTGAGACCCTATCTCAAAAACAACAGTGCTGGGAATGTGGCTTAATGGTAGAGTGCTTGCCTAGCATGCATGAAGCCCTGGGTTCAGTTCCTCAGTACCACAGAAAAGGCTGGAAATGGTGCTGTGGCTCAAATGGTAGAGTGCTAGCCTTGAGCAAAAGAAGCCAAAAACAGTGCCCAGACCCTGAGTTCAAGGCCCAGGACTGGCAAATAAAAAAATAAGGTGGGCACCAGTAGCTCATGCCTGTAATCCTAGCTACTCAAAAAGTTGAAATCTAAGGATTGCGGTTTGAAACCAGCCTTGGCAGGAGAGTCTGTGAGACTCTTATCTCCCAATTAATCACAGAAAAAGCCAGAAGTGGGGCTGTGCCCCAAGTGGTAGAGTACCAGCCTCAAGCAAAAGGGGCTTAGGGATAGCACCCAAGCCCAGAGCTCAAGTCTCAGGATTGGCAAAAAAAAAAAAAAAAAAAAAAAAAGCAGCAACAACAAAACTGCAGGAGATGATGATGTATGGATGATGTATGGTAGTTTCTATTGTGTAGTAACACTGTTTCCAATGCCTAAGAGAAGTAGAGGGCAAAGTTTGGTCAGATCCTGTGAGCCATGGAGCCAGCGGCAGGGATAGCTTCACCAGCCTGGTTTCAGAGCACCAAGACAAGGGCTACAGGCGGGTCTGCGCTGGAAGCCCCCGGCCTGAACTTCAGTTTTGCTGGACCAGAAATGGGAGGAACTTTGTTTGTTTGTTTCTTCACTTATATTTTGAGACAAAGCCTCATTGTATGATCCAGGCCAGCTGGAACTACAATATGGTCCTCCTGCCTTAAGTTTGAGAACTAAGATTACAGCTTTGCACCACCACACCCAACCCAGGACTTTTATTCTTAAAATGTAAACATGCTGTGACTACATTATTGCTTAAGCAATACCAAAAGTATGCTTGACTATATTTTTATTATGTATGCATATATGTGTATATAAGTGTGTGTGTTTGTTTTTGAGACAATCTCCCTCGCCCCCTCCTTCTCCCTCTTCCTCCCCTTCACCCCCCCCCCCGATTGGTCTTGAATTGTGGGCTCAAATGAGCCTCCTCCTCTGTCTCCAAAGTAGCTTTGCATCTCATGTATGCTTCCTCCTATCTAAAATGCATTGAAGTCAGGTGCAGTACAGCAGTCAGATGTATTTTAAAAGGGGAAGAGCCAGGTGCTGGTGTCTCACACCTGTAATCCTAGCTACACAGGAGGCTGAGATCTGAGGATCAAGGTTTAAAGCCAACCTGGGGTCTGGGAATATGGCCTAGTGGCAAGAGTGCTTGCCTCACATACATGAAGCCCTAGGTTCGATTCCCCAGCACCACATATATAGAAAATGGCCAGAAGTGGCGCTGTGGCTCAAGTGGCAGAATGTTGGCCTTGAGCAAGAAGCCAGGGACAGTGCTCAGGCCCTGAGTCCAAGCCCCAGGACTGGCAAAAAAAAAGTCAATCTGGTCAGGCAGTTTGTGAGTGTCTTATCTCTAACTAACCACCTGAAATCCAGAAGTGGCACTGTGTCTCAAAGTGGTAGAGCACTTATCTTGAGAGAAAAAACTTAGGGACAGCTATCAGGCCCTGAGTTCAAGCCCTACAACCAAGAAAAAAATTTTAAGCCACAGCACACAGTAGATCAGCAGCATACAGTCCCATTTTAGAGCAAGATCAAAGAGGATTTAAGCAAGCTTTCCCCAAAACTCACTTGTAATTCTCAGCTTCTCTTTTGGGTCAGTCAGGGAGCTTGAACTCAGGACCTAGGTGCTGTCCATGAGCCTTTTTGTCCATGCCACAGCTCCATTTCCTTTTTCAATGGAGGTTAAATGGAGATAAGAGTCTCATAGACTTTCCTGCTGGCTTTGAACCTTGAATCTCAGATCTCAGTTCCTGAGTAGCTAAGATTGTAGCCGTGAGCCACCAGCACCCAGCTCAGTGTCTTCTCTATAGAGGTACCAGGGCTTGAGCTTGGAGACTTGATATCACACTCCACTTGCCTTTGACCTTCCCCACAGCACCAGAGTCCACATCCTGCCTCGTTCTAGAAACTTACCTGTAACTAAACCTTGAGCAACCTGAGGAAAAGTTCTGGCTCTAGCTCAAGTGCCCAGAGCTTAGCAGTTGCCCAGTAACTGTTGAAAAATGGAGAACACCTAAGTGAGAACTTTAGCTAAGTTATTAGACTATAGTAGACATAGGAGATACTTTGATGCCCTGTTTTCAAATACGTTATTACATGTGTTCAGTTTCTATGTGAGCAAAGCACATTTTAATTAGTGAATGCTTTGGAGATTTTAATTTTTATTTGCTTGTTTTTGCATTGCTGGGAATGAAACCTAAGGCCTCCATATGCTAGGTAAGTGCTCTGTCACTGTGCTCCATTCCCAGGTCTCATCAGTGAGGTTTTACTTAAACATGTCAAGGAGGAAACTTGCTTTGTAGTTTACTCGTTCTTTACCATAAGCTTGCAGTGAACACTAGTTGTGTGTAGGTTGATGCATTTGGGAGGACAAAGCAAGACTGGTTCATTCTCAGCACTTAGAGTACCGTAGCCCCGTTAGCGCATGTTGTCATTCCTGTTTGATAACGATGGAGGGGGAAGATGAAGTATCGGGCCCATGACCACCGAGCTTGTAGGAGACGAGCAGGCCCGCAGACCACGCAGCATGGTTCTGCCAGCGTGGCACACTCCAGTCCACATAGGGAATGGCAGCAGCGCTGCCGACGGATGCGCGCCACAAGCCTGTGTGCATTCCCTGCAATTCCTTCGCCTTTGGTAGACAGAGGCTGTTACACTTTCATCAGAATAAGAGGTAGTGTGTCTCCCCTGCTTAGGTTAGTAAGAAATTTGTTGAGTAACAGAATTTTCACCGTGCGTTCATCTATCTTAAGCTTTTTAATTCTCTCATAACCCATTTAACAAGTGAGGAAACTGAGGTTAAATGACTAATTTAAAGTCCCAAGGATGCTGATTGGGAAGCATAAATGGAGGCCCTAGGTTTTCAGGTTCCAAGTCCCACATTATTCAGACCTGACTAATAGACACAGTCTCTGTGGAGCATATAATAGATCTGGAAAGCAGAGCAGGGCCTCTGGGGCACTCACCGTGATCCCAGACAGCCTCGAAGCGTTTGGTCTGATAGGGAGGTTTGTGTCAGGTAATGGTGCCTTGCTATGAAGGCACCGACAAGAAATACAGAAGGAGACACACATGGAGCAACATAGCACAGATGTGTGGCTGTCTGCAGTGCCCCAAAGCCAGTCCCCCACATGTAGGAATTATAAACAGGAAAGATAGGCCTTGCCAAGATTCTGTCATTACTTTTCCTATACATTTTGGTGTATTTACAAAACTTACGTAAAGGTTATTGGGCATGCTTGTAATCCTAGCACTCAGGGGGCATAGGCAGGAAAGTCATGAGTTCAAAGCCAGCTTGGGCTACCTAGTAAGACCCTGTCTCAAAAACAAATATACATATATATGACCGTACAGATCTAGTTTGCCAAATAATATAATTACACTTAACTATTTTTTCTCCAACAGACGAAATGCATGGTTTAACCTGCCAAGTAGTAAAAATGACTGGAATAGGAGAAGTGGATTTTCTGACATTTGATCCTATAGCTAAAATGAAAAAAACTGTTAAATATGACGTGCAAGCTTTAGCTGTCATTGTTGTGGTACTAAAGCTACTCTTTCTACTGGATGACAATTTAGAATGGTAAGTGTCAGTTAGTGGCAAGTAATATTGCATTGCACTGATGGTAGTTTTTATTTTAAGGCAAACGGGGAAACACACTGCTTTTGCATGCTGGTTCAGAGTAAGGGAATCCATGTTAGCTCAGTAGAAGATGGAGACTGTGGCTTCATTGAACCTGGATCCACACTATGTAGAACAGTGCTTTTTTACATGACACTGACTCATTGGATAGGTGGTCTGATCATGTTTCATTGCTGGTATTCTCTCATTACTCCAGTATTTCTCATTTAAAGTACTTCGATTATTCATCACTTTGTCTGTATGCCTTTAGATTCCCGGCACTATCCTTCAGTGCAGTGTTAAATGTAGCCCTCCCAAATTTAGCAGAGAATGAATGAATTCATGGTCCTCCTGCTTTCAGGAGTTGCTTTCTCCATTAAGATTTTGTATTAGTTTCAAGTACTGTTCTATACTTTGTCTCAGAAGAATTCTAAACTTAACTATCCAAATACATGATTCTTAAATAGATTTATTTATTTATTGTTATCTCCAGGTCTTTGTCTGATCTTGCTGAACAGCATAATGGAATGAACGATGAAGGTACTTAATTTTTATTAGCCAAGTTCAAAGTGGTTATAAACGATGAATCAAAAGATACCCTAAGTCAGCCTGGCGCCAGTAGTTCACATCTGTAATCAATCCTAGCTACTTACAACACTGAGGTCTGAGAATGGCGGTTCAAAGCCAGCCTTGCAACTTGAAAGAAAGCCCATGAGATTCTTATTGTCATTTATCCACCAAAAAAAAGCTGAAAGTGGTAGCATGGCTCAAGTGGTAGAGTGCTAGTAGCCTTGAGCAATAAAAGCTCAGGGACAGCACCTAGACCCTGAGTTCAGGCCCCAGGCCTGGCACTTACACCACCAAAAGGAAAAAGAAAGAACGCAGTGGGAAAGCGCGTGCTGCAATACAGATTTCAAGGTAGATCGGTGCTGCCAGCAGGCGGAGCACTGTTGCTCCATGCTCTGCCCCTCCTGCTGGTCTTCACTTCGCCGAGTGCAGGGAAGTTGCAACTAATTCATTGTACTAATTGCGAACTCAAGGTTCTGTTCCTTTGGTGATACCCTGCCTTCTGGCTGCGCACCCCACAGCGCTGTACTGTGTAGGCGAGGATTGTCATAGCCATTGAAAAGAATTTTAATTAAACATCCAGAAGACCGACTTGATTAGGGGATAGTGGAGATGTTCAGTTCTGTTGGTTCCCTAGCCCCTGTAAGTTTTCTGTTTTGAGACTGCCTCCCTCCCTAGGTGAGGCTGGCCCCACATAGCGAGCTCTGCTTCCCTCCTCGGTGCTGGGACCTGTGCGGCTGCGCCTCTCTAGCCCCACTTCCTGACTTTGCACCAGGGACCCGGTGCAGCACCGTCTTCCTCATCTCTGTGTAGAGATGGCTTCAGGATAACCAAAGCAGGGCCGCAGCACAGAGAGGAACTTAGAAGAGAGAGTGACAGATGGTTTGGGAAAGCCCAACTAGAGAATGGGGACAGTGACTTCATCTGTAATTTCCAAGAGCTGTTACATCAGTGTTCAGCTATGTCAATGAAGACTCAAATGAATAATACTAGTATTATGGGATTTCTTTCTAATATGTATGGACGTCATGTGAAATAAGAGTACTGAAACCTGCTGAAATTGCTTGAAGAGGGATGAGGGAGAGATGGAGTGAGTTTGGTCAGGGCACATAATATGCATGGGTGGAATGTCATAATAACTTCCCTCCCCTTATACAGTTAGTATATACTAACAAAAATCATTTAAAAAAAAAAAGTACAACTGAGCACCAGTGGCTCACACCTGCAATCCTAGCTACTCAGGAGGCTGAGATCTGAGGATCACAGTTTGAAGCCAGCCCAGGCTGGAAAGTGTGTGAGACACTTATCACCATTTAACTACCACCAAGCTGAAGTAGAGCTGTAGTAGCCTCAAACGGTAGAGCACTATCCTCGGGCACAAAAGCTCAGGAACAGCACCCAGACTCTGGGTTCAAGCCCCAGGACCTGCGCGCGCGCAACACACACACACGATTAAGTACCAATTTCATATTTTTCAGATAAGCCATGGTTTGACTTCAGAAAGTGGTACCAAGTTATGAAGAAGAGTTTTGACAAGAAGAAACAAGCGTGGGAAGAGGCAAGGGCCAAGTATGTACCCCTGCTCGGGTCCGCGGTCAGCCGCTCACGCTCGAAGCCTGGGCCTTCCTCCCTGCGCCCCCGGCAGCACGGGGCCTCCTTTCCGGAACTCCAGCACTAAACTTTCTAGCCCACGTTTTTCTTGCACCTTTTTTTTAATGGTGCTGGGGATGAGACCCAGGACCTTGCACGTGGTACGCATCCTCTTCCCCCCCCCCCCCCGCTTTTTTTTTTACATTACTGTTAACTAAGTCCACATAATGTCCTTTTTCTGTTCTAGGGTCCAGCCCAAGGTACCACGTTGCACTTAGCTATTTACAGCCTGCATGAGTCTTGCTCGCATTTCTAGTATTCCTCCTTCTCCATCCCCACCCCTCTGTGCTTGTGAGCCACTACCAAGAGACCAAATGTTACTTTCTGACATGTGTAACCAAATGCTCTCCCAGGATACTGATCTCTGAAAACTAAGACAAAGCAAAGCAGACAGCACGTGTATAATTCAGTCAGCCCCACTGGCTGACCTTTGACCCGTCATCCAGAGGTAGCTCCCTTGCTGTGGTGCATTTAGGAAAGCTGTGAGTCTCCACCCTGCCTTCACACCAATAGGAATTCCACCCGGGGCCTCAAGCAGCGCTGTGCCACTGAGCCTTCCCAGCCCTCAGCTTCTCATTTTCTCCCTGTTCTTTTAGACATCATTTTCCATGTTGTCAGATGAAAATCATTACAGCATTTTCTACAGCTAAGCATTGTCTCTCTACATGAGATGGTGATAGATATTAGTAAACAGAAGGCCTGACAGTTAATTACAAAAGATGCAAAGAAGAACCTAAAGAAAATTTTATTTTTTAATTTCCTCTTTTTATTTTTAAAATATTTGCTTTTAATTTTATTTTAAACATCATTATGTCCTCCACATTACCTACTTATTCAATGTTGTCTTTTTTTTTTTTATTGTCAAACTGATGTACAGAGAGGTTACAGTTTCATACATTAGGCCTTGGGTACATTTCTTGTACTGTTTGTTACCTCCTCCCTCATTCCCTCCTCCCCCCTCCCCCATTCCCTCTCCCCCCATGAGTTGTTCAGTTGATTTATACCAAACAGTTTCACAAGTATTGCTTTTGTAGTCGTTTGTCTTTTTACCCTGTGTTCTCGATTTTGATATTCCCTTTCAGTTTCCTAGTTCTAATACCAGTATACACGGTTTCCAATGTACTCAGATAAGATACAGAGATAGTGCAGGTACAACCACCTAAAGAAAATTGTAAGACGTGGAGAAAAGTTCTGTTTGGATGAGGCAGAAACTTCTTAGGTCTCACATTAAATGCATGATCCATGAAAGAAAAAGTTCTAAGTTGGACTCATCACCAGTAAGAACTTCTCACAAGGAAAAGAGCCAGACACCAGGGGCTCACGCCTATAACCCTAGCTACTCAGGATGCTGAGCTCTCAGGATCAAAGTTCAAATCCAGGCCAGGCGGAAGATCTCCTGTAAACTACAAAAAGAGCTGAGACTGGAGCTGTGGCTCAAATAGTAGAGCACTAGCCTTGAGCACAAAAGCTCCCAGGCTCAGAGTTCAAGCCCCAGGACCAGCAAACAACAACAAATATAGACTTAGAAATTTTATGCAAATTGAATATCTGATTAAAGACTTTTTATCTGTGATAGGTAAAAAATTTCAAATGTAAGAATACAGTTCAATTTTTCAAATGAACAAACTGAAGATAAATGGCACATAAAAAGATACTTAACATCTTTAGTAGAAAAGTGCAAATTAAGATACAGTTGAATTATCAGATACCAATTAGAATGGCTCAAAACAAAACAGAAAGAATGTACCAGGTAAGGGGCTGAGGATATAGCCTAGTGGCAAGAGTGCCTGCCTCGGATACACGAGGCTCTAGGTTCGATTCCCCAGCACCACATATACAGAAAACGGCCAGAAGCGGCGCTGTGGCTCAAGTGGCAGAGTGCTAGCCTTGAGCGGGAAGAAGCCAGGGACAGTGCTCAGGCCCTGAGTCCAAGGCCCAGGACTGGCCAAAAAAAAAAAAAAAGAATGTACCAGGTATGGAAATAGAAAATGGCACAGACATCTTGGGAAATTTGGCAGTTCTCATTCTGTAAGCATAGCCTAGAATAATACCCAGTGTAAGGTTCGCCAGAAAGGAAACCCACCACATGGTTCAGGCAGAGAAGTCTATTGAGGGGAAAGCAAACTGCCAGCCCACACATGGAGGGGCGGGGAGACAGAGGAGAAGAAAGAAGAGAAAGAGAGAAAAGGAAAGAGAGTGGGGACCCGTGTCGAGCCAGATTATATAGGAAAAGGTGGGAGGTACGGCCAGGTGGAGGAGGTAACCGCCTCCAGACGTGCCAGTTACCTAGGTAACTCAGGTACTGGGCACAGACTTAAACAGGTGGGGGGCATCTGCATGGAGCCCTCCCAGGGGGTGGACCTTACTCCCAGTACTTCCCACCCCCTAGTATTAACCTGACTAAAATGAAACAGGTTCACATAAAAATCTGTTTAGGAATGTTTATAGTGAGTTCATTCTTTTTTTTTTTTTTTTTTTTTTTTTTTGGCCAGTCCTGGGCCTTGGACTCAGGGCCTGAGCACTGTCCCTGGCTTCTTCCCGCTCAAGGCTAGCACTCTGCCACTTGAGCCACAGCGCCGCTTCTGGCCGTTTTCTGTATATGTGGTGCTGGGGAATTGAACCTAGGGCCTCGTGTATCCGAGGCAGGCACTCTTGCCACTAGGCTATATCCCCAGCCCGTGAGTTCATTCTTAAGCGGACCCTGGCAGCAGCCCAGTGCTCTTCAGCTAGTGACTTGATCAACTGTGGTGCAGCCACGCAGGGCAATTACGTTAAGCAGTACAGTGGAACAGACTCCTGACTTCTCCAGAAGTGTGAATGCGGTTTACCTTAAATGCATTTTGCTAAGTGAAAGACTGTATGTTACATTTTGAAATGGCTGGACTTACAGGGACAGAAAATCAGAGCAGTCGTTGCCCAACATGAAGGTAAAGAGAGCCCAGCACCAATGCTCACGCCTATAATCCTACCTACTCAGGAGTCTTGAGGAGTTGAAAGCCAGCCGCAGCAGGAAAGTTTGTGACACTCGTGTCCACTAAGAAGAACCCCAAAACAGCCGGGAGTGGAGCTGTGGCTCAAGTAGTAGAGTGCCAGCCTTGAGCAAAAAGCTCAGGGATAGCAGCCAGGCCCTGTATTCAAGCCTCAAGATGTCACAAAAATAAAGCGATAATAGGGAAACAAATTGTAAAGACTAGGGAGTCATTCAGATTACCTCTACTAGAAAATCTAAGGCCTTCATGGCACCTCTGTTTTTTAAGCTTTCTGTAGTGGGAAGAAGTAGGCAAAGTAAAGCAAGGCTCTGCAGCTCAAGAAGTCTCAAGCCCTTGTGCATCACCTTAGATCCCTTCCCTCCCTCTCTGCCCCAGGCCCTGAGGCCGTCCCGAGCCCCACAGGTCTGTAGTCCCGGCGGGGTCTGCCTGCCTTACCCGTGTTCAGGAAAGCCAGTTGAGGCGAGGCTGTCTTTGGGAGTGCTTCACCTCCGTTTACGGAGAAATGGGTGAGCCTGCCCTGGGGACTTCTTTGTGATTTTGCGCAATTCATATTTAAGAAAACACATAATGGACCAGGAATGTGGCCTAGCATGCACGTAGCCCTGGGTTCGATTCCTCAGTACCACCTACATGGGAAAAGTCGCAAGTGGCACCGTGGCTCAAGCGGCCTTGAGCACAAAGAAGCTCGGGGCCAGCGCCCAGGCCCCACCCAGCCCAGGCGCAGCTGCACTGTGCCCCGTTCCAGCTCTTTCTCTGTCTCGCACAGGTACATGTGGAAAAGCGAGAAGCCACTCTACTACTCTCACATCGACAAATCCGTAGTATATAAAAGAAGAGGTGAGTTGGATTTTTTTCTTGTCAGTGCCAGGCAGCAAAACAGTTGTAAACAGCTAAAGATCTTTGACTTGAAAAGTGGATGCATAAGTCTTTTGGTGGGGAGTGGGAGATTGGTCGGGGTTTTTTCGTTGTTGTTGTTTTTTGTTTGTTTGTTGGCCGACCCTGAGGCTCGAACTCAGGGCCTGGGCACTGTCTCAGAGCTGCTTTTGCTCAAGATGGCTCTCTACCACTTGAGCCACGGCACCACCTCTGGCTTTCCTGAATAGTTTATTGGAGATAAGAGCCTCACAGACTTTACTGTTTGTGCTGGCTTCAAACTGCAATCCTCAGATCTCAGCCTCCTGAGTAGCTGGGATTGCAGGTGTGAACCACTGGTCTCCGCTCAACTTTAACTTAAAAGCATGTATTGTTATTGCAAAGGCGATCTACAGAGGTATTACTGTGACCTGAGTCGGGTAATGGTGCAGTTCTTCTTGCACAGCACCCCTTCTCCCCTCACTTGTCTCCTAGTTTTTCCTTCCCTCCCCCACCCACAAGTTGTAATCATACTCTGCCAGAAATCTGTGGGTTTCTTTCAGGAAATTGTCCTCCCTTAAAATGTAAATTTCCCATCAGAATGTAAACTCCTGTATGTCTCTTTAAGAATAGTGTCTGGAGAATTGCGCTTAGACTATCATACACTTTTTACTTAAGGTTGTGATAAACATAATTTTAGCATTTTAGGGCTGGGAAGGTGGCTTAGTGGTAGAGCGCTTGCCTAGCATGCCTGAAGCCCTGGGTTCAATTCCTCAGTACCACACAAACAGAAAAAGCGGGAACCAGCACTGTGGCTCAAGTGGTAGAGTGCCAGCCTTCAGGGACAGTGCCCAGGCCTTGAGTTCAAGCCCCAAAACTGGGGGGGTGGGGGTGGGGAGGGAAAAAAAAGCATTTAGTCACTCTCCTCCCCCCGCCCCCCTTTGGCATTCCTGGGGCTTTGAACTCTGAGCCTTGTGCTTGGTACCACTTCAGCCACAGCCCTCCGTTGTAGTTATTTTAAGCAGCTTCTGTATGCCCCTCATCCAGTTGCAGTTTTGCCTAATATTTCCCTCACACATTGTTGTCAAAACTAAGAATCACCGTCTGAGTGTGGTCGTGCCTGCCTGCAGTCCCAGCACTCAGAAGACAGACGTGGTCGCCTGGAGTCCCAAGCCAGCAAGACCATGTCCCAGAAACTTCTTGAAAGAGCTCGGAGGCCAACACGGACCGGAGCACTCCTATCCAGGAAACTCAAGGCTTTATTTGTGGCTTAACTTTTCTGTTCTATTTCTTTGCTTCTTTACTTCCATTTCCAGAAATGGTGGAGAACCTACAAAGACAGTTTAGTGCACTGGCTGATTCCACATCGACTACTGAAAAAAAAGCCCCTTCCAGCTTCCAGTTCAACTGGACTGCAGGAGACACCTGTTTCCACGGGCACAGCCTCCAGGGAGTCCTGACGAGGAAAGGCCAGGCGCTGATAACCAAGAATTCACTGTATTGGCTCAGTACCCAGAAGTTCTGTAAAAGGTACATGGTGCTTTTGGAACTCAAAAGAGAAACGCATGATAAAATCTCTAGTATGACCTGAAGATATATTTTCTAAGTAATGAAAAGCCACATATTTAAGCGCCAACTAGTGTATGTGCTGGAATTCGAAGATGGTAAGTTGTTCTGTTTTGTTTTTGGTGCTGGATATTGAAGAAGGCCTCTTGCATGCTAAGTGAGCCTGCAGTCTTCTACTGAGGCCCAAGACATGGTAAGCGCATAGTCAAGAGAATCAGAATTATACACTGAGTCTTGTGTAAGAAAGGCTTAGGTAAGAGAGCAAGGGGGGGAAAAGTCAAGGAAGACAACCTCACACAATTAGCACAAGCTGTTTTCCAGCTAAATTAACCTGCAGTGGTGCAGCCAGACAGTACGGTGTCGCGAGTGCTCTCAGAGCCCCCTGTGGTGTTAGCAGACTCTTACTCCTTTTCTGAGCGGATTGCTTACTGTTCATCCGCTCCTGGTTCTATTCTTGGGGACCTAGCACGGAGCTGATGCTCACCTAGTATAAAGAAAATACAGTAAGATATGGTACAGTGAGGTTGTCTGCATTAAGATTTGCTACCAGGCACAAGTGGCTCATATCTAGAATCCTAGCTACCCAGGAGGCTGAGATCTGAAGGGTCAAGGTTCAAGACCAGCCTAGGCAGGAGATTCTGACTCTTTATCTCCAATTAACCACTAACAAGCCAAAAGTGGAGCTGTGGTTCAAGTGGTAGAGCACCAGCCTTGCGATGGCATCCAGACTTTGAGTTCAAGCCCTAGTACTGGCACAAAACAACAACAACAAAAAATTGGATTACCATACTTTGGGGTTACCTTTAGTTAGAGAATTAGCAGTAGATTCAGTTCTGCTGTTTTAAAATACACTTGCTTAGCAAACTGATTTCTCCATTGCATATAGATTTGTACATGGCATTGTAAGGTCTAGTGTCTTCCTTTGTGTGGAAAGTTGCAGATTATTTGATCTATTTGGTCCATTTTAAAAGTAAGTCCAGATTGGCCCAGTGGTATGGCTCTTGCCTGCCCTGCACAGGAACAAGAGCCCCGGTTCCATCCCTAGCACCGTAGGAACCGAGGCAAGAGTCTAGATTTCTTCCCTGTGCGCCCTGTGTGCTCTGGCCACGGTGATAAGGGCGCGGTGGCCACCTGACCCCTCGATGGGGACTCCCAGAACCCGGCCTCTCACGCCACCTGTGTCCCCTGCGTGGGCTGTGGACATTGTGCACACTGTTCCCTTCGGATAAGCAAGGACTTTAAGCTCATTGTTGTGAGGCCCCTCCAAGTCGGTGCTATTTTAAGACGAAGCATCTCTGCTTGAAGTTCCTTGGAGGCTGCTCAAAGGCGGATGTCTGCATCTCTCCATTACCGTCCAGAGATAACCTGCTCCTTTCTCTTCCAGCTACTGCAAACATGTGACAACCTACGAAGAGTCAAACTTTTCTCTGAGTTACCAGTTTATTCTCAGTACCTTCTCCTTCTTGCTGAGAATAAAGACCTCCCTACTCCATGAAGAAGTGAGCCTAATAGAAAAGAAACTGTTTAAAAAAAAATACAGTGAAGCCAAACAGAGCTCTCCAAGATCCAAGAGAGTGAGAAAACACTGGAAAAAATGAAATGGAACCTTCTTGGAAAAATAATGGTGATGATGATGTCCAGTTGTTACATAACACTCCAGGAAAGTGTGGCAAATGTAACTAGTGCACATATATTTATACACATACATGCACACATATATATGTGTCAGATGTACTTATGAAAATACACATTGTAAAACGGTCTTTGAATTTATTTTTTAAATGAAGTCTTTGAAAAATTAAAATGACAAATTGTACAAATGGTATCTAGAAACTTCTATTCATTCTAAAGTTAAATGTATTTTGCTTATGTATATACATATAAAGAAGGTATGTATATATTTATAAATAAATATGCATATATGTGTATACACGTGTGTGTGTGTGTGTGTGTGTGTTTGAAGCAGGCTCTTTCTGTGTAACCCAGACTGTCCTTGATCTTGAGATCCTCCTGATTCTGAGTGTTGGAACTATAGGTGTGTGCCATGTCCAGCTTTAAGTTTAGACTATTTTCTTCTTATACATCAAAATAAATAGCAAATGGGTGAAAGATTCTAGCATAATCTTTCGTATGTGGGAGATTTAATATATGAAAGATTATTACAATGCTTAGGTCTTTCATCTATATATATACAAAGGTATTATCAGACAACAAGTATGAGGGTTTGGATGATCTTGGAATTGGGAAAGGCTTTCTAAGCGTGTCTCAGACCCAGAAGCCAAAGGGAAAGAATTGATAATATGATTACGACATGAAAGGACAAACTGGGACATTTTACTTGTAGCTTACAAAGGACAAAGGAAAGCCAGGCACCGGTGGTTTGTGACTATAATCCTGGCTACTCGGGAGGCTCAGATATGGTTTGAAAGCTAGCCTTGTCAGGAAAGTCTGCAATTGACCACCAAAAAGCCAAAGTGAATCTGGGCTCGAGTGGCAGAGTGTCACACTAGAGCAGAAAAGCTCAGGGACAGTGCCCAAGCGCTGGAGTTCAAGCCCCAGGACTAGCACAAAAAAATAAATAATTCTTTATCAGTAGATTTTGCAAAGCAATAAAAAAGTGGGGGAGGGTGGCAAGGAATATGAGAAGTTACTTTCAGGGGGAGAGGCCAGTTTAAAAAAACAACATCCAGGAAATACAAAGAGATACTATTTCCCACATCTTATTTTTACAGATTTTTGTAACAACTGGTAAGGATGTTGAAAAATTAGTTCTTTCTGTTCAGATTTCATTTATTGATGCAAAAATACCTTCCTGAGTAGCTGCTGTGTTCTGGTCGGGCCCTGGGCACCAGGGACAGCAGTAAACAAGGTCCCTTCTTGAAGGATCATATATATTCTAATTCATTGGGAGCAAATGCAAAAATACAAATAAGCCAGGTGCTGGTGGCTCACACCTGTAATCCTGCCTGCTCAGGAGGCTGAGATATGGAGGATCACTCTTTGAAGCCAGCCCAGGCAGAAAAAACCACAAGATCCCATCCAAAATAACCAGCAAAAATCCAGGCTGGAGGTACGGTTCAAGTGGAAGAGCATTAGCCAGGCTAGCGCAAGACCCTGAGCTCCAGTATCAGGGAAAAACAGAAGAAAAAAGTGACGGGAGGGTGTGCCAAAAAGGGAATTTGGAGGGAATTAACTTGCATGAAGTCTAGTACAAAGAGGAAATGGTGGCTACTCAGGGAAGGTCGTTCGAGGCAGGATTAAGTGCCAAGGCCCTGTGGTCAGATCATGCTTGATGGATTGAAGGAGTATGGAGGGGGTGTCGGGTGTGATGTTGAAGGGTAAATGGTACAGATGGCTAAAAGCGGTTGCTCTGTGATTCAAGACTACAGCGAGCATTTGGGATTTTATCCCAAGTGTGTCATGAGAAGCTGTTGGGAACGTTTAAGCATAGTCATGGTTTTCTTTGTTGTCAGGAAGGTAAATTGAGTTTCAGATGTTAAAATAACCTTGCATTCTTGGGATAAATGTCACTTGGTCCTCATCTGTTATCCATTTGATATATTCTTCCATTTGATTCACTGAATTTTTCTCACGTGTGTGTGTGTGTGTGTGTGTGTATTTTTGAGACATGGTCTTCCTTTGTAGCCCAGGAACCCTTGATCCTGCCTCAGCCTCCTAGGTACTGGGATTACAGGCATGAGCCACCTTGCCCAGATGAGTTGTTAAGAATACTCTGAGTTGTGAAACCCTGGGATCGATTCCTCAGCACCACATAAACAGAAAAAGCCAGAAGTGGCGCTGTGGCTCAAGTGGCAGAGTAGCTGCTAGCCTTGAGCAAAAGGAAGCCAGGGACAGTGCTCAGGCCCTGAGTTCAAGCCCCAGGACTGTAAAAAAAGAAAAAAAGATTGTTAGAAACAAGAAGTTGGACCGTGGACTATAAAACAGAATTTGCAAAACACACCTGATAAAGGGCTTCTTTCTATATAAAAAGTTCCCACAACTCAACAATGGGTATAAGATGTGTTAAGTCAGGGTGCCAGTGGCTCACACCTGTAATCCTCGCTACTCAGGAGCATGAGATCTGAGGATCTCAGCCTGTTTCATAACCAGCATGGGAGGAAAGTCCATGAGACTCTCAACTCCAATTAACCACCAGAAAACCAGAAGTGGAGCTGTGGCTCCCCTGGTAGACCACAGCCTTGAGTAAAAAGAGCCCAGAGACAGCACCTAGACCCTCAGCTCAAGCCCCATAACTGACCAAAATAACAAAACAAAAAAATGCTTTCCATAATGAGAAACCGGGTGGCGGGGTAGGGGGGAGCCTTGATTCCAGTGGTCCCCAAACAACTTTATAACATCTGGGAACTAGTGAAATGCAAATCTGGCTGGGCACTGGTGGCTCGCCCCTGTAATCCTAGCTACTCCAGAGACTGATGAGGATGTAAGTTTGAAGTTAGCCTGGACAGGAAAATCTCTAAGACTCTTACCTCCAATTAACCCCATTACAAAAGCCAGCGGTGGAGTTGGGGCTCATGTGAGCAAAAAAAAAAAAAAAAAGCTAAGAAACGGCACCACCGAGACCCTGCGTTCAATCTCCAGTACAGGTATAGGTAGGTAGGTAGGTAGGTGGATAGATAGGAAAGAGGAAGCAAGCAAGCAAATTCTCAGACCTTATGCCTGACCTCTGATGCGGGGACTCAGTGTGGAGCCCAGGAATGTGTTTCTAATACACACTAGTGTGAGAACCACTGCCCCAGAAATCAACAAGATGGCGTATGAATTAATGAATGCTTGTAGGCTGCAACGCGTAGAAACCCTCAACAGAGATGATCCTGTTCTGAGGTGTTTCCTTCCCTTTCAACAGGGCTGTTTTGGTTGGGGGTGGGGGAGGATTTAAAATGTGTGTGAAACTTACAGGACTAGACCCTAAAGGGAGGCAGCCGCCTGGGTGGGCGCTGGTTACTAGGGAGACAGCGATGGTCACAGAGGGAGGAACCACAAGAGGCCCATCTCCAGGAAGCCGAGCGTCCCTGCAGCGTGCTACGCGCCCGCCAGTCCTTGCCGCTCCAACATGGAGCCACTTCTAAGCCCAAATCGTGAGGGGACACCCCACCACCGACCCCAGGCACCGGCAGCCGCGGACCTGAGCTCACCCATTTGTTGCCCATAATTCTTTGTTGGCTTTTTTTTTTTTTTTTTTGTCCTCCACTGGTACAAAGCCACCTAGTGAAAAAGGGCAATATGAATTCAACCTTCTATTGACCCAGAGACAATTATTGCTTGCAAGGAGAGAAGAAACAATATCCCCGATCTTCAAATGGACTTTGACTCGCTTCCAAGTGTGGCAGCTATACAAATTTTGTGAAGGGTCGTGAATACTGCAGATGTGTATGTTTTTTTATGGTGCATTTTATTTTATATCTCAAGTATGTAGCTGGTGGCTTTGTAAAAAAAACTTTCAATGCCTCTGTGTTCTTGAAAGCTGAGTAAATTCACACAGTCTTTCGCCGCTCCTAAAAGGCACTCGAGTAGCTCTTAGAGTTATGTTCTGTTGTCTGGTGCCCTTGTGAAGTATTTAAAGCATAAAGTGCTTTGTGCCAGACTCGGCTGATACCATGCTAGGACCTGGGAAGGGCTTCCAGAAGAGTGCTTTTACTGATTTCATACATGAAGAACCCAGTATTTCAGCTCACTTGGCCTTTTGCCCTTCTGGAACAATCCATTCCTTCTGGAACAATTAGTACACGTTTTATGGAGATTTGCATTGAAGCGGGTGACGCACAGATGCTCTCAGAATTTCTAAGTCTAATACCACTTAGATGTAATTAGCTTGAGTCTTCACTGTTGTGCACATGACATTGCATTAAGGGATTATCCTTAAAAAAAATCTTACCTAAAATTTAAAAGGCGGCCTCTGAATTTTAAAACTCCCAGAATGGCACACACTTCATTATCTTTTTTTTCTCTACTTCAAAAGACACTTGCAGCCTGTGGCTCAGGCCTGTAATCCTAGCTACTCAGAAAGTTGAGGTGTGGGGACTGAGGGTAGAAGCCAGCCTGGGCAGGAAAGTCTGTAAGATGCTCATCTGCAGTCAATCACCAACAGAAGCCAGAAGTGAAGCTGTGCTTCCAATGCTGGAGCAGCAGCCTTGAACATGAAAACCTCGGGACCAGCTCCGGGGCCCTGAGCTCAAGCTCCAGGACAGGCATACCCAAGCCGCGTGCATGCGCGCGCACACACACACACACACACACACACGTGTGCAGGGCAAGAGGGCTCATTCCTGGAAGCCGAGCTACTCAGGAAGCTGAGATCTGAGGATGGAGATTTGAAGCAACCCAGAGGAAAAAGCTTATGAGACTTTGATCTCCATTTAACCCCCAAAAAGCCGGAGGTGGAGGTGTGTGTGCCTCGGGAGGTAGAGCACCTGCCTTGAGTGACAGGGCTCCGGGCCCGGGGGGCCTCCCTGTCACCTTGCTGGAGCTTTGGGGCCCATAGACAGGACCCGGGGCCCCCCGGCTTCCTCCTTCCCGCTCCTGCCATGCTTTGGTGTCCTCTCCTCTCCGGAGTGAGCCTGGGCCCCCTTGAGGCTCGCTGATGGCAAATGCCCCTGGGGAACCCCAATCCCTCCGACCCCCGCCCCCTCCCCCCTCCCCCCCCCCCCGCCAGTTCCGGGAACAGCCTGGGTAGCATGGATTCGGGTCCACACACCTGCGCTTAGCTCCCCAATGCCCAGAGGCCGGGCGCGGCCTGGAACCTCCACCTGAACCCCCCCCAGGCCTGGAACCTCCACGCTGACCCCCCCCCAAGCCTGGAACCTCCACCTGACCCCCCCAGGCCTGGAACCTCCACCTGACCCCCCCCAGGCCTGGAACCTCCACCTGACCCCCCCAGGCCTGGAACCTCCACCTGACCCCCCCCCAGGCCTGGAACCTCCACCTGACCCCCCCCCAGGCCTGGAACCTCCACGCTGACCCCCCCCCAAGCCTGGAACCTCCACCTGACCCCCCCCCCAAGCCTGGAACCTCCACCTGACCCCCCCAGGCCTGGAACCTCCACCTGACCCCCCCCCAAGCCTGGAACCTCCACCTGACCCCCCCCCAAGCCTGGAACCTCCACCTGACCCCCCCCAGGCCTGGAACCTCCACCTGACCCCCCCAGGCCTGGAACCTCCATGCTGACCCCCCCGCAGGCCTGGAACCTCCACCTGACCCCCCCCAGGCCTGGAACCTCCACGCTGACCCCCCCCAAGCCTGGAACCTCCACGCTGACCCCCCCAGGCCTGGAACCTCCACGCTGACCCCCCTCAGGCCTGGAACCTCCACCTGACCCCCCCAAGCCTGGAACCTCCACGCTGACCCCCCCCCCCAGGCCTGGAAACTCCACCTGACCCCCCCAAGCCTGGAACCTCCACCTGACCCCCCCAGGCCTGGAACCTCCATGCTGACCCCCCCCGCAGGCCTGGAACCTCCACCTGACCCCCCCAAGCCTGGAACCTCCACGCTGACCCCCCCAGGCCTGGAACCTCCACGCTGACCCCCCCCCCCAGGCCTGGAACATCCACCTGACCCCCCCAAGCCTGGAACCTCCACGCTGACCCCCCCCAAGCCTGGAACCTCCACGCTGACCTCAGGTGCCCAACTCCTCCTAGGGCTGAGCGCTTCCGTCCTGACGGCCAGATCCCGGGCCTCCCCGGATCCCCGGCCTCCCCGGTTCCCCGGCCTCCCCGGATCCCCGGCCCCCGGTGTCTGGCTGGGGCGCTGACTCGGTTTGATCTGCCCTGTGCCGGGCGGGACAGCGAGCCGTTCCCGGGGCGCGGGGCACCGTGGATCATCCGTCGTGGAGCCTTTCTCCGCCAGGCGTGGTGGGCGCCCCAGAGCCGCCTTGAGCAGTCTACGACTCGAGGAAATCCTCCCCACCCCACGTCACCCCACACCTGCCCTTCCTCTGTGCCCCCTGCCTTCTCCTAATCCCCGCCCCCTCCGCCCCCCATCACCCCAGCCTCCCTCAGCCCCAGCCCTGACACTCAGGCCCCAGCCTCACGCCCACAAAGTGGCGGCCCAGCTCAGACCTTCTCACCTCTCTTCTGAGAGGATTGCAACACCTCTCTCTCCTGTCCAGGCATTTATCATTCCTTAGCCAGTAATTTTCCAAATATAGATTTAATAACACTCTGGGGCTGGAAAGTCTCTGATGGCTCCTTCTTGTCTACAGTCCTAATGGTTGTGCTGGGAGGTCATCAGATCATGGGTCCTGGCACCACTTTTCCTGTCTCAGCCCCACAGGCTCCCTGGACTCAGGCAAGCCACGGCATCTCACACCCTGGGGCTGGAGAGTGGAGGTCGCAGGAATGTCCTTCCCTCTTCTTCCCCTAGGATCCTGCCCAGATGTCAGCTGGGGGGGGGGGGGAGTCAGCCCCACCCCATGTCCCTGGGGCAGAATTCCTCCTGTCCCGAGCAGGGAGCGCGCACCTGGCCCGCAGCAGGTGCGACGTGGGTGCAGAGTAGGATGGAGCCGCTAGGAAACTGGCCTGGGGCAGCTGAGCCCAGGGCTCCCAGGTCCAGGGGGCTGGGCCGCTAAGAAGCTCACGACCTAGAGAGGAAAACAGCCTGGGCCCTATGCCACGGAAGTATAGCCAGGGTTCACATGTGATTTCATGAGATCAGACGAGTTCCGTGTGCTTCCTAACCACGCACCACAAACGGCAGGTCGCCCCTCCACTCCTTCACTTACTTGCTTATTTTTGCGCGCCTGGGGATTGAACTCAGGGCCTCAAGCTTGTTAGGCAGGCACTCTACCACTTAAGCCACACCCCCAGCCCTTCCACACACACCCCGGTTTTTTCAGTTGATCACATGGCTTGAACTCAGGGCCTGGACGCTGTCCCTGTGCTCCTTTTTTCTCAAGGTTAGTGCTCTGCCATTTTGAGCCCCGGTGCCACTTCTGGTTTTCTGCTTGTTACTTGGAGATAAGGGTCTCACAGACTTTCCTGCCCAGGCTGGTTTTGAGCTCTGATTCTCAGATCTCCTCCTCCTGAGTAGCTAGGATGACAGGTGGGAGCCACCAGTGCCGGGCTCCATCCCCTTTCTTGTCTTTGCTGTTTTCGCTTGTTTGTTTGTTTGCTTGTTTGTGTTTGTGGGTCGTGGAACTTGAACACCAGGCCGGAGCACTGTCCCTGAGCTCTTCTGCTCAAGGCTAGAGCTCCTCCACTTTGAGCAACAGCACCACTTCCGGTTTTCTGCTGGCTCATTGGAGATAAGTGTCTCCTGGTGACTTTTCAGCCTGGGCTGGGCTTGAACTACGTTCCTCAGATCTCAGTCTCCTTAGGAGCCAGGATTACAGGCGTGAGCCACCAGCACCCACCTTCATCTTTGCTATTTTCAAGATAGGGTTTTGCCTTATTCCCAGGCCAGCGTAAGCGGTCAGTCCTCCTTATGCTTCCCAGGGCCTCTGGAGATGGTGACAGGCACACCGCAGGACACCTAGCCATGTCCCCAGTCACTGGGATAGCAGGCAAGTGCCACTGGAAACAGGCTGTGGTTGAGATGGAGTCTCAGAAACGTTTATGCTTTAGCTGCTCTCACACCTCGATCCCCTTTGCTCTCTGAGCCACCCAAGTCACTAGGATTACAGGCTTGAGCCAGGGAACCCAGCTTCTATACGTTTCCAATGAGCCACCCATAAACCAGCTTAGCTTAATGCAGAATCAAATGCTTTTTACCTGATCCCCCATTGATTTCACGCCTTGGGAGTTAGTGCCTCCTCCCTCTGCGGACCACACCCCAGCCCAGAGCAGAGCAAGCCTCTGATGCTTTGAGGAGCTTTTGTTGAAAGGATTAAAGGATGCCTAAAGGATGCCCCGTGAGTTCCCAGATGTCAGAGCCACAGCTGGACTCTCTTCTGCAGTGGCCACACCAGCTCCTCCCCGAAACTCTAAACCAGATGCCTTCTCTCCTCCTCCCTAGATGCTTAGTGTAAATTTTTCCAGATTTTTCCCTTCTCCTTTTTTTTTTTTTTTAAAAAAAAACCCTCTCTTTTTCCAAGTATCACCAAGAGGAGCCACTCAAAATTCCAGATATTAGAATTGACAATGTCAAGGTTGAAAAAAGTACATGAATTTCAAGTAAAAGAAATCTTCAGTTGAGGAAAAGGCTACCGTAAAAACTAGATTAAAATCAGACGCTGGTGACTCAGCTAGTTAGTCAGGAGGCTTGAGATTTGAAGATCGCAGTTGGAAGCCAGCCCAGGCAGAAAACTCTGCCAGACTCTCATCTCAATTAACCAGCAAAGAGCTGGGCATGGAGCTGTGGCTCAAGTGGTAGAGCACCAGCTTTGAGTGGAGAGAAGTAAGGAGCAACGCACAGGCCCTGAGTGTAAACCCCAGTACTGGTAGGGAAAAGAGAAGAAAGGAGAAAGCGGGTTTATGAAATGTCAACTTCGGGCAAATGATTTAATCCCACTCCCGGTTCCCTGCCTATAAAACAAGACGTCTCCTTGCACCAAACTGTGTGGAGGTGCTTCAGCAGTCCATTATTTTGGAACAAAGATGTCTGACCACCAGTAACTTTTTCTTCAGAGCGTAGTAAACTGTGAGCCAGCCAGCCAAGCCCAGCAGGCCACTAGACTCTCGGGACTAAGTGCTTTCTTCTAGTGACTATGAGCCTGATGGCCTCACTGCAGGACTGAGCCTCATGGCCACGCCCCCATCCATCACTGCAGGACTGAGCCTCATGGCCACGCCCCCACCCATCACTGCAGGACTGAGCCTCATGGCCACGCCCCCACCCATCACTCCAGGACTGAGCCTGATGGCCACGCCCCCATCCATCACTGCAGGACTGAGCTTCATGGCCATGCCCCCATCCATCACTGCAGGACTGTGAACCTGATGGCCACGCCCCCACCCATCACTGCAGGACTGAAAGCCTCATGGCCACGCCCCCATCCATCACTGCAGGACTGAGCCTCATGGGCACGCCCCCACCCATCACTGCAGGACTGTGAGCCTGATGGCCACACCCCCACCCATCACTGCAGGACTGTGAGCCTGATGGCCACGCCCCCGGCCATCACTGCAGGACTGAGCCTCATGGCCACGCCCCCACCCATCACCGCAGGACTGAAAGCCTGATGGCCACGCCCCCATCCATCACTGCAGGACTGAGCTTCATGGCCATGCCCCCATCCATCACTGCAGGACTGTGAACCTGATGGCCACGCCCCCACCCATCACTGCAGGACTGAAAGCCTCATGTCCACGCCCCCATCCATCACTGCAGGACTGAGCCTCATGGGCACGCCCCCACCCATCACTGCAGGACTGAGCCTCATGGCCACGCCCCCACCCATCACTGCAGGACTGAGCCTCATGGCCACGCCCCACCCATCACTGCAGGACTGTGAACCTGATGGCCACACCCCCACCCATCACTGCAGGACTGTGAGCCTGATGGCCACACCCCCACCCATCACTGCAGGACTGTGAGCCTGATGGCCACGCCCCCACCCATCACTGCAGGACTGAGCCTCATGGCCACGCCCCCACCCATCACTGCAGGACTGAGCCTCATGGCCACGCCCCACCCATCACTGCAGGACTGTGAACCTGATGGCCACACCCCCACCCATCACTGCAGGACTGTGAGCCTGATGGCCACACCCCCACCCATCACTGCAGGACTGTGAGCCTGATGGCCACGCCCCCGGCCATCACTGCAGGACTGAGCCTCATGGCCACACCCCCACCCATCACTGCAGGACTGTGAGCCTGATGGCCACGCCCCAATCACTGTAGTCACCAGCTGGAGGGACTGAATGGAGGTTGAGCCTAGAGCTTTCTGGTAGCTGTGTTGCAACCGCAGAGTCCTTGCTGGAAGGATCCATCTCGAGTGAAGCCAGGGAAAAAGAATATGAAATATCCAGGTTCTTCCAGTCACCAGCAAAGGTGACGCCCTACTGCGCTGTGTGGGCCTCCGCTCACACGCGAGGGCGGCTGGCTCCTTGGTGGCTGAGCCTGGATCAAGTCCCAGGTATCTGGGGGCGGAGGGAGGGAGGGAACGGACGACTCTTCAGCAGGCCTGTTTGTGAGAATGGCAGTGAAGACACTTGAAAACAGGGCGTTGCTGTTCCAAACAATGGCGATAATCCTGAGTGGCACATCGTACAAACTGGATACTCACTAAGGGGCAGTCCAGGGTGCCTCCCAGACACCACATGACTGCCACACTAATACAGGCAACCCCAGAATCTCATGTCAGACACCCCACCCCACCAGCAGCCTCACACTAGACCGGAACTGGACTGGGAAACAAGATGCGGAGTTTCAAATCTCACACTTTCTGGCTGAGACTCTGAAATATGTCATTTGCTCTCCGGACCTCATTTCTCCTAAAGGAAGAATGCTGTCTCCCTCTCCCCCCACCCCTCAGCGGTGTTTTGAGAATGGGATGAATTGGGACGCCAGTCAGTGCCTGATGCCTGTAATCCTAGCTATTCAGGAGGCTGAGATCTTAGGATCTCAGGTGATTTCAGTCTGGGAAGAAAGTCCATGAGACTCTTATCTCCAATTAACTAAGAAAAACCCAGATGTGGAGCTGTGGCTCAAGTGGTAGTCTTCTCAGGGACAGTGCCCTAGGCCCTGAGTTCAAGCCCCAGGACAGGCACATACACACACACACATACACACACACACGAATCAAATGAGAATCAAATGAACTAGAGTATATACACAATCAGTTGAACACTGAACACAGTCAAAAGAAATTCCAAGTCATTACCATCCTGAATAACGACAACTCCTGAACTCTACCAAAAGCTCTCTTGTGCTGCAAGATGAAGAAATTCTTTTTAAATGGGAGATGACGGTTTAGGCCTTTAATTTGCTTACAATAGTATTAGGAGAAGTGGAGAAGTAAAAGTTGGCTGTCTACTGAGTGGCTGGCCTTTTAAACTTTTTATTCTTCCTTCCTTCCTCCCCTCTTTCCTCCCCTTTCTTGCTCTCTATTTTGTCTCAGAATCTTGCTATATGGCCCAGGCTAGCCTCAAATTCAAAATCCTCTTGCCTCAATTCCTAAGTGCTAGAATTACAGGTGTGTGTCACCCTTTCCGGCTTGGCACATCTTTCTTAAACAAAAGCTCACAGTGATAAACCAGATGCTTTCTATGACTCACAAACAGCTGTAATGCTAGCTGGCTGCGAAGCTGAAATCAAGAGGATCACTATTCGAGGCCAGCCCAAGCACACACTGGAAACGTCTTCTCAATCAATAGCTGGGTCTGGCGGTGTGTGCGTCTGTCATTCCAGCTTCCATAGAAAGCCTAAGATACATAGATCACGATCCAAGCACCTCCCTACGGGAGAAGTGAGACCCAACCTTAAAACAGTGCACAAAAGGGCGGAGGGCATGGCTTGGAGGCAGACCCCCTGTGTAGCAAGGCTCCCAGCTCCAGCCCTACTATCTAGAAAGGAAGAAGGGGAGGGGGAGGGGAAATGATTATCCAACAGCTGGCAGTTGAGGAAACTGAGGCACGGGGCCAAACAACTTCTTCTTAAGTGCCAGGGCTGGAGTGAGGTGGAGTTCCTGCCTCGCTTCTCCCACCCCGAGCTCTAATGAAATGGGTGGGGCCGCTTCCCATGCCCTCAGGGCGAGGGGACACCCCAGGGGCTTTCCATCCTCGAGCACGAGGAGCCCCACCAGTGGGCGTGGGAGGGGGGACCCACCCCACACGGAAGCGCAGGCAAGGGTGACCTCTTTCTTTTCTTTTTTATTCTAATTTAAGCTCCGGGTGTATCTTGGTCCATGTCACCCCTTCCATCCTCCCCATCCCTCACCCCCCCATCCCTCACCCCCCCCCCCATCCCCAATGTGGTTTCTAAGGGGTTTTTTGGCAGCGCGAGGGTCTGGTGCTTGCTAGTGAGTGCTCTGCCGCTGAGCTCCCCCGAGGCCCTCTCCTCCAGACACGATGGCGGGCCTCTGCCGCCCTTCCTGTGCCAGGCGTGTGTGGCGTGCCTCAAGCACATCATTTTAGTGAGCACACACACGTGCTACTGTTTTCCAGATGAGAACACGAGGGCTGGCGGTGGAACCGACCACTCGAGGTGGAATTAAGAGGCTGGCCTAAATTTGAATCTGGAACGGTGTGACTTAAAGTTCCTCTCTCAAAATCATGAAGAGTTAAGTGAAGTAGAAAGACGCGTGGCTTGCATCCACTTGAATGAAGATACGGAGTGGGACAGCCAAGGAAGAAGGGCCTGGAATTCAGGACAAGCCCGGGGGATGGAGGGCTTTCACAGAGACGTGGACTTGGAAGTTCACATGGCTGGTGGGAGGGAGAGGGGCCGATGGTGCTCACCGAGAGCTCAGCGCTCAGCCTGTGAACTGGAATGGCTCTGACTAGAATCCTGGGGTGTGGGAATGGCTGGAGGAGACCACAGCTGGGACTGTCCGGGTTCCTTTCCTGAGGCCCAGGGAGAAGTCATTACAGACCGCAGCAGCGGAAACCGGTAAGCTTCACAAGGCTGTTGCTAAACAAAAGATGCTAAACCTCAGCCTTAACTTAAAAAAATGCAAAAATAAAATAATATGATACCATTTTTCATCTAATAGAGGAGCAAAACAAATTCTGCTGGTCAAAATAGAGCAGTCCTTTAGAAAGCAATCTAGAAAATGGGGTTGGAGAGTTGGCTCAGTTGGTGGTAGAGTCGTAGACGATAAGCGATAGCATCAGGTACTGAGTTTGAATCCAGGTCACAGAGAAAGAGAGAAACACACACACACACACACACACACACACCACACACCACACACACAGAGAGAGAGAAAGAGAGAGAGAGAGAGAGGAATGTAAAAAAGTTGTAACAGTGCATCGATTTTTCTTCCCAGCAACTACAATTCTAGGAAATTATTCTGTGGCTGTACTTGATCAAGGATGCGAACAAGTACTTAGGAGGCTGGTGATTGTGAATAACTGTCAAAAACTGGAGGGAGAGATAACTGCTCACCAATAGAGTCTAATACAAACAAATCACATGTAAACATTTTATTTCCTTTTTTTCTTTTTTGCCAATCCTGGTGCTTGGACTCAGGGCCTGAGCACTGTCCCTGGCTTCTTTTTGCTCAAGGCCAGCACTCTACCTCCTGAGCCACAGCACCACTTCTGGCCATTTTCTATATATGTGGTGCTGGGGAATCGAACCCAGGGCTTCATGTATACAAGGCAAGCACTCTTGCCACTAGGCCATATTCCCACCCCCGTAGCCATTTTCTTTGAAGTACAGATTTTTAAATGTTTTATTATTATAAAGGTGATGTACAAAGGGGCTGCAGTTACAGGATAAAGCTCATATTTCCATGTGCTGATATGGAAATGGCGTAAAACAGGCAAGCGGTGGTGGGTTGGTTGTGTGGAGCAGGAATCCCATTTCGATGCATATGCATGGAAAAATCTAGAAACATACACAAAAACAGTTGCTAGTGGTTATCTGGGGGTTTGGAACCAGGATCATGGCTGGAGGAGCTCATTTGCAAACTATCTATGCTTCTGTATTGTTTTAAATATCTTTTCTTTGTTCCTTTCCTTCTTTTGCCTCTTTTAAACTATAAGCACGCATTATTTTCTAAAGTAAAAAATGCAGAGGTATTGCCAAAGCTCATACAGTCACTTTAGAGAGCTATATAAAATAATCGATCCAAAGTTCCAATTTACAAATAAGGTCCTTTTTAAAAACATGATATCTGTGCCCCAATGCCAGCAGATCCTTCCTGTTCTTGTTCCGGGCTTCGTGCCTTAACGTCTTCTCATTCTTTGGACTCATTTGGTTGTCTGCCACGTTTGAGGCGGTAGAGCTGAAGGACTGGGATTTCTCACCATCTGTACCAGGAAGGTGATTTCACTCAGCCCCAGGCCCCATCCAGAGAGAACAGACTAGGGCAGAGTCGATGCTTGAAGCGGGTTCGTCCCTGTCAGTAAACGTCCCCTGGGTATTGGCCACTTGCATACCAGGACCCTCGTCCTGGGCTTTCCCTTTTTATTAAAAGCAGCTTTGAAAGTACAGAGCACTGACCAGGCGCTGGTGGCTCACGCCTGTAATCCTACCTACTCAGGAGACGGAGGATCCCAGTTCAAAGGCAGCCCAGGCAGGAAAGTCGTTTGTGAGACTCTTATCTCCAATGAACTTCCCCCCAAAAGGTGGAAGTGGAACTGTGGCTCAGCTGGTAAAGAACGTAGCCTTGAGCAAAAAAATTCAGGGACAACACCCAGGCCCTGAGTTCAAGTCCTAGATCTGGCACACACACACACACACACACACACACATTTTTATGTCATATATGTATATGACAGTGCCTAGGTCCTGAGTTCCAGTACTGGCACCAAAAGAAAAAGGGGAAGGGAAGGGACAAAGTAGCAGAGCTTGGCTCCATGCCGTGTCCAGGACCGGGGGGATGGAGACTGGGAAGGGCCAAGACTAGAGAAAGGGTCTGTGGGTGCTGACGGCGGTCTTGGGGCTGGAGCAGGCGGCCAGGGCCAGCAGCAGATGAGGGGCAGCTGGCCCCAGGAAGGAACATGGATGGCCTCCTATGCTCCGTCCTCAGAAAGTGACAGCTCCCAGCTCCTTTTCCCCTTGGGCCCTGCATTTCCATTTTCCTTCTAGCTCAGCATCTACCCTTCCTATCTCCTCGGGCTTCTTCCTGCCTCAGTGTCTGTCGTTGGCTCCAGGGCCCAGGTTAAGAGTCATCTGATCTCCCTCCCTCACCCCCCCCCCACCTTCTCTGAGATTCAGTCTATCTCGTGTGAAGGCTTTGAATTCCATCTTCCCACTGGCAACACCCAGAGGTCAGGCTCCAGCCTGGACTTCTCACCAGGTCCGGTCCCTCTACCCATCTACCTCACCCAGCTCAGCTGCCCATCCTGCCCTCCTCCTCATGCTGCCCCCATCATCACTCATCAGCTCTCAGCCCTCTCTCCAGGGCAGGGGGAGGGGTCACCGGTGCCCCTGCTCCCCGCTCTTCTTGAGTCTAACTCAAACCCTGTTGCTTCTGCCTTCAGCACCAGGCTCTCCACTCTCCCTGCCACCCTCCGCTGCACCGCGGGCTACCCGTCTTGTGCTTGTATGATTGCAACCATCTCCCAAACTCAAAGACCCCGCAGAAGCTGGCAAGTCTCTAGTTTGCTCCCTGCCCCCCATTACTCTCTGGCTATAGTGTTCCTGGCTGCCCACTGAACACACATTAGTGGGCCCTACACCCCCACAGACATGGCTGCGCCCCCAAGGGCCTCAGGGCTCATGCCCCCCCTACTTCAAGACTTTGAAACTTGGACTCCACCACAAGTAGAGTTCCGCAAGAGCGTTCTCTCTCTCTCTCTCTCTCTCTCTCTCTCCCCGCCTCTCTCTTTCCCTCCTTCCTTCCCTCCCCCTGGCAGGGGCTTAAACTCAGGCCCTTGTGATCCACCCCAAGCAGAGTCCTTCAAGAGCCTTCCTTCCTTCCTTTCTTCCTTCCTTCCTTCCTTCCTTCCTTCCTTCCTTCCTTCCTTCCTTCCTTCCTTCCTTCCTTCCTTCCTCTCTCCCTCCCTCCCTCCCTCCCTCCCTTCCTTCCTCCCTCCCTCCCTCCCTCCCTCCCTCCCTCCCAATGGGCCTTAAACTCGGACCCCCTGTGGTTCTGCTTAGCTTTCTTGCTCAAGGCCCAGGGCTCGAGCCCTGCCTCCGTCTCTGGATTTCTGCTGCCAGTGTGAGACTGGAGTGTCGCGGGCTCCGATGGCGATCCTCAGATCCCCACCGCCCCGAGTGGCTGGGACTACGGGCTGAGCCACCAGTGCTGGGCGATCGATCGGCGGCTTAATGTACCCCGTGATGTGTGTGACCCCAGCAGGAACCCCACGGGGTTCCCGGCCCAGTGCTCCCCATCCGGCTGCGCATGGACGGGGCAGACCCGGGAGGGGGTGGAGATGAAGGACACGGGGCTGAGGGACGCGCACGGGGGCGAGGCCTCCACGGCGGGGCTCGGGGCCCGGGACTCTCCGTAGTCGACGTGAGCCGGGCCGCTGCTAGAGGGGAAGGGGAACGAAGATACTCTGGGGTCAAAGCCACGGTGCTCTAGACGTGACTGCAAGCAAGAGCGAGGGGCCCCGGGGATGGCGGGCGCGCCTCGGTCCCCCCCCTCCCCGCCGCCGTCGGGCCGAGGCGCCCGGGTGCGATCGGGAAGCGCCGGGCAATGCGAGCTGCTTTAGGTGAGTGGAGGAGAGGCAGGTGCGCGCCGGGGCTGCCGGGGCTGCCGGGGCTCAGCGCCAGTCGTCGGGACGGGACGGGACCGGACGGGCCGGGCGCGCCACCCGGAGCGCCGCCACGCGGAGCGCGCCGCCTCCCCCCCCCACTCCCGGCTCCCTCCCGCCCTCTCAGCCTGGGCCCGGGGCCCCGCCCCGGCGTCCCCGAAGCCGGCCAATCAGGAGGCGCCCCCGGCCTCCCGGCCCCCGAGGCCCCGCCCCGGGCCGGCGCCCCGCCAGCCAATGGGCGGCCGAGCCCGGCGCCCAGTGCGTGCGGCCCGCGCGGAGCCGGCTCAGAGCGAGAAAAGCGAACCCAACCCGTCGGGGCCGCCGCTCCGGACCCGCCAGCCGTCGCCGCGCGCCGCCCGCCGCCGCCGCCTCCTCCCCCCCGGATCGGGTGTACTGTCCCAACCCGAAAGTCCAGTTCTGCGGCCCGGCAGCGGCGAGCGAGCGAGCGAGCGAGCGCGATGACACAGGAGTACGACAAGTGAGTGCGGCGCGGGCGCCGAGGCCGGCCGGCCGCCCGCCCGGCCCCGCCGCCGGCCCCCGGCCTCCCGCCGGCGGCACCTGCCGCCCGCCCGCCCGACCGTCCGCGAGCGAGCCGGGCGTCCGGGCGGCGGGCCGCGATGGCCTGCGGGGCGCGGGGCGGCGCGGCGCGGCGGGGCCGGCCGGGGCTGGGGGCGGCGGGCTGCCCGCGCCCCTTCCCGCCCCTCGCTGGACGGTCGGTGTGTGTGGGGGGGACCCCGGCGGCCGAGGGGGGGTCCCCGCTGGGCCGCGGCGGGCCACGCCCCTCCAGGAGGCCGCGGGGCGGAGGCCGGCGGGGGGGGCGCGCGGTGGTCCGGGGCCCGCTGTGGGACGCGCTCCCGGGTGCACGCCCGCCGCCTCGGTCCTGTCAGCCGCCGACGTCCGCCGCAGCGCCGGGACTCCCCGGAGCCATCTGGGGGAAGGGTGAAGCGCCCGGGCCGGCGGGCGTGAGCACCCGGCCGTAGGAGTTCCTTGGCACGGGCTCCGTCGATGGTAATTACGGATCGCGGCGTTCTCGCCGCTGGGGACGGCGAGGGGAAGAAGCCGACGTCGGGACGGGGGCCCGGGGCCGGCGGGCGGGCGGGCGGGCGGGGGCCCCTGGGCGTGGGTGGGGTGTCAGGGGTGGTCCGGGAAGACCTGGGGAGCCGAGGGGGGGGGGGGTGACGAAGCGTTCTGCATTCTGTTCGCGGCGACTCCTCTGTAAATACAAACTTGTCCCCAAAGTAAGTTATTTAAAAAGTAACATCAGGAAATCGCGCCCAGCCCTGCAGGTGTTCCCGATCCAAGGCCGGTCCAAGGCCCGCCGTGTTCTAGTGCTTCAAGGATCCTTTGAAGGGTGCTTGTATTGTGGTCGAGGGAAGAAGATAGGGGTGGAAAGGACTCGTCTTGTGTGGTAGAATCTGGAGTGTTTAAAGGGCGGGCGCTAATAGCTTGGCTTGGCATGTTTGGAAGGCCGCAGGTTTGATTCTCAGCACCACAGATGGGGGTTGGAGGGGAAGACTGGTTAAGGGTCTCAGCAGAAGGCATGATGAGCCTTTAGCTCGGCTTGTCAGTCCCGAAGAAGTGGACTAAGAAAGGCAGCTGCGTTGCTGTTGGCTTCTTGACTTTCGGATAAGATAAGGCAAAAGTTCCAAAGCTATAACGTTTTGGCCTTAGGCACACTTTGGAAATGTGAAACACCTTCGGGGTGATCACAGACATAAAGCCATTTGGAAAAAAAAATAGGTGTTTTCTGATGCTTGTGCAAATTTGAGGTGGGAGATGGAAGGCAGGGAGGCTGGAAAAACTAGCAGCACGGGGACCAAAGCTCTCTTAGTGTTCTGAAGTGGTTATTAGGCGTTAATAATAGCTCAGCAGCGCACCAGGAAATCTCTGCCGGCACCATGCCAGGTACCCGCTGCCTCTGTGGCTTCTGGGCTCTGGAGGGGATGGCTTGGAGAATGCTGTTTTGTATATTTATTTTGTTAAAAGTTGGAACTTACATATACAACTTCATTTCTCAACAAGCCATCTATTTCAAACAATCCATCCTTCGGTGTTGGTTTTGTGTTCTCCGCACTGCCTTTCTCCAGTGCAAGCTACGGGACTGTATTGGTAGGCATATGAGTAAAGACCTGAGCTCTGAAGTACAGAGCTCCACCTTCCTGCTGAGGGTAATTGAAGTTGCTGGATTTTTTTTCCCCTCCCCTTTCAAAGATGTTCTCCTTTCTTTCTAAATATATATCTGGTTTTAAAGCACCTGGCTGACTGCCAAACACTAACCTTTGCTGATTACTTGAAAAGATAATCAATCTTTCTACATTCACTTTTGGAAAAGGTAGGTCACCTTTAGGCCATTTACATATTGCATTTGTGTGTTGCAATGAGAACTGATCCCAAATTTTGCTTGTTACAATAGTGATAATTCAGAGAAGTTCAAAACATTATCATTGTTTTTCCTTTACAAAAAAAAAAAAAAAAAACCAAAACCCCAAACCTGCTTCATTTTGCTAGAGTCAATGTTTTATTTTTCTCTTTATTGACTTATTAAATAGTACCGACTGTACGGTTGTTGAGGTGGTTTACATTTCAAAATTTTGGAATCAGTAATGTTTGTTTTAATCCTTTAAATCTTCTAGAAAGTTTCACTAAGTTCACCATTGATTTTCCTGGATTTTTTCCCAGCAAACCACAATGCCAGTGCAAGGTAGTTCTTGCCCAGTGGGAAAGTCTAGTTAAGATTTTATTGGGGTGGGGGGCAGGAAGGGATGGCTATGTCCTAGGGTTTGAACCCTGAAAGTAAAGATTTTTAAAATTAGATCTCTTTGCCTATTCTTTTTTAAGTTCTGCTTTCGCTCGGTGCTTTCATTGTAGATCCTTAAGTGTTTATCGTAAGCTAAACAGCTAACTCCCATGCTAGAAAATTAAGCCTTTATTGATTTATAGCCCCCTTTGGCTACATTCCAGGCTCAGTGTGCTGGTAATGTAGAATGCCCTCAGCTTCTCATCTACCCCCAGGGTAACTGAAGGAAACCTTTCTCTTTCTGCTCTCCTCCTGTCCTCTGTTTTTCGGGAAGGAGTTGTTTTCAGGTGAGGCTTTAGGGGGAGAAAGAGGGAAATGACTTAGCAGCATGCTGAACCCTGTGTATGATTGTGAGTGTGAAGAGAAGAAACCTGCTCTCTGCCCTGTCTTTATGCAAACTATTGGAATCATTGAATTTTCTTGAGGATGTTTTTTGGGGTTTGCTAAACAGCATACTCTGGATGTAGGTCCCATAGGTAGGTTAGCTGTAGGTTGCCTGGCTGCCTCCATATCTTTACCGGGGGACCCATTGGGGGTGTGAGTGTGTGTGTGCACGCGCACACGCACGCGCGCTCACTTGTGCATATGCACGCGCATGTGTGTGTGCCTAAGTGACTGCCTGGAGCTTGAATTCAGGGGTTGGGTGCTGTCCCTTAGCTTTTTTGCTCAGAACTGACACTACCACTTGAGCCACAGCTCTACTGCAACTTTTTGATGGTTAATTGAAGATAAGAGTCTCGTGGACTTTCCTGCCTGGGCTAGCTTTGAACTGCAATCCTCTGATCGGTCTCTCAGCCTTTTGAGTAGCCACCAGCACCCGGGCTTGGTCTGTATTTTACTCTGCATTTGTCTTAGTCGGGTCACTGATGAGACAATAGACTCTTCTTATAACCAAGGAATTGTTTGGTTCTTTGGAAATTAGCTCACGATGCCTTTGCAGTTGGAAGTGTGACTTTTTTTTTTTTCCTCTGAAGCAAACGGCCAGTGTTAGTCCTTCAGAATGAAGCACTTTACCCTCAGCGGCGCTCCTACACTAGCGAGGATGAAGCCTGGAAGTCTTTCCTGGAGAACCCGCTCACCGCGGCCACCAAAGCGATGATGAGCATCAATGGGGACGAGGACAGCGCGGCTGCGCTCGGGCTGCTCTACGACTACTACAAGGTACGCGTCCCCCCCCCCCCCCGCCCCCCTCCCCCCAGCAGTCTCTCATGCCCTTGGCTCAGCGCATATAAAACAGTCATTTGCTGCTAGATTGTAATGCTAGTTGCTTCTGTAGTGACTATAAATAGCTTAATGAGTACTTTGACTTACATGCTTCAAAGCTGAAAATCTTCCATCATGGAATCAAAGGGTTGTTTGGAACATGTGAAGTAGGAGCTGTCTGGCTGTATTGGAGAGGGCAAGCTGCCATAAAAGAAGCCGGTAGATGTGTCTTGCTGGGTGCCAGCATCCTCCAGAGACAGTTCTTAGTGCCAGGGGGTGGGGTGGGCAGAGCCAGTGCACACATGGTCTACCCTCTATTCCTTGCTTTTTCTTTTTCTCTTTCCTTTTCTTCGTCTTTTTCTTCCTGTGCCAGTCTTGGGTTTGAACTGAGGTCCTGAGCTCTTGTCTCTGAGCTTCTTTGCTCAAGGCTGATACTCTACCTACAGTTCCACTTCTGCTTGGTTGGGGTAGTTAAGTGGAGATAAGGGTTTCACAGGCTTTCCTGCCCAGGCTGGCTGCCAACTGTGATCCTCAGATCTCAGCCTCCTAAATAGCTGGGATTACAGGTGTGAGCCCAGCAGCTGATTACATTTTCTGTGAATGTAATTACAGAATCTTTTATTTTGTTTGATTGTAGGATTCATGGGAGGGGGGAGCAAAACACCCCCTTTTTGTCTGGGGCATTCTGGTTCTAAGCTCTAGAGATTTAAGCTAGGCTTAATTAAATAAAGTTAATCTCTAACGGGCATGGGTCTGGGTGTGGTTTTCATTCTCTGGAGGGGGCTGTAGTCTTTGTCATCCTCCTCTTTGCCGTCCTGAGAACACAGCCATCGCCTCCTCATGCCCAGTGCTACCGCGGATGCGGGACCAGCCTCGAGTCACCTCTCACTCTCAGGTCCTGCGAGAGGACCTCTCAGCTAGAGTCTAGCCCTGGGCATGCCGGTAGGCCCGGGCCTGCCCCTGAGCTTTTGTGCTCAAGGCTAGTGCTGTACCACGTGAGCCATAGCCCTACTTTGCCTTTTGGTGGGGTGCATGGGCAATTAGAGTCTCTCACATTCTCCTGTCCAGGCTGGCTTCTCACGGACCCTCAGATCTCAGCCTCGTGAGTAATGAGGATTTCAGGCGTGAACCACCACATCCAGTTTGGGGGGCTGGCCTCCACTGCAGTCCCGTCCTGCTCGCTGCTCTGGGGAGTGCCTGCTCCTGCTCTCCCTTGCTATCCTTTCTCCTGACAGACAGCGGATATTTGGGAAAGGCTATTCAGAACTGAGAGTGCAGTTGAACACAGCAGGAGAGAAGCCCAGGTGGCCGCATGCCTTTTCTCACTCTGGCTGTGTGACGAAGATACCATCACCATGCTGTCACCTCTGCCTCCAAAGAGACAGGAACTTTTTAGGTTCTCAGAAACTTCTTAATAACAGTATCTCCGTGTGTGTGTATATGCATTACCATTTATTTTTGCCATCCTTTTTATTTCAACAATTTTCTTACCAAAAAATTTAAAAATGGAATGAATAATGATTATTCTTACCTGGATTTGTCAGTTGGTTGCCTGTTATTCTTTCCCGACCCTGTGTTCTTTCCTGAATATCTGAAAAATAGAAACTAAGCATGGTAGCAACATGCAATCCCAGCACTAGGGAATCCATGTCAAGAAGATAGAGTTTGAGACCAGGCAAGGCCATATTGTGAGATCCTGTCTTGAAAGAAGGAAGGAAGGGAAGGGAAAGGATAGGTAGAGAGGGAGGAGGAGAAAGAAATAAGAAGAGAGAGAAAGAAGGAATGAGAGAAAGGAAGGAAGGAAGAAGAAAGAAGAAAAGAGCAAAAGAAAGAGAAAAGAAGGAAGGAAGGAAAATGGACAGGTGCTGGTGGCTCCCGCCTGTAACCCTAGCTGCTCAGGAGGCTGAGATCTGAGGATCGTGGTTCAAAGCCAGCCCAGACAAGAGGTGTTTCCAGTTAACCACCAGAAAACCTGAAGTGGTGCTGTGGCTCAAAGTAGTAGCGTGCTCATCTTAAGCAAAAAGATCTCAGGGAGATCTCTCAGGCCCAGGCCCTGAGTTCAAGCCCCACAACCGACATTAAGAAAAAAAAAAAGGAAAATAGGGAAGAAGAAGAAGAAGAAGAAAAGAAGATAACTAGGTTGGCAAACCTGAACAAATTCACTTTTAGCTATTTCACTTTTTAGCTATTTGCTGGCATGAGGCCAGTGTGTCCAGTTGGAGGGGTTTCAGTGAGCCTCACCCCACCCTTCTAATATGAACAGAAACTTGTGTAATACCTAATGATAGGCCAGAAAACCCTTGCCTACAAAGTGTAGCCATGGAAGTTCCTTTGAAATGGAAATGATTATATATCTGTTCTTCTGGCTTGTTTTATTGATCTTAAATCAGTATAAGAACACATGATTCATTAGGAAGTGACAGATAGATTTTTAACTGAAATCTTTGAGAAGGTCAACAAGTTTGTTGCCAGAAAGACCAATGTGATAACATTAGCTACTCGTGTGTGTGTGTGTGTGTCTTAAATGAAGTGTCTTAAAAGTATAAAAGTAGTTTATATCTCAGGAAGAGATAGATCCTCATGTCTGTCCATTACCTACCAGTTTTGTAGTGGGGCTTGCCAGGATTCTTGTGATACAGTGTTCTTTTTGGATGAATTACTGGCTTTCATCCTTCACTTGTAAGAACCAGTCATTATTACTTGGTAGCTAATAAAGCTTTAAAACACCTTGTTAGTGCACAGGACAGTAGCTTGCTTTGTCTGAAATGGTGACCATTGTCACATAGCTCAGGAGTGTCTGATGCGTATTGTCTTGTGTCTGCCTGGATTAGGGTCACAGTGAACCCACTAATGTCTGCCTGTTCTTTACCTCCCTTGACGAAGGGGTGAGGAGTCATCAGAGTCGTAGATTTGCCATTTGGGTAATGGACGTATGATTCCCAAAGTTTCTAAGGACACTTCTTACTCCAAGTGCCTTGGGAGTTACCGGGAAGGAGCAGCCTGCCCCGTGGCGCTTCCTTGTCGTCTTGCATAGGTCTGAGGGGAGGGACTGAAAGGAACTTGAATTACTTGGTGTGTCTGCAGCAGCTTTTTCTCTCTAGAGGGTTTTCTTTTAACAGATGAGATCCAAGCGCACATCTGTAATCCTAGCTGCTCAGAAGGTTGAGATCTGAGGATTGTGGTTCAAAGCCAGCCTCAGACAGGAACGTCTGTGAGATGCTTATTTCCAATTATCTACTAAAAAGCCAAAAGTGAGCTGTGGCTCACTTTGTTGTCCAGGCCCTGGGTTCAAACTCCAGTACTGGCACAAAAGAGAGAGAGAGAGAGAGAGAGAGAGAGAGAGAGAGAGAGAGAGAGAGAGAGACCTATTCTCCAATGCTAAAGCAAATTAGTGATGTCTTAAGTTGATGTGGCAACTATATAACAGCCCACCCAGCATTGTGGCTGATTGTAAGCTCCTTGAGAGCAAGCAGTTGGTGCCTTAGTCATGGATTATCCCCAGAGCCTGGTATTTGAACAGTTACATTCACTGAAAAGCACAGGCCTCTGGATGAACCCTCTTCACCTCTTCCCACGTGTCAATGCCCCAGGTCCCGAGAGAGAGACGGCCGTCCACGGCAAAGCCCGAGGTGGAGCGCCCAGAGCCAGAGCACAGCAAAAGGTAACTCGGACCGCACAGCGGGAAACAGCGCATCTGAAGAGCGCCCTTCTGTAAAATAAAGTGGGAACTTTGACTCAGTGAACAAACACTAGTGGAAGACATGGGTAAATGGACTCCTAAGGTCGGAAGTTCAGGTTTCACTACTGATTGGCCTCTCATTCTGAGAAGATAGAGCTTGTTTGTTAAGTAGAGCTGCCTTTTCTAGAAAGTGATAGAACTTTCTGCTCCTCCAAAGGATGTTTCTAGTGATAACTTATTTGTTTTGAGACCCTCTTAAGGAGCATGTGACAGAAAAAAAAAATAGGTATGGTATCACATACCTGAAATTCCTGTACTAAGGAAGTGGAAGCAGGAGGTGGAGGAGATTGTGGTCAGCCTGGGTTCCATAGTAGTCCTGGCTCCAAGATCAGGGGCTGCGGCCCTGCTTGCCGAGCACAGGCAAAGCCCTAGGAAAGCGCACGCGCGGTAGGTGCCGGGGATACATGAATAGCTGCCCAGGTAAAACTCAGCCAAGTAAACTAAATGGTGTCCAAACTCCTCTCCAAGGTTTTTTTTTTTTTTTTTTTTTTTTGGCCAGTCCTGGGCCTTGGACTCAGGGCCTGAGCACTGTCCCTGGCTTCTTCCCGCTCAAGGCTAGCACTCTGCCACTTGAGCCACAGCGCTGCTTCTGGCCGTTTTCTGTATATGTGGTGCTGGGGAATCGAACCTAGGGCCTCGTGTATCCGAGGCAGGCACTCTTGCCACTAGGCTATATCCCCAGCCCCTCCAAGGTATTTTTTAAATAGTTGAGGTTAAAACTTTCAGGAAAGAGGGGTTGGCGGCATGTATCAGGTACCCAGTTCAAATCCCGGTCTTAGAATGACAACTAAAACCAAAACAAAAACTTTGAGGAAATTAAAACTTGGCTTTACGGCAATGAGCCGTGAAAACTTTTTAAAAAAATTTTTTGAGACAGAATCTCATTGTGTCCTCACGCTGTGATCGTCCTCCTGCAGCCTCTCAAGTGCTGGGATTACAGATGTGTGTCTCCACACCTGGCCAAAAAAGCTCAATTAAGACACTTGTCAAGTTTTACCATGTTTCATGAACAGATTATTGATCTAGAACTGTGCAAAATTCACAGCTTCTTTTTTCCTCGCTTTTTCAGCCTGTAAGATTGCCGGGGGGGGGGGGGGGCTTTAAAAATACACTAATTTTACTCACTAGATGTCATAAAATATTGAATAAAAATTAATTTTGTGTAAAAGCATACTGGTGCACAGTGATAATTAGGCTTTTTTTGTGCGTGTGCCAGTCCTGGGACTTGAACTCAGGGCCTAGGTGCTGTCCCTTAGCTTTTTGCTCAAGGCTAGCACTCTACCTCTTAAGCCACAGCTCTGCTTCCAGCCTTTTTGCTGGAGAGTCTCCAGACTTTTCTGCCCAGGCTGGCTTTGAACCTTGAATCTCAGATGTCGGCCTCCTGAGTACCTGGGATTACAGGTGTGAGCCACCAGCACCTGACGATACTATTTAGGAAGCCAAAGGGCATCAGTGGTAGGAAAAGCACCAGGGAAAGTCAGGCTCTTGCTGAGCCGCTGGGCGCTGAGTGTCACTCCCCGCGTTCCTTCCTCGGCTCCGTGAGAGGGCAGACACGACGTTACCCCGTTTCACAGATGAGGGGATGAGTACTGAGAGACAAGCGTCTTCAGGCTGACACAGAACTTGAACCCAGGCTGGAGTCTGTACTTTAACCCCAACTAGTTGGTTACATTTGTGCCTTCAGGCTTATAGTGAAATATGGGCATTTATATTAGGTTTGTGGAAACGAAAGGAGTGGGTGGTCTGAGTCCTCGGTATTTCAAAGGAGACTTTACTTTGTGCTTTTGGATATTTGATTAAGTTGATCTCTTCCAAATGCATTGTTTCTGCCAGGAACTCTAATTGTCAGGGGCCAGGAGAGGGGTGACTCAGTTGTAGAAGCTTCTGCAGCATTCCTCAGGCCCTGGGTTTGATCCCCCAGCACCCACCAAAAGAATTCTCAAAAAACTATCATCAGGGCAGGGGATATGGCCTAGTGGCAAGAGAGCTTGCCTTGTATACATGAGGCCCTGGGTTCGATTCCCCAGCACCACATATACAGAAAACGGCCAGAAGTGGTGCTGTGGCTCAAGTGGCAGAGTGCTAGCCTTGAGCAAAAGGAAGCCAGGGACAGTGCTCAGGCCCTGAGTCCAAGGCCCAGGACTGGCCAAAAAAAAAAAACTATCATCAGCACGGATTTTGAAAGGCAGTGTCCTTTTTTCCTTTCTTTCTTTTTTTTTTTTTTTTGCCAGTCCTGGGGCTTGGACTCAGGGCCTGAGCACTGTCCCTGGCTTCTTCTTGCTCAAGGCTAGCACTCTGCCACTTGAGCCACAGCGCCACTTCCGGCCTTTTTCTATGTATGTGGTGCTGAGGAATTGAACCCAGGGCTTCATGTATACGAGGCAAGTACTCTACCACTAGGCCATATTCCCAGCCCCCTTTTTTTCCTTTCTTAAAGAAACAGCATCCCAAATGTGACTGAGCAACCCCTCATTGCTGCTGGGGAAAACAGGGTGCAGGTGCTGAAGAACGTGCCCTTTAACATCGTCCTGCCCCACGGCAACCAACTGGGCCTCGAGAAGAGAGGCCATCTGACAGCTCCGGATACCACCGTCACCGTCTCCATAGCAACCATGCCTACACACTCCATCAAGACGGAAATCCAGCCCCACGGCTTTGCTGTGGGAATCCCCCCCGCGGGGTATCACCCCGAGCCCACGGAGCGCGTGGTGGTGTTCGACCGGAACCTGACCACGGACCAGTTCAGCTCGGGCACTCAGCCTCCCAACGCTCAGCGGCGGACTCCAGACTCCACCTTCTCCGAGCCCTTCAAGGAGGGCGTTCAGGAGGTACAGGAAACAAAAACATCTTCCTAAGACATGCTGTGTTTGTCTAAGTATTGGGTTCCACTTTTCCTTGTTATGTAAGCTTGAAACTCAGCCTGCAGCGAGTGGATTAGGAATAGAAGATTTGTTTTGAAGAGAAAAGGCCCATGGGTATAATTTGTAAGCTAAACCTATAAATCCAGAAATTATCATCCAAGCCACAGGGCTAATCTTCCTGGCAGCTGAGTTAACAATTAGGATTTCAGCAAAGCGATTTGCTGGAGAGAGAGGGGGAACCCCAGGCCTAATCTCCACTGACCACAGACAGGTTCCCATAGCCCGCACCCAGGCGAGCTCCCGGCAGCCAGCAGTAACACAAGCATGGGTCATGGGTTTGCTGGGTGCTTCTTGATTGGCAGAGCAGTTGGGAAGAGAGGGAAGTACTTCATAGTACATGGCGTGAAATTTACAAATTAGTTCCAAGGCGTTCCGAGGGTTTATGAGTAGGCACAGCACACTCAGGTAAAGTGAGGGAGTCAGGGCGTTACAAGCCATTCTTAGAGCCCTGGTGGGAGCAATGGCCTCTGTCTTCACGAGGGAGTTGAGACCGAAGGCAGCTACTCCTGAGGAAGGTGCCAGACCCGTCCAGCCTCGGTGGGAACTCGGACGCCAGACCTCGTGCTATTTGGGTTGCACATTTTAGAGTCTGAACGCTTGGGTCGTGTGGCAACGGGAAAGGGAGACAGTGGGCCACAGCACGTTGTGGGAGTGTGTACATAATCTTGTTTGTTTATTTATTTAGAAACCAAATCTCCATGTGTAGCCCAGGCTGGCCTTAAGCTCGATACATTTCTGCTTCAGCCTCCTAAGAGCTGGGGTTTCAGGCGTGGGCCACCTCACCTGGATGCAGGCAGAGTCTAATTTACCAAAGCGATCCATGAAAATGGCTATTTTCCTTTTTGATAATTTTTTAAAATGTAAACTTCTCTTTTGAGTTAGAATTTTTATTCTTTTAAATTACTTATTTTTATCAGTCGTGGTGCTTGAACTCTGGGCCTGGGCACTGACTCAGTGTTTTGCTCAAGGTTAGTGCTCTATCATTTTGAGCCACAGCTCCATTTCGTGTTTTCTGGTTAATCAGAGATGAGAGTTGGGCTTTCCTGCCTGGGCTAGCTTTGAACCACAGTCCTAGATCTGTCTCCTATGTAGCTAGGATTACAGGTGTGAGCCACCAGTGCCTGGCCATTAGAATTCTTATTTTGAAAGGAACGTTGGAAGGGTAAAGGGTAACGTGTACCGGAAGCCATGTACCGTACACCCTGGACCTCGGCTGCTGGTAATCCATGATGGTTAAATGGTTGTGGCTTATTACATTAATATTTCAGGTTTTCTTCCCCTCGGACCTCAGTCTCCGGATGCCGGGCATGAATTCAGAGGACTATGTGTTTGACAGTGTTTCTGGGTAATCGTTGTCTTTTGACTTTTCCATGTTCAGCACTTATGAGCTCTTCCCCTTTTGCACCGACACTGTTGAATCCGAGGTGGCTTTGGCGGGCTTTCTCAAACTTCCCCTGTCTCCTCCGACTTTGGCCTGGCCTTGGGGAGAGGACACTTGCTACAGCACACCTGATTTTGGACTCTGATGGTTCCCAGCTTCCTTGGCTCCCGGTGTTGGTGCTTTGCCTTCCTTGGCTTCTTTCTGGGATACAATGGGATGGAACCTGAAAGGAGAGCTGGAGACTCCACTAGGTCCAAAGCATCTATCATTAGGTGAGAATGCGGGAAGAGCAAGCGAGCCAAGCCTGCCCACTTGGGGCCTGCAGAAGAGGAATTGAGGCAAGACCCGGATGTAGTGAGAGTAATGGGAGAGTTCATTAGGAAAAGAACACACTATCAATACTGAGAGTGGGTTACCTCTAGGGCGAAAGTGGCACTTTATTTTTGGGGCTGAGACTTGAACTCGGGGCCTCACACTCTCACTTGTTTTTTGTTTTTTATGTATTTATTTGTTTTGCCAGTACTGGGGCTTGAACTCAGGGCCTGGGCACTGTCCCTGAGCTTCTTTTGCTCAAGGCTAGCACTCTACCACTTGAGCCACAGTGTCACTTCCGCCTTTTTCTGTGTGTGTGGTGCTGAGGCATGGAATCCAGGACTTCATGCATGCTAGGCAATCAATCACTCTACCACTAAGCTACATTCCCAGTCCTCTCACTTGGTTTTGTTACTCACAGCTGACACCTCTACTATTTGAACCACACTTCTACTTCCAGTGTTTTGCTGGTTATACAAGTCTCAGCTTTGTCTGCCTGGGCTAGCTTTGACTATGATCCTCAGATCTCAGACTCCTGAGCAACTAAGAGTATAGGCATGAGCTCCCAGTGCCTGGCCTTAGTGGGTTTTTAAAAAATTGCCCTCATAATGTTAAAATAAATGATTCTGACAGCTCTTTAGCTTCACAAAATTGTATCCCTCTCTGGGAATGTCAGCATTTTCCAGGCTCTTTAGAAATATTTATAAAGACCTTCAGGTTTGTTTTTTTTAAAGCTGGGGTCTCATTTTAGATGTGGTTTTTTTTTTTAACATGCCATATGTTATAATTTTTTTTAATTTTGTGAAGTTTAGGGCTGTATAGGGGTTGAGTTCCCCTCATATCTGCTCCAGAGTTCTCAGGTCACAATCTCAGATACCTTTACAGTTTGGGGTAGGATTGGCAATATTTTCATGCGACAGGTTCTCTAGTAAATATTTTAGGCTTTGTGGTCTTTGCGGCCTTTCAACAGCTCTCTGATTACCCATCTCTGCTGTCATAATGCAGTAAAAGCCACAAGTAATGCATAAGCAGATGGTGTGGCTGTTTTCTGACAGAACTTTATTTATAAAGATCAGTGTCATGTGCTGACTTCTGGCCGAGGGAGGTTCTTCAGGGGCATGTTTGAGTGAAGATGTCAGGTAATAGGAAGGTTAGAGACATTGAGATTGCAAATAGAAAGGGCATTTTTGCCCTTGGGCATGCCAAATTGGATTTAATGCACGGCTTCCGGCCTCCTCCTGCAACCTTTGTCAACGAGGAGCAGAATGGCAGCGTGTCTTATGAGGGTTTCCGCCCTCTTCATTTCCAGATAGCTCTAGTCTCCCAATATCTAATTGTTAACATATCACATCCTAAGATTTCTTGGCAGCGTTCTGTTGTACCCTACCTGAGAGATGGGAGAGTTGCTGGTGGCTCTGTGCTGGTGTTCTGAGATTCTATTTGTCATATAAAAAGGTAGCAGGTTCTCATCCTATGGTGTGGTCGGCCCCATGCTTGCTGCTGGTCTTCTGTCTCAGTACAGCCACTCTGGAAGCATTTCACCACTGTACTAAAGTAGCAGAAGCTTCCAAGAGACTGGATTAGAGCTGTGTGGCATTGTTGTCCTGCAGGAACAATTTTGAGTATACCCTGGAAGCGTCCAAGTCGCTGCGGCAGAAGCCGGGAGACAGCACGATGACGTACCTCAACAAAGGCCAGTTCTACCCCGTCACCTTAAAGGAGGTGAGCAGCAACGAAGGCATCCACCACCCCATCAGCAAAGTTCGAGTAAGTTCTGCCCCCTTTCCTGTTCTCGAGAATATTCTTGGGCTGTCTCCACGTCCTCATACTTCTGGGCCTGAAGCAGCTCCAGTGAGGACCTTCCCGTGTGAGATCTTCACGCGGCAGTGCTTCTCGTTGGCAGAGCGTGATCATGGTGGTTTTTGCTGAAGACAAGAGCAGAGAGGATCAGCTGCGGCACTGGAAGTACTGGCACTCGCGGCAGCACACGGCCAAACAAAGGTGCATTGACATAGGTAAGGCGCCCGGCGGCCCGCACCCGCACTCGTTCCCAGAGGTGCCCGCACCCAGCCTTTGCAATCCAGTTATTGTTGGCAGCAGTCAGCTTCCTGCCGAAAGCAGTTGGATTTTTATGCCAGCCACTGATCTCTTCCAGAAACTGTCCCGGGCCTCCTGGAACCGGCCGCTGCCCTTGCTTCCTCCCCAGGGCCCAGCCCCGGCTCTGTCCCATGTGGCACCAGGGCCAGGAGCCGTGGCCAGACAGCAGAGGAGCACCTTGCCTTGTTGTTTTTTGGTGTGCGTGTGTGTGCGAGTGTGCGTGCGCGCGCATGCGTGTACACACGTGTGACAGCTTGAACTGAGGACCTGGGCGCTGTCCCCAAGCTCTTTTGCTCAGGGTTGGTGCTGTACCTCTTGAGCCATATAGCTCCACTTCCGGCTTTGGGGTGGTTAATTGGAGATAGTCTCACTGACTTTCCTGCTCAGACTGGCTTTGAACTGAGATCCTCGGATCTCAGCCTCCTGAGAAGCTTGGATTACAGGTGTGAGTCCCTGGAGCTCAGCAAGGAGCACCTGTTTGCGGTCTACATTGCTTTGGGGTTTTTTTGAAAAAAAATATGTTTTATTGTTATTATAAAGGTGATGTACAGAGACGTTAGAGTTACCTAAGTCAGATAAAGAGTACATTTCTTTTTTTCCCCCTTTATTGTCAAAGTGCAGTACAGTTACAGTTACAGGTTCCCACGTAAGGCGGTGAGTTCCCTCCTCCGTGCATTTCTTTTTGCACAGTGTCTCCCCTTCCCGCACTCTCTCCCAGTTCTTCCCTCCCATCCCCACTCACAAGTTGTATCGTCCATTTTCAACGTGTAGTGTCCACAAGCGCCACTAGGGGTGGAGACAGTGGCTTCGCGTGGACACGGTCCCCAGGCAAGAGCGGCTTTGGGGAGCGCGGTGTGGCTGGTTCGCCGCCGCCTGCTGGTTGTTGGCACGAGATGAGCGGGCCGAGCGCGGAGTGAGGGAAGGCGGCCTGGCACGCGCGGCAGTGGGTGTCCTTGTACCTATTTGGGATTTTCTCCCCCTTATCGCAATCTCTGAATGAGGATCAGCAGCTCCTAAGGAAGATGTCGTTCCCCCCCTACTCCAAGCACACACCAGGCTGGGAGCAGAGCTCAGGCGCAGTGCCTGGCCGCCACGCGTGAAGTGTTGTGCTCCGCCATTAGCACCGCCACAAAGAAAGAAAAACAGAACAACGATCACTACTTCAACTTTCTAGAGCTAAATGTCTTAATTCTTATGTAATAAAATTGGATCACATCTATCTAAGATTATCTCTATTAGAAAGTTCTGGGTCTTTCTTCCCGTCTCCCCTTTTCTTTTTGATGAGCGCTCACTCTAGCCAGGGTGGCCTGCATCAGGCTCACAGTTCTTCAGCCGTAGCCTTCCAAATGTTGGAATTGCTGGCATGCTCCACCACACCCAACTTTCTTCTTCTTCTTTTTTTTTTTTACTTCTCTCAACCCAAAAAATATTAATTTCGCTTATACAGAGATGATAATGTAGAAAGTTTAGCTGCTGCCATCTCATGTTGAAGAATGATGACTTTCTTTCCCTTGCTTATTTACTTCACACAGCTGACTATAAAGAAAGCTTCAACACCATCAGTAACATCGAGGAGATTGCTTACAATGCCATTTCCTTCACCTGGGACATTAACGATGAAGCAAAGGTATGTCATAAAGTCGGGGGTGTGGTTTGAGAAATGAGAGGGGCTTGATGGTCTGACGGCTTATCTGCTGTACTTTTACCTGGTTTTTCCTAGATACTATGAAACGATCCTTCTTTCCATCTTCCCCTCCTCCAAAAAAAAAAAAAAGGTAGTGCTTACCTGTTAACAAGCTGCCTACATATGTGCAACCACTGCTCCTTGTTTGGCCCCAACCCAGCCCTCAGTCTCTTCCTTCAGTTCCTGCGCCCTGTCCTTGCTCTAGGAGCGGGAGGGCCAGTGCTCCTCACGCTGGTCAAGTTCCGTGGAGGAAGGTGATGAATGGTACCATACTCTCTCGTATTGTTGCCGTGTAAATACAACCCACTGTGAAGATTCTTCTGTCTTGAGCGCTTCTTTTTTTGCCAGTTCTTGGGGATGTTTTTGCTCACGGCCAGTGAGCACACTGTCACTTGAGCCATACCACTACCTCAGCTTTTTGCTAATTAATTAGAGATTAGAGTTTCTTGGATTTGTCCTCCTGGCCTGGCTTCAAACTTCTGTGCTCAGGTCTCAGCCTCCTGAAATTACGGGTGTGACCCTTCTAAGGATGACAGTATGAGCCACTGCTGCCCAGTTTCCTCTTTTTGAGAAAAGTGCTTGCCTAGGCTGGCTTTGAACTCATGATCCTCCTGATTTCTAGGATTACACATACGTGCCAGGATTATAGGTATAGTTTACTAGGATAATTCTTTTCCTTTTTGAGTACTGGGCTGGGATTTGTACTTCATGCTTGCTAGACAGACACTTTTTTCCATACCTCTGGCCCTCATTTGGGTAACTCTAATGGGAATGCTTAGTATCCTTGAAGAGAAATCAGGAATATTCTTAAGTTATTTTTACCCTTCCCATTGCATTCTTCTCTTTTAGAATAAGCCTCTTCTAAATTATTAGAGTTCTAGTATCTGCTTCTCTGTTTAGATTGCTTTAAAATTGGGTGCACAAGAAACACAGTAAAAACATGTTAGTTTATTTGATGGTACTGGAGTTTGAACTCATGGCCCTGTGTTTGCTAGACAGGTTTGTTTTTATTTTACCACTTGAGCCATGCCCCTCCCCCAGCCTTTTTTGCCTTAGCTATTTTTCAAATAGCGTCTTTAGCTGTTGTCTAGGACCAGTCTCAGACTGCTGTCCTCTTATCTCCATCTCCTATAGAACTGGGAGCACAGGTTTGCACCACCATGTTTGACTTGTTTGTTAAGATGAGATCTTGCTGTCTTTTTGCCCAGGCTAGCCTCAAACTGCAATCAAACTGCTCCTGGGGAACTGTACCTAACCTAAACATGTTACTTTTAGGCAGTTGTCAAAATAAGATTAATCACTAGCTTTGGTTAAACACTTTTCTCTCAAGGACCTAGTAGAAATTCTGATCATCTTTCTGCTCTTTTTCAGCCTTTCAGTTCTTTTTTCTATTTATTTATTCAAGAATTTCAGTACTTTCTGGGATAAGCCACTCCATAAAGGTTTTAATGTGTGGTGGCCTAAGATCGCTTTTTGTGTGCCCATCCTGGGACTTGAACTCCTCGGGGCCTGGGCTCTGTCCCTGAGCTTTTGTGTTCAAGGCTACTGCTTTATCACTTGAGCCACAGCTCCACTTCTGACTTTGTGGTGGGTGATTGGAGTAAGAGTCTCACAGAGGCTGGCTTTAAACCTAGAGCCTCCTGAAGCCAGGATTAGAGGTGTGAGCCACTGGTGCCCACTCTAAGAGTGCTTCTAAATGCCACACGCTGGGGGTCTTGAGAGACCTACTAGGATCGCATCATAATTGCTTTCCTGTCTTGCTGTGGTAGTCAGTGAGGAAAGGGGCGTGTCAGCTGTAGATGTCTGCAAGCTTAGGACAGTCAAAGCATGGAGTTTTTCCTGCTCACCCACTTAATCGTGAACAATTGGCAGGCTGCTGCTGCACCCAGAGATTGAGCTAGATTCAATACCGGATTCACTGCAGGTGGGGCTAGGAGGGAAACAATCAAGCCTGCCGCTTCCTAAAGTTGTTGTGTCAGTTATTTTGAAATGACGTTGTGACAGGACTCGGAGTGAGGCTCTGAGTGGAGGCGGCCAGCGCCCTCCAGCTGCTCCCATTCACCACCAGCAATGACAGGAAATCGTGCAGTTGGGAGAAGAGCATATTAGGTTCTGAGTTCACTTTTCTGCTCTCTATATGATCTATGTATATCTCTCTATATATCTCTATATGGTTAGCCCCTCAACTCCCTGACTTAGTTTTTGATCCTTTGCAACCCTAGAAAATCAAAAGGCTGCCGGGCGTTGGTACCTAACACCTGTAATCCTCGCTACTCACAAGGCTGTGATCTGAGGATGGAGGTTTGAAGCCATCCGCGGCAAGAAAGTCTGTGAGACTCTTTATCTCCCTAAACCACTAAAAAGCCACAAGTGGGGCTGGGGATATGGCCTAGTGGCAAGAGCGCTTGCCTCTTATACATGAAGCCCTGGGTTCGATTCCCCAGCACCACATATACAGAAAATGGCCAGAAGTGGTGCTGTGACTCAAGTGGCAGAGTGCTAGCCTTGAGCAAAAAGAAGCCAGGGACAGTGCTCAGGCCCTGAGTCCAAGGCCCAGGACTGGCAAAAAATAAATAAATAAAAATAAAAAGCCACAAGTGGAGCTGTGGCTCAAAGTGGTAGAGTGCTAGCCTTGAGTAGTCAACTTCAGGGACAGGAGCCAGGCCCTGAGTTCAAGCCCCAGGACCGGCACAAAAAAAAAAAAGAAAAGAAAAGAAAATCAAAAGGCTGAGGTGGCCAGCTTTTCTCTATTGGGTGTGTCCAGGATTAATAAGCACTTGTCAGAGCTCTGGAGATCTTGGCTGGGAGGGCCTGCCACTGGGCAGGGCGCTTTGTTTACTTGATGTGTCACTGTAGGGTGGGAGGAATGAAAGCTGAGATGACAGGTAGGTACAGTGGCTTATTTGCTTGAAGGCCCCAGGAGTAAGGTCACACAGCCTCTGAACCCCCTAACCAAGGACAGTGTGGGCTCCTTCCTCCAGCCCCTTTGCCAGTTTGCAGCTCTTATCTGCCCGGAAGGGGGTATGCCATGACTTAATGAGGCTGCTCCCTTTTGAAGCTGATAATCAGGCATCAGCTTTACAAGTAGTGTTTTTGCTTTCCCTGGATTAGTTGATGTTTTCCTTTTTATACTTAATTAATGCCGCAAGGTATAGCCAAGGTAAGCAGATGAGCGTTCAGAATCTTATATAGTTGGAGTAACTACTTTTTTTTTACATTTTAAAAAATTTTATTGTCAAGGTGACATGCAGAGGGGTTACACTGCATACGTAAGGCAGTCAGTACATTTCTTGTCAAACTGATTCTCCCCCCTTATTTTTCTCCCACTTTCTCTCCCCTGAGTAAACTACCTTTGTTACTACTTTTTCCTGAAAAGGGAATGTCTGAATCATTAAATGCCCATCTTGTTCTTTTTCTTTTTTTGCTGGTACCTGGGTTTCATTTGTTTGCTCACCTAATTACCACTTGGGCCATACCTCTAGCCCAGTTTTTTTTTAAATATAATTTTATTGTTATTCTTAAGGTGTTGTACAGAGGAGCTACACTTCAGGTAATGAGTGCATTTCTTTTTTGGCAATGTCACCCTTCCTTCGTTTTCCTTATTTTCCCCTCAAGTCGCATAGTTCATTTTCCTTGCAGTATCTACTGAGTACTGTGACTGCATTTGTTTACCCTCCCCCTTCCTGCCTTCCCCTTCCCCCACAAGAAGTAGAAAAAAGGGGGGGGGGAAGGCACATATGAAACAAAACCACCACCACCAACAGAAATAAGCCATGTTTCTATTTGCTGGAATTTGTTTCAGTAACTAGTATTTTGCATGTTGAGGGGAGTTAGGGCTTTGGGCTCCTCCCTTGCTGGGCTCCTCCTCCTGGCTTTTTGTGTATGAATGCCTAGAGTTCTGCCTATGAGAGAATACATGTGCCATTTGTCTCTGAGCTTGGCTTAACTCATTTAACATGGTTTGTTTTAGGTTCCTGCAAATGACATAACCTTATTATTTCTGATGGATGAGTAAAATTCCATTGTGTCTATGTGCCACAGTTTTTGAATCTACTAGTCTACTTTATGGCATCTGGACTGTTAGCCCAGCTTTTCTGCTAATTATTTTGTAGATGAAGTCTTATGAACTTTTCTGCCCAGTCTGGCAGTCTTATGGATCTCAGCCTTCTGAGTAGCTAGGATGACAAGCGTGAGACACTAGCTCTTCTTCACATTTAAGACGTGTTGATGTGTGTGTGTGTGTGTGTGTGTGTGTGTTTCTGAGTATAAAAAAAAAAACAAAACAGGTCTCCACACTAGGCAAGTGCTCTACCCCTGAGTTATGTATACCCTAGCCACAGACAGAAGGGTTTGTGGAAGTTATGTGATAGTCCTTTCTCCCATCTCCACTGTTTGGAATAGTATTAGTATTTTGAACTCAAAGTTTTGCTAGGCAGATTATCACTAAACTAGCCCCAAGCCTTTTTCTTTTTGCACTGGTTATCTTTGAAATGGGTTCTCACCTGGAATGCAGTCCTCCTGTTTTTAACTCCCTGCTATGGCTGGTATAGCAGGTGCACACTACTACGCCCACCTTCTTTTGTTGAGATGGAATCTTGTGGACTAGTCTACTCAGGCTGCCCTAGAACTGAGATCTTCCTCGTCACAGCTAGGATGTCAAGCCTGGGCCACCAACACCCAGCTTCCTTCCCTTCCTTAATGATAGCTCATATGCACTATTAACCCTGTCAGAATGAGTAAAACCAGAATTCTGACCCAGGGTCAACCTCTGAATCGTACCTACAGTTTCTGCTTCTCTCCTTGAAGTTGCTGTGTTCGAAGGATGACCAAGGGTGAATCATGAGTGTTTGGCTTGTGTTCCACTTGGGGGGAAACACTGTCCCAGCCAGGGCTCACCTCTTACCGTGCCTGTGCACGCTCCGTTGATCTGTGCAAGCATGTGCCTGCGGCCGCCATGGAAACACTCGGTGACTGGCCTTCAAAGTCAAGGGGGAGGAGGAAGTCGCCTTGAGAAGCAGAAATGTCTTTGGAACAGTTGGGCGGGGCCATTTTGATTAGGTCTTGTTCATTTTATGGTCCTCTCTCCTCATCACCTTCGAAAGACTCAGAAGTCCTGGACAGGTTACAGTTCAGACAGCACCATTTTTCCCGGAAATTACGCAATTTCTTCCTCCCAGATGCTGAGCTGAGATCATCTGCTGGGAAGGCAGGAGGAACGGGGCGAAGGCTGCAGCTGTCTTGGGAACAGTAAAAGATGGAGCTCTGGCTGGGCGCTGGTGGCTCATGTTGTAATCAGAGCTATGCAGGAGGCTGAGATCTGAGGATCACGGTTTGAAGCCAGCCTGGAAGAAAAGTCTGAGACTCCGCCTAACCAGTAAAAAGCCAGAAGTGGAACTGTGGCTCACGTGCTAGTGCGCAGGCTCCAAGTTAAAAGTCTCAGTACCAGTGAAAAGAGAAAAAAAAAGATGGAGCTGTGGCGTGGTGCCGAGCATCGAGTCTGTAGGGCAAGACTTGAGGAGAGGCCAGGTGGTGAGGAAGGAGCCAGGCCCCCAGCCGACTGGGCTTGCTGCTGCTGCTATTGCTGCCATCGCAGGCAGCAGACTCCTAACTCCAGTCCTGTGGCTCCAGGCACGAGCTAACACTACTGTTTTAGTTTGATCAGGTAGATTTGTGGGTTATATGGGCTTTTGTGGGGTCACCTGAGACCCTACCTAAGTGGAACATCTCTAAGGCAAAAAAAAAAAAAAAAAAAAAAAGTCTATACCACTTTACAAATGGACTTTGGAGACATAAATAATGGATAAATTGGGGCTCTGTGCTCTGCAGTCATTTCAGAATTTCCTAGCCCCAGTGAGTCATTGTAGACGGGCTGCAGGGCTTGGCCTAGAAGCTGGTTTCTTGCTTGGGTTTTGTAAACCTTGAGTTTACAACAGCATGAGATTTGGTTGGTGATAGGAAGCCTTGGAGCCTGAAGATCTAAAGTAAACAGAAAGTGCAGTAGGAAGCAAGCCGAGTTCTCAGAGGACCCGCTGTGGGCTGGGCTGCGCTCAGATGCCTGGCCTGTGCTCTCAGCCTGCTCTGAGCCTGCTCAGTGCCACAGCACGCGGCCCTCTCCTGAGGATATGCTTGCAGCTCGCTGGTGAAAGGAGGCTTTGAGGAGGCCAGGCTCCAGGATGTGGGGACGAAGTGTTCTTGACGAACGCATAATAAGACTTCTTACTAACAGAGAAGCTTTGTGGAGTCGCTAGTAGAAATCCCCATAGCAGAAGAGCACCAGGGCTGCTGGGAAATCAGTTTGCAGCGGATGAGTGATGCGTAGCTACAGGGGAGCAGAAACTAGAAGCCCAAAGGCAGCCTCGTTGGAGCCCACCGCAGCTGGGCGCTGTCTCCAGGGAGCTGTGTCCGTGGTGCTGGGCAGCCCGGTGACGGCCTCTGGCCGGGCAGCTCTGGTCAGAGGCAGGGAGGCGCTGCGGGGGAGCAGGGTGGAGATGCTTCATAGCACAGCTCACGATCTCTTCGTTGTCTATGTGTAGATATGACCTCCATGACTACTAAACAACCTTTTAAAGAATATCATGAACCCCAGGCATACAAAATACCTAACCAAGATATTTTTTCTAGCAGAGATATCTAAGTCCTTACCTTAGAAGGAAGATTATGTTGTGGCTATCATTTACATGTTTCATTTTAAAAATACCAACAGTAGTCAGTCACCAGTGGTTCACACCTATAATCCTAACTGCTCAAAGGACTGAGATCTAAGGATTGTGATTTGAAGCTAGCCCGGGCAGAAAAGTCTCTGAGAGTCTTCTCTCCTATTGACTAGTAAGAAGCCACAAGTAGAGCTGTGGCTCAAGTGGTAAAGCACCAGCCTTGAACAAAAAAATTGAAAGACATCACCTAGACCCTGAGTTCAAGACCCAGTACTCACACACACACACACACACACACACACACACACACACACAACCAACAGTTACAGTTAGATGTGTGCTACGCTCCTTCTGGACTAAGGATGTCAGAGAAGAATTAGCTGAGAGCAAGCTTTTGTTGTGCTGCGTTGCACATAACCTGGCTTGAGACACCTGGAGCTCTGGGCCGCCTCCCGCAGTGCAGTCCTGGGCTGGGTGCTCGCTCTGAGTCTCCATCAGAACTTCAGGAGGCTCCCGACCTCAGCGTGGACCAGATTGTTTGAAGGGCGATGGAACCGTGTCTTATGGAAGCGTGTCTTTTGGTGGCATGATTCTGCCTTTATGTGTGAGAGAGCCAGTTGCAACGCACTCTGTTCCCTTCCATCTCTTGCCTTTCCTTGTGGGGCTTTGGCCAGAAGGAAAGGGTTAGCCAGAGGCAGGACACAAATCACAGCATTCTGTTCCCCATCAGAAGCTCTTTAAGCTTCCACTGTTAATTAGAATCTTCTGCTCTGAGAAGGCCATTCTGAACGGTTGACCTGAGAGCCACAGGTTTTATGTCAAGGAAAGTGTTCGTGTTACAAAAGAAAGAGGATCAATACAGAGTTCGGAGCCCTATTTGAGTGTGCACAAGGTTTACCCAGAGATGGAGCACCCGACTTTCCCTTTGTCTTGTCCCAGCAGAAAGAAGTACGTGGTATTGGTGCTCAAGGATTACTGATGCTCGCTGAGCATTCTAGAAGGAGGGGTGTAACCACGCTGGTAACTTGAACCTGAGACGTCTTGTGTGTGCCTATGGGATGCAGGTTTATGAGTTTAATAACAGTTTGTTGTTTTGTCTAAGCATAATGTTTGGAATTCATTGGGAGAGTAATTTTTTAATTTGTTTGGACTGAACATATTGCTTGCGTTTATAGGAATTCCATTCTCGTGAAGCATCGGTCCCGGGTGCCATTACAATAAGGTGTTGCCACGTTCCGTGTGTTGCATTAAGCAGAGACAGGTTTGGTTTGTTTCACAACTACCAAGTTTCCAGTGTGAATGGGAGGATGGAGGGAGGAGAGAAAGAGAGTTAAACATGGTACCTGGGTGTTTGCAATTGCAAATGCAGGCCAGTGATTAAAGCCCAAGTGAATACTGCCTGGCCTAAATAGAGAATGAAGGCAGGAAACACTCTTACTTTAAAACAGGCTAAGAGCCTGAGGCTTGGCAGATCCCAAGGCTGACCAGATTAAACTGGATATCCATGGGTTCCTAACCTTCAAGCACTAAGAAAAACTCAAGGCAGTTCTGGTACGCAGTGTGATGAAAACCCATGTTTGTTAAAGTTATAATCATATATATGTTTTATATATATATGTATATGAGAATGCTGAGTCTCTAAGCAGTTGAGTCTTGATCAGTATTGGAAATAACAAGAAAATTGTCTTGGCTGGAAGTTTGTGGCGATTGGAAATGCCGCTTTGAAGCAGCTGTGTAGGATGTGATCCTGAGGATAATTTCTGTGAAATATCATCTTTTTTAAAGCTAGGTGTCTCGGGCTTTGCCCCAAGAGCTTGTCACGGTGTGTACCTGTGGTAAGCAGGCGGGCAGTCTATGCAGGGGTGAAATAAAGCACCTTGAATTGTGGCAGAACTTGAGACTCCTCCAGCAGCAGTAGCGTGCTCTCTTACGACCCAGCCCGAGGGTCAGGGCCCACCAGAAAGTGCTTCTGATTTGCTAGGGGAGACTCGCAACTAAAGCAAGCCTTGGTTTGGTAGTGAAACTTGCATCTTGTGAAACAGGTTTCAAGCACTTGTGTCTGTTTAGCCACCATTTATCCTGACACTTGAGTTAACATTTTCATTCTTTTTGGGGGGTGGGGGTGGCCGATTTTTACCCCCTTCCTGCACTCTACCATCCTCAAGAAACAATAAGCTCCTCTGTGGAATGCTCTTATTTGACAGCTTGTCATCTTAACCCTCCTTCTCTTAGGTCCTTCCTGGAAATTCCATCTGTGGTGGCTTGCTAACTGCCATTCCAATCAGTTTAACTACTTAGAAGCTAGTCGGGTGCTGGGGCCCCACTTCTGTAAATCCTAACTACTCAGGAGGCTCATACCTGAGGATCACGGTTTGAAGCCGGCCCGGGCAGAAAAACCCACTTACTTTCAGTAAACCAGCAATTGTTTGCCAGAAGTGACAGGATAAATAAATGAACTAAAACCCTCTGACATTACTGCTGGTGACTGAAGCTACCCAGATTAGACATGACAAGGCCGTGTGGGGCCTCGGGGCGCAGGAAGCTCTTCCCCCCACCCCCAGAGGGACTTCCCGGCCTGCCCCTCCTGCCGTGAGCTCTCCACATGTATTTACAGATGCTGGCTTTAGATTTTAGGGGAGAAACTGACTTGTAACCACAACTTCTGATTGGCAGCCCGCCCGCCCAGTGCTGCTCCTTTGTGACCCACTTACTGTGTGCCCAGCGACGCTGGAATGTGGTCCGCGACCGCCTGGGGTCACACCTGCCCCCAGTGCTGCCTGTTTCTCAGCACACGTTCTGTTGATTTGGGACAGCAGGTGCCAAATCCCTGCACCTGCCAAGTGTCCTTAAGTTCAGCGGGGCTGGCGTGTCGCAGGTGAGGCGGGAAGAGCAGCACCCGCTTCCTCTGAAGGCTGTCTAGCTCCAGCCTCTCTTTATCACAGTGACTTTTTCCCTGGCTCCGTGCTCCGCAGAAACTGAGACGCCGTGTGGGCGGTGTGGGAAGCCGCGCTGGGGCCACGCCAGGCTGCTGACTGCTTGTTTTTTCCTCCCGGGGGAGACGCCCCGCCAAGCTGAACTGGGCCGTGGGAAGAGTGCTTTTCTCCTCCCACGTCCCTGTCGTCCCCACCCCTTCCCGCCAATCCTCCTTCTTTTCTTCCGTAGTCATTTGATCGTCTGAGAAATCACAGAAATGCTAGCTTGCACACTTGAAGTCTTCTGGTGATGGCATTCGGTAGCTGGACCTTTCAGCCGCCGCCCCGCATCAGAAGAGCTAAAGGAAGGGTGGCGCGGGAGGGTTATCGGACCAATCGGAAGCAGTGTGTGACTCAGTCTCTCTGATGTCGTCTCGGCTCCGGGCATTAATTATGCGGGCACTTGCGGAGTGGGGAGGCAGGGACCGGCATGGCTCTGCAGAGCTGAGCCATCAGGTTGGTTTGTTTGTTTTGGCTGGGCGGTGGGAGGAGGACTGTGGATTATGATTAGGTGTCCACGGTATAATGCCCAGAAAATGTTCTTGGTTAATTAGACTTTAGCCAAGAGTCAAATCTTGATTTCTTTATTCAAACTGTTTCCCACTCCACAAGTTTCAGCTCACATTCTTAACTTCATATAAATCTACTCTCTAAGTGGTGATTTTATTCTGTTTAAACGTGCTCTGGCACTTGGGGTGATTAAAAAAGAAAAAACACCAAAAAACGACTCTTACCAACCTCGCATTTTAATTGTCAGGAGATTTCTAGGTAGTAGCTATTCAGAACTGTTGTAGAAATCCTTTTGACTGATTTGGAGAATTAAATGGAAACATTCTAAAGTTTCTTCCTTTTGACTTAGTAGCTAGATTACATTCTAGAAAGACCGCATGAATGGTCTGTCTGTATTTTAATACAAGAATGAGTTAAAATGGTAAATCCTGCCAGAGGCCGGTGGGACCCGGTCCAAGATGGCTGCCGCCGCGGCTGTGTCCTAGAGCCTGGGGATACTCACCTGAGCCGGTGACTTACTCAAGGCAAGGAGGAAGTTTGGCATGGACTGGCTGTTGGGTTTGAAACACAGCGACCTCATGACCAAAATGACCTTCTACTCAGACATCTGGGGCTCCTCTTCCTCTGTTTTCCTTCTTCGAAAAAGCCTTCCCATGGGCGCGTCCACAGCTCCGCTTGCCGCGTGTTGCCTGCGCCCCTTCCAAAGGAGTCGGCAAGGGCTGGGGATACGGCCGAGTGGCAAGAGCGCTTGCCTCGTATACATGAAGCCCTGGGTTCAATTCCTCAGCACCACATATGTAGAAAAGGCCAGAAGTGGCGCTGTGGCTCAAGTGGCAGAGTGCTAGCCTTGAGCACAAAGAAGCCAGGGACAGTGCTCAGGCCCTGAGTCCAAGCCCCAGGACTGGCAAAAAAAAAAAAAAAAAAAGAGTCGGCAAGGCTGGGGCTGCTTAGCTGATTCCTGTCGTCTCTGCATTTGGAGTCAGCCTCCACCGCAGCTGGTGAGCCGGGGCTCGGGCAGCACAGCCCTGGGAAAGGAGGAGGCAGCCCCGGCTTGCGCGTTTTCCAGATGTCAAACTCGTGGTACTTTCCAACGCTAAAGCTACCTACTTTTCTTTTTCCTTTTCTCTCTCTCCATCATCGCTTTCCTCGCTATTTGTAACCAGACAGAGAGCTCTGTGCGGAACTTTGTAAATGTGAATCACAACACACAAGTGACAGTTGTGTATGCCAAGGCAGGTCAGCAGGCATGTTCTCCGCTGAGACTGTATGCAATCTGAAATGTAAGCACAAAACACCATCTTTCCTTAAAGTTTCGTTGGCTAGACTCACATCCTTCCAAGAAAAAAAATGCTGAGGATTCAACCCAGGGCCCCAAGCCTGCTAGGCTGGCGCAGTGCCATTGAGCTCTGGGCTCAGCCCCTTCCCACCAAACCCTATGCAGATATTCAGTGGGAAAGAGCTGGCTTCCATAGTTGCGCGTGCGTGGTCCATCTTCTGTGTGCAAGCCGGGAGGTGTAAACGGGGGGTGGGGGTGAGGGGTGGGGCGAAGCCCACCCTCTGGCTCGAGCACTCCGCTGGATGCGGGCACCTGTGAGTGAGGTTGAAAACACGCTGTGAGCGTTTGCAGGGAAGGGGGCCTTGTGCTGAAGGAGTCCAAGATGGCTACACTGGGCAGTCCCAGTGCAGCTTTGCACGTTGCAAAGGGTGTTTGCCTGGACCTCTTGCTTTTCCCTCCAAAGTGGCCGTTGGAAATTCAGCTGGGGAAGAGGCTGTGGAAATGTGTTGTTCTGAGGGACTTTGCGTACCAGGGCCCGGTGTAAGGTTCCCGGAAAGGAAACCCACCACATGGTTCAGGCAAAGAAGAGCTTATTGGGGGAGAGCAAACTGCCGCCGGCACAGGATAGAGGCGTGGGAGACAGAGGGCAAGGAAGAAGAGAAAAAGAAAAGGAAAGAGAAAAAGAGCCAGAGAGCGGGAGAGAGAAAAGAAAAGAGAGGAACTTGTGTTGAGCCAGATTACGTCAGAAAAGGTGGGAGGCATGGCCAGGTGGACTGGATGTGACCTCAGAGGAGGAGGAGGCAAACGCCTCCAGGTGTGCCAGTTACCTAGGTAACTCAGATACTGGGTGCAGACTTAAACGGGGGAGGGGGATATCTGCATGGAGCCCTCCTTGGGGTGGACCTTACACCCAGAAACTGCAGGTCATAGCAGGAGGAGAACTAGACTCTGTCAGCAGGTGAGGACGAGCTGGGAGGGCCTTGGGCTGGCAGGAAAGATAGAAGAGGTTGAAGACTATTGAAACCCAGTATTTGCAACTCTGAAAACAAAACAAGGAAAGCTGCGGGGATGCCGTTGGGAGAAGAAGAGAGGGGGCAAGGAGTGCCAACAGAGGGGGTAAGACTAAGACTGGAATACGGTGCAAACCTGCGGAGCTGTAACAGCCCCTCCCCACCCGTGTCACTAATACCAGTAAAATGCTTGCAGTGGGCTTAGTTGTGCTAAGAGGATGGAGAGTGGAGAGTTCAAGGCCAGCCTGGTCTGCGTAGTGAGACACTTTCTCAAAAAAAATCAAAACCAAGAAAGCAGCACTGGTGGCTCACGCCTGTGATCCTAGCTACTCAGGAGGCTGAGATCTGAGGGTCACAGTTCAAAGTCAGCCTGGGCAGGGAAGTTGGTAAGACTTATCTCCAACAAGGTTCCAGAAAAGCCAATGAACCAGCCAAAAGCCAGAAGTGGCCAGGCAGTTGTGCCTCACTCCTGTCATCCTAGCTACTCAGGAGGCTGAGATCTGAGCGGCACCATTCAAAGCCAGCCCAGGCATGAGGTTTTTAAGTGCTTATTAAACAGGCAGTTGTAATGCTGTTGAAAATGGTTAAGATTCAGGAACCATAATAGTCTGCCTAAAATTCAGTGTTTCTCCCATCTCCTTACAGCCATTTTATTGATCAGAGAGTTCTCTGCTTGGGAGTAGAAGAAGACTAATTTGTACAACTTTGTAGTCGCTCTCTTTTATTGTTTGCTTTTCTCTATTTATTAGAGGGGGCACTATTGTGTGTTTTAAATGTTTGTGAGGATTTGAAACTCATTAAGAGATTTGGAGATAAGAGAAATGTGTGTGTGTTTGATGGTACTGGGGCTTGAACTCAGGCCTGTCCCTTAGTTATTTCACTGAAGGCTGGTGCTCTCCCACTTGAGCCACACTTCCCCTTGAGCTTTTTGCTGGTTAATTAGAGGTAAGAGTCTCCAGGCTTTCTTGCCCAGGCTGGCTTGGCACCTTGATTCCCAGATCTTAGCCTCCTTAGCAGCTAGAATTATAAGCGTGAGCCACAAGCACCGGGCTAGGTGAAATCTTTATCCCTTAAAAAGAAAAACATCCAACTGTAGTAAGGCTCTTAGTGCTATTCTTAGTTGAATGGTTTACATTTTGAATTTTTTTCTTTTTTAAAATTGTTGCCATAAAGGTAATATATAGAAGGGTTATAGTTCTATTTTTAATTTTTTTTACTCCACTTGTTTGAGCACACCTTATTATTAAAGCTATATGGAAGGCTGGGAATGTGGCATAGTGGTAGAGTGCTTGCCTAGCATGCATGAAGCCATGGGTTCAATTCTTCAGTACCACATAAACAGAGGAAGCCGGAAGTGGCACTGTGGCTCCAGTGCTAGTAGCAAAAGAAGCTCAGGGACAGTGCTCAGGCCCTGAGTCCAAGCCCCAGGACTGGCAAAACAAAAACAAAAATATATGGTATAACTCAGACAGAACCCTGATAGTGTGTGTCCCAGTGTTCTATTGCTTTCCTCTCATTTTCAAACTGAGGTTTGCAAGAAAAGTAAAATCTTCTGAAATACTCTGAGAGCATGAGTTCTTGAGCAGGAATGAGGAACTGTCTTAGGAAAGTGGGCTGGGCGCTTAGAAGGAATCTTGAAGAGCATCTTTAGCCTGTTGAGCTGTTTGTTTTTTGTGGCTAGTTTTTCTAATAATTTAATTTGGGGTGGGAACATCAGTGGCCCATCTTTTGAGATTAATGTTATTTGAATAACAAAAAAATACATAGCAGGGAAGTATGAAAACAGAGAAAAGGTCACTTGTAAGGTTCTGCTTTAGAGAGCTCCCCAGTATTTTACAGAAGGAACACTGTGTATTAGTCAGCCTGTTCTCAGACTTCAGAGGCAGGTTGTAAGTGTTGCGCGTGTTTGCACACATGTGCGCTCCATGTGTTTGGTAGAGGGAGGAGCGGGGTGCTTTCTTTGCACACTTTTTGCCCTTTCCCACTGTCTTTAGACATTGCAGGGAGATTTGTTTGGTTTTCCTTTAATATCAGTGAGAGGTTATTCGGTGAGAATGGTCGAAAGAGTTATGTCTCTTCCTGGACAGTGTCTAAAGGACATCACCAACACGGTCCCGCAATTGACATCCCACCCTAGGCTTTCCTGCAACACAGCCTCTGAGAAAACCAGGCTGTCCCGAGCCCCTGGCCACACAGTGGTTGACCTTTTCACCAGGAAGGTCGGTGTGTGCCCAGGCCGGCTCCGGGGGTTCCTGCTGCGGACCCCAAGTCCTCATGCGATTGTCTAAAACAAAAAGCGTGTCAGCGGGGCCCATGGTGGTCCCGTGTGCCACACGTGCCCGAGCAGGATTGAGCGCAGAAAACCATCGCGAAAGTGCTGCTCACAAGCACAGAGTGAGAAAGCGAAAGGAGAAGAGGAAGCTGCTGTGTGCGCCTAGGATGCCAGCAAAGAAAGAACCTTTGTGATAAGTAAAAGGTTGTGCATAAAAAAGATACGTTTTATGCGGTGTGGCTCGCTCAGGTTCCCCGGGGAGAACCCCGTACCTGAGACATTCCCAGCCGTGTTGACACAGATGCGCTAGTTTGTAAAATGTTTCCATCGTTACTATAAAGGTGATGTGTAGAGGGGTTACAGGGGTCAGATAGACTCCATTTCTTTGTGGACGTCGTTAGCCCCTCCCTCCCTCCCTCCCTCCCTCCCACCCAGCTTTTCCCTCTGAACCACAGCTTTGAGGGATGAGCTTCTGGGGTCTCCATGAGCCCCAGTCTTCTGCAGCAGTTGAGAGCCCTGTGTCCCAGGGGCTCTGGCTCATGGGGTCTGGATAGGCAGGAAATCAACATTTCTAACAAGCTTCCAGTCCGTGTTGTGTGAGATTCCCTGATGCGTTTACTGTGATGACTCTGTATGTGTGCGCATACTCAGGCTTGCACTGAAGGCCTGAGTGCTGTCTGCTCACGGCTGGTGCTCTACCACTTGAGCCACAGCTCCACTTTCAACTTTTCACCACTGAACTGGATATGAGTCTCAGACTTTCCTTTCCCAGCTGGCTTTGAACTGTGATCCTGAGCTCTCAGACTCCTGAGTGGTTTTGACTGTAGGCGTGAGCCACTGGCAGTGACCTGGCTTTACTGGGATTACTTTTTTTTTTTTTTGGCCAGTCCTGGGACTTGAACTCAGGGCCTGGGATGTTCCTGAGCTTGTTTTGCTCAAGGCTAGCACTCTACCACTCGAGCCACAGCGCTACTTCTGGCTTTCTCTGTTTATGTGATACTATCGAACCCAGGGCTTCATGAATGCTAAGCAAGCACTCTACCACTAAGCCACATCCCCAGCCACTGTGATTCCTTTAACTTCAACCTTACATTGTGCCTTTAGGATAATAGAATTTATAGGAAGTTTAGTGGTGCATGTGTTACACGCGGCTTTGTCTCCCCTGGGTGCTTGATCAGCAGTGTGGACTCTGGACGGGCCAGGGCTCTGCGCTGAGCTACGGCCAAACCCGGATGCTCTGATTTTCAGACTCAGCTGTTTCTCCTGAGCACATTCTCTCTGGACTTCATCTGTCAGAGGATGAGTGTGTCCCCTACCCATGACTGGGACAGCCATCGCCTTTCCCTTCCCCCCTCCCTCCCTTCCTCCTCTTTCCCCTCTCTTCCTCCTCTTCCTCCCGTTGGTGACATCTGGCCCCCCACAGAGGCCCTGAGCGAGCCCGTAGGAAACCTGTCAAGGTCAGAGGTGAGGTGGCGCGGTGCCCAGCAGTGAGAATGCTCTGGAGAAGGCTGGGAGGACGATGGAAGATGGCTGACCTGCTGGCTTTGACATGTCCTCAGTCTTTTTAGGATATTTTGGTCTTTTTCTTCTTAGAAGCAATAGAGTAAGGGGGGGGGGGGAACCAAAAAAAACCCTCCTTTGCACCCTATCTAGCAAGTGTTCTTTGTCCTCATTGTTCTAAGTTTCCTTCCTCTTTAACTTATCTTCCTTCCCTCTTCTCGTTCACGTGCTGGTATGGTAGGAGTTTCTGTCTTAGTTCAGCTGTGGTACCCGGTATCCTAATTGCCCTGCTTAAGGTCTTGCATCTTTGAAAGGAGACAATCTGGTCTAGAAACTGTGATTCCAAAGCTATCCACTGTGTGGTGCTCGTGTGTCAGAAATAAATGCTGCAGCCAGGCGGGTGATCCAAAGCCGGGCCACCAGGACGCGTGACACACAACTCCCGCAGGCTCCAGTACACAATCGTAGTGTGTCTCAATTTGTTTTAACTTGTGAGGAAATTTGCTGGAAGATGCACACATCTTTAGGCAATTGGGATCAGCCTGGGGAGGTGGGGAAAACACTGGGGCTTGAAGTCAGGGCTTGGCCCCTGTTCCTTAAGTTTTTTGTTCAAGACTATCACTTTACTGCTTGAGCCACAACTCCACTTCTGGCTTTTTGGTAGTTAATTGAGATAAAAAATCTTACAGACTTACCTGCCCAGGCTGGCTTCAAACCATAATCCTCAGGTCTCAGCACCCTGAGTAGCTGGGATTACAGGCGTGAGCCACCAGTGCTCCACTCTCCAACTCATTCTTTTTTTCTTTTTTTTTTTGGCCAGTCCTGGGCCTTGGACTCAGGGCCTGAGCACTGTCCCTGGCTTCTTTTTGCTCAAGGCTAGCACTCTGCCACTTGAGCCACAGCACCACTTCTGGCCATTTTCTGTATATGTGGTGCTGGGGAATTGAACCCAGGGTCTCATGTATACGAGGCAAGCACTCTTGCCGCTAGGCCATATCCCCAGCCCCTCCAACTCATTCTTGAAAAAAAACAAAACAAAAAAAACCTCTGCTGGAAAGCTCTCCCCTAGTTAGTATTAGTACATCAAGGCTGAGGAGCAGGCTAGCCATTCTGTGAAAATAGTGACTGCCATCGCTATTGAACTTGGGCATGCAGTCTCTAGAAACTTGGGTCCAGGGCTGGGAATGTTGCTTGGTGGTAGAGTGCTTGCCTGGCACGCATGAAGCCCTGGGTGCGATTTCTTAGCACCGCATATATAGAAAAAGCCAGAAGTGGCGCTGTGGCTCAAGTGGTAGAGTGCTAGCCTTGAGCAAAAGGAAGCTCAGGGACCTTGCCCAGGCCCTGAGTTCAAGCCCCAGGAATGGCAAAAAAACAAACAAACAAGCTTGGGTCCCTGGTGTCTGAGTGCTGGTGAGAGAATGGACTTGTGAAGCACGGGTGATCACCCGCCATCGCCACAGCCGTTTGCAGTTTCTCCAGAGGAGGCGTGACTCCATTGCTTCGATCACTGTGATTTTCTCTCAAAGACAGAGACCCACGGAAGAACATCTTCCTTAGTGATTTTCACACATGCGTCACCACATCTCTGTGGAGCCTCTGTAAAAGAGTTCTTTGTTTAGTGTTTGGTGATCATTTAAGATGTGATCATTCCATCCTCAGCCTGTGAATAAACTCTCGCTTTGGATGTGTAAAGATAAGAATCCAAATTACAGCCTGTAATCCTAGTCAGTCAGGAGGCTGAGATCTGAAGATCACTGTTAGAAGCCAACCTGGGCAGGAATGTTCATGAGACCCTTTTCTCCACTTAGCAATCCTACCCCCCCCCCATACATCTAAAAGGAAAAAAAAAAAAACAGAAATGGTGATTTGGCCCAAGTGGTAGAGTGCTAAGACATGGATAGTGCCCAGGCCCTGAGTTCAAGCCGCAGTGTCACCACCAAAAACAAAGTGGTTTCTAAAAAGCCCTAAGCTCCCTCCACAAAGGGAAGCAGTGACGCTCTCCTTCACTGTTCGTATTTTCCAGCTGGCGCCATGCTGGTTCACTGCTGGAACCGTTGCTTATGGAACCTTCTTTTCCCTTCGCAGGTGTTCATCTCTGTGAACTGCCTGAGCACAGATTTCTCCTCTCAGAAGGGCGTGAAGGGCTTGCCTCTCAACATCCAGATCGACACCTACAGTTACAACAACCGTAGCAATAAGCCAGTGCACCGGGCCTACTGCCAGATCAAAGTCTTCTGTGACAAGGTGAGACCAGGGCTCGGGCAGGGCACGTGAGCACAGAAGCTAAGCAAGAGCTGCAGGTCCTGAGGTCAAGCCCCAGCACTGGAGCGTGGGAGCACGCATGCGTGTGTGCACATGCGCGCACACACACAGAGCTTATCTTAAATGGGCATTTATTGTTTTAGCCTTTCATTGGAATAAACATCGTAAAGAGAAGGGGAACACATCTCGCTTTACCTGCACAGTTGGGAAAATTGGCCATGGGCTTTAGCGGGCATGCCTGGCACTGGTGGTGACAGCTCAGCCAGGCGACCGCAGCGTGAGCCCCTCTTGACCAGCTTGCCGCCCGCCAGGCCCTTGACAGTGGCAGGAAGCGATGGTCAGCATGGGGCAAAGGGAGAGAAAGGACAGGGCCCAAAGAGACCGCAGCAGCATCTCGTTTCTCAGAGCAGCTACTTTTCCTGACAAACAGAACCATCCGGCTGTCCGTGTTCTGGCCTCTCCGGCCGGAGCTCAGTCCCCGAGCTGCTCCAAGTCAGACTGGCTGGGCCAGCGCGGAGGAGACGGCAGTGTGGGAGGAGGGGGGAATACGCAATGGTCCCCTGAACTCACATGGAACAAGGCTTTGACTTGTCCCGTTTAAAAATAGGAGAGGATGTGAGATTTTCAGTTTATTCTACTCCCTCTTTTTTTCATTCTCTTAAACTTTTCTTGTATTAATATTTTTATGGGCTCACATTAGTTATCCATTTCCACAGATGCTTGCAATATATTCCTGTCCATCTCACCCTCTCCGTCACTCCCTGTGTTAGGAGTCTGAGGTGATGCTAGTTCACCGGAATGACAGTAGCTTCCAGGCCTGTTCTCCTCCTGACCTGTGAGTGGCTGCAGAAAGCACAGCCTCTGACCACAGGGGGGCGCCTGGAACCTTCCTGTTCAGAGCGTTTCCTTAGTCACACACACCTCGTGCCTCTGTCAAGATCCTGTGTCTAGGAGGGGGTAACAAGTTGGACAAGAAATGCACTCACTACCTAACGTATGTAACTGTAACCCCTCTGTACTTCACCTTGACAATAGAACTGTTTCAGCTGCAAATGTGGCTTAGCGGTAGAGTGCTTGCCTTGCATGCACGAAGCCCTGGGTTCGATTCCTCAGTACCACATACACAGAAAAAGCCGGAAGTGGCGCTGTGGCTCAAGAGGTAGAGTGCTAGCCTCGAGCAAAAAGAAGCCAGGGACAGTACTCAGGCCTCGCGTCTAAGAGCCAGGACTGGCAAAATATATATATATTTAAAATTAAAAAAAGATTCTGTGCATATACCTGCTAATGTGCCAGCATATGTTCTTGCTTTTTTTTTTTTCTGGACCTCGGTCTTGAACTCAGTGCCTGAGCACTGTCCCTGAGCTTCTTTTGCTCGAGCTAGGACTCTACCACTTGAACCACAGCACCACTACCGGCCTTTTCTGCTTATGTGGTACTGAGGACACGAACCCAATACTTGGATGCATGCTAGGCAAGCACCCTACCACCAAACCACATTCCTAGAGCAAGGGGATTTTGTTTAACTTATGTGTCTTTTCTTTTTTTACTGAGGACCAAACTCAGAACATTGAACTTGCTAGGCAAGCACTTTGCCATTGAAGTGCATCCCAGCCCGCTTTGCTTTTATTGTTGTTATAAGCATAACTGCGAATGGCCAGGCAACGGTGGTTCATGCCTTCCCGCCTGCTGGAGGCCGCCCATATTCCTTGGCTCATGGTCCCTTCTGGCTGTACCGTGGCTAGTTGCCATTGATGCTTCATAGTGCTGAGCCCCTGCCCGTCAGCATATGTCCTCTGACGCTTCTGCCTTCTTTGGCTTGTTGTAGGGCCCCATGCCTACCTTGGGTTCTCACAGATGACCTAGCACCATCTTCTGCTCAGCTCACCACTTCTTTGCCATCTGACCTGCCCTGTCCTAAACCCCAGGATGAGGCGTGTGCCTCGTCCGGGCACACGCTGCCATTGACAGGCGTGTAGACGGTGAAGTTACACACTGGGCTTTCAGCCCGTGTCTAATCCCAGAGCTGCCGTGCGCCGACATAAACTCTCCACGGGCAGAAGACATCGCGTCTGTGCTGATATCATTTCGAAGGAGAAGGTCTATCCGCGTGCGGCCCCGCGCGGCTCTCAGCTGCAGCTGGGAGCTCTCTGCCCCCCGCTGCGCCGCCATGGGGGCTTCTCGCTCCCCCTGGCTGCCTGGCTGGGGCAGCCCCGCCTGGGCCTGTCTTTTCTGATGTCTGACCTCTTCCTGTTTGACACCTGTCAATTCATTCCTCCCAGCTCTTAAAATTCTCCTCTTAGGAGTCTGCTCCACAGCCGTAGAAGAAACAAGAAGTGAGACATCTTTCTGGCATCGCTTCAGATGTTATTTGGCATTATTTTTCCTTCCTAAAAAGAAAGTTGTGTCCGAACCTAAGAGTTGCATAACTCACTTGGTAACGCAATTTTCTCTTATTTCCGCAGCAGTAGCAACATCACACTTTTCAGGGAAAGCGAGTCTCTGTCGAAGGGAAACTTGGCACTTCTCTCTCAACGAGTTTGTGTGTACCCCTGGCTCATCCAGGTAGAGGAAAATCACACTGCCATCTGCTCCCCTCAGTAGTCCTTTTGTTCTTCATCACAACAATAGTCATGCCAAAAGCATGGCTCATGTAGTAGAGCACCAGCCTTGAGCAGGTGCTCGGGTTCTGAGTTCAAGTGTTGATACAAACACAGCGTAACAAGTCATCATGTCTCAAACTGAATGAACTCCTGAGGTCAATGCCTGCTGCCAGGCCCAAGATCAGCTCTACTAGTGCATGACTGGAAGATTCTGAAGAGCCGAGGCTAAATGTCTCCCTGCAATACCCTGAGACTTCTTTTAACATTTCTTGTGCATACTGGGGCTGGATTTGTTCTGCTTTTGTGTGTGTGTGTGTGTGTGTCTAAAAGGTGCTTAGTACACTTGTTATTTTGAAAGATCCTACTGCTGGGTATAAAATTCCACGGGATTATTTTCCTGTCGGTACGCTAATAGTGGGCAGCAAGCGTGAGCACTCTGCTTCTGCTGGGAGAGCGCTGCACAGAGCAGTCACGTGGCTCCGTCCTGTACCTAGTTCTTCTTTTCTATAACTGCATTGAAGATTTTCTCTTCACACTGGTTTTGAGATCTTTAATTTTGACACATCTAGTCATGTTTCTTGTTCTTAGGGTTTGCTGAGCTTGTTGAGTTGGTTGGGAATCTATGGGCTTTCGGGTTTTGCTGTACTTGGAGATACTTTAGCCACTCTTTCTTTCCAATACGTTTTCTTCTCCCTCTTTTGGCTTTCTAGTTATAGCTCTTTAAGGTACTTGAAGTTTTCCAGAACCTGCTGGTTTTCTTTTTTAGATTACTTATGTTTAATTTGGGTTAGTTTCTACTGCTATATCCTAGAGTTCATTGAGTGTGTGTGTGTGTGTGTGTGTGTGTATAAGTGTATATGAGAGAAAGTACTTAGGCCTTGAACTCGGGACCTTGTGCTCTCACTTGGCTTTTTAGCCCAAGGCTGGCTCTCTACCACTTGGCCCTCAGCTCCTCTCCCAGCCTTTTTGGTGGTTAATTGGAGATAAGATAACTGTGGAGTTTGTCTACCTGAGCTGGCTTTGAACTGTGATTCTCAGATCTCAGCCTCCTGAGTAGTTAGGATTACAGGCGTGAGCACCACCATCTAGCTACCTCGCTGATCCTTATCAGATCTAAACTGCTATTCCTGTCCAGTCTAAATTTAATCTCAGACATTGTAGCTTTCATCTGTGGAAGTTCAAGCTGCATCTGTTTTATTTCATGTCTCTGCTTTATTTTTTTTTTGTAGCGCTGGGGAGTGAACTCAGGGCCTTTTACACACTAGATAATATCTCTACCACTGAGCCACACCTGCAGCCCAGGGTGGTGGGGGGTTCTGAGCAGCTTTTAAACATCTGGGGTGCAGCTCTCTGACCAGCTTAATGTCCTTACCGACATGCGCGTCCGTTCTGGGTCAGCGACAAGGGTTTGATCGTCCCCTCTCGCTCAGTCAGGCTGTCCTGCGTTTGCCCACCTGGCCATCTCACTGGGCTTGTGGCCTTGTCCGTCTTACCTCTTTGGGACTGGACGTTTTTGTGTGCCCGGAACTTGTCTTCAGCTTTGTCTTGAGGCTGAATTAAGCATCCGGGGAGAAGTTGGGTTCTTGGGCTTCTTGTTTTTGTGACTTGCGAGCACTGCCGGGGAGGTTTTCCTGAGTGCTCGTGTCTGTCCCCTGAGCTGTGCGGGCTCCTGGTGTGAGCGCACGCATTTTCTCCCCTTGTAAGAGCCAGGCATTGTGTCTCTAATCTGTGCAAATGGTTTTTCCCCCACCATGGGTAATCTCCCGTGTACCCGTCCACTTGCTGACTCGTGCAGGATGCTCTGGAGTTGTCTAGAGACGGCACGTGGCGAGGGCTCTTTTCCTGCTCACCGCCGTGAGCACCCTGCTCCCTCCAATCCCAGCCTGGCCTGCTCCGGGAGCAGCGGGCAGCGCGGCCCGCCTGGCTCTCCAGCCTGCCGAACCAGGCCTTTCGTCCGTCTGAATGCTTCATTTAAGCATGTTGTCCAGTTTGGGTTGCTTTCAGGGTAGAGCCTAAATCTCCACCTTGAGTAGAAACAAGTTCTTTTTTTCTGTGCCAGTCATGGGGCTTGAACTCAGGGCTCTGTCCTCTGTCCCGGAGCTTCTTTTGCTCAAGGCTTCTACCACTTAAGCCACGGTTCCACCTTCCAGTTTTTTTGGTAGTTAGTGGACATGAGAGTCTTCCAGGGGCTGGGAATATGGCCTAGTGGCAAGAGTGCTTGCCTCGAATATATGAAGCCCTACGTTTGATTCCCCAGCATCACATTTATAGAAAATGGCCAGAAGTGGCGCTGTGGCTCAAGTGGCAGAGTGCTAGCCTTGAGCAAAAAAGAAGCCAGGGACAGTGCTCAGGCCCTGAGTTAAAGGCCTAGGACTGGCAAAAAGTCTCCCAGACCTTGCCTGGGCTGGCTTCAAGCCACAATCCTCAGATCCCAGCCTCCTGAGTAACTAGGACTGCAGGCATGCTTTTTCAATTAGGAAGGAACCTCTTATTTTGCCACGCCACCTATTTAAGAAGTACACTCTGTCATCGGAATGAAGCAACTGGTAGCTGATGAGGAAGGACTGAGCAATAAAGAGCATCCAGCAATAGGCGAGTGCAGGCCCCGCTTCCCTGTGTTAGTGTGCGTGGTTGTCCTGCGTGGCAGTCTTTACAATCAGGTTGCTCGATTACCATTGATGCGCTAGGGGCTAGCACCTGCTAAGAGCAGGCAGGGATTCTGACGTTTTGTTTTGTTTTGCTGGTCCCAGGGTTTGAACTCTGGGGCCTGGGCCCTGTCCCTGAGTTCTTTTGCCCTAGGCTAGTGCTCTACTACTTGAGCCACTCCCAGCTTTTATTTGGTAGTTTATTGGAGATAAGAGTCTCACAGAGGCCAGGAGTTTGGCCTGGTGGTAGAGTGTTTGCCTAGCATGCACAAAGCACAGGGTTTGATTCCTTGGTACCACATACACAGAAAAAGCCAGAAATGGTGCTGGGCTTAAGTGGTAGAGTGCTAGCCTTGAACATAAAGAAGCCAGGTACAGTGCCCAGGCCCTAAATTCAAGCCCCAGGACTGGCAAAACAAAAACAAGAAGAAAAAAAGTCTCACAGACTAAACTGCCTGGGCTAGCTTTGAACCGTGATCTTCAGATTTCAGCCTCCTGAGTTGCTAGGATTATCGAGTAAGCCACTGGTGCCTGGCTAGGTATTCTGATTTTATTAATTGGTCCTTAAGCTAGGCACTGGAGGCTCACACCTGTAATCATAGCTACTCAGGGGGCTAAGATCTGAGGACCGTGGTTCAAAGCCTGCCCAGACAGGAAAAACCCATGAGACTTTTTATCTCCAATTAACCTAACCTAAAGAAGGAAGTGGCATTATAGCTCAAAGTGGTAGAATGCTAGCCTTGAGTGAACGAGCTAAGGGTCAGTGCCCAAGCCCTGAGGTCAAGCCCCATGACCAACAAAAAATAAATGTTTCCATGATTTATTTCATATAGTTAAAAATAATTTTTGGAGGGGAACTGAGAGAGAATTAGGGAACAGAAGACACTGTGTGAAAGGAAAAGTACCCATTATCTGGCTTATGTAATTGTAATCCCTCTGTACATTTCTACAAAAACAGTAAAGTAGATTAATTAAAAATAACATACGGGGTTGGAAGCATGGCTCGGGTAGTAAAGCACCAGCCAGTGAGTGAAAGTATCAGATACTGTTTGAGTCCCAGTCTCAGACAAAATAATAATAGTAATATTTGTATAATAGACTTTTAAGAGGAAAGCACTACGATAAGCCCCACTAATGCAGTAATAAATAGAGTTCACTTCCAGAGAAGAAGTGAATAAGGGTTGACTGTTGGAAAGAAGATCAGACTCACTGGACTCCCATCTTGTCTCCTATTCCTGCAGGGAGCAGAACGGAAAATCAGGGATGAAGAACGAAAGCAAAGTAAAAGAAAAGGCAAGTGTCCTGACCCAAGCTCCCGGGTGAATGCCTGTAAGTAGCCTGTCCAGCCGGCCTCAGGGGACCAGGGGGCTGAGTGCTGCCCCGCCCAGAGGTGGGCGGGGCAGGGCGGGGTGGGGCGGAGCCTGGAGGTTTCTTTGGTTTTCCCATGGGCAGGTGTTTTGGATGGTCAGTTCAGGTGGCTGCTTCCAGTCTTGAAAAACAGTGATGCATATTCCCTGAGCCGCCCAGCCCAGTCGGGCTCTATTTACAGAACCAATGACAGTGCCCCTAGAATTCAGGGTGTCTTAATTGCAGATGAGGGTCATTCCCAGAATCCTGAGGCTTCTGCTTGGGCATTTCTCCAAGAAAACTTTGCTTTTTAGTGTGTGAGGGTATCTCTCTGTCTCTGTCTCTCTCGTCTTGCTATGCAGCCCAGGCTGGTCTTGAACTTGTGGCCCTCCTGTATCTTGCAGGGATTACAGGTACCCACCACCACACCCGGCCTTGTCGCTTTAAAGAAAATGTGACCAATATTCATAATCACAAAATCCTGTGTTCAAAGGGCTACTGAGGAGAAAAGGGTTGTGCTGTAGTGTCTCATCTGTGGTTTGGTGCTTCTAGCATGTTCTGTGGACTGTCGGGCCCACAGCACATGGGTCAAAATCCTCCCACGGGCATCAGTGTGCTTCCTACACACGCCAAGCCCCTGCTGTGCGTGTCAGGCCAGCTGATGGGGAGGTAGACCCCATACTTAGTAGGTTAAACTCTAGGTATGCTTACTCCTTCTTCTCAGCTTTGGCCATAGGAGGTTTGAACTCAGGGCTTTGTACTTGCTAGGAAGAGACAGTAGCACTTCAGACACTTTTGCTTTATTTTAATAGTGTTTTGGGGGGGTGCAAGTCCTGGGGCTTGAACTCAGGACCTGAGCACTGTCCCTGGCTTCTTTTTGCTCAAGGCTAGCACTCTGCCACTTGAGCCACAGCGCCACTTCTGGCTGTTTTCTGTATATGTGGTGCTGGGGAATCGAATCTAGGGCTTCATGTATACGAGGCAAGCACTCTTGCCACCAGGCCATATTCTCAGCCCTGAGCATTTTTTTCAAGGCTAAGCCTTCTACTTCTTGAGCCTAACTCCTGTCTGGGCTGGCCTTGAACTTCAGTAGCTGAGATTTAGACTTATACTCTTAAGCTCAGTGTGGAGGCTCTTGATACATTCTGAAGTCAAATAGAGGCTAGTTAAGGTGGGATTGCTTCCAGATTGTATTCATACAATGACAAGTTTTAGCCTTTTACGTGAAAACTAAATGTTCTCTGTGTGTGTGTGTGTGTGTGTGTGTGTGTGTGTGTTTAAATGCCTTTGGCTATTGGTCTTTTTTTTTTTTTTTTTTTTTTTGCCAGTCCTGGGGCTTGGACTCAGGGCCTGAGCACTGTCTCTGGCTTCTTTTCTCTCAAGGCTAACACTCGACCACTTGAGCCACAGCACCACTTCTGGCCGTTTTCTACTATTGTTATGTTTTTTGTTGTTTGTTTGTTTTTTTTTGTTTTTGCCAGTCCTGGGCCTTGGACTCATGGCCTGAGCACTGTCCCTGGCTTCTTTTTGCTCAAGGCTAGCACTCTGCCACTTGAGCCACAGCGCCACTTCTGGCCATTTTCTATATATGTGGTGCTGGGGAATTGAACCTAGGGCTTCATGTATACGAGGCAAGAACTCTTTGCCACTAGGCCATATCCCCAGCTGGCCATTTTCTATATATGTGGTGCTGGGGAATCGAACCTAGGGCTTCATGTATAAGAGGCAAGCACTCTTGCCACTAGGCCACAATCCCAGCCCCTGGCTATTGGTCTTGACAAGATATTCAGCTGATTTTATTCTGAATGCATGCGTGATGTGAACTGTGCTTTTTCTTTTGATGCAGACCACATAACCTGAACCTTAGAGTGCCATTATTTCAATTTCTTCAACTTTGAAGAAAATGCTGTGCCTCCTTCCAGCCTTATGGATATAATCCGCTGATGTTGGCATCTTCATTGTTTTCCAGTTTCTGATGTCAAAGTGCCCCTGCTTCCCTCGCACAAACGAATGGACATCACGGTGTTCAAGCCCTTCCTTGATCTCGACACACAGCCTGTGCTCTTCATTCCTGACGTGCACTTTGCCAGCCTGCAGCGGGGCACCCACGTACGTAGCTGGCACCAGGGGGTGCAGGGCCCAACGCAGGCGTTCTCTAGCATTGTTCACGGCACATAGGAGCCACCTTCAGTGAGGTCGACCAGTTGGCCAGTTCTCTGGAACACTGGGTCATGGCAACCTGATTCCCCTGTAATAAACGTTAGGCATTGACTTGAAAATGTAGACCTGTCAGCATAATTCTATTTGTTTCTCTCATTAATTCATCCATTCATTGATCCATTCATGTCTTAGCTCATTTAAAGACTTCTAGAATAGCGTTGCAGTTTGGAATTTGAGTCTGTGCTCTTGTGAGCTTGAGTGATACCTGTATCAAATAGCCCTATAAAGAATATCTAGTGGTATGCTTCTATAAAAAACTAACTTAGGGTCTGACAAAATTAATACCAGGAAGCTGGAACATGTGTTGTTGTTTTTTTAAGAAAATGAAATTTTGTATGAATTTAAAAAATAACATCCCAAGGCTTTTTCTCATGGTTCCAGTGCTGAATTATCATCAACATCTTAGTAACTAATGCTGATTTTTTTCTTTAAGTCACAGTCTACTTTGTGCAAAAGCATACCAGAGACAGGAGCCCCAGTAGACTGGGACTTACTGAGCCCGATCCGATACCCAGGCCCCCAGCGGACAGAGTGGATGGAGTACCCAGCCAAGGCGCTGTCCGCAGGGAGGAGCTGTGGAAGGCAAGCCCGTCTCCGCGGGCTTTCTGGAAAGGACCAGTAGTAGTAAACACTTGAGGCTTTCTGACCATGGCGTCTCTGTGGTGCCCTTCTGGTGCCAATAAGCCGCACACAATACCCGAGTGAATGCGTTCAGCTTTGTTCCTCCAAATGTTTCATTTTCTCAGCAAGCTTCAACTAGATGTGGCTATTTTAGAAAAATTCAAGGTCATGTGAAATTATAGGCATTGGAAAATAAGACGACAGGAATTTGCATTTTTTTAAAAAAGCGGTTGATGTTAGATTGATCAAATTGAAAATGATTCCAATCTCGGGATTAAATTATAGTCTGACTCATTTTTAACCTATTTGAAAAGCACTCTGTATTTGTCCCCCTCTCCCTTAGGTTCTTTCTATTGCCTCAGAAGAATTGGAGGGTGAAGGGTAAGATTTTATTTTGTCTTTAATAAACCCAGTTTTATTTCGAAGTAATCTCAAACTTAGCAGAGCATTGCAGATACAGTGCAGGAAACTCCCTGTTTTCCTGAGGAGCCTCAGTGCCATCGTTCCTGAGTGGGGGGGGGGGGGTGGGGGGGGTGCGGGCTCCGCATCGCAGGCTCTCCACGCGGGCAGGCCGGGTCACCATTAGCCCCACGCAGTGTCCGCGCCCCAGCCCTGTGCCAGCTCGGAGCCACACAGGGTACTTGGTTGTCGTGGTTCTTTTTGTTGTTGTTGTTGTTTTGCCAGTCCCGGGCCTTGGACTCAGGGCCTGAGCACTGTCCCTGGCTTCTTTTTGCTCAAGGCTAGCACTCTACCACTTGAGCCACAGCGCCACTTCCGGCCTTTTCTGTGTATGTGGTGCTGAGGAATGGAACCCAGGGCCTCATGCATGCTAGGCAAGCACTCTACCACTAAGCTACGTTCCCAGCCCCGCCATCATGGGTCCCCTCTTGTAAAGGTCCCCTCTTGCTGGGCATCGGTGGCTCCTGCCCGTCATCCCGGCTTCTCAGGAGGCTGAGATCTGAGAGCTGCGGTTCCTGCCCAGGCAGGAACATCCATGAGACCCTCATTTCCAATAAACTCCCCCATAAAGCGAGAAATGAAGCCATAGCTCAAGTAGTAGAGTACCAGCCTTGAGCAACAGAAGCTCAAGGCCCAGTATGCCACAGAAAAGGGAAAGAAGAAAAGATCCCCGCTTTCCACAGCGTAAAATCTGTGATTCCCTAAAGCCAACCGTGCGGCCACTCTCCTTCCTCCATGCGCTTCTGTGGGAAGCTCTGCCCCGCCAGCCTGCCTTGGCATTTTCCTGTCCGCACTGGCTCTTGGGAAGCCCCTGTCAGGAGCCGGGCATGGTGGTGCTTGCTTGGAGGCTGTGGCAGGAGGATCGCCAGCGCGAGGCCAACCTCAGCTACGTCGTGAGTTCCAGGCCAGCGCAGGCTCCTGTAACAGTACCCTCTCTCGACAAATGAAACAAAACACGAGCGCATCCTTCGTGAGGCTGTGCGAGTTTTCCCGCCCCGTCCTCCTCTGCGTGTGCTTCTTGGGAAGCAGGCCTCTGTCCGTGAGCCGGCAGCCGGCTCTCGTGAAGCGGGATGGGGGGAGCCCGCAGGGTGTGCCGGGCACCCAGCTCGGCCACGAAGCGTGAGGAGCCCTGGCTCAGCCAGTGCCTGGCGCTGAGCTCGTGCGCAGAGCTGGGGGAGCCGGGCCCGCAGACTGGAAGTCATTTTGAGTTGAGAAGTTAGTGCCGATGCACTTAGAACTCTGCGTAGTTATTAACCGACGCTGACGTCGCACACCGGCTTCCGTCAACCACAGGTCTGCCTTGAAAAGAGGCCCGTACGGAGCAGAGGATGACTTCGCGGTCCCCCCTCCGGTGAAGCTGGGCCGGACAGAAGAACCAAAGAGAGGTGTGTTGGTCCCCATTCCTGTCGGGGGGGGGGCAGTCGGCAGTGAGTTCTGAGTCCACCCACCACGCAGATCGCACCGTCACACGGACACCTCCCCTGAGCACGGATGGGGGGGCTCGGGGAGGCGGGGCCAGGGGTTCCCACGCTTGCGTGAATTAACACACTCTCCCGTTCCTCCTTCTGCCCCTTGCTCTTGACCGGACCCAGTGTTGCTGTACGTGCGAAAGGAGTCGGAAGAAGTCTTTGATGCCCTGATGCTCAAGACCCCATCCCTGAAGGGCCTGATGGAGGCTGTGAGTAGATCCGCGCGGCAGTCCCCTTTCACGGGAAGACGAGGGCCAGCGGGGTGCGGCTCTTTTGCGCAGCCGCGTGCTTGTCTCTTGCCTCCCCGCCTCCTGAGCGCTAGAACCATAAGCCCGCTCCATCGTGCTGGGCCCAGGGGAACACTTTACCATCTAAGGTGTTTTTGTTCATTTGGGGGGCTTGAACTCAGGGCCTGGACACTGTCTGTCCCTTAGCTTTCTCACTCAAGGCTGAGCCCCACTTCCACCTCTGGTTTTTTGATGGTTCTTTAGAGATAAGGGTCTCACGGACTTTCCTGCCCAGGCTGGCTTTGAACAGTGATTCTCAAATCTCAGCCCCCTGAGTAGCTAGGATTCCAGGCGTGAGCCTCCAAGGCATGTTCTGTGTACGCCTGTAATGCACCCCGCATCTCCTCCGCCTCGGGCCGGCTCCGGTCTCCCCCAGCTCTGTCCTGCCCACCAGGGCTCTCCCGGAGTTGATGGGTTGTGTCATAGTCTACTGAACTGAGTAAATCCGTGCTGGCCTATGAAATAGTTTAATCTTTCAGTTCTTGGCTAACGAGAAAATGCCACATAGCAAATCATTTAGAAGCTAACCACAGTTATTTTTCACCAAGCCAAGTGGAAAAGTTTCTTACACAAAACAGTGGCTCACGTGATGTAACGGCGATGCTGTAATTACGAGGAGACCGAGGCAGGAAGCTCACAGGCCTCGGCCAGCCAGCACCACGTAGCAAGACCAACGCAGACAGAAAACAGAAAACGCAGCAGCCGCGAGTCTGCCCTCTGTGCCCGGTCTTTGCTGCCCTGTGGGAGGCCTTGCCCAGAGCGTGTTTGAGACACAGAGCATGTTATCAGTGATGGTGGCGTTGCTCACAGAAGCTGGCAAAGGCTGCAGTCAGCTGAGCCTCACGCCCCTGGGCAGTGTCAGGAGACAGGCACAGAGCAGGGCAGTTCCTGTGCTGGCTTTGCCCTGCCTAAAAGCGGACGTCGGCACCCGTCATGTTTGCCAGCGTCCGGCCCCTGCCGACCGTAGAAACCTTTGGGGTCAGCTCCGCTGATGGCTGCATTGTGTTCAACTTGCCGGACAAATTGTGATCAGGGCCTGAGTGACACAGTGCCAAGACAATAAAAGAAGCAGAGTCACTGTGAGCTGGGCACCGGGGGCTCTCACCTCTAATCCTAGGCGCTCAGGAGGCTCAGATCCGAAGACTGCAGTTCAAAGGCAGCCTGGGTAGGAAAGTTCATGAGACTCTCTATCTGCGATTAACCACCAAAACACTGGAAGCAGAGCTGTGGCCCCGGTGGTAGAGCACCATCCTTGAGCAAAAGTACTTAAGGAACCAGCACCCAGGCCCTGGGTTCAAGCTCAGTACTAGCTCAGAAAAGAATTAGTGACACCACTCCTGCCGTGTGGCAGAGACTGCTTCATTGCAGCCCAGACCTGCGCCTGGCGAGGCGGGCATCTGGCCTGATGTGAAAAGCCCCTGCTCGTTTTATTTCTACACATCTGCCTCTAGAGCGAGGCCTTTCTATGTTGGGCCAGGGTGCTGGTGACTACATGGCACACGTCACTGCGCTTGTCAGAACACAAGGAGTGAGCTTGGGCTTGAGTGAGAGTGCTGCAGCATGGGCTCGCTGGGACACGGTGCTGGGCGTGGACAGGAAGGGGGCGTGCACAGGAGGGGGCGTGGACAGGAGGGGGCGTGGACAGGAGGGGCGTGCACAGGAGGGGGTGGACAGAAGGGGGCGTGGACAGGAGGGGGCGTGGACAGGAGGGTAGTATAATCTGCTCATTTTCCCATAAACCTCAAATCGCACTGTGAAGATAGAGAGGGGGTGTGTGTGTGTGTGTGTGTGTGTGTGTGTGTGTGTGTGTGTGTGTTTCTGGGGATTAAGCTCAGGGCCTGGGCACTATCCCTTAGCTTTTTTACTCAAGGCTAGCACTCTACCACTTGAACCACAGCTCCACTGATAGAGCCTTTTGATTTAAAAAAACAAAACCATAGGGCTGGGAATGTGGCCTAGTTGGTAGAGTGCTTGCCAAGCACGCATGAAGCCCTGGGTTCGATTCCTCAGTACCACATAAACAGAAAAAGCCAAAAGTGACCCTGTGGCTTAAGAGGTAGAGTGCTAGACTTGAGCAAAAAGAAGCCAGGGACAGTGCTCAGGCCCTGAGTTCAAGCCCCAGGACTGACAAAAAAAAAAAAAAACTAACCAGATAATCTGCTCACTTTGTCCTCATTCTAGACATTGTGTGTGTGAATGTATGTGTGCACGCCTGTCCTGGAACTTGAACTCAGGCACTGAACATTGTCCCTGGGCTTTTTTGCTCAAGGCTAGCACCACCATTTGAGGCACAGCGCCACCTCTAGCTTCTTCGGAGGTTAACTGGAGATGAGAGCCTGGGACTCTCCTGCCTGGGCTGGCTTGAACTGTGATCCTCAGATCTCAGCCTCCTGAGTGGCGAGGATGGCAGGGGTGAGCCACTGGCTCAACTCCCTTCCAAGGTGGTGATCACCCCCTCCTCCACCACATGGCCTGTGTCTTTCCCGTCTTCGTACATGTGGAGGACTTGAGGCGGCGTGATCATGAGTTTGAGCCCAGCCTGGGCTCCATAGTAAGATCGTGCCTCAGGAGGAAGAAAGGAGGGAGGGAGGGAGGGAGGGAGCAAGGGAGGGAGGGAGGGAGGGAGGGAGGGAGGGAGCGAGGGAGGGGAGGGAGGGAGCTCTGTATGTTTGTATGTGTGCCATTGTTCGTTTCTTTAAGTGTGAAGACTGCTCTTTGTAATTATTTTTCTCCATTCCTTTAAGATCTCAGACAAATACGATGTGCCCCATGACAAGATTGGGAAAATATTCAAGAAGTGCAAAAAAGGGTGAGCAGTGGTGCTTTCTGTGCGCTCTGGACGCGGCCCGTGCGGTTCCCGTTCCCATTCCCTTCCCCGAGGCGCAGGCCACGGCGAGCCTTCCTCCCCACCCTCTCGCTGGGAACGCGCTGCCTTCCAAGCTCGTCTTGCTAGATGGTTTGGGGGTTTTCTTCCAAGTACAATTCATGCTTGCTCTTCCCATGCATGGCTGCTTGAAGAGGCTCCAGAAGCTGGGCGCGTGGGAAGATTCACGAAGGACATCGAAACCAGCACCCCGCTCAGACTGGGCCGGGGCTGGACTGGGCTGGGCTGGGCCGGGGCTGGGCTGGGCTGGGCCGGGCCGGGGCTGGGCTGGACTGGGCCGGGCCGGGCTGGGCTGGGCTGGGCTGGGCTAGGCTGAGCTGGGCTGGGCTGGGCGCCTCACCTGCTGCTTCGTCTCATTTTCCCACCGCGTTTCAGAGCTCTGTGACTCAGGACGCCCGGGAGGCCTGTCCTAGCCCACCGAGGCCGCCTAGCTTGCCACGGTGCAAGCCAGCTTTGCCTGGCTCCAAAGCCTTTGTCCTTTCCACTCGAGCATGCTCCCCTGCGCTGTGTTCTCTAGCTAGAGAACATCACCTCTGTGCTAGGAATGAGTATTTCTTGTTTCTCTTCTGTTCTGTTTGTCTTACGTGTCTGTGCTATTTGGCATGAGTTCGCAACAGTATAGCATAGGGACTTTTTGGCTTAATCTCAGCCAAGTCCTAATTGCAGCTCTGGGTTTGTGGGCGGAGCGTGAGGCTGAGGTGGTCCCGGCGTGGAGGATGCCGTCAGACAGGGCCACCGGTCAGGGGCGTGGCTTCAGGCCTGGTGAGGGGATTTATCGATAAAGCTTTCCAAAGCTGCATGGTGAACGCTCTGTAGGCTTCCGGGGGATTTTTACTGGGTACCATTTACTGAATGGTTACTCCATGCTGGAGAAACGAGACGGAATTTTCCACCTGCTATGTTCACCCTGGTGTAGGGCTGTCACCCGTCCTCTCCTCCCCGGTGTTGTCGGCCTTTGGAACTTGGCCCGCCGGTGAGTAGGGCCCCAGCCAGTCAATGTGTCACCTCGTGTCTCGTTCCAGGATCCTGGTGAACATGGATGACAACATTGTGAAGCATTACTCCAATGAAGACACCTTCCAGCTGCAGATCGAGGAGGCGGCGGGCTCGTACAAGCTCACGCTCACGGAGATCTGAGGCCTGCGCCTGCGCAGCCCCGCGGGGGGCTATGGGGTCCCCTGGACCCGGCAGTGCACTGGGCCAGCAGAGGCCCCCACGCCCCCGGCAGGCCGTGGCGTGGCGTGGCGGGGAGGAAGTCCCTTGGCCTTGAAGACGGAGCCGAGTGAACGTGTCCCCCTGGTGGCCTTTGGACGACAGAGAGATCCATAGACGATTGTGCGTGAATTTCTAATATATTTAGGAAATGAAAAGTGAAAACGCTTATCCCAGGACTTGATTGGCTCTGGGAAGCTTTATGCTGTGGGCTGTGTTGTGTATAACACTGTGGGCCAGCCGCCTGGTCTCTCCCAGCGGGATGGGGAGGGCACGAGGCCTGGCTTTGGGGGCTCCGGGCTCCTCGGCCCCACTTTAACTCTGACTGCCTCGGGAAGTGGGCACAGCCCCTAAGGGCAGGACAGGGGCCAGGCTCCCCCGCCACTTCTCACCCGACCATGTTTACTAAGCGGCCTGTGACTGGAACCTTCCTTTGCAACTCCCTTGGATATCTCGGCTGCCTTCCTTATGAAGAACATGACTGGGTCATAGTGTGAAATGAGACAAAGCTGCATTGTATATAAGTGCAATATCTTTTTGAAGGTCTGTGTCTGTAAATGTGTATATATGTGTCTGATACAAATATATAATATATAAATGCGGTGTCTGTGTACCGAACGCGAGGTATACATGAGCTTTCCCTGGAAGACTCCCTAGAGACAGAGTTAAGTTATTTCTGGTAATGCGGCTCAAGCAGATACCATACTGTATTTTACAGTACTGTGTTTTCTCCCTTGCGGAACTGTCCCCTAGCCTAGCAAGGCCTCAGATGACAGGGTGTCTCCTCTGAGTGCTGTCACGTGTCTGTTCTGTTTGAAAGAAGGATGTGCCAGGCGCTGGCTCACGCCGAGAATCCTAACAACTCAGGAGGCTGAGTTCTGAGGATCACAGCTCAAAGCCAGCCAGGGCAGGAAAGTCTGTGCAACACCAAAAGGCCAGAAGTAGAGCTAGGACTCAAGTGGCTGAGTGCTAACCTTGAGCAAGAAAGCTCAGGGACAGAACCCAGGCCCCGAGTTCAAGCCCCAGGACTGGCACAAAAGAAAAAGGAAGGACAGACTGCGGAGGCCGGCAGTGCCATCCAGCGGCCACGGTGCCCACCCGCGCTGGCATTCCCCGTGGGTGTCTTCCTCCTCTACTTCACTGCGTGTCAGAGCTTCCGGGCTTGGATCGCCCTCGGGCACGTTAGCCATTCTCGAAAGCATTTATGAATTTGCGATACCACTGTGGCAGGGGACTGTTTTGTATACATGTTTAAATATATGAAAATACTTAATGGTAATTTTACAAAAGATATACTGTAACAAATAAAATCACGGGTATCTTTAGGTTTAGGGAACTAGAATAGGCCATCTGTTTAGGCAGGATCGCTAGTTATATTCTTAGGTTAAAATACTCCAATGAAGTATGTGAACTAGATTGCTGGTTTTCTAAGCTATCCTGGGACACGGGTCATATAACGATATTTTATGTTTTGTGTTACAGAATTGATTTTTTTTGTCTTGCTGGTTTTCAATTGTATCATTGAAGATGTATTTTAAACCAAAGGGATTAAATTTTATATGTCTATTTCCTAATATGTCACTTCCTCTCATTCAGCGGGCTGACTTGGTTGTTTCCAGGCCGTCTCGCTGCTGGCCCGGGCTGGCCTCAGTCTCCCCAGCGCCCGGGCTGGCCTCAGTCTCCCCAGCGCCCGGGCTGGCCTCAGTCTCCCGAGCGCCCGGGCTGGCCTCAGTCTCCCCAGCGCCCGGGCTGGCCTCAGTCTCCCCAGCGCCCGGGCTGGCCTCAGTCTCCCCAGCGCCAGGTTTGCAGGTGCGCTGCACCACACCAGCTGACTCTTCCATTGGTCAGTCAAACAGCACTGGAGAGCTTAAAATATTAGAGGCAAAACACACTCTCTCCTTGTTTCCTAGGCTAATTTTTCCTTACAGCTGTCCAGAATGAGCCAAGGAATTGATCAGCAAAAGCCTCCTTACTAACTCTGCACTTCTTACCAAAAGCTAACCGCTGAAGATGAAGATAAACAGTGCTGAAAACCCTACTGCTTTCAGCTTTTAAAAGCCTAACAGAGCTTGATACTAGTGGCTCCCACCTCTAATCCTAGCTGCTGAGGAGGCTGAGATCTGAGGATTGCAATTCAAGGCCAGCCTGGGGAGGAAAGTCTGTGAGACTCTTTATTTCCAGTTTGCCACCAGGAAACCAGAAGTGGAGCTGTGGCTCCTCGTGGTAGAGCACTAACTTTGAGTGAAGGAGCTCAGGGGCAGCACTCAGGCCCCGAGTTCAAGCCCCTAACCACCCTCCCCCCCCCCCCAAAGAAAAGCCTAACAAAATATTTAGTTTTAAAATCACTAGGTTTTAAGTCACTAGAATTTCTAAGGTAGCTGTCCTGAGCATACTGAGGTAATCCAGGCCCTAGATGTAATCAGAAGACATCAAAATGCGCGTGCGCGCACGCTCGCACACGTGAGCATGTATTGACTGGGGCTTGAACTCAGGGCCTTGTGCCCTTGTTCAGGTTTTGTTTTTTTGCATGTCTAGGGGCTTGGGCGCCGTTTCTGAGCTTCTTTTGCTCACGGCTAGCACTTGGCCACTTGAGCCACAGCACTACATCGAGCTTTTTCTGAGAGTCTCAAGGACTTCCTGCCCGGGCTGGCTTCAAACTGGGACCTTCAGATCTCAGCCTCCTGAGTAGCCAGGATTACAGGCGTGAGCCTCCACTGCCTGGCTTATTTAGCCTTTATTTGCTCAAAGCTGGTGTTCTACACTGGAGCCACCGCTCCATTTCCAGATTTTTGCTGATTGACTGGTGATAAGGGTCTCTTGTCTACCCAGGCTGGATTCAAACCAAGATCCTCAGCTCTCGGCCACCTGAGTAGCTAGGATTTACAGGTATGTCACTGTATTTTTACTGAACACATCCAATTAATGACTCACTTGGCTGCAAGATTTCCTGTGCCGTTTTCCTTCCGGTCCATGGGCTGCCGGTCCCCGCTCTGTGTGCGGCTCGGGCTCCATCACTAGTGGCTCTGCCATCTTGTCACAGGAGCCAGAGGCTGGTGACGGCTGCTCTGTGGGATCTAGGCCCCGTGGCTTTGCCCTGAGGACAGTGACCTCCCCTGGAGCCAAGACTGAGTTAGGAAGTTCCCCCACCCCCACCAGGGAGGCCGTGTGCCGTCCAGTCTTCCAGGGCTCTAATTAGAACAAGAGCTTTGCCCTTCCTGAGCTGGGACGGCCATCTCTTCCTGCCCTCAGACCCCCAGACTCCTGGTTCTCAGCCCCTCCAGCCCTGACCAAAGCGCACGGCCTTGGCTCTGACCCCCCTCACCCCCATGTCCCCAGCACGGGCCTCGGGTCTTCGGAGTAAACAGCCGGCATGGCCGCACTTCCCTGCCTCCGTAGCTGAATGCGGTTTGCAGGAGCGGCCTCTCCTTATACACATAGTGTACGTGTGTACACTAAGTGTGTGCTGTATGTACACGGGTGCGTGTGTAACGTGATTGTGGTAGACCCCTGGTATCCACAGCACGGGGTTCCCAGGAGATCCCTGGTGCGGGGAACAGCGCATGGCCGGGAAGCAGAGCCGGCGCGCTAGTCAGTGAGCCTGTTACACATGGAAACAAGCAGGAGCGATGCACGCCTTCACGCCATGGGATTCCACACGTGGTATAATTAACGAAGCATTTGTTAGTACTCTTCCTACTCGGTTTTCTCTGGAGCACCCCAGCTAGTCACCCCAGGTGAGAGGACGCTCTTTCGGGGTGAGTGGGCTCCCTCCTGGCCCCCGTACTGGACAGTGCCTGGGGGTCCCGGCCCCTAAGCGGGGAGCTCACTGGGTAGCCGCCTGCCTGGAGGTGGCCCAAGCGGGGTCCCCACGTCCCAACGCCCGACAGACCCCATGACCGCTGGCCTCCCTCCTGCCCGTCCGTGTAGACAGCAGCGGGGTGCGAGCCCGCCCCGGGCCGCGGCTTTGTCTCTGTTTGCAGGCGCGCCGGCCGCGGGTGCCTGGCCATCTGGCCGGCAGCCACCTCGCTCCGCGGCCGCCTTCCCCCCACTTGCGGCCCGGCCTCCAGGGGACCCCAGGCCTCTGAAGGTCGTGGGAGTCACGTGCTGCGGGCACGGGGCCCTGGGCTCCGCTCTGTCCCGCGTCTGGGCTGACCCCGCAGAGAGCAGGGCCCCTGCTGGCCTGGAAGCCTCCCACCCCACCCCCCGCCCCCCGGGTTGGGAAGGGTGCTGGCCCTGGTGCCCTCAGGCTGAGGGACGGCGCTGCTGGCCTGTGGCCTTGGCCCGGTCTCCATCAGACGACTCCCAACCGAGACTCCGACCTCCGCCCCCCGCTGGTGCCCCCACCACCATCGCCGCCCCCCCCATGTCCATCCCCTGCAGGGGTATGGGGGGCCTCCTTGCCACGCCCCGTGTTAGGAGGAGGAGGACTGCGTGCTGGGCCACAGCCGGTTCACAGCCTCCGCGTGAGCTGTGGGAGCGACAGGGAGCCGCAGCTCAAGCCAGCAGGGGCGCGGGGCACGCAGAGGCCCAGCCACAGTCCCGGCGCCCCCTCCACCCCCCCCCCCGCCTCTGCCTCCCCTGGGCGCCCTGCAGGCCACGGCTGAGAGGGCGGGGGCTCCCCGCAAGAACCCACACACGAGCGGGCGCCTCCCGAGCCGGGGAGGGGCGCCGAGGGCGGTTAGAGGACGGCTGAAGCTGGGGGGGGGGGAGGGGGGTGACACTGCCCTGTGTGCCCCGTTAACACAGCCGGCCTTGGGGCTCTGCAGCTCACACTTGCTGCCAGGCGTGCAGCCACACTTGCTGCCGGGCGTCTGCAGCTCACACTTGCTACCAGGCATCTGCAGCTCACACTTGCTGCTGGGCGTGCAGCTCACTTGCTGTGGAGGTGTCTGCAGCTCACACTTGCTGCCGGGCGTGCAGCTCACTTGCTGTGGCTCACACTTGCTGTGTCTGCAGCTCACACTTGCTGCCGGGCGTGCAGCTCACACTTGCTGCCGGGCGTGCAGCTCACTTGCTGTCTGCAGCTCACACTTGCTGCCGGGCGTCTGCAGCTCACACTTGCTGCCGGGCGTCTGCAGCTCACACTTGCTGCCGGGCGTGCAGCTGGCCGGAGCGAAGGGCACGATGAGGACTTTGGTGCGGGGCACTGGAGGCCGCTTTGAGCCGTGGAGGAAGGGGCTGAGTGCGGGCAGCACAGACAGGAGGCGGCGGGGGGAGGGGGCGAGGAGGGGGCCGGGGCCAGGGTCAGGGCCAGGGACAGCGGAGACCAAGGACTGGCCAGCATGGCAGCGAAAAGGCAGCTTTGGAGAGTGGTTTTCCCCTGGGACAACGCTCCTGTGACCTTCAGCCTCTCCCCAGAGGCTGCTGACCTCCGGCTGCCGGCTCCACGGCCTCCCCCAGGCCCCGGCCCAGGACTGCCCCCCCCAGGGCGAGGCCCCGCCCAGGAATTCACCCCCAGGGCGAGGACGGGACCAGGACTGCTCCCCCCGCCCCCCCAGGGCAAGGACAGCCAGGCCAGCTCGGGCTGGGAGGGGGCAGCAGGAGCTTCTCATTTCCAGGAAGACCCAACCAGCATGCTCAGGAGATAAGGCCTCGGCCGCAGCCCCCTCCCGCCGCTGGGGGGCGGAGGGAGGAACAGGAAGGGGGGGAGGCCCAGCACCTCCACTGTCTGACCCCGCGCCCACAGGGCAGGGACGGAGGCTCCAGCACCTGGGGCCGGGAAGCTGCTCGAGCACACGGCAGCCTGCACAGGGCACGGACCGTGTGTGCGCGCGCGTGTGATGGACATGTAGTGCATGTGTGCATACGCGCTGCACCTGCAGTCTGTGTGTGATGTATGTGTAGTATAGGTGTGTGGTATGCGTGTAGTACACATGTACGTGCGGGATATGTAGTATGGTGTGCATGTGGCATGTGTAGCGGACGTGTGTGATATACATTGTGTGTGATAAATGTTCGATGAGTGTGATGTACGTGTAACGTGTAATATACACGCAATGTGCACGCGTGTGACGTGCATGCGGTACATGTGCGCAGGTGTAACATATGGTGTGTACATGTGCTGTGTAATGTCATGTGATGAGTATGCAGCGTGTATGTGTGTGATATGTGTGTAGTGTACTGTGATGTACGTGTGTGTGATGTGCGTGTGTGTGGACTGGCAAAAAAAAAAAAATAGCACTAGCTACTCAGGAGGCTGAGATCAGAGGACCATGGTTCAAAGCCAGACCGGGCCAACAACAACAACAAGCCCATGAGACTCTTATTCCCAATTAACCTACAAAGAGCCAGAAATCGAGCTGCAGCTCAAGCCCCGGTACCAGCGCACAGCAGAGAGGAGAAGAGGCTGAAGGTGTGATTCAAATGGGGGAGCCCCTGCCTAGCAAGCAGGGGGCCCTGAGTTCAAACCTCAGTACACCAGGCAGAAGGAAAAGGAGGGAAGGAAGGAAGGGAGGGAGGGAGGGAAGGAGGAAGGGAAGGGAGGGAAGGGAAGGAGGGAAGGAAGGAAGGAGGGAGGGAGGGAGGGAGGGAAAGAAGGAAGGAAGGAAGGAAGGGAAGGGAAGGAGGGAAGGAAGGAAGGAGTGAGGGAGGGAAAGAAGGAAGGAAGGAAGGAAGGAAAGAAGGCAAATGCCCCACTACCACCCCTACGCCAGGCCTCTGGTGTGTGAATTCAGGATGTGGACAAGCAGTTGGCTGGTCCAGCCTTCCCGCCTCAAGTCTGCACCATGCACACACCACAAGCAACCTAGGGTGATTCTCATGGTGGGGTGGCTTTGGCTCTGGCTCCCACCCTGAGTTCCTGCAGGGCAGGCAGAAGGAGGGGCGGTGAAGGCAGTGAGCCCTGCTGGGCACTCACAGGGAGACCCTGCCCCCCGCCCCCCGCATGCCGGGGGACCTAGCACAGCTCCTCAGGCGGCTCTTTTCCTGAGCTCACCTGGCTGCGGAGGAGCGCGTCCAGCCCGCGGTAGCCCCTCCGAGGCCGGGCCCCTCTGCGGCCTGGGCTGCGGAGCCGGGCAGGATGCAGGAGAACAGGCAGGAAATGGCGATCATAGCAGGTGGGCTGAGCACGCGGCTGGCCCCTCATGGGGATGCCGAGGCCGGCACTGCGTGGAGGCTGGCATCGGGGCCTCACGGGGAAGATGGGGGGCTCCTGGGCAGAGGGAAGCAGCTGCCACAGCTGACCATCAGTCTTCTGGTGCCAACAAAGCCCGTGGCAGAAGGGCTGGCTGGCCGAGGGCACGCGCTGAGCGGGGCATTGCCTTCCGGTGGTTAAACTCCCTGCTGGGTCGGGAGGCTGAGCGGCTTGAGGCCAGCCCTCCCCGAGGCTGTGTGACTCACGGGGACAGTGCCACAAGAGCAGAGACCTGTGTGACTCACGGGGACAGTGCCACAGGAGCAGAGACCTGGCCCTGGAGCGGGCAGCCCAGCAGATTTCTGCTCAGGCCCCCTGCAAGGACACCCACAAAGTCCCCCATGTAATGCTCTCCCCCTCCCCCAACTCTGCCCAGCCTGGGGCTCCCTCCGCGGCTGGCCCTGCCACCCTGGCTGGGCTGCCACCAGCCCGGCACTGGGTCACTGGGGAAGCCGGGATGGCAGCAGGCCCAGTGGCCGCGGGCTCCTTCCAGGTCAGGAGGTGGTTTGCGTTGCTGGCCAAGGCCCTGCCCTGGGCTGCGTGTGGGACAGTGGTCCGGGGGCGTCTCCTCTGAAGGGTGGCGGGGTGGCGGGGCAGCGTGGGCCAGGGCACGGGGAGGGGTCTGGAGGCCGAACTGCCGGCCCTTGCCGCGAGATGGGCACCGGGTGCTTTCTCCCCCTGGGCCTCCATCTTCCTCTCCGCTCCTCCCTCGCTCGCTCCCGTTTGCGTGCTGATCCCTGAGCCGGAGACCAGCAGGGTGTCAACAACTCTGGGAATATGTTAGAGATGCAGACTGTCTAAGCCTTGCCCGAAAGCTGGGTCCCCAGCCTGGGCCCCGACGCTGGAGCGGGTCCTCGGGCTCCTTCTGAGCTCTCCTTGATGTGCTGTGCCAAGTGAGGAAAGGCGAAGGCGGAGCAGATGGTGTCACGCGCAGCAAAAGCTCACCTCCTTTCCTTGGCTGGCTGCGGGCTACCTGTCCCTCAACGCTCGGCTCAGATGTCCATCCCAGGCCAGCAGGAGTAGGGAGGTCCCTCTGCTGCCCGGGCCGGTGTGGCCCTTGCTGGGTGGGACTTCCTGTTGCCCATGGGCACTCTCAGGCAGAGAAGGGGTCTTGTCCTCCCAGGGGCCCGTCCCCCCAAGCAAGCGGGACCGTGGCTGGCTGTGGCCGAGGACGGGACACACAGGGTTTGGGGCACGGCAGGGGGAGCGTCCGCGCTGGGCCTGCTCGCCGGTGCTCTTCACAGCCCCACGGCTGAGTCCCAGGCTGGAGATGCCAGGTCCATCGCTCACTAGCTGGCGAAGACCACGGTCGCTTCACCCTCGGCCCAGCTCCTTCCTCTATAAATCGAGGCCAAAGCTGGCATCCAGCACGAGGCAGAGCCACCGTGGTACGTGACATGCCGCTCCCCGCACTCCAGATCAGGCCTCCTTGTGATCTCTCCCCTGGGCCGAGTGCAGTCAATGAGTGGATTGTCCATGATTGCACAAGCCTCCACCACCACGGCCATGAACCCCTCTGGTGCTCATCCCCAGGGACCCCGGGGAGGGCTACACAGTCCCATACAGCGACGGGCCACGAGACCCATCAACCCCTTTGTTGGTCAATCACTCACCAGGCCTAGCCAACCAGATACACCACCAAGCACCTCATCAGCCCATGGCGTGTTGCCGTCCTTGTGCTCACCCAGAGGGAGGGAAGGGGGGCGGGAAGAAGGGGTGGAGCCAGGCCAGTGCCCGCTGCTGAGCCCCCTCTCTACCTCTCCCTGATCAATGCCAGCCTGGCAGGCAGGTGGGGGCAGGGGACAGCTTTGCCCCTTGCCAGCCCCTCAGCTGCTGGGCTCTGGTCCAAGGCTGCATTACTGAAGAGGTGTGAAGGCAGTTAACTCATCTATAAACATTGCTACTGTTACTTTGAATATTTTCCTCTCTTTCTACTCAAAAACTCCCTGGCTGCGGGAACCAGGGGTGGCCCGAGCCCTGTCTCTCATCTGCACCGCGCTGGGCCCGATCAGAGCTCTGCAAACGTGGGCTGGGCGGGGGGGGGGGGGGGGGGAGGGGGGTCCCATTAGTGTGCTGCAGACAGGACACACACACGTGTGCACACACACCATGAGTCCTGCTTTCCAAGGACGTCGAGCTCTGTGAACGCAATGCACACCCTGAGCCGCGCCCGTGATGATTACCAGTACCGAGGGGAAGGAAGGCTGCCCTGCGCCCGGGCCCGCGGTCACCCCAGCCCGAGGACTCCCCACCTGCCCGGGAAGAACTGGGCCGTCTCAGGCCCCCCTCGGCTTCCCAGGGCGCCCGGAGATGCCCGGGCAGGGGCGTCCGGGGACGACACTGAACACAGAGGCTCCGGATCGGCAGGAATGGGGACGGGGGGGGGGGGGGAGGGGGATGGAAACAGCAGGGTCATCCAGACCCCGCCAGCTTGCAGACGCCTCCCGGGAGCGGGGTGCGCTGCTCCTAGACGTAACAAAGCAGAGCTGAGCCCCCCCCCACCCCTCCCAGGGGCGTCCTCCCCGGGACCGGCGGGCCGCCCGCCCCGGCGCGCGCCAGCCGCGCCCCCAGCTCCGCCGCGCCGCCGCGCCGCCGGGACCTTTCCCCTACTTTCCAGGCCTCAGGCCCCGCCCCCTGCCCCGACCAAAACACGTGCCGCCTCTCGCTCGGCCTGATCACGCCGCGGCCAGGCTCCGATCACGCGGCCCCCCTCGGCGCCCATTGGCCGGCGGCGCCCGAGGCGAGCGCGGATTGGCTGGGGGCGGCAGGCCCGCCCCCTCCAGGGCGCGGTGTATTTTGGTTTGCCCGCGTGGCCCCGCCCCCGGCCGCTCCCTCCGCGGCGCCCCGCCCGCCGCCGCCGCTGCCGCCGCGAGGGCCGCGCCGGGGCTGAGCCGCGCGGGCGGGCGGGCGGAGGCGCACGCCGGCCGCTGGAGCTCCGGTCGCCGCGCAGCCCGCGTGCGGCTGCCGCCGTGCGCCGAGCCAGCTCCCGCCGCTTTGTGGTCTGCAGGCCGCCGGCACCATGCATGCTGCGCCCGGGTCCGCGGGCCCCGGCGACGCGCGCGCGGTGAGTGGCGCCCGGGCGGGCGCGGGTGTGGGCTCGCGTCTGAGTGAGGGGCGAGGCTGCGGACGTGCGGGGCCGGAGCGCGGGCGGGGGGCGTGCGCGGGCCCTCGCGGCGCGGCCCGGGCGGGGTCCGCAGCTGCGCGGGGCGGCGGCGGCGGCGCGGGGTCCGCCGCGCCGGGCGGGGAGGGGGCGTGCCCCCCGCCGCCGCCCGCTCAGCTTTGTCTCGAGGCCCTCGGCTGCCCCGCCCGCCCGGCGCGGGGCTATTTCCAGCCATGACGTCACCCGGGCCCTGTGTGGAGGGCGGCCGTTGGGGGGGCGCGGCTGGCGGGAACGCGCCACGCGGGGGGCGGGGCCGCGGTGGGGGCGGGGCCTGGGCCGGAGGCGGGGCCCGGCACGCGGGGCGCCTGGCGGGAACGCGGCCTGCCCTAGGCCTGGGCCCCCCCCCTACCTGTTGGGATCTGGCCGCTGCAGCGCCGGCCGATGCCCTCGTCTTGGCGCGAGGTGATTTGTCGTCTGAGGCGATGTTGGGAGAGACCCGTTCCAGTTCCAGCACCTGCACGGGGGGGGGGGGGGGGGGGGCGGGCCACCTTTGACCTCAGGGCGGGTTCTGTGAAGCCCGGCTCCTGGAGAGAAGTTGAGGTGGAGCACCGGTTGCAAAGGCGGCCTCCTTACCTGCTGGCTGGGAGGGGAACCTTGCCGACCCAGCTTACTGGGTGGAAGAGATCAGCCCCACCCCTCCCCACTGGGGGCACGTGAGAAGGAAGGGTGCCTTCGTACCCCCTGCTTCCAGCAGTGACTCTGACTGCATGGTTCTGAATTTGCTGAGGAAACAGCATTACTTGCATTGGAGCCCGGAAAGCTAGTCCATTCCGGGGGAGAAAATTGAGCCTGGGGTAAGGGGTGAGTGCCATCTGTAAAATTGCTTCTGCAGCTGAGCTCCAGTGGCTCACATCTGTAACCCTAACTACTCAGGAGGCTGAGAGCTGAGGATCGTGGCTCAAAGCCAGCCCAGGCAGGAAAATCTGGGAGACTCTTATCCCCAATTAATTACCGAGCCAAGCTGGAAGTGAGTGGAGCAGTGCCTCAAGTGGTAGAGGGCTAGCTCAGCACTCAAACCCTGAGTTCAAGCCCAAGCCGTGGGACCAGCATTTAAAAAAAAAAAAAGTTCCTGAGACACTACTCTGATGGCTTTACCAATGCAACCTCTTCAAAGTGTGTCACTCACCAGCAGACTTAGCCCCGTTTTCCCCCGTGACACACCTTCCTACCAGCCCTTTTGACTTACTATATCCTCCGGAGATAGCCTTAAGAATCATTTACCCAAGAAAAACAAAAACTTAGTCTTTAAGAATCGAAGTTTTCACCAAGTGCTGGTTGCTGGTGTCTGTTCACGAGGTTGAGATATTAGGATCAAGGTCCAAAGTCAACCCAGCTAGATAAAAGGTGGTGAGCCTCTTATCTCCAATTAACCGTAAGCGGAAAGTGGAACTATGGCTCAGGTGGTAGAGCAATCATCCTTAGCTTTTTCTCTTAAGGCTGGTGTTCTAAACTTGAGCGCCTCTACTTCTGGCTTTGTGCTTGCTCACCGGGGATGAAAGTCCCACGACTTTCCTGCCTGGGCTGGCTTTGACCGCGATGCTCAGGTCTCCGCCTCCTGACTAGGTAGGAGCAGGGGCATGAGCCACCCATGGTCAGCTCCAAGCCCAGTCAAGCAGAGCTGCCGTGAGGTTTTTGCTGGAACACAGCTTTCCGCTGTGCCGTGGTACGTGTGTGCCACTCGAGTGGCGGGGCCTGCGGGTGTGTGCAGCCGTGCCGGTCAGCTCTCCTCCCCCCGTGTCTCTCCTGCACTGAGAAGCCGCCGTGTCGTGTTGCCTTTAGGTTGCGATCATGGACATCTGTGAGTCAATCCTGGAGCGGAAGCGGCCTGACAGCGAGAGGTCCTCGTGCAGCATCTTGGAGCAGACAGACATCGAAGCTGTTGAGGCTCTTGTTTGCATGAGCTCCTGGGGTCAGAGAGCCCAGAGAGGTGACCTGTTAAAGCTGAGGCCCCTCACGCCCATCTCCGACTCTGGGGACGTCAGCAGCGGCGTGCTTATGGATGCCGCTGTACCTGAGCTGCCAAAGGACTTCCATTCCTTCTCCACTCTGGTGAGTGGGGGAGGGGCGCACGCTGTGAACTGCCCTCCCCTCCCCGCCCCCCGTAAATGTGTTGAAGAGCTTGTGGGGAGGTCGGGCGCCCCTGCCTCTCACCTCTAATCTTAGCTGCCCCGAGGCTGAGATTTGAGGCTTGTGGTTCGAAGCCAGCCCAGGTAGAAAAGTCCCTGTGAGACTCTGATCTCCTGTAAACTACTCAGAAAAAGCCAGAAGTGGCGCTGTGGCTCAGGTACTGGAGTGCTAGCCTTGAGCAAAAAAGCTCAGGGACAGTGCACAAGCCCTGAGCTCAGTCCCCAAAACTAGCACACACACAAGTGTGTGTGTGTGTGTATGTGTGTGTGTGTGTGTGGTGTGTACACTAAAGCAATCTCTCATACGGTACTTTTTTTTTCTGTTTAAGTGCATAACTCCTCCTCAGAGCCCGGAGCTCACGGAGCCGTCCACTGGGGCACCTGCTCCCTCCCACGAACCAGATGCCAAAGCGCCCTCCCCTGTGGTGACGTCAGTGCTGGGCGGGAGCGAGGAGGGCTCCCTGGAGCCCGCCCCCAGCCCGCCGTGCAGGGCCCTGGCCGCCAGTGTGATCCGCCACACTGGGCAGAGTCCGGCCCCTGCCCGCCTTCCTGCCACCCAGGCCCAAGAGCCACCGCCGTCCGCCAGCAGAGAGGGAGCGGCGCAGTGTGGGGGGCGTCCGGAACATTCTGGGGCTTTGGAGGATGTGCACCTTGCCGCAGGTGTCCTTTCCTGTCAGCCTCACTTGCACAGACCCGAGGGCCCGCTCCCCGCCGACCAAGGCCTGCAGGCACGGTGGCCCGCCGCAGCGCAGGCCTGCTCACCAAAGAAGCTGAACACTGACTTGCCGCGGAAAAGCACCCCAGTGGTTTCCGTCCCTGTCTCCAGCCCCCCTGTCCTTTGCCAGATGATCCCCATGACCGGACCCAGCGCCGTGCTGTCGGCCATCCTGAAGCCCCCTCTCCTGCCCTCCCCAGGGACCGTGAAGCCACTCCTCCCCCAGGCCGCGCCTGCGCCTCCCCAGGTGCTCGTGGGCCCGCCCGTGCCTCAGGGAACTGTGATGCTGCTGCTGCCGCCGCAGGGCACCCTCCCCCAGCCCGCCGCCTGCCCGCCCAGCGTCTGCCCGCCCAGCGTCGTGGCTATTGGCAACACCAAGTTGCTGCCCCTGGCCCCGGCTCCAGTGTTCATTGCCTCCAGCCAAAACTGTGCCCCTCAGGTAGACTTTTCCCGAAGGAGGAACTACATCTGCAGCTTCCCAGGCTGCCGGAAGACCTACTTCAAAAGCTCCCACCTCAAGGCGCACCTCCGCACCCACACGGGTGAGTACAGGGCGGGCGACACAGGGGGTTCTCCTGCACGCCGCCGCCCGGGAGGGGAGGGGGGATTACAGAACGCTCACACCAGGGGCCGAGTGCCGGGGAGTCCTCCCTGTAATCCTAGACACCAGGAGGCAGAGATCTGAGCATGGCAGCGCAAAGCCAGCCCAATCAGAATAGAACAGTCTGTGAGACTCTTATCTCTAACCACAAAAAGCCAGAAGAGCTGTGGCTCAGGTAGTAGAGCACCGACCTTGAAGAGCTCAGGAACTGAGTTCAAGCCCTAGGATTGGCACCCAAAACAAACAAAAAAAAATTGTGGCATTCTTGTCATGATTTGGGTCGTGATTAGTGGAAGCATCCGCTCCGGTGCCCTCCCCGAGGGCAGAGGGCTGTGTTGCGCCTGGCCCTCTGACAGCTTTGAGCAGGATCGACAGTACTCCCCTCTCCACTGTGCGTTTAGGCTGGGTGCGTTGGGGCTGGGAATATGGCCTAGTGGCAAGAGTGCTTGCCTCCAATACATGAAGCCCTGGGTTCGATTCCCCAGCACCACATAGATAGAAAATGGCCAGAAGTGGCGCTGTGGCTCAAGTGGCAGAGTGCTAGCCTTGAGCAAAAAGGAACCAAGGACAGAGCTCTGGGCCCTGAGTCCAAGCCCAGGACTGACAAAAAAAAAAAAAAAAAAGACAGGGTGCGTTGACATTCAGTACCTCAGTGGCTTAGGACAGAGTCTGGCTAGCCAGGATCATATGCGAAAATAGCTGAAAAGCACTGCGTTCCTCTAGAGGCCCTTTAGGAGAAGCCACACCGGTGCCGGTGGCTCCCGCCTGTGAGGAACGTCCGTGAGACTCCAAACCAGCCACCGGGAAACCGAGTGACGCTGGGGCCCAAGGCGCTAGAGCACTAGCCTTGAGCGAAAAAAATTCCGGGACGGTCTCCAGGCCCTGAGTTCAAGCCCCACAACCGACAAAAAAAGCAAAGTGGCACCGCGGTGACCTCCGGGTCCCTCGTCTCGTCCGTTCTGGGCAGTGGTTTTCCGCAGAGGTGGGAGTGTGCTGCCCCTTGGGGCCACTAGCCACAGGCACTGGAAACTGGGCCGCTGTGCCCAAGGGGTGCAGTGTCACTAGCCCCGGAGCCCAGCCTGCATGCCCGGGAGCCCCCCTCCCTGGACCCCCTTCCCCGGGATGTCTGCATTATCTGCTGTGAGGCTGCCGGCGGCCGCTCCGCTTTATTTGCACATGCTGTTGAGCTAGGCGGCTCCTGGGGGCCCCGTCCCCCCTCACCGGGGGCACCTGCGGTCGTCTGGTGCTCAGTCACGCGTTGGTCACACCGGAAGGAGCGCTGCTGTCCTTCCTGCTGCGGAGTGCGTGTTGGCTGTGGGAATATGCCCCTACCCTGCCTCTGCCAGAGCAAGCACAGCCTCCTGTTCAGCCTCACTGTCGCGACCTACTTCCACGTTTCTCCCTCGGCCCTGGGCCCCGCGTGGCTGGGTGAGGCCTCCCACGAGTCTCAGCACCTCTTAGTGGTTCCTAGAGTCTCACCACCTTCTCACTTTTTTTTTTTTGCCAGTCCTGGGTGTTGAACTCAGGGCCTGGGCTCTGTCTCTGAGCTTGTCTGTGCTCAAGGCTAGCACCTATCACTTGAGCCACAGCGCCACTTCTGGCCTTTTTGTGTATGTGGTGCTGAGGAATGGAACCCAGGGCTTCATGCATGCTAGGCAAGCGCTCTACCACTAAGCCACACTCCCAGCCTCGTTTTGTTTTTCAGTTACTTGTGTCCTGGTCTAGTCTCACCTGGATGTACGTTACCATGCCCGCCGCTAGGGAGTGAGGGCTGCCCTCAGCAGGGGCCTGGTCAGCGAAGGAGCGCTCTGTTCTCTCTGGCCGGCTGGGTGGACTCTGCTGTCTGCGGAGTCTGCCTGGCTGCACGGCACACGAAGCCGCAGCTCCAGCTTTGCGCAGGTGACAGGATGACTTTCACTGTTGATTTCATCTCTCCTGGCAAAACTACCAACAGCCTAGCAAAAAACATGGCAGTCAAAGCAACTTCCTTCATGTTCTCCACGTTCCAGGAAGGCTGCTGAAGAGCCCCTTCTTGTGCCATGTTGTGGACATTCTGTTGGAGTTTTTATGAGAAATAGAAGCTGTGGGCAAATTTACTTGCATAAAAAGATGACTTCATGATTTTGCCAACCGAAAAAGATTGAAATTAGAATGAGATGGAGTGAGCCAGGCACCTGCAGCTCACACCTGTAACCCCAGCTCAGCTCCCAGGAGGCTGAGATCCGAGCCTCACACCTGTAACCCCAGCTACTGAGGAGGCTGAGATCCGAGCCTCACACCTGTAACCCCAGCTACTGAGGAGGCTGAGATCCGAGCCTCACACCTGTAACCCCAGCTCAGCTCCCAGGAGGCTGAGATCCGAGCCTCACACCTGTAACCCCAGCTACTGAGGAGGCTGAGATCCGAGCCTCACACCTGTAACCCCAGCTCAGCTCCCAGGAGGCTGAGATCCGAGCCTCACACCTGTAACCCCAGCTACTGAGGAGGCTGAGATCCGAGCCTCACACCTGTAACCCCAGCTCAGCTCCCAGGAGGCCGAGATCCAAGCCTCACACCTGTAACCCCAGCTCTGCTCGCAGGAGGCTGAGATCCGAGGCTCACACCTGTAACCCCAGCTCTGCTCGCAGGAGGCTGAGATCCGAGGCTCACACCTGTAACCCTCCCTCCTCAGGAGGCTGAGATCCGAGGATCAAGGTTTGAAGCCAGCCAAGGCAGGAAAGTCCATGAGACGCTGATCTCCAGTTAATCCCCATACAAGCCGGAAGTGGAGCTGTGGCTCAGATGGTAGCGTGGTAGCCTTAATCACAAAAGCTCAGGAATACTGTCCAGGTCCTGAGGTCAGGACCAGCAAAAAAATCAAACACAACCTTAGAAGGGATTTTTCTTTGGATGTGCAGTTTGTCGCGCAGGGAAGGAATTCTTTCTTTTTTTTTTTGGCCAGTCCTGGGCCTTGGACTCAGGGCCTGAGCACTGTCCCTGGCTTCTTCCCGCTCAAGGCTAGCACTCCGCCACCTGAGCCACAGCGCCACTTCTGTCCGTTTTCCATATATGTGGTGCTGGGGAATCAAACCGAGAGCTTCATGTGTAGGAGGCAAGCGCTCTTGCCACTAGGCCATATTCCCAGCCCGGAAGGAATTCTTTCTTCCAGCTGTGTTTTCCCAGTCAGTCCTGGTGGTTCCCGCTTGGAGTCCAGCTGCTCGGCGGAGGCTGGGGAGTGCGGTTAGAGGCCAGTCGGGGAGCGCCATCTTAGTGAGCCGGCTGTGGCGTGGGCATCCGCCCTTCCAGCCACACTGCAGGGGTGAATTTTAGGAAGGCTTCTGAGCCAGGCAGCCCAGGCAGAAGCTTTCATGACCTTATTGGGAAGCTAGAGCAGCGTGGCTGGAGGCGTGGCTCAGCGGGAACGCCTAGTGCCAGGCTCTGAGTTCAAACCCCAGTGCTAACCAAAGTGAAAAGACTCTTCCTCCCCAGAGGCCGGAGAACCGTGCAGAGGAGGAGAGAAACCTTCCTCCTCGCCAAGCTAAAGCGAAGCTTGTTTTTATAGTTTAAAATATATCGTGAAAGATTGGGAATTTAGCTCAGTGGAAGAGTGCTTGCCTAGCAAGGGCAACGCCCTGGCCCTGGGTTCATTCCCACACACACAAGCACGTGCGCGTGCACACACACACTGGTTAAAAATGCATTTTGAAAACTAGGTGGGGAGGCACACACCTGCAATCCTAGCACTTGGGACCCGGCAGGAAGGTGACTAGATTCACACCAACCTAATCCGTGTAGGAGGACCACACACGTATGTGTTTACACACACTTACATGTGCATGTGTGTATGTGTACACATAGCCGTACAACACAGTGTTTCTAAATACGGTTGGAGAGGGATTTAGGCCTGACACGGGGGCGTCTGTGACCTGGCCCAGGGCCCTTGGGTGTGACTGGAAGCCCGCGGAGCCCCCCTCCCCGGGGAAAACTGCGTTTCGGGGAAGGTCACGTGTGAACTTGCCTGTCTGCAGGGGAGAAGCCCTTCACCTGCGGCTGGGACGGCTGCGACAAAAAGTTCGCGCGCTCCGACGAGCTGTCCCGCCACCGCAGAACCCACACGGGGGAGAAGAAGTTCGCGTGCCCCATCTGCGAGCGGCGCTTCATGCGCAGCGACCACCTGACCAAGCACGCCCGGCGCCACGTCACCACCAAGAAGATCCCGGGCTGGCAGGCGGAGGTGGGCAAGCTGGGCAGGGCCGCCTCGGCGGGGCGCCCCGGGAGCCCCCCGGCCCCCGTGCCCGCCTCTGCCTGAGAGACACACCCCCCACCCCACCCCCGGCCGGCGTGGGGCGCCCACAGCTCTTTTCAGGAATGACCCCCGGGCCGCTCGGAGGAGGTGGGTCGCTGGCTTTCTGGCTAGCGCCCGTTCTGTGTCTTTAGTGGTTTAAGAAGGGTTTGGCTTTGTTTCGCTCTTTCAAGGAAATGGAAGGAAATCTGAGTCGCAATCACCAGCATTCAAGCAAACATTTCGGCAATAAGAGTTTACACATTTTGGATTATTTGCAACCTTTCTATTCATGTTTTGTAGAAACGAGACAGGGTACTAATTTTTATACTTTTTTATAAAAATATTTATATTGTCGGTGCTCCAGTCACCAGTTTCTAGATAGATGATTTTACAGGCTTCTTTGCGGTGTTTGGTAACAGTGGCTTAGAATGACCCCACTTTTAGTAAGCTCGGAGCATTGTTCGCAAGTTCGAGGTCCTCATAGACCTCCAAACGTTGTGGAGTCCTAGCTGGTGAGTGAAGGCCTCTTACAGGGGAAGACGGTTTCCCAGCGAGCTTCCTCGGAGCGTTCGCTAGAGAAATCCCTTGCCGCCGTCCTGCAGCCCAAGGAACAGACGTTCTCGTGGTTAGAACGTGTTGCCCGTGTCCGGGGTGCAGTCGGCGAGGGCCCGAGGGGCCTCAGGTCCCCGACCAGCTGGGAGCAGCTGTGGGCCGGGCCTGGCAGGGCCGCTGGCCGGCATGGAGCCGGGAGCAAACTTCTGCCTGTGCCAACGTGCCAGGAAGAATGTAGGTGCTCCGAGTCGGCGGCTCGCCCCGCGCTGGGCTGGCTTGTCCATGTTGCCTTCCCATGCGAGCAGCGACTGCGCAGAGAAGGAAGTGTCTCCTCCGTTCCTGACGTTCTCACCAAAGCCCCGCGCATCTGAAGAGAGGCCACGCGCACGAGGTGCCGCTGAGGGGTAGAGTCCTTTATGCAGCGTGAGGAGCCAGGGGAAATGACTCGGTCATGGCCAGGCCACCTCCCTGCCCGTAAATTCACTTGATAGGAGGAAGGCATCTGGATCGAGTGAACTTCCCGAGGGGGGGTTGCAGTCCACCCGGACAGGCAGCGCCGGAGCCTGCGAGCCCGACTGCAAGTGCAACAGACGTACACCAAAAAAGGGACTGTACCACTATTGATAGGGGTAGCCTGGGAATCCGTGTGTGCGTGCGTGTATGTGCAGTATGCATTGATTTTATATTTGCCTTTGAGTTATTGGCAAGGAGAAGTATTGGATAATTAAGTAAAATTAGGTTTTATGTTCAGGTCTTTGTAACCCTTACCTGATGTCCCCTTCATATCAACAGCCTGTCACCGTGTATGTGTATGTGTGTGGCTGTGGATGGATGGATGGATGGATGAGGACATTTTCACACTTTTGGACTGTTCAGAGTGGAATGTTCCTGTTGAGCTACGCAGGTGCAATGCAGGAGAATCATACATGACAGTGTCACTGGACGTGACCTAGCCCGTGCCCCCTTTGCCTGGCCCCTCCCCGTCCTGTCAGCGGAAGCACTTGTGTGTGCGTGTGTGTGTGCGCGTGTGTGCGTTCTGCATGGCATCGGCTCTGGACACGAAGCCCTGCCCTGCCGCTGCTCCGGTGGGTAATGGAGGTCTTTGTGTGTTTGCTGTTAGTTGTGCAGCACTTGGTTCTCTGAACAGTGTACTTTCTACAGAAGAGAGATGTTGGAATGGCTTTAATTTAAGCTTCCATTTCCTGTTTAGACTTAGAAAGGCCTCTGTAAAAGACACACCCCCCCTTCCTGCTTGTCTGAGAGACAGCTCTGTGCGGTCCCGTCGGAGAAGCCAGTGGCCGCCGCGGGAGGCAGCCCGTGCACTTTATTGCTTGAGTGATCTTGCTTGATCTTTGACTTTGAGCCTTTTCAGTAGATTCAGTCATCAAATTTAAATGTTTCATAATTATGTTTTATGTAACGGACACTATTTAAGTGCGTATGTGTGATGTAACGTTTTTCTTTGGATCACATAAAGCTTTCTTGATTCGCAAACGTGCCTCGTGTCCGGTCATCTGACTACGCCAGGCTCTTAGTTCTTTCTCCCGGGTCTAGAAAATCCACGCTGCCTTGGGCTCCCCTGTGCTGCCTGTTCGCTGAGATTTCTTCTGGAGAGTTCTTTCTGCACTCTCCGAAGGCGAGGCCTCCGTGCTTCCCCGTGCGAGGAGGCGGCCTGGGAGGGGGCTTAGAGCTAGGCCGCTCCCCTGCGCTGCCCCTCGCCCGGGGTGAGCCGTGCGGGGCTTTGCCTGGCCGTGGGCACGTCCTCCCGCCAGCCCGCCTGGCTTAGCAGCCGTGGCCCCCCGCGCACCACGGAAGCTCCCCGGTAGATGTTGCCGGAGGCTTCGCGGGCTCAGATCTCAGCCCCAGTGGGGGACGGTGGCCCGAAGGCCGCCCTCTGCTCCCGTGACTCACTGCGTGCTCAGTGCCGAGGGCCCCCAACTCCTGCTGCGCCCCGGCCGGTGACACCTCAGCCCACGGACCCCGGGTGTGTGGCCCGAGCCTCCCCCGAATTTCGGCCTGGAGTCCAGGGCCCCGCCGGCCCCGGGTTCTTGCCGCACATGGAGCCTGGCTGTGCGCTTCTCCGGTTCTCCGCGGGCTGTCGGCGTGGATCCAGATGGCCATCCTTCCTGGTGAGCATCTGGGGGGACTCGCCCCTTGGGGGTGCACCCAGGAGTATGACCCGCCGGGGCGAGGGCAGGGAGCACAGAGCCTAGCGTGCGCAGGCCCTTTACACGGCTCTTGTATACGCTCCGAGCCCTAGTGCCGGTCATCTAACTCAAGGTGCCGCGTCATGTTGTTCCTGGGCACCGCGCGTCCCCCGCCACGCAAGCAGGAAGCGCAGGCCGCCCCTCCGCAGCCTCATTCCCCCCTTCCCGGCCTCTGGGGCGTGCAGACCGCAGCCTCCCAGACACCCAGCTGTCCAGGCCACTGTTACCTGTGGCCACACGAGGTCGCTGTGGAGTCGGCTGGGAGCGGGGCAGAGGCCTGCCAAGGACGGCGCGCCCGCTCTTGCTCTGCTCGTGGAGGTGCCATGTTGGGGTGCCGGTCACATGCCAAGCACCACCAGGGGTCCGCACCCCAGAGGAAAGGCAGCTCCTGGGCTGGGGATGTGGCTTAGTGGTAGACTGCTTGCTTAGCGTGACTCCTCAGCACCACATACACAGAAAAAGCCCAAGTGGCGCTGTGGCTCGAGTGGTAGAGCTGAAGAGCTCAGGGACAGCGCCAGGGATATCCACGCCCTGCAAGGACTGAGGGAAGGAGTGGCCCTGGAGCTTAGCAGCATGGGGCAGTTGGGGCTCTGAGTCCCCACACACACCCCATTTCTGACCAAAAGAGGTAGGTTTCCTCAGCTCTAGCCTTGGGGGCATCTCAGGGGCTCCCCCATACCTAAGGCCAGGGGCCCCTGTTCCCGTGCTCCTCCTTTCCCCCCAAGTAATGCCTCGCCACTGCCTCCTTGGGGTGAGTTTCCTTCTAGCTGTGATGAGCCACAGTCCTGGCTCCCTGCAGATCAGACTCAGGGCAGGGCAGAAGCGGAGCCAGAGGCGGAGCGGCCCTGCTTCCCCACGCAGGGCGGCTCCCCCCCCCACCTGAGCGGCTCCCCTCCCCCCACCTGAGCAGCCGTGCTTCCCCACGCCGGGCGGCTTGGGTGGCTCCCCTGGCCTCCACCCCTGCCTCGGGCGGTGTGGGGACCCAGCCCCACTACCTGCAGGACCACAGAGGACATGCTTTCCTGAGCTGGATGCTCCCTGGAAGACACTTTTTTTTTTTTTTTTGCCCGTCCTGGGGCTTGGACTCAGGGCCTGGGTACTGTCCCTGGCTTCTTTTTGCTCAAGGCTAGCACTCTGCCACTGGAGCCACAGCGCCACTTCTGGCTGTTTTCTATATATGTGGTGCTGGGGAATCGAACCCAGGGCCTCATGTATATGAGGCAGGCACTCTTACCACTAGGCCATATCCCCAGCCCTGGAAGACACTTTTCCTGAATTCCGGAGGAAAACAGAGAGCAGGGGTTGTAGGCGTGGCTCGAGTGATTCTGCCCCAGCCAGTGAGCACAAGTGTCAGGTGTCAAGCCCCAGGCTTGCACAGAAATCCCTTTATGAAGAGAGCAGTCCTGGTGAGCTGTGGGTTGCAGGCGATGCACTCACTTGAACACTCCTCCCAACCCAGAACACTCCTCCTAACCCAGGACACTCCTCCCAACCCAGGACACTCCTCTTAACCCAGGACACTCCTCCTCACCCAGGACACTCCTCCTAACCCAGGACACTCCTCCTAACCCAGGACACTCCTCCCATCCCAACCCAGAACACTCCTCCCATCCCAACCCAGGACACTCCTCCTAACCCAGGACACTCCTCCTAACCCAGGACACTCCTCCCATCCCAACCCAGAACACTCCTCCCATCCCAACCCAGGACACTCCTCCTAACCCAGGACACTCCTCCCATCCCAACCCAGGACACTCCTCCTAACCCAGGACACTCCTCCTAACCCAGGACACTCCTCCTAACCCAGGACACTCCTCCCATCCCAACCCAGAACACTCCTCCTAACCCAGGACACTCCTCCTAACCCAGGACACTCCTCCTAACCCAGGACACTCCTCCCATCCCAACCCAGAACACTCCTCCCATCCCAACCCAGGACACTCCTCCTAACCCAGGACACTCCTCCTAACCCAGGACACTCCTCCTCACCCAGGACACTCCTCCTCACCCAGAACACTCCTCCTAACCCAGGACACTCCTCCCATCCCAACCCAGGACACTCCTCCTAACCCAGGACACTCCTCCTAACCCAGGACACTCCTCCCATCCCAACCCAGAACACTCCTCCCATCCCAACCCAGGACACTCCTCCCATCCCAACCCAGGACACTCCTCCTAACCCAGGACACTCCTCCCGTCCTAACGCTCAGGCCTCGTGCACACTGCTGCGGGTTTTCCATAGGAAGATGCGGTGGTGTATCACGTTTTTTCCCTGAGAACCATTGAACGCTTTAGTCTAAGAAAAGGATGACATCAAACATCATTGCTGCTCAAAGGCCGATCCATCCGGCGTCAGAAATAAAACATGACCTTTTGTTTTTAATTAAGCACGTGTGTTGTAACAATAGGAAGGGCGTCGGTCTCTGTGGTGTGCGGCAGCTCGGGCCCGGGAGAATCCGCACCCAGGGCTCGGGCTCTGCCCTGCAGATCCCGTCCCCGTGGTGAACAGGGATGGAAGGCACGCTCGTCGGTTCGGTTCGGGAAAGGCCCTGCAAGCGCCAAGGGGCTGTGGGCGGGGGGGTGGGGGAGGAGGGGTGCCACCTTCTCTTTGGTCCCAGAGATGCTCGGGGCTGAGTTCTAAGGTCACCTGGGCAAGGCTGCGGCTCCGGAGGCCGCTGCTGCGGAGTGAGTTTGAGATAAACGGGGGCCTGCTCTGGCTTCAGCAAAAGCTGCCGGGGTGCCCTGCCCCCTCTTGTATGGCTAGCCTCGGCCTCTGTGTGTGTGTGTGTGTGTGTGTGTGTGTGTGTGTGTGCGCGTGCGCACTTGTGCACACACGGCCCCTCCTCCCAGCTGCAGGCTGCTGTGTTCACAGGGCCTTTGTCAACTAGAAACCAAAGGGGATGGACGGAGAAGAGAGCGGGTCCCGTGAGCCTGAGCCAGGCTGGGTGGGGGGGGCACAGGAAGCCCCTTCCTCCTCCTCCTCCTCCTCCTCCTCCTCCTCCTCCTCCTCCTCGGGGCAGACAAGCCGCAGGGGCCACTGGGAATGGTCATTCCAACATGTCAGAGCTGGGGTGGCCCAAGGGGCCCCAGGACTCCTCTCTCTCCCAAGGAGGGACACGGAGGCCCGGAAAGGCCAAGTGACCGCTCTGCAGCTCCTGCCCAAGCCCGTGGACACGCAGGAGCGGCCCGGCCCCCCTCCTCACCCGGCATCTTCCTTGAGAACTGGGGTGCGCGAGGCTAGCTCTGGGAAGCCGGCACCCCCTCTCCGTGCAGGCTACAGCAGAGGCTTTAGGACAGAGGCCCAGAGGGGTTCCGTGAGGCCCTGGCCCACCTGGGGAGCAGGTAAGAAGAAAGGGGGAGCACCCCGGACCCCCCAGAACGAGGAGGGGGGCCGCCTCTGTGCCACAGTGCACGCGGCCCTCCTGCTGCGGAACCAGCCCCGGGCTGGCAGGCCCTGTGCCGCGCACGCGCAGGACGGGGGGCCTGGCTGGACAGGTCCCTCGGGCGGATCTGGGCGCCGCTCCACGCTGAAGGCGGCGGGCGGGGAGGGGGGGGGAGTGAGGGAGAACCGCCCCCCCTTGTCCGGAGACCACAGGCCCGCCGCGTGCTCAGCGGCCGCACTCCCGCTCGATGCTGGCCATCAGCTCCTCCTCCGCGTAGTCGTAGGAGATGGCCGACGGCCCCTCGGGTCTCTTGTGGCTGCCCCCCGGGGCTCTGCAGGTGAGAGACGGGGGCCTTCAAACTCCTGTCGCCGCCCCAGTCCCCAGCGTCCAGTGACCCACGTGACCCAAGACCTACTCTGCGGGGGAAGCTCTGAGGACGGAGAGATCTGAGTTCAAGTCCAAGCCCTGCCAGGCACGGCAGTCACGTGCACCTTCCGCCTCCCCATCCCTCAAGACCGAGGCTTCGCGCTGAGCTCATCCCGGGCGTGAACACGACGGGGCGGAGACGCCCCACTCAGCAAGGGAAGGAGCCCCCGGCCACGCCGCCTGCCCCTACTGCTCTGCTCGGCCTGTGTGAACCGTCACTGCGGCTAAGCGTGTGAGTTCTAGGCTGCTCACGCCTGCGATCCTAGCTACTCCGGAGCCTGAGACCTGAGGAGCACAGTTCAAAGCCAGCCTGGGCAGGAAAGTGTGACGCTCTTCTCTCCGATGGACCACCAGAAAACTGGAAGCGGAGCTGTGGCTCTAAGTGGTAGAGCGCTAGCCTTGCGCGGAAAAGAGCCCAGGGACAGCGCCCAGGCCCAGAGTTCAAGCCGCACGACCAACAAAAATTAAAGTTATCTCACTCCAGAGTCAAGCAACTGCACTTAAACCAATGTTCACTGAATTTCACTTCAGCAGGGTTTCCTAAAGACACGCGTGCTTAAAAAAAAAAAAGACCTTTCAAAGGAAAAGCAATCTAAGAAAAGAGAATATACCTCCCCAGAGAGAACACACTGACTATAATTGGGCTACCGAAACCCACGTGCTAAATGAGGGGAGAAGAAACTGACATTTGTAATGGTCTTTTGGGCCTAGAATCGTCTAGAACTCACTGGTGGTCTGGCCATGGGCCCGCCTGCCCCTGGACTCACGAGGAGCTGGCGGGACCGCCGCTCCCTCTCCCTGCTTCCCAGACGAGCCGGGGGCCTGAAGCCCCGAGCGCCCACCGTAGACTCGCCTTCTGCTACGCCACCAAAGACTTCAGACGGGGCGGGCGGGGAGCCGAGGCTCAAGCGCTGGAGTGCTAGCGGTAAGGTCCACCCCGGGGGGCCCCGTGCAGATGCCCCCCACACCTGTCTAAGCCTGCGCCCAGTACCTGCGTTACCTCCGTAAGTGGCACAGTGGGAGGCAGTTACGTCCCCCTTCTCTGAGGTGACCTCCAATCCTGGCCCCGCCTCCCGCCCCGGCCCGGGATAAGGCAGGGCCCTTGGTGGTCCAGCCCTTCTCTCGGGCCGGGCATCATCGCGGCCACGGGCCAGCAGTTCGGGAATAAACTTTCCTGCCTGAATACCATGTGGTGCTCTCCTCCAACGGCTACCGACTTTAACAAACCTTACACTAGCCTTGAGCATAAAAAAGCCAAGGACAGTGCCCAGGCCCTGAGTTCAAGCCCCAGGACGGGCAAAAAAACAAACAAAAAACTTCTCTCGTACTTTTCTGCCAGGGCTGGCTTCAAACCTCGATCCTCAGATCTGAGCCTCCTGGGTAGCTATGGTTACAGGCGGGGTCACCAGTGCCTGGCTTCTTTCTTTTGCCTTCCTTCCTCTTTATTTTCCTTTTCTTTCTTTTTCCTAGCACAGAATGCCAGCACACTGGGCTCGTTTGTTGAGGTGCGGTCTCTGTAACTTCCCCTCCCTCTGACCCGACCTCCGCCTCCGCCGCCCCCCTTTCCTAGCGCTGCAGTGGGTGCTGGGGGGCGGGGGGGGGTTCTCAGGCTCTGAGCTGTGAGCTTCTTGGCACCACCAGCGGTCGTGGTGGGTGAAGCCACATGGGTAGCCGGACGCGTGAGACTCAGAGCGCACAGGTCATGACCTCTCTCAGAGGGGCTGCCCCTGGGGGAACGTGGGGACCAGGGGGCTTGGGGTGGCTGCCGTACACACACACACACACACACACACACACACACACACACACACCCGCCCTCTACTTACTCAGAGGCTCTGCCGCCTACCGGGTGATCGTCAGCCTTCTGCTCCGGAGCCCCCTTGAAAAGAACGGAAGGAAGAAGCATCAGAAGATTATCAATAGGGGGCTGGGAGTGTGGCTCGGCGGTAGAGCGCTTGCCTAGCACACGTGAAGCCCTGGTTCGATTCCTCAGTACCACAGGTCTGACGTTCGATCTTTGATCCACTCTGAGTTGCTATTAGGGCATGGTGACAAACTGGGGAACGCAGACCCTTGTTCTCCGCCCATGGACACACTTGGCCCTTCCTCCGAAGTTGGGCCGGAAGCTACGGGGTTAGTATGGAAACCTGAACAGGTGCAGGAGAAAGAAGGGCGTCGCGGAACTCCTGATTCCCCCCAGCTTCCACAAGCTCCCCGAGTTCGCCAGCTCACTGTCGCTCACCACCAGGGGGTGCTGTTCCCTGCAAGCGGCTCCTCTGAGGCTTTGCAGCCTGGGGGACCTCCCTCCCCAGCCAGGGAGCTTGGGGGTCTCCTTCCACCCCCCAGCTCCCTGGCCCGCCCCGGCCCCATGAGTGGAGGGGGCGATGCTGGCTTGGCTAAGGGGGTAAGTGGGAGACAGTCCAGGGCTGGCTCTGGGGACGCCCTTCAGGGAGAGCTCTGCAGCTTGGGGGGAGAGGGGAGGCTTTCCTGCATCGGGAAGCATTTCTGAGGGGCTGTGGGAGGCGTGTGGCCCCTCCGTGTCCTAGAAACTAAGACTGGAACGGCCAGTGAGATGGAGCCATGCCCCCCCCCCCCCCGCCTTCTCAGGCCCTCACCCTGGAAACCAGCTCCGCGCATGTAAATGTCAGGCAGACACACTGGGAAGGGGAGGCCGCTGGACCTGACCTTCAAGGGCTGGAGCTTTCCCACACCCAAGTTCTGAATGTATCCGCTGAGCTGATTAAAATATTAGCTACCAAGAAGTAAACGGAGAGGAAAAAAAAGAAAGATCAGCTCCATTCCCATCCACCATTACAAAATTACAAAGTCAGGAGCTAGTCCATGGGTTTTCTTTCTTTTTAAGTTTGTTTTTTTTGTCCATTGAGGGGTTTGAACTCAGGGTTTGGGCATTGTCCTGAGCTCTTTGGCTGAAGGCTAGTGCTCCACCACCCTGAGCCACAGCGCCGCTTCCGGTCTCCTGGCAGTGGTTCACTGGAGATGAGCCTCACCTCCCCTACTCACGGCTGGAAAACTGGGAGCCACTGGGCAGATCACCAGTGCTCCGCCTGCTCTGCCCAGCATGCCTGCGCCCCACGGGGGAAGGGCTCCGGCTTCCAGTTCTTGCTCAGCTCCTTTGTTGAAGGCTAGTTCCCTATCCCTTGAGCAATGCCTCCGGTCCCAGCTTTTTGCTGGTTTAGTGGAGATCAAAGTCTCATAGATTTGTCTTCCTGGGCTGACTTCCAACCATGGTCCTTACGCCTCAGCGTCCTGACAGCCAGGATCACAGGCCCAAGCCTCAGTCTCCTGGCTCATTTTTTTTTGTTGTTGTTTTTGAAAGAGGGACTGGCTAACTTTTCCAGCCAAACTTGGCAGATTTCCCATTTTCTACTAATCCTGGCTCTCTGCAGCTTTTGCTGATGGATTTTACACCCTTCTCTTCAATCTTCCAACTGGTCTCTAGCTCAGTAGTCTTATTATTTTTCAAAAAAAGGTGCACTTCTGGGAAAATCAATTAAGGGAATCAACCTATGAAACACAGAAGCATAAACTCCACCTTGATATAGGGTGTACCTCTGCCTCTCCTGACCTGAAAATAAGCAGCCAGGCTCAAAGCTCCCTTGAGAGCTCTAGTCATGTGATTTCTAGGATTCACTCATTCAAGAAACACAACTCAGGGGATACCCACAAGGTCTATCCGAAGGTAATCACACTGGCTGACTTCCCCTCCCCACTGTTCTGTACTTCCTAAACCTGCTCTGCTTGGGTCCAGGCCTTGGTCGCCTGGGTGATTTTAGAGGTCCCCACCTGCCCTTCTCCCCCCACCCCCCAACCACAGAGGTGAAACCTTCCAACACCACCAAGCCCCTCCCCCAAGTCTCCAAAGATCCCACAACCTTCACAGTCCAGTCCAAACACCCTGCCGTCCACACATCACCAGCCAAAGACCTCTCCAGCGCAAGCCCCGCACCACGCACACCGCCCTGGTCTGTGTGTCTCGCTCACTGCATGGACCGTCAGTCCCTCCTTCCCTCACTAAGGTCGGGCCGCAGAACTTTCCAGTGCCTTTGGGAACACAGGGTCCCTCCTTGCACCACCTCCATCCAAGCGGATGGAAATCCAAAGCCGATCTTTCTTTTTTGTTGTTGTTGGCTGTGGGCTTGAACTCAGGGCCTGGGCTGTGTCCCTACGCTCTTGCCTGCAAGACCAGTTCTCCACCAACCTGAGCCACAGCGCCACTTTGTGCTTCCTGGGGGTTAACTGGAGATAAGAGTCTCACGGTGGGGGAGAAACGAGGGAGGAGGGAACCAGTGGAACAAGAAATGTACTCACTGCCTTACCTAGGAACCGGTGACCCCTCTGTACTTCACTTTGACACTAAGGGGATGGGGGTGGGGGGAAGCCCCCCGGGCCTCCATACCCAGGCTAGCTTCCAACCATCTCAGCCTCCGGAGTAGCTAGGACTAGATGGGCCACCAGCACCGGCCGCGCACCTGCTTCCCTCCCACCGCGGGCAGGGCTCGCCACGCCCCCCGGCCACCGCGGGCAGGGCTCGCCACGCCCCCCGGCCACCGCGGGCAGGGCTCGCCACGCCCACCGCCACGCCCCCTGCCCCACCCCGAGCAGGGCTCGCCACGCCCCCCGCCACGCCCCCGGCCACCGCGGGCAGGGCTCGCCACGCCCCCGGCCGCCCCGGGCAGGGCTTGCCACGCCCCCGCCACGCCCCCCGGCCACCCCGGGCAGGGCTCGCCACGCCCCCCGGCTGCCCCACCCGGGGCAGGGCTCCCCTAGCGCGGCCCAGGGGTCCCCTGCGCGCTCGGGGAAAGCCGTGCTGGCGTTTGCTTCTCGTTCCCTTTCTGAAAGGTTCTCGGGAAGGAACGTAGCTTCCAGCCTCCAGACTCTTCTAGAACTCCCAGCCGTGCGTCCGCCTTTCCCTTTACGTAACCGGGTGCGGGTGCGGGCCGGGCCGGGGGATCCCGTTACATAACCGAGTGCGGGTGCGGGTGCGGGGGATCCCGTTACATAACTGCTGGGGCTCAAGTTCGCTTTTCCCCTCCCGGGGGGCGCGGGAGGGACGGGGCCCCGCGGGGGGTGCACGGCCGCTCGTCCACCTGCCCGCCCCCGAGGGGGGGCGGCGCGCGGGGAGGGCGTCCCGGTCTCCGGGGCCTTTGCGGGGGGCGCGCGGGGAGGGCGTCCCGGTCTCCGGGGGTAGGGTGGCGCGCGGGGAGGGCGTCCCCGCCTCGGTGGGGAGGGCGCGCCTGGGAAGGGCGTCCCGGCCTCCGGGGGAGGGGCTGCGCGCGGGGAGGGCGTCCCGGCCTCCGGGGCCTTTGGGGGGGGCGCGCGGGGAGGGCGTCGGGGCCTCCGGGGCCTTCCGGGGGCGCGGCCTGGCCTGGCAGCTGCGCCGAGCTGGGGGGCAAAGCCGGGCCCGGAGCTCCCTCCACCCTCCCTGGGCGGCCGGGTCGGAGCCGGGCGCGGCGGGAAGAGGCCGAGGCGGGGACCCCACGGCCGCGTGAGGACATCCGCGAGGGGGTCGCCCGCCGGCCTGCGGGGGGCGCGGGGGGCTGGGAGGGGACCGATGGCCGCCCGGGCTGCCAGGGCGCTGCTCCGAGCGGCCGGGCCCCGGGGGAGAAGGGGGAGCCCCGCGCTCTCACCCCGGGGCCCTCGGCCGTCACCCCAAGGGGGGGACGGGGCCTCGCCCGGAGGGGCCTTAGGGACGGCGGGGCGGGGAGGCCGCGGGGCGCGGGGTGGGCACGGCCGGGCGGGGTGGGCACGGCGGGGCGGGGTGGGCACGGCGGGGCGCGGGGCGGGGAGGCCGCGGGGCGCGGGGCGGGGAGGCCGCGGGGCGCGCGTCCCCGGCCCCCACACTCACCGCGCGGTCGGCGGGGCGCTCGCGGGCCGGGCGGCGCGGGCCGGGCTCCGGGGGGCCCCAGGCCTCGGACTCGGCCAGCAGCTGGTCCAGCAGGCGCAGGGTCTCCGCCCGGCCGTCGGGGGACGCCGCGGGGTCGCAGTCCCCGGCGGGCTCCGCGGCCCCCACGGCCGGGTCCGTCCCCGGGGGCCCCCGCGACCCGGGCCCGCCCGCCGGGGCGGCGGGGTGGCGGGGACTCGCCGGGGGGCCGTCGGGGCCGCGCCGCTGCCGCAGGGCTCGGCCGCTCCGGCTGCTCCCGCTGCCCATGGCGCGCGGCGCCCGACCCGGGGCCCGCGGGCCCGGCGGGGCGCGGCCTGGAGGGGGCGCGGCGGGGGGGGGGCGGGCGGAGAGGGGGCGGGGGTGAGGAGGGAGAGAGGGGGCAGGGAGGGGGAAGGGCGGGAGGAGGGGGGCGCAGGCGGGGGGTGAGAAGGGAGGGAGGAGGCCGCCGTGGGGGGGGTTGGGAAACGGGAGGGAGGGAAGAGGAAGGGGGAGGGCCCTCAGGAGTAGGGGGACCGCGAGGCGGGGGGAAGGGGGCGGGTCCCCGGGGTGGGGAAGCGTAGGGGCGGTGTTCTTGGGAGCTGCACCCCGAGGGAGGCCCGTGGGGTGCAGGCTCATCCTCGCTCGGGGGGGTGGGGAAGCAGCCTGCTGGGGGCGGGTCTGGGGGGTCCGGGCCTCCGCCTTCCACCCCCCTCCTTGGACCAGCCCACTCTGGCTTTTGCTCCCCCGACACACCCGTGGGCTCCCGTCCCCGTACCCCCCCTCCCGGGCCCCATAGACCTAGGGGCCACCCCAACCGAAGGCCCCTCATGTGCGCATGTGCGGGACTTGGGCCCTGGACGGCAGTGGGGGTCGGGGGAGCAGAGCGGGTTAGGGGAGGGTCAGTCTGTCATCCCAGCGCCTGGGAGGCCGACTCTGGAGAACCATGAGTTCAAGGCCAGCCTGGGCTACAAAGTGAGATCCTGTCTAGAAGAACTACGAAATTGGGGATCAGGGCAGGGGCAGCGGACAAAGCCTCCGGGGACAGGGTGAAGCGGCTTATGCTCCAAGCGTGGCACTCGGGGTTCACCTCATTGTTAGTGCCCCCCCCTCTCAAGCAGACAGACCAGTCAGGAGAGGCAACCCACCTGCCCTCCCCACTCCTCCCTCTCCTCTTCCCCCCCCCCAGATTCCACCTATGAATGCAGGCCACCCCCCCCCATAGTAATCACGTTTAGGAAACAGCAATGCTTTATGTGAAGGAAAAAGAAATTGAATAAAACAAGGCAGTAGAAGTAGGCAGCGCTAACTAGCTCGTAGGAAAAGTGTCTGCATGCCCTGAAGCCCCGCTGTGCCGGGCTTAGCGGGAGATCTGCACCCGGCGGGGGGGGGGGGGGGGGGGGGGGGGGAATGGATGAGCTGCACACGTCATAGGATAACAGGCCTGCCGATCAGAGGTGTGAGGCTTGGAAAGCTTCGAGTCCTGCGCCTGCTCATGGTCATCAGTAACCAGCTCTAGCTACACGTGAGATAAAACATCAGTCAGTCTGCATAGAAGTTAAACTAAAGCAAGCACTGTTGGATGGCAACCGGGAACATTGACTCTCCCGGGGATTACCATGCACTGGGTGACATGAATACAATGTATCTGTGAGACAAAACAAACTGTACACTCAAGAAAATGGAATAAAGTTACGCGCAGATCCATGTCCTATTGTTTTCATTTACCAAGAGGCTAAGAAAGATTTGCCCCAGTGGCTCTTGCCTATAATCCTAGCTACACAGGTGGCTGAGAGCTGAAGATCGAGGTTCAAAGCCAGCCCAGGCAGAAAAGTTTGTGAGACTCTTATCTCCAATTAACCAGCAAAAAGCCAGTAGAGAGGTGTGGCTCAAGTGATAGAGCACCAGAAGAAAAAGCCAAACAAGAGCCTGAGGCCCTGAGTCCGAGCCCTAGTACCAGCACCAAAAGAAAAAGAGAAGAAGAGAGCATTTGTTCTCCACCCCCCCCCCTATATTCTTAGCCATCCGGATGTAGGGATCCATTATTTGATGTCATTTGGGCGTTCACCGGGGTGTCTAGCCCGGAAGCTAACGAGAGAAGTTTTCCCTTTAAGAAAACAAATCACATCTGAACACTAAGTCTGAAAAAAAAATTCAGAGTGAAAGAAACTGTTCCTTGAACCAAGTTCAACTAAGTTTAATCATTGAAAGGAAAACATGTTTTCTGTCCAAGTACAGTCGAGTCATGTGACTCCCAGTTTAAATACACCCACAGCTCCGCGTGTTTGTGTCTCAGGCCGCGCTCCACGCCAGCTCTGTCTGCCTGGCCTGCTTAGCGGGACCCCAGCCAAAGCCCTGTTCTTTGGGCTCCCAGCGCCCCTCTTCCAGACGCGGGGGGGGGGGGCCGCTGGCTCCTGCCAAACATGCTAAAAAAAAACAACCCTGGGGGGTGGTAATCAGGATCACCCACACTAAGCAGAGAAGCTTGAGCCTTTCCCACCCGACCCAGCCCCCAAGACCCTCCAAGAATCTTTTCCCCCAGACAGTTAGGGAAGTTCCAGAAATCTTGAAGGGTTCGTTTTCCTAAGGAAAGATCCTGGCAGTTACAGAACTTCTTTAGACGGAGTTTATCGGACGGTTACTGGTAATGGCGTATTGTGTGACTTCTGGTGAATCTGAGTCAGAAGAACACTTAACTTTTCAACCAGTGCACCAAATACATTACCGGGAATTTAAGGCAGTTAAGCTGAAAGATTCAGACACAGAAAAAGTGATAGAAGAATATGGTAGAAAAAGTACATGGGTCATGGACCCACAGGACGCCATCCTCACAGGACGCCATTGTGTCGGCCCGTCCTCCCCCTCCTGCACCAGGAGACCGGCCTGGGGCTAAACAGGGAGAGCTGGAGTCCTTGAAGATGGTGTTCTGGTTGGTGGGTCTCCTTTCTGTTTCCTACAAAGTCCATTTTACTTCCTCATTCTTTGGAGTCTCCGGCCCCCTTCTCCTTGTCAGGCAGGTCTTGCAGAGCCTCGATCCTGTCACCGCGGGTGATGGACGAACCCAGCTTGAGAGCTTTCTGCTGTAATTTTAACTCTCAGAAAAGAAGACCCTCTCCTCCCCTTAGCTCTTCGTGTTGGGACTTGAACCCAGAGAAAATATTCTACCTCTAAACTATAGCCTCAACCTCAAACTTCATATATATATTTGGCCAGTCCTGGGCCTTGAACTCAGGGCCTGAGCACTGTCCCTGGCTTCTTTTTGCTCAAGGCTAGCACTCTACCACTTGAGCCACAGCGCCACTTCCGGCTTTTTTTTTTTATATATATGTGGCACTGGGGAATTGAACCCAGGGCTTCATGTATATGAGGCAAGCACTCTTGCCACTAGGCCATACTCCCAGCCCCTCAAACTTTCTTTTAATCAAGAAAATCTTTGGGGCAGGTGCCAGTGGCTCACGTCTGTCATCCTAGCTACTCCAGAGGCTGAGAGCTCAGGATCGCAGCGTTAAAGCCAGCGCAGGCAAGAAAGTCTGTGAGACTCTTATCTCTACTTAACCACCCAAAAGCTAGAAGTAGAGTTGTGGCTCAAGGGGTAGAATGTTAGCCTTGAAGACGAAAACTCAGGGACTGCGGCCAGGCCCTGAGTTCAAGCCCAGGACTGGCACCAAGAAAAAAAAAAAAAAAAGAAAAGAAAAAGAAAGAAAAACTTTGGGAGAGACCACGGCTGATGAGCTAGCCAGTCCCTGCCCGTCCATTCCCTACCACGGCTGTGGACCAGTCTTCCTGTAACTGTAGCACCCCCCCCCCCCCGCCCCAAGCGCCCCTGGAGTGGCTCTGGGGGTGGGTAGCATCCTCCTTTCCCCTCTGCCCCGCTCCAGCCCCTGCCCAGTGACCCAGCATCTCAGCAGCAGGAAGGTGGATCAGGGAGGGGCTGGTTATGACTGATGTGCACAAAGCTACTAGTTATGATCTGCGGGTGCGTGCGAAGCTCTGGGTTCTCCGTCACCTTAAAAGAGACAGCATGTCTTCCATTCAGCTACAGTGAGAGGAGGGACAGGACTGGAGGTAAGCCAAGTTCCTCCCCTTAATACTCAATGGTAACTTGAGAGGACCTGGTGCTATGAGTTTGATATGTTTGATCAGCAGCCCATGTAATCATTGTCTTTTTTTTCCCCCTCCAAAGTGTCTACATTTCTGCATCTGGTTTCACCACTGAGAAAGGGGGGAAATGTAAGAGACCGTCAACATTATTCATTAAGGACAATCAATGAACTACTGCATCCCTTGGCAATGTGTACTCAGAAGTAAGATACCTTTTGCCCTGGGGCTAGCAGGGTCTCCCAAGGCTGAGCAGCCCACGGATGTCATAAGACTGTCTGATCATGGGCGGGACATACCCCACTTAAACAAATGAGGGGCTAGAATTCATGATGAGAACTTCACACAAGTCAGTCTGTTGTCATTGCTTCAACATCTCGGGCTACCACTTCAAAACAAGGGTCAGGTGCATTGTTTGTATCAGTTACTTGAGACTCCGCTGACATTAAGACGAAAAAAAAGGGGCTGAGGAAAAGGGGCAGAGGAGGAATAATTTCAAATGAACCCTCACTACATTCTGGGGGACAGAAAACAGAGTAGAGAGCTGTCAGATGACAGGAGTAAGGGATTTTCCACCTGCAGTGCGTGTCAGAGCTGGAGAAGAAACTCTGCCAGAGGATTAGTTTAGTTTTGTTTTTTAATGGTCTGGTAATAGGGGCTTCAACTCAGGACGCAAGGCTAATGCTTCACCACTTGGGCACAGCTCTGCTTCTAGCTTTTTGCTGGCTAATTGGGGATAAGAATCTCATGGAGCTGGGTACTGGTGGCTCACATTTGTATCCTACGTACTCAGGAGGCTGAAATCTGAGGATCACAGTTCAAAGCCAGCCTGGGGAAGGAAAGTCCATGAGACTCACCTCAATTAGCTATCAAAAACCCAGAAGTAGGGGCTGGGGAAATGGCCTAGTGGCAAGTAGCGCTTGCCTCCTATACATGAAGCCCTGGGTTCGATTCCCCAGCACACATATACAGAAAATGGCCAGAAGTGGCGCTGTGACTCAAGTGGCAGAGTGCTAGCCTTGAGCAAAAAGAAGCCAGGGACGGTGCTCAGGCCCTGAGTCTAAGGCCCAGGACTGGCAAAAACAAACAAACAAACAAAAACCCAGAAGTGGAGCTGTGACTCAAGTGGTAGAGCACTAGCCTTGAGCAAAAAAGCTCAGGGACAGCGCCCAGGCTCTGAGTTCAAGCTCCAGGATCAGCACAAAAATAAAATAAATAAGCTCATGGACTTCAGCTCAGGCTGGCTTTGAACCAGGTTCTGCAGATGTCAGCCTCATGAGTAGCTAGGATTACAGGTGTGAACCACCAGTGCCCAACTTAGTAAAAGGTTTTCATGTGTGATGGGGGTGTTACCCTCTCCACCTGCACTGCTGTTTGTGTTTAAGGGAAGGGGTGAGGCCGGCACTGAGGTGAAATGTGAGCAGTCCTGCTGGGTTTTAAACCATGAGGGGAAATGAGGAGAGAGGATGGGAGGGGAGGAGACCTGAAGGAGAGGAGCTTACTTGCTGGGCAGGCTATGATTGGCTGGGCTGGCTATGATTGGCAGCACAGGCAGGAAGTTGATGCTTCGCCTGGGGAAGGACTGTCCCTCCCCCGGGGCTAGGGACCTGGTAGTTGGAAAAGATCCCTGGACAGGCTTAGCCGCAGGCACGTCAAACGCAGTCGCTGTAATAGCTGCTCTCCTCGATTCTTCTGCACATCAGCTGCGATTGAAATGAGCCCACACTGGCCGAGCCCCACACCAGGGCAGAGGTTGACCCTTTTCTGTGTAGGAGGCAAGCACTCTTGCCACTAGGCCATATTCCCAGCCCCAGGTTGACCCTTTTCTGGAAGGATCACCTGAAGGATGAGGAGGGAGGGAGAGGAGGGGAGCAGAACAAGCGTGTGAACGTTTGGCCATCAGTAGGTAATGTCTATCACAGTTGATCTTGGCAGTGTCAACTGGCCACAGACGTGAAGTCCAGATTGAAGCACAAACCGCCGTCCTGGACAGCAGCTTCTCCAGCAGGGACCCCCCCCCCGGGGTGGGGTCCTGGACACCACAGAGCCTACTCATGAGAGACTTTGCCAGTCCATTAGTTAGCTCAGAGGATGGAAGTCTCGGTGGCAAGCTCAGGTTAAACATTGAGAGTCTCTTTCATTTGTTGCTCATTAACTGCTTCAGTGGAACGTAGCGCCGGCCCACCGGCTGGGGGATGACTGATTAACGCCGGCGCTCAGTCCAAGCCCCTGGCGGTCAGGGTCACCTGACCTTGAGTATGTCGCATTACTTCAGCAGCCTCCACCCAGCAGGGACAGCGGGCTGGGGGCGGGGGCCTTTGACAGACCCAGACCGTGGCATTTTCAAAGGCCTTCGCACCAGCCCTGGGAGGTATGTGCTACCTTCCTCCACCGGTGGCAAAGAACTTACAGATAGGAGCTTCCTGAGGTCTTGGATGTAGCAGAGCTAGGACTTGAACTTGGTGGTCGTGTGTGTGTGTGTGTGTGTGTGTGTGTGTGTGTGTACTTGGACTTGAACTGAGGGCCTCATGCTCTCATTGACTGAGATCTGAGGATTATGGCTCAAAGCCAGCTGAGGCAGGAAGGTCTGCGAATTACCTCCAATTAACAACCAAAGAGCTAGAAGTCTAACTGGCTCGAGTGGCAGAGTGCAAGCCTTGAGCAAAAAAGCTCGAGGACTGTGCCCAGGCCCTGAGTTCAAGCCCCAGGACCATTCCCTCCCCCCCCCCCCATAGTATGCTTAATAATAGGCTTAGTATTAAATATGTCCTTAGAAACCAAGATCTTGGACGTGATTATTCCTTTTGGGAGACAGAAGTCTTGATGGGTAGCTGAGGGCAGCCCTGGAGTCCGTATCCCCTGCCTCAGCCTCCCTCCACAGTGCGGGGATTACAGAATGATTATCTTTTGGGGGGGGCGGGAGGCAGGCAGTCGCTTGAACTCAGGGTCTGGGCGCTGCCCCTAAGCTCTTCTCAAGGCTAGCGCTCTACCACTTGAGCCACAGTGCCACATCCGGCTTGCTGGTGGTTCACATGGAGATGAATCTCATGGACTTTCCTGCCTGGACTGGCTTTAAACCTCAATCCTCAAATCCAAGCCTCCTGAGTAGCAGCTAGGATGACAGGCGTGAGCCACTGGCTCCCAGCCTCTAATTAATTTTTAAATAAAGTTATATTATAACCCAGCATGTGCCCCTTGGTTTGCAGGTTGTCAGTGGCTGGTTTTACATCATGAGTTCAAACTGAGTAGTTGCTTCAGCTGCCATATATTTTTCCAAAGCCCGAAATGTTTATCATCTGGTCATTTACAGAAAGTTCACTGCCGGGCGTCGGTGGCTCACACCTGTCATCCTAGCTACTCAGGAGGCTGAGATCTGAGGATCGGGGTTCGAAGCCAGCCAGGGCAGCAAAGTCCGTGAGACTCTTATCTACAATGAGCCACCAGAAAACCAGAAGTGGCACTGTGGCTCAAGTGGTAGAATGCTAGCCTTGAGCTTAAGAGTTCAAGGACAGTGTCCAGGTCCAGAGTTCAAGCCCCATGACCGACAAAAAAAAAAAAAAGAAAGAAAGAAAGCTCAAAAGAAAGAAGGAAAGAAAAAGAAAGAAGGGAAGAAAGAAAGAAAGAGCACTAGCTCACCAATTAGTTGGCAGTTCTATGTTCAAACTCATGGTTTTCCTTTCTTTTTTGCCAGTCCTGGGCTTGGACTCAGGGCCCTGAGCACTGTCCCTGGCTTCTTTTTGCTTAGGGCTAGCACTCTGCCACTTGAGCCACAGGTCGCCTTCTGGCCTTTTCTGTGTATGTGGTGCTGAGGAATTGAACCCAGGGCTTCATGCATGCTAGGCGAGCGCTCCACCGCTAGGCCGCACTCCCAGCCCGGTTTTCTTGTTTTTGTTATTATTTTTTTAGATGAGGGGGTTCTATGCTCCCAGGAGGTCTCAAACCCCTGCCTCAGTCGCTTGAGTCACCGAGAGCACAGTGCACAGTGCCTTGCCCTGCTTCTATGCATGGCAGATGGCGATTCAAGACAGGACAGAAACTTCCTATTCACGTCTCAAGACTTGCAGTGAGGTACGTCTGCCTTGACCCCCAACACAGCGTTTCCACCGGGGCCTTGGGCAGGGGTGCTGCGGTGAACTCAATCCACAGTGAGAAGGTGCTTACAAGTAAAGCAGCCTTCCTAATGTTTATATTCTAGTTCTGAGGAGACCCAGAAACTGAGACACCGTATTTCTTCGGCTTCTGCAGTTTCTTTTTTCCATCAGAGAAATGTTCAAGGTATTTCCTTTCTCTTGTTCTGGGCTGGCTTTGAACTGTGATCCTTAGGTCTGCGCCTCTTCCTGAGCAGCTAGGGTTACAGGTGGGAACTACCACTGTCCAGCAGGATCTCTCTCTCTCTCTCTCTCTCCTCCTCTCTCTCTCTCTCTCTCTCTCTCTCTTCTTTCTAACTTGAGGCCCTCTTCATCACCAATGAGCCCTTCACAGTTGGCACACTAGTAGACAGTAGCACAAACATCTTCCACAGGGTTGTTTTTTGGGTTTCCTTTGGAGGGGGATTAGTCATGGGATTTGAACTCAGGGCCTGGATGCTGTTCCTGAGCTTTTCTGCTCAAGGCTAGCGCTCTGCCACTTTGAGCCACAGTGCCACTTGCACAAACAGCATGGATGGCATTTGTGATCACGTGCATCTGTCCCGAGAGGAGCCTCTCCTTTAGAACAGAGCTGAAGCAGCACTTCTTGCCCCTAAAAAGATCACGGCCCATCTTTCGGTTTACATAACCTGGCCTTCACATGCCACCTGTAGGTGCCGACGGGGGGGAAGGTGTATTTAAACCTGCATGCCATCCAAACCGTCGTGACGCTAGGCCCTCAGTGACGTCCCAGATGAAGTCTGCAGTGCCTCTAGAATAAGCTCCGGTTGCCATGGTAACTGTGCACATCAGGCTCTTCCTAACCCCGCCTCAAGCAACCCGACTGGAGTCTGCCTCAGCTCTTGTCTGTGGCTGGTGGGGGAAGAGCAAGGAGGTACTTCCTTTGATGGATCGGCCTCTGAGCCTATCAGCGAACTCACCTGCATCCTCTGAGGACCAATGGCATTTGAGTCCCACCGATAGGCATGGAAAGGGCACCTGATGTGTAGGGAGCAACCTTTCTGAAATTCTGTGAGCATGTGTTGTCCTGGGCCTCAGGCATGGGCTAATCACGGGGTCCAAGATGAGTGTGATGGAGACCTGCCCTCCGCCAGGACCTCCCTTGACGGGGCGCGAAGTGGAGAAATGGAGGGAAAATAACTTCAACCGGAAACCCACTCATCGTCCCTCCCAGCCACGTCCTGAGAAACGCCAGGCCGGCCCTGCAGACCTTGCAATCCTCTCCCCAAACACACCCAGGCTGCAACAGAGAGGCTCTGTGAACTGTCTGTTGACAAGACGCTGTTAAAAGCCCCTTTCCTGCCAGCGGCTGGTGGCTCGCCACCTACCCACTCAGGAGGCGGAGATCTGAGGATCCCGGTTCCAATCCAGCCCAGGCAGGAGAGTGCCTGAGACTCTGATCCCTCATGAGCCACCAGACAACTGGAAGTGGACCTGGAGCCCAAGTGGTAGAGTGCTAGCAGCACCCAGGCCCTAAGTTCAAGCCCCACAACCAACAAAAACAGACAAGCAACAAACCAAACCTCCTTTCCTGTAACTCAAGATAAGGTTGTTCTCCAGCCCCCCTCCATCTCTGCACAAACAGCCCCTTCCCCAGCTCCCATCCCGGGCTCCCCTAGGGAGCAGAGTCAGCTTTCTGCCACCCACACTCAGCTGTTGGCAACCAGGGTTTGGCCAAGTCCAAAAGCTGTAGTGGATCCCAGGTGAGTGGCCCAGGCCAGGCCGGGGGACCTGGGTCAGGGCATCTTCCTCCGCGCTGGCTCTCCGGAGAGGCCAGGACTCCCATCCCTGCCTGGTCCTGGCCCGCTCCAGACAGGCGCCCGGAGAGAACAAAGCAAAGAGGAGGAGACGCCGGGCACTCGCCACTGTCAACAGACCAATGACAATGCACGCGCGAGGGCTTAACTTCACTTTCCACCCCGGCATCAGGCAACATTTCTCCCACAAGAGACTCAGTGTTGGGCTGGGTATGTGGCGTAGCGGCAGAGCGCTTGCCTAGCATGCACGAAGCCCTGGGTTCGATTCCTCAGCACCACATACACAGAAAAAGCCTGAAATGGCACTGGGGCTCAAGTGGTAGAGTGCTAGCCTTGAGCAAAAAGAAACCACGGCCAGGGCTAATATGGCCGAGTGGCAAGATCACTTGCCTCATATACATGAAGCCCTGGGTTTGATTCCCCAGCACCACATATATAAAAAATGGCCAGAAGTGGCGCTGTGGCCCAAGTAGTAGAGTGCTAGCCTTGAGCAAAAAGAAGCCAGGGACAGTGCTCAGGCTCTGAGTTCAAGCCCCAGGACTGGCAAAAAAAAAAAAAAAAAAAGACTCAGTGTTTTGATGGACCTAGCATAAGGAATTTAGTTTCATAGACAAAAGGGCTGAATCAAAGCAGAACCAGAGCTTGGTGATAGTGGCTTGGAATTTTCTAGTGACTCAGGAGGCTGAGACCTGAGGATCACGGTTCAAAGCCAGCCCAGGCAGGAAAGGCCATGAGACTCTTAGCTTGAATTAACCATCAGAAGACAGGAAGTGGGGCTGTGGCCCAAAGTGGTAGATAGCGCTAGCCTTGAGCAAAGGAAGTTCAGGAACAGTGCCCAGGCCCTGAGTTTAAGCCCCATGACTTGGGGGCAGGGCGGGGGGGGGGGGACGGGGGAGGCACTCAAATCTGGGGCTCTACCACTTGAGCCACGGCTCTCCTTTTGGCTTTTTAGTGGGTTCATTGGCGATAGGGGTCTTATGGGCTTTCCTTCCCAAGCTGGCTTTGAACCCTGATCCTCAGATCTCAGGCTCCCGAGTAGCTAGGATGACAGGCGTGAGCCACCTACTCCTGGCTGGACGTGGTTCTCTTAACGCTGTCTGCCTCTGGACACAGCAGTAGACTGAGCAACCAGGGCCGCCGGGAGCTCAGCGTCGCTCGGGAAGGGTGCCGTGTCCCGGCGGTTGGCGGAGGTCTGGAGCGGGGCTGGCCAGGGTGACAGGCGTGGAGCGGCCCCCGGGCGGAGGACGTTGGACGGCCGCTGGATGGGTCGGGGCAGCAGTGCCCACGGGGCGATGGCTGTCGGGTGAGTCGTGGCTGACCAGGGCTTTGGCAGCTGGTGGAGAGGGGCATCCCACCCAGCCCCCCACATTCAGGTCTGCGTTCCTGTGCCCCTGCCCGGCCTGCCCTGCAGACGCCACCTCCTAGCTCTCCTGTGGGTCCTGAGGGGAGGGCGTGGGAGGGGGGCCACCGCCCTCCTAGAGGACGGGACCTCTTCCTGAGTGGGCGCCCTCTGGTGATCACGAGCGGTACAGCCTCCAGCACAGCCCTGGGCTCAGGGGCTGGCCGGAGGGGTGCAGAGCTGGGGGCGGCAGAGCTGGGGGAGGGGGGTGGGGGGGGCTACTAGTGACCCCGGGAGCAGGTCTCAGACACCATCTGCTTATTTATGGATCTTGAGCAAGTCTCCTGATAGTAAAACACCCTGCCTAGGCAGGACATGCCGTGTGTGTGTGTGTGTGTGTGTGTGTGTGTGTGTGTGTGTCAGAGTTCACGTGCCAGACCTGGGGCTTGAACTTGGGGCCTAGGTACTGTCCCTGAGCTTTGTACTCAGCGCTAGCCCTCCACCACTTGAGCCAAACCTCCTCTTTGGCTTTTGGGTGGCTAATTGGAGATAAGAGTCTCAGAGACGGGCTGGGAATATGGCCTGGTGGCAAGAGCGTTTGCCTCCTACACATGAAGCTCTCGGTTCGATTCCCCAGCACCACATATATGGAAAACGGCCAGAAGGGGTGCTGTGGCTCAGGTGGCAGAGTGCTAGCCTTGAGCGGGAAGAAGCCAGGGACAGTGCTCAGGCCCTGAGTCCAAGGCCCAGGACTGGCCGAAAAAAAAAAAAAAAAAAAAAAAAAGAGTCTCAGAGACTTTTCTGCCTGGGCTGGCTTTGAACCCCAATCTTCAGACCTCAGCCTTCTGATCAGCTGGGACGATGGGTGTGCGCTCCGGCCTCTGCAGAACGTGACTTTTCATCAAGCTCTTGTGATGGCAACGGGACCTTGAACTCAGCATCCTTTGGGCAACGCAAGGAAGAAAGAGCGCTGATGGACGAAGTGAGCACGGCCGGTTAAGCACCCACCACAACCTAGCACCCAGCACTCAGTTCCATCTTGGAACTGATCCCGAGAAAGGAAACAGGAGGCAGGTACCAGCTTGTGGTTGTTTAGGTTAGAGGTGGCAGAGATGTAGGACGAATGAATTCAGTCACCAGGGAATGCCCAGGTTAGGTGTGATGGCACAGAGACCGGACGATCTCCTGTGTACAGGTGAGAGTGGCCCACAAGCGGAGAGTTGGAAGACACAGGGCGACCCGGGCACGTCGTGGAGGAGAAAGGGCAAGCAAATCCCACTGACTAGTGCAGAAAAACAATCTTGAAAAGCTATTCAAAATCTGCCAGGACCCCAGCCGTGGGAGGCTCACGCCTGTAATCCTGGCTACTCAGGAGGTTGAGACTTGAGGATCCTGGTTCCAAGCCAGGCAGGAAAATCCACCAGGCACTTATCTGCAATGAACCAGCAAAAAGCAGGAAGTGGAGTTATGGTTCAAGTGGTGCAGCTAGCCTTGAGCAAAAAAGCTCAGGTCCAGAGCCCAGGCCCTGAGTTCAAGCCCCAGGCCCAGCACAAAAATAGAATGGTGGGTAAACCCTGTAGAGCCTTCCGCCCCGATCAAGCCATTGGAACCAAGGGCTGACTACACTCTGCGGGACCCCTAGCCAGCGCCGTGTCCAGTGAACTGACCGCACTCGTTATGGCTTCAATAGAAAATGCCCTCCACAGGCTCCTGCGGTGAACACTTTAGCCTCTGCGGGTGGCTCAATTTTAGCAAAGTGGGAGAAACTTCGGGAGGTGGGGTCCTCACTTACTCACTGGGCTTATTCACTCACGGCTGGTGCTCTACCACTCCATCCACGCCTCCACTTCTGGCTTTTGGGCACTTAGCTGGAGAGAAGAGTCTCGTGGATTTACCTGCCCAGGCTGGCTTTGAACTGCCACCCTCAGCCTCCCTCCCGAGCAGCTGTTCCCGGGCTGTTCCTCCTGGCGAATGTCGCTTGTCAGCAAGGCAGCTGCCCCGTCATCTGTGACTCCCGGAGGTCCCCGCATTCTGTTAGTCACACAGAACAGCCGGAGTCCTCGTGAAGGAGGAGTACACGGTACACTGGGTGCCATCTTGGAGGCTGGTTATCGTGAAAGCCAAGGTTTCCACTAACAACAAAACCCCTTGCTTCAAATGGCCCAGGAGAAGAACCTACAGTAATTTATCCTCAGCATGATATGGGGCTGTGTGGTTGAAAAAGTCCAGTATGGGAACTAGTGAGTCCTGGGTTCTAATCCTACAGTATCATCACCATAGCTCTTCCTGCCATAATCTTTGTTGTTGTTGTTTTTTTTTTGCCAGTTCTGGGGCTTGAACTCAGGGCCTGAGCACTGTCCCTGGCTTCCTTTTGCTCAAGGCTAGCACTCTACTACTTGAGCCACAGCGCCACTTCTGGACGTTTTCTATATATGTGGCACTGAGGAATCGAACCCAGGGCTTCATGTATATGAGGCAAGCACTCTTGCCACTAGGTCATATTCCCAGCCCCTGCCATAATTTTAAATGAGTGTTAATAAAGCTTTTAGCTCTGATTTCCATTTTACCATGAAAACAGTGGGAGGAAAACCAGTTAAACAATGTAGAGATGTGGGCTTGTCTTGGGTGTTGAAAAGTTAATGTCAAGGGGGAAAGAAGAGGAGAATTTTCCAATTAAAGAGCACTTGGTGGGCTGGGAATGTGGCTTAGCGGTGGAGTGCTTGCCTAGCATGCACCAAACCCTGGGCTCGATTCCTCAGCACCACATAAACAAACAAATAAACAAAAGAACACTTGGTTGGACACTGGAAAGGACATTTTTCAGCAAGTAGGAACATCTGAACAGGAGCTGTGTCAACTGAGTTAGAGAGGAACAATCAGAAATCTTACCAAGAACAGTGATGTTTATTTAGCCTCTCTCTCTCGGTATGTGCAAATATTCCTGCTCGAACTCAGTATGAGCTGTTTTGTTCGAGGCTGGTGCTCTACCTCTTGAGCCATGCTTCCACTTCCTATTTGAGGACAGTGCTGCAAACCGGAAGAGCAGAGCATCGGATGGGAATTCGGTGCCACGGTAAACTATGAGCAAACGATGGGTGTACTAAGCGATACCAGGGCTAAGGGAGGCCCTTTTTATTTTGGAGCTGGTTTGGGGTCTTGAACTCAGGGCCTCATGGTCTCCATCCCAGGACTTCCCTGTTCACAGCGGGCTCTCTATGATGGGGTCACACCTCAGCTTGTGTGTATCTGCGTGTGTGCCAGTCATGGGGCCTACACTGAGCGCCTGGATACTGCCCCGGAGCTTGTGCTCAAGGCTAGCGTTCTGTCCCTTGAGCTACAGCTCCACTTCTGGCTTTTTGGGTGGTGAACTGGAGATAAGGTTCTCACAGACCATCTTACCCTGGCTGGCTTTGAGTGCAGTCCTCAGCTCAGACCTCGGCCTTGAGATGCTAGGATTACAGACATGAGCCACTGGCTCCAGCCTTTTGAATGTTTTTGCTTTTTTCCTTATTTTTTAGACAGGCACCTCCATGCTTCCTACTGATGTTTCTGGAGTGGCTGGAATTATAGGTGGCTTTACTACCACACCCCAGCTTATTTACGAGCGTCCTGGCTTTGAACCTTCGTACTCATGATTTGCACCTCCTAAGTTTCCGGGGCTACAGGCATGTGCCACCACACTGAGCCCCAGAAGTCTTTTTTATGTATAAGGCTGAGGTACCTTCTGTTCAAGTTTGTAATTCTGACAGAGTACTTTCATCTCCCAGACAGTGCGAGATGATAAGAACCTTTCCTTCCTAATCGAGTGGCCTTTCTTTCTTCCTCTCTCTTTCTTTTTTTTGGTCGGTGTTGACCTAGGCAACCTCATCTTTTGGGTTTGGCCACTTTTACATTCCTTTCACTACTGGATGCTAGGCTATTATGTTGCTGAGTTATTATTGCTGGTTTTCTTCTGTGTGAATGTGTTGAGGCGGTGTTAGAGATGGGCTATCTTGGGGGAAGTCGCCTGTTGAAGTGCTCGTGGGTGCAGGGGACTAAGTCCACACGCAGAATTGAAGAAAGGGAACGTGGCAACACCCCAGGTGGCAAGTACACACTGGAGAGCGCGATTTTCTGTGTGTTGACAGTGTCGCAAGCTGGGAGCCAGCGGCTCTCACTCCGGTAATGCTCTCTCGAGATCTGCGGATGGAGGTTCAGGAAGAGAGAGACTCGTGAACCTGCTTTAAGGCTGGCAGCGGCGCTGTGGCTTAAGGGGTGGAGCCCCAGCCAAGCAGGGCTCAGGTGTGGAGGTGCGGGGAGGGGGGGGGACCCCGGGGCACCTTCCCTGCCGCTGCGGGCCTTCCCTTCCTCACCTGGAAGACAGGCCTCGAATGAATCCCCGCTTCCCGCGGCTCGAAAGCACCCAGCATCACCCGATCCCACCGCGGTGGCCGAGTCGCGAGAACTCCCGGCTCCGGGGCGCGCTGCGGAGCGGCTGGCGGCGTGAGAGCCCAGCCCCGGGGCCTCCCGCGCGGAGCCGCGGCCCAGGACACGCAGGCGCAGTGCCCCGCGGGGGCGTGGCCCGCGGCCCGGGGGCGGGGCCTGCCCTCCCGTGCACCAATCGGGGAGCAGATGTCGTGTCTAACCGGGCGCGGGAAGAAAGGGCAATTCCAAGTGGGTTAGTGGGGGACCGGGTGCCTGCGCTGGTCCTGCCGCGTGGCGGGGACCCCCGTGCCGGTCACGCAGTGTGGCGGGGACCCCGCCTCCCCATCCTCGCGGCCGATCGGGGCTTCCTGGTGGAAGCAAGACTAGCTGGCTTGGAAGGTGGAGGGGAAGAGAAAGGCTCTCGCAGGGCGGGGGGTGAGGGGCAGGCTGGGGAGAGCCATCAAACCACGTCCGCCTCCTCCCCGTCCAGATTTTCTCCAGGGACCGATGATGTCTTGCTAGCACTGTACTACTTGAGCCACAGCACCACTTCCGGCTATCTCTGTTGATGTGGTGCTGAGGAATCGAACCCAGGGTTTCATGCATGCTAGGCAAGCGCTCCACCACCAAGCCACATTCCCCAGCCCCTTAACGTTAACTGAGAAAAAAAAATTTCATTTCTTTGGAGATAGATATTGAATAAGAGAAATGGATGACATCAGCCAGTTGCTTTAAACATAGTGCTAGCCCAATATTTTAGTTGTTGCTTCGTGTAGAGAAGTGTTTTTTCGCTGATGGCTAAGGTCAGAGAACCTTGAACAGTGCTTAGTACTCTAAGAAATGGCAGAGGTAAGGCCAGGCACCAGAAATCCTAGCTACTTGGGAGGTTGAGGTCTGAGGATGACGGTTTGAAGAAGCCAGGGAAAGAAAAGTTCTTCCCTCCAATTAACCAGCACAAAGCCTGGAAATGGAGGTGTGGCTCAAGCGGCAGAGCACAAACCTGCAGCCAAAAAAGATAAGGGGCAGGGCCCAGGCCCTAAGTTCAAGCCCCAATACTGGCACCAGGAAAGGCATACTGGCAGTAGACCTGGGGGACTGGCACTTCCCTACCCCACCCTCTCAACTCATTCTCCACCAGGGGTTCTTGAAAGGGTCCTGGCTCGCTCTGTGACAGCCTAGGGGCTGCCGGCTGCGACTCCCAGCTGAGTCATCTGTGTCCTTCTCTTGGCTTCTGGAATTTTCCCCTTTGCAGGGCCACGGTCTGGCAAATCGAGCAGCCACGAAAGGAAGGAAATGAAAACTGTCAGAGTTCCTGCCCGGGGCCTTCCCTCCCCGGTTTCCAAACCCCCCTTGTTGTTCACGGAGTCGTGGATGAGTTCCGAATGCTTCCATCACTCTGAACATTCTGGAATGTCTGCTCAGATTTCCCAGTTTGAGAACGATGGCTCGTGGGCCTGGCGTTGCACGGTCCCGTCCTCAGGCCCGGCCCTCCTGGCCTCCACCGCACCCCGGCCTTGCCACTGGGGACATCAAGGCCAGACCACACGTCCCGGTTCTGGTGACTGCAGTTGGGGGGGGGAGAGGGAGGACTCAGTAGCCCCGTCTGGCCGTGGGACCCTCGCTGACCTCCGAGCGCGGCCCCGCACCCCCCACGCCAGGCCCGGGAGTGACAGCCAGGCCTCCCCGCGGCCGGGTGCCTCTCGCAGGCCCCGGGCCCGGTCCGCGCGCGCTATCCGGGAGGCGTTCTCAGGTGGGGCGGGGTGGAGGGGGGGCCTCGCTTCCCGCTCTCGCTCGCGCGGGCTCCAATCGCCGCGCCTCACGCCATCGCTCACGGGTCCCGGCCAGCGAGTGGCCGCCGGGAGGCCGGGAGGCGGCGCGGTCCTCCCGGGGCGTAGCGGAGGCTCCCGCGCGCGGCGCTTGAATCTCCCGCGCTCGGCGCGCAGGGGGCGTGGCCGGGAGCGGCCAATGGGGGGGCGCGGGGGCGCGGGCCCCGCCCCTCCGGCGCGCGCGCGGCTTGACGGCGATTTAAAAAGGAGGAGCGGCCGGGGACCGGGCTAGTTCGCCGGGTCTCAGCCGCCGCCGTTCGGTTTGCCGCCACCTCCGCCACCACCGCCGCCGCCGCCGCCATGCTCTCCGTCCGCGCCCCGCTCGCCACCATCGCGGACCCGCAGCAGCTGCAGCTCTCGCCGCTCAAGGGGCTCAGCCTGACGGACAAGGAGAATACGGTGAGTGCGAGCCCGGGGGGCGCCGTCGGGGCCCGGGGGGCCGGGGCTCCGCCGCCGCTCACTCACCCACCCGCTCCTCTCCCCCGCAGCCCCCGTCCCTCAGCGGGACCCGCGTGCTGGCCAGCAAGGCCGCGAGGAGGATCTTCCAGGAGCCCGCCGAGCCGGTGAGTGGCCGCGCCGGCCGCCCGGGGAGGGGGGGGGCCGCGGGGCCGGGTCGGCAGGGGGCGCCCGCTCTTGGCGCCAAAGCCACATTGTCCGCGCCGGGCCGGCCCGGGCTCCCCGCCCCCACGCTTTCCCGCCACCGGGGCCCCGCCCTGGCGGACCGGCCTGCTTCCCGCCAGCGGGGAGGGGTGGGGGGGCGCCCGGTGCCGGAATGGGGGGTTGGGGGGGGACACGGCCAGCCTCGGCTCCACGCGAAGCTCTCGATCAGGGAACGGGACTTGGCTAGGGGAGATGTCAACTTCCTAAGCTCGATCAGTACTTACAGTCTTGTGATTCCCTCCCTCTCCCCCCTTCCCCCCCCAAAACCAACCCCACAGCAAACCAAAATTCTGCTGCCCCCGGCGTGGAGGACGAGCCGCTCCTGAGAGAGAACCCCCGCCGCTTCGTGGTCTTCCCGATCGAATACCACGACATTTGGCAGATGTATAAGAAGGCGGAGGCTTCCTTTTGGACCGCTGAGGAGGTAATCCCATTCGAAGACCCCACCGTGGGTGCTGGGAACTTAAATTTGGCAGGCACATAACACCCCTCTTGGACCTGGTCAGTGGTTGGGGTGGTTAGGTGGTTAGGGGAGGGGAATTTGGGATGCAGAATGTCGTCATCAAATTTTCAAGTGTCTTGTGGAAGCTCCAGTACGTTTGGATCTGCTAAAATTGCAAACTTGCTTCTCTGTGGGTGGGTGGGTGAGTGGATGGATGTGGACTGGGGCTTGAACTCAGGGCCTTGTATTCACCTGTGGGTCTTCACTCTACCACTTGAGCCACAGCTCCATTTCCCAAATTGTCAACTTCTGAATTTCAGGTGGATCTTTCCAAAGACATCCAGCACTGGGAAGCCCTAAAACCTGAGGAGAAATACTTTATATCTCATGTCCTGGCCTTCTTTGCAGCAAGTGATGGCATCGTGAATGAAAACTTGGTGAGTTTTCACACGTGCCTTCTTCCGCTGATTTGAAGATTTAAGGAATTCAAGTGCTTTCCTTTTTTAGTTCTTCCATTTCACTTGACAACACATTACAGTTGCTTTTCCCTATAGTATTTTCCCCAATATTAACGGGCAGAAGTGATTTAGGGAGGAATGAGTCAGTAATCAGATGTTGACAGGAACTCTACAAAATAGCCATATCCTGGTCTCATGTGATATGAAATGCTGAACTTTATTGATAAGCCGTGAAGAATCATATTAAGTACCCATAGAAGTTTTTAAGTGACTGCAAGTTTGTGTGCTGGTCCTGGAGCTTGGAGCCTAGGGTAAGGGCACTTAACTTTTTTGCTCGAGGCTGGTGCTCTTAGGACTTGAGCTACACCTCCATTTCCTGCTTTTTGATTAGAGGGAAGAGTCTTAACAACTTTCCTACCCAGTTGGCTTTGAATCATAATCCTCACATGTCAGCGTCCTGAGTAGCTACGTAGCCAGGCGTGAACCACTGGCATTCAGCTGGAAGAAACCTTTTGATGGTACAGGGGGGGCATGATGCTGCCGGCGTCCCACGACTGAGTTCCTGCAGATGAGTGTTCTTCAGCTTAACTTTGATTTCCATTTCCTCTAGGTGGAGCGATTTAGCCAAGAAGTGCAAATTACCGAAGCCCGCTGTTTCTATGGCTTCCAGATTGCCATGGAAAACATACATTCTGAAATGTACAGTCTCCTTATTGACACATACATTAAAGATTCCAAAGAAAGGTACGTATGCAGAGGGTATGCTGAGATACCTTTTTTTTTAAGCTTTTTAAAAATTTTCTCTATTTTGTTTGTGTGGTACTAATGAATCGACACAAGGCCTCATGCATGCTATTCAACCACACTACCACTAAACCACATTCCCAGCCTGGAAAGAGATATATATCTTGGGCTCTGTTCATTGTTCCTTTTTTTTTTTTTTTTTGCCAGTCCTGGGCCTTGGACTCAGGGACTGAGTACTGCCCCTGGCTTCTTTTTGCTCAAGGCTAGCACTCTGCCACTTGAGCCACAGCGCCACTTCCGGCCGTTTTCTATATATGTGGTGCTGGGGAATCAAACCCAGGGCTTCATGTATACGAGGCAAGCACTCTTGCCAGTAGGCCATATTCCCAGCCCTGTTCATTGTTCCTTTATTCCACCTTTATCCCAAGTAATTTAGCTAATGAACTGTCATAGACACTTCTAGTACCCTAGCACCTATGGTCAAGCCTGCTCTGTGCAAAGGGCTAAAAATCACTTTAACAACCAATCACTTAGCCTCTCTTTGTTTTTCCTTGTGGCTTGAACTCAGGGCCTGGGTGCTGTCCCTTAGCTTTCTTGTTCAAAGCTAATGCTCTACCATTTGAGCCACAGCTCCACTTCTGGTTTTCAGATGTTTAATTGCAGCTGAGTCTCATGGATTTTCCCACCAGCTTTAAGCCACGATCCTCAGATCTCAGCCTCCTGAGTAGCTAGGATTACAGACATGAGCCTCTAGTGCCGGATAATATGCTAGGTTAGCATTCTACCACTAAGCCACATTCCCAGTCCCCAGCAGATAAATCTTTACTCAGACAAAAGTATTAAACCTTCCCCAGGCCTGAGGCAGAATGATAAGAGGAAGACACAGAGATTGTCTTGAATCATATACAATATAGAAAGTAAAACGTAGAAGTATAAGGGTGTTCATGATACAGCCATCAGTGAGCTTGAAGATTGATGTAGGCACAGAGCAGCTGCCTGAAAGGACAACTTGGGAGAATTCAGCAGAATACAGTTAGCTTACCATTTGTGGGGGTGGATGGAGGGAAAGTTAGAAGTGGGGCTGTTGGTGGGTTTTAGGACAGTAGCTTTATGTGAAATGAGACCTAACTATGGTTACTGTATTCTGCTTGGAACACTGAGTATCTCAGAAGGCTAGCATGATAGCAAACACTGCAGAAAAGGAACTTGGACAACTTGGAAACCTGAAGTGGGGAGCACCCCTGTAGAGGAATGGTAGTCGCATGGAAGCTAAGACTTGGATGCATTCGCTTTTAGAAGGGCAGGGCCTATGAACTATATGATCTAGACTTGAAATAAGCCATTGCTCCGAATATAATGAACTGTTACAGAATAAGAAGGGGTCCTTGAAGACTTCTCACTTCTCATTTAAATTTCAGCCAGTTAGTGAAAGGCAAATGAGTGTTATTTTTGAAACCTGGAGGGAAAAACAGGCTTATCTAGGGGTGTGGAATTGTCAAATACTCAAATTTGGATTATCATCAGTGTTCTCTTGAAGCTTGGGGTTGGATGTCTGACCGCTATTGATCTTGTCCATCAGTTTACGTGTACACATGTATTCGTATCTATGTCCGTAGGGAGTTTCTCTTCAATGCCATTGAAACGATGCCTTGTGTGAAGAAGAAGGCAGACTGGGCCCTGCGTTGGATTGGGGACAAGGAGGCTACCTATGGTAAGAACACTTGAGCTGTGTGTTGTTACTGGTTGGATGGCTGGCCTGGTAGTGGTGAATGCCAGCAGTTCCTCTCCAGAAGCATTGAAACATTGTGGTGTTGCCTTCACTTAGGAGAGCGAGTTGTAGCCTTTGCTGCTGTGGAGGGAATCTTCTTTTCTGGTTCTTTCGCGTCGATATTCTGGCTGAAAAAGCGAGGACTTATGCCAGGCCTCACGTTTTCCAATGAACTTATCAGCAGAGACGAGGTGAGTAAATTGGGGAACAAGCTAACCTGTGCCCAAGCACTTGCAGCCCCTTAGCATGCTCTTGTGTTTGCTTTCAGGGACCCAAGCTATCAGGTGGCACTTATATAAATAACAATATATGTTACATATATAAACTATATATGGATAGAGATATGTATATCCACTTAAAAAAATATTTTTTTGGCCAGTCCTGGAGCTTGAACTCAGGGCCTGAGCACTGTCCCTGGCTTCTTTTTGCTCAAGGCTAGCACTCTACCACTTGAGCCACAGCGCCACTTCCAGCTTTTTTTTTTTTTTTTTTTTTTTTGGCCAATCCTGGGCCTTGGACTCCGGGCCTGAGCACTGTGTCCCTGGCTTCTTCCCGCTCAAGGCTAGCACTCTGCCACTTGAGCCACAGCGCCGCTTCTGGCCGTTTTCTGTATATGTGGTGCTGGGGAATCGAACCTAGGGCCTCGTGTATCCGAGGCAGGCACTCTTGCCACTAGGCTATATCCCCAGCCCCACTTCCAGCTTTTTATTCTTGGTGGTGCTAGGGTTCAAACCTGAGGCTAGAACAAGTACTGGGCTATACCCTCAGCTCTACCACTTAAATTTAATGTGAGTTCAGCCGTTTACATCTTCATGTACTGGCAATGATCTCATGGAATGATAATCTACTCGAGTTCTTCTGTATAATGTGTTTGTGCACAGTCATTCGATGGGCCTGAATGCACAAAATTGGAAAGATGCTTGTAAGGATATTTGATTCGTTTTGCTTGATAATGCGTGTGAACCTTTGTACTTAGGAGGTAGTAAGCTTGCTGAGGCCCTTGGATTACACTGAGGGGGCAAGGTGCCCGCTTTTTTAGTAGAATCCTGTCTGGAACACCAGGAGTGTGACTGATCTCCATCTAGAGCTCCGTGGGCAGATCAGGCAGGGATGGTCTTCCCTTCTAGGTCTGGGGAGGTCTTTGTTCCTCTGTGGGAAGAGCAGCCGGGAAGCTTGCTGGGGCTTCCTTTCATGCATGGAGATGCAGATTCGCCTCACTTGAAATTGAGTCCCTCCTTCCTGCACATTGAAAGCTAGCTGCCCTCGGTGCTGGGAGGAGTGGCAAATTAGAGCTTGAGCGTGCTGGGTGTGCTTGAGCCGTGAGATCTGAGCGTCGCCGTTCAGAAACCAGCAGGGGCAAACATCCTCCTGTCTCCAGTTACCCAAAAGAAGCAGGAAGAGGCATGGCTCAAGTGGTAGGAAGAATGTCAGCATTGAGCAAGAACATGTCCTGAACTTGAGTTCAGGTCCCATTATTGGCACACACAAGAAAAGACTTGTGCAACACCTTCTGCCTCGTTTGAGGAATAAGGAAGGCAGGTCCTCCTGGCCCTTCCTTGTGCGGTGGTCGCCCTGAGGGCTGGGCGGGGACTGCTGCTGCCTCAGTGACGTCAGAGTAGGCAGACAGCTGCAGACAGTGGCGCTCAGCGCAGCCGGGAAAGTCATAAGGAAACAGCAACCCATGCTCCACGTCACTGCTAGACGTCTGCCTTTGTGGTGATCTCCACCCTTCTTCCAGGGCTTACACTGTGACTTCGCGTGCCTGATGTTCAAACACCTGGTGCACAAGCCGTCGGAGGACAGAGTGAAGGAAATAATCGTCAATGCCGTTCGAATAGAACAGGTGGGTGACGGGTTCCTGTCGCTGGTGCTTGCTGGAGGAGGGCCCCACGTCTCCTCGCGCTCAGCGGCTCTGTTTTGCTCCTAGGAGTTCCTCACGGAGGCGCTGCCTGTGAAGCTGATTGGGATGAACTGCACGCTAATGAAGCAGTACATTGAATTTGTGGCGGATAGGCTTATGTTGGAGCTGGGGTTTAGCAAGGTAACGTGTCATTTTATAGCCTGCTGCTGCTTTTTGGAAATCGGTAGTGCTTGGTATTTATATCTCGGTGTGAACTTTTTCAGATTTTCAGAGTAGAAAATCCATTTGACTTCATGGAGAACATTTCACTGGAAGGGAAGACTAACTTCTTTGAGAAGAGAGTAGGCGAGTATCAGAGAATGGGGGTGATGTCCAGCCCGACAGAGAATTCTTTCACCTTGGATGCTGACTTCTGAATGAACTGAATGCTCTTTGCTGATTTTTACCCTCCATGTTCACACACACACAAAAAAAAAATCAGCTAAGGGTGAATCAAGCAAGCTACACCATGAATTGTCATTAAGGTTCATTAACAGCATCTAAAACAGTGTAGCTACCTCAAAAATCAATCCTGCTGATTAATGTTGTAGTATCACCTAGAAAGACAAAGGCTATTTCAAACGAAAGCTACTCAGGTTGTTAGGAAAAACCTGTCCCTGTGGGCTTGTGCAAGCCGGCGGGCTAGTTGTGACATCACCACAGTGCTGAGTGGTACAGGGAGGTAGCCCCCCTCCAGCAGGAGTTCAGCATTCATACGACCATCGATCGCAACCTCACTGCTCCAGAGCAGGCTTGAAAGTTTACTTAAAACTAGGTTGTAAATAAGACTGGCACTTTGTATACAAATCAACATTGCTCGTACTGTATAGGGAAAGTTGTATTTATTTGGTTTTGACACCAAATACAAAAAGTGTTCAATTGACCACTAATGGTAGCCAATTCACAGTTAAGTGACTCGAGTTGAACTTGGGTCGGCTAAGCATATAACCTCTGAGCTTGTTTTCCTGAATGAATTGAGATGCTCTGATCAGCTTGAGTGCATGCTCTAGAGAGAGACCTTGTCTTTGGTGCTAATGAGACGGGCCGGGGCCATGTAGCCCTGCGCCACGCCTGCTCCAGCCAAGACTTTCCTGAAAGTACCATGGCTTTTGGTGCAAAGACCTCTAACTCTGCGACATTGGGGACTGAGACATGATCTGGGCAGACTGCCAGTGGTCAGGCCTTAATCCATGGGAAAGGCAGTAATCTGGTTCTCAAATAGTCCTTGGCCCAGTTTCCGGTGGGTAGAGAGATTTCTTGGAAAGGGCTTTGTAGGTGAGATGTAAGGTAGTATTGACAAGCTTCTAGGTCATCCCTGAACAAAATGATCCTAAGGTCTTGCCCTTGTTGCCACCAGGACTGAAATGGGCTCTCCTAAAAGTGGTGTTTATTCTGATTTTGCGTGTGACTAGGTACTATGGAGACTTGTTCCATTTATATTTACTCTGTGTTCCTGTAGAGTTTAAAAATGTGTCTTTAGGTTTAACCTATTTGTACATTGGAAAAAATGGCCCAGTATTATCTTGAAGCGGATAACATTGTTACTGTAGTTCTAACATCCGTCTCAATGCCGGGGCCCCTGGTGGCTTCCGAGGCCTCAGTAGCACGCTGGTGCTCAGTTCTCCTCCACTGGGTTCCTTTCAGATGCCGTGGGAACTTAACCAGGCACAGTTCATGGAGCTAGCCTGGGTTCATCTGGTTTAGCTTGGGAGGGAAAGACGGATGTTACTTGGAAGCTGCACAATTGACACCAATCTGTGGGCTCCGTTTGGCAACTATTGTGTATTGTTTGACCGCTGAGCAGTTTTCATCATTTGTTGTCTAGTCAATATTTCAATTCCTGTAATAGGATCCCTTTCTGCCTTTAAATTATTGTCAAATGTTAATAAACCTGGATGTGTGGTTCTGTGACACCAAAGTGATTGCCCTGTTGGTTCTAGATGGACATTGGAGCCTGGGTTGACTTTGAACCATGATCCTCACATCTCAGCCTCCCGAGTGGCTAGGATGACGACCCAACGCAGGGGCCGCGCGGCTCCACCACCCCATGGGTTTCCCCCCGGCCATTATTGGGGCTTGAACTCAGCCTTGAACCCTCACTTGGCTTGTCTGCTTGCAGCTGGTGCTCTGCCCTCTAAGCCCCGCCTCTACGTCGAGCGCTGCCGGTTAGCTGGGGGAGCATCTCGGGGACCGTGGCTGCGGGTTAGCTGGGGCAGCGTCTCGGGGACCGTGGCTGCGGGTTAGCTGGGGCAGCGTCTCGGGGACCGTGGCTGCGGGTTAGCTGGGGCAGCGTCTCGGGGACCGTGGCTGCGGGTTAGCTGGGGCAGCGTCTCGGGGACCGTGGCTGCGGGTTAGCTGGGGGAGCGTCTCGGGGACCGTGGCTGCGGGTTAGCTGGGGCAGCGTCTCGGGGACCGTGCCTCCCCTGGCTTGTAACTGATCTTCAGGTGTGCCCTCCGTGGCAGCTAGCTTCGCAGGCCTGGTGCTCGTGTCTGGGAGCTGCCCGGGGGGGGGGATCTGCAGCCTGGCGGCCATTGCACACGCTGGGCAGCGATGCCCATGGCAGCAAACGGGTGTGGCCAGAGACGGGCAAGTGGAAGTGCCTCCGGAGGACGCGGTGGGGACGGGCGGGGCTCGAGCTCGCCGTGTCCCTTCCCGGTGCCCCCAGAGCGCGCGGCTCAGCTAACGTCACCCTAGGCTCCGGAATGAAGGTGTTAAACGCGAAGCGGGTCACTGCTGGTTTGTGGTATGTGGGGGGGGGTGTTCACTCTTCCAGGTCCCCAGGACGGACTGGGAAGGGGTTTTCTGGAAGGCTGGGTGGGGTCAGGCACCTAGGCTCCTGTGTCCTCTGGGGCTATTGATTGCCTAGAGGGGCTCCACTTCCCTGGTCCCATCTGCTTTGGCCTTGAGAACTGACTTGTCCTGTCACTGAGTTCAGGTGAGAGCTTGGGTTATTAAGTGAGAGCAAAGCGGCTACTAACTGGGTGGAGACACCCAGCTCTGACATCAGGGTGTATGTACACCTAAGGCAGGGGCTGACTGATAGAAAACTTTGCTCTTAGTCATTTGTTTGTTTTTGCCAGTCCTGGGGATTGAACTCAGGGCCTGAGCACTGTCCTTGGCTTCTTTCTACCACTTGAGCCAGTGTGACTTCGGCTTTTTCTATATATGTGGTGCTGAGGAATCGAACCCAGGGCTTCATGTACATGAGGCGAGCACTCTTGCCACTAGGCTACATCTCCAGCCCCTCTTCGTCGTTCTTGGCGTTACATTTCCATTACGGAGCTCAGGGCCTCTGAGACTGACCTGTACTTTAAATATTTGACCATATATTTGGGTATCCCTTTTAGGAAAGAATGCATCCCGCCATAAAACATGTTTATCCTTGATATTCAGAAGCAGTGTGTTTAGAAGCAAGAAAGATTGGTAGTCCTGTTTCTGAATACGTGGCTTGTGTCAGAATTCTTCACTGCTATTCGCCATGCTCATTTCCCCAGTCTACCCTGCCTCTGTCCCTTTTGACAAATCCATTTCCTGCAATGAGTTTCTGTACCGGCTGTGGCTCTGGGGACACCCCCCCACCCCCCACCCCCCCACGGCTCCCAGGCTCAGAGACCGGGAGACATGGAGTCAAAGTGCCTGCTTTATGGAGATAAGATTCACAGCATGCAGTTCACCTGCCTGGCATCGTTCAGTGGCTTTCTGTCTAGTCACAGATTGCACTCTGCCATTCCCCTGCTACCAGTGGACATCTTCCTCAGCTACAAAGCGAGCGGGGGGGGGGGGGGGCTCCCGCCACTCTGGCTCTGTCCAACCCGAGCCTGCGGGGCCTCAGATCCACGCAGCGTCTGTGGCAATGCCTGGCACAGCTTGCAGACACTCAAGAAGTAGAAGTTATTCTTGGCGAAGGCGCTAGATTTTATTTAGAATGTTAGAGGCAGCAAAGAGGCGGTGGGTTTGTCTAGGACAGAAATTAGATTTGCATTTCGCAAAACTCTTGTTTTTTCCTCTTAGCTATTAGATTATTTTGCACTCTAAAGAAAATTTGGGTGACACAGCTTAGAAGCAGACATTTCCCCCCACTGAATCAGGAGACTCTCCTCAGAATCAGCCCCTCAGAAGGCTGAGATCTGAGGACTGTAGTTCAAAGCCAGCCTAGGCAGGAGGAAGTCCATGAGACTCTGTAACCACTGAAAAGCCGGAAGTGGAGCTTTGGCTCAAGTGGTACAGTGCTAGCCCTGAGCTTTAGTGCCCAGGCCCTCAGTTCAAGCCCCATACATACACACACGCACACACACACACACACGCGCATGTGCCATTCACCCTTGGGTGGGGTGGGAAGGGCGTTGAGACTCGGGGTCCCTGCCTCTCCCTGTCCACCCTTCCCTCTGGCAGGAGCACTGGCTGGTCTCCGTTGTCTCGGGGTTCTGTTTTTCTCAGCTACAGGGAACTTCCGGGTGGTTGAACAGCCCAGGGATCGCTGGGGAATTGGGAAACGTGTCATAGAACGTTCAGGAACAAGGGGGCTGCCGTGGGCTCCACTTGTTTCATTTCCTGTTCTCCAGCTACCCCATCTCCTTTCGTAGACGTTCATTCCTCCACCGCTGGGTCCCCCATCATCCCCCGCGGTTCCTCTGTGCCCAGCCCTGGGTGCTGGGTGGAGGGACAGGCAACTGTGCCCTACTAAGTCCATCTCCTTGTGTTGGTGGGTGACCCCCTCTAGGTGGTGATTCTGGGGTGCCTCTGGCCCGCCACCCCGGCCTCACCACCCCTGCTATCAGTGTGTAGGCCACTGCCCCCGCCCCCAACAGTCTCAGGCTAGACCCCTGCCCCAGCAACGCCCAGCTGGGGCTGGGCCAGACCAGTCACCCCAACACCCAGGGGTGCTGGCTGGGGGCACAGGCCTGCTCCAGAGTGGAGCTGAGAGGCCCCACCTTCACCCTATCCCCACGGCCGAGCCTGCGCCCAGCCAGGGCCTCCGGTGGCTTTGTGCCCACCGCACCTTGAATTTCCCTGGATTTGAACTTCTCTCATTCTGCTTTCTCCCGCCTCCTGTTAGCCCAGGCTGTTCCCCTTACTTGGCCTTCACCAGGCTTTCATTTTTGGTGACTAACTGGAAACAAGAGTCTCCCTTTTCTACCCAGGCTGTCTTCAAACCGCGATCCTCCCGAGTCGCTGGGACTGCAGGTGGGCGCCACTGCGCTTGGCCTTTCTCAGCTCTCTCTGGAAGTGAGTAGGCAGAGCGCCATTGGGCGTCCCTGCTGTTCCAGAGATTCCTGGGCCCTGGGTGGCCCTTCCAGCTGCCGACAGCCGCCTGCCTTCTTCACATGGTGCCCCGCCCTGAGCCTCGCTGCTTCCTGTCCCGTCCCCCCCACCCCCCCACGAGCAACCTGACTAGCCCAGGCTCCAGTGAGCCCCAGCAGACTCTTCTGTCACGTAGGTGGAATTTCTGTTTTTTCATAGCCAAGTTGCTGAGGAATTGCAGCGCCTGCACGTCCTTCAGCGCGGAAAGCTTCGGGAAGTGTTTATATCTCGGCTTCTATGGCATCGGGAGGTCAGGTTCTCCGAGGGGCCAGCAGGTGTTGGAACAGAAGGATGGCGGGGGCGGGGGCGGGGGGGGGAACCCCAGGGTCAGGGGTGGGCTGGGGAGCCTGCACACAGTGACGGAGGCCAAGGAGACTTGTGCAAACGGGTGTGAGCGTGGGGCGGGCCCCCGAGGCACTGGACGATCGATGGATCGGAGGACTATGGGGAGGAGGTGTCTTTTGAGGAGGAGCCCGGGCGAGGGAGGCCGAGGGGGGAGGGGCGGGTGTGGCAGAAGGCCACCGCCTGGGTGGCTGGAGTCAGGTGTTGAGATGGGCAGGCTGGGCAGGGCCCGGGGTCGGGGGCTCGCCGGCTGGGCTCTGAAGCCCTCTCTGGGTTTGGTCAGATTTGTATCAGAAAGGTCTCAGGTCTTCTGTGGGGACCTAGCACGCACGCCCACAGCCCCAAGTCCTGAAGCAGATGGGGGATTTCCTGTGTGGGCGTCTCTCCTCCCTCCCTCTCTCTCCCCTCCCCTCCCGTCCCCTCTCCTCTCCTTTCTCTTTGTGCGGGTCCTGGGGCTTGAATTCGGGGTCTGGGCACTGTCCCTGTTAGGAAAACGGAGGAGAAGGGAAAAGGAATAGGCCGGACTCGATCCTCAACATGCCAGCGAGGGGCACAGAGCTCCTCCCGGGTTTGGAGGTCGTGTGGTTGTGTGAGGGGGTGAATTTGGCACCCGGCTTAGGTGGGGTCTGAGCAGGGAGGCAGAGGTTAGTGAAGAAGCCACTAGGCCTAGGGAGTTGGCGACTCTTCCTTGGGCCCAGGCAGCCGGGCCTCGCGGCTTGCCCTGCCTGCAAGGTCCGCACACCCGGGGTGTCTGCCTGGTGTCTGTGTGCGCCTGGACCAGAGGGTGGGGGCCATCCATCACATTCCATCTTTGGATACACTCCCTAAGCTTTCATTGCTCCAGGCTGGGCCTCTACCACCTCCCGCTTTCCGTGGTGAATTGGAAATAAGAGTCTCAGGGACTTTCCTGCTCAGGCTGGCTTTGAACCAGCTCAGGCTGGCTCAGCCTCCTGGGTAGCTAGGATTGTAGGTGTGATCACCGGCACCCAACTTCTAGTCTCTTTCTATTCCTTTCGTTTATTTATCGTTTTGGAAACACCCCAGCGCTCTGCACTGATTCTCTTTCTCCCTGCATGGTGTCCGTGCAGTTCGCTCGGCAGTGGATTGGATGTGGGTTAGGGCCGAGTCGGGATAGAGCGCAGGTGGCTGTCAGAGTCCAGCCAGGAAGTGCAGAGGGCCCAGGAGCCCGCTGTGGGAGGAGGACACATGCTCCAGAACCTTCCATCCGGGTGGCATTGCTGCAGGGTTGAGCACAGCACTTCTGCTCATTGGGGCAGTATGTCCCCACAAGGCAAGGGGCAGCTCCCCACCCCGCCCCCCCAGGGAGAGGGCCCCTGCCATCCCGGCGTCGGGGGGTGGGGGGGGGGCGGTCAGGACTGTGGTTCCATGGCGTAGACACATCGCAGGGTGTCTGACGCGATTTCACTACGTCTCGCACCGGATGGCGATAGACAGCGCTCTCTGGGATGGAGGCCGCGGAGCCCGAAGCCGGGCGCTTGGCTTGCCATGGCCCCGGCTCCTAGAGGCAGAGCTTGTGGGTCAAGGTGGCCTTTTCGGGGCTAGCCTCCCCTTCTCTCCTCTTGCTCATTTCTGGTGGGTCAGGGAGTCTGCATGGCCTCAGGCCATTAGTGAGAGGCAGGTTGGGTTTTTTTTTTAATTGATTGTGCTTATCCTGGGATTTGAACTCGGGGCCTGGGCACTGTCCCCGAGCCTCTCTGTGCTTGAGGCTAGTGCTCTAGCACTTGAGCCACCGCATCAGTTCTGAGTAGTTTATTGGAGGTAAGAATCTCACGGACTTCCCTACCCAGGCTGGCCTTGAGCTGTGATCCTCGGCTCTCGGCCTCCTGAGTCTCTAGGATTACAGGGGTGAGCCCCCGGTGCCCAGCGTAGGGCGTGGGGTTTTGGGCTCCTAAGCCCTCCCTCCCTCCCTCCCGCCCTCCCAGGCTGCCTCCGCGGTGCGCCTGGTGCTCCAGACCGATCCTGTCAGCGCATGTGGGGCGGGGCTTCGCGTTTGCACATCTTCCCCAGCCTCTAAGGGGGCTCTGCGCCCAGAGCCCCGTGCCAGGCGCTTCGAAGGGCCTGGTGGCCACGTGTCTACCCTCTGCCTCGACGCCTCCCCGTCATCAGCCCGCAACTATCAGTTGAGATTTGTGGGGGGGGCCGGAAGCTGGGCTGGACTTAAACCACCCGGTCTTTCCGATCTGGTCCTCCAAAGTGGCTGGGGTTACAGGTATGCACCGCCGTGCTCGCCTCTCCCCGTATTCGTCGATGAGTACAGGGGATCTCTGTAGCGTCCACGCTGTTGGGTTTTTTATTCCTCATCTTGGGCCCGTGTTCCTTCCGCTGTTTCTTGCCAGGACTTGTCTGATGAGCGGCCTGGCGTAGGGCCGTGGGTCTCACGTGGCCTGGGTTTTATTACCTGGAGACCTGGGGTTTAGAAAACTCCCAACATTTTCTTGTTGGATCTGAGGAGGCAGAGGGAAGAAGTATGATCCTGAAAATGCCTACGGTGCTGGGCGCTGGTGGCTCACGCCTGTCGTCCTAGCTACTCAGGAGGCTGAGATCTGAGGGTCACGGTTCAAAGCCAGCCCGGGCAGGGAAGTCCGCGAGACTCTGATCTCCAATTAACCACCAGAAAATCACAAGTGGTGCTGTGGTTTAAGTGGAAGAGCGCTAGCCTAGATCTGAAGAGCTCAGGGACAGCGCCCAGGCCCAGAGTTCAAGTCCCAGGACCAACAACAACAACAAAAAGAAGCCTTGGACAGTCCCAAGCCCCGGGACTGGCCAAACGACAATAAAACCCAAAGCAAGGCCGCCCTGAGCTACACATCAAGGCCACGGCGTGGAGACCCCTGGGGCCCGGCAGTCGCCTCCGCCTCCGGGTTGTAAGTTCCTTACACTCAGGGGACTCATTTAGCAAGCGAGCTGCGAGCGTCACGCTCCACCGCCATCATCATTATGCGTTGATGGCTGGGGGGTGCGGAGGAGCCGATGTGTCTGGCCTCTTGTGGGCGGCTCCACTGGGGCGTCGGGATGATGTTCTGTCTGCCCCTACAGCGAGGGCAGCTGCTCTGGCTGGGCTGTGTTCGAGGGGCCGAAAGCCAGGAATGCTCAGGGCTGCTGCGGGCGTGGCCAGAGAATCCGGCCCAGAGACGACCCCCGTCTCCCGAGCCCCCGTTAGCAGCCAGGGCCTCCGCGCACCCCGGGGCAGCAGCCGGGGTTACAGCCGCGCGGAGGGGAAGCCCCTCGAACGCCTCGCGATCGCCGGCTCTGCACTTCGGGGCGTTTGAGTCCGGGTCACCGCGTTCCCACCCAGAGCTCCTCCCCCAATGCTGGGGTGGGATTTCCGTGACCCAAGGCCTGGAGGGAGGGTCAGTGCCACCCCCCCCCCCAGCACTGAGATCTGTGCCTGTGGGCTGTGGGCGTTCAGCATCTTCTCCACAGCACGGAGGGATCGGCACCGTCTCCCACGCTGGAAGAGGCGCCTTGCGGTCACCGGAAAGGCCCCGGGCTCTGGGAAGGGCCGCTGGCTAGGCCGGCCATGCCTTGCACCCAAGGGCGCCCTGCGGTTTCTCCCGGGCAGGCGGGGGAGGGGAAGCAGGGCTTGGAGCCCCCGGGTAAAGAGCAGGGGTGGAGTCAGCGGCAGCTGCTGGCAGTTTGCTGGGTCATCCTGGGGTGGGGGTGGGGGGATGTTCTGGAAGGTTCTTTCACCTTTGGGTTTGGCAGGCATGGCTGGGCAGATGGAGCCGAGTCCCCCGAGAGCCGCCCACTGCGAGGCGAACATCCTTCCATCTTCATGCCTTTGCAATAAAGCCCCGTCTCCTGGCAGAGCCCAGCAGTTATTTTACACTTCATCTAATTGATTGAGATGACTCTGAATTAACTGCGCTTTCCGGAGCAGAGCCAGGGGCTGCTGGGGAGAGGGCCAGCCATGGGGGTGGGGTGGGGTGGGGTGGAGCGGGGGGGGGGGAGGGGAGAGACAAAGCAGCTGCCATTGCGGGGGGGGGGGGGGGTGGCCCCTGCCAGACCAGTAGCTCCTTGTCCACTGCCTGCCCCCCCCCCCCCCCCCCCCCGTGCGCATGGCCAGTGGGTGGGTGTTTGCATCCAGTCTACTGGGGTCCTCCCCCAGGGCCGGCCACGCCTCCCCCAGGGCCCCCTGTGCTGTCCACTAAGGAGGTGGCTCACATGGTTCTGCCTACTGATCTGAAGCTGCGCCCGTCCGTCCGTCCGTCTGTCCGTCCGCCCGTCGTCACTCTTTTGCCTTGCCGACATAGCCCCGGGAGCAGCAGGATGGCGTCCTCTATTCCTTTTCCCTTTTCTTTGTTGGGTGTGGGGCTTGAACTCGGGGCCGGGGCGCTGTCCCTGGGCCTCTTGGTGCTCCAGGCCCGCTCTCTTCCGCGTGCGCCGCAGCGCCGCGGCTCTCTGGTGGTCTGGGTTTAGCAAGATTCCTGCTGCGTCAGGTTCGCCGGCAACTTCCCCGCCTGGCAGCTGACCTCCATCGCTCATCTTCGTCGTCCTCTGCCTTCCCTCCCCTTCCGCTGAGCTTGGGAGGAGCCCGGGCTGGCTTTGAACTCCGACCCTCCCATCTCAGCCTCCTGAGTAGCAGCTAGGATTCTAGGCCGGAGCCACCAGCGCCCGACGTCTATTTCTTAGTGCCCAGAGTTTGTGGCTGGTTTCGGGACTCGCTGCATGTGACTTTGTCCAGAATGGCGCTTGGTTCACAGACTCAGGCTCTTCCAGGGGGTTTCACTGTAGGGCTGGGCTGGGGGAAAGGTGACCTTTGACCCGGCAAGGAAGGGGAAGGGGAGGGTCCAGCTCTGTGGACACGACTGCCTCGGGTCTCACTGCCTTCTGATGAAGGCTGAGAGCCGTCTCCTCCTCCCCGCCCCCCCCTTCCCAGCACGTTTGCTCCCGTGTGCTGGGCGGCCTCTCCGTCTTATTTGCCAGGGTTTCCTGACACTGACAGGCTGTAGGGAGCCCTCAGTGAACGACATGGTTAGACTGAATTAACAAATTAAGGACTGACCCGTCCAGTTGCAAAAGCTATGACAGGAGCCAGGCCCTGGTGTCCACTCCTGTCATCCTAGCTACTTAGGAGGCTGAGATCTGAGGATCACGGCTCGAAGCCCGCCCAGGGAAGGAAAGTCTGTGAGATTCTTTACCTCCAATTAACCAGCAAAAAAAAAAAAACAGCTGCAAGGAGAGGTGTGGCTCAAGTGGTAGAGCAGAAGCCAGAGCAGAAGAGGCGTGTGTGTGTACACACACACACACACACACACACACACACACACACACACACCACACAGAGCAACGCGCCCCGGTAGGGTTGAGAAGGGGCGATCTCCTTCGCTCTGTGCTGCCAGGATGCCGCAGTGTCTCCGCTCAGCCCTGCTGGCGAGGAAGGCAGGGTGGATGGAGAGCCTGGAAGCCCGGGCGGCCCGGCCCCAGGGTGCTGGGTGTGTCTGGGGGGGGTGGGGGGGCGTGGTGAAGGAACCCGGTGCCCTCGGTGGCGGGAAAGACAGCTGGCCCTCAGGGCGGGACAACAAAGGCCCTAAGCAGTGCCTGATCTTTTTCTGCCAGGCCTTAGCTCCTGGACGCCCTGTGCATCTCTTGTTGTCTGGGCTTAGCAAGATTCCTGCTGGGTCAGGTTAGCCAGAAACGTCCCCTGCCTGGCAGCTGACCTCCAGGGCTTAGCAAGATTCCTGCTGGGTCACGTTAGCCAGAAACGTCCCCTGCCTGGCAGCTGACCTCCACAGCTCCTTCATCCCTGTCTTCCCTCGGGTGAGGCTGGGGCCCTGCTTGCCTTCTGTGGGAGGCCCGGGAGGGCCCCTCCTCCGCGCTTCCTCTAGTGACTGAGCCCCATCTTTCTCCCCACCCCCAAATCCCTCCACACTGGCCCCTCTTGAATAAACTCCTTTCTACCGTCTCTATGGAGCATCTATTTTTCCCTCTTCTTGTAAGTTGTGGGGCTTGAACTCTGGGCCTGGGGGCTGCCCCTGGGCTCCTCTGTGCTCAAGGCTAGGGCTCTACCACCTGAGACCTTGCCCCCCTTCCTGCTTTTTCTGTAATTTATTGGAGGTAAGAGTCTCATGGACTTGCCTGCCCAGACTGGCTTTGAACCTCAATCCTCAGATCTCAGCCCCCTGAGTAGCTGGGATTATAGGGGTGAGCCACCAGCGCCCAGAAAGCATCCTGAATATGTCTGTATCTATATCATCTGCAAATATAGATGATACCTAGCACATATATAATGTGTGTGTGTGCGCGCGCGCGCCAGTTCTGGGCCTTGAGCTCTGAGCACTGTACTACTTGAGCCGCGGCTCCGCTGAAGGTGTGGATTGAAGGCAGGACTCCCGCTGACCTTCCCGCTGCGCGTGCTTGGAGCAGCAATGCTTAGCCCTCGTCTCCTGAGTTTCTAGGCCTGCAGAGCGGCCACTGGCACCTGGCTACCATTTTCTTTCTTTGCAGCAGGTGTAAGTAGCCTACCCATCTTCTTGGCTGGGATTCTGTGTCCCCCGCCACCCCCTGCCCGGGACTTATGGTAATTTGGGTTTTTGTCTGGAAGCAGCCCCTTCGGAGGGAATGTATGACAACCTCCATCCAGATGTTTCCGTCTTTAGTCAAGTAAGCGAAGCTCCAAAGGCTTTTCATCTGTCGCGACTCTGGTGTTTTGGCTTCAGCAGTCTCCAGACAGAAGCAGGCACCAGTGGCTCAGGCCTACGACCCGGCTACTCAGGAGGTGAGATCTGAGAACTGAGGCTCGACGCCAGTCCCAGCGGGAAGGTCTGGAGGCTCGCGTCTTCAGTGAACTACCAAGAAGCTGACAGGGAGCTGTAACTCGAGCGGTAGAGCACCAGCCTCGAGCAGCCTCGAGCCCGGGGACGGTGCCTGGGCCCTGAGTTCAAGCCCCAGGGCTGGCCCACACACAGCGACACCCAAGCCTGCTTGACACCCGTGACACAGCTCTGCACACCAAGCTCCCCTAGCGGCCCCTGCCAGCCCCGCCGCGCCCGGCCCGCCCGGGCTCAGTGCTGACGCCAACGCGGCCGGGGAGCCCCTGGGACTCGGGCTCAGACTTCGCACAGGGATGGGAGGCCCACACCCCAGCAGTCACTGCGGCGGCGCCCTCCAGAGACCCCTGAGACCCCCCCCCCCCCACACACACACACTGCAGGATGGCCCATTTGTAGTTCCGTGCTGCCCGCTGAGAGGGGGTCGCTGGGCCAGGCCACGGAATCAAACCTTCTTGGCTGTGATCGTGCCTGGTCGGTGACCCCCAGCTCACGGGTGCTGTTCCCAGGTGGACTGGAATATGAGTCACCGACACCGCGGAGAAGCGAGGACTGCTGGATGGGTGTGTGGGGGAAGAGAGAGAGAGACAGAGACAGAGAGATCAAAGACAGAGACAGAGAGATCAAAGACAGAGAAGGGTGCCGAGACCTCTGGCTAGCTCATGTGTTTGGCCACTCTGGGTGACTGTCGTCGGGTGGCAGGTGACAGATCGGACGAGGGAGGTGCCGCCTCCCCACCCGGCCTCCCCTTGCGGGAAGGGGGCCTGTGTGTCTCCCACGGCCGGGCGGAGCCGGGAGGGAGGGAGGGGAGCCACCGTGGGCCTTGGCGCTTTGGAAGTTCACCGGCTGGCGCCTCGTGAGGAACCAGACGCAGGAAGGCGCTGGAGCCGGCCCAAGATCCCAGACCAGGACGAGCGAGACGGCGCCCTTCAAGTCAGCCACGAAGCCAGGCGCCGGCGGCTCGCGCCTGTAACCCCAGCTACTCAGGAGGCTGAGGTCTGAGGATAGTGGTTCAAAACCAGCCTGGGCAGGAGAAGTCTATGAGACGCTTTACCTCCAATTAACCATTAAAAAGCCAGACGTGGATCTATAATAACAGTAAAGTAACAATACCAACAATAACAAAAGCCAGAGGTGGAGCTGGGGCTCAAGGGGTAGAGCGCCATCCTTGAGCAAATAGAGCCCAGGGACAGTGCTCCGTCCCGGAGTTCAAGCCCCGCCCCAGAAGCGGAACCCCCACAGCAGTGAGGCATGGTGGGAGTTTTGCTGGCTCTAGCCAGGCCCTCAGGGCCTCTGCGCTGCGGGCCGCCTCTGGAAGGACGGAGGACACAAGCTGAGCGCTGGCTCATCGCGGCTGCGCAGACCCGGGCCTGCGCTTGGCGAGGGGGTGGCCGCCCCCCCGCTGGCTGGCAGCTGGGCCCAGCCTCCTGCTGAGGCCCAGTCAGCCATGGCTGCCCCAGAGCCATGGGAGGACTGCATGAGAGCAAGCAGTCCTGGGCTGACTCGGGAGGGGCCGGGAGGAGAAGCTGGGAAGGGGAGGACGGCGGCGGGGGGGGGGGGGGGGGGGGGGGGGAGGGCGTGGCTTCCCGGGGCCCCTGGCCGTCTATCTTGACTCCTGCATGGAGCCTAGCCCAGCTTGCAGACTTGTGATGTTTCTGGCCATTGCTGATAAGGAGGCGAGTGTGTGCGTGTGTGTGTGTGTGTGTGTGTGTGTGTGTGTGTGGCGGGGGAGGATTCCCCAAAAAGCCCCTGAGACTCCTGTTTCCAATAAAAGCTGTCTTTCTGTTTTTGTTTTTTGGTCAGAGACGGGGACTTGAACTCAGTACTTGACACTTTACCAACCGAGCCACACCTCCAACCCCGCATGACTCTCTTGAGAAGGGGACGGTGGGAGTCTACGGGGGTGGCGGGTGGGGAGGGGCAGACGAGCCCAGCTGTGTCCTGTCGCGACGTCTGACCAGTGCCATGACCCCCGACAGGTTCCGTCAGGTTTCTGGGTTCTAAGTCAGGGGTGCTGGTGACCCCTGGGGCCAATAGATTTTTTTTTTTTCAGTAATGAAATTGTAGACAGACTTGAGTGTTGCCTTTCCAGCTTCAGGGACAGCCCGTGCCCCGTCCCCCGGCCCGGGTGAGGTCGGCGGTCTTCCTAGTGTGTGAAATGACCTGTGGGACCGCCGTCCGAAATCGGCACGAAGAGTGGGAAGGGCAGCTGGGCGCTGGCGGCTCGCCCTGGGGCCCTGGCCACTCAGGAGGCTGAGGTCTGAGCATCACGTCACGGTTCGAAGCCGTCCTGGGCAGCGAAGTCCGTGAGACTCTCAGCTTCAATAAGCCACGCAGAAAAAGCCCGAAGTGGTGCTGTGGCTCACGCGGTAGAGCGCCGTCCTTGAGCACACGCAGGCTCAGCGCCCAGGCCTTTTGTCAAACCCCAGGACCAGGAAAAAAAAAAAAGCGAATTTCAAGCCTGTCACAGTAAAGAATTAAACTGGCTCACCTTAGCCGGCCACCGTCGGCTCGCTCCTGTAAGTCCTCACTACTCGAGAGACCCACCTACCCCATCAAGGTTTGAGGCTGGCCTGGGCCAGCAAGATACTGCCCTGGTGGCGTGGCTCACATGCTAGAGCAGTGACAGAGAAAGCCAAGCAAGAGTGAGAGGCCCCGAGTTCAAGCCCTGCATATCCGCCCCACCCCCACAGAAGCAATTAGCTTGGCATATTTGGCCAGGGGGCCCCAGTGACGCCCTGGTCACAGGCTCAGGAGGAATGCCCACAGGGGAAGGCGTTCTGGAACTACCGAGTCGAGAACTGAGCACCCCCTGCTTAGCGGCAAAGCGTTCACGGAGACCGGCTTGCCACCCACGGGCCCTTAGGCTCCGGCCTCAGTTTTCTCATGTGCAAATAAATAAGGGTAGTAACAGCCCCACCACAGAAGACTGCTTGGGGAACAATGCCTCAGGAGCTTGGACAGCATCGTTCCCGGGGTGCACACGCATGTGTACGCGTGCACCAATCCCGAGGCTTGAACTCTGGGCCTGGGCACTGAGCGTGAGCTGCTGATCAAGCTAGCGCTCTACCACGTGTGCCGCAGTGCCTCTTCTGGCATTTCCTGAGTAGTGTATTGAAGATAGGGTCTCATGGACTTTCCTGTCTGGGCTGGTTTTGAACGCTGATCCTCAGATCTCTTCCTCCCGGGTAGCTAGGATGACAGGCGTGAGCCTCCCGCAGGCCTACACACTTACTTGACTTTTTCACTGAAGGCTGGCACTCTTACAAAGCTCCACTACTGGCTTTTTGCTGGTTAACTGGAGATAAACGTCGCATGGATTGTTCTGCCCACGCTGGCTTTTAAACTGAGATCCTCAGAGTAGCTGGGATTATAGGAGTGAGCTATGGGCACCTGACACACTTGTGTTTTTTTGGTTTTGTTTGTTTGTTTTATTTTTTGCCAGTGCTGGGACTTGGGCTCAGGGCTGAGCACTGTCCCTGGCTTCCTTTTGCTCAAGGCTAGCACTCTACCACTTGAGCCACAGTATACGTGGGGCTGAGGAATCGAACCCAGGGCTTCGTGCATGCTAGGCAAGCACTCTACCGCTAAGCCACGTTCCCAGCCCAGACTTGTGCTTTGTACATTGCTTTGTTAGGATTCCATCATCAGAACAGAACCCAGTCCATGAACTCCAGCCCAGAGGGGCATTTGCATGGCTGCCCACTCTCGGCGTTGGAGAGAAGCTGCGGCTCACCTGTCCACACTCCCACAGGTGCCTGATTCTGGGAGTTTACTCCAGGATGGAATGGGGGGGGGGGGCTCGAGGTGGCCAAGTGCTTGCTGTAGTCGACGCTATGGACAGATGTCGTGGTCTTAAAATCGTACTGCTCGTGTTATACATCAAGCTTTGTGGTCTATGCTTCTCGTTTAGTTTTAAGTCACTACTGTTTTTGAATGAAACCTTTTATTCCTAGATAATTGCAGATTCTCATGCAGTTGTAAGAAATAGCACAGAGAGGTCCCGCAGTAGTTGTAGCCGATTTTCTCCGATGTGAACACCTTGCATTACCATGGTGCAGTGTCAGCGTGACCCTGTGGACACTGACACCACCCACCCTCCGCCTTCCCGCACTCCAGCTTTGCGTGTGTGCGTGCGTGCGTGTGTATGTGTGTGTGGTGTGCCCTTTGCCACTTGGGAGACATCGTAGATGCACCAGCACGGCTCCAGCACAAGGCTTCCTCTCGCCGTTTATTCCTAGCAGAAACGCTTTTCTTCAATCTGGTACTTCTGATCTCCTCGTGATGTGTCTGTTGCCATAACGACATTTTTGTAAATGGAACCAAACTGTTGGATTGTTGTTTTTTCTTTTGTGGCCCCAAAGCCTAAAGTAGGAAGATCTGCTTTCTGGTGTGTATCTGGGCAGCAAGGGAGACCCTCTCTCCTACATAACCAGGGGGGCTGCACGCTGGCGGCTCCCCCCTGTAATCCTAGCTACTCAGGAGGCTGGGGGACCATGCTTCGAAGCCAACCCGAGCGGGGAAGTTCCTGAGACTTCGATGAACCGCCAAACGCCAGAAGCAAATCTGAGGACGTGAGAGGCGGTGCCGCACCAAGCCAGCGATTCGTCCTCAGCACTGCCCAGATAGAGGCGCCATGGCTGATTCGTGGGTCCTCACCGCTCATCCCTGTTTGTGTCTTCCTAAAACCGTTCCTCCCATGACTTCTCCACCCCTTGTTTCTGGAGACAGCCATCTCGGTGTAGCCCGGGGCTAGGCCTCTTCTGGGGAGGGGGCCTCTGTCCGAGCAGCCTCCCTCTGAGCGGACCCCACGGGAACCTTCCGTTGGGTGGATTCCCTTCCTCCCTGGTCTTCCCTGAGATGCACAGCCGGGCACTCCAGGCACCCTTAGCCCGGGGAAGGCAGCGGGCCTCGCCCTGTCCTGGACACAGCGGGGGAACGGCTCTCCGCTGGAAAGGCCGGCTTGGGTTGATGGCAGCCGGAGCGCCTGCTTCCATCGGGAAAATAACTTCCCAGGGAACCTAGAGTTGGTCCACATCAACCACAGCCCGGACCATCTTGTCTTGGTTACCTTTGGAAAGGGTCTCATCTCATATTCTTGTATAGGCAAGCCTGGGGTGTGCTCCTCTTATTTAAGTCATTCACTGGACGGACAGTCAGCCTGGGTTCAGCCATTGTGTTTGGAAAAAAGACATCAGCAAGCAGATGGTTACAAGAAGAAATTCCAGAGGGCATGTGCGTGTGTGTGTGTGTGTGTGTGTGTGTGTGTGTGTGTGTGTGTGTATGCTGGTCCTGGGACTTGAACTCAGGGCTTGAGTGCTGAGGGTTTTTGCTGAAGGCTGGCATTCTATCCATTGAACCACAGATCCACTTTTGGCTTTTTTTTGGTGCTTATTTGGAGATAAGAGTCTCACAGAATTTCCTACCCGAACTGGCTTTGATGAATAATGTTTCATTGACCTGATAGATTTAAATGGTTGAGAATAGCAGATATAAGGATCATAGGCATGTGGTCTCGGATCGCAGCCGCCGGAGTAGCCAGGATGACAGACATGAGCCGCTGGCCTATAGCCAGTGCCCATCTAGCAGATATTCTTTTTTTTTTTTTTTTTTTGCCAGTCCCGGGGCTTGAATTCAGGGCTTGAGCACTGTGTCTGAGCTTCTTTTGCTCAAGGCTAGCACTCTGCCACGTGAGCCATAGCCCCACTTCTGGCATTTTCTGTGTCCATGGCACTGAGGAGTTGAACCCAGGGCTCAGTGCATGCCAGGCAAGCGCTCTACCACTAAGCCACACTCCCAGCCCTAGCAGATATTCTTTAATGAGGGTTTGGGTTCCTGTTTACTGCAGAGGATGTGGTGAGAAATTCAAGAGCGCTTTGATTGCATAGACAACACACTGGTTCTGGAATCTAGCCACAGAGCTCAGCTGCCCCCCCACCCCCCCGCCCGCCGAGGGCTGAGAATTCCCCTTTCCCTCTGACACTTCATCCCTTGCGTTCGCACTCAGAGCCTCCTCCAGGGTTCTCGCCTTCTCAGGCACATGTTACCGAGCAGGCTCTACTCTGAAGACCGTTTCACGTATCTGCATTCTATTTCCATAAATACTACTATCCTCCTGACATAATAAATACTACCTGTTGGCTTCAGCCTCGTACATTTTATTCTGCTTCCTCTTTGAGTGACAGAGGCTAAAAAAACAAACAATAACACGGTGCCTTAATGATAGTGTCAGAATACAGAGTCTCTGTGGCACGCATCAGGCCGGTAGCGGAGGGAGAGAATGAACAAGGGGGGAATTCCCTCTGCTGGGCCACCGACCCGGCGCACCGTGGTTTCCCTCCCGCGCTGCCGGACACCGCCTTCCGTGTGTGCCACGCCTCCACTTGACACGCGCCCACGAGGGTCCCCTCGCTCGTGCAAACGCGCGGAACCAGGAGAACGTGCGTGAGGTGGGAGTCGCAGCCATGGCCGTGTCACGATCGCTAGCGCCGGGGATCGGGTCGTTGGTTCAGACCTTGCAAGAAACCACACTGACGGGTTGTACTCAGGCGTGGCGGACTCTGCAGCTGTGTGTGTGTGTGTGTGTGTGTGTGTGCGCGCGCGTGCTTCTGGGCCCTTGCGTTTGCCAGGTCGGTGCTCTCGCACTTGAGCCACGGCCCCCGCCTAGCCACGTGTGTCTTCCCTGCTGTTATCTTGGGGACAGGAAGGGTGTCGCGTCTTTCCCTGGCGGGTCGGCACGGTGACCCTCCCGGGTGTGCTTCTCAGCACGCTGCCGTGACAGGTGCTCACCGACACGCCCAGATTTCCATCCGTGGTGATGGGGGGGTTCTGGAACTTTTCCCAGTCCTCCTGAATTTTACCCCCCCCCCCCCCCCCCCAGAGCTGGAATTCCATGGCACTGAGTGAAATCGTTTGCTCCTTGGCGACCCGCGTGTCTGTCTTTCTTCCCCACCGCCACCAGGGGGCCCCCGAGATGTTTCCCAACCGCGTCCCTGGGCTCGTGGATCCGTTGCGTCTGGCGGGGAAGGGGCACGACGGCTTGAAGGTGGCTAATCAGCCGATTCATGCCGGTAATCAGTCTGCTGCGCCGTCAAGTGTTCTCGACCGTGGCGGAGGGGGGTGGAAGGAAAGAAGCAGACAGGGAGCCGTGTGCAAAGGACTGGGCTGGGCAGGGATGGAGTCAAGACCAGGGAAGAGACCGTCTCTGGGGCCTGCAGGAGGGACCCTGCCAACGTGTGTGTGTGTGCGTGTGTGTGCGTGTGTGTGCGTACGCGCGCGTGTACGTGCGCGCACCCCCCGAGCTTGAACTCAGGGTCTTGTGTTTTCGCTTGGCTTTTCCTCTCGAGGCACCCTCACTTGAGCTACTGTCTGCTTCTTTTCGCTAGTTAGTAAGAGGTGAAAGCCGGGCGCCAGTGTGTCCTCCTAGCTACTCAGGAGACTGAGATCTGAGGATCGGGGTTCAGAGCCAGCCCGGACAGGAAAGTCCATGGGACAATTGTCTCCAGTGAGCCACCAGAAAACTGGAAGCGGCGCTGTGGCTCAAGTGGTAGAGCGCTAGCCTTGAGCTGAAGAGCTCAGGGACAGCGCCCAGGCCCGGAGTTCAAGCCCCACAGCCGACAAAAACAAAAAGAGAGAGAGATGCGTCTCAGAGGTGCTCGCACTAGCCGGCTTTGAACCACCACCCTCCCACCGCAGCCCTGCGAGTAACTACCGGGATTACAGGCATGAGTCACCGGCTCCTGGCCCCAGCCAACCTCTGGACCGGGTGGGTGGGTTCCCGCTGGCCTCTGACCCTCACGTCGGGGAGCCGGCTCATCTGTGGCCGTGAGCCCGGGTGTTGGCGTGCATCCGTCGGGGCGGCTGTAGAGACGAACGTGCCCGTCTCCTCAGAACGGGCAGGGCGTCGGCCCCGGGGGACCTGCCGTGGGCTCGTCGTTCTAGAGGGATCTACGAGGAGTTCTGCTGACTCGCCCCGCCTCCCGGGAGCCTCGTACGTCAGGGGAGGCGAAGAGACCGAAGCGCGGAGCCGTCGCGTGACCATGGTGGCGCCGGCCCCCGGTGGGGCGGGGTGGGGCGGTCCTGCGTGTTGGGTGCTTTGCCACCCACGCTGGGGAACCCCACTCGTGTTGGCCTTCCTTCCCTTCCTGCTAATACACACAGCCGCGTTCCCCGTGAGCCCCGGCCTGACCGCCCCGGTGCCGGTATCCAAGCCCAGCGTCCAAGGAGGCCGGGGGGGGGGGATCCCCGGCCGCCCCACCCAGAGGGACACGTGGGGGGACACTGAGCCCACTCAAGGGGGGCCGGGGGAGGGTCCCCCGTGGAGGTCTGACTCAGGGCCAGCCAGGTCAGGGCTGGAGCCCCTGGGCAGCTCCCCGCCCCCCCCACGGCACCCTACAGCTGAGCGGGAGGCCCCCACCTCTGCGCCCCAGAAAAAGGCAGGGGCGGAAGAGCCCCTCGGCCCTCTAACACCCAGCTGTTCCCGGATGAGCAGTGTCCCATCCTGCTGTGCTCACACCGATGGGGAAACTGAGTCAGCCGAGGGAGGGGGCTTCCCAGGGAAACGGCATGTTCTCCCGGCATTTGTGGGCCCTGGGAGAGGGTGAAAGGTCGGGGACCCCGGCTTTCCAGCCAGCCGGAAGGCGGGCCTGTGCTCAGAGGAGAGGCGCCGGAAGCCAGCTTGTCAATTAGCCAAAATATCAGACTTACTTGCTTCTTTGATCTATTTATAACCCTTCAAATCAATACCAGATCCCATAAGATGCGATGGAATTGGAAGACTTCTGTGATGTTGTGCTTGACTAATGTTTATTTATTTATTTTCCCCTCTGCGTCAGTATTTTAACAAAAGCTTTGGCTCTCTCCCCAAACAAGGAAATCAGCACGCAGCTTCTTGCTGCGGCTCTGACGCCGGGTGGGGCGGCCGGCTCGGCTCGGCAGGAAGCGCCGAGAAAACGGAGCATCGACTTACTAATACAGCCTGCCTGCCTGCCTGCCTGCCTGCCTGCCTGCCTGCCTGCCTGCCTCCCTCCCTCCCTCCCTCCCTCCCTCCCTCCCTCCCTCCCTCCCTCCCTCCCTCCCTCCCTCCCTCCTTCCCCTCCTTCCCTCCCTTCCTCCCTTCCCTCCCTCCCTCCCTCCTTCCTCCCTTCCTCCTTTCCTCCCTCCCTGTCCTCCCCTCCCTTCTTTCCTCCCTCCCTCCCTCCCTCCCTCCCTCCTTTCCTCCCTTCCTCCTTTCCTCCCCTCCTTCCTCCCTCCCTCCCTTCCTTCCTCCCTCCTCCCTCCCTCCTTCCCTCCCTCCCTCCCTCCCTCCCTCCCTCCCTCCTTTCCTCCCTCCCTCCCTCCTTCCCTCTCTTCCTTCCTCCCTCCCTCCCTCCTTCCCTCCCTCCCTCCCTCCCTCCCTCCCTCCCTCCCTCCCTCCCTCCCTCCCTTCCTCCCTCCCTTCCTCCCTCCCACCCTCCCTTCCTCCTTTCCTCCCTTCCTCCTTCCCTCCCTCCCTCCCTTCCTCCTTCCCTCCCTCCCTCCCTCCCTCCCTCCCTTCCTCCCTTCCTCCCTCCCTCCCTTCCTCCCTTTTTCCCTCCCTTCCTTCCTTTCTCCCTCCCTCCCTTCTCTCACTAGCTCTCTCTCTCTCTCTCTCTCTCTCTCTCTCTCTCTCTCTCTCTCTCTCTCTCTCTCTCTCTCTCTCTCCAGTCATGGGGCTTGAACTCAGGGCCTGGGCACTGTCCCTGAGCTGTTCTCTTCAAGGCTACTGCTCTACCACGTTGAGCCACAGCACCACTTCCAGCTTTCTGGTGGTCAGTTGATAAGAGTCTCACAGACTCTCCTGCCTGGGCTGGCTTTAAATTACAACCCTCAGACCTCAGCCTTCTGAGTAGCTGGGCTTACAGGTGTGAGCCCCTAACACCTGCCAAAATAGTCTTCTTATAAAACAAAATTCTAGTCCAAACCTTCATTTAAAACTGGAGTATATTGACCGGAATCTATTGAGTGTGTGTGTGTGCACACGCGCGTGCATACGCCCGCCAGTCCTGGAGTTTGAACTCAGGGCCTATGTGCTGTCGTCCCCTGAGCTCTTATTGCTCAAGGCTAGCACTCTGTCACTTGAGCCACAACTCCATTTTGTGATTAATTGGAGATAATAGTCTCATGGACTTTCCTGCCTGGGCTGGCTTCAAACCATGATCTTCAGGTCTCAGCCTCCTGAATAGCTAGTAGCTACTAGCTAGTACTTAGCCACCACCCCTGACTTCCTGAGTGCTAGCACTCAGTCACGTGAGATTCCACTTCCAGCTTTTGCTTTTTGGCATTAATTGGAGATAAGAGTCTTATGGACTTTCCTTCCCAGGCTGGCTCTGCACAGAGGTCCTCAGACCTCCACCTCCTGAGTAGCTGGGATTGTAGGTGGGAGCCACCGGCGCCTGCCATTGACCAGTAGGTTTTAGAAACTTTTTCCTAATGGAAAAGATTCAAACATATTCAAAAACAGAGACGAATAAAGCAATTCAGCCAGTGCGTTATCCTGTCTCGCCTCATCCATTTTCTCCTTTTTCATCTGGATTACTTGGAAGCAATTCCAAGCTGTAGCACTTCGTCTGTAAATGTAATGGACTGTATTTTCAAGTATACTGAGCATGTTGAGTTTCGTGGCTGTTTTGGTTTGGTTGTGCGGTGCTTGCTGGCCTTGAGCTCAAGACCCTTCCACCTCGGCCTCTTGGGTGCTGGCATTAAAGGTGTGTGCCACCATGCCTGGGCCTGAAAAAGTTCGTGAAAATACCTTAAATAGGTGCCTTGTGCTATGCCCCCGAGCCTCTCCGTTCTCGCTTTTAGCCCTCTTCTTGCCCTTCAACCCGCCCTTCGCGTACTCCCCAGTCTCACCTGAACCCCAGGCTTCCGCTCTGACTCTCGGTATCCTCTTCTGGGGTTCGGTGGCCCCCCGGCGCTCCGTTTTGTCCTTCCTGGGTGTCGGGGCGCTGGTGGAGTCGGTTTCCTCTAGCTGAAGCAGTAGGCAGTGAGACAGAGCTGAGTCCAAAATACCTTGGCTATTGTATGGAGTCAGATGGAGAAGAATTAGTCAAAACTTGGCAGCCATCTGCAGAATCTTTAAAAAGCCATCCATTATGATTCACGGGAAACTTCTAAACAGCCCGAGCCTCCCGATGCACTGACTCCCGATGCGCTGACCTGGAGCCGCGCGGTCTTGGAGGCGCGGTGGGGTCGCCTCTCGGGGCCTCGGTTTCCTCCTCTGGGAAATGGGGAGATGGGATCGCCGTCTTGATTCTGCCCCATCCTGGAGCGCGCCCGTGTTCCCGCACGGGCGGCAGGGCCGGGGGGCCGGAGGGGCGGCGGGCGCAGGGCCGGGCTGGCGGGGGGGGGGTCTGGAGCTGGGTGCGGGCTCGGCTCAGTGCTCCGCAGCGTTCTCGGGGCCCGATCCACCCCGGGGCCTGGCAGCCCGGCCGCCGTGCGCCTTCCGCTGCCCCCATCTGGGCCAGCCCTTCACCCCTCGAGAGCTGGGGGGGCACAGTGTCCCGTGCGTGGCGAGGCTGGGCCGGGGCCCCGGCTGCGCTGCCCAGCGTTGTGCCCTGGGTTGTGGATGTGGCACGGGGTGCCGGGCAGGGGCGGGGGGAACCTCATCCAAGCCTGCCAAGCCCCCCACCCCCACCCCACCGGCTTCTCTCCCTTTCCAGGGAAGGGTCAGCCCAGAAGTTAATTGTGGTGACAGGCCCCGGCAGCTTGGTTGTCATGGCAACGGTGGCGGCATGGTTGGGATCTTCTTCTCGGGGTTCGGCAGGGCCCTGGTGGGCGGGAGGCCAGGGTGGGTGCCGGGGGCACGGCCCGAGTCTCCCGTGGCTCAGGAGGGTGTTCTCTGCCCCCCCGGGGGCCCCCCATATCCACGCTACGGCCCCGGGGACCACTGGGGAGGAGAGGCGGGAGGGGCCCGGCCTGCAGGGGGGGGGTGTGGCCGCTCCTCATCCGTTAGACCCGGCCGTGGTCCTGGGCCAGCCACGCACGGGGCAGGTGCCGGTCCCGGGGCCCCTGCTACCCCGTCACCAGGGCTGCCTTGGGGGAGGGGAAGGAAGCGGGGGAGGGGGGCAGAGAATGGACCAGGCCCCCCGGTGCCCCCGGCCGTCTTCTCTGCTTGGCACTGGTGAAGTTCGCTTTCCCTCGCTGCTGCTTCTCCCTGAAGCTCCGCTCATCACCCCCTTTCTGGAATCCTCCCTGCCCGGCTCTGCCTGCTGCCCGTGTCTGAACCCCTTGCTGTCTCCCCGCGTCCTGTGAGGACGGGGGTCTGCTGACCCGCTGTGACTCCACGTCCCCTTGAAGACCCGGCTGCAGTGGAGGCGGAGGCCCCCGCGGGAGCCGCTGGGTCAGTGGCGCTCGGCCTTCCCGAGCTACTCCGCCTTCCCGAGCTGCTCCGCGCCCAGCACCTTCCTGTGGCAAGGGCTCCCGAGGGGCTTCGGGTCTCAGGCCTGGGTGGGAAGGGGAGAGTTGTGTGGATTAGTGTTTGGAATCTTCCGGAACAGTCCCACGCACGAGGGCCTCAGCTGGGCCGGGGGGGGGGTGTTATGGCTGCATCAGGGTGGGGGACAGGGCTGTGAGTGTTGTTCTGCCAGGGAGCAGTGACTCCGGGCCTTAAACCAGAGCAATTTGGGGCACCGGAAGCCAAAGGGGACCGTGCCCCTCGGGACTCCTTCTATCTACCAGTCATCTTTCTCTCCCCCACCTATCAGTCATCTGGGTGTCTGTCTGTCTGTCTGTCCGGGCAGTATTTGGGGTTGAACCTGCTTTCTGGGCAGGTGCTCTATCACTTGAGCCACCCCCCCCCCCCACTGTATAGACTTTGCTACCCCCCCCCCCGCCTGTCCTCAGCCCGCCCACTGCGTGTGGCCTGGGAGGCCCGGGTCCCTGGGCTCTGCAGGAGGGGGGGCTGTGTTTGCACACCCCTAGCGGGGGTGTGGGGGGCGCTGAAGTCCCCACAGCGTTGTCTCTCAGGTCCTGGGCTGGAGCCCTGGGGAATTGGCAAAGGGACGCACAGGTCTGTGACCTCTCGGCCTGTCTCGGCGTGGAACGCACACACACGAACCCACGGCCGCCATGTCGGGCCCCGGAGGCGGTGGAATAATTCCATCCCGCCCTCGTGTGCTCTGAACGCTTCATTTGGTCTCATGAGCTGTCGTGGAGAGGGGAGGGAGCGAGAGACGGATGGGGCAATAACGTGGGATTGTGAGCGGCGCGGCGGGGAGCCGGGCTCCCTGCGCGGACACGGCGGGCCGGTGCGGAGCTGGGCACAGGCAGGGAGGCCGTGCTGGGGGGAGGCGGCGGCGATGGCAGGAAGCTGGCAGCCTCGAGGCCAACTCCCCGTGCTCGTTCCGTCTGGCTGTGGCTTGCACAACAGCCACGAGGACCCTCCTTCCCAACTCACGGGGCTCACAGGGGCCATGCATGGAGGGAAGGTTCTGGGGGACCCAGTCCAAGACCCGTGGGCACCTGAAACCTGGGCGAGTTCTTCCTGTGCACACCAACACTTCATTAATAAGTCAGGCACAGGAAGAAATAACAACCGAGAACAGAAGAGCAGCCCCAGCAATGTATTAGAATACGAGTGACGTCACCGCGGCCTGGCGTGACAGCGTCAGTAATCACGGCGCGGGATCAAGCTGGCCACAGTTGGCTAAGAGCTTGAGCAGCAGCGCTAGGTGGGGAGGGGGGACGGACCACCAGAGAGCTGAGGGGGCATGGGAACAAGCTTCGGAGCAAGCCCTTACCCATCCATCCATCCATCCATCTGTCTATCTATCTATCTATCTATCCATCTATCCATCCATCTATCCATCCATCCATCTATCCATCTATCATCTATCATCTATCTATCATCTATCCATCTATCCATCTACCTATCCATCTGTCTATCCATCTATCCATCTATCATCTATCCATCTATCCATCTATCTATCTATCTATCATCTATCTATCTATCCATTATCTATCATCTATCTATCTATCATCTATCTGTTTATCATCTATCTATCTATTTATCTATGTATCTATGTATCTATCATCTATCTATCATCTACCTATCTATCTATCATCTATCCATCTATCTATCTATCTCTCTGTCCATCATCTATCTATCTATCTATCTATCTATCTATCTATCTATCTATCTATCTACCTATCTATCTATCATCTATCCATCTATCTATCTATCATCTATCCATCTATCTATCCATCATCTATCTATCTATTTCTCTGTCCATCATCTATCTATCTATCTATCTATCTATCTATCATCTATCTATCTATCTATCATCTGTTTATTTAGGGGCTTGAACTCTGGGCCTGGGCTCTGTCCCTGAGCTTCGTTTGCTCAAGTCCAGCACTCTACGCTTGACCCACAGTGCTCAAGTGAGCTTTCCCTGAGTAATGGATTGGAGGTAAGCGTCTCATGTGCTTTCCTGCCGGGCTGGCTTGGAACTGTGATCCTCCCATCTCCTAGCCAGGGTGACAGGCGGGAGCCCCGGCACTGGCTGAACTTCCTGAGGGGAGTCTTGGCTGTTGTCCCAGCAAACTCGGGTTGGGATGCAGGGTCAGAGACCAGGACACGGGGACGGGGCTGAGCCTGAGTGTCCCGGCGGGCTCAGTGTTGGTGGCTGGGGCACAGTGCGCCCAGGGTGGGGGGGTCCCTGGGGGTGAACTGGGGCTCACTGTGACTCCAGCCACAGCCGCAGTTCTCGAGATGCCTGCTACTCAAGGGTGCTCCTCAGCCTTCCCACAGAATCCCGGACTTTCTTATTCATTTCAGAGTGTGTGTGTGTGTGTGTGTGCACGCGCGCGCGCGTGTGGTTCCTGGGGTTTGAACTGTGGGTCCGGGCGCTGTCCCCGAGCTTTTGTGCTCACGTCTAGTGCTGTACCACTTGAGCCACCCCCCCCCCGTTTCCTCACTAGGATACCCCCGGGACTAACTCAGCACGGCACAAGAAACGTGTGCACGTGTGAATCGGCGCACGGTGCTGCTCTACTGGAGCTTCCTTTACGCAAACTTCTGAAACATGGCTCGGTTATTTTTTTTTCATCCATGCAAGTGTTTCAGTCTTACATAAGTGAATTGCAAATCAGTGTCACAAGAAAAAATTAGAAGGGCTGGGAATGTGGCCTAGCGGTAGAGGGCTGCATGAAGCCCTGGGTTCGATTCCTCAGCACCACATACACAGAAAAAGCCGGAAGTGGTGCTGTGGCTCAAGTGGCAGAGTGCTAGCCTTGAGCAAAAAGAAGCTCAGAGACAGTGCCCAGGCCTGAGTTCAAGCTCCAGGACTGGAAAAAAAAAATCCTCTCAAGAAAGCTCCTTAATTCTCTCTCTCTTTTTTTTTTTTTTTTGGTTGTTGGACTTGAATTCAGGGCCTGTGCACTGTCTCTCAGCTCTTCTTCTTCTTCTTCTTCTCCCTCCTCCTCCTCCTCCTCCTCCTCCTCCTCCTCCTCCTCCTCCTCCTCCTCCTCCTCCTCCTCCTCCTCTTCTTTGCCTGCATTGGGGTTTGGGACTGAGCACTGTCCCTGGCTTCTTCGTGCTCAAGGCTAGCACTCTACCTCTTGAGCCACAGCGCCACTTCCGGCTTTTTCTGTGTATGTGGTGCTGAGGAATCAAACCCAGGGCTTCATGCATGCAAGACAAGCACTCTACCGCTAAGCCACATCCCCAGCCCTTCCTTTATTCTTAAAAGAAAACAAAAAAGAAATAATTAGAAGTTGGGCACTGGTGGCTCATTCACACCTGTAATCCTAGCTCTTCAGGAGGCTGAGATCTGAGGATCACAGTCCAAAGCCAGCCTGGGTAGGAAAGTCCATGAGACTCTTATAGCCAGTTAACCAGCAAAAAACAAAAACCATAAGGGGAGTGTCTCAAGTGGTAGAGCCGGCGTGAAGGTAAGGGACAGTGCCCAGTCCTTGAGCTCAGGCCCCAGGACAGTCAGAACGAAGGAAGGAAGGAAGGGAGGAGGAAGGAAGGAAGGAAGGAGGGAGGGAGAGAGGAAAGGAGGGGAGGGAGGGAGGGAGGAAGGAAGAGAAGGAGGGAGGGAGGGAGGAAGGAAGGAAGGAAGGGAGGGAGGGAGGGAGGAAGGGAAGAAGGGAGGAGGGAGATGTGTTGCTTAGGTGTCTGGGGAAGCGGTGAGACCCAGCGGCAGGGATAAGTAATTCTGAGTCATGAATGATTAAGGCCTCGGCCATTTGGCTCATGGGGCCGACACAGGGACACAGGAAGCAGGGGCCCTGTGTACTTGCAGAAGCCTCCACCTCTGGCGAGGTCTGCGGGGTGTGTGTGTGTGGGGTGGTAGTGGTGGAAGGGGGGGCGCCGCCGCAGGTGTAATGTGTGCCACTCGTCTTCCCGAATGGAAGATGGCCAAAGGGCTATTGATCCGACTCTTTATTTTGTGAGCCGCTTTCCTATTTAATTTCAGAGAACAGAAATGTTTTGATAGGGATTTGTGTGGGCGGCGCGGCTTCGCTGCCCCCGGCTCTGCATGCGCCCTGCGTGGCGTGAGCCCGGCCCCCCAGCCCGGCCCCCCAGCGCCTGCCCGCCTGCCGGGCGCGTCCCGGCTCAGGACGGAGCTCCCGGCCCCAGGCCCAGCGGGGCCTTGAACTGTCTGTCCCCGGCCTGGCTGAGGCACTGATCTCCATTCCAGTCTCTTCTGTACCCCCCCCTCCCCCCGCCGTGACCCCCACAAAGCACAAGGTGACCTTCCGCAGGGCCGGGCCGGCGCGGGACGCCCAGCTCACCCGGCTTCCGGTCGTTGCTCTCTGCGGTCGACGCTGATGGTTTTGTCCGCTGTGGGCTTGAACTCGGGGCCCTGGGCTTGTTTTGCTTTCGTGTCTTCGGTAGATCATTCGAGATAAGAGCCTCACGGCTCTCCTGCTTGGGCTGCCTTCGAACTGGGACCTTCCCAGCCCGGCCTCCCGAGCAGCCAAGGTTACGCTGGTGTTTTATCTGCCAACGCTTCCTTTGCTTATAGTATGTACTTCTAGAATGTTCTTCTGGGATGTACTATCCTTTAGGTATCTCCCCCCTTTGGTAACGGAAAGAGACTCCCAAATGTCCTTCCCACTGGGGGTACCCCTAAAGTGCCCCTCAATGCCCCCCCCCCAGAGGTCCAGAGGACCCCACCGTGCCCGCCTCTCCCTGTGCGGCCAGCGGCTGACACGCAGCCTGGGCTCTGTCGCTTTCGGAGGCGCTGAGCTGCTCCTCTCAGGGTGACGCGGGGTCTGGGGGGCGTGGGGAGAGGCCCCGCCATCGCCGCGTGCACCGGGAGCCCAGCCGTGGCCCCGCCGTGCTCGGAGAGGGGGAGCTCAGCCCCCCCACCCCGGCCCGCTGCCTGCCGTGCACAGCCCTCCCTCCAACGCGCTCTGCCGGGCCAGGCCACGCCGCCACCCTCCCCACGGAGACCCAGGCCACGCCGCCACCCTCCCCACGGAGACCCAGGCCACGCCGCCACCCTCCCCACGGGACAGCCCACGCCGCCACCCTCCCCACGGACACCCAGGCCACGCTGCCACCCTCCCCACGGAGACCCAGGCCACGCCGCGACCCTCCCCACGGAGACCCAGGCCACGCCGCGACCCTCCCCACGGACGCCCAGGCCACGCCGCCACCCTCCCCACGGAGACCCAGGCCACGCCGCGACCCTCCCCACGGAGACCCAGGCCACGCCGCGACCCTCCCCACGGAGACCCAGGCCACGCCGCCACCCTCCCCACGGAGGCCAGGGCTGCCTCGCCACGCCGCTCCACACCTGGTACCCGGTGCAGAGATAGTGTGTGCACGCGGGGGAGGGGGCATGCGTGAGCATGCGTGTGCATGCGTGTGCACGCGTGTGCGTGCACACACCCGTGGCACCGGAAGCTGAAGTGCCTCAGCAGGCGTTTGGAGCTTGCGCGTGGGAGTGCGCGTGTGTGCGTGCGTTTGTGTTGTTCGCTTGGGCCGGTGTCGGGTGGGTCGCTTTCCCCCGTGCACAGGAGTTGAAGGCTGTTATTAAACACGCACAGTTTAATTATTTACAGTTCTGCAGGGGGGAGGCTGTGGGCTGCGGGTGGGAAGCGTTCTGGCTCTTAACCCCTTGCTTGCCGGCGCCCCGCTGGCTTCCTGCGGCGATCCCACCCCCGTCTGGGGGGGCAGGCAGGGGAGGAGGGGGTCTTGGTGTGGGGGTGAGGCCGGTGTTCCCGGGCCCTGTTCTGTCTGCTTCTTCCCGGGGAGGAGGGGCGTCTCCCCCGTCCCGTCCCCCCTCCGAAGTGGCCTTTCTCTGCTGGGCCGCCCTCAGCCTGGGGTCGGGTTTGTTCTATTATTGATGGCGGCGCGTGTTCAGAATGGAGGGCGCTGCTCCCCGGCCACGGCCTCCTGGGGGGGCAGGGCCCGGCTCCCCTGCCGCCCCCCTGCCTTCCCGCGGGAGCCCCGCGGCGGGGTGGCAGGGAAGATGAGAGGCACCTTCTAGAACTTCTCAGGCCTGCACACGTGGACACCGCACACATGGAAACCGGCCTCCCGCCGGGGACAGCGCCTGGGGCGCGGACGGGGTGCTCCGCCCTGAACCTCGCCCTCCGCCCGCCCCGCGCCTCCTCTCCCCAGCCGGGGGCCACAGGCCGTGCTGCTGTTCCAGGCGGGAGGCCCCCACTCCTTGAGGGGCTGGCCCGCCGGTGCTGCATCACTGGGTCTGCATGGGGGGGACCCCTCTGGGGGGGGTGCAGGGGCCAGGCCAGGGGTCCAGGTCCTTTCTCTGAGCCTGCGCTTTCCCAAAACCTGGGTCTGAGATCAGCTAGTGGGGTGCTGAGCCCCAAATGCCCTAGGAGGGAACTCTCACTGCTCTAATTTGGGCCTTGTTGTCTTTTTACTTTTCCTTTTCTTGTTCCCTCCCTCCCTCCCTCCCTCCCTCCCTCCCTTTTTCGCTTGCTTGCTTTGGTTTTCCGGCCAGTACTGGGGCTTGAACTCGGGGACTTGAGCTCTGTCTATCTTAGCTTTGCTCTTCCAGGGCCGGGCCTCCCCTCCACTTCTGGCTTTTTGCTGGTTAACGGGGGTGAAGAGTCTCCGCTTTGCCCGCTCGAACCGGAATCCTCCCATCTCGGCTTGCTGAGCGGCTGGGATTACAGGGGTGCGCTGGGGCACCTCTCGTCTGTTTTATAGGGAGGCTTCCTGTCTGGGACTCTCAGGCCTCCTGCTCCAGGGGGCGCAGCTGCCCCCTCCTGGCCGGGGGGCTGGGGGGCCTGGCGGCCAGGCAGGGCTGACGGGAAGAGTAATTAAGGCCTGCCCCCCCCCCCCCCCCGCGCTGGTGTTGGCCGCGGGCGCAGGGCTGGTGCCGACTGTTCCTGCGGATCAGCGGAGTGTGAAGCGGCTGCGCTGTTGGTAAACAGCGGCTGGCAGGAGTGATGGAGGGAGGGACGGCCGGGCGCTGGCAGGCCGGGGCTGGCGTGGGAGGTGAGGGGCGGGCAGAGGGAGGCAGGGGAAACCGCCTCCTGAGACCCCAGACCCGAGGGGGGGGCCGGCCACTGAGGAGACACGGCGAGGGAGGGCGGAGGAGGCCTCCTCCATGGCGCCTTGCGTCCAGATGCTTCTGGAATCTTCTCGTGCCTCCTGCAAACGGGATTGCAAAGGGACAGCGGCAGAGAGATTAGGGCAGGTCACAGGGCACGGGGTCACAAAGGCTGGGGGTTCGGGGTTAGGATTGGCCCCAGGGGCTCTGTGTACCACATGGCAGCCTTATTCCCAATAATCAGAAGGAGGAAGCAGCTCTGACTCCACACCCCAAACAGTGGACTATCCCTCCGCCTGTAGAGGGGGGGAGATTCAGACACATGCTACAATGTGGGTGAGCCCTGCAGGCGTTTCCTAAGCGAAATAAATCAGTCACAGAAGATCAGCCCTGTGGAATTCCACTCGGCTGAGACATTCCTCTTAAGCGAGGAAGGAGGCTTGCCAGGCTCTGTGTGTGTGTGTGTGTGTGTGTGTGTGTGTGTGTGTGTGTGTCTGGAGGGGGCGGGGTTGGCAGGGAGTTGTGTAAGGGGCTTAGAGTTTCTGTGGGGAGTGGAACGGTTGTATAACAGTGTGAACTGATGTAATGCCAAGGAACGTAGCAACTTCCGCGTTGCCACTTCGTGTTGTGTATCTATTTGGGGGTGTGTGTGTGCCAGCACCGTTGCCTGCCTTTTTTCCGCTCACGGCTGGCGCACTGCTACTGAGGCCACACTTCCACGTCCAGCCTTTTGCTGGTTAGTGGAGGAGAAGAGTCTCACAGCCTTTTCTGCCCTGGCTGGCTTGGAACCTGGATACTCAGATCTCAGCCTGCTGAGTAGGTGGGGTTACAGGGGTGAGCCACCGGCGCCCACCAGGCTAAGGCGTTTCGCATATGTTACAAGCAGAACAAAGGGGTGCTCAGTGGGACGGGGGAAACGGCCGCTTCTTCCTGGTGGGGTGGGGCAAGGCGAACCACAGGGTTAATAACTGCGTAGGAGAGGACTGGGCGATTCACTGCGCGTGTGCTCCGGGTGGGGGGGGAGGGGGCCGGACAGCCCTGCCCCCCTCCCAGGCTGGGGAGAAGGCCCAGGATGTGGCTGGGGCTGGAGGCCGGCACGCCCGGCAGCCGTCAGGCATGGTGGGGGGGGGGGGCTCTCCGTGGGGAGCTTTTGCTGTTCCCATTAGGCCTCCATCAATAGCTAGTAATTTGGGGATCCGCCGGGAAGACTGCACTCAATCACGGGGCGTCTGTCATTTTCCGCAATCACCGTTCGGCTCTGGCTGTGCGGCGCCCTGCGGCCCTCGTTAGCCAGAGCCGGTGCGCGCTCGGGGCACCGGGCGCCCGGCCTTTCTCCTCCCTGCCGCGGCTGCAGCTTCACTAGCGCAGATCCGGGGACGGCGGAGGAGCTGGGGCCCTGGGGATGAACTCTGACCCCACAGCAGGCCAGGGACTCGGCCTGCCAGTCCCATGTGCGGGTGACGTGTGTGACTCTGGGGAAGAGGAACGCAAGGCCGGGAACCGGAGGAATGACAACCTTGGCGTTAGCTTTCCGGCGTGGACGGCCACCGAGAGCCACGCCCCGGAGAGGGGAGGTCACTGGGCTTTGTGTGCGCTGTGTATGCCAGACCTGGAGCTTGAACTCAGAACCTGGACCTCAAGGCTGGCCTGTAGCTTTTTGGCTCAAGACGGATGCCTTACCGCTTGAACCACACCTCCACTTGTGACATTTTGCTGGTCCGTTGGAGATCACGGTCTCCGGGACTTTCTGCCCGGGGTTGGCTTTGAACCTCGATGCTCAGAGCTCAGCCTCCCGAGTAGCTAGGGTGACGGGAGTGAGGCCCCAGCTAGGGACTCAGTATCACGTGACTGGGGCAGGCTGAGCCGGGCGCTCAGGGCCTCCCCGGTGCTTCCGGAGAAGCGACTGCGCCAGGTCCCTGGGCGGTGTGGGTGCCGGTCGCTGCGACCGTCCCCCCTCAGCGGCCCGAGCTGAATGAGGACACCTGGAACTTTCCTCCTCAGCGGCGCCCCGGGCGCCCGGCCGCTCGGCTTGTGCGGGGAGCTCTCGTCCTCTGCGGCTCTGGGTTACAGGACGTTTGTTTTTTAAAGTCAGTCTCGCCGATTGTGCAGCACGGGGCGCGACCACGCGTCTTCTCAGAGCCGATTTTCCTGCGCTTCCCATCGGGGCCCGATTTCGGGGAGCCCACGGGCCCCGCCACTTTGCCACGGCCCCTCGCCTCTCCGCGCCCCTTCCTGCCACTCCTGCCCTTGCTTGGACCCAAGCTTGCGCTCATCCGTCCCCGTCCCGGCTGCCGCAGCCCGGCAGGGGGGCCCGGGGCTGACCGGTGGTCCGCGTGTCCCGTTCACCCGAGTCTCGTGCTCTGGCTCCCGCTGGGTACCCCCAGCTCTGGGGTCTCCTCGGGTCTCTGCTCTGGCCCGGATGGGGGTGCAGTGGCCGCCCCGCCCCGCCCCGTCCCCCGGCCTCTCCTGCTCTGCTGTCCCAGGCCTAGGTGCTCTGAGGAGCCGGGCAGCTCGGGACCCCACGGCAGGCGGCTCGGACCCCTTCCCCTGTGTCGCTGGGGGGGGGGGTCAGGCCAGGTGGGGATCCCCAGGACTCCGTCTAGCGCAGAGCCCTCGCAGCTGAGAGTCCAGCGCGACTCCGCAATTCACAGCAGGCAGGACGCGTCGCGCTTCGCTCTAGGGGAGGAGCAGCCGTTCACTGCACGCATCCCCCCCATGCTTGGAACAGTGGGATGGAGTCTGTTTCCCACAGCCTCGGGGCGTCTTCCTGTGACCCCCCCAGCCCACCTCAGGCCAGCCTGGCGCCTCAGGGTGCGAGCTCCCGCTGTGCTCCTGTCCCCAGACGACGCATGCGCTGGCGTTGAATGGCGTCCGCCGCTGCGGAATGGGAGCGTGTGCCACGGCCGGCGGCCGGGCGTGCAGAGCATGCTTGCATGCGGAGCTTTCTTGGGTCTAGATGAGCAGCAGAGCCTGGAGCTGGCGCTGCACGTTTGAGCCCCAGTTCCCTCCTCCCTCCTTCCCTCCCTCCCTCCCTCCCTCCCTCCCTCCTTTCCTCCCTCCCTCTCTTCTTTTTTAGGCCCAGGCCCAGGACTTGAACTCAGTATCTGCCACTTTTGCTCAGTGGCTAGTGCTCTACCAACTGAGCTATGCCTATTATTAACAGCGTTTAAATCCATTTGAATGAAACTTTTTTCCAGATGAAAACTTGTAAAAAAAAAAAAAAATCCTATGATGCTAGGAATGGAACCCCAGGGCTCACACGCGTTAGCCAAGCGCTCGGCCACGGTCTTCCCCTCCCGCCCTCTGCCAAGCATCGTTTTCAAACAGTGTGTCTTCTTATTTTTTTGCCAGTCCCGGGCCTTGGACTCAGGGCCTGAGCACTGTCCCTGGCTTCTTTTTGCTCAAGGCTAGCACTCTGCCACTTGAGCCACAGTGCCACCTCTGGCCATTTTCTGTATATGTGGTGCTGGGGAATCGAACCCATGGCTTCGTGTATAGGAGGCGAGCACTCTTGCCACTAGGCCATATTCCCAGCCCCTCTCAACAGTGCGTCGACAGCTGGAAGCATCCTTCTTGTTCTGTGCTAGTCCAGGGAAGGAAGTAAAGTCATCGCACAGGCCCGTGGGAAGGGGCGGATGTGAGGAGAACCAGCCGCATGGTTCCCGAGGGGCCAGCTTGCCGCAGGGGGCTGGGAATCAGCCATCACACCCCTGAAACCGGAAAGCGCCTCCTTATGGATGGTGGACCCCAGTTGGCTCGGTGAGCCCCGGCCCCGGCTTCTCCTGGGGCCTCCAGACATTTAACTCCGCAGCCTAAGCCAGGACACAAACGGATTTAATGACACGGGGCTCTCAGGTGGGGCGGGCAGGCTGGCCTTTCAGTTCCCAGGGGGACTTGACACGCCCGAGGCTGGAGCCAGCTGCAGACGCACACATCTGTAAATGTCCGCTCCCCAGGGCCCCATGCCCGGCCAGTTCCCGCCGGCCTCGGTCCTCACCGCCCGGCGGGAAGACTCCCGTCACCGGGGGAAACTGGCTGGGACCCAGCCCAGTCTGGGCATCCAGTTCTGGTTATTTACCCAAGGCTTAACTGGTTCTTCATCTCCCAGTTTCCACTGGGGAAACGGACGTCGGGGCAGGGGGCACAGCACACCTCTCTCTCTCTCGGGAAGCACAAATACACCTTGTTGGTGAAAGTGCTGGATGACCTTGGGCGGGCCCCGCCCACCTGTCCTCAGGTGTCCCCAGGGCTTGAGGTGGGGGTGGCAAGGACCCTACAGCTTCCCCTCTCACACCAGGAGGACGAAATCAAGTGTGTGTGTGTGTGTGTGTGTGAGTGAGTGTGTGTGCCGGTCCTAGGGTTTGAACTCAGGGCCTGGGTGCTGTCCCCGATCTTCTTTTGCTCAACCTTATCATTCTACCACTTGAGACACACACACCTCTACTTGCAACGTTTTGGTGGTTACTTGGATATAAGAGTCTCCTGGACCTTCGTGCCTGGGCTGGCTTTGAACCAGGATCCTTTGATCTCAGCCTCCTGAGCAGCTGGAATTGCAGGTGTGAGCTGCTTTGGTCCAGTTGCTGCACCTGTGATTTTCCCATGATGCACTTGGATCTGGGGTCTCCCCCAATCGCTTGGCCACAGGCCTGCAGGGTTACTGGGAGCCGGGGTGGCCTTCAGAAGGTGGGGTCTGGCGGAAGGCAGTGGGGTCGTGGGAGTGGGGTTGGGAGCGCCGGCTCCGCCCCTGGGCGCAGGGCTCTGAACAGCTGGAGGAGGCGCGGGTGGAAGTTGGCGTCCAGTGCTGGTGGCCGGGCCCGAAGGCCCTGAGCAGAGGCGGCTGAGTCAGAGCCGGGCCGGGGCACAGGGTGACCGTCTGTCCAGGGTAACGGCCTTCCTCACCTGGACCTGTCTTCACCTGGCCTCTTGCCTCTCACGGGGACCCCGTCTTTATCCTCACCCCACCTCACTTCACGGGGACCACCTTCGTCCACGTGCAGGGCTTGGCCAGACGTGGTCAGGTGCCATCTCCCGCTTCCTTTCTAGCTATAGCCAACGGCTTAGCGTGCTCAGAGCACCGAGGACACATCTGACGGATGTCTAGACTTAGAGGGTGCTGGGGAGAGTCCTTCCATGCGCAGCCTAAACCTTGGGGTCACAGGACCCTGTCTGCTAGGGAATGTGGGTTCCAGTCCTGATGAGTGATATCTAGAAGCATCTAAGTGCTAGCTGAGTGTCTGGTTAGCTGAGTGTCTGGTTAGGTGGGTGTGTGAGTAGAAAAAGGCCTGGCTAGGTGAGGCTCTGGCTAGGTGAGGCTCTGGCTAGGTGAGCGTCTGGCTAGGTGAGCGTCTGGCTAGGTGAGGCTCTGGCTAGGTGAGGCTCTGGCTAGGTGAGGCTCTGGCTAGGTGAGCGTCTGGCTAGGTGAGCGTCTGGCTAGGTGAGGCTCTGGCTAGGTGAGCGTCTGGCTAGGTGAGCGTCTGGCTAGGTGAGGCTCTGGCTAGGTGAGGCTCTGGCTAGGTGAGGCTCTGGCTAGGTGAGCGTCTGGCTAGGTGAGCGTCTGGCTAGGTGAGGCTCTGGCTAGGTGAGCGTCTGGCTAGGTGAGCGTCTGGCTAGGTGAGCGTCTGGCTAGGTGAGGCTCTGGCTAGGTGAGGCTCTGGCTAGGTGAGGCTCTGGCTAGGTGAGCGTCTGGCTAGGTGAGCGTCTGGCTAGGTGAGGCTCTGGCTAGGTGAGCGTCTGGCTAGGTGAGCGTCTGGCTAGGTGAGGCTCTGGCTAGGTGAGGCTCTGGCTAGGTGAGCGTCTGGCTAGGTGAGCGTCTGGCTAGGTGAGGCTCTGGCTAGGTGAGCGTCTGGCTAGGTGAGCGTCTGGCAGGTGAGGCTCTGGCAGGTGAGGCTCTGGCTAGCTGAGCGCCTTGCTGGCTGAGCTCAGGTAACGGCTCCGTGGCTTGTGTCGGGCCGTGGCTCTGCAGTTGGTCTCCTGGGGCTCCATTTCCCCAGCTTCCTTTCATATTGTTTATTGCTTGGGCTGCCGCAGCTGCATATATTTTTGAAAATGACTCTAGTAGGTGACATTTATCAAATCAATTGCTTTCTCATTTTAGGCCCCAAATACATAGACAATTCTCTTTGTAGATCGTGCCGCCAGCCCGCCTGGCTGTGCACAGCGAGCGATCTGACTGGAGATGCAGCAGTTTCCGTTTGGGCAGCGGAGTGCGGGTGGGGCGGGAGCCTGGGAATCTGTATGGCGTGGAAGCGAGCTCTGTCCATTCCTCTACCGTCTTCGCCTCCTAAGGGGGCAGTGGCGGGGGGGGGGGGGCGGAGGAGGAAGGTGGAAGGTTCCAGCCCTGGTGGCCTCAGACACCGGGCTACTTCTTGTCCTCCAGCAGCTGATGCTTACGTTCTGAGCTCCGGGCTCAGCCTCCTCTGGTGAGTCAGAATGCAGGGCCGGCAGCGGCCCTGAGGGTTAAACTTAGGGCCTGGGCACTGTCCCTTAACTCTTTCGCTCGAAGCTGGCACTCTACTGCTTGAACCACAGTCCCACTTCCTGCTTCTTGCTGGTTGGTTGGATATAAGAGTCACGTGGACTTTCCTGCCGGGGCTGGATCTTTAGATCCCAGCCTCCTGGGTAACTGGGGTTACAAGTGTGAACCACCTACACCCGGCTCGGAGCCACCGTTACACAGCAACGAGGCCCTGTCCATGTGGGCAGCAAACCCGTCCGCACGCGCTCTGAGGGCTCGCTGGCTGCTCCTTGCCAGTGCCCACCGCCCGACGGGACGGGGAAGGCGAAGAGGCCCAAGAGCCGCGCCCCTCGGCCAGTTCCTAGAGAGGGGGGCTCTCTAGTCTGCCCTTCCGGGATTGTGGCTGCTGGAGGCCATCCGCTTCCATCTCGTCTCTGCTGATGCGAACACTGAGGCTCCCAAGGGTTGGGGACGGGGCTGAGGCGTGTGGAAGTTCTGCCATCTTGGATGCGTCTCTTGTTTGCGGCCGAGTCAGCTGGGACAATGTCTTCCTGATCTCCCCTGCTCCTCCCTGTGACTCTGGGGCCACTGCTGCTGGTTTTCTCCACCCTGAGGGCTTGCCATCTTGACCGTGGTGACACTAGTTTGTCCGTGGACGCGTGTAATCCCTTTCACTGGTTAGTCCTGAGACGGAATGAGGTCTGACGGTCTGGGGGTCCCCGTGTGGCTATGGTAGCGGCCCCTGCCCCTCCCATACGGAGAAGCCCCGGAGCCGATGCGCGGGGGGCCGCCGGGAGGAAGAGGGGAGCAGTCTGTCACCGACCCTTGAACTTCCTTGCTGGAAAGCCCTGAAGTAACGAAGCGCAGAAGCAGAGCCGGGAAGCCGTGTCTGGCTGGGTCTGTCTTTGAGCCATTCACCTGCCAGGCATTTGGAATCTGGGAAGGACAGGAAAGAGATCCTGCTTGTTTACAAGGAGGGCTGACACGGAGCTGGCGGCCCACCTGCAACCGCGATCGCGTCCTAGTTATGCCTTCCTTTCGCCTCCTGTTTCTTTGTCTGTTTAAACCTGTTAAATCGGCTGGCGGGGGCTGAGTGTGTTCTCTGGCTCTTTCCCTGGCTGTCCGCGCGTGTCATGAAGTCTTTCTCTGCCCCTTGGCCTCTGGTCTCGGGGCGAGGGAGCGGGGGTCTGGTCCTGCAGCTTGAAGCTCTCTGGTTTGGAGACTGGCTGGCGGGCCACCTTCGTCCCCCAAGGAAGCCCTGCTCTCTGTCCAGTCCCGGCCCCCCACACGCTGCTCTGGGTCTTCATGGGCCCTCTCGGGGGTCTGCCACGTGGGGTGGGGGGCCCCCTGCCTCCCTGGGCTTCCGCCCTTCCCTCACCCAGGCTGCTCCGGCAGCGCTTTCTGCACCTACTCAGTTCCCTTTTAAATGGAAGGGGGAAAAAATAGCAAGCGGGTCCCAAGGCGCCGCCAGGCGCTCCTGGGCTCCGCGCAATTAGGAGGCTGGGCGCGGGGAGCGGGAGGTGGGTCGGCTCCACGAACCAAGTCAAGGGCAGAATGTTCCACGCTGCCTGTCCAGCCCAGAGGGGCTGGGGGAAGGGGGGGTTCATGCTGGCTCCTCTGCCCGGGCCCCGTGGCGTGAAGGGGGTGGTCCAGAGGGGAGGCGCGCCCCTCGCCGGGCCACGAGGGCGTCCTGTCATTTGCTCCGTGTGGATTCCCAGCCATGAGCCCCATGTGCCCCTGCTTAGCCGCCCCCAACACAGGGTGTGGGTCCCACAGGGAGCCGGTGGGAGGGGGCCATTCCCACGCACCTCCTACCCAGCCCCTGCCCAGCGAGGGGCTCCCGTGCCTGAGGCCGGGAGGGGTGGGCGGGGGGGCTTGGAGCCCCCCTTCCTGCGGGCGATGATCTGAAGGAAGCGGGGTGCGCTGGGAGTTCCCCCCGCGGTTCCTCGCGGCCCTCACAGCTGGGCTGCTGGAGGAAGCTCCGCGCCGAGCTCCGCCTCCCCTGGCCGGACTCAGCAGCACTCGCAACCCGGCACAGGCAGCACCGGCGCCAGAGCCCCAGGGCTCCAGGGAGGGGGGCCCCACGCCCCCGCGGACACACTCATACTGCCACGCAGGCCCAACCACACCGCCACGGCCCCCGCGGACACACCCACACGGCCACGCGCCTGTGCAGGTGCACCCACACTGCCATGGGCACCCGCTCTCAGAAGGCCTTGTGTACATAGCCCATAGCACGCACGCGCGCACACACACGCACACACACGCACGCACACACGCACTACAAAGTCCACTTCAGGGCAGCAGAAGGCTGAGGCAGAGTTGAGGATTTTCAGGGACATCTGGGAAGAGAAGAAACTGAGGCAAGCCCACTGCGGGGGGGGGGGTCTTCCTCCTCGCAGAGGGAAGGGGGGGAGAGGAGGGCCTGGAGGACGTGGGCTCCGTGCTGCCCTCACCCAGCCTCAGGCCCGCTGCTGCCGCCCTGGTTTCCGCTCGCCTGGCCCCCAGGTCTCTGGTCCTGGAAGCAGACGCTCTGTGTTCAGGTCACGCTGTGTTTCCCACCCCCAGCCCCTCCCGGCCCAGCCGGGAGCCCCTTCCCCTCCACGGGGTGGGGGCGGAACCCTCCCTCGTCCAGCCCCGGGCTGTGGCCAGCGTTTTCCAGAGCCTCCGTCCTTGCGATCGCTCTGCTTGCGTGGCAGCAGCCACTGGCGGCCATCAAGAAGAAGACAGAGCCAAGAGAGGCAGAGGCCACGCACACAAAGGGGAGACGATGACCCACCAGGCTGCCCAGGGCAGGGCTGGGACAACGGGACGGTCAGCTCGGGGGACCAGGGGGTGCTGGAACCGTGTGAGTGAGTGTGTGTGTGTTGTTACTGGGGCTTGAACTCGGGGCGCTGTACCTTAACTTTTTCACTCAAGGCTGGAACTCTCCTTCTTGAGCCACAGCTCCACTTGAAGCTTTCTGGTGATTAATTGAAGGTGAGCGTCCCGCAGACTTTCCTGCCCAGACTGGATTCAAGCTTTGGTCCTCAGATCTCAGCCTCCCGAGTAGCTAAGATGGCAAGGGTGGCCCACCAGCCCTGGGCTGAGCATTGAGCCCTTCCTACAGGCACAGAGACCAAGTGTGGCCTCAGCCCAGCTGGGCCACTCTGTGAGACCTGTGCGCTTGCTGCCCTCTGGGGTGGCCTGTCTCCTGAGCCCCGCCCTCCCGGCCTCTTCTCATGGCCCAGGGGATTCTCGTGGACTGGGTCAGTCGAGACGGCCTCCTTCTGGACCCTGGATTTCTAAGGAATATTCAAGTTCACGTTCACTTCCACCAGTGGCAGGTTGGGCGTGCACACTTCACTGTAGAACTCATTAGCCATCGTTTCCGTTCGTCTCCGTGCGGAGCCAGCCATTGGTCTGAAGGAAAGAAAGGCCGATCCGATGCCCTTCTCCCCAAGAAATAGCTGTGTACTTGCTGAAGCGCATGCGTGGTCCCCGCTGCCCTCACCGTGAGGCTAAACCGTAGGACGCAGCTCCGACGGCAGCTGCCATCTTGGCCTGGTGTGAACCGGTGCCTCGTTTTCCCCGGCTACGAGGGAGGCAGGGCAGCCAGCCCACGGAGGCCCACGCAGCCCTGGCTTCTCTGTCTCGTGAACCCAAGCCGGGATTCCATGCAGGCGAGCCGGGTCTCCTTTCCCAGCCCGCGAGCCCTGCGCGGGGCTCTGTCCCCGCAGCCAGGAGGGGGAGATGGCTTCCAGCAGGCTGCGGTCCCTCCTCCGCAGAGGTGGGCACCCAGATCGGACCGTCCCAAGACACCGCCTTTGACCTTCACTGAAATTAGGTCCCAACTCCCAAGAGGCGAGTGGAATGAGGACGAGGATGAGAAAACAAATCGAGGGCACCGGCTGATGTTAAAAGTGTGTCTGTCTTAATGGAGACCGAGGAAACCAGGGCTCCCGCAAGTAAGCGAAGTCCTGCATGGCTGCCGTATCATCTCAGCCCAGAACCAGTGGAGGGCCAGAAGGGACAGGGAAACTGAGGCCCACAGAGGGCCCATGACCCAGAAGGCAACCGCACGGAGCAGTGCTAGACCCGGGCCAATGGCACGCGGCAACAGCTCCCTCGCAAGGGGGCTCCTAAGTCCCCTCCGAGCCTGGGACCCCACGGAGGGCCCCCCGAGTCCTCCTGCCCTTCCTGGACTGCCAGGAGCACCTCAAGAGCTCATTTCCGTGACTGGCGCCCCATCGCTGCCCAATCACCCCACTTTTTATTAATATTGATCAGAGGGACAGAGGGACATGAGAGGAACATTTACAGGAAATTATTGTTCTCCTGGCAACTGAGGAGGAAGAGAAATGCAGCCCCGTGGGCGGGGCCATGCGTGGGCAAGGTGGGAACTGAGGGAGGAGGAATGAGGGAGGAGCAGGGGATGGGGGCTAGAGGGGGAGGGGAGACCCGGGGGCCTGGTTCCGGCCATCCTCTCCAGTGCTGGCTCTGGCCCAGGCAGCCACCCATGTCCCGGTCCTGGGCTCCCGGTCCTGGGCTCCTGGTCCTGTTGGGTCCATGCCTCCTCCTCTTTCCTGCCCTCCTCCCTGCTGCTGATTTCAAAATTGCCTCTTGCAGGGCGCTGTGGCTCACGCCTGTCATCCTAGCTACTCAGGAGGCTGAGATCTGAGGATCACAGTTCAAAGCCAGCCCAGGCAGGGAAGTCTGTGAGACTCCTATCCCCAGTAAACTGCCAGAAAACCAGAAGTGGCGCTGTGGCTCAAAGTGGTAGAAGGCTAGAAGGCTAGCCTTAAGCAAAAAGACTCAGGGACAGCACCCAGGCCCCACGTTCAAGCCCCAGGACTGGCAAAGTAAAGAAAACCTCTGTATATCTGTCTGGCAGGAAACATGCTAAGTAGGAAGTAAAGGATGGAGAGAGAGCAGAAAGCCCGGTTTACAGGCGAGGTTGAAAGGAAGTGCCTGAGAAAGACAGGTGTACAGGAGGGGGCGGGCCATAAGCGTACCTTGTGGAAAGGAGCCCATGCTACAGGAACGGCATGTGCAAAGGCCCTGAGGACGCTTGTGCTGGGGAGATTTGTGGTGTAACAGGGCTGGTCCCCAGTCCAAGTACTGAATGTCACAGAGGGCCAGAGCAGGAGCCAAGAGACACCAGAAGCCACAGGCCACAACAGAACAGCAGAGCGCCAGGGGGTTGCGATGGGAACTGGGAGTAACCACCCTGGCCTTTTATGGAGACGATCACCCAGGCTCTCTTCACCCTCAATCATCTGCAACCTACAGGACCACAGAAGGTGCTCGGGGGGCCCCTCCCCGGTGGCCCCTGCAGGCGGGCTCCAGACCCAGTGAAGGGGAGGCTCCTGGATGATAGAAAGGAAAGGTTTGTCCACAGGAGTGCGCAGCCAGGAACAGCTCAATCAGGTCCCCACCCACCCGGGAGCGCTGGGGCCAGCCAGGCCCAGTTCCTGACTGCTGGGGGCGGGGCCTCGGCGGTGGGGCGGGGCCTCGGCGGCGGGGGCGGGGCCTCAGCAGGTGCCCTTGCCCTTTCTCCTTCCTGTGTTTTCCCTGCCGTTTCCCCCAGGGCCTGGGTGCTAAGCACTGGGCGGCCCCCAAGGGAAGAGAGTAATCTCACCCAGCTAGCAACGCGAGGCTCCGAGAGAGGCAGAGGAAGGGCAGCCACTGGGAGCCAGGCGGCCAGACCCGACGGGACCGGAATCCTCGCCCAGAAACTCCTGTGTGGTTCAGCATCCGTCCGTGACCCACACGCAGCCCCTGTGGGCACGGAGGCTCTGCCCTCCAAGGGGCGACCGCAGGCCAGCGCCGCTCTGCAGATGGGCGGCTCCCCCGACTCACGCCTGTAATTCTAGGTCCTCGGAAGGCTGAGCTCTGAGGACAGTGGTTCAAAGCCAGCCTGAACAGGAAAGCTGGTGGAGCTGTGGCTGGTGGAGTAGCAGCCTTGAAGAGGGGCAGGGGGGGGATGAATGCGAGGTCCTGAGTTCCAGCCCAAGCACAAGAAAGAAAAACTATCGAGGAACTGGGAACCATTGCCCCCTGGGACTGGCTCTGTGTGTGCGCGCGTGTGTGCGTGTGTGCGTGTGTGCGTGCGTGCCCTCTCTCACGCCTGAGTCCTGGCCTCCCCACCATCACGAATCCCAAGCTCCTCACTCTAAGCTTGCCACAGAAGCTGTGGTGCTTGGCCCTCTGCGTTGTCACCGTGTGCAGTGGACAGGAAGGGCCAGAGCGAGCCCGGGCAGGAAGGGGGCGACTGCGCGCGGGGCTGGCCGTGCCCGCCGTGGACTCGGCCTCCGGGACTCCACAGGTCCACACCCGCAGCGCCAACAGCGGCCCTGGCCCTGACCACCTGCAGGCCGACAGCGAGAACGTGTAGGCCTAGGAGCACTGGCCCCCTCCCTCCCTCCCTCCCTCCCTCCCTCCCTGTGCCACTCTCTGTTCTCTGTACGAAGGCTGTGTCATCTTCTGTCACTGTCCTCAGGCTCCCCTGGTTGCCAGCGGTGAGGTCACAGTTCCGACCCGGAAGTGGTTGGACCGTTGAGAGCCGCGTTGGCAGAGCTGCGCTGGGAACTCTTCACCCCCAAATTAGAGGCAGAGGCTGGGGGTTCCGCGAGCCTGGGTGGGGGGTGGTAGGCAGGGGTTCGGGTACCCCCTCCCTGTGGACGCCCCTGGGCCCCCGGGGTTCCTCTTCTGCACAGAGCTGTCCTTTTTCCCTTTTTTTTTTTTTCTTCTGGGACCACTCCCGACTCATCCTCTGCCAAAATGCTTTCTAGAAACGTCTGCGGCCGCAGGAAGGATGTGTGCCAGCTCGTCTAAAGGAATCTGCAGACACCAGAGGCCCCAGACGAGGAAATGACATCCAAGGCACGGAAGAGCACCGAGCCCCGAGTCACCCCTTTACAGCTAGCTGCCCCTGCCTTTGTTCTGGGACCCTGCCATCCCCCACCCCAGCCTCTCCTTACTGGGGGCTGCTCCAGGGGTGACCCTTGACCCTTCACTTCCCTGGACTTGGGCTTGGCTTCCGGCTAACAAATGCCTGCGTCTCCATCCAGGGGTTTTCTGGGAGGAGAAGCCCCGTCAGAAGGCACCCAGGAAACGGGCTGCTTTGTCCCCTCCCTAGCTCCTCAGACGGCGTGAAACCCAACAACACCAAAGTCATTCATTCCTGCATCTGCTCAGCGTCTACTGCATGCAAGCGCTCCGCTCATGGTGCTCTACTGCTTGAGCTATCCCTCTAGTCCAACTTCTTGCTGGTTCATTGGAGATGGAGTCTCACGGACTTCCCAGGTTGGCCTCCCCCTTTCATCCTCCAGATCTCAGCCTTCTGAGTAGCTGCGATTATAGCTGTGCCCCCCACCCTTCCCCTCCCCTTCCCACCCCCCAGGGAAAACAGGAGCAAGGAGTGTAGGCTGAGCCTTCTGCGTGGTCTTCTCAGACCCCCATAGCCGCACCCCACTAAGGAGGCGGCGGGTCACCCCCTTGGTGGACAAGGCGGCCTGGGCGTGCTAACACTCCCAGGGACAGCGCCGGAGGTGTAGGCACCAGGATTCGAACCATTTCTTTCAGGATCCAAAGGGCCTCCTTGCCAAGCTGGGTCCTAGAGATGGAGGAGAGGAGGGGGGGCTCCGTGCGCTCCCCCGTGCCCGGCACAGGGCCCCTGCCTGCCTCAGTCTCCCCGCGTCTCCGCTAAGGACCCGTGGGGACAATGGCAGTGCTCTCTGGTTTTCGGGTGGTTCACTGGAGATGAGTCTCGCGGCCTTTCCTCCCTGGCTGGCTTTGAACCGCGAATCCTCAGATGTCAGACTCCCGAGTCCCAGCACCGGGCTTACTGCCCATTTTTCAAGAGCACAGTCTGACCGTCTGCCACCCGAAGGCGAGGGGAGCAGCACGGGAGGGGGATCGTTAATCTGCCACCGCGCGGTTCCATTTCTCTAGGAACACGCAGCCTCCGTGGCTGGCTTGACCTGCAATTGCAGCGGAACCAACGATTGCCTCTTAAACGGGCTCCGTCTCTGCAAAGCTCACGCCTCGCCAATACATCCCCCCCCCCCCGTGGATAAAGGACACCCCTCATTTCCATTTCCGGGGCCCCTGGTCCCCTCTTCCTGGGGCTCCGTTGATCATCTTTCACTGCAGACGTTCCTGCTGATCTCGTAGTAAAATCCCCACGGCCTGTGCTGTGCTGACAACGCAGGCTTTCTCCTTATTGATCAAAGCCTGGAGCCTCGCACAAAGCAAGCAGGGCGGGATGGGAACAAAGACACCCGGGCCGGAGGCCATCTCCCTGCCGCGTTCTAGAGTTTTCTAGTAATGGACTCTTCAATTCTGGAACTTTTCTAGTAAAACATCAGACAACGCTGGATAATTCTCCTTTCTTTGCTTCCCTTCCCTTCCTTGCTTCCTTTTCTGCAATACTGGAGATTGCACTCGGGGCCTCCAAAGCTCCTTACCACCAGAGCCAGCCATGCCTCGAATCCTTTTACTTTCAGGCATGTGTCCTGTGTTTTCGGTTGTGGGGCTTGAACTCAGGGCCTGGGCCCTGTCCCAGAGCTCTTTCACTCAAGGCTAGCGCTCTACCACTTTGAGCTACAGCACCGCTTCTGGTTTTCTGGGGGTTCATTGGAGATGAGAGTCTCACAGACTTTCCTGCCCAGGCTGGTTTTGAACTGTAGTCCTCAGATCTCAGCCTCCTGAGCAGCCTGGATTATAGGTGTGAGCCACCTCGCCTGGCTATTTTTCGTTGTTTTTTTTTTTTTTTTTTTCATATATGGTCTTGAGCTAACTTTGGCTGGCTGGCCTCAGACCAGGATTCTCCGATCTCTGCCTCCAGGGGAGAGAGGAGCCCACAGGCCTGGCTTGTTTTTGAGATTGGTCTTGATACCTTTGCCTGCGATTGAGCCCCACGGAAGTCCTGGCGTCTCCGAGTCCCGGCTGGGATCATAGGCACGGGTCGCCGTGCTTGGCAATCGATACTGATTCTGAAGGTCTGAGGTTGACTGTGCTTCCATGACCCCTACACAGAGGAACTCAACTGAGTTGCTGCTCAGGAGATGGGGAAGGAAGAAGCATTTCAAGAGCCAAGGACTTTTCAGGTGCCAAAGGAGGAAATGCGTGTGCACGTATACGCTCACACACGTATACACACACACACACACACACACACACACACACACACCGCATTCACTTCCCTGAGGCCTTCTTATTGGTTTAACCCAAAGCTCGTGTTTTCTCCCCAGATCTGCGAGCTGCGGGTGTCCCAGTGAGAGGTGCTTCCCCGCGGCGGCTCCGCGGGCTTCCTGGTACCCACAGCCCACCCCGAAGGCGTTTGCGGCCCCGCCCCCGGAACTGCTGTTTCCTCAGGTACTGGGGGTGTCCTTTGCCCCATAGACCTTATCGCCTCCAAAGTGGGTCACGATAGCCGGATTTTAGAAGCGGTGCTGGGATGGCACTTGAAAAGTGTGTGTGTGTGGGGGGGGGTGGTAATCATTCTTGTGGCCTTCATGACACCCCCTCCTGTAGCCCCAGAGCCGCCAGCCAGCCCTCCTACAGCAGTGCTGAGCCACTTGGAATGACAGGCTGCTTGTGCGTAGTCGTGTTCTTCTTTGGCCTTTCCTAATGGCCCGTGGGCCTTCTAGAATTTTCCAACTCTCAGTTGGCAACGGCATGAGGAAAACCGCTGGAGGCTATGCGCTCTTGAAGGGCACAGGGACACCCCAGGCGTGATCGGCTTTGCTGTCTGAATCCTGCTCTGTCCCCAGCTCTCCCTCAGGAGTTCTGGAACCTTCCTTATGGGGTCACTCACCTCTTTAAAGCGTATTCTGCTTAGATCTATCGAGAACTCCCGGACAGCCCTGCCGCTGCCGTTTGAAGACAACTTTATTCACACCCCTCCCTTTGTAGAATTCCTTAGCGATAACAAAATGAAGTAGAACCTAACTCAGAGAAACGCGCGTGTGTAGGGTCTACACCTCAAGTTTCCCGCCGGCTGCGGTGGTGCGTGCCTGTAGTCCCAGCGACTTGGGAGACTGACACAGGGAGTTGAAGGTCAGTAGGCCTTGTGTAACTGTAACCCCTGTGTACATCACTTTATCATACAATTGAAAGGAAATCAGTAGGCAAATCAAACAAACAGAAACCTCAGATCAGTGTAGGGACCTTGATGCACTTAAAGCACCGATCAGGTACCGAGGGGGGCGGCCGGGGCTGGGCTGGGGAGCCAGAGGAGCCAGAAGAACGTCCGGGAGCTCCGGCCAGGCGGGCGGTGGCGCTCGCGAGAGGGAGAGGGCCGCTGTCCTGGTCTGGGGGAGTGTGCCTCCCTGTACAGCGCTCTCCCGGGGGGAGGGGGGGCTCCCAGCGGCCCCCGCGGGAGCAGGCCGGCCCCGCCGGAGGCTGGCACCGCTTATCTTGAGGAACCAGGAGCTGCCGAGCACAGCCTCCCCTCCCCGCGGGGTCACGGCCTTGGCTGAGCCAAAGGCCGGCTGCCCGGCGGGCGAGGCCCCCCCCCTCGCCCTCCCCCCCAGCCTCCCCCCTCCACCTGCAGCCACCTTGCACCAAGGCCTGGGTGGACCCGAACCCCTGCCCCCCAGAAAGCTGAACACGGAGCTGTGGCTCCGAGTGGTAGAGTGCTACCCTTGAGACGAAAGCTCAGGGGCAGCCCCCAAGCTCTGAGTTCAAGCCCCAGGACCGGCACGCGCACGCGTACGCGCGCACACACACACACAGGTCTGTAATCCCAGCTGCTAGGGAAGTGGAGGCAGGAGGTGTGGCGTTTCTGGGGCCAGCCCAGGAAAAGGCAGTGCGGTCCTGTCTGCCCCCCCCCCCCCCTTCCTCAGGCAGGCAGAGGGGCCCGATCCGGCCAGCCCCGCCCAAAGCACCCAGCTTGGATCTGCCACACCTGGCAGCTCGGGCTGGGTGGTTGTGACGGTGGTGGTGTGGGGGGGGGGACACCCCTGTGTGTGAACTAGAACTTCACGTTGACCTCGGGAAGGGGGCACCTAGGCCCGCAGGGAGCCGCAGGAGAGGGCCGGGAGCGGCGAGCTGGAAGCCATGGCGCGGTGCCCGGCTCCGCCGGGTGAAAGGCCGTGTCTGGGGCCTCAGGAAGGCGAGCACGCACCCCCGTTTCATTCGTGCTCTTTGTGTGTGTATCCTGAGCCCAGATTCCTGCGCGAAGGTAAACTCCGCAACGTTCCTCAACTGAAATTTCATCTCCTGTGACATTGCCTCTGCCGATGGGTTCACACACCGCGTGGGGCGTCCTGCTAAGGGCGCCATTGCCTGAAACCTTGGGGTGCGATCGACTAGTACCACCAGCCTGTGCCTGGCCCAAGATCTACAGCCACCCCTCCTGCCACGGGCCCACGGTGCAGCTCTCAGGCCCAGCAGCTGAGTGGCCCACAGAGATGTGGAGGTCTTTGTGTTTTGCCTGTCTTGGGGCTGGAACTCAGGGCCTGGGCGCTGTCCCTGAGCCTCTTTGTACTCAAGGCTTGTGCTCTACCACTTGAGCCACGGCGCCACGTCTGGCTTTTTCTGCATAGTTTATTGGACATAAGAATCTCCTGTCGTTCGAACTGTGATCCTCGGATCTCAGCCTCCTGCGTGGCTAGGATGGCAGGCGTGAGCCACGGGTGTCGGCTTTGCCGATGTGGACATTGTGGCGGCGGAGGTTCTAGATGACTCAGGGACCCCCCCCCCCCCCGGGCCTGGCCCCTCACGCCCAGCCCGCCGGCTCTAGGCAAGCCATTTTCCCCAAACGGGCCTCCTCACCCCTTTATCGCTCTCCTGCGTGTCCCGGAGTTAAAGGCTCCCCTACTTCCTTTTACTCTTTCCAGCTGATTTACCTTTCCATGCTCAAGGCCTCCCTTCCATCACCAGGGGGGCCCTGCCCTCCCTCGGCCGAGAAGACCCTCGCAGAGCCCTTCCCAGAAGCCCACGCGGCCCCTGGCCAGAGCAGGTGTTCTTTCCTCCCTGTTGCTAGTTGAGCTGTGTGTGTCCCTTTGGCCCTCAGAACGCGAGGACTTGAAGATTGCTTTAAACAAGGAATGGGGGGCTGGGGGCTGGTGTTCCCTGCCTATGCTCCTAGCGACCCTGGAGGCTGGGGTGTGAGGCGCTCTGTCGGGAGCCCCCCAAATCCCAGAGAGTCCTATCTCCAATGAACCAGCAAAAAGCCCGAAGTGGAGCTGTGGCTCTGGCGGGAGAGCACCCGTGAAAAAGCCAGAGTGAAAAAAAAACGTAGCGAAAGCACCCAGGCCCCGAGTTCAAGCCCCAGGATCGGCACAAAACAAATAAGCATCTGGAAATGGATATCCCGTTCGGTGACCTGCTTCGTGCAACAGGCGAAGGCGCCCTTAGACTGCACGTAGGCGGCAGAAGAAGTCAGTGTCCCGCGAGGCCGAGTGGACCAGCCTGCAGCTCTCCTGCGGGGGGTGATCCTCCCTGCGCGGCTGCTCCCTCTTCTCCCTTTGTCCCAGTCCAGAGCTGGGGGGATCACTTGGGGTTCCCCCTTTGTTTCAGCAGCTTAAGAAGGCAACAGAAAAGCCTGGCTGCTGCCCGGCCCGCGCTGGTGGCCGCCACTTGGCCTTTAGTCCGTTTCCTCCAGGCTTGGTCTCTGCTCCCCCTGTCCCCCCCCCCCAGCCTGGCCCTCCTGACCGGCCCTCACCCCACCCCTGCCCAGGGCCCCCCAGGCTCCTCCCCTCTCCCCTCCTCCCCTTGCCCCTCCCTGTGGGGGGTGGAGTCCTGCAGGCTTCTCCTTTTCCCCCCAGGCTGGGCAGCTCCCATGCCGCCGCCCCCCCCCCCCCCCCCCCCCGTCATCCTAGCTACTCAGGAGGCTGAGGTCTGAGGATCCAGGTTCAGAGCCAGCCCAGGCCATGGCGGGCAGGCAGGGAAGCCCAGAGGGGAGCAAGCCCCAGAGCACATGTGTGCAGTGTACACCGTGCACCAGTGCCAGTACTAGGACTCGAACTCACAGCCTGGGCTCTGTCCCAGAGCTTCTCTGCTCAAGGCTGGCACTCCGCCGTTGGACCCATTGCTCCACTTCCAGCTTCTCAGTGATAAAGCGTCTCACCGACTTTCCTGCCAGGACCGGCTTTGAATCGTGACCTTCGGATCTCAGTGTCCCTCCCGAGTAGCTGGGGTTACAGGCGTGAGCCACGGGTGCCTGCCTAGACATCCTGACATTGAGATGGAAGCTGATGCCAGATTGTTCCAGAAGCCAATGGAGGGTTCATGCACGGGGTGGGGACCATCCGTCTCCTCATTGTCCAGTCTATGATTTTGAGTCGACTTCTACTTTAAATAGAAAAGGAGAAGCAGAACACAGAAAGGAGCCTGGAATTCTGGGAAGATTGGCCATCATCATCATCATCATCATCATCATCATCATTATTTTCCCCTGGCGGGGGAGAGCAGAGTGTTTGTCTGTTAGGATTGGGTTCGGCTGTGGCACCAGATCTCGGCACAGAGGCTGGTGGCAGGGCGTGAAGGGCAGGAACCTGGTGCCAGGCAAGCCCGGTCCTTCCTTCTTGACCGCGGCCTCAGGTTGGAGCAGAAAGTTCTCTGCGCTTCTGGGTGGGGGGCGGGGAGGGGAGGGCGGCTTCAGAGGCTGACACGCAGCAGCAGGGAAGGGAGATGTTTTTGTCTGCTGACTTTCGTGTCACCCAGAGACGCGGGGGCTCCTCTGTCCGGAACGAGGTGTGCAAGGCGAGCTGAGCGTTTCAGAGACTCAAGAAGACATTCAATGCTTGTTAAGTAAAATGGAAAAGGGGGCCAGAATAGAGGAGGATGTGGGGGTGACCGGAGGGGGGGGTGGAGAGCCCTGAGAGAGTTGTGGCGGTGTAGACCAGGTCTCAGGACGCCAGGGAGCCGGCATGAGGGCAGCCCAGGGGGTGGGAAGGCCCCGGGGGGCCCGGCCGACAGCCCAGTGGGCAGACATCCCGGAGGGAGAAGAAAGGGAGTCTGCGCATACACACAGCCACATACAGCAGACAGACAGACAGACAGACACACACACGGCAGCCAGGGACTGGGGAAGGAGGAAGGTTCCAGCCTGGCAGGAATGGGGCCTAGCTCCGTGCGTGGAAACCGGCCTGGCCTGTGCCGAGCTCTCCCTCGCCTCTACCCTCCGCCAGGGCCTCCAGCCCAGCCGCTCGCCTATGGCAGCCGGGTTCGAGCTCTCCCTGCCCGTCCTGGAGCTGGAAGGCAGACCTCGGCCCTGGAGACGATGGGCTGGGACAGCAAGGGGCAGCCGCGCCCCTGTGCATGGGGTCTGTCGAAGCCGCCGGGGAGCCTTGGTTCTAATCCAGTCAGCCTGGCTCGTGGGCACAGAGCCCAGGCCTCGGGGAGCTGATGGCCTCTCGGGGGCTCCAGAGAGGACCGTCGGGGCCTCCTGGGCTTTTGGCCTGGTCCCAAATCACAACCCTCAAGGAGCTGCCTCCTGCAGGCAGAGCCCGGCCGGGGGAGGGGGGGGGGCAGCTCCCGGCTTGTAACTCGTGTCCCCGTAGAGAAACAATGAAGGACAGTGGCCCTCACTTCCTCCCTCCCCCTGCGGGAGACGGTGCGATGGCTTCAGGGCGGAGCAAAGGGAGGCGGGGACAGAGGCTGGGTGTGGTAGGTAGGGTCCAGGGGACAGCATCCCGGTTCTCACCCAGGTCTGCCCCTGGCCTCGCTCCCGCTGTACTTGTCTCTAGTGGGGGACCTCCGAACCCTGGCCCCCTTGAGCCCCCGACCCTGGGGTCGTGATGTTGAGAGGCCAAGGGAGCCCCTCAGACCTGGGCCGCCTGTCGGCCTCTGGTCTGAGTGCCCCAAGCACAGCGGGTGCAGAAGTGGGCATAGAACGACGATTCTGCTCAGACCACCAGCTGGCCCTGCGGGTAAAGCCTGGCCTGGCGCGACTTTACTTGGGAGAGAAGGTGGAGCTTCGTTTAGGGCTCTGCTACGTTCTCTGGAGGCAGGGACTCTGGGCTGCGTTCTTCCCTGCCTAAGAGCGGCTGGCACAACCGGCTTGCGCACACAGCACCTATCTGTTGCGTGTGCTCTGTGGCACGGCCTGTCTAAGTTTTGTGTACAGAGATGAGTAGCGAGCCCAGAGGGCTCACGTTTTGGCGGTTAGAGGCAGGCTACTTCAGAGCTTATAGAAAAAGGCAGTGATCCGAAGATTCCGAAAGCATTTAGGACTGTGGTATGGTGGGGGCGGGGGGTGGGGGGTACAAAAGATGGGGGCAAAAGCTTCAGGGATCAGGACTCATTTTGTGCAAAAAAAGGTAATCCCCATTACAGAGATAAATATATCTTAATGGAGTGTGCGCGTGCACACGCATACACTAGAGCTGTACTGGGGCTTGAACTCGGGGCCTGGGGCTCTATCCCTTAGCGCTTTTACACTCAAGGCTAGCACTCTACCACTCTGAGCCACAGCCCCACTTCCGGTTTTCTGGTGATTCACTGGAGATAGGAGTCTCATGGGCTTTCTTGCCTGGCCTGGTTTTGAACCTCAATCCTCAGATCTCATCCTCCCAAGTAGCTAGGATGACAGGCGTGAGCCGCCGGTGTCTGGCTTAATATCTATTTATTATTGCGTATTATAAGGGGTGTACGGTGATATTTCCATTCGTGCGTATAAGGCACCTTGATCAAATCCACCCCACCCATCCCTCTTTCTTATCCCCTCCCCCCCTCTTTCAAAACCACTTTTTAGTCAAGCGCCCACGGGACCTAGAGTCAAGAGGCTGTCTGGGGACACCCCCGTGGGTAGAGGAAGGGGCGCAGGGCAGGGCCGCAGGCCTGGCTCGAGGGGAACTCTCGGGTTGAGGTGGCCTCAGGGGACCTGTATGGCTCTTGGCCTTGGCACCCTGCCTCCCACGTGACCAACCGTGAGGTGAGGGGCTGGCTCTGGGGATAGGCGGATCTGCGGCTCACAGCCTGTTCTAGGGGAAGGCAATTCCCAGGGAAGGGCTGGGCGGCGTGCGTGTGCGCGTGTGTGTGCGTGTGTGCGTGTGTGTGTGTGTGTGTGTGCATGTTGCCTCTGGTGGCAATGGGGAAGGAGCAGCATCCACAGCGGTCCAAGGGGCAGCGGGGAGTGAGCGTCCTAGGGCCACTTAGACGTGGTGTGCGAGCCGACCGCACCGGCAGCTATCCTCTCCCTCTCTCCACCGCGCAGGCCCTGGCAACCGGGCCTCTACTGTCGGTCTCCATGGATCTGCCTCGTCACCGCCTGCTCTGCCAGCCGGGTGTCGCCCGAGCTGCTCTCTGGCTCGCTGTGCGTCCGAAAGCTTGAAGAGCAGAACAGGCGCCCCGTCGGGGGCAGCGGGCCCTGCGCGGCCACCGGCGAGTCGGTGTCTCGTCTGCTTCTACACCTCTCCTGGCCTTCCTCGGGGAATCACCCTCCCCCACCAGGCCGGGGTTCCAGGTACTTTCTCCCATCATTCTCTCCGGTTGACCTTGGCTGGGGTTGGCTTGCAGCTGTCCTTTCTGACATCCTTCCCCTGTGGGACTCTGTCTGTGCGTGTCTGTCCTGCTACGTCTTTGTTATAAGCTCGGTGGTGACTTCATGGGTCTTTCTTGCAAGAGGTGACATTTGACTTCCTTCTGAGACACTCATATTCTGGAAACTTCCTCGTGTCTAGGATCCTGCCTTGTTTTCCCTGCTCGACTCAGCACCATAGCTGTGACCTCCAACCCAGAGCTCTCCTCTTTCTGGCTTGAGGGTTGCCTTCCAAGTGGTTGTGATCTCTGTGGCTTTGACTCTCAAATGAGCTGGATGCTGCCACAGGATGGAATCTAGACTTGGGAGAGATAAAAGGGGGTTTGAGGCAGATTAGTCATGCTAGCTATGACTGGGGCTTGAACTCAGGGCTTTGAGCTCTTGCTTAGCTTTTTCCTCAACACTCATGTTCGACTACTTGAGCCATACTTGTACTTCTGCCTTTTTTTCTTCTCTTTTGCTGCCAGTTCTGGGGCTTGAATTCAGGGTCTGAGTATTCTCCCTTAGTCTTTTTGCTCAAGGCTAGCACTCTACCACTTGAGCCACAGCTTCATTTTCTGCTTCTTCATGGGTGATTGGAAATGAAGTTTTCTGTCTGGGATGGCTTTGAACTGTGATTCTCAGATCTCGGCCTCCTGAATAACGAGGATTACAGGCGTGAGTCACCAGCACCCAGCAACCACTTCTGCCTTTCTGATGGTTGACTGAAGAGCCTCATGGACTTTTCTGCCAGGGCTGATTTTGAACCATGATCCTCAGATCTGAGTAGCTGCATAGGTGTGAGTCACTGGTCTGGTGAGTTTATTCATCACATGTTAAAAATACACCTTATTTTTTAAACACAGAGGTATATGGAAAGTAATATATCAGATATGGATGAATTCTCAATCAAGATTTCGTATTTGCCAGGTACTGGTGGCTCACACCTGTAATCCTAGCTACTCAGGAGGCTGAGATCTGAGGATTGTGATTCAAAGTCAGCCTGGGCAAGAAGGCCACCAGGAGACTCTTACATCTCCAATTAACTACCAGAAAACCAGAAGTGGAGGTGTGGCTCAAAGTGGTAGAGTGCTAGCCTTGAGCAAAAGAAGCTCAGGGACAGTGCCCAAGCTCTGAATTCAAACCCCACAAACAACGAAAACAAAAATAAAGATTGCATATTTGCTTCCTATTTCACAAGGAATCCATCAGGTGCACTGGAAGTTTCCTTCCAAGCGACACTTCAGTCCCTTGCCTACGGCCTGCAGTCTCACCAGCCCGAATGTGTGTCTCTTAGCCAGGGGGGCTGGGCAATCTCCTTAAGCTTTTGTGTTCAAGGCTAGCACTTTACCACTTTGAGCCACAGCGCCACTTCCAGTTTTCTGGTAGTTAATTGGAGATGAGTCTCATGGACTTTTCTGCCTGGGTTGGCTTTGAACCACAATCCCCTCTTGAGTAGCTAGAGTTACAGGTGTGAGCCACCAGTGCCTGCCCAGCCTTCTGTTTTGTCTAAACTTTATATTACATTGGTATCTTCACAAATATATGTGTGTGTATATATATATATATATGTGTGTGTGTGTGTGTGTGTGTGTGTGTGCGCGCACCATGTGGTATAAAGACATTGCCCTATTCCCTTCCATTTCTTACCTTTTGTATTCAGTGCTGTCTTTGAGTTTTGTTCATATTGGTTCACATATACCTAGCTTATTGATTGATTGTTGGTTGTAGGGCTTGAACTCAGGGCCTGGGCACTGTCCCTGAGTTTCTTTTGCTCAAGGCTACTGCTCTACCGCTTTGAGCTACAGAGCTACTTCCCATTTGTTGAGTGGTTATTGGAGATAAGAGTCTCACGAAGACTTTTCTGCCCGGGCTGGCTTGGAACCCCGATCCTCAGATCTCAGCCTCCTCAGTAGCTAGGATGACAGGCGTGGGCCACCAGTGCCCAGCCACTAATTGACTTAACTATAGTCCATACAGTGTGACTACAACATGCTTTACTTCAATGTTCACTCCTCCAGTATTGCAACAACATTCCTGCACAGGGCTTTCTTCCTGACCACCACAGGGCTTTCTTGGGGATATCTAAGTAGAAAGGCAACTGCTGGGTGGAAGGGAATTGCCTCTTCATCTTTACTAGATGTAGTCAAATTACTGTCTGCAGTGATTCCCCCAGTCACATTCCTCCTGTAAGTGATCATCCAATCACAAGCCTCCCATACGCATGTGGGCATGCTCTGCGCGCTCCCCCATACTGGACCAACAATGGCGGCAAATTCCACCTTGCTTCGCTGTGATTCGCCTGTGCTGACCCCGATCAGGTTGAACCCATTAGGAGTTTTCTCTTCTGTGAAATTTCTTTTTTCATTTTATAAAAAGATTTTGCCCTTTGGGTCTCTTTTAATGTCATATGCCCACAGTACTTACAACCGTGACAGCACACAGGCGTGGGGAAGGGGAAATCCTCTTAGGCATCTGCAGTCCAGGGTCTAGCTCCCGCTTCACCTTTATTATTTATGATTTGGAGGCGAATGTCTTCCTCTCTGGTTTTCCTCAGCTTATTTATTTATTAAGTGCACAATTCGGTGGCTTTTAGTAGATTCACAAAGTTGTGCAACCATCATCACCACTTACATCTCAAAAGAAACCCTGTGGGGGCTGGGGATGTGGCTCCGTGGTGGAGCGCTTGCCTAGCACGCACAAAGCCTGGCTTCCGTTCCTCAGTACCACACAGACAGGAAAAGCCAGAAATGGGGCTGTGGCTCAAGTGGTAGAGCGCTAGAAGAGCTCAGGGACAGTGCCCAGGCCCCTGAGTTCAAGCCCCAGGACTGGCAAAAACAGAAAAAAAGAAAAAACAACAACCCTGTGCTCACCAGCTGTCACTTTACTGTCGCCTCTGCTGCCAGCCCCTGGTTGGCACAAATCTATTGTCTACCATGAAGAATGGGGCCTCTGTCACTCAGCACAATGGTAGCAGTAGATGGATTCGGGAGTCGTTTCCTCCTTGTTGGACGTTCATGTTTGAATTTTTGTTGGACATACGTTTTAGATTTTCTTGGTTATAAACCTAGGGATGGACTGGTGGGTCACACGACAGCGTCTCTGTGTAATTTTTTTGGAGAATTGCTGTGCGGTTTCCCACAGCCCATGCCGCATTTGCTGTTCCCACTCACGGGGTGGGGAAGTTCCGTCTCCACACGCTCACCAGTGCCCGTTAGTCGTCTCTCCTTTCGGCTCTAGCTGTCTTAGGAAGTGGGGAGCCATCTCGTTGAGCTTCTCATTTACATTTCCCAGAGGGTTGATGATATTGAACTTCTGTCTTTCGGATGCTTATTTGCATATAGTTTTCTTGGAGAGCTGTTTACTCCAATCCTTTCCAGTTTTAATTGCAGTATCTTCCAGTGAACCGGGTTTATGTTCCAGATGCAAGCCCCTTATTGGATCTATGATTTACAGACATTTTGCTCCCTCCACCTGCTTTCTTGATATTGTCATTTGAAGCACACCGTTCTCACTTGATGAATTCCAACCTATTCAGTTCTTTTTAGTTGCACGATTTAGGGTGTCATTTCTAAAAACCATGGTCTTTTCTTCCTAAGCTGGCTTTGACTCAGTGTGTTCTGTTGTTTATTCATTTATTATTATTATTTTTTTTGGCCAGTCCTGGGCCTTGGACTCAGGGCCTGAGCACTGTCCCTGAGCTTCTTTTGCTCAAGGCTAGCGCTCTACCACTTGAGCCACAGCACCACTTCTGGCTTTTTCTGTTCATGTGGTACTGAGGAATCGAACCCAGGGCCTCATTCATGCTAGGCAAGCACTCTACCACAAAGCCATGTTCCCAGCCTGCATTCCGTTTGAACAAGCTCTTCAGGGCTTTCTGTCGGACTCTGCAGTCCGGGATTCACTGCCTTACAGCGACACTGACTAGAAGGATAGTAGCTAATGTACGTGAATGGCTAGGGAGTGCTGGGATGGCAGCCCAAACAGATGTGCAGTAAGTGTGGCAAACACATTGAATTCCAAAGAGTAAGCATGGCAGATGATGAAAACACTTCATTCATGAAGAACAGGAACCATCTCATTCATCACACTGATTCCATGTTGAAGAACGGTAGTACTTATAGGACCAAATACAATGTGTCACTAAGATTTATGTCACCTGGATGCTTTTGCTTTCCACACGTGGGCACGCGGGGCCATTGGAAATCGCACGCGTGGGTTGGGATTTTGGCGGGGCTGGCACGCCAGTCTTTCCCCCGCGCTACGCCGTGGCGCGTGTGTCGCGGAAATCTCCCCTCCGTCCGGTGCGGGCACGGAGAGCTCTTATTTCTCTAAGAGAAGCCACTGGAGGCAGAGCTGGGAAGGGAGGCGGCCTATTCTGGTTGAAACTGGTTTGAAAAGCAGTCAGAGCCCTGTTTGTGTTTGGCTTGGGGTTTTGTGCTTTCACAGGAGCATCTGTAGCCAAACAGACCCTGGCTACTCCTCTCATTTTTCAAGGACAAGGAAAAGATGGGCAGAGTCACAGGCTGGGGACTTTTTTTTTTCCCCCTCTCACTTTTTCGATATAGTTTTTTGAATTTTTAAATGGTTAGGATAAAAAGTGTGATGCACAGAGGTGTTACTGTCGCATAAGGCAGCTGAAGAGCACGTTTCTTTTTGGACGATGTCGCCCCTTTCTTCGCTTTCTGTGACGGTTTTTCCCTCCTGTCCCCACTAGTGACCTCCGTCTTAGGAGTGGGGGCCTTGGCAGGCCCCTGACTGCACGGGCTCCTCCTCTGTCCAGCTGGGCGAACCCCCAGGGCACAAGGCTTTCATCCCCGCCTAGCAGCTCTGGGTGGGGTGGCGACTTCAGGATCCACACTTGCGATGGCTCAAGCGCGGTCGCAGCCGATGCAGCCATTTCCCATCCCTCCCCCTGTTCGTGGGATGGCAGAGCCCCATGAGGAGAGGAGCCCCGGCAGGGCGGGTGCCCCGTGCAGTGACCCCGTCCAGCTCCGCGAGGCTGGGACCGCACCCAGCTCCTGACTGGAAGCTGGGATGGTTTTCTCTATCTCTCTCCTTCCTTCCTTCCTTCCTTCCTTCCTTCCTTCCTTCCTTCCTTCCTTCCTTCCTTCTTTCCTTCCTTCCTTCCTCCTTCTTTCCTTCCTTCCTTCCTCCTTCCTTCCTTCCTTCCTTCCTCCTTCCTTCCTTCCTCTCTCTCTCTCTCTCTCTCTCTCTCTCTCTCTCTCTCGTGTGTGCTGTTACTGAGGCTTGAACTCAGAGTCTGGGCACTGTCCCTTAGCTTTTTCACTCTAGGCTAGTACTCTACCATTTGAGGCACAGCACCACTTCCGGTTTTCTGGTGGTTCACTGGAGATAAGTCTCATGGACTTTCCTCCCTGGGTGGGCTTTGAACTGTGATCCTCAGATCTCAGCCTCCTGGGTAGCCAGAATTCCATGCATGAGCCTCCAGCACCTGGCTAACCTGCTTTCTTTATAAGTTGCTTGTCCCAGGCATTTGCTCGGGAAACACGGAGCTGACTAACACACATCCTACAAGCTGTGTTTCCAAATACAGTTCACGAGAGCTTCCTGCTTCCTTACCTGAGGGGAGTGTGTGTGTGTATGTGTGTGTGTGTCCGCAGTTCATTCCATAGCCAGGCAGTAGCTCTCTAGGAGAGAGGGTGCCTTAGTGTATCTTGTAAAGACAAAGGGGACCAGGGGTCCCCGTCGGAACCTGCCTCTCAGTCACCCCGCCGGGACGAGCCCCAGCCTTGGCATCTGCACAAGGCATAGTCGAGTTCTCCATGCTCTCAGTGGAGCCCAGAGACGAACACGCGCCCTCACCATCCAGTTTTCCCGGCCCTGGCTCGCCTAATGATTTGGGGAGGGAGCCAGAAATTGTGCTGGCTAGGAGCCCAAGGTAGCCCCCCAATTTTCCCTTTTCTGGGATTTTCCTTGGCCTTCACTGCTGCCCTGCTTCTGGGGCCTGATGTGGGGCACAGAGCCTGAGGTCAGGCTGGAGGGGGAGAGAGCCACATTTGTATGCTTTGTAATTACAAGTAAAGGAAGGGATCGCGTAGAATCCTAAGAGGACCCGGAGAGGAGCCTCCTCATCCGTTCCTGAGCAGGAGTGTGTGAACTGGAGCCATGTTGCTCTGAAATATATTTCCTAGTAGAATACCCGCTCAAGTTTATTCACGTGCTCCAAGTAGTTTCTTTTGAATAGCGTTTTCTGTGGCGCCTCTGTGGGTCCAGTGGGGCCTGGGCGGAGCCTGGCTTCAGGCATCCCCTCGGTGAAGCCTTGGTGGCCTTCTCCCCTGTGGCCCTTGGTGGCCTGCTTCTGCTGCTAGTCACAGGCCAGGCTGGAGGACAGTCATCGTGGAGCCAGTGCTTGGGAGACCGCGTACAGTTTCTCTGGCAGGATATCCCTCAACACTCCGTGGCTCTGTCTTCTCTTACTCAAAATACTGTAGCTCCCAGAGTCCCTTGCATAAGGCCAGGAACCCAGGGCCTCATACATGCGAAACAGTGCTCTACCACCGAGCTGCGTGTGCACCCAGACTTCCATTCCAGAGCAGAAGCTCCTTCCTCAGTGCCCGAGGCAGCCCTTCCCTTTCTGGTTGAACCGTAACCCGGATGTGAATGAGGGGCCACAGCACAACATACCCTACTCTGGCAGACCCCAATCCCTGACCACTTGGCTGCTGGGGCTGCACCGGGTGTCTGATGACGGCTTCCCACCTGTCATCCTACCTGGTCTCGGCAGAGACACCCCACGGGAGGCCACAGGATGATCTTGGCTCTGCCAGCAAGAAAGGCACAGTGTCCCCGGGGGGAGCAGAGCCGGCTCTGCTACATTTCACTGATAATTCATTTCATCCTCAGGTCTGCTAGGAGACAAACTTTTCCACTGAGGTTGCAGACACCAAGGGGGAGGAGAGAGGGGCTTGAGTCCCTGGGCCTACCTCCTTCCTCAAAGCTCGCCAGCTACCAAGGCCTGCCAAGCAGGAGTTCCTTCACGGTGGGGGAGGATTTGAGGAGGGACTCGAGTTCTTCCCTAGAGACGCCAGGGAGACAGTTTCCTGTGAGCACTACAGGAGCGCCCAGCTCCACACTGGCGGCTGTTTCTGTGGTTACCTGTCTTCTGGGAGGTAGGGGTGGGTGGGCGCGGCAGGTACAGCTAGCTGGCAGATGATGCTGGAAGTCTGCAGGAAAATAAATGCGGGTCTGCCCTGCCCCGAGACCCAGGAGAGATGTCAGCCCGGCCCCTTCCTCAGCCAGAGGCTGAAGATCACAGGACATCAGGGAAGGAAAGACCCCCCAGAAGGCGGCCCTGCAGGCCAATTGGTAAGTGGGGAAACCAAGGCTGGGGGTGGGGGTGGGGGGGCGGGCGGGATGGGACCTGCCAAGTGAGTTGACAGACGTGAGCAGAAGCGGTGCCCGGCTGGGCGCTTTCCCCGGTGTAGGGGAGGAAGGGGGCCGGGCAGGGCGCCGGGCTGGGTGCTGGGGTGCCCCGGGCCACCCAGGCCTCTTCCCCTTCCCAGGCCACCGGGGCCGCCCTTCCTGCCGGGGCCGGGGAGGGAGGGAGGGAGGGAGGGGGCGTCACGGCCGCCGGCCCCGCCCGGGCGCCGCCTGGGCCGCTCCCACACCCGCAGGCCAGAGGCTAAAGGTTAGGGGGGCGGGGCCCGCGCTCACATCCGCCCCCTTCCTCGGGTCGGAACCTGGGGAGGACCCGGGGTGCGGCGAGTGGCTGGGACGGTTACGACGAGGGCGAGGGCGGCGGTGCTGCGGGCGACGCCGGTGACGGGGAGGACGGGGGCCGGGCGCCCGGGGACGGAGGTGGGCGTGGCCGCCGAGGGGGCGTGTCCTGGCCGCGGCCCGGGGGCGGGGCCGCGCGTGGGGGCGGGGCCGAGCCGGGGGCGGGTCCTCGGGAAACTTGGACTCCCGCCCCCGCCGCGGGCCCCGCCCAGGTCCCCGCCTCCGGGTGCCGCCTTCGCCTCCCTTCTTTCCCGGGCGGGCGGGCGGCGGCGGCGGCGGCAGGCGGCGGACCGACGGGCCAGCGGGCGCTCACACTTCGCTCCCTTCCAGGCCGCCCGCTTCCTTTTGTCTTTCCGGGCGGCGATGAGCGCAGCGCCAGCGCGGCGGCTGCGGGCGACCGGACGCCCGCGCTCCTAGTCGCCTCCTCCGGCCTCGGCGCTCGTCCCGGGCAGCGCCCGCCGCAGCCTCCGCCGGCGCGGAACTTGGGCTCGGGAAGCCGGTGGATCGCGCCCTGCGCCCTGCGCCCTGCGCGCCCGAGCCGGTAGGAAGGGGCGGGCGGCGGCGGCGGGGCGGCGGGGCGGCGGGGCGGGCGGCGTGCGCTGCGGTCGGGATCCGTGCCCGCGTGTCTGTGAGTGTGTGCGCGCGTGTCTGCGTGGTGGAGTCGCGGGCGACGGTGTGCGTCTGGCATGGCGTGGCCTCTCGAGGGGGGGGGATCCGGGTGCGCACATTCCGGGCCGCGTGGGTGGGGGGCTCGTGTGTCCGGGTGGCCGCGGCTGGCGGGGACCCGGGGCCGGCGGTGTCGTGGGAGCCGCGCCGTGCGCAGCGCGGGGGGTGGCGGGGTGGGCGTGGGCGGCGGGACCGGCGCGCGAGCCCACAGATCTCCGCGGGTCGGCGCAGTGCGGAGCCCGGGAGCCCTGGGGAGAGACGGCTGGGACCCGACCGCACCGGCGTCCGCCTCCCGGGGGGGGGGGGGGCGCTCCGCGGGGCTCACGCGGGTCGTCTGGGAGCTGGCGGCTGTGTGTGTGCCGGGTGTCGGGGTCGGGGGGGGGGGGGCGGTGGCGCTGGCGATCCGGTCCTTGCTGCGGGGACCTCGGGACGGATACACCGGGATCCGGCCCGCCGTGACCCGCCCTGCCACCCGCACCGGCCGCGCCACCTGCCCGGGCGGCGGTTTGCCGGTGTTCCTAATGGGGACAGCTCCTCCCTCGGGGTGCCGGCGGTAGATTGGGGGCGCGCTAAAGATAGCTCGCGGCCCGGTGCCTGGCGCACAGTAGGTGCTGCGTGAGGTTACTAAAAAACGACGACGACCACAAACCCCCGTCGCCGCTGTGGTTGCCGGCGGAGCTCCCGCGTCGCCTCCCTGGCGGCGTTTTGCGCCTTTTTCTTGGCCTAAACTTGACAGCGCAGCCTGGAGCTGGGAGAAAGTTTAGGCTGCTGGGTGCGTGGCCTGCCCGCCGCCCTCCGGGGCGCTCGGTCGGGTGGGGGGGGGGCGCGGGGCGCGGGGCGCGGGGTGCGGGGCGCGGGGTGCGGGAGCGCGGCACGCGTCCCCGGCCGGCCCAGCCGCCTCCTGCGCGGCGCGCGGGGCGCCTCACCTGGCCGGGAGGGAGCGACTGCGAGTCGAGGGCCTTGTTCTCAACAAGTCCCCCGTCCGCAGGGAGGGAGGGTGACGGTGGCCCTGCCCGCACGCGCGGGTCCGTCCGCGGCGCCTCCCGCCGGCCTGGTCACGCCCAAGTCCCCCCCCCCCCCCCCCCCCCGCGCCTCTTCCCTCCCGGCCAAGGCCGAGGCCACCGAGCCCGCCCGCGGGGATCCAGCCTTGGACACCTTCGGGCCCCCCCCCCCCCCCAGCTCCCCGGCGGCCCGGAGCCCGCGTCCTACACCATCATCCATCAACGAGTTTCTTATTTATTTGGTTTGGAAACCTACGGCCGAGGGGATCGGCGCTGGCCGCGCAGCCGCCGGCGCCCCCCGCGGTTCCCCCGCCCGCCCTCGCCGGCCGCCGCTGCTCCGCGCCAGCCCGGGCCGCCCGGGGCGGCCCTGCCTGCCTGCCTGCCGCCTTCCGCCGGAGCCCACGAGCCGCGGCCGGTTCCCCCTCTCCAGCTGGAAAACACTGCCTCTTAGCCCGGGCACGGCACGCCTCCGCTGCCCCGGGCTTTCAAGATGGAGCCGCGGCGTGGCCTGGGCCGGGGAGGGCGCGCACCTGGCCGCCCCGGGTGCGGGAGGTGCTCCCCGAGGCCCAGGTGCTGCTTGCGGGCCGACGCGCTCCGGGACGCCGGGGCAGGAGCCAGGGGTCCCGGCGGGTCCTTTGGTTTGGCTTCGGCGAGCCTGAAGCCCCGAGGTTCTTGGCCGGGGTGGGGGGGGAGGTGGGGGGTTGGGTGGCTGTCCAGGGAGCCGCTTGAGCTGATAGCTCCTCCGGATTCGGGGCCAGGGGCTCCCCTAGAACGCCCCTCGTTCTCAGCTTCATCGAGGGATTCTTACATCCTAGAAGAGAAAAGAGATTCTGATCTGAATTCCATTCGTCCCTGAAAATCAGATTCAATAATTGAAAAAAAAAAAAATCAATGGGTTTTCTCAGTCGCCCAGACAAACAGGCAAAGCTGTTTTGTGTTTTGTTTTCTTTTCTGAGTTAAAAGCCCGTCCCTTTGTCTCCCAAGCAAACCAGCATTTGGCTCCGGATCTATTTCTGTTTCACTTTGGAAAGTGCCTGTAATTACTGAGCTCGTGAGGTTTTATTGGATAATGTGCTAGGGAAGGCTCCGGGCTGTACCTCTGCCTGGTCGTGGGCCCTCTGGAGCCCGCTTTGGCTCCGGTTTTTAAGGTGGTGCATGGCTGCCTCTCAAGTTTGGGAGCCATAGCTTTAGGAATCATAATGGGAAGGTTACTGGATCTGAGGAGAAACTGGACCCGTGAGCACCCTCCCCCCCCCCAACAGATTTGCCCCAAAGCTACCAGTATATATCCAGCAAGCCCTCTTCAAGAAAGATTCTAAGAGGAATAAAGAACTTAAGGCACACCAGCTGCGGGTGCCTTTGCCTGTTACCCTAGCTACTCCGAGGCCGAGATCTAAAGATCTAGATTCAAAGCCAGCCTCAGCAGGAAAGTCTCGTCTCCAAGGAACCGCGAAAAAGCCGGAAGTGGAGCTGTGGTTCAAATGGTAGACCATCTTCCTTGAGCAAAAAAGTGGAAGGATAGCTACGCACAGGCCCTGAGTTCAGGCCCAGCACTACCATGCACCCACACATGCAAGAAGAACTCAGGCAAAATTGCTTCACAGTTAACCTCAGTGCCCCTTTCTAGCCACAAGGCTTTGCAGAATGAGGAAGCCACACCGTGGCAAGAGGAATGAGCTCACTTGGGTCCAGCTCTGCCAGCCAGCCCAGGGCCTCTGCTAAGACCTCCGGCGCTGTTCCTGCCTGGATATGCCATCCGTTTCTGTCTGCCGGGTGGTGCCGTCCCGAGGGGCGCGGTTCATACCAGTCCACGTTCAGCGGGGCATGGCCCAGACCCTGTGGAGTGTGCTGGGTGCTTCTCTCTCCATCGCTCTGTGTCTTTCTCTCCAGCTTATTCTGAGATCTTTGAATGGCTCTCCATGGTAGAGTTCCACCCCACCCCACCCCACCCCACAATCTGTTGGTAATTCAAGAAACCCACTGGGAACTCCAGAGTTTGCTTGGTATGAAGATTCAGTGTCTTGGCAGCTTCCTTTTTTTATCTCGATTGGCATCAGGTTTGTCTTAGGACTTTGCATTCCAGCATGTTCTGAACGCTGCTCGTTCCTTGTGGGAGAAGGCCCTTTTGATTTATGAGTGGCTGGTCCGGGCTTGATGGGGGATTATGTGTGTTTAGTTAGTTTGTCAGAGCTGACATCATGGCGGGGGGGGGGTTGGGCTTCTGTGGAGTTTAGATGAGCAGATCCTATAGATTTGAATTGTGCTGTATTTGGGGGAATCCCCATTCTTCCACAGTCTTTGTGTGTGTGTGCATGCGCACATGCATGTGTACTGGCTGTAAATTTTGAACTTGGCCTGGACACTGCCCCTGAGCTTTTTTGCTCAAAGCTAGTGTTCTCTACCAGTTGAGACTCAACTGCACTTCTGGCTTTTTGGTGCTTTTTTTCCCTGCCTGGGCTGGCTTCAAACCGCAATCCTCAGATCTCAGCTTCCCGAGTAGCAGGGACTACAGTCATGAGCCACTGGTACCTGGCAGTCTTACTGTTTTTATGTCACAGGCAAGGCGGAGCATGTGTGAATCTCATGTGGCTCTTGAACTTGTGTCCCTTTGGGTTGAATTTCTAATACGGGGAGACAGAGGAACAGGTGCACATGGAGATGTCAGATTGGGCTTAGGGCTCTCTTACTGTCCGTGTGTGTGTGTGTGTGTGTGTGTGTATGTGTATGTTTGTGTTTCTATCAGTCACTTTACACACACTCACATTGGCTGAGCTCTGTTGGTGCAGGTTGTAATAGAACCTCAGGTAATCAATACAGTTTGACAGGGGAAACATTTCTTGGGTGCTGATGAGCAAGGTGTAAGTCTAGAGAATTTTTTTTTTTATCATCTGCAAAGCACAGTAAATCCTTTAGAGAGCCGTACCTTGGCCATGTCGTTTCAAGTGAAAATTGAATTTCAGAGGCAAAGCTTCACATCTATGTATTTATGAGGCATGACTAACTCAAAGACACCCTTCCCAGAGACGGCAGCGGCTCTCCTGTGCAGCCAGCACTGTCTGCGCGGGGCAGGAGGGCGTGGACACCCCGGTGCCTGCCGACGCAGTGTCCCTCCTTTCGTATATACATGTGTTTATACACACATGTATGTGTGTGTGTATGTAGCCATGTATCCATCTGTTTGTACCCATACTGGGGCTTAAGTTCGTGCCTGGGCGCTGTCCTTGTTTTTTTTTTTTTTTTTTTCCTCAAGCGTATTGCTTGAGCCGCAGCTTACGTCCAGCTTTTTATGGTTAATTGCAGACAGGCCTTATGGACTTTCCTGCCCAGGCTGGCTTCAAACCTTAATCCTCAGATCTCGGCCTCCTGAGTAGCCAGGGCTACAGATGTGAGCCAGCAGCCCAGGCTCTGGACGTATTTCTTTTCAATGCTTGAGGCACAGCTCAAGTGGTCAGGAGGCCAGGATCTTGGCGGGGGGGGGGGGGGGACAGAAGGGGGTGGGGAGACGTACTCTCCCTGCCTCCTTAGCTATATAGTTTTCTCCCAGGGGGAGCCGGGTATGGGTCTCGACCTTCGGCTAGGAAGATTGCCTGGGTCAAGGCCGCCATGGTTGTAAAGAACGGAAGAAGGCCCTGTGGCGTTGGGGGGAGGGGGGATTCCTTTTTGCAGTCTCTCCTGGTTTTTTGCTTACGTCTCCTTGGGCCCTTGCTATGGGTGTGTCAGCCCACGTGTGCTTGCACCAGTGCAGTGACACGCGGCCCACACGTGCGTTGCCTTCTCCTCGTGAGCTGCCTTCCTCCAGGGTGCTCCCCTGTGGGGAAACCGAGTCTCAGCCTCTCGCTGGGCTGGGGGAGCCGGGCATCTCCCAGCTCTCTCCTCTCCTGGCCACCGCTCCGGTCAGCCCTGCGCTCCCGGTGGCCTTGGGCCCCGCACCCCAGGCAGCGGGGGCGCCCCGAGCCTGGAGAGGGGCCCGCGGTTCCTGCTGAAAGCACACGCGTGGTCGTCGCGCCCTCCCGCCCCACCAGGCCTCCGACACCCACCCAGGACCTCGTTCCCGGCTGAGTCCCGAGACCACGGGGCCTGGACTTGCCCAGTGAGCCCCAGGGAGTGCGTGAGGGGCTGGGGAAGGCGGCTCCTGCCCTCCGCTGCCCCCGGGGAGCGGGTGGGCGGTGGAGGGCTGCAAGCGGGACTGGATGTTTCCGTGCCCTGCCGTCGTCTTTTTCTGGAGCATTCCTTTGCAGTGTGTCCGCGTGCGTGGTTCTGGGTGAACCTGCAGAGTCGCGCACCCGCCGCTGCCGTCAGTGTCACCCCGGGAAGGGTGTCGCTGTGGGCCGTTGCTCTCTGCCCCCGGCAGCCGGGACCCTCTGGGCTGGACTTGCCTTTTCTTCCTCCTCTCTTGCCTAGGTTTGTGTCAAGGGCCTCTTCCCAGAAGCTTTCCTGGAGTCTTCTGGTTCGGATCCATCCTTATTCAGCGCTAGGGAAGGGAGGTGGGGGCTTGTCCATCTCCTTTTTTTTTTTTTTTTGCCAGTCCTGGGCCTTGAACTCAGGGCCTGAGCACTGTCCCTGAGCTTCTTTTTGCTCAAGGCTAGCACTCTACCACTTGAGCCACAGCGCCACTTCCAGCCTTTTCTGTGTATGCGGCGCTGAGGAATCGAACCCAGGGCTTCATGCATGCTAGGCAAGCACTCTACCGCTAAGCCACATTCCCAGCCCCAAACGGGTTGTTTTTTGGTGGTATTTGTTTGAACTTAGGGCCTTGAACTTGCCAGGCCGGCGCTGTACCACTTGAGACACGCCTCCGGCCCTTTGGGTAGTGGCTGTTTTTCACTGTAGGCCTGCGATCCACTTATTTCTGTTTCTCCAAGTTGCGAGGTTGACCCATGAGTGTCAGTGCACCCACCCACTGGCTGAGGTGGAGTCCCATGAACTTTTTTTTTCTTGGGCTGATTTGAACCACTGTCTCCCCCCCCCCGCCCCCGCCACACACACACCTCCCAAGAAGCTGAGATTACGGTTTGAGCCATAGTGCCTGGCTAAACTCGTTTTTTAAAGTGGAAAACTGAGGAGGCCCAGAGCAAAATAATAATAGCCCAACCCCATGGTCAGCAGGAAGTGAGAAGAACCAGGAATTAAACCAGGTCACTTCGGCTTCCTCCTCTATTTTGGTCATAATTCTGTGTCGTCCTGTGGCCTGGCCTGGGTGGATGTTTGGTTTCTCAGCCGTGAAGTGCCTTTTGGGGCCGGAGCGCCCGGGATCTGTCTTCATCTGCCCCAGGGCTTGCCCAGCGGCCTAGTTCACAAACCACAGGTAACGGTGGCCCCAGGCCAGGGCATGGGGGGAGGGAGGAGGGGGGAGAGCCATTTCGGAATCCCTCCCCCCCCTTCTCTCCCTTTCCTCCCTCCCTCTTTCTCTTTCCCTCCCTCTCTGTCTCCCCCTCTCTCCTCTCCCGGTACTGGCCCTTAGACTCGGGACCAGGGTGCCCTCTCTCAGGTATTTTTTTGTTCAAAGCTTTACCACTTGAGCCTTGCCTCCGTTTCTGGCTTTTTGCTGGTTCACTGGAGATAAAGAGTCGCACAGACTTTCTGCCCAGACTGCTTTGAACCCTGATCCACAGACCTCCGCGCTCAGCCTCCCGAGTTGCTAGGCTCGCAGTCAGTGTGCCTGGCTGGCAGCTTTGGGTTTTAAGGACTCGAACAGGGGCACAGAGCCGGGCCTAGACACGCATGCCTCCTGCCGGGGGCAGTGCGGGGGATCTCACCGCAGCTGCGGTGGCGCACGGTCACGGTAGACACTGACGCTGTGTTTGCGAAGGATGGGGGTTCTCGGACTGCAAAATATCTCAGGGAACCCATCGAGGTTTTGGGGGGCCAGGTGGGCCTGCGTTACAAGCACGGTCTTTCTGCTCTGTACTCACTGGCGGGATGATGATTTCTGGATCTATTTGCTCATCTGCAGAAGAAGAAGAGTTCTAGGCCACCTAGACAACCAAAGTATACACGGCCCCGGGCTCTGGTGGTTGACAATCTTAGCTACACAGGAGGCTGAGATCTGAGGATGGAGGTTCAAAGCCAGCCCCCACAGGAAAGTCTGTGAGACTCTTATCTCCAACTCCGCAGCTGTGGATCAAGTGGTAGGACACTAACGTGGAATGGCAAAGCTAAAGGACGGGGTCCAGCTCTCCCGAGGTCAAGCCCCAGTACGGCACTCATTTGGAAGATCACACGCCCTTGTGGCTGGCCACCCTGTGGGGGGGGGTAGTGTCCTCCTGCCCTGGTTCCTCCTTTTCAAGTTCAGGTGCAGAGCAGGGAGAGTCTGTCATGTGATGAAGGCCTCCTGGGAGCGCAGCCAGGCTCTCACGGTTTGGGGTTCAGGGAGCCATTTTGAATCTCGCAGCCTCACACTGGCTGAGAAGCACAGCTCGGGGTCCCTGACCTTGCCCCTGTCATCGGGGGGCCACACACAGTGAGCAGTCTGCAGGTACTCCTCGGCTCGGAGGCCCAAGAGCTTGGCTTGAACTTGGGTGCTAGACGGCTAGCAGGTCAGGGGGCATTTCCAGCAGGGCCTGCGCGCTGCAGCTCAGCCCCCCTGCTTGGCACCCCGCCCCCTCGCGCATCACAGATGCTTCCCCAGAGCAGACTCCAGCCTGGCCCCCACTGCTCCCCACTGCTCCCCACTGCTCCCCACTGCTCCCGGTCGCTCCATTTGCCGCCCCGGATCCGCTTTCGGAGGGAACTGCAGACCTCTTGAAATCAATCACCTGTGTTTAGAAAAACAGATCATTTCCAGCGCTGTGGTTTCCTGCGTGCGGCTGGAGGAACACTTGGCTGAGTGGCTGTGGGGAGTCCAGACAGCCGCCCCGCCTGGGGCAGGCAGGGGCAGGGGCAGGGGCAGGGCGGACCAGTGGACGCCCTCTGTGGAAGCCCTTTAAAGGGGCCATGTGCTGTGAGGTGCTGGGGGGCGGTGTGGGTGGACCCGGGCGGTGTGGGCGTGGCCAGGCAGTATGTACATGGCCTGGCAGCGTGGGCGTGGCCAGGTGGTATGGGCGGAGCCGGACCGCGTGGGTGTGGCCGGGCGGTGTGGGCATGGCCAGGCAAGTATGTATATGGATATGGCTTGGCCTCGTGGGCAGGGCCGGGTGGTGTGGGCGGGGCCGGGCAGCATGGGCGGGGCCTGGCAGCATGCACATGGCCTGGCAGCATGGGCGTGGCCAGGCAGTATGCATACGGCTTGGCCTCGTGGGCGGGGCCTGGCAGTGTGGGCGGGGCCAGGCGGTATGGGCAGAGCCAGATCGCATGGGTGTGGTCTGGCAGTGTGGGCGGGGCCAGGCAGTATGCATATGCTTGGCAGTGTGGGCGTGGCTGGGCAGCGTGGGGCGTGGCCGGGGCTCAGCCTCCGCAGGTGGGGCGGCTGTGAACCTCGCGCGCGGGGGAGGGAGGGGTGTTGGTTCGCCGGCCTCCGGTGGGCGCCAGCGGCCTCGGCCCTTCACGCCACAGCGTGGGCCGGTTTGGGGGGGGGTGCTGTCCCACGGCACGCGGAAGGAGAGCGGGGCTCGCTGCTTTTGTGTTCGCGCGTGTGCCCGGATGGTGCTCAGCTCACGTCAGGGCTGAGCGCGCGTGTGTGTGCGTTTGTGTGCGTGTGTGAATTACTTCCACGCGAGGCGGGGATTCCTGCCTCAGCCAGGGACCCTGTGGCCGTAGCTCCTCCCCCTGTGACTTGGCCTGGGCTGGTTGATGGCTTCCGGGGACAACACGTCATCACTGTCAGTGTGACATCATCACCGGCACCACCGTCATCACCGTCACTATTACTGTTATCACCCCACTCCCCACCTTTATCTGCCATTATTGCCATCCTTATCACCGTCCCCATGGGCTTCACCTAGTCTCAGCACTGACCCTGCCTTTGGTGGCGGTTGCATTGCTCCTTCTGGCCCTCCTTCTGTGGAGGGGAGTTGCTAGTGAGGGCCGTTGGGTCGGGATGGTTGTAGACTTTGGTGCACTTGGCGGATGGTGGAATTTGATTCTAAAAGTGGCTTCATGAGAGTTTCTGATCAGGCAGCTTTGGGGAAAATCTCTCCCATTCTTTCAGGCCCAGGAGTAGGCTGGCGTTCGGAGGAGCCTGACTACTCTTTGGCACCTGCCTGTCCACCTCGCCCTGGGCAGTGGGCTTGTACATGTAGAACCTGAGGATTCTCCAGGATAGGCCAGAGCCGGGGACACGGATGCCCAGGTGCGTGGGGGGGGGCGGTGCTGAACCACTCCCACCTTGTTAACTGTTAGGGTAGAACGTGCACTGAATTATTTAAAGTCGCGACGGCTTGGCTGCGGGGCCCACTTTGCAGGTCTGAGTGTCCAGGCAGCGAGCAGTGGGATTTTCTGTGCAGGGCACTGACCGATACATGCTTGTTCTGTGCATTACAATTGTGGCACAATTCTAAAAGCTTTTATGGGCTGGTGGAGTGACCCCCGCCTCGTTAGTATCTCCAATCCCCCATCAGTTCTATAATTCAGAAACAAAAAGCACGTTTAAAATGGTAACTTGCATTCAGGATCTATCCAACTTAGAGTACAGAGAGAATTCATAGCTAAACGGACTGCAAGATAATGAGTGTCTTAGAAAATGTAAACATCTTGGAAACTGAGGTATTAAGTGACGTCTGGAGTTGGTGCTCAGTCCTTTAGCCCTTGCTACTGAGGAGGCTGAGATCTGAGGAATGAGGTTCAAAGCCAGCCTGGGCAGGAACTGTGTGAGACTCTTTATCTCCAATGACCATCCATAAGCCAGAATTAGAAGTAAGGCTCAAGGAGCGCCAAGTCTTGAGTGAAAAGGGTAAGAGACAGTATTCAGACCCAGAGTTCAAGCCCCAGTACTGGCACTAAAAAAAGAAAGAAAGGAAGGAAAGCAATGACATATGGAGCGAGAAGGAAGGGGTAGTACTGAGAGACAAATGTGTGGAGCTGCTGGGGCCGGGGAGTGGCTGGGACTGTGTTTTAACTTCCTGTACCTGGGGATCGGAGGTGAAGAAGACAGTGCAGTTCAGGGGAAGCCGCACACCTGCGGTGAACGCGTCGGCTAGTGCTGGTGGCAGCCGTCGAAGGTGGCCAGGGGAGCTCAGTCCTCGCGCTCTGCACGCAGCCTTCTTTAAAATCGATTTTCTGTTCCCCCAGGATGGTCTAGCAGGAACTTCCACCTCCCTTCCTTCCTCCTGGCTTCCTCTTTCTAATGACGCTTCTGTTGTGGGGAGGTCACACCTTTGATTATCCCAGACACTGGTAGACTGCACGCCTCGTTTCCCCTAATTATGAATTAGAGAGAAAAGCACTAGGAAGACTCGCACAGCACAAAGACACTTGTATTATTTTCAGACAGAAGTATAATTAGCCTGCAAACTACTGGCCAGAATTTTGCCTCAGAATGGTCTGTCTAGTGACTTTCTAAGACTTGTTTTGCAGTGGTAGTAAGACAGTAGTAATTAATTAGCTAAGGGGTTGAAAATCGGGCGCTGAAGCATTTCTCCCGAGTGCAGGGCTAGAAAGCAAGGTAGAGAGCTTGGACAGGTTTATGTCATTTCTGTTCAGGGTGGGAAGACATCCCAAAAAACTGATGGGAAGAAAATATACTGAGCTGTTAATAGTGGTTGAATGTGGTCTGCTCATGGGTGGTTTTTCTTTCTTGTACGTAAGTATGTGTGTACGTATGTTTTTGTTTATATTTGTGCGTGTGTGCCGGGCTCGGGTCGCCTCCCCTGGCGCGGGGATCAAGGCTCTGCTATGCTTCTAACAGCTCCCTTTCTCACCCTCTCCCCTGGTCACCCGACCCGCAGGTAAGGCCAGGGTGGAGTGGGGGGCCCAGGAAAGACCTCAGGTGCACGCGGCCGTACCAGATCGCTTTACCTCCCTCCTTACCCGTGAAGAAAGCCAGGCGTACGCGGACCTCGGAGACGCTTCGTGAGCAATCTGACTTATTAGGGCGGGGGCAAGGGCTAATGGTAGGAATGGACGAGAGAGGGCGGATCGGCCAGGACGCTGATAGCTACGAGCTTGCCATAGGACCCCCTCATGAGCTAACGTCACTCGGAAAGCGCCAGGCCAGGGGGAGACTGGGGGCGCATGGGCTGTCGAGAAAGTTTGGGGGGCTGTTCACAAAGCCGGTTCTTCTGGTTCCGGACCCAGAGAATTGTGGCCTGCTTCCGCATTCCCCAGGGCTGGGGGAAGGGCGGTGTCTCGGGCGCGCTCCCAATGCCCATCCCCCGTCAAGTCCAAAGGCTGGACCCCAACACTTGTGCTGGGGCTTGAACTCAGGACCCGTGCTCGCTGTCCCTTAGCTTTTTCGTGCAAGGTTGGTGCTCTACTACTTGAACCACAGCTGCACTTCTGGCTTTTTGATGGTTAATTTGAATCTCACAGGCATTTCTTGCCTGAGCTGGTTTGGAACCTGGACCCTCAGATCTCAGCCTCTTGAGTAGCTGCAATTACAGGCATGAGCCACTGGATTCTTTCCTTGGTTGTTTTTGTATTTCTGTATGTTCCAAATTTCCTACTGGGCATGAATTATTTTTGTAATTTGAAAGAAAGCAGTTTTAAAAGGAAGCCCAAGTATCCACTCCTTTTCCCCCTCCTAGTTGCTTATCTTTTTGTTGTTGTTGTTGTTGTAGCTTTTTAACAAATTGCTATTATAAAAGTGATGTATAGAGGGGTTACAGTCACGTAAGTCAGGTAAAAAGTACATTTCTTTTTGGACAGTGTCATCCCTTCTCTCCCTGTCTCCCAGTTTTTCCTTCCTGTCCCTACCCACAAGCGTTTATCTTCTTAATTTGCTTGGCATATTTCCTCTTTGACCTCAGACCAACGGATCCCACAGCACCACACTTGTGATTCCTTGAGTTAATGGGCCTTCACCCTAACACGTCATTAGGCTATGTTAAGCCAACCTAAATCCAGTACTGAGCAAGTGCATTAGCTGCACGTGAGACACAATTGTCCCAGCCTTCCAAGAAATCTGCCATTTCATCGCGGCAGACGGGAGGGTTTGCCCACGATTCATCACGTGTTTGTTTGTTTGGATGTGGGCTTCCCTGCTCTCGTGACCTGGAAGAGGCTTGTGAGTCCTGTCATTTTCACCTGTTTCGTTGTTTGTTTCGCTTATCAAAGTCTCATGGGCTTTGCTGCCGGGGCTGACTTTGAACTGTGATCCTCTGTGCTCAGCCTCCTGAGTAGCTCCCATCGCAGGCGCCTGGCTCGCGTGCGTGTTTCAGTGAAGCGGCTCGATGCCTTGTCACCACCACGAGCCTCTGCAGGCTCTTCCGTGGCCCCGGCTTGTTTCGAGCCTCTCTCCTTTCTGGGGTGGTCTGTGCGGTTACTGTGGTCTAGCTCCCTTCTTGATCATGACCTCTCCTTCTGTTCCCCTCCCTGCCTCTTCCCCGTGACCCGGAGCGGCGGTCCTTGGGGTGGACTCTCCGTGGAGGAGCTCGGGGCCTCCTCTCGGTCACTCAGCTGGGGCTGGCGGGGAGCAGGGCCATCTCTGCCCTCGTTAGGGCCCGGGGCTGACTTCCGATGGCGAGGCTCCAGAGGCTTGTGATTCCCTGTTGTTTTTCAGAGGTTTAATTTGAGCCCAGGATATTGGGTCGGGAGTGGGAAGTTAGGAAGATGAGGCAGCCATCAGAGAGACTGGCTAATAGGGGAGATTTACGGCAGCGTGGTGGGGGGGGGGCGGCCTCTCCGAAACCCGCCTCGAGCCTTGCCGCCAGCTCAGTGACCCGCACGGGAGGTGTAGCCGACCGCATCTGTGCAAGTTCAGTGAGTATTCATGATCTGGAGAGAAAATGAAAAACCGCTCGGCCGTTGTCAGCAGGATGCCGTCACGTCTGGAACGTGGCTTCGGGGTCTTCACCCGAGGGAAACTCAGTCTCCCCCAAATCACTTGTGTTCACAACGGTTCCTTCCAATGCCGCGTCCTCAGGTCGTTCTGGGGTCCCGCACCTAGGCAGGCCGCACGCGTGCCCGTCGGTGGAGCCCGGTGGGTTGCCGTGGAGACCAGGTGTGTCCCCGGTTTCCCGGGTATCCCAGCCGCCTGGAGAAAGAACGAGCCTCGCGTGGGGGGGGGGGTTGAAAAAGTGTCTGTGTATTCAGCTATTTTTCTAAACAAACGTCAGGCATTTTAGTTGACTTACGTGGAGATTTTTGAACCCCGTCTTGCCCTCAGTTCTGTTTTATTATTCCATATAACCTTTTGTGTCCTGCCAGAAAAAGTAAATACATCAAGACTGTCTAAAACAACAATGAAATCCTTCTGCTTTCTGGTCACTCTTTTCCCTATTTTTCTGCCAGTCCTGGGGCTTGAACTTGGGGCCTAGGTGTTGTCCCAAGCTTTTTACTACACAAGGCTGGTACTCTGCCACTTGAACCACAGCTAACTTCTCTGTGTGTGTGTGTGTGTGTGTGTGTGTGTGTTAGAGATAAGAGTCTCATGAACTTTCCTGTCCCAGGCTAGTTTCAAACTAATGATCCTCATATTGCAGATTCCTGAGTAGCTAGGATTATAGGCCTAAGCCACCAGAGCCCAGCTTGAAATCTTTCTCTTTTCTTTTTAGTTTCTCCTCCCTCCCTCCCTCCCTCCCTCCCTCCCTCCCTCCCTTCCTTTGTGCCAGTATATGGATTCAGCCTCAGGGACTCTACTCTCTTGTTTTGTTTGCCCTGACTGGCTTTGAACCACAATCCTCTAAGTTTCGGCTTTCTTAATAGCTAGGGTTAGAAGCAGGAGCCGCTGGAGCCTAGCTACAAAATCTTTCGGTAAAGCCAGACATGCTTGCTGTCGCGTGAGTGCCGAGTGCCCCTTCGGAATGCCACAGTGACATTGTGTATGCCAAGCCTTACTTGGGGCCCCGGGATCCTTAGGCCACAGGCCTTCTTAGCCAGCTTTCTTTGACTGGGACTAAACAAATACTGGCAGCACACCAATGAGGAGAGGCTTCTTCCGGCCCCCGGTTTTAGAGGTTTTAATCGAGGCCTGTCGCCGTAGATCTGTGGCACGCAGTATATCATGGCAGGAGCCCATACCGGAGGAGGACAGACGGACAGGAAGGAACCAGGGTCCCCAGCTCTCTCTCTCTCTATGATGTCACTTCCTCCCCTCTCCTAAGGGCTTCACCATCAACTCGTGCTGAGTCTAGCTGATGAACGGTCTGTGGTATATGGGCCTTTGAGAGGTGCAAACCTATTTCTGGGTGCTGGGTGCCTGTAATATTACTCAGGAGGTTGAGAGCTGAGGGTCATGGTTCTAAACCAGTATGGGCAGTAAAGCCTGTGAGACTTTTACTTTCAGTTAAACACCAAAAAAAAAAAAAAAAAAAGCTGGAAGTGGAGCTGTAGCTCAGGTGGTAGAAGGCTAGCCGTAAGCACAAAAGCTCGGGGACAGCGCCCAGGCCCTGAGCCTAAGTCCCAAGACCGGCACAAAAGAAAGGAAAACAGATCCCCAGCTGTCACCGCTCCGGACTGCAAGGCCCTGGGCTGGGCCCTGGCTCGAGCTGGCCTTTCCTCGCCGCTGGCAGGAAGGGGGCTGGGCCGGGTCTCAGAGCTGGGGTTGTTCCCGGGCGTCGTGGGACTAGCAGGCCGCACACCACACAGTCTGCCCCCGGCTCCCTTTGGGTCCCTCCCGCCTGATGGCCGGCTCTGGGTCCCCCCCGGCTTGCCTGGGTCTTGTGGAATGTTGGTGTCTTCCAGAATATTCCTTCTGTCCTTTGCGCAGCGCCGGGAACAGCACCCCAGACATGGCAGGGGGCTGAGGCAGCGAAGGCGGTTCAGCGGTTTCTTCTTCTAGCAAGCCAGGGGCTACTGAACGCCCCCCCCCCCCGCCGGCCGACAGCCCCCACCCCGCTTGGTCACTGGTGGTGATCTTGTCACCTGTGTGAGGACACTGGGCTGAGGCTGGCTGGGTGACAGTGATTAGGGGAGAGCCCCGTCTCCTCGCTGTCAGGACGCAGACCCCAGGGCTTAGAGACAGGCACATTTTCCATGAGGCCAGTTTGGGGGGGGCAGGTGTGTTTCTTGAGGCTGTCCTCATATCTAATGGGGTGATCTTGTCACCTGTGTGAGGACACTGGGCTGAGGCTGGCCGGGTGACAGTGATTAGGGGAGAGCCCCGTCTCCTCGCTGTCAGGACGCAGACCCCAGGGCTTAGAGACAGGCACATTTTCCACGAGGCCAGTTTGGGGGGGGCAGGTGTGTTTCTTGAGGCTGTCCTCATATCTAATGGGGCAGTGCTGCTTCTGATTTTTTTTGTCGGTCGTGGGGCTTGAACTCAGGGCCTGGGCGCTGACCCCGAGCTCTTTTGCTGAAGACTAGCGCTCTACCCCTTTGAGCCACAGCGCCACTTCCGGTTTTCTGGAGGTGAATTGGAGACTTGAGCCTCATGGTGGGGACTTTCCTGCCCCGGGCTGGCTTTGCACTGCGATCGTCGGGTTTCAGCCTCCTGAGTAGCTGGGGTGACCGGTGTGAGCCCCCAGTGTCCGGCCCCCCTCTTCCTTTTGAAGGGAACCGCTGGTCAGTGTCCCCCAGCCTGGCTGTCCGCTGCCCGCCGGGTTCTTCACGGAGCCCGGGTGTCTCTCCTCGTGGATGGACACCGGGAGTTCCGAGCCTGCAGCCCTTTTCCTTCTCCTGCTTGAGGTTCAGACTCTTCCTTCTCATGTGCTCCAGCAAGAAGGGAAGCCAGGAGATGGGAAAACACGGGCGTCGGCCCACGGTCGGGAGATGGGAAGGCGTGGGCTCGGCTCACCCTCCCCGCCTCCGGGGAAGAGCGTGCGGGAGGGGGGGGGATGAGAAGCACACGTGGTCGGTGCACGCAGGACTAACGGGCAGCTCCGCTCAGCCCGGCCCCGTGCAGCCCGCTCTGGGGTCCCCGAGTCGGGAAGCAGGGACTGATGAACAGCTCGGCCACTTTTTCTTTTTCCTCTCCTGTGTCAGTCAGTCCTGGGGCTGGAACCTCAGGGCTTGGGCACTGTCCTGAGGTTTGTACTCAAGGCTAGTGCTCTACCGCTCCATCTTCAGCTCCGCTTCTGGCTTTCGGTGGTTGCTTGGGAATGAGGGCCTCAGGAACTCTCTCCTGCCCGTGTTGGCTTTGAACCTTGACATTCAGCTCTCTGCCTCCCGGTTCGCTAGAGTTATGGGAGCCACCAGGGCTGGTTCTGGCTTCCAGGCTCAGGGATTTGTTTGTAGCTAATAGCACCCTGTGAACCAGAGCTGGTTCTGACCCCAGGACGCCCCAGGCCTTGAATTAGGGGGAGCAGAAGGTTCTTAGCACCCCTCACCCCAACAACGGCCTGTCTGGGGCCCTCTTGCGCCTGCAGTGCACCCGTGTCTCCTCCCGGTTCCTTGCTTTGCTTGGGGGTGGGGGGGACTTTTCCTGGGGCTCTGTGGCTTGGATTCCCATAGCCTGGCCATCTGTAAGTCACCTCCAAAATAAAGATGTCACCTTTCCTCCTGGCTTGGAACCCCGGAAAGGAATTTGTGTTCACTAGCCTCCATTTCTGCAGGCAGTGTGCCTGAAGGGAGAATCCCAAGTGGAGAAAATCTTTTCCTGTCAGTGGGCTCCATGCTGCTTCCTTGGCTAAGCTGTCATTCATTCATTCATTCATTCATTCACTAACGTGACGACACAGCACCTGTGGTCTGCTGTCCCCTGACGGGAGGGAGGGTCTGAGCAGAAATGCTCTCTTCTCAGACAGGTTTCCAGCCAGGAGCAGCAGACAGTAAACAGATCTGTACATTGTTTTTGTGTAATAATACATACAAGTGGTAAGACTGTGGAAAAGATGAGTAAAGGAAAGAAGAGGTGGGTAAGACAGGGAACCCTTTTTTTTTTTTTTCAGGGGGAGGAGAAAGTTAAGTTACAGAGCGTGATGTGCCTGCCTAAGTAAGATACAAAGATCACGAGTTCAAGGCCAACCTGGGCTACGTGGCAAGACTCTGCCTAAGAACCAGCCACAGCGGGCTGGCTGGCACTGGCCGTTTCACGCCTGTAACTCTAGCTCCTCGGGAGGCCGAGATCGAGGGCTGTGGTGTGAAGCCGGCCCACGCAGTTTGTGAGACTCCTATCTCCAGTTACTACGGAAAAACCAAAGTGACGCTGTGGCTTACGTGGTAGAACACTAGTGTCTTGAGTGAAGAGGGGACAGCACTTAGGCCCTGAGTTCAAGATCCAGTACCAGCACGCACGCACACACGCACGCACGCACATACACGCACACTCACACCATAAAAAGCCACCATTGAAAAACTCGCCATATCTGGTTCTACAACATTTTTGTCACCCCCCCCCAAAAACCCCCACAAACAAATCAATAGCTATTAGCAGTCACTTCCGATCTCTTTTACCCCGGGCCCTGGAAACCACTTCATTTTTGTTTCCCTATTTGGGGCATTACGATCAATAGAACGATAAAATTTGTGGCCTGCTCTGGCTTCCTTTCCCGAGCCATGTTCTCCGTGTGACAAAGCATATCCACGTGCCATCCTTCACAACGGCACCTGCAGTTTGTCACCCGTCCCCACGGCCCGGCTCCGGCTCCGGCCGACACCCACCAGCCAGCCCTGGGCTGCCGTGGAGGCTCCGTTTACGTGGCCCTCCCCCCTTCCCTCCCCACTTCGGCACTTGGTCAGATGGTGATTGGTTTGTTTGAAAGCAGTAAGACCCCCGCCCGCCCCCCCCCCCCCCCCCGTGGTAGCCACTCCAGCTAGCTGTGGGGGGTGGGGGGAGCCCCGCTGGCCGGAACCAGCTGGCTGGTGTCTTTTTCCCTCGGTATCTTGGGCCCCGCTGGCCGGGGATGGCTCCTTCCTCACGGCTGTGGGCTCCGCACAGCCTCCCTCCTGCCGCTCACCTGGCCCCCCCCCCCCACCAACATCCAGGAGCCCTCAGGAAACAAGCAGGCCCCGGGGCCATCTTGGGGGTCGAGGAGGAGACAGAGTCCCTGTTTGTGTTCCACTTGGGGTCTGGTCTCAGGAGGCGGGTGCCTGGCCCCGGGGCTGGGGGGGGGAGGGAGGCGGGGGGGGGCGTTGAGGTGGTGCGTGGCAGAGGCAGATGCCCGTGTCCGTGCTAGCGCCTTGCACTGGAGCTCACCGGCCGGAAGTGCCCCCCTCCAGCCGCCCCTCCCCCTCGGGTGCACTGACCTCCCCCCCCCCACGTTGTGCACACACTCCTTAGTTCCATGGGTGCATGGAGTGTTCCCGGCGTGCCTCGGGGACACACCAGAGGGACAGGGAGCCCGGGCCTCCTGGGACGTCACAGAGACTCCTCCAACATGCTCACCCTGAAACCGCCTTCTGAGACCCCAGACCCGAGGGGGGGCCGGCCACTGAGGAGACACGGCGAGGGAGGGCGGAGGAGGCCTCCTCCATGGCGCCCCGGGAAGGAAGGCCGCGCCCAGGGGTGCGGACGGGGGCCTCGGGGTCAACAGGGAGGAGGGGGCCTGCGGGGTTCAGCAGCCCCAGGCTGGGGGGGACCCCCCCCCCCCGGCTGGCCAGAGCACAGTCCTGGTCCCGGGGGAGGCCTGGGGAGCGGCTGCCACCCTGTGACTGGGCGACGCGGGAACCGCGCGCTCGCCTGAGCTCTCGGCTGTTTGCCTGACAATACCGAGACGCAGCCATTGCTTGTTTGGGGGCCCTGTGCCTTGCGTCCAGATGCTTCTGGAATCTTCTCGTGCCTCCTGCAAACGGGATTGCAAAGGGACTGCGGCAGAGAGATTAGATCAGGTCACAGGTGCAGATACATCTCCTAGGTTGCCTCTGTGTGTGTGTGTGTGTGTGTGTGTGTGTGTGTGTGTGTGTGTGTGTGTAGGGGTGGCAGTGGAGTAGGTGTGCTTTAATTAAGAGTGAGAGTTGGGGCAGCGCAGGCGGCATCTTTCTGGCTTCGGGGGCGTCGGGGTCTGCGTGTGGAGCGCCGGGGAACCTGCTGTTGTGAAGGGCAAAGCCCAGACCCACCGCGCTGTACAAGTCCATTAAAACAAATTAAATGCAAATACGGATTCATTGTCATGTTAATTTTGAGCCCTGGATCCTTCTGAGGTTGTGTTAATGCCAAAGTTGGGAAGATCGCGGTTACCATGGCAGCAGGGCTGCGCGGAGGAGAGTGGTCCGTGCGCAGAGTCCTCCCTGGGCCAGCTCTGTCCTGAAGCTCCGCTGGGCAGGTACATCTGGGCTGTCAGCATGGGGGCGGGGGGGGGGCAAGGGACCCCGCCGACCCTAGACCAGGCATGTCCAGTGCCACAGTACCCTTCTATCTCAGTCGCCCTGCAGCTGGAGTGCAAAGCGGCCACTCGGTGTGTCTCCAAACTCACTGAATTGTGTGTGTGTGTGTGTGTGTGTGTGTGTGTGTTGAACTCAAGGCCGAGGCGATGGCCCTGACCTTTGCTTAGGCTATTGCACTAGCACTTGAGCCACAGCTTCACTTCTGTGTGTGTTGATTGTGGATTGTGGCGGCTAGTTGGGGATCAGAGTCTCACAGTGTCCTACCCGGGCAGGTTTCAAACTGAGATCCCCGTTTCTCAGCCGCCTCGGGGAGTAGCTAGGATTACAGGTGTGAGCCACCAGCGCCCAGCTGATTTGGACTTCTGGATGTGTCCTCTGTGTTCAGCCCATACTTGGGAGAAATTTGAATTCGAAAGATGAGAACAGGGCCAGAAACTGCCCGGGCCTGCCCAGCCTGTCCAGCTGTACTTGGGTGACAGTTGGCAGGCCTGGTGGCGTTGTCTTGGCTCAGGGCCGGCCACACCTGTCTCGGGGCTGATGGCTCTGCCGGGTTGTTGGGTTTGAACTCCGGTGACTCTTCCTTCTTTGGTGTCATGACCCTGTTTTCCGCCTCTGACCTCGGAAGCCTTAATTTTTATAGAGCAGAATATGGAGGCTCAGAGGGTGACCTGTCCTCAGCTGCGGGCTCCAGGTGTTGGGGGCGGGGTGGGGGTGGGGCTCGCACAGGAGGGGGTCGCTGCTTTTCTCGGCGTCACCGCTCCCCGCCTTGGCCGTGTCTTCGGGAGTGTCCCTGCCAAATGCCTTCCTGACGCCCCGAGATTTTAAGACGCCAGGAGCGCAGCAGCTGCTAGTCCCCATGAAACATCTGCTTCTGCTCCCAGCCTCCTCCCACCTCTCCCGCTGGTCTTGCTGCTGCGGCTGGGCTGGTGCGCACGCCAGGGGTCGCAGGTCCGTTTCCTCCCGTGGGAAGGCCGCCCGTTCTGTCCCCACGCCCCGAGGAAGCCGTTCCTGGGAAAGGAAGACGTTGTCCGGGACTGGGCCGCAGGTCAGCCTCTGAACGCTGCTCTGGAAGTGTGGGCCCGGGGAGGAGCGCAGCGGGCCACGAGGCGGAAGGATGGCCTGTCCTCTGTCCTCTCCTGCGGGGGCTGGGCTCGATCGCGGGGCCCCGGCCGCCCCGCGGTGCCCGGTGACCGCATCCCGCGCAGAGCAAACCCGCACGGCTGCCGGCTGCACGGAGGAAGACCGCGTTGTTTCCGGGCTTGCTTGTGTGTGTGTAAACGTTAATATGCCGTATTTCTTCGGTAAACAAGGGGTCCCCCTGCCCCTGGGCCGCAGGCCAAGGCGTGTGGTGGGCCCTGCTTGCCGGACCCTGACCTGGCCGGAATCCTAGCGGCGCAGGAGGCTGAGGGCTGACGATTGCGGTTTGAAGCCAGCCGGGACGTGAAAGCCCGTGAGACTCCTGTGTCACCAACCTGCCTTCCCCCCAGAAGAAGCCGGGAAGTGGAGCTGTGGCTCAAGGGGTACAGCGCCAGCGTTGAGCAGAAAAAGCTAAAGGATAATGCCAAGATCTTGAGTTCAAGCCCCAGTACGGGCACCCAAACAAAACAGGACAACAGCAAACCTTGGCGTGGGCCTCTTGGGCGTTTGTTCGGGTGTAAGTCGCCCTCTGACCCTCAGCCCGCACCTGTGAGGGTGGGGGGAGGCGCCCTGGCCAGCCCCCCCCCCCCCGGTGTGGGCGAGATGGCAGAGGCCTGCCGAGCCCTGGCCCTGTGGGAGGACTTCACGCAGCCTCCCTGGGCTTTTCCTCGCCCTCCACGGCCTTCGTAAGTCAGTGCCACGCGTGCCATGCTTGCGTGTGCGGAGCTTGGGCTTGGCCGATGCTCATTAGCAGGTGCGCGAGGCTGCCGGGCCGGGCAGCTGGCCACGGCCGCCCGTCACCCCGTCTCCACCCCGTCTCCCCGCGAGCGGGACCACCGCCACTCCCCACGTGTGCTGCCCTTCCCTCCCGGCCTGCTCCAGGCATCCATCCGCTCAGCCCCGAAGCGGGAGGGGGGAGGGGGAGGGGGCTGGCGGGGGGGGGGGGACTTGTGCATGGGTGGCCCGCACGCTGGGGGAGGGCTCCCACATGGAGGATGGGCAGCTAGGGCCTCCTGGCTGCGGCTCTCCCCACGCTGGCTCTGCTCCCCGAGGCCGGCGGCGCGGGGTGGGGGTGGGGGGCTCTGACGCCGCCCCCGCCGTTCCCGGGGTCCTGCAGAGCTGCAGCGGGTGCGCTGCGGGAGAGCGGTGTCGTTCCAAGTGTGTGAGGGCGGTCTGCGGGGGGGGGGGGAGCGTGGGAGGCGCCGGCCCTGGGTCTCCTCGTCCAGCAAGGCTCTGCGCTTCCGGGAGCCTCAGTTTCCCAATATGTCATTCCTATCGACCTGATAAAACTGGTAGGAGGATTATATGAACTTATGTATGTGAGCTTTTTTCCCCTGTGTGTGTGTGCGTGTGTGTATGCGTGTCTGTGAGAGAGAGAGAGAGAAAGAGAGAGAGAACAAACTACTTTGGGTTTGGGCTTGAACTCAGGCCCTGGGTACCATTCTCTTAGCTTTGTCACGTAAGAATGATGCTACCACTTGAGCCTAGGCTCCGAAATAGAGCTTTTTTTTTTTTTTAAAGGAAAAAAAGTCCTTTATTTCGCTATCTTTGGAGTTCTTTTCAATTTGTATCGTGTTTCATGTGCATAGGAAGGGATGCTTGGGTATTGCACCTTGGCGGTTGTCTTCACATGCACATCTGTGGGCGGACGGGGGTGGGGAGGGTGGGGGAGGGGGAGGGGGGAGGGCACAGAATCTGAGGATAAGGGGTGCAAAGTGCAGCAGTGGAGCTCACCGGACATTGCAACTCGTGGGTGGGGATGGGAGGCAGGGACGGGGGGGGGGGGGGCGGGAACGAAGGGACCGATGTCACTGTACTGTCGGAAAGGAAATGCATTTATTACCTGACATATGCGAATGCAGCCCTGCTGTATACCACCTCTAAAACATCAGTACAGTAACAGCAAACAAAGGTTTGCATAACGTTATCCATCAAAATAACATGCAAAAGACTTTACTTTGTGGTCTCGACATGAGGGCAAGATTACAATATGTGCTCTTGTATCTCCAGTGCGAGAATGGATGAAATCAGTTGATCAGCATTAAATCAACGCAGTGGAGCTTTTTTGATGGCTAAGGGGAGATTAGAATTTTATGGACTTCCCTGCCCGGGCAGGCCTTGGACCTTGGTCCTCAGATCTCGGCCTCCTGGGTAGCTGGGATTACAGGAGCGGGCCACCGGTGCCCACCCAGTTTGGTTTTTGAGACTAGGACAGGAGCCATTTTACCAACGTGATCCACAGGTGCCGGGTGTTGTTTGGGCTGAGTGCCTCGGTGTAGCGCGTGAAGTTATATGGAGCCAAGTTGGAGGGTTCTCCGTCCTCTGGGAAGCATTTTCTGCAGCTGGTGGTAGCGGTAATGACTTACTATATATGTCTTCCCAGAGTGGGTGATTGATGGCTAACACCAGACCCATAACTTTTCATTTCCAGAAGCTTCCTTTGTAATAATGGCCTATTAGATTTAGTAAGTGTGATGGCCCTCCGCGGAGGTCATTTGTGTCCTCGGGCCGTGCCTGGGGTTCCGGAGCCGGATGGCTCCCCGCGCTAGGCAGGCGATGGCTAGGACCCCGAGGCCCTGCCGGGTTAAAGACCGGTCCGTGGGTTGAGTCCCCAGGTAACACGCTCTAAGAATGTGGCTGTGTCTGAACTTGACCTTGGAACAGTGCCTCAGGGGAGCCAGTCCTGAGGCTTGAACTCAGGACCTGAGCACTGTCCCTGGCTTCTTTTTGCTCAAGGCTAGCCCCCTACCTCTTGAGCCACAGCGCCGCTTCTGGCCTTTTCTGTGTATGTGGTACTGAGGAATCGAACCCGGGGCTTCATGCGTGCTAGGCACGCACTCTACCACCGCTAAGCCACCTTCCCAGCTCTGCTGTCACTGTGTAATGACCAGCTTGTCCCTCCCTCTGTGCTGGGCTTGAACTCAGAGCCGAGGTGTTGTCCCCTTTGCTCAAGGCTAGCACTCTACCACTTGAGCCACAGCGCCACTTCAGGCCTTTTCTGAGTTTATTGAAGAGTCTCAGGGAGGTTTTGCCTAAGCTGGCATTGAACTGCGATCCTCAGGTCTCAGCCTTCCGAGTCGCTAGGATGACAAGCATGAGCCACTGGCGTCCAGATCTGCTCTCTCTTACGCTGAGCTCCGATGTTCAGGGCCCAGGCCTCCTTGGACTGGAATCCCTACCACCCTACCACCGGCTCTCCTGTGTTTCCAGTTTACAGACAGCAACTTCCCAGCTCTGTAATGCGTTGAGCTCATTGCTTATCGTCAATGTCTTTCTTTTTCCTTTTTTTGGTACCAACACTGTGGCTCACGCCTGTGATCCTAGCTCCTCAGGTGGCTGAGATCTGAGGCTCATGGTTCATGAGGCCAGCCCAGTCGGAAAAGTCCTTGGGACTATTAGGAAAGTGGAGGAGAACGGAGAAGGAAGAGGCTGGAATCGATTGTCCACAGGCGAGGACCAACAAGGGGCACAGACCTTCCCACAGGATGGGAGGTTGTGCGAGGGACTGGATTTGGGGGTGGGCTTATTATATAAGGCTTAACAAGGAAACAGAAAATAGAGAAGGGGTGTTGGTCCCTTGGGGGCCCAGGGCGATGTCCTTGGCCAGGCCCACAGGGGAATGCCCCACCTGGGGGGAGGCGGGGCTCTTGTTCCCTGGGCACCGAGGGGTGGTGTCCTTGGCCAGGCGCAGATTGGAATAACTGCCCGCAGACAGGCATGTGGTCAGGCCTGTTGGTGTGCACCTGGTGTCTTGCTTGACCTGGGGGAATAAGGCAGGAGTCAATCCTTCATATTCCACCTGTAGATACACAAAGCGATTGCCAGGAGGGGCAAGGTGAGGCCAAGTCCTGCAGAGACTCTGTCTATGTAATGAACCAGCAAAATGCTGGAAGTGAAATGGTGGCTTGCATGGTAGAGTGCTGGCCTAGAGAGCGTGCGCGCGTGTACATACACACACATACACACACGAGAGGAGAGAGTGTCTCAGCTGTAGTCAGCTCAATAGAAGCATGACAAATGGATGTCTTCCAAGATGTGCAAACTTGCTGGCGTCGTAGGTGGAGAAAGGGGCCGCGAGCCAGGGGCGTGGGCAGCCTGTGCCAGGGAAAGGCCGGGCGCATCCAGAATGAAAGTGGCCCTGCTGACACACCACCTTCCCAGGAGACTGACGGACCTGACCAGAAGTAAAACCCTGTGCGTGGAGCGCCCTGGATTGGCAGTCGCTGGTTGCAGGAGTGATAGGAGACATGACTCTGACGTGGCCTTGGGTTCCTCCCCTGCCTTCCCTCGGGCCGGTGGTTCCCAGCAGCAGGGGGTGACCTTGCCGGCCAGCGCTGGTGCTGGTCGCAGAAGCCGGCGGTCTCCCCGAGGGATGGCAGCTGTCTCCTGGTAACCAGTGGGCATAGGGCAGAAGGTGTGGCCCGCCCTACAGGGCCAGGGTCTGGGCCCGGCTCTGGGCCGGACGCCAGGCGGCCAGGCAGGAATTGGTGTTCTCACTGCCCTTGCACACACGGTCCGTAGCCCGCAGAGTGCTTCCTGTTATTTGAATCTCTGTCCTTTTGGGTTTTTTTTGTTTTTAATTTTTCCTTTTATGGCAGAGACTCACGTGACATGGGTGGCGAGCGGGAGGGCCTGCCTGTCTCAGCCGGGGTCTGGTGATCTCCGGGTGGGTGGTGCGCGGGTGGAAGGCCCCTGCGCGGCTTCTCTTGCAAGGAGGACAGATGGCCCGATGGGAACGTCGCAGGCAAGTGCTGATAATTAACTGGATGCGGAGTTCTGCGTGGTACCTTAAGGATGGTGGTTAAGAAGTCGGCTTTAGCCAGCCACCGGCGGCTGAACTTTAATAATCCTAGCTTCTCAGGAGGCCGAGATCTGAGGATCACAGTTCTTCCCCAAGTCCATGAGGCTCTTATTTCCAATGAACCAGAACACAGCTCGTGAGAAAAGCTGTCTTGTCTATCAAGATGTGTTGCTCAAAAGTTCCTCCTTCGGTCTCGTAGGCTGGGCACCTGCTACAGGAAAAAGAGGAACTTCTTCGGCCCTAAGGAAGGGTTTTTGAAATGTAAGGTTTTGTCTTAAGCTGGTTTCTTTGCAAGATAGAATTAAGACATACCTCAGATTGTTCAAGAAATAGCAGAGGGCTGGGGATATAGCCTAGTGGCAAGAGTGCCTGCCTCGGATACACGAGGCCCTAGGTTCGATTCCCCAGCACCACATATACAGAAAATGGCCAGAAGCGGCGCTGTGGCTCAAGTGGCAGAGTGCTAGCCTTGAGCGGGAAGAAGCCAGGGACAGTGCTCAGGCCCTGAGTCCAAGCCCCAGGACTGGCCAAAAAAAAAAAAAAGAAATAGCAGAGTGCGGATATACTTATTTTGAGATTACTCGTGTACCTTTCACCTGATTTCAAAATCACCTTATATAAATACGTTTTACTGGATTTAAACTGGCCAGTTGTGAGCCTGCTGATCTCAACCAGTCAGAGCAGAGAGGCGGGGCCTGCCGTGTCAGGGGTAGACCGGGAGCAGCCTACCTGCTGGGGGTGTTTGCTCGCCAGGGCTTTGGCCGGTGGCGCTCCCTTCTGCAGAAGTCAATTTTGCCTTGCTGAGACGATTCTTAATTTTTATGTCTATCATTGTGACTCCGATGGTTCTTGGAGAGCCTATTTATAACAAGCGGGAAGCAGAGTTATTGCTCAAGTGGTAGTACGCCAGCTTAGACCTTTATTAAAAAAAAAAAAGCCAAATGAGAACATGGTGCCCTAAGTTCAAGACCCAATGTACAGTTGGACTGGGGGTGCAGGCTGAAGCCGCCCCCCTGAGCCCGCCCCTGAGCTCCTTGCTTTGGTCTGCTCCGAGGCCCCTGGTCCTAAACAGCAGATGTGTATTTTCTCCCAGCCCCGGAGGCCGGAAGTCAAGGTCACCCCTGTGACCTCCCGCCTGCCTCGTAGCTGCTGTCTTCCCTGGTCATCTCTCCGCCCGCATCTGTGCCCCGGTCTCTTCCGCACTGGGTTAGGATCTGCGCGGCGACCGGGCGTTCCCGTAGCCGCCTCTTCAGCCAGCCTGGCTCCGAGCGCAGAGGCAGTCTGTAAAGCCGGGGGGGGGGGCTTTAACGCGTGCATTTGGGGGTTCACCGTTCAGCCCTTGGCCACGAATGTGCCCCCTGTAAGAGGAGCCATGGAAGATGATGCCCTGAAGAAGACGTGTCTCCCGGGCTGCTTCTCTCTGCCCGTCTCGTGCTCTGCGGGCCCCATCTGCCACCGATTCGTCCTGCCTGTGTTCGTGCGCGTGCAGATGCCCAGGCCGCGCCCGGCGGGCTGAGCTGGCAGGGTGGTCTGGCAGTGTGCCCTTTCAGCGCCTCTTTCAAGCCCACTGACTGGCTTGGGAAGCGCCATCTGCCCCTCTTCCCTGCCTCTTGTGACTTGGCTCCTCCGCCCATCCGCTGGCCTGGGGCCACCCCTCCTCCTCCTGCTGCCTCTGGAGCCCCAGCTCGGGTCCTGGGAGGCCAAGTGGAGCCGGGTGTTCTCACAGCTGTCTCTGCGTGACCAAGAAGGAAGTCACCGGGGGGGGGGGGGCGGGGGGAGGTTAGCCTGTGACAGAGGGACTGACATCTGCCCCTGGCACGTGCCACTCCATGCCCATCCCCTGTGCCAGGACACGGTACAAGCCGGGACTGGGCTGTCCCCTCCCTTTAGCCTGGTGGTTAAGGCCACGTGGAGAGGGGGTAAACCCAGCTTGGGGCAGAGTTCCCTCCTGGGCTGGGGTGGCGGGAGATTGAGGTGCATGAAGTCACCAGTCCTGGTGACAAACCTGAGAGAAATCACAGCCTTCCACTGAGCCGTCACGCTACCTAAAAAAGTGTGTGTCTAGCAAAGGCCCAAGGTTAGCTGGGAAATTGGTGTCCTGTGCCCCCCCCCCCCCACGAGCCTGGGGAGACCAGCCTGGCTGGCGTTGGTGGCTTTACCTTGTCACTTGCTTCTTGTCATCCACAGGAATGTGTCCTCGCCTCCAAGGGCAGGTGCAGGGCCCCTGGGACCCGGCAGAACTGTCCTGCGGCCTGTCGGGGGCCTTCCTGTTGCCTTCGCTTTACCTCCCCTCCCTTCCTCCTCTGGAAGATGACAAGACAGTTCTGAGAGAGGAAGTGACTTTAGCGAGGCCACACGGGGTCAGGGGCCGAGCAGGGGCCGCAGCCCTGCCCATCAGACGTTGGCCTCCTAGCTCCTCTTTCCATTTTTCCTCATCTCCTAAGACGTTGACACATTACCGGGCTGAATCCCGTCCCCTCCCACCTTTCCTTCCTTCTCTTTCTCCTGCTCTGCTCCTTCATTTTGCCTGCTGGCTCTTTCTCTCTTCTTTCTTTTTATTTTTCTCTCCCTGTCCCTTTCCTTTCTTTCCCAGCACAGGGATTCGAACGCAGAGCCTCATACTCTGCCCTGGCTCCAGGCTGCCCCTGGTCCACTGGAGCCGCACCTCCGCTGGCTGGCTTTGAACCTCGGTCCTCAGACCTAATCCTGTTGAGTAGCCAGGATTACAGGTGTGAGCTGCGGTCCCGGCTCTGACGTTAAAGTTTATTCCTCTATAACAGAGACTTGAATGCTAAATCAGATGGCCATCTTTAACCCTAGGCGCTTGTGCTTAGGGACTTGGCTTGGCACCTTTCTGCCCCTGCTCTCGGGAGGCCTCTGGGGACCTGGGCCACTGTGGCAGGTCGGGGGCGGGTCCTGGAGCCATGGGCTCTGGGAGAGGCCGCAGGCTCCGCCCACAAGGCTGACACGTTCCCGTGCTCAACGTGGCATTGTGGTTTGGAGATTGATGAGCTCCGTTTGTTTTTTCCCAGGGCTGGGATTGAATCCAGGGCCTCACGCACGCTGAGCAACGGATCTACCCCTGAGCTATGTCCCCAGGCCTTGACCTGTGCGTGTGTGTGCGTGTGTGTGACCAGGGATGGACCCCAGGAAGTGCTCCTCCTCCGCTGAGCCACACTCCCTGCCCCTACCATCCCCCCCCCCCAGCCCTGGTCCTGGAGGGAGTGGGGGCCTGGGAGGAGCCGGGGGGGCGGGTGGAGAGCCGGAGAGCTGGACTACAATGACCCGCAGGGCCACACCTGGTGTGGAGCGAAGCCTGGCCCCTGCTGGGCCCCTTGGCTTCCCCTGGGCTTGGTGGCTGGGAACAGACTCTTCCTTCGCTGCTGGTTTTATGGGGGGACCCTGTGGCGGGTCCTGGGGTCCCTTCGGGATTCTGGCTGTGTCCCTGCGGCACCTCAGGACCGAGGGCCGCCCTCTGGGGTGGGGCTGCTCTGGCCAGCAGCATAATCTGTATTAAGGTATGGCTGACCGCCATTGGACTGGGGGAAGGGATTAGCTATTTTTAGCAAAAATCAGGGAGTGTCACAAATCCTGTTAGGCAACAGCACCGAAGGGATGGGCGGTTTGCGGAAGACAGTGACTTCAGTAGTGACGCAGTTAGATCCTACGTCCTATCATTTTGTGTATATGAAAATGTCCAGAGGAGACCAAAGTCGATAGGCTTTGGTGGTATGTATCCAGATGCTGACATCTATGGAAACCTCAGGTTGAAGCACGTGACTCCTTCCTCAGACTCCCGTCGAGAGGCAAATCGGAGGACAAACTACGTCATGGATAATAGTGACTTGGGCGTTCAGTTTCCAAGGAGGTTGAGTGTTTTCCTTTTTTCTGTCTCCCCTAAAAAACATGTTAATTCTGGCATAATTCTGGCCTAGGGCAGGAAGGTCTGTGAGACTCTTTTTTTTATTGTCAAAGTGATGTACAGGGAGGTTACAGTTTCATACGTTAGGCCTTGGATACATTTCTTGTACTGTTTGTTACCTCCTCCCTCATTCCCTCCTCCCCCTCCCCCTTTCCCTTTCCCCCCATGAGTTGTTCAGTAGATTTACACTAAACAGTTTCTGTGAGACTCTTGTCCCCAATTAACCACCCAAAAGCTGCAAGTGGAGCGGTGGCTCAAGTGGTAGAGCACCAGCCTTGAGCAAAAAAGGCTCAGGGACAGCGCCCAGGCCCTGAGTTCAAGCCCCAGGACTGGCACGCGCGTGCACGTGCGCATACATACAGACACACACATGGCTTATAGTGTGAGTGGGTATACCCCTAGAACGGCTAGACCCAGCAAGTGCCGGTGAAGGACGTGGAGCGATCGATGGGTTCCACGGCGCCTTGCTCACGCGCCAGGCAATGGCGGCTGCTTTGGGAGGCCGGGCCACGCACGCCTGCGGCGGCGAACCACCGAGATGGCCCCGCGGTTCCGCGCCGGCTGCGTCCCAAACGCTGGGATGCAAAGGGGCACATGCTCCTCGTGCCTCAGAATCGGCGTGGAGACCGCGTCGTCGCCCGCCAGCTGTTGGACACACCCGTAGCGTGTGGTCTGCTCGCCTAAGGAATAGTATGTAGCTGTCACAGAGCATGGGTCCACGCCTCCAGGTGGAAGGCCCCGCGAAGCCAGGCACGGAAGCCGCCGTCGGGTCACCGCCGTGTGACATTCCCAACAGGCAGATCTCGAGAGACCCCACAGACCAGCGGTTCCCAGAGCAGGAGGACGAAGGGAAGCGACTGCTAAAAGTTTGCGGGGGGCTGGGGGGGGGATCATGAAATTCATTTTGGGTTTAGATAGTGGTGATACGTTGGATACATTAGGTGATTGTTCCATTCTGTCAATCAACGGAAAAGGACCGGATTGGACCACAAACAAATACGAATGGCTGATCTTTTGGCAGCTTACGGGGAGGCAGGAGCGGGAATGGCTGCCAGCAGGTCAGGCAGGCGAGGATACAGGGATGTTAGTATGTGCAGTGGTGGTTTTGTGCGTGTGTGTGTGTGTGCGCGCGCGTGCATGTGCATGCCAATGCCAGTATTAGGGCTTGAGCTGCGTTCGGTCCTTCCTTTTGCTTGTTAATTACTATTATTGTTGTTGTTGTTGTTTTGTGCCAGTCCTGATGCATGACAGTCCCTGGCTTCTTTTGCCCCAGGCTAGCGCTCTGCCACTTGAGCCACACAGCTCCATCTCTGGCTTTTTGACTTTCCTGCCCTGGCTGACTTTGATCTCTCCTCAGCTCTGGGCCTCCTGGGTGGCCAGGACGACGGGTGTGAGGTTGACAGTCCCCGGAGTCTGTCCTGGTACCCCCAGAGCTGGCTCTCTGCTCTTTTGTGTTGCTTGCCCCCCTGGGTCTCCTCCCTTGATGGTGGCAATCTGGTAAAGTCTGGTCACGTGACATCCCCTTGTTTCTCTCATACAGCTTTTTTTTTCTCTTTTTCCCAGGGCCTCGCCCTTGCAGGCAAGTGCCCTTCCTCTGAGCGAATTCCCCAACCCCTACCACCTTGTTTCTCACAGTGTGACCCTTCAACACCTCGGGCAGGCCCAGCCAGCATGCGTGCCTGGGTGAACCCTCCATCCCCGGGGAAGGGAGGACCCAGCTCTTCTGACTTCAGTCGCCCCCCCCCCTTCCCGTTCCCCCTCACAGAGCATCTGGTAGAAATTCCCCACGCTCTCTGGATGGGCGATACATTCCCAGTAAACCACACGCCATGCTCTACCAGACCGGGCGGAATCTCCTTGGGGCCGGCTTTCAATCGGCTGTCCCGGCTGGGGTTGCCCGCCCGCTAGGCCCATCTCTCTCGAGTCTGTGTTTATAAACGAAATTGAGCCAGCACCGGGCTTCACCCCCCCCAATCCTAGCTCCTCAGGAGGCTGAGAGCAGAGGATCGTGGTTCGAAGCCAGCCCAGGCAGGAAGTCCATGGGACTCTTAGCTCCAGTTAACCACAAAAGCCGAAGTAGAGCCGTGGCTTTTGTGGCAGAGCACCAACCTTGAATGAAAAAGCTCAGGGACAGCGCCCAGGCCCTGAGTTCAAGCCCCAGGACCGGTACACACACACACACACACACACGCACACGCACGCACGCACGCACACACAGAGTCAAGACACAAACCCCTCAAGGTGCTTTCTGCCTTCCTGGTCTTCTCTGGGGTGGTTCTCTGGGGCTCTGGGCCAGGGCACGTGGAGTCTGGGGAAGAATTTCCGAGCCCGTCTGCAGTTGTCCGACTCACTCAGGATGGAGAAGGGGCCCGGGGGAGGGGACCCCCCGGAGTGTGAGGGGAAGGGTGGAGCCTGTGTGTCTGGGGAGGGACGGTGGGCGCTCAGCGGGGGTCACGGAGCCGCCATGAGCGGGCACAGGCCGCGTGGGTGGGTGTGCGCCGCGTCGCACACCTCCAGGGGCACGCTGCGTGTTCTGGGAAGGCGCCCTGCCCTGCCTTGGGCCCAGGCTGGCCTGGCTGGCAGCCAGTCCTTGGCCTGCGGCCCTCAGCCTGGCGGGGGGAGGGAGGACTGAGTAAACAGCACTGCTCTGACTCTCCCGGACACCGACACCCGCCTGGGGGTGGCGCCTTCCAGGGAGGGGCTTGCTCTGGGCCTCTTGGGACCGCGGACCTTTGGCCTGGGAGGGAATTAGACGGATGGGGTCTGGGGCCGTAAGGAACGGCATATGCAAAAGCCTCCGAGTACCGAGGCGCCACAGTTGTTGGGGGGGGGGCACTAACTGGCCGTGCTGCCCCCTCCCCCAGACTCCTACCCCTGGCACCCCTCAGCTCCTCCCAGGGACAGGCCACACCTCCCAAGCACAAGCTGTGGCCATGGATGGCGGAGGCTCAGGCTCCCGCCCTGGCTAGCTGTCAGGAGGACTGCCCCGGTGAGCCCCGCGCCCAGCCTTAGCCAAACACTGCGGTGCCTGCTTGTTCCTGGGCACTGGTCTCCTCTCCTGATCGGCCCCTGGTCGCCGTGCCTGCACCCCCAGTCCCTGGGGCAGCAAACACGGGCACGGCTGGGTAGTAATTCAGGACTAGGCTGTGAAGGACTGACGGCGCCCCGTTCTCCGCAGCCCCACGCCCCCGCCCCCCAGGACTCGTGGGTAGGGGCTGCTGGGTGGAGGTGGGCGGCTGAGCTGGCCTAGGCACCTGACAAAGCCCCTCCTTGCCAAGGGGTTCAGAGGAGGGGGGCGGGGGGCCTCCAGGTTCCCTTGCTGCTCTCCAGGGCAGGGGGGCTTGAGGAGGGAGCGGGGGAGGGGAGGCCTGTGGCTCCCGCCGCGTGGGGCTCCGCGTGTCTGGCTGCCCGTGGCGTGTGTGTGCGCGCGCCTGGGGGCCCTTGCTTTCCATCCGTCAGAGCACCTGTTCGCACACCAAACACTGGACACAGAAAAGGCAGCCCGGGCCACCCGAGGCCCAGTGCCCGTGGGGCCCCGTCACCCCGCGCCTTTGGTCTCCAGGGGGGTGAGTGCCATTTCTTCCACAATGGCCATGGCCTGGTCGTCGTGGAACAGGAGGAGCGTCGTGTGTGTGTGTGTGTGTGTGTGTGTGTGTGTTGGGGGGGGGGGGCTCAGTGCCAAGGATTCATTCTGTAACGGAGCCTGGATCCCAGGCACAGCCCGGGTGGGGGGTGGGTCGCCTGCCGGCGGGGGCAGGGAGGTGGGGGGGCAGAGCGCCCTCCGGTGCGGCAGGATCGCCCCCCCCCTCCGTGTATCTGGGGAGGGCCAGGCCCGCCCAGCTGTGGGGTGCTGCGGAGCCCAGCCCAGCTGCGGGAGCGGTGCGGCTGCCTCGGTGGCACGGCGGGAGCGCGGGGTGTCGCTGCTGACACCCTGAAACGGAGCCCGGGGTGAGGAGCGAGCCAAGCCAGCGGGCATCTGCGCCGCGCTCCTACCATCTGGCGGCTCAGAAATATTTTATAATCAAATGAGTAAGAGCTGCTGGCGCTCCGAACACTGCCCCCCCCCCCCGCCCTCCCCCTCCCCCTCCCCAGGAGGGAAGAGACGCCCAGGTGATCCCCTCGCCAGCCTGGAGGCCTTGGGCCGCACACACGCACGCACGGCCTGGGGCGGGGGGCGTGTTCCTGTGGGGGGTCTCTGCCCAGAGCCCCTGCCTGACCGCGTGCCTCGGTGCCCTCAAGACGGGGCCCCCCTGGGGCCCCTTCACTGCCTGTCTAAGGAAGACTCTTGATAATCAGATGCATCCGCCTTCCTGAACCTCAGTGAGACCCGTGAGCCAGGCTCCTGGTGGCCCACGCCTGTCATCCTAGCGACTAGCAGGCTGGGATCTGAGGATCGGGGTTCCAAGCCAGCCTAGGCAGGCAGGCAGGTCGGTGAGACTTAGCACCAGTTAACCACCAAGAAGCTACAAGTGGGGGTTGTGGTTCAGGTGGTAAAGCGCCGGCCAAGTGAGAGTTCAAGGGCTTGGGATACACACACACACACACACACAAATGTGTTTCGTGTATGTGTGTGTGTGTGTGTTAGAAGATAACCTGGGCGCTGGGGGCCAGGAGGCTGAGGTTTGAGGACCATGGTTTGAAGCCAGCCTGGGCAGGGAAGTTCCTAAGACAGCACTCACCCACCAGAAAGCTGAAAGTAACTCTGTGACTCAGGCGGTAGAGCACTAGCCTCGAGCAAAAAAAAAAAGGTCAGGGACCACGCCCAGGCCCTGAGTTCAAGCCCCAGGACCGGCTCAGGCACACACAAGGGAACTGACTCCATCGTCGGCCGAGCGTCCCGCGGCTTGGGGAGCCCCCGCACGCAGGTGGTCGGGTCACGTGGAAGCACACGGAGGCTCGAGTCCGCGCGCCGGCCCGCCTGGGAGTGTGTGGGGGTGTGTGCACACGTGGGGTGCCTCGGGGTCCTGGGACCCCTCAGTTCCCAGCGGGACCAGCCTGGCTGCACTGGGGTCCCGGGGCCGGTGGGTGGGGGGCCCTGGGGGCCGCGGCTGGCGCGAGCTCAGTCGGCAGCGAGATCAGGATGGCACGGGGCTGGGGGGTTCTGGGGGTGCCCCAGGCCTGGGCGGAGGTGGCAGGGGACCCCAGGCCCACGCTGCCCCTCCTGGCCCCCGTGTCTTTCGGCACTGAGGGGGGCGGTTCCGGGGAGCCATTCCCTCACCCCTAGACGGTAACTCCCGGCAGGGTCACAGACGCGAAGCTTTACACGTTCGTCTCCCTTCCCGCATTCCCCGCCTCCGCCGAGTAGCTTCTTCCTTTATTTTTGGTGTTGCCATTGGAACTGGAACTTGGGTCCTGTCCCTGGGCGCCAGGCTCACGCCGGTAATCCTAGCTACTGAGAAGGCTGAGATCTGAGGCCAACGCTGCAAGCCAGCCTGAGCAGGAAGGCCTGTGCGGCTCTCATTTCCAATCATCCACCCCCCAAAGCCCTCAGATGTGTGGCTGTGGTTCAAGTGCTAGAGTACCAAGCTTGAGGAAAAAATGCCAATCAAGAGTGTGAGGCTCTGAGTTCAAGTCCCAGGACCAGCCCAAAGAAACAAAAAACCCATAGGGAGATTCTGCCTCAGTTCCACTCTAAGACTGTGTGGAATGAACCCCCCCCCCGCCCCCCGCTGGTAGAAATGCAAACAGAACAACTGCTTTCAGAAACAGCCTGGAAGTGCCTCAAAAGGTTGAGACCTAGTGTTGCCCCGGGACCTCCCCACTCTCCACGCTGGCTCACCCTCGAGAGATGGGAACCTTGGCCCACACAGGCGCTGGGGCCGGAATGGTGAGGGCAGCGTGTCTCGTCACGGAGGCTGGCTGGTGGTCAGTGCGGGCTGGGTAGACAAAAACGCGGTCCATCTGGAGGATGATGCTCTGTTACCACGGCAACCACATGCCCCGCTGCTGAGCGAATGAACTTAGGGAGGGAGTCGGGGAAGCCCGCCCATGGCGTGGCTCCTCCACGGCCCTGGCCGCCTCCGGCAGCGGGGGGGGGGGGGGGGGGGGGGATGCGGTTGCTCTGCAGGGAAATCCAAGGTTCTGAACTTAGCTAGGTGAGGTGACCCAAGCCTGGAATCCTAGCCGTTGAGAGGCAGAGATCGGAGGGTTGTGGTTGGAGGCCAGCTCAGGCCTCAGAGTTCTGGAGACTCCATCTCAGTCCGCAGTTGGGGCCCGTGGCACAAGCCTGTCATCCTAGCTACGAGGGAACTCACAAAGTCTGGGCACGGTGGTGCACCCCTGCTGTGTACAGAACTTCCAAGGAGTTCTTAGTTTTGCCTCGGCCTTCCGCCCAGATGTCTGTCAGGTTTGCGCATTGTATGTGTAGCATAACGGAAAGGACGTTGTAGTTTAGGTGTCAGCCAGGCGCCGGTAGCTCACGCCTGTAATCCCAGCTACTCAGGAGGATTGTAGTTCCCAGCTAGCCTGGGCAGAAAACTCTTGTGAGGAAGTTGGTAACGGAGCTGAGGCTTACGTGGTACAGCATCAGCTTTGAGTAAGAAAACAACTAACTAACTAAAGCAAGCTAGAGTTCAAGGCCTTTTGCTGGTTCACTGGAGGGGAGAGTTTCGTCGGCTTTGCCTTCTGGGCTGGCTTGGAACTGTGTTCCTCAGGTCTCAGTCTCCTGAGGAGCTAGGGGGACAGGTGTGGAGCCCCCGGCTGCCTGCTCTTTTGTACCTTCTGAAACACTGATACTGACCAAGCGTGGAAGTTCACACTTTTAGTCCTGACTGCTCGGGAAGCCTATAACAAGAGGGATCACTAGAACCCAGGAGTTGGAGGCCAGACACGGCAACATAGCAGGGCCCATGTGACAGACAATCACACAGCCATGGAGTCTCGCGCCAGCTTCCCGCTCCCCCTGCTTCTGCTCCCCACCGGCACCAGCCTCAAGTCTCCTCGGGTTGAAGGTCATGGGTGTCGGAGGCGGGAGGGGAGGGGTGTGCACACCGGAGGCCGGACGGCAGCTGATGGCCACCTGGCCAGGTTCCCAAACCCTGACGAGTCCGCCATTGTGTGGCGGTTGCTTATCTGGCGGCTTCCGGAGCAGCGTGAGCCGTGTGACCGGTGCCCTGCGTCTGTACCTGGCTCTGGAACCTCGAGCTGTTGAAGGGGTGGAGCCCTGGGGGCCCGGTGTGGGCGGAGCCCTGCTCTGATTGGCTCAGGCATCACCGCCCCAGGGGCATGTTGGGGGAGCAGACCTGGCCCTGGTAGCATGGTTAGATCCCCCTCAGTTGAGATCCAGCACAAAGCCCTGTGTTCTAAACATCACGACTGTTCCTCGTCACGAGATGTTTGCACAGAGTATTGTGGTTTATGCCTGTTGTTTTTCCCACCTGCAGTTTCCAGAAGAAAATTAAGGGATCGTGTTTTTCCTTCCTTCGTAGTCTCATCCTCAGAATCAGAACAACAACACGGTCTTCCTGTTAGGGAATAGCAGCAGCTTCTTCAGGCAGAAAACAGCATGTCACTCCATGGAAGGGGAAATGGCGGGAGGAGAGGGGAAGGGCCTTCTGGGCCTTCTGGGCTTGGCTTCTACCTGCTCAGCTCACCTGGGGAGATGGCGCTGAGAACCCCAGCCAGCCTGAAGGGCCCTTTCAAGCTCAAGTGGCCTTACCTTGCACGCTTGCTCTGTGGCTAAGGGAGAATGTGTGGCTGTAGTTTCTAGCTAAGAATGTGGTCCTGTTTGCTCCATGCGTCTTGGTGCTGCTTTAGTAAGCAGAAACTGTTATGGAGGGGGGGTTGGAGCTAGCTCAGTCAAGACCTGGTTTTTAATCGGAGGGAGAAGAGGGAGAGAAGGGCAACGTGCTAAGGAACGTTTGGGGCTTTCAGGAATTTCTGGGAAGCACAGTCATGGTGGCCGGCCAGGCAGGTTGGGGCTCTTTGGCTGGCTGGCTATCCGGACTTGGTGGGTGCCTGTTGCTGGTTCTTCTCACCTTGCTTTCCTGGGAGAAAACAGGGAAGAGAAGTTGGAAGGGCACCGGTGGCTCATGCCTGTAACCCTAGCTACTCAGGCGGCTGAGATCCAGGCTTGAAGCCAGCCCAGGCAGACCCATCCGAGAGAGTCTTAACCACCAAACAGCCAGAAGTAGAGAAAGCAAGCCACGACCCCCAAAACAACGTTGGAAGGAAGTGGCTTTGCCCCTACAGGAACATGGCCTCTCCCTCAGTCTTTGGACTCTTCCCAGTCGCCTGCTGCTCAATCCCGGGTGGCATCGGTCGGTGGATGCCCGAGGATGCTAGCTGAGCCTTGCACCATGGCTGCTGCCAGACATCCGGTGTGTGGTCCCTGGGTCACTGCTTGGTGACCCCGGCGTTTGTGGCTGGGCTCGGTGGCTGGACGGGCGAGCTCAGGCGGTGGCGCTCCAGGGGTTGGTGGGGCTGGTGGGTCCAAGTCTGCTAGGCAGCTGGTGTTCGCATCGGCCTGTGATCTGATGAGCACCTCCCGGCACCCCGCGCTCTGCCTGTGGGGGTGCCGTCCATCGCCTGACGGCCTTCAGTCATTGCAAGGGAGGAACCCAGCAGGGATCGGCCTGCCTCTGCCACTGAGTGAGCGTGGTTAGACTGTTGAGCAGTTCTCTGTGTGTGTGTGTGTGTGTGTGTGTACCTGTGCGCACACCAATATTGAGGCTTGAACGTAGGCCCTGGGCCCTTTCCCTTAGCTCTTTCTTTCGGTTGAAGGCTGACCCTCTACCCCGGGGAGCTACAGCGCCACCTTTGGCTTTCTGGATTGTTCGTTGGAGATGTGTCTGGGGTTGTCTGCCCCGGCTGGCTTCAAACCACGATCCTCAGATCTCAGCCTCCTGAGCAGCCAGGGTCACAGGTGGGAGCCCGCAGGGCTCAGCTCAGAATGTAACTTAATACGTCCTACCTCCACCCTACCTGGGCTTTCCAGCGTTGTGTGTGTGTGGGGGGGGGGTGGTGAGGAAAGTCTCTGCTGGCCGGCAGTCTGGGGGGTGGGGGAGGGGCCTGGGATCGGCTGGGCAGGGGGCGTCTTCTCTCCAGCTCCGAGGTCAGCCGCTGTGCTGGCTCCCGCAGGCCGGGGGGTGGGGGTGGGGTGGGGTGGGGATGCATGGCGGGACTGCAGAGGGGATTGGTTGATTGGGAGGCTTTGGGGCTGTGGCCCGGTGAGCCTGCTCCTCTTGTCCCCGAAGCACAGCCGTCATCGCCGACTGTCGGGCGTGGGGCTTCCGCGCTGGGGCGCGGCACCTTCCCGGGCCTAGGGCGAGGTGACTCGGGGCCCCTGGGGCGCGGGGCGGCCCTCCAGGGGAGGGCCTGGAGGAGGAGGAGGGGCCCTGCGCAAGGACCCCCCGGCCCCCATTTGGGAAGAGCTTGCTGTGACCCCCAGTGAAAGTCGGACTCAACAAGGAGGCCGGAGAGCCTCGAACTCGGTCCTCCACTCCGCCGGTGGGGGACGACCACGAGGTCTCCGCACGCACGCACGCACGCACGCACGCGTGTCCTGACCTGGGTCTGCCTGGGTCACCCGCGATGGCCCGGCAGGAGGACCCGGCGGCCCGAGACCCACGGAAGGCGAGCGGGGTGCGCTCTGCGGGGCGCCGGCTCCCGCGGGGTGTCCAGCGCGCTGTCGCTGCAGGGCGACGGCCTTCTGTCCTTCTGTCCTTCTGACAGGCGGTTCCCGGTGTGATCTGATTCGTATTCTTAAGCGTCTCGCGCCTGCTAAGGGAGTCGGAGGGGGCGGGGGGCTGAGGGGGACATCTTGTGCGTGTGTGTGAGTGTGCGTGTGTGCTGGAAGGCCTCGGGAGCAGTGGGGTCCCTAGCGTGACGTCCCCTGTACCCCGTTCCGGCCTGGCCTCAGCAGCAGCCGAGCTTGGGGTTCCCTTCCTTGGGCTCCGTGCAGTTGGCCACCTTCCCCTCTCCTCGGAGCACCTTCCCCGGTGCGGGCCGGGATGTCCGGTGTCCTCGTTGTCCCCCTCCCCCCCTTGGCTCCTCCGCGGTCCCCGCACAGCACGGCTCGGGTTCGAGGTCGGTCGGGGTGTGCGTGCGCGCGCCCAGACGGCTGAGTGTGTTTCCTGAAGGTCTTCTCAGCTCTGTGCCCGCAGCGTCAAAATGACATTTTAGGAATTGAATTACCCACGTCTCGGTACTTGCAGGATCCAGGAATAGATTATTTGATTATATCTGTTGGAAGCCAGCGCCGCCACCGTCGTCTTCATTTTCGTAGCCAGCAGCTAAACCAGGAGGGAGAGACGGCGGGAGGAAGCTGTCGTGACTCGGTTTTCCCCGAAGCACAGCTCCCGAGCCCCGGCGGCGGCCGAGGGGGCTCCTCCCCGGGTCGGCAAAGCCGGGCGCAGCCGGGCCCCCCGCTTCCTGCCAGGCGCAGCCTTGCCCGGCCGGCGCCTGCCCCGCAGCCCTGCCCCCGGGTCACCCGCGGCCTGCGCCTCTTTGGCCTTCCTGGGATTGTTCGCTTGGAGGCTGTTGCTTCCGGCAGCCGCCGTGGCTGGTCTCTAGGGGGCCTCGGCGTTTCACCCCGGCCTCAGGGGCTCTGCGGGGACCGGGGCCTCGGTGCAGAGCCCGGGCTGGAGCCCGGTGAGCCCTAGACACCGGCGCCGGGCGCCTCCCCGGCCCAGCCCCGCCGGGCACTCACGCCACGAGCCGCTTCAGGAGTCGCAGAACACCCCTGCCCGCAACGCTGGGCGCAGGGAGGGCGGCGGGCGTGGGGCCTGGCTCCCCTAAGACCCGACGGGGGCCCCAGGGGGCACACCCCCCCCACAGGCCTGCCCGGGGGGGGGGGGGGGGAGCTGGTCGGTGAGTCTACCGGTGCACGTTGGGAACTGCCACCAGTGTCCTGTCGGGAAGAGCGTGTGCGTGGCGTCTGGGCCACCAGGGAAGGGCGGAAGGGAGCGGAAGGGAGGCCCAGGCGCCGGGCCCCAACCGCCATCCTCAGAGAAGCTCAGCTCCGCGCCGACGTTTGCTTTAAAGGAAAAGGTCGCGGCTCCGCGGGGCCGCCCCGGCGTGCCCTTGACCCGGGCCTCGGGGCTCCTGGAAGGGTGCGTGCCGCCTGACAGCCCGGAAAAGTCAACTCGGCCGTCTATATTTAGCCTTATCTCCGCACGCAGGCGCCTACCTGCTCCACTTATCATCCGGCCGAGGCGGGGTGGGTGAGGCCCGGGGCTGACGGCGCTGGGAGGGGGCGTTCTGTGGTCGATCCCCGGGAGTCCTGGCGCTGCTCTTCCGGTTCCGTTCCTCCGCGTCTCCCTCCCTTGCGCGGCGGGCGACCGCCTGCTGCGTTCCCCTCTTGCCTGTCTGATCCGTGGGTCCTGGCACAGGCGTGGGGCGTCCTGGTGTGTGTTGGGGGGGGGGTGGTGACGATGGCAAAGCCGAGCTGTTCGTCTACCTGGACGTGCCCGCAGGGGCCCCAGGGCGAGGACGTCCCGTCGGGGCTTGACCCCGGCCTGCTGCGCGACTCTCTTCCCTTCCGCCAGGGTCCGGAAGCCTTGCGTGTGGAGCTGGCTGCCTCCGTGAGGAGCCCCCCCCCCCACTTCCCCGCGGCTAGGAAGGGGCGCCAGGGAGCAGGGAAGGTGCCGGCGTCCCGTGAGTCGCTCTGTGTGTGTGTGTGTCTGTGTGTCTGTCTGTCTGTCTGTACTGACACTGGAGCTTGAACTCAGGGCCCTGGAGCTGCCCCTTTAGCTTGGCTCTGTCACTTGAGCCACAACTTTACTTCCAGCTTGTTGGTGGTTCACTGGAGACAGAAGGCTCGTGGGCTTGTCTGCCCCAGCTGGTTTTGAACTGCGATCCTCAGACGTTAGCCTCCTGAGCGGCGAGGATTACAGGCGTGGGCCGGCAGCGCCCGTCAGGTTGGGGTGATTTTCATGTCAGGGCCCAGCAGTGGCCCTCAGGGGAGGCTGTCCCGGCTGTGTGGACAGTCAGGGCAGAGTGAGCCCCCGGGACGTGCCCGTCGCCCATTGACGCCCCGCAAGGTGCGCCGGGCCCTCGTCCTGTTGAAGACTCCCGGGATCGTCTTTGGTTGGGTGGGAGCGTGCTTCTGGGGGCCCCTGGGCGGTGGCTGTCGTGAGTGAGCTGGGGTTCGGATGGGGACTGGGCCACCCGCGTCTGGCCATGGCGCCGACTCTGGTTCCAAGGCTCAGGCTGTGAGGCCTCGAGGGGAGAGGGAGGGTGAGCAGGGGACCCAGAGAGGCTGGCGGGGGAGGGGACGGGGGTGTCCCAGGGCCCTGGATCGGCCAAGGCCAAGCCATGGGAACAGGGAGAGGGCAGCCCCGTGTGTGACCCCGGGCCTTGGGGTCGGAGGGGAAGCCGCAGCCGCGGAGTCCGCATCCGCCCATGTCCGTGAGGCGCTGGGCCTTTCCGCCTGGGCTCCGTGGCTCCCGGCAGGTGGTTCCAGGCACCCCGCAGACCCCCAGTGGCGGAGCTGGGTGCTCAGCAGCTTCTCCTTGGCCTCTTCTCCGGGGTGGGGGATCTCCTTCCTGCCACGGGCTCCCCCTCCTCTCCGAAGGGCCTCCCTGAGCGACTGTGAGCCGGCGGGTAGCGGGGCGGGCCCCGTGCCCCGCGGGCCTGGCCTTCTCTTCGCGGCGTCTTGGCTTCTGGGCCGGCCTGGGGCTCCGCTGGTGAAGAGTCACTCCGCGCGCGCGTCCGGCGGTTCCTTCCGCGTCTGTGGGCCGCATGCACGTTTCTCTCATTCTTGGAAGGCCGTTGCGCATCCTTCGTCTTATTTATCTATTTATCTTGCTCGCTTGCGTTTCGGGCCTACCTAGGCGCTGTCCCTGAGCGTCTGTGCTCGGGGTTAGCACGATCCCTTGAGCCACAGCTCCACCTCCAGCTTTCCCGTGGTTAATGGGAGATGAGAGTCTCACGGACTTTCCTGCCCCGGCTGCCTTCAACACAAGATCCTCACATGTCAGCCTCCCGAGGATCCCATGCCCCAAGGACAGACCAGGAGCCTGTGGGTTGAGATGTCAGCAGCCCACGCCCAGCGCCGTCTCCAGGGCCCCCCCCCCCCCCCCGTCAGGACCCTGGGAGGAGGCAGCCAGCTTTGCAGGAGCCTCTGTCCCGGGCCCTGCTGCTCTGCCCAGCTGGCCTGACCCTTGTGGTGGGGGGGAACACTACAGCAAGTGACAGGCATGGCGGGAGGGTGGCCACACCTGAGGTTGCAGGCCTGGGGGGGCGGCCGGGAGGAGAAGAAGGCCCCCTCCGGCACGTGGCAGGACCCGCCGGATCCTGGGTGGGCCCCGGGGGTGCGGGAAAGCCAGGCCTGGCGCGGAGGGGGCGTCCGGGCGGCCTGTTCCCGGTGCGGCTCTTCTCCATGAATAAGGCATGAGGCGGGCGGGCAGGGTACGGTGGCGTCATTACCGGCTGGCTTGATAATAGAAAAATTAAAATTTAACGTGATCCAAAGTGACGAGCGACAGAGATGTTCCTAGAAACCGGAGATTGGCCTGCTGGGCGGCGCTAGCCGGAGATGCTACCCGACACAAAGGCCCCGGGGGGGGGGGGCTTTCGGAGTTCCAGTGTTCCTAGCCAAGGACGGGAAAGAAGGAGCCTCCATTCTCCCCCCACCTCCCGGGGGGGGAGGGGAGGAGGCCCCCATCTCTAGCCTCTGGGGACCACCTGGCTCCCAGGCCTTTGGCACAGACAGACCTCCGTGGGAACCACCATCACGCGTGCACACATACACACACGCGCACACGCATGCACGCACACCCAGCCTTCCTGGTGCACAAGGAAGCCTAGGCCCACACCTAGGGCCCTCCCGTTGTCCCCAAGATTCTTCCCTACGCCCAGTGTTTGGACCTCAGGGCCCTTGGGAGTGTCTCCCCCAGAAGCGTCCCTTCACTGGGGCTGCAGGGCTGATGTTGTAATGTGTAATTTAGCCACAGATCCAGTGATGCGCACACACGTGTGCCGGTTCTGGGGTGTGAACTCAGGGCCTAGACACTGCCCCCGAGCTTTACTAATGCTCTACTACGTGAGCCCATGGCGACACTTCTCGCTTTTTGATGGATAATTGGAGATAAGAAAAGCTTAGACTAGGACTGGGAATGTGGCCTAGCGGTGGAGCGCTCACCTCGTGTCCATGAAGCCTTGGGTTCGATTCCTCAGCACCACATATATAGAAAAAGCCAGAAGGGGCGCTGTGGCTCAAGTGGCAGAGTGCTAGCCTTGAGTGAAAAGAAGCCGGGGACAGTGCTCAGACCCTGAGTTCAAGCCCAGGACTCGGCAGAAAACAAAACAAACAAAGAAAGGCCTCGGCTGGAACTTGGATCTCTCTCAGTCTCCTGAGTAGCTGGAATTACAGGTATGAGGCACCTGCCCTCCCCCCTTTTCCTAATAAAGGGGACAGGGTCTTACTATGTAGTAGGGCTGGCCTCCATCCTGTAGTTCTCTTGCCTCCGCCTCCTACGGCTGGGATTGCCCAGCCAAAGGTCTGTTTTCCCCCTTGGGCTCTAGGAAAATTCAGCCCAGTCCTAGAGTCCCAGGAGCTGAGAGCAACCTGGCTGAGGTCCCCCCCCCCCCCCAAACCCGGGTCACCAGGCAACACTTCCACTCTCCTGCGGACTCCAAATGCTCCCTGCTCCTTCCTTCCTGAAGAGCCTTCCAGATTCTTCCCTGCAGCCTGGCCTGGCTCCCCAGGGCGGGAGGGGGGGGGGGCAGTGAGCCAGAGCCCCGGGGACAACAGACGGCATCAAACACTTTAATTATGAGAGTTATGTAACAACCTGCCAGGAAGTTGGCAGGAAATCCAGGGTGGAAAGGAGTCACCGGTGGCGGCCTCCTGGCACACACTCGGGGCCGTGCCTCGGCCCGGGCGGTGGCGTGCGCTGCCGGGGTGAGGGGGGGGGGGCTGCTGTCCTCTTGGGCGGGTTCTGGAGATGGTAGGAGCTGGTCTTTCTCTCTGGGGTGCACACAGTCCAGCCAAGGCAGGTGTTTGAGCACGGGTGTCCGCCTGCAGGCCCACCAAGGGCTTGAACTCGGGGTCTGGGCTGCGGCCGTAGCTTTCTGGCTCAGGGCCGACGTGCCACCGTTGGAGCCGCAGCGCTCCTTCCAGCATTTGGGTGGCGAGTTGGAGAGGAGAGCCTGATGGCCTTTCCCGCCTTTCCTGCCACGGCGGGCTGCGAGCCGCGACCCTTCGGTCTCAGCCTCCTGAGTAGCGAGGCGGATTTGGAGGTAGTGAGCGGCTGCGTGGCTGAGGCGGGCTTGAGTGGAACCCGACCGCCGGGACAGACGCGGGCAGACTTGGTGTAGAGAGGAAGCACGACCAGGCTGGGAACGCGGCCTAGTGGTGGAGGGCTTGCCTAGCAGGCGTGAGGCCCTGGGTTCGATGCCGGCTGGCCGTGAGGACGGGAGGCCCGAGGGGGAAGTTGAGGCCTGTGGTCACCGGGCCTGTGGCCTTGCGACCGCCCGGACCTCGGGAGCCGGGGCGGCGCTGGCCCTTGGGGCTGCTGGTCCGGATGGAGGGCTCGGGGAGGGGCTCCTGGCGGAGAGGCAGGCGAGGGTGGGCTGGGCCGCCCGTGTCCCCCGGTGACGCACGTTGCGGGGAGGGGTGGGGCGGCAGCTGGGGGGCCCCCGCAGCGGGGGGAAGGCGGTGCGCGCCCCCGTTGGGGAGCTCTGGGCTGCCACTGGGAAGGCAGGCGTTCAGGCTCATCTGCCCGCCACGTGGGGACAAGGGACCTTTGCTTGTGGCCGTGGTTCCTCTGGCTGCCTGTGTCGGTGCCGGTGGGCCACCGCGGCGAAGGGCCGCAGGATGGGAAGGGGCACCCTTCTGGAGGTTGGAGGTCACAGGTCAGGGCGGTGGCGGGGTTGGGTTCTGGGAGGATCCTTGTGGTTGGGAGACAGCTGACTTCCGGCCATGTCCTCCCACAGAGGACATGTCTCTTCCTGTTTGTAGGACACTGGTGTCTCCCCCTTGGGCCCTCATCGGGACCTGGCCCCCGCCCAAATCCCTACCTCCAAATACCATTGTATCAAGGCTTGGGGTTTTTGTTGATTTATTCCTGCATCAGTAGTGGGACTTGAACTCAGGACCTCACGCTCCTGTTGAGCTTTTTTGCTCTACCACTCGAGCTACCATTCCACCTTCCACCTTTTGGTGGTTAATCGGAGTGGAGAGTCTCGTAGCCTTTGCTGCCCGGGCTGGTTGGGAACCGTGACTCTCAGATCTCAGCCCCTGGGGTGGGATGGCGGGCGTGGGCTGCCGGTGGCTGGTAAAGACTTTACCATGCGGGCGTGGAGTGGAAGGGCACTGCTATCCGTCCATCCTGTGCTGCCTGAGCCACACCGGGGCTGGCGCGGTGGCTGTGCCCTGTGCCCCTGGGACATTCATTGATGATAAATGCTCATCATAGAAACGGTGGACAATACAGGAGAGGAAGCGGCAGCTCTAACCGGCCGCCAACTAGGCTTAATAATAGTGACATTAGGAATCAATCAACCCTACCTGGTCCTGCCGTTCGGTGATAACGGCACAGCTGTCTGGTCCGTTTCTTACAGATGCTATTCATTCACGGGGGGAAGAGGCAGGGAAACGTAATTGTCGCCACGCTGCGTATTCATTTCACATCGCGCATTCTCCACTCACAGCCCTGCCCCTTCCCGTCCCCGCGTCGTTAAAATTCTCCATGACGATACCTTTTAATGGCAGTCATGGAAGAGGTGGACTCGGGCGTGGTTCAGCCCGGCCTTCGCAGTCCACCGAAGGCCACTGCTTCCGCCACCTGCACCCCTCCCCCAGGGACAGAGCCCGGAGCTGGGACTAGATGCCACGCCAGAGACCACTCTGCTGCCACCAGCCGGACGCTCAAGGATGGCGCTTTCCCGCTTGAGCCAGGCTCCCCTTCTGGCTTTTTTCTGGAGCGTCTCACGGACTTTTCTGCCCCTTGCTGGCTTTGAACCCTGATCCACAGATCTCAGCCTCCTGAGTAACTAGGATGGCGGGGGTGAGTCGCTGGAGCTCAGCCCACGGCATTTTGGAGAGGAAGGAGGGGTGACCTGGGGAGGTCTCTGGCAGCGGGCGGTGGGTGTGTGGCCCTCGAGGGTCACAGGACTCCGGTTTGGGCACCTGGTTCCTTCTCCTGGCTGCAGACCAAATACTTGCAATGCTACAGGGCAGGGGTGCAGTCTGGTCGCAGTCCCGTGGCCCCCTCCTCGTCAAAGCCCATGAGTTGGGTGACACCCCCCCCCCCCACTGCCGGACGTCGCCTCAAGAGGGCCTGACCGCATCGGCCATGTCACCAGCTGCGTTATGAGACGTGTCCCGCTTCTCAGATGGGCCAAGGCTGCAAGGCTGGGGCGCAGCTGGAAGTCTGGGGTGTGGCGCGGGCCGTCGCCCCAGCAGCTGGGAGGCTCTGGCAGGGGGTTGCGAGCGTGAGGCTTCATAGTGAGACCCTGACTCAGAACACCAAGCAAAGCCTGGACGCCGGTGGCCCACGCCTATCATCCTCGCTCCTGGGGGGCTGCGATCGGAAGCCCATGGGTCGAAGCCAGACCGTGCAGAAACGTCTATGAAACTCTTCTCTCCAGCCAACCACCCAAAAGCTGGAAGCGGGGCTGTGGCTCGAGTGGTAAAGCGCCAGCCTCGCGTGAGAAAGCCAAGTGAGAGTGTGTGGCCCTTGGTTCAAGAGTCAGTACTTGCACACACACACACGCACATACACAGAATCGCCAGGACACACACACACACACACACACACGGCAGATTGAAAAGGGGGATCTAGAAAGAGGAAAGGCAGGACTGGCACTTTGGTTTGGAGAAAGCAAGGAGATTTGGGGGCGCTTGGAGCACATCTCAGCTCGAGGGGCGAGGGGCGCGTCCTCGGCTGCTCCCTGGGGGGCAAGGAGCAAAACAACCCAAGGTGGAGAGTTGGAGCGGCTGGAGCAGCCTTGCTGTGTTCATGCCTAGCTGTCTCCCCAGCGCCCCGGGGGCCCCCTCTGTGAGGACGGCCTCTGGGGGTGACTCCCAGCCTCAGTGTCCGGCACTGGTGGGAATGCAGAATCCAGTGCAGGGCCGGGCCTGGGACTCTGCGTGTGGACGAATGTGGGCTCTGGCGCTGGGGGGTTTGGGCACCCCGGCCGTGGGGGGCTCGCAGGGGCTGCTCGTGTGTGGGCAATGAATGATGTATTCGTGGTTCGCGTGGCTTAGCTGGCGTCGCGCCCCGTGACGCGGCTTCGGGCGCTGAAGGTGGCGCCATCCCTCCGTCCGTCCGCACGCAGCCTTCGCAGGCTGCCAGCCCCTCCGTTTTGGGGGCCCCCCTTCCTGTCCTCTCTTGCAGGAGGCTGGTTTCCTCCCTCGCTGCCTGTCCAGGGCCCTGGGTTGGGGGACCAGGCCAGCCGTGAAGAGGTTAAAACCAACCAGAGAGCCACAGAGCCAAGCGCTGGTGCTGACGCCTGTGGTCCTAGCTACTCAGGAGGCTGAGGATCGAGGACCACAGTTCAAGTCCCTGGGAGGCTCTTATCTCCCATCAGCCACTCAAAAACTGGAAGTGGCGCTGTGGTCCCCAAGCGGTAGAGCGCTAGCCTTGAGCAAAAGAGCTCGGGGACAGCCCAGGCCCGGGTGTTCAAGCCCCACGACTGACAGAGAGAAAACACACAAAACACGCCCTGCAGACCTTGCTGCCCGGGCTGGCCCGGAGCGTTGGTCCTCGGCTCTTGGCTCCTGAGCGTAGGGTTCCGGGGGTGAACCCCCTACCCCGGCCTCGCCCTCCCGCGGCAGGCCGTTAGCTTGCGGCCCGGGCCTCTCTGGCCAGCTGCCTTCCCGACGGGCCAGCTGCGGGCCACGGTCTGCGAGCGGCTGCTGACTCCCGGGGGCCGGGCGGGATGAGTCACCTCCGCGCAGCCCCGGTCCGGGAAGAGCCGGCCAGGTGGGGCTGGGGGCCCCCTCCCGGCGCTGCTCCCCAGGGGCCCGGCCTCCTCCGAAGCTGGGTTTCACATATTAAGAGCATCCGTCATTTCTTGGCACACACGCGCCCTGTGCGAGCGCGCGGGCCTGGCCGGTGTGGAGCGACTCTTCTAGATGCTTCCCCCAGGGCTTGCTGGCCGAGATGACAGGCAGCGCAGCCCCCCCGCCCCTCCCCCCCCGGGGACCTGGACTGCGTGGCTCTTACAGGTGTGAGTCTGCTTTGGTGCCTGGTCTCTACCGGGCCATTTCCAAGACGAAGCCGAGGCCCCGCTGCGTGCCCACGCCTCATTGGCTCTGTGTTGTGCTGGTCCTGGGGCTCGAACTCAGAGCCTGGGCTCTACCCTTGAGCTTCTTGTGCTCCAGAGCACCCTGCCACTTGGAGCCACGGTGCCCCTTGCAGTTTTCTGGAGGTTCAAGGGGGGCAGGAGAGTCGTGGGGACTTGTCCTGCGTGGGCCGGCGCGTGTCTCGCCGGGCGTCTGTCGGCGTGGGGCACGGCAGGTCCCTGCACCCCACGTGACCCGCTCTTCTCTTCCAGGGGCATGATCTAGCTGCCGTCACCCGCACACCCACCCCTGCCGACCCGGCCCGACCCCCGCTCGTCTTGGCCTCCGCTCAGCCCCAGGTAAGTGGGCGCCGAGGGTCCCGCCTGTTCTGTGACCCCTTGAGTAGCCGAGGATTGACGGGCTCCGTGTGCGGCTCTTCAGCCCAGGGCCGATCGCTGAGAACACAGCCAGCCTGCGCAGATATCTGCCAGTTGGGTGTTCCTGAAGCCTCGGGGGTCTCCGGGGAGCTGGTGTTTCCCCCGGGCGGGCTCCGGCTTAGGAAAGCTGAGGAGAATTCAGAGACGAGGAAGCGGGGCCCTCAACGGGCGCCCAGGACCCTGCGGCGGGCCACTGCGGAGGTCGGGTCCCTCCCTCGCGACTTCCTTCCTTCCTTCCTCCCCACAGACAATGACCGCGCGCTTCCTGTGTTTGGGTTGTGTACTCGTTGGTTCGGGGATTACTCCGAGCTGCGCCCTGTGCGAGTGGACTCCAGCTCCGTGTCCTCGAGGGTCAGGAGGGGACCGGGCGGGCCCGGAAGTTGGCACATCGCGGCCCTGCCGCCTCCCTTCTTCCCTCCCTGCTCCCCACCTCCAACGCACCATCCGTGCCTGGCCGGGCAGGGGGAGAGGGTGTGTCGGGGAAGGCCAGCCTGTGAGCACCCTGGTACCAGGCCTGGTTGGGCAGGGGTGGCGTGTGGGGGGCAGGGAGGAGGGGAGAAGGGGCCGCGGAGTCACGGTGCGAGTTCACAGAGCGGGCGGTGGTTTGCGTGTGCTGGCCAGCATGCTTGTGCAGTTTTGTGCGTGGACCCCAGTGCTCCCTGTTGGATCTGTGGCTTGCATTGTCTGACTGCGAGAATGGAAATGGCAAGGGGCAGCCTGCACCTGCTGTGTCCAAGTTTACCAGAACGAGAGGAAGGTCTTGGACTGTAAGAGGAGCTCATGGCTGCAGTCTGGCTTCGTGTGCTCAACCAGGGCCTGAGGCCCCTAACAGCACCTCACAGGCTTGCCCTTGTCAGAGGGTAGGTTTGTCCTTGTCCTATCAGCCTGTATCCCCCCCCCCTCCACACCGTGGGGAGGACAGTGTGGGGACTGAAGCCATGCAAAGCTTACAGTGACATTTCTTCTCATAGATAGTCACTTCTACCCAACACCTATCAGAATGTGGCCAAACCTCATCCAGTTGGGGCCCGAAAGCATTCACCACGCAAGCCGAGACCTGGCAGAAGTTTAGCTGTCTGCCATTGACAGGGAAAAGAGCGAAGCAATGGGTCTGTCTGATTTCTAGGGGCAGGAGCAAGATGATAAGCCTGAATTCCGAGGCTGGATGGTACTTTCTCCTTTCCCCCCTACGCCTTATATTTGTTTATTGTTCCTTCGTAAATATGCGCTTCAAGAATCACTGGAGGCTGGGAAGGTGGCTTAGTGGTAGAGTGCTTGCCTAGCATGCATGAAACCCTGGGTTTGATACTCAGTACCACATACACAGAAAAGGCTGGAAGTGGCTCTGTGGCTCAGATGGTAGAGTTCAAGCCCAGGACTGACCAAAAAAAAAGGGGGGGCGGGGAGAAAGAGAGAATCACTGGAGTCACAACTATAGGCATGAAGATAAAGAATTGTTTCAGCAAGGCCAAATTTACTTCCGCAGGAAAGCGCACGACCGGGCAAAAGCCTGGTGGGCAAACACACAGGACAGGCTGCCCCCCTATTTATCCCTCAGGCAGCAGGCCCCGCCCCTCTGCCCTGATTGGCTGAGCTCAGGTGCACCCTCTGCTCCCAATCTGCTGTCTCTTACACAGTCTGGGGCGAGTTGTATCTCCATCTTGCAAAGAAACCGGTTTAAGACAAAGCCTTACTTTTCAAAAACCCTTCCTGATGCCAAAGCAGTTCCTCCTTTCCTTCACCAGAGCCGGGCAGCCAGGCCAAAGCGGCAACGTTTACGCGGCACATTTTGATAAAGAAGGACAGTTTTCCTCCCATCATCTGTTTGTTGCATTCTGCTCCTTGCCGTGCTAGACTGTTCCGTGTCGCTCATTTCTATTCTGTTTTGTGGAGTTCACATTCGGTATTAGAGTCTCTTTTGTCGAGGGCTCAGAGGGTGCCCCAAGTTCGAGGAGCTCGCTGGTCTGCTTGCCCTAAACGGAGGCGTCTGAAGCTCAGCTACGCTGAGCGGCTCCCGAGCGCGGCCGTGGTGGCACCGGCTAGCCGCGCCGCACTTCCCCCTCTTCCCGCGGCACGTGGAGTTCTCCGGGGACCCCCGCCCTGGGCCAGCAAGCCGTTCTCACCCCAGAGGCCTCCCGCCGGGCCCTGGCCGAGCTCAGGCACAGGGCGCCTTCCTTCTCCGTGGCCGGCCACGCGTGGGTTTGGCCAATCGCAGGTCTGGGGCTTGGACACCGGCAGGCCTCGTGCACACCTGTTGGCCCACACCTGTGTGAACCGTTAATGCGTGAATCGACAGAAGCATGGCCCGTGTTATGCGACTTTCCCACCGGTACCCAGAAAGGATCGAGGCCTTTGAGCAGTAATGGGGGCCGGTTCATGTGTGCTGTGTGGTTGGTGCTTGTCAGTACGGGGGGGTGTGTGTGTGTGTGTGTGTGCGTGCGTGTGTGCATGTGTAGTTTATGCTGTGGTGTGTATATGGTATGGGTGAGTCTTATGGGTTGTGTGTGTGTCTGGAAGGTGGATAATTGTAGCTAGAGTTGTGCGTGTGATGGTGTGTGGCACGGGTGTGTGCGCACACACGTTCAGATTCTGTCCAGTCCATCTCAGATCTGACTGCAGTTTCTCCGCAGCAGGATCTGCCGCTGGGTGATTTCCAGACCGGCCCTTTAGTGCCTGGAGATTTGCTGTCCTTCCCGCTGGCTCGGGAAAGGGCCCAAGTCAGGCGGTCGGCAGAGCCGCACGCGCACTCCCCGCACGCTCCACGCACACGCTGCCACGTGGGAAGGGCCCTTTGTCCCCCTGCCCTCCTCTCCATCCTGCCCCGGGCCCCCGCTCGCACCCCGGGACCGCGGCCTGCGCTGGGGTCGGTGCGGGCTCTGGCTGGACGCACGGAGCCAGCCTTGGCGTCTGTTCCTCTCTGGAAAGAGGCCGTGGCCGCGTCCTGACCGAGCACTAGTGGAGCGGAGCCTGGACGGGCCAGGGCGGGGGGGGGGGGGGGAGGGCTGCCTGCCCCGGGGTTCCGCCCTCCGCCCACAGAGGCCCTTCCTGAGGCCCTTCCTCCCTGAGCCCAGGGCCCCGGGGAACAGGGGGCTGGGTGACGGAGCGAGGACTGTCACTAACCACACACACGGGCGTGTAATGTGGAGAGGGCCCCGGGCAGGAGGGTGGTGGTGACTTGAGATGGGGTCCTAGAAGAGGCTTCCCCCGGAAGCCCGATGAAGAAGCATGAATGCTGAGGGACTGAGCCTCGAGACCAGGGAGGGAGGGAGGGAGGGAGGGAGGGACTGACTGCAGATGCAAAGGCCCTGGGGTTGGAACCTCTTGAGCCGGGTGTCCTAGGGTGAATAAGCATTCTCTCCCCTCAAGGTGCTCAGGACTTAGTGAAGGGAAAAGACAAACAAGTGATGTCACAAAGGTTGACGTCATAAGAGAAATAAATGAATAGTGTTGGACTACTGAGGTGAGAACCATGGTAGCAGGTCTGGAAATCTACCTTGGGGAAGTCATCTTTGTGCTGGGCTTTGCACAAAGATTGGAGAGGAGCTCACTGCAGGGCTGAAGTAGATCGGACTCATAGATGAGCCTGGGTTTGCCCAGGCACGGGGGTGTCCCGAGAGAGCCACTCATGTCTCTCTTCCTCTTCCTGTGGCAGTTTCTGCCCAGGAAGCATTCTCTTGGTGATTCTCTACTCCACTCTTCCTCATCTCCTGCCTCAGGGCGGTTCAGCTGGAGGAGGGAGGAGGGATGGACCCCGGGTGGGGACCGGATTCTGCGCTGAGCCTGGCTGTCTCCACCCTGTCTTGCATTCTTGGAGGCTTTGGGGCGTCACAAGGCAGGGGTGGAGCTACTGGAGATGGGCGCCGGGCCAGAAGGTTTCACAAGAGCCAGTCCAGCTGGGTGCTGGTGGCTCATTCCCCTAGTTCTAGCTACCCAGGGGCTGAGACCTAGCAGTTGTGAGGCTCTTAAATCCATTAACCACCAAAAACCCAGAAGTGGCACTGTGGCTCAAGTGGTAGAGCACCAGCCTTGAGCAAAAAGGCACAAAAAGCAAGAGAGAGTCCAGCCTGCGGCCACATGTTCTTCAACAGTGTAGTGAAGACAAGAAACCCTAATGCTCCAGCTTCCCTTCCCCAAGATGATGGGCATTGGCGGAGCTTGCTCCGAAGGGGCGGGGTCTCCAGGGTGACTGGGCATTGGCTGAGCTTGCCGTGAAGGGGCGGGGTCTCCAGGGTGACTGGACATTGGCTGAGCTTGCTGTGAAGGGGCGGGGTCTCCAGGGTGACTGGGCATTGGCTGAGCTTGCTCCGGAGGGGCGGGGTCTCCAGGGTGACTGGACATTGGCTGAGCTTGCTGTGAAGGGGCGGGGTCTCCAGGGTGGCTGGTCATTGGCTGAGCTTGCTCCAGAGGGGCGGGGTCTCCAGGGTGGCTGGTCATTGGCTGAGCTTGCTCTGGAGGGGCGGGGTCTCCAGGACTGGGCATTGGCTGGGCTTGCTCCGAAGGGGCAGGGTCTCCAGGACTGGGCATTGGCTGGGCTTGCTCCGGAGGGGCGGGGTCTCCAGGGTGACTGGGCATTGGCTGAGCTTGCTGTGAAGGCGGGGTCTCCAGGGTGACTGGGCATTGGCTGAGCTTGCTGTGAAGGGGCGGGGTCTCCAGGGTGGCTGGTCATTGGCTGGGCTTGCTCCGGAGGGGCGGGGTCTCCAGGGTGACTGGGCATTGGCTGAGCTTGGGCTTGCCTGAGGGGCGGGGTCTCCAGGGTGACTGGGCATTGGCTGAGCTTGCTGTGAAGGGGCGGGGTCTCCAGGGTGAGTGGGCATTGGCTGAGCTTGCCGTGAAGGGGCGGGGTCTCCAGGGTGGCTGGTCATTGGCTGAGCTTGCTCCGGAGGGGCGGGGTCTCCAGGGTGACTGGGCATTGGCTGAGCTTGGGCTTGCCCGGAGGGGCGGGGTCCTGCTGTGTCTGAAGCCCCTCCCCGCACTGATGACCTCGTGTAGGTCCCCAGTGCCTCTGGAAATACAAACTCACAGGCATTGTGAAATCCAAACACGTTATCTTTTACTCGAGTGACTAAGGGCTAGAACAAGCAGAAGACACTGCAGAGTGCTAATGAACTTGAAGAGCTCCTGCTCGGTGGCTCCAGTTTCAGCCACTTAATACTCTAGCTCTGCCCAGCACTTCCAGTAGACACATAGCAGCACGGACATAATAACACATACATAGGAGGATTTTTTTTTTCCTGTCTGGTGCTGACCCTGAGCTTCGCTTGCTCAAAGCTAGTCCGCTGCCACTGTAGCCACAGCTCCACTTCTGGCTTTTTTTTTCTTTTTCTGTGATTAGCTGGAGATGAGAGTCCCCCCGACTTTCCTGCCTGGGCTGGCTTCACACTGCCATCCTCAGCTCTCAGCCTCGGAGCCGCTGGGATTACAGGCGTGAGCCGCCAGCGTCTGGTGCAGATGAATTTTTTTTTTTTTTTTTTAGCTTTTCCCCTCCAGTTACATTTTAAAAAGTAAGAAGCAACAGGTAGGATTCATGTGAACAACTTGATTTAACCAACTGCGGGCCAAAGGGAACCATTTATTATTGCACAGGTATCCGAAACGGAGAAAGTTTTCATGAGATTTCCCCTACAGCTCCCCCCACTCCTCCCAGCCCCGTGCACCCGCATTAAATCATCAAAACCCAATGTGTGTTTTCTGCGAAGGACACCTATGAGTTTGGACTGGCCACCTTTTCAGTGCTCAGCATTTGGAACTGGTGGTTTGCCAAATGGAACAAAACAGCCTTGGATTACAGATGGAGAAACGGGGGCGGGGGGGGCACCGTCCTGGCTGTGGCAGAGAAAGGTTGGGGGTGAGTCAGAGCTCAGGCTTGGGGAGGAGGGGGGTCATGCTCGCCTGTGCCCTCTAGTGTCTCCCTGGTCACATCACAGCCTGCGTGGCCCCAGATACATGGCCACCCCCCCCATACACACACACACACACACACACACACATACACGCACGCACGCACGCACGCACGTGCACACCTGGTTCCCGGCAACCCCCTGGGACAGGACTGAGTTCTTTCCTGGGAAAACTGCACTGGGGCCTTCCTTAGAGCAAAGAGAGAGAGAGGTCTGCCTTGTATGGAAAGATAGAGCGCACCTAGGGCAGGGGCTTCACCTGCGCAGTGTGCATCTCACCTAGAGGAGGAGCTCAGACGGAATAAACACAAACCCCACACACAACAGGTCCCCATGTTCAGATCCACCCAGAACGCCGCTCCCACCTCAGCCGGAGCCCTGGCCTTCGTGAGGATCGGGTGTCCCCCATCTCCGTCTCCCCTGCTCTCCCCTCCAAGTGTGAGTGCACGGGTCCCGGTGAGCTTTGGAGCCTGTGCCCCGCCGCTGTGCAGCCCGGCTTCCGGGCTTCTCAGGCCTTAGCAGCTGCGTCTCTGCCATTAGTAAGGCTTTCATTCACCAGCAGTGTCAACTATGGGGGTTACTAGCTGTGTGTTTATCTTTCCTTTTCTTTACAATTTAGCACATTAAGAACAATGACTGGATAGCTGAGACCCGGGAAGATGCTTTTAAGAGCTGCATTAGCGCCTCCCCGGCCCCCTTCCCCAGGGTTCACGCGTGGTCTTAATGGGCGCTCCTTGGAGCCCGTGCAGTAGGAGGCGTTTCAAGGCCAGAAGAAAGGGGCTGGCCACCCCCTCCCGTCCCTGGGAAGAAGAAAGTCACACCGATCCACGAAGCCCTGTCTGCTGGGAAGCGGAACCGTGTGGCCTTGTGCCACCCGGGAAATGCTACTTCTGGTCAGCCATCTTCCCAGACAGCTGAGCGTCAGTGAGACAAGCTCATTTGCTCGTTAATGGGGGGGGGCAGTGTCTCAGCACCTCTGTACCTGTCCTTCCCCCCCCCCCTTCTTGCTGCTGCCCGAGAGCCTTCAGGGAAGCTTTGTGTTAGGTATTTCAGGGGGTCTTTGTGACTTGTCTGCCCAGGAGCCATGCCTGAGGCCGTCCGCTTCCTTTGGCATCCGTGGGCTCCATCCTGACCTCTCTGTAAGTGACTGTAGGAGGGCGCACGACACTGTCCTGGCAGAACGTTTAGCAGGGGACCAACCCTGGCAGACTGGCACGGGCCCTGAGACAGGAGGGTGTTGCCTGCCCTCAGCCCAGCCCTCCCTGGGCGCGGCCTGGGTCAGCCACGCAGGCTCCACGACCCTCTCGCCCTTCATCAGTGTTGTGGGGTTTGGATCCACTAGGGCTTTTCTGTCCAGGCTGGCTTTGAACCACAATCCTCAGCTCTCAGCCTCCTGAGGACCTAGGGTTCCAGGTGTGAGCCGCTGGGCGAGCCAGCCCTAGGGAGTCCACCTCGCCTCGTGAGCTTCTTCCTGTGCGTGCCTGCGCCCTGCGGCCAGGGGACCCGCAAAGCCCCGGCCCCAGCCCGAGGATTCCGCGCTCCGAGGGCTCGGTGCTGGGAAATGCCGAGTACTTGTTCCCTCCATCCTCACCCCTAACGTGCCCTCTTCTACCCCACAGTCCTCACCACTGCCGTGCCACACAGTGGCCACACGCCCCGGGGTCTGCCTTCCACGCAGGCCTCGGGGGCTGCGCCCGAGGCCGGTGCTCCTGAGGGCGGCCGGGCCTGCGCCCCTTGTACCTCGTTTGTACTGTGGCCCATCAGAGCAGCACGGAGCCCACGCTAGAGCACTATTTCAAAGACAAAGTTGTTTATTTTCTAAAAAATGTCTAGATTGTGTGTGTGTGCGGCATGCTGGAGGTTGGACTGAGGGCTTCGTGCTTACACTCTGCCGCTTTAGCCGTGCCTCAAGTCTTTTGTTTTTCTTACTTTCTGGTTGTCCCGAGGTTTGAACGCGGGGATTTGTGTGTACCAGGCAGGTGCTCGGCCCCTTTCTGCACACATTGTTTTGAGACAAGGTCTTGCTTGTTTGCCCAGATGGCCACTGAACCGCGATCCTCCTATTTGCCCCTGTAGCCGGGGCGACAGGCCCGCACCGCCGTACCGAGCGTTCCTTTCGCTGTTAGTTTCTTTTTTTGGGGTAGGGTCTCCTGTCTCGCCAGCCTTGGTCCTAGGTTGACTGCGTCTTCTTCTCGAGTGGCGAGGCTCACAGGAGCGCCACGCCGTGCCTGGCTGATCTTTCAGATCGGGTCTTGTGCTTTTGCCTCCCCAGCCCAGATCCTCTCATTTCTGCCTCTTGAGTAGCTGGGATTACAAGTAGGCATCAGCACACTAGCCCTGACTGGATAGGTCTACTAAGGATAAAAACAGATCGTGATACCCAAAAGAGAAGAGAACTGCTCAGAACAGAGGGACGGGGTTGGTGGAGGCGGCCGCTTTGCCCTGAGCTGGCGGGTGAGCGTGAGGGTTTCTTTGCAGATAGGACCCCGGTGTGCAAGAGTGCTCGGAGCTGGGCTCTCCTGTTGTGGGAGGGCCTGTCGTGATTTTAATGATGCATCCCGGTGCAGGATGCTGGAGCGTCATCTCGAGATAGGAGCTGAGCTGTGACGCACCTCGGCGCTTGCACAATGGCGGTCTGGTCCGTGTCCCTCCGGCCTGTGGAGCGGACCCTCAGCCGGCCTCGCGCCTCGTGTCTTGCAGGTGTAGTTCCCCGCTGCCGGCCGCCATGGGCAAGCAGAACAGCAAGCTGCGGCCCGAGGTGCTGCAGGACCTGCGGGAGAACACGGAGTTCACCGACCACGAGCTGCAGGAGTGGTACAAGGGCTTCCTGAAGGACTGCCCCACCGGCCACCTGACCGTGGACGAGTTCAAGAAGATCTACGCCAACTTCTTCCCCTACGGCGACGCCTCCAAGTTCGCCGAGCACGTCTTCCGCACCTTCGACACCAATGGGGACGGCACCATCGACTTCCGGGAGTTCATCATCGCGCTCAGCGTCACCTCCCGGGGCAAGCTGGAGCAGAAGCTCAAGTGGGCCTTCAGCATGTACGACCTGGACGGCAACGGCTACATCAGCCGCAGCGAGATGCTGGAGATCGTGCAGGTACCCGGGCGGGCGGGCACAGGGCAGGACCTCCCTGGTGTGCCAGCAGCTGGGGCTCCCCCAAAGCCAGCCCATCCCCCACCACCACACACACACACACACACACACACACACACACACACACACACACCACATCTCTCTGTCCTGGAGTTTGGACTCAGAGCCTGGGCCTTTGCTTTTGTGCTACTGTAAGGCTGGTGCTCTACCACTTGAGCCACAGTTCCACTTGCAGCTTTTCTTCCCCCTTTGGTCAGTGGTAGGTAGAGCTGGAACTCAGGACCTAGGTGCTATCCCTGAGCTTTTACTGCTCAAGGCTAGCACTGTACCACAGCTCCACTTCTGGTTTTCTGGTGGTCAATTGGAGATAAGAGTCTCGCAGACTTTTCCTGCCTGGGTTGGCCTTGAACCTCAGTCCTCTGATCTCGGCCTCCTGAGTAGTTAGGATTATAGGCATGAGCCACCAGTGCCACACTTATACTTCCAGCTTTTTTGTGGTTAGAGTTGGGAGTCTCATGTACTTTCCTGCCAGGGCTGGCTTCAAAACAAGATCCTCAGATTTCAGCCTCCTGAAATCCTGCTAGGATTGCAGGTGTGAGCCACCGGTGCCTGGCCAGGCTGTCCGTATGCTTTCTGGCTACTGCCTGGTCCACTGTTGAAAGTGAGCAGCTGTCACCTGACTGGACAGGTCCTTGAAAGACCAATGACAAAGACAGCATTTATTGGTCACTAATACAGGAAGCCCTAGCTGAACACATGAGCCAGTTTCTGCTCTCTGTATTACGTGAGAGCCAAGGCTCAGAAATGATTCTGAGAATTTACCAAGCTAAGAATGATATTCATTTCTTGGGTCTGTGGGTGGCTACTTCCAGGGCCCCCTGCTGTTACCAGGATGTCAGGGTAATGGAAGAAGTGGCGGTTAATCAGTGGGATGGTGTAATGCTTGCATTCAACCCACACCTTATGCTTTAAATAATCTCCACATGACTTACAGGCTGGATGCAATGGAAGTGCGTTGTAAATGTTGTTACGCTGTGTCATGTAGAGAGTAAGAGGAAAGCCGGGGACTGGGGGCTCACACCCATGAGCCTAGCTACTCAGGAGGCTGAGATCCGATTTGTCTGCCTACCCAGACTCCTTTCTCCAATTAATCAGCAAAAAGCCAGACGTGCCTCCAGTGGTGGAGCGCCAGCCTTGAGCGAGAAAAGCCAAGCAAAAGCCTGAGGCCTTGAGCTCGGGCTCCGCTACCCGTACAGCGATTGTGATTATTACTAGAGAACTGTCCACGTGGTACGGATACAGTTTCTTTTTCCCGTGTGTTTTCTGTGATTCGTGGGTTCAGAACCTGCCGACCGGGGGGCCTGCAGTGCGCGCTGGGCCTCCAGCCGCAGCCTGTCCGGCCCTCGAAGGCCCCTTGGGTGCCTTCCTGGCCCTGCCCGGTCCCACGCCCAGCCTTCCCCATCAGAGGAGGGGGGGTTGCATGCCCTAGAACTTCACTGACACGCCTGACGCCTTTCCCTAACATCCCATCTCCCGATGGCCAGGCGAGGCCGGGTCCCCGGGCAGCACCGGGCCCGTGCGTGCCTCGCTGCAAGCCGGGTGGACAGCCACCCACCCACCCACCCACCCACCCGAAGGCCCTCTGAGCACCCGCGTGCCTCCTTCCAGGCCATCTACAAAATGGTGTCGTCGGTGATGAAAATGCCCGAGGACGAGTCCACCCCGGAGAAACGGACGGACAAGATCTTCAGGCAGATGGACACCAACAACGACGGTACGGGCAGGGGTGGGGGTGGGGGTAGATAGTGCGCACGTGTCCCCGGAACCGCGGCATCGTGTGCGCATGCGCAGGAGCGGCGCTGCAGCTGTGCGCGTGCGTGTGACGTCGTGCGCGCGTGCGCAGGAGCGGCGCGGTGCGTGCGCATGCGTGTGACCGATGCCGGGGCTGCTGTGCCTGGGGACCTTCCTTCTGCAGCCCCCCTGCCCGCCCCTGCCCACGTGGTGTGTCTGGGCCGAGGGGAGGGTGGGACTCGGGATCGGGGATCCCCCACCCCGCACCCCTGCCTTGGGGCCGTGGGCACGTCGCCGGCCCCTCGAGCGGCGTGCCAGGGGCCCCCGGGCGCGCGAGGGGCGCAGGGCGGAGGACGCGGACCCGAGGGCCCCGTGCCTTGAGGCTGGTCGTGAGAAGCTGACCAGGCCTCCCTGGTGGGCACCCCACGAGTCCCGGGGGGGGGGCGGGCGGGAGGCGGCGTCTGGCCCGCCGGCCTGCGGCCCGCAGTACCCTACCACTGAGAAGAAAGGCCGAGAAGGAGGCGCCCCCCTCCCCGCGCCCCGCGAGGTAATGAACACGCTGATGCAGAAGCGAGCGCTCTGTGGAGGCTTAAGTGCCGGGCGGTGAGCTGAGGACGGCGCCCAGCGGGGGCCGAGGTCCCGCCGCCGCCGACAGCCTGGGAAACGGCCCCGCCTCCTTCCCGCCCCCGGCGGGCCTGGAACGCGCCTTCCTGTCTGTAGCCGGACAGACAGACAGACTGCCCTCAGCCTCGGTTTGGTGCTGTGTGACGTGGGGAGCGGCCCCGCGGGGGCGGGGCCTCCAGGGCCTTCGCGTGGGGTGGGGCACCCCGGCACCCCGGCGGCAGCTGCCCCCCTGTACCCGGAGGCTGCCATCTGAGGATCCCAGTGTGATCCTCCTCCCGTTCACCAGCAGAAAGCCCGGCGCGGAGGTGTGACTCAAGTCACAGCGTGCCAGCCTCGAGCAAAAGCGCCAGGGAAGAGTGTGTGTACGCGCGTGCAAGCGTGTGTGCACACGCACACACTCTACAAAGATGGAGAGAGCTGGCTAACCCTGCGGGGGGGGGGGGGGCGTCTCCGCCCACAGGCAAGCTGTCGCTGGAGGAGTTCATCAAAGGTGCCAAGAGCGACCCCTCCATCGTGCGGCTCCTGCAGTGTGACCCCAGCAGCGCCAGTCAGTTCTGAGGGCCCGGCCCGGGGACAGGGCAGAGAAGCAGCCTCGTGTGGCCGGTTCAGCTTCGCTTGCACCAGTGGCTGCCTCCTGCAGCCATTCCCGCTCTCCCGGGAGGGGGGGGGGGCGGGGCCCGGTCCTGGTGGCCATCACACCTGCGGGCCCGTGCCCCCTCCTCCACCTGCCCAGTGTGACCACCCAGCCCCTCCCAGGGCCGCTCCCAGCCAGGGCATGATGGGAGATGGCCTCAGCTCCAGGGGGGCCCAGGGGTGGAGACTGGAGCCACCCCAGTGAACTGTGGGATAGGTGGGAACCCAGGCAGATGGGAGGAGACGGCCAAGTCCCTCCTGTGCATGGCTCCGCCCCTCGCTCCCCCTCCCACCAGAGCCGCTGCATGTACATAGTCTGTGGTCCCCTTTCTTTTCATGTATAAATTATACGTATGGTGAAGTGAAGTGTAACGTGCAGGTCCTGTATTTAATGCCCCCGATTGCTCCTGCGGCATGCCCCCCCCCCCCCCACCGTGGCCTGTGGTCCCCGAGCCTGGTTGTTTTGTGGTATTTATATACTCGCAGTCTGCCCGAATTCACGACGAGATGCATGCGCGTGCCAGGGCTGCAGAGAGCAGGCGTGCGCGCTCGGTCTTCCTGTTGATTGGTCTGGCATTTCTGGTATTAAATGGTTATCAAATAAACAGAGTTCTCTGCGTTTTCTGTTCGCTGCCCCCATGCGGTCTGCGCTCTCCAGCAAAAGCGGGCTTCCTGGCATTCCAGACGTTGGGAAGTGTGGCCCCTCGCTTTCACCGCAGCTGCAAACCTTGGGCCCTAACATCCGCCTAGGGCCAGGAACTATTTGTGGAAGTAAAAGGTGGGTACTCCTGACCCCTGTCGCTCGTCCTCAAGGTTTCATCATCAAGCCACATCCTGAAGGGACGCGTGTGGCCCAGGGGCGTCAGTCCAGCCAACAGGAGGCAGGCCTTTCCTGCTGTGGTCCGTAGATCTGGCCCCAGCCGCAGAGCCTGGCACCGCTGGCTCCCACCGCACCCCTAGCTGCTCAGGAGGCTGAGATTTGAGGATCATGGTTCAAAGCCCGCTCAGGAAGGAAAGCGTGCGACTTTTATCTCCTATTAAGCACCAAAAAGCCAGACGTGGAGCTGTGGTTCACGTGGTAGTACACTAACCTTGAGCACAAAAGCTCTGGGACAGCACGCAGGCTCTGAGTTCGAGCCCCAGGACCGGCACACAAGCCACAGAAGGCTCCATCTGAGGGCGTGCTTGTCTCTGGGATACACCATGAGTGTGGCTGACTTGAAAATTCAGCAGTGTCATTGAACACCGCCACCCCCCCCCACACACACACAGCCTCACAGAAAAAGCGTTTGTCCTCAAAGCTGGCGTCTTCCACAGCTGCTGGGACAGCACCGAGGCAAAGGAGGAGCTGTGATTTCCGAGAGGAAGGACCCTGCTCCAGCACCTTCCCTCCGGCCTCACGACTCACTGGCCACCATTGTCCACCCCCCTCAGGATGGATGGATGATGATGATGGATGATAGATGATGATGGATGATGGATGGATGATGATGATGGTGGATGGATGGATGGATGATGATGATGGATGATGGATGGATGATGATGATGGATGATGGATGGATGATGATGATGGATGATGGATGGGTGATGGATGATGATGATGGATGATGGATGGATGGATGATGATGATGGATGATAGATGGATGGATGAATGATGGATGGACAGTGAGTGGATGCAGAGAGACGGGTAGACAGAGAGAGTAGATGGGTAAATGGAGCGGTGGTGGGTAAATGATGGATGGGTGGAGATGGGCGGGTAGATGGTTAAATGATGGAGGGACAGTTGATTAATCCCGAGGAACTGGATAGAATCAATGTGATTCTGGAGGCTAAAAGACCTCATGATCTGCCGGCGGGAAGCTGAAGAGGACTGGTCCGAGTTTTCACACAGAATCACTCAAGCTCCAAACTGGGGCACAGGCTGGAGATGTCCCATGGAACCTGCAGATAGACCCCCGAATCCCTACGCCTGAGCGGGGCCGTGTGTAAGGACTCGGCGTGGCGGTGGAGAGACGGCTCTGGGCAGGGCCTGCGCATCTCCCACCTCCCCCAGTCTCCTCCGTGGGCCTGGCCTGGACCCCCAAGCTCTGACCATGGCCCCGAGGCTGCTCCGGACGGGACTGAGCTCTCCTTCTTCCCTGTGGACGGGTGGCTCGTCTCCTCCAGGCTGCCCGAATGGACCCCACCGTCCTGGCTGACGTGGCCTCTGGCCCGGCCTGAGTCGAGGTGTCAAGGACGGCATCCCTGGCCGCTGCAGAGCCCAGGGATGGGGGTGAGGACCTGGCGCGAGCCCAGGACTGTGGGCCGACTGGGTACGGGCTCGAGTCCAGGGGACCCTGCTCCAGCTGTGGGGACAGGCATGGCTGGGGCCGGGGTGGGGGGAGCTGGGCCTGGTCAAAGGCCGGGGCTGAGCTCACAGAAGGCCCCTGGGCCGGGCCCGAGCGGACCTGCCGGCCTCCTCCTGGGAGAGGGGGCCACGAGAGCTTGGAGGGCTTCCTCGTCTGGACGAGCCTGTCGGATCTTCTTCCTTAAAAGCCCCAGGTGTCTGGCAGTGGGCTGTGGGTCGGGGTCACCCTGCAGGCCTGCAGCCCTCGCTCCTGAGGGGGTCCTGGGTCACTGCGGCATTGCACACCGGGGGTGGGGGGGGGGGGGCCCAGGCTGCTTTACCCACACCTTCAAACAGAGCGCTGCTGCCACCTGGTGGCCGTGACTGGGAACTCGGGGCAGCTGGGCCTGCTGTGGCGAGAGGCCATTGGTCTCCAGGGTGGCCTGCCTTAGGGGCCCCCACAGCACTGGGGAGCCAGGATGGGGTTGCTGGCACCCACAGCTCAGAGGTCCTGCTAGTAATGTTTCCAGATAGAATACAGGGCTCTGAGGAAGTGTGGATTTCAGACGAGCCCCCCGTGGCTCGGTTTACCTAGGTGCTGGGCCTCCTCGCATTTTTATTTCCTCCATTTAGCCAGCGAGGCACACCGCGAGGCTGGGCTTGCAACGGCGCCCAGCACAGGTCAGGGCCCGGCGGCCTCGGCGGATGCCTCTGGGGCAGTCCAGAGATGGCTCAAAGAAAGACCCAGATCCAGACAGCCCCAGCATGGTGGAGAGCATGGAATGAGAGCTGGCCCCTAAGGGAAGTGGCCAGCTAGCCACTCTTCCCAGAATAACCCGGGAAGCCGGGCGCTGGAGGCTCGCGCCTGTCATCCTAGCTACTCAGGAGGCTGAGCCCTGAGGATCACGGTTCAAAGTCTCTAAGCAACCACCAGGAAACTGGACGTGGCGCTGTGGCTCAAGTGGCAGAGTGCTAGCCTTGAGCTGAAAAGCTCAGGGACAGCGCCCAGGCCCAGAGTTAAGCCGGCCCACCCGGCCACGCCTCCCACTGGTTCAGAGTGTGTTGGGGGGGGCAGCTTAACGGAGCCATTAGGCGTGGTGTGAATGCTGCCTCCACATCCAAGAGTTGAGCCTGAGCCGCCCTCCCTCTGCACGTGTTCCCTGCACGGCAGCAGAGCAGCAGGAAGTGAGGGTCCTCCCCTCTGCAGCCCGCCCATTCCCATAAGTGCACCCAGAAATGTTCTCAGCAGGTGTTAAGTATGGGCGCACACGTGCTTCCTCCCCTGCCAGTTCAATAGTGGCGCAGACACGAGTTCATGGGACATGGGGCCCGGTCACAAGCCACCCAGGTCACCTCTCAAATAGACGCCATCGCTAAACACTCTTCCCCTAACTGCCATCATCTGTTGTCTTGGAGAATATTTCAGAGAAATTCTTAGAGTCGCTGGATCAAAGGTCATGTGACTTTCTCCATAATCGCATCTTCCAGTCTAGGTCACGCCTCGTCTCCCACCCGTGGTGTCAACACGCCTGTCCCCTGGCACGCTGAGAACGCTTAGCCAATCTGACAGGTGAGAAAGACATGCGTTTCTAAGTTCAAAGGACAGCCCACGCAGGGAAGTTGGTGAGGTTCTAATCGCCAATTAACCACCAAAGCTGGGAGTGGAGCTGTGGCTCAAGCGGTAGTGCTAGCCTTGAGTAAAAAAGCTCTGGGACAGTGTCCAGGCCTCGAGTTCAAGCCTCACGAGTGGCGTGCATACACACACACACACACACACTCAAAGGAAAAGAACATTGCTTCGTATCCTGCAGTACAGGGGGCTGAACCACGGGCGGCAGCACTACACGACCTGAGCCACAGCCCTACTTTGGCTTTTAGGTTTTCATCCAGGGTCTTATGTGATTGGCCCGGACAGCAATCCCTTCCACCTTCGAAGGGGCTGGGAGTACAGGCGTGTGCTGTCACGTGACTGCAAAGTTATTTTACTGTAAACATACCATGTCTCCCCCATCTTCTGTTGGAAGGTACCTTATGGACACCCCAAGTTCTTTCATTATGGAGGAAATGTTTCCTTTTGTCCTGGTGACTTCAAATGATTGCAACGTTTCATTAGAATTGTTTAGCCATGGGGTAGAGTCCAGCAAAGTCGACCTTGAGCTCAAGGTCATAGTAGTATGGACCCCCTGATCATGGGAGGGGAGCCGGCCAGGGGTCTCCAGCACCCCAGGAGGAATCTGCACCTCAGATCCTAGGTCTGGACAGATGTCTAGTATTGCACATGGGCAGACAGCACCACCTTCCACAACTGTGGACACAACTGCAAATGAGAACCTAAGTAGCCTGCCCCGGCCTCTGGCATTCCCCCAAGGCCCGGGAGAGGGCGCTGGAGAACCACACATGACCCAGGGCAGCTTCCGTCCCGGCTGGTCAACCCAGGCCTATGGGCTGAGGGCCGTGCTCTCTCTGCAGTGTAACTACCACGTGGACCTGGGGACGTCTTCCTTTCTAAATGGAAGCCCAGATATACCAAGGTTTGGTGCCATGTTTGTGGCATGAACATCACTGGCGATTGCTTTATGATAGGGCCTCTGCCCTGTGGGGGGCTGTCACCCTTGGTGGACAGTGCTGGGGCTCAGGAGAGGGAGGGTGCCTGCCAGACAGTTTTTCTTCTCCCTACCATGCCCAACGCAAGCCACCTCTGCTCCCCAGCTCGTTTTCAAAGCCACACCTAGGTATGGAAAAGCTCAGGGCACCTGCCAGTCGCTGAGAGGCTGGGGCCCTGCGGCTCTTCCCCCGGGGCAGGAGTCTCCAGCTTTGTCTTTCCATCCCTCTAGCAGGACTGGCAAGACTCCACTGTGCTCAGACGGTTAGCTGTGTGTGCATGGCAGTCCTGGGGCTTCAACACCAGGGCCTGGGCACTGTCCATTAGCTTTTAGACTCGAGACTAGAACAAGCACCTCGCTGCTTAAAAATATATAAGGAAAATAGGGAACCTTTTAAATTCAGGCTGGACTAGAACTCCTAACTCCCTTGCCTCAACCTTCTGAATACTAGCCTGTGGGCATTACCCACAGCACCTAACATTTTGCACTCCTTGTCCTCTTCCAATGGCTAAGCAGGGAGCTCAAAAAGCCGGGGTTCAAGTCTGAGAGCCTGCCACCGTTTGGGGAAGCTGAGTCCCAAGAACACAAAGGCCAGTACCAAGGTCAGACAAGAAGGTCTACCGCACAATAATGAATGGCCACGCGCAGCACTGTGATCTGACTTGTGGCTGGGAAAGATGAGCTGTGGACGGAGGTGAGAGGGCACGGGCCGGGCCGGCGTGGGCCAGCGATCCCCGCGCAGCCACGGCTGAGGGAGCGCGTCCGTGCTGAGCCTCAGCTCGCCGCTCCATTCCCTGCCGAGGGGGCTGCGGCCCAGCGACCCGCAAGCCAGAGACACCTGGGATGGACACACACACACACACACACACACACACACGAACACAGCGACCCGCAAGCCAGTGAGACACCTGGGATGGACACACACACACACGAACACTTCCACTGTCTCATTATTCCAAGATACTTTATTTCAAAACAGGTCCCAACACGAAGCTTCTGGCCCTGGCCGCCACTGTACAAGCTACAAATGCTTGCTCGGCAGCCGAGGGGCACTCTTGATAGCATGTTGGAAAAGTGAATAAAAATCCATAGAAAACAAATATGCAAAGTTTCCATAGGAACACAGAAAAGTGTGACCCCCATCTCCTAGTCTTCTGTTATCGCCGCGTCGGTGCCAGCTCTATTCTTACAAAGACGTTCAAAACTAGCAGTAATTAAGTTAAGTGGTTCCCCCCAGATCCCTTAATTCAAGCTACACTTGCACTTGACAGCTACGGGAAGTTTCTACACATTGATGCTGGCGGAGGCGCAGGCGGCGGGGCGCCGCTCCAGGCCGCTCTCCTGGGCGCAGGACAGGGGCAGCGCGCTCACGTCCTGCTCCTCGGCGCCGGGCTGGAAGCCGTGCTTCTGCACTTGCTGCATGAGTTGCCTGAGACACAAAGGAGAGGCGCACTCAGAACCCTGCCCCTCCCCACGGGCAGCCTGCCAGGACCATCACCCACCGAGCAGGCCTTCCTCGGCTTCTTCCTCCACCACTAGCCATCAACCCAACAGGTCTCAGGCAAGTGCCGGTAACCAGGAAACCTCATCCACGAGCGCTCGTTGCTCTCAATAGGCAGAGGCACGAGCCATTCACTAGAAATTGCTTTCGGGAAGTACAGACCAGCACAACCAGAGGAATTTCCTGCCGTACGTAACTCAATCCAAGGCAAATAAAGGATTTCTCGTTCCATCAGACAAGGAAGGGCAAGCACAAATTCAAGAAGGTACCGATCTTCTATGTCCCCCGCCTTTGTGCACGGTGCCGGGGACTAAACCCAGGCACAAATGCTCCCCCTGGGCCCCACTTACCACATGGGCCGTGACATCACGTAGTGGATAGTCGGCCTCTGGAAGCCATTGAAGGTAGAAGCAGCAGCAACAGTGTAGGCACCCATGTTCTCAAAGAGCATCCAATCACCCACGTGCATCTCGGGCAGGCCGCAGCGCTCGACGATGCGATCCAGGCCGTCGCACGTGGGCCCCCAAATGCTGGAGGAGTAGTACTTCTCATCGGGCTTGGGTCTCTTCTGCAGCAGGGGCTTTACGTGTGCATGATCATAAAGGATGCAGTTGAAGGATCCGTATACGCCGTCATTCACGTAATACATGAATGTCTGCTCATTTAGCTCATCTTCATCTGCAAACACATTCATCGACATTACCACACTAACTTCCAGTTAGCTGCCCTTACCCGGCCGCTCCCCGGCGCTCACACCTACCATCAGAGCCGCTCTGCTCCTTCCAGACCATTTTTTTGGCAATGATATTAACTGCAAGTGTGAAGGCAGATGCAACGTAGTATCTGCCTGGCTCCGCTATGATCTGCACTCCAGAGTCTGACGGGAAGTACTTGTCCAGGGCTGGGTTAATCACACTGGTGATCTAACATACAGAAGAAGGTGACCATTGATTACAGGAATTCATCTGGAGAAGGCCGCAGGGTCCTGCGAGCTGCCCCCAGCAGTCTGCAAACATCTCCCTGGAGACCAGCCTGCACACGCACAGGCCCAGTTTCCCCTTCTGTCCCCACCTGGGCACCATCTCTCCCCTTCCCTGTGGCCTGGGCATGCTGTTGCCAGCAACAGTACAAAACACCTCACTACAGTCAAGTGTCCAGGCATCAAAAGATTTGTTTAGCAACTATAGGCCAACAAGATTAAAGTAAACAAAATAAAAAATTTTTCTTTACACTCTGCCTAATCTACATAACTGTAACAATGTCCATCTATATTGTGCCAGTCCTGGGGCTTGAACTCAGGGCCTGAGCTTCTTTTGCTCAAGGCTAGTACTCTACCACCTGAGTCACAGCGCCACTTCTGGCCTTTTCTGTGTATGTGGCACTGAGGAATCGAATCCAAGGCTTCATGCATGCTAGGTGAGCACTCTACCACTAAGCCATATTACCAGCCCTGCTCATCTATTTTTATAAACCTCAGCACCATAACCTCACTTCCTAAGAGACAGTCAAAAAATATCAATGGGAAGTACAATGTCTAAGGAAACCGTTTGCATAATAATGTTCTGAAGTTAGCACGTTCTCTACTCATTCTGTAGCAGCACTTCTTAATGTGTAATTACCACCCCACACTTCTCAAAAAGCTGACTCATATTTTAATTTAGAAAAACCAAATACAAAAAAAGAAAACACTAGAAATACTAGAGCCAGCTGCCTATGGCTCACACCTGTAACACTATCTACTTGGGAGGCTGACATCTATCTGGAGAACCGCAGTTTGAAGACCAGTAGCCTCCAAGACCAGTCCAGGAGAGTTCTTAAGACCCCTTTTTCTCAAGGGAGAGCTGTTATCCGAGCTAGACAAGATGGATGTTAGGATACCTAAAATAAAAAGAGGCTCAGGCTGGGAAGGTGGCTTAGTGGTAGAGTGCTCGCCTAGCATACATGAAGCCCTGGGATCAATTCCTCAGCACCACATCAACAGAAAAAGCTGGACCTGGCGCTGTGGCACAAGTGCTAGCCTTGAGCAAAAAGAAACCAGGGACGGTGATCAAGCCCTGAGTTCAAGGCCCAGATGGTGCTCAGGCAGCACAAGGGAGAGCCTACTTCCTACTTCAAAAACAGGCAAAACTGCAGCTGGAGCTATGGCTCAACAGTAAAGGCACTTGCTGCCTCCAACAAGTAGCTGAGTTCAAACCCCACCAACAACCAATAAAGGGGAGAAAGTACAGTTTTAAATATCAAGTACAAATTTAAACATCACAGAAGTCACTCCCTGTTGTGCCAAGTGTTTACTTTCATACTTGTCTCACCTCTTCAAACTTCAGCTTCACGTCCTCAGATCCGGGGAAGCCACCACCAATGTCCAGCAGGTACATGTCGAAGCCCACCTCCGCCTAGAGAGAAGCAAGCGGGAGTCAGGCAACGGCGTGGGGATGGGTCCAGACTGCAACAGGGAATCCTATCCCAATGGGTCGTGTGCACTCACCCCCATGTCGAAGACACAGCGGGCATCAGAGACCGCCTGCACGAAGGTCTCCGCGTCGGTGCAGCCGCTCCCCACGTGGAAGCTGGGGAAGAAACCAGACGCAGGGTCTTACATTTCTCACAAGACCAGTGGGAATGGGTTGAGAACTGGCATCACACCGATTTCTGTCTTCACCTCCAAGTATGCCACCAAGATCTCACCTGACACCGATGACATCAATGTTTAGCTCTTTTGCTCGTTCCAAAAGAAGTCTGCTGGTTTTGAGCGTGGCACCAAATTTCACACTGAGGCGACAGACTGCTTTGGAATCATCAGTGGCGATCCGCAGAACCAGCCTAGACGCGAGAAGAGCCAAGGTGAACATCAAGAGAACCTGCCAAGTACTGGCTGGCCACGGGGTTTGGATCTGACATGACTCTCTAAGTCAGCGGAGAGTTTGGCCTCTTTTTTTTTTTGCCAGTCTTGGTGCTTGGGACTCGGCCTGAGCACTGTCCCTGGCTTCGGCTTCTGTTTTGTGCTCAAGGCTAGCACTCTAGCTCTAAAGCCACAGCGCCACTTCTGGCCTTCTTTTTTTTCTTTTTTCTTTTTTTGGCCAGTCCTGGGGCTTGGACTCAGGGCCTGAGCACTGTCCCTGACTTCTTTTTGCTCAAGGCTAGCACTCTACCACTTGAGCCACAGCGCCACTTCTGGCCGTTTTCTGTGTATGTGGTGCTGGGGAAATCGAACCCAGGGCTTCATGTATACGAGGTGAGCACTCTTGCCACTAGGCCATATCCCCAGCCCACTTCTGGCCTTTTCTATATATGTGGATGCTGGGGAATCGAACCCAGGGCTTCATGTATGCAAGGCAAGCACACTACCACTACTAGGCCATATTCCCAGCCCCTTAGCCTCTTTCTTTCGTAGTCAGGTACAGAGCTACAGACCGGCAAGAGCCCTGCGCCGCTGCTCAGAGGACTCACTTGGCCTTTGGGTGCGCTCTGGCCACTTTCAGCAGCTCCACCTCGCTGTCGAAAGTCATCATCTGGACTCCGCTACTGGCCGCGTACTTGATCTGAGACACTTGCTTACAAGGGTTTGCATAGATGATCCTTTTGGAAGGCACCCCGAGGCTCTGCACCAACTGTATTTCAGTCTGAAAAAAAAAAAAACTTGCTAGTGTTAGGTTTCCTGTAAGCACAGTTAACAGGAGGAAGTGGAAATTTCCGGGCGCCTGTCCTCAGTACCTACCACCCCACCAACATGCGACCATCAGTCCCGAATTACTTCTACACACCCTGCCTTCACTTACCTTGCTGGCACAGTCAAAGCCGGTGCCGATGGCAGCCAGGGTGCTCACTATGGCTCTGCTGTCATTACATTTGACTGCATAAAAGGGAGTGACTCGGGGAAGAGCTTTCAACCATCGGAGGTGCTTCTTTAGAATGTCTCCCAGGTCTGCGACGTAAAAGGCATCCTTATCATCCTGCAGCGACAGTGGGTACAGGCAGGTTAACAGCCTTGCAGCCACCACAGGTGGCTGCTTCTCTCCCTTCCCTTCCCAGCATTCCATCAACCCAATAGTTCATAACCACTGCCATGTGATCAACATTAGCATTGGGTAGTCCATGGCTAGTTAAACTCCAAGTCCCCTAACACAAGTATGTTCCGGCCAGGTGCTAATGAGTCGTCTGTAATATTAGCTATTCAGGAGGCCGAGATCTAGGGACTGTGGTTCAAAGCCAGCTTAGGCAGAAAAAGTCCACAAGACTCATTTCAAATTAACCACCAAAAAAGCCAGACGTAGAGCCATGGCTCAAGTGGCAAAGCAAGAACCCCAATTGAGTAAAAAAAAGCTCAGGGGCAGTGAACAGGCTCAGAGCTCAAGGCCCAATATAGGCACAAGAACAACAACAAAAAAACAAACAAGATACATATGCTCCATTCTACCACTACATTTTTCTTTCCAAGACCACCAGCCAGCACGTCCCATTCCCACTAGCCAGGCGTGCCCACGGCTGCAGCCGGCACGGGCCTCACACTCACAGAAGAAGACACTTCATTAATTTTCTGGTCCAGGATGTCCTTGGCGGTGAAGCCTTCATCAAGGATATGGCAGTCAACATCTTCCTTATTAAAGTGGCTCATGGTTGTGGCTCTGGATGTGCCTCTGGAACGCAACAAGCTCCAAGTAGTTCAAGTTCACTCTGAGGCTTTAGCAAGGACTCTTCTTAACAAATGAACCTGCAACAAACAAGTGGCAAACAAACTGAAAACCATGACAGATGGGGTGAAGGAAGCAACTCTCCAAGAACAGACAAGCAGCACTAAAATGTACTGCACAGAACCCCAAGAATGTGCTATCTACCTGGGGAATCTCAGGGAACTGAAGGATTGTGCCTTGTAACGGAGTACACCACAGGGAACTGCGGGTCAGGCGCCCACATTCTAAGTGGATCACTCAGTGTTGTGGGAATTATATACTCCTGGGTGCTGAGTGACAGGACCCCATAAAACCGCTGCAGTGAAAACACTGGGTTTTCAGGAGCACACTAAAAAAAACCCTACACAACGTGATCTGTCTCCAAAGCAGCCTGCAAACACCTGCAGAGTGCTTCAATACTGCGGGGTGCACAGGATTCTCTCAACATGGCTCGATGTGATGAATAAATAAAAGGCATGTCGGTCTTTCAGAACTGCTTCAGTCCCTTAGAAACTTATCAGCATTGCAACAATTACTCAAGTCTTACCTACTATGGTTTTTACCGACAGCACAGAAGCAGTCAAGCATCAAATTACTGAGTGATCATATATTTTCTAACAATTGCATGAGCTAAAACTAGCTGTGCAGGTATTTTTAGAAACCAATTTCCAAATCCACACAACATATTGTTAACTGCTGTTAGCTAAGTAGAAATCAGTATTCCTGAACCCGTGTTGTCTCCAAACTGCCATTCTGCAAATTCTAGCTGTCCCTACAGGCCCACAAGCCTGCCCTGTGATGGCCACATGGGGGTCATTCTGGCTAGCCTTATGAGGGACAAAACAGGAACATTATGTGAAAGAGAGTTAATTAAGGGCATTGTCCTTGTCCTTCACCAAATGTGGCCATAGGAGAAACAGCTCTTGAAATCACTCATTTCCCCACTCCTTTCTTGGTGCCAGTGCTGGGGCCTGAACTTAGTGCCTAGGCTTTTTTTTGCTCAAGGCTAAGTGTTCTACCACCTGACCTACAGATTCACTTCCGGCTTTTTGGGAGATTAGGAATTTCCTGCCCCAGCCGGCTTTGAAATTTCGATCCTCAGATCTCAGCCTCCTCAGAAGCTAAGCCACCAGGGCTCCTTTTAAACTACTGTGAGGCAGGGTCTTTCCTTCCCCTCTGTGAACACCCCTCCCCCTTCAGTGCCCACAGGTAGAGGCCAGGCAATGGCTCAGAGCCAGTTTGCTCTGGCCTGGGACACTGAGAGGCCCTTGGGGACAGGCCTGCGGTAAACCCAACCCACGCATGGCCTAACTTTGCTTTAAGCCCCCATCCAATGTGACTTTTTGGCACTGTCAACCTCCTAAGTTGCCCGAATCACTCTGGGGGAAAAGCCAGCCGGCCCTGGCCTTTTCACCGGCTAACAAACTTGACATTTACAACGGACTGATGAATGGGCGCCACCAGTAACCAACTGGACTATTTTATTTAAGGTCTTGTTAACTATTTCCGAGGCCACCCTCAGGCCTAGGCTTAGAAAAGCCCCTTCTACTTGGAAACCCACCATCTGTTAGTATTTTGCGTTCTTTGTATAGTTTAAAGGTCTACTTATTTTTTTTCTAAAAAAGAAAAAAAAGAAACACTGTTCCTTGAGCACACCTTTCAGTTTCTGCATAAAGTCGTTTTTTAACCCTAAACAGATGGCTCCCAGAACACAGATGGCAGCCTTCAAAGAGACCCCCGCGAATTCAAACGGACAAACTTGAAAGGGTTCGGGGTCGGCTCAAGTCTGGCCACTTTCGGGTTTTGAATTAATAAAGCCAGCCCCCCCGACGTCCTTTGTCCTCCCCCGGCACTGCTGGGGGGCCCGGCTCCCCCCCACCGCCCCCCCCCACGCTGCCGGCCTCACCGATCGCTTGGGACCCGCCACGCGCCGGGCCCCCGCGTTCGCGGCCACGGCGGCCTGGAGAGCAACCGCTCGAGTCATGGCCGCCGCGGGCGCCTTCCCGGGAGCTCGGCCCGGAGCGCGGCGGCCCCGGAGGGGAGGCGGCCCGCCGGGTGTCACCCGCCTAGGACGAGGGGAAGGGGCGCGGCCGGCTCCCCGGCACCTGCCGCGGGCGGGCGCCCGGCTCCACGGGAAATAGCGGTCGCGGGAGCCCCGGGGCCGCGCCACGGCTTCCGGCGCTGACGTGGCCCCGGGGCCCGGCGGGGCGCGGCCCGCGCACCCCCGCGCCTCGTCCGGGCCGAGCCCCCGGAGCCGGGAGGACGCGGTTCCCGCCCCCCCCCCCCCAGGTCGCGGTCCTCCTGGCCCCCCGCCGGCCCGCGGGCGGCTCGGGGGACCACGTGCCCCGCCGGCGGGCGCGGGTCGCTGGGGAGCGGACACGTGGTCGCCGCCCGTCCTCACCTCAGAGCGCCCGTCCGCCGCGCCCCCGCCCCATGGAGACGCCGCCGCCGCAGCCGCCGCCGGAGCCCGAGGAGCGCGGGCCGCCCGCCGCCGCGCCCGTCAGCAGCCTCGCTCCCGCCCGCCGGAGTCGCCGGCCCGAGGTGGCGCTGAGCTGCTGGCTGAGGGCGGCCGGCGGCGGCGGCGGCAGACACTGACAAAGCCGGCACCGGCGCCGCGCCGCTACTTATACGCCGTGCGCGTCGTCATGGAGACGCACCAGCTCAAACCAGCCGCGATCGGTTCCGGCCGGGAGCCTGGGGGAGGGGCGCCGCGGGGCGGGGCGGGGCGGGGGCTCGCCGGCTGCCAACCCGGGCCCGGGGCGCCGAGGCGGGTGGGGGGGGAAACCGAGGCCGGGACGGGCGGGCGGGACGTCAACGCGGCGGCGCTCCGCCCGCCCCGCGCGTGCCCGCCCACCTCACCGCACCCGCCCCGGCCCGCGCCCCGAGCCTCCGCCCCGCCCGGCCTCGCGCCGCGCCCGGCGGCGGGGCCACCCCCCCTCCCCCGCCGCGCACGCGCTCCACGCCGCGGGCCCTTCCGGCCGCGAGTGCGCCGGCGCGCGAACGCACACACACGCGCACGCGCTCGCGCGCGCCACGGGGGAGACGGCGGCCGAGGCCCGGCGTTTCCTCCTCCCCGCGCCACCCCCTCCCCCCCCCGGGGCTAGGGAAGAGGGCGCGCGCCGGCCGGGGCGGGCCACGTGCACCCGGGCGCGCTCCTCCGGGGCCCCGCCCCCCGCCGCCCGGCCGCCCCGGGGCCCCGGGCCGCTCCCCCTCCCTCCCCCCCCCCCCCCAGCAGGAACTGGATCTGAAGCTGCTGGGCCTTCCTTTCAGTGTTTGCCACTGATCGGAATGACAAACCCCCGCGGGCGTGCTCCGGGAGGTGTGCCCCGCCTGGCCTGGTCCCCTGGGGGAGGGGGCCTTGGGGTGACCGGCCCCCCCATCTTGCTGTGTGTGTGGCCCATGCCTCCTAGAGGCGGCCCCCCGATCTGATCTTCACAGACCCTCGGGGCCCGCTCTGTGAGTACGGATCGCAGGAATGCAGGCCTGTCTGAGTGAAGGAATGAATGACCCCCGTCTTCCTGGATGGGGCCGGCGTGGCTTCTGAGAAACCCCCGAGGAGGGGGGGGGGAGCTGTCGCCCAGAGTCGGTAAAGCGTCAGAGATAAGGATGCACCGCCAACCAGGATTAAGATGCGTTGTGGGCCTTTTCCCCTGGTGAGCCCGAAGATTTCCCCCAGTCCTGTAGTCCACCTGACCCAGCTCGGCTCTTCCTGAAGGGTGAAGGGAGATGGACGGTAGCGGCTAGAGTGGCACCTAGGTCATTTATGTGGGGTGCTCTCCAGGAAGACACGTTTCTGTTTCCCCGGAGTGCAGGCCGCCTGATGACCTATCTGACAAAGTAGGGGGAGAAGGATGTGCTTTGCCATTTCCTAGGGCACAGGCCTGGCCAGCTGGGGGGGGGGGGGGGGCAGGCTCTGGCTCAGACAGGGCCTCCCTCCCTCCCCGGCCTCTTGTTGTGCCTCTTGTTGTTTTCAGCGTAGTTACAAATGGGCTCCATCCTCTCCCGACCCGTCCGGGGCTGGAAGGGAGCTCAATGAAGGGGCGCTGGCCCTCCGCTCCCCAGAGGGAGGGTCAGCGGGGACCTTGGGCGTAGGAGTTAGCCTGACACCGACAAGAATGTTTGGTGCTGGGTGCAGAAATGGTAAAGGAAGCAAATGAAACACCCCAAGTCACACTGGGCATCTACATTCCGGAACCTTCTCTGGTTTTCTTAGGGCCTCTCAGCTCCGATTTATGATGAAGCTCTGGACCTCTGTCCCTCCTGAGGGCTCAGACTTCCTGTTCTATTAAACTAGGGTTGTTAAGCTGAACAAAAAAGTTCTCCCCCGGAGCTGGTGGTTTACGCCTGTAATCCTAGCTACTCAGGAGGCTTGAGATCTGGAAGTCCTTGAGGCCCACCTCAAATTAACCACTAGGAAATAGGGAGTGGTGCTGTGGCTCACAGTGGTAGAGTGCTAGCCTTGAGCAAACGAGCTCAGGGACAGCCCAGCCCTGAGTTCAAGCCTCGTGACTGACAAAAAAAGAAGAAAAACCTCAAGTACTTAACTAGTACTAGGAACTGTGGTCTTATCAACACGGCTATATAAATTCATTGATAATCCCTCCTAACACCAAATGACGCATCTGCTAAGGTTGCATTTTTTGGGAGGGTGGGGTCAGTGCTGGAACTTGAACTCAGAGCCTCACACTCCATACTCGCCCTAGCTTTTTTTTTTGCTCCAGGCTGGTGCTCTACCTCTTAAGCTACACCTCCGCCTCCAGCTTTTTGCTGGATAATTGGAGATAACAGCCTCACACGTTTCTGCCTTGGGCTGGCTTTGAGTGGCATCCTCCCATCCCAGCCTCCAGAGTAAGCTGGATTAGAGGCGTGCGGCCCAATGCTTGGCAGTATCTCTTGTTATCTACGTGAAAGGGTTTTTGTTTTGTTTTGTTTTTTTGCCAGTCCTGGGCCTTGGACTCAGGGCCTGAGCACCGTCCCTGGCTTCTCTTTTGCTCAAGGCTGGCACTCTACCACTTGAGCCACAGCGCCCCTTCTGGCCGTTTTCTACGTATGTGGTGCTGGGGAATCGAACCCAGGGCTTCATGTATACGAGGCAAGCGCTCTTGCCACTAGGCCATGTCCCCAGCCCCCATGGGAGGGTTTTAAAACGTATCTAGTGACCACAAATGTCAGGATTCACCTTCCTTGGAAAGGAGTAACATAAAAGGGAGTAGTTTGTAAACACCGTATGTGTCCATTTACTCACTATCGGCATATTTAGCACAGAACTTTCTGGACAGCGTGTCTGCGTCGTGTTCTGCCTCAGCAGACTTCTCCGGAAGCACAGGAAGAGCTGACTCTGAAGTAGGATTCGTGGTATCCAGGATGCAGGCGTCTGGAACGCAGGACGGCCGTGCCCCGGGGACCAGTCACGGGGGCACCCTCATCACGTCTCCGTGCTTGACATCACTCACCAGCGCGCCGGCCTTGCCCAGGATCGCTCTGGGTGTTTCCAGAAACGGAACCCTCCCTCCCAGGCTGAAAGTGGGCCACCTTGTGCCACTAATCCGGAAGGTGGCCCAGGGCGGGGAGGGCCGCTCCATCTGAGCAACGCTGGCGTCATCGGGGAAGCGATGGCTCCTGAGAGGCTCTCGTGGAAGCAGCAGACACCCGTGCGTGCGTGGAGGGGGCAGGATGTCTGCTTTGTAAAGCAGCAGTTGCATCACGACCACACCTTGCCCCAGCCCTGGTGCGGCTCCCTGGGAAGGAGCCAGACAGCGGGCGGACTGGCCGGCACTGGCCCAGAGCTTCCGGAGCCAAGGAGGGCCCGGTGGCCGGAGAGCAGCCACCCGGGGTGGGGCCGACACGCAGTTTCTCCAGTGGCTCCTTTGCTGGGGGGGGGGGGGGCGTGTCTGCTTCCCACAGCCCGGCTGCTTCTCAGTGCGTGGAAGCCAAGAGCGCAGCTGGGCACCCGTGGCCCCCGCCTGTAATCTTGGCTACTCGGGAGGCTCCGAGGCAAAAGGCTCGTCCTCTGGCCACCCCCATATCGGCTCATCAGAGCACATCTTCCGGGGCTGAGCCAGCCCTGCCGGGGTGGTGGCTTGGGCCAGGCTCTCGGGGCAGCCGAGGCTCCTCCCGTCCACCCAGGAAAGGCCCCTCCCTGTGGCTTTCCCCCCACCTCCCTCCCGCCTGCTCCGCCCCGGCAGGTCACGGCACTTCCGTGGGGTTTGGCCGAGGCCCCATCTCTTTGCCTCGGGCCCCACCCTGCGAGGCCCCACCTGTGGGAAGCCCCAGCGCCCGCAGGGTTCTTCCTTCCGAGGCAGGGAACGGCCCTTGCACAACTGGGGCTTCTGGAAGGGGTGTGTGCTACCCTAGAAGGAGTGAGGAGTCCCCCCCCCCCCATTCTTCAGTGAGGACCACTGGCAGGGCACCGGTGTCGCTGGGATGCTGGCCACACAGTCTCCCCGAATGCTTGCGTCCCAGGGCCCTGCCGGGAGCCAGGGAGAAGGAGATGCTGACGGGTCGCCGGAGCCCCAGCCTCGAGCCTGCGCTCGGATAGTTGCTGTCACCTGGGCACTGGACCCAAGGGCGAAGTTTCAAACAGCTCGGGGCAGCTGGATGGGAGACGTTTGACCAGGGCTGGAGGGATGAGGGGGCTCCGGGCACCAGGACCGGGCTCTCCTTTGGGAGGGGGCTATGAGCCGGAGGCAGAGGACCCCCAGGAGCACCCCCCCCGCCCCCATCCTGGACCTCACGTGTGGTGCTTTCACCTGCAGTTTCTCTCGGCCTAGCCAGGTTTATGCTGACCGTAGGGCCCAGCAACTCCAGAAGGCAGGTCAGCTGCCAAATGTGGAGCTAGAAAGTTCCTCCAGCATCGTGTGTCTAGTATCCATCAGGGCCCAAGCAGACTGCTCAGAGGGAATTGTACGGAAAAGCTAATGGCTGCCGAGAGCCTGTACTTCCCTAGCACTGTGGATAAAGGGGACCAGAGGCAGGCATCAGCGGGTCGCGCCTGTAATCCCAGCTACTCAGGAGGCTGAGATCTGAGGGTCACCGTTGCAAGCCAGCCCAGACAGGAAAAAATCTGTGACTTTTATCTCCAAGTAAACATCAGAAAGCTGGAAATGGAGCTGTGGTTGAAGTGGTTGAGCATAATCCTTGAGCACAAAAGCTCAGAGAAAGTGCCCAGGCCCGGAGTGTAAGCCCTAAGACAGCACCAAACAAAGAGGAGGAGGAGGAGGAGGAGGAGATGTTGAGTCTTTGCAGAGCCGGAGCCTCCAGGGGCCTCCAGTGAGAACAGAACAGCCTCCGCAGAGCCCCGGGCTGGAAGAAGCGGGACCACTGAGAAGAAATGTGGTCAGAGAGGGAGGGCAGCGGCCAGTCCCAGCCTAGCTCGCTCCCAGGCACCAGGAGCCTGGTGGCGGCAGGGTGCTTGCTTCTCCTCCTTCCCCCCTGGGCGGTGTTCAGGACTCTGTCCCCTCTCCCCCTTGAGTACTGACCGGCACTAGGGAGGGGGCCTGGGAGCAAGCAAGCTGAGGGCAGGCTCCACTTTGTTTCATTTCAATGTTCATGTATTTTGTGGGTCCTGGGGCTTGAACTCGGGGCCTGAGCACTGTCCCTGAGCCTCTCTGTGCTCAAGGCTAGCTCTCTACCACTTGAGCCGCGGCGCCACTTCCAGCTTTTTCTGTGTAGTTTATTGGAGAGAAGAGTCTCGTGGGCTTTCTTGCTGGGGCTGGCTTTGAACTGAAATCTTCAAATCTCAGCCTCCTGAATAGCTGCAACTACAGGCACGAGCCGCCAGCTCCCGGCTAGAATGAGCCTTTACTTAGCGATGGAGTCTTCACAGAGCTGTCGAGATCAGCAAGGGGTTATTAAGGTGACCATAGGACCACAGAGTAGGCATGTGACAAGAGTCCTAGGAATAGGAAGCCTGGGTCCCGCGGGGCCTTTGGAAGCCAAGGAACACCCAGGGCGGCCAGTCAGCCACTTTTGGTTTTTTGTCAGTGGGAGATCAGGACTCGAACTCGGTATCGGATGCTTTCGCTCACTGGCTAGCACTCTACCAGCTGAGCCATTCCTCCAACCCCGCCAGTCACCCGTGAAGCCAGCCCAGAGGGACTGGCCGGGAGCGCCCCCCGCCCCCCACTGCCCCCCTTGAACTTCAGGCCTGGGAAGTAGGAGAGAATGAATTTCTGTTGGTTGAACGGCGCAGCTCCGGGTTCTTTGTTTCAGTAGTGTGAGTGAGCTCCGCCATGATCTGAACAAAATCAGGACTGAGCTGCTGGATCAGAGAGGATGGTGGGGGGGCGGGGCGTGTGGGTGACCTGGGTGTTTCGGGGCGTTTCCGGGCACTCCCCAGCTTGTCTGGAGAGCGGCGCTGGTGTTGGAGCAGGGCTCAGCCATCTGTGCCGCTGACGAAGCCGTGGGCCCCGCCTCCTGAGAGGCGGAGCGGGGACCCTGTGCAGCCAGGAGTTCGACACCAGCCTGGTGAGGCTGCCTCTCAAAAGCCAAAAGCGCAAGCGTTGGTCAGGTAGCGTACACCTGTAATCCTAGCTACTTGGGAGGCAGAGGTGGGTGGATTGTGGTTGGAGGCCAGCCGGATGCAGCCACGAGACTCTGTCTCAGTGTCCGGGCTCGGCGACGTGCGCCTGTCAACCCAGCCACCAAGGGAAGCACAAAAAAGAGGAGCACGGCTCGGGCAGAAAGTGAGGAGCTGCGTGGAAAGTAACCCACGCACAAAGGGACCGGCAGAGGGGCTCAGTCCCCCGAGGACAGGCAGAAATCTTTACTTAGTGCCCTCTGGCATGGGAGGGGGGGTCTTTGGGGTATCACTGGAACCCCTAGGTCCCCCGATAAGCTCTCGGTGGCCACCCACGCCCAGCCCTAGACCGTCCCTTCCAGGGCCTGTCTCACCGACAAAACTCAAAACAACACACCAAACTCCCGCATCATCCCAGATCAAAGGTCTCCTTCTCCGCTGCTCCTCCCCTCCACGCCCTCGAATCCGTCTCGGGTGTGGGAAGCCGGAAGCCCCAGGTAAAGGCCAAGCCCGAGCCCAACTGCCAGACGCTGGTTAGGAGGAGAGCAGAAAACAGGTTTTCTCACGACAGTCGTGGAGCTGGGCCGCGGGGCCGCGACGCTGTCCCTGAGCTCCTGTGCTCAAAGCCAGGGCTCTGCCGGTGTGAACCACAGCCCTGCTTCTGGCCTTTCTGGTAGTTCCGCGGAGCGAAGAGTTTGACAGCTCAGGCTGGCTTTGGAACACCCTCAGATCTCAGCTCCCTGGTAGCTGGGATTGCACGTGTGAGCCACTGGTCCCCAGCCCCCGAGCTTGGCGCTCATCATTTGAGCCACAGCTCCACTCCTGGGTTTGTGGTGGCTAACTGGAGCCCATTTATGGCCTTTCATTCCTGGGCTGGCTTCGAACCTTGACCCTCAGAGGCCTCTTGAGTAGCTAGGATTACCGGCACCTGATTAGTCCCTGCTTGCTTTTTTTTGTTTTCTTCCTCCCTCCCTGCCTTCCTTCCTCCCTTCCTTCCTCCCTTTCTTTTCTTTTTTTTTGGTCTAAGACCTAGACTTGACCTCAGTACCTGACACTCACTGGCCATCACTCTACCCTCTATTCCATGCCTCCTGCCCCTAGTGCTTGCTTCTTGAGTAGTCCTTGGACTAAGATCTTCCTAGCTCTACCTCCTGAGTAGCTAGCATTACAGGTGTGCTCTTTCGCATCCAGCCCAATAACCTGAATTGAAAAAAATTCCATTTCGAAGATATTACTTAAGTTAAACATTTCACATATAAACTAAAAACATGCCCGTTCGTTTGTATGTGTCAGATAATAATATTACCTTTACCTTATACATCAAGCACTGGCTGTTTATGTTTTCAATACCTTCAACTCCAGATGTAATGACAGAATTGAAATTGATTTTAAGGGCTTGGGAATGTTACTTAGTCTATGCCTAGCATGCATGAAGCCCGGGATTCAATTCCTCAGAACCACATAAACAGAAAAAGCCAGAGGCTCAAGTGGTACAGTGTTAGCTTTGTGCACAGAGAGGCTCAAGGACAGAACCCAGGCCCTGAGTTCAAGCCCCAGGACTAGCAAAAAAAAGAAGTTGACTTTACAAACCCTAAATAATAATAATTATTATTATTGTCATGTGGCTTGAACTCTGGGCCTGGACACTGTCCCTGAGCTCTTCAGCTCAAGTCTAGCACTCGACCACTTGAGCCACAGCACCACTTCCCATTTTCTGGTGGTTAATTGGAGATAAGAGTCTCACAGATTTTCCTGCCCAGGCTGGTTTTGAACCTCGATCCTCAGATTTCAGCCTCCTAAGTAGCTACGATTACAGGCATGAGCCACCAGTGCCCGGCTGAACATTACTATTTATTACAACTATCACGACAGCTCTCAATCACGGATTGCTTGTCCTTGGGCTGGGCTCAAAGGTGGAATGGCGGACAGTTAGAGACCATTGCTATGAAGCCCTGAAAAGGCCCTGGAAAGGTTTGAAGCGATAAGAACTTTCCTCTCACTGGGCACTGTGCTTGTACCTTGTCATCCTGGCTGTTGTTGGTTGGAGGCTGAGAACTGAGGATACTGGTTTGAAGACAGCCTGGGCAGAAAAGTCCACGAGGTTCTCCAGTGGTTCCCGTGGTAGAGTGCCAGCCTGGATTGAAGAAGCCAAGTAAGAGCATGAGGACCTGAGTTCAAGGCCCAGTATCAGCTCAAGGAAAGAAGGAAGGAAGGGAGGGAGGGAAGGAGGGAGGAAGGGAGGGAAGAAAGGAAGGAAGACAGAAGGAGAAAGAAAGAGAAAGCAAGCAAGAGGAAGGAAGACGACTCAGGATGAACGTCCACAGCCAAGTCTGTGAATCAGAAGCCAGCGGGGTACTGGCTCCTAGGAATTAATTTCTCTGCGGAAGAACTTCATGACAGGGTAAGTCATGAAAATGTGCATCCTATTAAAACTTCACTCTAACCACAGCAGTTGTGTAGAACAAAAGGGTTTTTCAGAGAGAAGTGTTTTATCAGCGACATGGTTTAGAATTGACGGGCACGGTGTTAATAACCAGCAGAGCAGCCTGCAGTCTGGCTTATTATCATTTCTTAAACCATCTGCAGACAAAGCCAGTCCTCACCGCCTGCAGCTGGGGCGGCAGCACCCGCGTTCCGCCCTTCCTGAGCGGGGCCCGGTGCCTGGTCAGGGAGGCACAGACCGGGGCCCCCGGCGAAGCCCGCTGCGGGGCTTGGGTCCGTCTTGTCACTCCTCTGGGCAGGGCTGTTGGACACAGGTTGTTGCAGGGCTGTGGAGTGATGAACGGAAGTGTGAGGGTTCAATTCCTCAGCACCACATAAATAGGAAAAGCTGGAAGTGGCGCTGGGGCTCAAGTGGCAGAGTGCTAGCCTTGAGCAAAAAGAAGCCAGGGACAGTGCTCAGGCCCTGAGTCCAAGCCCCAGGACTGGCAAAAAAAAAAAATTAGGAATGCCTGTGGGAGCTCCTGGTTCACACTTGTAATCCCAGCCACTCAGGAAGGAGGTGGAGATCTGAGGATCCCAGTTTGACATTAGCCTGGACAGACAAGTCCAGGACAGACAAAAGACCCTTACCTACAATTGACCAGCAAAGAGCCAGGAGTGCGGGAGTGACTCCCGTGGTCAAGTGCCAACGTTGAGCAAAATAGCCAAGAACAGCCAGAGGCTCCGAGTTCATGCCCTAATATAGACACACAGATCAAACCCTCAACCATGATAATAACGTGATCTCACAGCCATTGGAAGACATATTGCTTGGGGTTTACAATTAGACTTGCAATTGTTTTAGTGCTATGAAGAAATGTGGTATATTGTAAAATGAAAAAAATATTCATCTATAAAATTCTTTATCTAGTGTAACTTTTTTTCTTTCCTTGTAATAAAATATACCTACATAAAATTTACCATTTTTAATCCATTTTTAAGCGTGCAACTCGGGGCAGTGAGCACTTTACAATGTACTGTTGCTATCCTTAATGGTTCTAGAACTTTCTGCCCTCCCCCCAAAGTGAGACTTTCCACACACATATATGCTGCTGTTCTGCATATTCTCTGTGTGTGTGTGTGTGTGTGTGTGTGTGTGTGTGTGTGTGTGTGTTTGCTGGTCCCGGGACTTGAACTCAGAGCCTGGGTGCTGTGTCTAAGTGTTCGTGTGCAAGGCTCTATCACTTGAGCCACATCCCCACTTGCAGCGTTTTGGTAGTTCATTCGAGGTTAGAATCTCGTGGACCTTTCCTGCCTGGGCTGGCTTTGAACCACGCTCTTTAGACCCGGGCCTTCCTGAGTAGCGGGGATCCCAGACATGACTTCCGGAGCCTGTCAGGAACTGCGTTTTGAAGGCAGGCTGAGCCCTGGGGACCGTGGCCCCCTTCCCGCCCGCCCCTTGCACCCCCGTGCCCACGGGGCGGGACTTGGGACCCACCTCGCAGCCTGTCAACTCAGCGCTTCCGGAGCAAGTGGGAACATCTCCCCGCGGTGTCCTCCTCGTCTCCCAGCTCCCTTGGGAAGAAAGCGCCCCTGTAACTCGGGGGAGGCGGCATCCATCGCCACCCCATGACATAATTTCACAGCTGCAACCACTGTTTCATGCCGCTGGACAAAGGCGATTCTTCCTCCTCATAAAACCAAACCTCTTATTATCCTCCATCGCCTCCCCTCGACCCGGCGGGCTGCGCGAGGCTCACGCTGACCTGCGCGAGGCGAGGCCCGGAGGGGGTGCGTGTGACACTGTCACACCTCGGCGGTGTCACCCGGGGACAGCTCCCCGTGCTGTCACCCAGCCAGCTCGGCGGCCCCCTGACCCGCGGGGGGAGGGGGGTGGGGGAGGCTCTTCCTGTGTGCTGGTGCGGAGGCTTGAACTCAGGGCCCGGCCACGGTGGCTGAGCCTTCTCGCCCAGGAGGGTGCTCTGGCGCTTGAGCCACAGCTCCGTTTCTGGCCGTTTGGTGACTGATGGGAGTCTCCTGGACTTCCGTGCCCAGGCTGGCTTCAATCCTCAGAGCTCCGCCTCCCGAGTAGCCGGGATTACAGGCGGGAGCCATGGCTCCCGGCCCTGAAGATGACTCCTGCGTGTCCCCCAGTGAGCCCCTGTCTGGTGGGTACCGGCAGCGGGGCGTGCTGGGAGTCAGGAGGTCTGGGGCCTCGACTCTGCCCTCCCCCCCATACTGCTCATGCACTTGAAGCCAAGTTTCTTTCCCCCTTCAAAACCCCAGCGTGTCCACCCCTAAAATAAGAAGTTGGGCCAAGTAGCCAGGTGAGCTCGAGGGTCTTCACACGTTTGAATCTCTCCAGACCTAAGAATAAAGCCAAGAGAGGGAAAGGATTTAAGTAGGGGAGGGAGGAGCCAGGGCGGCAGGCATTCTCCAGCTTGCAGGCCGCTCTGTGCTTCGGGCCCTGGCAAAGGCCAGCTTTGTGAACGTCTCTCAGTGCATGGGTGCAGGTGGCTCATGGCTAGCCGCCCTGGCCAGAGCCTTGCTTCTCCGGAGAGGGCTTTGGTTTGGAGTTGGAATCCCAGCTTCTCAAGCGAGCAGTTGGGTGGCCTTAGATAAATCCCAGCTCTATGCCTTTGTTCAGGAGTAAAATGCCAGTAATGCCTTCCCTCCCTCTCTCCCTCCCTCTTTCCCTCCCTCCAGACCTGGGGCTGGAATTCTAGGCCTGGGCACTGTCCCCGAGCTTCTTTTGCTCAAGGCTAGTGTTCTACCACTTCAGCCACACAGTGCTACTTCTGGCTTTTCCTGAGTCTCCTTGTGCAGGGTGCTCGTGGCTCTGGCCTGTAATCCTAGCTGCTCAGGAGACTCAGATCTGGGGGTGGTGGTTGGAAGCCAGCCCCGTCAGGAAAAAGTTCTTGAGAGGTTTTTTTTTTTTTTTTTTTTTGGCAGTCCTGGGCCTTGGACTCAGGGCCTGAGCACTGTCCCTGGCTTCTTCCCGCTCAAGGCTAGCACTCTGCCACTTGAGCCACAGTGCCACTTCTGGCCTTTTCTATATGAGGAATCGAACCCAGGGCTTCGTGTATAGGAGGCGAGCACTTTACCACTAGGCCACATTCCCAGACCCCAGGGTCTGAGCGATTCCATTTGTGTGCACTAACTCAATCGCTGTGAAGGCCCTATTTACTGGTGAAGAAACTGAGGCAGGGAGAGGTTAGGGCTTGCCCAAGATTAACCCCACTGGAGTCTACCGCCAGGATTCAAATCCAGGCTTGTCTGGCTTTAACGGTGATGTCGGAGGGGAGAAAGAGAAGGCGCCGGGCTGGGTCAGTGGCCCGGGCTGCAGGGAGTGGATCTTGCTTTGGCATGGGCAGGCGTCAGAGGCAGACAAGGAAAGCCTTCTGCTGGGTTTCTGGAGGGCCAAGCCCCCTTCCTGAGGCTTGCACCCCCCACCCCGGCCTCCTCAGAGGAGGCCTGAGGGTCCCACACACCCAACAACAGAAGCCACCGGCTCGGCTCAGGTCACTGTGCCAATAGAAGTGAGTGCTGGCGGCTCACGCCTGTCATCCTATCCACTCGGGACACTGAGCTCTGAGGCTCGTGGTTGGAAGCCAGGCAAGGCAGACGAATCCTAGAGACTCTCATTTCCAATTAACCAACGAGGAGTCCAAAGTGTGGCTTAAGTGGTAGAGTGCCAGCCTTGAACCTTAGCAGGAGGCCCTGAGTTCAAATCCCAGTCCTGGCACAAAAAGAAAATGAAAGCTCTGTTCTGTCCTTCTAGTGTCCTTTGGAAATGCCACCCCTTGCCAGTCTTGGGCTTGAACTCAGGGCCTGGACACTCACTGTCCCTGAGCTTCTTTTGCTCAAGGCTCGCACTCTACCACTTGAGCCCCAGCGCCACTTCTGGACTTTTCTGTGTATATGGTACTGAGGAGTCGAACCCAGGGCTTCATGCATGCTAGACAAGCACTCTACTACTAGGCCACATTCCCAGCCCAGTATTTTTCCTTTTTGCTCAAGGCTAGCACTCTGCCACTTGAGCCACAGCGCCATATCTGGCCGTTTTCTATGTATGTGGTGCTGAGGAATCGAAGCCGGGGCTTCATGTATACGAGGCAAGCACTCTTGCCACTAGGCCATATTCCCAGCCCCAGCCCAGTATTTTTCTGGCAACATGATTTTGGGCCAGCTGCTAGCTGGCTGGGTGTCAGTAACCCTTCTACTGAAGTCAGAATCTGGTCTTCATCCTGGTTCTATTAGGGACCTTAGCCATGCCGCTTAGCTTTCTTTTCTTTTTCTTGTGTTGGTACTGAGTCTTGAACTCATTGCCCTGGGCACTATCCCTTAGTTTTTTTCACTCAGAGTTGGTGCTCTACCATTTGAGCCATAGCTCTACCTCCAACTTTTTGCTGGTTAATTGAAGATAAGAGTCTCATGGACTTCCCTGCCTGGGATGGCTTTGAACTGAGATCCTCAGACCTCTACTTCCTGAGTAGTTAGTATTACAGCTGTCAGCCACCAGGGTCCAGCTTCACTTGGCTTTCTGAGACACGCTTACCTCCGTTTACCTCATCTGTCAAATGGGGCCAACCACAGTCACTCATAGAGTTGCTATATGGACCTTTTTTTGGGTGATTGTAAAGCTTGAGCTCAGGGCCTGGGCGCTGTCCCCGAGCTCTTCAGCTCAAGGCTAGTGCTCTACCACTTTGAGCTGCCGCGCCACTTCTGGTTTTCTGGGGGGTTCATTGAGATAAGTAGTCTCACAGGGACTTTCCTGCCCAAGCTGGCTTTGAACTGCGATCCTCAGATCTCAGCCTCCTGAGTAGCTAGGATTACGGACATGACCCACAGGTGCCCGGCTATGTATATGAACCTATTTTGAGTCACAGGCCTCAAGTGCTGTGATTGGTGCACAGAACACTCCTGGTACAGTCCGGATGAAGCGAAAAGGAGTTTTCTGGGGAGGGGGCTCTGTAGAAGAGCATTCAGGTCTCAGAAATGGGTTTGCAGGCTTTGCTCAGCCTGCCTGAAGTTAGCATGAGTCAGCCCAAATCACTTCCCATAACGCCTGTAAGCCATTAAACATGGATTTAACCCAGGCACTGCAATTGATCGGGGGCCTCCATCAAGCCTGACCCGAGACCGGAGGAGACCGGCAGGGCAGCCCCAGGGGCTGCGCAGGGCCCAAGACTGGTGTTTTGTGGTCTTGTTCAGACTTAGCTTACAACTGCTTGGGGCCTTTGGCAAATTCCTTGACTTCTCCATGTCTCCCTTATCTGTGAAACTGGGGTACGGCTTACCTCCCTCATGGGGCTTGTTGCAAGAATTAATTAAAGTTTATGAAGTGCTTTGAGATTCTCGGATAAAAGGCCCTGCAAGAGTACAAAGTATTATTATCATACTCTAGGAGGCTATAAAAGATAATTTTGCAGGAAAAGGCAAAAGTTTTAATTTCTATACAAGCAGAAACAAAGGCAGATATAGTCATAGAAAGTTTTTTTTTAAAAAAAAGTCGTGAAGGATAATTTATGTAATTTTAAAAAATTATACCACGGTTTCTCTCTGCCAATAATCAATGCAGCAGGATAATTACCATTTTTAACTGTATGCCAACAAATAATAATAAATGCGTCTATGGGTCAGGCATCGGGATAGAGCTTTCTGGAAGCACTTCTTAGACTCACACAATGACCTGTGACGGGTTATGGGCCTCGCTGGCCAACTTCACTGAGAAGAGAGGAGGTCAGTTCTCCAATTTAGGAGTCCGTGTGTGTGTGTGTGTGTGTGTGTGTGTGTGTGTGTGTGTGTGTGTGTGTATGGGGATTTGAACTCAGGGCTTGGGCGTTGTCCCTTAGGTTTTTGTGTGCGGAAGGTTAGTATTCTACCAGCTGAGCCATAGCTCCACTCTCAGCACTTTGTGTGCTGGTTAGTTGGAGATGAGGGTCTCATGGACTTTCTTGCACAGGCTGGCACCGTGATGCTCAGATCTCAGCTTCCTGAGTAGTTCGGGTAACAGGTCTGAGCCCCTGGCACCCAGCTCCGTGCATTTCCGAGGCGGGCTTAGTGACAATCTAATTCCCTCAGGCAGGGCGTCTGTGAGAGGATTTCAGACGGAGCCCCAGGGCTGGCCTAGTTCTGGACTGGTTTGTTAGAGGAGGAAATGTCTGTCCTCCGAGGTCTAGTTCAAGTTCAAACATCTGTCTCCTCCCAAAGCCACCTACTCAGCATCTTGCAGCTTCTTGATTCCTAAGAAAAAACGAAGCAGGGTCTCCGCAGGCCAGAGAGTCAATTACTCTCTTTTAGAAACAATTAATAGATGATAAATAGATGGATGGATAGATTGATAGGTAGATAGCGCATTAAAGATGAGAAGCCCCGTGTACAGGAAAGCCGGGTGCTGTCGGCCTCTTTCATCTCCAGGGGAAGCTTTCAGAAGTGCTTAATTAAGTCCCGGGCTGGGAGTCCTGGAAGGGGAACAGACAAAACAAACCCATGGCTTCGGAAGGCTCTGATGGGGCCACGGAGGCTGAGGGAGACAGCATGACCTTGGCCTTGAAGGTGAGTCTCAGCCCCTCCTCTTGTCCACTGTGATAGTTAGGGTGGACACGCGGAGTCCTGAGGTCAGTACCTGTGAAGGAGCTGACTCTGGAGAAACAGCAAGTCTCTGTCCACTTTCTAGCTCCTATCTATCTATCTATCTATCTATCTATCTGGTGCCTATACTGGGGCTTGGAACTCTGGCTTTGCACTCTCCTTTGGCTCTAACCCTTGAGCCACACCTTCACTTCTAGCTTTAATTGGAGATAAGGACCTTTTAATGGCCTGGGGGCTGGTAGTAGGAAAGTCTGATTCTTTTTTTTGGCCTGGCCTGGGGCTTGAACTCTGGGCTTAGGCGCTGTCTCCGAGCTACTTTTTGCTCAAGGCTAGCACTCTACCACTTGAGTTACAGCGCCACTTCTGCCTGATTAATTGGAGATAGGAGTCTCTTGAACTTTCCTGGCCTGGCTGGCTTTGAACCTCAGTCCTTAGATTTCAGTCTTCTGAGTAGCTAGGATTACAGGACTGTAACGTACATTTCTTGGGGGGGCTGAGGGGAGGCTGGGCACTGCTGTCCCTTCGCTTTCTTGACCAAGGTTAGTGCTCTACCACTTGAGTCATAGCTCTACTTCCACTAGTGCGTGGCCCGCCTCGCGAGACTCTTATCTCCAGTTGACTACACGCAGTGGTGCTGTGGCTCAGGTGGTAGAGTTCTAGCCCTGAGCAAAAGAAGCTCAGGGATTCAGGGACAGTACCCAGGCCTGAGGGGTGGCACCAAAAAAAAAAAAAAAGAGCCTCATGGACTGTCTACCAGGACTTCCTCGGCTCGGCCTTCTGAGTAGCTCCGGTTACTGGTATGAGCCACTCGTGCCTACTCGGGTTGGTTTTTGTATATTTGATAATGAAGAACTAGGAGGACGTACAGTGACATTTCTCCATGAAGGAGACTTCGGTTCACATTGGAGCCTCGCCATTCCTTCGGTGCTATTCCAGCAGTGTTTTCATTTCTCTAGGCATCCACTTAGGTGGGAATCAGGGGCGGGCCCCCACCATAATCCTAGCCTCTCAGGAGGCTGACATCTGAGGATCCTAGCTGACAGCTAGCCTGGGCAGGAAAGTCTGTTTGGCTGGCATCTCCAATTAACTAGCAAAAAGCAGGATGTGGGGTGTGTGGCTCAAATAGTAGAGCACCAGCCTCGAGCAAGAAGGCCAAGCAAGCGTGTGAGGCCTTGCATTCAAACCAGTGTCATGAAAAAAAGAAAGAAGACAAGACGGAAGGAAAGGAGGGAGGGAAGGAGGAAGGAAGAGCGAGAACTTCCTGGGTCAAGGCTGTCAGTCGCGGCAGCCCCGGGTCCCGACCCTCTTCAGGACCTCCTGCCCTGGGAGGAGCATCTTGTTTCCTCCATTCCCAGGGCATCTATGAGTCGACGCCTTGGGCTCTTAGTCTTATCTTCAGCTTTCAGGAAGTAACATCTCACTAATAAATCCTCTTTACATGGAAAAAGAGAGACGAGATCGAACACATGGGTGAAATTGCTCACGAAGCACCCTGGGCAGCCCTCTGGCTGACATTTGAGCTGAAAGAGGAGCAATTTTGGTTTATGCTTGTAGCCCAGGCTGGCCTTGAACTTGTGATTCTCTGGCTTCTGCCTCTCGAATGCTAGGATTATGGGCATGTACCACTGAAGTGCCAGACTTTGAAGTCAGGCCCCACTTTACCACGTGAACTTGAGATAAGCAGGCCCTGTGAGCAGACCCAGGACAAGCCCACTAGGGCCCAGTCGGTCTAGAACTCTAACCGCTGGGAATGCTTAACTCTGACCACCCCTGGGGTGCCTCGAACCCTGAGCCAATCAGATTTGTACCTGTGTCCTAATCTTGCTTGCTTGAACACCTGATGGCTGTAACTTTGTTCTTTGCCTTTATAAGCCCTGTGTAATCGCAGCTCGGGGCTTCCTCCTAACCTCCGCTGTGTCGGTGGGTAGGACGAGGCCCGAGTTGCAGCTCGCCTGAATAAAGCCTTGCCTTGCTTTTGCATTTCGGAATGTCTGAGTCTCGGTGGTCTTCTTGGTGGTGGTCTTGCGACTTGGCACAACATTTGGGGTTTCGTCCGGGATGGCCCCAGAGACCCCCGAGACCCCAGACTCCGAAGGTAAGAAAATAGTGCTGTCCATTCTATGTGTCTGTGTCTGTGTGATTTGTAGTTTTGTTTTCTGTTTTGGCCAGCAGCCTGAATCTGAACCTGTAGGTAGTGAAGAACCAGCCAGAGTGGACACGCTCGTATGGGTAGAACTGGAGGACTTGGGGGGGGGGACACCTCAAGCCCTCCACGGGGGGCTCAGGCTTCCCACTACCACCCTGAACCTGAAGGACTGGACTGGGAGGCCCTTCTAACGGGCGCCCGTCCAGTCCACTCTATATTCGGGGTTGTCTGGTCCGCTCCTACACAGGAACGGGAGAGAGAGAGCCTCAAGACTGTGTGGTCTGCCCCCTCACAGGGGCAGGAGAGACACAGTTGAGCCTGTAAGCCGTGGCTCCCTAAGTCTGTCTGTAAGTGTTGTCTGGTCTTTGTGCCTGTGATTATTTTTGTGTGTTTCTTGCGCTGTGCCTAACAAACGGATGATGGGGAACGTTCCTTCCACTCCCCTGGACTTGACTTTAGCTCACTGGAAAGATGTACAGGTGACAGCCCACAATCAGTCAATCAGTGAGAGTGTCCGCAAAAAGAACTCTAGGGGGACCCCCACCCAGCCTTCTTAAGCAGAAAATTGTTTGGTGCGCTAAAATGTTTTACTAAGACTAAAAATGTTTTACTAAAATTATCAAGCCCTGGAAAATGAGGCTGGAGAATGCTAAAATCATTTGTTAAAGGTTTTTGTCTTAAAATGTACGGCCGATGCTTATTCAGCGCGCTTTAAGATCTTTTGACAATGTATGTATGTGTGCATGTGTGAGTGTGAACATGTTCAAGACTGCAGTATGATGCAAAACTAAGTTTAAGTTTAAATTCAAATGGTCATCAAGTTTGGGCATTACCAAATGCTTTAAAGGTATTATTGCATTGTTTTAAAGAGGAACTAGAGTTAAAAAAGGATTTCTCAGGGTTCTTTAATTAAAATAAAAAAAAACAGAGCTAAGTGTCAGAAATTTGGATTTAAAAAGATATATATATATATACTAAACTAATGGGGATAGAATTAAACTCTCATTAACTCTATGTATGTAGGAAGAAATGGCAAAATGGGCCAATGTTTCTCACTAATATATTGGAAAGCTGAATGGATAAGTATTTCTAATTGTAATTCTTGCATTAAGGAAAAATTCAAAGGTCTTCATGCCATGCAGTAACTGGGACTGAAGAAAAAAAAAAGAGGCTCTTTTGAAACAAGCAGCCCGTAGGCAAAGGGCAGCACCTGGTTTCAGAATGCCTGTGAGCTTCAGTTTTTCCGATGCAGATAAAAGCTAAAGTGTTGTGTTAGTGTTAAAAAGGCTTTGGAAATCAAGAATACATTTCTAGATAAGAAATCTGGAAGTAAAATTGTCCTAAATAATTATTGCAAAGTGAGAGGGAGAATTATGGCTACCAAAATGTTTAATTGCCATTCCCGCTTCTTTGTAGGTTTTTTGTAACAGTTTCCAGCAGGCCCACAGAGAAGCACAGGTGATTCCTACATGTTTGTCAAGATCTAATACTGACCCTTAATAAGTTCCAGGTAAGAAAGCATGCTTAAAAACTACTTCTGTGTGGACCACCTTGTTGCTTCTAATTGGAGTAAAGTGGCCCCTTATAAGACTCATTGATCTGAATCTGCGGTTCGAAGCCAGCCCGGGCAAAGAAAGGTCCCTGTGAGAGACTTCTCTAATCAGCCAGCAGAGTGCTGGGAACAGAGTTGTGTGGAGCTCAAAGTGGTAGGGTGCTTGTCTTGAGCTGGAAGCTGAGGGACAGCGCTCAGGCCCTGAGTCCAAGTCCAGTGGAAAGTCACTCCTCCTGGGACAAAAGTGATGGAGCATCCAGAGGCAGTAAGCCACTGCTTGGATGGCAGAGATGGTGTCAGATCCTAGAGTCACTCCTGTTTGGCCTTTCAAAAGTTAATCAAAGCCAGGAAGTCCTAGAAGAATAGTTCGTAAGCATGCCTTTCCAATGCCCATGTCTGTCTACTGGGCAGGAACTTGCCAGTCATCTGTGATAGTGGGTAGTAAGGGTAAGTTTGTCAAATGAGAGGATAGATTAAAATCTCAACACCCCCCCCCCCCCGCATCTACTCAAAGCTCTGACTGGCAGTGAGAATGTTAAGCTGATACATCTGTTCAGGAAACAAAGCTCGTAGACATGAGATTGTGTCCTTATTGAGATCTGTTAAAGGCCTGCAAAGGTCATCAGAGATCAGTTCCCCAGCCAGTCAGGAAAAAGCTTTTACAAACTAGAATGTTAGAAGGCTACGCTGAGGTAGCCCAAAAAGAAGTCTGTATAGTTGAAAGTTAAAATGTTGAATGTAATTTCCAGTTTGGAGTAAAGCTCCTAATGGACATCTGATCCTGCAGCCCCTTGGTAAAGTAGACTAAGGTTATAGGTTCCTGACTAGGTAAGGTCAACGCCCCTGAGTCGGCCTGAAGAAGTTACAGAAGATGGATGATCTTCACCCATCAGCCTCCCCTTTTAGGACCAAGGGACCAGGGTTGTTTTTGGAAAGATGAAGCAGGATAAACTAGAGGCATGGAAAACAGAGGTAACAGTATAGACTGCACCTGTGAGAAATGGTTACAGGCCAAGCCGCCTATGTTGGCTTAAAAAAAAAAAAATCCTAGCCTTATTGGAAATATCTGATTTAAACTTATTGCCCTGGCAAAATGACCCAAGGGCCATTGATTGCCTGAAGCTGTCTTGAATTTCAGTAATGTGCCAGCCTGCAAAAGCTAGTGTGCTTAAGAAGGAATCAGGAAAATACTAGGAAATTTGACTAAAGTTAGGCTTTAGGTTAACTTAGGTTAAGCTTCTCTAACCAGTCTATGGAGAAAGTTGCAGGTAACCCATCAGAAGGTGTGACATTCTATTGGAACCACTGGGAGCCACTGCTGCCTGACACCACGGCCCCTGCCCATTGCATTTGAGTGAGGATCAAGGAGAGAGTCAACAGTCATCTGGAAGAATCTACATCTTCAGATGAGACTCTTATCACACGCAGCTGATTTCTGCTGGAAAGTGTTTTGGATCTGCTAAAACTTATTGTAAGAAATTTTCAAGCAGACTGGCCTGCTGCTAAATTCAAAGCATGTACGACAGGCTGGAGAGTCACTTCCAGGCAATGCCTGGGGTGGAGGTATGTCCAAGAGTATTAAAATGTGTCCAGATGGATTAGGGTGTGACCTCAGAGAAGAGAGGGAGGTAACTGCCATCAGGTGTGCCGGGTACCAAGGTAACTGGACAGAGATTTAAACTAGCTGGGGGCATCTTCATGGAGCCCTCCTGGGGGTGGATCTTACAGATGCCACTGGCCAACCTTAGGCACTTGGAGGAACTGGAAACTGGAGAAATCTACTTTAGAATAGTTGGCTCATGATACAGAATGTGGATATAGAATGTGGATATAGAATGTGGATATAGAATATAGAATAGTTGGCTTATGATAGTTGACTCTGGTCTGGCTTCTTAGGAGCAGCCTGTGCATGGAGTCACAGTAAATTGCCTTGATGTAGTTGAGATAAACCGGAAAATGTAGACAGTTTAAAACTCTAGCAGCAAAGAAGCCCCAGGAAATGTAGAGGAAGGTTAGTATAGAAAGCCTTGGAGAAAGGGATAGAGAAAGGGTTTCCTCTGGATAAGAAAGGGATTTAACAAGTAAATTGTCATAGAATGTTCCAGTAAGTCACTGATGGTGTGAGGAAGTAAAAGATGGTGTGAGTGGGGCTATGTTAAATTTTATAAGACACAGATTATAAAACTATATAAGGAAAGACTTTAGAGAGAAAACAAAAATGTTTCCTTTAGATTAAAAGGTTTTGGCATGCTACAAGTGAGAAAGACAATCCCTAAAGTGAGTATGTAACAAATGGTAAAGTTGGTATGTAATCAAATTGGCTATAATATAAATAGGGTCAGAATTGGGGCTTCGGTGTAAAACTATGTTTTTATCTGTTGCATTTGCTGTGAGTTTTTATGGTATTGCGGGCACAATACCGATTCTCTGTCAGAATCAGACTAAGCAAGGAGAACCACGATTGGTTCTCGAGTTACCTATCAGAAGGGGGGAAATGAAGTGCCAGACTTTGAAGTCAGGCCCCACTTTACCACACGAACCCCACTTTACCACGTGAACCTGAAAATAAGCAGGCCCCGTGAGCAAACCCAGGACAAGCTTATTAGGGCCCAGCCGGTCGAGAACTCTAACGACTGGGAATGCTTAACTCTGACCGCCCCCAGAGTGCCTCGAGCCCTGAGCCAATCAGATTTGCACCCGTAATCTTGCTTGCTTGAATACCTGATTGCTGTAACTGTCTTTTGGCCTTTATAAGCCCTGTGTAATCGCAGCTCGGGGCTTCCTCCTAACCTCCGCTGTGTCGGTGGGTAGGACGAGGCCCGAGTTGCAGCTCGCTTGAATAAAGCCTTGCCTTGCTTTTGCATTTCGGAATGTCTGAGTCTCGGTGGTCTTCTTGGTGGTGGTTTCGCGACTTGGCACAATACCACCACACTGGGAGAAAATAAGTTTTGGTATATTTAAGGTCTACCCCCATGAAGATGCCCGCAGACTGTGTAAGTCTGCGCCCAGTACCTGAGTTACCCAGTTACCTGGGTAACTGGAGGCAGTTACCTCCTTGTCTGAGGTCACATCTGATCTACCTGGCCGTGCCACCGTCTTTCCCTATATAATCTGGCTCAACACGAGTCCCTTTTCTCTCCTTTTCTCTCTTACTCTCTCTTGCTCTTTTCTCTTTTTCTCTTCTTCCTTCCCCTCTGTCTCCCCGCGCCTCCATCTTGTATGGGGTGGCAGTTTGCTCTCCCCCCAATAAACTCTTCTCTGCCTGTACCATGTGGCGGGTTTCCTTTCCGGCGAACTTTACAGTATAGAAATCACTGGATTTAGGAGCTCACTTGGCTGGCTGGCTTACTTGAGCCACACCTCCAGTCCTGCATTTTTTTTTTTGTCCATTGTGGGGCTTTTCTGCCCAGGCTGGCTTTGAACTGCCATCCTCAGATCTGTCTCCTGGGTAGCTAGGATGACAGGCGTGAGCCACCAGCTCCTGGCAGCAATGATGATTTTTTTTTTTTTATTTGCCAGTCCTGGGGCTTGAACTCAGGGCCTGGGTGGTGTCCCTGAGCTTCTCTTTGTTCAAGGCTAGTGCTTTACCATTTCCTTTAGGGTTATTTTGGAGGCAGAGTTCTCAGGGACCTTTGCGCCTGGGCTGGCCTAGAACCGCGACTCTCGGGATCTTGGCCTCTTGAGTAGCTGGGATCACGAGCCTGAGCCGCTGCCGTGCGGCTAGCATCTGGGGGCTCCGGGAGCCCGGGTTTCTCATCTGCAGAAGCGGGGCTGGTTCTCATCCAGCGCCATGGTCAGATTAGGGGGCGGGGGCGGGGCTCCCGCTCCTCAGTCAACTTGGGGCCCCTCCCGGGAGGGGCCTTGTCACCTGTCGTCTGAGCTACTCAGCGCCTTCTCTGGACTGAGCCGGCTTGCCAGCTGCCAGCCCTGAGCTGAGCGGGGCTCTGCACCCCTCATTCTATGCAGGGATGAGGAAGCCCCTTGGAGGTGGAACCCCGCACACGGACTGGTCTCCATCCTCACCCCCTGCCACACAGTGTCCTTCCACTGACTGGGGTCCAGCTTTGTCCTAAACGGACCCCATTCGAAAAATAGACCCTGAGCACCATCCTGTGCCAGGAACCGTGCGGGTCCAGGTCCCCCAGGATGGACGAGCAGGTCTGCAGGTTGAGGCCCCAGGCGCGGGAGAACCAGGAGTGGGGGCTGGTCTAAGGCCCACAGCAAGTGCACACCCTTCATCTCCCCAGCCCCTCCTCCGCCCTGACCCACAGAGCCCCTCCCTGCCCCCCAAGGCCGAGTGTGGACGCCCGGGTCTCCCCACGAGCGCCCGGGAAGGGGCTGCATCGGAATGGAGTGCTTGATCTCAGGCTGCTTCTCCAAGATGGGGACTGTCCAACTTAAGAGTTGCTCTGGCCATTTCTAGCTTCTGTTCCTGGGGCCCGGGATGGCCGGCAGGGCATGGGCGAGACCCCAAGGAGTCGGGCCCTCTGCCAGATGTGGCTTGAGGCAGCCTCGGGGGGCAGCTTCAGCTCCGTGGGCCTGGAGGTACATTCCACCCCGGCACAGGGGCAAGCGGCCCGGCCGGGACCCAGGGCTCTGGGACCTGCGTGCGCCGGGTCCAGCAGACAAGACTCTGTTCCCTGGGCCTCTGTGTTTTTGCCTGGCCCAGCTGCTGGATCTTGGAAATGCGGAACACCTCCATGTTGTGTTAGGGAGACCTTGGAGGCATGAGTAAAAGAAGCACGCCGAGTCTGAGGTTGGCTGCCTGTGATATACAGAAAGCGCACCGAGGGGTAGACTCACACCTGGATCATACAGTCGGCCTGGACGTGAACTGCTTGTTGTTCATGAGGAAACAATGGAGGAGAAAGCAAACTTTAGTGTTGGGAGAATAGCCACAGGGGGCTGGAGGCTCACGCCTGTCATCCAAGCTACTGAGGAGGCTGAGATCTGAGGATCACGGTTCAAAGCCTGCTTAGGCAAGGACGTCTGTGAGACTCTACTGTCCAATTAGCCACCAAAAAGCTGGAAGTGGAGAGCTGTAGCTCAGAACACCAACCTTGAGTGAAGAAACGAACAGATGGCACCTAGGTCCTGGGTTCAAGCCCTAGTACCAACACACACACACACACACACACACACACACACACACACACACACACTCCCCAAGGAGGCTGGCTTTAAAAGGCAGGACCACAGAAGTGGGGGGCCCCAGACAGACATCAGACCTCTCTGTTTTTGTTTTTTTTTGGCCAGTCCTGGGCCTTGGACTCAGGGCCTGAGCACTGTCCCTGGCTTCTTCCCGCTCAAGGCTAGCACTCTGCCACTTGAGCCACAGCGCCACTTCTGGCCGTTTTCTGTATATGTGGTGCTGGGGAATCGAACCTAGGGCCTCGTGTATCCGAGGCAGGCACTCTTGCCACTAGGCTATATCCCCAGCCCCAGACCTCTCTGAACATGCCTGCCTTTTGTGTGCCAGGTTTGGAGATGTGCATTTGAAAAGAACAGCAAACAATCCCTAAAAACATAGAAGAATGTTGAATAAATGTTTATACGTTAAACTGATGACCTAGCCAGGCACGGATGGGGCGGGCTTGTAGTGCTATCTACTCAGGAAGCTGAGACCTGAAGGATCATGGGTCAAAGCCAGTCAGGGCAGACAAGTCTAGGAGACTACATCTCCAGCTAACCAGCAAAAAGCTGGACTGGAGGCATGGCTCAAGTAGCAGAACACCAGCTGCAAAAAAGAAAGCTGAGCCAGAAAAGGATAAGTCCTATTGAGTTAAAAAAAATTGTATTTGCCAACACGGGGGCTGTTGAACACCAAGGGCAAGACAGTGAATGCTTCTTCAGGCTAGAGGACCCCAAAAGAAATCCACTGGGATCCCCTACACCCCTAAGGCTTCAACACTGGTAGTGTTGCTCTTTCATGGTCTAGGGGCTGCAAATGCCAAAAATATGCCCTCCAAGAACCACTGGAGTCACAACTACAGGCATGAAAGTAAATTGTCTCGGCGCAACAGGATCCAGGATATGACAAGGACACCTGCACATCCATGTTTATCGCTGCACTGTTCACAATCGCCAAGATACGGAAACAGCCCAGATGCCCCACTACAGATGAATGGATCTGAACAATGTGGTACCTGTACACAATGGAATTCTACACAGCGATTAGAAATGGTAGAATAATGGCATTCGCAGGGAAATGAACTGAACTAGAACAAATCATGTTGAGCGAGACAAGCCTAGAACATAGAGAACAAAGGCGCATAGTCTCCCTGATATATGGGTGTTAGAAATAAATAACAAAGAGACATGACAAAGAAAGCAGGACCCAAGGTACCAATTCACAGGGAGACCAAAAAAAAGGGGGGGCTCCCTTGGGAGAAAAGCACCCAAAAGTAAAACAGAAGCACTAATTCGTGTGTACATAATTTAATATCCAGGCTGTAAAGAATACCAACGATAAGGAAGCAAAAGACTTCTTCGTAATCAATCTTAGAGAAAGTAAAGGATCCTATGCCCTTCACCTCACACAAGACGTACACAGGTGCACATCTGAAAGAAGCTGGAAGGAGGGCACAGAATGAATGGAAAATGGGAGGAAAATACAGTAGTAAAAAGGGCCCAACAGCTGCAACAGGCACTGAGGAGAACAAGAGAAGCAACTGAAGGACAGCAGGGAGGGGGGAAAGTTAGAGAAAAAGAAGGAACAGATTACACGAAGCAAAAGAAAAGAGATGTATATGTATGTATCACCGATCTGGAAGGAATTGTTTTACAGTTAATAATCGTAGAGGACAGAAGCCTTGTAGACTAGAGTGACAATGTACACCAAGGGTAAGATTTTTGTTGTTGTTGTTTCTGAAAAAAATAATGAGGAAAGCTAGGGGGGTGGGTTGAGGGGCTGGGGGGAGGGAAGGAGGGAGAAAAAGGAGGAAGAGGATAACAGGTATGACAAGAAATGGATATGTATTCATTCCCTTAAGCAGGTAGCTGTAACCCCTCTGTACATCATCTTGACAATAAAAAAAAAAATAGTAGAACCACTTTGAAAAAAAAGAACTGTCTCAGCAAGGCCAAATTTACTTCTGCTGGAAGGCGCACGACCCGCCAAAAGCCTGGTGCGCAAACACTCGGAGCTGGCAGGCCGCTCCCTATTTACCCCCGAAGACAGCAGGCCCCGCCCCTCTTCCCTGATTGGCTGAGCTCAGGTGCACCCTCTGCTGGAGAATGGCCAGTTTGGATAGTGTACAATGTATTTACGTAAGGTGACCTTGACATGAGGTTAACAGAGCACAAGTAATCTCAAAATGTACACTCCCCCTCTGCTATCCCTTGAATCATCCGAAGTGTCTTAATTCCATCTTGAAAAGAAACTAGTGTAAGGCCACACCTTCTAGTTCCAAAACCCTTTCCTATCCCAAAGCAGTTCCTCTTTTCCTTACCAAGAGCCGAGCCACCGGGCCAGAGCAGCACGTTTTAAAAAGCAACACACTTAGAAAAGACAATGTTTCTCACACAAGTAATTTGGTTTGGAAGAGCATTTCCTTGCATGAAGACACCCCTCCATCTGAGGTGTGTGTGTGTGTGTGTAGGGGGGTCACCTGCCCCTTCAGTACTGGGTGTCGTAGTTCTGGAATCCGAGAGCCACGTAGACTTGGCAACCCCAAACTGTCCACCATGCTGCATCTAAGAAGCCCGCTGCTGCTGGGCCCTGAGCTGGTTTTGCTCAAGGCTGGCGCTCTACCACTTGAGCCACAGCGCCACTTCCGGCTTTTTTTTCTGTGTATGGGGTGCTGAGGAATTGAACCCAGGGCTTCGTGCACGCTAGGCAAGTACTCTACCCGCTAAGCTACCTTCCCAGCCCCTCCAGCCTGCTTCTTCTTCTTTTTTCTTTTTTTGTTTTGGCCCCTTGAACAGATTCCCCAGCAAACTTGGTTTAGTGGGGTGGGGTTGAGGGGCAGGTCAGGGCCACCTGTTCCGGAAGATTCCGGACTGTATCCACTGGCGGCGGAGCCAGACCAGTTATGGGGAAGCGTCTCCAAGTGCCTCTTTCATCTCTCCAGGAGGGTTGCAGGTTGGGAGACAGGGCCAGGGAACACCCCAAGATGCTAATTATTCAAATGGGCTTCTCTGAGAATTCGCTCTCTGAACTTCAAACATCTTGACCAATACTAATTTAGGAGCACAGCATCTTACTGAGATTATATCTGCTTCCAAACCAATTAGTTTAACTCTGGGCAAGTTTACGAAACATTCTTCTTTGATCAAAGATTTTTTTTTCCCCCATAGGGTGTGATGTTCTACTATGTCGTCTCTCTCTCTCTCTCTCTCTCTCTCTCTCTCTCTCTCTCTCTCTCTCTCTCTCTCTCTCTCTCTCTCTTTTGGTTGGGGCTTAAACTCAGGGTCTGGGCACTGTCCCTGAGCTCTTTCACTGAAGGCTAGCACTCTACCACTTGGAGCCATAGCAGCACAGGTGTCTGGTGGTTAGTTGATGATAGAGTCTCACTGACTGTTTTGCCTGGGCTGGCTTTGAACCGCAGTCCTAGATCTCAGCCTCCTGAGTAGCTACCCGTGCCTCGCCTCATGTGTCTTCTGTAGACATTACTTTGTGGGCCAGAATGGAGAAGTGCGTTCTGGTTTGGGGGTGACGCTGGTGTCTCTGACAAGGTCAGAATGGCTGGTGACTCGTCCACTGTGGAGATGAGGGCTGGAGAAATCTGAGCAAGGCTGTTGCTGGGACGCGGAAGGCACTCGGAGGCCGAGTCCCAAAGGTGGAGGGAAGTCAGCCCCCTTGCGTATACAAAATGGTGGCTATGAGCTGGGGATGTGGCTTAGTGGTACAGCGCTTGCCTAGCGTGCATAAAGCTCTGGGTTCGATTCCTCAGCGCCACATACACAGAAAAAGCCGGAAGTGCACTGGGGCTGAGTGGCAGCGCGCTAGCCTGGAGCAAAAGGAAGCCAGGGACGGTGCTCAGGCCCTGAGTTCAAGGCTCAGGACTGGCAAAAGCAAACAACAACAACAACAACAACACACACACACACACACAACAGTGGCTGTAGCAGTCAGATGATAGCTATTGCCCGAGCCGCTTACCATCTTCTTGTTTGTTGTGCTGGTGCAGGGACTTGAACCTAGGGCCTCTCACTCGCTCTTGGCTTTTCTACTCAAGGCTGTTGCTTACCACTGGGGCCGCGCCTTCACTTCGGGCTATTTGATGGACTTTCCTGTCCAGGTTGGCTTCCAACCACGATCCTCAGATCTCAGCCTCCTGAGTAGCTAGGATGACAGGCGCGAGCCTCCGGCACCTCAGCTCTTTCTCCATTTTTCTGGGCCTCCAAAGTGATCTCTTTCTGTGAATCCTGTCACAGAAGGTATTCACGGGTGCTGAATGAGTGAATCCAATTATTTTGGGAGGCCTCGGGGCGACAGGTCGGAACGGTAAAGCAAGACAGAGACACAGGACTGCCTTTTGGCGGATGCTCGGTGCTGACTCGGTCTACGGATTGTTCTGGCTTTTCCCACACCCATGTGGGCACACCTCACGCAAGAGACACGGAACCCCTCGTGGTTACGATTTAGGGGTCATAAACGTCGAGCCTGTGGACTATTCTGTGTGTTTCCACTTCGATCGCATCTAACATTGTGATGAACAGAGAAGGCCGAGGGGCGTGGGCTTCAGGGGCAGACCGCTTTCCCAGCAAGGGCCAGGCTCTGAGTGCAAATCCCAGGAGCGCCAAGTACCAGCTGCGTTTAGTGGAACTAAAAAGAGAGTTGAAATACTCTTCTCCACAAAGCAGCAGAGCTCGCTTCTCCTACGGAAAAAGAGGGCTGCAGAGCGAGTCGTTCTAGCCACGCGGGTGCTTTCCTGTGGCGTTTCAGTTACCTCTCGGTTAAAGTCGATCGGCGTCATTTTGGAATAAGACCATGTGTGGTTGAGTAGCTCTGGGGTCGAACCCCGCGTGGTTGAGTAGCTCTGGGGTCGAACCCCGCGTGGTTGAGTAGCTCTGGGGTGGAACCCCGCGTGGTTGAGTAGCTCTGGGGTGGAACCCCGCGTGGTTGAGTAGCTCTGGGGTGGAACCCCGCGTGGTTTAGCCTCGATACATCCTGTCACTCGAGTAGCTTTCGCTGTGGTTGTTGTCTCGAGCCCGGCAGCCTGTCGTGGAAGCCGCCCGTGGAAGGAAGTGCTCTAACAGCCATCGGCGCCGGCGTGGGTTACCGGGGAACAGAGAGAGAGAGACGCACTGTCCCCTTCAGCTGCCCGCGGAAGAGCCACCGCCCCCGTGACCGCGACCCGTGGCCCGTGGCCACGAAGGTGTCCGCCGGACACTGGACCCGCCGTGTTCCGCGGAGGCCCGTGGGGTCCTATTTGGGAGACCCCGCCCCGCCTCACTCTTCTGCCCCCCGCCACGGGGTGAGCACGGTTTCTCCGGCACACTCGCCCACCGCCACGTGCCGCCCGCCACAGGCCGCACACTCGAATGTCCCCGCGTGCTCGCCTGACGAGCGGGCGGCCTCAGCGCCCCGCCGTGGCGACAGAGCGCAGGCCTGTGCGAGGGTGACGTCGTAGCACAGGTGTCCCAGCGTAGGGAGGACGCCGGTGGCAGGTGGCCCTTGCTTTTCCAGAGTGTACAGGGGAGCCTTTACCTCCACTGGCTACCGCCCCCCCGCCCCCTGCGCCCTGGAGCCGGGGTCTCAATCGCTGGCTCTAGCAGGGAACAGGCCCAGGGCTCCGGGACTCCACTCCCCACCCAAGCCAGCCTCCCAGCAACCAGGAAGGCGCCGCTGTCCACCCCTGCCCTGTCCACCTGCCGGTCCTGCCCTCTCATCTGGGCCAGGGGAGCGTGTGTGTGTGTGTGTGTGTGTGTGTGTGTGTGTGTGTGTGTGTGTGTGTGATGGTGGGGGGGGGGGAGTTGAACTCAGGGCCTGGGTGCTTTCCCTAAGCCTTCTTGCTCAAGGCTGGCTTTCTACCACTTGAGCCCCAGCTCCGCTTCCAGCTTTTGGTGGTTCATTGGAGATCAGAGTTCCATGGTCATTCCTGCCCAGGCTGGCTTTGAACCCGGATCTTCAGATCAGGACCACCCAGTGGCGTCATTATGGGGGACCAGCACTACGGCATTGCGTTTAATCTAGCACCTGCTGCTCCGCCTAGCTCAGGGCACCTCTGTAACCAGTGGCACTAACGCCCACCGGCAGGCTTGTTTCCTAGGAAGAGTGTCACTGGGGGGGGCTTGTGTGTGTGTGCGTGTGCGTGCGTGTGTGCGTGCTGGCATTGGGACTTGAACTCAGGTCTTAGATGCTGTCCCTTCGCTATTTTTCTCAAGGCTGGTGCTCTAGCACGTGAATCACGCCTCCACCTCAGGCTTTTTATCTTGGCGATTAGAGTTCACAGATTGTCCTGCCCAGCCTAGCTTTCAACCACGATCGTCAGATCGCCGCCCCTGAGTAGCTGGGATCGCGGGTGGCGGGGAGACGCCTCCCTGGCCTGCTCCTACACCTGCTGTGGGGACTCAAGCCTGCAGTGCACGGGAGCGGAGCTGCTGGCAGGGCCCGCGTGGACCGACCGAGGGACTTTCCCCCTGATCCCACCCATTGCAACACAATCGTGATTTAACTGCTAATGACGGAGGGCGACAGCTCACCCGCCTCGTCCGTCAGCAGCGTCTCTCCCACGCCCCGCACGTTCCCCCAGCCTCTCCCAGGGCTGGCTCTGACTCAGGGACAGCGCCGGGCCTCGGGCTGGGAGGCCCTCACTCCTCCCGGGAGGCAAACCCACAACCAGACCCGCAGCCGGGGCCGTGCCCTGCCCCGGGCCCTTCGTGATCAGCCACCCCGGAACCCCGACGCACGACTCAGAGCCCGGGGTGTGCCTGGGGGAGGGGGGGGCTGTGGAGGGTTGAGGAGGGCAAAGAATCACCTACTTGCGCGTGCGTGGGTCCCGGGGCTTGAGCTCAGGGTCCCGGGGCTGTCGGGGCTCCACCATTGGAGCCCCAGCTCAAGTAGCCCTTTGGTAGTTGCCCTGGCGGTAAGATTCTCTTTCCCACGTGGCATGGGGGGGGGCAGACTTAGAAGCGGGAGACGTTCTCTTCTCTCTAGAAACCTGCTGGGAGTTCTCTTCTAGAAAACTTCCAGGTTTTCTACTGACTTCTTTTTTCTTTTTGCTGGCTAATGGGAGCTGAGTCTGACAGACTGGGCCTGCTGTGAGCTGCGTTCCTTACATCGCAGCCTCCGGGGTGGCTGGGATTACAGGAGTGAGCCACCGTGCCCCTTTCTCCCCACAGCTGGCCTCTCAGGACGGTGTCTTCGGATCCCATCTCAAGCTTCCTCCCCTTTACCGTGGGCTCTGTCTTCCTGCCGAGGATTCCGCCTCTGCCTGGGAAAGTTTAGTTCTCAAGGACTGCTTTGTGTTCCCTGAAGCTCTGTGTCTGCACCACAGCCTGCGGTGGGGGGGGGGGGGGGGTTCCCCGGGTGGAGTGAAAGCCCCTCTCGGGGCTGGTGGGAACGGCCCGGCCCGGCCCTGCCCTGGGCTGTCTGTCTGCCCCTCGCGGTCTCTGGGAGCTCAAGCGGGAAGGGAGAGGGATTTCTGGACACAGGAAGGGTGGCGGGTCATTCCCCACGAGTCCTATGAATTGGAACCCCCTCCCCACCCATGTGGGGATCTTTGAGTCTTCATTTTGGGCCTTGTGGGATTACACAAGCTAATCGGGTTAAAAACATCGCTTTAATCTATTTTTTTTTTTGGCCAGTCCTGGGCCTTGGACTCAGGGCCTGAGCACTGTCCCTGGCTTCTTCCCACTCAAGGTCAGCACTCTGCCACCTGAGCCACAGCGCCCCTTCTGGCCGTTTTCTGTGTATGTGGTGCTGGGGAATCGAACCGAGAGATTCATGTGTAGGAGGCAAGCACTCTTGCCACTAGGCCATGTTCCCAGCCCTAATCTATTTTTTTAAAACAAATATGCGTTTTAGAGCTTGGCCATGAGCAGATTCACATAGAACACAATCAGCTTTTGTTTTGTTGTTTTTGTTGTTGTTCTTTGCCAGTCCTGGGGCTTGGACTCAGGGCCTGAGCACTGTGCCTGGCTTCTTGTCTTTGCTCAAGGCTAGCACTCTGCCACCTGAGCCACAGCGCCACTTCTGGCTTTTTCTGTGTATGTGGTACTGAGGAATCGAACCCAGGGCTTCCTGCATGCCAGGCAAGCATCTACCGCTAGGCCACCTTCCCAGTCCCCACAATCAGACTTTAGCAGTCAGGTTCCTCGGTGTGACCTGTGGGCATCGTTTGCAGAAGGCAGGTGGTGGGTGAAAGCAGCGGCGAGGGGGTGGGGCCGAGGGGGGCGTGGCGTGCACTGCGTACACACGTGGCCCTATCACATGGAGACCCTCCGTACAACTAGTATTTGCTAATGTAAAATAAATGACAATCCGATTCCTCAGCTGGGCGTCAGGTGGCTCAGGCCTCAGACCCCAGCTGCTTAGGAAGCTGAGACCTGGAGGTTGTGGTTTGAAGACAGGCTGCAGACAAGTCCTAAGACCACCCCCCCCACCTCCAATTAATCAGCAAAAAGCACCACCGGGGGTGTGACTCACATGGTAGAATGCCAGCTGTGGGTCACGCAGCTGAGCCCGAGTGTGAGGCCTTGAGTTCAAATCCCAGTGCTGGCATTGATGATGACGGTGATAATGATAACGCACAGCCGATTCCACTGCGCGCTGGTGGCTCACCCTGGAATCCCCGCTACTCAGCAGGCTGACATCCGGGGAATCTGGTCTCGTGCCGGTCCTGGGGCTTGAACTCAAGGCCTGGGAGCTTTGTGAGCGAGGAGCATGGAGTTGTCCCTCACCGGCCACCCAGGTCTCCCCGTGCCTCGGGGTCCTCTTGAGAGGGGCAGGGCAGAACCCCAGACTCGTGGCAGTCTTCCCAGACGTGCTTCAGTCCACTCAGACTGGAGGCTGTCTGACCATGTGTCTGATTTCCTCTCTTCTAACCGGGAAACTCCAGATGACTGTCTCCTGGGACACACATCTTGGAATCGGCACCTGTGGGCCTCCTGCAGGCTTGGGGAGGAATCGCCACCCAAACGGATCGCTGACTGAACGCATGGGTCGTCATCATCGCCATCGTCACCATCATCGTCGTCATCATCTTTATCATCATCATCAACAATCACACTTGAAGGCTTCCACCATCCCAGCCTCCAGATAGTTACGGCATGGACAGTAGCCCCCCCCCCCCTTTAAATGCCTCCCTCCATAGCCAGGTGCCAATAGCTCACGCCTGTCATCCCAGCTACTCAGGAGGCTGAGAGCTGAGGACGGTGATTCAAGGCCAGCCTGGGCAGGAACGTCTACGAGACTCTTATCTCCAACGAACCAGCAAAAAGCCAGAAGTGAAGGTATGGCTCAAGCGGTAGAGTGCCAACTTTGAAATGAAAAAGCTAAGGGGGGAAGTACCCAATCCCTGAGTTCAAGCCCTGGTCCTGGCACCAATCAACAAATGGAACAGCAGCAGGAGGGCGAGGGAGAACACGGGCACTGGGTCCGTGCGCCACTCCTCAGAGGCAGCCAGCGTGCCCCACTGCATCCTGGGAAACCCATCTGTCCAGTCAAGAAGCCCCAGCCGGGTGCCAGCAGCTCACGCCTGTCGTCCTCGCTACCCAGGAGGCCGAGCACCTGCCCCGCTGTCATCTGTCATCTTAGGACGAGTGCGGAGGAGACGCTGGGGTTCCCTTGAGAGCCTGCTGGCTCCGCGGGTCACACACGATCCGCCCCAGCCTGCACCCCGCAAAGGAGGAGTCTCATCCAGAAACAGCTGGATCGGGGCCGGTCCGACTCTTTCCTTCAGGTCTGACTAGCAACACAAGAAACAAGAGCTGGGCCTTGGAGAACACAGGCGCTGGGTGGGAGCCAGGCCTCCATCCAGGTCAGGAGCCTCCAGCCTGGCTGCTCCCGCTCTGGGTGGGAGCCAGGCCTCCATCCAGGTCAGGGGCCTCCATCCAGGTCAGGAGCCTCCATCCAGGTCAGGAGCCTCCAGCCTGGCTGCTCCCGCTCTGGGTGGGAGCCAGGCCTCCATCCAGGTCAGGAGCCTCCAGCCTGGCTGCTCCCGCCCCGCACTCTGCGTCACCGGCACCCGCCTGCGTCACCGGCCTCCCGGGCTGGTGATTTGCATAATCCAGGGCACCATGTGACACTGGAGTGCGGGCCCGGAGGGAGAGACACGGGCGTCCTAGCTGCATGTCACATCCTGGAAAGAGGGGAAACCCCGAGACAGCGATTACTTAAGAGGATTTATAAACTATCCCATTGAGCCACCCAGAAACCCTCCCGGGAGCCAGCCCAGGGGAACTCCATCCGCTTTCACGGGGTGTGAGCCCAGCTAAGGCCTCCAGATACACACGGCTGCACAGGAGACACACTGAGGCATCCCCCAGTGGGGGCTGTCACGCTCCCAATCATGGCGGCCGACCCTTGGCACATCCGAGCTCCCAGCAGGGACACCCCGCAGAGATGGGGGGAGGGGCTGTCCAGTTAGAGTTGCTTTCCCCTTACATGGAATGGGGTGACCCATCAGCCACTCACGCCTTGTACCCATTTCACTGCAGGGTTAGGAATCTTGCCCATGAACACCAACTCAGGACTGGGGAAGCTGGCGGTAGAGACCAGGTCCTTAGACGTGGCATTGGCATGGTGAAGATCTTTGGGCTGGACCAGTGGGCCAGACGTGTGTGGAAGGGTAGCCTATTGCAGAGGCAGGACAGGAGGATCAAGAGTTCAAGGCCAGCATGGGCTACATAGCAAAACTCTGATTTAAAAAGAAAACAAAAAATGTACCAGTGGTTCATGTCTGTAATCCTAGCTACTCAGGAGGCTGAGATCTAAGGATCACAGTTCAAAGCCAGCCCAGGCAGAAAATTACATAAAACTCTTTTTTCCCCCCTTTCAGTCATGGGGCTTGAACTCAGGACCTGAATGCTGTCCTTGAGCTTCTTTTGCTCCAGTCTAGCCCTCTACCACTTTGAGCCACAGTGCCACTTCTGACTTTTGAGTGGTTGAAGATAAGAACCTCATGGGGACTTTTCTTTTCTACCAGGCTGGCTTCAAACCCTGCACCTCAGATCTCAGCCTCCGGAGTAGCTAGGATTACAGGTGTGAGCCACAGGTGCCTGGTTCCGTGACACGCTTATCTCCAATTAACCACCAAAATGCCAGCAGGGGAGCTGTGGCTGAAGTGGTAGAGTGGCACCTTGAGTGAAAAAACTCAGCTCCCAGGCCCCGAGTTCAAGCCCCAGGACACACCCACCCACCCACCCACCCATGTCACCCTGTTAGGATCTGAGGAGTGACTGAGTGGTGGGGGTGGGGGGGTCCCTGCAGCCAGGGGCTTTGTCGGAGGACAGGCAGAGCCTTCTCCACCAGCAGGAGGCGTGGCCAAGCGCCCTGGCGGTGAGCGATGGAGCCCCAGGACTGTGGAAGGCCACCTGGAAGCGGGATTTGCAGAAGCCTGGAAGGGGAAATCCCTCTGCACCGTCCCCGCCTGCTGCGGAGGCGCCTCCCTCACCGCCAGGGAAGCGGTCCCACCGGGCAGGAGATGGGCTTCCCGTGCCAAGCACCAGGGAGCCGCGGCGCGTGCGACCCGAAGCTGGCAGAGCTGCACGGCTCGGAGCCACCACCAGCTTCCGAAGACATGGAAGCGCGTGGGGGCTACACGATACCCACACACACACACGATGCGACATATACACTATCAGGACACGAGACACCGTATATGTGATATATCATATGATATGTGCCAGGCATATACATTACATATAACATATCACACTGTACACAATTACATGGTACCTGTTACATCATTATAGGACGTGTATTTATATAATTTACGACCAATATTGTGAAAGACATGTTTTGCAGTATACATTGCTTGTGCAAGTCTTTATGTGACATCTCCACACATGTAAATAACGAGTCCTGATCAAGCTCCAGTCCTCTGTCACTCATCCTTATCCCTCCTCCCTTTTTTCTTTTGCCAGTCCTAGAGCTTGAACTCAGGGCCTGAGCACTGTCCCTGAGCCTTTTTTTTTTTTTTTGCCAGTCCTGGGGCTTGGACTCAGGGCCTGAGCACTGTCCCTGGCTTCTTTTTGCTCAAGGCTAGCACTCTGCCACTTGAGCCACAGCGCCACTTCTGGCCATTTTCTGTATATGTGGTGCTGGGGAATTGAACCCAGGGCCTCATGTATATGAGGCAAGCACTCTTACCACTAGGCCATATCCCCAGCCCCCAACTTACTTTTAAAAATAAGTCAGATCCTTTTTTACTTTCCACGATGTATTATTGGGAAAAAATTTAGTCTCTGACCAGTAGTAAATAGTCAAACATCATTAGAACAATCAGCGTGCGTTGTTTACTATTCGATTTGCTAAGCACAGGGCGCTGAGTCTTTGTCAATGTTATCTCATCTAACTCGAAACCCGAGGAGAGCCCAGTGCCAGGGGCTCACGCCTTCACCCTAGCCACTCAGAATAATGACAGCTGAGGATGGTGATTCAAACTCAGCCCAGCCGGGAAAGTCTGTGAGAATCGTAACCTCCAGTTAATCAACAAAAAGCTGGAATCAGAGTGGCGGAGCACCAGCCTTGAGAAAGCTAAGAGACGGGCCCAGGCCCCAAGTTCGAGCCCTTGTACTGGCACACAGGCACACAGCAGACACGCACGCACACACACACCTGTAAGACATAGCTACTATTACCATCTCCACTTTACAGATGCCAAGAATGAGGCTTAGAGATGCTAGAAAGCACGCCCCAGTGGCAGAGCTCACTAGCATGCCCATCATTGAACCGGCGGCTGTCAGACTCAGACTGGGGCCCGGTGGCTGGCTGGCAGGGCCACCTCTCCGAGGGTGAGGCCACACAGGCCACGCTCGGCTAATGATCTTGGAAAGAGCAGGGCAGGACGGGACCCGCCAGCTATGTAGAAGCCGCGTTGAGTTACAGTCAGGATGCATCATGGCTGGCCTGGGCCCAGCTGGGGCCGGGGGCATTGTTTGGGTGGGTGACAGGCAGCGGGTGTGTGAACTGTGATGTAACAGGGCCACAGGAGCGCCCGACAGTCCTCGGTGGCCCGTGGCTTCCTTCCGAGGCTCCTCCCCATGGGAGAAGCCAGGTGGGCGGAAGGGCCATTCTCCAAGGCCTTGGCCCAGGCAGACTGACCAGCGAGGGCACCGTGGCTCAGAACCCTGCTTCCCAGAAGGAGGAGCATCGTGTGTTCATCCAAGGGCTCTGAGCGCCTCCTCGGTTGCTCTCCTCCATCATCTTCAGTTACAGATTAGGAAGTCCTACAGATATTCCCACGTGGACAGAGGAAAGCCTCGGGGAGAGGAGAGTGTGGCGCTGAGCTGCCGGCAGGGCCGAGCCTGGCCAGTGGGGTATCCTTGGCCAGGCACCCCCAGTTCTGCTTCTAAGACCAAATGCCAGGAGCTGGCCCCGTCTGGACCTCAGTATCCTCTCCCCAGGATGGGGGGGGGGGGTTCCGACTGTCAGAAGCAGGCAGGGAGCAGGCCTCCGAGGGCCGCGTTAGGAACTTCTAGTGAGGGGCGCTGGGTGTGCACAACAGCGAGGCCCCTCCCAGCGGGGAGGCTGGCGCAGGCCTGGCCGCCTGCTGGGGTCACCTGTGCGCTTGCAAGACGGGGGGCCGGAGATTTCCAGGGGGGAATGGAAGGCCTGATGGGCTTGACAAACCCATCTGGGAAGCTGGCCCAAGCCAGGCCGCCGGCATGAGAACGTCCAGGCTCAGGGAGGAGGAAGCGATGCGGGAGGAGTCCACCCGGAAGTGAGGGCTGGAGGGCGGGGCCGGCAGGCTCATTTGCATATCCCTCCCATGAGGTCTGACAGGTGTAAGGGGCGTGGACAGGCGCATGTGCTTCCCGCTTCCTCCGTGGCGCCGGTGAGGTTCCTGGAGGACGTGGCCCGGCCCGGGACCCACCTGTTCATCCAGCCATTCGCGTGGCCTTGGGGACGTGCCCTGGCTGTCTTCGGTGTCCCCGGACGGACGACGACTTCCTGAGCTCAGGGCTGCCGAGAGGGAGCTAGCTGGCTGCCGAGTTCAGATCCCCACTTTCCCGGCCGTGGGGGGTGGGGGGTGGGGGGGACACTTGTGGATCTCTCTCACACGGCTGTGTGGCGAATCTGAAGTGAGATAATTCCCGAGAAGGGCTTAGGGCAGCGCCAAGCACAGTGCTCAATAAAAGTTAATTATTATTATTTGGCACGGGGCCTGTTCCCTATTAGATGTTCAATTAACCTGCCTCTCCTTCCCAGCCCTGGGGACCCGCGAGCCAGGGGCTGCTGGGCCTGCACGGTGAGCACCCCATTAGTCAGAGCCCTGAACGGAGACTCAAAACCGGCCGAGCTCTTCCCTCCCTGCGGGGCAACAACCACACACCTGGCAGCACCCCAGCCCGGTCCTGCCCCCGCGACAATCCGCCTCCTTCCTGCCCAGCTGTCCCATCTGTGACAATGGCAGACAGGCAGGAGGGGCCTGGGCCCTGCCTTCCACCGCTCTCCTCCCTCCCCTCCCGGTGCTCCCCGCCCCGCCCCCCCATCTGAGGAGCCTCAGGATGATCAGGTGATGATGGACGTGTGGTGGGCCGGATCTCAGTGTGGGGGGCGGGTGGGGGGGGTCCCAGGCCGCCAGGGCGGGGCTGTCATGGTGTACCCCCTAAAAGGACAGCGTGCAAGGGAAGCTTCTAGGTGCAGACAGGCCTGAGAATCAGAGGGTGCAGGCAGGGGCAAGGGGGAAGAGGCTGGGGCGAAGCAGATGCAAACGTCCCCTCCGTCCCCCCCCCCCCCAACCCCGGGATGCTCCCTGACTTCCTTGGCACTGCAGAGAGAGGGTCAGGCCCTCCCGGACAGAGCCAGGGCCTCTGGCCACAGGCTGCGTGCGGGTCCTGCCTCCACGACCCGTCTAGAGAGCTCCTAGCCGTCCGTCAAAGCCCCTCATCCTGTCCCACCAGCCCTGCTGCGTAGGTCCTAGTACTTCCCACGATGCGCCGGCCAACGTTCTAGATTGTTCTCCCGCCGCCCTGAGGGTTCTCCGCAGTGGCAATTTCTGGCCCCAGACCTGGGCACGCACTTGACACGCAAGGGCAGGCAGTGCCCCCTGGCCCCCAAATTGGGACTGTGGATGGAAGTTGGGGGGCTGGAGGGGTTCCTGAAGGAGGGAATGAAGGGTCAGGCAGCTGAAAAAAAAAGAAAATCCACCTCTTACAATTAGCAGCCTGAGAACTTGGTCAAACCTGCCCAGGGCAGCAGTGAGCGTTCCGATTAATTAGCAAACTCTGTAAAGTACTTTGAACATGAAACATGCTATATAAACATTAAGTATTATTATTAAAAAGTAAACAGTTCTCTGATATGCCAGGCTGGCGAGCCCCCGGGCTGCTCTAAATAAAATGAACGAACGCAGAAAATGAAGCAATTACCAGGTGAGATTTCAGGATTGACGCAGAGCAAAAAGCACCGTGTGCCTGCATTTTTGTGCCTGATTTGTGGACACCTCTCTCGGTTCCCCTCCTCCCCCCCCGCCCACCGGCCCAGAGGCCCCGGCTCCCGTGGATGGCCGGACAGACGGTCAGACAGGCGGCAGGACCGACGCACCCAGCGTCAGGGCCATGGCTCCTGCCTAGGACGAGCTGGGGGGGGGGGTGGCGTGGTGCAACGGGACAGCATGTGACCACCACCCCTTCCTCCAGCCTCAGTTTCCCTGCAGTGCACGGTGGGAGGAGGCTGGGCGGATAGAGCCTCGATTCCATTCTGCCTCCATCTAGTGATGGCGGCCCCGGCTGGGTGCCGGCCCCTCTGAAGGGACACTCACCCCTTTCCAGTTGCGGGAGCCAGGCGCGGCTCCCCACCACGGGTGTGGAGGGCGGGGCTGTTGGGTGAGCTGTGGTTGGGGCTTGAACTTGGGGCCTTCCACTCGGCCTGATGCTCTGCCACTTGGGCCACACCTCCACGTCCGGGTTTTTGCTGGTTCCTTGGAAAAAAAGAATTTTCAGAGCTTCCCTGCCCTGACTGGCTTCGAAGCAGGAGCCTGGGATCTCAGCCCCCCGAGGGGCTGGGGTGCCCGGCGGGAGGCACCTTTCCAGTCCTACGAGCCAGGCTCCCTTTCCCCCACAGCCGCTCAGAAAAGGCGGAGACGTCGCGGTGACCTTGCTGGCCGGAAGGATCCGCTCCCGCTCCCGTCTGCTGGCTGACAAGCCGGCCACCCCTGGAGGAAGGCAGCGGCCGCCCGAGGGCAGGCGGAACCCGGGGGTGGGGGGGAGTAGGGGGGGAGCTCCGCTCCTTCCCCTCACTGTTATACAGGGTTACCTTCATCCCCATAAGCTACCAGTTGTGGGGGGGGGGGGACAGGAGGGAAAACCTGGGAGGGAAAAGGGAGGGGGAGACACTGTTCAAAAAGAAACGGACCCTGTGCCTGGCTTAGGTAACTGTAACCCCTCTGGCCATCACTTTATAATAACAATACAGACTTTTAAAAAGTGGTCTGTGGTCTCTGGCTCTTTGGATTCTTATTCTTTTTTTCTTTTTCTTTTTTTTTTTGCCAGTCCTGGGCTTGATTGAACTCAGGGCCTGAGCACTGTCCCTGGCTTCTTTTTGCTCAAGGCTAGCACTCTGCCACTTGAGCCACAGCACCACTTCCGGCTTTTTTCTGTTTATGTGGTGCTGAGGAACCGAACCCAGGACTTCATGCATATGAGGCAAGCACTCTACCACTAAGCCACATTCCCAGCCCTCTACATTCATTTTTAATGCTCTGCCTTGGGCCCGATGCTTAGACAACACGATAGTTTAGATCTGGAATGTTCCCCGCAGGCGTATGTCTTAAAGGCGAGTGTCCAGCTTGTAGAGATGAGGCTGGGTGGGGGAGGGTCCGTAGGTCAGGGGGCGAGCCCTCCAAAGGGGCCGGGGGCTCCAGTCTCTGATGCCTTCTTACAATGGACCTCCCCTTCCCAGTCCCCAAAGCAACAGGACGGCCATTGGGGACCCAAGCCAGGACAAACCAACGCTCTTTAGAAGTTGAGTGTCTCAAGTTCCTGTCCTGATGATGGAAAGTGTGCGTGTGTGTGTGTGTGTGTGTGTGTGTGTGTGTGTGTGTGTGTGTGAGTGACAGGATGCAGGTGAAGCAAGAATTGTTTGTTTGTTTGCTTCGGTGGGTGAAGCTGTCTTTGTCCAGTTTCCAGATGCTTCTCTCACCGGAAAAGCTGAACACGCGCCCTGCGCTCTGGCCGCCGCCCCACCCGGGCGGCCTTGGAGGCGGAAGCGGGGCACACGTAACGTCCCCTCTCCTGACAAAGGCCACGGCCCTGCCAGTGTCCCTTCGGCTCCGGAACGGAGGAGTCAGGGCAGGCAAAGGGGCAGCCACAGAGCCTTGCTCGCTGGCAAACAGAGGGGCTGAGACCTCCATTCCTTCCCTTTTAAACTTGCTTTAAGAACAGCAACCTTCACAGATATTTGTGAAAGCATGGGAAAGCAGAGCCGGGCCTCCCCCCTCCCCCCGAGGGTGGGGGGGGAGAGTGAACACAGTGCCACCAACCGCAGGGAGGAGGGGGAGGGAGCGTGGAAAAGCACCGAGAAGGCGCCCGGGAAGGCGGATGCTGGCCACCCCGCCCAGGCCGGCTTCTTGCTTCAGGAAGGTCAGGCCAGGCTGAGTGGATCCCCTCCAGGAAGGACGGTGGAAGACGAGGACAGGGCCGGTTATCCAGCATGATCGGCTGTGGAGGCAAGATGGGGGGGAAAGGGGGGGCGTGTGGTCCTGAGGGCAGGAAAAGCCCGGCTCTCATCCCACACCTCGGCCTCGCGGTTTCCCAGACGTCACCTGGCCTTGGCCATGGCCCCTGGACCCCGGAAGCCTTGCAGGTGGACGGCAGACTGAGTGGCCCCCAGAGGCCTGTGCTGGGACAGGCCTCCAATCAGAGGGGCTGACGGACGCACGGAGCCTCTGATTGGGCCTGGGGGCTGAGGCGGCCCACGGGCTGTCCAATGAATGGCCTCGAGAGTCCTGAGCTCTCTCCTAGAGGCGCCGCGTTCACCCCTGCCCAGCGCCCCCGGGGCGGCTTTCTTTTCCCTCGGTGCCGTGGACTTGTGCACTTGGTGACCAGAGACAAAGGCCCTGAGGCGCCGGTCCCGCTCACGCTAAAACTGACTTTTATAAGCAAGTGCGTGGGTAGGCCTAGAAGGTTCCGAGCCCGACTAAAGTGTGGCCAAACAAAGAATATTTGTCACAGCAGAACGTCAGGAAAGTGCGCAAAGCCTAATGAACACTTCAGTGAAATTTTCACAAGGTGAAATGAGCACCTGGAGCATGAAAGGGAACATTCCAGAAGCCACTTTGCCTTACCCCACCCTCCAGCCGCCTCTATCACTAACTCCTGTGAGGTCAACCTCTCTTCCTTTTTTTTTTTTTTTTTTTTGGTTGGTTGTGGGGCTTGAGCTCAGGCCGGGCCTGGGCGCCGTCTCTGAGCTTCTTTTGCTCAAGGATGGTGCTCTACCACTTGAGCCACAGCGCCACTTTTTGGTGGTTAGTTTTAGATGAGAGTCTCACAGGCTTTTCTGCCCCTGCTGGCTTTGAACTGTGATCCTCAGGCCTCAGCCTCCTTGGTCGCTAGGATGACAGGCGTGAGCCACCGGCGCCCGGCTTGGAGTTGGCTTCCGTGAGCATTTGGAGCGAGGCGGGTGGGGCCCAGCATTCTCAGACGCTCCACCGCGGGCTGGAGGAACCGTGGCCAGGAGGGTGCGGGTCTCAGCCGGGTGCGTCTGGGCAGATAGCACTGTCCAGCTGGACGTGGGGTCTTCCTTGGGGGCCCCCTCCCCCCTGCCCTGCGGGCGGCCCAGGGTGAGGGACACGAAAGGCTGGGATGAGAGCAGCCCGATGAATGCTGGTGGGAGCCTTGGTCGGCTACCCAGAGGAGGCAGCGGACACGGGCTGGAGGGTCAGGTGTGGCCCCGCTGCTCATCTCCTGCCCCCGAGGAGCCGGCTCCAGCCGGGGGGCCGCTGTCACCGTGGCTGGCCGCGTCCTCCAAGCGGCGATGACACAGCGGGTGACACGGCCGGCTAATGCGCTTAGGGGAGCCCTGAGAAGCAACCAGCCCGGAAGTGTGGGTTCTGCGTGGCGGGGTGCGGGCAGGCGGGGCCGCTTCTTTCTGAACGTCACCAGGTGCTCACGGTTGAGCTGGGCCTTCCCGCCCCGAAACGTGCGGGCGAGGGCCGGGCGTGGCGGTACACGCCTATAATCCCATCCACGTGGGAGGCGGAAGGAGAAGGATCACCATCCCTAGCCAGCACCCGCAAAAGCAGGAGACCCTAGCTGGAAAATAATTAAAAGCAAAAGAGGCCGGGGACGTGGCTCACGTGGTGCAGCACCTGCTTGCCAGGCAAAGGCAAAGCACAACACCCCAAGTGCCGCTGTGTGGGTTTCCTCGCTTAGTCCAGGTCAGAGCAGAGGATTGTCAGAGATCTTTTTTCTTTTGCCAGTCCTGGGGCTTGGACCCAGGGCCTGAGCACTATCCCTGGCTTCTATTTGCTCAAGGCTAGCACTCTGCCACTTGAGCCACAGCGCCACTTCTGGCTTTTTCTGTGTATGTGTTGCTGGGGAATTGAACCCAGAGCTTCATGCGTGCTAGGCCAGCACACTACTGCTAAGCCACATTCCCAGCCCCATGCCAGAGATCTTCTACGAAGTACTCCCCATCAGAGCAGAGGAGAAGGCTGCCTTCCAGAACTGTCCACATGGTCTTGGAGGCTAATGAGAAATACAATCCAAGGGGCTGGGAATGTGGCTTAGTGGTAGAATATTTGCCTCCAATGCAGAAGCCCTAGGTTCGATTCCTCAGAACCACATAAACAGGAAAAGCCAGAAGTGGCTCTGTGGCTCAAATTGTACAGTGCTAGCTTTGAGCACAGAGAAGCTCAGGGACAGAGCCCAGGTCCTGAGTTCAAGCCCCAGCACTGACCAAAAAAGGAAAAAAAAATCCATGCCAGGGGCTGCTAGGTCAGGCCTGTGGTCTTAGCTGACACTCAGGAGGCTGAACTCTGAGGACTGAGGTCTGAAGCCAGCCTGGGCTGAACAGTCCATGAGCCTCTCACATCCAACCAACCACCCAGAAAACAGAAGTAGCCCTGTGGCTCAGAGGGACAGGGGGCTAGCCTCGAGCAAAAAGAGACCAAGGACAGCACCCAGGCCCCGAGCTCAAGCTCCACGACCGACCAACCCCCTGCTAGGGAAGCTAGCTGTTCCCCACCGCGAGGGCAGCCCTTCGGCAGGTGCGGGTCTTCCGCTTGTCCTGGTCTGCGTGCACGGGCGGCGTGGGGCCTCGACGGTGGGCCCTCGATGGGGTTTGCCTGGTGGCATCCTGCCCTCCTTAGCCACGGCAGTCGTCAGCACCGAGACCGCTGCCCTTGGGGAGCCCCGTGGGCACCGCGGAGGTGAATTCCCATGGCAGTCGGAGCGGTCGCCTCCATGGGTGCTGGGCCCACTGCGAGCACAGACACGGAGCGAGCACGGGGCTCGGCCCAGCCCTGCGTGGGAACTGAGGTCTCGTGTGATGCTCCCTTGTGAAACAGCAAAACACCGAAGGCAGGAAGACAAAGGCAGGCGTCTGAATCAACGGCTGGGGTCCGCCTTGCCGGGCGCGCGGAGGGTGGGCCGCTGACTCACCCCGCCATCCTTTTACTTTTCCTATTGACCAATCTGAATTTTCCCATTACACCGCAGTGATTCACAGATGATGCAGTTATGCAACCCACGCTGTTTTGATTTGTTGGGGTGCCTCTGTTTGCACTTCCATGTCACCGGTGGGTCACTCCAGAGGCTCTTCTGTGTGTGTGTGTGTGTGTGTGTGTGTGTGTGTGTGTGTGTGTGTGTGTGTGTGCCACACAACTTAGGGCCTTGCGCTCTCCCTTAGCTTTTCACCCGAGGTGGGTTCTCTACCACTTGAGCCATAGCTCTACCTCTGGCCTTTCTTTGGTTGGTTAATTGAAGGCAGGAGTCTCAGGGACATTTCTTGTCTAGGATGGTTTCCAACTTCTATCCTTGGCTCTCAGCCTCCTGTGCAGTTAGGATGACAGGCTTGAGTCACTGGCGCCTGGCAGAATTTTCTTTTTACATATCCTGGTACTCAATGGAATGAACCACTAAATTCCATCCTCTGAGAATTAACCCTTAGCCCGTGTTCCTCCTGGCTCTCCCTCTGAATCGGGGTCTGAGCGCTGGGCTTGGCGCCAGGGCCCCGGTCCACGCGTGGCCTGACTGCTTGCCACCCTTCTCTCCTTCTCTGGCCTTCATTCCGGCACCTTCAGTGAGATGCCAGGCTACCTCCGGCCTGAGCTTTGGCATTCGAGTGGCAATATGTTTTGTTCAATGGGTCTTTTTACTAGACAAGCGTCTCTGCGTTCTCCATGAAACCCTAAGTGCACGGAAGTCAAAGCTGAGCCCTGAGACCGAGTTCCAGGGCGTGCGGTGTGTGTGTGTGGCGGGACTGTAGATTTAGGTTAGACTTCTACAAGCAAGTGAACCTAGCCCTGGGGGAGGGGCGTCCATCATTCCCACTACTGGGCTGTAAACAGCGGACAGAGCAGGGTGGAGGTGCCTGAGGGCTCGGCTGCCACGCTGATCACCCCACATGCCCAGCCCCCGTCCCCAGGACTGGCTCCCAGGGGAGGGAGCACTGTGTCCCAGGGCCGGCCGAGCAGTTGTCATCCTTGGATGCGTCAACTGCGAGGAAGAGACACATTTGTTTTGATCACACCATACCTAAACAGCTTTCCATCTTAATTTTTTGTCCTTGGCGGTTGTTAGGTTTCTTGAAGCCATAGATTGACAAATCTTCTTGGGTCCTCTTTTCTGTGGCTTCTTCTTCTAGAATACCAAGTTCATTTAGACATTCTCACTCTAAACTTCTGGTCCTTGATTCTGTGTATGTGTGTGTGTTTCATATTTTTGTCTCTCTGGGCCATTTGGATAATTTCTTTAGGCCTAGTTTCCACTTTGCTGATTCTCTCTTTCTCTATGTCTAATCACCCATTAAATCCATTATTGAATTTAATGTTTTGGTTAGTATATTTTTCATTCATTATAAGAACGTTCTGGGGGGCTGGGGATGTGGCTTAGCTGTAGAGTGCTTGCCTAGCATGCATGAAGCCCTGGGTTCGATTCCTCAGCACCACATATATAGACAAAGCCAGAAGTGGCGCTGTGGCTCAAGTGGCAGAGCGCTAGCCTGGAGCAGAAGAAGTTCAGGGACAGTGCTCAGGCCCTGAGTTCAAGCCCCAGGACTAGCCAAGAAAAGAAAGTTCTATTTGATACTTTTTAAACACCTGCTGAGTCAGTTCTATGTGATCTTCTGTTCCCTCCAGACATGTTCAAGATTGTGCATTGTTTCTTTTAGGTGGCAACCTTGTAACGTGCTTCCTGCGATTCCCTTGCATGAAGGCATTCTGGGGTTCGTTTCTGGCTACTTCTCGCTCTTAGTACTTCCCTTCCTAGGGGGCTGTGACTTCCACCCGCAGAGTCGTGCGCGCCCTCGGGGGTGGGAGGGGGGCCATGCTCACTGCGCTTGCGTGCTGGAGGGTCTGGGGCCTGTCCGTGCGTGACGTCAGAGGCGCCAGGTCAGTGTCGCCCCTCCTGACCACCCCACATCAGGAGTCCCGGCCACGTCCTCCCCGCTGCAGACTCCGCAGCCCCCGGGGACAGCCGCTCCGGAGGGCGAAGGGGCCGCCGCGCGGGGCTGGCACTCGCCTGCCCTTTGCCTCCCTGGGCCTTTCCACCCAGGGCTGCTTCTCCCGTGGCCTAGCCCCCACGGCCCCCCCCCACGGGCAAGGCCAAGCGGTGCTTCCCACAAACAGAAGGCCTAGGTGGACAGGGCGCTGAGACCTTCATTCCTTCCGTCCCTCCTCCTCCATCCTCCCCCCGAGTTCCTTCCCCGCCCTGCGCGAGCTTTCCGGCGAGCTTGGTGTTCAAATCCACGCCTCGCGCAGCAGGGCTCGGAGGCCAGGGCACGCCTGGAAGTCCAGGCGTCTGTCCAGCGCCTCCCACTGAAGGGCCGTCCCTCCCCCCAGCGCCCCTGGGCTGGGCCCTGGAGTCCTGCAGTGTGACACAGCGGGTCATACAGCACACCCGGGTTCCCACCCCCATCCGCTGGTATTATGGGCTGGACTGTGTCCCCCCGCCACCCCGCCCCCTCCAAGTATACTGAAGCCTTAACCTCCTGTGCCTTGGAATGTGACCTTGGTCAGCGAGGAGGCCAGGCCCTAAGCCAGCACGGAAGCGTCCTGACAGGGTGGGGAGGGATCAGATTCGGGGGGCCCGGGGTCAGGGGGGGAGAGGAGAGGAGCGACGGAAGGCCCAGGCCCCCCAGACTCCTGACCTGTCTCCTGCAGGCTGGACGCGGCCCGAGGGGCGGAGGGGGCAGGACCCGCTGCTGGACAGCCGCCGTCCGCGCCCCCCTCCCGCAGTCCAGCTGGGCTGCCCCGACGCCGCCCGCCCCCGGCGAGGGTGAACACGCTCCGCACGGCATTTCCTTCTGCTTCACCCGTCTCTGGCCTCTTACTCCGCAAGGGCCCGGCCCTGGTGGAGAACCAAGGAGAAACGAGGGAGATCGTTCGCTCCTCTCCCGCCGAGCCCCGTTCCAGCGCCTGCAGCATCGGCCGGGGAAGGGCAGGTCACAGAGGGACACAGGCGGGGGGGGGGGGTGGGGGGGGGTGGGTGGGTGGGGGGGGGTGGGTGGGTGGGGGGGGGGTGGAGGGGGGGGTGGGCGGGCGGCGGAAGCCTGCATTCATGGACTGATTCTTTTTGGTGGATAATTGGAGATAAGACTTTCTTGCCCGGGCTGGCCTTGAATCACGATCCTCAGGCCTCAGCCTCCTGAGCACTGCAGGTAGGATGGCCGCCATGAGCTCCCGCTGGCTGGCATGACTATCATCCTCCCGCCCCTCGCCCCCGGTGGGCGGCTGGGCTCCGGCAGCAGGCTTCAGATCAGGCCCTCCAGCCCCGCGCAGCTGCCAGGCCGTCTTTTCTATACCGACACTGTTACCCCCAGGGCCTCCGGCTACTAAAAGCACAGCAGTCTCCCTGTGGGTCCACTCTACCTCTTGAGCCACAGCACCACTTCTGGCATTTTCCGTGTATGTGGTGTTGAGGAATCGAACCCAGGGCTTCATGCATGCTAGGCAAGCGCTCTACCACTGAGCCACATTCCTGGTCTCCGTCTTAGCTTTAGTCTGGGTCCGGAAACCTTTATTTCTTGAAATGGCTAGAAGATGAAGGTCAGCCCAGCTAAGGAAGTAAATCTTAAGGAAGAGCGTAGTAAAGGCTGGGGATCAAAGATTTCAGAATGAGAAAGGCCATGGCTCTTCCTCTTCCTCCTGTCCACTTCCTCCCCCTCCTCCTCCTCTTCCTTTTCAGGCAGGGTCCAGCCTCCCCGGGCTGGGAATGCAGGCTTGTGCTACCGTGCCCGATCACTGTTCCTTCATTTCCCAGGAGTGGGTGGGGGCTGAGCTCCTAGTTTGTCCTGACCGTCCTGCTTTATCACATCGTGTTTTTCCCACCTTGTGGGAACTCCCCGACCCCCGTAGAGATCTATGCTCAGGAGAGGGGCTCAGAGCTCTCGGAGAGGTAGTGCTCTGAACTTGGGGTTCAGAGTTCTCTCCCAACCCTCCTTTTTCCACCACGAGTATGTCAAGCTGCCTAGACAAAGCTAGATGCTAAGCTGAATTACGTTTGGCTGAAGGCTGCCTCTGTACCAATTTTAAGTTTGGCTTAACGCTTTCTCTTCATATGGTAAACAAGAATCCAGCTTAATATAGAAACACTCTGTCACCAAACTTGCTTCAATGCCATGTTAAGTGATAAACTTGTAAGCCAGACCACGGTGCCTCACACCTGTGATCCTAGTAGCTACTAGGGAAGCTGAGATCTGGGGATTGTGGTTCGAAGCCAGCCAAGGCTGGGAAGTCTGCGAGACCCTGCTCTCCAATTAACCACCCCAGATCCAGAAGTGGGGCTTCATGGTTTGACTTGGGCTTGAACAGTGGCGGTCTCTGCTTGGCTGAGAGTCACTGACCAGTGAGGAATTAGGAACCACAGACTCCGCCTCCCCGGCCCCTTTTGGATCTCTCCAGCTCTGAACCCCCCCACCCCATCCTTATGGTCTCTACGCGGCATCTCCCCCTCCTCAGCCCCAACAATCCCGAGTTGACCAGGGGTGGGACACACAGGCCCTGGCAATCTGCGGGGCCCCGGGGTGTCTTTGTGACTCCCGGCAGGCTGGCGTAGAGCTGAGCGTTGCTAATGAGCTCGCCCACCGCGGCCCCGCACGGCTACACGGACGGAGGCAAGGCGGGATGCCAGGGGCCACTCAGCAAGCCCGACCACATAATTAGAGCGCTGTCTGGGGCTCGAGCCACAAGGCCAGACCCAGCCTGGAGGACGAGGCGCGTGACCACACGGCCGGCGAATCCACCCCCCGTGATCTGTGACGAGCGAGCCCCGGGAGGAGCCCTGGCCTAGCGGGCCCGGGCCGTCGCCCCCGCTCAGCCACGGTCTGGGCGCTGTCACCTGCCAGTCCGGGAGACAGGAGCCTGGGATCGGATCCCTCCCTGGCTTCAACCCACTTGCCTCTTCCTGTGAGCAGCCCCTGGAGGCAGCTGTTGGTGTGTGCGCACGCGCACACGTGCACCAGTACTGGGGCGTAAGCACAAGGCCTTGTGTTTTCACTTACCTATTTTTGCTCAGATCTGGCCTTCTACTGCCTGAGCCGCACGTCCACTTCAGCTCTTTGCCGGTTCATTAGAGAAGAGTCTCATCGACTTTCCTGCCCAGGCTGGCTTTGAACTGGGATCCTGAGGTCTCGCCTTCCCAAGTAGTTAGGCTTACAATGGTGAGCCACGCACGCCTAGGTCTTTCAGTTACTATATCCAGTATACACTGGATAAGAAATGAACCATCTTGTGGGCGGGGAAGGGAGGGAGGGGGGAATACAGTTGAATAAAAAACGAAACAAGTGTTTGCTTTGGCAGCACATACACCAGGATGAGAACGAGAAAGAGAAGATTAGCGCGGCCCCTACGCAAGGATGACAGGCAACTTCACCAAGTGTTCCGTATTAAAAAAAAATAAAGAGATAAGCCGGATGCCAGTGGCTCATGCATGTCATTCTAGCTACTTGGGAGGCTGAGACCTGAGGATCATGGTTCAAAGCCAGCCAGAGCATGAAAGTCTGTGAGACTCTCATCTCCGGTTAACTGCCAGAAAAGCCAGGCGTGGAGCTGTGGTTTGAGTGGTAAAGTACTAGCTTGAGCAAAACAATCAGGGTTATCACCCGGGCCCTGAGTTCAAGCCCCAGGACTGACATTAAAACAACATAAGAACTAGACCCACCAAACCCCAAACTGGAACATTTAAGGAGCCGTTTCCTGAGCTCCGAGTCACCCTAAGGAACGGTCAGAACTCTGAGGACCCCCGACATTCTCGCCAGCTGGTCACAAGTGAGGAGGGGACCTGGCACCCCCAGCCTGCGGCTGGCATGGGAACGGTGTGTAGAGCCTGCCCCTGGCCTTGAGTTCAGCCGCCCGGGCCACAGCGAGCCTGCCCCCTCTCCCCAGGGACTCCCACCCCCTCCCTGGGGGACTCCCACCCCCCCCCCGGGGACGGGGGACTCCCACCCCCTCCCTGCGGGACCCCCACCCCTCGGCTCTTCCCCCTGCCACCCCCCACGCCAAGGCGCCCCCTTCCTCAGCCGGCACCCAGACACCTGCAAGCCGGCTGACCTCTCTTCCTCCCACCCCCTTCGGGACCTTCCTCTGACTTCCCCCGCTCTCCCCGTCGCTTCCGGAACCTTCCTGGCCTCGCAGACGTCACGACTCGGCCATGACCTTCAGAAGTTAGCAACAAGAGTCGCTTCCGCTGGGAAGTTTATCTTCGCCCCCTCTCCCCCCCCCCCCCGCGGGGAGCGGGGCCCCCTCTCCAGTCCCCCCCACCCCGACCTTACTCCCTCTGCGATGTTGGTTTGCCCTTCTGGGACGGCGTGGCGCGAGGGGCTTCTCCGGGGCAAAGGCTGTGGCATCAGCCCCGTGACGTCAGCAGCCCCGTGACGTCACCACACACCTGACTCAGCTCTGGAACTCGGAGCTCGCTCCAGCGCGCAGGCCGGGAGGAACCAGCCCGTGAGTCAGTCCACCCCAAGGATCAACCGTGACTCAGTTTCTTAAGAAAGGCAATCCTTTGGGTGGAACTGGCCCCCACTTGAAGCATGTCGGGAGGGATTCCTGCACCCAACATGCAGCGGGGAATTCCCACCTCCCCTTTCAAACGATCATGTGACATTTGAGATTACGTGTGCCCAATTAAGAGGACTCATTATGAATCTATGGGTTATGCTCTCTGATCTGAGGTGACTGAAATAGAGCAGTGGCTTTTAAGCAAACCAGCAGGAGCTGGGCATGTAGCTCAGTGGTAAAGTGCTTCTCATGCTCAAAGCCCTAGCTTTGATCACTAGCACCACAAATATTAATTATTATTAATAATAATACAGCCAAAAATCCTAAAATTGAAAAACATAAACCTAGATAAGCAATATGTATGATTTATTTTTGGTAGCACTAGGATTTGAACTCAGGGCCTCACGCTTTCTAGTCAGGAGCTCCACTATCTAAACAATACCCTCAGCGCAATGGCTGTGGTGAAAAAAAATTCTTTGTCCAGGTGCCAATGGCTCACACCTGTATAATCCTAGTTACTCAGGAGGATGAGATCTGAGGATCACAGTTCGAAGCCACTCTAGGCAAGAAACTCCATGAGATTCTTGTCTCTAATTAACCAGTAAAACCTGTAAGTGGTATTGGGGCTCAGATGGCAGAGTGCCGGCCTTGAGAAAAAAAACTAAACAAGAATGAAGACTTTATGTTTAGCCCCAGTGCCAGCACAAAAAAATAAAAGCAAGAATAGTCAGGTGCCAGTGTTCCATGCTTGTAATCTTAGTTACTTAGGAGGCTGAGATTTGAGGGTCATGGTTCAAAGCCAGCCTGGGGGGCTGGGAATATGGCCTAGTGGCAAGAGCGCTTGCCTCCTACACATGAAGCTCTAGGTTCGATTCCCCAGCACCACATATATGGAAAACAGCTAGAAGGGGCGCTGTGGCTCAGGTGGCAGAGTGCTAGCCTTGAGCGGGAAGAAGCCAGGGACGGTGCTCAGGCCCTGAGTCCAAGGCCCAGGACTGGCCAAAAAAAAAAAAAAAAAAAGCCAGCCTGGGCAGGAAAGCCCATGAGACTGACTTCCAATTAAACACACACACACACACACACACACACACACACACACACACACACACACACACACACACTCCAAAAACATAGAAGGCGGCTCAGTGGTAGTGCATTAGCCTTGAGCAAAAAAAAATCCTAGGGGACAGCACCTTGGCTCTGAGTTCAAGCCCCAGTACTAGCAATAAACAAACAAATAAATACAAATAAAAACTTAGCACAGAGAACCCAAGAAAACCCTCAGCTCTGTTAATAGCGTTCAAAGTGCTTCTCAATCTTGCTCTTTACAAACCCTTAATGAATACTTAATGAAAACTTTCTAGAAGGTTCTTCAGATAGAAACCAGCTAAGAGGCAATTATAGAGAACCAATATTTACATGGATTAAATAATGGAATACCAAGTCTGGTGCCAGCAGTTCACGCCTGTTCCTAGCTACTCAGGAGGTTGAGATCTGAGAATCATGGTTCAAAGCCAGCTTGAGCAGGAAAGTCCCTGAAACTCTTATATACAATTAACCACTCCTACCCCCACCCCCCAAAAAGGACAAAAAGCTGGGGGTGGAGCTGTGGCTGAAGTGGTAGAGTGCAAGCCTAGAGCAGAAAAGCTCAGGAACAGTGCCCAGGCCCCTGAGTTCAAGTTCTAAGATTCACACACACACACACACACACACACACACACTCACACTCATACTCACATTCACATGCACAATAATGGAATACCAGATGATAAGAAAACAAAGTGCATGTGTTTGTCAGCAAACTCTGCTGGGAAATGCCTAGAAGACACTACTGAAAGTTTCAACAGTCCCTATAACAACATTCAGAGGGAAATTTAATTCCAGCTTGGACAAAACCTCAGACACGGTCAGCAAACCGAGTGTGTTTCACACAAAGGCTGCTTTTTTCCAAGCCCGTGAAAAGGATTTTTTTTTTTTTAACCGTAAATGACTTCTTCAGGTAAAACAACGTGCTATGGAAACCCTTGAAGCGGCTAGAATTGCATTTGACCTGGAATTTAAAAAGAGAAAGAACTCGGCATCTGGTTACAAAGGCGGGGACAGAGCCCGAGGAGCCTCCCGGCTCGGTAGGGAGAGGGAGCCCTGCGGCTGCCATTCAACCAGAGCCGGAGCTGGAAAGGGATGCGGGATGCACACCTAAAACCTCAGGGGCCAGCCCGAGAGGATCATTCCTGTAATCTCGGCTTCTAACTACTCACAAGTCTCAGATCGGGAGGGTCGAAGATCAAAGCTAACCTAGGCAGAAAATATCCATGCCACGCCATCTCCAATTAAACAGCACAAAGCAGGGCTGGAGGCATGGTTCAAGTGGTAGAGTACCACCGAAGCATAGCCCTGAGTTCAAACCTGTACCAGGAAACAACAACATCTTGGGAATAGCAATGATAACAAATCTGGGACCCTAAACGCCGACCTAGATGTCATCTCAGTCAGAATTTGTTGAGTTTTGAATTAAAATATAAAGTTTCTCATTAGTTTGTAAAAACAATAGACTTGCCAACAGAGACAGAAAGTTAATAGTCAGTTTCTATAAATGAACACAAATCTTTGGTACATTTAAAAGAGAAACATAGCTGGGTGCAGGAGGCTCACGCCTGTAATCCTAGCTACTCAGGAGGCTGAGGTCTGAGGATCATGGTTCAAAGCCAGCCCGTGCAGGAAAGTCTGAGATTCTTATCTCTGGTTAACCACCAGAAGTGGACCTGTGGTTCAAGTGGCAGAGTGCTAGCCTTGAGCAAAAAAAGTTCAGGGACAGTGCCCAGGTCTTGTGTTCAAGCCCCAGAACTAGCACAAAGCATTTTTTTAAAACCAGTCCCAGGGCTAGAACTCAGGGCCTGAGCACTGTCGCTGAGCTTCTTTTTGCTCAAGGATAGCACTCTGCCATTTGAGCCACAGCACCACTTCTGGCTTTTTCTATATATGTGGTGCTGAGGAATGGAACCCAGGGCTTCATGCATGCTAGCTAGGCAAGCGCTCTACCACTAGGCCACATTCCCGGCCCCTACAAAGTATTTTTCTTTTTTTTGGCCAGTCCTGGGCCTTGGACTCAGGGCCTGAGCACTGTCCCTGACTTCTTCTTGCTCAAGGCTAGCACTCTACCACTTGAGCCACAGCGCCACTTCTGGCCATTTTCTGTATATGTGGTGCTGAGGAATCGAACCCAGGGCTTCATGTATATGAGGCAAGCACTCTTGCCACTAGGCCATATCCCCAGCCCCCCTACAAAGTATTTTTTAAAAAGGAGGATGATGATTTTGTCGGGCAGACCATGAAGCCCTTTACCTTCTTGCTACATCTGTCTCGGGCGCCGTTAGAAGCAACACCAAAACAATCAACTGAGAACAACATAGTCACACCACTAACCATTTCACTGCTTTCACCAATAAAATGTTACTGTTGGGAGGACTGAGGTCAAACGGTCTTATGTTCTCAAAACAAACGGTAGAATCCTGAGCAAATGCGGAGACGGGAGGGGTGATACTGTCTATAATCCCAGCACTCGGGAGCCAGAGCAGGAGACTCTTGAGTTCGTCTGGCCTGGGCTACCTAGCAACCGTTTCAAAAAGAAAACCGATGTCTACCAAATGTGAGACTCTGAGTTCAAACCCCAATGTGACCACAAACAAAGCGAAACACAAATATTGCTAGTTTAATTTGGGGCGAGGCGAGCACTTTACCACTAGGCCATATTCCCAGCCCCTGCTAGTTTAATTTGACAATAAGCTTCTCTATGTTCATTTTATGTAAGTTCTGTGAGCACATAATGTACCAGGAGAAGAACGCACGTGTATAATCTACAAATAAAGAAACGAACTCCCTAGCACGTGACATTGAACCTTTCTGCAGATATTTATACCTTTCCAACTTTGGGAAAGCACTTAGGTGTAAAACTAGTGGTAAAATACATATACCATGCAACTTACCATTTAAAAAACGGTTGCCACCTCTGCTGAAGTGTGGCTCAGTGGCACGAAACACTTTCACACTGTTGCACAACCACCGCCGGAACTTTTCTCACTCGAAACCCATGGCTGGGGTTTAATTTTACTTGTTGGTGATCACTTCCCTAAGATTCACTCAGACGGGCGCTGGTGGCTTACGTCTGTCACTCTAGCTACTCAGGACGCTGGGATCTGAGGCCGGTGGTTCAAAGCCAGCCTGGGCAGAAAAATTCCCCAGACTATCTCCAGTTAACTAGCAAAAAGCTGGAAGTGGTTCAAGTGGTATAGTGACTGGTGCGTATACATGTGCGCGCGTGTGCGTGCACACACACACACAGACTCTAAACGTTTTAAGCAACAGGAGTAAGCAGATAAGTTTTGAAAAAATATGAACTGTACAGATGTGTATGATGAAACAAGTAGCTCGGGTCTGTTCTTCACTTTCCTCCAGACGCCCATGGAGAAGAAACCCAGGCCAGAACCAAACCACTGCCATGTTCCACCCCGAGATCCTATCCTAGAAGGTGGATCCGGGGCTCCGAGCGCCCCGGTCCCTTCCCGTCCGCCGCTTCCTCCACCCGGCCAGGCCCAGCGCCTCGCCGGGAGGACCCTGCCTGGGCCGGCGCGGGACGGCCAGGCCTGCCCTGCACCTGCCGGCCGACCCCGACCTTCCTTCCTGGAAGGCCTTCCTCCCTCCCGCCGCGCCCCGCCGCGCGGCCTTGCTCCAGTGCTTCCTTGACGTGCAGCGAGCACCGGGCGCAGCTGCCCGGCCGAGGGGGGCTTCCCGCCCGGAAGGCTGGGGCTGGGCAGAAGCAGAGCCGTGGCCCGCAGGGACTGGGTCAGACACAAGCGCGTGCCGGGCCCTGGGCGCTCCCGCCCGTCACCCTCGCTACTCAGCAGGCTGAGGTCTGGGGATTGAAGTTCAAAGCCAACCCAGGAGGGAAAGCCAGCGAGACTCTTACCCCCAATCAACTACTCAAAAACAAGCTGGAAGTGGTGCTGTGGCTCAAGTGGTAGAGTGCTGGTCTTGAGCACAGACAGGCTCAGGGGCAGAGCCCAGGCCCCGAGTTCAAGCCCCAGGACCAGCAAAAAAAATAAGTTTATAGTTGGAATTTCTGGGGAATCTCTCTCTCTCTCTCTCTCTCTCTCTCTCTCTCTCTCTTTCTCTCTCTCTCTCACATACACACACACACACACGAGAGAACACACAGTTCAGCCCAGGTCACATTATAAGCATGTCCCACACTTATATTGGGGCATACTCACAGTGAAAAAAACGGTTCATTTGTGAAATTCAGGCGTAGCTAGGCACCGCACCCCACTTTGTAGGCAAACCCCACCCGTGAAAACCCAGCTATTCCCAACAGAAAAGCGGGGCCGGGTTGTACTTTATGAGGTGATTAATCATAGGATGTCTTTAAATAGCAAATGTCTCCCAAGGCGTCGACGCTCTTAGAGTTGGGGCCGCATCTGCACAGGCAAAGGCGGAAGCCGGTGTGCGCGCCAAGTTTAGGCCTGCGGTCGTGGGGGTGTTTGCAGAGAGCAAACGCCGGGACGCCCCTTAGGGGCAGGGGTTCAGGATGTGTGGGGCCTGGTTAGGGTTGAGCTGGACAAGCAAAGGATGCCAGGAGAACAGACTCACCCCAAGTTATCCAGAATGTTCCAGAGGCAGGCCAGCTTGGTGGGCTGCCCGCCCTCTCCCAGCCTCAGTTTCCTCACCTGAAAGTCGGGGCCCCTTGTTCTTCGCTGCAAACAATGTCTCCTCATCCCCTGCAAGCCACGGGGGAGCGGCGGATGGCTTTACTGTTATCATGGAGGCTTACACGAGTCACGCAATGAGCATGTTTCCTTCCACAGTGTTGTCTGTTTCTCTCTCTCTCTCTCTCTCTCTTCCATCTCCACCCACAAGTTGCACAGTTCACTCTCAACAACGTCCAGTGTGCTCCGCAGCACCTTTTCACCCTTTTTCCTTGAGTTCTGTGCCCTCCCTCCCTGCCCTCCCAAAGAGTTACACGCGAATACACAGTATATAAGGAAAAGAAGACAGAATCACCAAAAAAGAGAGAAGTCTTTTGTTTCCATATCTTCGGAGGTTCGAAGAAGCACTTAGGCATTGTAACCTTTGCGATTCTCTCCTAAGTCTATTCTCTTTTGGCCTCCCTTAATGTGAGAATCCAGAATCCTGTGTCATTTGTTATATCCCAGCTACCTTCCGCATCCCAGAGAGAGCAAATGCCACCTGTCGCTCTGATCTTGGTTGGCTTGCCTCACTTAACATGATCTGGTCTAGTTCCATTCATTTCCCTGGGAATGAAATTATTTTATTCTTTCTGTGTAAAATTCCATTGTATATAGGTATCATTGGACCCGTTCATCTATTGTGGCCACCGTGGCTGTTTCCCTCGCTTGTGAATGGGGAAGTGATGAACGTGGATGCACGTGTGTTGTTATCCTATCCTGGCTCATGATGTTCTGGGTGGATGCCTACGAATGGTAGGGCTGGCTCATAGGGAAGGTCTATGTTTAGTTTTTGAGGAATCTCCAGACTGCTTTCCAGAGTAGTTGTACTAGTTTACATTTCGACCAACAGTGCAGTAGCCAGCATTGACTGTAGTTTGAATTCAAAATGTTAGCCAATCTAACTGGGGTGAGATGGAATCTCAGAGTTGTTTTGATTTTCATTTCCTTGATGGCCAGAGATAATGAGCATTTCCTCGTGTGTTTCTTGGCCATTCTTACCTCTTCTTCTGAGAAGTCTCTCCTTAGATCCCTTGCCAATTTAGCGATTTGTTCATTAGATTTGGGAGGGGTTAGTTTCTTGAGCTCCTTGTATCTGTCGGATATTAGGCCTTTGTCTGTTGTATTGCTGGTAAAGATCTTTTCCCAATTGGTTGGCTGTCTTTCTAGTTTAGTAGTTATGTCCTCAGCTATACAGAAACTTCCTATTTTAATGTAGTCCCATTTGTTGAGACTCTACTTAAACCTGTAAGGTCTAATGTCTGTCCTACTCTCTCTTGCAGTAGCTTCAGAGTTTCGGGTCTGACACTGAGGTTTTTGATCCACTTTGAGTTGGTGTTAGTGCGTGGTGATAGCAGGGATCCACTCTTAGTTTTCTGAATGTGGCTGCCCAGTGTTCCCAACACCCATTGTTGAAGAGGCTGTTTTTTCCACTGTAGTTCTTTGGCTCCTTAGTCAAATATCAGATGAATGTAAGTGTATGGTCTTATTTCTGGGTCTTCTAGTCTGTTCCCTTCATCTTTGGGTCTATTTTTGCGCCAACACCAAGCTGTTTTTGTTATTCTGGCTCTGTAGTAGAGTTTGAAAGAAGTCTGGTATTGCGATACCACTCGCCAACCTCCATTCGTAAGACAGAGCTCTGCATTCAGTGCCCTGGAGCTCCAGAGACCACGGTGGCCACGTCCCACGGGGATAACGGCTGCAGGGTGACTCAGACAGCAGCATCAGATGTGGTTAGAGTTCACGGAGCGCTTTAATGTCGCAGAGCCGCTGGGGGGGGGGGGGTCTGTGTAATGGGCGTTGGGCAGTGTGACTCAGCAGCAATTAGACAAAGGCAGCAATTAGCAGGACCAAGCAGAAGCTCAAGGAGGAACAGGGAGCCTGTGGTGGAGGTCTCTCCGCCTTGCTGGCCCCTGATTTCCTCCCTCCAACTCCAGCTGGTGCTTCATTTCTATCAGGGTCAGTTCAGCTCCTTTTCCTGGGGCTCGCAGGGCTATGAACCCTTCCCAGCCCACTCCCTAGCCCATATCCATGGGCCCAGGCACCACAGACTAAATCAGAGTAAAGAGCTAATGTCCAGACTATGTACTTAATTCCCCAATTAAGTGATGGGAAGGGACTAGAAAAAGCATTTCTTCGCGGTGGTAAATAGATGTGTAACACCAGCACTCACCTGGAAATATAAACCAAAGCCACAATGAAGTTCCATTCCACAAGGATGGCTATCACCCAAATGATGATGATGGTATTAATGATACAAATAGAGATCAATTGTCAGCAAGAATAGGGAGATATTGGGACCCTTGCATGTAACTGGTGGGAATGTAAAATAATATAATAACGATGAAAAATTTATCAAAAAGATAAATAGAGCTGGGTGCTCGTGGCTCACGCCTGTAATCCTAGCTACTCAGGAGGCTGAGATCTGAGGATCGTGATGCAAAGCCAGCCTGGGAAGGAAAATCTGTGAGCCTCTTATCTCTAATTTCCCATCAGAAAACCAGGAGTGTATCTGTGGCTCAAAGTGGTAGAGCTCTAGCCTTGAGCAAAAGAGCCCAAGGACAGTGCCCAGGCCCTGAGTTCAAGCCCCATGACAAAAAAAAAAGAGAGAGAGAGAGAAATAGAATTACAATATAACCCACCGGTTTCACTCTGAGGTATACACCTAAACGAACAGAAATGAAGAGCCAGGTGTCAGTGACTCGATAATTCTAGCTACTCAGGAGGCTGAGATTCAGAGGATTGTGGTTTAAAGTTGGTCCAGGCAGCAAAGTCCGTGAGACTTTATCTCCAACTTACTAGCAAAATGCTGGGTTGGAGACGTGGCTCAAGTGGTAGAGCACCAGTCATGAGCAAGCAAACCAAAGTAAGTCTAGCCTTGGGTTCAAACTCTAGGGCCTGCTTGTCTGTCTGTCTGTCTGTCTGTCTGTCTCTCTCCTTCACACACACACACACACACACACACACACACACACACACACACAACAAAGAACCTTAACAGATACTGTACATCTGTGTTTGTAGAGGCATTATTCACGATAGCCAAGAGATGGAAGCCATTCAAGTGCCTATCAATGGATGGGTAAGTAAAATGCAGTACACGTGCATTCAACCATAGACAAGAAGGAAGTTCTAGTACATACCACCATAACAAAAAATCTTGAAACTATATGCTCAAGTGAAATGAGCCAGACCCTAAAACACAAAACACCATGGCTCCATTTGTCCTAGGTGCCTGTCAAATTCACAGACAGCAAGGGGGACACGGGTACCTGGGCTCTTTTGGGGATGGGGGGCACACTGGGAATGAGTTGAAATGGACAGGGCTTCTGCAGGTGATGATCGCATGGTGCGCATGGACTTTAGGCCACGCGCTGCACACTTACAAGTGGCGAAAACAAAGCCAGGCACCTGTGATCACACCCGCCCGTCATCCTCAGGAGAATGGAAGCTGGAAGCCACTCGTGCGGGAAAGTCGGTAAGACGCTTAGCTCTAGTTAGCCAGCAAAACGCCAGGCTGGAGCGTGGGGTAAGGTGGTAGAGCTGGTCTTGAGTAAAAAGGAGCGGAGTTCAAGGCCTCGTACTGCGCAGAAAGGCAAGCGGCCGGCACAGGGCTTCTCCCGGTAGCCAGGGCAGATGTAGGTTTTCTTTGGGGGGGGGGCTCTGCTCCCAGCCTGGGCCACAGGGGGGCCACGCTGGAGCGGGAGGTGGCCTGGGGCCCCTCTTGCTCCCCCACCCCCACCCCAGGCTCTGGCGGAGGCTGTGGAAAGCACTTACCTCAGGGTCAGGAGGAAAGTTCGGGTTGAGTCACGGCAGGATGCAGAGCCCCGGGCGGGAGCTCCCCGCGTGGCAGCCTTGGAGGAAATGATTTGATTCTCTGGCCTCCCCTGTCACCTGGACGCTCATCAGGGCCGGCTCTGCTTCCTTTCAAGACGTTTCCAGCAGGCGAGCACCTTCCCCAGCACACGTCCGTCCGGGGGAGGCCAGGCCCCGGGGCTTCCACCGGAAAGCGCTGCGGACGGCAGGAAGCTTTCTGCAGTTGACCTTGGCACAGAAACACGGGAGGATGGGGGCCAGAGCGGCTCCCTGCGGGCTGCCGTCTCCCTGCAGTCCTGCTCGGTCTTGGTCCGGCTATGGCACACTAGCGAGCCCCAGCCCCAGGCCAGCCCAGCGGGCTCGCGAGACCCTCGGGCCTCCCACCGCCTGGCACAGGAGGCCTGGAGCAGAGCACCGCCAGCTCAGCCGCTGTCTGGAAACGCAGGGCCTTGTCAGTACCCCTTTCCCAGACCAGCGCGGTCACCTGCTGCCCAGGGCCCGGCCAGGAAATAAGAGCCGTGTCTGCCCATGAACATCCCACTGGCTTTCGGAGGTTCACAGCCTAGGCCCTCCCTTTCCTGGGTTCCCAGGTGGGCAAACTTGGAGTCCACGCCTGAGAAACGATGCTTACACCAAGCCACAGGCCCCTCTCCCACGACAAAGCGGGTCATGCTTGCCTCATGTCACATTTCCTTCCTTTTTTTGGTTTCCTGGGGCTTGAACTCAGGCCCTGGATACTGTCCCTTAGCTGATTTCACTCAAGGCTGGTGCTTTACCACTTGAGCCACAGGTCCACTTCTGGCTTTTTGGTCGTTTATATTAGAGGTCAGAGTCTCACAGACCTTCCTTGCCCTGGTTGGCTTCAAACCTTGATCCTCAGATCTCGGCCTCCTGAGGAGCTGGGGTTACAGGCGGGAGCCACGGGCACCCGGTTGTTTCCTTCCTTCCTTCCTTCTAGTGGACTTTATTCCAACACGTTGAGGTTTCCGGAACACTTGAGATGGTAGCAGCACGTCCACGCACTCCCAGCTCCCCTGCGCGCTCGGCTATGACATCACAGCTGGGCCCCACGCTACCTTTGCTTCAGTTAGTGAACCAGTGAATGACAGCCGTGGGTCCCTGTCATCTCCTCCCTGTTAACCCGGCTTCCTTGGCTGCTCCAGGGTCCCCCGCCGGAGGCCACGCCCCGCTGCCGTGTCTCCCCCCGGGGGCTCTGAGAGTCGGTGAAGCTTTCTTGGGGTTACCTCCCCGGGTCTGCCTCTTTACTGTGGGAGCCCGAGGGCATGGCTATCCACACCCCGTGTCCTCAACCCAAAGCCTTGGACACGTTAGACAAGTGCGTTACCTCCGGCCCTTGGCTCTGCCTTGGCTCTGTATCCTAGGCGGGCCGCGCGCCGTCATCTTCCTGCCTCTGCCTCCCGGCCGCTGGCATCGTAGGAATTTTAGGCCACCCCTTCCGGCCACGTCATCTTGGTTTGTCAGTGTCGACAGCGGATTGGACAAGAAGTCCAGCAAAGTACTGGCTTGATCCAGTGCTGACCCAATCCTGGGCCACCTCCGCTCGACATGTCGTCATGGCAACAGAGCCTGGTCACCTGTGTGTGGAAACTGTGGCCTCATTTAGAGCAAAAGCCGGGTCTGTACCAGACCCTCGTATTGGCAGGGGTGAGAGAAGGGCGGGTGTTCTGGGCAGAGCAACCACATGCCAGCTGCTGCCTGGTTCTCCACTTTTTTTTTTTTTTTTTTTTGGTGCCAGTCCTGGGGCTTGAACTCAGGGCCTGGGCGCTGTCCCTGGCTTCCTTTTGCTGAAGGCTAGCACTCTACCGCGTTGAGCCACAGCGCCACTTCCAAGAGCTAGGATTTAAAAGAATATCAGAGAGTGGTTTTAGTTGGGTGGGAGAAGGAACAAAAAGAACAAACACTGAAGAAGTGTGGAATGACGGGCAGGTTATACCCCGGGGCGGCACCGGCCAGTGCACTGATTGGGGACCCCAGGCTGAGGGCAGCTGGCACGACCCCCCCTCCCCGCCCCCAGCTGGGTGTCCTCATAGCTGCGGTGGTGCCTGCTACTCAGCCTTCTGGAAGAAAAGACCTCCTTCCTCCTCTCCCTCCATCTGCACTGCGCTAAGTGAGGCCAAACCCTAGGGACAGCGATGGCTTCCCATCTTCTCCGCTGCCGGGGGACAACAAGTCCCAGCAGCCAACCTAGGCAGGTGTGGCCCAGCCAGGGAGGAGCCTGTGTCCGCGGGCCGCTGCTGTCACCGGAGGACAGTGGGAACGCATGCGTGTTCCCCATCGCCCCACCACAGAGACGGGGCGCTGCGGTGGGCACCACCGTCCTTCCGGGCCCTGCCAGGCTAACTTAAGGATCAAGGGCCACCGTCTCTCCCACCTCCCCATCTCTTCTCATCTGCAGGAAGCCTTGGATAGGAAACGCCGCGAGATTCAGCGCCGGCTTCTGCCCCCCTCTCCCACCACGGTCATCCAGCTCTGTGGTCCCCGTCACAGAGGGATCTGGTGCCATGGAGGTGCCCAGCCCCCCAGGGCTGGCCAATGAACTTGACTGCCTCCAAGTCCTGGTGCTGCCACTCACCAGCCAGTTCTCTGTCCCCTTTGGGGCTGTTTCCTTAGCACGGGGCCACAGGCTGGTGCTAAGGTTCTTTAGAGCCGTGTCCAGGCCCAGCGGGACTCATACTCAGTACAGCTAAGCTGGCCCAGAGTGTACTGCCCTCCCTCCCTCCCTCCCTCCCTCCCTCCCCCCCTCCCGGTTCCTCTTGCACCTCCCCTCTGTCTGGCCACAGAAGCCTGGTTCCTCTGAAGTTGCCCCTTTCTCTGTGCCATGTCCCCAAGGGCCTGCATTTCCACAGCTCATTCATTTGAAGTGACCGTGTCGTCTTTACACTCGCCCTATAGATCTGTGTCCCCACGAGTGTGCGGCCCTCCGAGTGGGCACCTACTGGACGTCTGAACCCCTCTGCCATGGCCGCAGTCCCCAGCAGCAGCACCGCGGCGGGAGGAGCCACAGCACCCGGCATCAGACAGAGTCCCCGAGCCACTGGTGGCGGGTGACCCGGGGGACCAGCAAGACTCCGCGGAGCATCATGGGAACGACCTGTTTGCTGAAGGAGGAGGAGCCACGCACTCGGGCAAGTCTCTAAACCTGAGGTGTGAGATGAGGATAGTGAAGCCAACTAGCTTTGGATACCTGGAACCTTCCAGTCACATCTTAGACCAGAGCCCAGGAGGGAAGACCTTGACCGTGTGAACCCCAGATCAGATGAGACAATGCACGTCAAGCAGTGCCCGGCAGGGTACGGCCCGTGTCAGTGTGATGGCCGGCGTGTGCTGAGTGGCCTGGGCTCTCGCGAGGCCGCGGAGGCCCCAGCAGAAGAGCAGGGGAGTGTTCGCGCGGTCTGACGGCTGTGACACTGCGGGCCTTTCCCTGCCTGCCTGCAGACTCATCGAAGGCACTGGCCTCTCTTGGGCCTCCAGCCTGGGACCGTCAGGACTAGAACTCACAGCACCAGCTCTCCCGGCCCCCGGGCCCGGCACCTGCGGGGCCTGGGAATGCTCAGCCCGCCTCCCTGTGTCACACACACGGAGGGCCTCTTGCCTCTGCAGTGCTCGTGTTACAGATACGTGTCACCAGGCCTGGTCACTCCACAATGGTGTGAGCCAATCCTTTACAATAATGCTCTCTCTGAGTCCAATTGGCTCTCTGCGGAACAGTCCGAGCCGTCAACACCAGGGCTGTGCCAATGACCCCCCAGAGGTCAGAAACTTGGGAGCACTGACACAGTCCCCGCCACCATGACCACTCGTAAGGGGCAACATGGCTTCCCACGATGCCAGAAACCTGCAAAGAAACATTTGCTTATTATGGAGAGATTTACAGTCAGGCCCTTTAAAGATGTTTTTTAAACAAACCCGTAGTCACGGTAACCCTCTTAAAACAAGATGCGACCTGGCTCGGAGAACCTGGGAGCTAATTACAATAGTGCTTTGTATTTAGCTACCCCTTTCTTCTGCGAGTTTTATGGACCGCCCTCATTAAGCCCCACAAACATCTTCTGAAGTCTTTGGGGGACAGATACTATAAAGCCCATTTTACAGATGTAGGCACCAAGGAACGGGTGAAGTTAAGTGACTCTGCCACTAACTGGCAGCCATGAGCAAGTCTGGGCCAGACCAGGCTCTCGTCTTGCTTGTACTAATCAGACTCCATCCTGGATTTGGAAAGCCCTCCATCATTAAAGGATTACTTTCCCACAGCCCGGTCTGGGGATCCCAGACTCGGCTGCACGGGAGCCGTAGGCCCAAGGGGGCAGGGAGGCACGGAGGGCGCGCAGGCGCGGGGTAGGGGAGAGGTGGGAAGAACTGAGCTTTTGGAGCCCCCGAGAAGGCCACGTGGCCACTGCTCCCTTTGCCATCCAAGCCACGCCTGCCTGTCCCGAGTGCTCTGCTCCGTCCAGCCACCTTGGCCACGGCTCAAGCCCTGTGGTAGGACCTAGGGTCCTCAGGGGCGGCCCGGACCATGGCCTTGCTGGTGGCACCGCCGGGGACATTCGCTGGCCCACAACAGAGCCACGGTCAGAGTTCTGTTGTGCAAGGCCTCTAGGGGCTTAGGGTTCACTCTGCCCAGAATGTTCTCCTGGTTATCCCTCAGGTCTCAGCCTCTTCCAGGCCTGGCCCGACTCCAGCCGATTCCAGTGAGCACCCATCCCGCCTTCCGCCCGTCCCCTCACCGGCTTGTGCTGACATCGTGTCCACTGTGCGAGGCTCCTTGTGAAAGGTCACCGGGCAGCGGCCGTTCACGGCATGGCTCGGGTGGCTGGACTGCTGGGGGGAGGAAGTTGGCTCCCGAGAGGCGCGGCACCATGTTAGGGTGGAGGGAAGGAAGGCCCTGTGGGGAGCAGGGGCTGTGGCGAGACAAGTCGGGGTGCTCGCAGCTGGGATAAAGTAGAGGTCAGGCAGGGGCTCCGGCCAGCGGGACCTGAGGGCCCGCGCGCGTTTGCAGTCCAGGATGCTCGATTCTGTCTGCGTCTAGAACACGCTCAAGGCGACTACAAAAACACAGCGGCCTCCTCCTTCCCTTTGGCTTTGAAATTCCACCTGCGTTTACAAAATAGTCACAAACAGGGTCTGGAACCAACGCCGGCAGAGAAGAACCACTTCCTCCCCCGTGCCACCCGGAATGGGAATTCTCACTGGGCAGGAAGCCCAGGAGCCAGGGGCCTGCACTGCAAGGCCGGGCGGCAGGAGCCCCACTTGTGGCATGCACCCTGAAGCTCAGGTTCAGGCCATTATACCCACCCCCACCCGTGTGTGTGTGTGTGTGTGTGTGTGTGTGTGTGTGTGTCCCCATCTGTGTCCAGGGTGCTTAATTGGAGATAAGAGTCTTAAGGACTTGCCTGTCAGGCTGGCTTTGAACCTCGATCCTCAGATCTCATCCTCCTAAGTAACTAGGATCACAGGTGTGATGCTCAGCAGTCCTTCTCTCTCTCTCTCTCTCTCATCAGTTGTGGGGCTTGAATTCAAGGCCTATGTGCTGTTCCTGAACCTCCTTGTGCTCAAGGCTAGCACTCTGCCACTTGAGCCACAGCGTCACTTCCGGCTTTTTCTGAGTTTACTGGAGATAAGAGTCTCATGGCCTTTCCTGCCCAGGCTGGCTTTAAGCCATGGTCCTCAGATCTCAGTCTCCTGAGTCACTAGGATTACAGGTGTGAGCCACCAGCGCCAGGTTCCTTATGTCTCTTAAGGGTGAGGAATGAGTTTCTAGTAAGGTCCCTGTGGTCAGCTGCTCATGAACAGCGTGGCCTGTCTTGAGTAGGACAGCAGCACTAGACCCAAAAGCTCATTTTCATTGTACTTAGTCATTCTGGAAAATCTGTGTGAACAAAACTAATTTTAAAAGAAAAAATTATGGCTAAATTTTTTCCCACGTTTGGAGGGGTAGAGTTCCTAAACCAAGTCATTATAGATGCCTAAATACAAGGACCCTGTAATATAGGCCAATTCATGTTCCTCTAAAGGAGAAGAAGAAAATGATATCAATTTGTATGTCAACTTTAAGGGAATTGGGTGCGGTGGTATACGCCTATAATCTCAGCACCTGAAAGGCAGGGACAGGAGGATAGTGAGTTCAAGATTACCCTTAGCAAAACAGCAAACTTTTATTGTAACACCTTGCTGTCTTTTCCCAAAATTCGGAGTATAATTCAGTCTCTCTAAGACACAATATACTCAATTTACTTGGGTTTTCTCTTCATGGCTACACAGGGTAAGCCAGGTTTGAAAATCACTTCATAACCAAATTATCAGATTTTTTTTTTTTTTTTTTTTTTTGCCAGTCCTGGGGCTTGGACTCAGGGCCTGAGCACTGTCCCTGGCTTCTTTTTGCTCAAGGCTAGCACTCTGCCACTTGAGCCACAGCGCCACTTCTGGCCATTTTCTGTATATGTGGTGCTGGGGAATCGAACCCAGGGCCTCATGTATATGAGGCAGGCACTCTTGCCACTAGGCCATATCCCCAGCCCCAAATTATCAGATTTTTTAAAAAGTTTTTTTTTTTTTTTCTTCTAATGATCTCTTAAGTTTACCAGAGAAGGAAGGAAGAGGGGCCCAGCGGCCAGGGACCGGGGAGGCCCTGGGCTCAGGAGACGGGCCTGGCACACAGTCCCCCTTCACCTACAGTGCCTGTCCATAGAGGAGGGAGGAGAGCAGAGCAGAGCGATGGGACCCGGAGGCCCGGTCTGCTGAGGGTGGTCCATGGACAGAGTCTGGGGAAAAGGCTAGAGAGGAAAGCAGTGGGAACTGTAGCCAGCGAGGGCTGCTTGCCAAGAACCAACAATCCTTTACTGTACCCATGTCTCACACACAGATGCTCCACACACTCACCCTGGCTTGAGAGAGACTTGGCTCTCTCTCTCTCTTAACAATCTAGAGTTAGTATTTCACTTGAGCATAGAGAAATTTAACAAAGCAACAGCAATTGTATTAAAGATACCTTCAAATCGGACTCATAACTATAATCCTAGCTACTCAGGAGACTGAGATCTGAGGACTGCAGTTTGAAGGCAGCCTGGGCAGAAAAGTCCATGAGACTCTTTATCTCCAATAAACTACTCAGAAAAAGCTGGAAGCGGTGCTGTGGCTCAAGTGGCAGTGCGCTAGCCTCAAGCACAAAGAGAGGCTCAGGGACAGCGCCTAGGCCCTGAGTTCAGGCCCCAGGGCCCAGCAAAATAAAGTAACAATACAAGAAACCACGAATTCCAATGTTAATCTTGAAATTAACTAAGGCAAGGATCTTTCTTAAAGAAGCCATTCAAATGAAAGCATTTATTGTTATATGCTCCTCCTATCAAGTTGATCCCCAATTGTACTTAAGCAGAAAAATAATCTTGTGTCAAGTTAAAACAACCAGTAGCTCCCACTTTGTACCACTGTTACCATTATTTGTCCTGTTAGTATAAAAATAGTTTTGAAAATATCCCAAACACAGAGGCAAACAAATCAACCTTTCCACACAAACTTAAAAGTGTGAGCAGGGTCAGTCCGCAAGGCCAGGGCCAACAGGGATGGGACGGCAGAGGCCGCGGTGAGCGGCAGTGGAGGAACGGGACGGACGAGAAGCTCCTAGGACGTAAAGACTTCCATTGCGGCACAGGGCACGCCCTTCCTTGCGCTGTCGCCTTCTGCAATGCTCCAGGAGGATCTGGTTTACTCCGTTAAACCAGGGAGGAAGGACAGTGTTTGTAACTGAGAGGCCCTGTCTGGGTTTACTTCTGACCCTTAGCCGGGCGCAGTGGTGCCTCCTAGCCCCACGCAGGGTCACTTCCACAGTCAGTGAAAGGGCCGGCCTCTTCTGGGTTTGGACCTCAGGTGACCAGCTGACCGGCGAAGCTTCTTCCTCTCTTGCCGGTGCAGTTTCTCAGCTTCCTGCTGCTTCTTTTGCTGTTCCGACTAAGAGAGAACATGAGAAAATGAGTGTGTGTGTGTCTGTGTGTGTGAACAATACAGGGGCAATGCTCCCTTTGGTGACCCTCAGCCTACAGCAGCGCCACCAGCCGTGGGTCTGCCTGGAGCAGGTGCTACCCTGTCTCGGGCACAGGTTGTGGAGGCTAGGCTTGGCTCTGAAGAGCCTGTCTTGGCAAGGAGTGGCAGGACCTGGCAGGACTGATGAGACACAGGTCACCCTTCCCCACCACAGGAAAAGCAGCTCTAACCTCTGGGTCAGAGAAAGCTGTCCCAACACAGTGTGACCCCACGGCAGCAGGCCAGTCTTCACTCCTGGATGCTTCCGAAAGGCCCACAGAAGACGGTACCGCTCACCAAATGCCCACTCCCCTTTATATCTTCTTCGGATAAGCCAGACCATCAGTTCATTTTTACTATCTTAAAAACAAAGTAAAACCCTTGCATTTGATCACCCACACTTAACTGAGCACTCATTCACCATAACTAGTTCCAAGGAATTTTGGCTGTTTCAAAAAAAACAAAAAAAAACAAACAACAAACCACAGTGAACGTGAAAGCAGAGCGTTGCTCTTAGGAATTCCTGCGGAGGAGCTGGAGCCCAAGCTGTGGGCTGATGGCGGGGAGGGCCCGCGCGTGCTCTCCGTGCTGCCTGCTCGTGGGAGGGTGGGGCCCGCTCCCATCCCCACAGCCGGCAGAAATTCTTAGAAGCTCCATGCAGGGTCCACTGTTTTACAACCACAGGTGACGGTTTCTGAGACAGCGACTCGTGTGGGTCGAGCTCTGCCCATACTGGCTCCGAGTGCCTGCGTGGCACAAACGCAGGCGTGGGCAGGCTGGGGGAGGTGGGGGGCTCTGCCTCAAAGGCTGGACAGCGCCTGCTTTGCTCACAGCTTTTTCTTTTTCTTTTCTTTTTTTTTTTTTTGGCCAGTCCTGGGCCTTGGACTCAGGGCCTGAGCACTGTCCCTGGCTTCCTTTTTTGCTCAAGGCTAGCACTCCGCCACTTGAGCCACAGCGCCGCTTCTGGCCGTTTTCTGTATATGTGGTGCTGGGGAACCGAACCTAGGGCCTCGTGTATCCGAGGCAGGCACTCTTGCCACTAGGCTATATCCCCAGCCCCTCACAGCTTTTTCTACACACGTACAAATACTCACCTGTGTGTCATGTCAGAAAAACACCCATCTCCCCGGTCTAGGAAGTGTATGGCATAGATTCTGAATAACTACTGGAGGCCCCTTTCTGACCATTCCCTTTCCCTCCACCCCTGTCCTGGGTGTCCTTCCAAAGTCCAGTACTAAGGCTCTCACCTGCTCCACCGGAGGCTTTCCCGGCCTCCACAGTGGGGACTGTGCGTGCACACAGCCATGCTCTGTGGTCTTGCTTCTACCAGTCCTTTAATCTACTCCCCTTCAATGGACAGCGAGATTAAAAAATAAAAGTATCATTGTGATGTAAGCTGGGCACCAGAGGCTTGTGTCTGGAATCCTAGGTATTCGGAAGCTGAGATCTGAGGATCACAGCTCAATGAAGCCAACCCAGGCAGAAAAGTCTGTGAGACTCTTATTTCCAATTAACCAGCAAAAAGTCACAAGTGGAGGTGTATGTGGTTCAAGTTGGCAGGGGGTCAGCTTTGAGTAAAAAGCTCAGGGACAGCACCCAGGCCCTGAGTTCAAGCTCCAGTACCAGTGCGCGTGTGCAGACACACACACACAACTACTGAGCTTGGGGCTGGGAGTATAACTTAATGATAGAAAGCCTGCCTAGCATGTGTAAGACCTGGGATGATCCCCAACAATGGAAGAAGAAAAGAATAAAGAAGGAAGAGAGAAAGAGGAAGAACAGAACTTTATAATATGTGGCTTACATCTCTATTTTTGTTGTTGTTGGTTGTTTCATTTGTCAATTAATAGCAAATATTTAAGTAGCTTGCTCTGCTACAATATGCAGAAGGCACTATTACTGTAGTGGTGAAAGAAATGGGGCCACTCTGCTGGGAAAGCACAGGAGGAGATCTGGATGGGCTGACGTGACCACACTGGCACCGCCCTCATCTTTAAGGTCCATCGAGGTGTTAGGTACTTGGTTAAATCCGTAGACGGTCAGGACCTCTGCTTAGCCAGGCTGTAGCTTGAGCGTCAAAGTGACCCGGAAATAAGGCAGAGGTTCAACCCCAAAAGAGCCTACTCCCGGCTGGAGGCCCTTCCTCCCTGGGCTACCATAATACTCCTCAACCTGCGTTCCCTACCTGTCAACTGTGAGGGGCCCTGGCCAAAGGGAAAATGCTAGAATTGGGAACACAGCTTCCTCAGGGAAGGAAAAACTTGAGAAGCCATCCTGACGTCAATGGACACATGACTTCACTAGAAGTGGATTTTACAAAATAATTATTAAAAGCAACTCACCCTCTTTAATGTGAATGTCAATTGCTTGCTGCCAACAGTGGTGTCGGATACGCTCAATGTTCCATTTGTTGCTTCAAGTTTCAAACGATCTTCCAGGGTTTTGCTGTAGGAAAATTTAAGAACAACCCATCAATTAACATATTTTCATTTGCCAATGAGGATTAATCACATGAAGAAGTCTTGCACACTTGTGGTAAGGACAAAGTACCCTTCACTTCCGGGAACCCACGGAATCGTTCAGAGCGCTCACACCGCTGTTACTCACACTTGACATCTGTATCTAAACAATGGCCGGTCAGGACTAACACCCACTGGATATGTAAGTGCAGTCCTGAGGGAGACAGTTACTCGGCTAGTTAATCATATTTCTGAAATCAAATAAGGAGAAATGTGTTTTCTAAGTCTGTAGCACTTTTGGACCTAAGGTGGTTTAGACTTAAGGCAGGCATGAGGAGGTATTTGAGCATTTCACTCTCTTCTCTTCTAGGAGGGAGTGAATACAAAGAGCTAGAACTATTCTGTTTTCTCTGCACTGAGCCTCATCAAGCCATCACGTTTACCACGGACCCACCTGATTGCCCACAGATAAGAACCAAAAGCAATTATACTTGGTTACTACCTGATCTCTAGTCACTGTGATTTTTACAGGCATCTTGCAGCTTTTTACTTGAATTATACTTTCTAATACACTTTATCCCAAAGTTAAATCTTATTTCATGTCTTGATCTTATCTTCCAGACTTGAGGTACCTTTATACAATGTGTTATCATTTGTTGTGCCTTATAATTCATGAATAATTCTACCCAAGCTTTCTAGTAGCCAGGTTAAACTTGAATTTTCTACTAGCTATATAATACTTCATTGCATGTTGCTGTAATAACGTTGGTTTGTTTGTTTTGTTGGTTGTGGGGCTTGAATTCAGGGCCTGGGTGCTATCCCACAGTCTCTTTGTGCTCAAGGCTAAGTGCTCTACCATTTGAGCCACAGTACCACTTCCTTTAATGATGTTTTGTTATAACCCAACACACTGGCCCCTTTTGTTAACTTGGGTTTTGTTTTTGTTTTTGGCAATTCTGGGGCTTGAACCCAGAGCCTGGGCATTGCTGCTGAACTTCTTTTGCTCAAGGCTAGCACTCTGCCTATTGAACCACATCTCTACTTCGGCTTTTCTGTTTATGTGGTACTGAGGAATCAAACTCAGGGTTTCATGCATGCTAGGCAAGCATTCTACCACTAAGCCACATTCCCAGCCATGTTAACCTGTTTTATAGAGGAAAAAAGTTGAAAAATTGAATCAAGCTTTAAGATATATTAAGTCTCCTCACCCCATCTCCCTTTCCCTACTGGGCACTGAACTCAGAGCCTTGTGCCTGCCAGGTTAATGCTCTACCACTGAAGCCCCAGCCCAAGAAACAGTGATTGCCTGGAAATGTCACAATGAAATCCTGCTGGTATGCTAATATATGCTAATAAAAAGGTGCCCAAAAAAACACTAAAAAATAAGTGAAAAAACAAAAGCACTTCCCTTTCCTTCTTACCTTTCCTTTGTACCAACCCTAGCTAAATGCACCCTTTTTCAAAGCTAGTATTCTTTTTTTTTTTTTGGCCAGTCCTGGGCTTGGACTCAGGGACTGAGTACTATCCCTGGCTTCTTTTTGCTCAAGGCTAGCACTCTGCCACTTGAGCCACAGCGCCACTTCTGGCCGTTTTCTATATATGTGGTGCTGGGGAATTGAACCCAGGGCTTCATGTATATGAGGCAAGCACTCTTGCCACTAGGCCATATTCCCAGCCCAAAGCTAGTATTCTTAAAAAATTAAAAAAAAAAAAAGTTAAACTTGAAATAAAAAAAAAAAGCTGCCTTGTGTGTAGTGACCCCATCTTTCCTGAAATAGGACTGAGGAGCGCACCTCCTGAAGAGACATCCCACAGACTGGGATACTCCTTTGAAACCATGCAGCTAGTGTTTGATGTTCACACCATGAGAAATTTATCTCTTTTATAACTGCGAGTAATGTACTAAACATAGCTTCTTTATATAATTTGAGACATAAAGTGGTTAGCATAAAAGTGCTACTCTTTTCTAAGCAATAATGTTATTAAGAAGCACTTTTAAAGCACTTTTCATCTTCAAAGTTCTTTACAGACTAACTAATTAATCCTTTCAACATCCCTGAGACAGAAGTATTTATCCTTTATAGATGGCAGAAGGGCGGTAAGATGTTAAATGACTGGCCCCGGGCCACACGAGGATCCAAGCTTAAACCAGGCTTCCAACGGAGGGATTCCTGGTTTCCAGGTGTGTGTCCGGACATACTTGATTTATATAGTTCTGTTCAGGAAACTGTCCATTAGGTGTTATAAATGACAAAGTCCACATGACGAACTGCTGAAGCCAAGACTGTTTCTTGTCTTTTTTGGCTCTGGGGATAGAATTCAGAGTGTTGCTTTGCTAGGCAAGTGCTTTACCACTGAGTCACACCCAAGCCTATCCTTGTGCTTAAAAATGAAAAAGACAAAACTGACGTGTACACTAACTAACAAGCATGTAAATTATGTCAGCCTGAGTAAATTCCTCTGCCTGTCCATTTTACCTTGTTCTTCCCTTTCCTAGCTATAAACTCAGAGCTTCAAAGTTCACAGGAATTCTGAGCCACTATGGAGCCACCGAGCTAAAGTGGACATGGAGAACACTAATTTGGGAAGAAAAAGATTTTTCAAGTCAATTATGGGAAATTACTACTCTTTTAAGAATGACCTTATTTCCTCCATGCTAGGGTATATAAACTCTGGTTTTCTTCTCTCAATGTACTTTCAATGCGCACGTGTGAAAACTTGTTCTGTCTAGGCTACTTGGAAAGGCAAACTGGGTTTTAGAATGAGCCATGGCAGGAGATCAGAGACGGCCGGGGACGGTGGAGAGATTTCTACATGAAAGCAAGTTCTGCTTCCCTCCCTTTGGAAGTCAGCTTGCTGTTATGTGGCTGCCACCCAGCAGCGCAGGTCTGCTGCCGGAGAATGACTGCAGGGATGACAGCAAAGGAGACAGACGCAACTGCAGGAACACCGAGAAAGCACTGCCACAGACGAACAAGACACAGAGAAGGCCTGGAGGGGAGGACAGGCTGCCCGCCCACACCCTCCTCCCGGCCCTGTCCCTGTCCCATCTAGGGTCCAAGTCTAGATAGCCGGTGCTTTCTATTCAGTAACAAAATTAAGTAGGTAGGGAATAATGTAAATGAAGGAAAGATAACTACCCCAACTTGTCTGTGGCAATTGCTAAGAAAAGATACAGATCTTAAAAGGTTGAAAGTAGAATGGAATTACTCAGTACAGAATGCAGAGGACTCTTGGGAAGAACCTAAATCATTAATAAGGCTACCTTAATATAAAAGAGAAAAATGGGCATAAACTACAAGGGGGAAAGTCAAATTAGATATTTAGTAAATGCCCCAGGAAAGGGCATACTTCTTTGAGGCTTAAAATATATACACACACTCTACAATTTCTCTAATTAGAAACATTTAATTAAAAATCATGCTCTTTAACTAAAGTTTTAAAATTGCTTTGCGGGGAAGGGAAGCAGGAGAGCAGAGGATAGTACGAAGACATGGAATTCACAAGAGCTAGGTGCAGAGGTAGAATTACAGATACATTTTCTTCAAAAAAATTTATAAATGGTTTTTAAATGTATTTTTAGGGCCTGTCAAGTGACCGTGGAAAACTTTTTCCCTACAGCATAGAAGTTATTGAAACCACGGGAAGACCTGTATTTTCAGTTTGTACAAGTTGCTTCAGAGGCCCCGCTGAGGGGAGGTACGTTCAAGCAGCGTGAGCGCTAGGAAGCCATCTGTCAGCACCACTGAAGTGCAACAGGATGCCTAAGAGCCGTGGCTGCTGCAGCGGGAGCAGCCACTGCTAAGTGCACAGTGCTCCAGACTCTTTTGGCGGATGATTTGCCCGTGTCTGACACACACACACACCCTCTTTAGACCAGTGGAGCCTATCGCTAGGAGTATATTCTAAAGCAACTCTTGCCATCTATACACTCTCAGAGAAAAACAAGAAGCACTTCCACACACACAATGGAGCAACAGATCCACACAGTGTGGCACATTCATCTTGGGAAAGATTCCTACAATACTTAACTGCCAAGAGCACGTCAACCAAAATGATCCGCACGGCCCATTCCCGATGAGCGCGCGCGGCAGTGACAGCTCTGGGCGCTACCCCAGCAGGCTGGCGTGCTGCCGGTGCATGCTACCTCTTTTAGATTTTAGAACGTCCACTCTGAGGGACTCCACCTCTTGTCCCTTATCTATCAGTGAGGAAACTCAGTTGAAGGGGGAAACAGACCACAGTTAGTGCGGAGAGGGTAATGCTGACACCCCAACAAAGGGCTCTGCTACTGAACTGCCCATGAAGAGGAGGTCCTTGAAGGCATAAGTTATTTTCAAAAGTCTTTGAATTCCAGGACCTACCACAGGGCAGCTACTTCAGAGCATGCTTTTGCACACTGAGCAGATAGCACACACGGTCCAACCTACTCACCAAGGAAGCAACCTACCTGGCCTGCTGGCTTTGTCCCCTGTGGCTCCGAGGATGATGCCCTGCCCATCCTCGGCCTCCTCCGCTGAGGCCCCTGGTCCCGTTTCTGCCCGATTCCTCACCAGGTTCCACTGGTCTATGGCCGCCATTCTCTCACTTCTCCACCACCCTCTTCCCACTGCTGATTCCTCTCTGCCCACTACCAAAACATCTCTCCTGAGCCTAAATGACCTTTGCCACTTTTACTGGCTCTCACTTTTCCTCTTACTACCAAACTCCTTGTGAAGAATCAGGCACACTAATTATTTTTGATAGTTTAAAAACTTGCCGCTCATTTATCAGTCTGCTTGAGAAACCAGAAACCAGTCCCAGCAGGGCAGCGCCAGCATGGCTGTCTTCCAGCACGGCGGCAGGGTCTTCCCCGCTAACTCTGGCAGCTCACTATTTGTGACTGCCCATCTTTTCAATCAGAATTCTTGGCCCTAAGCAACTAGGGGATGTGTTACATCTCTAAAATTCTACACATTATTTTACACACCCTTGCGATTTTCTAAAGAGAGATACACCGCTTTTAGGAGAATCATCGGTCTCCTTCCTCTCAGAAATCAGGGAACAGTCTGCCACGCTGGGACAGCTTTTCATCTCAGTTTCAGCACAGGAAGAGCCGCTCTTTCTCAGACCAGTGTCTCCACCTTAACACCCTTCGCCTGCCTTCAGGACCCCAGACCTACTGAACACTTCCAGGAAGACGTGGGCTCTGCAGGCTTCATGTGCTAAAACCCCAGTGCAATGCTTCTAAGCTTTGAATCTGGTCCACCTCAGAAGGAACCGGCCATTTCACTGCCATCCTTGATGGCTCCCTTGTCCTTTCATATTAAATCAGTAATCAATGCGTTTGGTGCTGGGTTTTCTTCTTCTCTGTCTGTCTGCTAACCTATGAAGATTTTGGTTCTAAGTCTGTCTGCTCCTGACCTCCTGGGTCAGTCCTCCCTACTTCTGACTGGGATGATGGTCACCATTTGTCAACTGATCTCTAGATACCCAGTTTCTCCCCACATTGTTTTTCTAAAATTGAGTTATTTTGTTACAGGTTTCTGCAAGAAGACACCTTTAATGTTTCTGGTTCTTCTGGTTTTTGTTGTTTTGTTTTTTCTTTTTGCCAATTCTGGGGCATGAACTCAGGACCTGAGTGCTATCCCTGGCTTCCCTTTTTTTTTTTTTTTTTTTTGCTCAAGGCTAGCACTCTACCACTTGAGCCACAGCACCACTTCTGGCTTTTGTCTGTTTATGTGGTGCTGAGGAATCAAACCCAGGGCCTCATGCATGCTAGGCAAGCACTCTACTGCTATGACACATTCCCAGCCCCTGTTCTTTAATTAACTAATTAATCTTTAACCAATCAATCAATTAACTAATCAATGTCCAAAGCCAGTGCTTGAACTTAGGGCCTGGTGCTCATTCAGCTTCTTGCTCATGGCTGGCTGGCATCCTACCACCTGAACTACATCTCCAACCTTTTTTCTGGTTATTTTGGAGACAGGACTGTTAGCATTTTCTGCCCAGTCTGACTTCCTCCAGATCTCAGCTTCCTGAGTAGCCAGGGTTACAGCCATGACCCACTGGTACATGGCACTATGTTTTATTGTCTAAAGTATTTATACAATTGGGGGAAGGACTGGAGAAAATTGATGGTTGTCTCAAGCTGTACAGGTTCCTAACCAAGGCTCCCCAAGTTAGCTAGGGCCAAAAGGACCACTATCCGCCTCCTCAGCATCTTTCAAAAGATCAGTTCTGACATGGTGTCCCCCAAAGATTCCCTCCAACCCCCACCTTAAGCCCGCTCTTTCCTCTGCCCCACCTGCCTCACTGCAGCTCAGAGGCTACTGGCTAGGACTGGAGTACCCCAAGGCATGTATTCTTCCTTCCTGTTCCCAAGTACAGGACAGCACTTCATTCATGCCAGTCTCTCTTGGGTGTCTGATGAATGGCTAGGTGGTGGAGAGGGGGATAAAAGGGTAAATAATGCACAAATAAAGTTAGCAATCTGTGCCGACAGGCTCACGTATTTATCTAAAACCATATGACTATGCAGAGCTTCTGTTTGCTATTTGCTTTTTCCTTATAGAATAGTTCTCAAGCTGAGCAAGTCCAAGGGACATTTAAACTGAACACATTCAATTTTGACGCAGCCTTTTGTTGATGGCCTTGTGGCAACTTGCAGAACAAACATAAGGAGTCATTTCATTCTCTGAAGGATAATAGTTTCGTGCTTCATGAAATAAGGCTCAGATACTACAAGTTCAGGATTTGCCACCATAATCCAGTCATGACTCGAATTCAATAAGCAGTGTATGCCAAATGCCAGCAGACTGCAGGCTATTCATACCAAAGGGTTATTACTTTAACAACAGGACTTTTTCCCTTCAGGCTTATATAATGTGATTACTTATGTGCACTTTTTCTCAAAATGAATATTTAACTTAGTAAGAATGCTTAGCTGCTGTGTATCCACTCAGCTATTGCTTATTCTTAAATAGGGAAATTTCATCTTGTTTGTGTTTTACATTAGTGTCATGCTAGCCCACAGACAGAGGGAAGCATGTTAGCGAGATTACTCATATTCCCACCCCTAAATCATGTCCTCCTAATTCCCCTGCATACACTCAAAACAAAGCTCCCCATTTCCTGATATGGGCTGGGGAGGGGGAATGACTTCTTTTTTTAGCAGATCTTGAAGAAGTGACTTCCTGAGTTATCTGACATGCAGCCAGAGCACTGAGGATTCAAACTTTCAATGATTATCTTAGTACCTCTATGCTAAGTACTATTTCAGGAGTGGTACTCAAGTAGTAAATATAGCAAGACAAAAACATCAGATAATTTAACAAGTCCATCCACAGAACGGAATAATAGACACAAGCAGACTTCCATCTGCTTCTGAGCAGGACTCTACCCAAATCAAGCCCTAAGAATAGCAGCTATACAAAAGAGAGCTGGCACATACTCCTGGAGCGGCCCCTTTGGAAAACTGGCCACTTCTCAAAAGGCTACATGCAGATCTGCCATGTGACCAGCAAGACTACTGAGAGGTGGGATAGACCCAGATGATGAAAACTTACACCCAGGTGGAAGTGTACCCAAATGTTCACAGCATCCTGATCCATAACAGTCAAGAAATGGACACAACCCCGATGCCCACCAGCAAGAGAAGTGGAGAAATAAAATACGGCAAACATCTACAGACAGGAATATTATTCGCTAATGTTCACCCACGTTGTACCCTATGTTCCGTATTAGCTCTAAGTTATATGAACCTGCACTTTGAGAATCTCTAGGCAAAGTATTAATAGATCTGGGTGTTCTCAATGGCTAGTGGTGCGAGATGAGCATCCAGAAGAGCAGAGCTGCCCCTGGGAGCGGCCGTGAGGGGGAAGAGGGGGTTCTGCAGATAGCTGGGAGATAGGGTGGAGCTAGTGCAGTTAGTGTACTATGTATTTTTCCAGCCCCCAGCTTTCCATTCAGGAAAAACTGGTACTGTGGCAAATGAGCTTGTTTCATCCTAAATACAGTATGCTAAGTGAAAGGTGCTAGATACAAAGTGCTACATATTACATGATCTTATTTACATAAACCAGAAGAGGCAAGTCTATAGAGATAGAGTAGTCACCTAGATCTGGGAAATGGGCGAGTGAGGCGTAAATGAGGGCTGATTACTAATGGGGCATAGAGTCTCTCCTGGGGTGATGAAAGTACTCCACAAGTGATGGCTGCTGCACCCACTGGCACCAGTTCCACAAGCCTCCTGCCCCAGGCCCTGGCAACCGCCATTACACCTTCTGCCTCTATGTGTCTGAACCTTTGCTTCACCTCTGTTTTCCTGCAAGGGCTTATGGCAAGGTTTCCAAGTGACCTTTTCAATAATCATGTAATTGAGACACAGTAAACAGGAATGAGGTTCTATTTTTTTTTCTTTTTTCTTTTGCCAGTCCTGGTGCTTGAATTCAGGGCCTGGGCACTATCCCTGAGCTTCTTTTTGCTCAAGGCTAGTGCTCTACCATTTGAGCCACAGCGCCACTTCCGGCTCTTTCTGTTTATGTGGTGCTGAGGGCTTTATGCATGCTAGGCAAGCACTCTACAGCTCCAAGGTTCTAATTTTTAAAGTAATTTTTAGTTAGCTGTGTGCAGAGGTGCTTTTCTATAATCCCAACTTCCTAAGACTGGTAGAGGATTTTAAGGTCAAGGTCAGTCTGAGCTACACAGTGAAAGTTTATCTTGAAAATAGAGAAAGAATCAAAAAACAAATAAATAATAACTTTTTGTTGAGAGGTAAAGAATTTGTTCTCTCTCAATTACCACTGGTCACAGATTATGGCCTCTGATCTATACAGCATGGAATAAGACATTTATCCATAGGCTAGGGAACCCAGTGGGAAAAACCATTAGGACAACAGAAGAGCGTAGCTTTTACAGTTTAAAGTGTTCCATGTCAGGCACCAGTGGCTCACACCTGTAATCCTAACTACTCAAGGACTGAGATTTGAAGGCAGCCTGGCACAAAAGTCTGTGAGATTCATTATCTCCAATTAACCAACAACCAAAAGTAGAGGTATGACTCAAGTGGTTCAGTATCAGCCTTGAGCAAAAAAAAAAGGCAAGGCAGAATGCAAGGCACTAGTTCAAACTTTAGTATGATCACCAAAAATAAAATAAAACATAGTATTCTGAGGTAAGTACCATTGCGCATAGGACTATTCCCTGTATTCCAATGCATGACACCACCTTTTAAAAGCTGTTCAAAAATAGGGGACTGGGAATGTGAATTAGTGGTAGAGTGATTGCCTAGCATGCACAAAGCCCTGGGTTTGATTCTTCAGTACTACATACATAAAAAAGGCGGAAGTGGGGCTGTGACTCAAGTGGTAGAGTGCTAGCCTTCAGCTGAGGAGCTCAGGGACAGTGCCCAGGCCCCAGTTACTGGCAAAATTTGAAAAAAAAAATGGTATTCAAAAATGAAACTAGGGACTGGTATGTTTTACTGGTTGATGTTTTCCCCAGACGGGCCTGGTGCTTCCTCAGTCCCCTGTCTGCACCCTTTCACTCCTCACCTCCCGTACATAGGGGCGTTGTTTGGGGGGCAGTGGGTGACAGGAAAGCAGGGCTTGAGCATGGCAGGGGTGGCAGTACTCACTTCATCAATTTCTGCTTCATGGCAGAATCTTTGAAGCTTCTGAACTCTTCTCCTGCTTTGATCTCATAGAACTGAGGCCTCAGCACTGTCTGCCGGTCCTCCTTCAGCTGCTCCCGCCGCTTCACTCTTTCTTCCTGCTGCAGAAGTCTGCGCTGCTTCCTGACCTCTTCAACCCAGCCCTTTTCATCATCGGAACTTTCCGAGCTTTCTGTATCACTCGGTTTTCCTTCCAGTTCTTCCTCTTCTTCCTGAAATTAAAAATAGTAAAAAGACCTCCTTTTCCTTAATGACTTATTTTCTTTTAAATACAATTAGCCCACTAGAATAAGTGACTCCTGGCTCTACTGCTTACATCAGAAGAAATCCTCTCATTAATAACTAAGACATGCTCATAGCTGAATGTCAGACAATTAGCATACAAGTATTTCTAAAGTTACATGGAAGACAGATATTAAAGATATAGTTCAAGCTTAAATGATAGAGTACGTTACTTTTTCACGAAGTTCTTGTTGCTCTAGGAGTCTTAGTTTCTTCTTCCTTTTCTCGCTAATTTTTGAAACAAGTGGGTTCAAAAGCCTAAATTCTTCACTTTCTTCATCAACTTGGAAGTCAGGGTTTTCAAACATAACCTTAAATCTATCATCAGTGAGAATATTAGGAAGGCTCTATAAGAAAAAGAAGAGAGAAAGTTGTAAATATTTAAGTCAATATCTGGTTAAAATCTAATAAGAAAGATGGCTTTGAAAATCATTCACTGCCTAAATTTATATGAAGCATTTTCTTTCAACATTTTTAGTGCAAAAAACACTTTCTAAAGAAAATACCTATTTTTTTTAAACCTTCCTTCCTTCCTGACTGCCTTCCCTCCCCCCCCCCACTTTTTTTTTTTTTGCAGTCCCGGGGCTTGAACTCATGTCCTAGGCACTGTTCCTGAGCTTCTTCTGTTCAAGGCTAGCACTCTATCACTTAAGCCACAGAACACTTCTGTGTATGTGGTACTGAGGAATCAAACCCAGGGATTCATGCATGCTAGGCAAGCGCTCTACCACTAAGCCACATTCTCAGCTTTCCCCTCCCTCCCACCCACCCTCCCTCCCTCCCTCCCACCCTCCCTCCCTCCCTCCCTCCGTTGTCTTACTTCTTTCTCTCTCCTTCCTTCCTTCCTTTCCTTTTCCTTCTCTCTCTCTTCCTTACTTTTTGTCAGCATGGGGATTGCATTTGGGGCCTAGGCACTGTCTCTGAGCTTTTTTACTCAAGGCCACCACTCTATCACTTTGAGACATAGTGCCACTTCTGGTTTTCTGATGGTCAATTGGAGATAAGAGTCACATGGACTTTCCTGCTGGCTAGCTTCAAACCATGATCCTCAGATCTCAGCTTCCTAAGTAGCTAGGATTATAGGCATAAACCACTGGCGCCTGGCTGAAATAAGGCCTTTAAAGCACAGCAATTATACTAAATGAAAGTGAGTCAACTTCATATTCATGTAACAGTAAGAAATTGTCAATTAAAAGGGGTAGGGGCTGTTTCTCAGGACAAACTCACAGACTTCAAGTAAGTCATCTAGAAACACATGGATGCTTCCATCCCTAGTAAGGGCTGCTGCTTCCTAATTCTCTTTACTACACCATTTATTTGCTTTCAAGCTCTCAAGAATAAAGCCATATAATACAACTCTGGCTACTCAGACCCATTTGGATAGCTCAAGACTGACACTTGAATCCTTTTTTTTTTTGCCAGTCCTGGGCCTTGGACTCAGCGCCTGAGCACTGTCCCTGGCTTCTTTTTGCTCAAGGCTAGCACTCTGCCACTTGAGCCACAGCGCCACTTCTGGCCATTTTCTATATATGTGGTGCTGGGGAATTGAACCCAGGTCTTCATGTATACAAGTCAAGCACTCTTACCACTAGGCCATATTCCCAGCCCTTGAATCCTGTTTATTTGTACCTTTTTTTTTTTTTTTTTGCCAGTCCTGGGGCTTGAACTCAGGGCCTGAGCACTGTCCCTGGCTTCTTTTTGTTCAAGGGTAGCACCCTACCACTTGAGCCTCAGTGCCACTTCCGGCTTTTTCTGTGTATGTGGTGCTGAGGAATTGAACCCAGGGCTTCATGCATGCTAGGCAAGCACTTTACCACTAAACCACATTCCCATCCCTCATCTGTACCATTTCTAAACAGAAAGCTTCCTGAAATGTATTGTAACATCTCTCACTGAAAGGGAATAGTGCTCTCAGACTTAGGGCTCTCTCCTTATGTCTTCTTGGTAAGCTGCAGGCCTGGAAGCCGGATCAAACAACTCCCTCAGGAATGGACTGTCAGCGTCAGGCCTGAGACAGAGCTGGAAAAGGCCAGACTGCTTGGGAAGGACTCCGGCCTTACTGAGCCAGACATCTTTTACTTGTTTGATCCTTGACTACTGAGAATAATTAAAGTTGTAAGCATCTGAGTTGTGTTTGACGAACTATATATAAAAATCTGGTAAATCATTAAAAGAACATGGCCTTTTATTAGTTCTCTGACCTAGTTTGTTAAATCCCAACCAAAAATCCCACAAGCCTTCCCTGATTTAATATTATGTTCAAAACAGACTTAGGCCCAAGGAAGAAATAAAGAGGAAGATCTAGTTCCTGATTCCATCTTAATTAAAGAGCCACAGAGAAGTCTGCTACAAGACATGTAGAAAACCAGAGAAACAATGACTAGCTTCACGGGAAACAGAAGTCGGGTGAGAGATTGAGGCAATGATCAGCTGGCCATTGCTGGGCTATAAAGAGCATTTATACAGTTGTAATACGGTAAATGCCAAGTGCTGACTTAACCAAAATTACTCAATAGCTTTATTGGGATGCAAGGGATTAAAAAATGCCTAACTCTAAAAAGTCAAGAAGTAGCACCACATGCAATAGTAAGAGTTTTATGCTGAGTTGATCAGCTTAGGAGGCCCAAAACATTCATATCTGAGAAAGTGGAAACAAGGGAAGGGAAAAAAGGAAGTGGTAGACAATGGGCTAGCCAATTTTCTCAACAGACTTAATAGAAACATTCAGGTGGCTATTTCCTTTTTTTCTTTTTCTTTGTGTGTGTGGGGCAGAGGGAGGTGCGGGGAACATGCGCACACTGGTACTGGGCTTGAACTCAGGGCCTGGGCACTGTCCCTAAGCTTTTTCACGTAAGCCACATCTCCACTTCTGGCCATTCTTGGAGATAAAGACTCTTATGGACTTTCCTGTCCAGGTCGGCTTCAAACTGAAACCTTCGGATCTCAGGTTCCTGAGTAGCTAGGATTATAGGCATGAGCCAGGATCTGGCTATGACTAAAATTACGTCTAACTGTAATAAAAATAATTAACTGGTACTAAAAATGCTTCAAAAATATTTTAGATAGTCAAACAACCTGATCCCACCCAGAATGTCTGTATATAGCCTATATTCTCCCAGAAAAGATGGACCATTTTTGAATAAATGGCATTTAGCAATTCCCAAGGCCACTAAGACACTTCTTCCATGATTTTCCAGCCCCAGAACAGAGATAGCCTAGATATTGCAGATGCTGATTGCAGCCTGACCGTGCTGCTGACGAACCCAAGAAGAGTACAGTCATATATATGGTGACCTGAAGACTCACCCGCAGAAAGGAACTTGCAGGGAAATGGCTCTAAGCACTCAAACCTTTCAAATCAAACAGATCAAAGATGCCCATGCAGCTCAAAAGCATACGGCAAACTGAACATATGTATTTGCTAAAAGAATGATTAGTTCCTAATTAGCACTGTTTGGCTAACATCCAGACAATGCTTATTGACATTATGTGGTGGGTCACTCCTCATTGTGGGTTGCACATCAATTGTACAGTAAACAGCTTATTAGACTTTTACTATGTTATCAGTGGTAGCAATATTTGGGAACATATTTCTCTGTCTGCTTCCATTAAATTGCAGTAGCAACCAAAACAGAACAGCCCTGCAAGATACTAACTTTCAAGTTAGGAGATATTGAGCTATAAAGCTCTGGGGGTTTTGAAGAGCTCATTTCCAAAGCAAGACCACTAACTTGCTAATAGGTTAGTAATTCTTTGAAGTACTCTTTACAATTATAATGAAAAATTCTTTCCTTCACTCAGGAGTGATTTAAAACCTTCATTTTACCTGAGATGAGACTGATAAACAACAAAATCATGTGAACTTCTCTTAGTCTTTTCTTCCCCTCGTGGTAGTGAGGTCCCAACTCAGGGCCTCTCACTCAGTGTGTGATCTTACCACCTGAGTCACACCTCCAACCCCGCTTTCTGCCAGTCACTTTGGAGATGCTAACTCTCAGTCTACTTTGCCTAGATTGACTTTGAACCTCAATCCTTGTGGTCTCAGCCTCCTGAGTAACAGGCAGGAGCCATCAGTGCCCGGTTTTTTCTAGGAACAGCCTCAATTTTGAAGACTATGAGCTCTGCTAACAGGGCATGTTTTGGATTAGCAAGCCAACAAAAAAGCAAATCAAGGACACACTGTACAAATACTTCTTTCTAGAAAAATTCTGTTACCAGGAGCCATGGCTACGAATAGCTAGGAAGAAAAAGTAGCTCTTCAATAGAAGGCAAGCTCTTCCATGGTTCTTTCTCATTACACTTGTAGCACCAACAGTATGTAGCCTGATGAGTATTTGCAGGCTATCCTTCAAATAACTTGCGTCTAAACTAAACAAATGCCATCTTGACTACTAACTAGCAAAAATGAGCTCTCCTCTTCCTGTGGAAGCTCCCAGGAATGTGAACAAAGATCACTTCTATGGAGCTTATTAAATGATATTATGTGAGGGAGGAGGTAACAAACAGTACAAGAAATGTATCCAATGTCTAACGTATGAAACTGTAACCTCCCTGTACTTCACTTTGACAATAAATAAGAAAAAAATGATATTATAAAACTGAGAATTGGATAGGGATTTCACTGCAGATAATATACAGGGCAACTGTTGTATTTACAAAGAACCCACAGATGTATAACGTGATATATTGACTGAGTATTTGCATAATGAACAGTTCCCATAAATCCCTAGATAAGACCTAGACAGGCACATGATCGGTGGCCCATGACGGTACATCTTTCGAAGCCTGTCAGTGACTGATTCTTGAGTGTTAAGCACTCAGTTCCCATAGCCTGGAGGAACCGAGTTGTTATTTTGCCTTGTATTCCAAAGGCAAACCCAGGCAACATTTCACAAAAATGGTAATTGAGAAAGAAAAGGACAAGAAAAATAAAGTGTAGCAGGAAACAGAGGGACAAGGAGAGGAAGAAGGAGTGAAAGTCGAGAGGGAGGGATGGGAAAGGAAGAGGAGGAGAGAAGAGCTGACTATGGGAAAGTATACACTGTCACTGGCTAGGATACTGATACAAAGTCAGAGGATGGTGCAAAGTGAAGAGGAAAAGGGTTGTGACAGGGGCTGGGAACATGGCCTAGTGGCAAGAGTGCGTGCCTCATATACACGAAGTCCTGGGTTCGATTCCCCAGCAACACATATACAGAAAACGGCCAGAAGTAGCACTGTGGCAGAGTGCTAGCCTTAAGCAAAAAGAAGCCAGGGACAGTGCTCAGGTCCTGAATCCAAGGCCCAGGACTGGCAAAAAAAAAAAAAAAAAAAAAAAAAGGGTTGTGACAAAAGAAGGACAATGTTCCCATGGGAGTAGCAATGGTAAAAGCCTTTCCCTTAACGGAGCTCTGGGAGACAGGACAGGGAATAAGACTCTGGAAGCTCACCCAGACCCCGGACCTCTGGCTAAGGCAGAGCACAGTCCTGGCTCTTACTGAAGGTGTAGGGTGAGAAGAAAACAAGTACTGCCTTTAAATACTCTGAACACGTTTTGGTTTTTCTGGCTTTTCTTTACAAAAAACAAAACAAAACACTAGAATATACTTTGTTTCTAATGTGTACACGAAGTAGACCCCAATTTTCCTATTTAGCTATACATTTATAAGAGGCAGTAAAAAAAAACTAAGGTTTTGACAAAACCATTAAAGGTTAGGACCAATAGTGATTTCTTCTGGTGATGAGGACTGAGGACCACTTTGCCATTTCCAACTTTCATGTTGTCTAGCCCATTCTGCTCTAATGTGTATCCTATCAGCCTCAAAAAGGCCCCCAGAAAAGGGGAGAAAGGAGCTAAATTCCTACATCTGTACAACCACAGGGCCTCATGAAAGGGAGTAAAATGAAATTGGAGCCCAGGTGTCTGTCTTCTGTAACTTCACCCCACATAGAGACTCAAGGAATGCACAGGCCTCCAGCCTGCAGGAGCTCTCCCCTCCTCTCTTCCGGAGAATGCTTCTGGCATGTGATTGCAAAGAGCACTTCCCCTGAGCTTGGGAAGGTGACAATGTGCAGCTGAGAGGTCACACCCCAAGCATCCTCAGGCAGCATGAATGCTCAAAGTCACAGAGCAGGAAGCCTCATACCTTATTGCTTTAAGGCATACCGATATACTTACACACACTGGTGTGTGCAAAGCCATAGTAAGTTACAGACATAAATTTAAATATAAGTCTGACATTGCTTAGCATTGGCATATTATTCATGTAATAAGAAAGGAAAACAAAAGCCATTTATTTATTTACTTAAGAAAGGCTTCCAAAAATTGATTTAAGTAATACATTAAGAGAATGTACTGGGGCTGGGGATATGGCCTAGTGGCAAGAGTGCTTGCCTCGTATACCTGAGGCCCTGGGTTCGATTCCCCAGCACCACATATATAGAAAATGGCCAGAAGTGGCGCTGTGGCTCAAGTGGCAGAGTGCTAGCCTTGAGCAAGAAGAAGCCAGGGACTACAGTGCTCAGGCCCTGAGTCCAAGCCCCAGGACTGGCCAAAAAAAAAAAAAAAAAAAAAAAGAGAGAGAGAGAATGTACTAGGCTAGGTGCTGGTTGCTCACACCTGTAATCCTAGCTATTCAGGATTGAGGTTCAAAGCCAGTCTGGGCAGGAAAGTCTGTGAGACTCTTCAATAAAGTACTCAGAAAAGGCCGGAAGTGGAGCTGTGGCTCACATGGCAGAGCACTAGCCTTGAACAAAAGAAGCTTAGGGGCAGTGCCCAGGCCCTGAGTTCAAGCCCCAGAACTAGGGAGAGGGAGAGAGAGGGAGAGAAGGGGAGGGAGGGAGGAAGGGGGGGAAGAGAGAAGGAGAGAGAGAGAGAGAGACAGAGACAGAGAATACTATACTAGGATGAAGGAATGCCAGGAGAGATTTAGGAAGAGAGGTCAGCAAGAGTCTCCACTTTGAATTGAACAGAAGTCACAGCAAAAGCATATCCCATCTTTTCTTGCATCTTCCAGAAGAAATGGACACTTCAAAGTCAAGGGAGTCACCAAATACTGTACAACCAGATCCTGGGTTCTGATAAAGGAGGAATTGAAACTGAGATAAGCACAAGAGGTCACCTAGCTCCAATTTTACCTGGTCCAAAACCAGAGAACAGAGAATGAGCTTGCAGGCTAAAAACCTCCTGAGAGGGGCTGGGGATATAGCCTAGTGGCAAGAGTGCCTGCCTCGGATACACGAGGCCCTAGGTTCGATTCCCCAGCACCACATATACAGAAAACGGCCAGAAGCGGCGCTGTGGCTCAAGTGGCAGAGTGCTACCCTTGAGCGGGAAGAAGCCAGGGACAGTGCTCAGGCCCTGAGTCCAAGGCCCAGGACTGGCCAAAAAAAAAAAAAAAAAAAAAAAAAAACTCCTGAGAGCTCCTCTGGTTGGCCCAAAGCTAGAAGGCAGGCCTCTTCCTTGAAGATTCAAGTCCTACAGGCTCTCAAAGTCTGGCTAAACCTAAATACACCTGGTTCTCTGCCTGCCCGCTTCAAGCAGATGAAAAAACAGGACTGGAGAGGACCCAGGAAATCTTACACATCTGGAAAAACTACAAAAGTCTCTTTTCCTCTGGACAATACCAACGAAACAAAGCACGAACTCTTATTCATTATGTGATTGATCTGTGTGTACTGTCACATCAGAAAGATAGGAAGCAGTTACATGTCAGGGGTGCTCCCAGTAACCCAAAGTCCTAATCCAAACGGGCTGCTTTAGCCGGGTGCTGGTGGCCGGGGCCTGTAACCCTATCTACGCAGGGGACAGAGATCAGAAGGATCATGATTCAAAAACAGGCTGGGCAGAAAAGTCCTTGAGATTCCATCTACAACTTTGCAAGGCTAGCAAAGTCCCAACTCCAGAAATGCCAAAAGAACAAGAAAATAAGATTGATTCTAGAATTAAAAACAAACTTAGTTAATACAGAGACAAACAATAAACAAGCTAACAACTTAACAATGAAAGGAATAAGTAAATTATAGTACAGTCATAAAACAGAATATATATATATATATCCGTTAAAAATACTTAAAAAAGAATTTTTAATGAAATGAGAACCACCTGTGGTATGTTACAGAACCAGCATAACTATTTTAGCATACTCAAGATGATCTTGCTGGTAGAGTTTAAAATTTTTAGTGAATGAAGACAGGAAGGAAATTGACTAAAATATTAAGGATACTTTTCCTTGACATAGTTTTCTTCTTGACATGTTTTTCCTATTTTCCAAACTTCCCATGTTTAGCAGATACTATCTTTTAAGTAAAAAAGCAAGGATAAAACAAAAAAGAAACTATTCTACAGGTATTAAGTAAAAAAGATATAGATTACAATCCAAAAAGAATACAGACAACTTAGAAAATCTTACCTTCGCTTTCTTTTTCAATGTAGATTTTTGTTTCTCTTCTTCTTCTTCAATTAACTTAAGGGCCAGCTCTTTGTTCACTTTTGGCAATTTCTATAAAAAAGGAAAGTTGTAATAATATATCCACATTTTAGCACTCAAGGCTGATAGTTCTGTGAGGAATATAATTTCACACATTCTTTTTTTGTGTGCCATTCCTGGGGCTTGAACTTAGGGCCTGGGCACTCCCTCTGGGCTGCTTCTCCTCCCTCATCTCCTCCCTCTCTCCTTCCCTTCTTTCTTCTCCTTCTCCTTCTTCCTTCTTCCTCTTCTTCCTTCTTCTTTTCAGAGCTGAGGACAGAACTAAGGGCCTTGCACTTGGCCAGGCAAGTGCTCTCCCACTGAGCTAAAATTCCCAACCCCAATCCTTGTTTTTTGATCAAGGCTGGTTGGTACTTTATCATGGAGCCACATCTTACTTCCAGCTTTTTGGTGGTTAACTGTAGGTAAGAATCTCAGGGACGTTTCTACCCAAGCTAGCTTCCAACCAAGATAATCAGATCTCGGCCTCCAGAGTAGATAGGATTACAGGCCTGAGCCATTAGAGCCTGGCTTAATTCTTTATTTTTACATTTCTCTAGAGTAGGAAACAATGTATATTCAAGAGTATCAGGCAGGCCTCCTGGCCTGAACTTGCCCTCCCACGTCCCTTCCCAGTATGCAGCATGGCTCCGCTGGCAGGTCCGGAGCTGTAGCTCTGGGCGGAGGTGCGAGTGTCTAGGAATGTGCTGCTAACACTACTCCCTGTGCTGTTCCCTGCTCCCAGAACGGCAAAATTCGGCAGAATCAGAGATGGCAGTCTGACAGTTTTTCAGGTAAAGCTATAAGGGATCTACTGTCTTCTTCCTCCTAGTTTTATGTTCCACGGTCCATTAAATAAAATACAACTATGACAAGTACAATGAAAGCAAGGATAAAACGCTCTACATCCCAGTCTCTGAGGTTCCTGGAAGAGCGCAACCACACATACATACACCCTTAGTGCTCTTCACAATTCTGAATAAGAGGGGGAAGGGAGAGGGATAGAGGAAGACAGGTTGGAATACAGTGGAAACGTGCAGACATGTCACAATGAAATCCTCCCTAGCTGTTTGTAAGCTAATATATGTGTATATTTACACATAATACATATACATATATATCATATATAAAATTTGGAACAAATAGTCTGGAAAATATAAAAGGTACTGGATAAAAGAGTTACTGGTATTTTGCAATGAAACAGCATATATATGTGTGTGTGCATGCACACATATATGTATATAAATATCTGTGTGTATATGCATATATATGTGTGTGTAGCACTGTATGTTATGTATTTACCATGGATGGATTTTAAGCTGATGTTTGCTTATTAAGTATTTGTATCACTCAGTGATTGAACTTAATCGACAGGACGCCAGGGAGACTGGTAGGCAGGAGCAGGCAGACAGGAAGCTCCTCCCTGTCTGCTCAGTGTCTGGGCTGGCATCACACAGCAACAGTTGTTCGCCATGGAAGCAACAGGTGGCTCCAGGAGCGGCAGTGGACGCCAGTTTGCAATTTCCAACATGCCCAGGAGCATCCTTGTTATGGCTCAGGAGTACCAGCCTGCAGCCCCTCCTCAGCCGTCTGGGTCGAGACCTGAGGTGGCAGCTGCTTCCTGCAGTGGCCACACCTTAGTGCTCCAGTACCTGGCTCGGCCACTCACGAGAACCCCTCTCTATCAACAGCAATGGTGCCATTTGTTTCCTAACAGTCCAGAGACCATTCTCACGACCCAGAGAGCCTGAGAAGCTACAAATGTCATTAGGAAATAGGAATTAGCAGAGCCCAGGTAAAAATGCTACCAGATGTTCTTAGTACAGGTGACAGCAACAGTTAGTCTAGATTATTCCCAACAACACCTTATTACACACCTCACAAGTAACACATACCAGAAGTGTAAGTAAAAGATGGAAAGACAAATGAACACAAAAAGGATGGCAGGTTTGGGAAAAATACACAAAATGAAAACTGTACTTAGTATTTAATACCAAGTACATTGTTACCTTTAGCTGGACTCTCTGTGCACGTGTTTCTTCTATCTTCTGTCGAATTTTATCTTTCCTGTACTCTTCATAAGCAAACGGATTTACCATCAATTTCACCTTTTCAAAATAACAAAATGAAGCCAAAAATGAGTAAAAATGAATATTTTGCAACATATTTCATATATGCCATGAATATGATGCCAAAGCACACACACAGAGCCACACAGATCCTATACAATTTCTGTGTTCACAAAAGTGCAAAAAGAAAGAGCGACAGCCACTCTTCAGTTACCTGACGAGCTTTAGGTCTGTATTTACCTTGTGGTAGAGTCTTATATCCATGAAAAACCCATGCATATACGCCCGGAGAAAAGGTGATCCGATGAGATGCGTGAGCCCTGGGAAGGGAAATGAAAGAGAAAAGCTTGGTGAAAATGTACTTTTCTTTTTTTGGAGGGAGAGGGCATTTGTGGGGATTGAACTCAGTGCCTAGGAGCTGTCCCTGAGCTCTTTTGCCCAAGGCTAGTGCTCTACGCCTTTGAGCCACAGCTCCACTTCGTTTTCTGGTGGTTAATTGGAGATAAGAGCTTTACAGACTTTGCTGCCCAGGCTGGCTTTGAACTGTGATCCTCAGATCTCAACCTCCTGAGTAGATAGGATTATATGTGTGTGCTACTGGAGCCCAGCTGAAAATGTACATTTTTACCAGACAACTCTTTGATTATAATATTTTGTTTTAGAGTTAAAACTCCAGAATTAAGAATGACTAGTCATGAATATCTATAGAGGCATTTAAAACCACATTTTATATGTCAGGTAAGTATAAAAATAATGAAAACATCTTCATGACTATAGGTTGCAGATATAAAGCCACGTCAGCCTACTGCCAGTGTCCATGATATATTAAGGTATCTATCACCTAACACAGTGGGAAATAACAAGCTACAGGACGTGTGAAAGGCCACACACAGAAAGTCAAAGCTTGTACTAGTAATACTACACCAAAAACAGTCTTAAGGAAACAAAGGAAGTTCTACTACCTTAGTAGTTACTTCCACCTTACTATAATTGATTTGGGAGGTTTTGTATATTGTGAGGATTGCTAGAAAAGATAATTCTAACATACATAAAGATGCATTCCAGTTAAACTATTATTTTGTTGGCCATTACAACTATTTCCACAGATACTTTTTTTGCCAGCCCTGGTGCTTAACCTCAGGGCCTGAGCACTGTCCCTGGGCTTCTTTTTGCTCAAGGCTAGCACTCTGCCACTTGAGCCACAGCGCCACTTTCAACTTTTTCTGTGTATGTGGTGCTGAGGAATTGAACCCAGGGCTTCATGCATGCTAGGCGTGCTCTACTGCTAAGCCACCTTCCCAGACCCAGATACTTTTTTAGACAAGGCTCTAAGTTACGGCCATGGCTGAACCTGAACTAGCAACACTCCTGCCTCTCCCCGGCTTCTCAATTGTATTTCTGCATTTTTTTTTTCAATTTAAAATATGTATTTAACAAAATGTACCTCAACTTATATAATTGCTTTCCTTAACCTAAACAAACACAGCAAAGAAACAGGCAAAGTATCCAAAATACACTAAAAACAGAAGGGGAACCCCCTGCCATTCCCACACAAAGTAACAGTGACTTTTCCCTCCAATTTAGGAATGTAGGTAAGTACAATATAAGCACATCATTAAAATAAAATGATTCTTCCCTCCAAAATACCAACAAAACAACCATTTATTTTAATAAACGATGCATATTGCTTCATTTATTGTGTGTGTGTGTGTGTGTGTGTGTGTGTGTGTGTGTGTGTGTGTGTGTGTGGCTTGAACTCATAATCCTCCTGCTTCAGCTGAGGAGGATCATGAGTTTGAGGCTTGTCTGGGATACATAGTGAGACCCTATCTCAAAAACCAAGGACAGAGCCAGACATTGGTGGCTCACACCTGTAATCCTAGCTACTTAGGAGGCTGAGATCTGAGGATCACAGTTCAAAGCCAGCCCAGGCAGGAAAGTCTGTGATACTCTTATTTCTAATTAACCACCAGAAAACAGGAAGTGGTGCTATGGCTCAAAGAGGTAGAGTGCTAGCCTTGAGCTGAAGAGCTCAAAGACAGCGCCCAGGCCGAGAGTTCAAGACCCAAGACCCAACCAAAAACCAAAATAAACAACAACAACAAAAAATCCCAACAAGGACAGGCTGGGAATGTGGCTTAGTTGTAGAGTGCTAGCCTAGTATGCATGAAGCCCTAGGTTCGATTCCTCAGTACCACATACTGAGAAAAAGCTGGAAGTGGCACTGTGGCTTAAGTGGTAGAGCGCTAGCCTTGAGGAAAAGAAGCTCAGGGGCAGTGTCCAGGCCCTGAGTTCTAGCCCCAAGACTGGCAAAAAAACAAGGACAGGAGGCATGGCTCAAGTAATAGAGCACCAACTTAGCAAGTGTGAGAACTTGAGTCCAATTTCCAGTACTGTCAAAAACAAAATAAAACTAAAGTTAACCACCAACTTTAGTGGCAACTGGTAGAAAATAATTATGTAAAGGTTAACTGTGCTATGAAATATAGGTTAAAAAGTTTAAGAGCGACTCAATTGCTCTAATTAGTACAAGATTCTACTTTTAATATTCAACTGCTAAGGTGTATTTATTTGTCCCAAAGACAGTTGAGCCGCCCAGACTTGTGAAGTGTAGATCTTCTACGTGCTTCCCCTCAATTAACGTCCTTTGCTAACATTAGAACAGGGTAAGCAAAATCTACTCTCTTCATCCTATAAACAAGTGCTGGGCAAGCAGAATAAATATGTTCTCTTCAAAGGTCTGGTGTGGAGCAGGTAAAAAGCTCTGTTCTGAAGTAGAGATCTTTGTTACTTTGGCCTTCTTGTGCCTCAGTTTCCTATCCATATAATGGAATCACAATACCCATTTGATGGTTGTGAAGATTGAACTGTTATATATAAAATACTTATAATGTTGCCTGGCACACATAAGCCCTGCAAAAGGGTTTGCTATTCCTAGATCTTTCTTGGGCTCATGATCTCTAAACATGAAGTAACGACAGGCTATATCCCTTGTCTGAAATGCTTGGTGCCATTAGTGGTTCAGTGTTTTGGAACATCTGCATGGCCTTTATTGGAGCTTGAGTTTCTCCTAGGGGCCAAGTTTAAAGGCTTGGTCCCCAGAGTGGTGCTGTTGTGATGTGGTAGAGTCTTTTAAGAGATGGGCCTAGTGGGAGGCCTTTAGATCATGGGGGGAGGGGGGAGGAGTGCCCTCAAAGAGACTGTTAGACCCAGCCCCTTCTTTTAGCAGTCCTGGAGTTTGAACTTAGGGCCTTGTGCTTACCAGGTTAAGTTCTCTACCCCTTGAGCCATGATCCCCACCAGTGACTCCTCTTTTTCCTCTGTGATGTATCATGCCTTCCACCAGAAGGCATGGTTTAAAGGCTACAGGTCTGGGGCTGGGAATATGGCCTAGTGGCAAGAGTGCTTGCCTCGAATACATGAAGCCCTGGGTTCGATACCCCAGCACCACATATATAGAAAAGGCCAGAAGTGGTGCTGTGGCTCAAGTGGCAGAGTGCTACCCTTGAGCGGGAAGAAGCCAGGGACAGTGCTCAGGCCCTGAGTCCAAGGCCCAGGACTGGCAAAAAAAGAAAAAAAAAAGAAAAAAAAAAAAGCTACAGGTCTGCCTGACTATGAACTACCCATGTACTATAACCTCTAAAACTGCCAGCCAAAATAAACCTTTCCTCTTTGTTTTTGGCCAATCCTGGGCCTTGCACTCAAAGCCTCAGAACTGTCCCTGGCTTCTTTTAGCTCAAGGTTAGCACTCTGCCACTTGAGCCACAGCGCTACTTCTGGTCATTTTCTGTATATGTGGTGCTGGGGAATTGAACCCAGGGCTTCATGTATATGAGGCAAGCACTCTTGCCACTAGGCCATATCCCCAGCCCTGACCTTTCCTCTTTGTAAGTTAATACAGACATTTATTTATTATAGTGAGGGAGCTCTAATGTGTCAGTTGAGCAGCCCCATGTGAAAATCCAATGCTCCAAAATCTGAAACTTCTTGAGTGTTATCTTTCTTCTCAAAAAATGTGAATTCTATAGCACTTCAGATTTCAGATTAGAATACACAATCTTGTAGTAAGGGCCTTCTACATTTGAAGATTTGAGTTCTTAGTTTTGGATTAGGTCTTTTATGAGCACATCTAAAAGGAAACCAGAAGCCATTTGTATTCAGTCTTGGAGACATTTTCAACATGTGGTTACAATCAACTTATTATATTCATGAGAGGAAGCTGTTGAAGCTTGGAGTTCTTTCCTGTAAATAGGGTTATTGAATAATGCAAAACTGAAGGCCCTCTCTCCTTGTGGCCCAAACGGTCACGCCAGTGCACTGGGTGTGGGAGCGCATCTGCCTGCACGTCTGACCCTCTTTCCCCTCCCATCTCATCCCTTTGCTCTTCCCATCAGAGCCTCTGCCCTTACCAGCTGAATGGCGATACAGTGAGTAGGCTGGAGAAGGATATAGGCCATCATACTTCGTTAGCATTTTTTCTATATAGACCTAGTATGCTAAGACATTATTTCTCATCTAAGAATCAAAAAGGCTTATGTTAACTTTACCTAAAATCTTCTCTAAGCAGAGATTATAAACGTGACAATTAATAATATCTGATTGGCAGAAACATTTGGAATTGATGGCATAGTCAGTTCTGTTTTGTATTTTTTTTTAATTGTTGCTAGTACCAAGGCTTGAACTTAAGGCTCCATGCACTTTGTTTTCTTTTTTCATGGCTGGCATTTGAACCAAGCCTCCAGCCCAGCTTTTCACTAGTTATTTGTTTGTTTTTTTTTTTTTTGCCAGTCCTGGGCCTTGGACTCAGGGCCTGAGCACTGTCCGTGGCTTCTTCTCGCTCAAGGCTAGCACTCTGCCGCTTGAGCCACAGCACCGCTTCTGGCAGTTTTCTGTATATGTGGTGCTGGGGAATCGAACCTAGGGCCTCGTGTATCCGAGGCAGGCACTCTTGCCACTAGGCCATATCCCCAGCCCCTAGCTTTTCACTAGTTAATTGGAGTCTCTGAAGTTTTTCTGGCTGACTTTAAACCACAATCGTCCAGATATCAGCTTCCTGAGCAGATAGGATTATAGGTCTGAACCACAAGCTGCCCAGATATGGCTCAATCAATCTGAATGTTCAAAACTAAACTAAACAAACAAAAAATGGAAATAAAACAATTGTATAAATATTTTTATCCTAATTTTTTTTTACCTAAGTTTTCAAGGTCTTTCTTGGTGACAAACTTGTAATCATCATAAACCGTGCTTTCTGGATTCTCTTCTAACTCCTCTGTCAAGTTGTCCAAGAAGGAACACCACCTTGGAGCAGGACCCAAAACCTGTGGGTGTTTATTGAAGGGTTAACAAATGTGTATCCTCACTACATTAACCAATACTTAAGTAACTACACATTCAGACTGCCTTAGGTTAAAATTTTTTGTGTCTAATAGAATAGCTAAAAAACAACTACAACATATATAAGAAACAATGAATAAAATAATAATAAAGTAGGAAGAATTTAGAATTAAAGAAATAATAAAGTAAGAAGAATTTAGGCCTGGAAGGAAAAAAAACTTCTTAGTCTAGGATACAAAGATATTAGTGAATATTCTTACATTAAAAATATTAAAGTATAAGCTGGGTACTAGTGGTCATACCTGTAATCCTACTTATTGAGGAAGTAGAGATCTGAGGACCTAGGTTTGAAGCCAGCCCAAGCAGATAAATTCACAAGGTTCTTATCTCCAAATTAAAAGCCACTAAAAAGCCAGAGGTAGAAGTATGGGTTCATGTGGTAGAGTGCTAGCCTTAAGTGAAAAGAGCCAAGGGCTTTGAGTTCAAGACCCAGCACCAAGACATGCATATGCACACACAATGATCCAGGTACTTATAATTTCCGTTCATTCACTATTTCCTTCACTCAGAAAAGGGCTATAATCCTATAAAAGGATATTTGGCATATGCTCTTAAAAATGTCAACCATGGGTAGAATGCTTGCCGAGTATGCATGAAGCCCTGGACTTGATTCCTCAGTACCATATAAACAGAAAAGGCTGGAAGTGGCACTGTGGCTCAAGTAGTAGAGCGGTATCCTTGAGCACAGAGAGGCTCAGGGGCAGTGCCCAGGCCCTGGGTTCAAGCCCCAGGGCTGCCCGCCTCCCCAAAAAAGTGTCAACCACAATAAAATAAGAATTTCTTTTTCAACTAGTTATTTCATCATTCGTCATTCCATTCTGTACGGCCTCCTTCATTTAATGAATAGAAAATTAAAATTCAGTGGGCTGGGAATGTGGCTTAGTGATACAGTTGTTGCCAAGCACTGTACAGAAAAAATAAAATTTGTTACCAGTAGCTGGCTAACAGCTGTATTCCTAGGAGGCTGAGCTCTGTGGTTTGAAGCCAGTCCAAGCAGGGGAGTCTGTGAAACTCTTATTTCTAATTAACCAGCTAAGGCTGGATGTAGCGCTATGGCCCAAAGTGGTATAGAGCATTTGCCTTTAGCAAAAAACAAAAAACAAAACTCAAAGACAGTGTCTAGGCCCTGATTAAGCTCCAGGACTGGCACTAAAATAAATAAATAAAATCTAGCAATGTATCGTATTTTTCAAACTGCTGAGTTTGAAGTTTTAAGTGTTTTCAACACACAAAGTAGGTGAAGAAATGCATGTTCATTGGCTCACTCTAGCCACCCCCTAATGTACAATATCTATCCTTGAAAACGTACAATTCATGATTAATACAATGTATAAAAATTTATATTACAATATATACAAACTTAATGAATTAAAATTTTTCCTAGTGGCAAAGTGCTTGTCTCATATACATGAAGCCCTGGGTTCAATTCCTCAGCACCACATATATAGAAAAATCCTGAAGTGGTGCTGTGGCTCAAGTGGCAGAGTGCTAGCTTTGAGCAAAAAGAAGCCAGGGACAGTGCTCAGGCCCTGAGTTCAAGCCCCAAGACTGGCAAAGAACAAAACCAAGCCAAAAATTTTCCCACATACAATGTCTTCATACTTAAAATAGCTGTCTATTTTAAAGTCATGCTAATGAATGGCTGAGGAACAACAGACTAAACAGAACTTTTTTTTTTTTTTTTTTTTGCCAGTCCAGGGGCTTGAACTCAGGGCCTAAGCACTGTCCCTGGCTTCCTTTTTTGTTCAAGGCTACTAGCACTTTACCACTTGAGCCACAGTGCCACTTCTGGCACTGTTTTCTGTTTATGTGGTGCTGAGGAACCGAACCCAGGGCCCCAAGCTAAGATTTTTTTAAAGTCTGGCAATGAATACATTTCTTTTAGACAATGTATTTATTTGGGGTTGGTCATGTGGGCCAAGTGACAGTATGCCTGCTTATCAACCATGCAGCTCAGAATGCAAACCTGAGTATTGCTAAAAATGGGAGAGGAAGAGAGAAAGCACGAGAGACAGACAGAAAAAGGAGAAAGGGAGAGAGAAAGGGAGAAAGTGAAGGAAGGAATGGCAAAGGTGATCGATTTTTTTAAAGATCTATTTTCTTAATTTGGATAAAAGCATTCACATTCTCACTACTATAGATCCATGAACACTTTTTGGTGCTAAGTTGGACCTAGTTTGATTTCTATGCACACGAGTCCTAAGACACCTCAAAGTACAAGTGTTCCTTGGCATCCTCAAGACATTGGCTCCAAGATCCTGTGGACACCAGATGTGTGGAAGCTCGAGTTCTTTATGTGCAATGTGCGGTGTTTGTTTATAACCTATCCCCATCCAATGCACTCCATGACAGAATGCTTGCCTAGTGTGCAGGAGGCCCTAGATTTGATCCTGAGCACTGCACAAATCACCTAAGATTATTTATAAAACACATTCTGTAAACAGCTGTTGTGCTACACTGCTTAGAAGACAGCGATAAGAAAAGAAAATGGCAGGGCTGGGAATGTGGCCTAGTGGTGAGAGTGCTCTCCTCCTATAAATGAAGCCCTAGGTTCGATTCCTCAGCACCACATATACAGAAAATGGCCAGAGTGGTGCTGTGGCTCAAGTGGCAGAGTGCTAGCCTTGAGCAAATAGAAGCCAGGGACAGTGCTCGGGCCCCGAGTTCAAGGCCCAGGACTGGCAAAAAAAAAAAAAAGAAAAGAAAGAAAAGAAGATGGCACGTGTTAGGTTAAAAAAATAATTTTCAATTTGTGGCTGACTAAATCTGCTGTGGCAGAACCCACCGATAAGGGCCCTTTAAGGCAGTCGTGAGCATGAACCTGGAAAAGCTTATACTGTGTATCCTGACTTCTCTTGTGGTGAGGGGCGGAGATAACAGAAACGATCAAGCCAATCTGAGCTTTCATATTGTTTTCTTTTATACGACAATTGATTCTACCACATGTTTTTTGCTTTTTTTTTGATTAGCTATCTGGGTTCTCATGGAATTATTTGAAGGTGTCCCTCAGGTGACAGATCTAGTTATGGTAAATAGTCTGCCATCAGATTCATGGCCATTTAATTTTATAGGGGGAAATATTCCATCAAAAACAAAGTTAACCCTAGTGGTTGGCTTTATGAATCACATTCCCCAGTTCCTTTTCAGAGAGAAAAGCATAGGAACACCCTACCTAAGTGGAGACTACTGATTTACTGGTCTTAACTGCAGGCTCTTTCTGAATTAGAGCATTCCTTAGAGGCCTCCCACTAAGTTGCAAAAACACCAGTCACTTTTTTTTATCAGTGAGGAGGGCTTAACTCTCTCAGATGTACATACCGTGACTGCACTTTAATGTGAAAAGTCTCTTGCTATCTTCATAGGCATACAATGTTACGTGCTAACTAATCTTTAAAAAATATTTTAGTTTACTTTCTAAGTTTCCAGTTTGACAACCTAAAGAAACTATATTTTAACCACAGATGGGCTCTTAGTAGCACATCAGGTTTCCTGGGCTGAGGACATGTCAGTGCAGAGCACGTGGTCAATGTGCTTAAGGTCCTGGGTTCAGTTCCTAGCGCCTCAGAAAGAGCCTCGTGTTTCCTGTATGTCATCAGATTGCTGTATTCTATATTTTAGCTGGAACTTACTATTGCTTATCTACATTTTTATGCACCTTAAGAAAACTTGGTTCACTTTATATTTTAAAGTTTTATTATTTGCTAATGACCTACTTTTAATTTATAAGAATTTCCTAAAGCCGTAAGTCAGAAAAAGTAGAAAAGTGATTTTTTTAGATTGCTAGAAAGATAATGACAATCATATCAATCAATCTCAATAGAAGTACTTGTTATTTCAAAATATGGAAAAACCTTTTATATACAAATATGTCTTCCGGAAGAATTCAAAACTTACATTCAGCCAACTGTCTGCTTGCTCCAGTCTATTTGGGTAGAAGGACCAACTTTAAAGTGCACGAAAACACTGCTATCAGCTCAAGACTATCATCTGCTTTGGTGGTTAGGTCCTACCTTTGAGAAGTTAAGTTATAGTCAGGTGTCAGTGGCTCACACCTGTACGCTACTCACAAGGCTGAGATCTGAGAATGGATGTTTGTAGCCAGCCAGGACAGGAAAGTTTGAGAGACTCTTATCTCCAACTAACCACAAAAAGCCCAAGTGGAGGTAAGGCTCAAGTGGTAAAGCACTAGTTTTGGGTTTGAAAAAGCTAAGGGACAGCACCAAGGCTCTGAATTCAAGCCCTCCTATGGATACCCACACTCAGGTACACATACATAAAAGAAACTACTGGAGCCATGGCTTGGAGCTCAGACTTTTTTTTTTTCATTTTAAAAATGGTAATGCAAAAATGCAGCAGTGATACTCACTAGATACTATGCTGAAGATGAACTATACAACCTGTGGGCGAGGACAGGGAAGGGAAAACTGGGAGAGAGCGAGGGAAGGGTAGCAATGTCCAAAAGGAAATATACTTATTACTTGACTTATGTAACTTTAATCCTTCTGTACATCACCTTTATAATAACTGTAAAAAGTTTAAAAAATAGTCATGTAGCAATACTATTGATTATATAAAATCTTTCATGGAGTCTGGGACAGTGGTCCATATGTCTATGGCATTTTCTGTCTATAGCAGAACCCACACGTTTATTCACAATCCTGATTTGGACAAATAAATACTAGAAAGAACCTCATCATTTAATTTCAGTTTGAGTACTACAGAATAAGGGTTGGGCTAGAGTGTGCCACCAATGAGTTAGGAAAAAAGCATCTGGGCTTTATAATTTGAAATTTGCAGATCAAAGGTGGTAAAGCTATACAACATAAATATGGCACGTATGTAGTCATATGTAGTAAATATGTACTAAATTTGTAACATGCACACATGTTATATATTCAGTAGACATGTGTAACTAACTATATAACATAAAATCATGGACTACTATTATGATTGGTGAAATTTTCTAATTGCTAGCATGAGCCTCCGAGTGGAAACCAGATTTTACATATTGAGGTATCAACTCTGCAAGCACAAATGTAAAAGAAAATTTATTTTCCAGCTTTTTCTCCATTACTGGCCCAGTGGCACAGCATGTAATTTCAAATTTTGACAGCAAAGGTTAATACTCAGGGATCATAAGCCTCCCGGAGGTTGCTGGGAGGAGAGAAACAAGTCTGAGAGATGGAAGGAGTGGCCCATCTTTAAGAAGGTAATTGCATTTGCAGCATAATGAGCTGCCTAATTGTACACCCAAGTTTACATGCATCTGCATGAGTAACTGTGAGTCATTTAAAGGTACTCTCTACTGACCCTAAAAAATCAGGTCAGCAGCACATCAATTCAATTTCAACATCTTAAAAAATTAATTTATCTGCCACGATTCAACTCTGATTTTGATTTTGAAAAAGTAGTTTAAATACTGAAGTAGAATAAGAAAAACAAAGCCAAATGGGGGAAAAAAGGCCTTTAGTGACCACCGTGTCACTGTCGTGGATTCAAGAACAGCTCATCTCCACAAGCTCTGAGGGTACAGATGAGCGTCAGCCAGTGCACCCACACATCAGTGCCAGGGGAGATGGGCCAATTCAAGTGATGGCTCAGTACAAAAGTCAAACTGCTATTAGGAACTACAAAGGGCTTTCGGTCATTAGTACTCCATGCTGTGTTAAAATGACAGTTGAGTGGATATAACAGACATTAACCTGTGTTTATGGACAAAAAGAAGAATAGAGGATGCAGTGATGTGGAGAGAGCCTGGTGATCAAGGGTGCTAGCAACGGAGCATCAGGAGAAAGAACAGCAGAGATCTCTAATCCCAGAGCTCCGAGCATCTGGGAAGACAGCATTAACCACAGGGTGAAGGGGCTGAGAAACACCAAATTCCCATCACCTCCAAAGAGACCATAGGGTAACCCTCTGTAGAGCTGTCCTATACTGCTGGGATAAGTAGGGCTGAAATGACAACTAAGTGGAGTCTAAATGTCACACTGGGACCCTCATTTCTTCCCCCAGCCCCCAAGAATGCCAGAAGCCATGCGTGCATTGATTGCTTCTATCTCAGAGAAGCTGGACTTCTTCAGTGGGAAAAATAAAAGGCCTGGGAAATGGTGCTATGTCTGGAAACTGGTTAGCTGACCCATCACATGAAAACTGCCAATGGGCAGGCCATGTGCACAAGAGGCCCCAGTCAGCAGTCAACTGCCTCACCTTTAGGCAGCACAGACTGCCAAAGGGGCCCCAGGCAGGCACTGATCCAACCTAGAGCTTTCTCTTTCCTTGGAGAAGAGCAGTATGCAAACCAAATGAGAGCCTCACCCCTGAAAGTGCTTCCCTTCCAGAATATGAACACTGACTAAACCAGGGAAAGGCTACAGAGAAAAGCACCATGGGGGAGATAAAGCAGAAGTGTGATGGAGGCAGAGGGAGAAGGACAAGGAGTGGCTCTGATGGCCTTCATTGAGGAGATGACCGGACATAGAGCATAGGAAGGAGTGACTCCAGATAAATTATCAGTGCTTTTATAAGGCCATCAGTGTAAAGACCTGCCTGATGTGGCTTGAACAGAGTCCGGGAGAGCAAGGGCCTGAAATGCACAAGTCTTTATTTTGGCTCAGCCACTAAGGGTCTTAACTCTTTCCCGAGGGAGAAGGAAACCATCAAAGGACTCTGGGCATAGGGCTGACCTGACTTGACTTGCATTTACAAGGACCACTCTGGCAAAGCTGGGAACCTGGCTGGTTCTGAGCATTTAAGAAAATCTCTGTTCATTTGTTAACTGACCAGCAAACCAGACAGAGGACCCATGTAACAGAGAAACCAGATTTTATAGAATTAGTCCCTGAGAGATTCACTAAACAAACAACAATAAACCCTGGGTTTGCTGGGAGGCTGAGTTCTGTAAATTCCAAATTATCTTACTTAAAGTATCCAGTTGTCAACAAAAAATTACAAGGCATGTTGAAAGAAAATAAAAGAAAAAAACAGGGCTGGGAATGTGGCTTAGTGGTAGAGTGCTTGCCTAGCATGCGTGAATAAGCTCTGGGTTTGATTCCTCAGTACCACATAAACAGAAAAAGCTGGAAGGGGCGCTGTGGCTCAACTGGTAGAGTGCTAGCCTTGAGCAAAAGAAGTTCAGGGACAGTGCCCAGGCCCTGAGTTCAAGCCCCAGGACTGGCAAACAACAACAACAACAACAACAACAACAAAAACCCAAGAAGGGGGCTAGGGATATGGCCTAGTGGTAGAGTGCTTACCTTGTATACTTGAAGCCCTGGGTTCGATTCCCCAGCACCACATATACAGAAAACGACCAGAAGTGTCCCTGTGGCCCAAGTGGTAGAGTACTAGCCTTGAGCGGGAAGAAGCCAGGGACAGTGCTCAGGCCCTGAGTCCAAGGCCCAGGACTGGCAAAAAAAAAAGAAAGAAAAAAGCAATGCAATGTATCCTTCTGCGCCCTTACCCCTCCACTTCCGGGGGCAGCCTTATCTGGGCCCCGAACTCTGGGCCTGGATGCTGACACTGAGCTTTGTGCTCAAGGCTAACACTCTACCACTTGAGACACAGCTCTTGGTTGACTGGAGATAAGAGACTCATAGACAATGTCTCGCAGGCTGGCTTTAAACCATGGTCCTCAGATCTCAGCCTCCTGAGTAGCTGCATGGCTGGATGTGGGGCTTGAACTCTGGGCCTGGGCGCTGTCCCTGAGCTCTTCAGCTCAAGGCTAGCACTCTACCACTTGAGCCACAGCAGTGCTTCTGGTTTTCTGGTGGTTAATTGGAGATGAGTCTTATGGTCTTTCCTGCCCAGGCTGGCTTTGAACTGTGATCCTCAGGTCTCAGCCTCCTGAGTAGCTAGGATTTCAGGTGTATGCCACCAGCACCCAGGTATGAATTACATCTTAATAAAGCTGTTATTTCTAAAACTAGAGTTGATGCTCTACACTATACTACATCAGCTGCTGCTCATCTGGAAGAGCCTCGTTTGCCTTTCAAATGCTGCTATCTTCTAGGTGTGCAGCCAGCTGAGCTAAAAGAGCTCCCCAACAATCCTAAGGAGTGTTCCTCATAATTAGATTATGCTGATTGCTTCTTATAATTAGATCTAGTTAAAGATTTCTGGACAGACTCATGGGGGATGCTGTGCCAAAAGAACTGAGACCGTTTCAACATGAAGCGTTTGGCCTGGCATGGTTGATTAATACTGGTGAAGTCATATGGCAAAATTTAATTTTCATCAATCCTTTCACTTTCATACTCTCCATCATTTTTTAGCTTTTTAGTGTAAAATGAGGTTCTAGCAAGGGTGAGGGGGCTAACAAAGGTTTGTCTGGGGACCAACTCCCAGGCACCAACCAGTCAGTCTTAAGTTTCTGGCAAAGTGACCTTGTGGAAAGGAAAGGAGGGGAGGAAAGAGAAGAAGTAGTGAGGAAAGGGAAGGGGAAAAGTAAGGAGGGGCGAAGAGGGAATAGAGGGTGGAGGGAAGGAGGAGAGGGGAGGGAAGCCATAAAGATGCCAGAGGTTCTTACTAGCTTGCTCACCACTATCAACAAGGTGGAAAGATAAACAGGTTTGGGGTGGGCACACTTCAGTTCTTCCAAAATCAAATGACAGTAAATTGCCTTTTGCAAATTAATCAGAGAAGATTCTGCCTATAGATATACTACTGTCTTTCCTTATTTCACCAAGTGAAAATAAAATCAATCTACTGCTTTCCTTTAAGAAACAATGAAGGGGCACTAGATAATGAACTCAGAGCCTTGCTAGCTAGACACTCTACCACTCCAGCTACACTTAGTCCTTTTGCTTTTAGCTGTTCAGACAGGTTGTCCAGTGTTTGCTTGGATTAGCTGTGAACTATGATGATCTTGGTCTGCTTTCCCCACCCCAACCCCCTTAGTGCTGGGGATAAAACTCAGGGTTTTTTTTAATGCTAGGTAAACGTCCTACCACTGAACGACACCCCAGTCCTTCCCTTTTAAACTTTTAATATTTACTTGAAAAGATGTAATTCTAAAGGAAGTAACACTTTATTGAAAGTAACAATTTATCAAAAACCAAATACTCATATTGAAAACTAAATGTACAAATTCTACTGTGTTGTAGGGAGTACAGCTGACTCCATCTTGACTAGGAAAACATGGTAGGAAATGTTGGGGGGAGATTAGATCAACCTGACCCCAAAATTCTGCTTCTGTAAATGGCTTAACTTGTTGGTTGCTTGCTCTACCCCCTGCGCCAACCCCCTACATCTGTGCTATGCTTTTACCTTTATAAACCCCAATTTGAGGACTGTTCGGGGTCACAGTGTCAGTGTCCGGGTCTGCACTGTGTTCCTGGCCGGTCAGCCTGCTTTTTGCTTCCCCAATAAATCCATCTGTTTGCTTGAGATTATCTCTGAGTTAGTGGACTCTTGGAGGGACGTGGAATCTCCTCCCTTGAACCCCGTAACAACTGGAGGTTTATGAACTTTGAACTTAGCAACATTAAGAACACACAAATTTTAGGGAGACCAGATACTCCTAGCTAAATTGAAGACTTGGGGAAAACGGAATTACTTCAAACACACCCCTGCAGTTTACTTGAGCAAAAATTGTACTCAAAGCCATGTAATTTCTTCATATAGCAAATCTTTTAAAGTTCTCTCTTAAGTATTTAAAACTAGAATTATTTAATCCAAATTATACTAATCTGAGATAGAAGTGAAAACCTCTGTATTTCTGCTTTTCATGAAAATCTATATATTCATTAAATAACATGGAAAAAAAAATCCACATGCTTCATTGTCCTTCAATGCCAAACGGAAGAGAGGGGGAAGGGAAGAGAGAGGGAGGGAGAGAATAGAGGAAGATACGATTAGCATTAACTGTCTCAACACGTCCTTATCTTTCTCAAAGTCCAGTAAGTTTAATGAGAAAAACAGATGCCTCTTTTACTCTCTTGTATCCATTCTTCCTTGAAGAGCCTGGCCTTGCTCCTCCGTCACAAAACGACCATTTGATGTTTATCACATTACACTTGAGATTCCAGAGCGGTTTCCTAGAGTTCACTCCAGAGCTTGCAACAACAACACAGGCAGTATGGAGGTCTCCTTGGCTTCCAGCCTCTTCCTTACTCAACTTCCTAACGACACTACAATGTGAAGCCTGGTGCGTGCACATATCCCAAGGGTCCGGGAGGCGAGGGGCCAACTTCCTCATGAAAATGCATTTAGCTCTGTGACTCACCCAGATGGTCAGTGCATTATCCTCCCCCATTAGTCCATCACTGCACCTACCACCAGAGTCCGCTTCCACCCCGTTTCCTGGCAGCAAAAGTATTTATTAGTAAGTTTTCAGCACTTTCTTACTGTCCTCCAAATCTTAATTCTGAAGTCTATATAAAAACCAAGGGTGCCATAATATTTAAAAATACTTAGGGAAGGAAACAGCAGAAACAAAGTAAGACTATGAACACTTACTTCCTCAGGCTCTGCACCTTAATGGTGCTACCCTAGAAGAGTCAGAAGTAAGTAGTCATTCACTATCTCCAAGGGATCACATCCAGAACTAGGAAATGCTGAAGGATACATTTTTAAATTCAAACTAAGATTTCCCAGATAGGCTCCCAAATAAAGCCAAAAGGGAGTATAACATGGGACAGAAAAGAGGTTAGAAGAATCCCATTTGGATGACACTGAATAAAAGGTGGTGGAGCATAAAAGTCTGTCTGGTTGTTTTCTTGAGTGAGCAATAAGAAAAAAAAAAGTATGATACTTACAGATTAAAACAAGAATGAGATGCACCATCCACCTACTAGAATGGCCAGAATCCAGAATGCCAGCAGCACCAAATGCTGGCAGGGATGAGAGCTGGGAGGGCAACGTGGCACGGCCACTGTGGAACACCGTTTGACAGTTCCTCACACAGCTGAACACTCTGTTACCATACTATTTGGTAATAGAGCTCCGTGACCTTTATCCCAACCAAGTGGACAGTTACACGTACACAAAAACCTGAACATTCAAAGCAAGCTTATTTATATCAGCCAGAACTTGAAGCAACTATGCTGTCTTCAATGTGAGAATGGGTCACCCACACAGCAGTTTCCAGTAATACAGAGAAAGGCGCAATTGTGGCGCAAAAAGTACAGAAGAGTCTTTTCTCACTGGGCATGACGGTACACATCGGTAATCTCAGCACTTGGGAGGCTGAGGATCTCAAGCTCAGAGCCAGCCTGGGTCATATAGTAAGACCCTGTCTCAAACCCCACAAACATACATACTTAAGGGGGCATATTACCAAGGGAAAGAAGCTAACCTAAAATGACTACATACTATGTGATTCCAGCTACATGAAATTGTAGAGAAAAGCAAGCTATTAAGACAGTCAAAGCTCAGTGATGATTGCTGTTTGGGGGCTGATGAAGCACAGGAAAATTCTGATCATGCTACATGATAGCACTGGAGTAGAAACATGTTCTAGGCACCTGGAGCAAAAGGTTAAACATACAGAGCGGAGCATGACGGTGCACACTTGTAATCCCAGAAATTGGATGCTAACTAATGTAAGACGATTGAGAATTTAAGACAAGCTGGGGCTACATAGCAAGGCCCTGTTCCCAAACAAAAGGCCTAACAAGGGCTGGGAATGTGGCTTAGTGGTAGAGCGCTTGCCTAGCATGCAGAAAGCCCTGCGTTTGATTCCTCAGTACCACATAAACAGGAAAAGCCAGAAGTGGAGTTGTGGCTCAAGTGGTAGAGTGCTAGCTTTGAGCAAAAGAAGCTCAGGGACAGTGCCGAGGCCCTGAGTTCAAGTCCCAGGACTGGCCAAAATAAAATAAAAATAAAAAGGTGTAACACAACTAAAGGTAAAAAATATAAAGCTGCTATCTCGTGAAGGTACATCCTAATAAAAGGATCCTAGAAAAACAAATTTCCTTATAATTTGAGGATGGTGAATCAAAGACAGTGCAAGTCTAGAGCTTTTTCAAATTTTCTGTGTAACACAGGCATTTTGGCCTGAAGGAGAGTTTACATAAATGAGAAACTCAGACTACATTATTTTAAGTAAAGTAATTGTAAAATAAAAAGTTGGGCTGGGAATGTGGCTTAGCAATAGAGAGCTTGCCTAGCAGGCATGAAGCCCTGGGCGTGATTCCTCACACAAACAGAAAAATAAACAGAAAAGGCTGGAAGTGGCGCTGTGGCTCAAGAGGTAGAGTGCTAGTCTTGAGCAAAAAGAAGCCAGGGACAGTGCCAAGGCCCTGAGTCCAAGCCCCAGGACTGGAAAAAATAAATAAACATTTAAATTCATTCTTTTCCATGTTGGAGATAAAATCTTATACATGTTAACCAAGTACTCTACCACTCAACTACATCCCTATATCCCTAGTCCCCTGCTTCCCCCACACCCCACTAGTTTAAAATCAGTGCTTGCAAGGCAGGTGCCCCACCACTTAAGCCATGCTCCCAGCCTTTATTTATTTATTTTGCTTTATTTTTTATTTTATTTTATTTTATTTTATTTTTGGCTAGTCCTGGGCCTTGGACTCAGGGCCTGAGCACTGTCCCTGGCTTCTTCCTGCTCAAGGCTAGCACTCTGCCACCTGAGCCACAGTGCCCCTTCTGGCCATTTTCCATATATGTGGTGCTGGGGAATCGAACCCAGGGCTTCATGTATATGAGGCAAGCACTCTTGCCACTAGGCCATATTCCCAGCCCTATTTTGTTTTGTTTTTTTCAAAAAGGGTATTGCACTTTTGCCCAGGCTGGTCTCCCCAGGCAAATCTGCCTCTTTCTGCCTTTTAAGCAGTTGGATTACAGTTGTGTACCACTATTCCTGCCCTCCTTTATATATATTTAAAAGGACATACTATATATATTAATAAAAGAAATTTTAACAAGATTTAGGTAGTTGGTTCTTCTTAGTACCTAAACCAATCACTGTGTTTCTAAACCTTCTACTCTTGCCACTGGAGTGACCTTGCCATCAGGACACTGGAATACATATGATTTACTTTCCACTTTACTGTTGCCAAAACAAGAATGAGAAAGAAGTCAGTGTGGAAAGCCCCAAGATGGAGGGACAAGCTGGAGCCAGGAGATAAGACTTGGGGTCAGTACTGCATTCATAGGAAGCTGGTGTATATTTTTAAGAAAATGGGCAGCCAGACATGTATCTACTTAGGCAAAAACAAGTATCATCTGGTACATGAAGTTAATACAATGATTTGAACCATATGCGCTATCTACCAGCTCCATATGGAAATTACATAAATTTTTACTCAATCAAAACTAAAATTAATTTTTGATAATGTGAAAGAATGCTTAGAAAATTACTTCCTGATTTTCACACTTGAATGCTTTTGGTATGTCGGCTATTCTTGTGCCCTAATAAATCGTGATAGGAAATGGAGAGGATTTCCTCTGCTGAGAAAGGTGGCATAGATACTCTTACTGTCTGAAAGTGTTTAGATTAAAATAGGAAGTGTCATTTCCGCTTTGTAAAGTCACAAACAACATGCCTGCATTACAACAGAATGTGTGCAGATCAGCTGCCTGACATCCGAGCCTTACCTTCCATCTCACAGTTAAGAATGCATTGAATGAAAAATCATAGACAAAACACCATTGTCTTAAAAGCAATTTTGTGCAAGAGATAAAATTCAATGATGACAGAAATGCTACAAACATGTCTTAGTGAGGAATAACACTAAAAAGAATACAACATCTCTTTTGTTAATTAGGGAAAAGTAATAAAAATATTAAGAGTATGGAATCTAACTCACCCCCTAACTTGCTGATTTCTGCTTACAAGTGCCTCATTTTTTTTCTGAATAAAATTAGGTCTTTACCACAAGATGTCTTACCTTTTCAGATCTTTCCTTTAGGCTTAGCTTTATCTTTAAAAGTGCCTTTTTTTTTTTTAGATTAAAATTAAGCATATGTCCCCTTTGAATTATTATGAATCAGTACATTTTAAAACTATGTATTTTTCAACTCAAGGATGAACTCATCAAGTGACTCTATCCTTTTTCTCTCTTTCTTCCTTTTAGTGACACTGGAGTTTGAACTCAAGAGCTTCATGTTGGCTACCACTTGAGCTCTTAATAGTGAGGAGTTTCTTCGTCAATGCTGCACCCCAGTGTGCTCACTTTACAACAGTTTACCTTTCTCTTGTCTAATTTTTGTTTTTTATCTAAATGGTACCTTACCTAAGTTATACCTGGTTAAATCCTGGTGTCTTCTCTGCGCTCTCTCCAACTGACAACCCCTCAGAATGGTTGTCCACAAGCATGAACAGAGTACAGTCCAGCACCCTGGCAGTGTGGGAGAGCCCCTCAATGTACCCCTCCCCTGTCCTTCCCCACTGTCATTCACATGGGGACGCTGTTCCTTAGATGTCACTGACCAACTCCCCCGAGGTCTCTCTTGGTTTCTTTCAAAATAGATGTTGCCACTAAAACCTAGCTTGCCCATTCTGAACTTGCTAACTACCGTTTATAAATTGTTCCCCTTTCTCCTATTCTACACATTTCACTGTTTCTGAAGGTTAACTCCACTGGTTTAACTTCTTTCCCTGAGATCAGGTTCTAAAGTCAGGCAAGGAAGACCAAAAGCAGCAAAATCAAAATTAAACAAACTTGAAAGTCCCAGACAGACATATGACGCAAACCTGTACTCTCCATATGTGGGACTGAAGCCAGTCTGGTGTACATATTTTGAGAGCCTAGTTAAAAAGCGAAGCAAAATAACAACAAAATTCTACATAGGTGAAAATCCATTTGGATATTTCCTCTGGTGTTGGAGTAGCATCACATAGTTAAGGTGACTTACATCTACATCCTTACACGCTGTATCTTAGATCACTAGGAACCCTCTCCCACTGAGTGTGGTACGACTGTGAGAGAAGACAAGAAACAACGGCCTTTCTCACACAGCCCTTCTCATTTCATCCACAGAGCACAGAAACCACGCTGTGACTACCTTCTCAAGACCCCCAACAACTAGTGCCACCTTAGATACAACAGGAAGGTAACCGAATACCTACAGTGGGTGCTTTGGGAATGAGGACTGGAGGCTCTCAGTTAAGAAAGGCTCTCCCATTTCAAGATCAGTCTACAACATATGCCCATGGACTGCAATGAATGACCACATAATTCAAAGTGCTCAAAAGCAGGAGACTATGCTCTGCCTACACTCCCAAAACTAACACTCAGACCGGATAAGTAACTAATCTAAGGCCACAAAACTTGTTAGTGGCAAAGCTGGTATTTAAACTCAACTCCAAATACTTCCAAAAGTTGGATTTTAAGTTCTTTCCACTAAGCAATGTAGAATGAGGAAATACCTTCTAAATCCAGCTCAGCTGCCAAATTCTTATCTGACTTTGAGTAAGTAACTTGATCCCTCAGCTATAAATTAAGGGGCTGGCTTCCATGGCCTCAAAGATCCTTTCTAGCTGTAATGTTTGCTTCAAAAGCTTCCTTCTTCCTTTAAAGCACACTGAAAACCCCTTTAGTGTGGAAAATACCTCAGCAACTACCTGCCCAATTTATGTTCTGTCTTGTACCTCCTTTGTATCCTGGAAAAATCCCTGGGGGGTGTGTTCTTTGCATATAGCACCACTTCCTGAACCAAGAGAATAAGTTGCTACTTGTACCATAAAATAGCAATTTCTAACAAACCTACTTCTGTCACCCTATCCAACAGCTCTTTGCTTAAATAAGCCATTTAGATTAAAATACTACCAATTTGATTTTGGATTTTACATGAACACTAAAACCGAGAGTTATGTAGGCATTTGCCCAAAAGATCTCATTTGAGTTCTACAAAATATTGAGTCCGTAAATATTAATTAATAAGCCTGAGTGCTGGCTCTGAACTAAAATGTACCAGTCATGGTCAGACATGAACCCAACATAGCTCTTCTAGCATCCCAGCAAATAGCACAGGCACGCACAGGGAGGAAAGGATACCGTATTATTTCCCATCTTTCAGACAGACAAAGGACATCATGTCCTACATATAACTCCAACTTTTGCACAGTCTTAAGAAAATTGATTTCCTTGCTTCCATCCTCTTGTCATAATTTATGGGAAAAGTTACATTAATGTATACTATTAGCAGAATCACTAATAAATCTTTTGAACAAGGAATTACTTGCAGAAATCTGTCAACTTTCCCAAACACAACTAATGAATCACATTGCGATCCTCTGATCTGGCTGATTAGAATGTGCCATCAGCACATCCTGATCTACACAAAGTCATCATGACTTCATGGTTTGTTGGAAAGTTATCCTTTAAGAGTTTTACAGGAGCTAACAATGATCACACTACAAAAGGCATGTTCTGCCTTATGAACCATGTTCTCTACTTTTGTGTTTCAACAGTGACAGCAAAAAAAGCAAATGTAAAATTCTAGTGTGGCACAAGACAGTTAAGCACTACAACCCAGCCACTGTCCAAATGTTCAACCATCATCTAATATTCTCCAAACTATAGTAATCATTTACTATATTTACTCATTAATTTTTAAACACACATGAAGTGAATCTCTACATGAATTGCTTTAGATGTAACAAGGAAAAAGATATAACAATGTTCCTTTCATCCATGCTTTATATAATGATGGGGAAAGGTATAAAGAAGTAGATAATTAAGCATAAGGAAAATAGGGCTGCAGCCATATGATCTCTGTCATAATTATTCTACTCTGTCATCCAGTCAGAAAAGCTGCACAGACAACACTTACATGAATGAGCAAATTGTGTTGTATAAAGCTTTTTTTTTGGGTCAGTCATGGGGCTTGACCTCTGAACTCTGGGCCTAAGTGCTGTTCCTGAGCTCTTCAGCTCAAGTCTAGCACTCTACCACTTGGAGTAATAGAACTATTTCTGGTTTTCTGGTAGTTAATTGGAGATAAGAGTCTCACAGACGTTCCTGCCTGGGCTGGCTTTGAACTGCCATCTCAGCCTCCTGAGTAGCTAGGATTACAGGTGTGAACCACTGTCACTTGGCTACAGTAAAGCTTTATTTATAAAAACAGATAGCTGGTGATTAGTTTGCCAAGCTCCCAATCTAGCACATATACTTCAAGGTTATATGATTTTATAACTGCAAATTGAAGGCAATCAGAACCAATGAAAATAGTTGCCAAAAGACATGGAACTAATGTCTGCTGGACCGTTAACCACTCATACAATTGGATTTTGTATCCATTTGCACATGTGTAATCCAGTATAACTATCCCATGTAAATTTGTGACTTTTGATCTCGTTATAACATGTACCTGGATTCCTCCATTTAATTAATTGGTTAAACTCAAATTTTAACACATTTGTTCTATGTTACACAGTAGTCATCATGACTTCACGGTGTTTGCAGAAAGTTACCCTTTAACAGTTTTGGAGGTCACACAGACGTGCTCAGACAGCCAGATAAACTTCCCTGCCTAAAACACACCCCACCTCATTCGTGCTAAACCCAGGTTCTAGTTCTCCTGGCTCCCCAATGTGAATCAAAGAGGCCATCAGAACTTGCCTCTGCTTTTCTAATTTTAATCTGCCTCTCTAATAACTTCATATTTTGGTCTTGTTTACCATATGTAGCTGGTTTAGCTATGAATTTGGCCAATATGACTAGGGGTTTAATTTTCTGGTCTGACCATTCTTTGTGATCTGTTTAAGGGTATATAAATGGTTTTATAGAAATGTCTTCTCTGCTGGGTAAGAGAGAACAGCAATTCTAGTTTTTCAGTCTTTTTCTACTTGTCTGTTATGGTAGACATTTTAAATCATGAGGAGATAGAATATTATTCTGAACAAACTGAAGGTCTTAAGCAGAAGAAAATACAATCTGATTTTGGTTTACTTTGTTTATATTTAGACATTTGAAATCAATCTAGCTGTCTTATGGCAAACAGACTGAAAGAGGGACAAAGGTGAAAAAGAAACATGGGTTAAGAGGCTGGAATGGTACCTAGCTGAATTGGGAGGCTGGCAGGAAGGGAAGTGAGCCTGAGGTTCTATTGGGGACACATTAACATAACATACAATCAGACACTGAAATGGAGGAGACAAGGAAAAGGATGGATAAACATCTCAGGGGTGCTGAAAGACTGGAAAGAAACTTGGGAGTCTTCAACACAAAGCAGTTCATAAGGTCTAGGATAAATGAGCTCCCTGGGAGCTCACATAAAAAGAGAAGAGACAGGCACCAAGCTCCAGGGCTGGCTGAGATTTAGAGGTGAGAGAGAGAATGACAAAGCCCCAACCCTGGGACATGCCAGGTGGAAAAGAAGCCAACAGAGACTGAGAAGGGCCAACTAGATGACAGGAAGAAATCCAAGGAAGCTGGCTTGATGGCCTGTGTCAGTGATTCCTCAGGAAGCGGGGGCAGGAAAATCTTGAGTTTCAGGCCAGTATGGGCTGAACAGCACCACACTGTCTCAAAAACAAAATAAAGGTTAAGAAAGGGTGGTAGAGGGGCTGGGGATATGGCCTAGTGGTAGAGTGCTTGCCTTGCATATATGAGCCCTGGGTTTGATTCCTCAGCACCATATATATAGAAAAAAAGCCAAAAGTGGCGCTGTGGCTCAAGTAGTAGAGTGCTAGCCTTGAACAAAAAAATAATAATAATAAGGGCCAGGGACAGTGCTCAGGCACTGAGTTCAAGCCCCAGGACTGGCAAAGAAGAAGAAGAAGAAAAAAAAAAGGGCAGTAGAGGGGATGAATTTTTATCAAAGTATATTATATAGATTTATGAAAATAACACAGTGAAGCCTCTTTCTAAAACTAACAAAAATTGAAACTCACAACAAGTAACAACAACAACAACAAACCCCCAGAAGAATGAGGTGTTCTAAAAGCTACGAATAGAACTGCATGGGCCTGTCTACTTACAGAGGTGACATAGAGTGATGTGTGTATGAAATGTACATCAACAGAATGGGAGCTGTAATCCTAGCAACTCAGAAGGCTGTGATCTGAGGATTAAGGTCAAAGCCAGCCCAGGCAGACAAATTCATGACACTCATCTTCAATCAACCAGAGATGTAGGCTCAAGTGGTAGAGTGCCATCCTTGAGTTAAATTAAAAAAAAAAAAAAAGCCATAGAAGAGGGCAAGTCGTGAGTTCAAGCCTCAGTAGTACTGGCACACAGAGACACACACAAACACAAAAAGGGAGCCTGCCGTATGCAACTTGTCTGGGCTTCAGAAATCAGGCCCACACTACTGACCAACTTTTCCCTGTGGTTCTGCTTCTCAAGACTGTAGGGCAAAGGCCATCATTTGTCATTTTATCTCAGGTATGTGATGTTATCTTAAGACAGAGAAGACCAAGTTTCTGGCCTATAAGGATTAAAAAAATTCTCTACGTAGTATCTATATAAGGAGACTGAAAATACTTAGGAAAAACAGATTGTTAAAAAGTTCACACCCAGTCTCCCCTGTCTGTAAAGGTGAGTCTTGTAGGTTTTATGAATCACACTGGAGTTCTAGTGCCCTTACTTAACTTACTAATACATGTTAGATATCTTTCATATTTTAACTCTGCTCCATCTACAGGGACTTTGGTTCCAAAAGTTTAAAATAATAAATACCAAAGCATTTAATCAGAATCCTTCCTTCCTTCCTTCCTTCCTTCCTTCCTTCCTTCCTTCCTTCCTTCCTTCCTTCCTTCCTTCCTTCCTGTCAGTTGTGAGGCTTGAACTCGGCCTGGGCGCTGTCCCTGAGCTCTTCAGCTCAAGGCTAGTGCTCTACCACTAGAACCACAGTACCATTTCTGGTCTGGTGGTTAATTGGAGATAAGCGTGTCACAGACCTTCACAGAACTGTGATCCTCAGACCTCAGCCTCCTGAGTAGCTAGGATTACAAGTGCGAGCTACTGGCACCTGGCTTCTTGATTATAATGAAAGTATTTTAATAAAAACAATATAGGAGCTTCTTCCTAAGAAAATGTTTTAAAATATGTAACTGCCAGGACTGAAAGCTGAGTTTAGTAACCCTGCATACAATCTTTATAGCAGCAAACAAAAACAAAAGCATACACACTTAACTGAATTAGGTTTGTTCTTGTAAAGCAAACTGCTTCATAAATAAATAAAACTGTTTTCTTCTTGGTATTTTCCCCTCAAGCTTATACATCTGTATATCAAGATGCAGGCACCAATGGTCCAGGGCCCAGTGACTGCAGGTGAGATGGGGGCATTCCGGGAAGCACCACTATTAACCACAGCTAGGTTTCGAGGTAGTGCCACAGGTGACCTGGATTCCTACTGGAGTCTACAGAGTTGTCAAAGGCATTCATTATAAGAATTAGCCTGAGATTAAATTACATTTCAGAGGAAAACCAAACTTGAAAAATTATTCTTTGCATTAGTATCTGGAGCTACAGATGAATTGGACTCTGAAGCAAGCAAACAAACAGGACCTTACCTCTGAAAAAGAGGGGAAGAATACTAGAAAATGCGAAAATGAGACGAGGGCTAGAGAAAACCCCTCTAGGTCGCCATATGTGGCAGAAGATGGTATAAACCAGGACTGGCATTAGTCAACAAAGATTTCAAGTGTTCAGGAAAGATGCTATCAAGTAGAAAGGCAAATAGAAACAAGTTAAAAGAACAGTATATTGTCTTCATTTTAAAGCCCAGCCCTAAAGGGAAGAGAATTTTCGTAGTTGATTTATAAGATGTTAATACGAATCACAGTTTAGACCTCCTAAACTTGGCACAAGTCCTGTATCAACACGCACCTCTCTGGTTCTATAGGCCTCAAATGAACCTCAAGCCAAATATCAGCTCCACAGTTTGATAAAAATCTCATGAAAAATGGCAGGCTTTCAGCCCCCTGGGCTCTCGCTGCTTTGAAGGAGTCTCACAGAGTGGTTCCGAGTAAAGACAAGGGGAGCAACAGGACACAGCTCAGTGTAACAGGGGCAGAGCAGCTGCTGAGGCCAGGAAGGAGCCCCAGAGATTGAGACAAGAGGACAAGCTGCAGCATGACACCCAGCCCAGCAGCGTCTCTACACACACTGTCTGTCCCCCAGGCACGGGCACCTGGGGTGATGGCTGTGGACATCTCCTTTCACAGCTTCCTGCCAAATCTCAGTTACAAAGCTGAGAGTGAAGGGGTCTTAAGAGACAGACATTTGTCAAGAAAGCAGTTTCTCACCACCTAGCTATCGCCAGCCCCTCTTGCTCATGGTGATCTAAGTCTCTATCACTTGGAACAAAACAAAACCCATTCTGGGCTGGAGAGAACCCACTAGTGAAACAAACCCAGAGCATCACAAGTGAATAACACTAAGAGAGCACACATGTTATGAGCCCGGCAATGGAAGATAATGGAGAAGTTGGGTCTGGTGGGGAAGGAGGGAGCTTGAGGAAATACATGCTACTGAAGAGTCCTGGGACAGGCCAGGAGAGTGCTGCCATCCCTTCTCAGACTACCACAGCCTGTTCTTGCAGTTGCCAGATCAGATCCCGTAATCCACTTTCCTTGAGTAGCTTAAGCAAAATTTCTACAAGGCAGATCTGATCCTACTGCTTCCTTGCTGACAGCTGCCTCAAAAGTCCCTGTCCTCTACACCCACACCTGCCACAGACCCTTGTCAACCTGCTTCTTGTTCCTCTAGCTCCCTGAACTTGGCACACAGTGCTGGGGGGAAGGGCTGTGCCCCTGTTCACTCTCTGAGCACCCCTTTTCTCTCCTATAGTGGTCATGATACTGAACTGAAACGACCCTCTGTTTTATCTCCAGAAGTCCCAACAGTTATGCCCTGTACCTTGGGACAGTGCCACACACAGCACAGCTCCTGAAACATAGTTGATGAAACAAAAACTATTTACTAATCAATGAATTCAAGGTAAGACGGTAAACGGAAATAGTATCTTTGAAGGTTATAGGGGAAAAGAAGAAAAAAAATCACCTTATTAAAAAATAATCCAAAAAGCTTCTTGTTTGAAAGGCCTTCATTTTACTAAAACTCAAAAGAAATATTGCGACATATATGAACATCAGTTTGCTAAGACCACAGAGATGTATACTAATGCAGAACATGCTGAAGGCTTATGGTGGTCAGATCCCCAAGATCTGATCTGTGTCATCTACCTCTCTTTTCCCCTAATCTCAGATAAGTAACCCAATGGCAATGTAAAATTCTCCTTTTCTGCTCTGGGGATTGCATTTCTCCACATTTCCTTCCTAATATAAATCAAATGATAAAGATGGGAAGCTTCTGGCACCAAAGATTTTGGGTTATTTGTTTGTGCTAGAGATGGAATCCAGGGCCTTGCAGATACCAGGCAAGGCAGTGCTCTACCACTCGAGCCTGTCTCTAGCCCAGCAGAAGTCCTTACGGACTAGGGATGTGGCTCAGTGTTATAGCATGTGCCAGGCCTGGGTCCCATCCCCAATACTTGGCAGGAGGCCAGAGTAGGGAGAGAAACTCTTAAGGAGAGAAAAATAAGATAAAGATAGAGGTAAACTATGTCCCCAATGATTAATCATGTCTAAGTTCATTTCATAGGTAACTTGTTATTGTTTTTTTGCCAGTCCTGGGCCTTGGACTCAGGGCCTGAGTACTGTCCCTGGCTTCTTTCTGCTCAAGGCTAGCACTCTGCCACTTGAGCCACAGCGCCACTTCTGGCTATTTTCTGTATATGTGATGCTGAGGAATTGAACCCAGGGCTTCATGTATACGAGGCAAGCACTCTTGCCACTAGGCCATATTCCCAGCCCCTTGTTGTTTTCTTTTTTTTTTGTCAGTCCTGGGGCTTGAACTCAGGGCCTGAGCACTGTCCCTGGCTTCTTTTTGCTCAAGGCTAGCACTCTGCCACTTGAGCCACAACACCACTTCTGGCCTTTTCTATATATGTGATGCTGAGGAATTGAACCCAGGGCTTCATGTATACGAGGCAAGCACTCTTGTCAACTAGGCCATAATCCCAGCCCCCATGGTAACTTTTTTTAAAAAAGAAACAAACCATAGTGAGATGACTGGAAGACTATCAGATATCTATTTTAGATTTAGACTAAGATCAATAGCTGATAAGTTCTGAAATAGGTGGAAGCAAATAAAAGCATATCTGAAGAATAAATAACACTTTTAAATTTTTTTTTTTTTGGTTGGTTGTGGGGCTTGAACTCTGAGCCTGGGCACAGACCCTGATCCTCTGTGTGCTCAAGCTAGCATTCTGCCACTTGAGCCACAGCACCACTTCCAGTTTTTGAGTAGTTAATTGGAGATGCTTTCATGTGGACTTTCCTGCCTGGGCTGACCTCCTGAGTAGCAAGGATTACATGCATGAGCCACTGGTGCTTGGCTTAATGTCCATTTTCAACATGCTACCAAATGGCTTCCTATAATATAATATTTAGCCATACTGATTCCAGGAAGCAAAGTCCTCCTGCAAGTCTCTGCACCACCCCCACACCACATAGAACCTGAAGAAATAAATTATCAATGCAATCAATCAAAAATACATTATCTTCATCTGACCTTACTTTATTCTAATTCCTACTTGGTTTTCTTACCGGAATGTAATAGATGCCCATCTTGGGAGTTTCATTGCCAGTAAGAAGCATTCCTAAAAACAAACACAATAAAAACAGTAAACAGGTGGGAAGAAGAAAAGTACTCTTTTTGTTTTACATTTTAAAATGTTTGGGTTGCTCAGCAGTCAGTAACCAGAAGAGCTGAGTCTGGAGGTGGGATGCCCTGGAGCCCCATCTTGGGCTTTAGTCCTTGGCTCTCTAGATGGGGTCTTCAGTCATGCAAACAGACTTCCCATTGGGTCGGGCATGAAACACACAGAGCGCACTGGCTAAGACCATGAAAAGATACAGTGAAGTGTTCAGATCTTTGTGAAGTTTGAGAGAATTTAGCTTGGAAAAAAACTTATGGGCAGGTGAAATGTAGTTTGTGGGTACTATTTTATCAAACTAATCATGAGGAAGTTAAGAAAGGCTTCCTTCTCTGAAATAGGAATCAAAGAACCAAGATAAAGTGTTTCCCATAAAATGTCAAGGCAAATTCCAAATATTTGCATCTGATGAGGAAACAAAAAGATATATGGGAATCCATGAGGAGCTACACATGGTACTGAACAGCCTTGTGATACTATGACCATTCCCTCCTGAGATTGAACTAACAGAGCAATTGTCTCCACAGAGCGGGCACTCTAAGAATCCAAAACTAAAGGGAGAAATTTCTGACATTCAATAAAAGATTCCCTATGTCCCAGGTAACAACAGCAACCTAAAAATCTTTTTGAAAATTAGCATACATGGTTGTACTAGGGAGGAAGTTCAGTTTGACATTTCCGCACATGTATATAATGTACTCCGATCACTCTCACCCCTCTATCACTCTCCCTTCCCCCTCCCTATTCCTAAAACAATTGCCAACAGGTTTCCTTGTTCTATTTTCATATGCACAAACTAGAAAGCCATTATTCTTTAATGCTTAACTCTTCAACCTCAGTATTCACAGGCCTCAGTTTTGTTCTTTTTCTCTGCCACTTTCTCCTTTCTTTCTTTCTTTCTTTCTTTCTTTCTTTCTTTCTTTCTTTTTTTTTTTCTTCCAGTCCTGGGGCTTGAACTCAGGACCTAGGCACTGACTCCGAACTTCTTTTGTACAAGGCTAGCTACCACTTCTGGCTTTTTCTGTTTATGTGGTACTAAGGAATCAAACCCAGGGCTTCATGCATGCTAGGCAAGCACTCTACCACTAAGTCACATTCCCAACCTCTCTGCCACTTATAACAACCACACCCCACCCCCAAGTTTTCTAAAGCAACTCCATGTTCGTGATGAAATGCTGTCATGTCTCTAGTGGTTTCAGTTCCAGACTGCTGCCTTCAAAGTAAACTGGAATCAATAGTTGGGACATGGTTCAAGTGGCAGAGTGACTGTCTAGCAAGCCCAAGATCCAAGTTCAAACCCCAGCACTGCCAAAAAACCCCACGAAATCAGCAAACATTTGATCATTTACAATATGCTGAGCTTTTGCATACATTACCTTGGAGGACATTCAACAAATTCTAAAATAACCAATATCATGGTAAAGTGCCTTCCTACCAAGCACAAGGCTGAGTTCAAATCCCAGTGCTGTACCCTTCCCCAAATGAATGAATGAACGAATGGAATAATCAACCTGATCTCTATTTTAATGATTAGAAGACACATTGTCAAAGGGATTGATGCCCTAGTAATGAGCAAGGGGAAGTAATTACAGCCAAAATTCAGACTCAAGAACTCTTATTTCTACAGACTTTTATAGATCAACAAAATCATATACAAGAGGAACTCAAAATGGAAGATCTTTAGATTATCAGATTACATAGTCATAAACATACCAACTAGTAAAGACAATTATTTGAATTTGACTTAAAATTATTTTTCGCTGACCTTTTCTTAATACAAAAGCCTGCAAAAGTGATGCACCACTTAGAGTGGTGTTTGCAAAAGTGACATGCCAATGAATGAGATCAATTAGCAAAGTGCTAATTACTCACTACTCAAAAGAATAAGCTAGCCCTGACCTGGGGTCAACAAACCACTAAAGATACATCTGCATACCATAAGAACATCCAGAAACACTTAATGAAATCGGGAAATGTAAGAATATGTGTCTAAATTAAAGAGAAATAAAATTTTTCATAGCAGTATGTAGCTTCTGCAAAATCTTTTACCTCAGCCTTTTTTCCAGCCTGGAGAGAGAATGTTTACTTGGTATTTGAGGTCATGGTGACCAGAAACACTTTATAACTGAAGTTCAGTCTCTCCTGACAGTACTGCTGACATGTCCTCAGGTGCCTCAGGAGTAATGTTACAGGAGTGGTAACATTACAACCACGAAGGATCCAGCAAAGACATCCCTAAGGCTGTCATCCTTGGCTCAATACCACACACTGAACATTCGACAGAGAGCTTTTCACAAGAAAACATAGCCGGGCCTTCTAAAACACTACAAACACCACTCTAAATACACAAAGAGTAGGACAGTTTCCTACAATTGTATTATCAATGACCAATAATACCCGCTAAGTAGCTGAGGTCAGAACTGAAACCATAAACAATCTCACAAAGCCCAATGCTATGTAGTAGCTAAGTAAAAACAGCGGAAGCAGAAGTGTCTAAGTAGAAATAGCAACAAGGAGTAAGGAAGAGAGGAGCGGTGTGGGCACTGTGTTGGGCACTTCCCATCCTTACCCTGTTGAAGGACTTGCTCGCAGCTAGAAGGCAGAGTAACAATATTCTATAGACTCCGAGCCAGTGAACTATGAGATTCTAATAACTGAGATAAAATAAAAGGCCTTCCTGCACCTTCAAATGAACTGTTAAACAAGGGCTAAATAACACACAGCTGAAAAGAATCCCACCATCTGCAAGTTCTAGCTTTCTTCCAGCCTTTCTGTTCCCAACATAATATTGAACTCAGAAGCAAAAGATAATTAGGGATCATGTAAGTACACTTTTTTTTAAATAGGCCATCAAATGTGAATACTATTTAAAACACATGAGCACAGGATGAATGTGGTTAAGAATTTCTATGATGAAAATAGTACTTGTGAAGAGACTAGCATTAGGGATATTTTTTTCCCCTTTAAGCTTCTCTTAATGTTATGGCTTATTGTTCCCATAATAGAAACATGGCTTTTGGGTCTGTGTGCCAGTCCTGGGCACTTGCCTCGAACTTGTGCTCAAGGCTAGTGCTCTATAATTTGAGCCACAACTCCACTTCCTGTTTTTTTGTTGTTTGTTTTTTGTTGGGTGGTTAAATGGACATAAAAGTCTCATGGACTTTCCTGCCCAGGCTAGCTTCAAACTTCCTCAGACTTCAGCCTCTTGAGTATCTAGAATTATAGGCTTGAGCCTCCAGCACTTAATAACTTTTAAAGGGGGGCAGGGGAGGGACATGAGCATCCAGAGCCAAAGGAACACATGCCAGGATGGGCCAGCCCTCCTTGGCACTGTGTTCAACATGCTGCATGGGTCATAACACAGTGACAGAGATGTGATAAATCAATACTTGCCAGAAATGTGCACATCAGTACTCAGGTGGGTGAGTTTCAAGAGAAAGGCCTCCCTGGGCTTCTGATATGAAATTGTAAGAGTGCTCTATGGCACTCCTACCCACAGGGAACTCCCAGTTACCAGGATGAGATGCAGAAATTGAGAGAAACTTAGGAATCTACATAGCCATTCAACACTGAGGTGTCATTAAAACATGTAATCACTTTCCTAGTAACAGTTACTGCCTTGTACAGCTCAGGGGAGGCACACTATAAGAAGAGAACTGCAGGTACAGGGGGAACAAGCAGGTCCACATCTAACTTGTGACTGAAGTAAAGCATGTGAGTTTAAAAGCCAGCTACTAAGGACATCTACAAATAGTCTGTTTTCCCTGCATATTTAAAGGACGCTGACAGAGTCTAAAGCTGTTCTGCATATCATAGATCATAGTAGAGGCAGTATCATACAGCTTTGGAAAGTGGGTGAGAAAACTGAGGGGAGGGCCGGAGTAAGGGGCACAATTATTAAGCCTGAAGTAAGCCTTGAGTTCAAAGCACATCTCTTTTCTTTCGACCACTGACGGATTCTGGAACCACTGATCCTATGTGCGGCTTGGATGGGACTCAGACACATGGAAGCTTTACAGGCTCCCTGTAACAAACAAGCTTCCTGAGCCACGAGGCTGGTGTACACCTGTCACTGAGCCACACTGACTCTTTAAGTGCCCTGCCCTGTAGAGCAGCTGCTGGGTGCATGAAGGCTGCCCAAAGGACTGAGCGATTAGCAAGAGCAGAGCCATAAAATGAGCCAGGAAGCAATCATTTCTCAATATTCTGAGCAGGCTTGCTATTAGAAAAACATTACAAAACAACTGTGATGATTAGGCTTTAATTGTTCCATGATGAGCAAGTGAGCAGATAAAGGAGGCTTTAGCTTTCCTAAAATATGATTAAGCACTTAGTGATTAAGCCCAAAACACAGTGGAAAGGGAAAGGTGTGGCAAAGCAAAGGAATAGCAAAGCCCATGGAGCTACCACACCTGGCTAGGCCATGGAGAAGGACCCAGGCCCAGGACCCAGAAGGACCTTGATGACAGGCCCGACCTGGTACCCCTTGGCCACCTCAACTGTATCACCACCTTGTGGAATAAATTCTAGGCAGACCTGTGTATAGCTGGCCACTTTGTATAAATTATATGACAGTAAGATGTGCCTGTCCAAAACACCACTCCTGAAATATTTCCTTCAGAAAACTCTACTGCATAATAGAGACCTCTTATCAAACCAAACCAAACATGCCCTTACCAATTTGGGGATGGCTGACTATGAAGAAATCTCATATGCAGGCAGAGTCTGGCAGCCTAGTATTAAATATTCTTACCAGAAACATTTAGCTTCAACTTAATTTGTACCTGTTGATCAGTTGCCAAGTAGGGAACACGCTAAATGACACTTGAGGAACAGTCACACATATGCAGGAGAGGGAAACACAACAAGATCACTGGCCTAATCTTAGGCACATCACTATCATACAGAAGGAAGAAAAGATGGGCGAGGACAGTGAAAGTCATCACTCCTACTCCAACCTGAGCTCCTGCTTCACCACCTCTGTAGCCCAAATGCCATTTTACGTCATTTCCCAACTAGAACCTTAGCATCCTTATCTGCAGTGTGTTCCTGAACCATCCAGGATCTGACTTCATGCCCCCTCAGAACAAGGTTCTTGGACTTTCACAGGTGAAATGCAAATAGTGACACCTCTAGTGGCTTTTCTCCCATTCACTCTCCTCCTTATACTGATCTAGCAGCATGTAACTAAAAAGAGCCCTTTTCAGGAAGACTTTAAAAAAATTATTGTTATCATTACGGTGTTGTACAGAGGGGCTATCATTTCATATGTCAGGCAATGAGTACAACTTGATTTTTGGGCAATGTTACCCCTTCTTTTACTTTCCCCCAGTTCTCTATTCCCATCCCTGTCTACAAGCTACACAGGTCACTTTCCACATGGCACACACTGAACAGAATGACTGCGTTTGTTCACCAGGAAGGTTCTTTGGTTTGCAGTACTAGGAACTGAACTTAGGGCCTTGTGCTTGCAAAGCAGGCACTCTACCACTTGAGTCATGCTCCCAGCCCCACTTCAAAAAGGTACTAAGCTAGTAGCTCAAGCCTGTAATCCTAGCTACTCAAAAGGCTGAGCTCTGAGGATAGCAGTTTAAAGCCATTTTGGACAGGAAAGTCTATGAGACTCATATCCAATTAATCATCAAAAAAACCAGAAGTGAGACTATGGCTCAGGTAAGTGGTAGCGTACTAGGGAAAAACCCTGGGGTCACTGACTGCACTGGGTTGTAAAAAGACAAATGAAGACAGGTGCTAGTGTCTCATACTTGTCATCTTAGCTACTCAGGAGGCTGAGCAGTTCAAAGCTAGCTTGGGCAGGAAAGTCCATGAGGCCTTTATGTCCAATTAGCCACCAAAAAGAAAGCTACATGTGAAGCTGTGGCTCAAGTTATAGAGTGTTAGCCTTGAGCTAAGAAAGAAAAAAAAAGGGCTGGGGATATAGCCTAGTGGCAAGAGTGCCTGCCTCGGATACACGAGGCCCTAGGTTCGATTCCCCAGCACCACATATACAGAAAACGGCCAGAAGCGGCGCTGTGGCTCAAGTGGCAGAGTGCTAGCCTTGAGCGGGAAGAAGCCAGGGACAGTGCTCAGGCCCTGAGTCCAAGGCCCAGGACTGGCCAAAAAAAAAAAGAAAGAAAAAAAAAAAAAAGACCCAGTCCAAGTGCTATATGCTTAACACTTCTGAGCACTGCCTTCCCATTCCCCCGCCCCCGCCCCCATACCCACACTGTCTCTTGACTAAGGTTACTTTGTCCATTTCCAGGTTTCTCCACGGGCTCCTTCTCCATCTTCCTCTAAATGAAGCTGCTCCTGCCTTCTGCCCTACTTGCTCCCGACAATCAATCCCCCTTGGTGATCTCATTCTCTTACTTCTCCTGGGATAATCTCTATTTACCTATCTTAAAACTTTCTTTCTGCACACGGCTTACCTCGAGACCACATGTGCCACCATGCACCAGACAGCTCCAGGGGGAGGCTCTGTGGTCAGCGCGGGCGTGCTGCAGCACACACAGTACTTGGGAACCATGTCAGCACACTTTTCCAGACCTTACCCTACGCCCTAAAAAGGCCAAGGACTCGGTACTTAGACTATACTCAGTACTTAGTCTCTCTAGGTTGGAGACTTAGCTAGCCACTGCCACTAACCGGTCACCTCCAAATTCTAAAACATAAAGAAAACCATCAACTTTCTCTCTCTGTAACTATTCCATTGCTGTGCTCCATATCCAAATTTGGAACACCACTTCCTCATCATTTTACTTCCAAACCAGTCCACTCTTTCCACATCTGAGTTTTTATGACAGAATCTAAAGCCACGCATACAAACTTCCCAGACCTCTATCACAAGCTGCCCTGTCTTGCCTTTCCACTTCAGTCCCCCCAGAACCACCACGGCTCAGGTGGGAGACACTCTCCCAAGTTTTCTCTCTGCAGATGTTACCCACTCCATCTAACATACCCTCATCCACAGTTCCAAACACAGGCAGGGAAATCCCCCAGGCTCCCGTTGCAGCCCCCCCGCATGTCCCCTACGCAGGGCCATCTGCATGTACAAGACAGGACTATGGCGCTTGGTGGCCTCTCCTTCATCAGAAATACTGGGGTATTGGGAGGAGAGGGAAAGGGGGAGGGGGGAAATGAGGGAAGAGGTAACAAATTGTACAAGAAATGTACCCACTGCCTTATGTATCAAACTGTAACCCCTCTGTACATCATTTTGACAATAAATAAGTAAATATTCAGAAAAAAAGATTATTAATAAATTCTATGTTAATATCCAAAAAAAAAAAGAAAAGAAAAGAAAAGAAATACTGGGATGTGCCTTTCCTCAGAGCACACTAAACAACAGCAGGAACTGCTCTTGCTCTCCTCCACCTTCAAATTCTTCAGATTTGCCCCAAATGTATTGTTAGTTAGGAGACCATGGTGTGAGACACAGCCCAGCCCAGGGCTTCATGAGCTGTCTGTGCACTGTCAGGCAAGTCCATAGCCTCAATTTCCACACACGGTTACTAAGCGTGCAAAAGAGCTGAAGCTCACACCAGAATAGCATCTCACTTGCCACCTACATAGACACGGTTACTACTTTCCACTAATAGCTAGGCAGCCGAAGGACTGCCTGAGTCACTCTGAGTGGCTTTTTCTGAATCATCCACACCACTTCCTGTTCTTTATCCTCCCACATACATAAACTACCCAGGAATTGTCCTGAACAAGTCAAAATCTAGACTAAGAAATCAAATTAGTTTAGTTTAAAATCCCAAAACATATAGCAGACATTGATCTCATGAACAATCATTTGTTCCACATTGCATACCTGAGTTGGGATAGAGGCATACATCATTAAGGTCATGCTCTGGCTCCAAGGAAGTAAATATTTTCCCCTAAAACAGTAAGCAGAAATTAACGATTAGCATAAAGACAAACAGCTTTTGGAAATGTCAAGTAAACTGGAGACCTAAGTCAATTACCTACTACTATGTTAAAAATAAAATAGCTGGGAAGAAATGCCTAATATATAGCTGAAAGAATTTACATATTAAATAAATAAGAAAAGAAAAGAAACGCAGAGAATTTGTCTTAGTGATTTATCAAATATTTTTATTTTGAAGGTGAAGCAACTAAGGTCCCAGGGAGAAGAGGTAACTAAAAAAAATATTTTTTTAATTAAAAGCAAAACAGACAAAAAATAGGCAGAAAACTCAATCTTAAGGGCAATAACTACATAGCACAAAAGGATAAAGTTTAAAACAAGTTGTAAATCAACAATAAGATGAGTATAACCTGTGACTTACATCGACTTAACTTGAACTCAAATGAACCAAGGAGAAAAGATGGCCAACATGGTAAATACAGACACCTGTCACACACGTAGCAGGATCAACACAGTACCTATAAAGGAGCTGAGGATGTAGCGCAATGGCTTACCACTTGCCAAGCCTGAGCAAGGTCCTGAGTTCAAGTCCTAGTAATACATATACACATATACACACACACAACAACAACAACAACAATGGATACTAAACACAAAATAAAATCCTATAAATGCCTAAGATTATTATATATACTTAAGGCTAAATATTTCTACTTGAAATAAAGGAAAAAGTATATATCTTTAAATTAAAACAAAAAAATGTTAAGACAGAAAATGCCAAGTGTCAGTGGCCCATGCCTATAATCCTAACTACACAGGAGGCTGATATCTGAGGATCAAGGTTCAAAATCAGCCTGAAGGAAAAGTCATAAGACTATTGTCTCCAATTAACCACCAAAAAGCCAGAAGTAGAGTGCTAGCCTTAAGCACACACTCAGGGACAGTGCCCAGGCCCTGAGAGAGAGAGAGAGAGAGAGAGACACACACACACACACGCATGCACACGCGTGCGTGCACAACAGAAAGAGGACTGGGAATGTGGCCTACTGGTAGAGCACTTGCATAGCATGCATGAAGCCCTGGGTGTAATTCCTCAGTGCCACATAAACAGAAAAAGCTGGAAGTAGCACTGTGGCTCAAGTGGTAGAGTGCTAGCCTTGAGCAAAAAGAAGCCAGGGACAGTGCTCAGGCCCTGAGTCCAAGCCCCAGGACTGGCAAAAAAAAAACAAAACAAAAAACACAAAAAATAAGGTGGGTGTGGAAAAAGATGACAAGATAAAAAAACAAGGAAAGCAAGCCATTAAAAAAACCTCAAGCAATCTAGATGTTGGGCAAGAGGAAGTATTTTGTCATAAGAAACACAAAATAGCAAAATACAATTTATTGTGGCAATTATAGCCTGATGATTTCAAGCAATGCTGCAGACAAGTTCTGCTAGCTCTTGCAGCGATAAGTCATTATTAGAAGCTGATATTAGGACAGGTGAGTTCCCAGGGCAGAGGAGAGAGAAGCTGGAGCCCAGACAGGCAGCAGGCTCAGTCACGCTCCATAAAAAACAGCAGCCAAGTTCTTGTTCAACACAGAGAAGCTCAGGCAGCTACCTCCCTTCTCAAGTTTCACTGAAATAGGAATGAGGAGAAAGGGAAAAGGAAGGAAGGTGAAAGGCAACTGTAACAGCAAAGAACAAAAGGGAAAGAAATTCTATAACTTCTTTATTATCCTTATTACAGAAAACACAGCAATTAAAGGGCATGGGTATATTTATCCAAACTCTGCATCTTACCTTTAGGTATACTAACTTCTCCGTACCAATATTTTATAAATTTTTACTAATAAAAATCTATGGAGGGGCTGGGAATATGGCCTAGTGGTAAAGTGTTCGCCTCGCCTTGTATACATGAAGCCCTGGGTTCGACTCCTCAGCACCACATATATAGAAAAAAAGCCAGAAGTGGTGCTGTGGCTCAAGAGCAAAAGAAGCCAGGGACAGTGCTCAGGCCCTGAGTCCACACCCCAGGACTGGCAACAAAAACAAAACAAACAAAAATATATGGAGAGCAAAGGAAGGGTTAACATTGCCCAAAAAGAAATATACTCATTACCTGACTTAGGAAATGGTAAACCCTGTGTACATTACCTTAACAGCAACAATAAAAACTTTATATGTATATATGCACTTACAGTATTAAAAATAAGCAGTATTTTAACATGAATTAGTTCAGACTGCCAGAAAATGAGCAGGGAAATCCTTGTGTAAGATACCCTGTATCTTTTGAGAGAGCCCTCAAAACCTTCAACTCCAAGCTCACAAAGCAGCCAGCAAAGCCAATTCCTTGGCAACCACTGGGGTAATTCTTCCAAGAACTTAGAAAAGTTAACCCTGTTCTTACTCTCCATAATGTACAGTCACCAGACCCTGTGAGAGGACAATTGTGAGTGGCAGGTTAAGTAAGTCCAATCCCTTAGGTGTGAAAGGAAAAAATTTCAACGCCAAAAGCAATGCTGACAAGGCAGAGTTGACCACAAGTGTCTGCCCCAGCTTGTGCCCCGAGCACTGCAAGCCACTAACAGACCAGCACCAGCTCTCAAGTGACACAGCAGAAGTCTCTAGGCCTTCCAGCCACTTTCATCTCAGACAATGTTTTTAAGTGACACTTGAAAAAAAGAAAAACTATAGATATGAGATCTCACAATTACATTACATTAATTGGAAACAAAAATTTAAAAATATTCTAAGTCTCTAATTAAATATGAAATGCCAAAGGTGAATTAAAACCAGCAAAACATGATTTTTTGTTACATTTTAAATGACAGACTTGATGGAACTTCAAAATACTCAGTCCTACTTTAAAGAAAAATATAAGAAATTATTGTTGCTTTCTCTAAAATCTACCTGTTTGAGAGGAAAAGGTTTGAAACTGGGATATCTGATACGGAAAGAACTAGTAGGTCAGGAAAACGCTCACAGGCTGTGAGACAGATAAGACCTTGGGGGTTCTCAGGGACAGACTCTTTTAAACAACCATTTTCTCTCCTCCTAGCTCAGCATCTAACATGCAGGCCAGTGCTAGCCAGTTAGAGAAAGTTCTTAACAGGAAGAAGACCATCACTACTTCAAGCAAATATTTACTTACCTGACTTCCTATCAAGTTCTCAAATGGGCACTCAGCATCCTAGATATGCATATATATATATATATATACATATATATATATCACAGATATTGACACAGCATCTTTCAAGATCCCATATAACTCCAGAAAGGACAATAAAAAGACAAGGGACATGTAGAACAAATGGAAATTTAAAAAAAGGAAGTAACTTCAAGGAAAAAATACATACTGAGTTCTTATTCCACATTTTGATAATTCGGGAATCCGCAGACAAAATCAAATCTAGTGAGTCCTGGAAATGAACTGACTTAATGGGCAGCCCATACTGGTGATCCTTAACCAGCAATGGCTTATCAGACCGAAGATCGTACAGTAAAACCTAAGAGAGAAGCAAGTTACTTACTTTCATTTAAACAAACTAATACCTTAACAAGAAACCATTAAAAGAATAATGCTGCCATTGTTTCAGTAACTCCATGGGCACAGGGATACCCTCACTCCGGTGCTCACATTCTAGTCAGCCATGCCCTAGAAAGCTATTCAACTATTCTTACAACAGTTCCATCAATTCAATTCAGTAATTACTGATTCATACTAAGAAAGGGAAAGGAAAGTCCATCAGAACTTGACCTATTATTTCCTTTCTTTCTCTTTCTCTTTCCCTCCGTCCCTCCCTCCCTTCCTTCCTTTTTTATTGAACTCAGGGCTTGGGCACTGTCCCTGAGCCTCTTTGTGCTCAAGGCTAGCTCTCTACCACTTGAATCACAACACCACTTGAGGCTTTTTTTAGTTTACTGGAGATAAGAGTCTCACGGGGACTTTTCTGCCTTGGCTAGCTTCGAACCACAATCCTCAGATTTCAGCCTCCTGAGTAGCTAGGATTACAGGTGTGAGCCACTGGCACCCAGCTCTATTTGTTATTTCACAAATACATACTGAGGACCTACTAGGTACCAGGCATTTTCCTGGAAACCAGTATCAAGGGGAAGGAAGGGCCTCTGAGAGGCAGCCCTGGCAGACTCAGGACAGGTGTGCTGGGAAGGCTATGTACGGCATGTAGGGAAAAGGGCATCTCTTCTGACCCTGGTCATGAGGCAAGGGAGCTTGGAAAGCTAGGGCTGAGTCCCAGGTGACAGGTCCTACCCAAGATGACAGAGGTAGGTCTAGTCAGGCAGCCCTCAGACCTCTTGTTGGGTTAGGGCAAACTTAAATAGGTGTGAGCTTTGCCTGGAAGGAAAGAAAGTCTCTCAGGGCCAGCACTTAGCTCACGTGGTTCTGCTGACTACTCATGCCTGGGACACAGTTACAATGCTTATGTGGGCAAAGGTGCCCAGTAACAGAAATCTTGGAAATAACTACTCAACACATTCTTGTCTGTAGGAACTCTCAGAGCCTTCAATAGACATTTAACACACGGAACCTCCAAGAGTAGGAACCTGGCCAAATTCTAAACTGTCTTGAAAACACAATTCTGTTCCATATACTCTGGCAAATGCTGTTCTACACTCCCATGAAGAAAATACCTGACCAGAGGTTCAGTGGCTTGTGCCTATAATCCTAACTACTCATGAGGCTGAGGTCTGAAGACTGTGGTTCAAAGCTACTCTAGGCAGGAAAGTCTGTGAGATCTTATCCCCAATAAACTACAAAAAAAAAAAAAAAGGATGGTATGGAGCTATGGCTCAAATGGCAGAGTGCTAACCTTGAATAAAAAAGCTCAGGGGGGCTGGAAATATGGCCTAGTGGGAAGAGTGCTTGCCTTGTATACATGAAGCCCTGGGTTCTATTTCTCAGCACCACATATATGGAAAACGGCCAGGAGTGGCGCTGTGGCTCAAGTGGCAGAGTGCTAGCCTTGAGCAAAAAGAAGCCAGGGACAGTGCTCAGGCCCCGAGTCCAAGGCTCAGGACTGGTTAAAAAAAAAGTTCAGGGATAGCAGCCCGGCCTCAAGTTCAAGACACAGGATCCAAAGGGGGGGGGGGGGGGGGGAGGGAGTCTAAACTCAGCCTAGGCAATGTAGCGAGTTCCAGGCCAGCCTAGGCTACACAGTAGTAACAAAAAGGGCATCTGAGGAATCCCCATGGTAGCTGTATCTCCTGGTGCCTCAGCTCACGTGCTGAGGTGTAGAAGACCTCAGCTTTCTGGACCACCCTCTGCATTCTTGCCAAAAGAGGAGCTCCTCTTCCTAGTATGACTCTGCAATGCTCGCCTCTAAATTGCAGCCAGGTGTTCAGCTTCAACACATTTACCTGCCCCGTAGATGTCCCAACAGCCATAGTCAAGGCGCCATTAAATTTCAAGGCAGAGATGGTTGGCAAGCTGCTTATCCTGAAAGGCAAAACATCCCCGCTTCATGAGTGTTTAGCCAAACATCTTTGTACAAACAAGTTTATTACACACCTTTATTTCCTGTCTCACAGGGACAATCCTATTGCTTGCAAATGTTTACAGTTGAAATAAAACAATATAATTCACATATAAATGAAATCTACCTTTATATTTCCTTTTAATAAAGTCAATATTAGGTATTATTAGAAGCATCCCATTTTTACTTTAGGGAAATAACTGCATTTTTGGACATGAGGATATTTATTTACATTTTACAACTATCCAGTTAGGGCTGAGTGTAGTATCTGTACGGATCTGTAGTATCTGGTACGTATCTATAATCCCAGGTGCTTGGGAAGAAGATATGTTAGGATTATGGTTCGAAGCCAGACTAGACAAAAATGTTAGGGAGCCTATCTCAAAAAGGGCAGGGTAAGATAGCAAATGCCTATAATCCAGCTAGTGGGGAGGCAGAGGTAGGAGAATCACCATCTGAGGACGGCCCAAGTTCAACCTGGAGACCTTATCTAAAAAAAACTAAAAGCAAGCTGGGGGTTGGTTTAAGTGGTAGAGCACTTGCCTAGCAAGCCAGAGGACCTGAGTTTAAATCCTAATCCCACCATTAAACAAATAAAGTTAGCCAACTAAAAGACTACTCCAGGGCTGGGAATATGGCCTAGTGGCAAGAGAGCTTGCCTCATATACGTGAAGCCCTGGGTTCGATTCCACAGCACCACATATATGGAAAATGGCCAGAAGTGGTGCTGTGGCTCAAGTGGCAGAGTGCTAGCCTTGTGCAAAAGGAAGCTTAGGCCCTGAGTTCAAGGCCCAGGACTGGCCAAAAAAAAAAAGACTACTCCTCAAATGAAGACCCTAGGATCTCTAAATTACCAAACACGGAATGCAGGATATGGCTACAGCTCTAGAATGTGCCTCACACCCACCAATCAGAGTATGAGCGCCAACTCAAAAACCCAGGTGAAGAGAGAGACCAGCTAAAGGCAGAGTGGACAAGTCCTGCTTTCAGTATTTAAGGCTTGCATGCCCTTGGCTTAGTCGTTGGCTAGGGCTTCATCAGGCCTCTTCTGCCACCCACAGCCATGGCCTGGAACTGCACTGCAGCAGCTGTTGAGAGCCAGTGACCTCCTGTCTATGCAATTTCAGTCATTATACTATTCACAATGAACTGCAGGATGATTTTCCATTACAGTGACATGTTTTCCCCACTTACACTTCCCTTGCTTTCTTTCGTGCTAACATGACAGATTAATATGCATTTTGCACTGATTTTTCTATTATCAGACATAAAAGCGAATTTTGTGAGTTAAAGTTCCTAAAGAGTCTATATTCTATATACCATTACGGAAGGTGTGTACATTTCTCACTAGACCAAATGGAGAAGATGCTGGCCACATCACAACACTAGAAACAGCAGAGCCCAGAAAAGGCATTTCTGAACTGCATGGATAATCGCACACCAGGACTTGCCTAACAGCGCCCTCTGCCTGTGCATGATCGTTTTTGCATAGAAAAACACCTGAAGGGTAAGTATGGAACCGTGAAACCATCACAATGGTGAGTGGGGAAAGGATGGGCTTTTTCTTCTTACTTAACCTTCTACTTTGTGCTGTGCAGTATTCCTTTTCTGCTTTACATATAGAAACTATACAAACGGGAATTTTAAAAAGGAACAAATAACTGCTTGTTCTACCTTAGTGTTAAAAGCACATCTTACCTGTTAACTGAAGCAGTAAATCGTGGTCCTACCATAAGATTCTACAAAACTGGAATATAGCAACTAGAAGAGGAAAGCACCTGTGTATAGTTCTTTAAAGAGGACTTCTACCCACTTAGTGTGCTTTTACAAGAGAGGATTTTACAAAGAACAATCACACCACAACTTCCAATATAAATGTTGAATTTCATCCACAACAATGACTAATTTCATATTGTCATATTTCCTTAAATCAGAAAGTTAATGAACAGTCACACCCGGACTTATCCCACTTACTCTGAATCTGCTGTGACACTACTCAGGGCACAGTCTAACACACCAACTCTGTTGCGCATTCGTGGGTCCCAGCATTCCACTCGACCCTAAACAAATGAAACATAATTATAAAAATAACTTCTATTAGAAAAAGTTCAAGTGCATACAAAAATAAGCTTATTAAAGTTGATTATCTCATAGGAAATGAAATTTAACTTGTTACTTTGTAACTTTTGTCTGCAGGCCAGTACTGAGACTTGAACTCAGAACCTGGGTTTATCCCTGAGCTTTCTGTTCAAGGCTAGTGCTTCACCACTTAAACCACAGCTCTACTTGCCAAATTTTGCTGGCTAATTGGAGATAAGAGTCTCACACTTTCCTGCCTGGGCTGGTTTCAAGTTGAGATTCTTAGATCTCAGCTTCTTGAGAAGCTAGGATTACAGGTATGAGCCACCAGTACCTGGCATTACTTGTAATCTTTTAGGTACTGTTTATATGTTTTATCAAGAGCTGATTTTCTTTCATAAAAAAAGAAAACACTGGCAGGGAAAAGGTCCAAAATGTTCTACATGATACTGACTGAAAGGGACTGAACAACATCCAACTGAATGACAGTGGTGGAAAGAGGGGAAAAAAGCTATGAAAGGCAAGTTGGTATAAGTGGGACAACTTAAACATAGAAGTATCAAGTCAATACCAAATACAATATTGCTGTACTAATAATAAATTTTCTTAAGCCAGGCACTAGTGCCTCACACCTGCATGTAATCCTAGCTACTCAAGAGGCCGAGATCTGAGGATCATGGTTCAAAGCCAGACCAGGCAGAAAAGTCCCTGTGGGATACGTATCTCTCATTAGCCACTAGAAAAGCTGAAGTGGAGCTATGACTCAAAGTGGTAGAGTGCTAGCCTTGAGCAAAAGAGCTCAGAGACAGCACTCAGGCCTTGAGTTCAAGGCCCACTACTGACCAAAAAAATGATATTCTTTGTAATGATAGTGGTATTATGAATGGATACACTAACAATAACAAATTTTCTTAGCAGGAAGTGGTGCTGTGGTAGATCAAGTGTTAGATTGCTAGCCTTGTGGAAAAAAATGCAAAAAGCAAACCAGACAGCAGTGCCTCATTACCATCCTGCTCTAATGAATCAATCAAGTCTGTCTGAATAAAAATTTCACACATTATCAAACATGAAGTATACTTAAAAAGGAGTATCAGTCTGGGCTGGAAATATAGCCTAGTGGCAAGAGTGCTTTTCTCGTATACATGAAGCCCTGGGTTCAATTCCCCAGCACCACATATACAGAAAGCGGCCAGAAGTGGCGCTGTGGCTCAAGTGGCAGAGTGCTAGCCTTGAGCAAAAAGAAGCCAGGGACAGTGCTCAGGCCCTGAGTCCAAGCCCAGGACTGGCAGAAAAAAAATAAATAAAAGGAGTATCAGTCTATGCTTACCTCTATTGTTCCAGTGGCAAATAAGCCATGCACTGAATTTATGTCACAAACATTGTTCTCTCTAAAACAGTAAAGCCCAAAGGAAAAAAGGTTAGCATCTACTTGTGGGGAAGGAAGTATTTAATAAACTTTATAGAACATTGAATCAATCAAAATTCTGGGGAGATGAAACACACACAGTCTCTCATTCCTCTGAGGATGAAAAGCAGCAAAGCACGAAGGAGTGGCATGGCTCACGGCCACCAACTTTGGATCCCAGGTAACGCTCAGAAATGCTAAAGCAAGGTCCCATTGTTAAGAACACAGGCTCTGTCATCAGGACGGTCTTGAGACCTGAGAGGACAACTAAGCCTCATCCCTTTCTCTAGGAAGTGGGTATTCCATCTATTTTGTTAGATTACTGTGAGGATATTCCTTAAAATTTATTTATTTATTTTATTGTCAAGGTGAAGCAGAAAGGTGTTACAGTTACATACATAAGGTAGTGAGTACATTTCTTGTTCAACTATGAGGATTTTTTAAGAACCTCAAAAAGTTCTGCAGTGTTCAAAGTGTAGAAGATCCAAAACAAAGAAGAGCAGTTGTTATGAACAAGTATACAACTAAAGAGCAGATAACCTGATGCACAATGGTATTGTGAAGTTAAAAGGTTTTCTTTAAGAAAATAACATTCCAAGTCAATGTGACAAAAATATCTTGCATGATTATTTACTGCTTTTAATAACCACATATTCTTCTAAGCTTTAAAAATCCTCTCAAAATTAAATTCTCTAGGTTCTGTATGTACCAGGATCAAAATGATCCAGCCTCCGCCCTTGATGAGTCTCACGGCCTATGCAATCCACTCATCTGGCTGGCCATTTCATGAAAAGGACAAGCAAGGTACTAGGACCTAACACAAAATCCACTATCAATTCCATGAGCTGAGATGTGTAAAAGGGCTAAGATTGCCTGGCATGTGTCTAGTGCTCTTGTGTACTTGTGTGCACAATGACAATGATGATGATGATGATGATGATGATGATGATGATGATGACGATGATGGCAACAGGGCTACAAGCATGGCTCAAGAAGCAGAGAACCTACCCTAGCAAAAGTAAGGCCCTGAGTTCAAATCCCAAAACTACCCCAAAAAAATCCTTTTTGAATAAAAGCTTAAGTATAGCTTATAATGTATAATCAAACCAAAACAAAAAAACGATGCTGGGGGCTGGGAATATGGCCTAGTGGCAAGAGTGCTTGCTTCATATACATGAAGCCCAGGGTTCAATTCCTCAGCACCACATATATAGAAAAAGCCAGAAGTGGCGCTGTGGCTCATGTGGTAGAGCACTAGCCTTGAGCTGAAGAGCTCAGGGACAGCACCCAGGCCCTGAATTCAAGCACCATGATAGACAGAAAATATTTGCTAGGCTTGGGCTCCCACCATTTGCGCTATACCTCCAACCTGTGATAACAATGTGAACATCTAGCTCCATCTCTTGGCCAAAATAAACAAAGCCGGCTTACTCAATACTTACGCAGCATCAGTTTGTAGAGGATTCAGATACCGTCCTTGTTCTAAGTTTAATCTATAAACTTCAGAGCTGCAAAGTAATAAAGAAAGCCAAAATATGAGAAACAATGATGAACTTTTCTTTATGTAATTGTGAACTTTAAAAATATACAAATGTGGGGGCTGGGATATGTGGCTCAGTGGTAGAGTGCTTGCCTGGCATGCATGAAGCCCTGGGTTCAATTCCTCAGTACCGTATAAACAGAAAAAACCAGAAGTGGTAGAGTGCTAGCCTTGAGCAAAAGAAGCTCAGGAACAATGCCCAGGCGCTGAGTTTAAGCCCCAGGACTGGCAAAAAAAAAAAAGAATACAAATGTATGTCATATTCCCTTTGTAAGACAGATATATAAATCCATTTTTTTTTTTTTTTTTGCCAGTCCTGGGCCTTGGACTCAGGGCCTGAGCACTGTCCCTGACTTCTTTTTGCTCAAGGCTAGCACTCTACCACTTGAGCCACAGCGCCACCTCTGGCCGTTTCTATATATGTGGTGCTGGGGAATCGAACCCAGGGCTTCATGTATACAAGGCAAGCACTCTTGCCACTAGGCCATATTCCCAGCCCTATAAATCCATTTAAACCGAAAATACATTTATGTTAGTTATGAATTTGTCCCACATAAATGCACATTAAACCACAAGTATGGCTTTCCTCTGGGTGGCATAACAATGGGGTTTTTCTTTTCAATACAGTTCTGTTTCTTCATTTCTTTAAATTTTTATTTTATTATCTTTAAGTTGTTGTACAAAGGAGTTGCCACTTAACAAAGCTTACAAATACAATGTGTTTTCATCAGTGTCACCCCTTTCAACATTTTCTTCCATCCCTCCCAACCCATCCCTTCTCTCACTTTTCTTAATTTTGCAAGATATACACTGAATTCTTGACTGTATTCTCCTCCCCCCTACCCCTTCTTATTTTTCTAAAATGGGTATGCTGTTTTTACAATCATATAAAAGGCAGCACTTAAGAATAAAATTTCAGGGGCTGGGGATATAGCCTAGTGGCAAGAGTGCCTGCCTCGGATACACGAGGCCCTAGGTTCGATTCCCCAGCACCACATATACAGAAAACGGCCAGAAGTGGCGCTGTGGCTCAAGAGGCAGAGTGCTAGCCTTGAGCAGGAAGAAGCCAGGGACAGTGCTCAGGCCCGGAGTCCAAGGCCCAGGACTGGCCAAAAAAAAAAAGAATAAAATTTCAGGCTGGGAATATGGCCTAGTGGCAAGAGTGCTTGCCTCCTACACATGAAGCTCTGGGTTTGATTCCCCAGCACCACATATATGGAAAACGCCCAGAAGGGGCGCTGTGGCTCAGGTGGCAGAGTGCTAGCCTTGAGTGGGAAGAAGCCAGGGATGGTGCTCAGGCCCTGAGTCCAAGGCCCAGGACTGGCCAAAAAAAAAAGAATAAAATTTCAGGCTGGGCACTGGTAGCTCACACCTATAATCCTAGCTACTCAGGAGGTTATGGATCTGAAGATCCCAGTTCAAAGCCAGTCTGGGCAGGAAACTCTCTGAGACCCTCATCACCAATTAATCACCAACAAAGCCGGAAGTAAAGCTGTGGTTCAAGTGGCAGAGCACCTTTAGCACAAAAGCTCAGCTGTACATACCTGAATATTTCCCATCAGTATTTTTGTGCTCAGCCATCTGATATGTAAGCACCATAAATATTTTTAATGTTCAAAAATACTAAGCAAAATAACAGGTATTAAATAATGTAATGATAACATAACAATATTACCAGTACACAGAACACTGGACCTTTTCTTTTTTTTAGCTTGCTGGGCATGTACTCTATCACATGAGCAATGCTTCCAACCCTTTTTGCTTTCATAATTTTTCTAACAAGTTCTCCACAAAGATGACAAACGCATGCTACCATATCCAGCTTTGTTTTTTGTTTTTTTGGGGGGTGGTATTTTTAGCATTTTTTTATTGTTATTATAAAGGTGATATACAGAAGGGGTACAGTTACATAAGTCAAAGTGATGAGTACCTTTATTTTTTGGGCAATGTCACCCCTTCCCTTGCTCTTTCCCAGTTACGTCCAGCTTTCTATTGGTTGAAATGGGGTTTTATGAACTCTTGTTCAGATCCTTGAATCAAGATCTTCCCAATCTCAGCTTCAACAGTAGCTAGCACTTTTCATTGTTTTGGCACTAACAGGATCTGAACTCAGAGCCTATACTTGTTAGGCAAGCACTCAATGCTTCCAGCCCTTTGGATTTATTATTCCTTGCTTCAAAGGTTTATTTCTGTATCTTACAATAATCACACTTTATCCATTCCAAAGATTTTAAATAGAGAAAGTACAAAAGTAACTTAAGAAGAGAAGTTGGTTATATATCAGGTACAAAGGGGAAAGCAAAGCAATTAGATCCAATACCTTGCACCAACAAAGTACAGGTCACAGGATGGATAGTGGTAAGAGAAATCTCTTCCAAATTTTGGTATTCTGTTTTTGTAGTAAAATCCTGATTGTGAATGAAATTCAATATATCTGTCATTATGTAAGAAGACAATCTGAAAATAAAACAAGAGAATGTTTGCTAAGGTTTCCAGGTGAAGTGTTTATTTCATCATCATTCATCAAGTTAGCATAGCAAGAAAATCTCTGATCCCTTTCACCTTGCTCTGTCTAAAAGCACGTGCATATACTGCCTGCCTCCTGGGAAAGAGTGAAATTCTTTACTAGTTCCTTAATGCCTTTCTGCATCCTGATAGCTTTCCTGCAAACCTGTTTGTTAACTAAGAGAATTAAATCCAGCACTAGTATTTTGTAACATATAGCACTGTACCAAGACTTAAATGAACAATTTCCTATTTCATTTAGGGATACATTTTAGTAATCACTCAATTTTCACACAGGGTTTTATAAACTCCTTAAGTAAATCTGGCTTTAAGATACTACAAAGGGGGCTGGGAATGTGGCTTGTGGTAGAGTGCTTGCCTAGCATATGCATGAAGCCCTGGGTTTGATTCCTCAGTACCACACATTAACAGAAAAAGCAAGAAGTGGTGCTGTGGCTCAAGTGGTAGAGTGTTAGCCTTGTACAAAAGAAGCTCAAGGACAGTGCACAGGCCGTGAGTTCAAGCCCCAGGACTGGCCAAAAACAAACAAACAACAACAAAGGAGACTACAAAGGTATATATGTATTTAAATGCAAATTTGTCAATATTTGAGAAAATGTATTTTTAAATCACATGTCCCAACACACGATAATGGCTACTACAGACAAAGAGATAAAAATGAACCTGAGAGTTTCTATGACTGAAGATAATATATAAAACGATGTCAGCAAAATAACTCATTTTTTTCTTCAAGATAACAAGACCTCATTAAGAAATCATTTTGTTCTGTTAACTTTATTTTAATTGGTACATAAAAATTGGTACATAGGATAACATAATGTTTCATAAACATTTTCATTTTAAATTAGTAAGGACCTTGCTGACAATTCTGTACTGCTGAAAATAACTGCAACAACTGAAAGTTAGAATTCTGTTTACTTGGGTTCTAAAGTGTATCAGAATCCACTACAACCTCTTGCTGGGTTAAGAAAAGTAAACATTGCTGGCTTACTTTTTACATATAGGTAAGATAATGAAAGCAACCTAGCAAATAAACCTAGGATCAGTTTACATCTGCAATACAAGATGGCCTAAAAGAGATAACCACTTCTAATTCTTAAAAATAGAGCTAAGGGGGCTGGGGATATAGCCTAGTGGCAAGAGTGCCTGCCTCGGATACACGAGGCCCTAGGTTCGATTCCCCAGCACCACATATACAGAAAACGGCCAGAAGCGGCGCTGTGGCTCAAGTGGCAGAGTGCTAGCCTTGAGCGGGAAGAAGCCAGGGACAGTGCTCAGGCCCTGAGTCCAAGGCCCAGGACTGGCCAAAAAAAAATAGAGCTAAGGCTCCATGTGTGACAGAGAACTGACTTTCACATTAGACTAACCACAGGCTCCCTCTACCAATGCTGTTCCAGAAGATATTACATATCATATGTGTACCAAGCTGAAAACATATCAATAAAAAGTAATAGGTTATCTTATTGCACAGACATTCTTAATTTAACAATAGGAACATCATAAAAAACATGTATTATAAACATAAGTTCCATTCATTTCTTGCATAGCAACCACAAATAAAAAATTTTCACACATACCTTTGAATAGTCATCAGATAAAATTTCAAAGGTAACAACTGAAAAATAATAAAAGGAAAAATGCAATCAATGTTCTTGATAAATATGCAAACTAGAAGCAAAGATTCTAATTCAACCCAGAAATAATATACAATATTTTCCTTGTCTCTAGATAAAAACACAACAGAAATGTCATACTGCCCCCAAAATACTAAATGAAAAGTTAAACGTTTCATTTCTCAACATCTGTCATCTGAAATATTTATACAACTGAAGTAAATTCACAAAATATTTCTAATTTTGTCACTGTCTTAAGGACAAGTTCAAAATAATTTTAGGGCTTTCAAATAAATAAGAATATTTTTTCAAATGTTGCTTAAAACAGGCCATGGTAACTTTTTGCCTATTGAGTTTACCTGCTAAACAAAAATGAGTGAGCCAGGCATTGGCAGCTCACACTTGTAATCCTAGCTACTCAAGAGGCTGAGATTTGAGGAACACAGCTCAAAGCCAATCTGTGTATGAGACTCTTATCTCCAATTATCCACCAGAAAACCAGAAGTGGCATTGTGGCTCAAGAGGTAGAATGCTAGCCTTGAGCAAAAGGGAAGCCAGGGACAGTGCTCAGACCCTAAGTCCAAGCCCCAGGAGTGGCAAAAAAAAAAAAAAAAGAAAGAAAGAAAAAGAAAAAAAGACCTAAGGAGGACTGGGAATATGGCCTAGTGGCAAGAGTGCTTGACTCGTATACATGAAGCCCTGGGTTTGATTCCCCAGCACCACGTACATAGAAAATGGCCAGAAGTGGCACTATGGCTCAAGTGGCAGAGTGCTAGCCTTGAGCAAAAAGAAGCCAGGGAGAGTGCTCAGGCCCTGAGTCCAAGGCCCAGGACTGGGGAAAAAAAAAAAAAAAAAGAAAAAAAAAGACCTAAGGAGAAACATAAAAAGCTACTGTTATGAATTCAAAGTTAGTCTCTTACCTTCTGAATCTAAACACCTTTCAAACTTCAAGGATAATTGATAGGTGTCATAACAACGAACACGGGGTTTATATGTCCCTATTAAAAAAATTAATATGATGTTGAAAACACACTCTTCACAATATCTCGCAGAACAGTTGAGCATATTTTTTGTTCAGAGGTAACTACAATTATAACCAAGCCAAAGGAATTTAAAAGCAGTCTCTCCCAAATATCCCAAGCGTAAAAGAGCAAAGTCATAGAAAATGAGATATGAAAAAAATTAATAAGCCTTGTAAATAATCTAACAAAAGGAGACAGAAAACAATGAAATCATTTTTGTTCATCAGAAGGTCAGAGATGAGAAAGAACACTGATATCTGTGTTGGTGAGAAAGTTAAAATTACTTTTCTATACTGCTGCTCATCTGTACAAATGCACACGATGTCTGCCGACTGTCTAATATGAGTGAATACTATATTTATACACCTTGAAACCAATTTCAGTTTATACATATTGAACCTAGAATGTCAAACACAAAAGGAATGTTCTGCTGCAGTATTTGTTCATAAATGGCTGGAAACCAAAAGCAAATGAAATGTCCAAAAATAAAGAAAGGCTTCAACAAACAAGGGTAAACCCACACAAGGAAACATCATGGAGCACATGAAAGGAAGAGAAGACCTGTAATATCTGACATGCAAAGTAGCCAAAGTGTATTACAGAGACAGAGGGGAAAGGGAAGGAGAAGGAAGAAGGAGGAGGAGGAGGGAGAATGGAGAGGCAAGCCAAGGTACAAAGTACATCCAGTAGTTTGAACCTGGTTAGATTGGAAGATCACAGTTCCAGATCAGCCTGTGATAAAAAAAAAAAAAAAAAAAAACAACTCATAAGACTGCTTTCTAACAGAAAAAAACCCTGGTGTGGTTGTGAGTGCCTGGCATTTATACTATGGTAAGTATAATAGGAGAATCATGGTCCAGGCCAGCCTTAGCAGAAATGGAGATATCTGAAAAATAAGTAAATCAGTAAGAGTTTAGGGCATGGCTCAAATAGTAGAGTGCTTGCCTAGCAAATGTGAAGGTCTGAGTGTATAACCTCAATTATTTTTTCAAAAAGATGTTTTAAAAAAAATATAATTTAACAGATTTAACCTCTTGGTTAGTTAATCTGTATCCTAGCTCTAAGAACTGTATGTGTGAGCCTGGACAAGTAAGTCATTCACCATTTTGGGACTAGAAGACAGAATGAATTCAGTACCTAAGGTCTACAGTCCTCAGGACTGTGTCCATTTATCTTGGATCTCCTCATTCATCTTTAGCAGCTAGGTAAAATGAGAAGCTAAGAGACACAGATAGTGGCAATACTGACACAAACATTAACTAACACAGAACAAAAAGACTGGCCTAGGTAAACATAAAGGTGCTAAGAGAGAAAGTGACTGGAAAAGGAGTCTAAAAAGGAGTCTACATTGTTAAACTTGCAAAAAACCGCTATGGACAACACATATAACATTCATACAAATCACAACTCAAATTGGGTGATACTATTTTATTTTACAACATACAAGTTTACTATAGTTCATGGATTTTTATTACTACAAATCCATAAAAATCTTAATGATAGAAAAAAATACTAATGCATGATACGGAAAATCATGTTAAAAGTGACCTCTCCTGGAACTGGTGCTTTTGGCTCATGTCTGTAATTCTAGCTACTAGGAGGCTGAGATCTGAGGATCTCAGTTCAAAGCCAGTCCAGGCAGACAAATCCAAGGGACTCAATCTTCAAGTAGCCAGCAAAAAGCCAGAAGTAGATGCATAGCTCAAGTGGGATAGAGCACTAGCTTTGAACAAAAAACTAAACAACAGCATGAGGCCCTAAGTTCAAGTCCTAGTACTGTCACCAAAAAAATGTGACCTTTCCTGGAATCCTTCTTCCTTGTTGGTGGAAAATCTGGAAAAAGACCTGGAATTTTCCTAGAAAGGTAAACACTTATCTACCTAATGACTGAGCAATCCCACTCCTAGATATTGACCGAAGACAAATAAGAGCATAATCCACTATACAGACTTAGTTGGTCATAGTGCTTAATCAATAATAACCCAAACTTTAAGACAACCCAAGAATCCATTAAATAGAGAATAAATTGTAATTTATGATATGGAGTATTATTTAGTATTTTAAAAGAAGATAGTGATGTCTCAATCTTAAATTGTAGGTGAAAAAGTCTTGTACAAAAAGGATACATAGAGGGCTGGGAATATGGCCTAGTGGCAAGAGTGCTTGCCTCGTATCCATGATTCCCCAGCACCACATATATAGAAAACGGCCAGAAGTGGTGCTGTTGGCTCAAGAGGTAGAGTGCTATGCTTGAGCAAAAAGAAGCCAGGGACAGTGCTCAGGCCCTGAGTCCAAGGCCCAGGACTGGCAAAAAAAAAAAGGATACATAGTGTATGACTGAAGTGACACAAAGTTCTAAAATTCAAGCTTGGTAAGTAAAGTGCAGCAGCTGTCTCTGCTGGCTGGTTGCAGGGACTACTACGAGAGCATGTGGGACTTTTCTGGGTGAAAGAAATCTGAAGCCAGGTGCTGGTGGCTCATACTTATAATCCTATTCAAGAAGCTACAGGAAACCCTGTGAGACTCTTACATCCAATAAACTCCTCAGAAAAAGCAGGAAGTGGAGCTGTGGCTCAAGTGGTAGAGCACTAGCCTTGAGCAAAAGAAGCACCCAAACCCTGAGTTCGACCCAAAGGACTGGCAAAAAAAAGAAAGAAATGTTCTGTATCATGAGAGGGATTTGGGTCACATGTAAATGTGTGTTTTAGGCTACGTATAAACGTGTACATTTGGGGGCTGGGAATATGGCCTAGTGGCAAGAGTGCTTGCCTCATATACATGAGGCCCTGGGTTCCATTCCTCAGCACCACATATACAGAAAATGGCCAGAAGTGGCGCTGTGGCTCAAGTGGCAGAGTGCTAGCCTTGAGCAAAAAAGAAGCCAGGGACAGTGCTCAGGCCCTGAGTTCACGGCCCAGGATTGGCCAAAAAAAAAAAAAAATGTGTGCATTTGTAAAAACTACCAAATGAAGCCAGGTATGGTTATGCATGTCAATAATAATCCCAGTACTTGGGAGACTGAGGCAGAATGATCATGAATGTGAGTTCAGCAGGGACTACATAGTAAACCCTGTCTAAAAACAAAACAAAAATCAAACAACAAAAAGTATCTACTATCTTGCTCTTAAATCCATCAGAAAACATAATGTACTGCTGAACAGATGGAAAGACCGATCAACAGATATATGATAAAGCAAATGTAGTAAACCATGCAGAATTAAGGTAGTAGACAAATGTATAATTTTTTCAGTATTTGTTTACTTTTCAGGACTTGGTTGGAATTTATATAAAATATCAGGGTAGAAGTAATGACCTTTCCCTCCATAGCATTTCCTGCTACAAGATGTTTGGAATCATAAGTAAGAAGTGCTTACCAGTTGCTAGAATATACTGGCCATCTTTTGACACCTTAATAGTGGTGCATACTGTGGGCATTTCAAAATCCTGAATAAGTTCAATTCTCCTACGGACATCTACAAAATGGAAGAAAAATAACATGTTTAACATGTTTATCACAAGACAACGCATACCAAGTAGTCATAGTAATTACAAACAGGTAATATACGTGTAAAAGGCTCCCAAGACTTGAGAAAGGACACAGGTACAGTTCACCCATTAAACAGCAAGGTGTTTTGTTTTTTTTTAAATCTAATTTTATTGTTAAGGTGTTCTTTAAAGTTATATGTTATAGTTTAGGTCTGGAATGTGTTAGAAGTTCTGGTTCGCAACTCATGGTATCATTGGAAGCAGTAGAATCTTTGAAAGACAGGGCCAAGTGGGAGGTCTTATGTCATTAGAAGCATGCTCTAAACGCAGATGTGAGACACTGGTTTCTACCTCTTATTTCGCAGCTGCTAGAAGGTGAGCGGCTCCCCCACCATGCACTCCTGCCATGATGTACTGCCATGCCACAGGCCCCAAAGCAACGGGGCCAATTGATTATGGGCTGAAACTTCTAAAACTGTAAGTCAAACCTTGCTTCTTTTTAAATTTATCATCTCAGGGGTTCTGATACAGAAATGGAAAGCCAACTAATACAGTATGTATCTTATTTTTACTTTGTAAGAACAAAAGATATTCTAGCAAGTGCAAAACCCCGAGTTCAAACCCCAGAACTGTCGTACATAACAAAAGCAACTATGCGCCACTGGGAGAAACAGCTCTGCTCAGACTTCTTGTGTTCCTGCACATCTGGCTGTGTGTGTTAAGACTCCAAGACCCTGGACACTCTTTTACCTGAGCCATTTCTCATTTTAGTTATGCAGCTGCAAACTTTGATGGATGAGGTCACAAGTTCCCTATGTATGGGTAAAGAGCAAGCCGGCTTGCTTACTGTCTGTTACAAAAGCAGTGGACTTCCTGGCTCAGTGTTCCTCAGGTACAACACAACCCATGGTATACACAGCAGCTTTCTGGGCCTGTTGAGTGCCCCATGAGACCCCAGGAGCAAATGGCACAAAAACACTACACTCATGCCATTTATACTATGCCACAAGTAATAAAGTCCTTGTCTCTAACCCAGAAGGCCTTGTAGTCATTCCTGAAAAAAGTAGAAATCTAACTCATTAGCTCCTAAATAAGGTAAAAATCACCATCCCTTGGGGGCTGGGAATATGGCCTAGTGGTAGAGTGCTTGTCTTGTATACATGAAGCCCTGGGTTCAATTCCTCCGTACCACACATATAGAAAAGGCCAGAAGTGGCACTGTGGCTCAAGTGGCAGAACACTAGCCTTGAGCAAAAAGAAGCCAGGGACAGTGCTCAGGCCCTGAGTTCAAGCCCTAGGACTGGCAAAGAAACAACAATCCCAAAACCACCATCCTACATCTACTAGGAACATATCAACCACAACAAAACAGTTCTTCATAAGAAAAAGAGCAGCCAGGTGCTAGTGGCTCATGTCTGTAATCCTACCTACTCAGGATCTCAGTTCAAAGCCAGCTCCGGCAGGAAAGTCTGTGAGACTCTCATCTCCAATAAACCACCAGAAAACCTGAAGTAGTACTGTGGCTGGAGTGGTAAAGCACTAGCCTTGAGCTGAAGAGCTCAGGCACAGTGCCTAGAGTTCAAACCCCACACCGACCAAAAGAAATAAATAAAACGCAAAAAAGAAAAAGAGCAAAAATGCTCATTTTCCACATATTAAATTTACTATATATGAAACACTCCCCATATATGATAACATTAGTTTTGTGATAGCATTATAACATGGACAGTTAAATGTACCTGGAACAGGAAAAAACAATTAGCACTCACCCACATCCTTCTTTTGCAGTGCTCTCTTCTTTCTGTCAGAAAGCCACTTAAAATAAACAAAGATTTCATTTTAAAACAATTTACATAACTTGTTTTCTGCTTGCAAAATTACATGCTCATATTAGAACTTCAATTACAGGAGTAGATAACAGAGAAGTAAAAATGTCCCATGATCTTAACACCAACGCTAAACTATTTTCTGGAGTTCTTTTTTTCTTTCATACATTCACATATATTAGACAATAAATTTTTTGAACTTGACATACTACAAAAGAGGAAAGTAATTTATCTAACCAACTAAGGAAATGTAGTAAGCTTCACATAGGTTGTAACTCATATTTTGAACAGTTGCATCTATTTAAAATTAAAGCAGAGAGAAGGTGTGATATTGTCCAAAAAGAAATGTACTCTTTACCTGACTTACATAACTGTAACCACTCTGTATATTGCCTTTATAATAAGTTTTTAAGGGGCTGGGGATATGGCCTAGTGGCAAGAGTGCTTGCCTCGTATACATAAAGCCCTGGGTTCAATTCCCCAGCACCACATATATAGAAAATGGCCAGAGGGGCTGGGGATATGGCCTAGTGGCAAGAGTGCCTGCCTCGGATACACAAGGCCCTAGGTTCGATTCCCCAGCACCACATATACAGAAAACAGCCAGAAGCGGTGCTGTGGCTCAAGTGGCAGAGTGCTAGCCTTGAGCGGGAAGAAGCCAGGGACAGTGCTCAGGCCCTGAGTCCAAGGCCCAGGACTGGCAAAAAAAAAAAAAAAAGAAAAAGAAAATGGCCAGAAATGGCACTGTGGCTCAAGTGGCAGAGTGCTAGCCTTGAGCAAAAGGAAGCCAGGGACAGTGCTCAGGCCCTGAGTCCAAGGCCCAGGACTGGCCAAAAAAATAAAATAAAATAAAATAAGTTTTTAAAAGAAGAGGAAAAAAATTTTCTTTTCCCTTTTTCTTTTTGTCGGGCATAGGGCTTGAACTCTGGATCTGGATGCTGTCCCTGAGCTCTTCAGCTCAAGGTTAGTGCTCTACCACTTTGAGCTACAGCACCCCTTCTGGTTTTCCGGTGGTTAATTGGAGATAAGAGTCTCACAGACTTTCCTGCCCAGGCTGGCTTTGAACTGTGATCCTCAGATCTCAGCCTCCTGAGTAGCTAGGATTACAGGTGTGAGCCATAGGCGCCCAGCTTTGGAAAAAAATTTTCTAAAGTAAAACACCAAAAAGAGCAAGTTTAGTAAATGGATATATAGATATAGATATGTATTTGTTATTACTGTTCCTATTTGTTTTGAGGCAAGGTCTCACTTTGTGGCCCTGACTGGTCTTGAACTCATGATCCTTCTGCTTCAGCCTCTTCCCAAATGTTGGAATTAAAGGGGCATATCGCTATGCCAAGTTAATTTTTTTTTTTTTACAAAGAATGTGATCAGATAATAACTGGCCTAACCGCTGAAAATGGGTAATAAATCAGTGGTACTGATAATAAATCAGTCAAGTGTGTGTGTGTGTGTTGTGTGTGTGTGTGTACTGGACTTGAACTGGGGGCCTTGTACTCTTGCATGGCTATAGCTCTAAAAGCTGGCACGTTTCCATTTGAGCTGTACCTCTACTCCCACTTTTACTGGTTGGCGGGAGATAAGAGTCTCATGGATCTGTCTGCCTGAACTGTCTGGCTTTAAACCAGGATTTTCAGATTTCAGCCTTCTGAGTAGCTAGGAAGTGAAAGGCCTGAGCCACTGGAGCTCAGCCAGAGTCACATTCTGACAATAAGATTCTCTGTACCCCAGTTAGCAGGCAGCATTGATTTCCATCGCCTGGGCAGGTGACCTGAACACCCTGCCCGGCTTCTTCTCTACTGGGCTGTCCTAAGACCTCAACGTGGACAACCATTCTCAGCCTCACCCTCAGGACCTCACCCTGGTTCCCTTCTCAGCTCCGTCTCTCACAGAATAATTTCACCTTGTCCCAGACAACCGCAGTGACTCTCCACTTCTGACCTCCCCACTGGTACACACACCCAGTGCTCACGACCCAACGTTCCTGCGTGACAGTACTAGAGCTTCAAACCTTCAGTAGCAAAAGTAACACTTGTGTTTTTGCTTACTCCTTTGCCCCTTCCCGCCTCTCCACTTCATTCCAGGTACCGGCATCTCCGTAAGTGGTGCTGTGGGGTTGAACCCAGGGCTTTCATGTATTCGAGGCAGGCACTCTTGCCACTAGGCCATAGCCCCAGCCCATCCGCCAACCTCTCTAACCACGTTTTCCTCCACCGACGCCAGGGGCGACGCGTCCCGGGCTCGGAAGAACCTCGCAGCCGCTCGGCAAAGCGCATCGCCCCCGACCATCGGCGCAGCCCCGGGTTCGGGACAGTCACGTCGTGGTCTACCGAGGCAGGGCAGCCCCCAGCGCCCCGGCACTCCCCCCCCCCCCGCCCCTCCAACACACACACACACACCCCGAGCCTCCCGAGCCCGGGCTCCTCACACACCCGCCGCGGCCCCGCGAGGACCCCCGAGTGCGGCACTGCGGGCCCGGGGAGACGGAGACTCACCTCAGGGAGGGACTTGCCGCAGCTGAGGCTGTAAATCTTCACCTCGTTGAGGCTGGACACCTGCATGGCGGCCCCGGGAAGCGGCGGCCCCGGTGACGGGCCCCGCTCGTCTGTCACCGGCGCCCTGAGGTGCGGTGCGGTGCGGCGCGGCTGGGCGGCGTGCGGCAGCGGGCGCGGGGTGATGACGCGGCAGGTGGCGCGCGCTGATGACGCGCGCCGTGCGCCCTCGCCGGAGAAGGGGGGAGGCGACCGCGGAGTGGAAGGCGCTCGCGGAGCTAGGGGCGCGGCCTGACGGAGGCGACGGCGACGGCGGCGCCGGCGACACGGACCAGGCCAGGCCCACTCTCCCTCTCGGCGTCCACCGCCGCCCGCGGAGACCCACGGGGCGCGGCCCCGGGCGACGGTGCTTCTGTAGCGTCACTGCCCGGTATCAACGGCCTGCTCAGCGGCGTGGAAGCGCACGCCGTTGAGTCGCCATGAGAGCGGGAGCGTGGACGTCTCCAGGCCATTTCGGGGTTCGTCGGGAGTTGGGGGCCAGCTAGGCTACGTAGGAAGTCTCTCCAAAACACGAACAACGGAAATGACCCTGTGGACATGCTACGACGACGCTATAGCCCGGCACCGGAGGCTGAGAGCTGAGCATCGAGGTTCAAAGCAGCCGGGGAAGGAAAGTCCGTGAGACTTCCCTCCACTAACCACCGGAAAACCCTAGGTGGTGCTGTGGCCCAAGTGGTAGAGCCCTAGCCGTGGGCCGAAGAGCTGGGGGGCGGGGGGGGGGGGGGGGAGAGGGGAGGCAGCACCCATGCCCGAGTTCAAGCCTCACTACCGACACACACACACACACACGTTATTTATGACTGCACTTGCCTAATGGGGGAAATTAAAAAAAAAAAAAGCATAGCAAAAGAAAGGATGAAGAAATGGGTTTGAACCTTTAATCGTTAGAGTCTTATGTGTCCAGGAAAACACAATCCCTGGCATGTGCGTTTTCAGAAAGTTTTCACAGATTTCTTTGCTGGTTGATCTTGTTGTTTTTGCTGGTGCCTGCCAGTCCTGGGGCTTGAACTCGGGGGGGCCTGAGCTCTGTCCCTGAGGTTCTTTTGCTCAGGGCTAGCACTCCACCACTTGAGCAACAGCACTACTTCTAGCTTTTTCTGTTTATGTGGTTTCTGAGGAATCGAACCCAGGGCTGCATGAATGCTAGGCAAGCACTCTACCGCTAAGCCATATACCCAGCCCTTGAGAAATCTTGAGTTGGCCCACCACCTGTGGCTCATGCCTGTAATCCTAGCTACTCAGGTAGCTGAGATCTGAGGATGGAAGTTTGAAGCCAGCTCCAGCAGAAAAGTCCCCATATGATTTTTGTCTCCAGTTAACCACCCAAACACCCAAAGTAGCACTGTGGCTCAAGTGGTAGAGCCCTAGTCTGAGCTCAAGCATAGCAACTGACCCTCCCCCCCCCAAAAAAAAAGAGAAAAAAAAATATTGACTTAGATTAAAAAAAAAAAAACCCCTCAGGAAAGCCAGAGGTTCAAGTCTATATAGCTAGCTACTCAGGAGGCTGAGATCTGAGGATCATGGTTTGAAACCAATCTGGGCAGGAAAGTCCAAGAGACTCATCTTCAGTCAACCACCAGGAAGCCAGAATTGGAGCTTTGGCTTAAAGTGGTAGAGCACTAGCCTAGAGCACAAAAGCTCAAAGACAGTGCCCAGGCCCAGAGTTCAAGCTCCAGGACTGGCCAAAAAGGAAGGGAAAAAAAACAAGTAAAATTAATTTTAAATTTTGAGTAGACCCTGTAACAATCTCCAATATCTCCACAGGATCAATTTTTTAACATTTCCATTATCCTAAAAAGATACACTGTACCCACATTGACAGTCACTCCATTCCCCTTTGGGTTCCTTGGCAACCTCTGATCTTTCTCCTGTAGGTACCCCCACCCCCACCCCATGTGTATATGAATGTATGGGTTGGTCCTGGGACTTGTACTCAGCCTAGGTGTTGTCCCTTAGCTTTTATACTCAACGCTGGCACTCTACCACATGTGACACCGCTCCATTTCTAATTGCTGGTTAATTGGAAATAATCTCTTGGACTTTTCTGCCTGAGTAGTTGAACTGGGATCCTCAGATCTTAGGCTACTGAGTAGCTAGAATTACAGGTATGAACCCCTAGCACTCAAGTTGCTTTTTTTATAATATAATTTTCAGCTTTATTTTTATACCTTCTTGCCCTACATATAATATCAAACACTAAGACAAACGTGTTTTCTTTGTACAGGGCTGGGATCATCCTTGTTCAATTAAGATTATAATGCACAGCACCAGAGTTTTAAGCATGTAACCACAATAGGTCATTTTGAGCAACCTAGTAGAGTAAAAAATTCTGGAACGAACAAAATTTCTATCATAACTGTCTTCAAAGCCTATCCAAATTCTCCCTCTGTCTGTTCTCTGAGGACACAGCTGGCTGGTCATTGCCATAGGGAGTCAGTGTGCCTTGGTGGAAAGACAAGACCCCAGTTCTGCTCTTCTCTGCTCCCACTGCTGTACAAAGCCAACCCTCCCTGCTCTGTTTTAATCCATTTTCCTGGTCTTCTGTCCCTCACAAGTCATGTAACCGGCACAACTGGCCATGTCACACCACTACTCAAAATCCTTCCATTTCCCCACACATAGCCAAATTAAAGAAAACAAAACACATCTGGACATTCTTGCTGGCTTCAGACCTTTTCACACTTTCCCCCTTCTTCCTTTCCTAGCCCCAGGGTTTGGTGCTGACACCTGCCTCCTGCTGCTCTCTCCAAATCTACCACTGCTTACCGCTTGAAAACCACGAGATCCACTTCCTTTGTGCCCTTGAGTGTGTTCTTCCAGCTACTTGGCTGGATGCCATGGTACATACCTATAGTTCCAGCTGCTCAGGAGGCTGAGGCAGAAAGATCACTTGAGCCCTGGAGTCCTGGAACAGCCTGGGTAGCAAGGCCCTGTCTCAAAACACCCTCCCTCTTCATACCCAAGAAGCCCATGTTTCCTTCTGTGCCACCCAGGATGTTTTTAACGACTGAATTCTCCCCATGTACAACCTCAGGGCACTGCCTCTCCCCTAGGATTTACAGCTGTATTCCTCAAACTAACACTTGGGGGTTCTCTTACTTTAAAAGATAATCTTTTTAGCAATTGCTATATCCATCACTGATTCTCTGTGCGGCTTGGTTTCAGTGCTGAGCATGTGTTTGCGGTCTTAGTTCACCAGTGTCACAAGCCACTTTTTTTTTTTTTTGCCACTCCTGGGGCTTGAACTCAGGGCCTGAGCAATATCCCTGGTTTCCTTTTGCTCAAGGCTAGCACTCTACCACTTGAGCCACAGCGCCACTTCTGGCTTCTTTCTTTCTTTTTATCTTAATGTGCTGAGGAATGGAACCCAGGTCTTCATGCATACTAGGCAGGCTTTCTATCACTAAGTCACATTCCCAGCCCACCAGCCACTATTTTTATTGTCTTGGCTCAGGGATGAAGAGAGGGGTTGGTAGGAAGTAGTATCTCAAGGTCAAGTGTGAGTCCAGTGAAGGTCAGCTGGTGCCATGCCCCACTGTGTGAAAGAAGTTTGTTTTCAGTTGACCAAACAGGACAGGTGAAGAAGAATTATGAGCACTTGCAAATATGCGGCTAGATAGAGCACTAGAACTCCCGCCATTTTGTAGAGAGGCAACTGGCTTGCAGCAAAACACTGCAAATTCTTATACAGAATTAGCCTGAATGATACTGGTTTAAAGTTTCTCTTGGGAAAAAAAATAAGCTCTGCTTCAAATGAATGCTTGTATTTTTTTTGGTTTAGAATAATTAAAAAAAAAACTTTTAAGCATCAGCTCTGTAGTGAAACTTGTATTTGTGTATTTTGTGTGCACATGCTAGTGACCGAATCGAGAGCATCACAGGAATTGAACTCAGGCTCTGTGCTGAACACTACCCTCTGATGTTGTTCCTGGATCTTTAAGTGACATGTTGCAAACAAGTCTTACTGAGGGCATAGGAATTTATCTTTAATTCTAACAACTTGAAGCAAGATTGAGAGTTCAAAGCCAGCCTGGGCAACACAAAAAGACCCTTTCTTTATTTCTTTTCTTTTGATTGATATTTTTACTAGTATACCCTAGTTGTACAGAGTGGGAAGGGGGGTTTATGGAAACATCCCACACACACACTCATATACATATATACAGTGTGTCCAGACCAGTCGCGCCCACTCTGCCTCACCTCCTCTCCTTCTGAAAACAGTTTCAGAGGTTGGAGGTATATGTGGCTCAGTTGGTAGCGCACCAGCCCCTGAACAAAGTGTCAGGTACCAAATTTGAGTCCCAGTCTCAAAACAAAAAAAGAGAAAGAAAAAGAAAAGAAAGAACCAACCCTTTGCCTGGTGCTGGTGGCTCTGCCTGCAATCCTACCTACTCAGCAGGTTAAGATCTGAGGATTGGGGGTTGAAGCCAGCCCAGGCAATAAAGCCAGTGAAACTCTTATCTCCAATGAGCTACCAAAAAAGCTGTAAGTGGAGCTGCGGCTCAAGTGGTAGAGTGCTAGCCTTGAGAGAGAGAAAACAGCTCATAGACAGTGCCCAGTCCTTGAGTTTAAGCCCCGGGACTGGCGCACGTGTGTGCACATACACACATACATACAAAAACCACTTCAATAGGTATCACTCTTTTTTTTTGCCAGTCCTGGGGCTTGAACTCAGAGCCTGAGCACTGTCCCTGGCTTCTTTTTGCTCAAGGCTTAGCACTCTACCACTTGAGGCACAGCGCCACTTCTAGCTTTTTCTATATATGTGGTGCTGAGGAATTGAACCCATGGCTTCATGTGTACGAGGCGAGCACTTTACCACTAGGCCATATTCTCAGCCCAAGAATGGCACTCTCAATTGCAAAAAAGACTCAAATGTGTGTGTGGTTTTTAAAAAAAATTCGTACAGATCTCTATTTTATGGTTTCATTCTGTGTCAGAGTTGCAAAGAACAATCAGATTGTGATCAGCTTAAAAGTCAAAAGTCAAGCACTCTTGCCACTATATTCCCAGCCCCAAAAGTCAAAAGTCAAATGAGAATGTGCAGAAGGACAGGGCAACCTACCTCACAGAATCCCCAGGAAGACCCCGGACCGGCTCTGGCACCCTGCAGGGATGAGGGAGATAGGCAGTTTGGGGGACGCTTGCCATGTCAGATGGTATCACTGCCCTGGGCGAACCCCGAGACACCCACGTTTAAATCTAGAGTCCTTCGGGCTGTTGACACGGCCCTTCCACGCCGCCGGGCTTCAGCCGATCTTGCTGGCTTTATCTCAGCCTGCTTTCTTTTGTGCCTCAGGGGCTTTGCACATGCCGTACTCTGTCCAGTATGCTCTGACCCCTAGTTTTCCATGGCTGGCTACTTCACCCCATTCAGATCGCAGCTGCTGTGTCACTCCCTCAGAGATGCCCCCACAGCCCCAGAGCAGCCCCGCCCTGCCCCAGAAGCCTCGGCCACGGCCACATCTGTGGCTTCCATGGCCTTCTTTACTGATGGAAATGACCTTCATCTTGACACTTCTATATTCACGAGCGTGTGTGTGTGTGTGTGTGTGTGTGTGTGCGTGCTGGTTTGGGGGCTTGAGTTTAGACCTCACACCTCTCCCTTGGCTTTTTGCTTGAGGCTGGCACTTTACTATTTGAGCGATTTCTCCACTCTGGCTTTTTGCTGGTTAATTGGAAGGAAGACTTTCACAGACTTTTCTGCCCTGCCTGGTGTGAGCCCCAACACCTGGTGACACTTGACGTTCTAATGTTCTTATCCTTTTATTCCTCTATAAATAAATAAAGCCCTGGCTACTATACTACGGAGCTGTCTGGTTGCTGTGTATGCAAGGCTCACAGCAGAACACACAGAAATACTCGTTAAATGGATGACAAGACGCCAGGTGCCCGGGGCTCAGTCCTGTAATCCTAGCTGCTTACCAGTCTGGAGGATCACAGTTTGACACCAGCCCAGGCAGGGAAGTCCATGAGACTCATCTCCATTTAACCACCAAAAAGCTGGAAGTGGTAGAGTGCTAGCTTTAAATACAAAAGCTCAGAGACAGTATCCAGGCCCTGAGTTCAAGACTTAATCCTTAAAAGAATGACAGAGGAAGAAGTGGCCTTGCTCCTTACCTGTCAGACTGCTGCCCCTCTGTTCGCTGTACTTGAATTTCCTGGAGTCCTGAAATGCCTGGGAATGGCCGCAGCCTTCTGGGCCCAGGACCCACGCACCTACATTTCCCTAAATCGTCACTTGAAGTTGCTCAGAACTTACAGAGGGACATTCCATCCATACCTTCAAGTTCCTGCAAGTGCCGAGCCTACTTGGAAGGTGGCGGTTGGGAGAAGTGATGCTGGAGGCCAGTCTGGAGGCCCCATGTCAACAGAAGCAGCTGAGCATGGTCGTGTGCACCTGTCCTCCAAAATATAGCCGGAAGCCTCAATAAGGGATCACGGTCCAGGCTGGTGTGAGATCTTATCTGAAAAATAACCAAAGTACCAGGTGCTGGTGATTCATGCCTGTCATCCTGGCTACTTAGGAGGCTGAGATCTGAGAATCATGGCTTGAAGATAGCCAAGGCACGAAGGTTCATGAAATTCTTATCACTAACCAAGAAAAGTCAGAAGTAGAGGTATGGCTCAAGTGGTAGAGCACCATCCTTGAGTGAGAACGGTAAAAAAGATAATAAATTCTAGTCTTAGCAGTGGCCCAAAAGAAAAAAAAATAGCCAAAGCAAAAATGACTAGAAACATGGCTCAATTGGAAGAGCACCTGTATAAAGAGTGTAAAGCTCTGTGTTCAAACTCCAATACTGCTGAAACAAAACAAAACAAAGCATGAACAACTAGACTAGTCTTCTACTGCTGTGTAGCAAGGACAGGAACTTTGAGGCTTTATTGGTAGAGCACCTGCCCAGGATGCCGAAGGCCCTGGGTTCAATGGCTAGAACCACAAAAGCAAAGGAAGTAAATAATACAGGACTCTAGGCATTCACACAGAGAGAGACTGAAGGATATTCTTAAGAGAGGAGCACAAAGGTACAATGACCATGTGCCTTGGATCATATAATATTTATCGAAATGAACTCCAGGAAATGAAGACAAAAGGGTTTTTCTTTTTGTTTTCATCTCTTTTTGTCTTATTTGTTCATTTATCTGTCTTTGGGCGGGTAAGGGGTCACAGAAATGGAGGGACCAAGGGTGAACAACAAATGCCACAGTGGTACTCACTAGACTCTGTGTTGAAAAGCTTGTGAGTGGAGATGGAAGGGGAGAACTGGGAGACAGTGGGGTGAGGGGTGACACTGTACAAAAAGAAATGTACTCATGGGCTGGGAATATGGCCTAATGGTAGAGTGCTTGCCTCGTATACATGAAGCTCTGGGTTCGATTCCTCAGCACCACATATATAGAAAAGGCCAGAAGTGGCGCTGTGGCTCAAGTGGTAGAGTGCTAGCCTTGAGCAAAAAGAAGCCAGGGACAGTGCTCAGGCCCCGAGTTCAAACTTCAGTACTGGAAAAAAAAAAGAAATGTACTCATTACCTGACTTGTGTAACTATAACCCCTCTGTATATCACCTTTATAGTAACAATAAAAAATTAATTAACAAATAGGTAAACAAGTCAGAAAAAAATGAGTGATGAGGGAAACTGCTTCCTAATACCCATAAGAGGTACATAGGGAATGAGTTCTAGGCCAGCCTGGACTACATAGTGAGACCAATCAAGCAAACAGAGAAAGGATCAGTGCAGGCCAATTACAGAGTAAACAGTACACACGGGCCCCAAGGTGACTTCTGTGCTTGAATGCCTTTCCCAGCCTCCACCTTCCTGAGGAGTTTTTGGGCTGACAATACCACAAGCTAATGCAGCCCTTCAGGGCGCACTATCCCTAATCCCAGGGGTCTCTGCACCACCGGTTAACTGTGCTGCTCAGAACTGAGGAAATGGATAACAAAACTCACAAATTGTTTTCTGTGCCAGTCCTGGGGCTTGAACTCAGGGCCTTCTCACTATTCCTGAGGTTCTTTTGCTCAAGGCTAGTACTCTATCACTCGAGCCACAGTACTACCTCTGGCTTCCCCTGAGTAGCTTATTGGGGATAAGAGTCTCATGGACTTTCCTGCCTGGGCTGGCTTTGAACCGGGATCCTCAGATCTCAGCCTTCTGAGTAACTAGGATTACAGGCTTGAGCCACCAGTGCCTGGCTCGAATGATGTGTGAGGCCTGGGTTCAATCCCCAGTACTAGCAAAATAAAAAGATAGGGCGGGAGAAAAAGATAAAATGCACAAAACAAATGGATATTTGACCTTATAGGAGCATTCATTATGACCAGGTTGTGATAAAAAGAAGGAGGAAGAGGAAAAAAGGAAGGGACAAAGGAACAAAGGAAGGAAAAAAAGAAAGAAAAGACAATTGATTTCAGGAGAGCGTAGCTTACTTCATTGATGACTTAGCTAGAGCCTCCTGAGTTCTAGGACTGGCTGCTCCATAGAAGCGGAGAAAACATTTACAATAAAAAACAAAAGTAAACAAAATGATGAGTGTGGGACATGCAAAGGCCCCGTGCCATCACACAGGACCCTGGACAAAGGGGCCCAGAGCCAGGTTAGCACTCTACCATTACTGTTGCTGTAAGGAGAGGCGAGAGTCAGGGACCTGCCAGATACACTGGCTCACGCCTGTAATCCTAGCTACTCGGCAGGCTGAGATCTGAGGATCGTAGATTGAAGCCAGCCCAAGGAGAAAAGGCCCTGGAACTCCATCCTTAACTAACCAGCCAAAAGGCTCAAGTGATAGAACACCAGCAATAAACAAGAAAACTGAGCGTGTGAGGCCCTGAGTTCAAGCCCTAGAATGGGCCAAAACTTAATAAACGAGATAGATAGAGGTTTGGAGCAAATATTCACAAACGGTGTACCTGTGGAAGGACTAACATTCAGGACATAAAAGAAGTCCTGGCTGGCACGGTGGAGCGTGCCTGCAAGCATTTGGGAGGCCGCAAGCAGGCTAGCCCGGGCAAGACTTTGCCTCAAGGAAAGAAAGAAAAAGAACTCCTAGAACTCAATAAAGAGAAAGCAAACAATCCAATAAACCATATACTCGTGTATTCATAAGCAGTAAACACCGGGAAACGTCCTCTGCCCATTAGTCATCAGGAAAATACAAACTGCCAGGGCACATGCGTGCACGGCCAGTGCTCCGCTCAGGTGGGAGGGAATTGGAGGCGGGGCGTGGTGCGTGCGGAAAATTCCATCTGCTTGGTGACAAAATGTGGTGACCGTGCAGATGGGTAGAGGTCGCCGGGCCGTGACATCCAGGGGGTCCTTTGCTTGCAGGCGGCGAGGTCACCTCCAGAGGACCCCGGGGGAAATCATGGTGAAAGGGCTAACACTCCTCTGTCCTGTTACATGACGATCATGGGATGCCGCAGTTCTCTTTGTTCTCAGCTGTTTGCATGGTGGGATCAAACCCAGGGCCTTGGCTAGGTGAAGTGACACATACCTGTTGTGCTAACGCTCAGTGGGCCAGCCAGGCCTAGGTAGTGAGACTATATAAAAACCAGACAAACAAATACTTAATAACTAATTAAAAACAACAACAATAATAACAGGGCCATAGGAAAACTGTCTTGCAGCTGTAATCCCAGATACTCAGGAGGTTGAGCTCTGAGAATTGCAGTTTAAAGCCAGCCTGAAGAAGACAGATACCAACAGATTGTCATTTCCAATTAACCAACAAAAAGCCAGCAGTGGAGGTATGGCTCAAGCAGTAGAGCACCAGCTTGCAAGAATGCAAGGCCTTGGGGCTAGGAATATGGCTTAGTGGTGAGAGTGCTTGCCTTGCATACATGAAGCCCTGGGTTCGATTCCTCAGCACCCCATAAACAGAAAAAGCCAGAGCTGGCACTGTGGCTCAAGTGGCAGAGTGCTAGCCTTGAGCAAAAGAAAGCCAGGGACAGGGACAGTGCGCAGGCCCTGAGTCCAAGCCCCAGGAATGGTGAAAAAAAAGAAAAAGAACGCAAGGCCTTGAGTTCAAACCCAGCCTCCCCCCCACCCTCGCCCGCCTCTCTCTCACACACAGAGCCTCATGCATACCAGACAAGCATTCTACCACTGAGCTAAACCCCAGCCTCAAGAAGTCATTGTTCTAGATGAGGCTCCTACACTGGGCCTCAAAAAACCAGGCTAGCTGGGTACTGGTGACTCATGCCTGTAATCCTAGCTACTCAGGAGGCTGAGATCTGAGGATTGTGGTTCAAAGACAGCCTGGGCAGGAAAGTCTGTGAAACTCTTACCTTCAATTAACCACCAGAAAACGGGAAGTGGTGCTGTGGCTCAAAGTAGTAGAGCACTAGCCTTGAGCAAAATAGCTCAGGGTCAATGCCTAGGTCCTGAGTTCAAGCCCACAACTGACAATTTTTTTTTTTGCCAGTCCTGCCTGGGCCTTGGACTCAGGGCCTGAGCACTGTCCCTGGCTTCTTTTTGCTCAAGACTAGAGCTCTACCACTTGAGCCACAGTGCCACTGGTCATTTTTTGTATATGTGGTGCTGGGGAATTGAACCCAGGGCTTCATGTATGCAAGGCAAGCACTCTTTGCGGCTAGGCCATATCCCCAGCCGCCTGACAAAATTTTTTAAAAGACCAGGATTAAAATGAAAATGGGACTGGGAATGTAGCTTGGTGGTAGAGTGCTCACCTAGCATGCATGAAGCCCTGGGTTCAATTCCTCAGTACCATATACATAGAAAAAGCCAGAAGCGGTGCTGTGGCTCAAAGTAGTAGAGTGCTCTACGTTTGAGCAAAAGAAGCTCAGGGATAGTGCCCAGGCCCTGAGTTCAAGCTGCAGGACTAGCAAAACATATTGGAAACCGTGTATACTGGTAATAGAAGTAGGAAATTGAAAGGGAATACCAAAATTGAGAGACACAGGGTAAAAAAAGACAACTACAAAAGCAATACTTGCAAAACTGTTTGGTGTAAGTGAACTGAACACCTCAGGGGGGGGGAAGGGAAAGTGGGAGGAGGGAAGGGGGGAAGGGACAAGGTAACAAACAGTACAAGAAATGTATCCAATGCCTAACGTATGAAACTGTAACCTCTCTGTACATCAGTTTGATAATAAAAATTTGAAAAACAAAAACAAAACCTTATTTTGAAATATGAGCCTAGCGAAGCCAGAGGAAAAGGCATGTGGGGGGCAGGAAGAGCTCACATGTTCCCCATTATAGATTTGAAAATAAAAACAACTAGGAACTTTAAACTCAGTCTGGGGGCATGGTTTAAGTGATAAAGGGTTTGCCTAGCATGCACAAAACCTGAAGTTCAATCACCAGTGTGCCAGGGTCTTCAAACTAGATAATGATCTCACTGTTTTTTAAATAACTTTATTTGGCTTGTTTATTTTGTCAGTACTGGGTATTGAACTCAAGACCTTGAACATACGAAGCCAATATTCTAGCATGAAAGTTTGCTCCTCTCAAAGTTGGCTCCACTTCTTGAGCCACACTTCTACTTCTGGCTTTTTGATGGGTAATTATAGATAAGAGTTCCATAGACTTAGGCTTTGAACTGGGGAGCCTCAGAACTCAGCCTCTTGAGTAGCTAGGACAATAAGCATGAGCCATCAGAGACTGGCAAGCTTTGTCCCCTGACAGGAGTGACCTATTTACTGCCTCTCCTAGCTGGCGAGTCCCTCCTCTTGCTGAGAGCTTAGTCCCCACTGCCTCAGACGGTACTGGCCTGGATTCCTCTGCAGGGGAGAAGGAAAGAGGGGTCAGGGGTGGGGGAGGTCTCGCTCTCTGGCCTGGTTCCTCCCAGGTCCAGCCAGGGAGAGCCTGCCTCCAGCCGACCTCTGGGGGACTTGCTGCCCTTCTGCTGAAGAGCACCAGGCCACACGGGCTGCAAGGTGCCAAGGGGAGGAAGCCCCGCCAGGCTGCCGGGTTTCAGGCCTGGCCGGGGAGGCAGAGGCTCGCGGCCACCGCCAGCCAGGCCAGAGGGCGGGGAGGGCGGCCGGTTGTGGTGAGGCGGTGGATTGTGGCGCTCAGCATTTCAGAGGCGGAGCAGTTTCAGGTGATGACGAGCTGCGGGTGTGGCCGCGAGAGTGGGCAGCTGGAAGGACAGAGAGAAGGTCTTCGGGGAGAGCGCCCGGGCAGGGCTGTCCTTGGGGACACGGAAACACCCATTCTGATGTACCCAAGCCACATCCTGGGGTCTGCACAGAGCGAGGGGGGATGACTGGGCAGCCCCGTTGGTTCGCGTCCTTCTTGCTGCTTCCTGGCTGCAGTGCGTGCTACAGCAGCCGGCCGGCCTCCGCAGCGTGGTCCATCCCTAACACTGTCCTCACGTGCCCACGTCTGCGCCTGCCCCTCTGTAGCGGGGCCCAGGGCTCGCGGATGGCAGGAGCCTCGGGGGGCAGGCGCTTCCAGGCAGGCGTGGAGGTGTCGTGGTTTGGTGCAGAGGTGAGAGGAGCCAGGTGGGCCCGCTCCCCACAATGGCGCAGGAGAGGGCCGTGGCAGGAGCTGGAGGCAGGTGGACCATGCAGGAGTCTGACCCATCCCGGAAGGCGGATGCCGTCAGTGTGGTGGTGTATTGGTTTGCCTTATCGTTTTGGGTTGCTTTAGAGTCTTGGTTTATTTGGATGGCTTCCTTCTACCAGCAGGTTCCGCAGGCCTGCTGGGAGCAGAACTCCTAGAACGGTCCTGCTTGCCGCTCAGTGGGGCTTTGGAGGTCACACAGCTGTTATTTCTAACATCTGCACACACGCATTCTTCAAAGCTATACGCTGCATCCCAACTTCTGGTTTGCATAGGCCCCTTTACAAAATGGATACAAGTGAACAGCGATGGCTCACTGGGGGGTTGATACATTGCAGCACACATTTATGAGGGGCCCATTCTGCTAAGCACCAACATTGAGAGAGAGAAGTTCACCCACATTGGCATATTGATGGCAACTCGAATGGTTCTAAAAGGGATCCCAGACTGGAGGTCCTAAATTCAATCCCTAGTACTAACCAACCAACCTAAATAAGTAAGCTCTCAGACAAACCTCCTCCTCCTCCTCCTCCTCCTCCTCTTCCTCCTCCTCCTCCTCCTCCTCCTCCTCCTCCTCCTCCTCCTCCTCCTCCTCCTCCTCCTCCTCCTCCTCCTCCTCCTCCTCCCTTTTTTGCCAGTCCTGGGGTTTGGACTCAAGGCCTGAGCACTGTCCCTGGCTTCTTTTTACTCAAGGCTAGCACTCAAGTGGTAACTTGAGTCTCAGTGCTGAAGAATCGAACTCAGGGCTTCATGCATGCTAGGCAAGCACTCTACTGCTAAGCCACATTCTCAGCTCCTCCTCCTCCTCCTCCTCCTCCTCTTCTTCTTCTTCTTCTTCTTCTTCTTCTTCTTCTTCTTCTTCTTCTTCTTCTTCTTCTTCTTCTTCTTCTCTTCCTCCTCCTCCTCTTCTTCTTCTTCTTCTCCTTCCTCTTCCTCTTCTTCTCCTTCCTCTTCCTCCTCCTCCTCTTCCTCCTCCTCCTCCTCTTCCTCCTCTTCTTCTTCTTCCTCCTCCTCCTCTTCTTCTCCTTCCTCTTCCTCTTCTTCTCCTTCCTCTTCCTCCTCCTCCTCCTCTTCTTCTTCTTCTTCTTCCTCCTCCTCCTCCTCCTCCTCCTCCTCTTCTTCTCCTTCCTCTTCCTCTTCCTCTCCTTCCTCTTCCTCCTCTTCCTCCTCCTCCTCCGCTTCTTCCTCCTCCTCCTCCTCTTCCTCCTCCTCCTCCTCTTCCTCCTCCTCTTCCTCCTCCTCCTCCTTCTTTCTCCTCCTTTTCATCTTCCTTCTTCTGTGCTAGTATTTGAACTCAGGACCTACCACTTGAGGCACACCTCCAGCCCTTTTTGCTTTAGTTATTTTTCAGATAAGGACTCACACAGATAAGGTCTGTTTCCTCCAGGCAGCCTTGAACTTCAGTCCTTCCTATCTCTGCCTCCAGAGTAGCTGGGATTACAGGTGTGCACCATGAAGCCTGGCCAGAAACCTCTTTAAGAGAATGGTGAGGGCCTCGTGTGTCCCTCCCAGCCGCCAGCAGCGCCGCCCTCCCTGGGGGCAGGGGCCAGGGGGCAGGGCCTCTCGGCTGGCAGGAGGTTCTCAGCGGAGTAAAAGGACAGGGTGACAGGACCTGCCACACCCTTGGCATCTGCCCACAAATTTCCTCCGCTGAGCTGTGGCCAAGCACCGGGCTCCTTCCATCTCCTGGGTGGAAGGACCCACAGCAGCAGCCTTTCCCGGGGACGCGTTCCAAGTGGGACGTGGGGCAGGCACCCGGGCATGAGGACAGTACAAGGACAGAAGCGGGCCGAGCTGATTGGCATCAGAGCTGCCTGCGGGCAGGGAAGGGCCTGGAGCTGGGCTGGGGGTTCCCCAGCAAGGCCCCACCTCTGCTGCCACCCCCGAGAGTGGCTCTCTCCTCGGAATGCTGGCTGCTGTGTTGTGATCAAAACAGTTGTGAAGTACTTGGAGGATGTGACATTCCTGACCTCTAAAGTTCAGAACCTTAGTTCTAGTTAGAATCATTTGCCAGCTGTTGGCAAAATAATTGCAGATCACTAGGACAAGGAGCGAAACACAGGGATCAAATGATTATTTTACATGTTTGTTACATTCTTACATAAGATGCTTATTAAAATCACGAGAATTCACTCTTACGCTTTAGTTTATTTATGTTCTTTGGTGTCATAAATACATAGCTGGTGCCAGTGGCTCACTCCTGCAATCCCAGTTACTCGGGAGGCTGAGATCTGAGGACCATGGTTCAAAACCAGCCTGGGCAGGAAAGTCCATGAGACTCTCATCTCCAATTAACCACAAAAAAGTCAGAAATGGAGCTGTGGCTCAAGTGGTAGGCTACTAACCTGAGGCACAAAGCTTGTGGACAGTGCCCAGACTCTGAATTCAAGCCCAAGGACACACACACACACACACACACACACACACACACACATACACACACACACACACTATGTGGATTGAAGTGGCCTGTAACTTGTTATACAACCTAGGCTGGTCACAATCTTCCTTGGCCTTTCCCTTCCTTTCTTTCCCCTCCTCTTCCCTCCTCCTTCCCTTCCCTTCCCTTCCCTTCCTTTCCCACCCCTGTCCTTCGCTTCTCTTCCCACCTTTCTCTTTCTTCCTTTATGGTAGTACTAGGATTTGAACTCAGGACCTCACACTTGCTAGGCTCTACCACTTGAGTCATACCCCTAGTCCTGACCTTATACTTTATTGATGGCATCCTTTTAAATATCTAAGTGTTTATTTTCCTTTTACTGTTTGTGAGTTTGGGTGTCCTATCAAAGAATCACTTTTATTTTATTTTTGGCAGTCCTGGGGCTTGAACTCTGGACCTGGGCGTTGTCCCTGAGCTTCTTTTACTCAGAGCTAGTGTTCTACTACTTAAGCTATTGCACCACTTCTGGCTTTTTTAATTTGATTATGTGGTACTGAGGAATTTAACCCAGGGCCTTGAGCATGCTAGGCAAACATTCTACTACTAAGCCACATTCCCAGCCCCACTTTCTTAATTTAAGGCCTCAAATGATTAATCCAAATATTTTTTGCTAATAGGGTTTTAACAAAAAATCATTTCCACTCATATTTCGAGCTAAGCTTTCTTTGGAGTTCAGTTTGTGGAGGCTCACGAGGTTTCCTATGACTCAGTTTCCCCAGAGAATTGAGGAACAAGGTCCTCTACTGAGGAGGGAGAGGGGAGGAGAAAGAAAAAGACCAGGGAGGGAGGGCAGGAGAGAAGGTGTACTTAGGGATTATACCGAAGACTAGACCTGAGTTCCAAGCCACAGACTTAAAGAGAAATCATTACAAAACTTTCCTCCAGACCAAGCCCCATGGCCCACGCCTGTAATCCTAGCTACTCAGGAGGTTGATATCTGAGGATTGTGGTTCAAAGCCAGCCCAGGCAGTAAAGTCCATGAAACTCTTATCTCCAATTAACCACCAGAAAATGGGAAATGCTGTGTGGCTCAAGTGGCAGAGCATTAACCTTGGCCTGAAGAGCTCAGGGAGAGTACCCAGGCCCAGAGTTCAAGCCTTCTGACCAGAAAAGAAAAAAAAAATTCTTTTCGGGCTGGGGATATGGCCTAGTGGCAAGAGTGCTTGCCTTGTATACATGAGGCCCTGGGTTCGATTTCCCCAGCACCACATATACAGAAAACGGCCAGAAGGGGCGCTGTGGCTCAAGTGGCAGAGTGCTAGCCTTGAGCAAAAAGAAGCCAGGGACAGTGCTCAGACTCTGAGTTCAAGGCCCAGGACTGGCCAAAAAAATTATAATAATAATAATAAAATTCTTTTCTTCCGGCTTGATGCCAACTGCCAAGGTTGGCATGAAGGAAGCCAAGAGATGGGTTTTTCTAGGGTTGGATATTTGCCCATGCAATAAAGCAAAAACAAATTCAGGTAAGACAACTGAGAGAAGCATGGAGCATAAGTAACGAAGTAAAGGTTGGGGAGGAGACAGACAGATGACCGGGGAAGGAACATAGCTCTGTGTTCTTCCGGAGTAGAAAGATAATAGTACTGGGGCAGTAAAATAGAAACTGGAGATTCTATAATTGGAGAAAAAATGAAAATAAAATGTTCTGCTTGCCCCAGAAGCCCTCCCCACACATACAGAAAAAGAGAGCAGTTTCATGGTTGAATGAGTGTTAAACCAGACGGTCATGCAAACGATATGCTAATGAATGGCAGACAGACCCGGTGCCTGGTTAGGTAGCCTACCAGATGAACTCTTATCACACGTTTTCAAGGTAAGTGTGATTTTTACTCATGAAGAAGGACTTGGTCATTTTAATGTTTTACACGTTTTCATAGCTCATCTGTAGGTAATTGGGGCAGCCAGCGGGGTCAGTGAGTTTGCCTTCATTGGAAGGAAAGTTCTGGTCCTCCATGAAAACAAGTGGCTGGAAGCAACAGGAACCTGTCTTCTTCGATGTTTACATTTCACACAGGAGGCTCCTGAGTCCTGGAGAAAAACATGGCTGCCTGCACTGTCGGCTAGAGACCTGTTTTTCTTTTTTCTTTTCTTTAAGATTTACAAGAAACAGAAACAAGATGTTTTTTACTTCATTGTTGTTTTTGTTCCTTTCTTTTGTTTGGTCATTTATCTGTCTTTGGGAGAGTAAGGGGGGCACAGAAATAGAGAACCAAAGGGTGAACAAATGCAGCAGGGATACTCACTAGACACTTTGTGGAAAATGGACGATACAACTTGTGGATGGGGATGGAAGGGAAAAACCGAGAAAGAGCAAGGGAAGGGGTGACATTGTCCAAAAAGAAATGTACTCTTGGGCTGGGAATATAGCCTAGTGGTAAAGTACTCGCCTTGTATACATGAAGCCCTGGGTTCGATTCCTCAGCACCACATATATAGAAAAAGCCAGAAGTGGTGCTGTGAGTCAAGTGGCAGAGTGCTAGCCTTCAGCAAAAAGAAGCCAGGGACAGTGCTCAGGCCCTGAGTCCAAGGCCCAGGACTGGCAAAAAAACAAAACCAGACAAAAAAAGAAATGCACTCTTTAATCTAACTTATGTAACTGTAACTCTTCTGTACATCACCTTTATAGTAACAATACAAAATTAAAAGCAAAACAAAGATATGTATCTCACAGAGACAGTGGCAGAGTGTACAAACACATTTCTGCCTACAAGTACCCCAAGAAAAGGGCCAGGTCTCACCAGGAGCTGGTGGCTCCCACTTTTATAATCCTAGCTACTATGGGAGGCTGAGATTGGGAGGACTGAGGTTCAAGGCCAGCCCAGGCAGATGGGTCACCCCCAGGTATTTGCCCAGAAGGAAATGAGACCTTATCTCAAAACCAGAAACTAAACCGGGCCGGAGGCATGGTTCCACAGTAACAACACCTGCCTAGCAAGCGCAAGGCTCTGAGACACGAGCTAGACAGCTGGAGTTCAAGTTCCAGGGCTGCTCTATTCAGAAGCTGCCACCTCCTGGAACTCTGTTCCTCATCTGCAAAGAGAGGCTTTGGGCCCTTCCTGAATTCTTTTTTTTTTCTTCAAATTTTTATTATCAAACTGATGTACAGAGAGGTTACACTTTCATACGTTAGGCATTGGATACTTCTTGTACTGTTTGTTACCTCATCCCTCATACCCCCCTCCCTCCTCCCCCTTTCCCTCCCCCCCCCGGAGGTGTTCAGTTCACTTACACCAAACAGTTTTGCAAGTATTGCTTTTGTAGTTGTTTGTCTTTTTTTACCCTGTGTCTCTCAAGTTTGGTATTCCCTTTCAATTTCCTGCATCCAATACCTTCCTGAATTCTTATCCCTCCTTTTCTTGCAGCTTTCCCAACCTGTCCGGTGTTTCCCACTTATCCCCTCATGAGTTCCAGCCCTTCACTCTTCTGTTCGCCACACCTGCTTTGCTTTACTGCCGTCTGAAAATTCTCAATTACTACGGCATATTTTACCATGTGTTGCTTATACAGTACTAAGAAGAGAAATGTGCTCAATGAGGGGTTGAAGAGAGGAGCTTGTATGCCTTTGGGCAAATCATGAAGATCCTCTGGCCTTATTTTCTTCAACAAGTACAACAAAAATGTCCAACTACACACCAGCTGCTCGTGCTTGTAACCCTGGCTACGCAGGAAGCTGAGATCTGTACGTGTCAACTTAAAACCAGAGCAGGCAAACAAAACTAGGGGACTCATCTCCAATTTGCCAGCCAAAAAAACCCAAAAAAAACCTAGATGTAGAAATATGGCAAAAGTGGTAGAGTGTCGGCATTGAGCAAAAGAGCCAAATGAGAGCAAGAGGCCCTGAGCTGAAGCCCCAGTTCTGGTGCACCTGCCCACAGTGGTAAGCATAATGATGGCTGACCTACAACTTATACGGATTTTTACTGAAAGAGAAAACTTCAGTTCCTAGGAGGGGAAAAAAGAGTGCTTTTTCTAGGCACGACTGAAGTATGTTAGGAACATCTTCCCAGCACATCTAGAAAGCAGGCAAGTGAGAAGCGAGGGGACTCAGGCTCAGGGGATCTTTCTAGAAGTACTGTTCTCTCTTGTCTTTGGAACAGGCCTGAGAAGCAGGCCAGAAATTGTGTTCTTTATTGGGGTGGGAAACCTGAACCGCCACACGATTAAGCAGCTTATCCGATGGTCCGATTCCAAGCGCTAATCTGTTTCTGCCCCTCGGGATGGACTCTCCCCCTCCCCCTGTGCTGCTTGTCTAGAAAACCTTCCCTGCATTCTTCCCAGCCAAACCTGGAAAAATCCATCCGCCCAGTGGCCGGCAATGACACCTGTGTTGTGGGAAGCATGTTCTCTGAGGGCTGCTTAGATGAGGAAATAATGAAGCCCACACATGTGCCATCTGGGAGTAGCCAGAAAACAACACACCCACCAGGCCAGCCTCGTCCTTCTGGTTCTCAAACCTGAAGGGACTGTTCCATCTTGCAAGGGCTACACATGGCTCGGCGCACCATCAGAGCCAGCTGCAGAAACATTTGGGGGACTATCTCACCCAAGCCAAATTCATCACAGAGCGTGAGATGGTCCAGTGTGGATGGGATTTGCTTCCCAGGAAGAGACAGGGTTCGTTATGTCCTGGGCTCTGAACTTTCCATAACCTGGAGAATAGTTTTATGGTACTTTGGTGTATCTCACTTTATTTTGACAACACTGGGAATTGTGTGTGTGTTTAATGTGTGTCAGTGTTGGGACTTGAGCTTAGGGCCTCATGCTCCACTTTAGCTTTTGCACTCAAAACTGCCATTTTACCATTTGAGCCACATCTCCACTTCCGGCATTTTGCTGGTTAATTGGAGATAAGAGTCTTTCACATTTGTCTGCCTTGGCTGGCTTTGAACTTAATCCTCAGTTCTCAGCCTCCTGGGTAGTTAGGTTTATAGACAGGAGCTACCAGGTGCCTGGCTTGGAAATTGACTTCAGGACCTCACACTGGCTAGGCTAGCCCTCTCTTACTTGGGCTATGCCTCTATTAACTAAAATGGCAATTGGCACCAGGAACCAGCTCATATCCAGCTATCAGCAAAGGTGTGCTATTATTACTCTGGTACTATGAAAGTTTGTATTTTGGTTTTGGTGCCAGTACTGGGGCTTGAGTTCAGGGCCTAGGTGCTGTCTCTTAGCTTCCCCCCACACCTCCCAAAGCTGGTACTCTACCATTTGAGCCACAGTTCCACTTCCAGCATTTTGCTGGTTAATTGGAGACAAGAGTCTCTGGGGTTTGTCTGCCTAGGCTGGCTTTGATCCTCCAATGTCAGCCTCTTGAGTAGCTAGGATAATAGGCTGTATGAGCCACTGGTGTCTGGCTGCTTCTGGGAGTATTTTCAAAGCTGTAACCACCGCACATAAAACTTCTAATCTTTCAGCAGTAAATTTCAGAGACTCTGGGAATGTGTGTGGTGGGAATGGAAAATGTCTTGTTTAATGCTGCATCAGGTAACATACGGAAGACAAGCACCTTGCCATAGAAGGCTAAGCTATATTCTCCTGAACACAAGGAGAGCAGGCTCTACAACTTTCAGTCGATTTCTTCCTGTTTCTGTGTTAGAATCTGATCTCACTTACAGAGGCTATGAGAGGAAATTCTATGTCAGCACATATGTAACTGCCCTTGAGAACTGCAAATCAGAAACAGTTGAATAAAATACTTATTTTGTCTCTGTCTCTGCTATTCAGCCAGGTGTCTATATTTGACTTTGAAATCTGATTCAAGTTCTGGGCTCTGACAAATTGCTGATGGTACTGAAGAATCCTTCACTGATAAGATACATTTGAAGCCTGGGTGTGGTGAGTTTGGAGGCTGAGGCTGCAGGATTCTGAGTTCCAGGACTGCCTAGGCTACAAAAACGAGACCCTGTCTCAAAAAACCAAAACAGACAAAAGGCACATTTGATTATTTTAACCCCTCAAAATAATCAACAACAAATAAAACCAAATTAATTATGACTATATTAATAACAAAACAGATAGTTTGGCACTTCTACAAAAGGCGAAATATAAACTTAAAACCCCGCCGGGAATGTACATACATATCTTTTCCTCTCCAAGCATGCAGAAGCATATATCCATACACAAGTTTGTGCAGCCTCATTCACAGTTGCAATGACGACGAATGGACATAAAATTTTCTTTTTGGAGCTGGGTGCTGGTGGCTTATACCTATAACCCTAGCTACTCAGGATGAGATCTGGCAATCAAGGTTCAAAGCCAACCCAAGCAGGAAAGTCCGTGAGACTCTCATCTCTTATCAACTACAAAAAAGCTGGAAGTGGAGCTCTGGCTCACATGGAAGAGTGCCAGCCTTGAGCAAAAATGCTCATAGGGGCTGGGAATATGGCCTAGAGGTAAAGAGCTTGCCTCGTATACATGAAGCCCTGGGTTTGATTCCCCAGCACCACATATATAGGAAACAGCCAGAAGTGGCGCTGTGGCTCAAGTGGTAGAGTGCTAGCCTTGAGCAGAAAGAAGCCAGGGACAGTGCTCAGGCCCTGAGTCCAAGCCCCAGGACTGCCAATAAATAAATAAATAAATAAATAAATAAATAAATAAATAAATAAATAAATGTGCTCATAGACAGCACCTAGGCCTGAATTCAAGCCCCATTACTGACACACAAAAAAAGAGGTAAAAAAAAATTTTTTTTGCCAGTCCTGGGGCTTGGACTCAGGACCTTAGCACTGTCCCTGGCTTCTTTTTGCTCAAGGCTAGCACTCTACCAAAGAGGTCAAATTTTTTATGTGAATTACATGCTAATAAAATTATTTTTAAAAAGTGATTAACAGCAACAGAATGCCACACTTTATATTTAATATGCAATCTCAGGCAAAAGGTCCATGCCTGTGTATGTAAATAAAGACAGACTGAATGTGACAATGGTGACTCTCAGACTGTAGGATTACAAGCTGTTTGTACTTTCTTCTTTATATTTCTCTGTTCCCCACATCCTTTATAATAAGTATAGAATTACCTTTATAAGGAAAGAACTAAGTTATATGAGAAAAGCCAAGCTACCTCTACAAGTAGCAGATAGCATCCATTAGAAGCTTAGATATTTACCAAGGAATTTAATACGTGAAAGACCAGAATGAATTTAGATATTTTTTTAATTTAATTTATTTATTAATTGAACACAAACTTTTTTTTTTTTTTTTTGGCCAGTCCTGGGGCTTGGACTCAGGGCCTGAGCACTGTCCCTGGCTTCTTCCCGCTCAAGGCTAGCACTCTGCCACTTGAGTCACAGCGCCACTTCTGGCCATTTTCTATATATGTGGTGCTGGGGAAATCGAACCCAGGGCCTCATGTAAACGGGGCAAGCACTCTTGCCACTAGGCCATATCCCCAGCTCCATTTTATTTATTTATTATTATTTTTTTTTTGGTCAGTCCTGGGCCTTGGACTCAGGGCCTGAGCACTGTCCCTGGCTTCTTCTTGCTCAAGGCTAGCACTCTGCCACTTGAGCCACAGCGCCACTTCTGGCCGTTTTTTTTTTTCTGTATAGAACACAAACTTTTTGACAAGGTGTTGTGCAAAAAGGGTACAGTTACATAGTAGGGCAGTGTTTACATTTCTTGTGATATCTTATGCCCTGTTTTTCTATCCCTTCTCTAGGTCAGGTAGACATATATACAATATACAATGTATCGGGCTGGGAATATGGCCTAGTGGCAAAAGTGCTTGCCTCCTATACATGAAGCCCTGGGTTCGATTCCTCAGCACCACATATATAGAAAATGGCCGGAGGTGGCGCTGTGGCTCAAGTGGCAGAGTGCTATCCTTGAGCAAAAAGCCAGGGACAGTGCTCAGGCCCTGAGTTCAAGGCCCAGGACAGGCCAAAAAAAAAAATATATATATATATATACAATGTATCAAGAACATATACAGTAGCCACGTGGCCATGCCCAAGAAAGTGTGCCTAGGGCTTTAAATGTAATGTCAATATTAGACAATATGTCGACAGTAGTCTTATATGAACGTACATACATAGCTTTTGAGCTATTGTATTCCCCTGAGAGGTCAATTTTTTACCTTTATATGTTGAGTAATTGTTTGGTTTTAGTTACATACTGTTGGGTCGCTGCCCCAATCCTGTGGGGAATACTATTTGACAAGCAGTTTTTGGTTTCACAGACTTGGTCTCTACTGTCTCTCCGTCTCCCTTTCTTAACAGTCATATATCAGGGAGATCATGCCCCTTTGTTTTCTGTGTTCTAGGCTTGTCTCGCTCAACATTATTTGTTCGAGTTCTGACCATTTCCCTGTGAATAACAATATTTCACCATTCCTAATCGCTATGTAGTATTCCATTGTGTATAAGTACCATATTTTTTGGATCCATTCGTCTGTGGAGGGGCATCTGGGTTGTTTCCATATTTTGGCTATTGTGAATTGTGCCGCGATAAACATGGAAGTACAAATGTCTTTTTGATATCTTGGGGTTTGCTGTTCAGGATAGATGCCTAGGAGTGGTATGGCTGGGTCATAGGGTAGGTCTATATTGAGCTTTTTGAGAAACCTCCATACTGTTCTCCAAAGTGGTTGTACTAATTTGCACTCCCACCAACAATGGAGAACGGTTCCTCTTTCCCCGCACCCCCTCCAGCATTTGTTGTTGCCTGAGTTCAGAGTATAGGCCATTCTAACTGGGGTGAGGTGGTATCTCAGGGTTGTTTTTATTTGCATTTCCTTTACTAGCAGGGATGTTGAGCATTTCCTCATGTGTTTCTTTGTCATTTTTATATCTTCTCTTGTGAAGTCTCTCTTTTGCTCCTTTGCCCATTTCCTAATAGGTTTCTTGGGCTTGAAGGGGCTTAGTTTTTTTATTTCTCTGTAGATGACAGATATCAGGCCTTTGTTGCTGTGCTGGTAAATATCCTTTCCCATATCATTGGCTGTCTTTCTATTTTGGTGGCTATGTCCTTAGCTGTGCAGAAACTTTTTAATTTGTAGTAGTCCCATTTGTCGAGTCTTTCCCCTATCTGTTGTGCCCCTGGGACTCTATTCAGGAAGTTCCTTCCTGTGCCTATAAGTTCTAGCGTCTTTCCTACTCTGTCCTTCAGTAGTTTCAAGGATTCAGGTCTGATATTGAGGTTCTTGATCCATTTTGAGTTGATCTTGGTGCATGGTGATAGGCTTGGGTCTACTTTGAGTTTTCTGCATATGGCTGCCCAGTTCTCCCAGCACCAGTAGTTAAAGAGGCTCTGTTTATTCCATTGTATGTCTTTAGCTCCTTTGTCGAATATCAGCTGGCTGTAAGAGTGCAGTTTTATTTCTGGATCTTCAATTCTAATCCATTGGTCTTCCGATCTGTTTTTATACCAATACCAGGCTGTTTTTGTTATGATGGCCCTGTAGTAGAGCTTGAAGTCTGGTATTGTGATATCTCCTGCACTGTTTTTGTTTTGCCTAGAACTGCTTTGGTTATTCTGGTTTTTTTGCTGTTCCATATTAATTTATGGATTGTTTTCTCTATTTCAGTGAAGAATGTGACTGGGATTTTGATAGGGATTGCATTGAATTTGTATAACAATTTGGGCAATATGGCCATTTTTACTATATTGATTCTGCCTACCCATGAGCATGGGAGGTCTTTCCATCTCCTTGTGTCTTCTTTGATTTCCCTTATTAGATTTTTATAGTTTTCATTAAATAGGTCCGTCACGTCCTTGGTTAAGTTGATCCCTAGGTACTCGATTCTTTTTTTGGCTACAGTAAATGGAATTGTTTCCATAATTTCCTTTTCTGTTTGTCTGTTGCTGGTGTACAGAAAAGCTGCTGACTTTTGTGGATTGATTTTGTATCCTGCTACTTTGCCAAATTGGTTTATTAGGTGTAGGAGTTTGGGTACTGAGTTTTTTGGGTCCTTCAGATATAAGATCATAGGGATAACTTGATTTCTTCCTTGCCGATGTGGATCCCTTTGATGTCCTCCTCTTGCCTTATTGCTATGGCTAGGGATTCCAGCACTATGTTGAAAAGAAGTGGGGAGAGTGGGCATCCTTGTCTTGTTCCTGAGTTTAGGGGGAATGATTTAAGTTTCTCTCCATTTAATATGATATTAGCAGTTGGTCTGTTGTATATGGCTTTTATTGTTTTGAGGAATGTTCCATCTATTCCTGTTCTCTCCAAAGCTTTTAATAGATATGGATGTTGTATTTTGTCAAAGGCTTTCTGGGCATCGACTGAGATAACAATGTAATGAATTTAGATATTGAGCAGGTAGATAAAGAGGTAGGCAGGGAACACTGTAGGTCCACACTGTTCATTGGATGTCTAAGGGTTACGTGAGTCTTTTAATTAGTTAATTAGTGTGTGTGTGTGTGTGTGTGTGTGTGTTAGTACTGAGGCTTGAACTTAGAGCCTTGCACCCTCTCTTATCTTTTTTTTTTTTTGTCAGTCATGGGGCTTGAACTCTCGGCCTAGGCTCTGTCCCTGAGCTCTTCAATTCAAGGGTAGGGCTCTACCACTTGAGCCTCAGCACCACTTCCAGTTTTCTGGTGGTTAAGTGAAGACAAGAGTCTCATGGACTTTCCTGCCCAGGCTGGCTTTAAACCACAGTCATCAGATCTCAGCCTCCTGAATAGGTAGGATTACATGTGTAAGCCACCAGTGCCGTGTGTGTGTGTGTGTGTGTGTGTGTGTGTGTCAAGATTGGCACTCTACCAATTGAGCCTCACTTCTATTTCTGGCTGTTTGTTGTTAAGCTAGAGATAAGAGTCTGGCTTTGAACCAGGATTCTCAGGTCTCAGCCTCCTGAGTAGCTAGGATTACAGATTATAGGTGTGAGCCACTGGCACTGGGCTGGTTGGTGGGTTTTGAGATAAGGACTCACTATGTAGTTCATGCTGGTTGGTCTCAAACTTGCAATACCCTTGCCTCTGCCTCCCAGTGCTTGGGATTACAGACCTAGCCACCACCCTCACAATGGCTTATTATTATTATTATTTTACAGTGCTGGGAATCAAAGTCAGGGTCTCACATATGCAAGTACTATACCATTAAGGCATATTTTCATTTAATGAAACAAACTAGTTAGAAAAACCTAGGTTCTAGAAAGAATGAAGCCCATACTTTTAAATGTGTTGTCCAATTTTGGAAAAGCTAGGTCTGAAGTTTGAAGGGCGGAAGAACGTTGAATGAAATATGGCGTGCATTTGCATGAGCCATGACCAGTCCTGCAGGCTTGCTGGACATAAGCTCTTCCAATAAGTAGTTGACCCTGACCAATTCACAAACTCCTGTGGGCAATTTTGTTTTTTTTTTATGCTGATACTGGGCTTTGACCTCAGGGCCTTGGCACTGTTCCTTAGCTTTTTCACTCAAGGCTGGTGCTCTACTACTTGTGCTACTCCTCCACTTCCAGGCTTTTCTGGTGAGTTGGAGATAAGCACCTCTCACATTTATCTGCCAGGGCTGGCTCTGAACCATGATCCTCGATCTCAGCTTCCTGAGTAGCTGGGATCCCAGGCGTGATCCTCTGGGCCTGGCTCCTGTGAGCATCTTTATACTCATTTGTAAGTGAGCTCTGGCCCCAGCACTTTCCCACTGTTGGTGTGGTCTCAGATGGATTGAGACCTCTCCAGACAAAAGCCCAGGCTAGCCGCTCTGTCCTTGGGATAGCCACTAACCTCTTGTGTACACTGCGTTTCCCCATCCCTCAGTTTCAGGTGTCTTCCCTCAGGAGGTGTTGCAAGGACTGACTAATACACAGCAGTTTCTCAACAACCACAGTGGCAGGCACAGGTGCAGGGAGTTCCACATCCACAACAGATTATCCACATAATCACCTCCCCAGCTTAAAGCCACCTTTGTGTCCTGAGTCTAGGCTTCCTGTTTCACTGACATGTGGTCACAGCTGAAGTCTCAGATCTTGTCAGACACTTCCCAAGGATGGAAAAGATGTATAAGAATAGATCCAGCCAGGCCTGGTGGCTAATGCCTGGAATCCTAGCTACCCAGGAGGCTAAGATCTGGGGATGGCAGTTCTAAGCCAGCCAGGGAAGGAATGCTCTCAAATTTTCTTCTTGTAATCCAGAGCAAATAAATTTTCAGCATTTTCCTTTCTGTCAGTCTTTTTATTATTATTATTATTATTATTATTACTATTAGGATTAATGCTTGGCTTCTTCTGCTCTTGGTTAAGGTGCTACCACATAAACCACACCTCCAGTCCAGCTTTTTTTTTTTTCCTGGTTATTTGGAGATAGAGACTCTTAAACCTTTCTGCTGGGGCTGACTTCCAACCCGGGATCCTCAGATCTCAGCCTCCTGAATAGCTCGGGTTAAGGGCATGAGCCATCACCAGCCATGCCCCCCTCAACCTGCTAAATTTGGTTAATTAAGAAAACAATAGTTTTATCTTATCGACATTCACACACTAATTTCTGTGGTTTCCTCTTCCTGATGTCAAACAAGACATGAACTCACACTATAATCCTAGGGCTTATTTACTTACTCGCTTTATTTATTTTTGCAGTGCTGGGAAATCCAACCCAAAGATGAACTGAAGGCTGTGCTAGTTTGGCCTCACCAGCCACAATGAAATCCCATGCCATTTCCCGCCCCCCACCCCCACCCCCCACTCTCCTTTTCTTTTTGTGGTGTTGGGGATAGGACCCAGGGTCTTGCACTCGCTTTGCAAGGGTTCTAACACCAAATTACCCCTCTTCATATACCAGCGATCTGGGGGGTGGGTGAGTGAGGCAGGACCCCCCCCCCCCCCCGCGCCGTGTACCAGCGATCTGCAAGGGGTAGGTGAGGCGGGCGTTCCCGGGCACCCAGGGGCGCGCTCCCGCCCACAGGGACGGGGACGGAGCTGCTCCTCTCCGCAGGTGTGCGTTCCCAAACGCCTGCGCACCTGTTGCGTGGAGTTCCCCGGTTCAGCCCCGTCCCCGGACGGAGCCCCAGCCTCGGAAACACACCGGAGCAGGTGACTTTCCCGGAGACAGAGGGGGGTGGGGGTGGGCGGCCGGTGGAGGCCCGGGGGGGGGGTCCTTTCCCGCGTCTGCCGGGCCGGGGACCCCCGCGCCCTTCCCGTGCCGCGCGCGCGCGCGGGGCGCCCGGCAGAGGCGGGCGGCCCGTATGCAAATCCCCGGGGGGGCGGTGCGGTCCGCCTCCCGCAGCCCCGACCTGCGTTACTAAAGACGGGGCGGGGCGCGCGCCGAGGCCGCCGCCCCCCGCGAGCCGGCCGTGCGCTCGCTCGCCCGGGCCGGTGCCGCCCGCGTCCCCGCGATCGCCCGCCCGCCCGCCCGCAGCCCCGACGGCGACCCCGGTAAGGACGCGCGGGCAGGGGTGGGGGGGACCGGCGCGGGAGCCTCGATGGGGGGCGCGGCCCGGCGACCCGTCCCGGTCCCCGCGCGCACCCGCGCAGCCCGGGCGTGGGAAGCAGGCGCCCGCGGCCCGTGGCGCGGTCCTGGGGCAGGGGGACGGCTGGACCCCAGGCCACACGGGCGGGCGGTGAGGACGGACGGGGCTGAGCTCGGGCCGTGCGGGGCCGGGGGAGGGGGAGGCGGAATGGGGGGGGGGGGGGAGAGAGCCGAGGATCTCAGCTTGGACTGGGAGAGGGAGGCAGAAAAGGGGGGAAAGTTACCCTGGGTGGAGGTGAGGGGTCTCTTGCTGGCCTGGGGGTATTGATTGCCCTGTTTCCCGCCCCCCCCAGACGTGGGGAGCACGCTGGGGGGAGTCAGCGGACCTGGAGAAGGGCGCGGGGAAGCTGGGGGTGTACCCGCCTCTGAATGAGCAGAACAAACCCAGGCCTCAGGGCACCGGGCTAGAGACGCGGTTCCCCCTCCAGCGCGGGTTCCCGCAGCCCCTGTCCCTCCAGCGCTCTATTATTCCGTGGTATATGTTTTAAGAAGAAGAGATCCAAGATCCATTTGTGTGCGCGTCGGTGCTGGGACTTGAACTCCAGACCTGGGGGCTGACTCTTCAGGTTTTTTTTTTTTTTTTTTTTCACTCAAGACTAGTGCTCTGTCACTTGAGCTACAGCTCCGCGTATAGCTTTTTGGTGGTTAATTGGAGGTAACAGTCTCATGGGTTTTCTTGCCCAAGCTGGCTTCGAACCCTGAGATCCATTTTCAGAGCTTCCATCCATCTCAGGTTTGGCTACTTCAGATCTGGCACTGTGGCCTGGTGGCCCGGTGGAAAAATTCCTACCTTGTCTTGTCTCATTTCTTCACCAACCCCCATCCTATATCCCTCAAAATAAATCATGTTCAAAAAAAAAAAAAAATCCCTCCCAGAAAACATACAAATCCACATGGTAAGGGGGTCCGCAAAAAGCGTGCAGCTGGGCTGGGAGGAAGGTAAAGAACCTGCCCCTCCTCCAGGCAGAGCCCCCCAGGGGTTGGAGGGTCCCCCAGCCGCCCCCCCCCCCTCCAATGGAGATTAGCAGGTGATTGTGATCTTACTTGGAAGGGTGGAATCTGAACGAAACTGGGAAGTCCGAGACCAGGAATGAGAAACAGGAAAAGTGACAGATCCTAGAGCGGATTAATTCTCAGGGCTGGAAACCATTTGACACATGGCTCCTCCTGTTTCTGTTTGTGTGCAGTTTTCCTTGGTGGTGGCCCAGTGAGTAGGTACCAGAAAGACTGGAAACATGTCAGAGTTCTGGTTAATTTCGGCCCCTGGTGATAAGGAAAATTTACAAGCTCTGGAGAGGATGAACACTGTGACTTCCAAATCCAACCTGTCCTGCAACACCAAGTTTGCTATTCCCGACTTCAAGGTAAGATTCCTGGAGAAGAGGAAAGAGGTCATAGGCTATGAAGGGGGAGGGGCGGGGGGAGGACAGAGATCGCTGCCCCAGGAAATGGCCTCTGGGACACCCAGGAGGACAGTAATAGTGCAAAAGCCGGGGGCATGCTGAGCACAAGCCTGAGCAGACAAGATAGACGGGAGATGATGGGGTGTCACTACAATGGGATGTCAACATTTGGTCCCTATTGTGGCACATTGTGGCACTTAAAGCCACAGGAAAGGAATGGACAGAGGCAAGGTCACGGTGGCAAAATCTCCTACTTCCAAAAGCGGAAAGGACACTGTGGGATGTAGGTAGGCCCTTGTGTTCTTCCTGCTCTGTCTGTAACATCTTAGATGAGCAATTATATACTATTTGTTCGTTTATGCTGATGCTGCGGTTTGAACTCACTGCCTGGGCACCTTCCCTTAGCTTTGTTGCTTAAGGCTAGTACACTACCACTTGGCGGTTTTGGTGGTTAATTGGAGACAAGAGTCTCAAGGACTTTCTGCCCCTGCCTGGCTTTGAACTAGTTTCCTCAGATCTCAGACTGCAGAGTGCCTAGGATTGTAGACACAGGCCACTGGTGCCCAGCTAACCATGCACTTTCAGTGCACAGGTGTGGAGCCCATTCATCTTGATTGTACTCTGGACCCAGGGCTGGCTGGGGTTCTGGGATGGCTCTGATCGTGTTGGGGAGGGGATGTGGGCACCACCCGGCAGAAGGGCAGAAGCACAGGAGAAGACAAGAGCTGCTGAGGACTCCTGTAGTGAATGGAAACACTGAGATGAAGCAACATCGCAGAAGAGCAAGTTATGTACACTCTTCTTAATCCTAGCTATGCAGGAGGCTGAGATCTGAGGGTTGACGTTGGAAGTCATATTGGGAGGAAGGTCTGGGAAACTCTTATCTCTAATTAAACAGCAAAAGGCTGGAGGCGGAGCTGTGGCTCACAGGATAGAGCACTAGCCTTGAGCAATAAAGCTCAGGAAAAGCAAGTAGGCCTTGAGTTCAAGCCCTAGAACTGGCACAGAGAGACAGAGTGAGACAGAGACACAGAGAGAGACAGAGAGACAGAGAGAGAGGAAGGAAGGAAGGAAGAGAGAGAAAGGAAAAAGGAGGAAGGAAAAAAGGAGGGCAGGAATGTTTCTAGATCACACCAGTGTAAACACCGTTGGGGGCTGCTGAGGCGGCCCCAGCTACCCTGAGTCCACTCTTCTAGAGAATTGCCATAGATCTTCTTTTACTTTTGCCAGTTGTGGGGTTTAAATTCAAGGCCTGGGCACTGTCCCTGAGCTTTTTGCTCAAGGCTAGTGCTCTACAAGTAGAGCCACATCTCCACTTTGGCTTCTTCTGTTTGTGTGGTACTGAGGAATCAAACCCAGGGCTTCATGTGTGCTAGGCAAGCACTCTGCCACTAAGCCACACTCCCAGCCCATAAGACCCTCTTTCAAACCTCAGTTTGCTCCTCTGCTCAAAAACTGTGCCCTGTGCTTGTTAGTGACGCTTCTCCCTGTGTGAGCACTTAACTGGGCAGGGAGCTGGCAGCTGGGCACTGAAATACATGCTGTAGAGTCTTCTCTACTCCCTCTCGCTGGGTCTGGACTGGCCGAGGGCTGTGTGGTCACGAGGTGTGGGGGGCTGGCAAGTGGCAGCAGCCGGTTCCAAACTTCTGCCTTGCCACCTTTCAAGCCTGCCAGTGTTGATGCAGAGGCAGACATTGCCGAGGGGAGTGAGCAGCCCCAGGCGCTCCCTGTGAGCCGGGCACCGAGGGAAAGGGAGACATGACACCACCAGAAGTTCCTTGGGGTTAACTTGCTTGAAAAGAAGCAACTTCACACTGATTACTTTTTTAGGGCAGGGTAGGGGTTTCTCTTACATGCCAAGTACAAACTCTACCACTGATCTCTACTCCCATTTCCTACTTTTTCTTGTTGTTGTTGGTGGCGGTGGAGTTTGAACTTGGGGCCTCCTGCTTGCTAGGCAGGCACTAGGCTACTATGAAGCCATGGCCCCATTCATACTTATTTCCTGTGTGTGTGTGTGTGTGTGTGTGTGTGTGTGTGCGCGCGCGCATGTACATGCGTGCGCGTGCATGCCAGTCCTGTGGCTTAAACTCAGGGCCTGAGCACTGTCCCTGAGCTTCTTTTGCTTAAGGCTAGCACTCTACCACTTGAGCCACAACTCTACTTCTGGCTTTTTCTGTTTATGTGGTACTGAGGAATCGAACCAGGGGCTTCATGCATGCTAGGCAAGCACTCTACCACTAAGCCACATTCCCAACCTACTTCTCTCCTTTTTTTTTTTGGCCAGTCCTGGGGCTTAGACTCAGGGCCTGAGCACTGTCCCTGGCTTCTTTTTGCTCAAGGCTAGCACTCTGCCACTTGAGTCACAGCGCCACTTCTGGCCGTTTTCTGTGTATGTGGTGCTGGGGAATTGAACTCAGGGCACTCTTGCCACTAGGCCATATCCCCAGCCCACTTCTCTCCTTTTTAATGTCCAATTGGTAGTGCCACGCGTTGGCAACCCTTTTCTTTCCGCTTCTTCCTTATGTGCAAAGACCTTTCAACATAATTTTGGACATTATAATCACTCCTACACAAAGAAACAGACCATAAATAACCCCCAAAGGCAAAGGCTCTCTACCCATGAAGGAGGACGAGAGCTGCAAGTTCAGTGTCAATAACAGCCAAGGAGAACAGAGGAAGGGATGGGGCTGGATGATCTTGGAGAAGTAAGGCTTTTAGAAATTCTAATTTGTTGAATTGCTTTCTGGTGTATCTCTTTGGCTAGGGGAATAATCATGTGAATAGCAGGCTGCCACTCCAGAGAAAAATGAGCAGAGGTCAGGCCATGTCATCATAGTCCTTCCTGTAGAAGAGATGTGATCGTTCACCTAGACTGTTCCACTTCCCCAAATAAGTAAGGCATAAGATTAAAAAGTCCATGCTGGGAGCTGGTGGCTCACACCTGTAATCCTAGCTACTGAGGTTGAGATCTGAGGATCATGGTTCAAAGCCAGCCTGAGCAGGAAAGTCCATGAGACCTTATCTCCAATTGACTACCAAAAAAAGCTGGCCATGGAGCTGTTTCTCAAGTGGTAGAGAACTAGTCTTGAGCAAAAGAAGCTGAGGGACAGTGCCCAGGCCCTGCGTTCAAGCTCCAAGAACAGGGGGGGAAAAAGTCCTCAAGAGTTCTTTCTAGTTTAGTTATTGGCCAAGGACGGCCAAATCAACCAACTCCACTCTGAACTGGGCTGGAAAGCATGCTTACCTCTAACTTCTGTGCCATCTTTCCAGGTGGGGACCTTGGACTCCCTCATTGGTCTCTCAGATGAGTTGGGGAAACTCGACACCTTCACCGAAAGGTAAACTATTTTTTTATTTACTCCATACAACTGAGAATTTGGAGATGTTGTCAGGGAACACAGTGTTCTTGCTTTGGCTTTAACCAAAGTAGAGACTCGTGTAAACCTGGCCCCAGAAGCCTGCAGGAAGATGAGATGGGCTGTGGCCAATGAGAGTGCGATGGGCCCTCTGTTATTTGTTGATGGCAGCATTTTCTTTTCTTTTCTTTTTTTTTTTTTTTTTGGCCAGTCCTGGGGCTTGAACCTGGTCAGGGCCTGAGCACTGTCCCTGGCTTCTTTTTGCTCAAGGCTAGCACTCTACCACTTGAGCCACAGCGCCACTTCTGGCCTTTTCTATATACGTGGTGCTGAGGAATCGAACCCAGGCAAACACTTTACCACTAGGCCACATTCCCAGCCTGAAGGCAGCATTTTTAAGAAGCTACATGTATGCTACATGTAGAGAAGTAATCGATGTGGTCCCCTTCAAGGCTTTAAGTTTGGGTTGGTTTTGTTTTGTTCTCTTCTGTTTTTGTTTTTTGCAATGTAAATACATAGGAAGGGATTCAAAGTACAAAACAAAGTGTCTAGAGTGAAAGTGAAGTTTTCTTCTCATCTGCTTTCTGCGTTCATGCCCCCTCATCCTCTGGCTTCCTCTCTTTTGCATCAGTATTACTGTAACTTTCTAGGCCAGCCTTCCAGACAAATGAATAGATATGTTCACACACACACACACACACACACACACACACACACACACACACACGAAGCCGTGTCAGGTGTGGTGGTGCATGTCTATAGTCTCGGCGCTCAGGAGGCTGAACAGATGTATCCTTATTGATTTGATGTCTATGTGTTGGACGGTTAATTTTCAAGACTCCCGCTATTGCAAATGGCATGATGGTGAGTGCCCTTTGTTCTTCATACACACTAAAAGTGGAACACTTGGAAGCGGAGATTCTTGGTCAGAGTCTGTGGGTACGATTTCACAGATACCAGCAAGAAAAAAGAAAAGAAAGGAGGTCCTTGGGGTTTGCTATAATGTGAGAAAACAGGAAGGAATGAAGCAGAGTGAAAGCGTGCGTCTCATCCAAACCCCAGGTGGATCCTGTGGGAAGTGGGTGGATCCCAGAGCAAGGAGGCTGGCTGCCAGCACCCCAGCAAGGCCCGACAGGCCTCGTGTAACTCAGGTCAGGCTGAGAAGACAGACACTAAGCAGAGAGTGAAATCAGATGATCTGAAGCCGAATCAAAGAGCCCGGCAGATGCTGGCGGGACCCAGGCTAACAGGGCAGCCTTTACCTTCCACTTTTTTCTCATTTTCTCCGGAACCCAGACAACCCACGGCACGAGACTGCTCAGCCAGGCACAGAAATAGTGGCATAAGCAATGCGATTCATTCCCCTGCCATCTGTAAAAGTTGTCAGCCATGAGCTGGTGCCAGTGGCTCGTGCCTGGAATCCTGGCTAGTCGTGGGGCCGAGACCTGAGGATTCTGATTCAATGCCACCATCCTGGGAAGACTCTTATCTCCAATTAACCAGCAAAAGGCCAGCAGTGGAGCTGTGGCTCAAGTGGTACAGTGCTTGTCTTGAGTGGAGAAAGTTAAATGAAGGCGTGAGTCCCTGAGTTCAAGCCCCAGTACCAGCACACGCGCGCGCGCACACACACACACACACACACACACAGAGCTCTGTTGTATTTTCTTTGGAGACCTTTCTGTGCTGCCAGTTGGCTTTGTACTCACCAAAGCCCCCTCCAGCTCTGAAACTCTGATACTAGATTATTACTGCTTCTAACTTAATTTCTTTTTCTTTACTGTTTTTTTTATTTCCAGTAGACTCTGGTGTTTTCTTCTGTACCTATTTGTTGTACAAGTTGCCTCTGAATGTATGTAGCATATGTTTAAGAAATACATGAATATGGATGCAAGCAGGGTGAGGGCTGTAAATGTGAAATGTAGAACCTATATAGACTGAAGTGTTTGTTAAAAAAAACCAACTGGGTGTGTCAAGAATGGAAATCACTGTTCATTGTTTTACTTTTCCTTGTACGTGCAAATTCCCAAGAGACAGGTCCTACCTGGGAAGAAGAAAAAGCCAGTGTGGTTTAAATATCCCCAAATTCTTCTTCCAGGCTTTGGGGCGGGCAGGGCAGTGTGTCTTTCCCTTAAGACTTAACAGTGAAGCTTGGGGTGTGGGGGAGGGGGAGGGGAACGAGCATCCCCATACATTAGCCTTCAATTCTTTGAATGAACCTCCGGTTCTCTGAAAGGTTATGGGAGTGTTATGGGAGAAATAAATGCTAGCTGGGTCTGTAACCTAGCAGCTTAAGCTTGTCCGTGCTGCCTCTGCCCAGGGGAACGGAGAAGGCACCGGAGTTCTCAAGGTGTACAGTTTCCACATGCTTTTTATTATTTATTTACTCAGGCATGAGACTGTTTTTCCGTGGAGCTGAAAGGCAGCTTCTGCTTTTGTGACCTTTCCTTTATTTTTTTTTAAATTTATTCTTTCATACTGCCTGTACTAATTTCTGTGTGTTTACACTGTAATCATGAACACTGGAGAGAGCCAATGATTTATATATATGTATATATATATATATTTTTTAAAGCCCTCTTCTCCATTTTATTTTATTTGTGCTGGTACTAGGGCTTGAACTCAGGGCCTGCACACTGTCCCTTCGTGTTTGTGCTGAAGGCTTATGCGTTTATCACTTGAGCCACAGTTCCACTAATGGCGTTTTGCTGGGTAATTGTTTATAAGAGTCTCACAGACTTTCCTGCCTAGGCTGGCTTTGATCTCAGCTTCTGAGTCCCTAGGACCGCTGTGTTGTTTGAGTCGATCGAGGTCCCTCCGCCTGTCCCGTGGTGCTGGCCTGTCACAGACTGCCCCGCGCCCTTGGGGAGCTCCCGGGATGTGGGCTGGCGGGCAGCCCTCCTTTCCCACGCAGTCCTCCGCAGTGAGTTCAGGGTGGCTGTTGGGAGGTCCCAGGGCGGTGTGTGGATGGCAGCCCAGTGATGCCTGAGCTCCTCTGCAGGCTGAGCAGAGAAGTGGGCAAGGAATTCTGGAAGCCTCTAGGCCTCTCCTCCTGGATACTGTCTGTGGACATTTCACTAGATTCAGGGTCCACACAGCAGGTGGGCACCCATGTGTGCCATGCGCTTCTTGGGTTCTGCAGAGCTGCTCAGTGGCCTTTGCGGTGGGCTCCTGCCCCCATTCCGTGGTTTGCCCTAGTCTTCTGCCCCCCCCCACTTGCCTCCCCCCGCCCTCCCCGATCCGTGCATCTTTTGGTCATTCCCGGCACAACGTGGGGTCTCACAGCACCCACCATGTTGGATTTTCTTGTGGGATTCCATGGCGAGTGTCTTCCCTGCAAGATCGAAAGTGCCCCAAGGCTGGGCTTTTGCTCACAATTAGACTCTGCACCCTCAGGTCCTTGGGCGTATGGACAGAAGGAGTGGAAGGAGGGACTCTGCACTCTGAGCAGGACAGGCTCTTGGGGGTCTATTCAGGCCCTGGCCTCTACAGCTGCCACCTGCCCTGTCTCTAAGTCTTTTGGAGTCCACCTATGCATGGGATGAGCCTTCCCTTCTCACGGGGCTCATGGTGACTACCACTAGAAACCCACGTGGGGGGGGGGGAGCATGTTGGAATCTGAATACGTATCAGATTTGGAAGACTTATTTAATGCAAGAAGAATAACTGAAAATATCTCATTGATGGCTTATACCTGTAATCCTAGCTACTCGGGAGGTTGAGATCTAGTGGGTTTTACTTCAAAGGAAGCTTTGGGGAAGAAAAGTCCAAAGTAACAGCAAAAAGCAGGCTCCAGGTGTGGTTCAAGGGGTACAGTGCTGGCTGAGTAAGCAAGCTGAATGACTCACAAAGCTAGAAACTTTTTTTTTCCTGGAATTTGGGCTTGAACTCAGGGCCTGGGCACTGACTCTCAGCTTTTTTGGTCTCAAGGTTAGTACTCCACCACTTGAGCCGCAGCTCTACTTCCCGCTTTTGGTGGTAAATTGGAGATGAGTCTCACAGACTTTCCTGCTTGGGCTGACTTTGAACCAGGATCCTCAGCTCTCCGCCTTCTAAATAGCTGGGATTACTGGCGTGAGCCACCAGTGCCTGGCTTCCCCAGTACCCTGGGTTCACATTTTCTTATGCCCAGCATTTCCCTATTTGGGCTACTGCCTTTGATTGACAGATGAAAAGATGGTCATTCAAAGAGTGAAATCCCTTGTAAGGATAATATACAGGTGGTGGAGGACGGCCCTCAGCCTGCCCACCGCAGTCCCAGGCCGTGGTGGGCAGCCAAGAGCTCTCCCTAGCCTCTTCTTCCTGCCTCCTTTGCTTAGGCCCTGATGGGATGATGTGTGCATTGCCACAATCACCCAGATCCTTCTTTGCGCTCCCCGCACCAGGAAGCTCTCTCTGACCCCAAAGTCCAGCCAGCAGGAGAGGCAGGAGTGTCCTCCCCAGGAGGGACGGCCCAGGCCAACCTGGGAAATCCACCCAATCATCAGAGGTTAAATTTAGTACCTGGCACTTCTATCTTGGCCTCTGCCCGGGTCCTCTGGGGACTGGGGCTCCCTCCTTCCTCGGGTGTCAGCCCGGCCACTCTCCTGCCCTCTGGGTGTGGCTCTTCCCACGTCAGGCGAGCGTCCACTTTTACACTCCCCTCAGTTCCAAGAGCCATGGGGGCCACCACACAGGGCCTCCCTTCCTTTCCGAGACAGTGTCTCCCTGTGTAATGCAGGCTGCCTCTGCAGTCCTCTGGTCTCCGCCTCCTGAGGGCTGGGAGTGTGCACCTATTTGCTCATAAAGTGTGTTGTTGGACTTGCTTGTTTTTACAAACCTACTACTCAGTGTAGTGCCTGCCTGCTTCCCTCCCTCCTTTCCTCCCTTCCTTCCTCCTCCCCTTCCTCTTTATCTCCCCTCCCCCCGCTTCTCTCCCCTCTCTCATGCTGGGGGTGCAACTCAGGTCCTTTGTCTTCATGCATGCCAGGCAAGAATACTTCTAGGCAAGAATACTTCTATGGAGCTACATCCCCGAGCCTCTAGTGTTCTGGTCATTTGTGGTTGGTTTTTTTTTTTTTTTTTGCCAGTCCTGGGCCTTGGACTCAGAGCCTGAGCACTGGCTTCTTTTTGCTCAAGGCTAGCACTCTGCCACTTGAGCCACAGCGCCACTTCTGGCTGTTTTCTATATATGTGGTGCTGGGGAATCGAACCCAGGGCTTCATGTATTCAAGGCAAGCACTCTTGCCACTAGGCCATATTCCCAGCCCCGGTTTGGGTTTTTTTGTTCATTTGTATTGGGCCTGTATTGAGTTCAACTCAGGGCAACGTGTTTGCCAGGGAGGTGCTCTCCCACTTGAGTCATGCTCCCCGCCCTTTTGGCTTTTATTATTTTTCAAATAGTGCCTCATTTCTCTTTCTTTTTTTTTTTTTTTGCCAGTCCTGGGCCTTGGACTCAGGGCCTGAGCACTGTCCCTGGCTTCTTCGCGCTCAAGGCTAGCACTCTGCCACTTGAGCCACAGCGCCGCTTCTGGCCGTTTTCTTTATATGTGGTGCTGGGGAATTGAACCCAGGGCCTCATGTATAGGAGGCAAGCACTCTTGCCACTAGGCCATATCTCCAGCCCTGTGCCTCATTTTTGCCTGGACTGGAATTGACATGTATGTACCACCATGTCCAGCTATTTTATTTTACTATTGGCTGAGAAGGAGTCTCAGAAACATTTTTACCCAGGATGGCCCTCAGCTTTCTGAGTAGCTAGGATAATAGGTGTAAGCCACCATGCCTGGCTTAGGTTATTTTTGTCTCGTTTTGTTGTTGTTGTTGTTGTTAATGACTTTTGTGAGATAAAAACACATGGTGAAAAACTTCAAGTATATATATTTGACAAATGAGTTTTGACATTGGTATGTAAAACCCACCACTACAATCAAGATAATGAACAGATCAATTCCGCCAAACGTTTTCTTGTGTCCATTTAACTTCATCCCTCTCAATGTGCTTTTTGTTGCCATTTGATAGGTGACCTTTTGCCTAAAGGGAATGATATAATACATACTCTCTTTGTCTGGGTTTTCCCATTCAGCATGATTTTGTGTATAACAGTTATTTCTTGTTGCTGAGTAGTATTCCATTTTATGGGTATGCCATAATTGGTTTACTCATTCACCAAGCTTAAAATGTTTTCACTCATGGGTTTAAACTATACCTAAAAGACATTCATACTCATAGACATGTACATAAGTGCACACACACAATTATATATGGGGAAACACAGAACATGAATCTGACTAAAGGACTACCTGTGAGGAGAAGGGGTAGGGAAAGGGGAAAAAGACAGAGAGTAAATAATTTGGAAATACAGTGAAACTATATATGAAATTAGCATAAAGAACTTCAGTAAGCCAGGTCAGAAGGCTAAGATTTGAGGATTGTGGTTTGAAGCCAGCCCAGGGAGAAAATTTCATAAGTCTCTTATCTCCAGAATACCAAAAAAAAAACAACAACAAAAAACCTGGAAGTAGTGCTGTGGCTCCAAGTGGTAGAGAACTAGCTTTCAGCAAAAAGCTCATGGAGAGTGCCTAGACTCTCTGTTCAAGCTCAACAACTGACAAAAATGCTCAGAGACAGTGCTCAGGCCCTGAGTTCAAGACCCAGGACTCAACAAATAAGCCTTAAGTGGTGACATTTATCTGTCATGCCAGCTATGTATAAACAGGAGGATGGCAGTTCAGGTCAATCCAGGCCAAAATGTGAAAAAAATAGCAAAATAGAATAGAATAATAGACTAGAAAATTTAAAAATAGAATAAAAGAATAGAACAATATCAGCAAAATAGCTAAAAGGGCTACGGGTGTGACAGAAGTGGCAGAGAGCCTGCCAAACAAGCACAAAGCTCTAAACTCAAAACACCAGTACTGTCAAGATTGAAAAACTGCTGTTACTGAAATCTAATTTATTGGCTGGGCCTGGTGGTGCAGGTGTGTGTAGTCTTGCACTTGGAAAGCAAATGCAGAAGGGTCATGAGTTTGAGACCCGCCTATGCTCCATAGCAAGACCTTGTCTCAGCCCCCAAGTCAGATTTTTATTTTTTTGCCAGGTCCTGGGGCTTGAACTCAGGGCCTGAGCACTGTCCCTGGCTTCTTTTTGCTCAAGACTAGCACTCTGCCACTTGAGCCACAGCGCCACTTCTGGCTTTTTCCATATATGTGGTGCTGAGGAATCAAACCCAGGGTTTCATGTATATGAGGCTAGCACTAGGCCATATTCCCCGCCCTCAAATCAGAATTTGTCCAAATAAAAATCCTATTTATTGCTCTGAAGTTGAGGCAAGGAGCAGTGAGCTGGCCTAAAGGACTTGCTTCTGTCTTGGCCAGCCACTCAGGAGCTGTGTGGCCTTGGAGAAATCCCTACATGACCTCTTCTCGCTCACTAGAGATCCTTCCATCTTTGGCCCCATGCATGGCTCTGGGTAGCAGAGTCTGCTATAGTCAGATTACTTGACATGAAGTCTGTGACATAAGACATGGCTTTGTTCTGGTTTTGAGTGAAGATCTTGCTATGTAGCCCAGATTGGCCTCAAACTCTCAAACCTCCTGTCTCAGTGTCCTGAGTGCTGGAATTTATGCATGCACCACCGGACCTGGCCCTTGCTTTATGATTTAATGTTATTTTGTCAGTTATGGGGCTTGAACTTAGGGCTTGGGCACTGCCCCTGAGCTTTTTGTTCATGACTAGTGCTCTACTACTTTGAGTCACAGCGCCACTTCTGGCTTTGAACCACAATCCTCAGATCTCAGCCTCTTGAGTAGCTAGGTTTACAGGCAGCACCTGGCCCTTGTTTTATTTTTTTGATGATGATAAAATACATATGTTATGCTATCATAATGAATTTATTGAACAAACTAAACTCTCTTTGCTGCTTGGGACATTACTTCTGTAAAGCATAATTCTTTGTCTACGTTTTTTGGCAATACTCAAGTTCCATCCCCAGGCTGAAATGACAGGTTGCCCCTAGGATTGGTTCCCAGGAAGGAACTCGAGGTTCAAAGGACATAGACCTACTTGAGCTATTGGTACATATTGCTAAATGGTTTCCTGGGTGTCAGGAGAGTCTCTTTCCTCATACTCCTGTCAGTGAAGTGGCTTTAGGAGACAGTCCGTTTCCCCAGCGAAGAAGGGTGCTTAGGGTGCTTGCGTTCCCAGCCAGAGTCAACATAGTTTCAAGTGTTTATCAGCCATTTGTAGTTCCGGGTTTTGTAATCTGCACATGCCTGGCCTTCGCTCCGGTAGCCTGGAGGGGCTGAGATGGCCCAACTCCCAGCATGCCTTTCACTCTGTATGATCTGGAGCCCAGCTCCACGGGAAGAAGTCCCCCAAATGGAGGCTCAGGTTGCCCAAAGGGGCCTACTGTCTCTCAGGGTGGATGGGATTGGCTTTATGTTCAAATGGGATCTTATTATGTTCTACCCACAGTAGCCTTGAACTTCTTGGCTTGAGCAATCCCTCAGCCTCCTGAGTAGCTTGAACCATAGACATGGAGCACCATGCGCAATATGATTGGCTTTTTGAAGTGGGCCAAGGATTACTTGTAGGGCCACAGCGTGGGTGGCTCTAGCTCTAAAATGCCAAGCTGGCCAAACAGAACTCTGTCTCGAGTGACCAGGGTAAAGTGGCTGAGTGGCTTCATAAATGGAGTGCGGGGGAATCGCTCTCCCGATCCCTTAAACGTCCAGCTTCTGAAAAGCAAGATTGGAATTTAAAGCAAGGGTGTTGGTGCCCAGAGTCTCCCCGGGGTGGGGAACCTTTTAGAAGTCTCATTGGGCCATTGTTTCTATATAAAGACAGTCACTTACTTAATGGGTTGTTGGTTTCATGAGCTGCAGGGCACATCGGTGTCATTGTCCCTCGCTTGAGGTGGCAGCAGACAGACAAAGGCTGGGTGAGGTGCCTAGTGGCGGTGAGTCACACAGGCCCCACCTTATGCAGAAACTTCCAGGCTTCCTTCTCAGGCTGGGCCTTCTAGGGGGCTGTTCCCACCTCAGGGCAGTTGGCACTGGGGGTTCTGAGCCCGCTGGGGGCGCTGAACACGCTGAGCCCACTGGGACGCTGAGCACGTTGGGACGCTGAGCACGCTGGGACGCTGAGCACGCTGGGGGCGCTGAGCACGCTGGGAACGCTGAGCACCTTGGGGGTGCTGAGCCCGCTGGGGGCGCTGAGCACGCTGGGAACGCTGAGCCCGCTGGGGGCGCTGAGCCCGCTGGGGGCGCTGAGCCCGCTGGGACGCTGAGCACTCTGGGGGCGCTGAGCACGCTGGGACGCTGAGCACTCTGGGGGCGCTGAGCACGCTGGGACGCTGAGCACGCTGGGGGCGCTGAGCACGCTGGGGGCGCTGAGCACGCTGGGGGCGCTGAGCACGCTGGGACCGCTGAGCACCTTGGGGGTGCTGAGCACACTGGGGGTGCTGAGCACGCTGAGCATGTTGGGGGCGCTGAGCCCACTGGGACGCTGAGCACGCTGGGACGCTGAGCACGCTGGGGGTGCTGAGCACGCTGGGACGCTGAGCACGCTGGGACGCTGAGCCCGCTGGGGGCGCTGAGCACGCTGGGGGCGCTGAGCACGCTGGGGGCGCTGAGCACGCTGGGACGCTGAGCACGCTGGGGGCGCTGAGCACGCTGGGGGCGCTGAGCCCGCTGGGACGCTGAGCACTCTGGGGGTGCTGAGCACGCTGAGCACGCTGGCGTTGCTGAGCACGCTGGGGGCGCTGAGCACGCTGGGGGAGCTGAGCACGCTGGGGGCGCTGAGCACGCTGGGGGCGCTGAGCACGCTGGGACGCTGAGCACGCTGGGGGCGCTGAGCACGCTGGGACGCTGAGCACGCTGGGACGCTGAGCACGCTGGGGGCGCTGAGCACGCTGGGGGCGCTGAGCACGCTGGGGGCGCTGAGCACGCTGGGAGCGCTGAGCACGCTGGCACCGCTGAGCACGCTGGGGGCGCTGAGCCCGCTGGGACCGCTGAGCACGCTGGGAGCGCTGAGTATGCTGAGGGCTTTGTGTTTTCCATGGGGCCCAGCAGTATGGGGGGGTGGGGGGTGGGGGGGTGGGGGGTGGGGGGCGGGGGAGGGGGGAAACACCTGTTTCAGGCAGGACCACGGGCTCAGGACCTGCTGATATTGCAGCTACCAGTGAAGTGGCCTGGAGCAATCTTCATCAAGTGGTTGTACAGAGGGGTTTCAATTAACCATGTGAACCAGCCCTTCTTACCAGAAAGCCAGTTCGTTCTTCTCCAAACTTTTGATTCCCCCCCTTTTTCTTTTTTTAGTATCAGTACTAGGGCTTGAACTCAGGACCTAGCCGTTGCTCTTTAGCTTTTTCCACTCAAGGCTGGTGCTCTCCCATTTGAGCCATAGCTCCACTTCTTGCTAGTTAACTGGGGAGAAGAGTCTCACTGACTTTCCTGCCCATGCTGGGTTCACACCATCATCTTGCAGATCTCAGCCTCCTGAGTAGCTAGGATTCCAGGCACCCGGTTGCTCCAGACCTTTGCAAGCTGGGCCATGGGCCGGGAGCAGTGGGAGGGGCATTGTGTCCGAAGGCCATGGCGGAAGAACATGCGGCGTGCTTGGACCCTGGGAGGTGGACTCGTGTGACTGCAGAGGTCAGCCCTCCCTCCGGAATCATCCGGTGCATACAGACCTTCCTGCTGGGGCCGTGCCCACTGCGCCTCTGCCCACACCCCAGGCCGACAAGAGCCCCAGGGCCCTCCCTGCACTGCAGGAATTGCTTGGCCGTGACAGAAGGAGAAACAAATCTCAGGAGATCTCTGTCTCTTGAGCCATCTCACTGCTCCTACCAAGGCAGGAGGAGCTGAGGTCCCCAGTGGAGCCCCAGGCGCCTCAATCAGTAGGGCCTAGAGGTTTCTTTCCTTGGGGGTGGAGGGGGAGCGGGGGGGGGGGGGGGAGCATTTTCACCACATGCCTGACAACAGGCAGGTCTGAGGCAGCTCCGAGGCAGCTCCAGGTAGGCCTTATCTGACCATCTCCCCATAGGTCCCCAGCTCCCCTCCTCCAACCTCCAACCAAAACCCTTGGTGTCTCCTCTGGCAAGGAAGTCTGCTCAAGTCCCATGCTCTGTCTTGCTCCTTTAATTGGTTGCTTTGTTTGTTGAATTACTATTACTGGCTCTCCAATGTTCATTTCTTGGAGGTCCTAGAGCTTGAACACAGGGCCTTGTGCTTGCTAAGCAGATGTTCTACCGCTTGGGCTATTCTGCCAGCTCTTTTAGTGTTAGTTGTGTGTCTGTGTGTGTGTGTGTATATATATGATATATATGGTCTTATGGTCTTGCTTCATGCTTAGACTAATCTGGGCTGTAATTCTCCTATTTGTGCTTGTCCACGTGGGTGCGATCACAGGCACACACCACCCTGCCCAGCCACTGTGCTCCCCGCGAAGCTGGGGTCACAGGTGTGAGTAACTGTGCCAGTCATTGGCTACAATGAGGTCTGCCAAACATCTCTTTTGCCCAGACTGGCCTCAAATGTGGATCCTCTGGTGTGTGCCTCCCAAGTAGCTAGGATTACAGCTTGAGCCACTGCACTAAGCTTCACTAGGTCTCTAATGAGGTCAGAGTTGTAGATAGAGAGGGAAATGTTCACGTGTCAAGGCACCTGGTTTGTGAGTTGTGACAAATGTGTATATCCTTGTAAACACCAACCCAACTGTTATCGTTGCTTTTTGTTTGCAGTTGCTATCTCTTCTCATGAGCGAATGACTCTTGGTGTTGGGAAACACTTCCGACTGGATTTGAAGAGATCAGGGGCCAGTGCCCTGCAGATTTGTCATCATGTTCTACTTTGACATTGCTCACTGTGTATGGTGACCTTCAGCTGTCCAACTATTATTATTAACAATAATAATAATTATGCTTGTTTCCTGTGTCTTGAACTTGGGACCTGTGCACTGTCTCTCATCCTCTCTGCACTCTCTACCACTTGCGCCATAAGCACCACTTCCAGATTTTTTTTTTCTGAGTAGTTTACTGGAGATCAGAGTCTCACAGACTTTGCTGCCCTTGGCTGGCTTTGAACTGCGACGTCAGATCTCAGCCTCCTGAGTAGCTAGAATTACAGGTGTGTGCCACCAGCACCTGGCAGGTTTATTTAAAATGGGAATGCTACCTTGCTCAAAACTTTCAGGAATCGAGACTCCAAATCATCTAACAAGCCAGGCGTGGTAGCTCATGTCTATAATCCTTGCTACTTTGGGAGGTTGAGATCAAGAGGGTCATGTTTTGAGCCTTGCCTGGGCAAGGCTTTCATCTCAGTGGAAGAAGCTGGTGTGGCGGGACACACCTGTCACGCCAGCTATGGTGGTAAGTGCGAACAGGAGAATTTTAGTCCAGTCCTAGTGCACACTTAGGCAAAAAGTGGAACATGGCCTCAAAACAACCAGTACAAATGAAAAAGGATGGAGGTATGTCTCAGAGTACCGGGTTAGAGCACCTGTGGAGCAAGTGTGAGACCCTGAGTTCAAACCCAGTACTGCCCCCAAACCAAAGCAAACCAAATACAAAACAAACGAACCTGACAAAGAATATGAACGTATTTATCAAATTAAGGAGCAGCTTTCTGTGAAGTCAATAAGAGATGTCTCAGCTTCGCTGATGACCACAGAAGCGCACATCAGAACACTGAGATATACGTGTTCAGCTATCAGATTGGCAGGGATTAGGAAAATTCATACTTGTGTTGGCCTGCATTCAGAGAAACAGCATGCCAATACCTTGATGGTATTGTGGCCCTGTATATTTGGAGGGTGGCGTGGTTCTGTCTTGGTAAGATAATGACTGATTACCCTTTAATCACTTAGTTGCTGTTTTATAGCAACTTATTTAGATTAAAAAAAACACATGGTGTCATTGCAACGTGTATCAAAGAGAAAAGCAACCTAAATTACCTGAGAGTAGGGAATTAGTGTGGCTCAGCCAAGTAGTGAAATAACTACTGTCCAGTGGATGGAAGGAACATGGGCACCCTGCTTTTACACAATTACATGTTCACTGTGGCTTACAAAGGGGAGGAAACGTAGACTTAAAACCTCATCAAGGCCCGGAGCTGGTGGCTCACGCCTGTCATCCTAGCTACTGAGGAGGCTAAGCTATGAGAATCATAGTTCAAAGCCAGCTTGGGCAGGAAAGTCCATGAGACCTTTAGCTTCAATTAACCAGCAAAAACTGCAAGTGGAGTTTTGATTCAAGTGGTAGGGCACTAGCCTTGAGTGAAAAAGTCAAGTGAGAGTGAAAAGCCCTGAATTCAAACCCCAGGGCTAACACACACACACACACACACACACACACACACACACACACACACACACCACATAAAAGAACCAAAACCCCAAAATCCCCCATCAAGGCCAAGAGATGGTGACAAACTCCTGTCATCCTAGCGCTTCAGGAGGCTGAGATATGAGAATTTAGGTTAGAAGCCAGCCCGGGCAGGAAAGTCCATGAGACTCTTACCCACCTAATCAGCAAAAACCAGAAGGGGAAGTTTGGTTCAAGTGGTAGAGCACCCACCTTAAGTGAAAAAGCCAAGTGAGAATGAGAGGCTCTGAATTCAAGTCCTAGTACTTGTAACAACAACAAAACTGAATGACAAAATCACTCCATTTAGGGTATTTTGTTATGCTTATCCTAGAAAATGAAAACACATTCCAGATATGAATGTCCCTGGGCTGGCACGGTTAAAAAAACAAACCAAACAAATATGAATGCCCTCAAATCATGTGCCTGAATGTTTGACATGGACTAGCACAGAATTTTTATTCATCGACATTCAATTGGATCAAGAAATACAATGACCACAGAAGAGCCCAAAGCACATTTTGCTACTGTGTTAATCTTTATGCTTGCTGAATAAATAATACAAAAGAGAAAACAAAAAAAAGCAAAACAACAAAAAGCATCAAAGTTTTTACATTTCTTACGAAAAGAAATAAGTTCTGGATGGATAACACTGGGATTCTCAGATGACTATAGTTAATGATCACGGCTGGTTTTATTGTGTAGATCATGGGGTTTTCCTAGCATCTCAGCTTAATCAGAGCATGTTATAAGGTGGGAGGATCTGCCTTAGCGCTCCACGGCTCCAGTGAGAAGGCAGTGGAGAGTCCGGGGCCAGTAAAGCATCAGAAACATTGAGGACATGCTGAGGCCTCTGCTTGTTGGATTGTTGGGGAAGACAGGAGCTCACAGGTACGGGTTGCACCGTGGGGAGCCGAGGCTCCCCTGTTCCTTCAACACGCTTCTGTGACCGAGCCCTGTGGTCCGCTGCACTTTCAAGCAACTTCGTGCAAACCAAGTGTTGGGCAGCCTTGAATGATAGGCTAAAGAACAGCACCCAGGTCCTGAGTTCAAGTCTCAGTACTGGCATAATTGTTTTTACTACTTTATTGTTTGTTTTTTTTTTTTTTTGGCCAGTCCTGGGCCTTGGACTCAGGGCCTGAGCACTGTCCCTGGCTTCTTCCCGCTCAAGGCTAGCACTCTGCCACTTGAGCCACAGCGCGGCTTCTGGCCGTTTTCTGTATATGTGGTGCTGGGGAATCGAACCTAGGGCCTCGTGTATCCGAGGCAGGCACTCTTGCCACTAGGCTATATCCCCAGCCCCTACTTTATTGTTTTTGAGGTGATATACAGTGGGGTTACCTTTACGTATGTCAGGTAGTAAGTACATTTTGCATCGTATCATCTGCTCCCTCGTTCTCTCCCATTCCCTCCCTCCCATCTCCACAGGTTGCGTGGCTTACTTTCATCAATGTCCAGTGTAGCCAGTGAGCTCCACTGCTGCACTTTTTCACCCATTTCCCACTGATTCTGTGCCCTCTCCTGTCCTTCCCTCGGATGTGCATGTGAGTGTACCGTACATGAGGTAAAGAAGGCAGAGTCAGGGCTGGGGATATAGCCTAGTGGCAAGAGTGCCTGCCTCGGATACACGAGGCCCTAGGTTCGATTCCCCAGCACCACATATACAGAAAACGGCCAGAAGCGGCGCTGTGGCTCAAGTGGCGGAGTGCTAGCCTTGAGCGGGAAGAAGCCAGGGACAGTGCTCAGGCCCTGAGTCCAAGGCCCAGGACTGGCCAAAAAAAAAAAAAAAAAAAAAAAAGAAGGCAGAGTCATCAGAAAATGGAAAAACATTCAGAAAAAGGTCCTTTGTTCCCATAGCTCTGGAGTGGGTTTCAATATGTATATTATTTATACACATATGAGGAGGCTCTTGGGTATTACAGCTTGGTGATTTTCTCTGAAGATTATCCTCTTTTGGTCTCACTGTATGTGACTGTCCAGAATCCTGTATAACTTGTCATGTCCCATTGCATTTCAAATATAACTTCTGCGTGTCAGGGAGAACATATGCCCTTTGTCTCTGCGATCTTGGCTTACCTCACTTAACATGATTTGTTCTAGTTCCATCCATTTCCCTGCGAATGACACAATCTTATTCTTTCTAATGGCTGTGTAAAATTCCATCGTGTATAGTACCACATTGTTCAGATCCATTTATCTACTGTGGGGCATCTGGGCTGTTTCCATATCTTGGCTATGGTGAACAGTGCAGCAATGAACATGGAAGTGCAGGTGTCCTTGTCGTATCCTGGTTCATGATGGTCAGAGCGGATGCCCAGCAGTGATAGGGCTGGGTCGAAGGGAAGTTTATGTTTGGTTTTTTGAGGAACCCCCAGACTGCTGTCCAGAGTGGTTGTACTAGTTTACATTCCCACCTGCAGTACAATAAGGTTCCTCTTCCTCCACATCCCCTCCACCATTTGTTGTTGTCAGAGTTCAAAATATTGGCCAGTCTGGGGTACGATGGTATGTCAGGGTTGTTTTGATTTTCATTTCCTTTATGGCCAGAGATAATGAGCATTTCCTCATGTGTTTCTTTGCCATTCTTACCTCTTCTTCTGAGAAGTTTCTCCTTAGCTCCCTTGCCCATTTTGTGATTGGTTTATTAGGTCTGGAAAGGGTTAGTTTCTTGAGCTCCCTGTATATGATGGATATTAGGCCTTTGTCTGATGTATTGCTGGTATTTCCCAATTGGTTGGCTGTCTTTCTAGCCTGGTAATTATGTCCTTGGCTGTGCAGAAACTTTTTTATTTTAATGCAGTCTCATTTGTCGAGTCTCTCTCCTATCTGTTGTGCCCCTTGGAATCTATCCAGGAAGTTCCTGCCTGTACCTGTAAGTTCTGATGTCTTTCCTACTCTCTCTTGCAGTAATTTTAGAGTTTCGGGTCTAACGTTGAAGTCTTTGATCCACTTTGAGTTGGTGTTAGTGCATGGTGACAAGCAGGGATCCACTTTTAGTTTTCTGTATATGACTGCCCAGTTTTTCCAACACCAATAGTTGAAGAGGCTATACTTTTTCCATTGTAACTGATAGGTTTTTTTAGTACTGGGTGCCAGTGGCTAACTTTTATAATCGTAGCTATTCAATGGTCTGAGATCTGTGTATTGAGACTCAGAGTTAACCTAGGCAGCAAAGTCCATGAGACTCTATCTCCAGTTAACCAGCAAGAAGCTGGAAGTGAGTTGGACACCAATGCCTCATGCCTGTCATCCAAGCTACTCCGGAGGCTGAGATCTGAGGATCACAGTTCAAAGCCAGCCTGGGCAAGAAAGTCCATGAGATTCTTATCTCCAATTAACCGCCCCAGAGAAGCTGGAGGTGGAGCTCTGGCTCAAGTAGTAGGGCATTAGCTTTGCACAAAAATGCTCAGGGACAGTGCCCAGGCCCTGAGTTCAAGCCCCAGGACCAGCACCAAAAATTAAAAGGTAACGATGGTCTGTGTCCATCAACGCAGAGCTGTGTGGGTTATGGAGAACCGTGGGACAGGAGCACACGGACCAGGCTGAGACCTGCAAACGACTGAGTGGCGTCACCGAAGAGAACTGGACTGTGATCCCTTGGATTTCCTGTGGATCTTTCTGGCAGCTGGAGGACAAGAAAACTCGATGCCTCTGCCCCCGGGAGCTCATTTCTTTCTTCTTTTTTATTTCTTGGTTGTGGGCTTGAATTCAGAGCCTGCGTGCTGTCCTTGAGCCTCTTTGTGCTCAAGGTGAGCATTCTACAAGTTGAGCCACAGCACCACCCTGTTTTTTGCTACTTTTTTTTTTTTTGCCAGTCCTGGGCCTTGGACTCAGGGCCTGAGCACTGTCCCTGGCTTCTTTTTGCTCAAGGCTAGCACTCTGCCACTTGAGCCACAGTGTCTCTTCTGACCTTTTGCTGGTTAATTGGACATAAGAGTCCCCCAGATTTTTCCGCTTGAGCGGACTGTGATCCTCAGATCTCAGCTTCCTGAGTATCTAGGATTACAAGTAGGAGCTCCAGTGACCAATTTATGCTCCATGGTTGTTGTCTTTTTGCCAGTCCTGGGGCTTGAACTCAGGGCCTGAGCACTGTCTCTGGCTTCTTCTTGCTTAAGGCTAGCACTCTACCATGTGAGCCACAGCTCCACTTCCGGCTTTTTCTATATATGTGGTGCTTAGGAATCAAACCCAGGGCTTCATGTATACCACTGGGCCATATACCCAGCCCCTCCATGGTTTGTTTTTTTTAATATGAAAGAGTTGAGGCTCAAAGAAATTAAACAACTTTGGTCTAAAGCATACAGGTGGTTGTTGGCAGGGCCATGGTAAATCTTTTAGCTTCCAGTTCCTCCACTTTGAAGCTTTCAGTGCATCTAATGGAAACCCAAAGCCTGACTTTACTAATTACAAAAGACATGTTAGATTATGAAAAAAAATAAAAACAGGAAAGACACTTGAATTGCCTCTGGCAGCTGGCCTGGCTGCATTGCTTTCTGTCTTGGGTTTTTCCACCTCCCATTATAATACGTGCCTTGTTCCCCGGCCATTGCAATTCTTCGTAAACTGTATTTTCAGTATCTGCCCGACAGCCTGTCAGCTGGGATATACCATCCCTCATCCAAACAATTCTCCATTGTTGTTGCATCTGGTTGTTTCCAGTTATTTTCTTTCATTATCAGTAGTAGTGCTGTCAGGAACATCTTTCTATTCAGAAAGCTTTTCCTCCTGTGTTTCCTATTTCCTGAAGCTGGTTTCCCAGAAGTGGAATGACTGGTTCAAAGGCTCCCCATGGTCTAAGTCTCTTCCCACAGATTGGCAAGTCATGGCGGCTTCTCAAGTCATGGCGGCTTCTCCTGCTAGCAGGTCTGTGCCTCCCCGCCTCACCGCCTCTCGCTTCTCTCCACAGCCTCATAAAGAGAATGGCGCAGAGTGTGGCGGAGGTCATGGAAGACTCCAAGGGCAAAGTCCAGGAGAATCTCCTAGCCAATGGAGGTAGGTCCATCCAGAAGGGGTTTGTCCAGGCTGCAGCCGCACAAGTTGCTGCAACATCCTGGGCCTCAGTAGAAGCCCAGGATGGATGCGATGAACAAGGACCACACACCCCGTTATTAGTGCAGCTTGAACGACTCCCTTCCTTCCTTCCTTCCTTCCTTCCTTCCTTCCTTCCTTCGTTCCTTCGTTCCTTCCTTCCTCCTTCCCTTCCTCCCTCCCTCCTTCTCTCCCTCCCTCCCTTCTTCCCTCCCTCCCTCCCTCCCTCCCTTCCTTTTTATGTGTCAGTACTGGGGCTTGAATTCAGGGCCTCATGCTCTCACTTGACTTTTTCCACTCAAGGCTGATGCTCTACCACTTTCGTTAGCCACACCTCCACTTCTGGCATTCTACTGGTTAATTGGAGATAAGAGTGTCTGGAGCCAGGCACTGATGTCTGTATGTGTATATATTGTATATATGAGTACATATGTGCATATATGTGTCTATGTGTGCATATGTGCATGTGTTGATGTGTGTATATGTGTATTTTATGTGCATGTGTTGATGTGTATGTGTGTATTGTGTGTGCATGTGCAAATGTAGATATGTGTGTACACGTATGTATATTAGTATATGTATTTACATTTGTCCCTGGAAACACAGCCCTTTGTGTTTACTGGTTTAAACCAACAAATGGAAGTATTCCTGCTCCCACATCAGAACTCGGCGTCCTATCTTCATGGTTTAATAACTGCACCTTATCCATTGCAGGTTTGAAGGAGAAGATGAAATGTTTAAAGAGTAGGTTGTGTGTGTGCATGTGTGTGTGTGTGTGTGTGTGTGTGTGTGTGTGTGCTGTGCTGGGGGTGGCAGCGTGTGGCGGGCGCTGTGTAGCTGGGGCAGGGGGCAGGGCGGCGTTCAGTCTGGTTGGAGGGGTCCGGTGATCAGGTCATGACAGTTGCCAAGTGGCAATGTGGTGGCTTGGTCACGCTGCCCGCGTGACACAGATCACAGCGGTTTCCTTTGCCCCCTCTTTCCCCCGTCCCCTGCCGCTGCTGCACGCACAGCGTGCCACCTGGGAAGCGGAGTGCTTTGGCTCCACGGGTTCCAGGTGACCTCTCCCGTGCCCTTGCTGCGGCTCCCTCCCCGCCTGTCCCTGGCGTCCGACTTGCCTTGTGTGTGAGCCCTCTGCTTGCGGGACAGCGGCAACTCGGACGGCACGTTCGTTTTGTGTGGCCTTGGTAAGGCCTCCCGGGGTGGCCCCCAAACAGGCCACACCCCTGTGCGTGTCAGGAGGGGCATTTTCATGATTGGTTTGTTTGCTCTTTCTCCAGTCTGCTCAAACTGGTGGAGTGAAGGACCAACTCATTTTTTGAGCAAAAACAACAACAAATTAAAAAAAAAACAAAATATTTCAATCCAGACGCCAGTGGCTCATACCTACAATCCTACTACGCAGCTGCTGAGATCGGAAGATTAAGATTTGAAGACAGCCTAGGCAGATAAATCTGTGAGACTCTTTTTCTTTTTTGGCCAGTCCTGGGCCTTGAACTCAGGGCCTGAGCACTGTCCCTGGCTTCTTTTTGCTCAAGGCTAGCACTCTGCCACTTGAGCCACAGCGCCACTTCTGACCGTTTTCTATCTATGTGGCACTGGGGAATTGAACCCAGGGCTTTGTGTATACAAGGCAAGCACTCTTGCCACTAGGCCATATCCCCAGCCCTCTGTGAGAGACTCTTATCTCCAATTAACCAGCAAAAAGCTAGAGGTAGAAGCATGGCTCAAATGATAGGGAGCTAGTTTTGAGAAAAAAAGATAAGGGACTAGGCCCAGGACTGGAGTTCAACCCCCGGTGTGCGCACACACGTGCATGCACACACACACACACTCATAAAATATTTACAGATCGCAAGTTACCAATTGCCCTCCAGAATGCAATCTGTTTATCTCCATATTTTTTGCTGAAGGGAAGAAAAAAATACCTTTTCAAGCTGACCCAACTTATCTTTTTTCTCAACAGGCAACTCCTAGAGCTCTTGGAAAAGAGGTAGAAAGCTGTCCTTCTATCTTCAAATATAGCTGAGTTTTAAGTTGACATTAATATTGTTGCTAATATTATTAATATTACCACGTATTATTAATATTATCATCCCCAGTACAGATGGCACTAACTCAAAGTGACGGTTCCTTCCTCCTCCTCCTCCTCCTCTTTTGTTCTTTCTTTCTCTTCTTTACCAGTATTGGGATTTGAACTTAGTCCTTGCCCTTTATTCATCTTGCTTGCTTTGGCTGTCTCTCTACTTCTTAAGCCATGTCTCTCATCTAGCTTTTTGCTTCCCAAGTTGAATTTGGACTGTGACCCTCCAGATCTCAGCTTCCTGAGTAAGTAGGATTACAGGGATGCGTCATCAGTGTCCAGAAGACAGTTTCCTTTGCTCTCGGGAGCTTGCTCAGTCACCCAGCCCTGCCGAGAGGCCCAGATGAGAACACAGGGCCCAGGATAACTTCTGAACCGTAGCAGTTCAAATGATCATTAGAGACCGCAAGAGATTTTTGGTTCCTTTTTATTTTGTTGTTCTTGCTGTTACATTGTCCTTTAGCTTTTTCTCTTAATACTGGCACTCTACCACTTGAGCTACAGTTCTTTGGTGGTTAATTGGAGATAAAAGTCTCATGGACTTCCCTACCTGGGCTGGCTTTGAACCACAATCCTTGGATCTCAGCTTCCCGAGTAGTTAGGATTGCAGCCCTGAGCCACTGGTGCCTGGCTTCAGTGTTGATTTTCTTTACATAGACTTTTTTTTTTGCCAGTCCTGGGGCTTGGACTCAGGGCCTGAGCACTGTCCCTGGCTTCTTTTTGCTCAAGGCTAGCACTCTGCCACTTGAGCCACAGCGCCACTTCTGGCCATTTTCTATATATGTGGTGCTGGGGAACCGAACCCAGAGCTTCATGTATAGGAGATAAGCACTCTTGCCACTAGACCATATTCCAGCCCTACATAGACGTTTAGCAGACACATTCTAGGCACTTCACCTTGCCCAGGTGCCTTTTGGTTCTCCCTGTCAGCCTCCCACTGAACATTGAGAGTGGAAGGACCACTGATAACTGTCTAACTTACCAGGCAGCGGCCACAGCTGAGGTGGTCACACGCCCGAGTGCTGGCAAGGCCTGGGTTGGTCTTTAGAGGACGCCATCGTTGCTCAAGAAATGAGGGCCAAGGTACAGGATGTTGTTGTTGTTTTGATGCTGGTCCTGGGGCTTGAGCGCAGAGCCTGGGCACTGTCCCTTAACTTTTTCACTCAAGGCTAGTGCTCTACCATTTGGACCCCAGCTCCTCTTTGGATTTTTCTGGTGACTCACTGGAGATGAGAGACTCTAGGCTGGCTTCAAACCATGATCCTGGAGATGACCAACCTGACCCGGAAGCGCAGTGGGGATGGAACTTTTCCCTCCTGGAAATAAGAGTTGTGAACGCTTTGGAAACAAAGCCCAAGACAAATGTTTGCTCTGACATGGGCTCCGCTGGGGTCGGTTTTCTCTCTCATTTAATTTTTTCAATAACGGGAATTGAACTCAGGACCTTGTACTCGCTAGGCAAGTGCTCTACTGGCTGAATCGCATGCGGGGTCCTCTTGCTCTTCCTTTGTTTTCGAGGTGGAACTCGTTACCTTGCCTCCCTCCCCTTCCTGAAGAGTTGGGATTATAGGTTTGTGCCATCGTGCCCAGTCAGCATTTGTGCGTGTGTGTGTGCTGGTCCTGGGGTTTGAATATAGCTCCTGGACGCTGTCTCTGAGCTTTTGGCTCAAGGCTAAGACTCTACTGCGTGAGCCACAGCTCCACTTTTGGCTTTTTGGTAGTTGATTGGAGATAAAAGTCTCCCAGGCTTTCCTCCTGGGCTGGCTTCACGTCATGATCCTCAGATCTCAGCCTCCTGAGTAGCTAGGGTTAACCACAGGCATGAGCCACTGCCACTGGGCCCCCAGCCTGCTTTTCTTTGTCTGTGGTGGGACTTGAACTCTGGGCCCGGGCACTGTCCCCGAGCTCTTCAGCTCAAAGCGAGTGCTCTACCGCTTTGAGCCACAGCGCCACCTCCTCCCAGCTCGCTGATCTCACTGACTTTTTGTCCAGATGGGCGCCCTGTCTCCACCTTTCGAGTAGCCAGGGTTACAGGTGTACACCACCAGGCCAGCCCCCTCAAATGTATCTCCCAGGTAGTGACAAAAGTGTGAGTTAGTGAGGCTCCCTTGGCCCCGAGGAGGACGTGCTCCGTGTGGGGCACTGTGGCAGGCTCTGGACAGAGACAAGTGGGCCGCACACGGCCCTGAAGGAGCCTGGCGGCCGGGGCAGCGTCCGCGGCGGCGTGGAACTCAGGCGAGTAGAGTGAGGGACGGTCAGGACGGCCGTGGAAGGAGCCGGTCTCCCTCTGGGCGGAGCAGGGAAGGATCGAGGCACCACGAGCGAGGCGTTGGGCAGCACTGGGCTTGCGCGAGGGCTGCAGGGCACTAAGGCCGGTAGTGGGGGGAGCACCTCTGCTCCGACACCTGCCTCAGGCTCCCGCTTGTTTGCAAGGGGCTGGGCCCAGGGTCCCCCTTAGAGGTCAGCCTTCCCAATGCCTGCCTCTTGTGGGGTTCAGCCAGGGGACTCTTGCCACAGCTACCGTGGGGAGGGGCCCCCGGGGACCTGCCGGTCAGCCCCTGTCTGTGGTCTCCGAGCTGGTGTCGCAAAGTGTGTACGGATACCAAAACCAAGTCTCCAAGCCGCTTGGGCCGCCGTTGCAAAATGCCACGTGCGGGGTCGCTTCCACCCCGGGCCTCCGTTTTCCCGTAGTCCTCAAGCCCTGTGAGATCCGGTCCCCCCCGTTCGGTGTCTGAGGAGGGCTCTCTCTGCCGGGGCCTGCGGTGGCCACCTTCTCGCCGAGTCCTCACGTGGCCCCGCCTTGGTTCCTGTGTGTGGAGACGGCTCCCTTCCCAGCCCGCACATCCACTAGGCCCGGGCCCCACCCCTAGTGCCTGAGGGCTTCTCTCGTCAACACTCGGGGCACCCTGGGCTCGGATGCCAGTGCTGTACAGGACTCTCCCACGTGAAGTCTTCCCAAGACCTTTCCCAAACACAAGGACTCCAAAGAGCAGCTGGCCGCGGGTCCTGCGAGGCCCAGCCTCCCTCCGCTACCTGCGGTGAGCCGTGTCCCCCTGATAAAGGACACGGCGGGGGGTGGGGCCCCGGTCCCCGTGCGGGCCAGGCAGTGACAGCGGCGCTTACATAACCCACTCCGTGCCCAGCTTTGCTCATGGACATGATGAGAGGACTTAATAGGGCTGGAAAGTCAATTAAAGGGTATGAGTCATGTGAACTGGCCCGAGGGAAGCCATCGGTCCTTGCCAGCGACATCCATTATTATGTCAAGGCATTTCTTACCCCGTCAAGTGCCAAGAGTGCTGCCACAAAGCCAGTTCCCTCAGGAGTCGTCTTGGCTTTGGGGGAACTTGTGTGCCCACACACTAAACGCAGACCTGTCCACGCCGAACCCATCCCTTCCCTGCCACCATCTCTTCGGCAGTCACCTCCGCCCTGTCGCCCAACCTCGGGGCCTGGCGTAACCCGGCCTCGTTGGTACCCGGTGTGTCATGAGTCTTGCATGCTGTCGAGTGAGTCCCCAACTTGTTCCTCCGGGGGCCTCTCCTGCCCTGTCCACTCTACCTTCTCTCTCCCACGCCCTCGCCCGTGCCCTGTTGGCCTCTTTCTGTGCCAAGCCAGGGGATGGTGGCTGGCTGGTGACACCGCCTCCTGGAGGCTCATGGGGTGACCCCATTTGACACTGCCATCTGGGGAGGAGGCGTCCATGACCAATTCTTGACACAATAGGAGCTGAGGCTGTGAGACCTAGAGCGGCCATGTGCAGTTGCAAACAGGACCTCATGCCCGGCCTGCTCTCCTGCCCAGTCCTGCCGGCCTTCTTGGTCCATCGGCGTCCCCCAGAGATGCCCCCTGCCCCCCAGGCACAAGGCCTCCAGGCCTCCTGACGGGGGTCCCCTCCCTCAGAGCCACGCGCCGCTCCTCTGCTCTTCAGTCTCTGTGGGCTTCTTGCCCTGGTGAAGCCATCCTGGCCCGGCAGGGAGCCAGAGCCCACTCCCGTCCTCCCTGATGCCCGTGCTTCACGTCCATGTGTCCTGTTCACTGAGAGCACACGAGGGTGGGCAGGAAGGGCGTCTGGCCCACCCCCGTCAGGAGAGAGCCGGCTCTGTGTGGGTAGAGGTGACGGCGTGCTGAGTGACAGCCCCTCTGCGGGCGCGGGGGTCTCTTGTGCAGCGCCTTCCTGCACACACCTGTGTGGGAAATCCTGCCTAGGAAGGCACCGCTTGCTAGGGCCCAGGGCGATGCCAGGGACATTCTCCCGCAACCTGGAGACACCCGCCGAATTCCCTACTTCGCTGTAGAGCTAGTACTGAAAAGAGGTGATAAGCCGGGCGTAGCAGTGTGCATGGAGGGTCCCGGACACTTGGGAGGGTGAGGCTGGGGCGGGGGGGGGGGAGGGAGAAGTGGCCCAGCTATCATCCTTGCTGGTTGGGAAGCTGAGATCTCTAAGACTAGAGTGTGAAACGCCGCTTGTAATTCACCATCAAAAGGGTGCATGGGAGGTGTCGCTCAAGAAGTAGAGCACCAGGGGCTGGGGATATAGCCTAGTGGCAAGAGTGCCTGCCTCGGATACACGAGGCCCTAGGTTCGATTCCCCAGCACCACATATACAGAAAACGGCCAGAAGCGGCGCTGTGGCTCAAGTGGCAGAGTGCTAGCCTTGAGCGGGAAGAAGCCAGGGACAGTGCTCAGGCCCTGAGTCCAAGGCCCAGGACTGGCCAAAAAAAAAAAAAAGAAGTAGAGCACCAGCTGAGCCATGGTGAGGCCCAGAGTTCAGAGCCCAGTACCAAAAGAGAGAGAGAGAGAGAGGGAGGGAGGAAGGAAGGAAGGAAGGAAGGAAGGAAGGAAGGAAAGAAGGAAGGAAGGAGTAGAAAGACCAGAAAAGGGAAAGAAGGGAAGTTTTGGGCTGAGCCCAAGCTTCTATAAATGCGCGAGTCTAGAGAGAGAGAGCACTGGGGAGAGGGGTGCCCTCCCCTCCTTAGGCAAGACATCGGACTTCCGTTCCTTGTTGCCAGAGGCCTAGAGGCCCTGCCTCAGCCAGGCTGTCAGTGTCACATCTGACATCAATTCCAGGGCTCCCCCACCCCCCGCCCCGTGCACAGCCGGTTTCAGCGGCCCCACAGCCACCCAGAGGGCGGGAAGTTGAATTTGGTGTTGGAGCAGCAGCTTTATGGCGGTGTGCAGGTAGACTGTCACGGGCGCACCCTGGCGGACGCACCCCTGTCCAGGTGGAAGGGCGACGGTCCTTTGAAGGGACCAGGGTAGGTGGAAATGGCCTCGTCTCCTGGCGGGGCTCAGGAGGCAGGGGGATGCCCCCCACTCACGAGCAGGTGTGTGGCTTTTCTGGGGGCCGATTGGATGCCCTGTGAGGTGACCTTAGGGCACCTCAAAACAATGCTGGCTGGAAAAGGTGGAGAAGTGGCCTGTTTCCCTCGGAATGGCGTGGTGTGGCCTGGCACCCAGCGTCACTGTTGGGGACAAAGCACCAGGGGGAGGACAGTATGGCAGTGTGTGTGCCCTTTCAGAGGGGTTTAGGGCTCTGAGGACAGGGCCCTCGGGCACCGACCTCTCCTCTGTGGGGTGGCCGGCGGGCTGAGCCTTCTGTGAACTGGTGTTCATTTGTTGAACTGTGTTTGTGTTCTAGTTGACTTGACGTCTTTCGTGACTCACTTTGAGTGGGACATGGCCAAGTATCCTGCGAAGCAGCCCCTGGCCAACGTGGTGGACACCCTCACGAAGGTGAGACGCGCCTGCCAAGGGGACGGCTCGCCACCCAATCTGGGCCGCCCAGGGTGTCGCTGTTCCTCCGATAGCCACGGCCGGCTGCCCGCCGGGCGACTCGCGGCCCGGGCTCTCGGGGGTTCCGAGGTGGCCCCGCAGCACGCGTGCCAGTAGACTCTGTGTGTGCGCTCATCTTCACGCATGTCCACGGTGCTCCTTCATGGGGTTCACCCTTGCAGCACAGCGCTCATCATGGAGGGGGCCACGGGGGCCACCGAGTTGCTGCTTTCAGGGACCCCGGTCGTCCTGGCTGCCCCTGTCCCCTTCCTTTGGGGGCAGGGAACAGAGCTGGGCCGGTAGCCCCTGGCCCATGGTGATTCTTTCGCTCTATCACCCGGGCGCGCTCCATCACCCATGGGTGCCAGGCTGTGGGAGGCGGCCCCGGGCCCGGCGAGAAGCTGGCCATGCAGAACCAGGGTCCACAGGCCTGCTCGGCCTGGGGGGGGGGGGGGCGGCACCTGGGGGGGCTGAGCTGTGGCGAGTTCCTCTCAATGGAGCCAAGAATTGGGGGTGGGGGTCACTGGCTACCCCCCCCATCAAAGCCTGAGAGACCTGGATTTGGAGGGGCCCGGGGTGCCCGGTGGTTCAGCATGGGGGGGCATGGAGGAGGTTGAGCTACACGTGTGACGTTGGCCCAGCCTCACTGGGCCGTGGCTTCCTAGAAAATGGCTACCAGGCAGCGGATGCAAAGGCTGGAGCTGGGGCGTGGGGGAGAGCGGAGGGAAGAGAGCGGCCTTGGACGCTGGGCTGGGCGCGGTCGCTCTGCAGCGCCTGGGGATTCTCCGTGGTCCTTCGGAAACGTTCAGCCAACGCCTTCCTCGGCGGAGGTGACCCGGGCGCCTTCTCCCCCCTCCCGTAGCAACTGGCGCAGATCGAGACCGACCTGAAGTCCCGCACGGCCGCCTACAGCACTCTCAAGATGAACCTGGAGAACCTGGAGAAGAGATCCACGTGCGTACTGCGCTCCCCGGGACCCCCTCAGGCCCCTCGCCAGTGCGGGGTGCACGGGGCGCCTCGCAGAGGGCAGGGGGTGGCTGGGGCACAGAGCCTCGTGATCGACAGGGGCAGAAGCTCAGGGGCCTGCTCCGTCTACCTGGACGGCCAGTGGGCTCAGGGCCCCAGCAGACAGGCCTGGCATGCGGGGGCTGGAGGGTTCCCTCAGGAGACGAGGGCAAGTTCAGTATCACCAAGGCAGGGGCTGTCTTGGGACAGTAGTGAGTATACCGGCGCTGGGGGTGTGTAAGAAGCCAGTGAGCTTCTTCTGAGGACGCCGCGGGACAGGGCTGAGCTGGCAGGGTTTGCTTCTGTGACTGGGAGATTGTCACCTTTATACTTACGAGTACATCTGTGGTTGTCACTGGGCAGCTCCTCTTGTGCCAAAGGCAGCTCTGTATGAGCGCTCCTGATTCTGAGAGCGTGACATGTGAATGCGTCCAAGTCCGTAGCCTGGTGTGGATGGTGTCTCGAGGAGCAAAGGCCACGCCTGGCCGCATGGCGCTCGGAACACTGACGCGAGGCCTGTGCTTTGTGGGCTGTGGGTGTCGGGTGCAGGTGGAACGCGGGAATCCCAGCTCTGACTCGCCCGTTATGCATATGCAGAGTCCAAAACCCCATGCAGTGTGAAACCCAAAGCACAAGAGGGCTGTTGAAGCTGGAGTCTGTCACTGAGCCACGCAGAGAGGAGGAAGATGGACGCCACAGGCCATGAGCTTGCGGTGTGGCCCTGAGCCTAGGAGCTCTGGGCTACAGCGTGCTGGGCCATCTGCTCATTGCACAACACATCATGGTCGTGTGTGTGTGTGTGTGTGTGTGTGTGTGTGCGTGCGCGCACCAGTTCTAGGGCCTTGTACTCTTCTCAAGACTGGTGCTCGACCACTTAAGCCATAGCTCTTTCAGCCTTTCGCTTGTTAATTGGTGATTCGCGTCTCCCAGACTTTTCTTCCCCATGCTGGCTTTGAACTGTGATCATCAAATATCAGTCTCCTGAGTAGCTAGCATGACAGGCATGAGCCCCCAGTGCCCACATCATGGTCTTCTCAAGACTTGGTAGGCAAGCATGCTCCTGTTATTCCTTTCCTTCTTTCCGTATATATTTTATTTTTAAATTTTTAATTATTATAAAAATGATGGGCAAGCTGGGTGCCAGCGACTCGCGCCTGTCATCCTAGCGACTCAGGAGGCTGAGACCTGAGGATTGTGGTTCAGAGCCAGCCAAGGCAGGAAAGTTCGTGAGCCTCTTATCTCCAAGTAACCCCCAGAAAACCAAGAGTGGCACTGTGGCTCAAAGTGGTAGAGCGCTAGACTTGAGAGAAAAGCTTAGGGATAGTGCCCAGGCCCTGTGTTCAAGACCCACAACCAAAAGAAAAAAGAGATGTACAGAGGATTTATAGGTACATAAGTCAGGTAAAGAGTATGTTTCTTTTTGGATAATGCCATTCTTTCCCTTGCTCTCTCCCATTTTTTTCCCTTTTGTCCATCCCCATCTAAAATTGTATGGTTCATTTTCTTTTTTTCACTAAAAATTTAAAAAATTATCTTTAGGTAGTTGTACAAAGGAGGTGTAATTTAACAAAGCAGTTTATGAACACAGGATCGATGCCATCCTTTTCCACATTCTCATCCCTTCCCTTTTTTTTTTCTTTTCCAAAATTTGTTATTGGGGCCAGGAGTGCGGCTTAGTGCTAGAGTGCATACATGAAGCCCTGGGTTTGATTCCTCAGCACCACATACACAGAAAAAAGGCAGAAGTGGTGCTGTGGCTCAAGTGGCAGAGTGCTAGCCTTGAGCAAAAAGAAGCCAAAGGACAGTGCTCAGGCCCTGAGTCCAAGGCCCAGGACTGGCAAAAAGAAATTGTTATTGTTATTATAAAGGTGATCTACTGAGGGGTTCTTGTTACATAAGCCAGGTAAGGGTACAATTCTTTTTGGACAATGTCACCCCTTCCCTCGCTGTCTCCCAGTTTTTCCCTCCATCACATCCACAAGCTATCTAGTTCATCTTTACCATGGTGTCCAGTGAGTACCACTGCGGCATTTGTTCACCCTTTGTCCCCCCATAGTTCTGTGCCCCCCCTTGCCCTCTCAAAGGCAGATAAATGAATAAACAAGACAAAAAGAAAACAACAACAACAGTCATGAAGAAAAAAAACCCTCTTGTTTCCGCTTCCTGGAATTCGTTTGGATCAGTAGGATTGTAGATAAGCGGGTGCACATAGGCATTGCGCCTTTGTGCTCTTCTCTTCAGAATATTCCCCTTTGGTCTCACTGTTTGTGAATGTCTAGAGTCCTGGCCAACTCATCATGTCCCACTGTATTTTAGATCTAGTGTCGGTATGTATTTTAAAGTGCCTACTAAGCTCTCCAACTATAAGCTAGGCCCTAAAAAAAAAATGTACAGCAGAATAAATGCCAATTCCCGTATTACCTGCAAAATCGCAATCACTCGTTCAGCAAACACGTGTGGAAACTGCACTTCGCAGGGGGCGGAGGGCGCAGCTCAGGCGTGAGATGGAGTGGGAGGGCCGGCCGGACGTGTGGCGGGGCCTGGGCTGCCCTGGAGAGCTGTCCCGGGGTTATCTCTGGGCCACGTGGCTCCGTGGACAGAGGCAGGAAGCGGAGGAATGTGGAGGAGTAGGAAGACTCTGGTCTTTCCCCTGTAAAGCTGGGGGTGGGGTGCCCCCGTGCTGGGAAGGTCGTGCTGGTGACGCCTCAGGCCCAGCCTGTGTGAATGCCTGGGGGGGGGGGGGATGGACAGCCACGCGCACCCATCCGACAGCCTTGCCCCCTGGCCAATCCGCCCGTCCCCTGCAGTCGAGCTAGGTCCCTTGGGCAAGGACAAAGCTATTTCAGGTGAGTGTCCCCGGTAAAGCGACACGCAGCTCTGACTGGGAGAGTAATTTTAGCTGCCTGCCACCCGAGGTCCCCTCCCCATAGCAGATGGAGGCACAGGGTGCGGCAGGTCACTGGGTGTTGGACCCGGCAAGCCCTCAAGTGGCTGGTGACAGACAGCAGCTGAGCCCCCGGGAGTCTGGGAGGAGGGGGCTTAGGCTCCGGGCATCCAGGCACTCCCCCGAGCCCGCCCCCTTTCCCATCCCCGTCCCCGGTGCTCCAGGCCTTGGGGCCCCGTGCCGCTTTCTGCCGGTCACACTTTTTGTTCCTTGGATTTCCAGGGGGAACCTCTTCACGCGGACCCTGAGCGATATTGTGAGCAAAGAGGACTTTGTGTTGGATTCAGAATATCTCATCACGCTGCTGGTCATTGTCCCCAAGTACGTGGCCAGGAAGGGGGAGAGGGGAGGTCATGACCTGCGCTGGGGTGGAAGGACTGGAGAAGAAAACCAGCCCTGCTCAGGGCCCCCCTGCCGGGTGAGACGACCTGGAAAGCATCTGTGCTTACCGAAGCAGCCATTTACTGAGCACCTACTGTGTGACTCATCAGTCATAGAAAACTCCTCAGCTCCCTAACTGTCCTGGGAGTTCTTCCTTTTCTGGACTTTGTCCTGAGACCATCATCTGGTCCCAGGTCACCCACTGGGTGAGGCGTGCTAGTCACTGGTGAGCTGCCGTGTCTATAGGTCCCGGTCTCTCTGGGTACCTGGGTGGGAGTTCTGGAGCCAGGTGAGGGCCAGGCCAAGGTGTCCCCAGGCCCCTGAGCAGGGCGTGCAGGAGCGCTGGGCCCTCTCCACAGGCCTCCCTCTCCACAAAAGGCAAGTGCCGCTTCCTGCACCTCGGGACCCCGAGCCCTTTGTCACTAGACAGTGAAGGGTTCTGTTCCTCCCAGGCCAAGCTATGTCCGGTGGCAGAAGACCTACGAATCGCTCTCCGATATGGTGGTCCCTCGGTCAACCAAGTAAGTGAGACCCCAGCTCAGCTCTGGGCACCCACAGGGCATGAGGCCCCTGAGCCCCACACCTGTGCTTTCTTGGACCCCTCAGCGGCTCCTGGGCAGCTCAGCTGTGCTTTCTTGGATGCTTGGTCCAGAATTCCATCACCAACTCTGTTATAAGCCCCACCCTGCTTTTATCTTTCAAAACTCTGCTCTCTTGTCCCTCCTGTGGAAAGGCTGCCTGGCTGTCATCCATCCATCCATCCGTCCATCCCTTATCTGCCATCATCCATCCATCCATCCACCCACCATCATCCACCATCACCCAGAATCCATCCATCCATCCATCCATCCAGCATCCATCCATCCATCCAGCATCCATCCATCCATCCATCATCCAGCATGCATGCGGTCCATCCATCCACCCACCATCATCCACCATTCATCCCTCCATCCACCCACCATCATCCACCATCCATCCATCCCTCATCCGCCATCATCCATCCATCCACTCACCATCATTACCATCACCCAGCATCCATCCATCCATCCATCCCTTATCTGCCATCATCCATCCATCCATCCACCCACCATCATCCACCATCACCCAGAATCCATCCATCCATCCATCCAGCATCCATCCATCCATCCATCATCCAGCATGCATGCATCCATCCATCCACCCACCATCATCCACCATTCATCCCTCCATCCACCCACCATCATCCACCATCCATCCATCCCTCATCCGCCATCATCCATCCATCCACTCACCATCATTACCATCACCCAGCATCCATCCATCCATCCATCCATCCAGCATCCATCCATCCCTCATCCGCCATCATCCATCCATCCACTCACCATCATCCACCATCACCCAGCCTCCATCCATCTATCATCCACCATCCATCCATCCATCCATCCATCTGTCATCCAGCATGCATGCATTCATCCATCCATCCATCCACCATCATTCACCATCCATCCATCATCACCCAGCATCGATCCATCCACCCATCCATCCATCCGTCCATCATCCATCCATCCATCCATCCATCCATCCATCCACCCATCCATCACAGGACCTCTCAGTGGCTTTGACCTCTGTCTATTCTATTTGTTCTGCCTCTCTGGGGGTCCTGTAAACACCTGACCAGAGTCGAAGGTGAAAGGAAAACAGTTTCAGGGTGTGGCCTGTGGGGTTCAGAGCATATAGGTGGCCAGTGGGTACTGCAGAAATGACATGTAGAAAATACATTTTTTTTGGGCTGGCATTGGTGGCTCACGCCTGTAATCCTAGCTACTCAGGAGGCTGAAATCTGAGGATTGCAGTTCAAAGCCAGCCTGGGCAGGCAAGTCTGCAAGAGTCTTATCTCCAGCAAACCACAGTGTTGCTGTGGCTCAACGTGATAGAACATTAGCCTTGAGAAAAAAAAGAGCTCAGGGGCAGCACCCAGGCTCTGAGTTCAAGCCCCAGGATCCCTGAGTTCAGCTCCAGCTTGGGTCCTGGTGCGGGTGCAGGTCACTGCGTTAAACAAAAGCTTCTTTTCCACAGGCTGATCGCCGAGGACAACGAGGGCGGCCTCTTCACTGTGACTCTGTTTCGAAAAGTGATCGATGATTTCAAAGTCAAAGCCAAAGAAAACAAGTAAGGCTGTGGCCCTGAGGGCCTCCAGGTGCCCCCCCCCCAATCTCCACCCCAGCCTGGAGCTTTTGGTAACAGCCGAGTGTGCTTGTTTTAAGGTTCACTGTCCGTGAATTTTACTATGACGAGAATGAAATTAAAAGGGAAAGGGAAGAGATGACCAGACTCCTGACGGATAAGAAGCAGCAGTATGTGAGTACCGGGGCAGGCAGGTGGGTGGCGGCTCACGAGACGGAGCAGCCTTCTGCATCCACGTCCTGGAGCCAAGCGTCCAACCTGCCCACCCTCCGGAGCACCTGTTCTGGCGGGGTCCTGGGGGTGGGGTCTGGCGAGAGGGTGATGGGCAGAAGCGTCCCCCCCACTTCCCGCCGGGCCGCATGGAGGCCCTCCCCAGCCGGAAGGCCCGCCCACGCCTCCCTGGGGGGAGAGGGCAGGTCTCACCTTGGAGATGTATGGCCACCTGCCACCCTGCTCTCCTTGGCTTGTGCAGTTTCCGGGAGACCACCAGCCCCTCATTGACCTCCCTGTGGTCATAGCCATGAGAGGGTACTGACTTAGGAGGCTTTTGACCACAGCCACTTAAACATTTGATGGGTAAGATGGGCGCTAGGGGCTCACGCCTGTCATCCTAGCTGCTCAGGAAGCTGAGATCTGAGGATCATGGTTCAAAGCCAGCCTGGGACAGACAAGTCGGTGAGACTCTTATCTCCAATTGATCATCAAAAAGCCGGAAGTGGAACTGTGGTTCAAGTGGTAGAGCACCAGCCTTGTGCAAAACATAATCTAAGGGATTATTCAAGCCCCAGGACCAGCATAGCAAAACAAAACTGGAGAGAGAGAGAGAGAGAGAGAGAGAGAGAGAGAGAGAGAGAGAGAGAGAGAGAGAGAGAGAGGAAGGAAGGAAGAAGCAAGGAAGGAAAGAAGGAAGGAAGGAAGGAAGAAGGAAGGAAGGAAAGAGGGAGGGAGGGAGGAAGGAAGGAAGGAAGGAAGGAAGGAAGGAAGGAAGGAAGGAAGGGAACTTGGTAGAGGAGGGCAGTCTGCCCCCTGGGGTGGAAAACTGGATGCATCTGGAGATGTAGTTCTGGAAAATTCCTCTGCTGCTCTGGAAAGTGGGTGCCTCTAGACTCAGTGTCCTCTAGCCTTGGCCCTCGACTGAGCCTGGTGGCTCCCAGGAGCCCGTCCTGCTGGGTAGAATGTTTTCTGGCCCCTTCTCTCCCCCCCACCCTGTGGGGAGGGTTCTTCAGGGCACCCAATGCAGCCACTAGAACACCTAGCATGCACTCGCGTGTGGAAATGCAGAGTTGCGTGTGCTGGGGGAAGAGGCAGGGCCCGTGGGCAGCCACGGAGGCTGACAGAATCTCACAGAGTCGGTGGCTTTTCTCAGCAGAGCCGTGGAGTCTCCCTCTTGCTCCTCCCTGACCCCATGAAAGCAGACATCTTAGAGCCCCACTGCCTTTCCCTTTCAGAGGGAAATGACTGGTGACGTGGAAAGTCCACAGTGGAGCCAGGCACCAGGGGCCCACGCCTAGAATCCTCGTGGCTGAGGATTGCAGTTCAAACCAGTGAAGGCAGAGGAATCAGTGAGACTCTTCCCTCCCACTAACCAACAAAACAAGTCAGAAGTGAAGCCGGGCGCTGTGGCTCACGCCTGTCATCCTAGCTACTCAGGAGGCTGACATCTGAGGATTGCAGTTCAAAGCCAGCCCTGGCAGGAAAGTCTGTGAACTCTTATTTCCACCACCAGAAATCCAAGAGTGGCTCAAAGCGGTAAAGCATTAGCTTTGAGCAGAAAAGCTCAGGGACCATGAATGCCCAGGCCTTGAGTTCAAGCCCCACAACCAACAACAACAACAAAAAAGTCAGAAGTGGCGGGAGGTACGGTTTAAGCGGTAGAGGGCCAGCTTTGACTGAAAAGCCAAGCAAGTGCACGAGGCTCTGAGTTCAAACCCTAGTAATGGCACACGTGTGCAGACACGCATGCGCGCACACACACACACACACACACACACAGCAAGTTCACACTGGGGATTTTAACCCTGTCCCCTCAGAGCATACACACACGCACGGCCCCCTTGTGGAGACCCGTGTGCCCGGGCCAGCATTGGGGCTCCCCAGCCCTCAGTCGTGCGGGATTCCCACCTCATCGTGGACGTCCCCGAGGGGGCAGCCCTGGCCTCTGCAGTGCTGCGTCCTCGGCACAGTGTCTCAGGCCCAGCCTGGAACGATGGCTCGCGGAGCGGAAGCCCAGGGCTGGCTTCGCGTGGCTGGGCCTCCGCCGGTCAGCACCCGTTCTCGTGGTGCTCTAGAGAGCACCCTGGGTGGGACCAGGGCTGTGGCGCTTTCCGTGGGTCCGGCGGAGGGAGAGGTGGCCAGGTAGGACCTCTGGCAGCCGTCTCCACCGCGGCACAGGCCCGCCGGGCTCCCTGCGGCGCGCGGTGACAAGTGAGACCCGGCCGCCTGCCGCTGGTGTCGTTCCCCACCCGTGCCGACCCGGGGAGTCCTGCCGAGGTCTGCCGGGGCGGGGCGGGGGGGGGCAGAGCCCCTGGGCGGCCTCCGGCTGTGCCGGGGAGCAGACCCACCATGGGGCTCAGCGGGGGCAGCCCCTCCCTGCCGGCCAGCGGGGCTCCCTTCCTCTGGTCTGCTTGGAAGCGCACAGGAGCAAGCCTCTCGCGACCTTGATGGGTTTACTGGAGGTGATTTCTAGGTCTTGGGCCTTCAGGGTGCCTGAGAACACGTGGTAGCACGGTTCCCCCCCCACCCCTTCCCACCCATTTGCAGACAGGATGCTAAAGAGTGAGCCAGACAGATGTGCTCAGCCGGACAGATGTGCTCCATAGGCTGAGGTGCTCAAGAGGCAGGCAGGGAGGGGGGTGGCGATTCCTCTGGTGGCAAATGATTGTCCCTAGAATTTGGAAACGCAGGCTGTAAGTCCTGGCGCTGGCCTTAGTCTAACCAGTCTGCAAGTCCCTAGCTGGGCTGGGATTCTGGATTTGGGGGGGCGCAGGGGGATTGCGGGGAGGTGGCGAGTATTGTTGCCTGTGTTTGTGATGTACGCTTGCCGAAAGATTAATAAATCATTTCTGTGCCTTTAGCAAACTTCCTGTGTTACTCTTAAAAAGGGATCATCCACCTACCGCGACCACAAGGTTAAGGTAACCCCGCTAGGGAACCCCGCTAGGCCCGCTGCGGGGCAGACCGACAGAGAGAGAGAGAGTGAGGGCGAGGGTGAGGTAAGCAGCCCCAGGGAGTCCTGGGGGTCCCTGGCTCGCATCTCTCCGCCCCCTCGAGGCATCTTCTGAGAACAATTCTTGCACTTTCCATCATCTCCTTCAGCTTGGTGAGGTTTGAAATTCAAGGAGCCCAGAATCATCCCCTCCTCTAACCTGCGGGGTCTCCTACCGCAGGAGACGGAGCTTTGCTGGCCAGGGAGTCTGAGCCCTGGCCGAGGTGGCTGCAGCTGGTGACGGGCAGGGCCCTGGGGAGGGGTGGTGGTTGGGCAGCTCCGCCTGCGGCCCCGGCTGCCCCGGCGAGGTCTTTGCCCTCGACGGCGGCGATTGGAGGAACTCAGTGGGAGGCTGGAGTTCTTACTCCAAGGCCCTGGGTTCCCCTGCCAGAGCGGGCCACCCCAGTCTCAGTGGCTGTGTTTGTGGCTGTAGATGGGGCCCGAGGGCCTGGAAGCTGCGGTGGCAGCTGCTGGTCCGTAGTGCTGAGGTCAGGAGCTGCCCGGCCCCCACCCTGGTCTGCGGTGGCCCGCGCATGCGCAGGTGGCAGGCCGCCCAGCGCCCCCAGTGGCGGGTGCGCCGCCTCATCCGGGACTCTTCTGACTGCTGGTGCTGGCTCCCGGTGTCTCTTCTCCTCCCCTCGGGCTGGGCTTGCTCTGTCGGCGGCCGAGTCCTTTCTGGGTCCTCACGGGTTTCGGCCGGATGGCTCACGCGGCTCCCCGTCTTCCAGGGCCCATTGCTGCGCTGGCTCAAAGTGAACTTCAGCGAAGCCTTCATTGCTTGGATCCACATCAAGGCCCTGAGGGTGTTCGTGGAGTCTGTGCTCAGGTGTGTGGAGGGGGGGTGGCGGGGCCTGGGGGGGGGGCACGATCCAGTCCACCAAGCTTCTGCTTCTCCCTCCCCATCCTTGGCCTCCGGTTGGTTCTGTGGCGGGAGTTGCAGCCTCCTCGCTCTTGGCAACCAGAACTCCAGGTGGCCCTGGGGTCTCATTCTCCCCCCCAGGGACACTTGCAGGGCCCCTAGGGCTTCTGGGAGACACCCCCAGGCTGTCTCAGTCCTTACTCCCCCAAACGGGGGCGGGGGGCAGGGGGAAGCGTAGCACGGCCAGGGTGGCGAGGGACGGCTTGGTGTCTGGGCAGCTGGGTGATGTGGTGGCTCTGATGGTGGGATGCCCATCCTTGAGGTGGCAGGGGACACCGGCCCTCCCCCCCCCCCCCCGTGAGGGCTGCGGCTGGCTTCCTGCGCACCCCACAGTATGCAGGAGGCAGGGATGCCCGGCAGCGGGGCTGGCAGCCCGGGTGCTAGGTGGGATCAGAGCAGCAGACTCCACTCGTGGACATCGGCAGGCTCTGCCTGAGACATTTCCATGGCAGAAAGCTGGGTGCTGCTAAGTGCAGGGCACCGGGGCACCCTAAGGCCAGCCCTCACCAGGGGCGCAGCGGAGCCAGAGGCCCAAGTGTGGCCCCCAGGCCCGAGTTCAATTCTAGATCTGCAGAGCGTTCTGGAGGAACACCTGGGAATAGTTCATCTCAGGTGGTTTTAAACGTCCAGGCCTATAACTGGTTGGATTTCAAGTCTTTTCCATCCATCTGAAGACTCAAAGGAACTTCTTCATACTTCTACTCTCCTTCACCGCAGGGTTTCCAGTGCTGCGGAAGCAGCTTGCGTGTCCGGCCCTCTCCCGGGGAGATGTAATCTCCCCGCTGCCCTTAGTTGTTTTGCTCTGCTTTTCCCGAGCCGCCTTGGTGGAGCTCATTTCTGGCAGGCTCGTTTCACCTGCACCGATTTCTGTCCGCCCAGGTACGGGCTGCCCGTGAACTTCCAGGCCGTCCTCCTGCAGCCTCATAAGAAGTCCGCGACCAAACGCTTGAGGGAAGTGCTGAACTCTGTCTTCCGACACTTGGATGAGGTGGCCGCCGCCAGTATATTGGATGTAGGTCCAGGCCCGGCCTTGGCTTCCAGTCTGGGAGGGATGAGCAGGGCGGGATTGTGTGCGCACGCGTGTGCGCGGGAGGTGGGGGCAGCTGCAGTCCGCGTGCTCATCTCTGTGGTCAGCACCCACGCAGCCGGGAAGTGAAGGAGGAAACAAGGTCACGCACTGACCCCACGGCCCCATCTTCTTTTGCAGGCCTCGGTGGAGATCCCGGGGCTTCAGCTCAGCAACCAGGATTATTTCCCCTACGTCTACTTCCACATCGACCTCAGTCTCCTGGACTAGGAGGGCCGGCCCCGGGCCCACCAAACCCTGCGGACACGCACACTACAGCTCCTAGGGCTCCTTGCTCACGCCCTCCACTCTCAATCAAGCCCTCAGCAATTTTGATTTGTAGACAAATTGCTCGCAAACGTTAGTTACAGTGTATTTATTTTTTTAAGTTACAATAAAATGCTCAGTCCCTCGAATCATCTTTGCTTAGGTTCTAACAGTAATTCAAAATGCTTTTTTCCTGAGCGTCTTACATAAATGAGAACTGCCTACCACCTGGGAAGCACTTAGTCCCTGCTCCTCCGCGCTTGCCGGGCCCCTGGTGGGGAACAGGACACTTTGCTCTACTGCGCAAGCAGGCCCGTCCACTTAGAACGAGTCCCGGCGGCGGCCCGCGGAGGGATCTGACCTCAGATGGCCGCGCTGCAAAGCGTCGGGCCTTGCTTTCCTAAAACGTGCCACGCCTGCAGGGGGCGGCAACGGGGCTGTCAGGCCAGAGTAATTTTGGGGCTACACAGACTATGAAATTTATGATAGGGACACTAATTTCATACATTTATCGGCATTGTCCAAAATAACATTTTATTCTTTAATGGAAAAAGCCATTAATATTCAAATGAAAGAATCACATTTTAAAAAACCTATACATAAGAAACAGCCTCCAAGAACATTCAAGCAGCAGTCAGAGGGCAAGTTTCCCCGCCCAGGTCTCTTCAAACAGTATGCGATAGAACACAATCCAGTCCCTGGTTGGAGCAATTCATAGAATTTTTCAGTGTTTTCTTGAGATGCAAAAGCTGACTGTTGCAGTGTTTTCAAAACGACCGGTCGAGGGCTACTTCTTGGTAGAAAGGCCACTGGTAGATTCAGCTCTGTAAAGAATGCTCTTCACTGCTGGAAAAATCTGCTCGCTCCCAAGAAAAGAAGCTTGAAGCCTGGGCCGGGGCTCACAACTCGTCTTTCTCTAAGTCATCAAGCTCCACGTCGCTGAGGTCAATGTCATCCTCCACAGGAAGCTGCGGGCACAAGGGCAGGGTTAGAGCCACCGTCAGGAAGAGCCCTGAGCAATCAACCGTCAGGCTCCTGTGCAGGCGCCACCTAGCTCCCAGGACTCTAGATCCCGATCCAGGGTCTCCTCAACTTGCTCCTTTACCTAGTATGTGGTAATCATACAACTGGAAAAGCCGAGAACTAGCATGAAGCTTGTTGCTGTTTTGTTTTTGCCGGTCCTGGGCCTTGGACTCAGGGCCTGAGCACTGTCCCTGGCTTCTTTTTGCTTAAGGCTAGCACTCTGCCACTTGAACCACAGCGCCACTTCTGGGGAATCGAACCCAGGGCTTCATGTGTAAGAGGCGAGCACTTTAAAACTAGGCCATATTCCCAGCCCCCTTCCTTTTTCTTTTTGAGACAGGTATTTTTTTCCCTCTTAGTCCTGAGGCTTGAACTCAGGGCCTGTGAGCTTCCCCTGAGCTGCTCAGCGCCAGTGCTCTACCACTTGAGCCACAGCTCTACTGCTGGTTTTTTGGTGGTTACCTGGCGATAAGAATCTCCTTTTAAGACTGTCTCAAAAGGGCAGCTAAACGTCAGTTCATTTGTCCTTTGGAGGCTGCTGGGACAGAACTGTATAGAACTGCTAATGTCCAAACTACAGTTTTCCATCTGAGACTCGGCCAGCGGGCGCCAGGCCACGTGTCTGCCTTTGGGCAAGCTTGAGGAAAGCACCTCACTATGCAACCGACCCTCGCCATACTGTTCGGAAGGCAAGGGACGTGACAGGAAGAACCTTGTGGAAGGTGCCAGGCCAGGGAGTGCGGCCTCTGCTCTGAGGACACTCACCTCGCCGTCGCGGCCGTCCCAGGGCTCTCTGACAGCAATGGCAGGAAAGGCCCCGCCTCCCACAGGCGCCGTGGAGCCGCGCCCAAAGGACAGCTCCCTGAGGGCAAAGGACAAGGCAGGGGGGTGTTAGGTTCTCTAGGGCTGTGAACCTGCGCACAGCACATCAACCAACTCACCCTACACACTCATTCCCGAAACATGCCACGGGCTGCCTAAGAAAAACCACAGAACGTTCACCTGTGTTCAAGTCCCGACACCATAATCAAATAAACAGAATTCCGTGACAATCACAAACGTACCCCACACCTTTGCGACACCTCGTTAGCTCTATCAGCCACAAAGCCGAGGTGACTAAGGCAATCTGAACTGCTATAATTTCTTTAGATACAATAATGGCACTGTGTTTCTAGACGCTTTCTGAGACAGCCAGCCCCGGCTGGCCTCCTGAGGGGTGGGATTATAGACGTGTACCACCACACTGGACACGGGGTGACATTGTGGGACCTGCTGGCTGCTCGAGTTGAAAATCTGTGTAAATGTCCTTTAGCCAAGTTTCTCTACCTTTGTACAAATTTAAAAATTTCCATAATTGGGGAGACAACACTGCGTAAATCCTCATAGGTTGTGTTTATTGCTGCTTAGGGCTTTTGGCTTCTTGCTTGACTGATTTTTAGATCACGTATCTACCCTGTGTCGTTCCATCCATCAAGACACAGGAGGTCACTGCCCAGGAGGGAGGGAGGCGGGGGGAGGCTCAAGCTGCCCCCCAACTCCCACCTCGTCACCATCCCAGGCCCCGGGGGAGGCACTGCTGAAGGGTGGCCTTGGGAGCGCCCAGTCTCCACACGGCTCCAGCACAAGCTTGTGCATGTGAGCAGACTCTTGCACACATCTGTCCGTCCCCAGTCAGAACCCGCTGGGCTACTTCTGGTGCTCTGAACTAGCTTCCACCCGGCTGAGGAGGAACGTGAAAGCCAAAGCTGGAAGGGAAATCCTTTAGGCCCTGTTGAAATGTTTAGCGTGAAGTCAGGCTCAGGCTCAGGCTCAGGCTGAGATGGAGGGCGGAGCAGATGGACAGCTCTACGAACTGGCTTGTAAGTGTGAAAACCTGTCACATGTGCACACCACGGGACAGAATGACGTAGGGACTTCCATTTGCAAATAAGGACGGGCCCCACCTTTCCTGAGGTGGGAACACAAAGCTGCCTGGGGTGGCAAGGGGAGGCAGGCCAGCAGGTGGCCCGACATGGAAAAGAGAATGACGTACACAATGACTTAAAAGCTCTGCCTTACGAATATCCAATCCTCTTCCATTTCAAATGCAAAACTCCATTTGTTAAAATTTATATAAATACCTATTTTAAGCCAAAAGGCACAGCAAAATGCAACAGATAGAATACAAGAAATTACCTGAGAACAGCCGTCTTTACCCGGGCCATCATTTTGACCAGGGATGGGAATCTCAAAAATCCCATGGAGGTAGAAACAGAATCCCATGACTCTGCATCTGCTTACTTCAGGCCCTGCACATAGCTGTGCCTACGCCACTTAGGATTTCCAGTTACATGACACACCTTCTGAGACCCATTTCAACAGGAAGGCTGCTAAGCCTATTACCATAGGCTAGCATGTAGTGTGTGCACACACTAGTGAGGCGTTAGCTACAGAGAGACACTGAAAACAAAACCCTCATCCAGTCATGCCCCGGGAGACACCCAGGAGTCCCACCCCCTGGGGTAACTGCATGGCCAATCCGATGTGGTAGTGATTAGTGGTCAATCTGTGGCCAAGTCTTCTGCCCCAGGGGTAAAAGAACTCCTGGGCAGGGCAGTTTCAACTAACAGGTACCTTCCCAGTGGAACACCTGGGTCCTGAATCTGACCTTTGCACAACGAACTCCTGCTCATGGCTTCACACCTAAAGCCACATCTCCTACCTATACTTAAAACTGAAATGAAGCACGAGCATGGACTCCTAAGTTGCCCTAGGACTGGGTTGCCTAGAGTTTTAGTGTCTATAGTAGTTCCTAAACTGGCACACCAATTTCACCTATCGTGTTGACACCTTGTTTGGGGGGAATTTTGTAATTATAACTCCTGCAAACACCGGACAGGCCAGAATGGCCTTATCACCAGGTTGCCTTCTGGGAATCTGCCTCCCCCAAAGACTGATGGACTGCAGCTGCAGAACAAAAGAGCAGAGATGACCATACCTGTCCATTGTTAAGACAGAGCTAGTTGCGACCTTTTGGCTTCTGTAAACGCGCCTGCTTGCTTACTGGCTTTAAGCATTAACTGCTAAATTCTGCTCCTGTGAATCGGCTTTGCTTGCCTTTATAAACCCCCTGCTACTGAGGTTTGGGGCTACTCACTCCTGAGTTAGCCCCGGCTGGTCATTTTGCTCAATAAACAAACCTTGGTTTGAAAAAAAAAAAAGAAATTACCTGAGAAATTCGTTAATGCCTTGCTCACTGAAAGAGCCTTTGAGAAGGGCAAATTTCATCTTGCGGGCATTTATGGCTGCCATGGCGGGGTATCCGAACCCCCCGATCCCCAGTGCATTCTCAAGCTCATACTGGGCTCCAGCTTCTGTCCACAGCCATCTGCAAAAGCAGACCAATTTTTAGGGCAAAGGCATCTTTAAATTAGTTAGACTCTAGCTAGTAGATCTTATAAAGTCCCCAGGAAGGGTTGCTGTATCTCTAAAAGCTTTTTCTCTGGGCTCCAAAATACTGTCACTAAACTTATATGAAGCTTTCCTATGTTTGTCCCTTAAATTCAACCAATATTATTTACCTTCATAGGTATAGAACATATTTGCCGAACCAGTGTCAAAGGAGTGAAGTCCCTGTGGGGGGCAGCAGGGGGCGCTACGTACCCAGAGGAAGCAATGGATACTGAAGACTGGGAGCGAGAAGACAAATGGGAAGTGAACAGAAATAAGAGAAACTGTTTCCTTTTTTTGTGCTGTCCCTAGGCTTTTTAGCTCACTAACATTCTACTACTTGAGCCATTTGTGGCTTTTTTGGTAGTTAATTGGAGATAAGAGTTCCATGGGCTTTCCTGCCCGGGCTGGCTTTGAATCATGATCTTCAGATCAGCTTCCTGAAATAGTTAAGATTATGGGTGTGAACCACCAGTGAGAAGCTATTTTCAAAATCTGCTGTATCCTAGCTGGGCAGGGTGGTGCACACCTGTAATTGCAGAACTTAGAAGCAGATGCAGGAAGATTCTGTTTAAAGTTAGCCTGGGCTCATAGTAAGACCCAGTTTAAAAAAAAAGTGGGGGGGCTGGGAATGTGGCTTAGTGGTAGAGTGCTCGCCTAGCATGCATGAAGCCCTCGGTTCGATTCCTTAGCACCACACAAACAGAAAAAGCCGGAAGTGGCACTGTGGCTTAAGTGGTAGAGTGCTAGCTTTGAACAAAAAGAAGCTCAGGGACAGTGTCCAGGCCCTGAGTTCTAACCCCAGGACTGGCAAAAAAAGGGGAACCAATTTTGTTGATGATGTTGTTTCTGCTTAGAACCCAGCCTCCACTCAGAAGTGAGTAGGAAATACACATTCATTTTCTCTTTAGCTAAACTGTGTACTAACTTTTTGTTCACCAGCCTAAAACCCTCATGACCCCCGCCTTTTTCTTTCTTTTTTTTCTTTTGCAGACACTGGGGGGTTTGGACGCAGGTCCTTGTACTTGTTCATCTTTCTTCCTCACTTGATCCATGCCTCTAGCCTGGCTTTTGGCTGGATACCTAGAGATAGTCTAGTGAACCTCCCTGCTCAGGCTGCCTTTGAACTATGTCCTCTGGATCTCAGCCTCCTGAGTAGCTAGGATTACACCAGCACCAGACTGCAACCATTTTTTGGTTGTTTGTTTTGTTTTAGCCAGTTCTGGGGCTTAAACCCAGGGATTGGGTACTGTCCCTGAGCTTGTTTTGGCTCAAGGCTAGCACTCTACCACTTGAGCCACAGCACCACTTCCGGCTTATTTTTGTTATGTGGTACTGAGGAACCAAATCCAGGGCTTCATTCATGCTAGGCAAGCATTCTACCACCAAGCCACATTCCCAGCCCTTCAACCACTTTTTTAAGAGATGATGAGAAGGGTTAAGAAGTAATCCTCTAGGATTCCTCTAGTAATCCTCTAGGACAAGAGACGGGCCTCAGGCTAGAGCTCTTCCTGCCTCAGCCTCCCGAGTCCTGTGGCTGGCTTCCTATCTTCCATGAAGCCATGCGGCAGGGGGAGCCCCGGAGCACATCACGGAGCTGGTAACTCACCCCCACATCTTCTTCTTATATTTGTCTGCCAATTTCAGAAGCACGTCCAGGTAAGAGTTTCTGCCCGAAGCTCCTGATTTAAACAGACAGACACAAGGAAAGCATTCAGGTCAGCGCGCGGAGGTGACGTGGACGCGCCCTGGGGACCACGGCGCAGGGCGCACGCTCACCGGTGTCGAGGATGTGCGGCAGCACGGCCACCACGCACAGCTGGTGCTCCTCGCACGTCTTCTTGGCCACGTCCTCGTTGATTATCTGCGGGCCACAGGGCAAGGCGCAGGTGGAGGGCAGCCCACCACCTCCCTGGCATTCCTCCCCGACCCCGCCACCCTCCGCAAGCCACCGGACGGACCCGGAGCCCCAGGCACACGGGGCCTCAGCTTCCCCGTCTGCCGCTCAGCGTGCCTGGGAACGCCAGGGAAATGGACCCCATGGCCGGTGCTCACACACGATGCCCTCCCCTCCCCAGAGGGGCTTCCCGGGGCGCCCTGACTGCAGGGCAATTACTTTAATACTAAAAGCTATAAAGACAAGCAAGCTATCAGAAGCCATCTGTGAGATTTTCCACCGTTTTGAACTACTCCCACTTTGGAGCATTGGAAAGGGAAGCAGAGAGCTGAGGATGAAAGGTGAAAATTCGAGTCTCCCACCTCACCCTCCTCCCTTCCAGCCAGGAGGCGCCATTCCCAGCACCAAGGGCTGCAGGCTCACCTCCAGCAGCTCAGGAGGGGGTGCGTTATCGGAGAACAGATCCAGGGCCCGGGACACTATGTCCGATCTTGTCCGCCCACCGTCATAATCCACAGGGGACTCGCCTTTCTGGAATATCTTGATTGTGGGAAATCCTCTAATCTATTGGGGGGAAAACCCCACAACCTTTAGTTTCCAAAACCAGCTTCAAATATCTCTCCTCAGCTTGGCACAGTGAACACCTGTAATCTCAGTTACATGGGAGGCTGGAACGGGAGGCCTGCAAGTTGGAGACCCTGAGCAACTGAGACCCTCCCTCATTAGTGTACACACACATACATATGGCTGGAGTTACCTCTGAGCTGTAGGATTTTACTTGCATACACAAGGCTCTGGGTTCAATTCTCAGCACCACATCAAAAACTGAGGTTAGGATTAAATTCTCATTACTACCCCCTCCCCACCAAAAAATTGGAATTCCTCAACCTGAGTAGTGTCAGATAATTCTCGACGATCTATTCGTTTTAACAGTCCATGCAGATCCTGCGAAGTTCCAATGTTATTCTAGCCCTGAGTATTCATGTGACCTACGTGCTCCCAAACAAACACCAGCACACACAGGTCAGCCTTCAAAGGCCATGTGAGTGCCCTGTCCATCAAACAGCACAAGCAGTGCAACAGTGCGAAAAACCCAGCCGTCCTCAGTCCCGATGCAACCGTGATGGCCACGGCGGCCAGGCGCCTCCCCCTCCCTGGCACTCTGCATCACGTGACGGCTGTGTACTGCCAGGGATACGGGCCTGGCCGGGCACTCACCCCGTATCGGCTGGCGAGGACCTGGTTGACGGTGGCGTCCACGGCCGCCAGCTTCACTTTCCCCTTCGTCTGCTCCTTGACCTCGGTGGCAGCAGCGGCCCACTCCGGCTCCAGGCTGCGGAGATGCACGGCCGACAAGTCTTTGTGGGTCCCAGTGTAGTGCTCAGCCCCATCTGGGCCTTTCTGCCTAACCCGAAGTCCCTCGCGCAGCTTCACAAACGGCCGATCTAGCCCTCGCATCCTCGCCCCGCGCGAGGGCTGGGCGCGGCAGAGCCCCCGGCGATGCGTGCAGGGTCAGGGCTCCCGTGGGCCGAGGACCGACCCCAGGCACCGACCAAGCGACCCAGGCAAACGCAAAGCGTGTGGCAGAAAGCACTTACTTTTTGCAGTGTCCACACCACGGAGCATAAAACTCCACCATCCACACATCTTCACTGTCCAGAACGTTCTTATCAAAGCTGTCGTCCGTGAGCTCCACCACATCCTTCTTCCCAGAACCATCGCTTCTACCCTGTCACACAGGACAGCCAATTACAACCTGACCAAAATGTGTGTGCGTACATACATGTTCACACACGCGCACACACAATCATTTCCCACCGCAGTGCGGGTTTTGAGTCCTTTAGTGAAGTCGTCAGTGAAGCGCGAGGCGCGGTGAATGCCGCTTCGTAAATGGCATCCTTCGCTCAGGAGCCTTCCCTCCGCGCACAGCGCCACGCACAGCGCCGCACGCGGCCTGTGACGCACACGGCCTGTGACGCACGCGGCCCGTGACGCACGCGGCCCGTGACGCACGCGGCCCGTGACGCACGCGGCCTGCTCGGCAGCTCCTTCGCCTGCTGTGCTGGTGAGGGGAAAGCTCAGGACTGCTCAGAGCCACATCCCAACACAGCGGCAGCTCGCACTCAGGGACATTCGCACCCGTCCCCCGCCGCTCAGAGCTCAGCCATGCCAGTAGCACTTACTTAATGCCTTCCTTCCCTTCCTTTCTTTCTTGGGGTACAAGGGATACAGCCGCCATGTGCAGAAGGCACGCAGTGCTGTACCCCTCAGCGACACCCCAGAACCTCTTTTCCTTTTTCAAACATTTTCTTCAGTACTAAAGCTCAGAAGCAACCAGCACAGCTCTACTGCTTTCTGTTGCCAGAGCACGAGAGAGACGCGGCAGCCCGCTCACCCAGTGCCCAGGTCTGAAATGAAAGGGAAGAACGGGAAGTCTCTGCGTAGCTCAGAGTTCCTTGGTCTCCTAGAAGACTGGAGAGCCATTCTCTAAACCTCCTCAATGCCTCCCTGGGAGGCAGACATCAGGAGTGGGGCTTGAGGTCAGCCCAAGCAAAAAACAATGAGCGAGCCAGGAGCAGTGGCGCGCTCTGTACTTGTGTGTACAGGACGAAGCACTGTGGCCCAGGGCCGGGCTGGGCAAAAAGCGAGACCCTTGGAAAAACACCTCAATCAACAATGGCTGGGGCACAGCTTACATAACACAGTACTTGCGTAGCAACTGTGGGTCCCCAAGTTAAAACGCCAGTACCACCAAAAATTAGAAAAATGACTCCTACCTTTCCACAAGAATGTGGGTATATCATGGCCGAGCTTCATATTTTATACAAAGGCCTGTGAGATACCGATTCCTGGACTACTAGCTTCCATGTCTCCCTCCGCGTGCCCTAGTCACTTGGGTAAAAGTTCCCATGGATTTCTGGCTGATGGCTACATGAACTCCACTGCTGCCGCCTGAGGTCATGGGGAGGTTCCAGAGCCCCAGCTTCCCGGGAGCGCCCCGGGGCACCTCCTGTGGCTTGCCTACAACTTGGTGGCATGCACACGCTGAGTGACAGGCAGGCAGGCAGGCAGCGGACTCCACCTGTGATCAGTTGACACACAACTAAATGTTCACCACCACCCCCCCCCCCCCGCCGTCTTCTACAGAAGTCCACGTAGTAAAGGCTACACACCACGAGACGATCTCAAGGTGGAGTGGACACAGCCTTACTTGCTTTCCGGAAGTGTACCCGCCGCTTCGGCCCGCAAGGCGGTCCTTCACCAGCTGGCGCAGGGCGCCCAGGGCAGCATCCACAATGGCCTCCCCAGTTCTGCCACCTGCAGGACAGGAAGGGCGCAGGTCCTCAGTGTGGCTCCCGACACCAGCTGAGGATGGAGGACGGGCATCCCTGCACCTCAGCTTCCCCAGATGGCAGACAGATCCAGCGACGCCTGTGCTGACGAGAGCACTCTCTCCCTACAATGCGGCCCGCACAGCTGGCACCCAGACAGCCAATTGTCTTCTTTGGTTTGAGGTAATTAGTGTGATAAGAGCCCCTGCTCATGGCCTGTGCATCCCATCTACTCGAGAGAACACTCGGCAAATGTTCACCGCACAGACAACGCGTGCAGACGGATGAGCAGCTCATTACCCACTTAGCAAAGCAGGCAAGTTTCCAAATATAGACATATAGAAAAAGCGACTCCAATACTGTGACACACAGCAAACTGTGCAGGGAGAAATTAGCATATGAAATACCCCTGAAGCCAAGTAACCAGAATGCAATCAAAGCCTTTTTGTTTGGGTTTTTGCTGGTCCTGGAGCTTGATCTCAGTGCCTGGGCACTGTCCCTGAGCTTCTCAAGTTCCAGTTTTTCTTCTCCTAGCCAATCAAATGGTCCAAAGATAAAAACTTCCCCTCAGAATAAAAATAGTGTAGCGCCCACGCCCCTTTTAATGATCTCAGTTAGCCATGATCTTGACTCAAGTGAGAGTATACTAACTGTAACTACTGTATATTGCCATTGTTCTATTGTTAATTGCTTATCTTCACTTTCCTACTAGACTTAATTCATAAATGAGGGCACATCTGCATACAGAAACAAGTTATACAGAGTGTGTTCAGGGTTTGGTGCAATTCAAGGTTCTGGGTTCACTAGGGTCTTGGAATGCACTACACCCCAAGTGAAAGAGGGTGCACCCCCCCCCTCAGAGCACAAGAGGCAAGATCAACAGAGACAGCCTTGCACTCTCAGGGGAGTCTCATTGAGCCAGTGCCTCCCCCCCTCCCCTCACAAGGATCACACTGAATTTGAATTCAGGCTCCAAGTGGGGAAGGAAGGCTTTCCTGATGCGCACAGGCACTGCGCAGATTAGACCTGCTCTTCTTTTTTTTTTTTTTTTTTTTGGCCAGTCCTGGGCCTTGGACTCAGGGCCTGAGCACTGTCCCTGGCTTCTTCCCGCTCAAGGCTAGCACTCTGCCACTTGAGCCACAGCGCCGCTTCTGGCCGTTTTCTGTATATGTGGTGCTGGGGAATCGAACCTAGGGCCTCGTGTATCCGAGGCAGGCACTCTTGCCACTAGGCTATATCCCCAGCCCCTAGACCTGCTCTTCTAAGCAGCTCTGACAATAGGTATAGCTGTGTTCCCCAAATCCTTATTTACAAAAACAGTGCCAGGCTGGGCACTGATGGCTCATGTCTGTAATCCTAGCTACTCAGGCAGCTGAGATCTGAGGATCATAGTTATGAAGCCTGCTTAGGCAGAAAATTGCTTGGGACCCTCATCTCCAAGCAACCAGCAAAATGCCAGACTAAAGCAAGCAAGTGAGCAAGACCGAGAGGTGCTGGGCTCAAACCACTATATACTGGCACCAAAAGTAAATTAAGGGGCTGGGGATATAGCCTAGTGGCAAGAGTGCCTGCCTCGGATACACGAGGCCCTAGGTTCGATTCCCCAGCACCACATATACAGAAAAAACGGCCAGAAGCGGCGCTGTGGCTCACGTGGCAGAGTGCTAGCCTTGAGCGGGAAGAAGCCAGGGACAGTGCTCAGGCCCTGAGTCCAAGGCCCAGGACTGGCCCAAAAAAAAAAAAAAAAAGTAAATTAAACAAAGAATAAAACTTTAAAAAAAGGAATGATGTATTTAAGGTCTTATTTCCAAGAATTTTTGGCCCATAACTTGGGGGATCTATCAACTATACTGACACGTAACATGCATCGGTCTCCTGTGCCTTACAGATTACAGGAGGGCTTTCACATCCCTACTTCCCAAGCGCGGAGCAATGAAGTCCTACTTAGTTTGGAGAGCCCTATAGTAAGGCCAGCAAGCAGTCAGACCAGGCCGGACTGCCTTAGCCTCCCAAGTTCAAGGTCTACAGATCCCACACCCACTGGCCTCCTCTTGTATCAGCAATACCCCACAGGAAGCATCAAGTGCGGGCACCATGACAACACTGTGTTCACTGTGGTGCTGATCACACCACCAAAAATAATAGATACACTTTATGTGATAAAATCTTAGAATGGGGGCTGGGAATATGGCCTGGTGGCAAGAGTGCTTGCCTCATACACATAAGGCCCTGGGTTCGATTCCCCAGCACCACATATACAGTATACAGAAAACGGCCAGAAGTGGCGCTGTGGCTCAAGTGGCAGAGTGCTGGCCTTGAGCAAAAAAGAAGCCAGGGACAGTGCTCAGGCCCTGAGTCCAAGGCCCAGGACTGGCAAAAAAACAAAAACAAATAAAATAAAATAAAATCTTAGAATGTAACCAACCTAACCACAATGGAAGCCTTAAATCTGGTAAGCTGGATGCTTTCATTAGGACCACTGATCTGGCAATTCTTACTATCTTTTTTTTTTTTTTTTTTTTTTTGGCCAGTCCTGGGGCTTGGACTCAGGGCCTGAGCACTGTCCCTGGCTTCTTTTTGCTCAAGGCTAGCACTCTGCCACTTGAGCCACAGCGCCACTTCTGGCCATTTTCTGTATATGTGGTGCTGGGGAATCGAACCCAGGGCCTCATGTATATGAGGCAGGCACTCTTGCCACTAGGCCATATCCCCAGCCCCAATTCTTACTATCTTAATAAAAAATCTATTTATAGTATCTTTTTGGGGTTGGTATGTGGTGCTAGGATCTTACCCAGAACCCTGTCTATGCTGAAGGTATTATCCACACTGAGCTATACCGCGAGCCTGTTTGGGATGTCTTAAATAGCGTGACCAGAATAACATGAGAGTCTGGAACCAGAACTCTCTGGGTGATGCAGCGACTCATAGCTAACACTCACAATTTACTTATCTGCAAGACGAGAACTGAAAGTGTCTATTTCTAGTAGTTTAAGAGAAAAAAAACAACAGCTTTCATATTCAAATGTTATAAGTCATAAAGATCCATGAACAAAATACCGGGTAGTACTGCTGAAAGTTTATACCGACCTGCAAAGCACAGGCTCGTCTTTTCATTGATTTGCTAGGTCCTACTCCCAAAGCAAAAGGAAGAAACCTCCACAGACCCTTATCAAGTGTTAAGTAATCGTGATGATGACAAAGCCATGAAGGTAACAGAGAACACCACTGCTCTACCACTGGTAAGGTGGTGTGGGTGTAACCTAGCATAAACAATAACCGGTGCTAATCATCCTGACCCTCATCTTGGCCGCAGGCGGCTCTGATGTACAGAACTACGCGGAGTAGGAAAAGCCCCTCTATGCCATCTCTTGACAGGGCGCTTCAGCATAAATGAGGTTGAGAAGTTTGCCGGAGCCGAGCTAAGTTATACAATCACCCTAGGCTCTCCTACAAGCCACTGGAGTGTTTAGGGAAAGTCCTTACCCTGATAATCTTCAGGTTTGTTTTTGTTAGCTCCAAAAATCTTGATGGTAGGAAATCCCTGAACACCATACTGACCACCCAGGGACTGGTGTTTATCGGCATCAACTGCACCCACTTTCACAACATCCTGTGGAAACAGAAGAGTTTGCTGTTTTCCCTTCAACTGAGAGCATCATCTGATGCAAGTGAAATCACAGGTGAGGTGAGGCGAGGAAGAGGCTCCGCCCTGAACGCCGGCAGACCCTGGGGGCTCGCACGACAGGACAGGAGACAGACCTTTCTTCTGGGAAACACAGCGAACCAAAAACACACAGTGCGAAAAACAAAACATCTATCTTCCCTACACGATTTTGCATCACCAGCAGCCTTTTGAACTTTGATATGCAAATTCGCTGCTCAGTGTGCACTCACCCATCTGCACACTTAAACACACACACAGGTAATGGTGACCATCTCAGAACTTACTTTTAATGCAGTTGCTGCTTTCTTCCATTCTGGAGTTAATCTTTGGCAATGACCACACCTTGTAGGGGGAAGAAAAGACAAACAGGTGACAGTTAGAAACCCTCAATTCATAAAACATCCACCGGAGGTCCCGGGGGGAGAGGCAGTGAGGGCGGGACTTGCAGGGGGATGAGCACCGATGAAGCAGGATCAGGGACCTGAGGACATTATGATGGTTATCATTTTCCCTGGGCCTGGGCGCTGCTCCTGAGCTCCTTTTGCTCAAGGCTACCCTGTACCACTGAGACACAGCTCCACTTCCAGCTCTTTCTGTGATCAATCGGAGAAAAGAGTCTCATGGACTTTGCTGCCCAGGCTGACCTCAAACCATGATCCTCAGATCTCAGCCTCCTGTGGAGCTAGGATGACAGGTGTGCGCCACCGGCACCTGGCCACCGAGGACAGCCATGACTTACGACAAGCATTTTGTATACCAGCCCAATGGTTTAATAAACCCTACTGCTGGTTCACTCTATCCTGGAATAGGCCTGAAAGAACCTACCAGTGAACCTGTGAGGCGAGGCAAAATGAAGTCTCTAGTAAAGGAATCTGCGTTTTAGGAAGTTTACTCTGATCTTAAATCTATTAAGGGCTGGCATTCTTTACTGGACCTTTTCATTTTTAAACTTTTTATTGTTATCATAAAGGTGATGAACAGGGGGGCAATGGTTACATAGATCAGGTAATGAGTCCCTTTCTTTCTGGGCAATGTCAATCCTTCCCTCATTCTCTCCCAGTTTTTCCCTCCTGTTCCCATCCACAAGCTACATAGTTTATTTTCAAGTAGAGTTTTTTGTTTTTTCTGTAGTCCAGGCTGGCCTTGAACTTGAGACCCTCCTCCCGCAGTCTCTTCTGTGCTGGGATTACAGGCATGTACCAGCATACCCAGCTCAACTTTAGACAAGGCATCTGTCTTGAATCTCCTGTGCTTCTGTTATCTCAACACTCTGCTACTCACATGCCATACGTGCCATTCTGAGAGTGAAAAGTGCACATTTAAACTCAACTAAGTAAACCTAACAGGCTGAAAAGCATGTGATACCACAAGATGGGGGGTGGGGAAGGACAAGGGAGGGCAGAGACAAGGGGAAAAACCCTTAATCTTGCAGGTTCCAGCACTGTGAAAAAGTTGTGGAACACAGAAGTACTTCTGAAAAATTGTGCACATAGAAACTCATGTTGTAGGTAGCTATGCTGTATATCCTCACTGCTCCATGTTTTATGCAGACACCATAGTTTATTCATACAGATCTGGTATATTTTCCCCAAGTTTAAAAAGTCCTCTTCTCTAAAGACTGATAAGCAAATGCCATGTGCAGCATCATAAAGGATTTCATCAAATCCCTGTAAAGCCCAGGCAAGTCGGTCACTATTTTCATTTTACAAAGGATCCCATGGAGGCTGAGGAGAAATCCGCTCACCACCACACAACTGTGGGTGGCGGTTGTCTGACAGGTTTCGTTTTTGTTTCTGTGGTGCCGGGGATCAAACTAGGGCCTCATGCAAGCCAAACTTGAACTCTACCATCGTGCTACACCCTCCACCAAACCCGTTCTTCATTCTCAGTACCATGCTCTGTTAAAATGCAGGCTCCCACAGTGGGGACCCGGCACGGCTCACACTAAGTCACGAGGGGTGGAGCTTGCGGGTGCCAGCTCACCACGCCGTGCACCTACAAATGCGTGGCTTGGGGCAAGCCCTGCTCCGCTCTAGGGGCTCTGTACTGACCCTGCTGTACCCTCATGCATTTTGCATATTTTCCACTCATTTGTTTCTATATTTGTGTTTTCTTTTTTGCATTGAATGCTTAACTACACACAGCCCTGTACTGTGATGACTATATGCGATTATGTACCACGAGTTTAAGGATAGTTACATGGCATTTTGGCTGTACTGAGGTTAAAACTCAGGGCTTCCTGCTTGTGTGGCAGGTGTACTACCACTTGAGCCATTTCCAGCCCTTTTAGCTCTGGTTATTTTAAAGAGTCCTCTTTTGGGTCTGGAGGGGGGGGAAACAAACCTGGGCTGACTTCGAACTTGGATCTTCCCAACCTACACCTCCTGGGTATCTAGCATTCAAGGCAAGAACTACCAGGAATCTAGCCTTTTTTCTTTGAGACAGGGTCTCACTACGTAACTTTAGGCTGTCTCTGAACTTGAGCTGCTTGCTGGTTCTTCTCTTTCCTTTGCTTAGGATTCTTTGTTCATGTGCCATTCCCCTCCTCGCTACTTCTTTTCAGCAAGCAATGGACTAACATAGATCAGACACTGAACAGAAACAGCTTTTCATATGGATCCCCTCAATTTCATGAAGGACCAAAAGTCATCTCTAAGCATTCTGCAGTACTTACCATGGAGCATAGAATTCTACAAGCCACAAACCGTTACTCTGAATAACTTCCCTGTTGAAATTTGACGGAGTTAACTCGATGACATCGTCACTAGAGGAGTAGAGGCCACTGACCGCCAGAATCAAGGTGCAGCTCACCAGACCTGCAACGACACAAAAGCACCCAGTGATGGCACTGTTGGCAGCAAGTCCCCAAGGAGGATGGCCAGCCTGCGGGCCAGCCGGGGCCCCTGCCCTTCCCTGCTGCAGCTGGAGCCCATGAACTTCCCTCCCAGGGCGCAGTGCTGGCGAGCAGGAGCAGCACCCGAGAAGGCTTAAGGTGTAAGCACTGTGCTTTGCAATGGAGTCGTAAATAAAGCTCACAGCTTAAGAACTTGGAAAGATGGGGTGGTCACAGCGAGAGGTATGCAGGGAAGACCGAGGACTGCTGTTAAGATTTACTGACAGCCAAGACTGGCCTCCTGCCAGTTGAGGCAGCATAGTGAAAACCTCCCAAGGGTTGAGAGAATATGTAACTCTTCAATCAAGTTTTGTTACAAAGAGTAAGAAATCCCAGCTAGCTCAGTGGGAGGAGTATGAAACTCTTAAAAGGCAGAAAAGAACAAGTAACTATATGGTAGAGGAAAGTACCTTTTTTTTCTTTTTTTTTTTTTAAAGACTTACTAGTACCCGTTAGTGGTACACAGGGGATTTCACCCAGACATTTCTATACATGCTTACAAAGCACCCCATTAGACCAGTAAAGCAGCCTAGCTTGTAAAGCAGTTTAATCCTCAGTATCTGGGGGAGGAAAAAAAAGTAAACGAAAAGATTGGCCCTAGATAGCTATCTGTGGAATTCTACTTTGGTTTTTTGTTTCATGAGACAGGGTCTCACCACTACTTTACTATATAGCTCAGACTGGCCTAGAACACACACACACACACACACACACACACACACACACACACACACACACTCTCTCTCTCTCTCTCTCTCTCTCTCTCTCTCTCTCTCTCTTTGCCAGTCCTGGGGCTTGAACTCAGGGCCTGGGCACTGTCCCTGAGCTTCTGTTTGCTCTAGCCTAGCACTCTACCACCTGAGCCACAGTGCCACTTCTGGCTTTTTCTGTGTATGTGGTACTGAGGAATTGAACCCAGGGCTTCATGTGTGTTAGGCAAGTGCTCTACTGCTAAGCCACATTCCCAGCCCTGGCCTAGAATTCTTTTTTTTTTTTTTAAACAAAGGTTTTTGTTGTTGTTGTTTGTTTGTTTTTTGCCAGTCCTGGGGCTTGGACTCAGGGCCTGAGCACTGTCCCTGGCTTCTTTTTGCTGAAGGCTAGCACTCTGCCACTTGAGCCACAGCGCCACTTCTGGCCGTTTTCTATGTATGTGTTGCTGGGGAATTGAACCCAGGGCCTCATGTATACGAGGCAAGCACTCTTGCCACTAGGCCATATCCCCAGCCCCATGGCCTAGAATTCTTGATATGTCTGAATGCTGGGATTACAGGCAGGAGTAACATACAGAGTTCTACTACTGTAAAAGAAGTATGTTTTTTTTATAAAACTGTTCTGAACTGATATGTATTCCATACATCGAATCTACTGTGAAATTTTCTTTGTTTCGATAATTTTTTCTCTTTTAATTTTCTTTCTTTTATTGTTTATGTGGTGCTGAGGGATCAAACCCAGGGCTTCATGCATGCTAGGCAAGCACTCTACCGCTAAACCACATTCCCAGCCCCTACTGTGAAATTTTCTAAGCTGGAAAAAAGCAAAAGAGAATGTTACAGACATTTTGCACTTAAGTAACTAAGATTATTTATTATCTCAAATACAACGGAGGAACCATCTTCCAAATTTACTACTGACTTTTAAATTTATTAGTAACAGTTCAATGCTGAAAATTCTTCTACATCTCCAAATGACTACTTCGTTAAAGAGAAATTTTTAAACAACGTCTCAGGAAATACGGCCTGCCATTTTGCCCACCTACCTTCCAGAAACTTTCCCTTTTAAAATTTGTTTTTGGCAGGAGGCTATACAACAAGCAGGCTCATGTTTGTAATCTCATCTACGAAGAGGCTGAGAGCTGAAGGCCTCACTTCAAAGTCAGTCTGGGCAGACCAAACCTAACATTAGACTTCTTACCTCCAAATAACCAGCAAAACGCTGGAAGTGGAGGTGTGGCTCAGATGATAGAGTGCTAGCCTTCGGAGAAAAAGCCACGGGAGAGCAGAGCTGGAGGCCCTGAGTTCAAGCCCCAGTACCAGGCATAAAAAAATAAAACACCAATCAATAAACGAATGAAAGAAAACTTACATGACTGTATACTGGCATTGTTTTAAGCTTCTTACACACTAAAGTCACTAAAGAATTCTACAGAATGTGCAGCAGTCTGCCCATTTTATACACTAGGAAACACGCAGGGAATGTAGGAGACATAACCAGGAGGTGGAAATCTGGCTACAACCAAGGGATGGGAGGACACAGAGGTGGGACTAGGAGGGACTAGGAGCACTGTTCCATTCACAGGGGAAGGAGATGCTTCCACTACCCTTGGCAATCAGGGGCAGCAGTGAACACCCACTCTCCCCTTCCCACCCCAGGGCCTGGCCACGACCCTCAACCACCCCAGGAATGTGCTTCTTCGCCATATGAAGGTGGTCAGGATTATTGACAGTCTAACGTGGACTTAGGTGTGTGCTTCTGGTGATGGCTAGGGACTCATGCTTGCTTAAATTTCAGAGTTCTTCCAAATTTCCCCTCCTTAGAAGTGATGAACCAATGAAATGTCCCGATCAAAGGTTTGACACCGAAGTTCTTAAAGGGAAAGATGGTATTTGTAGGGTAAGATCTAAAAGCATAAAGTAGCCCGCAACCATCTCCCACCAACCTGAAACCCAAGCAGTTAAACCCAGGATCAATTAAGATGACAAAGTAGATTAATGCTAACCAGTGAATGTTCTCCTTCTACAATTCACGCTGCCATTCGACTCAGTGACAAGAGGCCCTTGCTTGCAAACTGGAAGGTCCCAGCGTCCAGTGAGCAGATGGTGGTTTTGCCATCTGTGTCTTCCTTGTCCGCCAGGGCAATTAAGAGTGTCACCAATTCACATCAGTAACATCTCTGCCCCCACCCTGGTAGCAACTGCCCCGGCCCAGAGCAGCCATCCAGAAACCGAGAGCTCCCCCAAAAGACCGACTCCCATGTATTCACCCGGTTCACGCCTGTAATCCTAGCTCCATAGGAGGCTGAGATCTGAGGACCTCAGTTCCAAGCCAGTTTTGAGTGAAAAGGCTAAGTCAGGGGCATCGCCTAGGTCCTGAGTTCAAGCTCCATGCAGTGCACGCGCGCACACACACACACACACACACACGAGTAACACAGCACACATTTCTACCTTGCTTGCTCTCTCTGGACGCGGACTCACTCACCGATCGTCTGGACCACCCTACAAAGTGCCACCACTATCGACCCCGACAAGACGAGCGTGGTGAGAGCGTCCGCACCCAGGGCTCCGGAACTGGCTCGGGCGGGGTGGGGGGCTCGAGTCCCGCCAGCCCGGGAGGAGGCGACCCTCGGGGGTCGGGGAAACGGCCGGCCGCACCCCCCGGGGCTCCGGGCCCACCCGACTCCGGGACTTCAGGACCGGGGGCGCCAAGCGGAGGCAGCGCGTGCGCGGCGCGGCCCGGACGCACCGGGCTGGAGAAGGGGCCGGCATCGACGCCCCATCTCCCCGCGCCCCACCCCGGCTCGACCCCCCCGGGACCCCCCACCAGACGCCGGGGTCCCCCGGCCTCCGATCCGGCCCCGCGCTCCGCGGCGCCCTCGCTTCCGCCCGCTCCCCCACAGGCAGCCTCCCCGGGCGCCCCACGGCCGGGGCCCCGCTCCCCCCCCCACAGGGCTTCGGGACCCTCCGCGGCGCCCCCTCGGCTCGCCGGCCCCCCGCCTACCGAGCCCCAGGCCAGCCATGCCGAGCGCACGCCACTCGGTCCGCGCCGCCGCCGCCGCCGACTCCGCTCCGCCGCGCCGCGCCGCGCCCACGTCCCGCCCTCGGCCTCCGACAGGCAGTGCGGCGGCGCGCGGGGAGGGGCCGGAAGGGCTCGCCGTGCCGTGGCCACAGCTCATTGGCTGCCAGGAACTTCGCTCACAAACCTGGCCAATAGACGGCGGCCGGGTAGAGGTTACCGGTTTGGTTTTGTGTTTTTTTTTTCCACGGGGGCGGAGACAAACCGGAGGGGGCGTGGTCTGGGGCGAAACCGGAAGGCGCGGTTTGGGGGCGGGGCCGGGGCGGGCTCGGGGCGGGGCCGGGGCGGGCTCGGGGCGGGGCCTGAGGGCGCCTTGTCTTGGTCCCTCGGGTCTCGCCTTGCTGTTCCCGGGAATCCAGCGCTGGGATTCTCTTCTCTTGGGCTCCTCCTCTTTCCCACCCTTGACTCTGGGGGGACCCTCTTCCTTCTCAGCTCACAGCCTATTAAGGCTTCTTGTTCTCCGACGTATTCAGTTAAAAAAGAAAACACAGCCAAACACAAAATACTTGCTAAGTTACTATTTGCATGTGAGATGGCAAGCATGTTTCTCTCTCTCTGTCACTCACACACACACACACACACACACACACACACACACGGCCTGGGTCTCTGGGACCCCGTCGAGCTTAAAACTGCACGTTTTTGGTTCTCTGGATGTCCGCCTCTGTCCTGGGCTCCTCGCAGTGGGTGCACGGTGGACAGCTATTTTGCAAACTTTGCAAAGGTATCTTCCACTTGCTCTGTGTGTGTGTGTGTGTGTGTGTGTGTGTGTGTGTGTGTGTGTGACCTACCAGGCTGCTGCCCACACCTACCCTCAGATCTCAGCTAGGACTACAGGCGGGAGCCACCAAGGCCCAGCTTGCACAAGTATTCAAGCACAAGTTGGACCACCGAGTCTTGCACTCTGACCCCCTCTGATCTTAGGGGCCATGGTTTTTGTATTTCTAGCTTCTATGTAGGATCCAGTGTATACGGACAGCTCTACCTGGCCAAAGCTTTCACAGGCACAGGCATCTAGGAATGTGGCCGGTGTTTGGGGGGGCTTCCTGGAGGAAATGGCCCTAGAGCTTTGGAAGGTTCACCAGTCAAACCAGGCTCAGAAGTACTCACCCCTTCCCCCCCCCCCCCCCCCCCGTCACTCAGGAGTCTAATCCTGTAAGCCACCTGCCAGCTGTCCCACTTACTGAGGGAGCAGGAAACCTCTGCTCTGGTTCCCAGTGGACTCTGCCATTGCCGCCAAGGCATCTGGGAAGTCCAGCCAGTGATCCCAGGCCTGGCCGTGGGCCCCGGACACACACCAGGTCTGCCTGATCTCCTGCGGGAAGGGGCTGAGGATGAAATGGCGCTTTATCGGAATACTGAGATACACCTCTCCGGGGGACTCAGTTACAGTGGAGTCCTTTTTTCTCACAGCCTACAAAGTCATTCCCGAATGCAGGGATTTGATGGCTCGTGGAGTGTCTTTCATTTCCTTCCCTCCGGAGTCAGGGCGGCGCCCCTGGTGGATCCCCTGGGTCCCCCCCCATCACAGCCTCCTCAAGGCTCTGATGATGGGGTCTGCAGGCCAAGGTTGGGAGCTGAGCCCACGTTTCTCCTGTGCAAAGGCCCCGGTCCTAGTCAGCACGGTGCATTCTGACGGTGCGGCAGTGTGATGGGGGGGTGGGGGGGGGCCTCTGTCCCAATCCGCCTCAGAGCTGGGCATCACAGAGAAGCAGGGGCAGGATCGAACTCCTGCAAAACGTTCCTTGGCACAGGCTGTTCTGGGTTGTGGGGCGCGCACCTCCACAAAGCGTTCTGTAGATATGCAGCCTTCCAAAAGGGCAGCATGGTTTTGTTTTGTTTTATTTGCATTATTACAAAGTGCATATCAGCAGCCCGTGTCTGCCCCGTGCTGCTCCGGGCACAGCCCCGGCCCAGGGCTCACACACAGGGACAAAGACACATTGTACTGCCCTGTCCCCCGAGTCTGACCTTGGGAAGCCACTGGTACCACGGAACTCAGAGGGGTCATTTCTTGTTCCTACTTAATAAAATGTCCTTTGACTGCCCTCTTCCTCCCTCCCCTCCCCCCCACCCCACTGCTGGGGATTAAACCCAGGGCCTCGCACTTGCCAGGCAAATGCTCTGTTTCTTTTGAAAGCACAATTTCGATTTTATTTCTTTTCCCCCAGAAGACCGTTTTTCTCCAGTCCTTCAGGGTCCAGCTCCTCCCATGGGGTTTGGTGAGGTCGTGGGGTAGCACCAACAGGATAAATCAGGGTGGGGTGCTGGGTCTTCCTGGACGTCACGAGATCGATTCCTGACCACCTTGCTGGGAATGGCACCATGCACGCGGTCACCGGCTTTGCTTAGAGCTGGGGAAACACAGAAGTGCTGGCGTCCCTGGCAGCCGAGCCTCTGCTGTGTTCCAAAGGACCAGCTTCTTACCGGCCTTGCCCGGCTTGTACAGTGAACCCACTGCACGCGGCTGAGGCCCTTTTTGGCTGGAACACTGTTCCTTCTATTTTTTGTCTTCTTGGGAGTGAGACCAGAGAGAGAGCCCGGCACCTGCTCTTATCACTGAGCTACGACCAACTCGTTATCTCTCTCTGTCTCTCTCTCTCTGCACAGGTGCTGGTTCTGGGGCTTAAACTCAGGGTCTGGCTGGGTGCTGCCCCTTAGCTTTTCCCCTCCAGACTGGCCCTCTTTTGCTGGGTAACTGGAGTAAGAGTCTCATGGACTTTTCTTCCCCGGGCTGGCTTCCAACGGCAATCCTCAGCTGTCAGCCTCCCGCCTAGCTAGGCTTGTTTTAATTTTGAATGCACAGTTCAGTGGCGGTAAGTCCCAGTGGGTACGGCTGTTACCACCATCCCTTCATTTTCCTGTGTCTCACAGGAACTCCATATTTACTCCACCCGTCTGCCTTCCTCCACCTCCTCATCGCCATATGCTGTCTCTCTCTGACTCGAGTTCATCTACGTGCTCACAACACTGTGTGCTGTCTCTATGGTTTAAGCTGTGGATTTCACAAGAGCAGGGTCATACGGTTCTTGTCCTTTTTCAGGTCTAGCATATTTGCTACCCACAATAAAGTCTGTATATTGGTATACGTGTGCTCAAGGTTAATTCATAGTGTAGCAGTGCCCGAATTCCTGACTACATCATGCTCCATTGTTCTGCGGGAGAACATTTGGGGGGGAGGGGTCTTCACCTTTGTCCTTCATGACAGGAGGAGCTGTTTGTTATGGCTAAGAGGTGTCAATCCACCATGCCAGGAAGAGCATGGGAAGCAGAGAGGGAAAAGAGGATCCCCGAAGTAGCCTTTAAAGACTCACTCCTAGCGACCCAGTTCCTCCCGCCAGCCCACCCTCAAAGTTTCCCCATCTCCTGAAATAGTGCCCCCAGCTAGGAAGCAAGTATTCAAAACACAACCCCACAGGGACATGTCATAGCGCAACCAAAACTGCATCATGCACAGGCCTAATGCAGCACACATTTAGCCTGTCTCTGAGAGCTTCTGGTCTCAGCAATTCCAGGATTGTTCAAGAGCCCAGATCCAAGCCAGGCACTGGTGGCTCAGCCCTGGAATCCTAGCTAGTCAGGAGGCTGAGCTCTAAGAATCAAGGTTTAAGGATCAAGGTCTGGGTAGGAAAGTGTGTCACAGTTAACCACTTAAAAAAAAAAAGCCAGAAGTAGATGCATAGTTCACATGGCAGAGAGCCAGCCTTGAGAAAAAAATAAAAATCAAGCCAGAGCTCAAGCCCCTGAGTGTAAGCTGCTACATCCAGAAGAAAAGAGTTCAAATCTAAAACCCCTTCTGTGATTCCTGGTAAATAAAAAAATTTAGTTGCTTAATTTCAGCATACAATGATACAAAGTAAACACTTTCATTCCCAAAGGAACTTCCCACATATGGAAGCCTTCAGGTCGTGCTGGGTTAGCTTTCCTCCCGGGGAACTGGCCTGAAGCGTCTCTTCATCATCTTTAGGTTTTGGAGGTACTGGGATTTGAACTGGGGGTCTCATGCTTGCTACACAGACATTCTTCCGTTGAGCCATGTCCCTGGCTCTGGATCCAGACCATCTTCAAATCCCCAGGAGGTAGCATTGCTCCTCAAAACTCCCCAAATGCACAGAGGAAGGGAATGAGCGGCACAGTAGCCTCCGTAGCCTTCTTTACACCTTAGCTTGTGAATCCAAAGCCTTTGTTTGGAAGAGACAAACCATTTTAAAAACCACTTTAAAAAAAAAGGGGGGGGGGCAGGGCGCCCGTGTCTCAAGCCTGTCATCCTAGCTACTCAGGAGGCTGAGATTTGAGGACTGAGGTTCAAAGCCAGCCCCGGCCAGGAAAGTCCATGAGACTCTCATCTCCAATTAACCACCAGAAAACCGGAAGTGGTGCCGTGGCTCAAAGGGGTAGAGCGCTAGCCTTGAGCTGAAGAGCCCAGGGACCGTGCCCAGGCCCAGTGTCCAAGCCCTACGACTGAAAAAAATGGTAGTGGAGGGAAGAGGAAGGACAGCTTTGAACTTGAACTCAAGACCTCACATTTGCTAGGCAGGCACTTTACTGCAGAGCCACACCTCAAGTCCTTCTTTGTGCTGGTTATTTTTTGTCTTATTTCCTGCCTGAGCCTGGGCCTGAACTATGATTTGCCTATTTCAGTTTTCCTGTCCTAGCGGGCAAGGACTCCCAGCCCAGCCACACAGTTGAGAAGGGGCTGGGGAAAACTTTTCTGTTGGGGATGGGCTAGAACTGCTGTCCTCCCCGTCTCAGCCTTCAATGTAGCTAGGACGACAGGCGTGGGCCCTGGCCGGGGGGGGGGTGGGGGGGGGGCTCTTTGCTCCCATAAACCTACCTTGTGATGGCAGAAGCTGCTACTTTCTTTGTGACTTCCCACAGCCCGTAGGTCACAGTAGACATCGGACCCAGAGCTATCGCAGGAGAGCCAACATGTCTCCCTTCATGACCCAGGCCGTTCTCTTGTCATTTAACACGATCCTTGAGCCCTGAGCACCATGGATCCGATCCCACCCCCCACCTCACCCCTACCCCTGGCTGCGGATTCTCACACAGGCTTTGCTAAGCTGGGTGTGGTGGGGAGATAATTGCCTGAGCTGAAACACAAACAATCTACCACAGCCAGGCTTCCCCTTGAAAATAGCCTGAGGGTGGATGGCCGGCCCTCGGCCTTGGCCTTGAGCCACTGCCGGTGCCAGCCTGCTGAGACCGAAGACGAGCCACGGAGGCATCCACGATGGAGCGCACGGAGCGCGGCTGCTCAGCTGCCGGGCTTGTTAACCACACCACGGCGTGGGCATGGGGCGGCCCCTGCCAGCTGGCCATAGTGCTTGTGTGTGTGTGTGTGTGTGTGTGTGTGTGTGTGTGTGATCTTCAGAGGTCAGCCTCCTGAGTAGCTAGGACGACAGGCGTGAGCACCAGCCCGCGTCTCCCTTCTCCATTCACCTGTCCACAGCCCCCACCCCACTGGCCCTGTGGGCAGAGCGGGCTGGGTGGCCCCGGGCTGCTTGCTCTTCCTCAGACCTGAGCTCCTCCGTTGGCGTGGGTCCTTTGCGAGCAGACGCAGGCAGGGCCGCTGCTAGGGTCTGGCTTGCTGCTCCGCTGCCTGGGTTCACATGCTGGGCTTGTGTGTCACCAGCCGGCTGACACCGGGCTCCCACTTTCTCTGGGCCTCAGTTTCCCTCTCTGCCCAATGGATACAGTGATCACTGCACCCTGTCTTGAGAGGGTGTGGGAAAGCTTGAATGAAGCCACGCCGTGCCCTCCTGAGCAATCGTGTAGTCAGAGGGAAAAGGGGAAATAAAGAGTATGATATTGATTTTTGCCTTTATTGGAGTATTCATTTGTTTGTTTTTGTGCCGGAACTGGGCCTTGAACTCAGGACCTCAGCCCTGGCTTTTTCTACTCAAGGCTGGTGCTCTACCGGAGCGCGGCCTCCACGTCTGTCTTCTTGCTGATTCATGGACTAGGAGTCTGTCTGATTTATCTGCCCGCTGGCTTCCAGTGGCCATGGTCTGATCTCAGCTCCAGCGCAGCCTCCACGCCCTCTGCGCGTTCCTGTCTGATTCTCAGAGGGCTGGGAGTGGAGCACGAGAAACCGGGGTACAAGTGTGCAACCAGGACCACCGAGAACAGTGACCTCGCATCTGCACGGCTCTCTTAGCGTCCGGGTCCGGCCTGGAGTCTCAGACCTCCCGTCCTTCCCCCTTCCCCGGCCAGCTGCTGCCTGTCACAAGGATGTTGACTTTTCACTCTGCAAACAAAACCTGTCCTTCCCGGATCCGCCCCTTAGGTTGTCAGGAGGTGGGGAGGGGGAGGGGGGCACGGAGGGGGTAGGGGAGAGGGGCCTTGAGGACTCTGTCCATTCACAAACTCTCCACACGCTGCCAGATCTGAAGCCCAGATCCCCCTTCTCCTCTCTGCCCGTGGCTTGGGCGGTGGGTAAGTCTTCTACTTCTCATTTCCTCCCCGTCCGGCTTCCTCTGATGAGGAGAGGTCCGCCCTTCCTGGTTTTACTTTTTTGATCTATTGAGAAGCAAAGACCCATCAAAGCAAATTACAGGGTCATGACGGGTTTTGTTTTCTAGGGCCAGGGATGGAATCCAGGGCCAGTGCCGGGCCACTCACGGCTCCAGCCCTGTGACATTTTTGTTCTTCCCATGCTGACCATTTGAATCCAGGGTTCATTCAGCTGGAACTCTACCACTTGTGTTATGCCTCCAGCTCTGCCTTTTGCTGGTTAGTTGGAGATGTAGTTTCTTAACTTTTCTGCCTGTGCTGGCTTTGAAACTTTGATCCTCTGAATCTTGGCCTCTTGACTAGCTGGGACTTCAGGTTTGAGCCATGGGTGCCTGGCTATTATGATGATGATGACTCTTTAATAATGATTATTATTTTGTAGTGCTTAGAATTGAACTCAGGACCTTCAGCTTGCCAGGTAAGGGCTTGACTCCTCGAACTATGCCTATGGTAGATTCTCAATGTTCTGTGTTTTTGAGATGGGCTAAAGCTCTTTGCCCTCTTGCCTCAGCTTCCTGAATGCTAAAGTTACAAGTGCGTACAACCAGCCCTGGCATCGTCCTCCTGACACAATGCCGCATCTCATCTGAAGATGACCTCTGAAGTCCAGCAGTGGTGTCTTTGACGATGAGAAGCCAGGCCACGCAACCCCTGGGGTCCTGTGACTCAGTGGCTGATCTTCAAGGCTCACCTGCGTTTGTGGAGGCTGCTAGCTCCCCTCGCCCCCATTCTAGGCCACTCGAGGGGCTTCGAGGGGCTTTGAGGGTCTTGCAGGAAGCTTTGCTCTCAGGCTGCTCCGCTCTGCCAGCCACCAACTTCTTGCTATTAGAAGGGTCCTCTGCTTACCCCCTGCAGTGACATGCACATCTGGAAGAGACTGGCCAAGATTTGGTTTGGTCTACATTTTCCAATCCCGCACCCAGCAAAGAAATAAATGCGTGTTTGAATGAAAGAACGTATAAGGGAGCGAAATGCCACAGACTTCTGGGTCTACGAATTCTTTATTTGTCTGAGCTGGGGTATTTGTTTGAGCTGATTAGCCTTGGCCAATAGGCGATACCGCAGCCAGGTTCCTGCCCCAAGGGTCAAGGTCTGTTCAGTTCACCTTTCCTGGGGTGTGGTGGTGGCGTTGGCACTGTAATCACAATGACCACCAGGTGGCGCCAAGTGCCTTGCCAGGAGACTTGCAAAACAATTCTCTCTTTGCAAGGCCAGGGAGCAGAATCTAAAAGGTGACTGATTTTTTTTTCTAGATTGGGCTCTCTGGAGTTCATTTTTTAAAAAAAGAAAATGCCAGGGCTTGGAAGGTGGCTTAGCGGTAGAGTGCTTGCCTTGCACGCATGGAGCCCTCAGTTGGAGTCCTCAGCACCACCTAAGCAGAAAAAGTCAGAAGCGGCGCCGTGGCTCAAGTGGTAGAGAGCTAGCCTTGAGGAAAAAGAAGCTCAGGGACAGAGCCCAGGCCCTGGGTTCAAGCCCTAGGACTGGAAACAATAAACTAAAATAAGAATGTTGGATCCAGTCCATAGTAGAAGCAAAGCAATTATTTGTTCCAGTGTCGCTGTATTCCGGGGACAGTTCTAAGGTTCTGGGGACCTAGCAGGGATGGCAGGAAAAGACCCAGCCTTCGATGGCATTAAGACGACGCAGCCACTCTCTGACCCGGCAACACGCTGCCTCCCAAGGCAGGTCCAAGCACGTTCCCAGCTGCAGAACGGTTTGGTGGCGTAGCGACCGAACGTGGCCACCAGGGGCGCTGTGGCTCGTGTTCTGGGCGGGTTGCCTGCCGTCCGTGGAACCCGAGCCTCTCTAGAATAAAACACTTGTATTTTCAATGTCATCACCGTGGAGCAGCCTGCAAGCCATTCTGAGACACAGAGTGACCTTGACCTCAGGCCCCTGACCGGGTTCAACCCCACTGTCGGCATCTCATCAGATTTAGGAAGGAGAAGAGGGCCCCCAGACCAGAGGCGCGCCCCAAAGGGAGGGGTGGGCTGTGCTTTGTGACTAAAGCAGAGGAGGAGGTGGGAAGGACCCACTGGGCCTTCCAGGGGGCTTGGGGGCGGGGGGGGGGACACAAGAAAGTCAAGGCCAAGTCCATTCAGGACAGGCCTGACTCTCCTTAGCCACAGACACCAGCGTCCTCGAGGCTGCAGAACACCAGCCTTCTGCTCTCTGATGGTTTTTTTTTTTGGGGGGGGGGCTGTTCTGGGGCTTGGCCTCAGTCTGGCGCTTGCTAGTGCGTGTGTGTGTGTGTGTGTGTGTGTGTGTGTGTGTGTGTGTGTGTGTGTGTCCACTGCTGAGCCCAGCCATTGCCTCACAGGCCGTGGAGGGAGCACAGCACAGGCCGGAAGAAACATCTGGTGAATTCTTCCTCTCAGCAGGGACCCCGGCTGCACCATTTGAAAGGCAGGCAGCTCCCCGGCAGCTTTAAGGCAGAGGTTCAGGAAGCGCCTGGAGCTCTCCTTCCGTGGGGAGACATGGGCCCTGCCTGCACCAGTGTGCTTTGGGGGGGGGTGTGGGGGGCTGTCAGTGGAAGGGGAATGTGCAGAACCTTGGCGATTCCTGGGCCTCCTCTGATAAGCTTCCCTCCCTCCTGGGGCCTCCGCTGGGCCCTGACCTCTCTCTGGGCAGACTCTGGTGGTTATCAATGCGGTGGACCTGTTCCTCAGCACCCACCCACCAGGGCTCTGAAGAGCCAGGGGCCAGGTTCCCCACAGAGGGCCTCCCTCCCTAAGAGGCCCGGGCAGCCTCAAGAGCACCGGGAGGAGAGGGCTTTTATTAGACCTGAATGGCGGAGGGCAGGTGGTGAAGCCCCCCAGCCCTGCTGAAGCTCAGTGCTGTTCTTCACCATCCCCATAGTGAGGGGCAGACGCTGCATGCAGCTATATACAGACTCCTACCCGGATTGACTGAGTGCTGGTGACTTTATTCCCGTGGGTTCGAGTCCCACTGGGGTGTCTGGTACCTAACACAGCGACTCCATTGTCTAACGGGCTTGGCCGGGCCTCAGGCCTCTCTTGGAAGCTGGGCCTCAAGTTGGGAGCTGTGGGCGCCGCCAGGTCCTCCAGGGGGCGCTGCAGGCCCGAGCCTCGCCAGGCCCGAGGCTCCAAGGGCACCTGGAGGACCCAGGTGTGAAGGAGGGGGAAATGAGGAAGCTGTCAGTGAGAGGAAGCATCCGTGTTGCCCCAGCAGGAAGTTGGGCCTCAGCCCTGGTCAGTGACCACAGTGAGGTGGGTAGACTGAGGCCGGGCGCGTGCGCGGCTCTGTCCCTCGGGTCTGGCTGACTCCCCGCTTGCTTCCCACCCCGAGTTAGGGTCTGGAAGGACGTCTCCGGCCCAGGGCAAGGCCGGGGCCCCATCCATGGCTCCCCCCACCCAAGGGAAGGCGGGGGTCTTCCTCCCGGGCACTGTGACTCCACAGCTGCTGTGGTTTTTTTTTTTTTTTTTTTTAAAAAAGCTCCTTTTATCACGCCTGACGTGGGTGCTCAGCCCCTGGTTTCCTGAGGGCCTTTCCCAGTGTGTGTGTGTGTGTGTGTGTGTGTGTGTGTGTGTGTGTGTGTGTGTGTGTGTGCGCGCATCCAAGCCCGGGTCCCGTAACCCGGTTACTGTCAGCCCCGGGGGTAGGGCGTCCAGCATCAGATTGAGAACTGGCCTAGGCTGGGCCTGGGGCTTTGGGGCTCTGGTTTTGGGGGGTTCCTGGAGCTTGAACTCAGAGCCGGGCTGCTGTCCCTTCGGTTTTTCACTCCAGGCTGGCGCTCTGCCACTCTTGCCACAGCTCCACCTCCAGCTTTTTCGCTGACTAGTTGGAGGCCGGAGTGACCTCCTGGACTGTCCTGCCCGGGTCGAGTCGCTAATGTCCAGACTGCTCCGCAGTTTTAGGTAAACTTGAAGAATTGTTTTAAGACGAAGAGATAAGTCAGGTGCCATAAAGTCCACCCTTTCTTTTTTTTGTTTTTTGCCAGTCCTGGAGCTTGGACTCAGGGCCTGAGCACTGTCCCTGGCTTCTTTTTGCTCAAGGCTAGCACTCTGCCACTTGAGCCACAGCGCCACTTCTGGCCGTTTTCCATATATGTGGTGCTGAGGAATCGAACCCAGGGCTTCATGTATACGAGGTGAGCACTCTTGCCACTAGGCCATATCCCCAGCCCTAAAGTCCACCCTTTCCAAGTGGATTTACAAGCGTGTGGAGCTGTCGTCATCACCAATACCAGAAAACTTCAATCACCACAGAAACCACCACGCACCCCTGCTTCAAGCGGGGGACAGTGGAAGCGGAAGCAGCTCTGCAGAGGTTGGCTGCGGGGGGGGCGGGGGGGCTGCCCCTCGGGCTGGGGTGGGGGGGTCTCAGCAGCCCTGGGGTGGGTGGCGTGGGTTTGCAGGGCTGTGCTTGCACTGGGGCCCGCATGGAGCATGTGTGCGGGATGCCCTGCAGGGGGCTGCGGAGTGCAGAATATTAGAAAGTGGAGATTCTTTCTTATCCACAGCAGGACGCTTCCGAGAGGAGAAAAGCCGGAAAAATCATTAACAGGCGCTAATTGCTCTGGCAGAAGGTTACAGTCAGCGCCCCCCCCCCCCCCAGACTCCTGGGAGTTGGAACCGGGAGCGGTATTGCCTGGAAAGGTTGTGGCTGCAGCCCGGGATTGAATGCCTGGAGTCCTGGATTCAGGAAGCTGAGGGCTGAGGACTGCAGTTTGATGCCAGCCGGGGCAGAAAAGTCCAATGAATGGCCGGGGTTGGGGGAGGCGCTGTGGTTCAAGTGGCAGGGCGCCAGCCTTGAACCAAAAAGCTCAGGGACAGCACGCAGGTCCTGAGTTCACACCCCGGGGCTGCTGCCGGCGCGCACACACACGCACACACACACACACACACACACACACACACGCACGCGCGCGCACACACACACACACACGCACACACACACACACACACGCACGCGCGCGCACGCGCACGGAGGGATGCAGGCATTATACGGGGACAAAGGCTCAGATGGTTTCAGCTCCCATGAAACAATAATAGAAAGTTGGGGTGTTTATCCCCGGCCGTCTCCTAGCAGCGGTGTGTTCCCAACAGGGCGAGCATTCTAGACGAGGCCCAAATTACACGGGAACACAGCGTTCTAGAAGCTCTGCCAGCCCAGCGCGCTCAGGAGATTAGTGAAAATTGCCCTCTTTTCCTCGGGCATTTCCAGGTAGTGGCAGACAGGCGATTATTATGCTAATAGGACTTAAATGCTTTCAGGACCTCCCTCCCCCCCCCCCCCCCCGCCCTGTCTGGGGAGGGGAAGGCAGGAGCCAGCCCCTAGCCCAGCCAGAGCGCTTCCATTCCACGTCCACCCTCTCCGCTGGGATGGTGTGTCCCCCGAGTCTCCGCTGCCCGGGTATTCCTCCCCTCCCTCCCTCCCGGCACCCCTCCATCAGGAGCGCCGGCTTGAACCCTGAGCGTGTGGGCCAGTACTGGGGCTCGAACGCGGGACTGGGGTGCTGTCCTGAGTGTTTTCATTCCAGGCTAGCGCTCTACCGCCGTGATCCTCCGCTCCACTTCCAGCGATTGGAGGGTAGAGTCGAAGACTCAGATCTCAGCTTTCTCACCAGCTGGGATTACAGGGGTGCGCCAGGCTGATGGGTGCCCCACTTTCTTGAGTACAGTTCCTGCGCAGGCCTGAAGCCTGACACCCCCAAAGGCTGTTTTAGGCTTGTGGGAATCCAGAACCCTGGAGGACGCTTGTCTGGGCCCTGTGGCCCGCCTGTCCACCCTGCTGGGGCGCCTCCCGCCCGCTAGTCCCCCACCAGAGGGCGCCCCGCTCAGCACCGGAACCTGCGAGGGACACACAGCAGGCGCTGGAACACTCACAGCTGGAAGCCCAGCTACTCCGGAGACGAGGAGGAGGGGGTCACCGCTGGAAGCCACCGGAGGCTGGATGGAAAGTCGGTGAGACGCTCATCTCCAACACACCGCCACAGAGCTGGACACGGAGCTGGGGCTCAAGTGGAGAATGCAGCCTTGAGCAGAAAAGCTCCGGGACAGCGCCCAGGCCCTGAGCTCAAGCCTCAGGACTGGCACACACACACACACACACACACACACACACACACACACGCACAAACACACACTCACAAATTATTATCTTTGTTGTGCAAGGACAGGCTGTAAATACCCCCTTGCCTGGCGGTAGGACCGAGGTTCTGCTTACTCTGACTTAATGGGCCACAGCTGTCCTCTGTGAAAGAGGAATATGATTGGGGGTGGGTGGGGGGTGAGGCTGGTTCAGAGGCGGGGGCGGGGGGGGGGGGGGCGGCAGCCCGAGCAGGCGCAGGTGGCGGTGGCGGGAGCTGGTCCCAGCAAGGCCCCGAGGAGGGAGAGGCAGAGCGGAAGGCAGAGGGGAGCCGCCCGCCAGGGGGCCTTGCAGTCCCCGGTGCCTGGAGCTTGCAGATGCGTCTGGCTGTCACAGACCTGTCCTGGTGGCCCCGGGGCTGGCCTGGTTGGGGGCCTGCTTGGGGAACCCACTGGTGCCTTCTCCGTCTGGGCAGGAGCCAGGCTGGTTCTGCAGAGCCACCTGGGGCACTGGGCCGATGCGTTGAGACGGCAGCGCACGCGGGCGTGCGTTCGTGCGCACGTGGACTCAGCCGCGCGAGCATGATGGGCCTGATCTGCGGCTGTTATGACCTCCCCCCCCCCCCCGTCCCACGCACCGCCCCCAGTGCTGACCCCCTCTCTCCATGCAGGTGAACGGATGTGCCCAGGGGCTCACACACTCAGCCCAGTGTTGGACCTGCCATGTCTGCTCAGGTCTGTGATCCCAGTGAGCTGTAGAGCTCAAGGGCAAGGGCGAGGCCGTGGCAGCCTCTGAGGCTTCGTGTTTGGGGCGTCCTCATCTGGGCGCTGGTGACCAGGAAAATGGAGAACCAAAGTGGGGATCTGACACACAGCGTCCGCTGGGATTATAGGCATGCACTCCCAAGTCCGGCTTAAGACAAGGCCTTGTGTAGATGTTTGAAATAGTAACATGTACGAAGAGAGTGGTATTTTCTGAGAACCAGCTGGTGTGTTCCCAAGATGGTGAAAACCACCTCGCTTGTGAGAGGCTGGAAAGGGAGCCTGGCTACTCCCGGCTTCCCCTTGAGGATCAAGCCCTCCAGGCCATGGGTGCGTGGCTCAGGCCACCAGGACGCTGCTCCTTCTGTATCTGTTTCTTAGTAAGAGCCTTCTCAGTAACAGACTGTAATTGGAGCCCAGGACGGTGTCTGCTGGGGCTGGCTGTTTTCCCACCCAGCCAGCAGGTAATGGGGTACCTTTGCTCCTGTTTGGGGCCAGGGGGAAGTAAGTTAGACATAACCATGGTAACTCCCAGGCAGTGAATACCAGCACCCCGCTAATCACAGGGTTACAATTTCCCTGCCAGAAGCTCTAATTACATTTTCTAAGAAGTGGCCGCGGGGGGCCCCGCGACGGTGGTGATGCTGGAGAAGAACCCGGAGGAATGTGGACGTCGCCCCACCGGGCTGTCCCACCGTGTGACCTTGGCCAGGTCCTCCCTCCTGGCCCCTTCCACTTCCATAGGAAGGCAGGGACCTCTGTCACTCTCAGTTCCACAGAAGGGGGGGGGGGGGGAGACCCTGGTGGGGAGCCTGGGCCCTTGCGCTGTCCCCCACCTGGTCCCTGCTCCGATCAGGGCCGGGTTCTCCAACTCCCGGGGAACAGCAGGTGTGGGGAACCAGGCTCCCCAGGTCCTGGGGGGGTCAGGAGGGGTGCAGGGGACCTCGTCCTCCCGTCCCAGGCAGCGCAAGACACTAGGCGGTGAATGATCGCCCTGCGGCCTGGAGAACAGAGGGAGCCCTTCTCCCCTACACTCTCCCTGTGGGCTGCACCCCTGTGCCGTCACCCCAGCCCCAACCTGCCAGAGCCAAAGCGCCTCCCCGCCCCCCAGGTCTGGACACAGGGAGTCAACACCTAGCCGGTGTCTTGGCTGACATCACTCGCTGCTACTTCGCCATCTCCATGACCATGACTCGATTCCCCGGTCTCCAGCTCAGGCAAATGGCTTGAAAGCGTTTATAGAAACCTCTGGAAAGATACAGCAACACTTCATGAAATAGTCTTGGAATTCTTGGCCCTAGAATTGTCACCTTGTTCTTTCTACCAGCCTCTGCCTGGGGTGTGCGCCGGTGCCCTGCGTGAAAGCCCCACCTGAAACCACAGCAAAGGTGGGACTTCTGGCGGTGGGAGGAGGGACTTCCTGTGGTGGGAGGTGGGGCTTGATGAGATTGAGGAGGAGCTTCCTGAGGTGGGAGGTGGGCTTCCTGAGTCGGGAAGAGGGGCTTCCTTAGACGAGAGGCAGGACTTCCTGAGGCGGGAGACAGGGCTTCCTGGGATAAGAGGTGGGGCTTCCTGGGATGAGAGGCGGGGCTTCCCGGGGCGGGAGGTAGGGCTTCCTGGGAGGGGAGGCGGGGCTTCCCGGGGTGGGAGGCGGGGCTTCCTGAGGCTGGAGGCGGGGCTTCCTTAGACGAGAGGCAGGACTTCCTGAGGCGGGAGCTGGGGCTTCCTGGGATGAGAGGTGGGGCTTCCTGGGATGAGAGGCGGGGCCTCCTGGGGCAGGAGGCGGGGCTTCCTGGGGCAGGAGGCGGGGCTTCCTGAGGCTGGAGGCGGGGCTTCCTTAGACGAGAGGCAGGACTTCCTGAGGCGGGAGCTGGGACTTCCTGGGATGAGAGGTGGGGCTTCCTGGGACGAGAGGCGGGGCTTCCTGAGGTGGGAGGCGGGGCTTTGTGGGATGAGAGGTGGGGCTTCCTGGGATGAGAGGCGGGGCTTCCTGGGATGGGGGCGGGGCTTCCTGAGGCGGGAGGCGGGGCTTCCTGAGAGGGCAGGTGAGCAGCCATAGGGGTCAGGCCTCGCACCCCTGACGCCAGGCTCCCTCCCTTCCCCAGTTTTGCCTCTCTGCTCTTCCTGGTCCCTGGTGCCTCTGGCCCGGGTGCCTCTGGCCCTGTCCTTTCTCCAGGTTCCTTCTAGAGGCTGATAGGTCAGGCAGCCATGGTTGGCCGCTGCCCTTGACCCTCCCTCCCGCGGAAGGTGGAGGGCCGGGGTGCTGCGCCGCCGCCGGTGTCTGCTTCTGAGCACCGCCGGTCTCTGGGCCTGCAGTTCCCCTTGTCCGGTGATGGAGCCGAGGTCCCTCCGCCCCGGCGGCACCTGAGTACCCCGCGGGAAGGAGGTGTGCGCTCGGGGGCCGGGCACGCGGCGGCCCAGCTCCCCAGCCCCCCAGCTCCCCTGCTCCCCAGCCCCCCAACCCCCTAGCCCCCGGCCCCCTAACCCCCAGCCCCTCTGCTCCCGAGCCCAGCCCTCCAGCTCCCCAACCCCCAGGCCCCCAGGCCCCCAGCCCCTCTGCTCCCCTGGCCCCCAGCCCCCCAGCTCCCCCGGCCCCTCAGCTCCCCAGCCCCCCAGCCCCCTAGCTCCCCCAGCCCCTCAGCTCCCCAGCCCCTCTGCTCCCCAGCCCCCCAGCTCCCCCAGCCCCCCAGCTCCCCCAGCCCCTCAGCTCCCCAGCCCCTCTGCTCCCTAGCCCTCCAGCTCCCCCAGCCCCCCAGCTCCCCCAGCCCCCCAGCTCCCCAGCCCCCCCCAGCATCCCAGCCCCCCAGCTCCCCCAGCCCCTCTGCTCCCCAGCCCCCCAGCTCCCCCAGCATCCCAGCTCCCCCAGTCCCTCTGCTCCACAGGCCCCCAAGCCCCCCAGCTCCCCCAGCCCCCCAGATCCCCCAGCGCCCCAGCCCCCCAGCATCCCAGCTCCCCAGTCCCTCTGCTCCCCAGGCCCCCAAGCCCCCCAGCTCCCCCAGCCCCCCAGCTCCCCAGCCCCTCTGCTCCCCAGGCCCCCAAGCCCTCCAGCTCCCCAGACCCCCAGCTCCCCCAGCCCCGCAGCCCCCCAGCCCCCCTCTTCCTGCTCCGGTTGACAGTCTGTGGGCCGTGGATAATTACCCGCCGGCGATGTTCCGAAGGCTTAACAACGCCTTGTTTCCTAATTCTAGGTATCTGGGTGGCGTAATGGGCATTTTGATTCCAGCTGTTTACAGCGATTAAGCCTCGCACTGAAGGCATGGCTGCTGTAGCTTGCAATTAGGGGCTATGATAGCGCCCCCACCCCTCCTTCCCACCGCTCAGCCCTGCGGCCCCCCCGGGAAGAGGCCGGAGGCTCCGCGTTTATGACTCCACAGACCTGGGTTCGAGTCCTGGCCTTTCCCACTGCCCTCTCTGCTAAGGGCCGTGACTGCCCCATCTTTATGTACTCAGGCACAAACTACAGCTGCTTCCATCTCCCAGGACTGTGGGGACAGGTTGCCGCTCTGATGTGCTTGCTTGAGGTAGATATTGTTTTAGGGTTGTTTTCATTTTTAAATTATTTTTGTGGAACTTGTGTGTTTTATTTTTGTTTTTCGTTTAGCAAATACACCCAAAAATTTGGCATCAATGACTAATATTACCTTCGGGATTATTATTTTTTTGAGACAAATCTCATGTAAGCCAAGCTGGCTTAGGACTTGTTTTTTTTTTTTTTTTCCTAGCTCAGGCTGGACTAAGACTCTCGATCCTCAGCCTCCAGAAGGTTGACATTACAGGCCTGGCCTTGTCTTTAGGTTTACTAAGTATTCATGTTACAAGTTTGGGGGCAGCTACTGAAAGAAGAGAGAGTATATATAACACCCAAGCTAGTAAAGGGAATCAAGGAGATAAGAAAACTCAATTTTAATAAATCTAAGGGCAGAGGTCTTCACCTGGGTGGCGGGTTCTGTTCCGAGCCCTGTGGCTAGACCCCATATCCTGTGTCCTGGTCCCACCCATCCGGCCCTCCCGATCTATGCCTGCCTGTCTCAGATGGCGCAAGGGCAGGGCACAGTCATCGCATCTTCCCAGGCAGACTCTGGACATGCCTTGGGACTGCTTCCTGTGGGCATGCCTGTAGTCCAGGCTCTGTAGTCCACACACAGCTCTAATTTCTGCACATGCCATACACCTCCCCACAAAGCCCCATTGTGGGAGAATGATTTCTCTGACCAGTGGGGGACTTAGCTTAGGCACAGACATTCTGATGTCTTATTAGCAAACTAATAGGCCAATAGGGAAACATCTCCATTAAAGAGTCTCCTGTGTTTGTTGGCCAAAGGAAGCCACTTTGTCATGAGATTGTCCTCCCCTGAATAGAGAGTCCCTGGGGAGACTTGTTTGCCCAGCGTCTTCATAGTAGGTGAGAAATCCTAGTACCAAGATAGTTAGCATACGGATGCAGTAGCTAGAGGATAATTGTAACTTTGCCTTGATCCTTTGTTGTAGTGGTAAATACAGACATGCCTTGATATGGATATATCCTTCTGTTTGACCTCTACTCTTGAAATTGTAAACTGATGTCTTATGATCCTATTTCTGAAATGGTATAAAAACCCTGGCCCTCCTACAATAAAGAGTGCATTGGTTCACTCGCCTCTGCATCCCCCGTGTCCTGACTTTCGGCTGCAGTTACCCAGGTCCAACACCCCACCAAGGAGGGAAGCGGGCGGCCTCCCAGGGAGAATCTGTGTCTTCTAGAGCCTGTCTGAACCCTTTGCAAGAGGAGCAGGTGAGGCCGGCCAGGGCTAGGTGCCAGGCCTGGAGATCACCTCATTGGATGAAGAAATCACCAGATACTAACCTTGGTGAGGAGAAGGCAAAACCGGAATCCAGAAAGTCAATGCACCATGCTTCCACCTTTCCTATGGTTGCCAAGGCTACCGGAGCCTCCTGTATCTTAGTAACCACTCCTCCCAAAATAGCCTCCATGGTGGTAGGCAGCAAACTTCATCCCCCTTCGGCAGCCCTCTAACAAGGCTATGCTAGCCACACACCACCCTTCCGCGCCTGCTTCTCATCACATCAGGGGAAGGACTCGATCTCCATGTTGAACGTGAGGACGCGGGTTTGGGGAGGGTGAGAAGGTGGTGGTAGCTCACACCCGTCGTCCTAGCTACCAGGCAGGGCAGGGAAGTCTCACAATGGTCACTTGCATCTGAGCTAGCCAATAAAAAGCCAGAAGTGGAGCTGTGCTTCAAGCGTCAGAGTGCGGGCCTGGCAGTGAGAATGTTAAGGGGCAGGCCTCAGGTCCTGAGTTCAAACCTCAGTACTGGCACAAAACACAAACAAAAAAATCCCCCGCCATGATCTTCGGAGGCCATTGGCCAGAAGGCCTCCCTCTTCCCCTCGGCCTTGCCTGATGGCCCCGCCGGGATCAGGGGACTGGTGGCCTGAGGGTGTTGTGCTTGGTGGTGGGTAACCCCCCAAACCCCCCTTCCTGGTCACCAGAGCCTCTCTTCAGCGGTGGAGACCGGAGGCTGCCTTCCCAGGCACCCCTGCTCCAGGGGAGGGAGGTAGATTTGTTGTAACAGTAATTTTACTCCCTGGCTAGTGGTGGTTTGAATGTGGACACGCCCCCCCCCCATCTCAGCCAGTGGAGGGGGGAGCGAAGAAGCTACAGGGGGACTCTGGAAAAGGGGCTTCTCCCTAAGATAGGATTACCGGGAGGAACGATTTCTCCTCTGCTGTAAAGTCCTTTGTGTGTGAGGTCCCCTCGTTGATGGCCAGGGGGAAAGGCCACTGTTGCGGGGGCCGCACGGGGGGCTGGAAGGCCCAGGCGCCCCCTCTGGAAGCCTTTGCTCATCCCTCCCACGGCACCTGCGCCCCGCAGCTGGGTGCCGGAGCTCTCTTCAGTTGTGCGCTCTCCTCCCCAGGGGCCTGGGCCTCCGTCCCCACCCTCCTCCCTGAGTCCAATCTTTCCATGCCAGGGGACATGGCGGAGAAGCCACTGGGAGCAAGTGTTGTTCTTCTGGCCCTTAGCGGTCCCTGGTGGGGAGCCCCTGTCCCCCCCTGGGAAGGGCCAAGGTCCTCAGCCTCCTGCCTCACGGCGGAAGTACCCCAGGCTTCAGGGGTCGGCTCGTCCTGGAGGCCCTTCTACCACGATCCTGCTGGGCTTTGGAGGAGAACTCTTGCCCTACGCGGAAGCGTCACCTCACCCCGTCCCGCGACAGTTGTGATGGGGCTCACACCACACAGGGCCCGCCGCCCAGAGGGGCCGCCGGGTGGCAGGGGGCTGCGCGCGGGGGCGGCCAGCGCTGCGCTACGGGAGGATTCAGAGCCGGCCGCCTGGGATGGACAGAAGGGACCCCGAGGAGCTGGAATGGCCGTGTGGCCCCGTGGGGAGATGGCGTTGAAAGCTGGGAGAGGCACAGAGAGAGCCCGAGTCCCAAAGACCCTGAGGACCAGGGCTCCTGTTTGGCCGGGAGTGACTAGGTAGAGTGTAAGCTGTCAGGAGCTGGGCTGTTGCGGTTGTGGGGAGGCAGAATGCGGGGGCCTGGAGGGGGGCCAGCGAGGGGCCCGGGAGCCACGTGGAGGGCCGGGAGGCAGGAGCCAGAGCCCCGGTTCCTGGTTGGTCTTCGGGGGATCATTACCTGCTCACATGGATTCCCTCCTCTGCACAGGAAGCGGAGCTCTGTCTCCACCCGGGGACCTTGGCATCCTGGCCCCTTCTGTTGAGAGGCCGCAGAAATCCACGCAGGCCCCGTGGCTGGCGGGCGGGAGAGGCTTGGGGTCCTCCCCCATGGGGATGGGGGTGGCTGGAGGTGGGAGGTGCCGCAGAGCAGGGGCCAGGGCCAGAAGACGTGAGACGTGGTGTGGAGAGGGGCGGGGGTCAAGGATGAAAGAAAGGCGGAGACGCTGCAGGGAGCAGGACAGACGGGTGCTGTCCTCAGTCAGGGTGGGAGGGCCACGGAGAACTGGAGGAGGATGTGGAGGGGCAGCAGTGGGGGCAGCAGCTAGGGCGTGAGGGAGGGGGAGGGGAGGCGTTCAGAGGGGGGTGGTATCGGGGAAGTGGGGGACATCAGGCCGACGTCACCATGGCAATGACAGTACTGTGGAATGGGATGAGAAGACAAACCCTGGTGTCCACTCGGGAGGGGCCCTGTGTTGGGCACCGCCCCCCCCCCTTGGACCAGCTGGTCTGCAGGCTCAGCGTGTGAGGCCTGTACCCCCTGGCTGTGCGGCTGGTGAGTTGGGGGTCTTCGCGGGGGGCGGGGGTTCCTCTCCGGCCTGGCCTGGACGCTCACTCTTGGGGAGCAGGAGCCGATCCAGATGGGGCCTTGTGTCTAGGGGGAAGGGGGCGGAAGGGAGCCTGGAGCTCTCTCTGGTAAGTAGAAGTCCGGTGTTTGATTCCGCGGGGGGGTGGGGGGGTGGGGGGGTGGGGGGGGCCCTGGCCTGCTGTGGTGGGAAGAAAGTTGGGCTCATGTGTGGGAGTGTCTGGGGGGGGAGCGAGTAGGGTCAATGTAGGGAAAGCAGAGGAGTTCGGGAAATCCTCTGTGGCCCTGCAGTCAAAGGCTAAACGGAACTGCTTCTTGCACGTTTGTGTTTGTACTGATAGTGAGGCCTGAACTCGGGACTTTGTGCTGTCACTGGCTTTCCCACTCAAGGTTTGCACTCTACCACTTGAGCTACACTTCCACTTCTGGCTTTTTTGCTGGTTAGTTACAGATAAGGGTCTCATGGACTTTCCCGCCCAGGTTGGTTTCACACTGAGATCCTTTAGTCTCCGTTTCTTGAAGAGCTTGGCATGAGCCACCAGTGACAGACCTGCCTGGATCTATTTTTCTTTTTGTCAGTTGTGGGGCTTGAACTCTGGGCCTAGACACTGTCCCTGAGCTCTTCAGCTCAAGGCTAGTGCTCTACTATTTTGATCCACAGCACTACTTCCGGTTTTCTGGTGGTTAATTGGAGATAGGAGTCTTATGGACTTACCTGCCTGGGCTGGCTTTGAACCTTGATCCTGAGATCTCCGCTTCTTCCTGAGAGGATAGGATTACAGGTGTGAGGCACCTGTGCCCGGCTGATCTATTTTCTTTGGTAGAACAGTTTCTGCTGCCAAGTTCAGGAGCGTCTGGAACTCAGGAATGCACTTGTCTGTAGTTGCTTGTTTTTCTAGTTGTTCCTCTATTTCTTTGCTTGATTTCCAAGCATGCATCCGAGTTAATGAAGCAATTCTATTATTAAACCACTTAGGGATTTAGAAGACAATGTACTGGAGTTTGAATGGGATAATTAGATATTGGGGGGAAAACATTGGTAGGCGAGTTTCATCTACATCTCAATGTCTTCTCTTGGTACCACATTCCTGAAAAAAAAAAAAAAATCCCTCCCAGAGCTGAGAAATGAGCCCCTTTGCATTTTGGGTGGAAAGCAAAAGCCTTTATTTCCCAGTGGAATGCTTTATGAAACCCTTCAAAATCAAGATCTCCGACTCGGTTTGTGCTTTCACACAGACTGAAAAGGTTAAAATCGTTTTTCACTTTGAAGATGTGTGTGATGCTGTTGAAAGCCGGGAGGACTTGCCGGTACCTGCTAAGGTTCATCTGATGCGTTTTAAGTCATATTTGTGCTGATAAGAGAAGTGGGGGGATTTCAGGACATGGAGTGGACGTGGAAGAGACTCCTCGTGGGCAGGGTTGAGAGAGCACCACTTCCCCGCCATGCCTGCAAGCATGACACTGAGCTCTCTGCTTCTCTTTCCTGCTGTCAGACACACAGTGACCTTGGCCTTGGCCTTGACCCATATTTGTGTGGCTCAGCGATGTGCAGGGCTCAGACCAGATCGCCCTCCAAAACAGGTGCAACCAGCTTCCTTCAAAGGAACACCTTGCTCACAGAGTTAGATTCAGGGTGAATTTGAGTTGAGTCCAGGTCCAAATCTGTCCGGGTCCGGTGTGCCAGGCTCGGCATATGTGTCTGGGTGTAAATGGGGTGTCTGGCACCGGGCTTAGAGGCAACTTGGGAGGGTACAGAGAGCACTAGATCTGGAGCTAGGAAGATCTGCGTTCACTTCTCGGTTTAGTCACAAGATGGGGGACCCTGGGTGAGTTAGTTTATCCCGGGAGCTGGCTAGGATTCCTCCTTCCCAGGGGACTGTGAGGACCCAGTGAGAGGAGAAGGCGGAAGGATGTTATACGTGGTAACGCATGCTGCAAACACACCCTGCTGGAGCTCACTAGCACACACGAGTGTGCCAAGGATGGGATGGCCCTGTGGAGGACCTGGAGCCAAAGGGCCTGCTGGTCCTGACGGAGCCCTGCAGCTTAGCTCCCGCACTCAGGTTCAGGTTCTGCCCGGTTAGTCAGCACCACGTAGAGGAGCCGTAACCGAGCAGAGCAAGTCTTGAGTGAACCCACCGGCGTCTTTTAAAATTAAATGCATCCGTCTAATTCTCCACAAGTGGAATCAATGCAATCTATTCCTACTAGGGCTTGAGCCGTTAAGTTAATAGAATTTAAATGCTTCACCAGGACCGCCTCCCCGAAGGCGAAGTCTAGGGGGAGGGAGGGAAGAGACAGCCCGGGGTCCCTGCTGTGATCTGGGCTTCAGCTCCCGTGTTTCGCCGGCCACTGAGGGATGGGGTGCCCCTGGACTCTGCTGCCCGCGCGTCCTTCCCTTCCCCCGGCGCCTCTCCATCGGGAGAGGCGGATTTAACACCAAGGTCCCGCGTGCTCCTGCGTGGGCATGCGCTCCATTCTTGGGACTTGAACGTAGGACCTGAGCACTGTCCCTTAGATTTTTTTTTGTGTTTTTTTTTTTTTTTACTCAAGGCTGGTTCTGTCCCATGTGAGCCGCAGCTCCACTTGCAGCTTCTTGGTGGTCAAGGTGAGGTAAGGGCCTCGTGGATCCTCCAGCCCCAGCTGACTGTGAGCAACAGTCAGTCGTGAGCGCTCAGCCTCTGGAGTAGCTGGGGTTGGAGGCGGAGCCGCGGGCAGCAGCTCCGCGGAGTTGGTGGTGAGTCCCAGCAGCGTCCTAGTGCCCGCACCAGGTCCTGTAGATGACCGAAATCAACTAGAATTGAATGTGACCATTACAGGAGAAGAACGGGGGAGCAGGGACCGGCTCGCTCTCCAGCGATTCTCTCCTTCTTCCTCCCCCTCCTCCCTCCCCCTTCCTGCTTTTGTGTTATTTCTGTCTCGGGCTGATGCTTAAATAGCTCTAATTATTTAGTTGTTATTATGCATTTAGTTGTTTCCCCATAAATGGATTCATTTGTTTAATAAAATGTATTCAGATGGAAGAGTTAGCTGGGGCGTTGACGTGGGGCTTGGAGACGGGCAGGGCCGGTCCTGTCCAGCAGGTCAAGGACAGCTGCTGATCTGAATCAGGGGACACCCCCCACTCCAGATTGCTTCCTGTGGAACTGGGAAGATGAGCCTTTTGCTCTCAGTGTTATGGTGCTAATGACGGGGGCGGGGGGGGGGGGAAGCTAGCTAGATTCTTTCCGGAAGGAGTCCATTCTGGGAAGACAAGCCACTCGCCATTGGGGAGAAGGGTGGCGAGGGCTGGGCCTTGGTCGGGCAGCGTCTTCAGACTGAGAGTCACTTTAAGGGATTCAGGAAGCTCCCCGAGAGCATTGCCGCCCCATAAGTTCTTTATGAGGACCATTAAACCAATGAGCTCCAGTTCCCGGTTCTTCTAGAAGCTCAGCGGTGTCCTGGGGAGATGTAGAAACTATTCTTCTCCTGTAACTCCCTGAGCCTGGGGAGGGAGCCCCCGAGAGCGTGCTCATTTACCATTGAGTGATTGGGTGTTTGAGATTCTTCTTCGCATCATTTGGGCTGTCATAGCACAAAGGAAGCTCTCCAGTACTCGTTGACGTCTCTGGGTTCTGGAGGCTGGGCGCCTGAGGTCAGGCTGACGGGACACAGGGCGCGTGCTGGGGAAGGCTTCTTTCTGCTTCCGTGCCACGGGAGGGAGGAGGGCGCTCTGACGTGGCTCCTGTGGGTCTTCTATTTTTTGGTACCGTGGATCAAACCCAGGGCATTGCAGTTGCTAGGCAAGTGCTTTGCCACTGAGCTACTTCCCAGCCCCCTGAGGTCGCTCGAACTGAGGCTTGAACTTGGGGCCTTACTCTCTTGCTCAAGGCTAGTACTTTGCCTCTTGAGCCGCTTCTCCACTCCCAGCTTTCTGTTGTTTAATTGGAGACAACGATCTCACAGAGATAGTCCTGCTTGGACCGGCTCTGAACCACGATCCTCAGATCTCAGCCTCCTGATGAGCAGGGATGACCAAGGCCTGATTGATGTTGCTTCTTAGATACGGTCCCGGTTCTCCTGGATCACAGCACTACTGCTGATTTCAGCTTGAACCCCTCCTCAAGGCCTTGTCTCCGACACAGGCCCATGGTAGCAGGTGTTCAGGTGTTAGGGATTCATTAGAAAGAATCGGGGGCACATGGTCTCTGCATACCCCATACAGCAGATGTTATGTGGGGTGTACACAGGTGGCTGGAGCCGGGGCTTGGGGGCCCTGCTGATCCCAGATCCTAGCCTGGCTTGCTTCCCATACCCGAGGGGCTTGGGGGCAAATTGTTAATCTCCCCGAGCCGGGTGCTGCTGGGGAAGATGGGGCTCCTAGGCCCACCCCTCCCCGCACTTGTGTAATTCTGATGACAGGTTGTCAAGTGCCAGGCGATCTGCCCTGAGCCTTGCAGTGGGTAACATTCATCCTTCCTTCCCAGTCTCTGCAGAGACACCTCCTCTTGGTGTTTTGCCCTTGGCAGACTGGGGTGATACTGTCGTGAAGCTCTGCTTCTGCTCCTCAGGGCTCCCTGCCCCAAGCCCAGTGGGGAGAGCCACCCCCCGCCCGGCTTTCAAGGTCAGTGAGAAGGACTAAGGTCCCTTGCCACCGGCCTTCGCACTGTGTCTTGGGACAGGGTGTGTGCTGGGATCCACAGGGTGACCATGCCTGTGGCGTGCTGGCCCAGGGGACACAGGGGAGCAGAGAGGCTGAACCCTGCTCCTGTGGAGTTGGGGGCCTTTGGGAAGAAGCCAGACATTCAGCTGAGGATTACGGAGAATAGGAACAGCAGGGGTTTAAATAAACATCCAAAACGCAGAGCCAGGAATGTTCAAGATGAGCTGTCCTGTTCCCCGGGGAGAAGGGGATTCTCCCAGCATCTCACAGAGAGGCAGAGGTCCACCGTCGGCCACACCGGTCACTATGCCCTTGAGCTGGGGAGAGAATTCTTGCGGGAAACCCAAAGGGGACAGAATAGGTTGACTGCCCAGGAGGCTGGGCGGGAGGCTGCTGCGAGGACGCAGGCCTAGTGTGGAGCGGAGGCTCTGAAAGGTGCGGGCTGGGGTCCCAGCCCTCTCACCCACTCACACAGAGACAGGGCTCCGCCCGGCACCCTGCTCTGGGCGTCCAGGCTGAGTTTCTTTCAGATCCAATCAGCCGGCTGCAGCCCTGCAGAGAAGCGTGGCTCTCCCTCCCCGCAGCGTGCAACCCAGGCCCCTGGCACCCTGGGCTCCAGGGCCCACAGGACACAGCAAGCGGAGCGGGAGATGTTGCCGAGGCTCAGGGAGCACCCTGTACTCTCGGTTCCCTGCCCACCTGGCCCTCTGGGGGCCCCGCCAGCTCGTCCCTTCCCATGCCGGAGTTCCCGCCCCAGCCCTGGCACCGCGTCAAACGCCAGCTCAGCCTCCAGCTATGCCTCTCGCCGGTCCATCTCCTGTTTTGGTGTCCTCCAGGCAGCCAGGCGATGTCTCCACGAGCCACAGAGCCATTGCTTCGCCCCCAGGTCCCGCTCGCCACGGGGAGCAGAGTTCCATGCAGAACAAAGCTGTTCTTCTGCGGATCCCTCCGTGTGCCTAGGCCGGAGGGCCTGGGTCGTGGCGGCTGTAAGGCGGGCCCGCTGCCCCCCGCCTTGCCGGAGGCCTGCTGCGTGACCCAGATGGGCGTCTGCATCTCTTGGGGATGTGAGTCCGAAGCCTCAGCACTGCCCGGAAGCCGTCGGTGATGTGACACGGTCAGCTGGACGCTGCAAGAATTAGGATTGGGTCTCAGTCCTGTCACTCACACGTGGGCAGCCTTTGGGTCAGCCACTGGGCTGCTCCGAGTCTTGAGGTCCTTGCTATAAGCTGAGGACGACCACCCCCCCCGCCCCCCACCCTCCACCCCCGACTACTGGGCCGATCTCACCAAAGTGTGTGCCGCGTGGACTGGAGGTGGGCCCGCTCTGAGTGAAGAAGTGAAGCAGGGGCGTTAAGCCTGGAATTCACGTCCCAGCAACGGCACGCGTGCACACGCACACACAATGTTCATGGCTGTGTGCCAGCGGCTCACACCTGTAATTCTAGATACTCAGGAGGCTGAGATCTGAAGATTAGGGTTCAAAGCCAGCTTGGGCAGGAACATCCATGAGACTCTTTATGTCTAACTAACCAGCAAAAAGCCAGAAGTGGAGGTTTGGCTCAAATGGTAAGAGCACTAGCCTTAAGCAAATAATAATAATAATAATAATAATAATAATAATAATAAGGAACAGCACCAAGGTCCTGAGTTCAATCCCAATTACTAGCACACACACACTCCAAAATAGACCAAAATAAAACCAAGTGTGTGCAATGGCTCAGTGAGTGCTGGGGCAGTTGTAAGCACCCAGTGAAAGATGGCTCGCCTTTTCTCTTCCTGCTGGCCATGGATTGTGCTGCGACTCTCAAGAAGATAATATTGCAGTCCCAAACCTCAGAACCTGGTGACCTACACAGAAGTAGAACCTTTTTGCCGATGGACCCAAGCTGCGATGTCCACACTGAGCTCAGGTGGACCCTGAGTCCAGTGACCTCACGGGGACGGTGGATTTGGGACATGGAGAGGCACAGGGGAAACACATTAAAGACGGAAGCAGAGATCGAAGACTAAGGTCCATTGCAGCCGAGGCGCTTTAAGGAGGGGGCGCGGTAGGACTGCGTTTGGGGTCTGGGAGGGATGGGTGTGGTGGTGACACCTTCATTCGGGACACAGACCCGTTGCTGTTGTTCTGTGCGATCTGGTGTGTGGTGACCGGTAGTGGCAGCCCCAGGAAACACATGCACTGTTCTCTGTGTCCCTCTCCAAACCCCAAGTTTGAGAATAGCACAGTCCTAAAGGAACACATGTTTTGACTCAGAAATGAGCAGAGTTGGGGGAGGACAAGAGACATGTGTTTGAGACAATGGAGCCCCACTTCAATAGGCATGCAAGGACTCGGAGCTAGGAAGGCTCCGTCTTCTCTCTGGCCTATGGCAAATACAGGGAGACTGAGGCCTAGGTCCTAGGTATGTGGTAGTGAACGTTACCGCCATCGTACGAAGCCGAAAACGATTGCACCCCAGAAGACATCCATCTTACGTCGACGGTGTCAGATGCAGGTAAGGATTTGAAAAGAACTGACTCGGAGGTGCCTGCCTCTGCGCACCCCCACATAAGCCAAGCAGAAAGTGCCTGCAACCTGTCTGGATCTGGGAACCATACGTGTGTCTCCTGCGGCCAGCGCACACTGCAGTACTGCATTGTCGCTGTATTGCTATGCTTGAAATCAGATTGCTTAGTCCATCCTGATTAAATGTTACTAGCAGTATATAGCCGGATATCACCTGAGAAATGCATCATTGGTGATGTCACTGTGGTGTGAATGTTGAAGACTGCACTTTGAAAACCTGGGTGGTGCAGGACTGTCACCTGACAATGCGGCCTTTTGTGTAATCTAAAGACACGAAAAATAGGCACTGGTGGCTCACATCTGTAATGTTAGCTACACAGGAGGTTGGGATCTGAGGATTGAGATTCAAAGCCAGCCTGGGCAGACAAATCTGAGAGACTCCTTTTTTGTTGTTGTTGGTCGTGGGGCTTGAACTCTGGGCGCTGTTTCTGAGCTCTTCAGCTCAAGGCTAGCCCTCTACCACTTGAGCCGCAGTACCACTTCCTCTCTTCTGGTGGTTAATTGGAGATAAGAGTCTCACAGACTTTCCTGCCCTGGTTGGCTTTGAACCATGATCCTCAGATCTCAGCCTTCTGAGTAGCTAGGATTACAGGCATGAGCCACCAGCACCCAGCTTCGGAGAGACTTTTCTCTCCAACTGACCAGGAAAAAGCCAGAAGTGTAGATATGGCTCAATTGGTAGAGCACCAGCCTTGGATGCACAAGCCAAGCAGGAGTGGGAGACTCTGAGTTCAAGCCCCAGTACTGTCACACCCCCCCCCCCCCCGCAAAATTAAAGAGACACAGTGAGCACTCTTGTAGATGTATGAGGCTGATGCTAGCTTTGCATAGCCCACTAAAAATACCTTTTCTATGAGCAAGAGGAACACACTCTCATATAGCAGTAGAAACTGGAAGGCAAATATATAACCAGTAAGATGGTTACTTACTACCATATCAGCCAGCATATGTGCTGTATGTAATTTGTGTTTATGTTGTTATGTAACTAACAGCACAGCAGGTGAATTTACACCAGCAGCACACAAATATGAGAGAAATGCTTTTTTTTTTCTACAACCTTACAATGGTTATGACATCACTAGGCAACAGAAAGTGTTCAGCTTCATTTTGATGTGATGGAACTGCCATTGGATGTGTCATCTGTCATGGGCACGTGCCATTTTAATTTTTGTGTTCTAGATGTCTCTAATTGTTCTCCATTCCTACTTATTTTTCTAGGGCAGTACTGGGTTTTGAATGCAGGGTCATGCACCTCCATTCCTTCTTGGTTTTAGTTATTTTGAAAATAGACTCTCACTCTTTTTTTTTTTTTTTTTTTTTTGGCCAGTCCTGGGCCTTGGACTCAGGGCCTGAGCACTGTCCCTGGCTTCTTCCCGCTCAAGGCTAGCACTCTGCCACTTGAGCCACAGCGCCGCTTCTGGCCGTTTTCTGTATATGTGGTGCTGGGGAATCGAACCTAGGGCCTCGTGTATCCGAGGCAGGCACTCTTGCCACTAGGCTATATCCCCAGCCCGACTCTCACTCTTTACCTGGGCGGTCCTGAACTAAAGTCCTTCTTTTCATACTTCCCAGGTAGCTGGGATGATGGGTGCATGACACCACACCCAGCTATTAGTTGACATGAGGACTCATGAACTTTTTCCCTGGGTTGGCTTGTACCTCCCACTCTCAGCCTGTGGAGTAGTTGGGATTACAGGCACGAGCCACTGCACCCAGCCTTCCTTTCATTCTTTTGCATTCAGTAATTTCCAGTTGAACATAATGAATTTGATTATTTTCCTTGTATTTCTTGGAGCTAATTCCTCATTGGTTAGTAGAGATCACCATATGTGTCAGATTAGGATCGGTTTGAAATTATATTTATATTCATTTGAATCTAGAAAGATTTAGGAATGTCACTCCGTTTATTTGCCCGTCCTTTTATGGTATTTGCTTAACATAATGCAAACTCAACAACACATTGTTATATTGCTATTATGTAATTTTATGTCCTTTAAAGAAGCCAAGAGAAGAAAGTGTATGTTTATAGCTTTCGTTATGTTAAAACCTGTATTTCCTATTTCTGATTCTCTTTGTTGGTTCCTGTCAATCGTGTCACCATATGGAGTCATTTTGTTAGCTCAACATAGCTTTGTTCACAGCTACTTCCTTTGTGCTATTATTGATGGATCTGTTTCATTTCTATATAGCATAGGTCCAAAAATACAAGTAAGTACATATGGTTTTGTATGTTTGCTTTTTAAAAATCAGGGAGTGGAAAAAAGGAAAAGAAAAATATATTTATAATGTCTTTTATGGTGGTACCTTCTTTTTCATGGGCATTTGAATTACTTTCTTGGGATGGTTGTTTTGAGATGGAAGAACTTACCCTGGTATTTCTCGCAAAGCAGGGATGCTAATAACAGGTGCTCTATTTTTGTCTCTGGCAATATCTGTGTTGTCAACAGCTGTCTTCTTGCAGTGTGTTGATTGTTGCCCCATCGCACCCTGTCCTCTATTGTTTCAAGGAAATGTCTGCTGTTGGTCATATCGAGGTTCTCTTGTAAAGGTGATCCAGTCATCTTTTTTTTTTTTTAAACTATGATTTGTCTGCATGTGGATTTTCTGAAGAAAAAAGATCTTTCTACAATGTGGTTTTTTTATTTTCTTAGAAGGTCTTCCATAGCATTTGAAGAGTCCTTAGCCATTGTATTACTGTGCATGCATGCATACATACCTAATACCTATATACATACATGCATACATACATAAAATAATGGTGACACATTTTTCTAAGACTCTGTTCATCTTTCCTTATTCATTTTTGTCTTCTCTCCTGCTCCCTTCCCCTTTTGTGCCAGTCCTGGATCTTGAATTCACTCAGGGCTTTGGGCACTGTTTCTGAGCCACACCTCCACTTCTGGCTTTTTGGTGGTTCATTGGCACTAAGAGTCTCATGAACCTTCCTGCCTGGTTTTGAACAGAGATCCTCACATCTCAGCCTTCTGAATAGCCAGGGTTACAGGTGTGAGCCACCGATGCCCGGCCCTTATTCATTTTCTTTGGTTCTCAGTTTGAATAAGCTCTATTGATTAGTCTGAGGGGTTTTTGTTCTGTTTTGTATTTTTTGGTAGTGCTGGTGGTTGAACTCAGGCTCTCTTGCATGCAAGTATTGTTCCACTGAGCTACATTCCTAGCCCTTAAGTTTGGCAAGTCTGTTGTCAGGTGAAATAGATTGTTGAGCCTAGAGAAATTCTTATTTACAAATTGATACTTTTCAAATCCAGAATTTCCATTTAGAACTCTACTTCAGAATTTTTCTTTATTAACAGATACTATTTGACAAGATGTCAGCATACCTACGCTTACTCTGTGTTAATACGACCCACTTTACTATAATCATGGTCTCCTTTAATTCTTTGAACATATTCACTTTTTTATTGCTGCTGGGATTTGAACTCTGGTCCTTGTCCTTGCTAGACAAATACTCTTACCAGTTGAGCCACACACCATAGCCCATCTTTGAACATATTCTTAATGACCACTTAAGAGTTTGTCTGTTAAATATGACATCTAGTTGTTCTCAGTTCTCCTTTTCTGTTCCTTTCTCAAAACATATAGATCAGACCTTCTTGTTTCTTTATATGTCTTAATTTTTTGTTGGAAACTGAATCTTTTTAATAATACATGGTAACAACTCTGGGGACTGGGGTTTGCTGAGATTTGATGGTTTGTGTAGCAGCTGGCTGTGCTATTTTAGTGTAGTTTGCTCTGTAGTCCACATGGTTTGCAGCTTAGATGCTGCACAGTAGAGGGCTCAGCCTTGGGCATATGCAGACACCCGGGCGGCGGTGGGGTGGGGTGGCAGGACTGTCTTTGACTCATTCTCCCTGACCCCATCCATAGTTAAGCTCACAAATTGCTGCCTTGTTTTCAACGATATCCTGGGTGTAAATTTATCCACTGATGGATTCGATTCAATGTGGGATCCTTTGAGGGGAGGGATGGGCCCTTTTTTTTTGTTCTCTTTTTCAGGTCTGTGTTTGATATTTGTTCTGACTTGTGGAAAAGTCTTCTTAGCAGTATTTCCCCCGGCTCTGTTAGGTAAAACAGCCCTCCTATGACCATGCACATCTCTAAGAATCTACTGAGTCCTGTCTGAATTGCTTTGCCATCTGTTATTTTGGAGAGCACCCTTATCTTGAAGCAAGCCACTACCTCTTTGCTGTATTTGCCCAGAATTTTTGCCTCTATATCAGAGGGCTGGAGGTGGCATGAGAAATGGCGCCATTCCTCCCTTTACAGGGCAAGAGGGGAAAGCAGATATTACAACTCTCCCACTGAGAGCTGCCCACTGGGAAGAGGGGGAACCTGCATGACATCCTCTGCACGTTGTGGGGTCTATGTCAAGGTCACCTTGAGCTGGGTGGGGAGGAGAACACACAGGGTTCATGGTGCAAATGCCACAAGTGCTCACCTCTGACCCAGTTCTTGTAGATTTTCTTGGTTAAATGCTTCTTTTGCTCTATGTTCTTAGGACTTCTTCCAGATCATTTAAACATTCTTTGTTTCCTTTTTCAGACAAGATTTTGCTATGTTGCATAGACTGGCCTTAAAATCCCAGTTCTGCCTTCAGCTTCTTCAATGATGGAATAAACAATGCTTCTTTAAAAAGAACATCCAACAGTGTCACTGGGGTGGCAGCCCCCAAGTTCCTTCCAACTGCTCCTGGAAGTGGAATCTTCTTACAGCATGTATTTTAGATGATGATGGTGGTGGTGGTGATGATGTTTGTTTGACAGTACTGAGGCTTGAACTCAGTGCCTTACATTCTTGCTTAGCTTCTTACACTCTTGCTTAGCTTTTCCTCTTATCCTTTCCCACCTTTTGGCTGGATTTAGGAGGCTCTTGGATTTGTCTGTCTGGGATGGCTTTGAACTTCAACTTTCAGATCTCAGCCTCCAGAACATCTAGGATTACAGCCCTGAACCACTGACACCTGCTGATTAAAGCTTTTGTTGAAAAAAATATATAGATTTGCTTCTGAATCTCCCTGCTGTAGAACTTGAAGCTATTACTGCTGGGCAAACAGCTTAGGCATCCAGATATAGCTGTGGGCGTGAGTCATGCAAAACTAGTTATAGACGAGTATTTTCTCAATAGCTTTTTTAAAGTTTAAGCAGCTGAAGATTTCATATAAGATTTCCATAAAGGATGAGGAATTTGGAATTTAAGTCACTGTTCTCCCAACTGAGACTTTCTGTTGGTCTGAAGACACGTGCTATATCAGGGGTCTGGAGTCTGGGATCAGACAGACTTTGGTTCATTGGTCAATGCAATGCAAGCCGCCCTCCCACATCTCCAGACCGAAGGCTCTTTACCTCTAGCAGGGCAGCTCTACCTGCTCCGCCTGCTTCTCTGTGTCAGCGGCTCTGGTGCAGGTGGGGGAGGATGAACACATTGCCTATGATACACGGTGAAAGCCTGAGGTTCAGAGACTTCCTGGAGAAGAGGACGTCTTCATTCAGACACGTGAACCTCTAGACATCGTCGGGCGGGCAGTGTCTAAGTGAGGAGTTACTCAACGGCGCCTTGATGCTGGGACCTCTGTGTCTGCTTTAGGGCCACCTGTTCATGACCATGGCCACTCTCGAGATGCTGCTGTGGGCTAGAGGGGTGCAGGTGGCTGGACTTGACTGTCTCCACCAGGGGTAGGAGGAGGAAGACACATAGCGACCCTCATCTGCAGTTATGGCAGGCAGCAACCCCCAAACACCAGCACCTCCTTCCTAGAGGCAACATAGTCCTCTCTTCCAGGACAGAGAGTCTTGTATGGCTGGTTGATGACTGTCTGAGCCCTTCACCTGCTTGTAAATGCTTACGGAATGTTCTCCAAGACTGTGGGGATTTTGTTCACCATGGCTTCCTTGTCAGGCTTAGAGTGGACACTCAATAAGTATTCACTAGATGAATGAATGAATGAATGAATGATGAATGAGTGATTGGGAATACAAACTTCTTTGCAGAAAACAGAACTCATCCAGATAGAGGGCCTGACCTGACTTGTCCTTCTTAGGGTTGTGGCATCAACCAGGAGGAAGTCCCTAGAGGGAACATCCGTCTGTCACCTGGGCTTCCCTCTGACGGTCTTTACCTGGGGAGAGGGCTTAATGGGATGGAAATTTGAACCCACTGTCTGCAAAGTTTATCAAATACTTTCCTAAAATCATTCTGATCTTCTCAAAAATGGAATTCACTTCTAAAAGCAATGAAAAGCTTTAGCCAGGCATGGTGGTGAATACTTCTAACCCCAGCACTCAGGAGGCGGAGACAGGATGATTACAAGTTTGAGACCAATTCTATTTTAAAAAGAAAACAACACAAGGCAAGCTGAAGCAAACCAACAAACCAAACAAACCAACAGACGTCAAGCTTTGAACCTGGGGAGTGCCACGCCTCCCGGTCCTCCGCCTTCTGTGGAATGATTCTGCTTGGTGGGTGTGACAACCTTTGTCTCTGTGACACTTCCCTGGAGACACGTTTCCTGACCTTTCTCCCAGCTAATCTTCTCCACGGGATTAGGGTCAAGCCAATAGGATGTGAGAGCACGTGGGATGCACCGTTTCTAGATGTATTTCTTTTTTTTTAAGGTGAAGAAGTTGTGCCCTCCTTGCTCTTCTCTGAGCTGGGTCAGGGAGTGGTTTGGGAAGCTAGTGTTGGCAGTGACCCAGATGGAAAAGCAACCAGGCAGAAGGAACCTGGTCCCTAAATGACCTCACCTAAGCAGAGTTACCTGCAAGGCTCGGCTCACTGCCGACATGCAGACTCCTGCGACAGACGGAAGCATGGCTCCATTTTAAGTCTTTGTGTTTTGGGATCAGGTATACTGACATCAGTATAGCTTAGGCCCTAAAGCAATACATATATTATCAGCATCAAATGTGGTTAGCTATAAAATCATCTATAAAATGCAGCATAGTCTCTGTTGGATGTCATATAGGATCTATGCTGTTTACTGCTCTCATTAGTATTTCATAGGTTCCTAAAGCTTCATAACAGTAAATATTTCTACTCATTTTGCTTGCGGACCTGAACTTCTGGCCAGGTGGGCCAGGACTATCATCCTCCTGCTCACGCTTTCTGTGTAACCATGGTATTCATTCCCTATGTGTCCCGTTTCTTATGAGGACACTGCTCCGTGTTGGATTAAGGGCCCAATCTACTCCATTATGGCCTTATCTAATTTAACTTCTTAAATCCTTTAGACTCTTGATCCGAGTAAGGCCACATTTTGAGGCCCTGAGGTTAGAATTTCCACGCATCCTTTTTTGAGAGACACAGTACAACTCAGGATACTTCTTTAACCCACAATTTCCAGGAGAACTTGTTTTCTCTCTCCAGACTCTTGAAAAGCAGCCCCCTCCTGCAGATTGAGTGGTTAGAGCAAGTCCCCTCGGGATGGACCATCTGGACGGACAAGGTGAAACCACCTAAAGGGTGAGGCAGCTATAGACCGGGCCACCCGGCAGGAAGCGACGTTTAGCACAATCTCAAGGTCCAGGGGAAGCAACATGGCTTCTCTGTCTACATAGGGCAGGTGCTGGCAGCTGCCCCGGACTGGGGGCCCCTCCATTCAGCAGCTATGAGTACAGGGAGGACCATGATTGGGTTCAGGTCATCGGACTTGCATCTCCAGGCCTGGTGGGAGGCTGTGACTGGGTCACGGCGGGTGGCTGCCTCCCTGCCATGCCTGGGCCTGTCACACCTGGGCCAATGCCCTTTCCCAGGCTCCCAGTGCCAATGCATGGGGGGCCTTTTCAGGTTTATTTCCAGTAGATTTCAGGTTTCCGGAAGGAGCTGAAAATAGAGCACAGTTCTGTAAACAAGTTCTCTTTGATTTTTAAATTTTTCCCCCCTCTCAATTGGGCTTCTAGTTAGGCATAAACCTCCTACCTCCTCATTATTTTTACTTTCTTGCTTTGGGAACTAAGTTGAAGGAAAACTCGCAACAATCTCTGTGTCCCCAAAGACACAGATTCAAAATCAGAAGAAATCATCATTCTGGCCCTGCCTACCTCCCGTGGCCATGCTTGAAGACACACAGGAGAAGGAATAATAATAATACCGCCACTTCCGCCCCCTGTGCCTTGCCAGGGATTATTATAGAAGCAGAAACACGGGGTGCTCTTGTCAGGTACAAGGCACAGTGTGTTCCTTGTGAGTGTGGTAGGTGTCAGCATTTATAGCTCTTTATACAAAATATAGGATTTAGTCATGTATTAATCAGAAGATATTGGTATAAATAATGCTTCTTTTCTCTCATGCTAATGATAACCTTTTGTGTAAAAAGGACAAAACAGCCCCGGAATATGGTAATGATAATACTTAAAAAGTTTTAAAGTCAGGTGTATATTAAAGTATGACTTACATGCTGAAAAATTTAAGTGTAGAGATGAGTGATTTTGTGGTATGCGTATCATTATGCAACATTACTAAGATCCAGACAGAGTATTTCTATCGTCTCCCAATGTCCTCTCGTCGGTTGCTTTTGTTTTGTCGTGCTGGTACAGAGGCTCGAACTTAAGGCCTTTCACTCTTGTTTGGCTTTTTCCACACCAAGACTGCTGCTCTACCACTTGAGCCACATCTCCAAGTTCAGCTTTCTGCTGGTGAATAGGAGGTAAGAATCTCAGGGACGATGGATGATTCCTCCCCTCCCCAACAGCTAGCCTGGAACTGGATTCCTCAGAGCTCAGCCTCCTGAGTAGCTAAGATGACAGGGATGACAGGCATGAACCACAATGCCCGGCTACCTCATTCCTTTGGAAGCCAATCACTCTTCTGCATCCAGCTCCTGGCAGCCATTGATTTGATTTCTCTCCTTAATAGATTTGCCCTTTTCTGGCTAATGAACTCATATGATGGCTTTTTGTGTCTGACATCTCTCACTGGGCATGAGTTTAAGATCTACCCGTGAAGTTCAATGTGTAAGGAGTTCATCGCTTCTAGTTCCGTAGAATTCCATGGTATTAGATATGCCCTCAGGGTGTTTATCCATTCATCTGTTGAGGGCCGTATACAGTGTTTCTAATTTGTGGCTATTAAAAATACAGATTTTATGAACATTCATGTACATATCTTTTTTGTTTTCAGTACTCAGGATTGAACCCAGTTTCTTCGGCATACTAAGCCAGCACTCTCCCATTCAAAAACCAACACCAATCTTTTTCATTTTGTGTTTTGTTGTTGAGATAATGTCTTATTAATGTTATTCCCTCTCCAGATGGGCACTGGTGGCTCACAACTTTAATCCTAGCGACTCGAGAATCTGAGATCTGAGGATCATGGTTCAAAGCCGACCTAAGCAGAAAAGTCTGTGAGACTCTTATTTCCAATTAACCACCAGGAAGCCAAAACTGGCACTGTGGTTCAAAGTGGTAGAGAGCTAGCCTTGAACAAAAAGAGCTCTGGGACAGCACCCAAGCTCCAAGTCCAAGTCCCATGACCAACCCTAAAAAACAACAACAACAAAACCAGAAAAAGTTGCCTGGTCTGGCCTCAAACTAATAGTCCTCCTGCCTCTGCCTTTTCAATGCCTGGGATTATAAACATCCACCACCTTTCTATTCACATACCATCTTTATATAGGCCTGCGTTTTTATTTCACTAGGACTGAAATGGTTGGGTAAAAGTGCATTTTACTTTTAAGCAGTGTTTCCCAAAGTGACTACCCGCCCCCAGCAGTATGTAAGCTCCAACTGCTCTGAATCTCTCCGAACACTTAATATTGTTAGTGTTTTGTTTAAATAGTAGCCATTCCTATAGGCATGTAGTGGTATCTCATTGTAGTTTTAATCTATATTTTCTTAGTGCATAATGATGTGGAAATTTTTTTTTCATGTACTTATTTATCCTCAGTATTACCAGTCAAAGGTTTTGCTTAATTTACAATTGGCTTGTATGGAGCTGGGTTTGTAGCTTAGTGGTAGAATTCTTGCCTCGTGTGTGTGAGGCCTTGGGTTTGAATTCAAGCACACACTCTACACACATACTCCATAAAATGGGTTTATTTTCTTGAGTGTTAAATTTTTAAAAATTGGCATATAATCTATTATCAGATGTATGTTTTTCAAATACGTTCTTCCCATCTAGGAGTCTGCAGTTTATTTTAGTCTAAAGTTTTTCTTAGTGACCTTTCAAAGAGCAGATTTTTATTTTGAGGAAATTTCAGTGGGCCAACCCTTTTTCTGTCTAGATGACTGCTTTCCATGTTTTACCTTACTTTGCCAAATTCCTAGGTCAGAAAGATTTTCCTTTATGGTTTTCTCTAATTTTTATAGTTTCTAGCTTTATATTTACAGAATTTTTTTTTTTTTTTGCCAGTCCTGGGCCTTGGACTCAGGGCCTGAGCACTGTCCCTGGCTTCTTTTTGCTCAAGGCTAGCACTCTGCCACTTGAGCCACAGCGCCACTTCTGGCCATTTTCTATATATGTGGTGCTTGGGAATCGAACCCAGGGCTTCATGTATACGAGGCAGGCACGCTTGCCACTAGGCCATATCCCCAGCCCTAGCTTTATACTTAGACCTATGATGTAGTTTAACTTTTGTATATGGTGTGAAGTATGAACTTGAGTCGTTTTTTCCCTTTTTAAAAACATGTAGATAACCAATCGCTACCACACCAGTATCGACAAGCGTAATCTGTTTCCTTACATTATTTTTTTTGCCTTAGCTACAAGTCCACGAAGCTGGGTGTTGGTGGTTCATGCCCATGATCCTAGCTACTCAGTAGGCAAAACCTGGGGGGGGGGGGGTCACAGTTCAAAGCCAGCTCAGTCTCTGTGAGACTCATACCTCCAACTAGCCACAAAAAAGCTGCAAGTGGAGCTGTGACTCAAGTAGTAGCTTGCGAGCCTTGAGGAAAAAAAAAAAGCTAAGGGACAGCACCCAGGCTCTGTGTGTGTGCACGCATGTACACACGAGTGTGCGCACACAGACACACAAATAAAAATAATTAATGGATTACTAAATGTCAGTACTCTTCTTATTTATTTATTTGTTTGTTTGTTTGTTTTGCCGGTCCTGGGGCTTGAACTCTGGGCCTGGGCTCTATCCGTGCCTTCTTTTTGCTCAAGGCGAGTGCTCTGCCCCTTGAGTCACGGCACCACGTCTGGCTTTTTCCGGGAGTAGTTTATTGAAGGCAAGAGTCTCATTGATTTTCCTGCCCAGGCTGGCTTCAAACTGTGATCCTCCCATCTCAGCCTCCCCAACAGCTAAGATCGCAGGCGCGAGCCGCTGGCACCCAGCTCGTCAGTCCTCTTTCTAGATCCTTCGTTCTGCTCAACCGATCCATGAGTCTTTTTGTGGGCCAGTCCCACACTGCCGTGCCTGCTGTATTCTATATCCAATCTTGAAAGCAAGTGTTTCATTCCCTTCGGTGTTTCTTTTTCAAAGTTGCTTTCTCTGTTGTTGTTTCGGTCTGTCCGTGGCGATGTCTGTCCTGTCATCGCCGCCACGTCGCCTCGATGCTGTAGCTTTGGTCTTTTTCTTCCCGTGGGATCGAGGAGTGAGCCCTGGACCTTGCGCATAGGAGGCAACCTCAGCCCTGTGGTGTTTCTCGTGCCTTGGTGCACCGGTTGGGACCTCTAGTAAAACGCCGGGAAGGAGGGTGGCGAAGGGTCCCCTTGCCTTGCTCCTGGTCCTGATGGGGAGCCGCCGCTACACCAGAGAGCTCCCCATTAGGTATGAGGCCGGCTGTAGACGTTCAGAGACACTTCCTCAAGGGCCTTGCCCTCTATTCCCCAGCCTCCCTTCCGGGAGCCGATGGGCTGGTGTAGGAGGGGGTGCCTGCTTCAGCCTTCACCCCGGCTCCTGACGGGGCTTGGAGCCCGTGGCTGTGCTTATTTAAAAGTCCATTTACCGCGGGAGACTGAGGGATAGAGCTCTCGAAAGCCCGCATGGCATGGTTTTTGTGGAAATCAGACACAGAGTAAATCAACCCCGCTCCCGTTTAAAAGCGATCAAAATCAAGGTCTCTTTGTAAGGCATTTATTTAGTACGGACAAGCTGCCAAGACTACAAATGAGCCAACGCGGGGGTTCGCGGTTCATTTCTGCTGGTGGCTTTGCGGGGCCAATCTCCCTTGGCTGGCGGCGGTGCATCCGGCCACTCCATCCCGCTTAACCCCCTGGGGTGCTGCGAGGCCCCTTGGTGGGCTGCTGTGTGTGTGTGTGTGTCTGTGCGCGCGTGTGCGCGCGTGCACAGGCGTGAAGTATTCCTGGGAATGGAAGAGTTAAGGAGCGAGCCCCAGGAGGCAGGCAGCAGACAGTTTCGAGCCCAGCTGCTTGGAGGGGGGTGGTGGGGGCTGATGAGAGGGGACAGAGTGGGCAATTATCGCTGAGGGACTCCTTGTTTCGGGAGACCTTTCAGGGAATCAGTTCCCGTCGCATTTTCCACCCCCTAAGCTCCAAACTCAATATGTGGCTACTCTGGCTGCCCAGAGCGGCGGGTGCATTCAGGAAGAAGACAGGACAGAGAGAGAGGAGAGAGAGAGAGAGAGAGAGAGAGAGAGGGGGAGAGAGGGAAGAGGGAGGGAGAAATGTTCAGTGTCTAGGACATTTCTAGAGTACAGGGATTAAAAAAGGGTCTTAGAAATTGAAGAGGCAGGTGGGGTTTACATGGGCTCATGCCTCAGAGTTTACGTGGGTTTTTTTTCCTTTCTTTTTTGCCAGCCCTGGGGCTTGAACTCAGCACCTGAGCACTGTCCCTGGCTTCCTTTTGCTCAAGGCTAGCACTCTGCCACTTGAGCCACAGGGCCATTCCTGACTTTTTCTGTTTACATGGTGATCGAACCTAGGGCTTCATGCATGCTAGGCAAGCGCTCTACCACTAAGCCACCTTCCCAGCCCCAGTTTACAGGTTTTATTCCAGCAAGCATACTGACAGACAGCTGCCTGATAAGAGCTCCAGAACCTGATTTTTCCCCTCCTATCCCCACTCACAAGTTGTACAGTTCATTTTCTAAATACTGTTTCGTGAGTAGAACCTGATTTTGTTCAATAATTTGCCCACGGCCTTACACATTAGTGGCAAATCTAGGGATGGCACATTGCTTTGCTCCCCTCAACTCCAGAGAATCTTCTTTGGACGAAAGGAGATGATTAACCATTGTTAACCGTGGCTCTGTCACTACAGTTCTTTCATAGAGCGTGAAACAAGGCTATGTTTATGATAAACCATTTCAGGGAGTGCTGCAAAATTAGTTAAGGCATGTCTTACCTCCACACAACCCCGAATTCCATGCCCAGAAACACACATACACACACACACACACACACACACACACACACACACACACACACAGTCTCATGGCAAATGACTTGCTGAGAAGGTTGTGGTCTTACAGGGGGCTTTTGGGACAAAATTGAAAATGTCTTCACGGCCCTTCCTTCCTTATTTCCTTCCTTCCTTCCTTCCTTCCTTCCTTCCTTCCTTCCTTCCTTCCTTCCTTCCTTCCTTCCTTCCTTCCTTCTTTCCTCCCTCCCTCCCTCCCTCCCTCCCTCCCTCCCTCCCTCCCTCCCTCCCTTCATGCTGGTGTTGGTCCTGGGGCTCCCTGGGTGCTGTCCTTAGTTTATTCATTCAAGGCTGGCACTCTATCACTTAAGCCACAGTTCTACTTCCAGGTGTTTGTTTTTTTGTGTGATTAATTGGAAATAAGAGTCTCACAGACTTTCCTGCCCAAGGTGGCTTTGAACCACATCCCTCCGATCCCAGCCTCCTAGTATAGTAAGCTAGGATTATGGTTGTGAGCACTGACGCCTGCCTTGGTTCCATCTTGAAATACTGCGATTCTGCTTTGGACGTGCTTGTTCGGTTGTTAGCCCTCTCTCCCCTGGTCCATGTCCATGGAGTGCATCAGGTTCATCCCGGGGGCTTGCGGAGACGGCCCTCTGACAGGCCGAGCCCTGGGCTGAGCTCAGCGCAGAGAAAAACCCAGCGTCCCAGCCGCTCCTGCAGAGGCCCCCTCCCCTCTGATGGGCACCGGGCAGCCTCTGCCCAGTCCCCGCTCGCCGTCCCCGAATCGGAAGCCCGGGCCTGACGCAGAGAAGCCCTGAAGAAAACCAGCCACCGTGCGCTGTCCTTACGTGACCCCACATCAGGCAAACCAAGTCTTCTTTAGAAGGAATAGGCCGTACCCACCCCCATGGGGAGGGCTCAGAGGGCCCTGGCTGGCCCTGACCCCCAGCAGCTGCTTCCCGCCTCACTGGCATTGCTCTGGGGCCCCCTTGCCAGGGCTACCCACGCTCCAAGACCCATCTGGGCAGGAGCTTCTGATCGGGCTGCCTTGGCCCGGTCCTGCCGGGAAAGTCTCTCTGGAAGCTGTGGATTCCTCAGCGAGGGGGTGAGGCAGCTTGGCCTCCTCCTCTCCCACTGCGTCCGTCCCCAGTAACCGCTGGCACAAAGGGCTCCTCGGCGTCGGCTTGTTTTTCTTTTACTTTTCGCTTCTCTCCTCTCCTTTTCTTTTGCCAGTCCTGGGGCCCGAATTCTGGGGCTGGGCGCAGTCCCTGAGCTGCTCTTGCTCAAGGCTAGCGCACCACCATTTGAGCCACAGACCCACTTCTGACTTTTTCCGAGATTAACTGGAGACAGAAGTCTCACAGACATTCCTGCCCAGGCTGGCTTTGAACCATGATCCTCAGATCCCAGCCCCCTGAGCAGCTAGGATTGCAGGCGAGAGCCTCCAGCCCCTGGCCTGAGTGTCCTTGTGTAGATTCTGTGTCTCCCTCCTGCGACCTGCTGCCGGGCGGGAGCGATGCCCTCCCAGTCCTCACTGACGATGAGCCGATGCCCAGAGCAGGGGCCATCTGGCGGGAAGGAAGTGCGATGTTTGTGGGTAATAAATGGCTGGTTCCAGGCCCTTGAGTGTGGGATGGGGGATAGCTCTGCACAAGAGCTGCTGACAGACCCTAGGATGGAAACTGAGGCAGAGACTCAGTTCCCAGCTCAACCTGGGCCCCAGTGGCTCACACCTGTAACCCTAGCTACTCACGAGGCTCGGAGCCCAGGATTGATGGTTCAAAGTCAGCCCTGGGCAAGAAAGTCTGTGAGATTTGCCCGAAGTAGAGTTGTGATTCGAGTGGTAGAGAGCCAGCCTTGAGTGAGAAAGCTACCCAACAGCGCCCGGGTGCTGAGTTCAAGCCCTAGTGCCAGTAAACACACACACACACACACACACACACACACACACACATCACTGACCAGCTGATACAATGAGTGTAAACCATTGGGCTGAACCACTGAGTGAACCTCGGGGCTGCTGGCCCATCGGGGATTTTTGTGAAGCTCCATCTCCCCGCCCGTCCCTCCCCCCGAGGGGCCCATCCCTCCCTCCCTCCCTCCCTCCCTCCAGGCACGTGGCACGACTCCCAGAAGAACCATTCCGAGTGAGTGAAAGGCCCTGTCCTTGTGGGCAGAAGCAGTCATCTCTCTCAGGCCCTCCTCTCTCTAGGGGAGGAGTCCCGCATCTTACGGGACACCATCTTGGCTTGGACACTGCCTGCCTCGACTCCCTCCCTCCGGGCCTTCCTTCCTTGGAACTTCCCGCGTCCACCTGCCCGGTTCCTTTGCTAACCTCAGCCCCGCCCCGCCGTTCCCCGTGGGCGTTCAGCCCCCTCCTCGTTCCTCACACCACAGCGCAGTTCTTCTTGCTCGCGACCTTGGGCGTCTTCCGGGGAGGTTCAGACCCCCCCGGCGTGATGCATGTTTTATTTTGAAGCGTGTGTGCGTGGCAGGGATGCGCCAGCGGGGGGCCCGAGCCCCGTCCTGCAGCTCTACTTCCCCCTGTGTGGGCGGTTGGCTGGTGATGAGTCTCGTGAACGTTTCTTCCCAAGCTGGCTTTGAATCTCAGCCCTCAGATCTCAGCCTCCTGCGTAGCGAGGGTGACAGGCGTGCGCCCCCAGCGCCCGGCTCCAGGCCCCGTCTTTCTCCCTCGGCAGGTCTTCCCCGAAGGCTGCAAGAAGCAGCCAACCCGCGCCACGGTCTGCCGTGGACCCTCAGCGGTCGGTCTCGAAGGCCGACTTTCCTCAGGGCTATGAGACGAACGACACCAGCGTCCAGAATCACAGGCCTCCCTGTTTCTTTTTCCAGGAGGATAGGTCATTTTTCTCAATATCAGAAAATCTGCCGTCATTGTGGTGGGAGTGACTTCTGTCCATTCCTCACAACCGTGGCCTGGGAAATGCTGGGTGTGGTCTGGGAGTGGGCCCCTCCCCTTTCTGCAAAGCCGGCATGGAGGGAAGGGACGTGCGTCTGTCAATAGGATGGTGTGATGGCTTAGACGGTGGCAGTTGGGCTCCACGGCGATGGCTTCCTGCAAGGTAGGGAGGCCCTGCGGGAGGCGAGGAGGCGGGATCTCGTTTGGAGAGGCGACCTGGTCTGTCCGTCCATCCATCTGGCCACACTCCTCCCTGTCCCTGGCTGTCCTGAGCTGTGTGTCGCTGGGTGCCGCCCGCTATTCATCTGGCCACACTCCTCCCTGTCCCTGGCTGTCCTGAGCTGTGCATCACTGGGTGCCGCCCACCTGCTTGGGGAGGTCCAGGCGAGGACAGTGCGGCTGGGTGGAAGGTAGACCTCAGGGGGGGCCTGGGGGCCCTGCTAGATTGTTCAGCCCATGAGGCAGCTCTCCTTCCTAAGCCCCAGGGCCTCTGCCGCAGAGCCGGTGCCCTGCTAGGGCGCGCAAGCCGCGTCTCCCAATGACTGGGGGCTGATCCGGAAGACGGTGCCAAGGCGCATGACAGCATCATCATTCGGTTCTTGAGTACCGAATCATCCCCCAAACGACAGCAATCACCAAGTCTTGCCTGACGTGACATCTTCTTCCAGACATTGGAAGACCTGTCCCAGTTGTCTCTTTACTCCATTCTCCCTCCCACCCTCCCTCCATCCACCTCCCTCCCTGCTGGTCCCCCTCTCCACATTCCCTTCCTCTCCTCCGCTGACCCCCGGGCCAGGCCCCTCCCCACGCTTCCCACACCGTAAGCAAGGACAGATAAGGGGCCGGGGCCAGGGCACCACAGGGCCAGAACCGGCCCACTGCTCCCAAGTGTGCGTCCCTTCTCTGATGCCCGCAACTCCTGCTGCTGCCCGCGTTGCCCAAGTCCCCGCTCCCCGGGGCTGCTCCGAGGACCAGCTTGGGGCATGCCAGGCTGTACCGTTAACGAGGCAGTAAAATCAGTGAACTTGGGTGCTCACAGACAGATCTGTTCTAAACATCATTAGTTGTTTCCTTTGAACATTTTTAAAATTGTTATTATAAAGGTGATGTACAGGGCATTTGCTGTTTCTTTTCTTTTTTTAAAAGCGAAACGGTAGCTACTAACTGGGCACTAATAGCTCATGCCTATAATCCTAGTCACTCAAGAAGCTGAGATCTAGGGCTGGGAATATGGCCTAGTGGTAGAGTGCTTGCCTTGTATACATGAAGCCCTGGGTTCAATTCCTCAGCACCAAATATATGAAAGAAAGCCAGAAGTGGTGCTGTGGCTCACGTGGCAGAGTGCTAGCCTTGAGCAAAGAGAAGCTCAGGAACAGTGCTCAGGCCCTGAGTCCAAGCCCAGGACTGGGGAAAAAAAAATGAAGAAGCTGAGATCTGAGGATTGTGGTTCAAAGCCAGCCCAGGTAGGAAAGTCTGTGAGACTCTTATTTCTAATTAATCAGTAAAAATCTGGATATGAAGTTGGGGATTTAGCTCAGAGGAAGAGCACTTGCCAGGCAAGTGCAAGGCCCTGAGTTCAGTCCTCAGCTCTGGAAAAAAAAAATCTAGACATGAAGGTGTGGTTCAAGTGGTCGAGCACTCGCCTTGAACAAAAAAACTTAAGGACCTCAGTTGAAGACACCCCCCCCAAACAACAAATAATAACAGCAAGGTGCCCATGAATAGATGAACAGGTACATATAGTTTATGTGCACAGTGGAAATACTGACTACCCTAAACAAGAAGGAAATTCTGTTATTCACAACAATATGGATTCATCTAGAATTGTTACTGAATGTAAGAAGCCAGGGTACAGGATAAGTACTGAGTCATCTAGCTTATATATGGAGTCTGTAAAAGATGAAATCATATACGTCAAGAGTAGATTTCCAGGGCTGGGGATATAGCCTAGTGGCAAGAGTGCCTGCCTCGGTATACCCGAGGCCCTAGGTTCGATTCCCCAGCACCACATATATGGAAAACGGCCAGAAGGGGCGCTGTGGCTCAGGTGGCAGAGTGCTAGCCTTGAGCAAAAAGGAAGCCAGGGACAGTGCTCAGGCCCTGAGTCCAAGGCCCAGGACTGGCCAAAAAAAAAAAAAAAAAAAGAGTAGATTTCCAGAACCTGGAAATCTGGTGGGTTCCAGAACCTGGGGTGTAGGGGGATGTGACAGAGAAAGTAGAGGCAGCCATCAAAGGTTTTATTATTATTATTATTATTATTATTGCTGATCTTGGGTCTTGAATCTAAGGCCTATGCTGGCCTTTTTGCTCCAGGCCAGCACTCTACCACCTGACCTGCAGCTCCAGTTTCAGCTTCTTTGGTAATTAACTGAAGAGAGGAGTCTCGTGGACTTTCTTGCGCAGGCTGGCTTCGAGCTGCAATCCTCAGACCTCAGCCTCCTGAGTAGCTAAGATTACAGACCTGAGCCACTGGCACCCAGCCTAGAAGCTATGAAGTGTTCACCGTAGCAGAAATAGGTTCTGGTGACCCACTACAAAGCACAGCAACAACGACAATAGAAATAACAATAATCATCTTGTAGTGTATATTTCCAGACGGCTAAGAGCATAGACTTCAAGAAATAAGCACTTGATGTAAAGAATGTTCGAATCAGCCTGGTCTGCTCATTCTATAATATATGCACAAATTGGAACATCGCATTGCATCCTATAAGTCTACAGACTCATTTGTCAATTCAAACTAAAACAGAAAAAACCAAAGCCTTTCTCAAGGCGCAAGGCTTTGAGCTCTCGCTTAGCTTATTCACATGAGCCGCGCCTCCACTTCCAGCTTTCTTGCTGGTTAGTTGGGGATAAAAGTTTCTCCAGTATGTCCGCCTGGGCTGGCTTTGAACTGGGCTCCTCGTCCTCAGCCTCCTGAGTAGCTAGGATTGCAGGCGTGAGCCACCAGCGCCCAGCTGAAGGACTTGTTTTTTGTTTTTTTTTTAAAGACCGTTTTGCTTACCTTCCCATGACGTTTTGTTGTTCTTGTGCCAGTTCTGGGGTTTGAACCCTAAGCTTTTGTGCTCAAGGCTAGCACTCTACCCCTTGAGCCACAGCTCCACTTTTGCCTCACTGCTGATTACCCAGGGATAACAGCCCCACAGACCTGCCAAGGGCAGTCCTCAGATCTCAGCCTCCTGAGTAGCCACAGGAGGCGTCCCACAAGGCACGAATACCAACACTCCATCCCACCCCACTCCCGCGTGCGTCCTGAGGCAGGGGCGGCTCCTCAAGGGGTTTCCTACCCTCCACTCCTCGCCCCAGCCCCAGGGGGTGATGAGTCAGAGCTGAGCTGAGGCGGGAGCCAGGGGGAGGGAAGGGGAAGGGGTGAGAGGTGGAAGGGAGGAGGGGCGCGGCCTCGTGGAACTGGACCCTCGGCCGGCTCCCCTCCCCACTCCTGACTGCCTCCGTGTCCAGTGTCTTCCGCCCCTTTCCGTTTCTGGAACCTGCTCGGTCTCCTAGCTTATTTCTTCCTGTAATTCCTATAGTCAGGAAAGAAAAGGTCACGCGTTCCGTTGTGCTGGTGAGGAATCGAGGCATTATGGAGCAAAGCAGCTGGTTTTGGGCTGATCCTGTTTTACCTCATTCTCTTCTCCACCTATCCTCCATCAGCGATCAACTGCCCCCCAGTCTGCAGTCTGCACTTCACCTCCACGGGTCCAGGTCACTTGGAGAACTGGAGAGGCCGGGACTTTTGTCATTCAAATCCCGCGTGAGGGGGTGGGGCAGGCCTGCTGGTACTGATGGGGGTGAGGCAAATAATGAAATGCGAGTTCGGATGTAGCACAGAGCTCAATTTTGATGAAAGGTATTATTACATTCAGCAGCACACAAAGAAATTTTAACTGCGCAGAACTGATTAGTTCATCAAAAAGGAATAGATTAGAGCTTGCATTATTCATTGTCTAGACAAATCACAGGTACACATATGCTGGTTTTAATTAGTGTCATGGAAATTGAGTATTCCGTAGCCCAAAATGTTATTGTTTAACAAATTAAAAAATTAATAAACAAAGCAAAGCTCAAACAATCATTTCCCATAATGCCTGAATAGATTATGAGTTTCTCCTCTCCCATTTAAAGCCCACAAAATAAAAATGCGGCTTGTTTCTAAGAGAAGGTTCTATGCTTCGGATTGTCCCCCCCCATCCCCCCTTCCAGATGCCATAAAAGTACTGTTTCCACAGAAGTCCTGTGCAGACCTGAATACACCACAGCAAGGAACTTTCCATTTTTAGCCTCGAAGTCCAGACCTTTCTTTTGCCGATTTAACTGTCCCCAAATTTCTAAATGGGTCCAAACTGCTGCTCAAGTTTCTATTTAACATTGACCAACAAGAAGAAAACTCATTGGCCTTTTATATTTGTTTGTTTATTTATGGACCTACTGCCTGATCTCTCACAAAATCCAGATGGGCTGTAGGGGTGTGGGACCTGTACCCAGAGATTTGAGAGGTGGTAGGTCCAGGAAGGACTTGGTAGGGATGAAGGGAGGAAAATGTACTAGTCAGCTCGCGCTGCTGTGACAAGCACTCCAACCTGGTTGGTGGAAACAGCACATACATTTACTGTCTGGAAATTTCTGGAGACTGGTTGTCCAAACTCACAGTGCTGTCTGGAAATCTCTGGAGATTGGATGCCCAAGCTCGGAGTACCTGACGGTTTGGTTCCTTTGAGGCCTCTGTGTAGGTTGGAAGGGGAAATGGCTGTGTCCTGCCCATAGCAGGAAGGCCAGCCACGGCCAGTCAGCCACAGTTGCTGCCCACTCAGTGCCTGGGTGCTGGGATCGCCATCATTTCACTACTAGGATTGACTGATGGTTGGTTGATTGATTGCCAATACTGGGGTTTGAACTCCAGGCCCCGGGTACTATACTTTAGCTTATTTTTGCTCAAGGCTGGCACTCTACCACTTGAGCCCCTGCTCTCCTTCTGGTTCTTTGTGGAGATAACAGTCTCTTGGATTCTTCTTCCTTGGGCTGGCTTTGAACTGAGATGCTCAGATCTCAGTCTTCTGAGTAGCTAGGACCATAGGCGGGAACCACTGGCGCCAGGGTTTCTAGTATTTTAACTATAGCAAAGTGCCACACCTTGGACACACCTTTCCGATGACATCGATGGCTCTCAAACTGTAATGATTACTTTTAAGAAAGTCTCCGCGAGAGCATTAACTCTGTCTTACACTCAGGGTGGGGCGTGGCATGTGCTGTGTGTCTTAGGAGCTCAATGAATATTTAAATAATGGGCCGGATGAAGAGGTCCTTTTAAGCACATTAGGCTCAGAGTGAGATGCAAGTTGGACTTGACTGTGAGTAGAGGGGCACGGGGCCTGGAAGCTGAATGCCCGCCAGTACATGGGTAGCCTGTGGTGGTGCATTGGATGGAACACACCCCAGAGCCCAGTGGCTTTCAGACATTGTGTAATGTGGTTGTTACCAAACCCTCTTATTTCCTCAGGGAATTGCTGTGGAAACTCACTATAAAAACACAAGCACTCAGGGAGTACCAAGCACAAAATGCAAGGACTCAGAGAGCACCTGGCACATACTACGTTTGGAATACAGAATGTTGACTGTTACTATCATCCAACTTCTCTGAGCCTTGATTTCATAATCGGAGTAACATGTCAAATGGAAACCAAATGAAATTTATAAGATGTTTCGCTAAGAAATACCGTGTGTTAGGTACTCTCATAGGATCTCAGTGAAGAAGAAAAGTAGGTCACTGACCAAGTCGATTGATTTCATGATCCATTAAGGAACGTGCCCATAAGTTTTTAAACACCCAACCTACAGAATATAGTCCTAGTAACTTTTTTTGGGGGGGGAGGGCTGGGTATCAGGACCTGAGCCCAGGGCTTCTTGCTTGCTTGACTTGCTCACTCAACAGGCATTCTACTACTTGAGCCACTCCTCCAGCCTGGTTTTTTGCTGGTTATTTGGAGATGGAGTCCCATTAGTTTCTCTTTCCCGGGCTGGCTGTGATCCTCCAAATCTCAGCTTCCTGAGTAACTCAGATTTCAAGTGTGAGCCCCCAACATTCCTCTTCTAGCAACCTTCTTAAAGAGCAGCCTCAGGTGTGCAGGGAAAGCCAAGGGAAAGTAGATTTCCCCCATGCCCATCTCCCCGAGTTCTAAAGCTCCTCCCTCCCCCAGGCGCCTGCCACATAGATCAGTGCCACCTAAAGACCACGGTTCGGGCTGCGTGTTCTGCTGTGGGGTTCTGTGAGTCACTGTGAAGGTGTGGACACTGGCCGGCGTGGTCACCCTGGCTGGCGTGGTCACCCTGGCTGTAGATCCACCCCAGGGCGAATGCGGAGGGCAGCGGGCTGGAAGCTAAGCCAGTTCAAAGGTCGTGAGATGGTTCTGGAAAGACACCCGACGGCTGAAAAGATAGAAGGGGCGGGGCACGGACAGCCTGCCCGAAGAGCAGAGGCCTCGTGGGGAGTGGGGAACGGGGCGGGGAGGGGGGCGCTGTCCTAGAGGGGTTGGAATAGGTGTCCCCAGTCGTGTCAGGGGTGAAAGTGACCCAGGTTGAATTTAGACGAGAAGACCCGGAGACCTTCCGGTCCCGCCGGGGTCGAAGAGCAGACAGCGGCCCGGCCCGCCCGGGGCTTCCTGACTCCATTTCCTGCCGGGCAACAGGCGGTCGCTCCGGGTCACCGCCGCCCGCTCCCGCGCGCGGCCGGCCGGGCAGAGAGCGGGGAGCCCGGCCCCGGGGTCCTCCGGGCGGGCGGCGCTGGCTGGCGGGGCGGCCGCGGGGCGCGCGTCCGTCCGCCCCAGGGTCCCCCCCCCCCCCCCCCCGCCCTCCCTCCCGCCCGCCCGCGGGCGGCTGCGGCGCGGGATCTCACCAGAAGAGGGTACAGTCGGACAGCGCTTGACGTCAGGCAGGAATCCCTATTGTGTTCAGACACGGGCTCGGGCGCAGGAGCCCAAGTTCGCTCCCCGCACTCCTCGCTCGGCAGCGCGCGGTGCGGCGCGGTGCGGGGCGGGGCCGGCAGCTCCGGGACCCGCCCGCCGGCGCGCCCGGGGGAGGAGGAGGGAGGAGGACGGGGACCCCCGCCTGGCCGGAGCCGAAGCTGCGGAGCCCGCCGCCCGGGGGGATCGGGGGCTGAGTGGTAAGAGGAGGCCCCCCCGCCGCCCCCCGCCACCCCGACCCCGCACACCCCCCCCACCCCCCCCATCGCCCGCTCGTGCGCCCCCGCGCCCGGATGCCCGCCGGGGGGGCCCGGGCCGGGTGCGTGCCTCCCCCGCCGCGCGCCCCAGCCCCCGGCGGCGGCCGGCTGTGAGCGCCCGGAGGGCCGCGCACCGGCGGCGGCGGCACTGGCTGCGCGGCGGGCGGCGGCGGCGGCGGCGATCGCGGGGAGCATGGACGGGTCGGAGGCGCCCAGCGCGGCGGAGCAGCCCGGCGGCAGCCCGGGCTCGGCGGCGGCGGCGCTGGCGGCGGCGGGCGAGGACCTGGAGATCGTGGTGAACGTGGGGGGCGTGCGGCAGGTGCTGTACGGGGACCTGCTCAGCCGGTACCCGGAGACGCGGCTGGCCGAGCTCATGACCTGCCTGGCCGGGGGCTACGACACCATCTTCTCCCTGTGCGACGACTACGACCCCGGGCGGCGCGAGTTCTACTTCGACCGGGACCCGGACGCGTTCAAGTGCGTCATCGAGGTGTACTACTTCGGGGAGGTGCACATGAAGAAGGGCATCTGCCCCATCTGCTTCAAGAACGAGATGGACTTCTGGAAGGTGGACCTCAAGTTCCTGGACGACTGCTGCAAGAGCCACCTGAGCGAGAAGCGCGAGGAGCTGGAGGAGATCGCGCGGCGCGTGCGCCTCATCCTCGACGACCTGGGCGGGGACGCGGCGCAGGGCCGCTGGCGCCGCGGCCAGAAGCGCGTGTGGAAGTTCCTGGAGAAGCCCGAGTCCTCGTGCCCGGCCCGCGTGGTGGCCGTGCTGTCCTTCCTGCTGATCCTCGTGTCCTCCGTGGTCATGTGCGTGGGCACCATCCCCGAGCTGCAGGTGCTGGACGCCGACGGCAACCGCGTGGAGCACCCCACGCTGGAGAACGTGGAGACGGCCTGCATCGGCTGGTTCACGCTCGAGTACCTGCTGCGCCTCTTCTCCTCGCCCAACAAGCTGCGCTTCGCGCTGTCCTTCATGAACATCGTGGACGTGCTGGCCATCCTGCCCTTCTACGTGAGCCTCACGCTCACGCACCTGGGCGCCCGCATGATGGAGCTGACCAACGTGCAGCAGGCCGTGCAGGCCCTGCGCATCATGCGCGTCGCGCGCGTCTTCAAGCTGGCCCGCCACTCGTCGGGCCTGCAGACCCTCACCTACGCCCTCAAGCGCAGCTTCAAGGAGCTGGGCCTGCTGCTCATGTACCTGGCCGTGGGCATCTTCGTCTTCTCCGCGCTAGGCTACACCATGGAGCAGAGCCACCCCGAGACCCTGTTTAAGAGCATCCCCCAGTCCTTCTGGTGGGCCATCATCACCATGACCACCGTGGGCTACGGGGACATCTACCCCAAGACCACCCTGGGCAAGCTCAACGCCGCCATCAGCTTCCTGTGTGGCGTCATCGCCATCGCGCTGCCCATCCACCCCATCATCAACAACTTCGTCAGGTATTACAACAAGCAGCGCGTCCTGGAGACGGCCGCCAAGCACGAGCTGGAGCTCATGGAGCTCAACTCCAGCAGCGCGGCCGAGGGCAAGGCAGGGGGCTCCCGCAGCGACCTGGACACCCTCCCCCCCGAGCCCGCCGCCAAGGAGGGCCCCAGCTGGGGCAGCAGCCGGCTGAAGCTCTCCCACAGCGACACCTTCATCCCCCTGCTGACAGAGGAGAAACACCACAGGACCCGGCTCCAGAGCTGCAAGTGAGGGGGGGGGGGGGGGGGAGGCAGAAACGGACTGGGCAGTCGATGGATGGACTGTGTCCGGCGTGTTGGCAGCTGCCAGAGAGGGTCTGCCCTGCGTCCCCCAGCTCTCTAGCCCGAACAGACTCTGAAGGCCCACCCTCTGGGTTCCTTTAGCAAGGCTGGGTAAGACTCCTTGGGTGCCGGGCATGGGGTACAGGAGCCACGGAACAGCGTGGAACAAGTGGCATGGACTGGCTGCTGACAGGATCCCACACTTGCTCCTGTGGCCCCTGCTGTAGAAGCTCCCTGCCCCGTGTCCCCACCGCCCTCTGTGTTGTGAGTTCCGGCTCGGGCTGGCTGATGCCCAAAAGGAGCTCACGGTACCCCCCCCCCCCCCAGTGCCAGGCCGGGAGGGAAGGGTGCAGCCACGCAGGGCCGGCACTACCCTTACTTGAGAGCTAATTAAAGAAAGATTCCGACGCAGGGTTCAGCGAGCTACAGCCCTTGCCACATTCCAGGAGGCTCTGCCCCGAGGATCTTCTTGTTTCCTTCTGGGGACAGCTGGCTTTCTGCGTGCCCCTGGGAGGGAGCAGAGCGCAGCCCCATCGCCAGCCCCATCCCCCCCACAAGCCCCCAGCAGCGAGGTCACCCAGCTTCCTGGCGTTTCCTGCTAGATGGGTATTCCTATTTTACAGATGGAGAAACGGAGGCCCAGAGATTCTGTGCTGTGTCTGGTGATCTCCAAGTGTATGCGTTCTCTCCGGTGTGGGCTGGTCTTGGACCAGAGCTGGGTGTGCTGAGGTCCAGAGGGAAGGTCTGAGCATCTTTGGGGGGCTGCCTTCCCGCTGGTCCTTATTCTACCCTGATAGCATGGCCCCCCCCGAAGCTCGCTGCAGCCTTGTCTGAGAGTCCTGGGGAGTGGGGGGTGGGGGGGAAACCAAGCAGATGTATTCGAGTCCAGTGAATGAGGTAAATGGGAGTTGTCTTAGAGCTTAAAGGCTTTTATTGAGTACTCCCCCCCACCCCCCCAACACACACACACACACACACACACACACACACACACTAGCTGTGTGACTTTAGACTTGCCCATTTGTGTCTCTGAGTCTCATTCTGATGATTTCTGAAATGGAGATATAAAATCATGACCTCGGAGAACCATGGTTTGTCGCTGAGCCCTGGAATTAAGGGAGTGCTCAGGTGATGGTAGCTGTCCCCCAGTTGTCTCCTCTGGCTGACAGGTCTGGGCTGGGGGTGCGGAGTGGAGGCTTAGGTGGAGAAACGGGGGCCAGCCTCCCTCCTGGGCCGCACTCTCCTCCCCTGGACCCAGGTTTTCCCCATGCATATGGAAGAAAGATGGTTTCTTGGGCCCCTTCTAGATCTGCCCTTCTAAGATTTGGGCTTGCTGTCGCTTGTGGCGAGGGCTGTAGGAGGTGGGGGGGGTCCTTGGTGGGGAAGTCTTGGGAGGAAGTTAGGGTGGCCCCATGGGGGACAGAGACACAATGGACTCATAGGGCTATGTAGCAGGTAAGGGGATGGCTGCTTCCGAGGGACTCTCTGGGGCCCCCTAGTCCTCCCCTGGAGAATTCTGAAGGTCCCCTGGCTCTGGTTGGCTAAGACTCGGGGTGCCCTGACCCTGCGAAGTCCTGATGACTAGAGGAGGGAGGAGGAGATGGGGAGAAGCATGGAGGGAAGGGGCTGAGAGACAGATGGGGTGTGGTCTGCATTCCCAGGGCTGAGTGGGCTTGGTGAACGGGTGGGTGGCTTGCCTCCACTTACCCCTCTCCCCCCTGAGTCCTTGGTCAGCCTGGAGCCGGTGCTGGCCCTGCACGACAGATGCGTTCCTGAAGTGCAGAGACGAGCAGGGTGGCCCTGGGGCGGGAGCCTGCTGCAGCAGGATGGGGCCAGCACCCAAGGGGACTGCTTTCTCTCAACCCGGCCTCAGAGCTCAGCTCTTCCTAGGAGTTAGAGATGAAATCCCAGAGGGGCGAGCCAACTGGCTGACATCCCCATGACTTAGGGTCCCGTAGGGTCCTGGTCCCTGAGGAACTTGACTGGTGACCAATGGCCCTTGGACACTTTCCCTAGCGGAGCGGCCCTGCGGGCTTAGGGAACCAGGAACAAAGGGTAACCCAGAACCTCTCGGGGAGCCTTGAAAACTCAGTATGGGGAGCCTTGAAAACTCAGGATGCGGGCAGCACTCCATCCCTGTGAAATTAGAATCTTTGGGGGTGACACCCGGGTGTCAGTATTTTTTTTTTTTAACTCTAAAGGGCCCGGGAGTCACCGGTGATCTTGTGTCTGTAGAGCTGGGGGCCCCCGCTGTCTTGGAATTCCATCCAGCCCTCAGGCACAGCCGCTTTGGGGTCCACGGCACCTGTGGTGAGGAGCGTGAGACTGGATTTCGAGTTGGTAAACTGAGGCCCCAGAGCGGATTCGTCACCTGTTTTTGTACAGCCCATGAGTTTAAACTGGTTTTTATATTTTTAAATGGTTGTAAAAAAAAGAAACCTAAAGGAAGAATAACGTTTTGTGACCCATGTGCATTTGATGTAGCTGTGTGGGTGCGCAAAATTCACATTTCGTTGTCCACAAATAAAGTCTTATTGGAATCAACGGTTACTAACAGTGCCTATTCCGGGGTTGCCAGAACCCAGGGGACAGACAGATCAGGTGGCCCTCGCAGCCCAGCGAGACCCCTGTCAGAGGAAGTTCAGCAGGTCGGGGCGGAGGCAAAGGGCATCTGAGGGAGGCCTTGAAGAACGAATCGGAGGCCTCCCCGGAGGGCACATGGGAAGGGCGTCCCGGGCTTCAGGGGTGGTGGGAGAGGCCGGCTTCAGAGAGGGCCATGCAGGCGCACAGAGACCTCATCTCTGTTCCTTTCCTCCCCAGAAACTGCACCTGCTAGCTTCATCCCCGTGGTCCCGTCGCCTGCCCTCAGAGTCAGGCTGGCAAGGGCTCCTGAGCTGTGTATTTTTGAGTGGCAAGCCATTGATTACAGACAGTTGAGTGGGGCCTTACCTCTACCTGATGCTTATAATATTGGGAGCACACCGTGAATGTCATTCCAAAAAGTGGTGAGTGCAAGTGTGTGTGTGTGACACAAGTGGATTCCTAACCACTAAGTGAAATGACACGTCGTAACACGCTCACAGACCATTGCACTTGAGCTTCTGAATAACTCCACACCTGTCAGTGGGGGAAACTGAGGTCCAGAGGACAGAAGTCACAGGTAGGAGGGAGGAGCCCTGCCCAGAGCCACAGCCGACACACTCATCCAAAGCGGAATGGCCCCTCTCGGTTGCCCTGTGGGTCCCAGCTCAGGGCTGGCCCCAGCCCCCTAGGAAGACGAAGGAGACTGTCCCCCTGCGCCCCTGGAAGACGGCCCTGGGGAGCCCAGTGCGTGTTTTGTGAGACGCGGGATTCCAGACGTCTCCCGGTGGGGTGAGGGTCATGTCCACTGCCCTTGCAGCGAGGCCTCCAGGGAGGGCTGAGCAAGGCCGTGCATGGGTGGGGGGCCTTGCCCCCCCCAACCCCACCCCGGGGCTCCCCGGAGGACAATGATGGCTCCGATGGCTCCTGGCATCTCCCAGGGAGACAAGGGATGCGATGCTTCCACGGGCCGCCCACGTGTCGCCTGTGGGCAGACAGCTCCACTCCCCGAGCGCCCGGCTTGGGAGGCTCCCCCAAACTCTCCTCTGTAGCAGCCTGAGGCGGGGCTGCAGGGGTGCGGTGGGCATCCAAACAGATAAGAACCGGACACTGGCAATGCGCACGTGCCATCCGAGCTGCTCGAGAGAGCCTGCGGCCCTGGCTGGGAAATAGGGCCGGAGGGACAGCTCCAGCCTCAGGCCCCAGGAAACCCCGGGAGACAGGGGCAGAGGGGTGGGCGTGGCCTCCAGCCCCGCCCCCTCCCCGCCTGGCACCAGCAGTGTCCCATCCCAGTCACCGCGGCTGACCCGCAGTGTCCCAGGTCACTTCCCGCACCAGGCGCAGAGCCCTGCCGGCCCTGCCAGGTTTCTCCCCAGACGCCGGCTGCCAGGCCCGCCTGCTGTCGAGGGTGTGACTGGGTGACGGCTGCCTTTGCCACCGTGACAGCCCGGGCGGGCGGGCGGGCGGGCGGGGGAGGCGCAGATTGCAGCCGCCGGCTGGCACGCGGGCTGCGGAGCCGCCAGGAGCTGCCTGGAGCTGTCTTCCTGCTGGCTGCGTTCAGCTGGGTGGACCTGACGCGTTCCAGAGGAGGCCCAGATGGGCTCTGGCAGCCGGGATCCAGAGTGTGTGTGTGTGCGTGTGCGTGTGTGTGTGTGTGTGTGTGTGTGTGTGTACTGCGTTGGGTGCTGTCCCTTTGCTTTTTCACTCAGAGTAGCACTCTCCCACGTAGGCCACAACTCCGCTTCCAGCTTTGGTATTGTTGTTGTTGTTTTGTTTTTTTGCTGGTTTATTGGAGATGAGAGTCCCACAGACTTTCCTGCCTGTGCTGGCTTTGAACCCCAATCTTCAGATCTCAGCCTCCTGAGTACCTAGGGTGACAGGCGTGAGTCACTGGCCCTTGGCTTAACCTCAGTCTTTAAGATCCAGCAGTGGCTTCCACTCCTGCTTCTTCGTGGGTGTGGAAGGTGCCAGAGGGAGCCTTGTCTCCTTCCCCTCCGGGCCCACGCCCGCCCCTCTGGATGAGGAGTTTCCTGTTGTCCCTGTCACCCTCTCTGTCCTCTAGTCAGAAGTTTCCCTCTGCCCCTGGACCCTGCGGCTTGCCCTGGTCCCCCTGCAGAGGTCAGGCACTGGATGCAAAGAGCAGCGCTGGTGTTGGGGGATCCTACATTGCACTGACTCGGACGCACAGGCGAGGCTCTGACCATCGAGATGGAAGTTAAGGGACCTGGCGTCAAGGGTGGCCCGGGGAACCAGCTTTTCCATCGCCTGCCCTGGGAGTGTGTGTGGGGGGGTGGGGGGGTGCATGCTATCTTCTCAGCATCTGGGCATAGCTGCTGGCTCAGCTCAGAGCCAGGGATATACTTGTTTCGCGTGTTTCGTTGGAGGCCATTTAATGCTCCACTCTGGAAGATTCTAGAATTCTCTATATCTTTGCTATCCAGAAATTCTTTCATAAAATTTTATCTAGAAAGTAAGCTTTAGTCTTCCAGTGTTTGGATGTGATTTTCAACTAAAAGACACAAGTCTTTCTTTGGCCTAGAGAAATACAGTTCTATTACCGTGTTATTTATCTCCTGAATTGTGATTCTTCCTCCTCCTCCTTCCTCTTCTTCTTGTTTTTCTCTTACTGGATCAAATATATATATATATTGTGTGTGTCTTGTTTTGTACGCAGTGTGTGTGTGTTGCTTCAACACACACACACACACACACACACACACACACACACAGCCTTTCCATGCTTGAAGAGTTTATTGGCTCTGTTGTTTCATTATCTATTTGGTGTTCAACTCTATTTTATTCTTCACCAAATTAGGCTTTTTAAAAAATTGTAATTCTAAGAATTACAATTCAGATTCCTGTCTTCACATTGGCTCGTGCTGTCCACATTTCCTCCAGGGAATTTGTTTGTTGGTTTTGGGGGCTGTAACAGGGACTCTCTCTCTCTCTCCCTCTCCCATTCTCTCTCTCTCTCTCTCACTTGGCTTTTTGGCTGATGCTCTACCACGTAAGCCGCAGCTTCACTTCTGGCTTTTCAGCAGTTCACTGGAGATAAGAGCCACTTGGCCTTTCCTGCCCGGGCTGGCTTAGCACGGCGATCCTCAGACCTCGGCCTTCCGAGTGGTTAGGACGCACGCACGAGCCGCCTGTGCCTGGTGGTTTTGTGGCGTCTGCGCCGCCTGAGCCAGCACAGGAAAGAGCAGGGCCGTTTCACCGTCTGAGACGGTTTCCTGTGTCGACAAGCTCGGGCTCTGGGCCCAGAGAAATCCCAGCTCTCCATGGTGGCTGTGTCGCAAATGGTGGCACCAAGGTGACGCCGCTGTCTGCACCCTTCCTTCAGAGCGGCGAGCTGCCTTGTTCTTCTTCGCCGGCGGAGCTGTCTCGCTTTGTGATTATGTACGTATATATAGAAAGCAATGGATGGAGGTATTTTAGTCATTTCTGGCATATTCTCATGCATATTCAAATCCAAGCCGTTGGGATGCTGGGAATGATTCAAATGTGTGTAGCACAATGGAATTGATCTTAATATAGCTCCATCACCAAAGAACGCGATTCCGCCCGGGTCTCCTCGGCTCCTCTGGTCGGGGCTGGGCCACGGAAGATCAAAAGGCCCAACACAGTTTCAGCCTGGGCAGGGGCTGTGGAGAACGTGTCCCCCCCCCCCCCACCCCCCCGGCTTTCCTTCTTCTTTCTTCATCTTCCTTTCTGTGGCGAGCCGAGGTGGAGAGGGGTGTCGCGGCGCTCCCAGTCTCGACTGCCCACCCCCCCCACCCCCCCACCCCCCACCCCCAGCCCGCGGTGTGGGTCACCCCTGCTCTCGCCACACCGGCAATACCACTTTGCCTGCTCCCCGTGTTAACACTCCCCACCCAGGGCGCTCTGTTCACAGGCAGGCATGAGCTTACGTTTGTGCACAGCGGGGGGGGGGGGGGAGGGATGAATAAGTGAAGGAACAAATGCAACGGGGGTGGGAGGACGTCGCTGCCGCCCCAGAGCGAGTGAGTGAATGGACGGATGAGCTCACAGCGGAGTGAATGAATGGCAGCGCCGCCGGGTGCATGAATGAGCCCGGAGCTGCACCAGTCAAGGTCTCCGGGAGGAGGAACGGCAAGAAGCCCGCTGCTTCCCGGGGCAGAGCGGGGCCCGGCGTGGGGGTGAGCGGGGCTCAGGCCCAGCGCTGTCAAGGAACGTGCCAAAGCCTGGGTCAGACGTGACTCACACAGGATGCTGCTGAAACAGGCAGATGTGGATGGGAGCTGCCGCGTGGGCTCCGGCCACAGAAAACCATAGCAACCCAGCCCCTCTCTCCCGGCTGAGGCGTTCAGAGCAGACACAGGGAGAGTTCTGCCGCCCCTGTGAAGTGGGGGGCGGGGGGGGGGAGGCTGGGATTTTCTTTTTCTTTTTGTAAATAGAGGATTTAAGCTGTGGCCCGTGTCCTTCCTCCCGTTTGCCCTTTCCCCTCACTTCCTTTCTGAAGGAAGCCATGTCTTGAACACACGTCCACGCACTGGTGCAGGGGCCGGAATGCAGGGCCTTCCACCCTGTGCTTCTTGGCTGCTTTGCTCAAGGCTGGTCCTTTCCCCGCTCGAGCTCCTCTTCCTCCCGGTAGGGTTGAGTGGTGGAGGACCCGCAGCCTTCCCCCTGTCCGCTGCAACCACCTCCTCTCGCCCACCCAACTGTGCCCGGAAGGGACTTGTGATCACAGTCTACACCCCTGGGCGGGGAGCCCGTGCTGGTGACGGGATGTGTGACTTTGGGGGTACAGGAAGGGCTCTGGGTGCCACCTGTTGGCTCGAAGACCGGATTTCCAAGACACCTCCATGGAATGGAGAGACAGTGAGACAGATCGTGGGAAATAGACTGTTCCAGAAACGGAGCTGTCTGCTCCACGACCCTCACAAAGCTTCCTGCTGCAAAACCGAACTCGGTCGTTTGAACCAAACGTCTTGGAGCTATTGAACAGAACAGAATAGAGTAAAAAGCAAAGGCTTTGGGGGTCACGCCAACCCCAGCTCATCTCCAGTTCCTCCATTGGATGGGAATACTTCGCTACAGTCAGTGTGAGTGAGAGGAAGCACAGGTTTGAGGACCCAGTCATCCTTCCAGATTCTTCTGGGTATTTGCAGGTGGCACGAGGGGGAGCCGATTATATTCAGCCTGTAAGTCAAGAAGAGAACCAAGTCTGTACCAAGCTGCTGCCCGCTATGGGAGGGGAGCTGGGCAGGGCCCCTGACGGAGGGTTACTGTGCGCCCAGCACTAAGCTGACGATTCTGCATCTAGTTCCTCCTCTGTCCTCACCACATCCTTTCATGTTTACATCCACATTCTTGGCTCATCCTTAAGTGAAGGGATGAGCCTAAGCTACATGGCATGCGTACACGACTCCAGGTTACAGGCCTGTGCTGAGCCTGCTGAACCGCAGGCCTGGGGAAGCAGAGGCCAAAAGCCCTCCAGAAGTTACAGTGAGAGCGCCGGACCTACGCCATTCCCCTATGTAGACCTTCTCTCGGGGGAAGCTGGTTGAGACACACAGGGACCGGCAGGCAGGGCTTGTGCTGTTTCTGGTCCTGACATCGACTCCCTGTTGGACTTCTGGTAAGTTCTCTCTATGGTCTATGCTTGGGCTGTCAGAGCTGGCTCTCAACATCTGGCCGTCTCTGACCCAATCTCCATGACTGTTTCCGAGTACTCGGGGCCTGGGGTGGCCAGAGCAGGCTGTCTCTTAGATCCTGACACATCTGGAGAAGGATAGAACAATGCTTATCGTATCAGAGAGGGGACAGAGGTTCCAACAAAACACCCAAGCTTCCCCCATGGCAGAGGATGGGCTGGGCTCAGCTTGGAGCAGCCATGGCCACCGAGAAAAGGTATTGGTCTGTTTGCTTTTTTTCCCCTTTGTTATTTTTAAATATTAAAAAAAGTATTATCTTCAGTTGTACAAAGGGGTTTTGATGGTCTACTTGCTTATTTAGAATGACACCTGCAATTCTAACCACTCAGGAGGCTGACATCTGAGGATCGGGGTTGAAAGCCAGCCAAGGCGGAAATGTCTATGAGACTCTTAAGTCCAATTAAAAACAAAAAAACCTGGAATTAGAACTGTGGCTCAAGTGATACGGCACTAGCCCTGAGGAAAAAAAGCTGAGGGTAGCGACAAGGCCTTGAGGTCAAGCCCCAGGACTAGCACAAAGGATGGGAGGAAGGGAGGGAGGGAGGGAGGGAGGGAGGGAGGGAAGGAAGGAGGGAGGGAGGGAAGGAAGGAGGGAGGGAGGGAAGGAAGGAGGGAGGGAGGGAGGGAGGAAGAAAGAAAAGGAGGGAGGGAGGGAGGGAGGAAGGAAGGAAGGAAAGGAGGGAGGGAGAGAGGGAGGGAGGGAGGAAGGGAGGGAGGAAGAAAGGAAAGAAGTATTAAAGGAAAGAGAGAGAGAGAGTAAACATGCCATGTCACTTTCCAGTTGAGAGTCATCTTCTGTGCATTCTTCAGCTCCTTCTTCATCTCCTGGCTCATGGTCCCCACAGAACAGAGATGAGCTTGCTGACACCAGGGAAAGCAATCTTAACGTCCTCCAATTGCCTCCTGACTCCAGGACACACAGTTTTAAATCGCAACACCTAGCCAATCAATAAATGTGGCAAAGGTACCAATAGAAGGTAACAACGTGGAATAACAGACACTTTAGGCTGTGGGGTTAGAAATGGGGCCTAGGGGCTGGGAATGCAGCTTAGTGCTAGCACAAAGCCCTGAGTTCGAGTCCTCGGTACCACATAAATAGAAAAGGCCGGAAGTGGCGCTTGGGCTCAAGTAGTAGAATGCTAGCCTTGAGCAAAAGAAGCTCAGGGACAGCGCTCAGGCCCTGATTTCAAGACCCAGGTCTGGCAAAAAGAAAAAGAAAAGAAAGAAAAGAAATGGTGCCTGAAAGTGGAATCTCAGCCTTGAATGGCTCACAATGTCCTCTAGTTCCTGCCAGGCTCCTCTGTACGCCATGCCATTGGCTAGGTGGGTAACTAGGGTATGCGGGAGTGAAGGAATGTGTGGAAGGATGGATGGATGGATGGATGGGTGGACTGATAGGTGCACGGATGGATAACTGAAGGAATGGATGACCCCTCTTCCTGCCACCGTTTGGATCTACCGTCGAATTCTCTGAGATCCATCCTCTTGCGGGAAGCATTTCCTGACGCTTCTGTCCCAGGGATCAAGCCTCCTTTCCAAATCACCTCCACAAGGAAGACCACCTAGAGCAGCTGTAAAACAACAATAGCGAGGAAGCCCCTGTGCTGTGCTGGAGTCTTATCTTCTAGACTATGAGCTCCTTAGGAGCTGCGATGGGGTCCTCTCGGGCTTCTTTGTCTTCTCTGTTTCTGGCCGGAGGCTGCTGGGCGAGGGTGGCCCGTCGGCGATGCTGTTCCCTGCAGCCCAGAGCTGGAGAAAGGCTGCTGGGGGGGGGGGAGGGGAACTGGCACACCCACCTGCTACACCCAATTGGCGGGGTAACGTCTACCCCTCAGGAGCCCGCCGGCACAGGCCAGGAGAAGCCTTGCCAAGGCCCAGCGCTCCAGTCCCTCCAGCCTGGCTTCTTCAGGTGAATCATTCTCTTGTGCGGAGAGGCTCAGAGTTCCAGTTTTCCTCCTCTTTGCCTGTTCAGAAATGTGGTGTGCGTGCGTGCGTGCGTGCGTGTGTGTGTGTGTGTGTGTGTGAGTGTGGCTATGTGGTAGGCCCCCGGCTCTGCTCCAGGGTAGGTGTCTAGACGGCCCTCGCCCTGCCACGCGAGCTCTTGGCTTGTAGAGTACCGACTCGTGCCCTCTGCCATCTGGGCCCCCATCTTCCTCCATGCCCCACTCCGGCTCCTGCACAGCGGGAGGAAGGTGACTCCGTTCCCGGAGCGGAAGCCGTAGCCACAGGCGGGGGGAGGGAGGGACGGGATGTGTACAGGTTTCCCAGGCTCAGACACAGGGTAGGCTCAGCCGGGATCTCACGGCCGGAGTGAAGGCATGAGGTTCCAGTCCCGGCGCCTGGGTGGTGAGCCACACTGGAAACACCTATGCAGACGCTAAGCACCCGCTGGGGGGCTCGGGACCCCTCCCGCGAACACCCCACTGCATCAGGGCGGGAAGCCACACTGGGTCCGCTTTCCCGTGGTGTGGACGGGGACTGGGGGCGCAGCCCCGCCCTCTGAAGGGCAGAGCCTGGTCACGTGACCAGGCAGCGTGCACAACGCCCACGAGGCAGGGGCTGGGCTCACTGACGTGGACAGAGGCCTTTGGGGGAGACATCGTCCAGACTGGGGGTGCGGTGGGGCAGAGGAGGGCTCGCGTCTCCCGCGGGTGCAGCCCGATGGCCCCGTGCTCGAGTTCCCCCACGTTCCCAGCCTGAGCTCTGGCTTCCCCTCACGGCGTTTCCACGGCTGGAGGAGGCTCTCCACCCGGCGGGTCTGTGCACAAGCACCCGTTGCCTCTTGCTCACCCCTAAGGGCTTCCCTATGAGGAGACCACCCCGTCCCCCAAAGTGATGCGTGTGCGTGTGCGTGTGCATGTGCGTGTGTGCGCGCGCGTGTGTGCGTGTCTTGAATTCAGGCCTGCTCTGTCCAACTGCCAGGTAACACCTACCCCTCAGGACTCCACCGCCACAGGCCTCTTTTGCTTAATGCTAGTATTCTACCGTGTGAGCTACCGCTCCATGGCTGGCTTTCTGGCGGTTATCTGGAGATAAGAGTTTCATAGACTTTCCTGCCCAAGCTGGCTTCAAGCCACAGTCCTCAGGTCTCAGCCTCCTGCGTCGCCAGGATGACAGGCGTGAGCCACCGGCGCTCTTCTGCAGGCCACGCGCCTAGAACCCTGCCTTTGATCCAGCTCCTAGAGGGCGGGGCAGATCCCACCCGCCTGTGAAGGAATCCTGTGACGTGAGCAGAGATTCCAGGCATTGACGGTACAGCTCCATGCCACGGCCCGAGCCCTGAGGCCCGGAATCCAGCCCAGGGAAGGGCAAGAAGCCAGAGACGGGCCGTGGGCATCTGCCAACTGCTCATAAGCCGCGCTGTGCGCCGGCATGGCGCGGTGCTCCGCTGCGATCCTTGCCTGCGGAGTGATTTGCCTGACGGACTGCCTGGCTGAGAGCAGATGAGGCCAGGACAAACAGCCATCTCACCGCACGGACTTCACCAAATACCTGCTCTCTGGAGGTCCTCCCACCCGGCTCCCCGCTTTTCTCCTTCCTTCCCCTCCCCTCCTCCTACCTCATTCTGCCCTCTCCCCCTTCTTCCCTCCCTCCCTCCCTCCCTCCCTCCTTCTCTTCTTTGTTTTTGGTGTTAGGCATCCAGGCTGGTACTCTACCACTTGAACCAGGCCTCTACTCGCAGGTTTTGGCCGGTTGATGGGAGAGAAGCCTCTTTGGGTGTGGTGTACCTGGGCTGGCCCCAGAGCTGGGCGCACCTCAGATCTCAGCCTCCGGTATAGGAGGACCGTCGCGTGGGCTGCCTGTGCCCCGTTTGTTTCTTCATTAAATGACACGACGGTGGGGCTGGCGGGGGGGGGGGGGGAGGGGAGTGTTGCATGGGGTGGGTGGGAAGAAAGGGACGCCGGCTCTGCGGGGAAGCCGATCGTGGTGGGGCTCACGCTGCCGTCCTCCCCCCGGTGTAATCGTGCTGTGAGAGAGGCTGATGAGATCTTTCTGGAATGTCCAGGACGCCGCGCGTCCCTGTTCATAGCCCCCGCGGCCCCCGTGCCAGCGCAAGGCTGAGCGGAGCAGGGTCTCCCTCCACCTCAGGGCTGAGCTCATCGACCTCCACCACCACAACGCCACAGGTCACGGCTCACCGGATCCACACTCGGCGTCCTCTCCCTCCAGGAGGAGCCGGGTCTGAGGGGAGCCCAGGTCTCCAGCACGACTCGGGGTTGAGCAGGAGCCCCAGGCCACACCCGGCTTCTTCAGAGTCAGAAGGACAGGAGTCCTTCCTCGGTGGTCTGAATAGTTTCCCCCCCCCCCCCATCACCAACTTCACGAGTCTCTTACCCCCTCACACCCCACGGGGGGGGGGGGGGTCGGAGGGTGTCGTCTCCTCTCCTCTCGGCTGCTAGGACTTCGTGAGATCCACAGTAGAACTGAGGCCCAGGACCCAGGCCACCGGTGAGGGCGGAGGTCGGCTGAGTAGAACAACCTGGAGTGCCACACGTTTATTATTTTTATTATTTAGTTGTTTCGTGGCAGGGAGAAAAGCCAAGTTTTAAATAATGAAAAACCTGATGAGCAATTAGAGCAAAAAGTCTCTAATTCTGTGTATGTGGGGGGGGGGGGGGGGTGCGGTTTACAACCCAGAATGTGCTATTTTTCATTTCAAATGAGTGGTAGAAGTTCACAAACAAACTCACATCATCAAGGTACAGAAATCCCAGGTGGATTAAATAGTAGGTAAACACATAAATGGAAGTATGGAAAAATTTTACTACCTGTATATTGGAGGTAAGAAAGTTTGTTTTTAATTGACACCAATTAGCCACACAAAGAGACTTCATTTTGATAAGTCCATTTATGCATACAATGCTTCTTTTTTTTTTTTTTTTAGGGTGTGCCAGTACAGGGCCTTGAACTCAGGGCCTGGGCACTGTCCCCTTGCTTTTGCACTCAATGCTGCCAATCTACCACTTGAGCCACACCTCCACTTGTACCTTTTTCCTAGTTAATAGAAATAAGAGTCTCATGGACTTTCCTCCCCGGGCTGGCTTCAAGTGGTCCTCAGCCTCCTGAGTAGCTGGGATTACAGGCATGAGCCACAGGTGTCGGGCTTACACAATGCTTGTTGATCACAGTCATTCCTTACCCTTCTCCCAGAAACCATCAAGGATAAAGGGAACAGATTTTCCTCATAAAAAAAGGGAATACCACACCCCAAGTACAACAAAAGGCAGTTCATGCCCTTTGGAAAATGTAGTCATCATAGATGGCTAGTAAGAGGTTCAGCAACCTTGATACATAAATAGCTGTTAAAAACCAACAAAAGCCAGGTGCTGGTGGTTCACACCTGTAATCCTAACTAGGAAGGAGGCTGAGATTTGAGGACTGTGGCTCTAAGCCAGCCAGGAGGAGAAAGTCTTATCTCCAATTAAGTACCACAAAAAAAAAAAAAAAATCTGGAAGTGAAGCTGTGACTCAAGTGGTAGAGTTCTAGACTTGAACAAAAAAAGTCTCAGTGCCCAAGCCCTGAGTTCAAGCCCCAGGACTAGCACAGAAAAAGAAAAGAAAAAGAAAACTCCATGGAAAGGACAGGGAAAGATATCACACATACACACAAAATAATTGATCAGTATATAAATAGATGTCTGACTCTATAATAACCAAATAAATCCTGATTGAAATGACATTTCCTTATTCTTCGGTTGGCATGGATTTAAAGGGACAATAATAACTGGTTGTCAAGGATACAAATAAACTGGCATTTTACTGGCTACTTTTAGGGCCATAAATTGATGCAACTTTCCTGGAGGAATTTTGAAAGTACATTCAAAAGCCTTAATTAGAGTTGGTTATGGTAGGACATGCTTATAGTCCCACAGTTACTTGTGAAGCTGAAGCAGAAAGATTATTGAGCTCAGGATTTCAACAGCAGCTTGGGCAGATAGCAAGATGCGATCTCAAAGGCAAGCAAGCAAAAGCAAAAAGTATAAGAGCGTATTTTGAGACCTGGTTTCATATTATTTTGAATACCATGTGATACTATTTGAATCTGAAATACACCACACACACACACACACACACACACACACACACACACACACTCATATTGTTTTACTCTTGGTCCCCAGCTGGTGGCGCTAGTTTGGGAGGTGTGGAAACTTCAGGAAGTCCCACCTACCCGGAAGGTTAACCCCGATCTCCGCTTCCTTCCTCCTCTGCTTCCTGTCTTCCATGATGTGAGCAGCCTCGGCCACACACATAGGCCGCCCCTGGCTCATCTTTATAGAAATGTATAGGCATAGAAATAAATACTGCATTTATGATGACAGTAGTAATCACAAGGGAGTAACTGTTATTTCCTATTGCTTTGGTTCTCATAGTTTCTGTTTTTCTCTGCTGTGAATGTTTATTAACTTGCAACAGGACAACATTTTTATTTTAGAAATTTGGTGTAAAGAAAAGGATGTGCCACATTGGCTGCTGTTGGTTATTCTCCTTAGTGCTGCCTCTTAAACGTAGGTTCACGCTGAGCACGGTAGCGCACACCTGTAATATCAGCCCTTCGCAAGCAGAGGCAGGAGGACTGTAAGTCTGAGGCCAACCTGGGCTAGATAGCAAGAACTTGTCTCCAAAGTGAAATAACAAATATATTCCACCAGGTAGACCCACACGACATCTGGTTTAGCTGTGCACGACTTCCTGGCCGTTTGGGCTCTATCTCCTTGACGTCTGGCACTGATGCTGCTACGAACTCACGTGTCCGCCGGCTTCTGTGGGCCTGTATCTGAGAGTAGACTTGGTGGGTCACGTGTCAAGTTTAATGTTTGGAGGATTGCCAGCCTGTTCTTCCAAGATGTCTGCACCGCCTTAGGTCTCCACAGCAGGGAAGCATTCTGGTTTTTCCACGTCATCACCAACACTTGCAGTCCCCAGTAGCCATCACGTGCTCATTGACTCACGGGGTTTGGCGTTTCTCTCTCTATTGCTGTTGAGCATCTTTGCAAGTGCTTATTGGACATTTGGGTATCATCTGCTTTGGAGAAACGGCTGTGTGGTTTATTGTCCTTATTAAATGGACTATTTATTTTCGTCTCGCTGAGTTTTCTTCCTGATCGCTGGTTTCCAGGAGACTCCTCTCCCTCCTTCCTCCACACCCATCGTCGCCATGGTCCACCCCCTTTCCCCCGCTGGTGTGAGCAACACTTCCTTTCTTTCTTCCTCAGAAGAATGCAGACATTCAGCTTTGTACCAACCTCTTCTCAATGCTTCCAGGATCTTCCAAAAGAGCTGGCTTCTCCTTTGGGTGTTTGGCCTGCGTAACCATCCTCCATCCGGGGACTTCTCTCCGGGCTCACTGGATAGCTGAGACTGTCGTACTGCCCTGAGGGTCCTTCCCTGTGTGGAAGGAAAGCGAATGTTGGCCTCACCGGGCCGCGGAGTCAGCAAGGAGCCCGTCGGAAGGGCAGTGGCCAGGCTCTTCCCTCGGGAGGTAGAGTCCTAGGAGTGAATGGAATGAAGAAACAGCTCCCTTTCTTCCTAAGCCTGACAGGACAGGCTTTGTGCTTTAGAAATCTCTAGAATAAAACATACAGCTCGTGGCCCAGGCCACATGCTGCTCTTGGCAAACACAAGACATGAGATTTATTTGAGGCAGCATCACAGGGTGATCCTTCAGCCTGACCAGAGAACTGCAGCTGGGGGTGAGCCCCCCCACCCCCCCCCCCCACCCCCCCCACCCCCTCCACCCCCTGCGGTCCAGCAGCTCGGAGCACTCGCCTGACCCTTGACCCCGGAAACACATTCTTTCTGGCTCCTTGCTCAGATGAAAGTGAATGTGTAATTGCAGGCAGGCAAGGAAGAAGGGAAGGAGGGAAGAAAAGAAGGAGGGTGGGAGGAGAGAGGAAGGAGGGAGAGAGGGAGGGGGAGGGAGGGAAGGAAGGAGGAAGGGAGGGAGGGAGAAAGGAAAGAAGGAAGGGAGGGAAGGAGAGGGGAAGGAGGGAGAAAGGAAAGAAGGAAGGGAGGGAAGGAGAGGGGAGGGAGGAAGGGAGGGAGGGAGGGAGAGAAGAAAGGAGAAAGGGAGGGAAGGAAGCAAGGAAAGAAGGGAAGGAGGGTGAGGAAGGAAGGAAGGAAAGGGAGAAAAGGGAGGGATAGTAGAGATGATGACATGGTGCGCTCTGTCTCCTCCTGAGCTGGGCGAGGGGCGTTTGAGGTGAGCGACTCCTGAGCTGCGGGCAGCTGCTGTCCTTTCTCAGAGTCTACCCTGACTGGGGGAATAGGGCTGGCATTGCATTCTGAATGAAGAGCTGGCTGGCGTGCTCCCATGGAGTCTGCGAAGGCCGAGGCTTTGTGGGGCGGGCAGGGCGGCCTTCCTGTAGCTCGGCTAAGGCTCTCCGTCTGGCTGCTTCCTGCTTCTCCGCTGCGTGGGAACGGCCCTCTGAACACACTTCCAGCTGGCAAGTCCACTGACACTGAGTGAAAAGATTGAAAGGCGCGAGCCTGAAGCGTCCCCTGCCTCCTCTTGCTGCAGAAGTGAGAGGAACATGGAGGAAGGGCTGAATATTGCAGACAGCCACGTTTCCTTGCACGAGGGGCCGTGTGCACACATCCTTAGGTTCAGTCTTTATCACTGGGAAGTACTCAGCTGTCTGTGACAGAACGGATGAAGAAATCCACGTAAAAGAAGGAAGGGTTAAGCCGGGAGCTGGTGGCTCACGTCTGGGATCCTAGCTACTCAGGAGGCCGAGATCTGAGAGTCACAGTTCAACGCCAGCCCAGGTAAGAAAGTCCATGAGACGCTTATCCCCATGTAACCACCAGAAAACCAGCAATGGAGCTGTGGCACAGAGTGGCACAGTGTTAGCTTTGAGCACAAAGAGCTCAGGGACAGTGTTCAGGCCCTGGGTTCAAGCCCCATGACTGACAAAAACAAATAAGCAAGGTTTTCTTTTGGCTCGTGGCATCGCGGGTTTGATTCAGTGGACAGTCTCTTGGCCCCACTCCTCCCTAGGCTGAAAATCGTGGTGGGGAAAGGGTGGCAGAGCAGAGCTGCTCACCTCATGGTGGCCAGGAAGCCAAGAGGAGAGCAAGAGGCCAAGGTCCCCGTATCCCCTTCAAGACCTTCCACCAATGACCTAACTTCCTGTCCCTGGGCCACACCTCTTTCAGGAGCACTACAGGCTGGTGGCCCCGCCTTTAACCCATGAGACTGGGGGACACTCCAGATCCAAACCTAGCTATCTCCCAAGTCGAATGAGGTGACACCTCACTCAACAGGTGAAGAAACTGAGGTCCATAGAGCCTAAGGGCCTCCACCAATGCTTCCGGGCTTCAAACCCAACTCCTGTGGACGCGAATCTAGCTTCCCCCACGGCACCAGTCCACGGGCAGTAGTGGACTGCACATCTCGGAGCACAATGACATATTTAAGAAAGTCACTGGGAGAAGACTGGCTACGGCTTCCCCACCCCACAAATCACTGGGAAGTTCACGAGGGAGTGAAACCTCTCTTCTCCAGGATTCGCCACTGCTCTAAGAATCACTAGGCTTTATCACAACCCTGGCAATGTTCCTTTCGTTATTTTTTCCTCGTGGTAGGTCTCGTTCGTCTTCCATTTCATACTGAAGCTTCTCGGTGGGAAGCAAACATGGTTGTCAGGGCGGCAGTGGGACCCGGTGTCCAGGGGAGTGGAGATGAGGCGATCCCAGCCGGTGGGCAGAGCAGCCGCGCTGGCTGTGGTCTGGAGCCTGGGAAGTCTGAGGTCGAGGGCCTGGCAGGGTCCGTGGGGGCTGCTCTCTGATTCCAAGTTGATCTCACCCTCATCCCCTGCTTTTTAAAAGAATGGTTTGTTTTAGTGTCGGCATCGGGGCTTGAACTCAAGGCCCGGCTGCTGTCTCTTAGCTGTTTCCATTAAGGCTTGCACTACCACTTGAGCCATAGCTCTATGTCTAGATTTTCGGTGTCCATCGGAGATAGGCATCTTAGAGACTTTCCTGCCCTGGTTGGCTTGGGTAGATCTCAGCCTCAGATCTCAGTTTCTTGAGGAAGCAGGATTACAAGCATGAGCTTCTGGCACGTAGTACAAATTGGTCCCTGGTAGTGTGTGATCACACGGTGGAAGGCACAAGGGCTGAAGGTGGCCCTCCCACGGCTTCCTAACAGCACCCCGCCCACTCATGAAGACAGGGCACATCTCCGCAGCCCGCCTCTTGATGCTGTCACACTGCTGATGGATTTCAACATGAAGCATTGAAGGGGGTGACATGCTCAGACCATAGCCTAGTAGTCATTGTGTTAAACTATGAGTTGTTCCGGGGGGTTCCACCATTGGAGTCCTCCCCTGTGTATGCCATACTTTAGTCTGTTGGTGTATATATACTATGATCCTGTGTATGTTTCCATATATAATTTGGATCTAACTTACACATATGAGAAAAATGCACCCTTTATCTTTAGCCTGCGTTACTTCATCTAACGTATTTTTTCCAGGTCCATACATTTCTCTGCAAATGACCTACTACTATTCTTTCAGGTGGTTGAGTGAAATTCCATTGGATGTATGTACATATTATTAAATGTGGACCAATGCATTCCTTTCCTGTGATACACTTTAAAAGCTTTGTTGAAGTGACTATGATTCTGTGCACAAATGACAGGTGACTCCCAAGTGAATCACGCCACTGCTGCAAATAATCAATGCTTTGTGACAAATTAGTGACGTTTGTCTTTTGAGAAGTGGGGAACTTTAATTGAGGCTGAGGGTCCCAGTATTAAAGGCAGGTCATTTTAAAACAGACTCTACTTCATTCCCATCTTATTTCAACTTTGAACAAAGAAGACTACTTTTTTGTGTACGCTGGTAAAGGGATTTGAACTCAGGGCCTCAAGCTCTTGCTTAGCATTCTCCACTCAAGGCTGGTGCTCTATCACTTGATCCACAGCTCCACTTCTGGCTTTTTTGCTAGTTAAATTGAAGAGTCTCATAGACTTTCTTGTTCAGGTTGGCTTTGAACAGTAAACCTCCGGTCTCAGCCTCCTGAGGAGCTAGGATTACAGGTGTGAGCCATTGGTGTCTGGCTAAAGTGACTTCTTAATTGTTATTTGCTCCCTGAGAAAAGAATTCACCCAGGAATGAAGAGGGTAAACAACATTGCTAAGAGTTCTTTCGAAGACTTAGCCTTTCCTCTGCCAATCCAAGCCTGTAGCTGCCAGATAGGAAATCTGTTTTGAATATGAGTCAGAGCTGAATCTCATTTTTACCTGCCAATTTCCCATAATTTTCAAATACGATTTCTTCCTTTCAGTTTGCATGAAATGAAGGATGCCTTCCAAGCCCACATTGACTTGCTTAATATTTTTTCAAAGAAAATAGAGGTTTTCTTTTTCTCCTCCAAAGGAAGAGATAGGGGAACAAAAGAAGTAAATGGTTTTTCTAAGTGAAATTGAAAGCAAAAATAATGGCAACAGCTTTGTGGCAGCAAAAGTGAGAACCAATCATTCCTGGATGACAATTATCAGGACTGCAGGAAATGGGAAAGGTAGCTGGCAGGAAGAAGAATGTGGATGGTAATGGCACCTCCACCGAGAGCTGGGCTGGCTGTCTGGCTTGTTCCAAACACTATTTGTGGATCATCTCATTTAATCCTTGCAGCAAGTCTGTGACAGGCTCAGCATGGCTGGTATTATTGTTATTAGGCTTCTTTTGCACATGAGGGGTGGAGAGCACATCTGCTTCTGCCCGAAGGAAACTGCCAAGCAGGTGCATCTTGCTTGGCACGACCCGAGTTCTCCTTCAGTAGGGACCTTCTACTGCCTCCCGCAACACAGGGCACAGGGCTGATGGTCACAGGAATGTGCTTTTCATTGTACCTGCCCCTTGGACCCTGGAAAGGTTCCTTTCTGGTAGAGGGCAGCGAGCCGGCATGTTTAGATTCCTAGCAAGTCAGGAAAAAGTGTCTCACGCCTATAATCCTAGCTACTCAGAAGGCTGAGATCTGAGGATCATGGTTCAATGCCAGCCTGGGAAAGAATGCCTGTGTGACTCTTATCTCCAACGAACCAGCAAGAAACCTGCAAGTACAAGTCAAGTGGTAGTGTACCAGCCTTGAGCGAAAAAGCTAAGACACAGGGGCCGAGTGAGTTCAAGCCCCACTACAAGCACAATAAATAAACAATTCCTAGCCAAATTTCCTACCATACTTCATCTTGATTGGACTTGAATCATGGTGTGTCCGAGCAAAAAGAAACGCCATAATGACCCAGTGTCACTGTTTTTGTTTTTGCCAGTCCAGGGGCTTGTACTCTGGCCCTAGTTGCTGTCTCTGAGCTCCTTTTGCTCAAGGTTAACGCTGTACCACTTGAGCCACAGCAGCGCCGCTTTCAGCTTTTTCTGTGATTAGTTGGAGATAAGAGTCTCATGGACTTTCCTGCCAGGGCTGGCTTTGAACTGTGATCCTCAGATCTCAGTCTCCCGAGTAGCTGGGGTGACAGGCGTGAGCCTTGCTACCTGGCTCAACCATTTGTTTTATTGGTGTGTGTGTGGGGGGGGAGAAATGCAAGTTCAGTGTGATTTGCAGAACCCAGAGGGACGCCCCCCCACCCCCCACCCCCGCCCAGCTCCTCAATCTTTCCCTGAATCAGGCTCCAGGCCCCTCCCCGCCTGCCCCTCTTCTCACCTCCAACCCTCTGTGGCCCTGGAGATGGGTGGGTGGCCTTGAACCCTCTTCTGCACTCATGGCGGAGTCTTGATTACAGTGGGCTCTACTCACCACCTGCTCACCAGGCAGACCTGTGGAAGAAATGGGAACCTGTCAGAATCCCGACGGCGTCCCTGTGTCCAGGCCCCCAGTTCAAAGGTCACTACAGGCACGATAAATAAATGGATTAACTAATTCGTTAGCTTCTAATAAAATTCCCTACTGTAGCTCAGCTTGATTAGACGTAAGTCATAGTCCATAAAGCCAGAAGTCAGGAAGGGAACGATTGCCTTCCAGTAAATATCACACCACTGTACCAGAACCAAACGTTGGCACAGATGCCATGGTGACCTTTGCCCGGCCTCCAAGGTCACCCAGGATTCTGGTCCTGGGTTCGGGCCCACGTTTCCTCCAGCTCCAGTCATTTCTTCAGGCCCCCTGCAAAGGCTCCTCTCTGAGTCACCGGATCTGATTTTTCTTTTCGCTCAGCCCTCAGATTACCTTAAAGCTGTTCATTCCTTTTATGGGCAAAACAATTACTGTGCAAACAGACTCATTGCTCCTGCCAGTTACCTTGAAGTTATCACTTCCACGGAAATAGAATCCGAGCTAAAAATAGGCCGCCAAAGTGGGTTTCCACCTGTCTCTGCTCCTTTCCTGACACCTGCGGTCCTACCCTTTCCAAAGTAAAATAAGAGCGGTGTGCAGACACGCCCGCCCACCAGCCAATCCAGGCCCGTGGACGCCGAGAACCGCGCCACCCGCCCTCAGCGTCCAGCGTTTCTAGAAGCTAGCAACCAGAAAGAAGTAGCAGAAGCACCAAATGACTTTTTTTTTTTCTTCCTGGCTGCTACTCTGAAGAAAGAAGGCTCTGAAAAGTGGTCAGGACCCATCAAAGAAAGATGTGGGCTGATGAGCTGCCTCTTTTTGAAATGTCAAGGCTTTTTTGTAGACTCCCATTGAATGGGAACAGAAAGGTCAACGCTGACAGATGAAACGCGGGCTCAGAAAAGCGGCTCCCAGCCCTTTGCTGACGCCATCTCCCCTTCCAAACGGAAGGCTGCTGCGTCACCCTGCCTTTCAATGTGGCAATGAATGGCTTGTGAGCGCCAGAAAGAAATTAAAGTAATAAATGCATCGGCTTAAGAAGCTGCTTTGTAAAATGTCGTAGCTTCGAGGTCATGGGGAGAAAGGATTTCAAGATCACCCAGCCATGAGTCAGCCCCCCACCCTACCCCACCCCCGCCCCGGCCAGCATCACCATGATCAAGGACTGGACAGCCCCTCACCCCGGACCCCAAGCCCTCTGGGCCCCGTGCACCCAACCACACGAAGGAAGAAGCACTGGCCTCCCGCGAAGCTCATCTGGTGATTCCTTCGTCTTCTCCCCTTCCTCGCCGTCTTCTGCAGAGCCTGCCTGCGGGTGTCCACGCGCCCGGCCCCCTCTGCGTGGGCCTGGCCTTGCCCAGTCCACACCCCTCACTCTGACGTCCCTGCCTTCCCGGGGACAGGTCCCCTGGCCACAGGAGGCCCCCCCCCGGCAAGGTGACCCCCAGCTATGTGGGGTCCTAGGGAGCACTACACCACGAATCCCTGGGGAGTCTGGGTGTTTCCACGGACCCCACTTTGTTCCCCAAGTCCTGTGCTGTCCAGACTCGCAAGAGCACCACCTGCCTGAAGTCGCGCAGTTCACGTGGGAAGAACTGGGGTACACCACTCCCCCTATCCAAGCTGGCATGGCGAAGGCTTCGCGGATGCGTTCTGGAGTGGGGACGCTCAGTTTCCATGTGAGGCTGTCTCTTACAGAGAACGAGACCCCGAGAACACATGGAGATGTTCTTGCACGGGGTCCTGCAGCCGGCCTCCACCTCGCAGACACGGGACAGCGGGCCACGGGGTGCGGCCCGGCCCCCCGCAGAAACCAGGGTGGCCCGAGGGCCAGAGAGCTTTGTTTGGTGGTGGGTGATGGGGGCAGGGATGAGCAGGTGGTTCTGGAAGCCCTCGGTGTCCCCTGGCGGAGAGAGAAGAGCTGGAACCCCAGGAGTGCCGGAGCCCAGGCCCTGCCACCCGGCTGGAACGCGTCCAGCAGACATCTGTGCCGCTGGCATTTCGCAGAGAGCTGGGGGGGCCTCCTCTTCCCCGTACATCTGCTGACTTGGGCTGTTATTTGAAAGCAAACAAGAAAAAAAATGAAATAAAGACCAGAAAGCCACCTCCTTGAGAGACATGTCCAAACTAGAAAGTGCTAGAAAGTTCTGGAAGGAGCTCCCTCACTGTGTGAAGGACCCACTGTGCAGAGGCCAGCTGCAACACTTGGGGAGGGCCCAGTAGCCCCCCTCAGGGCTGAGCGGCCCCCTATGGTGGGCAGCTCTGTGGCCTGTCAATCCACAGCTTCCAGACCCTCCCTGCTCAATTCTGTCTCTCCTGGCCTCTCAATGCCTGGGTTCCCTCTCTCGTGTTCTGGGCCCCATAAGCAGCGGGGCAGGGCCGGGGGGCTCTCAGGGGAGCATGAGGTGTCACCTGGAAAATGGCCCCCTCACCTCGGGGGCCAGCTGGGCCTGGGGACCGGGGCCGCACAGAGGGACGTGTCCCCTCTCCCTTGATGCCCTCCGGGGTGCACCTGAGAGCAGCGGGGGTGGGGGGGGAACCCGCTGCTGCTGGTGTCTGGGCAGAGCGGGGGCATCGGGGTCCTGGCGAAACCCCTCTTGCTAATAAAGATGACAGTGTGTGAGAGCCCCAATCCCAGCGTGGCTCAGAGTCGAGGGCGGGGTGGTGACGGGACAGGGCGGGTGTCCCCTTCTCTCTCCCAGGGTTCTCGGGGTGTAGACTGGACCACCAGGAGGACATTCTGCATCTCCTGGGTTCCCCAAATCTAGGTTGCTTGATATCACCTCAATTCAGCCAAATAAGATGTGTGTGTGTGTGCGTGCGTGCGTGTGTGTGTGTGCGTGCGTGTGTGTGTGTGTGTATGTGTGTGTGTACCCGGCGCTGGTCCTGGGGCTTGAATTCAGAGCCTGAGCCCTGTCTTGGAGCATTTTTGCTCAAAGCGAGTGCTCTGCCACTTGAGCCACAGCATCACTTACACCTTTTTTATTTTTATTTTTTGGTGGTGGTTAGTTGGAGAATTGGAGGTAAGAGTCTTACAGTCTTTCCTGCCTGGGCTGGTTTTGAACCATCATCCTCAGATCTCAGCCTCCTAGAGCAACTAGAATTACAGGCCTGAGCTCCCAGTGCCTGGCGTGGCTAGAGGGCTTTCCTTAAGATCTGTTTGCTACCTCATGTGACTAAGGTCACAACCCCCTTCCGTAGAACATTCCGCTCTCGTCTACTGCCTGCTCGGCGGCTTCTTCCTGCCGCTGGGCGCTTGCTTGAACCTCACCCCTGCCTGGAACCTCAGCGACTCTTGTGTGTAGAGTGCAGCTCCTCACCGCCGGCCTCGCTCTCTCCCGCTCGCTTCTCCGTGTGCCTCTCCTCTTCCCAGCACGAACCACCATGAGGGGATGTGAGTCTCTGGTCTCTCGGCCTCCCTAAGCTCCATGACAATGAAGGTCCTATGGCCTTGTTCTCCTCGGGGGCTGTGACCCCACTTTCCCGTGAGCCCCCTCTCCCCAGCGGGAACCATGTGGCCAGGGCTCGGAAGCACACCCCCCCCCCACACACACACTTCCAGCTCACCTGCCAGAGGCGCCCAGGAAAACTCTGAACCCAGCAGAGCCATCCTTTCCCTTGGCAACGGCTTACTTTTACCTTAGAGACACCGAGAGGCAAAGCACCGACCACTGTGTTCTCCTGATCACAGGCCAGGATCTGGACATTGTAACACCCCTCCCGCCTCTTCCCGCTCTCCTGCTTTCCCCTCTCCTCAGCGTGCATTTCTCTGCATCCTCGGACCGAAGGGAAGAAGGAAAGGGGATCAGAGAACCAAGTGAGTATCGAGAAGGTGAACTGAAATCCGGCTCCAAATGCAAAGGTTGAAATCAAAGCCCAACCGAGGAGGGGAAGCCCCTCAGAGTTAGCTATTTCTTACATGGCCGTTCAGACGAGTTGGGACTCATGGCTTGCGCTGGTTGGCAAATGAGTGGCTTCCAGACCTTTCTGTCTGGCGCTGATTGGGCATGTGTTCTTCCTGCTCCTGGCGAGCACCAGCTCTGCTCCCCCGTGCTGAGCATGCCTTCCAGACACTCTGCAAACAAACGAGCAAAATAGCCTTTCTGCCTCTCTGCAAGCTCCCCTGCTTCCCTTGATCTTGTGGACAAGTTCTTTCCTTTCCTTTGGAGTTTGATATAAAAGCGACGCAGAAGTTAAGACTGCAAAGCTGGTGTAATCCTAGCTACTCTGGAGGCTGAGATCTCAGGATCATAGTTCAAAGCCAGCTTGGAAAGTCCATTAAGACTCTTCTCTCCAATTAAGCACCAAAAAAAAGCCAGAATTGGAAATATGGATCGACTGCTTGGGCATTAGCCTTGAGCCAAAAAAAGCTCAGAGACATCCAGGCCCTGAGTTCAAGTCCCAAGACTGGCACTAAAAAAAAAAAAAGCAAAGCTGAGTGCTGGTGTCTCATGCCTGAAATCCTAGCTACTCAGGAGGCTGAGATCTAAGATTCTTGTTTCAGAGCTAGCCCAGGCAGACAAACTGTCAAGACTCCTATGTTTAATCAACTAGCAAAAAGCTGGAAGTAGAGTATGGTTCAAATGGTGGAGACTCACCCTTGAGCAAAAAAAAAAAAAAAGCTGAACAAGAAAACAAAATCTAAGCAAGAACATCAGGTACTGTTACACACACAGACACAGACACAAACACGAGTTAAAATTGCAATGATCTCGTTTTATTCTCATCAGATTTCATGCAGGACTTCAAAGGCTTTAAACAAGAAAGAAAAGAAGCTGATGCTATCTTATTTTTGGAATAGCCAGTTCCCAGTTGGTTTGCTCATTAATTTCGTGACTAAATGTGGTCAGGAAGAGCCAGAGCTTTCCTATGACTCAAGGAGTCGGAGCTGGCCCCTTGTCAGCTCCTCCCCGGTAGGAGCTCATCGCTGGGAGATGGGCCACGGGGGCTTGGGTGGGCTCGTGAACAGCAGGAAGAGACACTGGGGGAGCAAGATCAGGGCGGGAACAGTGGCAGGGGGCCGAGGGCAGGGGCTGCACCTCCCAGCCACCTGCAGCGATCTGTGGAGTACTAAAGAAGTCACCATGGCCGGGCCCTGATAGCTCCCACGTGTCATTCTAGCTACTCAGAAGGCTGAGATCTGAAGGATCTCAACTGGAGAAGGAGCAGAAAAGTTCATGAGGCTCTGTCTCCAAAATGTCCGGCAAACACTCGCAATTTTGGCTCCGTTTGTATAGATCCAGCCTAGCAACCTCAGTGCCTCTCGGTCTCCTCTCCCCAGACAGCTTGGGAAGATGGCTGGAAGCACTCGCACCTGCTCTCCCTGTCTGATGGCCATTTTTTTTTTTTTATAAATTTCTGGTAGTTTGGAGCCACTAACATGGTTACAACACAGAATCGGGGAGCAAACCCTGTTTAAAAACACTCATGAAAAGAAATTAAAAACGATAGCATCCACGAACAATGTGGTCGTCTTGGAGTGAAGGCCAGCAGGTTAGGGGCGGGAACAGCGACCGGAGCGTCAGCCTTTGACCTGCACAGAGCACTTCCGGGTCCATGCCCGTCAGTGGAAGGTTGTGGCCAGTCGTTGAGGAGCAGAGCTTGGACTTGGCTGGGGTCGGGGAGGGAACTGCGCCTTGATCCTACCGCAGGGGCGGGCATTCATTCTAGCTCTAAAGATCCTGAAAGCTCTACAAGATTCTAAAAGACCCCCAAGTTCCGAGAAGGAGTCCGTGCATGCACCCACACAGACTTCACCTCGTGGCTTCTTGGCTTCCTCAGAGCTGGGGGTGGCCCTGGGGTGGGGGGCCCTGGCTGAGTTACACTCTCAGGGATCTGCGTGAACCCCAAGCCCTGTGTGCCTGAGACGATGACCTCATTGGGCTCCGGAAGGAGCCCGTCCACACTGGCCTCCCGGGGTCGCGGGAGGCCATGCTGGAGTCAGGAACCCAACAAGGCCGAGAAGACAAGAGACGGACGGAGAGGTCAATACACATCGTGAGAAGAGCACGTGAAGACCGAGGCGGAGGTGGGAAGGATGTGCCCACGAGCCAAGGAGTGCCGAGGAGCGCCAGACACCCCCAGAAGCTGGGAGGATCGGGAGGGACCTGTCCCGGGGCCTTCAGAGAGAGCGCCGCGCTGCTGATACCTCCATGACAGTCATCGGCCTGGCAAAACCACGAGACAACACCGTCCTGCGGTTTTCAGCCATCTCGTACTGTGTAATGGGGTTCCAGCAGAATCGCTGAGCAGGTGCCTTCCTTACAGACACATCGAAGGACCCGGAGTGCTTGCGGTACGGGGGCGAAAGCCCATGGGCTCAGCAGAGCAGGCCGGGCAGCCACCAGAATGCTCACCCAGCAAGGTCTCTACATTGCCGGCAGGCTTGATGGGGAGAGCGGGGCTCTTCTCCAGGGAATGGCCATAGTGCGGGGGGTGAGGGGGTGGGAATGGGGGTGGGGGGGTGGGGACCACTTGAGCCTTTTTGATGATCCACCAGAGATATGAGTCTCATGGACTTTGCTGCTCCGGCTAGCTTTGAACCCTGACCTTGGCCTCCTGAGTAGCTGGGGTGACAGCCGCGGGACACTGGTGTCTGGCTGGCTGTGGCTGTCCTTTAAGTTAGTCACACTACTGGTTGCAAGACAGAAGTGATCGACTTGTAGGAAAGCCCAGCGAACCAAGGCCGAGCACAGAGGCTCGTGGCAGACGGACGGAGATCAAATTTACAAGCCGAGTCTGCCACCAGGACAGCGTCTCGTAAACCTTCGCAGCTTCAAAGGAGCAGACAGAGGCAAAGCTGCAGCCCGAGCAGAGCGTGAGTCAGCGCAGGCTTTGATTTCTCCAGTCATGCAAATTCTCCAAGACAAAAGAAAGGCACCCCCAGCCCCGGCTTGACAGGCAAGGGTGTGCCCTGAGAATTTGTTACCCAAAGCTGCCGTCACTCACTCACGTCTGGGATTACAGGATGACGCTCTTGGACCTGTGGAAAAGTCCTTACATGGCAGTGTGGTTGGATGGCTTACTACATCCGTGCCAGTAATAGATCCCTTTGCACACACAAGAAGACGAATGCGCATTAACATCAGCGGCCGCAAACACGGAGAGAAGAAGAGGCTGTTTATTCAATGAAGTTAGGTTAATTGCAGAGCAAGGTGGAAATTAATTTAGACTTACATCTAACACCCAGTGCCCAAAATAGATTCCACATGCTTGCAGGAGGTAAATAACTCGAAGTCGGTGAAATCAGAGGGAAACTTACTCAACACAGAGCTGCATTATTTATCTCTGTGTCAGAGAGGGGCTAGCTTCTTCGAAATGGAATCAACATAAGAAATCGTGCCTGGCTGTAACAGTAAGACATTCTCAAAGACCAGGTACTCTACAATGTATCCAGATGAACCCCAGAGAATAGTCTCCACAGACTTATGTGGGGACATGAGGTGGTTTTCACATCAATTCTTTTTTTGCAGGAGTGCCAATCCTAGGGCTTGAACTCCGGGCCTGAGCTCTATCCCTGGGCTGCTTTTGCCCAAGGCTAGCATTCTACCGCTTTGAGCCACAGCGCCACTTCTGGTTTTCTGGTGGCCTGTAATCCTAGCCGCTCAGGGGGCTGGGATCAAAGCCAGCCTGGGCAAGACAGTCTGTGAGACTCTTATCTCCAATGAACCACCAAAAAGCTGAAAGTGAAGCTGTGGCCCAAGTGATAGAGCACCAGCCTTGAATGAAGAAGTCCAGAGACAGTGTCCAGGCCCTGAGTGTAAGCCCCAGGACTCGTACCAAAAAGGAAAAATCATATCAGGAAGTCCTAGTTAGTGTGCACACTTCGCACTGCTGCTTAATTTTAAGACTTGATGGAATTAATGTTTTGAGTGAGTCACTACGTATCTAAGGAGATAGTTCTATTCCCGAGTGGTGAAGCCGATTGTACACGTGCTCCCCTGTTCACATTCAGAACTGTCTGGCGTTTCCCAGGAGGTTGGGAACGGCATTCGGAGCCATGCTTCCTTCCGCTGGCTCAGGACACCACGGCCTCCAAGCCCACGACGGTTCCAGCCTGCGGTGGCCAGGCGCGCGGGTGGCGGGTTCGCGTTCCGCCCGTTCTTCACAGAGCCACCCACCCCGTTTCCAGGCCGAAGCGCAGCTTGCTGCCTTCCCCCTGGAGGCTCTGCGTGTGTCTGCTTCGGGAGGCAGAAATGACAGAGAGAGAGAGAGAGAAAGCTTCTCCTCATGGAAGCTGGAGGGAGGCGAGGATCTGGCCCCCTCAGCCAGGAAGCCTTGGGGGGGGGGACACATGTTGGCTTTGAACAGTGCTTCCAAGAGAGGGGAGATTAGGGTCTGCCAAGGCACAGCACCGGCCGATGGAGGCCCACGAGGCCGTGGAGCTAGTGACAGCTTCGCAGGACGGGGCCCAGGGTGGGTGGGATGATGGTGGGGTCAAAGGGCAAAGGCTGGAAGTGGCAGGGGCCCATCGGGGCAGCCCAGGTCAGCACACACCCGTGCACGTTGGAACACATACTCGTGTGGGAGAACATGCGGGTGTGCGCTAGAACACACTGGGCACGCTGGAACGCACATCTGTACATGAGAAGGCACGTGTGCGCGTCGGAGCACGCACGTGTGCCCTGTGTTTATCCAGGGTGGGACGGGGAAGCACGGGAGAGGGCCAGGCTGCGGTGTCGTGGGGCACAGCACATAGACAGCGCAGGGGGTTCTGGCCCACCCAGGGCAGAAGGGGGCAGGTGGGGGGGCATGTGGGGGGGCACACAGGCATGCTGGAGCCCCAGTGGGCAGGGGGATGGGAGGGGGCAGCGGGTGGGAGGGGTCATGGGGTGGGAGGGGCAGGGGTATGGGAGGGGCAGGGATGGGAGGGGGGATGGGAGGGGCCGGGGGTGGGAAGGAGCAGGGGGATGGGAGGGTCAGGGATGGGAGGGGGGAGATGAGAGGGGCAGGGGGATGGTAGGGGCCGGGAGTGGGAGGGTCAGGGATGGGAGTAGGGGGGGGATGGGAGGGAGCAGGGGGTGGGATGGGGGTGGTGGTGGGAGGGGCAGGGGGTATGAGGGGGCAGTGGTGGAAGGGGACGGGGGTGAGAGGGGAAGGGGTGGGAGGGGCAGGGGGTTGGAGGGGTCAGGGGTGGTGGGGGTAAGGAGGTATGAGGGGGCAGGGGTGGGAGGGCAGGGGGATGGGAGGGGCAGGAGGTGGGAGAGGTGATGGGAGGGGTAGGGGGTGGGAAGGGTAGGGGGATGGGACCGGCAGGGGGTGGGAGGGGCAGCGATGGGAGGAGGGGGGATGGGAGGGAGCAGGGGTGGGGTGGGGGAGGTGGTGGGAGGGGCAGGCCTTATGAGGGGGCCAGGGTGGGAGGGGCAGAGGTGGGAGGGGCTGGGGGATGGGAGGGGTCAGGGGTGGTGGGGGCAGGGGGTATGTGAGGGCAGTGGGTGGGAGGGGCAAGGGGTGGGAGCTCTTCCTCTGCCACAGCTCCAGTGCTCTGGCTGGACACTGAGAGAAACAAATGGAATCTACCCCCAAGAAGGTCCTTCTGTGTGTGTGTGTGTGTGTGTGTGTCTGTCTGTCTGTCTGTCTGTGTGCGTGTGCCCATGGGGGCCTTGAACTCAGGGCCTGGACACTGTTCCTTAGCTTCATCGCTCAAGGCTAGCACTCAACCATTGAGTCACAGCTCTTCTCCCGGCCCCTCTTTACTCTTTGTACTACTTGGATGTGAGAGTCTCTCAGAATTCATTCCCGGCCTGGCTTTGGATGAGAATCCTCCGATCTCCGTCTCCTGGGCAGCTAGGATGACAGCTGTGCGTCGCGAGCCGCGGGCAGGCAGTCACCTCCGTGCGATGCACTGTCCGGGGTTACAGGGTGGCTCTCTGGGTTGCGGCCTGGGATGGGGCAGGTCCACCCTGGTCTCCCTGCAGCTCTCAAGAGTAGCTGTAAGATGTGTTGGGGAAACGCAACGCCCGGGGATAAGGATGAGAGGTGAGGACAGCCTGGGCTGTTCAGTCTCCCTAGAAACAGCATGTCCCTCCGTGCACCGTCCTAGCGTGTCCTGAGGCCCCAGGCTGTAACTCCTCCACGCACGAAGCTCAGGCCGGCTCTGGGTTTCTCCGTGGAGCATGTGCAGAACAGACCTGCCCACTGCAGGGAGCTGTCCTGGGCCTCGGAGTGGCCGCTCTTCCCAAACGCAGGGCCTCCGAGTCATTTGCTGACTCTTCCTGTTACTTGCTGGTGGTGGTGGTGGTGGCGGCGGTGGTGGTGGTAGTGTGCGCATGTATGTTCTGTCTCTCTAGTCTTGTACATTGGGGGCACAGTGGGCCTGTACCACTGGGCTCAAAGGCAGGAGGGTGCTGGAGGAAGCTTCTGGGGAGTTCATGTGCAAGAGAAATAAGACTTCAGGGCAGGTCCTGGGAGCGCATCCTTCATGGCCATGAGACCGGCCATGGAGGACACCTGGATGGCACCGTGGAGAGCTGAGTCTATTCTGTCCCATCCACTCCCCCCGGACATCATGGAGGCCAAGCACCTGATGCTAGCCTGGGTTGGGGCTCTGATACATTACGACCTTGGCAGTGGCTGTCAGCTACCACGTCCCCGTACAAAGAGAAGCCTGGAGCTGGGTGCTGGTGACTGCAATCCCAGGGACTCAGGAGGCTGAGATCTGAGGATTGCAGTTCCCAGCTAACCCCAGCAGCTAAGTCCGTGAGATTCTTATCCAACCACCAAAAGGCCAGAAATGGAGCTGTGGCTCAAGTGGTAGAAAACCAACCTTGAGGGGAAAAAAAGATCCGGAACAGTGTCAGGCCCTGAGATCAAGCCTTAGGATCCAGGGGTCGGGGGAAGGTTTCAAGACCAGGAAGGAAGAACAGAGAACGATCTACCATCTGACACCCTTCCGAAATTCAGAACAGCAGGGCCTGGGGCACCCAGAAGCCACTTACCAATGCCAGATTTCATGACAAAAAGAAAATTTGCCCAACTGTGGTTTGTTTTCCCAGCTCTGAAAATAAACTGGTCTCCCTGGAATCAACATCTCATAAATTAAACATTTGGTATTCTCCTTCTCCTCAATTCAAACACTTAGAGGTTGTCTTATTAAGAAAGGTGCTCCACGATGATTTATTCAAACAAGCAAATAGAAGTCTAATTGACTGTTTCCTATTATTTTTCCAAGGGTTGGGGTTAGCAGATGGCTCGTGGGAACAAAGAATTCTGCAACCACCCATTTATTCTTGTAAAAGAGAAAAGTGAGTTAGTAGTGTTCATGAATATTCTGGCTCAGAAACTTCAGGTTTCCAATAGGAATGGAAACATTGGATACAGGCATAGCAATAGAGAAACCAACGAGACAGAAGACAGACTCCTGGAGCAGACTTATAGATTATATATTTAGCATCCCATCGAGATGATATTTCAAATCCACAGGGAAGACAGCTGAATGAACAAATGGTATTGTCAGGATGAGCTATCCATTAGGAAAAATTAAGATGGCTCCCCACACAGAAATTCTGGATACATTGAATATCTGAACATATGTCTTTAAATCTGGAAGAAAATATGACGATCTTTGAAAAAAAGAAGAAGCCAAAACACCCATGGAAGTTTCGAATGGCAAGTCTTCGATTTCCAAGCTTGTGTCTCCCAGAGGCCGTGAAAGAGGAGAGAGAAGCTTCCTCCTCACCCACCCACTTGCTGGCCTTCGGAACTTCCAAAGTTTTTGTCCTTAGCTTAGTGGTTTTCTTCATCACCGCCCTTACGCAGCCAAGTCCCAAGAGGGAAGAGAGAAGACAGGAATAAACGGCTAAGACCTCGAGTAAGAACGAGGCTTCCAGCCTCCCTTCTCCATGCCATCCACTTCCATCTTTTCTTTGGAACTTTCCAGAATATTCTGGATGAAAGGAAGGAAAAGGGCTCAAAACAAAGCCGAACCAACGCGTGAAGAGATCTCAGGTGCTAGGATACAGATCGGACCACTGGGACCACTTGCTGCAGCTTTGTTCAAAATTCCAAACAAGGCCCAGGTGCCCGTGGCTCACGGCCTGTCATCCCAGCTACTCAGGAGGCCGAGAGCGGAGGACCATGGTCCAAAGCCAGCTGTAAGACTCCTATCCCCAATGAGCCACTAAGAAAGAAGCTGAAGTGGAGCTGTGTCTCAAGTGGTAGAGCACCAGCCTTGAGCAAAAATAGCTCTAGGACAAGTGCCCAGGCCCTGAGTTCAAGCCCCAGCACCAGCATTCACAGGAGTGTGGGCACGTGTACACACGCGCGTGTGCGCACACACACATTCAAAGCAGGGGGAGAGGTGACATCAGGAACTGAAGGGTAGGTTTAAACACACAAAGTTGCCACTTGAAGGGTTGGGGTGACTTTAGGAACCAGCGGGCCACGGAGGGGGGGGACCCGCACTGAATTCTGGGGAGGCAGCACTTCTGAGAGAAGCTGACACGCCTTCCATTGTAAAAGACAGACTCTCTGCCACAAGACTTGTCATTAAAACCAGAACTAGTGAACCGGGGGTCCCCACGTCGGGGTATCAGCCGCCTGCCCCATATCCGCTACCTGGGACCCCAGTCCAGCCCTCCCTGGGCCCAAACCAGCCCTATCCCCACAGCCCCATGTCCTTGAGGCCGACAGGACTTCAAAAGCAAGAGCCTGAGCTCTATGAGTGTGTGTGTGTGTGTGTGTGTGTGTGCACTAGCACGCATGCGTGCATACATTGGGACTTGAACTCGGGGCCTCGTGTTCTCACTTCCTTTTGTTGCTCCAGGCTAGTGCGCTCCTCCTGGTCACACCTCCACTTCCTGTTTCACGCTCATTCTTCGGGGGGAAGAGTCTCATGGACTTTCCTGCCCAGGCTGGCTTTGAACCATGATCCTCTTTGCCTTTTTGAGCAGCTAGGATGATAGGCGTGAGCCACCAGCTTCCTGAAGCATTTATTTTTAATAATACATTTTTAATAATTTTACTGATAATTGTATAGTTCTAACCTTGCTCAGGCCCTCCTCCAGCTGTCGGAGGAGCTGCGTGAGGTAACCTTTCTCTTTCCCTTTTACTTACTTCTCTTTCTTTTTTGAGCTAGATCTTACTACGTTCCCCAGGCCGCTTTCAAACACTTGTCTCAGAAGATCTTCGAGCATCAGCTTCCCGAGAACAGGGACCGCAGGTGTGCACCACTGCACCAGCCACGTGTCCACGTTCAGAAGACAGGAAGGCCTTGGGAAAGCAGCTTAATCCCTGCCACCAGAGACCTGAAGGCTTTGTCTAATGGGCCCAAGCTCTCTGTCTACACTGGCCACCGTGGAGTCAGAGCAGAGTCCAAAACTAAGGTTGGGAACAGTCTCCCGAGTTCAGCCAGAGCCCTGCCTTTCTGCTGAGTCCCAACGGCCAGAGACCCACTCCAGTGTATCAGGACTGGCCTCTCCAGCAGACCAGGACTGGCCTCTCCAGCAGCCCAGGACTGGCCTCTCCAGCAGACCAGGACTGGCCCTCTCCAACAGGGAATAGTTCCAGGAACCCACAGGTTTGCACGGAGCAGGAGAGGTAACCCGGGAGACTCCTGAAGGGCACGGACCGCCGCCTCAGGCACGCTAGCACTGGGTTCTTGGGCGAAGGACTTGGTGTCCTTCCTGGTCAATAGTGCATGTGACTTTCTTTTGTCCCATTGATAAAGGCGATCAGCAGGTCCATCATGGATGTTCGCTGGTCCCTGGTCCCCGTGGGCTGGGCTTGGGCGTGTGGAAGTCTCCACTTTCATTCTCCGCTTGGCCCTTTGCTTGCTGTGCTGCCCTGGCCGAGGCTGTGGGCTCTGCAGACCTCAGGACTCCCCGGCGTGAGCACAGGGCCGGGGGTGACCGCGGCCCGCCCGGCCTGACCACGCGCAGGCTCGTGTCTCCACGCTCACGGTAGAGCACGAGAGCATTGCGGTCCAGCTTTCCTCGTTTTCCAGTTTCCTGCCCGCTGTGCGGGTCACACCCTCCAGTACCATGCACACCCCAACCCCTTTAGATGATGAGAAAGGGAATCCACCCCATCCGTCTTAAACTGGGCCCCTCAGCTCTCCTCTCCCTCACCTCGGGGGAGCCCTCTGCTGTTGGGGTGCAAATGGCACTGTTGGCAGGTGTGCTTTGGTCTCCACGGAGATGGAATCTTCGTTCCTCCCGCCTCCCCGCCCTCCCCCTCCCCCTCCTTCACCAGGCCCAGCTCGGCCTCCTCTCCTGACCCCTCCCGCCGCGCTGCGGGGTCACCCGGCCCCTCCTCTCGGGGTGCGTGGGGGCTTCTCGCACGTCCCAGGGAGCAGCTGTCTCCGTGAGCCTTCACGGGGACGCCGGGGGCCGTCCTGCCGTGGGCTTGGTCAGCTCCACTGCCCGCGGACCGAGGGACAGATCCAGAGGAGGAGACCGGCGGGAGAGGCCGTGATGGGCAGCAAGGAGGCGGCAAGGGCTGCCCCCCCCCCTTCGGGGCCCAGGCTGGTGGGTGTGGCAAGGACTCCACCTTCCCAAGCCAGCTCTACTCCCCATGCTGCTCTCCTCTGCTCCCCGACACCCATCCTCTCATTCCTTCCACAAACATCCACTGAGATGGTGCTCTGGGTCAGGTCCCCTTCAGACCCCGGGGCTACAGTGCTCCATCAGTGATTCTGTCACCGGAGGAGACTCATCTACCTCACTGACCATCCGAGGAGAAAAGGGAAGCCTGTAGAACGAGTCCAAATGCTGCACCTGACATGGAGGCATTTCCCCAGGCAACAAGAAGACAACGATGGACAAACTCAGCATTTCTCTGGGAAGGTGGCCAGGCCAGGAAATGCAGATGAGAACCCAAAACTGCCTGCTATAAAACCACTGGCACCTGCTCCTCCACAAAGGATGAGCCCAGACTGAAGGGAAGCAGAGCCTTTCCTCGGATGAGCTACAAACTCCAGGAAGCCTCCGAGAACCGGGTGCGCCATCGGGATGGGGTGCCAGCTTCTTGGGAGCTGTACCAAGCGAGTCAGCCAGTGCAGGGGGGAGTCGAGCCAGGATGGCGGACCTCATGGCCCTTCCCTGCAAGCAGGAGCCCCCACCCAGCTGCCAGTCTGGGCTGCAAGGCAGTGGGAGAGTTGGGGGGAGGGAGGCAGTCAGAAATCTGGTCATTTGCTCATCGTGTGGAAAACCTGAGACGCCCAGGATGTGAAGGTCAGGGCCCAGTGGGGCTGAGCATGGTGCCCTGGCCTCACCAAACACGAGAGCTTTCCACAGGGGAATTAGAGAAACAAGACAGGGCCAAACTTCACACACACACAGGCAGAGCAAAGTTCACACACACAGGCAGAGCAAAGTTCACACACACACAGGCAGAGCAAACTTCACACACACACAGGCAGAGCAAACTACACACACACACAGAGCAAACTTCACACACACACAGGCAGAGCAAAGTTCACACACACAGAGCAAACTTCACACACACACAGGTAGAGCAAAGTTCACACACACACAGACAGAGCAAACTTCACACACACACAGGCAGAGCAAAGTTCACACACACACAGGCAGAGCAAAGTTCACACACACACAGGCAGAGCAAACGTCACACACACACAGGCAGAGCAAACTACACACACACACAGGCAGAGCAAACGTCACACACACACAAGCAGAGCAAACTTCACACACACACAAGCAGAGCAAACTTCACACACACACAGGCAGAGCAAAGTTCACACACACAGGCAGAGCAAACGTCACACACACAGGCAGAGCAAACGTCACACACACACAGAGCAAACTTCACACACACACAGAGCAAACTTCACACACACACAGAGCAAACTTCACACACACACAGGCAGAGCAAAGTTCACACATACAGAGCAAACTTCACACACACACAGGTAGAGCAAAGTTCACACACACACAGACAGAGCAAACTTCACACACACACAGGCAGAGCAAAGTTCACACACACACAGGCAGAGCAAACTTCACACACACATGCAGAGCAAACGTCACACACACACAGGCAGAGCAAACGTCACACACACAGGCAGAGCAAACTACACACACACACAGGCAGAGCAAACGTCATACACACAGACAGAGTGTAAATGGAGCTTCGGCCCACGAGCAGAAGGGAGACGGTGCCTTCCCGACAAGAGAGACCAGACTGTTCTCAAAAAAAAAAAAAAATAAGAAGAAGAAGAAAAGGCAAGACAAGCTTTGGTCACTTTGCTGGAGTGAGCTACAGGCCGGGCATTTCCCACTGGCTGTGGACATGGTTTCAGAAGTCACTTTCTTCTCCGTTGGGGATGGGCCTTTGGGTGGCACCCGTCCCAGCAACTGCTGGGTGACTGAATGGCTGGCACCCTCATCCTGTGTGAACTCCTGGCCTGTGCTTTGCTCTGGGACCTGTGGGGGGGGGCTTTGCATGTGGGGGCTGCTTTAGTGTGGGGGCAGGAGGAAACACAGGCCATCCTGCAGCAAGCACGTCTGCATGCAGAACTGAGCAGAATCTAGAGCAAAGGGTCGGCAGCAGAAGGGGCAGACACACTATGAAGACGGAGAGGCCAAGCCTTGTCACCCCGCCCAGTAGCCCACTGGACACGTGCAGACCCAGGCAAAGAGGCCGTGTCTTCAGCAGAGGCAGCCTTCAGGGTCCCAAAGTGCAGCCTAGGCAACCATTACCATGGCGACCTTCAAGTTTACCAGAGTAACCTAGACAAATGTTAGTATAGCAGCCTCCAGGTTCCCAAGAAGTAACCAAAGCAACCGGTGTCATGGCAGCCTTCAGGTTCCCAAAGAGTAACCTAGGCAACTGCTATGCTAACCCACCTAGCAGAGGTGTTCTCTATAGCAAAGCCAGTGGGGAAGTAATGATGTATTTTACCTAGTGGTGTCAACCCCAGGACTAATGATCATTAAGTCAGCTAGTGGCAAATATCTTCAGCCCTTGTTTCTCTTAAAAAAAAAAATTATGTCTGGGAATGTGGCTTAGCAATAGAGTGCTTGGCCTAGCATGCATGAAGCCCTGGGTTCTGTTCCTCAGCACCACATACGCAGAAAAAGCCAGAAGTGGCGCTGTGGCTCAAGTGGCAGAGTGCCAGCCTTGAGCAAAAAGAAGCCAGGGACAGTGCTCAGGCCCCAGGACCAGCAATGAGAGAGAGAGAGAGAGAATATCACTTCAGGTGCTGTTGCAACAGGCCTCATGAGTGGAAGTGACAATGTGACATTCTTCCACAGGAACAAAATAATAACAACTTGGAGACACACTCGAGTGCACAGGGGTCCAGCAGATACCCCGGATGCTCCAAAGGATTACTCTAGATCCATCATGGTCAAGAGAGGGAGGGGGGGAAGGGCAGACCCCAGTGAGTCCCGGGGCTCCTCAGCTCACTGTGTTCATTGGTAGGAGGGTGCATGTTAGCTTGGGGTGGTCTCGGTTCCAGCACCAGGGGCCCTTTGCACTGCGGCACAGGGCAGGCCAGAGGGCGAGGCAGAGGCGGGACTCGTGGGCCAGGGCGCGTGGCAGAGGCGGGGCTCAGGCGGGGCTCAAGGCCAGAGGGCGTGGCAAAGGCAGGGCTCACAGGACAGGGGGCGTGGCAGAGGCGGGGCTCGCGGGCCAGAGGGCGTGGCAAAGGCAGGGCTCACAGGCCAGGGGGCGTGGCAGAGGCGGGACTCGTGGGCCAGGGGGCGTGGCAGAGGCGGGGCTCAAGGCCAGAGGGCGTGGCAAAGGCAGGGCTCACAGGCCAGGGGGCGTGGCAGAGGCGGGGCTCGCGGGCCAGAGGGCGTGGCAAAGGCAGGGCTCACAGGCCAGGGGGCGTGGCAGAGGCGGGGCTCGCGGGCCAGAGGGCGTGGCAAAGGCAGGGCTCACAGGCCAGGGGGCGTGGCAGAGGCGGGGCTCACGGGCCAGGGGGCGCGGCGGAGGCGGGGCTCAAGGACAGAGGGCGTGGCAACGCCAGGGCTCCCAGGCCAGGGGGCGTGGCAAAGCGGGGCTCACAGCTGCTCTGGCCAGCGTCACTGTGGAAGGCCGAGCACCCAGCACCCTGGGGGATGTCTCTGCTTTGGGCTGGAACACAGGACAGCAGCTCTAAGTCGGGGTGCACAAGCCAGCAGCCTTCCCCAGGCAACAGGCATTCTCTGCACACTCCATCCAGCCCTTCCTCTGCGGCCCCAAGCCCCAGTGAGGGCAGGAGGCGCGGCTCAGAGTGGACAGAGCTGTCACCTCCTCTGGTCGTCATGCCGAGGGGAGGGAGGCGGGCCAGGGCGGATGGACAGAGGCTGGGACCTCAGGGGAGGTGACGTCCCAAAGCCGCACAGAAGGTCACCAGCACGGCCAGAACCCCGTCCAGTGTTCCAACACCACCCATCCTCTGCTGGAAGATTCTAGAAGCTGGATGTGACGTGTGCCCCGCGGGGTACGTGAGGTGACATGAAGCCTGCATCGATGAAGACGTTCCTTCCCTCAGGGAAATGGTATCTATGCATGTAAATTGATGTCGTTATGATCAGCTGAAGGGCATTTTATTTTAATATAGCAGCTGAGAGGCAAAATCAGGTCCCCACTTCAAGTGCCACTAAAATCTGCTGTGTGGGTAGCTCTCGATGTGGAAGCCAGGCACCCTGAACAGCCACCCACGCGACCGCCTCATTTTCACTCCGGAGGCGCTATTGAAAAAAGAAGGGGGGGGGGAAAGGTGACTCAAAACCACCCAGAACTTTGAATTTAACTTCTGAAAACCTTCAGCTGATTAAGCTCAAGGAGGAGAGTCATCATCCAAGAAGGCAGAGTCAAGGCCCCAAGGGGAACAAGTGGGCTCTGGGCTCGGCCGGGAGACCCTCGGGGGCCCCTCCCCAGGGACCCGGATGGTGGCACAGGTTGACATCGCATCCGACCTTTGGAGTGGGGGGGGTCACTGGAGGAGGGAGCAGCCTCAGCCCTCAGCATTAGTCACAAATCCTAGCTCATCCCCTGCTGGGCAGTGACTCTGGCCTGTAATCCTAGCTACATGGGAGGGGGGGAGGGAGGGGGGGGGCTAAGGATCATGGTTTGAAGCTGTGAACCCCCCAGAAGCCAGAAGTGGAGCTGTGGCCCAAGTGGTAGAGTACTAGCCTTGAGTCACAAAGCCAAGCAAGAGTATGAAGCTCCCCCCTCCCCCGCAGTTCAAACCCCAGTAGCAGCAGCGGGAGGGGGGAAGGGATAAAAGCAAACAGCCACAATGGACCAGAGAGAAGCTTTCCCAAAGCTTTGGGAACAGGTGACTGTGTGTGTGCCACCGTTCTGCTCCTCCTCTTCCCCATGAGCTGGCTTCAGAGAGAAAGGTTCTAGAACAGACCACAACCATGCTCACAAGTCCAGGCTGAGGCAGCGGCCTCAGATGGGTGATACGCATCCAGAATACGGATCCCACCCCATAAGCTGTCAGCAAGGGACATCGGGATGCTGCCGTCACCTCCCCTGGGACCTCACGTCTGCCCGAAGGGCCCTTGGCACAGACACCTGCCGTGGGAGTGTCTCCCCCGACTGCCCTGCTCAGTTTCAAGAGGCCAGATTGTGAAGGAGACCAGCTGCTTTTTATTTTTCACCATCCACAGAATGTTTGGATGTGTGCAAGGAAGGGAGGGAGCGATTGAAGGAGGGAGGAAGGGGGGGAGAAGGAGGAAGAGAGAGAGCTCATATTTTCATGGTTCAAAAACGAAGCAATCATCTGGGCACTGGTGGCTTGCATCTATAACCCTAGTGACTCGAGAGGCTGAGATCTGAAGATCACGGTTCAAAGCCAGCCCAGAAAGACAAATTCAAGACGCTCTTATCTCCATTAACTACCAAAAAGCCGGGAGTGGAGCTCAAGTGATAGAGGACCAGCTTTGAGTGAAAAAGCTAAGGAACAGCACCCTGGGTTCAAGCCCCAGTATGCGCCACAAAAAGAAAATAAGAATTATATGAAATACCTCCTCCCAAGAAAACAAGAATTACATGAAAACACGGTCACTTTTGATAGAATTTACATTTCCATGTTTTTCGGTCTTTCTGGCCTTAAACAGAACAGGGCTCTGGGTTTTCCTAAATATCACTCACAAATTTCATCATTGTCTCCACAAAAATATGGTAGGCGGATAGATGGATGGATGAATGGATGGAGATAGATACATACATACATATATGTATATATTCTCTCTCTCTCTTCAATCTTTCAAACTTCCATTTCTCTAGGTAGAACTTTTTGTACTACATTAAATTACATTGCAAATTTTTCCTGCATTTTAATAGAATCTATTTAAATATCTATCAAGTAAGATGATATCTGTTTTCTTTTTCACGTTTTTATTACATTTTAAATGTTTTCTTGTAATTCTATTGCTGAGTTTTCTTTAAAAAATTATAAGTAGATGTTAAACTTTATCACATGTTCTTAATGCATTTATTGAAATCACTGTGTTCTTCTACTTTGCTAATGGACTCAATTACGTTAATAGATTTTCTTTCTAGGCAGGAACAATTCTGATCTTTTATAATTCTTTTATTGTTTTTGTAGCAGAGGGGTTACAGTTACATAAGTCAGGAAGAGTGCATTTTTTTTTTTTTGGACCATGTCACTCCTTCGCTTGCTCTTGCCCAGTTTTTCCCTCCATCCTCACAATTAAGATCTGCTTTGAAATGTTTTGTAATCAAAAGTATTTTGCTGAAACCAGAGGCTTTGTGACTGTCTGGACTTCTTTTCACAGGAGGTAAATGCGGCCAGACACCATGTCTGTGTGCTCTCTAGCTGTACACCCAATCAACCACGGATTCACACACACACACACACACACACACACACACACACACACTATAGTGAACCCAGTCTGACTTTTGTTACCTTTCTCTGTGTAATACAGTGTAACATCTATGTCTGTGGTACTTACCTTGTATTTGACATGATAAGTAATTTGGAGAAAAACATTAAAGGGCACGTGCAGATTTGGTGGTGGTGCTCCATCGTTTTAAGCGGGAGCTTGACACCAGGTGCTGGTGCTCACGCCTGCCATCTTAGCTACTCAGGAAACGAGCTTCCCAGCCCAGGCGGGAGAGTCTGTGAGAGACTGCGCTCCAATTAACTACCAAAAAGCCAGAAACAGAGCTGGGGCTCAAGCCCCAGGACCGGCACCGAAATCAATAAAGCTAAAGGACAGTGCCCCTGTGCCCACGCCCTGAACGCAAGCCCCAGCACTGGTACCAAACAAACAAAACCCTCCACATCCGCAGTGAAGACGGGAACGGCCGGGTAGGCGCGGCTTTCCCCGCGTCCCTCCTCGGAAAGTTTCGCTTTCTCACCTGCCTGGTGCTTTCCCCCAAGCCCAGCTTCGACTCACAGCTTGCTCGGTGGTGCGGCCTCTTCCTCCGGACACTCGCTAAGAACAATCCCGACGCTACCCACATGTCCCAGCAGGGGATTGTCGGTTCCAGAAAAGAAGAAAGAGAATGGACAAAGAGGGGGATCGATACCAGTACATGTTTACTGGGGAGAAAACCTGCAGACGGGAGCCTCCATCGCCTCCATCATCACCTCCTCTACCCTCACCACCTCCACCTCCATCTGCCCTCATGATTCCTCCATATTGGCATCTCCCTGGAAACTCTGCCTGCCTTCACGGATCAAGCAAACAAAACGGCTATCTCTTTGCATACAGTCTTCCCAACCAAGGAGCAATCGCAGGAGAAACCCAGCGGTTCCTTCTGTGGAATACCTGTTCATCTCCAACTGGGGTTCTAGAACAATCTACCCCAGAACAAAGCCAACTGGCAGGCTCCCCCCCCCCCCCGCCGTGCAGGGTACAGAGGCGCTCCCGTACTTCCAACACCCACACCATCCCAACAAACAAAGCTGAACTTTGTGTTGTGCACATGCTGTGTGTGTGTGTGTGTGTGTGTGTGTGTGTGTGTGTGTGTGTGCCAGTCCTGGGGCTTGAACTCAGGGCCTGGCTGCTATCCCTGAGGTGGTGGTGGTGTTGTTTTGGTCAAGGTTAGCACTCTACCACTTGAGTCACAGATCTACTCCTGGATTTGGGGTGGCTCAGTGGACATAAGAGTCTCACAGACTTTCCTGCCTGGTCTGGTTTTTACCCGTGATCCTCGGATCTCCGCCTCCCGAGTGGCTGGGATTACAGGCGTGAGCCACTGGTGTCTGGCTGCCCTTGTTTCTATGGCTCATCTCTAGCCGGGTGGTCCCTTCCCAGGCCAGGACCACCCCGCCCTCGCACCAACACAAGGCAGAGATTCGCATCTCAAGGGGAAAATCTCATTCACACTGAACCCAAGTCCAAACAGGCCGGCCAGTCACCGCCTCTGCCCTGCAGTCCCAGGGGGACAACACATCCCTGCTGCCGGGGACAGCCCAGCACAGGCAGGGGGAAGGTTCCAGAGCCGGCAGTGGAGAGGCAACAGGGACCCCCCGAGGATGGAGCTAGTCACTCAACTTCCTCACGGGAGAGGAGAGCATTTTGTCTCTGGGTCCTCTGCCCAGGCCAGGTACAAAGAGACCATGTGTGGCCAGTCCTAGATGAGTGAACCCCGAAACTCAGCAACCTCTTCACACACCCTGTTCCAGTCTACTTTCCCCCGCTGACGCCCTTGGTGGTGGACTCCCCCTCTTCTCACCAGCTCCCCGCAGGGCGGTGGGTGTCTACCCAGCTCATCAAACTTTAACCGCTGCTCATTGGCCAGAGTCGGTTCTCACACTAAACCTCAACCAATCACAGGGAGGGAGGATGAGAGCACGGCGGCTAGACGCCAGCTTCCCGGAGCGCAGTGGGGGCCGAGGGAGCACCTGGACAGAACGGATGCCGAAAGGGAGGCGAGGTGGACTTTGATACGGACCTGCCTGTCCCTTTGCACTGCTCTGCCCGGGACCCTTCCATATTGGGGCTCTAGAAAAGAGGAATTTAAACGCCAACAGCACAGTGGTGACCAAGGCATGGAGTGGCACCAGAACAACACGGGTGTCCTGTGGCGCTCCTTATCACCGTCTAAATCCCATTTCACTTCATTTGGTGGAAAACTCATATTCAAAACTCACCCTTGTCTCTCTCCCCCAGGGGCTTCGCTGCTCTGATTCCTACGCCAACAAACACACCCACCGGCCTGTCAGACAACATCGATAAAAAGGAGAACGGGAAAGACTTCCGTGCTGTTTTGCCCTTCCCATCCTGGGGCAGAATGTGGATGTATTTATTTGGAACACCATTACGGCTTGCAGAGCTTTGTAAAAGCTGAGCGCGGTGCGTGTCTAATAAACACAGCTCTTCAAAACCAGACGCCCGCGGCAATGCGATTTCTTTGTTCCCCAGTCGTTGGGAGAAGTCAAGCTACAAATAAAAACTAAAATTTCAGCTCCAACTTGAAGGCACCCAACAGCTAAGATGCTGGCACCTACAGCCTGCACACACAGACAGGCCCAGCCACCCACTGGGGAAGGGGGGCGGCTGGGAGCTACCCACAGACCCACGGCTCTTTCCCAGTCTTCCTGGGGCGCTCCCGAGATGAGGGCCCCCCGTCTCCACTCACCTCCATGCCCCGATGTAGCGCATGGTCCTCCTCTGTTTCTCTGAGTGTTTAAAATGCCCCTCACCAGCTGGCTCCGGTGGCTCACGCCTGTAAGCCGAGCTACTCAGGAGGTTGGGATCTGCGGACTGCGGTTCGAAGCCAGTCCGGGGCCAAAACGTCTGTGGGACTCTTATTTCTAATCAGTCACAAAAAAAAGCCGGAAGTAGAGCCGTGGTTCAAGTGGTAGAGGGTCATCCTTGAGCAAAACAAGTTCAGGGACAGGTACCCAGGCCCTGAGCGTGATCACGCCCCAAGCCCTGTGTTCTCAGCCCTGGGGTTCCATTCCCCTTTGAAGCCTCTCCCCTCCCCCTGCGTGGTCTGTGGGGAGGTGGGGGACAGGCAGTTTGGGGGTGTGGCTCGTGGCCTGTGTGTATTGTGTCCACCCCAGCCTGCAATGTCAGGGCAGCCCTAGTGTGAGCCTGGATTCGAACTCCACCTCCCCCAGAAGGGTTGTTGCTGTGGGCTGGAGCATGGGGGTCCTTAGGGCAGCCACAGGGCTGGGGTACCCAAGCCCTTTTGGAGAAGTGGGTTCACACATACAGGGTGGTGAAATAATGTCTCACCAGAAACCAAGGCACGCCCGGCAGTCTGAGTTTAAAGTGACTTTCTTGTGGTGGTGGTTTTGGTTTGGCTTCTTTTGCTTATTTGTTTTGCATCTTGTTTCTTGAGGTAAGGGCTCCTGATAGAGCCGAGCCTTAACTGGAAATCTTCCGGCCTCAGCTACCTCCCCAGGGCTGGGATTATAGGTGTCAACTACCCTGCCTGGCTCACATAGACTTCTGCATGAAAATTGCATCCCAACAATATTGATATTTCATCTTACCAGGTCTTAAGATGAAGCTCATTGGAATCTTGTGATTTCCTTCCTTCCTTCCTTCCGTCCTTCCTTCCTTCCTTCCTTCCTTCATCCCTCCCTCCCTCCCTCCCTCCCTCCCTCCCTCCCTTTCTTCCTTCCTTCCTGCAGTTCTGGGGTTTGAACTCAGGGCCCCCTGCTTGCTAGGCAGTTCTCCACAGCTTCAGCCAGTGTCCCAGCCCTTCTTGGCTTCGGTTCTTTTCTGGTGTGGTCTCCTATCTTCGCCAGGTTCGGGTCTCCCACGGAGATTCCTCTACCTGGGTCTGGCCCCACACTCAACTGAATCACAGGCAGGAGTCACCACACCCAGCTTGATGAAGAGAGCAACTCTGTGGCTGGCCTGGAAACACGATCCTCCTTATCTCTAGCTTCCAAATAGCCTGAACTAAAGGAATGAGTATCTGGCCCAGCCAGGAAGCTGGAAAATCTAAAGCACATTGGGGGTCTTGTTGCTGTTGTTGTTTTGTTTGTCTTGCAGTGCAATGACAACAGGATATGACCGGCCATCTTTGCTACATGCACACGAGCCGAGGCTAGGGCAGGAAGTGGGGGTTGTTGGTCAGGATTTTGTGTTAATGTGTTTTAGTAACTAGATGATGCTTGGGACAGTATAGATTCCATTGCATCAAACATAAAGGGGCCCAGAGTTCAATTTTGTGTATGTTCACACACCAGACTGTGTGTGTGTGTGTGTGTGTGTGTGTGTGTGTGTGTGTGTGTGTACCGATACTAGAGCTGGAACTCAGGGCCCCATACTCTTGCTTAGCTTTTTCTCTCCAGACGGGTGCTCTACCACTTGAGCCACCGCTCCACTTTCTTTTTGCTGGTCGGTTGGACTTTGCTGCCTCCAGCAGTTTCCGGCTGTGATCCTCGGATCCCAGGAGTCTCGTGCGTAGCTAGAGCTCCTGAGCTACCAGCGGGTTGCTGGTTCCCTTCTCGTTTTCTTTTACATGGCAGAGAGGACGGGACCTGCCCGGTGGCTGCTCCAGGAGGATGGAGAGGAGTTGGACCATGTGCTGGAGCTGCCGTGGTGAATCGAGGAAATAATTGAGGCGTTCTGGCTCCCTGCCCACTGGCGTGGAGCCCGGGGGAAGTGCAGGCTGGAGGAGCAAGATTTCGCCTGCAGAGAACTCACGGAACGGCTCCAGCTTTGCTTCTCCGCCCCAGCCCTCGGCTCCAGCTTTGCTTCTCCGCCCCAGCCCTCGGCGCGTCGGGGCGATCTCGAGCGGCTGTGCACCTGCCGCACTTAGGAGGAGAGCGCTCAGCCGGAGGCCAGCGGAGGCGGCCAAGGACAGTGGCTGGTGAGTGAAGCGCTAATAGCCCAGCGCCCGAGGAGGACGGAAGCCGAGTTCCATTAACCCCGCGCAAGGCCGGGCCACAGAGAAGCTTTCAACGCCTCGAGAGCAAACACATGCATTTTCTCCTCTTTGGAAAACAAAAATAGAATCCCCAAACGCGACGTGCTCACCCCTCAGGAAGGCTCCCAAATGCTGGTTTCAGGGGAAGTGGGGTTTGTTGGTTTTTGTTTTTTTTTTTTTACTTTTGCCATTAACTCTGCACACATCAATTCCTCCGTCTCCTGAAGGCGCGCTGGGGCATGCAGACCCGCCGTCTGTTCAAAGCCAACTTTAGAACTGAAATCTGCCTCGGGATGGCCGCCTCCTTCCCCTGAAGGGGAGAGAGAGGCTCCGAGTCACCCCGTTTCCTTCTTGTCTCTCTCCTGCTCCTGAAGACAAAGGCGTTGGGGCCCTCACAGTCCCCTCTCCAGCCCCTGGGCTGTGTCCCATGTCGGAGACGCCTTCTCCCTTCAAATTACTCCCCCCCCCCCCATCTCTTCTATTTCTACAGCTCCTGATGGCATGGACATTCTAATTTCTGCGGGTGAGGAAAGGAATTATTCTTTTTTTTTTTCTCTCCAGCTTTTACCCTAAAAATACTTGGGAGTAGCTAGGCCCCGGTGGCTCCCGTCTATAAAGCCTAGCTGTGCAGGAGGCTGAATGCTGAAGATCACTGTTCGAGGCCAGCCTAGGCAGAAAAGTCCATGAGACGCTTCGCTCCAACTAATCAGCAAAAGTCCACAAGTGGAGATGTGGCGCAAGTAGTAGAGCACCAGCCTTAAGCAATAAAGCCAAGAGAGAGCTCGAGGTCCTGAGTTCAAACCCCAGGCCCAGCATTTGGAAAAAAAAAAAAAGAAGAAGATACTTTGGGGTCTCCCAGACCAAAAAGCCGTTCTGGGTTGGGAAATGTCCTGAGTCTCCTGGCCTTGCTCAGTCCTAGCCAGGGCTCCCCTGAGAAGAGTACAGCTGCGACCCAGAGCAGGCCCAGGCTGTTCACCTGCTCTCGGCCCAAGCCCTTCTTTGTGTGCGATGATGGTTCTAAGACTTGAGCTCAGGGCCTAGGTGCTGTCTCTGAGCTGTTGGGTGTTTTTGCTCAATGCTGGTGCTCTACTACTTGAGCCACTTTGGGTACCCACCCCAGCTCCACTTTGGCTTTTTGGTGGTTAATTGGAAATACCAGTCTTATAGACTTTCCTGCTCAGGCTGGCTTTGAACTGCAATCCTCAGATCTCAGCATCCTGAATGGCTAGGATGAGAGGCGCGAGCACTGGTACTGGGCTCAAGAAAGCCCTTTCTCAAAGGGAATTCTGAGCAACGCACGTTTATCCCTTACAACGTCCAAACCCTGCACGAGAGAGGGGCAAAAACAAGGCAAAGCTACAAAACATTCTGGAAAGGAAACTTGAAGAGCCAGGTGCCAGTGGCTCACACCTGTATTCTCAGCTACTCAGAGGGCTGAGATCTGGAAAGTTATAGTTGATGTTTAGAAGCCAGACTGGGCCAAAAGAGTCTGTAAGACTTGATTTAAAAAATAACAACAACAGCAGCAACATGACAGACTGGAGACACGGCTCAAGTAAGTGGTAGAGCACCAGCCACACGCAAGCAAACTGAGCAAGTCTGAGGCTCTCAATTCAAGCCTGGTACTAGCAAAATAATAATAATAATAATAATAATAATAACAACAACAATTATTATTATTATTATAGACAGTAAAATTGGGTCCATGTCTCACACCACACTCTAGAATAGATACTACATGGATAAGAGATAGGAATACAAAACACAAAATCCTTCAGAAATACTAGAAGAAAACGTGTGAACTCTGAACACTGGGAGTACAAATAACGTTTTTCACAATGACCCCACATTGGTCAGCAACAAAGAAAATTTAGAGTAAATTCAAATGGATTAAAAATTTTTGTTAAAGCAGTAAACAAAAAAAAAAGTAAACTGTCCATTTTGGAAAACACCTAAAAGAACTCCTTTAAAACTGAGATGGAAATCGCAAAGCAAACCCGATAGAAACAGAACCTGGGAATTGGAATCTGTGCTGGCTGGGGTTACAGGAATGAGCACAACGCCCCTCTTCTTGGTGGCCCATCAACACGCTAGGAGGAGGAACTCCACTGAAGAAGGCTCGGGTCTATTAAAGGGAGGAAATGTGTGCACGTTGCTCTGCCGGATGAAAGTATCAGCGATAAAATATTAAAAGTTGTTACTTAGAGGAAGTGGAAGGCAATAGGGTGGGGAGAACAACTTAAAAAATTAGATAACCTGGACTCTGCCTGTTTCATAGATTTGATATACGTATTTCATGTAGTTTAAAGTCATATTCAACTTTAAAATACAACCCCTTAGAAAGCAAAAGGAACTTCATGGGTCCCCTGGCAATGCGGCGGGCGGGGGGGGGGGGGGGGCGGGGTACACCCCGGGGCTGACCGCATCTCCCCAGGGAGCAATGCTCTCTGCACAAACAAACTTGGGGAACTAAACAATTTCCACCTAGGTGCGGGGTCTGTGACTCATGCCTGTAATCCCAGCTATTGAGGCTGAAGTCTGCGGATCATGGTTCGAAGCTAGCCTGGGCAGAAAGGTCTCCATGGGACTCTTAACTCCAATAAACTACTCAGAGCAAGCCAGAAGCGGCGCTGGGGCTCGAGCGGTAGAGCGCTAGCCTTGAGCACAGAGAGGCTCAGGGGCAGCGCCAGGCCCTGAGTTCAAACTTTGTCAGGAAACCCGAGAGCGAAGACGAATCCAGAAGCCCTGAGGCCCCTTACCCCACCCCAGGTAACGTCCTCATAGATAGAGTCCCATAGGAATAAGCCAAGGCTGCTTCGAGGAGCAACCGAGCTCCAGTGAGCCCCAGGACACAGCGTGGGGCCCGAGGCAAGGGACTGACCAAAGCCAAGGGGGCTGCGATCCACCCTGCGCAAGGAGACGCCACTGACCACACACGAGGCCGCTGAGCCGCACTCAGATTCAAACGCATCCGCGCGGCTTCCATCGGCACCGCAGACAGGGACAAACAGCTGGGACAGGACGAGGGGGGAGCGCTGAAGCCACACAAGGCCCGGGTTCAAATCCCCAAACGGCAACAAAGAAACCAACAACCCCAACATAACCAGCTGGAACACTGCTGGAATCCAGTTACGTTACCTAGCTAACACGCTTTTTGAAAGCCATAGAAGGGGGGATTCTAAGGAAAATGCCATGGTGGACACACTGAGCACACTGCAGCTACATTTGTGAAAGAATGACAAGAGAGTAAAGCGGGCCCCACGTCAGCTGGAGGGCGCCAGGAGGCTTAGGCGGCCGAAGAGCTTCATACAAATGTGCGAAAAGAGGGCTGGGAGTGTGGCCTAGTGGTAGAGCGCTCGCCTCATGTACACGGAGCCCTGGGTTCGAATCCTCAGCACCACGTATATAGAAAAAAGCCAGAGGTGGCGCTGTGGCTCAAGTGGCAGAGTGCTAGCCTTGAGCAAAAGGAAGCCGGGGACGGTGCTCAGGCCCTGAGTTCAAAGCCCAGGACTGGCAACACAGACAAAACAAATAAACAAATGTGTGAAAATAGAACAAGAAGACCTGTTCAATCTGGTTAGGCAAGAGGAGATGAGGGAAAGGACTGGAGGGTGCCTAGTACGCATGTGCGGAAATGCACAATGAAACCCCTCGTGCAGCTGGGGTATGCCAATGAAAACGTCGTATAAAACCAACCTCCTCCCCACCCTCCTTCCTCCATCCTCCTCTCCATCCTCCTCTATCCTCCTCTCACCCTCCATCCTCCTCTCCATCCTCCTGTCCGTCCTCCCTTCCCTCAGGGAAGAGTCCAGCGGGGTGCACCGGAAGCTCCTCACCCCCCCCCCTTGTTTGGCTCTGCACCTTGCTTGGCGCTCCGGGCGCATTCTCCGCGCCCTGCCTGTCTGCTGAGCGGCATCCGCGCCTTGACACGCGCTGGCTTTCCGTTCCGATGACGCGGCGCGCCACGCCTCCTTGAGAGGCAGACCTGGGGAAGTGCTGACGACGGTAATTGAAAGCGCTGACTCAGTTGACTGGGGAGGAAGGACTCGTTACATCCCCACGATCGGCTGTGGGGGGCCGGGGCCGCGGCCGTGGGGGGGCGGCGTGAGGGTGACTGGCGGTCCCGGGCTGCGTGCCGTCTGCGTCTCCTCTCGCACAAACCGATGGCCCCACGGGGCTGAGATCTGAGGATGGCAGCTCAAAGCCAACTCTGGCAGGAAAGTCCAAGACACTCGAAGCTCCAGTGAACCTCCAAAGCGTCGGAAGCGGCGCTGTGGCTCACCTGGCAGAGCGCTAGCCTTGAACTGAAAAGCTCAGGGGCAGCGCTCAGGCCCTGGGTTCGAGCCCCAGGAGGAGCATCCGCAAGTTCGACAATAACCCCTGGTGGTGGACATCAGGGCTGGCGCGGGGGCGCCGGGCCCTCCGTCGCCGCCTCCTCTCCATCGCCTCGTCCCCCACGCAGGCTGCCATGGCTCCATCCGGCCTCCCCCGGCAAGCCTCCCCTCCCCCCCTCCCCCTCCTCCCTCCCCCCCCCCCCTCCTCCCCACGCGCCCGCCCATCACGGAGCAGCGCAGACGCCGTGGCACAGAGTCGCCCACCGCCCTGCCACGAGGCCAGAGGCCACGGCCCACGCATGCCCAGAGCCCGCCCCTGCCCCAGCAAGGTCACGTCACCACGCCGTGGTCCCCTGGGGAAGAGGACAGACGGGCACCATAGCACGGAGAGAAAAGCGGGGCCCACAGGCAGGACTCGGGGGCGCGGGGGCAGGCGGCTCTCGGACCATCCGCCCTGTGAAGGGCACCGGGTCCAGAGGCCCTGGAGAACCTGCTGCCTTCTGTTGGCGAAGCCAGCACGAGCCTCCCTTTCCGCTGGTGGGTTTTTCTCTTCTATGGCTCCGTGGGAATTTGTAGATCCCACAATCTCCAGAGGGACTCTCGCGATAGCACGGGGTCCCCCAAAGGGCTGGGGAGATGTTAGCCTTAGACTGGTGCGTTGCCCCTTTTGCTTCCTCTCTCTTACGTCCCCTGTCGTGATGCAGGTCGCTAGCACGCGCCACGCGGCATGTCTCTCTCTTCCTGAGCCAGCCCTGTTGGTTTGGCTTGCTCCTTTGCGGTGTGTCCTGACCTGTCCGTATGAGGAAGAGCCCGGCGATGGTGGCTAGGGCGAGCCTGAGCTCCCGCCGGCTCTCGGCATCTGCAGCAGCAAGCTGCCCGCTGACGACGCCTCTCCGCCCTTATCTCCAAAGGAACCAGATGGGTCTTTTAGAACTGCAGCTCAATGCCATGCAGCTGCAGAACAAAGGCCCTGAGCATGCTCCGTGAGGCAAAACACCCTCCGGGGAGCCAAAAGAAATGGCTCCAAGCTAATGACTTCCAAATCACGTTTCTCCGTGTTCCATAGCATGAACCTCTCCCATAGGGAGGGATTGCAAAATCCTGCCTGCAACCACTAAGCTCTCTAGACACACGTTTTATTTGCAAAACAGAATTTACTCAGAAAAACATCTCACCATGCCTCCTTTCTACTTAAAAGAAGAAAAAAAAGCAAGCCAGGCACTAGTAGTGACTCACACCTGTAATCCTAGCTACTCAAGGAGGCTGAGATCTGAGGACCATGGTTTGAAGCCAGCCCAGGCAGGAAAGTCCATGTGACTCTTATCTCCACTAAACTACCATAGAAGGAAAGAAAAAGAGGGGGGGGGAGGAGGGGAGAGGGAGAGTCTGAGAGAGAGAGAGAGAGAGAGAGAGAGAGAGAGAGAGAGAGAGAGTGCAAGCAAGCGAGCTGGAAGTGAAGCTGTGGCTCAAGTGGTAGAATGCTAGTCTTGAGAAAAGCAGGGATGGCTCCCAGTCCCTGAGTTTTCAAGCACCAATCCTGGCTCAAAAAAAAAAAAAAAGCAGAGTTTCATTCCCTTTGCCCACCATAAAACAAAGCAGAGAAGATTCATGTAGAGGACGCATTATAGAAACAAGTCAGTATAGAAACAAGGCACCAGTGACTCACGCCTGTAATCCTAGCTGCTCAGGAAACTGAGATCCGAGGATTTCAGTTCAAAGCCAGTCCAGGAAGAAACAGTCTGTGAGACTCTTATCTCCAATTAACCAGCAAAAAGCTGGAAATAGGGCCATGGCTCAAGTGGTAAGAGTTCTAGCATGGAGCAAAAAAGCTAAGAACAGCAGCCAGACCCTGAGTTCAAGCCCCAGTACTGCACCAAGAAAGAAAAGAAAGTGCGCCTGCAAATGCTAATTTGGTGGCTCAGACAATAAGCTAGAGGACACTTGTGTGGACGGCGAAGACAACGCCACTGGAAATAACAGACAGATCCACCCCAACTGCTTAACAGAGGAACGAAGAGATTCCATCCATGCAGCCCATCCGCACCCCAGGGTGTCAGCGAGAGATGCCGACCGGCGTACCCACGCTGCCCAGACAGCCAGGAACCTTCTGCAACATCATCATCTGGAAAAGACAAATGATCGCATTAGGTTGGCTCAGGGAAATACACAGAAAACCTAGCGGGAAGAGCGACCTCAGCTCAGACCCTAACGTGTTAACACGCGCGCCTGTACCCTGAGCCGCTCCGCATTCGAGCGCAGCCCTGGAATTAAAACGTCTCTGCTTTTCTGTAGCCAAATGGTAGGTCTAATTATAGCATGTAGACTGACATGAATATTTATTTGCTCATCTCTAGCCGTGGCTCGTAATTAGGAGTTAGCACACCCTACCTTAGAAAACGGTGACACGTTATTACAATGTGTTCTGGAGGCCGTTTTTGATGAGAGCAGGTGGCCAAGGAAACTGGGGGTGTTCTCCATTTCTATAATTATGTCATCATGTTACATTTAATGTGTGTGATCCAGACCAGAGCCAGCACCCAGGGAACGCACACAGCCCTCAGTCCAGACCACACAGGAAGGGGCACAAGGCACCGGCACTACCCAGCCGGCCACCAAGCGGAAGCACTGAGCCCGGGAGACTCCGGACTTGGCCTGTGAGCCCGGCTCTCCTTGTCCTTCCAGTTAAGCAAATTGCTCAGCAAAGGGGGTGTGCAGATTTGCAAATGAATTAGGTTTGGGGTCCACAGTGGTAACTGTCCACTGGGAGCCCCTTTTCAACCACCACCCATCTTCCAGGCCCCATGTCATATAGGACGGTACACAGGCCGCTGCCCTGTCATCTCAGGAAGCTGAGCCCCTGAGGACCATACTTTGAAGCCAGCCCAGGAGAACTCGAAGCCCTGAGTTCAAGCCTCAGTACTGGCTGACGGAGACCTCACAGCGTGAGGAAGTGGTCTGCAGACCGGATGTCCTCCCCAGTGTCTGGCCAGCCGATGGGTGGCAGGGTCCCCTCACTCAGAGCGACGAGAGGCCCAGCGGGAAGGCTCCGGGCCTGCTGTCACTGTCTTACAAAACCGTCGTTGTTGCTTTCCCACGAGTGCCCCTCGTTCCTCCTCGGGTCCTCAGAAATGGAGCCGGCCCACCGGCCAGCATCTCCTGACGGCAACCCCGCGTAGTCCTCCCTCCACGTCCCTTCTGCTCAGTGGCACCAATCTCGTAGGACTTCAAGGAAGAAGCTGCCCTGCTGCCTCATTGTGGAAGGTGAGTGGCCTGAGCCCTCTGCCCCCCCAACACCCCCGGTTATGGCACTCACACTCCCAACCAGCACCTTGCGTGGCCCTGACTTCCGTTCACGGAGGCAAAGTGACGTCCCTATCTACTGTGAAGAGCAACTCCGTACTGACTTCCAGACCTGATCTCCGCAGGAGCGTGCGGAGTTTTTATACCCAGATCACCTAGCCCGTCACAATCATTAAACAGCAGCGCTGGAGGTGGACGGATTCGTCACTTCCGTCGCTGTGACAGTGACTGAGGAAGCAACGTGGAAAGCAAAGGGAGGGCCAGGAAAGGGCCAGGGACAGGATCTGCCCATCAGAGGCCCAGTGGCGGAGCCATCCTGGACAGAGCATGGATGTTAGCGTCCTGGCCGGCCAGCGCCTCTCCCCGGCGCCACCTGCTGGAGGTGGGAACAGCGCCCTTTCCAAATCACAGCTGAGGGACCCTGAGGTCATTGGTGTTCCCCGGGACGTCGGAGGGTCCCCGGAGGCCATGTTGGGGGTTTCTGGGGTTCTCCGAGGGACAGAACACATGTGTATTTTCATTTGACACTGAACAGAGCAGCTCCCACAGACCCTGGGTCACCCAGGCGGGGAGTGTGGGGTGCAGTTTGAGACTTCGCACACCAGAGCGAGGCCATTGCTTCCCCTCGCTGAGTACAACACACACCTGGTATGGGGGGGGCAGGTGGCACACGGCAGGCCCTGTCCTCGGGGAGAGCCCCTGACCTCGGGAAGCTCCTGCCCGGGGTGACAGCAGAAAGCTGCTGACATTGTGGCCCAGGCTGCTTTTCCTTCCCCGCGGAAACCGAGTCCCCCGCGGTCACGTGGCTGCCGGCAGGGGCTGCGGAGGAGATGGGGAGCAGAGGGTCTCAGGATCAGGAGGAGAACGGAGGTCGAGCCTTCTACCTAATGAGCAGTTAGGACTGGAGGGGCCACAGGCGGTGGCACAGACAGGCCTGGGCTGTCTCCTTCCTGGGCCAAAGCCTCTAAGCCAGGAGGCGCAGAGAAGCAACCTAGGGGAGTCGGGAGCTGAGCCAGGGGCCCTGCTCAGACATGAGATCGTTGTGTAGCCTGGATGTTTCATGTTTACAGAGTCCCCTGCTCTTGAAAGCAATCTCCACTCGTGTGGACACGTATCTGAACCCAGCAGCTTCTTCTGTGTCCGCGGGGACTGGTGTTAGGACTTGAACGCGTTGTTTTGAAGAGATAATTTCATTTTGTTTGGGGTGTGTTTTCTTTGTTGAAGAAGGGTCTCATTATATAGCCCAGGCTAGCCTTGAACTTGTGATCCTTCTGCTTCAACCTCTTAAGTGTTGAGATTACAGGTAGGTACCACCATGCCAGGCTAAAGTCTATATTCAAGGTTTCCGTTTATCTCCTTCCTTTCTTCCCTCCTTTCTTCCCTTTTTTCTTCCTTCCTCCCTCCCTTCCTTCCTTCCATCTTTCCTTCCTTCTTCCCTCCCTCTCTCCCTCCCCCCTTCCCTTCCTTCCTTCCTTCCCCTCCTCCTTTCCCCAGAAAGCAAAGAAAACGCGAGGTTCAGCGTATCCCACTTGTGCTATGGATTGTCGCCTCTCCACCTGCTCTCAGAATTTGGCCTCGGAGCCTCCAACAGCTGTTAGTATTATTAACATTATTGTTAGCCCAAATATTACACGAAATATTTGTGTGTGACGGCGACTGCTTTGCCAGACTCTTGCTGTGCGTTTGTGCCCATTTCCCAGGCCCCTGGGAAAGCTAAGGAAGAAGCGTGGAGAGTTTGAGGAAGGCCATGGTGGTCTTTCTAATGGCCAGGGCCATGCTTCAGCTGGCAAGGTGGCTGCTTCCTGGGGTCACAAGGCATCGCAAGACTAAGAGAAGAGTGGGTGTAGGGCATCAGTAACTGGCCCCTGCCAAAGAACCCCAAGCGAGGACTCTAGCTCGTCTTCATCCCCATGTGCCATCTTGGTTACGCCATGTCATCATGGCTGGAGTTAAAGCTACTCGGGTTTGCCAGGCACCAGGGACTCGGACCTGTAACCACGGTTATTCTGGAGGCTGAGGGTAGGCAGAGAAATCCGAGAAACTTTATCTCTACTCAGCAAAATGGCAGGAGGTAGAGGTGGGTTCAGGTGGGATCGCACCAGCCTGAGAGGGAAAAGCCAAACAAGAGTGCAAGGGCCAGCTGGGTACTGGTGGCTCACGCCTGCCATCCTAGCTACTCAGGAGGCGGAGAGCTGAGAATCCTGGTCCAAAGCAAGTCTGGTCAGTACCAGTGCTTGAACTCACCAAAGAGCGCAAGGGCCTGAGTTCAAGCGCTGGTACTGACACACATCTACCCCTGAGCTGTGAACCCAACAACTCCGTCAACGTGAAATAAGGCCAGGCCCCCAGAACCTTGCACTGTCTCCTAGAAATCAGATTATTTTCCCAGTAACCATTTAAAAATTGTTCTATGCTAGAATTTTGTTCAAAATTGGCCACTCTTGTTAGCTGATTTCTAGAATTCTCCTCATGCTCATTCTTGGAAACTAGAGTAGCATTTCTTGTTTTCAGATGTGGGCTTTCCCTGAGATCTTGATTCCTCCCGTGGCCTGGCGCTTGACCTGTGTGCGTTCTCCCACTTGCCTGGTTATGAATCTTCTGAAACGCAAAGTTACAGGCTGTCACCTCTCTGTTGTATTAGGAGATTGCAGCTCCTCTGATTTCAGAAGCCTGGGGGAGATCAATAGACCGGTCAGACTTGCCAGTGAATGCTGGGACTGATTTAATGTAAAACAAAACGGACAGAAAGAAGAATGGACCAACACGGTCAAACACTCAATGTTCAGTGAGAATGGAACCAGGTGGCTCAAGGGGAGGGGTGGGGTTTGGAGAGATGGGGGGTGGGAGGGAGAAGGATGGAAGAGCGGACATTGATCAAGATGTATTGTCCTCAGGAACCCACGTGTTGAACTGAAACCCCTGTGTGTGACAACTTATCAGGAATTTTAGAAAGATAATACTGCCAGGTACCACAGCCAGTGGATGAGCTGGGCATAGGCAAGGGGTGGCCGAGCCCTTTCCCAGGGGTGAAGGCTGGCCCGGCCAGCACTGGGACAGCACGTCCCTCGGTTAGGGCTCAGGAGGCAAAGGCAGAGGGGGCCTGGCCGCCCGTCCTCCGCACGTAGGGAGGGGCCCAGGTTCCCTCCGCAGCCTCGGAGCCACAGGGGAGCACACGGTGCGAGCTGGGTGCGGTGGCAACAGCCACTCGAGGAGCCCGCCGCCGACATCCCGGTGCTTCCGAGGTGGAGACACCGAACTACCTAAGATCAAACAGTAACTAGCGCTGCACGGCCCCTGCCCCTGAGACCTCTCACCCCTTCCGGTGGCTGATGTCTGGGTCTACCTGTTGGTAGGCTCACCCCGCTGGCAGGATCCGCCAGGGCCCTGCGTGAGCCCCTGAGTCCTCCCCTTCACGTCCCCAAGCGGCTGGCCCCTCACGCACTCCCTGTCTGGACGAGGCACTTGCATCCTGGATAGGAAGTGGTCCCACCTGTCATCCTAGCTACTTCGGGGACTGAAGATCTGAGGTTCAAAGCCAGCCTTGCCAGGAAGGTCCGTGAGACTCGAATCTCCAATTAACCAGCAGAAAGCTGGGAGTGGAGCTGCGGCTCGAGTGGTTGAGTGAAAATGCTAAGGAAAAAGCGCCCTGACCCTGAGTTCAAGCTCCACACACAAAGAAAGAGATGAAAATAAAATGTGAAAAATACAAATAAAAAAGACCAAGTCACACGGAACCCCAGCAGGATGGAGGAACCGGCGAGGCCTATGGAGAAGCAAAGCTCCACGATGCCCCCTGCTGGCCGGGATGTGAACTGCAGACGCTGTCAACTTCCCCCAACCCACCAGCTGAAGCCTAGAGGCCTGAACTTGGGGTGAGGTGCCCCCCTCCCCGATAACGTCCCACGGTGCCTAAACTGTGCGAGATTTAGTGCGAACACCCGCTTCCTTTGGGGCACCTGGGATGCGGGTACTCGGGGTCTGACTCTCTAGGGAGCCTCCCCCACAGCCGCTCCCTTCCAGGGGACCCCACACATCCTGGGTGGGGGGGCCCAGATCAGGATTCCTGGAAGCTCGCCGGGGCCCCTCCTAAGTGGCTCTGCCCTCGTTGGCTTCGTCTCCTTCCCTCGATCCCGGGACCTCCGGCACGCCGCCAGCTCCCAGCTCCACGGCTGTGTGCTTGGACTGACCACGGGTCCCCACCGGTAACTTCTAGAGCAGCAAGGGGCTGGGGGAGGAAAGCCCTCCGGGTGGTCATCACCCCCTCTTCTGGATGCCACCCCGCTGCAGCGACGCAGGGAGGAAACAGAGGCACGGTCCTGGCCGCTGAGTCTGAGGAGTACCAAGTCCCCAGCACCGGGACGTGGTGAGCGAGGACGGTTCAGTCGCCTCTAATGAACCGGCTCAAGCGAGCAGCGCGGAGATGATGGAGGGAAGCGCGGGACGCGCCTCTAGTTCTCTAATTTAGAAACGCAGCCAGGTGCGGGCGGCTCACGTCCATTATCCTAGCCGCTCAGGAGCCAGAGATCTGGGGACTGTGGTTGGAAACCGGGGGTGGGGTGGGGGAGGGGGGAGAGTCTTATCTGTGATTAATCACCCACAAAGCCCCCAAGTGGGCTGTGGCTCAGGGCACAGAGCCCTAGCTCTGAGCAAAAGAGCTCGGGGGACAGCGACAGACCTGAGTTCAGGCCCCAGAAGCAGCACACACGGGCACACACGTATACACACACACACACACACACACACACACACACACACAGGCTCACACCGGGTCCGCCCCTTCCCGCACCCTCCCGTTCCCAGGACGACAGTCAACACTGTTGACTTGGGGAGCTCCGACGCCCTCTCCACCGGCCTGGACGGCTCTGCCCCGCAGCCCCCGGGATCCGGGCCGGGGACAGTGAAGACCCTGAACAGCTCCCGGGTTAGGAGACCCGGAGGGGACCCCAAGAGGGGGGAGCTCGCAGCTCGCCCAGGGCCCAGGCAGGAGGAGTCTGTCTCTGCCTCTGTCTCTGTCTGTCTGTCTCTCTATCTTTGTCTCTGTCTCTGTCTCTCTCTCTCTACCTCTCTCTGTCTGTCTCTCTCTGTCTGTGTGTCTGTACCCCACCCCCACCCCCCACCCCCCACCCCCTTGCACCATGCAGAGTCCCCTCACCCCGGAGCTCCAGAGGACCACATCGGCTGGCTATCGACTGCCCTCCGCCAGGCCGCCAGCCTCAGTTTCCCAGGCTGTGGCGGGCGGGGGTCGGGCGGGCGGCGGCCGGGCTCCGGGGGCCCCGCGGGAGGCCCTGGGGGTGCAGCAAGACCAGCTGTGGCGGGAGACGGTGGCGGCTGAGGGCCGCGCCCGGCAGCGCTGGTGAGTGTCCCATCGCCTCCCGGCACCCCCCCTCCCCCCGGGGCCCGGGGGCTCAGAAGCTTCTGGAATTGGGGGACCAGGTGGATGGGGGAGCAGGACAGAGCCTAGGGGAGGGGGCCAGCCCAGGGTCAGAGGAGAGCAAAGCGGGAGAGAAGAAGGGTGGGGAGAAGGCTGAGGAGAGGGAGGGGGAGAGGCGGGGGATGGAGGGGGAGGGGAGGGGAAAGGCTCCTGATCCAAGCCTACCGCCCTACAAGGAGCACATTCCTATCTCAGAACAATCAGTGTGGAAAAAGGGGGAGAGAAGCCAAAACATGTGCAAGGCTCCAAGATCACACTCTAGTGCCCTCTATTCCCTCCCCGCCCACCCCCCCAAAAACAGATTCCGGTAAAAATTGCAGTAGCCCTGCTGGTCAGCGTCCTCCTTGCCCTCCCCTCTCCCCCATGCTTTGTAAGCACATGGTCTGCCTTTTCTTCTTCAGAGGGCTCTTGAGGTCTTCACCCGGGCTCTGCAAAGGTCCAGAGGTGGCGGGGGGGGGGGGGGGGGGGGCTAACATGGGTGTCCTTAGCAACGGTTACCACCCAAGGAGTCTGGGGTCTTGGAAACATTTGCTCACGTTGTAGGATGCACCCAAAACGCTTGGTTGACCCTTGGCATGTGTGTGATCCTAAGTTATTTTAGTTCCTCCATGATGACACGCGCAGAGGCATGAACTTACGTACTTGATATGCTGCAAGTTGATCTCCATGTCCCAGAGAGAAGTTGCATTGCCAGGGTGCTTTTCTTTTCCAGGACTGAGCACTGGGGGTTCCTGAAAGACTATGACCCAATGGTAAGGAATTCTCCTTCCTTCCTTCCTTCCTTCCTTCCTTCCTTCCTTCCTTCCTTCCTTCCTTCCTTCTTTCCTTCCTTCCTCCCTCCCTCCCTCCCTCCTTCCCTCCTTCCTTCCAACATGTACAGAGGGTCCCCTCTGTGTTTGATGCTACAGTGGTGGATAAAATAGTCTTGTGTTAAGAAACTCAAAGTCTTCAGCCAGTCACTGGTGGTTCATGCCTGCCATCCCAGCTCTTCAGGAGGCTGAGATCTGAAGGTCATGATTCCAAGTCAGCCCGGCAGGAAAGCCAGAGGGCGAAAGAGCCTAAGAGGCAGCACCCAGGCCAGCTTCCAGCCCGGGTGCTGGCAGGCCCCTCCTGATTGGGGGGGGGGGTGCTCTACCCCTGGGAGCCACAGCTCCATCTCCAGTTCTTTGCTGGTTGGTGGGGGCGAGGAGCTTCCCAGCCCTTCCTGCCTGGGCTGGCCAGCTTCAGATCCTGCCCCTGGGATCTCAGCCTCCTGTGTGGCTGGGCCTGGCGGGTGTCAGCCCGCCAGGCCCCCCGGAGCCCTCGACCTGAGCTGTCCCCTCCCCTCAGGGCAATAAGAAGGAGCCGCCGAAGTTGCCCGAGTCCGTGTCTGTCTTCTCGGACACGGTTCCCAACTCCTCCAACCAGGTGGTGGGCAGCAGGGTGGACACGCCGCTGGGCAGGGCCCTCAGCCGCCTGGACGCCCTGCTCTTCTGGGAAGGGGCTCGCAGGAGGAAGGTGGAGGAGGAGCTGCAGCCGGTGTAAGGAGCAGGCCCCGAGCCCTGCAGGTGGGTGTGGGCGTGGCCGAGCCGCGGGTGGGGCCCTGGACTCCATACCCCTGGGCTCCCCGGCTGGGCTGACCCTCCCCCGTGGGTTCCCCGTCAGGAGAAGGGGGACCTAGTGTTGCCTGGAAGCAAGAGGCCACCACTGGAGCCACTTAGGGACCACACAAAGGACCATCCTGCAGTCTGGGGGCTACAAGTCCTACCAGGGGCCCAGGGGCCCCACAGAGGGGCTCTGGATGGTCCCGGCGGGGAATCTGTTTCCTCAGATGTTCTCTCCCTGACTTCCGTTTGGGGCATTGAACCGGGAACTCTGGCTTGCTAGGCAGGGGCTCTGCCACCTGAGCCACACTCCCAGCTCTTTTTTTTTCTCCTCCTCCAATTCCTGATCCTCCTGCCTCAAGTCTACTGGATGGCAGGTGGGGCCTTCAGGCTCTTCCTCCCCCCTCTCTCTGGATCTTTCTCCTCCCCCATTCCTGGGATTCCTGTGGGCCTATCCTGGCAATCAGCGCAATCTCTCCATCTTCTCAGAAGGCCTCCTGGAGAGAGAGGAAAACAGAAGGGCCAGTGGACCCAAGTGGTTGCCTCTGTTATGACATAATGTGGGTTTTATTCATCTATAGCTGGCCTATACTGTCACTACCTTATATTTTGGGGTCCTGGAGAAAGAAAGTGATTTCCTCCCCAGTCTCCCAAATCCACTGAGAAAAGACAGTCGGTGTGACCAGCAGTTACAAGAAAGTGTGTGCTTCTTTTTTCTTTTGGTAGTACTGTGGTTCGAACTCCTGCTCTCCCTGAGTTTGCTTGCTTGGCTGGCATTCTACCACTTGAGCCGCGACCCCAGCCTGTCTTTTTGCTAGTTAATTGGAGATGAAGTCTTGCAGATTTTCCTGCCCGGGATGGCTCCGGATCTCGATCCTCTGATGTGGTTCTCATGAGCATCTAGGATCACAGACACTTAGAGACACATAAGGCAGGCTGGCAGCACGCGCCCTTCACACCTGATCCGGACCTGCAGCCTTCCTTTTGCCAGTCGGATGGAGGCAGAAGCCGGGAGCTTTGTCCAATCGGAGATTACAGGTCTGGGCAACAGTCACGAGTCAGTCAGTAGGAAGTGAGGTCAGGGTCCTCGTGGCCAGCCACATGCTACGATGGTCAAGTGCCTGCCTGCCTGGGGCTTGGTGGGTATAAACCCAGCTGGGGCTGGGTGTCGTGACTCACATCTGCAATCCTAGCTACTCAGGGGGTGGAGGTTGGGAGGATGCAGGTTAAAGGTCAGCCTTGGCAAAAAGTTATGGAGGCCTTCCTCTGGACAGACAGGCCAGGCACAGTGATTCGTGTCTTTGAACCCAGTTAGGAGGCAGAGGTAGGAGGACTGCAGTCTGAGGCTAGGTCTGGGGCAAAAGCATGAGACCTTCTCTGAGAAATAAAGAGTGATCAGGGTTGTGCTTGTGGCTCAAGTGGCAGAGTTCCTGTCTGGCGAGTATGTGGTCCTGAACTCAGGGAGAAAACCAAGCCTGATCTGCGGTTTTTGCCATAAGGCACGAGCGTGCTCGGTAGTGTTTTGACTCTCCTCTTGCCCATGATGTGGTTTCTCTTGGAGGGAGAGGGGAAACGGAGGCTGACTGTTCCTGTGCTGAGTGGAGGGCCTCCTGCAGCTCTTCTCACTGTCGCTTGAGCGTCACCAGGCTCCACTACCCCGTGCCCGTATCGTAAACATTTCTGTCATCATTTCAGAGATCTGGAAACCACGCCAAAGACGTGGACCCACCAAGTCAGGGTTAGCTAGCTCGTGGGGATCAGGGTCGTTCCCCACGCCTGATTTCTCCCTTCCCCCTTCCCCCTCCACTTGTCAGCCCCCCGTGCTTAGGAAATGGGCAGGAGACGGGAAGGAATTGGGACTTGGTCAGGTCTGGCGGTTCTGATCTCTGAGTAGAGCCGCACCTCTCCGGGGCTCAGCTGACTTTGGCTGCGCCGGGCAGAGTCAAGTCTGACGTGCCTGTGTTTCACCCACTAGGACTCTCCGCCTCCGGTAGCGCCATCTTCCCTCCACCTACCTTCAGCACCAGGGCCCGGCTGAACCTCCACCCTGGAAGCTCCTGCACGCACGGCACCTGTGGGTCTGCCCGCCACTCCCTGCCCCGCCTTCTCCTCACTCGGGGGCGGAGGGAATCAGGACAACCAGCAGCTGCCCCAGGTTCCTGAAGCGGGCTCTCGGCTCATCTGGGCTTGAACAAAGGAGGCTGGGTGGGCCAGGAGGCCTCTCAGTCCCGGGCATGGAGAAATGGTCACAAGGTTACAGGTCAGGCAAACACACCTGAAGGGGGCTTGGATTCATCAACAGGAGGGGTGGAGGCATCTCAGCACCCTTGGGCTGGGCAATGGCAGGGCTCCGCAAGGGACTGGACGCAGGAGCCAGCCAGTGCCACCCAGAAGAGTGCCTCCCCTGTTTCTCACCTCTGCCTCACGTGGCCAGTAACGACCACTCTCCACAGAACCACGTGAACTGGACATCTCCCGGACCATACATAGAGATGATCCGGAAAGGAGGAGGACTTTCAGGTCCTGACTTCGAAGCCAAGTACTGCAAAAAAGCAAGCGGGGGAAGCGGGGGCCAGCGGCTCACACCTGTAATCCTAGCTTCTCAGGATGCTTAAATCGGAGGGTCATAGTTCAAAACCAGCCAGGGCAGGAACGTCTGTGAGGCTCTTATCTTCCAATAAGTCAGCAAAAAGCTAGAAATGGATCTGCGATTCAAGTGGTAGAATGCCAGCCTTGAGTGAAAAGGCTAAGGGACAGTGCCTAGGCCCCGAGTTCAAGTCCCAGGATGGGCACACAATAATTAACAATAATAAGCATCCAGGGGCTGGGGATATGGCCTAGTGGCAAGAGTGCTTGCCTCGTATACACGAAGCCCTGGGTTCGATTCCCCAGCACCACATATATAGAAAACGGCCAGAAGTGGCGCTGTGGCTCAAGTGGTAGAGTGCTAGCCTTGAGCAAAGAGGAGCCAGGGACAGTGCTCAGGCCCTGAGTCCAAGCCCAGGACTGGAAAAAAAAAAAATATATATATATATATATATATATATTAAGCATCCATAGTCTCATACCAGTGTTTTGTGTTGAGAAGTATCTCTGGATTCTCTTGCGTCAGCCTCCCAAGTGCTGGGGATTACAGATATGCCTCACCTGACAATTTTCAAAATTTCAAGCACTGAAGAATTCTTCTATTGAACACACAATAAATAACAACAGAAAAATCACTTTTATTTCTATCGTACTAATAACTGATTAAGGCAAGAATTAATAAAAGGTATGAAAACTCCTGGGCTTTCTTAAGAGCAAACATTGTCACTGATTAGTGATCGAACCAGGGCAGGGATCCAATTTATAAAGTTCCTCCTAAGCTTCCTATTCCCGTTTAGCATTGAGGACGCAGCACTTTCTGGATTCTTCTGTGGGAGCAGGGATGGCTTTCCCGGGCCCCTGCTCAGAACTGGGGTCGGGAGGATCTGGCCCTGCATCTGGCCAGATGCAGTGGGGTGGGAGGGTGGGTGGGGTGTGCGCGTGAGCGCGCCTCCGCCTCCCATTAACTGGGCCCACTGGAGTTGGTCCGCGGGCCCCTGGTGCGGTCGGGTCGGGTCGCCGGAGGCGCAGCGAGGCCCGGGGAGGACGCACGCAGCCGCACCTGGAGCTGTGACAGTGAGAGAAAAGGTTTCCACCTCGGAACCGCTTAAGGAACAAAACAAGGCACTTGCAGAGAGTGGACAACACAGCGGGACAGGTGGCACCCACAGCCCGCAGACGGGGGCCCTCCGCCCGCCCCTCCACGGGCCCGCAGACGGGGGCCCTCCGCCCGCCCCTCCACCGGCCCGCAGACGGGGGCCCTCCGCCCGCCCCTCCACCGGCCCGCAGACTGGGGCCCTCCGCCCGCCCCTCCACCGGCCCGCAGACGGGGGCCCTCCGCCCGCCCCTCCACGGCCCGCAGACGGGGGCCCTCCGCCCGCCCCTCCACGGCCCGCAGACGGGGGCCCTCCGCCCGCCCCTCCACGGGCCGCAGACGGGGGCCCTCCGCCCGCCCCTCCACGGGCCCGCAGACGGGGGCCCTCCGCCCGCCCCTCCACGGGCCGCAGACGGGGGCCCTCCGCCCGCCCCTCCACGGGCCGCAGACGGGGGCCCTCCGCCCGCCCCTCCACGGGCCGCAGACGGGGGCCCTCCGCCCGCCCCTCCACGGGCCCTCCGCCCGCCCCTCCACCGGCCCGCAGACTGGGGCCCTCCGCCCGCCCCTCCACGGGCCCTCCGCCCGCCCCTCCACCGGCCCGCAGACTGGGGCCCTCCGCCCGCCCCTCCACGGGCCGCAGAGGGGGGCCCTCCGCCCGCCCCTCCACGGGCCGCAGAGGGGGGGCATCCTCCCGCCCTTTCTGGAGACGGGCCGGGCTGTCCGGGCGGCCCAGGCGGAGAAGTGAATCAGCAGCGCGCAGAGCGGCGCGTGGCCTGGCTGCGTCACCGCCCGGGGGCGGGGCGAAAGGGCGTGGATACGGCGAGGGCGGGGCGGAGTGGCGTGGGTACGATGTGGGCGGAGCGAGCAGGGGCGTGGGCACGGTGAGGGCGGAGCGAGCAGGGGCGTGGGCACGGTGAGGGCGGAGCGAGCGGGGTCGTGGGCACGGTGAGGGCGGAGCGAGCGGGGTCGTGGGCACGGTGAGGGCGGAGCGAGCAGGGGCGTGGGCACGGTGAGGGCGGAGCGAGCGGGGTCGTGGGCACGGTGAGGGCGGAGCGAGTGGGGGCGTGGGCACGGTGAGGGCGGGGGCGGAGCGAGCGGGGCGTGGGCACGATGTGGGCGGAGCGAGTGGGGGCGTGGGCACGGTGAGGGTGGGGGCGGAGTGAACGGGGGCGTGGGCACGATGTGAGCAGAGGAAGCGGGGACACGATGTGGGCGGGGGCGGAGCGAGCGGGGGCGTGGGCACGGTGAGGGCGGAGCGAGCGGGGGCGTGGGCACGGCGAGGGCGGAGCGAGCGGGGGCGTGGGTACGGTGTGGGCGGAGCGAGCAGGGGCGTGGCCACTCCGGGGGCGGAGCGAAGGCGGATGCTGTGAACTAAAGCGGAGCAGATGAGGCGGGGCCGGCGGGAGTCTGGGGGTGGGGCCGTGCGGAGGGCGTGGCCGGGAAGGGCGTGGCCTGGAAGGGCGTGGCCCGGCCCGCGGGCGGGAAGGCGGAAGCAGTCCCGGGCGGACTCCGCGCACTCCGGAACGCCTTGGGTGGTGAGCGCTGCCCGGTCGGCGCCGGCGTCTCCCGCGCTCCCGGCCGGGGCCATGGAGGCCGCGCTGCTGTGGTTCTGCAACTGGAGCACGCTGGGCGTGTGCGCCGCGCTCAAGCTGCCGCAGATCCACGCGCAGCTGGCGGCGCGCAGCGCGCGGGGCCTCAGCCTCCCGAGTTTGCTCCTGGAGCTGGCGGGGTGAGGCGCGGGCCGGGTGGGAGGCGTGGGATCGCGCGGTGATCCCGCACAGGGCGGGACCCCGTCTGCCCGGCAGAGCGCGCCCTCGTCGTCCCCAAACTCACCCCGCGCCCTCGCACCCTTTCCCTGGCCTGGAGGGCCGGACGGCGGTCCGCGTGACGCGCTCGGGGTTCGGGCGGGAGGGATGGGGCGGGAGCCGGCGCGGGGAGGTGGAGTCGTGAGACTTTGGGTTGGGACGACGACCGGCGTGCGCGGGAGCCTCTCGCTCCGGGACCGGGTGGGGCGGGGCCCGGCCTCGCTCCCCGCCCGCGGTCTCCCGGCGCCTCCGCAGGCCGGTTCCGCTGGGTACCACGCCCGGGCCTGGAGGGGCGGAGGTGCCGGGAGGCCGGCTGGGTCCGGGAGACCGGGAGTGAGGGTGCGGGAAGCCGGGTCCCGGCCGAGGGCCTGCAGAGCCGCGCCCGCCCGGGGAGGCCGCCCGCCCGCCCGCCCGCCTGCCGGGAGGAGACGCCCCGGCGCTCTGCACGCCGGGCTGCGCTTCGCGGCTCCGCCTGAAAAACGCAGAGCCTGGAGCGGGAGGCGGGGCCCGGCGGGTAGAGCTCTAGCCAGTGAGTGAAACCGGCAGGTACTGAGTTCGAGACCTGGTCTGGGACCTAAAACAAAAAGGAAAGAAGAAGGCAAAGCCATCCCGAGGGGACAAAGAGGAGAGGGCTCGTCCCAGATCCGGGTTACTCCAGCCCTGGCGGTGGGGTGGTGTCCGGGCAGGGGATGGGGGGACGCGTTTGCGGTTCAATCAGCTGCTCTCCCTGCGCTTGACCTTCCCTCCGCCCGAGCAGGTCACCCTCCCAGGCCCGGCGGAAGCCATCGGGCATCACCTCTGAATCCCAGGGCATCTTGTCCCCACCTCTGCGGATCCGAGTTCTCCCCTTACACTGTGTGCGTTGATCCATTTAATACTCACCTGGCACCGTATTGAGTTACCGATTTGATTCTCACCGGGCTGTGAGAGGCAAGAATTGTTTCGATCCCTAGGAACAATAGAGGTTGCTCAGCAGGATCCTGGCTTTCCAGCAGGTTCCTCCTGGGGCTTGAACTTAGAGCTGAGCGTTGCCTCTGAGCTTTTGGGCTCTACCACTTGAGCCCCAGCTCTATTTGCAGCCTTAAGGGTTTCACGTACTTGGGTTGTGGTGTCTTTGACCTGTGAGTGTCAGATCTCAGCCTCCGAAGTAGCTGGGGTTACAGGTGTGAATCCCCGGTGCTTGGCTCGTTTCCTCCTTTTGGTGGTACTGGGGTTTGAACTCGGGTCTCCTGCTTGCTGGGCAGGCACTCTCCCACTTGAGCCATGTGAGCACCCATGTGGGTGTCCCTGGTAAATGACCTCTTGAGGGACCTGGCAGCAGTCGTGTAGCTTGCACTCCTGCCCAGCAGCCAGCAGGAGACGAAGGCTTCCCCAGTCGCTGACTGCTCGGCAGTCATTGTGCTGGAAACTTCTTGACACTGGCTCTCCATTGTCCGCTTTAGCATTCGGCACATGCTACCGTCTGGGGTCCAGCCGGGGCAGGTTGGGCTGTGAACGGTGCTCCCCTCTCCTCAGGTTCCTGGTCTTCCTCCGCTACCAGTGTTACTATGGGAACCCACTGCTCACCTACCTGGAGTACCCCATCCTCATCGCGCAAGGTACCAGAAGCCCTCCCACCCCCTGCTTGCCCCCCCCCCCCCCCCCCCCCGCCGCCCTCCCTCTTCTCATGGGAGTCTCCTTTCAGATGTCGTCCTCCTGCTGTGTGTCTTTCATTTTAACGGGAACGTGAAGCAGGCGGCGCCGTACCTGGCTGGGTATCCTTTCCTTTCGGGAGGGGGGCGGTGGTAGATACCAGCTCAGGTCTAGCAGGCACCAAGGTCCAGCCCCAGATTCAGAAAGAAGAAAAAAAAAATCAGGGGTGTTATGGCATGGAATAAGCTCATTCCATTTAACTGAATGTCCTTTTTTTGGGGGGGGGTTGCCAATACTGAGATTTGAACTCAAGGTTGGAGCTCTACTATTTGAACCTTAGCTTCTGACTTTTGGGTGATTCATTGGAGATGAGAGTCTGATGAACTCTCCTGCTTGGGCTGGCTTCCAACCATGATCCTCAGATTTCAACCTCCCGAGTAGCTAGGATGACAGATTTGAGCCCCCGAAGTCTAGTACATCCTGTCTTTTGGTGGACAAACCCACAACTGGGTCAGATGACTCACTAGTCATTTCTACTGCTAGTCACACGTCATAAAATATTGTACCTATGTTTGGATGTTTAACTAGAATGCGGTGGGATGGGCCAGAATTTAGCCAAGAGTTTTAACGACAAGAGTTTCATCTATTTGCATCCGGGCTGCTGTCGGATGAGGATTCGGCGCTGACCTTCAACCCCAGACACCAGGCAGCGTGGGTTCATTCCAAACCTGTCATTTAGTTAATGGGGTCCGTTAGAATGAAGATGGGGTTTAGGAGGCAGCTAGGAGCGTGTGTGAGAGAGGAGTCTACCCCGGTGCCCTCGTCGCCCCTCTTGTCCTGTGTACCCCGAAGTCAGCAGGCAGTCACCCAGTTAGGAGCATTTCCGGTCCCCTGGGAACAGCCCAGGAACCCAGGGGACTAGGTGTGTCCCCAATGGTCAGCTTCTGTTCTTCTCAACGCCCAGTGGTGTTCACTTAGGGCCCCTTTGTCTTTTACCTGCTCCCCTCCCCCCACCGTGGGCCGGGTGAACCCCCAGAGGGGCGGGGGGGGGGTGCCGCCAGCAGCCCCCAGCCCTGCTGCCCCTTAACTCTTGGTAAGATTCGTGCTGTCATGGTTCCTCCTCGGCCTGCACAAGTGGATCATGGACCTGGCCATGGTGAGTGGCGCCCCCCCGCCCCCCCCCCAGACAAGCAAGCGGAGGCAAAGCAGGTGTTGGCTCTGCTCCCCACCCCGCCGGGCCTCGCTCGGTGCAGCACTGGGCAAGCACTAAAAGACATTACTCTTATTTAAGCAGGTGGCATGTTTGCTTTCTTTTTGTGCTAGTATTCCCAGGCTCGAACTCAGGGCCTAGGCGCTCCCTTTTAGCTTTTTCTTTTTTGCTCAAGGCTGGCCCTCTACCATTTGAGCCACAGCTCCACTTGTGGCTCTTTGGTGGCTAACTGGAGATGAGCGTCTCAAGAGATTGGTCTGCCTGGGTTGACTTGGAACTGGGATCCTTGTGAAGTAGCTGGGAATCACAGGCATGCGCCCTCCGTGCCCGACTGGGCTTATTATTTATTATTATTTTTTAAACAGATAAGCTCCTGACTTTCTCCTATTTTATCCGCAACAGAACTTGAGTACATTCATCGGCGCCGCCAGTAAGTTGGCTCAGCTCCAGTGTCTGTGGAAGGCGCGGGACTCGGGGGCCGTGAGCGCGCTCACGTGGGGCCTGTCGGCGTACACCTGCGCCAGTAAGGACGGAGGGGGCGGGGGGGCACTGTCTCCCCAGAGAGGGGCTCGATTAGGGTCCCCATGACGCGGTCCCTTGAGTGTTATTGCTTTGCGAGTGAGCCCCAATCACAGCCTTACTCGCGAAGCGTATTTCCACCCAGCATGCGCCGTTCAATGTTCTGCCCCATCAAAGATCTTCCAGGAAATTAGTGTATGTTAGTGGTGTATTAAAGAGAAAAATGAGTTTGTTTCCAAATGTTGGAGAATCGAGTTGTTTATGACTGTGCATTTTCTTTTTCAGCAAGAATAGTAACAACCTTAATGACTACCAGTGATTTCACAAGTAAGCAAACGTGCTTTTCTTCTATACCTGTTTGTGTTCTGCAGAATGCTTCCTCATTCAAAACCTTAGGGTTTAGCGGTGTGTGTGTGTGTGTGTGTGTGTGTGTGTGTGTGTAGCTTGGGCACTGTCCCTTAGCTGTTTTCACTCAAAGCGGGTGCTCTACCACTTGTGCTGCAGCTCCACTTCAGAATTCTCCTTTTTGGGGGGATAGGGGAGTCTTGCTATGTTGCCCAGTTTGGTCCTTCTTTTTGCCTCAGTCTCCCTGGCATTACAGGCATATACACCAATGCCTTGGCTTAAGGCAGCGCTCTTGAGATGTCAGCACCCTTGAGCCCTTCGGAGAGCAAATGGATTCTGAAAAGTGGCAGCGCTCCCTGGACTGAGCCACAGTCCCCTAAGCACTAAAAATGACACGATTGTTCGCGAGGTCAGACTGAGTCACACGTTAGACAAGGGGAAGATCATCTCCCTCCCCCAATCTGGGTCAACCTTCTTCTAAGTCTCATCCATACACGTTTCATTTGGGAGCTGGGAGTGGAGCTCTACCTGGTCTTCTTAGAGCAGAAGAGATTTTTACCTTATGAAGTGCAGTATTCTTTAATGCCCAACTTTTCTCTCCTTTTGATTGCAGTACTGACACGTTTTGTGATCATGCTCGCTTTAAATGTATGGGTGACAGCGACAGTACTGCACTACCGGAAGCCTGCCGTAAAGGCTGAGTGACGGATGTTATCCTACGCAGAAAGTGGAACAGAAGGAAAAGCACCAAAGTCTTCTCTAAGATCAGTAATCGCTCGTGGCTAGGTGCAGTGGCTGTAATCCCAGCACTCACGTAGGAGGATCACAAATCCCAGTGCAGCCTGGACTACACAGTAGATAGACCAGGGGAAGGAGGAAGGAGGAAGAGCTACTTAAGTACTGGTGTTAAAACTCCCAACTCTCCACCCCTACCCGCCCTCTGCTCACTCTATAGCCCAGGCAGAATTAGGGTCCTTCTGCCTCAGCCTCCTCAGTGCTGGAATTACAGGCTTTGCCTCCTGACATAGCTTGACATCTGCCAATAGCTCAGAGTTGCCCAAGAAGGCCCCCGTGACACCGTGACACCGTCTCTTGGAAGAGCCAACTACAATGTAGCATTCCAAATCTTTTAAAAAATAGCCTCTCAGCTGGGCCCTGATGGCTCACGCCTGTAATCCTAGCTACTCAGGAGGCTGAGATCTGAGGACCCTAGTTCAAAGCCAGCCCAGGCAGGAAAGTCCACGAGACTCATCGCCCAATTAACCACCAAAAAAACGGAAGGGGTGCTGTGGCTCAAAGTGGAAGAGCGCTAGCCTTGAGCTGAGCTGCTCAGGGACAGCACCCAGGCCCAGAGTTCAAGGCTCATGACCCACAACAACAAAAGGAAATAAGTCTCTCTAGCTGGGTAGAGTGGCTCACACCTGTAATCCTAGTTACCCAGTAAGCTGAGATCTGAGGACCAATGTTCGAAGCCAACCCAAGTGAGAAAGTGAGATTTTTATTTTATTTTTTTGCCAGTGCTAGGGCTTGAATTCAGATCTGAGCACTGTCCCTGGCTTCTTTTTGCTCAAGGCTAGCACTCTACAACTTCTGGCTTTTTCTATATATGTGGTGCTGAGGAATTGAACCCAGGGCTTCATGTATACGAGGCGAGCACTCTACCGCTAAGCCATATTCCCAGCCCGAAAGTGAGATTCTTTAATTAGCCACAAAAAAGCTAGAAGTAGAGATATAGTTTGAGTGGTAGAGAACCAGCCTTGAGTGAAAAATCTCAGGGCAAGGCCCAGGCCCTGAGTTCAAGCCCAAGTACCACCACAAAAGTCTTTCCACAGCTAAAAGGAACACTAGTGAAGTGGGATTTTGCAGTCAGCAGTGGAACTGTAATAAGTCAGTAGGGCTCATGCCCTGGGTGTTTGATTTTAGCACAGGAAAACCAGCTTGGCCTTACTGTACATCATAATGCAATCAACATCTGTCCAGGTTACACCAGGTTCAGAGCATAAGTGTAATTGGGTTGAGAGTGTACCCAAGGTCTCTTCACTTCGTGCCTTTAAGAAATCCCTAACCAAAGGTACCACTAGAGGCAGTCTCTACTTAGGAAGAGGAAATTCCAGTAGACTTTCAAGCACAAGTCTATATTTACTTTTTTAAAGGGCTGTACAGCTATACAATTTCTATTACTGGAATTCTGCACAAAATACCAGGCTGAAGTGACTGAAAACTATGGAGTTAAAGGGCATTACGAGGTTCTGCCCGATCAGCTTATTGGGTATCATTATATAATATCATTATATAATGTTTCCTCTGGACCATACCAACTCTTAGCATTCCTCAAAGTGTCCTTCTTTCTGTTATGCAGTAAGTAAATGCTGCTTACTAGAAAATGCTTAATTTCCTATATGAAATAAACTTTAATATCTTCAACTCGGCCTGTTAATTGTTAATCATTTAAGTTGTTAATTGTTGTAGGTGGCAGGGGGCAGATTTTCAAATAAGCCGGTTAATCCTTTTGGGCGTCATTGCCCAAGAGCAGCAGGGCGAGAAAAGCTCAAGCTATACACCCATTATGAGATGATTTCAACTGCAGTCGTCATTAAGAATTCAAGTTAATGTTTTCTCATATGAAATTAGAATCTACTAGCAGAACTACAAATTATGTGACCTTTTTTACCCCAACAATTTTTTTTTTTTTTTTTTTGGTACCAGTCCTGGGGCTTCAACTCAGGGCCTGGGCGCTGTCCCTTGAGCTCCATTTGCTCAAGGCTAGCACTCTACCACTCAAGCCACAGCTCCACTTCTGGCTTTTTGGTAGTTTAGTGGAGATAAAATCTCATAGACTTTCCTGCCTGGGCTGACTTTGAACTGCAATCCTCAGATCTTACCTTCCTGAGAAGCTATGATTACAAGTGTGAGCGACTGGAGCTCAGCTCCAACAAATGTCTTAGGCATACGTTACCAGTACTCAATCACTGCTTGAAGCAACCCCCAAAGAACATGTGAAAGGTTCACTTTCACCTTTGGATGGAATGAATCTGAGTTATTCCACATTCACACACGTGATCATTTAATCCTGCAATGATTGTCACAGATGGACGTGACCTTCACTGTGGCCTGAGCACCGAGGCCCAGCATGAAGACCCCACTCATGACCAAGTTCCAGTGCCCTACAAAGAACCTGCTGTGTCCCAAAGAAACTTCTAGAAAACCACTTATCAACACACTGTATCAGAAACAGAGAGCCTCCTGCCTGCTCTGCCCTCGACCAGATAGAACAAAATGCTTAGGGCTGTGTCCCTTAAATACTCAGGTCAGAGACCGGCCCTGGCTAAATTCTCCTTTGTGCTTTCCCACGAATAAAAAGGACAAGGCACAAGAGCCATAAATCTGGTCTTACGGTGACATCCACCCCACCCTTGCCATCCATCTTAAGATAACACCCGCTTCCGAAGGATGTTGCTTTCTGTGAGTGCGTTCCCGGAATATTTCACAGCAAAGTGTAAGAATGTTTACGTCTTCACTTCATCTATTTTATTTTATAAAAAGCAGGCATAAAATACAATTACATTACTACAAAGATGAAACAAAATTTTTAAAAAATCAAGGGTGTGTGATTTTGTTCAGGGGAACAGCTGATCAAATATGATTATCTAAACCATGCAGTTCATAACTTACTACAATTCCAAACAAAAATCCTATGGGGGGTGGGGTGGGGGAGGGAGGCCCCCGGGCCTGACACCAGCACTGTCACACGCAGCGCTCTTCCTCAAAGTGCTTTAGCCGGGCCGCGGCTCCTCCGCCCACCGGGGCCAGGGGAGCCGGGAGCTCACCCGCCAGGGGAGGAGGCCAGTTCAGTAGCCGTGTCCACAGGGGCGGAGAAACTCAAACGACTGGCTGGCTCTAAGCCGGGCGGAGCACGTGGCTTAAAGCAGACTTAATGTAAGGTGAATGCAGTGTCTGAGTTTCTCTGAGTGACCCTCAGAATCCTGAAAGTTAACGACAGCAGCATAACGTCTTCCGTTGTGATTTGGCAACGTGGGGATCCCTTGCGGAGGATCTGTCCACAGTGAGCTGAGGAAGGCAGCCTCCGGCCGGCCCGCAGACCCCAGCCTGGGCAGGGCAATTCCAGACGCGCTCACCTGTTTCCACTGCTTTGCTGGACAATTTTAAGTTTTCAGATATTTTCTTAAAACTTGTCTCTAGACAGCATTAAAAAACTAATACTTATAAAAACGTATCACACATTAATTTTCAACAGTAATTACCGGCATTAGTTCTCCTACTTCTGTCTTGGTACTCCACAAAACAAAAGTGACAAATACGACCAAGAAAATCCCAGTATTCACTAACTCAGTTCCCAATCGGAGGTATTTATGTTTCTAGGAGAAACCAGGTATTAAGAAAGAAGCAATATTTGGTCTCCTATTTGACTTGGAAGTTTGGGGTGTCAAGGTGAGAGAAACTGGCACAAAGGCGGGTGATGCTACGGGCTGAGCGCGGGGAAGGGGAAGGGCCGGCTCTCCACTGAGCTCAGGAGCGTCTGCTCAGCTCGCCTCCCTGGTTGGAAGGAAGGCCCACCTCACGAATCCTCTCCACGGGAGAGCTCTCCACCTCTCAGGACCAGCACCTGCTGAGCACGGCCCGCGGGGTTTCCTGCACAGGTCCACGCCCAACACAGCTCTCTGCACACACGCGCGCGCGCGCGCACACACACACACACACACACACACACACCATCCAAAATTTAAACTTTTGCTTTCTGTACTCAAATACTTCAATTATTCATGTGTAAACTTGACATTATTTCACCTTAATAAAGTTTATTAAAAATATATATATATAACTCTCCAATTCAGAATAGGCTAGAACCTCCCATAGTGTAACAAAATCTTTATATAAAATATTAATTCAGTCTCCTTTTTAACAACTCTGATGAATGGAAATATTTCTTCTATATATATTCTATATATATATTTTTATTTTTTTAGTCTAGGAAGGAGGAAGGGAAGGGGAGGAGGGAGGGTAGGAAGGAGAGAGGGAGGGAGGAAAAGCTATGACCAAACGAGCTGCAGAACAGTCCTGCTACACAGGAAGTGCTGCAAATCTAGTATTCGTATAGGCAGCAATGAAAGATGCAAATTAACTTTTTTAAAAAATCACAGAATTCAGCTTCAATATATCAGTAGGCCAAGGCTGATCTTTAATTTCCATAATAGTATCTGTAATGAGGATCAAAGTCTTTAAACAGCTCTACACTGACCCTAGAAAGAAGGAATTAAAAAAAACAACTACTTCCTTCACTGAGAAACTGGGATATTTTAATATCATACCCAACTGTGATGTATATAAATGAGACTGTTAGCACATAATTTTTTAAAAAACAAAACTTGATGCTTACCACTGCTGCAGACTGTCATGGTACAAAACATTTTATCTGGGATAATTAGAAATAAATCATCTTAATAGCCTTTTAAAAACAAAAAAGTCAAATTAAGTGCCTCTGAGGCTGCTTCTTCCAAGCTACCAGTTCTCTTAACCCAACACTGAAATATTGCTGTAAGGTTGTGTTTCAGGACCACATTTAAATATTTAAAATATATCTACATATATCTTAGTTTTCCTCATATCTGAGACAATTTCTGAATCAAGAGTGTGAAAATGTAAAAATAGTCACAAACGTATTTGCCAGAAACAAAACCACACCTAGGTTGGCCAGCAAATTCCACGCAAAGCCTTCTGTAGTCAGAGACTACCATTAGCATCTGGAAAGGGGATGATGGACAAAGGCATTACAGAAGTACCAATTCTACCCAGTACTGCTTCTAGGACCAGTACACTGAAAAAAAAATCTGTCATACAATCAAGAGCCTGACACCGATATAACTATTGTGTGTAAAAATAGGGCACTATTTTTTGTCCACAAAGCAAGTTTGCATCCTATGAGCTGGTAAATACTCCTTCCCCCCCCCCCCCCATAAATACAGAAGAGAGTCGAGACTTTGAAAAAAATTAAGGCATTCAAAATGTGTGATGTTGCCTATCATGGAGCACTAGGACACTGATATTAACTTCAAGCTTCCTGTTGCAGTAATTGCTTCGCCATGAACATGCAGCTCTTCTCAGATACGCGTGGGTGAGGACAACCTCCAGGACTATGGCTTTGTACAAGTGCATAGTTGCAACTCAAGAAATGGTATCTGATTAATGCATATAAAAATAAAATGGTAAGTTAAAAAAACCCTCATACAGTATTACAGTCCTGTGTGTTTGTGTGCATTCCACACACACACACACACATACACACACACACATATATACATACATACATACACATACATTACAAATAACACAATATCACGGTCACGTCTTTTTAAGATACAGTCAGTGTCACTGTGGTGGAATCCATCCCAGGTTCTTCTGGGGAAGTGTGCTGGTGAAGTCCTGGTTGAAGCTGAAGGATGGCTTCTGTAACGCTTGCATTTGGCGGTGTAGTGTGAGTGACTGCCAACAGAGCTGAGCGCAGCAAGCTAGAGGAGCTCCCTACCCACCCTCCCTCCACTCACCAGTCCCTGCTGCTCAGAGGCGCCCAGAAAGGCTGTCCATGATGTCTAATTTATATTATAGGAAAAAGGGAACACATATGTGTATGTGTGTTATCAGTCTCTCAGTAAAATATAGCTTTTTAATAAATTTTGGGACATCCTATTTCAGTCTTGTTTTAACTGGAAGAATATGATCACCTTGAACGACTACTTTCACAGAAGACAGTTAGCTGGAAAGAAAGGAAAAATAAAGTTAGCTGTCAGGATGAAATAATTTAAAAGACAGTTAAAATTCTCTAAAAATGCATTCATTCAGATTCTTTAACTACTATCTTCTACATACTCATACCTAATTCCAAATCATGCAGAAACATAATTAATCTAATACTTTTCTTTTAGGCCATGCAACTATGTTCTTTCCCAATACAACAGTGGGCTTTGGAAATTCCAAACTGGCTACAAACGTTATGCATATGCTGTGATGCAGTGAAAGAGGCTACTGGAGTTAAACAATGCCACAGAACAACCTATCTGAGTGGGAGCTGGGTTTGAGGGTAACTGAAAAGGCAGTGGACTCGTGGGGCAGGTTCAGTGTAGCCGTTTGACCCTAAGCCATATTTCTCTCACCTACGAAACAGGAAGAAACATGTTGTTGTTAAAAAAAAAAAAAAAAACCAACAACCCAGTAACACTGAATATAAACATTCCAATATTACATAATTTATATTATGCAACATGCTTCTTAGAACTGATATCACTATTTATACATCTATTGTTTAAAAGGTTTAAAGTCATAGGCTCAACTGTTATTCAATCTCCCTTTGTGATTAGCCAAATGATTTTACATGTTCTAAAACCACAGAGATTTCCACAGCATAGCACCAGCACTCTTCGGCAAAAGTAACATTAGATTCTTGCAAATAACTCAGCACAACACAAGAAAGCCAAATCAGATACTGCTATTCATAGCACTTATCAAATTTAGTAAAGGTTTTATGGCCTCAATTCTTGCAAGCTAGAAATAAGGCAGGAATGAGAAAGGGATAGAGGGAGGAAGAAAACCCATGCTATGTTCACAAACCAGTACAGTTGCAAGAACTTGAAAACACTATAAATTTTACTTTTCCCAATATAGCTTCTTTGGAATGAGTAGAAGGTACCAGAATTAGCTTCTTTTGTTATTTTAACTTTTTTTCAATCCTAAGATTTAAAAAATGAGTTCCAACTACACTGAAAATTTATAGTCCATGAAGAATCTGAACATAGCATTTTACTTTTATATTTGACACTGAAGTTTTAGTTAGAAATAGTTCTGAAAATTTTTAAAATATATACTGTTACAAAAAATGACTACAAAAGTTCAAAACTCATCAAAAATAATCAAAGCCCAAGTGCAAACCACATGCACTACTTGGAAGTACTAAAACAACTCAGTTTTCATTGTTGATTTACCCCATATGTCTTCAGAAATCAAAAACATCGTCATCATCATCACCACCAACATCATCAAATGACCAATCCCAGTCCTTAAATGCCAAATCAAGCAATCTGTAACAGGAGTTTTTGTCAGTTTACACGCTAGCACTCTTTGCAAACCACAGCTCAATGCCATGACCTAGAAATCAAACTTTGAAGGTGCCATGGGCATTTTTACATTCCCTGCGTCAGTAATGATAAAAAGTAAGATAGGAGTATCTAGGAAACCCTTTTTCTTTATAATGTACATGTATTCAGTCACATTGGCCAGGTATGCTTTTCAGAATACCTGAGGACTAAAGACAAGGATAATATTGGGGATACAAAGACGCAATGAGCTTTCTCTTCATCCCAAGTGTAATCACCTAGATTCTCAGTGCAAGGAGCAACTGTCACAACATCGCCTTCATAGAAGTACCTAGATTATCAGATCATGTCTTCCCCTAACAGCACCCAAACCCAAGAAGGGGGAATAAGAGAAGAGTCAATTCCAGCAAGATCTCCTGCCCAGTGAGTAAAACAGCTACATTTACTATATTTAATATAGGAAAACTAGGCACAAAGGAAAAGCTATATACATGAAAACAGCCCTGACAACTTATCTTGGCTACATAAATCACACTTTGTGTTTGGGTACTTGTGATGTTTCTTTCCATTCCAACAAGCCACACATACTTGGGTGATGTACAGAAATCACCTTTATTTTAACTAGAGGCAGCCTTCCACTGTGTGTCACCGGATGCTCAGGAATCACACTTTGTCCAGGACTCATCTGGTCCCGGAAGGCCCACCTCTCCGTGCCAGCACTTCTCTGCAGTGCCCATTCCCAGACTTCAGCCTGCGTTCTCTATACAATTAATTGGACTGAAGTATTTCCAACTTTGTTTTTTACAGTACTGAGGCTTGAACTCAGGTTTGAGCCTTGCCCTTGAAGGCGGGGAGGAGAGGGGGAAAGAGCTGGGAGAAGAAGTGGGAGAGGAAGGGATAGCTGGTGACAGTAAGCTGCTGGACGATTATCTTAAACAAACCACCTTAGACTACTTTCAGAATGTGATCAACACCTGGGAGACTGGGATCAGTGGGCTTTGGGGGTACTTAAGCCGGGTTCCAGGATATTTTAGCATCTCCTGTCTTTCTGAAATCTTTGAATAAGTATCAGTGTCAAAGTCCATTCACGGACTTACCACTGCAACTCACAAGACTTCTCTTAAAACCTCTCCTTTTATCTACTCACCTAATTCTGGTTATTGTGTAGGTTTTTCTCAACTTTAACTGTCATTACTCAGTTCAGGATTTCACTAAGTCTGAACATACCAATCCCTCACTGAAAGATCTGCACAGTGAAACCCAAGTTTGCTAATGAATGGTAGCTGGGCCTTTCCAGCCACGCTCACACCTTCCCCTCGAGTCATGTCATTTCCACTGCTCTCCAACCTCAGCACAACAGTGCGTACAAACACCAAAACCAGTGCTGCTGCATATGACATTCTGCCTTTATCTGTCTTTTCCCTTATTTCTGATTCTTCATGTCTGATGTCCTCTGGCAAAATCTGACACTTTTTCTTTTTTCCTTTTCAATACTGTGTTCATAACTCTATCATAAACATATTTTCCAGAGTACTGTAACTGCTTGTCGATCAATAAAGATATACTGCAAGCCATGACACTGTCAAAAGTGCATCAAAATAAGTGCATTTGAGTCCTACTAGCAGCGAAACATGAGGGTGTCCATTTCTATCTTGCCATTACTAATTTTCATTGTGGTCAGTTTGACAGGTCAACAAAGGCTTCATATTATAGGTGTTTTTTTTTTTTTTTGCATAAATCAGGTTGATGGCCTTTTTATGTTTAACAGCTATTACAACAGAAATGCCCGTATGGGCCTCACTAATTTGTATTTGCATGATGCAATCTTCTTTCTCTCAACAGTTTACAAAGTAAGTGTCTCTTTGACCCCGAGTGCTAGAGACTTGAAAGCAGGATCTTTTGCAGGCCAGGCAAGAACTTTACCATGGAACTATATCCTCAACTCCTGAAAAGTTTTTATATACAAAGATACTATCCATACATACTGCATCTTTCTCACAAGATACAATGTTGATATACTGCAAATACATGGTGTTTTCAATTTTACAGGGCTATAATTCTGGGTCGTCCAACTCTGACGTCCCCGCCCCTTCTGTTTATTGAGCTTGAATTCATGGCCTTGCACTCTTCACTGGGCTTTCAATTGAAGGCTGGTACTTAATCCTTTGAGCCACATACCTAGTCTGGTATCTTCCTTCCTTCCAGTCCTGGGGCTTGAACTCAGGGCCTGAGCACTGTCCCTGGCTTCTTTTTCTCAAGGCTAGCACTCTGGCATAACTTGAGCCACAGCGCCACTTCTGGCTATTTTCTTTCTTTCTTTTTTTCAAATTTTTATTATCAAACTGATATACAGAGAAGTTACAGTTTCATACGTTAGGCACTGGATACATTTCTTGTACTTCTGGCTATTTTCTATATATGTGGTGCTGAGGAATTGAACCTAGGGCTTCATGTATATGAGGCTAGCACTCTTGCTACTAGGTCATATTCCCAGCCCCTCTGGTACATTTCTGTGAGACAGAATCTCATAGATTTGCCTGCCTCCTCTGCTTGGGCCTGGATGTTCAGGTCAAGCTTCTTGAGTCGCTAAGATTACAGATTTGAGCCACCACTGGAACCCAGCTTATGTTCTTTGCAAATTCTCCTCCAATCCAATATCAGATTCATATTCACTCATTTTTTTCTTTATTTCTGATTTGTGATACTTTAAGTTCTATATAACTTTAGTATTTTCCCCTAATAGTGTGTTATTAACCTTCTGTAATTTAGAAAAGGAAAATAAAAGATTAAAAGAAAATTCTGGCAGCTTATTGGAATTAAGAGTCTCACAAAGCCAGGTGCTGGTGGGTCATGCCTGTAATCCTCGCTACTCAGGAGGCTGAGATCTGAGGATTGCCAATCAAAGCCAGCCTGGGCAGGAAAGTCCATGGGACTCTTATCTCTTAACCACCAGAAAACCAGAAGTGGTGCTGAGGCTCAGGTGGTAGAGCGCTAACCTTGAGCAAAAAGGATCAGGAACAGAGCCCATACCCTGAGTTCAAGCCCTACAACAGACAATAAAATAAAATAAAATAAATAAATTAGGAAAATGCCCTTTAGCCACAAAAGCATTTCATAAATTGTATTTTAAAAAAGACCTCTCTAAAACTGTTTTCATCAAAAGTTAGCATTTTACTGACAAGTCTCCTCCTTTTCCAACATAGTATTTCCACTTTAATTCCAAGTTACCAAGATAACAGGAGGGAGAGGTGGACAGAAAGAAGAATTTCCTGCTTTCCCCTTAGGAAATGAGGATTAAAGATGCCTTTAAGTTGCAGGCTCTCAAAGTAAACTGTCTGGAGCTCAGGCTCATGGCTCTGCTGCTCCCTACTGTGTGTGGGGCTGTGCTTTCTGTGCCTTAGTTTCCTCAGAGAGGATCTGAGAATAAGAATCTTAATAAAGCTAAAGCTCTCCTAAAAGGGTCTGGCAGATAATCACTCAAACATGTTAATAACTATGTGCCAGGGGCTCATGCCTAGCTACTCACAAGTCTGAGAGCTGAACATCAAGGTGCAAAGGCAGCCCAGGCAGGAAAAGTCTGTGAGACTTATCACCAATTAACCACCAAAAAGCCAGAAACAGAGCTGTGGCTCAATTGGTAGAGCATTAACCTTGAGGACAAGAACTCGGGGATAGCACCCAGGCCCCAAGCTGAAGCATCAGTACTGGCTCAATAATGAATAGTAATAACATAAAAAATGGAAAAATAATAATAAAGATGTTAAAAATAACCAAAGTGCAAAGTGCTAGGGGCTCAGGCCTGAATCTTAGCTACTCAGGAGGCTGAGATCTTAAGAACTACAGTCCAAAGCCAGAATAAGGACTAGTCTCCATCTACAGAGAGCTGATCTAGAAGCGTGGCTCAGGTGACTGAATAACAGCAATGAGCAAGGAGTGAGCATGAGATCTTGCATTCAAGCCCTAGTACTGGCACAAAAACAAACCAATGAAAGTCATGTTGCAGAGGCATAACTAAATCTAAACTATATTTTAAATATCACCATTGTATGTTAAAAGTTTGGAGTATATTCAATTTTAAAACTTCATAGAACAGGGGCTGGGAATATGGCCTAGTGGCAAGAGTGCTTGCCCTGTATACATGAAGCCCTGGGTTCAATTCCCCAGCACCACATATACAGAAAACAGCCAGAAGTGGCGCCTGTGGCTCAAGTTGGTAGAGTGCTAGCCTTGAGCAAAAAGAAGCCAGGGACAGTGCTCAGGCCCTGAGTCCAAGGCCCAGGACTGGCAAAAAAACAACAACAACAAAAAAAAAAACTTCATAGAACATATATTATGACGTTTCACAAAATTATAAATTACATAGCTTTGATTTTAGATTTAATTGTATGCAGACATTTGAGAGAAAGAAATCTCTATTACTGCTATGACACTTTAAAAACATCAATAAAAATTATTTGAAGAGCAGGACCAGATTAAAAAAAAAATGACAAGAATCACAGGGGAATGTACTTTCTGAACACATAATATCATGCAAACAGAATGTTAGAGAACTGAAAGATGACCTGGTCTGAAAAAACTAATTCAACCTGCCCATGACATAGTAAAACCATTAACTTATATCAAAAGAACTGATGGGTATGTGTTTGTAAATATGTGTCTGTATACACAGAACATGTATGTTTTGCAATACATATTATACTATATGTATTATATATACTTATTTGGTCTTTTTGAAACAAGGTCTTGCTATGCTGGCTTTGAACTCTTAATCCTTCTGCCTCAGCCTCTCAAGTACTGAGATTACCCTTCTGGATCCTTAATCAAAAAAAGTTAACAGGAGCAGAGAATGTGGCTTAGTGGTAGACTGCTTGCCTAGCATGCAAGAGGCCCTGAATTCAATTCCGCCATGCCACATAAACAAAAAAGAAAAGAAAAAAATAACATTGAGAATCTTTTTTGTTTTTTTTTTTTACGTTAACAATGGGGGCTGGGAATATGGCCTAGTGGCAAGTTGCCTCGTATACATGAAGCCCTGGGTTCGATTCCTCAGCACCACATATATAGAAAATGGCCAGAAGTGGCGCTGTGGCTCAAGTGGCAGAGTGCTAGCCTTGAACAAAAAGAAGCCAGGGACAGTGCTCAGGCCCTGAGTCCAAGGCCCAGGACTGGCCCCCCCCCCCCCCAAAAAAAAAAAAAGTTAACAATGCCTATTGTAATGAAGACCAAGACCACTTGAAAAATCAACTATGAGAGGGAATAGCTGATTTTTTTTTTTTTGCCACCACATTTGAAAGCACTAATTATCAAGTGCTATGGTTTGAATGTGTCACTCGAGTTTCCTCGTTGTAAACCTAACCTCGAGTCAGAAGCCAGTGGCATCTGAGAGGTGGGGCCCCCCTGACAGGTGGCCATGGATGGGGAGGTCCTGTTACAAGAGCATGCGCCCTGCCACGCTGACCATCAGTGATGCTTTCTGCCCTGCTAGAAGGCAGCGTGTGGCCCTCACAGGTGGGGGGACGGGGGACGGGACACGGGGGACGGGACTCTGGAGGCTTCCCAGCCCCTTGGAGCTTCAGCTCCACAAGCCTCTATTCTTTGCTAGCCTCCTGTCTGTGGTACTATCAGTTATAGAAGACTTAAAAAGCATTCAAAAAACTTTTATGCATTAACTGTTGTATAATATTAACAACAGAAACTTAATTTTTAGATGGTTTATACAAGGCTTCAAATGGCCTTCAGTGTATTCTTATAGCTTTTTAAAAAAATTACTTAATTACTACCATGTAATCACTATTTTATAATATTTAGTTTTATCATACCTCACTTAAAATAGTCAACATTTTCATTGCTGACACACCAATTCTACCTTTGTCATCCTAAATTATTTCCTTGAGATATTAGTTTCAAGATACTGTGGTTAGAGAAAGATTTCTGACAATACAGCCAATGCACATCATTATTCATATACTGAAGGTCCTGTGTTAGGGAAAAAAAGGATATGCGGAATTAGACACCTGACCTAAAGATATACTTTTTTACTTTAGCTAACCACCAATCCCTCATGTTTGAAGACTAACAATGCCTGTAAATGCAATAGTAGCTTTAGCCAACAGCTACTATGAATGGGCTTCATCAGAATGCTTGTGTGCATAATGATCATCTAAACCTCCTCCATACTCCTAACTCCACCTCTCTCCTAAGGAATGCCCACTTACAGTTAATAGTTGCATTTTAAAACTGCCTATGTTGATCTTTAAGCCACAATGAGCTACCATTTTAAATTTGGAGATACAAATTAACACAGAAGCGGATTTTAATTCTCCCTCCCAATCCCCTTACCATAAAACAACTGCACTATGAGGTGAGTGCACTCACCGGACAGCTCAAGGGCTTCGGGCAATGATGGTGCTTCTCAAAGCACTGCTGTAGTCCATGTCTACTAAAGCCGGAGATCATGACCTCATGCAAAATTTGACACAACCCAACCTTTCCCTACTTTAGCTGAATGTGATAGATACCTTTGGGTGATTTATAAAATACATCTGTACTACTTTCATCCACATTAGATATGCGCACTCAATTTAAGGTATTTGTTACAACACAGCTCTTTATAGTACCAACCAAAGAAAAACTGCAATTAGGAAAGTTTATAGTTTGAATAGAAAAACTGAAATGAAGAAAAGAATTTTTTATCCTATTTTTTATTTATTACCTTGGTTTGTTTGGGGCAAGCTGTCGACTTGGCCGTCTGATAGACTGATTCTGCTGTATCTTCATTGAGGTTCTAGGAGATGATCGTGCAAAAGGGTCTGGAGCTGGGGGCTTTTTAGGTATTTTTTTCACCAAACGACTAACCCACTTCTGCTGCTCTTCTGTAGAATTTGCTAATAACAATAGATTCTTTGCCGTTGATATATCATAATACACTGTAAAAAAATTTTGAATAAATTTATGCACTTAAAGTGACCTGAACACAAATATTAATGAGCAAGTAACTTTCCTATTTACCTTTGCATGGTGCTATAATCTCCTCCTTTTTATCCATGTGGTCTTTATGACACTTAATGTGGCAGCGACGGCACTCTAGAGCAGGAGGCGGCTTAAACATGTGCCACAGAGGTTTCATACAAGCCTCACAGTTGGTTGGGAAATGGTAAAGCGTAGGAATAAATTCATGTCCTTTGTGGCAAATATAGTTAGATTTTTCTCCCACAGGCTCCACTGGAAATTCTTGTTCCTTCTTACTTTCTCCTTCATTGGCATACAGAATCTATCAATACCAAAAAATATCAAAGTTATTTTTATGTAGTGAAATCAAATGTAGTGTAAAATAACATTAGCTTATCCTAAATAGGTTTGCTTGCCTAGTCACGAGCTTGGGTGAGCTGAGGGCACAGTTCGGTGGAAGACCACTTGTCTAGAATGCACAAGGTCCCAAGTCTGAGCCCAAGGGAGAAATATCATCATATAGTCCTTTTGCTTCACATTTCAAAGAAATAAATGTGTGATGGTGGCTCATGCCTGTACGCAGGAGGCTGAGATCTGAGAATCACAGCTCGAAGCCAGCCAGGACTAGGAGACTCATGGTATTCTTAACCACCAAAAAGCTGAGCTGTGGGCTCAGGCGGAAGGGTGCTAGCTCTGAGCAAAAAAGCTCAGGGACAGTGCCCGGGCCCCGAGTTCAAGCCTTGGGACAGGGATGGACAGACGGACACACACACACACGGACACACATGGGGACACACACACACACACACACACACACACACACACACTCTAGCCAAATGCTACCTCTTTATTTTCTCTGTAATATCTTATGTTTTAGCATATCATAATAGGCCAGCAAAAGATGAAACTCTTCCTAAGTGTTTCTTTTTTCCTCCTCTAGGAAGGGATTATTCAAACTAATCACCTGGGGGCTGGCGGTAGAGTTCAGTGGTGGGTTGAGTAGTGGTTTACTCCCCAGCAGTCCTTGAACCCCAACAACAACACAAACAACAAAAAGCAATAGAGAAATATAGCAATTACATTAATTGGTGCTTTGTACTGTTTTTTACGGAGAAAAGATTTATTACAGCTCATAGTTTCAGTCCATTATGGTGGGAAGGCATGACAGAGCAGCTGATAATGTGTTGGCTAGGGAGGGAGGAAGGAAGGGGGGGGGTGGGAGGGAGGCCAGGAGGGGGGGAAGAGAGGGAGAAAGAAAGGAGAGGAGGGGGAAGAGGGAGGGGAGGGGAGAACAGGTCCAACACAAGATCTAGTCTCCAGGACACACCTCCAGTGACATGCTTCCTCCAGTTAGGGCCCAACCTTTCCTTAACCTCCCCAAACCAACAACAAACAATATAAATAAATAAGAAATGACAACCCCCATCCCCCCACCCAGCTCATGTGCTCAAGTTTAAGTATCCAGTTGGTGGAACTATTTTGAGAGGTTCTAGAAAGCTTAGGGGAGTTTAACACAAAACCTGATGATACACACAGAGCTTCATTTTAAAAGATGTGTGTGAAAAAACAGGCACTGATGGCTCACACCTGTAATCCTAGCTACCTGAGAGGCTGAGATTTTAGGATCACAGTTCGAAGCCAGCCTGGGCAGGAAAGGCCAGAAGACTCTTATCTCCAATTAAGCACCTGAAGAATGCCAGAAGTAATATTGTGGCTCCGGTGATAGAGACAGCACCTGAATTCAAGCTCCAGGACAGGCGTAGGCGTGTGCGCGTGCACACGCACGCGCACACACAAAAAGGTGTATGGAGACTTGATAGAGGAAAAAGGATGAGTAATCTTATCGCCTCCCCCCACCTCAATATCATAAGCTCCCAGAAAACAAGAAGACAAACTGCCCTCCCTACACACACACACACACACACACACACACACACACACACACACACACACACACACACACACACACACAGAGTGTTTCAGGCACAGTGGTTTTTGCCAAGAAAGAACTCACTATTGGTTTGGATAATTTTAAAACATGAGCATTACACATGTTAAAAAAAAATCACCACCAACTTTGAGCAAAAAGACAACAAAGATCAGAAAGACAACATGACCATGGTATGGGCTTAACAAGTAAGAAATTACAGAAAGATGCATATGTCCCCAGATGGAATAAGCACTGAAGTCGCAGAAGAACAAATTATCTTTAAATGGGCTGAACTAGAAAGGCAATCTGAAGAGAGCCAACAGGAAAGGAATGGGATTGTGCCATGGCACTTGACAACATCCAAGGATGAAAAACAGAAGGAAACAATGTTTACCTGGAAGATCCTGGGGATTTCTTTAGCATCTGCTCTATATACATCTGTCTGGGTAACTGGCCGGACATGAAAGAGCTTGCTATATTAATAAAAGAACAAAATATTATCCAAGGATCATAACAACTTGAGTTAATCCTATTTTTATATCAGAAGTACACACTGACTACTTTGGCCCATGTTAGAAGCTCACATAATATCTTGTAATGCAAACATTACTTAAGATTTTTACATATTTCTAGTAAGTCACATTTTCTACTACTATCAGAAAGCAGTGAATTAAAGACCCACGAGATGAAGACGTTTTGGGTACTGTCCGACTTCCATCACATTAAGGAGATCACAGGATGGAGCACTGGACAACAGGTTCTAGACTATGAGTTCTTAATGACCAACAACACATGGACTAACTGCACAGAAAATGGCAGCTCCTCTCTTATCAGAATTTAAAAAGACAAGAAAAGGTTAAGAGTCTAAATATTCTAGTAAAAGCACTTACTCTATATCTAAAACCATGTAAGGATTAGATTGCTCTTTATCTTGTTCACTGTCATAGAAAAGAATCTTCTTACTGCTTACAATCACATACTGTTAAAAAGATGAGAGGAAAGAATCAATCATTTAATAGTTACTATATGCCATATCTACTGATTTTTCTTTTATTAGAAATCCATGCTAACAATAAATATTTAGATTAAGTAACTAAAAAGCACTAGTATAGCTATAGGAAAGTAACAATATTTGTATATTGATCTATTACCTATTTTTTGTTTGTGGATACTTTAAATAATCAAACAGGAGAAGGAAAGTGAAGTCAAATGTGTCTTTGGACTAATTTGACTTCTGGATACAATAAATAGTATTAGTATCCTTACCAAAAAATGTACATTATAACATTAAAAGCACTACTGTCAACACACTGTCACAGCCTTTTATGTGCCTAACTCTAAAACACATATCATTATTAACAACACATAAAAAAAAAGATTCTTTTTCACACAGTAAAATTATATCCACCCAAATCAGAGTAAGATTTATTTATATATCTAAAATTGTAGATACGTATGTTCTGCAACTCCAAAGTTGAAATAGCTGGAGTTAAACCACAAGAAAAAGGAAAGAAGTTAAGAGATAAGAGAAAATGGGAAAGAAAGAGAGAAGACAACAGAGAGAGGGAAAACCATATTTAAAAAGATCAATTACGAGGCTGGGAATGTGGCTTAGCGGTAGAGTGCTTGCCTTGCATGCATGAAGCCCTGAGTTCGATTCCTCAGCATCACATAAACAGAAAAGGCTGGAAGTGGCACTATAGCTCAAGAGGTAGAGTGTGGGCCTTGAGCAAAAAGAAGCCAGGGACAGTGCTCAGGCCCTGAATCCAAGAGCCAAGACTGGCAAAAAAAAAAAAAAAAAAAAAGAAAAAGAAAAGAAAAGATCATTTACCTTTTTAACCCATCCAAATTTCTTAGTGTTATTTCTCACAGGTAAAGACAGCCATCCTTCTAATCTTGATTCTATAAACAAGCATAGATAAATAAATAAATAAATATAATGATTCACCTTAGACAATGAGGAATAAAATTTTAATGTAAAATTCACAAAACCAATCCAACTCATTCTTCACTATTTGTCACCATATGTTCTCTAGAACACAACAATAATGCAGGATCAGTAGAAGCAAGTTAAACAAAACAAAATCCAGGTATATCACACTGGAAATAAATAAGCTGTATTATAAAGTCAAATGTCCTATTGGATAAACTCATGCACTGGCAAAAGAAAAGTTGCAAAATAACAAAAAAGGTGCAGAATAACAGAAATTCTATTTTCACTGGTATTATCTGCTCTGGAATCTTTTACTTTTTCCGCTTACAGATATAACATAAATTTTTAAGAAGAAAATACTTTAAATAATTGTGTTTACGGACTTTCAGAATGGCTAAGCTAAAAATGAAATAAAAAATGGTGTAAATTAATGTCCAAACCTGTATAACAACCAACAATATAAACAAGATGTTTCTGAACTCCAAAATACCAAAAATTGGCAAAACTCTAGCTCTATAAAGAAAAATATCTAAATCTTTATACTTTGTTTTAATATACTTGCATAGTGTCTTTTAATGAAATAAGCAGTGAAACGGCATTTTGTAGGGTTATTATTTTTAAATCTTGTGTGTGTATGCCAGTCCTGGGCTTGAACTCAGGGCCTGGGCACTGTCCCTGGGCTTCCTTTTGCTCAAGGCTAGCACCCTACCATTTGAGCCACAGCACCAGTTCTGGCTTTTTGTCTTTATTTGGTATTGAGGAATCAAACCCAGGGCTTCATGAATGCTAGGAAGTACTCTACCACTAAGCCACAATCCTAGCCCCTGGTTATTAATTATTTACCACCTATTTATGCCAAATGTACTAAGTACTTCACATAAGTTTTCTACAACACCACACAACAGGAATTATATCCCTAATTTAGGGAGGAAACCAAAGTTGAGAGAAATGCCATAGAGATGTCTTTCTCATTTAAAAAGAAACTCTGAGTTTCTTCATTGCAGCCACCAAGTCTGTTCAGGCTAAGAATTGTTTCATATCCTTCTTTGAGGTCTAATACATCATGTGCAACTGGTAAATATAAAATGAAACCTAACCATATTCTCTGAAAGCAGTCTATATGGTTTTTTCCATCACTTTATTCGAAAATTCAAACAGAATGTCCTGTTTAGAAATGGATGACACAGGTTAGGGGAGAGCACCCAAATGGCAGTGTTTCCTACCAACTTTGAGGCTTTGGGCCCAATCCCCAGTAGAGCCAAAAAAAAAAAGGAAGAAAGAAGGAAAGAAGAGAGAAGAGAGGGAAGGAGAAATGGAGAAGGAGGGAGGGAGGGAGGATTAAGAGCATACATTTGTAAGTGACGATGCATTATTCCATTTCTTGTAAGTTAGCAAAATAAATGGCCTACCAATTACAGCAGCAGTGCCATAAGAAAATTGTTTTTTTATGTAGCAATATATTTCTAATGAGTTAAAAATAATCAGTCTACATCAACATGTCAGGGTTAGTATTAGTTACTGTAAAAAAAAAATCAGAAGGACTGAAATTAAAGGTAGTGAGGAAAACTGCAAAGACAGAGAGCTTTTGAGGATATCACCTGTACCATTAGGTTCCGGAGGAATGGGTAAGTAAGACAGAGATTCTTCTTCTGAGTCAGAGTCAGAGTGAAGGAGCATGTGAGAACTGGAAGGCTTAGTGGCAATATTGAGAGAAGTAGAAGAGCGTCGGTAGGTGAATGACAGGGATTCCATAGTGTGTGACTGAGTAATATGAACTTAACACCCAACATACAGGGAAGTAAGATGAAGAGAGAAAATAAAACAAAAGCTTAAAAAGAAAGTGACTATATAACATACAATGAGTTAAGTTATATAACATACTTGGAGTTTTGTTTGCATTATTAATGTAAAGTATTGTCAAAAATCAATGAATAACTTAAGTCTAACATCTTATTTGAATGACCAACTCAAAAGAGTAGGATTTCCTTTAGAGACAGGACATTTTTTTTTTCCCTCAAGAGCAGCCAAGTGCAAAAGTGAGGACTATCACCTGATGTACACTTAAGACAAACATCGGGACTGGAAGAATCTGTACCTGGAAACCCATCATCGGCATCCGCATCTCCTGGCCCACTGCCGGTACTGGCGCTGTCCAAGTGCAAGGCCTGGAGCTGTGAGCGCAGCTGCTCAATGTCACTGTCCTTAGAGTCCAGCGTCATCTGCAGCTCAATTCGAATCTGGCTCTCTTCAGCTATTTGCTATGAAAAATTAAATCAAATTGACTCATTTCAGTAATTAGTAGAAATGTCCTGATACCAAATAACCACAGATATGAAAACAATCCCATTTCTTCAATTACAAAAATAAAAAATAATTTTTTAAAAAAGCTTGGGTTCCAAAAGAATTCTTACAGCCTGCATTTCATTTAGTTCTTTCTGATATTTGATCATCTGCTGGGTCAGTTTTTCACGTTCAGACTTAAGCTCCATATGTAGCTTTCTATTCTCCTTCTCTTTTCTTCGTACATCTGTGTCGCTGCCACGCTTGACGGGCTCTTTCCGATTCATGATTTCAGCCAATTTATTCACAGCCTTAAAAATGTAAAAATAAGTATAAGTAAAATTGTGTTGATGGTTTCTCAGTAACTCACTAACTACAAGTTATGGAATCATGACTAATGTTCTTCTGATATACACAGCTAAGAAACTTTTTTTTTTTTGCCAGTCCTGGGGCTTAGGCTCAGGGCTTGAGTACTGTCCCCAGCTTCTTTTTGCTCAAGGCCAGCACTCTGCCACTTGAGCCTTTTCCCTGTTTTTGTGGTGCTGAGTAGTCAAACCCAGGACTTCGTGCATGGCATTCTACCGCTAAGCCACATTCCCAGCCCCTACAAATAAAACTTTGTACATTATTTTAAATAATACACTTCCTTCTCCATTCTGTAACTCTTAGTTTTTCGTTTTCATCATTTCCCAATGATAATTCTGAAAACTGCCCACACACTGACAGTCAGTGAGCTCTGCTCCGATGTGTAGTGCTAGAAGTACAGCAGACAGAGGAAAGCATATGAGCTGAAGCGACATGCCTGTGTCTTGAGCGTCCTCTCTGTCAACAGCTGCTTCTCAAACTGTGCTTTAATGGCTGCAGCACTTATCTCCTCATCTTTCAGCCGTGATAGTTCTGAAACACATAGGAATGCAAAATACAAACACCATATTGATACTACAGGAAGTGGCAGGCACTGGGGAAATGAAAAATAAACTTGTCTTTGTTAATACATACGCTCTTGGGCATCTTTCAATTTGTTGTTTAATTCTTCTTTCTCATTTGCAAGATTAGCAACATCACTAGTTAGTGTCCTATTTGTTTCTTCAAGCTAAGAAATGAAAGTGAAGAAAATTATATCCCAACTTACCAAAATAAAGTCATAAAACAGTAATGGAAACAGAAGAATACTAGCATGCTGGCAAGTCTCATTTTCTAAGTCTGCCATCTCGACACTTCTTCCCCTGCGCTCCCTGACCCACTCTGCCCCTCATGGAAATCCTGCTCACCACAACACTCTGCATATGTACTCCTGGAAGCCAAAAATGTGCCCTTCGCTAACAAATCCTTAACCATTTTCTTAAAGAATGAAAAAACTACTGAGTGAATTGATAAAAAAAAAAAAAGAGCCACAAAGCCCTTTATTCCCCCCACACATAATAAATTTGAAAACTGAAGAATGTTTTTCAGAGCATTAGTTTAAAATGGGAGATAAAAATTATACAAAGAGGCCAGGCACTGGTGGCCCATGCCTGTAATCCTATCTACTCAGGAGGCTGAGATCTGAGCATCACCATTCAAAGACAGCCTGGACAGGAAAGCTCATGAGACTCTTATTTTTATTAGGCATTAGAAAAGCTGGAAGCTATGCAGGCTCAAAGTAGTAGAATGCTAGCCTTAAGCAAAAGAGCTGAGGGAAAGCAGCCCAGGACCTGAGTTCAAGCCCTATAACCAAAAAACAAACTAAAAAAACCCACATACCAAATCCCTGTTCCTTCCCGACCCATGGATGGTATGCTGTCACTTTCACCACATATTAAGTTTTGCCAGCACACAAATTTCTGGCTATTCTTAATTTCCAATGAGCCGGATCAGATTACTTTTTAATAGATCGGCATAATTGATAGTGTAAACCCAACTACTTGGTATTATTTTTGCAGGGGGGGGGGGGAGATTAAGACTTTGAGTTAAAAATCTGGTAGTCAGCACAAATTTTCATTCAAATGTATTCATATGACAAATATTTCATATGACAAATGTATATATGATACAGAAATTTAATTATAATCCAAAAAGTACCAAGAATTTTACTTACAGATGCAATAGTAGCATCTTTTTCAGTAAGTTCTTGTTTATGTCGAGCCATCATCTCTTTGATCTCTAGTTCTTTCATGATTTTCTCTTTTTCCAAATCAGAATACTGTTCTTCAGCAATTGAACGAGCCAGCTGCTCAGAATCTGCTTTGGTCAAGGTGATCTCCAGCTGGGCAGCCAAGGAGTCCCTGGATTTTAGAAAAACAACGTGTAAAACAATAAAAGAATTTTTTCGTGATGAAGACTGAACATGCATGCTAAACGTGCATACTCTACCACTGAGTAAGTCCCCAGTCCCGTTAAAGATATACTGTTTTCATATGCAATTTTTGCTACGCATAAGTTTTTATCAGAATGATGGAAGGCATGATATTAATCAAGAGGCATTGTACTTCATATATAAATTCATTTGTTAAATTGAAATTTCTTTGTATAGTGTAACTTCTTTAAAATAATAATAAATTTCTTTGAGCTCGAAACAAATAAGAATTTTTGTCTCCTTGACTCCATCAATGCATTGATGCTTTATAAACAGCAGGCCCTGTTCTAGATGCTAGGCATGTGCCTATGAAGACAGGACAGCAGCTTGTCCTTACCTTTCATCCTGTAATTCCTGCTTCTTCTGCTGTAACTCTTTACACAATTTAGTCTTTTCTTCACTTTCTTCCTTAAGTTCTCTAACTTGTGTTTTATAGAGGGTCTAAAAAGGAAAATACAACAGGAATCTTCATCAGTATAATCAAGAACATTAACAGCAAATAAATAGTTGAGTGGACTTTCTTATTTTTCAGTCATCCACTGATAATAAAAGTTCAGCTAGCAGTTTGCAGGATAGCTTGGTGGTAGACTGCATGCTTAGCATGCATGAAACCCTAGGTTTAGTCCCTAGCACACCCTACCCTAAAAAAGTCAGCTACAAATGTAAAGGCATAAGTTTGGGTATTATAGTAATACTTCTCATTTTTTTAAAAAAATAGCATCATTGGTAGAAGGATAAAGAGGCAAAAAAATACATTATTAGCAAAAACAACAACAACCATTTTGTTGGTCTGGGAATGTGGCTTAGTGGTAGAGTGCTTGCCTAGCATGCATGAAGCCCTGGGTTCAATTCCTCAGCACCACATAAACAGAAAAAGCTGGAAGTAGGGCTGTGACTCAAGTGGTAGAATACTTCCCTTAGCACAGAGAAACTGAGGTACAGCTCAGGCTCTGAGTTCAAGCCCCAATACTGGCACACATACAAAAAAAAATTGTTGACTTATATGAATGGAAAAGAGGTGATAGTATCTACTTCATTTTTAAAAACTGATCTCAAAGAGGTCTGTCAAAATGACACTTTTATTTCTTTGCATTATGAAAATATTTTTCCTCAAAGAGCAATGCTTTTAAGCCAACTTTGAAGATATGGTACTGTGTGCGCATAAAGTTATGTTTCTAGAGATGGTAATTTTTGTTCTGAGATGGTATCTTGTAACATGGCTTAGGCTGGTCTCATAGGCTCAAGTGATTCTTTCACCTTTGACTACAGGTGTGTATCACTATGCCTGGCTAATATAGGCACTTTACCGTTTAAGCCATGGTTCCACCCCACACAGTACTTTTATTATGAGTTATATGATACAAAATGTCCCATACAAAACATTCTAGTGTTTACTATAAAAATCTATTTAAAGACAGTCATCCTCTTAGTTATGCAGAAAGAATTTTTTAAATTCCAAAAAATAGCAATTTCCAAATTAATGTGCATGAAACTTACTGAGAAATACTGCTCTGCTTCAAGTTGATCTTGGAGCTCTTTCATTTGCCCATCTGCATCCTGGCGTTCTCTATGAAGACAATGAGTTGAGAAAGTGTTGTGATCAATCACTGTAGCAAGACAGCTTGGGGAACACTTGGGGCTTTTTCAAAAAATCTATGAGGTCAAATCATTCTCATGTTGATATTACAAAGTATATCTCTGCTTTTTAAAACTGTCAGTCCTAGCCAGGAACTAGCCAGGAGCCAGTGCCTCATACCTGTAATCCTATCTATTCAGGAGGCTGAAATCTAAGAATCACAGTTGAAGGCAGCTCCAGCAGGAAACGCTCATCTCCAATTAACTACCAAAAATTCCCCAAAAGACAAAAGACAGAAGTGGAGCTGTGGCACAAGTGGTAGGGTGCTAGCCTGTAGCAAAAGAAGCTCTGGAACATTGCCGAGGCCAAGTTCAAACCCCAGGACCAGGAAAATAAATAAAACAACAACAAAAAATGGTCACTCCTTCACTAGTGCATATGGACTTTTTCCTCAGGTTCTCTGACATATGTAATGAATAAACTAATGAAATGTGTATTTTTAATTTTCCTCAATCAAACAACAATCACTAAAAGCTCTAAAATCCTCAATGACTTTCAAGAGTATAAAAACGTTCTAAGACCAAACAGTGTAATATTAAACCAACAAGACTGATTACACATTCCTGTACCTATGCTGTGATCAGTTCCATATGCCAACCATGGTATGCAGAGTATTTGAAAATTGGTTCTCGGGGTGAGTGAAGAAGCGGCTTGGTGGGGCCTGAGGGAGACTAGGAGCCCTGCTTTGCATCTAAATCAGAAGAGATTCAGATTTCTATAATCTGTAAAACTTTACTGAACTGTAAGTTTTTTTTGTTTGTTGGGGTTTTCTTTTGCCAGTCCTGGGGCTTGGACTCAGGGCCTGAGCACTGTCCCTGGCTTCTTTTTGCTCAAGGTTAGCACTTGACCCCTTGAGCCACAGCGGCACTTCTGGCTTTTTCTATATATGTGGTGCTGAGGAATCAAACCCAGGGCTTCATGCATGCTAGGCAAGCACTCCACCACTAAGCGACCTTCCCAGCCCTGAACTATAAATTTATAATGCATGCTTTTCTCTGTATATTTCTGAACCAGTAATTAAAAATAAAATGAGTCTAACAACAAAAAAATAGTTGAAATGCTGTTTAAGGCTTATTTTAAAAAGCATAAAAATTATATTTATCTCAAGTCAAGCTAAGGTTCGTTATCAAGTTGGAAAACACAACGTCTAGTATATAAGTAAAAAAAAAAAAAAAGGTAAAAAGAAGAGAGCTGGAAGCTGGTGGCTTATGCCTATAGTGACTCAAGGGGCTGAGACCTGAGGATTGAGGTTCACACCTATCCCAGGCAGGAAAATCTTTGAGACTCTTGTCTCCAATTAACACCAGAAAACTGAAAATGGAGCTCAAAGTGGTAGAACACAAACCCTAAGTTCCAGCCCCATGATGAACCAAAAAAAAAAAGACATACCAAAAACTCAATCCTACATATAACTGCATAACAAACTAAGCCATATAACCCCCTGGAGAAAGGAATATAGCTATATTCATAAAAGGAAACAACATGTCCTGCCTTAAAAAAAAAAAATGTAGTATTAGCCCAGCCCCAGTGGGCTACTTATACCTGTAATCCTAGCCACTCAGGAGGCTGAGATCTGAGGATTGTAGTTTGAAGTCAGCCGGATTAGGAACCTCAGTGAGACTCTCATCTCCAAATATATCTCCCTCAAAAAAGCTGTAAGTGACACTGTGGCTTAAGTGGTAGAGCACTTGCCTTGAGCAAAAAGAAGCTCAGAGATAGTGCCCAAGACCAGAGTTCAAGCTCCAGGAAAGAAAGAAAGGAAGGAAGGGAGGGAGGGAGGGAGGAAGGGAGGGAGGGAGGGAGGGAGGAAGGAAGGAAGGAAAGAAAGAAAAAGGAAGAGAGAGAGGAAGGAAGGAAGGAAGGAAGGAAGGAAGGAAGGAAGGAAGGAAGGAAGGAAGGAAGGAAGGAAGGAAGGAAGGAAGGAAGGAAGGAGAGAGAGAGAAAGAAAGAAAGAGAGAGAAGAGAGAGAAAGAGTAAGAGAGAAAGAAAGAAAGAAAGAAAGAAAGAAAGAAAGAAAGAAAGAAAGAAAGAAAGAAAGAAAGAAAGAAAGAGAGAGAGAAAGAAAGAAAGAAAGAAAAGTTAGTTCTGGGTATTTTACAGGTAAGAAAATACTTGCATATTTAAAGACTAAGGGCTGGGATGTAGCTCAGTGGCAAAGCGCTTGCCTAGCAAGTGCAACGTCCTGGGTTCGATCCCCAGTACCAAAAAAAAAAAAAAAAAAAAGAAAGAAAACATATTTAAAGACTATAAGAAAAACTCAAACAAATGATGTGACTCACTATGTTCAAGCTGCATATAACCCAGGGCTTTCACTCTCCTTATCAGTTAATATACTTTGTTTTATTTACATGACCTTTAAAAAGGAAAGTATGACTCAATATCACTTATGTGTTATTTCTACATTTTATTACTAAGGAGTGTATCACTGAGAATTCATGCTTTTTATTGCCCTACAAGTATAAAAAAAAATGTGACAGAGGCTAGGCATGGTGGTACAAGCACACTTAAAATCCTAGCACTCAAGAGGCCGTGGCAGAAGGACTGAGAGATCGAAGACAACCTGGGCTATGTAGGGAGTTCAAAGCAAGCCTGCGGTACTTGGCAAGACCCTGTCTTAAAAACAAAACTACTCAAACAAGGAAGAAAAGAACCATGGAAGACGGAGTTTCAAAGCTGTCAGCAGCACCAGCCAGGAAGCCTAATAAGCTAGCAAGCCCCCACTAAATTTTAATATTAGGATTTATTTTGAGGAATAAAGCTAATACATAAGAAAATGAAACAACCAAAACCTAACATGTGTGGATACTATTTCAATATTGATTTCTAATGATAAGTTGAAATAAGGTTAAGTTTAATAAGACTCTAGGCTTCTCTGGCAATACATGGGCAGAAGGAACCCTATTTGAACATTTTAACCCTTTCTTCCCCACAGTATCTATGTTGCTGACCTGCCACAGTGAGGTAGTAGTCTCAGATCCTGATGTGCTAATAGCGCTAACTGGTCCCAACCACTTATTGCATTGCAGATACTTTGTGCAAGTCATGCTGTTCCTTTATCAAATTCCTAACCATGAGATGTTATTGTTCCCTTTTACAGGTAGGATAGAAAGCTCAGAAAGACTCAATATTTTTGCCCAAGGTTGGTCAACTAGTAGTGGAATGATCGCCACACTTCAGTCTTTATTCTCTCATATTTCTCCTCCTCAAATACCTAGGACACAACAGGACCTCTGATCATGAATGGGAAAAGTAATCCTATAACTAATAGAAAGAATGGAATAAGCTTTAATAGTATAAATATGTTTTAAAAGAATCTCACAATGTTTTCTACTTCGTAAGTAAATTAAGTGGAATAGCTGTGTAATACCTGCCCCTGTGGGGCAGATCAGAGGTAGAACCTCAAGAACATGGAGGAAAGACCCTGGGCCCCGCCTCCCTCCACTCCCGCTCTGCTCTCTGTACTCTGTAGCAGCGGTAAATACACAAAATCTGCTTGAAGGCCAGCATTAATGCTCAACACATGACTTCTAGAGAAAGTAAAAAAAAAACAAATTAAGATAGTGTATATGTGGATAATTGTGCATATGAAAGCTTTGTCTCAATGAGCTTACTTCCGAAGTTCAGCATTTTGCTTCTCCAGGCTCATTTTCATTTCTATGAGATGATTATTCTCTTGTTTTAACTGTTTTTCTGACATTTTCAGTGTGTTAACTTGCTGTGTTTGCATCTTCAGGTCATTTTGCGTGAGGCAGCGCTTCTGAGTTTCCTGCTCTATTTTTAATGTCAAATTTTGAACCTTAAAAAACATAAAACAGAGACTTAGTATAAAAGGATTTTTATTTTTCTTCTGAATAAAGGTAACAGAAAAACATTGCGATATAAAATAGGTTTTTCCATTCATTTCACAGTAAAACGTTTAAATTATTAAATTATGATTTTCTTACTGCTATACATGAAAATCCAGTAAACCCAACAGACTGAGTAGAATATAAGAAAGAAATTAGAGTTCACAAAGCCCTCAATAAGCCTTTACAAATAAAACTAGCTTATTACTGTTTTTAAACAGTTTATTAGTAAAATATATACTTACATCCTCATTAAGTCCATCTTTCTGCTTAAGGAGCTCATTCACCTTTTGCTGTGACTGTTTGAGGTCACAGTCCAAAATAGAGCATTTTTTCTCAGCTTCTAGTAACAGGTTCTCCACCTTCTGTTTTAAAGACCTTTCTTCTAAGAGTTTCTTCTCCATTTCTATTACAATAAAAATGGACATAAAAATGAATTTGCACCTAAAACAAACCTACCAAATGTGACAGTGCCGATAAAAAAGACAGTGATAAGTATTTTTATTCATTTCCAATTTAATATTCTTACCACTCTCAATATATATGAAATGTCAAGAATTTTATGCTTGCAAATTAGGAGTTTTGTTGGCAGACTATAAAATGTATCATCCTCTGATATGGTAAAGATAAATTTGCCTTTATTTATGATTCTATAAGATACTGATATATTTAAACAGAGATATACCTTACTGTTATTTTGTATCTTTATGTGTTATTGTTTGGTTGGGGTTTTTTGGTCAGCCATGGGGCTTGAACTCAAGACCTAAGAGCTATGCCAGAGATTTTGCACTCAAGGCTAGCTCTCTACCACTTTGAGCCACAGTACCACTTCCCATTTTCTGGTGGTCAACTGGAGATTAAGAGTCTCATGGACATTCCTGCAGGCTGGCTTCAAACTGTGATCCTCAGACCTCAGGCCTCTGAGTAGCTAGGATTGTAGGCATGAGCCACGGCACCCAACTCTGTGTTACTGTTTTTACCTCAAGAAACTGCTGGTAGATTTATGACCTCATGGGTCTTTTGCATAGTCATACATTATTATGCAGGTGTCTAAGGGCATGCCAGGAAATTTACACCAAGGCTATGTACATTTTTTTCCTTTTTGTTCCAGTCCTGGGGGCTTGAACTCAGGGCCTGGGTGCTGTCCCTGAGCTTTTATGCTCAAGGCTGGCACTACCACTTTAGCCACAGCTCCATTTCTAGCTTTTATGTGCTTAATTTAAGATGAAAGTCTTAAGAGTTCTCTGCCAGGGCTGGCTTTGAACTTGGATCCTCAGATCTTAGCCTCCTGAAGCCACCGACACTGGGCATATGTAAATATTTTATAGCTTTGTTTTGGCGATACAACACAAACATTAAAAAATTTTACATTTAACTGTACATGAATTATACTTCCAAAAATACTCAATTCTTGTCTAGGCCATGGACAAGACAACACAGTCCACTAAGTTCCCCTGTTCAATTAGATTTTTCTAAATAAAGCATTCACTTTGTATCTTATCATCATGAATTAATGTCTTAAACAAAAATGATTATTTTAACAAAACCTACAATTTTGTTTTGTTTTTTTTTTTTTTGACCAGTCCTGGGCCTTGGACTCAGGGCCTGAGCACTGTCCCTGGCTTCTTCCCGCTCAAGGCTAGCACTCTGCCACTTGAGCCACAGCGCCGCTTCTGGCCGTTTTCTGTATATGTGGTGCTGGGGAATCGAACCTAGGGCCTCGTGTATCCGAGGCAGGCACTCTTGCCACTAGGCTATATCCCCAGCCCCAAAACCTACAATTTTAATTACATATAATGACTAAAAGATTTTGTGCTAAGTTATTCACAATGTTTTACTTCAGTATGAAATAAAATTCCTTTTTTTTTTTTTTTTTTTTGTGCTGGTTCTAGGGCTTGAACTCAGGGCCTGGGCGACAGGCTGTCCCAGAAGATTTTTGCTCATGGCTAGTGCTCTACCACCAGAGCTACACCTTCACTTCCTGAAATTCCTTTTTAAGAGTTTTTAAATTTCCACAACAAATTTAATTCCTTCATAATGATACTTTAAAAATATTAATTGCTTTCAGAATTTCAAATCCATTATAATTACAATCTGGAAAACAAATACTATAATTATCCCATGATAATTCCAAGACAAGAATTGGTCTGTAAAAGTAAACTAGATTATCTCTTAGTATTATACTGCTTTAATCAAATATGTCTGGTATCTTTGTGCCAAAATATACATTGAACAAAATATCCTAGTAGGACCCACTATTTAAAAAATCTTTACCATGCATAAACCAGGAACAATTTTGAAGCACAAATGATTAAAGGTCAAGCCATCATAAACATTACAAAGAGAGAACATAGGCCTCAAATCAGCACAGATCTGCCTGGAACGTCACACCTGTACACTTTTCACAACTGATAGCACCGGGACACTGGGTTCTCTCAGACTTAAAAATATGGCTGAATAATGATGAGTTCGGATCTTACTAAGAAATAACTGATATGAGGACATGAGGAAAAAACAACTACATAAAGGTTCGCTACTAGGTTTCTTCCTTTTGAGTCCTAACATCTGTCAATAAAATATAAACAAATAGTTCCAAAAACCAAGGAATTCAATACAGAATTAATTCTTGGAGAAATGCCCATAAATTTTCTTTAAACTGCCTACCTTTCATGGCCTCTGATTTAGCTTCTTCAATGGACTCATAGATCTTATTTTTATCTGCGAGCCGTGCTTTTGTAGTCTTGTGTTCAGCTTCCTCTTGTTCTAAACTTTGCTGTATAACTTTTAGTTGGTATGTCATATCTATTTCCATGTTGCTCTTTTCCTATTGAGAGATTTTAAATAGCAGGTATCAATTAATTTTTAAAAAACTGGCTTACAATTTCAAAACTTTCACAAATGTTTTTAAAGAGGCTTATCATCCAAACTTTCTGCAATGGTAATCTATACCTCTCTACCTTTTCACTCTCCCTGCTCTCCCTTGCTGTCCCTCCTATACTGTTGAGAGATCTCTATCAATATTGTTTACTACAATAAAGGGACTACAGGGCTCAGTGCCTCCACTTCTAAAAACATTCTTTCTTGAACTTTTAAAATCGCAAAAGGAGTTTCTTCATGAGCATCCAGGACAATGAGAGTTGCTTGTATGGTATGTTTCTATTAAATCTTAAAACTACATCTTCCCCTACACAACCAAGTCTAAATATAAGAGTTGATGAGTGTGTAAAAAGATTCCTTTAATTTACCATATTTTAGAATAACTTTTATCATCTGAAATCCCAGAGTACTCTTTCTACCAAAAAAGTGTATAGCTTAATATTTTACCTTTTCCAAATCAGTGAACTTTTCCTGTAGTTGCCTCTTCTCCAGCTCTACTTTTGCTAGTAAGGTTTTGCCATTCTTTAAATCTTCTTCTAGGCCAGATATTCTACCTAAAAATTGCAACTTTTTAAAAACAATTTATCGACAAAGTTATATGCACCAATTAAGAGTAAAATATTTGGAAGCTGCCTAATATTTTGTAGCTGTTAATTGTGAGCAAGTTTTATACTTGTTGGTGAAATGGTTTACAGTTAATTCAACTGACACTCAATTGCCCACCATCAACTAGAACCCAATCGATATTGCAGATACTGGTATTCTGAAATTTAAAATAAATCTCTTGTTCATAAACTTTTTTTTTTTTTTTTTTTTTTTGCCAGTCCTGGGCCTTAGACTCAGGGCCTGAGCACTGTCCCTGGCTTCTTTTTGCTCAAGGCTAGCACTCTGTCACATGAGCCACAGCGCCACTTCTGGCCGTTTTCTATATATGTGGTGCTGGGGAATCGAACCCAGGTCTTCGTGTATACGAGGCAAGCACTCTGCCACTAGGCCATATTCCCAGCCCTCATAAACTTTTTTTTATCTATTTCTAATGTTCTAACTTTATTTAACAGAGTACTATATTTTAAAATGTGCTATTCCACAGCATTAGCCATTATCTTAAGTTATTCCCATACCAAAGATAGTCAAAATTAATTCAAGTGCACACTCTACTGTCATACCTTGCAAATCATTAATTATCTCTGATCCATGGGTCCGGTCCCTCCTTTCAGATTCTAGAGCTGACTGGAGATTAATAAATTCCTTCTCAAGTTTTAACTTGGCAGTTTCCAGCAGGCAGTTTTTATCTTGAAGATCTCTATTGTTAGACTCCAGCTGTTGAATCTGTTTTGAACTTTCTGCCTGGGTTTTTCTTAGCCGAGCTGCAGTATCAGATTCTGTTCTCAGCAAAGCATGGGTTTCATCCAGCTGTTACCCATTCAAAAGTAAAAAAACCCACAGCTTTATATAATGAAAACTCGTCAATTTATTACCCCCTTATAAACTACTCAAAGCAAATAACCTACAAGTATTTTCCTAAGGATAGAGGCCAAGCCTGCAACACTGCCATACAATTCATGCTAATAGGCTATCATAAATAAAAATCATTATCTTTACCAACAGAGATCAACCTACTTGTTTCTGGAGTTGATTTACTTTCTCGGTGGATATCTGAGAGTTCTGATTTCTTTTTTTCAAATCTTCAAGTTGGTCCTTTAGGCTGTTAACTATGATAAAAAGTATTTTAGTGGCAATTTCCAACAACACACATACAGAATATTTTTCTTGGTAAGTACATAATGCTCTACATCACAAACCATCATTTTCCAAATTCCGTTTCTTATCAGCTTCATGATCGGCTTTCCGCTGATATTCTGCATTTTTGTGCTGAAGAAGGGCCTTTTCTCTTTCCAGTTGTCTTACTGTTGATTCCACATTTTTCCGTAACGTAATCTGAAATAATGCTTACTGTTACCACCAAAAGGAAGTATGCATTAAAAAAAAAAAATTGAGGGGCTGGAGATATGGCCTAGTGGCAAGAGAGCTTGCCCTGTATACATGAGGCCCTGGGTTCGATTCCCCAGCACCACATATACAGAAAACGGCCAGAAGCGGCGCTGTGGCTCAAGTGGCAGAGTGCTAGCCTTGAGCAAAAAGAAGCCAGGGACAGTGCTCAGGCCCTGAGTCCAAGGCCCAGGACTGGCCAAAAAAAAAAAAAAAATTGAGCCAAAACTTTAGTTAAGGGGACTCCAAAAATAAAGCTGTCACTGAGCCAAAGACTGGGATTGGGGGAATCTTGGTTCAAGGCCACCACAGGTACAAAAAAATATGTAACATCATCTTAGTTGGTATGCATTTGTCATCTCATCTACATGGGAGGCTGGAATTCAAGGCCAGCTTAGGCAAGTTTATAATACTCCATCTTAACAAAAAAATCTGGGTATGGTGGTATATGCCTGTTTTCTCTGCTGTAATGGGAAGAGTAAACAGGAAGACAGAAGCTCAGACTGACTCAAGACAAAAAGTGAGACCCTATCTCAAAATTAACAGTGCAAAATGGACTAGAGGTGTGGTTCAAGCAAGACTGTCTGACTAGCAAACACAGATCCCTAAGTTCAAACCCCAGTACTTGCCCTGCAAAAAGAATCTGACATTATTTTGTTAAAATAATGGGAAGGCGGCTTAGTGGTAGAGTGCTTGCCCAGCATGCATGAAGCCCTAGATTTGATTCCCCAGTACCACATAAACAGAAAAGGCCGGCTGTAGCTCAAGTGGTAAGAGTGCTAGCCTTGAGCAAAAGAGGCTCAGAAACAGTGCCTAGGCCCTGAGTTCAAGCCCCAGGGCTGAAAAAATTTTTTCTCATTTTTATAAAATATAAGATAATTAAGACCGTGTTTTATTCACTACTGAAAGCAAAACTTTCTGTAATTTTCCATCACTCTTGAATCATTATTGAATACTAACTTATAGGTAGTAAAATGTTATAAACAGCACATTAAAAAACAAAAAAAGGTGTGTTTCAAGTGGTAGAACACCAGCTAAAGCCAAATGAGAATATAAAGCCTTCAGTTCAAGCCCTAGTACCAGCACCAAAACAATTTTTTTCAAGTAACTTTCTGTTTTTAAACCATGACATTATAACCACAGTAAAAATGTCATTTTTAAACTTGAAATATGTATATATACTAGTTATACACTAAGTCTATAAAAACAGAATGACACGCAGCTAATAGAAGTTACCATATGATTTCATATTTCATTGCTACAAAGGTGTACTCTACCATCTATCAAGATATGTATGGCCATTGTTAAAAAGCACAAGTATCACTGCCTTACGTATGAAATTGTCACCCTTCTGTACATCACGTTGACAACAAATTAATTTTTTTAAAAAGTACAAGTACTCAGTATTGCAAAAAGGATAAGGTAATTTTTACCTCTTCTTCTAGCTCTTTCACTGTTTTTTCTAGGCGAATATTAATGCATCTAAAGAATTAAAAAGAAATAGTAAACAAATAAATCTATGGTATAAGCATGGTCTACAAAATTAAAAGTAATTGTGTAATTACCCTACATTTTAAAATATACTAACTGTGTACAAGACATACCTGCACTTTTGTTCTAACTCTTCTTTGGCTTGAGTCTCTGTGTTAAGTTGTTCTTCTAGTGTATATAGTTTTTTCTGAATCTGTCAAAAAAATAAGAAACAAGTTTTGGTCCTATTTAAAGATGAGGCTCAAGGACAGCCACGACTTGGCTTTTCTATTTAACTAGTCTTCTACCACATTTGTCCCTGCGTGCTGTGACTTCTGCAAAGGGGACACCCACTGTCTACTCTCTCTCTATCACTTCACACAGGAACACACAGACACACAACCAGGAATGAAGAAGCTCCCACTTAGGCTGAGCTGTGCTACGACACCAAGATTCAAATTCAGTATAAATAAAGGACCCATGTTTTGGTAGCCTCTACTGTTCTACCAATTCTTTACTTGAAAATACGGTCACTATCTGTGCTCATGAGAGGAAGATAAAGGTCTACATGTGAAATAAATATACAGAATATCCTTTAAGTATACCTAAAAATGTATTGCTGCCTTTAAACATGAGCATTTAGTTCTTCTTTTGTATTGGGCATACTACTGTGAAGAGTTGTGGTGTCTCAAATATTATGTACCTTAAGAAAAACATTAGTATGGTCCCAAAATAAGATGTGTGCTAACAAACGAATCAAGTTTAACTGTTCTGGACTGACAGTGCATTGATTTGAGCACATTAGTTAATACAGGCTTAATCAGAAGTTCTGGCTACCAGAACTTTTGACAAAGAAAATTACATAACATACTTAAAATGACAAGGAAAACATTAAGAGGGATACTTGACATCATAAAGGTTGCACTTCTCTCTCAGGTAGATGTGGTATTCCAAATAAGAGGTAGGCAGTGACTACATTAAAACACTGCTAGACTGATGAATTTTTCTGTTTTTAGTACATTTGACAACATACCTCTTGACTTTCCTATGTAAAGGAAAAAAAGAAACAGAAAACATTAATATGCTTGTTATGCCTAATAAATTTCCTAGAACACCAAGTCAGACCAAAATTATTCAACCCATTTTCTTCTTTATCCTGAGTTTAAAGAAAATGTGTTTCAACACTGTTATTTATATATATGCATGTGTGATTTAGCTTTGTATGCACTAACAAATCATAGCAGTCACAAAATATTACAGTTGATAAAATATATCCTTTATAGAAATACATTTTTATATAGAAACTCAGAAATTGAATCCCTTCCTGACTTAGTGAACCTTATACCTCGTTATCTGTGCTTTTGCATCAAGACCACAAAATTTTCTAAACAGTATTATAGCTGCTTATGAACCTGTCATTTTTGCTACTAAAGCCTGAAAGCATGTACAACCCTCTTTACTAGCTCTTCTGTCTCAAACAATGAAATCATTCACACAAATGGATAATTTCAATGTTATGACAAAAATGTATCAAGCAACAAATGCCACCTCATGATTTCAAAAGTAGCATCATGTGGGGCTGGGAATATGGCCTAGTGGCAAGAATGCTCGCCTAATATACATGAAGCCCTGGTTTTGATTTCCTCAGTACCACATATATAGAAAGCGGCCAGAAGTGGTGCTGTGGCTCAAGTGGCAGAGTGCTAGCCTTGAGCAAAAAGAAGCCAGGGACAGTGCTCAGGCCCTGAGTTCATGGCCCAGGACTGGCCAAAAAAAAAAAAAAAAAAAAAAAGCAGCATCACGAATCCAGGTATGAAGCAATAGGATCAAAAGTTTGGGGTCAGCTTACAGTAGGATCCTGTCATAAAAAGTAGGATCAAGTGAATTTTGTTTTCTTTCATTTTGTTGAGATACACGCACACATGCATGCAGATACCAGGTTGGACTCAGCTTTAAGCACTCTTAACTTGGTTTGTTGCTCACAACTTGTACTCTTGCACTTGAGCCAACAAATGCAGCCCAGAATTTCTGCGGGCTAGTTGGAGATAGTCTGGAGACTTTCCTGCCCAGGCTTTTTGAATCATATCTTTTGATCCCAGCCATCTGAGTAGCCAGGATTAAAGACCAGGATTGAGGCCAAAGGTGCAATGCTTCCAGTGAACTTTTAAAAACTCATCATTATTATTAAAGTTTATTATTATGAAACAACTAGTGTGGTCAAAAATGTATACATACTTCATTTTTTCTTGATTGTATTAAATCATTTTCTCTACATGATGGAGAGTCACTTAATAACCTAAAAGAAATGGAGAAAAGTTGCATTTCATTTTAATATAATTTGTCTTATTCAAGTTATTTTCAGAATTAAGTATCAATCACAAAGATAACTTATTTTTCCTACTTAAATATATTGTTGGGTCTAGAACTAGTACATGAAAGTCCTCTTCTCTCTTTTTCATCTCATTTGAATTTCTCTGACCATTACAGTCTATCCCATATTCTACAAAGAAACTCTTTTCTCACAGTTAATATCCATGATTTGCAGGTCTTAGAAGTAAATCATCACTCTTGTTGTATTGTCAGCTTCTCCCTTTCCTAGGTCTTTCACACTACTAACCAACCTGATGGGGTTGCTCCTGGTACTATCCTCATTTTGGTCAGCATTCTGATCACTAAAAACATTAGGAGGATGACCAACATCCTAGACTGGTTGAAATTTTCCTAGTTTTCTCATATAAATCCCATGTGTCATCCTAGGAAACAAACCTGGGAAAACTGACACTTGGTCACTCCAATCATTACACCTAATTCCTCAACTGTATCAAGTCTTCAGAGGCTCCTCATTGCCTGCAGTCACAAGGATACAAAGGAATCACTGTGATTCCTCCCCTAAGTTACAACTCCAATCTATTTTCTACTTTACATCCAATTTATGTTGACTTAGGTCAACTAGTATTTACTGAATGACTTTTTGCCAGGCTCTGTTGTGCAGCTGCACAGATTTAAGTTGGAAAGCTATGGTCTCCTTAGGTCATCCTTTGAGCCCTACTAGACTACACTACTACTCCCAATGTGTGTGTACAACCAAACTTCTTCCACCCTTTCCCTCCCACAGTGTTCTGCTGCTCTCCCTACACCCTACCCTAGTCTCCCCACTCGAAATCCTTCACTATCATTACAAAGCTAAAATGTGTCCTCTTCCCTCACTTAGCTGACTTCTCTCTACTGCAAAAGAAATGTGACCTTTTTTTCCCTTCTAATTCTTTTGGCACTTTTTTTTTTAAAGGAAAATACAACATTCTACCCTTCTTTATGACTGTAGCTCCATCAAAAGCAATGATTTGTCTCTTTACTTCAAAAGAAAAAGTGCCTTGTCATAAATAAATGTAACAATCAACATCAATGATGGAATAAAAGAACATTTTTTATAATAGTCCTTTGAAAAAAATCAAAATTAAAAACAAATTAACAATAATCCTCTATTATTCGGTCTCAAGACATCCTCTTAGAGTGAGCCTATGAAAACAAAACTGAACAAATCACATACAAATTTTCTCTATAGTAGGTAAATCCTATAAAAGGCAGCTGATTTCCTACAAAAGCTTTAGGAATTGGGAAGGTTTCTACATCTCCTTTATCGTCTTCAATGTCATCAAAATTGCTGCTGTCTATATCACTGCTGAGTTCAGGCACTACAGGAGCTGCCGCTGTTAAAAAGAAAAGAAAACGCTTATTTCATTCACAGCCAAAATAGAAGATACAAAGCAGCTCTATTTTTATGATAGATTAAATCATGTTTACCTATAAAAAGCATCCTATTTACTGTATAAAATTTTAACAATATATCTTCCATTTTATTACTTCCTAGAATTAAACTTTACAAAAAAAATTTCACTCTGTTAGGTCTTAAGTGTGGATTAGTACATTAACAGTTATTTAACGTGCTAATATTGTTCCAGGTGCTAAAAATTACAGGGAGTAATAACTTCTACATTCATTGTTTAGGGCCCTCAATTCTCTACATTCTTTTTTTTTTTTTTTGCCAGTCCTGGGCCTTGGACTCAGGGCCTGAGCACTGTCCCTGGCTTCTTTTTGCTCAAGGCTAGCACTCTGCCACTTGAGTCACAGCGCCACTTCTGGCCATTTTCTGTATATGTGGTGCTGGGGAATGGAACCCAGGGCTTCAAGTATACGAGGCAAGCGCTCTTGCCACTAGGCCATATCCCCAGCCCAATTCTCTACATTCTTTAGATGAAATATTCTTACCCTTAAAATGACTCAACGCCATGTATAAAGTAAAAATGAATCAGAACACTGCTCTCTCTCCTAAAGTATGATCTCCATAAATAATTGTCTTATTCACTCAAGTGCATTCAAATTAAGGAATTACATTTCCATCATTATGAAAATTATTGAGAGCCATAAAATAATCTTACTCTGAACATTAACAAATGTTATACTGGTAAAAGAATTGGGAAATGCTGCTAAATAAGTACATATTCATTGGTGGCTGAGCTATGGAGGATATATTTAGTAACAAATACTGCCAGAGAAAAAACTCTAAAATGAAATCTCTTAATATAAAAATGAATTACCACAAGGTATATCAAACACGCCTGCTGTATCAAAAGAGGAAATCAATGAGATTTCAAACATGATGGACTAGAAATACTAAAGATTTACTTACTCTCTCTTATGTTATCCCAATTCCATTGATCATTCTTAAAGAAAGGATGCTGTTTGATTTCTTCTACCCCATTTCTCCCAAGACGTACCTCCCTAAACAACATGGTAAAAGATATTATAAAAAATATGGAAGAAATAAAAATATTACCACTTAGTTTTAACAAAATAAAGACCACAAATGAGTTTCAGATTATTTTTACATCAAAAGCTTCAACTTAAATGTTTGTAAAAACTAAGCAATCTGACTTTATAGTATGTGATCTCTGGATGACTTTAAAGACTGTAAAATTTCCACTGGTACCCTTGTCATCAGTAACAGAACCTCCACACATGCCAAGCAACATGGCTATCTAACCTCAGGATATAAGAGAGATTAAATTTAGACAAAGAGGAGGTATTTCAAATCCCCTGAATAGAAGTATTATTCTTTCTCCTTTGCACTTTCATGAAGTCTGTATGGACAAAGACAGGATCTACTTGAGGGGTACATTTATGGCTTTACATTATTTTCAAAATATCTTCCTCCAATCAGTCCTTAGCATGTACCATTCCCAATAAATAAACTGCTAAAGCCAATCTTCCATGAGCAATACTCTTCATTACCATATGCTGTGGCCTGTCTCAAAGCACAATCCCCCTTGCATTTGGTTAGTCCCTAATCAAACACAATACAGGATCTATTTTCAGTTTATCATCATCGATTGTTCATAAATCATACAGTTAACAAATTTTTTAATTGTAGTCAGTAAATGACTAATAAACATAAATTAACTTTCTTGCCCTGATAGAAAAAATTTTTAAGGATTTTTATGAGAGAAACACAACCACTGCTAACTGAAATATACACTGATATAACAACTCTGAAGAATCAATTGTAAAATGAATCTCAGAATTCTACCGTTAAGATTTTATATAAGAAGTTGTGCATGTTGAGTCAAGCCTGTTGAAGCTACTGGGGAGGAGAAGAGGAAAGATTAAGATTTGGGCATAAAAGTTGGAAAGACACTATTTCAACAATGGCTGGGTGGAGTAGCACAGATTTGTCATGCCAGCAATAAAGGGAAGCGCACACAGGAGGATCACAGCCAAGACCAACCTGGCATAATGTGAGATCCTACCTCAAAAGTAACAAATGCAAAAGGGGCTGGTGGAATGGCTCAAGTGGGAGGTCATTTGCCTAGCAGGCACCAGCATCTGTCTCCCCCCAAGTCACACATACCCATAAGACCTAGTAACAACCAACAACAAAAATACTTTATGCAACAAAATGTATGCAAAGATATGTGGCCGAAGATAGTCACTGCAGTGCTAAATGCACCTTCAGTGTAGTACTATGCTTTGTGCTACAACAGTATTGTCCCAGGAACTGCAATACATTAGAACCAGAAATATTCTTCATTATAAATCTGAGCCCTTCCTTTTATGAATAGGCAAAATTATTTGCCAAAAAGGTAACCATTTCCCGGAGATCACAAACTGACCAAGTTTAAACTGTAGGTATATGTTGGGTCTTTTACTAGGATGACTTCTATCACAGCATAAAACAGGATTTCAGGAAGAAATATGCAAACAAACCAAGGAAGAAAAATCTTCTCTTTCTGAGGCAGATTTTCAAATCTTATTCCTTTAGTTCTTTTGGGGGGCATGCCAGTACTAGGGCCGGGATACTCTCACTTAGCTTATTCCACCTAACACGGGCACTCTACCACTTGAGCCACAACTCCACCTCCAGCTTTTTGCTGGTTAATTAAGAGATAAGAATTTCAAGGAAATTTCTACCAGGGCTTGGCTTCAAATGACCACCCTCAGATCTCAGCCTCCCGAGTAGCTAGGATTACAGATATAAGTAACCAGGGTCTAGCTATTTGTTTCTTTCTCCTTTTTTTTTGGTCAGTCATGGGGCTTGAACTTGGGGCCCGGGCGCTGTTCCTGAGCGCTTCTGCTCAAGGCTAGCATTCTACCACTTTGAGCCACAGCTCCACTTCAGGTTTTTAATTGGACATAAATGTCTCACAGATTTTCCTGCCTTGGAAAGCTTTGAACCACAATCCTTATATCTCAGCCTCTTGAGTAGCTTTGATTACAAGCATGAGCCATCAGTGCCCAACCTCTTTGTTTCTTAAAATAATTTCCATTATAACCACTACCCACCACTGCTACCTCCACTGCTAAAAATGAACTACTACTACAAAAGAAAAAAGTTAGAATTTCCATAGGCTTGTGTCTATTCAAGAGCAAAATAAAGGATTGGGAAGGAGGTACTGTATGCTGAGCATAAATATTTTTTAAGGTTATGTACTGTTGTATATCTACACAATCTGCTCGCCTCTCAAAAGTCATAAGGAATAACATAGATTAATTGGTAAAATGTGAACAGAAAAGATTTCTTTCAAATGCACTGTTTTTACTAAGTTCTTTTTTTAATTAGATGCAAAGATTAAGGTAAGAATTAAATTACAAATGAACTGCACACACAAAAAGATGAGTTTAACTCAACACCAGGCTTAGCAGCAGGAAAGAATAAACATAGATTAAATGCAACTTAGTTAATCAGAGATGTTAATTTCATATGTAAAGGAAATAGTTTGATTTCTACAGATTTAAAAGCAAAGGGCCTCTCTACAAAGAAATTCAGAGTACATTACCTTTCTGTTAAGAAGGCACAGATGAGATTCTTTGCATGTTTAGAAATTTCTGCATCTTCAGGGAAACAGAGAGAATTTTTGTGATCCATAATTTTGCTGTAAGTTCCTACAAGTGAATCTGCATAAAACGGAGTATCCCCTAAAATTCCAAGAAAGAAGACAGTAAATGTAATACAAATATGAATTAAATGTCTTTCATCTAACGCTTAAATATATAAAGCTTAAAATCACCCAGATAAATGAAAGAACAAATGATTCTCAAGCCAGGAGTCATATTTAAAACAGACATATGAAAATGATATATTTAATGTGTGTGTGTGTGTGTGTGTGTGTGTGTGTGTGTGTGCACGCGTGCGCCTGCGTGCCAGTCCTCTGGTTTGAACCCTGGGCATAGGAGCTGTCCCTGAACTTTTGTGCTCAGGGCACTTTACCACTTGAGTTGCAGATCCACTTCTGGTATCTAACTGGAGATAAAAGGATCTCACAGGCTACTTCCTGGGTGGGCTTTGACCCTCAGATATCGACCTCCTGAGAAGTTAGGATCACAAGTATGAGCCACCAGCATCCAGCTAACATATTTAATTTTTAACTACATCAACAATCCTTTCACCCCTAAAAACAAAATACAAGCAATCTTAGCTTGGGACAGGTGTAGTCGGATAGCTTTGAACCTGTGGTCTCCTGCTTTTGTCTCTGGCTCTTTGTTTTTAACAGAAGATCAAAGTTAAATACTTTAATAATTCAAGAAGGTCATTAGGAGAGGTGAACTTGAGCTGGATCAGCCATTTGAGAAGATTTGCTACAGCTGCTTCATAACACAGCAGCCACCAGCAGTCTATGACAATCTAAAGTTGAACTTAAATTGAATGAAATAAAAAACAAGGTCACATGTCCAGTTTTCCATGTGGTCAGTAGCTCTCACACTAACAGGTGCAATATGAATTGTTTCCATCATACACACTGGACAGGGCTGTTCTTGGAGTCCTGGAGAGACTGAATGGGCCTGCCTAAGATGACAAGTAGCTAGAGGGAAGAATGAGACAGAAATCATCTCTCAATGCAGTGTTCCTGCTAACTGATGAGAGCCATGCCAGTACTTATCAGAAGCCACAAGTTTAATGCCAATAGGACCTGTACAGTGGTACAAGTTAAGTTTTTCCAAATCCGGCAGTTTAAAACTTCAAAAGGTATATTCAGGTAGTTCCTTATTTGAATTCAAAGGGACTTAAGCTAAGCACTTAAAGTCAACATTTTTCTCTTGGGCAATGCCAGAGCATCACAGCAAGCTGAGAGTACAGAAAATCATCGCCATTCAAATTCAAACTCAGCTCTCAAACCACATTATCTCCTCTAAAGCAAGTCCGCTGCCACTAAGCTATATCCAGCCCAGCACCTAGATATTTTAGGGTCATCTTCTAGAGAATAAATTCCAACATAAGTCAATTTCAAAATCACATCTTCAACTATAAAGTCATTCTTAGGCTTATTATGCTTGCCTTAGAAGGAAGATCTAGCTATAGTTTCCTCATCCCTAAGCCAGGTAATTCAGTCAGAAGACGTCTTTGTGGCCCCAGTATGTAGAAATAGGAAAAGTTAGCAATGAAATCTATACAGAGACAGTTGTGAAAACTTCAGCTTTTCAAATTCTGATTTGTTCTAAGATAAGTAATTTCCTCCCCAGTTTTCTAAAACAAAAATGTATTTGTCTTAAAAATAAAATGGTCAATAATTATATTTATTATTCAATTCTTGTAATTATGAACCAAATATATTCTAGTAGTAAATAAAAGGAGTCCAGTTTACCTAATAAGTATTCAATAACATAAATAAGTATTCAAACTAAAGAGTACTTCTAGTTCTAGGTTACTATTGGAACAAATATTAACAGTCCTATACTTAAAATATTTATAACAAATTATGATCATCAAACACTTAAGAGAGGAGGCACATGGGAGGCTGTAAATTTGCTCTTTATTTTTGGTGGAACTAAAGATTGAATTCAAGGCCTCACTTTCTCTACCACTTAAGCCATGCCTCCAATCTGTAAACCTGCTCTTGGGGTTTGGCTGGTGTGGTGTACTAAGTCTGTAATTCTAGTACTCAGGAAACTAAGACAGGATGACTACAAGTTTGAGGGGAACCAGGGCTATATAACAAGATGTCTCAAAAGACAAAAGCACCCAAAAGCATTTAGTGAAAAATTATTTCCTAACCATATACTTTTTGCTTTCGCTGGGGGATGGGGGTGGAAGAATACTAGGTTTGAACTCAGGGCTTCATGCTTACTAGACAGACACTCTACTGCTTGAGCCATTTGTCCAACCCTTTCTTGCCCTGGTTATTTTTGACATAGATTCTCTACTTTTGCCCTGCCTAGCCTAGACCACAAACCTCCTATGTATGCTTGTCACCATAGGATGAAAGGTATGTACCACCATGTCCAGCTTTTTAAGCTGACATGAGGTCTTGTGAACTTTTTTGTTCAAGTTGGTCTGGAACGTTGATGTCTTGATTTCTACCTCCCAAGTAGCTAGGATTACAGGCATAAACCACCAGGGCCTGATATAATACACTTTCAATTCCTTTCATGGTCTACTTATTTGCAGTGACCGGGCCAGTATCATATCAGAGCTTAATACAAATTTTCATAAATTCTAATTCTTCCCTGGGACACAGGCAATTCGTTATATTCCCCAATTCTTGACTAATCAAAACTGTTAAGGAAAGGTTTGGAAAGAGAACAAGTTAAAAGTATTTACTTACCCACTAGCATTTCAAAAAGGAAAACACCTACAGACCACCAATCACATTCTCGCCCATAATAACCATCACCCCCTTGTGATTTCAGAACCTCAGGTGATATATAATCAGGTGTTCCAACTGCAGTATCACAGTGTACCATTCCTGTCTGGGTAAATACCAGAGATTAATAAACAAAACAACAAAGCAGATTAGTGTTAGCTAGTGCACATGTACATACACACACGCGCACACACAAAGACACAACTAGTTCACACTGTAAATACATACAGAACTTCATTCACCAGAACTTTCCTGCTTCAAGAGACAGAGGTTATTTACAACATGAAATGTCTAGATGATGGGTGACCAGGAACTTTGAATTACATGAGGTTTCATCAATGAAAGAAAGAAAAGGTAGCAAACACCTGAGACTCTATGTAAATCAACAACTTTTCTTTTTTCTGACACCATGCAGTAGTTATAAGGGAAATACAGAATGTAGTCTTTTTTTTTGTTTTGTTTGTTTGTTTTTTTGCCAGTCCTGGGCCGTGGACTCAGGGCCTGAGCACTGTCCCTGGCTTCTTTTTGCTCAAGGCTAGCACCCTGCCACTTGAGTCACAGCGCCACTTCCGGCCATTTTTTGTATATGTGGTGCTGGGGAATCGAACCCAGGGCTTCAAGTATACGAGGCAAGCGCTCTTGCCACTAGGCCATATCCCCAGGCCCAGAATGTAGTCTTAAAGACAGTTGATATAGATTAAAAAAAAAATCATTAGAAAAGGAAGCTTGGGACCTCTCAAAAATAGCTCAAGTACTTAAGATGACAAGGGGCCCCAGTTGGATAAAGACATGGCTCTTAATTTATTAAGAAAGGCACTAGCCTGTCGATTCTATCCACAGGTGAAGAGAATGAAACTATAAACATTTCTGGAGCCTTGTTGAAGTGATTATGATAAACCTAAAATCAAAAATTAACATAACATTTTAAGTTCTGTGTGATATAGTTTTAAAAACAAACTTCCTTATCCTTCAACATTAAAGAATCATCTTTTTTTTTTTTTTTTTTGGCCAGTCCTGGGCCTTGGACTCAGGGCCTGAGCACTGTCCCTGGCTTCTTCCCGCTCAAGGCTAGCACTCTGCCACTTGAGCCACAGCGCCGCTTCTGGCCGTTTTCTGTATATGTGGTGCTGGGGAATCGAACCTAGGGCCTCATGTATCCGAGGCAGGCACTCTTGCCACTAGGCTATATCCCCAGCCCCAGAATCATCATTTTTATTAGTATTAATTGAGGAATAGAGGTTTGGGCTAGACAACTTGAAGTTCACTATTTAAAAACCATATAACTACATCAAATTACACAGTTCTTTGTTAGGGTTAATTCCGTTTTCAAACAGTGACAGGTGGGGGCAGGCTGGAAGATACCACAGTATGTGGAATTGCACCTAGATGTATAAGGAAGCCCCTTATACAACAGCAAGAAGCCAATTTTAAAAGGGTCAAAAGGGGCTGGGAATATGGCCTAGTGGTAAAGTGCTTGCCTCGTATACATGAAGCCCTGGGTTCGATTCCTCAGTACCACATATATAGAAAATGGCCAAAAGTGGCGCTGTGGCTCAAGTGGCAGAGTGCTAGCCTTGAGCAAAAAGAAGCCAGGGACAGCCCTGAGTCCAAGGCCCAGGACTGGCCAAAAAAAAACCCAAAAAACAAATAAAAGGGTCAAAAGACAGAAGCAATTAACAAAGTGATATGGTTGACAAGTAATTGTGAAGAAATTATCATTACTTATAAACACGTTTGTTCGTTCGTTTTTTTTGTTTTATTTTGTTTTGGCCAGTCATCGGGCTTAAACTCAGGGCTTAAGCACTGTCCCTCAAGGCTAACGCTCTATCAATTGAGCCACAGCACCACTTCTGACTTTTTCTATTCATGTGGTACTGAGGCTCTACAGTGCTCTACCACTATGCTACCTTCCCAGCCCCTATAAACATGTTTTCAAAAAACTTCCACCAATGGGGGCTGGGAATATGGCCTAGTGGTAAGAGTGCTTTCCTCATATGCATGAAACCCTGGGTTCGATTCCCCAGCACCACATACATAGAAAATGGCCAGAAGTGGCGCTGTGGTTCAAGTGGCAGAGTGCTAGCCTTGAGCAAAAAAAAAAAAAAAAGCAGCAGCAGCAGCAGCCATGGACAGTGCTCAGGCCCTGAGTTCAAAGCCCAGGCAATGGCAAAACAAAAAACAAAACAAAAACAAAACAAAAACCTTCCACCAATGGATTTGGTAACATTTAGATATGTGAGTCGGAAAGGCTACCGTAGACATGGAGAGAAAAGATCTCTCATGAACTACTAAAAGAGGTTCTAAACATTTGCAGCCATTCTGGAGGACCAGAAACAATACTCTGACACAGCAATTATTATTTGTTTCTTGCTTGCTTTATTTTTTATGGCAGTAGGGGTTGAGTCAAGAGTTTCACATGCACTTTACCACTGCCATGCCTCCAGACTGGCCTTTTACTGGTTATTTTGGAGATGGAGCTTCATAAACTTTCCTGTCTCATGGACTAGACTGGTTTTGAACCACAATCATCTAATCTCAGCCTCCTGAGTAGCTAGCTAGGTGTGAGCCACCAGTGCCCAGCAACTCGGTACTAGGTTTAACTTAGAAAAACCTTTTGTCAGGACAAACACAGAATAAGTATGTTGTTCAAGACAGTACTGTTGATAGGAGGGAGTTGGAAGTGACCTTTGAGTTTACACCAGAGGAATAAAGAAGTAAACTAAGGATAACACTGTGGAATGCTAAGCAGCAATATGAAACGATAAACAAATGCTCATTTATCAGAGGCATTAAAAAACAATATGGTATGTATTCTAATATACTATTTATATAAACTAAATATAAATGTATAGTAGGCTAATACTATGTGAAAAGGTATGATAAACATGATATATTGGATGACTTCGTGGACTGAAAAGAGAATTAGAAACTGAACAGACGCTGGGAATATGGCCTAGTGGCAAGAGTGCTTGACTCATATATATGAAGCCCTGAGTTCAATTCCCCACCACCACATATATAGAAAACGGCCAGAAGTGGCACTATGGCTCAAGTGGCAGAGTGCTAGCCTTGAGCAAAAAGAAGGCAGGGACAGTGCTCAGGCCCTGAGTTCAAGCTCCAGGACTGGCCAAAAAAAAAAAAAGAAACTGAACAGAGAAAAATAAAAGTAAATTGGACTCTATGTAGATACAACAATAAACTATAAACCAAGAAAACTAGTTCAATTTTCTTTACTTGAATTTTTTTAAAAATCACAAATTAATTTAGTAAGCCATATTTTGTTTTTAAAGAGACAACTTCAGATGTCTCAATTGCTGGTTTTAATATCTGCTTATATCTTATAAAAATATTTTATAAATACCACCACATTCTATCCCATTCTCTGGCTATTGTTGCTTTTGCTAAGTAACTGCAGCTACTTCTAAGAACATATTGTGTGATATATTTTTTGCACCCTTATCCCAAAAGCTACTGGTTTAATTAAAGTCAGAATACATTCATGGAAATGCAGTGTATAAGCATCACAGAATATGTACGCCAGACAAGAAATTTGAATGTTCTTTCAGAAAATGACTTCAAGTTTTGTTTTTGTAGGTAATTTTCACTATCAATCATTTTATACTATATCATAATACACACAATAAAAGGGAGCTTTGGAAACAGTAAAGAAACCTCTACTTATCAAACATTGACTGATTACTGGCTGTAGTACACAGTACCATACTCCAGGATGAAAACCAAAAAGGAAAGGAATTTGAAGTTTTAGCTGAACAGGTTAAGTTAAAAACACATTGCCTGGAAAGTATGGCTTTCCAGGCATACTTTCTGAATACTCCTTACTTCCCAGGGCACTAAGACTTAGGAGAGTGAAGAGGAAAGGTCAGTAGAAGGTTATCAGGGAGAATTTTCTAGATAAGGCAAAATCTAAGCAGATTCTGAGATAAGATAGAATGCTGATAAAACAATAAAAATGGATGCCAAACACATGACATAAGTTACATAGCAGGAAGAAAACTATCTAAGGCAAATATCTGGCTTGACTGGACAACTAACAAGAAATAGATTATTCATGTGTATGTATATATATGTATATATAAGCATCCTGGAAGTTATGAATACCATTCCAAAGAGGATATCCAGTCTGCTGTAATATATATATTAGCAGCTATAAGTCATTTTCTAGATCCAACAAGGGATTAAAAAGGAAAAAAAAAAACATAACAGCAAAAAAAAATTTTAATGGTCCTGCTTCATTACAAATTATAGTATATGCAAAAAAAGATATAACAGAAATTTTACAATCAAAGCAAATAACTATTGCAATTATCTATAAGGTTAATGTTACTGAATCTATTGATCATAATATGAATTATCTTATAGGTAAAGGATCACATTGGATTATGCCCAAATATATTCTATATAGTTTAAGCAGAGAGAATGAGTGAGAATTGGAAGAATAAATTTCTTTCCTTATCTTTATGTCCTTTAATGGTGGTGGCAATAGCTACATGTTAGATTTTGTGCTCTTAATTCTATGTTTAGTTCATAAACCAGTTGTGATTGGTAGCGAATTCCTATCTACATACTATGAAGAGGATAAGCTACATCTCCTTCATATTTGCCAAATCCACTAATAAATAATTTAATTTGGTTTTATTTGTATTCAAACTACAAAATCCAATTTGAGTTTACTTGTTCCTAAAAAAACCCAGCACTGTTTTGCTTGCTTACTTACTTCATCCATCTTCATACATGTGCCAAAGTCTGCTAATTTTAGATGACCATGTTTATCCAAGAGCATGTTGTCAGGTTTCACATCTCTGTGGATTAAACCCATGGAGTGTATTGCATCCAGAGCCAGAACAACTTCAGCAGTATAAAATTTGGCCCACTTTTCAGGCACATCATAATTACTCATAAGGTTTACAAGGTCTCCACCAGGCATGTATTCCATTACCATGTAAAGATACCTATCATCTTGAAAAGCACAAAAGAGCTGAAAAACAAAAATAAAAGGGGAAAAAGTCAAAACCAAAAAACAAAACCTCAAACAGAAAAAAAGTTCTATTAATAAACCAAGACCAAAATTATAGATAACAATGAAAAAGGCAAATTACAACTAAAACAGTTAAAATGTATGAAATCAGCCCTTCAGGGATCTCCACAAGTCTCCATTCCTGACTCCTACAATCCACTGAGATGACTCACAGAATTCAGAAAAGCACTGTGTTACAGTTTCATTATAAAGGATATACTGCGGGGGTTGGAGCTGTTGCTCCTATGGTAGAGTGGCAGCTAAAGATCAAAAGTAAGCATCAGAACTGAGTTACGGTCTTAAGTCTTGGGGGGCGGAGGGAGGAAAGGCACTGGGGGCAAAGTCTGGCAGGCTGCCTGATTTTTGTTTCCTCTCCCTGTGAAATCAGGACTTATTGCTCTCCCAGCAGCTCCACATAAGTATGTTCCCCAATCAGGGAGCTTCACTGAGTGCCAACGTCCAGGGTTTTTACTGGACCTCCTTACAGGGGACATGACATTAAAGTCAATTGCCAGCCCCATTCTTGGTTCCCTGAAAGTCTGGTAGCTGAAAGCTCCAATCCTCAGGCCAAAAACTACTCCTCTCATTCAGAAAACTTTGGGTTTCTACAGATATCCACCAGAAAGTAGAGGGAAAGACCAAACACATCCCTTATTATACCTCACCATGCAACAGACTATTATCAGCATCAAAAGAGAATTAAGGGGCTGGGAATATGGCCTAGTGGTAAAGTGCTTGCCTCGTATACATGAAGCCCTGGGTTCGATTCCTCAGTACCACATAGATAGAAAAAGCTGGAAGTGGCACTGTGGCTCAAGTGGTAGAGTGCTAGCCTTGAGCAAAAAGAAGCCAGGGACAGTGCTCAGGCTCTGTGTTCAAGCCCCAGGACTAGCAAAAAACAAAACAAAAGAAAAGAAAATTAAGTATGATAGATGTTAGAAGATGAACAAACTTTAAAATAGTAGGCTAAAGATACCAAGTACAAAAGACAGCATATTTATTATTCCTTATATATGAAATGTCTACAAACAGCAACTCCATAGAGGCAGAGTAAATTAGTGGTTGTCTGGAGCTGAGAGTAATAGGAAATGTTTATAAATGGAAATGAGCAAATAATTTTGAAATAATGGAAACAATGAATCCTGATTATAATAATGGCTATATGTCCCTGTACATTTCCTAAACATCATTAAGTTGTATACATTAAAAATTAATTGTAAGTATACAAGATATTCGTCAACAAAGTTAATGCACATTATAAGGGCAGACATAGCCATTAGAGCAACAACAAAAGTTATGTATTTTCCATCAATGGCAACTATAAATTAACCCTAACAAAGTTTAAATAAACAGGCCCTCAAAGAAACAACTGATTCACAAATAATAATGCAGTTTTATTTTTAAATGAAGAAAGCTGAAAGCAATCTAATTAGTTAAAAGATGAATGGTCATATATTTATACAATGAAATACTATGCAGTAATAAAATGTAATGAACTACTAATGATACAACAATTTTGCTGAGTAAAAACAGATAGGATGGGATGAAGTTAGATTGGACACTAAAGAAAAGGTCAGAGAACTTAAAAACATAGCAATTAAACTAACCTGGGCACTAGTAGCTCACAATTGTAATCCTAGCTACTCAAGAGGCTAAGATCTGAGGATCAAGGCAGGAAAGTCTGTGAGATTCACTCTTATCTCAATAAACTATTCATTTAACTGTAACCCCTCTGTATATCAGCTTGAAAATAAAACTTAAAAAAAAAAAAAACCTACTCAGAAAAAGCTGGAAGTGGCACTGTAGTTCAAGTGGTAGAGCGCTAGCTTTTAGCACAAAGAGGCTCAGGGACAGCACCCAGGCCTTGAGTTCAAGCCGCAGGACCGGGGGAGGGGGGGGAATTCAATGAAACTATTCAAAATGAATCACACATGGAATAACATCAAGCAAATAATATATATCATTAGAGTCTGTAAAGGAAACCATGGGGCAGGAACTCATTAAGACAAAAAAAAAAAAACTTTAAGAAATAATGGTCAAGAAGTTTCCTAATTTGGTGAAGTCTATAAATCCAGAGTTCTATGCAGAAGTTCAATCAGGAGCTAGAGCTGTAGCTCAGTAGCACAGTGCCTGTATAGCACACACAAGACCCAGGGTTTGATCCCCAGTACCACAAAGAAAATTCAACCAAGACCAAAAATTTAAACCAAATTAATTAAAATACTGTACTTCTGATGGCAAGAATAGACAAACCAACCAAATGAAACAGAAAACCCCCAAACAGACCTGGACAACTGAATCACAACACAAGAAGCAACTCATATCAGTTCTTCAGTATCTGATGTGGAAACAATTGGATAACCACATGGAAACAAAATTTAATGTTTAAGTATATACCTCCCCCCTTTCCTACCCACACCCCCAAAATCAATTCTAAGTTGATGCTACAATGCTAGGGTCCCAAAGTCTGTGCACTCCCACACAGATACACTATCATAACTAATATTTCTTAGGACCAGATTCTATGGGTGATGGTTTTAGGAGGAGGGGGGCCTTGCTTGGAAGGCTACACGAGGAGCTCATTCACCCACCCCTATCAATGCTTCTCACATGAGGACACAGGAGGAAAGTGGCATATATAAGAAAGTAGGATCTTATTAAATCTTCCAAAAACTTTTATCAGGAAATTCTCAGAGCGCCAGCACTGAGGGGAAAAAAAAGCTAAAACACAGCAAATCCCAACACACACACACACACACACACACACACACACACGTTGTTTCCATAATGAATTTAAATTAATTCTTGCATGTCATGTTTATGCAGATCCATTATTTAGGAATATTAAACAAGCATAATGAAATCTTATGAAAAACATTATTACTATGTGAATGAGGCATAAGATGTTCAGCATACAAAGCAAACTCTTACAAATAACCAGTACTTAAAAAAAGAGAATGTAAGTTTACAAAAGTTTATGAAAGTATGCTTACCTGAACCACCCAAGGACTATTGGCGAAAGCCATAATATCTCTTTCTTCCCAGAAAAAAGCAGAATCTGATCTTTTTATCATTTCAAATTTACTAAGAAGCTTCATAGCATAAACCTTCTGTGATGCCTTATGACGAACCTGTGAATTTTTTAAAGTAGAAAAATTATTACTATTTTAATTTTATGGGAAGAAAACGATACTATTAAAAACTTCAGCTGCAAAAGAAAACTATTCTTACCTAATGAATAAAAAGCAAATGCATAATACTACATAAATAAGAGAAACAAGGAGAAAATTGTGTAACAGCTGCCAGGTGCTCATGGCTCACACCTGTAATCCTAGCTACTCAGGAGGCTGAGATCTGAGGATCACGGTTCAAAGCCAGGCCAAGCAGGAAAGTCCAAGAGACTCTTATCTCCATTTCCAATTAACTACCAAAAAACTGGAAGTGGTACTGCAGTTCAAAGTGGTAGAGTGCCATCCTTGAGCAAAAGAGCTCAAGGACAGTCGCAGGCCCTGAGTTTAAGCCCCACTACCAATGAAAAAACAAAACCTATAGCCAACTGGTGCTTAACGAAGTTAACAATTTTAAGAATAAAATTAATAGGGCTGGGAACATGGCTTAGTGGTAGAGTGCTTGCCTAGCAAGCATGAAGCCCTGAGTTTGATTCCTCAGTGCCACAGAAAAGGCTGAAATGGTGCTATGGCTCATGTGGTAGAGTGCTAGCCTTGAGCAAAAGAAACACAGGGACAGTGCCCAGGCCCTATTCAAGCCCCAGGACTGGCAAAAAAGCAAACAACAACAACAACCAAAAAAAAACCACACACACACAAAACAAAGAATAAGATGCTATTATTTGGGAGCCAGTGGCTTACACCTGTAATCCTAGCTACTCAGGAGGCTGAGATCTGATGATCCTGGTTCAAAACCAGCCTGAGCAGGAAAGTGTGTGAGACTTTTACCCCCAATTAATCACAGAAAAGCTGGAAGTAGCTCTGTGGCTCCAAAAAAAAAAAAAGAAAAAAAAGATACTATAAATAGGAAACATCTAAGCTATGTCTATTGGGAAATATTAGTACATATATCCCTTATAACCTAAATATTAGAATTCAGTAGATTTATGTAAATTCACTACCAATCTAGTGCATTATCTTTTATTTCAATTACCAGTATGAATCTCAACTAGTTTCCCCAAACCCCTTACAAGACTTCCAGCATTTCCTTGGCATGTGTTACTTTGTCTGCCTAGAATCACTTCCTCGAGATGGGCTCTGTTCTTCACTTCCTTTAATTAAGGCTCAAGTCTTGTCTTGAAAGTCTTGTCTTAGAAAGCTACTTCAATTTCAGCTTACTGTCTCCCTCTGCTGCCAGCATAGTCCCCATTCCATTCACTCCTGCTTTTGCTCCATTGCCCTTACATCTTTTTAATTTATTTGTCTCTTATCTCTAAACACTAGAATTTAACCAATGAAAGTAATGATTTTTGTTGCTGTTTCATTCAGAGTCCCTACACCTACAAACAATGCCAGGCACATAATAAACTTTTCATAATTATTTTCAGTAGTACTGGGCCTTGAACTCAGGCCCACATGCTTAGTATAGGCATTCTACTACAGAACCATACCTCATGCCTTAAATATTTTCTAAAAGAATTAATTTACTGAATGCTTAGTATGTGCCAGGCACTGGATCTGGGGGTTCTTTGTTTTGCTTTATGCTGGTCTTGGGGCTTGAACTCAGGGCCTGGGCACTGTCTTGAGCTTTTCTTTTGCTCAAGGCTAGCACTCTACCACTCAAGCCACAGCTCCATTTCCAGCTTTCTGATGGTTACTGGAGATAAGAAGCTCATAGACTTCCTTCCCAGGCTGCCTTTGACTGAGAGCCTCAGCTCTGAGTCTCTTGAACGGCTAGGATTATAGGTGTGAGTCCAGTATACAGCAAGGTATTGGTTTTGATACATGTAACTCTACTCTTCATAATTCCTAGTCAAGTTTTACTTCCCTCTGTTAAAATGGCAAGTATGAGGATACAGAGCTCAAACTTGCCTGAAGACTGTACAGATGGCAACTAGAATAAAGACTGAAATATAGCCTGAATCCAGTATCTATGCTATTGTTACTTATGCAAGCCCACAATTAGGTTGATTCCCCTCAACAGGGCCAAACTATATTTTTCAACCCAATCTTCCATCCCTCCTTTTCATTCAGAAACATGCCAGCTTTGGGTCACCATCCACAGGATTAGAAGAAAGAAACTATGAGAAACTTCTGGACCACAACCTATGGGTCCTAAATAAATTATCAGGGGGCTGGGGATATGGCCTAGTGGCTAGAGAGCTTGCCTCGTATACATGAGGCCCTGGGTTCGATTCCCCAGCACCACATATACAGAAAATGGCCAGAAGTGGTGCTGTGGCTCAAGTGGCAGAGTGCTAGCCTTGAGCAAAAAGAAGCCAGGGACAGTGCTCAGGCCCTGAGTCCAAGCCCCAGGACTGGCCAAAATAAATAAATAAATAAATAAATAAATTATCAGAACTATGCCCTATGCTCACCTTCCCAATTTCAATCTTGGCATTTTGTTCTTGTTATTCTTTAGGCTCACTTATAATCTTGCACCACCCAGTCTTGTGGTCACTCAATCCAAATAAGAATTGCTTTCTACCTTAGAATCTCTGTTATCTTCCTAATTCACACACTATAATTTGAAACTTTCAGACACTGTCTATTCATTGCCTGTATCCCAAGTTAGAAACTCAGCAAGAATAGTTCATGCCTATTTCTCTACCATATCCCTAGTTCTCTACTATATCCCTAGTGCCAAGTTTAATGCCAACACTGGTAATAAAACACTAAGTATTTATTTATTAGTAAATTACTATCTACAATTATTTTGTGTGCTGGTCCTGGAGCTTGAACTTCAGGACTATGTCACTATGCTTTTGTACTCAAGACTACAAGGTTCAAGGCTACCAATTAAGCCACAGCTCCTCTTCAAGCTTTTTGGTGGTTAATTGAAGAGAAGAATCCCATGGACTCTCCTGCCTGGGCTGACTTCAAACTGCAATCCTCAGATATTAACCTCCTGAGCAGCTAGGAATGCAGACAGGAGTCACAAGCACCTAACTTACAAAAATATATTTTTAACCTGGTAACTGGTTAGATAATGCTTTTCCAGTTTTAAGGAAGATTCAATGAGAACATTTCTAATTACCTTTTGTCAAACACTATCCACACCTAGAATGAATACTTGAAGAAAACACTTTGAAGAAAATAAACCAAAAGAATGCTTGTAATCTTTCCAAAGGAGACAGGAAAGAACCATCACACTTTGCAGATTAAATATTATGAAGGATATAATAAAATATTGTACTTGTTTAATAAAGAAAACGTTCCCCTAACAAAACCCAAGTAAGAAATTGTATTTGTTGAGTGCACTTGAGCGAATCACTAATAGCAAGCACAGATAATTCTGTCATGACACAATAAGCACAAATATTTATCTATCTATCAGAATTATGCACTGCTGGATAGGAAGAAACACCTGGCACTGGCTAACTCTCCTGTAGTTCAGTAACCATCAACATACATGAAACAATGGTTTTGACCCAAGTTTTGAAAAATAAGGAGCACAAGACTATAATCCTGAGAACATTATAAAGTAATTCCCATAATGACCCAGAAAAAGCTTGAAATCAACACCCCAGCCAGTGTACAGCAAGTGGTTGTCTAGCACTAAGTACAGTGGTCTGGCTGAGCTGAAGAGGTGGAGACTAGAGATCAAGATGAATACAGCAGCTGGATGATGAGAGGCAAATGGCAAGTATGGATGGGATCCCTACAAGTTGCGAGTAAGTGACTGGCTAAAAGCTGAGCTACCGGACATCAACTTTCCCAGGTTACCAGAGAGGAACTGCAGTGAGGCTGATAGTCAAACAGAAACCCCAGACATTAAGCTACAGTGGAAGGACACTGGGTTCCCAGTCAAGCAAAAGTAAAGAAATCTTGCTTTAATTCCTGGGCATCTAGTTGACAAGTTACAAGAAGGAATTATGTTCTGAAGAAAGTTCTATTCTTACTATTTAACAAAAGCTAATCACAAACTCTAAGAGATCAAAAGAGCAGAATTTGGAGACTGAGTTAAAAGGACTTGGGAAACACTTTGATCTTTCCAACACATTTACTTTTACAAAGTGTAAGACCAAGCCTGCACTAATTAAGCAAGAAACTGAACATACTAAAATGAAAATCAACACCCTTCAAAGAAAACCATCAAAATTCAGAGTATCTACCATTTTAGCCACAAGATCCATTATGTAATTTACAACTAACACAGAGGCAAAGGAAAATATAATTTATCAAGAAAAAGACAATAGAAACTGTCCCCAAAACACAAAATTTTGCTTTAAAATATTCACAAATATGAAAACAATAGTACTCATATAAGAATATATACATTAAGTACATAAATAGGAGGTCTTCAATGTATGTTCAATCGACTAGAAACTCAAAAATAATATAACTGAAAAACAGAGTAACTGAAATGAACATTTCACCAAAATGGTTTAATTGACTTTTTTTGGTGGGGTTCGGTCATGGGGCTTGAACAAATGGTTTAACAGAGAAGACAAGACAGAAAGGAAGTCAGTGACTTCCTTTCAGCACAAATATCTGAATCCTAAACACAAAGAGCCAGTTACGGTAATAGCTACAGCTTATAGTCATCCAACCATAGCTTATATCTATCTTCTATATTACCAAGCTGGAACAACAATCTCCTAAGCTCATAGTATTAGAAAATTTACAACATGCTAAAAAAAAAAATGGTAGCCCTAAAACTAGAAATCCCTACCAAAACAGACTAGATTTTAATTGACTTGTGCTTAATTATTGAATCATCACACAGCAAATAATCATTCCAATCCTACTATTAATTATAAACCTGTTAACAAGTTTAAAAAGCTGCTAAGATATTTAGCATTCCCCAAATCTTCCCTCATTTGAAAAAATCCAAGTCTGATGTTTCCATTAGAGAAAGTGATCTATAGCAATGAATCAATTTGTACAGTATTATTATGTATGTTTGACTCAGACCATGACAAAAAGTTTTCTATAAAGCACAACTCTGAACAGAAGCACAAAGGTATCTATCTGATAACTGCCAGCTGCCTTTACTAGTTTGCTTATGTGTAAATATCATTTAAGCCAACGACATTTACACATTAAGTAAACAAACCTACAAAGACACAGGAATTCACCAAAATAAACAAAAATTTACCCAACATAGCCATCAAATGATTTCAAAATGAGGAGAATGCTTATTGATTTTCCTTCCGGGGATGAAAACAGCTCCCCACTTTTGCACAGTACCTACAATCATCTAATAGATTCACTGTATGTTCCAAAAGCTCCTTTAGGAATAGAAAAAATCCTTCATTGTAAGACTGCCCATTAGTTAACACAATGGTGAACTGTACATTCAACAAATCATTATCTGTATCTGCATGATGTTGAATAACAAAAACTACTTTGCCTAGATACTCTAATTCATAAGAGCTGAATACCATTTCCACTGATAGGGTAGGACACTTACTGGCTCATAACACAAGATATGAAAACCACAGCTTGTGGTCTTTGACATAATTTAATGTGCAAACATTAAGGGGCAAGAGTCTCGGGGAACATCAAAATAGTGAAACAAAGGATAAAGGCAAACGAACCAGTTATTCACAAGATAGTATGTTGGAAATTAACTGTACAACTGGGGAGGGGGGCTGGGGAGAGAGGGAAGATAAGTGAAAAATTGGGGGGGGCGGGTAACAAGTATGACAAAAAATGCACTAACTACCTTACGTATGTAACTGTAGGCCCTCTGTACATCATCTTAACAACAAAGTTAAAATATATTTTAAAAATTTTAAAAAAAGAGGCAATAGTCTCATTCATGCCAAATGTCTATACCATTTGGTAAAATTCATTCTCAGTGATTTTACAAAGTACCACAATAACATGTGCTACTTTAGGAAAGCTGATTTCCATTCATCTTCCTCTGAGGATTTCTCTAAGTCTATTATAATTTCCCTCAGCATTTCTGAGATTCCCTTAATTCTCCAGCTTCCACTCCTCTATTCAATATAGATGGATAAATAAACAATGGGATACAGTAGCTATCATCATTGCATAGAGTAAAGTTTAAAAACATGGATTAGATGTCAACAAACCTGGAGAAAGTCCTACATATTTGTAAACTAGGTGGCAAATTTAACTTGATCCCTGTAAATTTCAGTGATTTCTTTTTACATAAAAATCACAGCTGCTAAGATAAAAGAATGGTTATACTTAGGATACAGAATATTTTCAATAGAAATGTTAATTAACACCACAGATAAAACATAGCTCATACTATTATGAAGTGGCACGTGTTTCACCCTGTCATTAGGCTAGGACTTAAAGACAAAAGCAGTGTTCCTATTCTAATTGTTCTGTTTTTTTTTTAATTCAAAATAAAGTTGTCCAATTCCTTGTTTTTAATTCTATGGTACATCAGTGTCACAAGCACCTGACTTTATCTTTGAAGAGATAAGACCAAAAACAAGAAAGGAGAGTGACAAAAGACTAGCAGTGGTGATATTCCAGATGACAGAATTTCAAGGATCTTTTTTTTCCTTTTTCTTTGTTCTTTCTGTAATTAGTAAGTACTGCTTTTTATATTACTAGTTAAAAAGCTTAGGTAGATGAGACATTTCTTTTTTTTTTCAAATTTTTATTATCAAACTGATGTACAGGGAGGTTATAGTTTCATACGTTAGGCGTTGGATACATTTCTTGTACTGTTTGTTACCTTGTCCCTCGTACCCCCTTCCCTCCCCCCTTTCCATTCCTCCCCTCCCCCCCCCCCCAGGTGTTCAGTTCACTTAAACCAAACAGTTTTGCAAGTATTTCTTTTGTAGTTGTTTCTCTTTTTTTACCCTGTGTCTCTCAAATCTGGTATTCCCTTTGAATTAGATGAGACATTTCTAAATAGAGAGATTTTGAAGTGAACCTCTTGGAACATTTACAAACAAATGCTTTTTTAAACCATTCTAAAAAAAATGTATTGTTTGAGGCTTTCAATTTTTGTTGTTGTTGTTGGTGGTGGTCCTGGGGCCTGAACTCGGGGGGCCTGAGCACTGTCCCTGGCTTCCTTCTGCACTTGAGCCACAGCACCACTTCTGGCTTTTTCTGTTTATGTGGTGCTGAGGAATTGAACCTAGGGCTTCATGCATGCTAGGCAAGCACGCTACTAAGCCACATTCCAGCCCTCAAATTTACTACCAAAAACTTGTATACTTTAATTTCTCATAAGAAGATCCAATGTACCTATTTGGCAGAACAGGTAGTTATTATCTTCTGTTAATGAAGCAGCCAAAACTGAATGGCAGACACAAGAATTAACAAACATAAAGAAAGTCAGTCAGTTTTACTCAAAAAATAAAAGATTTAAAAGTTAAGTTTGCGGGCTGGGGATATGGCCTAGTGGCAAGAGTGCCTGCCTCGGATACACGAGGCCCTAGGTTCGATTCCCCAGCACCACATATACAGAAAACGGCCAGAAGCGGCGCTGTGGCTCAAGTGGCAGAGTGCTAGCCTTGAGCGGGAAGAAGCCAGGGACAGTGCTCAGGCCCTGAGTCCAAGGCCCAGGACTGGCAAAAAAAAAAAAAAAAAAAGTTAAGTTTACATGAGGAATACTGAAAAATGATGTCCCTTACATCCTTGCATTAGGCAGATTTCTACTTCTAAAAGCTGCTTTAAAACTAAGTTGGTACTAGGTGCTGGTGGCTCACACCTGTAATCCTAGTGACTCGGGAGACTAGAGATCTGAGGACAGCAGTTTGAAGCCAACCTGGGCAGCAAAGTCTGAAACGCTCATCTCCAATTAATCACCAAAAAGCTGGACAGTGCCCAGGTCCTGAGTTTAAAGCCCGAGGTTCAGGGAGCGAGCACACACACACATGCGCGCTCCCACAAACACGTACACAAAACTATACTTTCTCTATAGGGAGGTGAAAAAAGAAACAAAACTAAGCAAATTCTGTTATATGAGTATTAGAGAGCTTCCTATTCTGTAAGGATTGCCTTTTGGGGGGATGAGAGTTAAGTGATAACGACATTTTGGGGACTCACATTTTCACGTGTTGTTACCTTCCTTACAAGTCCCACGTCAACCCACTTCTTTCTGTGGCTAACTCCTTTACCACCTAAATCAAATGTCACTTTCTCACAGGAAGGCCTTCACTAGCTGTCTCCAGTCTCAGGCTCTCATAGGTTCCACATCTTTTCCTTCACTGTATTTAACATAATCCAAAACAGTAATTGTACTTGCTTAATCGTAATCTCCTCCATAGGACCAGCTTTTGGGAAGACAGACACTATGCTACCATATCCTTAAGAATCTATCATAGTCCCTGATTATTTTGTAAAGAAATGGAAAAGCAAGCCATGTCTGACCATTAACTGTGAACACGTACAAGGCATGACTATGACCCAGACAGTGCTCCCCATGCTTTATATGTATCTCATCTAATTCATATAGGAATCCTGTAAGGCATAAATGTTATTGTCCTTTTCACTTAACAGAAAAGAAATCGAGCTGGGAATATGGCCTAGTGGCAAGAGTGCTCGCCTCATATACATGAAGCCCTGGGTTCGATTCCCCAGCACCACATATATAGAAAATGGCCAGAAGTGGCGCTGTGGCTCAAGTGGTAGAGTGCTAACCTTGAGCAAAGAGAAGCCAGGGACAGTGCTCAGGCCCTGAGTCCTAAGAAAAGAAAAGAAATCGAGGGACAGAAATTAAACAACTAGACTCAAGTCCTTTAAGTTAGTGATGGAGAAGAAATCCAATTACAAGTAGGTTGACTTGAAAGCCAATGGTCTCACATACAATAGCATACCAATAATACACTAAAATTATTTTTACAGTAAGAATTTTATTTGGAGAAATTGATTAATTGTGGTAATATTATTTTTAACTTGACCAGATAAAAGCACTTCATAAGGAAAGACACATTTACATTGACTGCTTTGAGGCTTGCCTGGCCTAACTAAAAAACAACATAATCGTAAAGATGTGTTGAAGGTGGAACATTCCCCCCATATGTCCACCATACCAATTTACGACATACAAAACAACTTTGGAAAGCTACGGTGGTAGACATTTCTACAGTGGTAGAAATATTTGGACTTTTCCTTGTTTTATACTTGCTTTGTAAGGAGCTCTTGCCTAAGATAATAAGAGCCAAGAAGTAAAGCCAAAACAAACATGCTACAGGGCAGGCCATCACATTAGTGGAATGTTAAAATATTTTTCATTTTTAAAAACATAGGACTTTGTTTCTGCATATTTGTGGCCAAAACAAATTCTGGAGTGGAAAATTAATAGCAACAACGAAAGTAAAAGTCTTCTATATGAATATATGACTTTTATTCAGTAGATCTATAACCTGGATTATAATGATCAAATTAATAGAGAATAGCAAATAATCTGACATCAAAAATGACAAGTTGTGCCAGGTGGTTCACGCCTGTAATCCTAGCTACCTACTCAGGAGGCTAAGACCTGAGGATTGCAGTCCAAACCCGGCCCAGACAGGAAAATACTGCAAAAAACAACCAAAAAAGCTGGAAGTGGCGCTGTGGCTCAAGTGGCAGAGTGCTAGCCTTGAGCAAAAAGAAGCCAGGGACAGTGCGCAGGCCCCGAGTTCAAGCCCCAGAAGCAGTACATGTGCGAGCGCACACACCCACACACACACAGTTGTTCTGGTAGAATACACACACACACACACACACTTGCTCTCATGGAATATTAACTGCTAGGCAGGTCATATGTGAAACAAAGCTGGCATTACGCAACATAAATGTTTCAGAGCTAGCAAGACACAGACAGCTAAGCATAACACAAGTGCCTCCCCTTACAGAGGACAACACTCTCATTCAGGAATGTGAGTAAGGATAGTAAACAAACTTCAAGTATGACTGGGCAGGTGAACTATTCAAATGTTTCACCAAAAAAAAAAAAAAAAAAAAGGCAAAGGAAAAAAATCTTAAACTATGTTCTTACCAACTGGACTTCACCGAAAGCACCTCTTCCAATAACTTTGACCACATCATAGTCTTCTGCTTTCATTTGTAAACCTCTGATTTTTTTCACAATTTTCTCATCTATAATAAAAATGCCATATTTTAATAGCAGTCATATTTATTAGTATTTTTAAGTAATCACCAAATTTGTAAACATTTCTACTTCACAAAGTGGATTTCATTTCCAAACTGGCATTTAAAGGCCCCTATTTTTAAATTCTAAGATAGATATTATTCAAACATCAGGGAATCAGAACATTCCATGTCTTTTGTTTTTTCCTTTTGTTGGTTTTTTTTTTGAGGGGGGGGTGGCAGGGCAATCATGAGGCTTGAACTTGGGGCCTGGGCTCTGTCTCTGAGCTCTTTTGCTCAAGGCTTGTGGTCTACCCATTAGACCCACAGCTCCACTTCTGGTTTTCTGGTGGTTAACTGGAGATAAGAGTCTCATGGACTTTCCTGCCAGGGTGGGTTTTCAATGTCCATCCTCATATCTCAGCCTCCTGAGTAGCTAGGATTTATAAGCCACCAGGCCCTGCCACTCCATGTTGTTTTTTTTAAAATATGGTTACATGAGGACTATTAAATGGCAAAAAGCAACAATTTAGCTACTTTGTTTCTTACTCAGTTGCTTGGCAAGTTAAACATCATCTAACACAGTAGTGAGGACCCAGGTAATCTTATATGCAGTTGTAGACCATAGCAGATGGGTGCCACCAAGTTACTCTCAAGGCTAATCTTAGTAATGAATTTGTCAGCCTATTTTTTTAAAAAAGGACTACTTATATAGTTCATGCATAGTAACTACAGACAAGGTTGCTTAATGGTGGAAATATCACCATTAGTTAATTAATTAATTTGGCAATTCCAAAGTAAAGAGTATACATACCATGGTGATATAAAGCATGTATCAATCATTGTAAGAATTTTTTATTCTAAGAATTCAATTTATTGCCAACACCAATACTTGGCATATATATATATATATATATTCAGGATAAACACATGTTATAGTAATTTTCATCAAATTATCTTTCCTTAACTAAATGCCCATTTACATAGAAACATGAAGCTTATTAAGTCTTCAGGGTAATTTAAATAAAAGTATGAGAGATCTCAATATTAATTTAAAGCTTCTCTTGGAGCTGCCATAATTTGTCCAAAAATATTATAAAATTTTTAACTTTATGTACTTTACTGCAATTTCATTTTGCACTGTTTCTCTGAAAGAATACTGATTTTTAAAAGAACAAAGGGTTAACTTTAAAAAAACCTTAAGTTTAATAAGTTAATGAGCTAACAGTTAACTAAGCTATAAATTTATGCACTATAGTATCAAACAAATCTCCTAGCAAAAGTACAACTGTGTGATGAAATATGATTAAAAACAAGCATACTTACATCTATTTAAGAAGTTATCTATATTCTTATTTTTCCTTAAAGCAGGAAAATCCAAATCAAGGACCAAGGAATTTAAGCCATCCTGTTAAAAAATAAATAAAAAGTGTTTATAATTTCCAAGCATTCAAAAATGTCTTTAAATACTATCATATGTTTCCCCTGAATAAATACTAACCCACTTTGTTAGGACATTGTCTACTCTTCATACCCAACAGAATACTGGGATAAAGGGATTGGGGTTGTAGCTAAATGGTAGAGTTCTTGCCTGGCATCCACAAAGCTCTAGGTTCAATCCTCAGCACCGCCATCAAAAAAAATTAAAAATAAAAATAAAAACACAACTATATCAGGACATAGAATTCAAATATAAGTAACACTATCTGATCCTCAAGGAACTCAAGCTTCAAAACCAAACTTTCTCCTGAAAACTTAGAAAGGTTTAAAATGGAGTACCTGAATGCTTCTTTTCTTCAAGCCTTTTATATTTTCTGTATTTTACCAATGAGCACTCATTAAATTTATAAACAAAGTAGGGAAAAGTACACACATACAATTTGGTAGGGATTTTTAAAAAGCTAATAAAAGTCTCAAAGCAAACAATAAATTACTTCACAAGCATGACTATGAAGGTCTAAAATATTGCACACATGACTGCCTCATCCTCTAATAACTCTGAGGTATGCAGGAGGGAACCATATCACTTTAGCTACAAAAAAAACAAAATAAAAATTAAGGCTCAGAGAAATGAAATAAAACAACAGCAGCAGGATGCTTTGGCTCTTTGGGTATAGTTAGGTTTTTTAAGTAGGTAGCCAGCAAAGGAGAACGCCACACGGTATTCAGGTAGGAGAGCAAAGTTTAATACGGAACTGCTGGCCCATGGCGAGAGATGAGCCCTACCTTATCTAGGGCAGGGGCAGGAAGGGGTGGCCAGGTGGATTAGGATGTGGCCTCAGGGAAGGGGGAGGTAACTGCCTCCAGGTCTGCTGGTTACCCAGGTAACTGGGTAGCGATTCAAGGAGGCGGGGGTGCATCTGCATGGAGTCCTCCAGGAACAGACCTTACAGGTATGATATATTTAATTCATCCCCTAGTATCAACCATGAGACTGACACACAGCTAAAAGAAATAATGGAAGCTTGAAAGGGTAAAGAAGGGCTTGGAGGGCTGCAGTAAAGAAAACAGCAATGAAAAGATATATTTTCAGGGGACTGGGAATATGGCCTAGTAGTAGAGTGCTCGTCTCGCATATATGAAGCCCTGGGTTAGATTCCTCGGCACCACAAAGAAAAGCCAGGAGTGGCGCTCTGACTCAAGTGGCAGAGTGCTAGCCTTGAGCAAAAAGAAACCAGGGACAGTGCACAGGCCCTGAGTTCAAGCCCCAGGACTGGCAAAAACAAACAAACAAACACACAAACAAACAAACAGAAAAAGATTTCTTTTCAGGTCCTCTCAGAGAATGTGGAGAAAATTATGTATTTTTCCTGACACTCAGGTTTATGAACTTTTACCTCTAAAATGTATGCCATTTAACATCATTTTTAAAGAAGTAAACCCTAGCCTGTTTTCAGAATGTGAAACTGAGATCCACTCAGTGGACAGGCTGGGTCATTAGCTCCGGACTACAATGAAAGCGCATGTCTTTGTTAGACAGGGTCAAGACACAGTCACATAAACCTTAGGTTGAAGTACGAAGGGGTCAATTTAAGTTGTGATTACTCTTTTTAAAAGTGAATGCTAAAGCTGAGATAAAGGTTTTTTTAAAGGATAAAAATACATTCAAAGCCGAGAGAAGACAGTAATCCCCCAGCTAGTCAGGAGGCCAGGATATACGGATCGCAGTTGGAAGCCACCAGCAGCAGGAAAGCCTGAAAGACTCATATCCAATTAACTACCACCACCACCAACAACAACAGCCAAAAAACAAAACAAAAAACCAGAAGCGAAGCTGTTGCCCAAGTGGTAGAGCACTATCCTTGAGCACAATAAAGCTCAGGGACAGTGCCCAGGCCCTGAAGAGTTCAAGCCCCAGGACAGGTACAGAAAAACAAGCCTGCAGTCAAACTAAAACTCCAGATCAATAAAGAAAACTAATACTGTTTACCACTTCCCACACTTCTAATTACATTGCGGTGAAAGAATATTTCAGAGCTATGGCTAGCCAGTCATACAGGCCTACAAACCCAGCACTAAGAAGGCAGAAACAAGAGGATCATACATTTGAGGCCAGTTAGGACTAAATAATGAATTCAGGACCAGAGTGGACTACACACAGGAAGACTCCATGTAAACCCTCTTTAATTTTATAGATTTATGAGGTATCAGCATATGGACAATGTATAAAAACAAAATCCATGGCCCCACTGAAACAAAACCAAACCATCAGTATCACAAAATATTCAAGGATGATGGGGGGGGGGGGCGGAACGAGTGGGGAGAGCCAAGCAATGAGTATCTAAAAAGTCACATAGGCCACTTGGCGCAAATGTGTGGCGAGGCAGAGAGAAATGTATTCTCTCCTGTGCTTTTTTTTTTGCCAGTCCTGGGCCTTGGACTCAGGGCCTGAGTACTGTCTGGCTTTTTTGTTCAAGGCTAGCACTCTGCCACTTGAGCCACAGAGCCACTTCTGGCCGTTTTCTATATATGTGGTGCTGGGGAATCGAACCCAGGGCTTCATGTATACGAGGCAAGCACTCTTGCCACTAGACCATATTCCCAGCCTCTCCTGTGCTTTTAAGGAAAAAAAAATCATGTACAAACTAGCACCCAATTTCTCCCAGCACACTTATTATCATGGTACATACGCACATACACACATACACCTACACACACACACACACACACACCCCATATGTCTATTTTTCTAAGCTTTACTGGACATAGAAGCCTTTTTTTATACTTCTGCTCTCAAGAAAGAATGAAATATTGGACTTGATTTCACTTCACCACATTGCTTCTTCTAATTGTTTTTAAATATTCAAATAAACACTTTAAAGGGAAGGAGGGCATGCTAGAAAGATGTTAGCGGCCTGAAATGTCAAAAATGATGGCTGAAATGATGGAATTAAGACTCTTAGAAATTCCTTTTCTTTTCTTGCTTTAGGTCAGAGACTGGGACTCGAACTTAGTACCTGCCACTTTTACTCATTGGCCAGCATCCTACCAACTAAGCCATGCCTCTTAGGAATTTCAATTGTTAAGTTCATACCCAAACTCATCTGAAAAAAATTTTAAGTATGTGTGAATTGTTGGCATGTGAGTAGTATTTAAGAGTAAAAAACTGAGTAAAAATCAGAAGTTTGGAGCTGGGCTATATGTACTTCAGTGGTAGAATGCTTACCTAGCATAGAAGAGGCCCTGGTTCATTCCCTAGTATTGAAAACGAACAACAAAAAAAGTGACCAGAGGAATGACTACAGACAAATAAAGACAAGGACTGACTGGGATAAACAGCAATAACAAAAGGCTGAGAAAAGACAGAGAAATAGGAGAGAATCAAGACTGTTGTGGTATCCTGGGGCCAGGTGAAGAATGTAGCTTAGAAACAACAGAAACAGTAGAAATGCTAGGTAAGCCACATAAAACCAGGACTGAGAAACGTCATCAGTGACCTTTCTAGAGGCTATCAGAGTACAGATTTGTTGTTTCCAAATCACTGTTCACCAACTTCTCCGTGCTACATTTTAATGTAATGTAACTAGCACCTGACAAAGCACCTAGTTTGGCATCTTCTTCTAGGGAGGTCTCAGCAATCAAACATGACAGATTTGATAAAACATTCTTACTTGGCTTCATCCAATCATCTTTGTATAATGGCGTCCGAGGGGGAGGGGGGAATCCCCCATCCCTCCAAGAGTCCACCACTCAGAGACAGTCTCAAGTAAAAAGATGAATTTATTGGGGAAGTTCCAGATGGACTGGTCCCAGGTTTCAGAAAAACATATAACACAAAACAGGACAGTAGCACAGAGACTTACTTCTGGAGGATTTCCAAGTACCAACAAACCAATTCAGCTCCAATGGAGAGCTGAATTGGGACGCCATGGGGACAACAGACACAAGGTTCAAACATGTGGCATGGCGTAATGGCGCCTGAGCTTGCCTGCCCCGAAATAGGGTCAGGACAGGGGTCAGGGTCACAGGAAGGTCCCAGTTCCAAGCACTTGACAGACAGGTTCAGTAACCTATAGGTCATATGCCCACCCCTGTCTCTTGGGGTTCAGGAACTCCCATTACCTGGGGATGGGGCTTCCGTTCCTGTAGGAATCAGGCAAGCCCATCAAGAATTGGTGTGCAGATTCGGGGGGGGGGGCGGGGGCAGCACTACTGTTTACAAGGAGTGGGAATCTTCCTGGGCCTCTGAGCAGAGGAGCTGGGGAGTTAGTGGAGATGGAGTCAGCTTCTGCCCTCTTTCGCTGGCCAGATCTGACCTCCATATTACACTTTCTATTTATGTAGTGGTTGTAGGATATGGTCTTTGTTTTTATTTTTTTCTCTTCCTGCTCCCCCTGACCATTTTCAAATGGTTTGTAGCTGTTGCTCATAAACAGAGTGAGTACTCTGAACTGTGCCACTAATGGAAGGAAATCCTATCTAAGAAAGTGCGCTACTTTACATCTCATCCTTTAGACCCTGGCCTTCTGCTGGAAAAGCAGACTCGACTCTCAACAATGCCTTTTTTTTTTTTTTGCCAGTCCTGGGCCTTGGACTCAGGGCCTGAAGCACCATCCCTGGCTTCTTCCCGCTCAAGGCTAGCACTCTGCCACCTGAGCCACAGTGCCCCTTCTGGCCGTTTTCCATATATGTGGTGCTGGGGAGAGCTTCATGTGTAGGAGGCAAGCACTCTTGCCACTAGGCCATATTCCCAGCCCAACAATGCTCTTTTAATTGTATGCTCTTGTGTTATAGTCGTAGGACAATACTATATCATAATTCTGTGAATGCAAAATATCTTCTAGCTGCCTTATGATATGTAGTAGTGACTGTGCTTTATCAGATGTTTTTAATGATGGTACTCAAGAATGTTTTCTTTCTGGATGATGACTGAAACAGTAGTTTAAAAAAACAATAGTGCTAGGTACCACAACAGTAACAGAACTTCACATTTTTCTGGGGGTTTGCTTTTTATCTAGATGCCTAATTTTGTTTAGGTGATGGCAAGACCTGGAAAAGCGGTTGCAGCTATTGGTGCATAACATACTGCTATCATTTGTGTGTGCACACACACATATAAATTGAATTTTTAGAAACTTTAGCTGTGCTGTCAACTTTGGAAAAAGTATCTCAGTTTATTGTGTTGAGTTGACATTGTACACAAATGAATAGCCACACTGGTCTTAGAAATGTTAGACCTTTGGGCTGGGAATATGGCCTAGTGGCAAGAGTGCTTGCCTTGTATACGCAAAGCCCTATGTTCAATTCCACATATACAGAAAAGGCCAGAAATGGCGCTGTGGCTTAAGTTGGCAGGGTGCTAGCCTTGAGCAAAAAGAAGCCAGGGACGGTGCTCAGGCCGAGTTCAGCCCCAGGACTGGCCAAAAAGGGAGGGAGGGAGGGAGGGAGGGAGGGAGGGAGGGAGGGAGGGAGGGAGGGGAAGAGAGAAAGGAAGGGAAGAGAGGAAGGAAGGAAAGAGAGAAAGAGAGAAAGAAAGAAAGGTTAAACCTGTTTTCCATTAGTACAGGCAAGTGCACTATATTAAACATGTAAGGTCTTATCTATATGGTTGATTACAAAACAACGAATGAAGTATTCTCTAACTAATGAGAAAACCCACTTACTGTTACGGTGAGTTCATTTTCAAACTATAAAGAATATTTAGCATTCAAATCAACTCTAAATTGTGCACCTTGTCCTGTGAACTCTGTTGACTAAAAACGTTAAAATTATACAAGTCAATATAACATTTATAATTAACAGGAACTTTTCTTTATCGGCAGTGCTGAAGTTTGAACTCAGGACCATGCACTTGCTAGGCAAATGCTCTACCACTTGAGCCATAGTTTCTACTTTCACTTTTGGTCTGGGCCAGACTAGAGAGTGATCTTCCTATTTATGCTTTCCACATAGCTGAGATGACAGAAATGACCATTTATGTCTGTCACCTTTTGACTGGCTGAGATGACCATATCTCAAACTTTTTGCCCAGGTTAGCCCTGAACCTCAATCCTTCCATCTCATCTTCATGAGTCCCTTTGATTACAGTCATGAAACATTATGCATGGCTAACAAACTTTTCTTATTATTTTGTGCCATGTACAGTAGAAAGCACTACATAAATTAAACATGTGAGCCCTCACAACATATAAGCTAGGTATTAATGGTACGCTACAGCAGTAGCCACAAAAAACTAGCTAAGGGTTAAAATGTTTCCCCAAGCCAACAGTTTATGTGTTAACAGGATTTGAATTTTATGATACTTTTGTGCTATTTTTGTGCTAAGATTACTGAATTTCAAGTTAATGAAGTTATCCCTATAATAGAATATTAAGCAATATATAAGTGTTAAAGTTGATACAGCAGAAGAAAATAGCTGGTTATAGATCATAGGAAATATATTTCTATGTATCTGCTATACAAGTAAGTAATCAGGAAATGTTAAATGAATTTGCAATACATTTCCTTATAACTTCAAACACAAATACAAAACTAAAAACTGCAGAACCGTATGGGACCAAAGTGTTTTGGACTATTTGCATAAACAGAATGAGGTATTTTGGGGGATAAGTCACAAATGTAGAGACAAAAATTCATTTAACCCTTATATACACATGACATACATAACCTGTTGGCAATTTTATTATTATATAAACTGGACAATTTTAGCGAGCCTGAACGTTGACTGCAACCTATCACAAAATCAGGTATACAATTCTCCACTGCAGTGCTTTAAAAATGTTGTTTGTTTTTGTGCTAATACTGGGGCTTGAACTCGGGGCCTGGCACTAAGCTTTTTCACTCAGACTGGAGTTCTACCACTTGAACCACAGCTCCACTTCCAGTTTTAAAAGTTTTAGGTTTTCATATTATTTTTTTAAATAATATTTATTGAAATGAACTCCGGGAAGTGGAAACGAGGTTTTTTTTTTTCTTTTCTTTTCTTTCTTTTTGTTGTCAGTCCTGGGCCTTAAACTCAGGGCCTGAGCACTGTCCCTGGCTTTTTTTTTTTTTTTTTTTTTTTTTGCTCAAAGCTAGCACTGCCACTGGAGCCACAGCGCCACTTCTGGCCCTTTTCTATATATGTGGTGCTGAGGAATCGAACCAGGGTTTCGTGTATACGAGGCAAGCACTCTTGCCACGAGGCCATATTCCCAGCCCCTAGGTTTTCTATTATGAATGCTTGCTTAACCTGTGTAAATTCTTAAGCTATCACCCAAATGCTCATACAACAAACTTGTTTGTTGAGCCCGAAGTATACACTATTACTTGTAAATAATATACTTTCAGCTAAGTATAGTGGTACATACCTTTAGTCCCAGCACTCAGGAGGCCGAGGCAAGAGGAACATGAGTTCAAGGTCCACCAAAGATACATGACAAGACTCTCCCTCCTCACCTTAAAAAAGGCCTACTTTCTATTTCATCTGGAAAAATCTAGTCATTTATCACTATCAGTTAAACAAAAGCCATAATGCTTACTTTATAAATACTGAATCACTTTGCTAGTACAATAGTCTAAGATCTGTCAAACTATAACAAACTAAACTAAGTTTTAACAAACTAATCTTAAACAAAATAGAATTTTATTTCTACTAAGAGAATCTTTACTTGAAGGAGAAAAATTTACCAAGGCACACCAGAATTAAAAGAATAGTAAGTAAAAGTGCCTAACATATTTTGGCATGCAAATTAATTCAATTATAAAAGCTTAGATAGCTAACTATTTACATCTATAAATCATTTTTTTTCTTTTTGGTGTTCATCCTGGGGCTTGAATAAGGGCCTGGGCACTATCCGTGAGCCTCTGTGCTCAAGGCTAGCACTCTACCACTTGAGCCACAGCACCATTTACAGCTTTTTCAAGTAGTTTATTGGAGTCTCATGGACTTTCTGCCCAAGCTGGCTTTTTTAAACTAAGATCCTTAGATCTCAGCCTCCTAAGCAGCTAGGATTACAGGCATGAGCCACGGGCGACCAGCTTACATCTATAAATCTTTAGTTATTTGCAATAACAAAAAAATTCTTTCGCCCTTATAGACTGAATTAAAGACACTGTGTACACTAAGCAAGTGCTCTACCACTGAGCTACATGCCCACCCTTGGCTTTATCTGAGGCAAGGTCTTGCCATGTAGATCAGGCTGACCCTGAATTTGTTATGTAGACCCTGTTGGCTCTGAACTCATGATTCCCCCTCTGTCTCCACCTCCTGAGTGCTAGAATTATAGGCAGACATAAACCAGGCTTGGAGGTAGAAAAATTAGTTTTTAATACTTCATATTGGTTCAAAATAATATAGTGGTATATTAATGAAGTAACAGGCAATAAACAGAATGGCATTCATTTTTAGAACAAAGAGATAACTTTCCCAAACTCTTGCTCAGAACCCAAACTATGAATTATGGTAGAAGTGGCACTTCCTCCAAAAATGAACATACTTCTAGATAATCTTTAGCTTTTCTCAAACCTCCTTGTGTGCTTGAATTTTTATACATAAAACATTCTTGCTGGGCACCAGCAGCTCATGAGGCTGAGATCTAAGGACCATGGGCCAAAGCCAGCCGGAGCAGGAAAGCCCGTGACACTCTTATTGCCCATTAACCACCAAAAAGCCAAAAGTGGAGCAGTGGCTCAAGTAGTAGAGCACTAGTCTTGAGTAAAAAAGCTAAGTGCCCAGACCCTGTGTTGAAATCTCAGTACCAGCATAGAAATAAATAAAATGAAACAAAAATAAAGTGTTTAGCAAGTACATGTTAGCCATCAAATATCAAAAGAGGGCTGCAGGCACAGTTCCAATGGTCTAGCACTCACTCTCCTACTGAGAAGGAGATGCTGAGTTCAATCCTCGGTATCACAACAGACTAATAGAAAGAAGAAATGCATACAATACCCAAAATAAGAAATTGCAAAGAAAATAATCCACAAGAGAAAATAAAACACAACAACAACAACACATCAAATGACAGAGATGTGACTCAAGTGATAGAGTACTTATCTAGGAAGTGCTAGGCTCTGAGTTTAAACCCCAGACTACCAAAAGCAAAAACCAAAAGAACATAAAACAATACACATTTGTGTTTTATATGGAAATAATATAGTAAAAGGAGTCTATTAATTAAGAAACCTGAGTTATATATTTCCTTGATTCTGACACTCAGGTGTGTAACCTTAAGCCAATAACTGCACCAGATGTGTAACACCCTCATTCACAACACAGAGACTGGAGATTAGCCTATAAAAATTATGTTGCTGAACAGTTCTCTTGACTACTAAATAGTTAAACAAGGCCTGGAGTAGAGCAAAGGAAGTGAAGCTAGCTAGGCTCTTTCCCAAACAATACACAAACTGTGCTCAGCCTGGCAAATCTGCACCAGCAGTAACCACTGCCTTTCACCTTACATTGACAATATGTCTCAGCACTCTTGTTTGGAGTTTTTAATTTTTGATTTTGATGTTTGGTCATCATGGACTTTTACATTCATTTTTAACACTGCAATAAAGTATTTACCTCCAATACTCTATGGTTTGGGGGACCTTTATAAATTTTGTGGCTGTAGTCCCGAGGCATTGAATCTCTATACCTCTATGAGACAAGGGGTTCTTGACAGTGAATTATTAGCCAGGCAGCATACCTACTTTAATTCTAAGAGAATGTGTAGGCAAGGTGTTGTGGCTCAAGCCTGTAATTCCAGTTTCTTGGGAGTCTGAGATTCAGAAATCTTAGTTAAAGGCTAACCTGGGTATAAAAGTTCATGACATTCCATTTTGGCCAAATGGCTGGGCACAGTGGTATATACCTGTCATCCCCTACAACACAGGAGGATCACAAGCCCAGGCCAGCCCAGGTATAAAATGAGGCCCTACCTTGAAAATAACTAGTACGAAAAGGAAGCGTAGGCATTGCTCACATGGTAGAGTGCCTGCCTACCAAGCATTAGGCTGAGTTCAATCCCTAGTACTGCCAAAAAAAAATCGAACAAAATGTGCTGCAAGTATGGATTTGATCAAAGTTTTAGAGAATCAGAAGAATTCAATGTAAAGTTAATAACAATCTTAGGTGATGGCGCAGCTGTTACAAGGATAACAATAAAGCAGCTGCTATTTAGAGCACTTGAAGCAGAACTCTGCCCAACACTACATATAACATCACCCTGTTTAATTTTCCTAGCAGATTGTGGAAGTAGGTGTTATTTATCATCATTTTGTAAATTGTGCAATTAAGCTTAGGGACTGAAAACAATTTCACAGAACTGCAGAGGTAATAGGGTTGTTATTGGGTTCAATGCTGCTTCAAGTAACTACTAGTACTTTTAATATTTTAATTGGGTTCTAAATTTTTTTCTTCTAAAATATCAAGGCAGAGACATGTGCCAGTAGCTCACGCCTGTAATTCTAGCTACTCAGAGGCAAGATCTAAGGATCATAGTTTGATGCCAGCCCTGGCAGGAAAATCCATGAGACTCTTACCTCCAATAAACAATAAACAATTCAGAAAAGGCTGGAAGTGGCGCAGTGGCTTAAGTGGTAGAGCACTAGCCTTGAGCAAAAGCAGCTCAGGGACAATGCCCAGGCCCCCCCCCCCCCCCCCCGAGTTCAAGACCCAAGACCAGCAAAATAAATAAATTAAATCAAATCAACGGAAGACACAATTAGTGTATTGTTTTCAAGTATCTAACTATAATTAAGATCGTATTACACTTGTATTACTAAATTTCTTTGGTTTGTAAATCAATAGTTTATCACTTCCTCTATAAAGTTTTTCCTCTGAAAGAATGCATATTGTTCGGGGCTAAGAATATGGCCTAGTGGCAAGAGTGCTTGCCTTGTATACATGAAGCCCTGGGTTCGATGCCTCAGCGCTACATATATACAAAACGGTTAGAAGTGGCGCTGTGGTTCAAGTGGCAGAGTGCTAGCCTTGAGGAAAAAAGAAACCAGGGACAGTGCTCAGGCCCTGAGTTCAGGGGCCAGAACTGGCAAAAAAATGTATATTATTTTACCCAAAACTCTCCACAGAATAAAGAAGCAACCACTTAAACATATCCCCATTACAAATTATCAGAAAAATATGCCATCTGTCAGAATTCTATTTTTAATATAATATTGATATCCAATTTGAAATTATTGGCCAGATAAAATTAGAACAACTATCTTAATACTGATTACAGATAAATCAAACTGTTTAAAATAACAACTATTTTCCACAATTGTAACTTACAAAATAAACTACAGACTTAAGGGTAAAAACTGTTCATTCAATATATAACCTATAGATGTAAGAAAAAATAGCTTTACCAGTTTTTCTATTTTTATCCTATTCATCACATGCAATATATAGCCTCCATATTTTTTGTTTGTTTGTTTGGGTTTTTTTTGCCAGTCCTGGGCCTTGGACTCAGGGCCTGAGCACTATCCCTGGCTTCTTCCCGCTCAAGGCTAGCACTCTGCCACTTGAGTCACAGCGCCACTTCTGGCCATTTTCTGTATATGTGGTGCTGGGGAATGGAACCCAGGGCTTCAAGTATAAGAGGCAAGCGCTCTTGCCACTAGGCCATATCCCCAACCCAGCCTCCATATTTTTATAATATAGTTTAGCAGTACCTTATTCTCAAGCCACAGCAATAGTTTAAAGCAAGTTCTGTTTATTCAGTGCTCCATCAGATAAGTGCTCTATGGAAGACAAGATTATCTAAAAACAGAGAAACTTCCTGCACTTCATGGCTATACTACAGCTGGCTAAATAAGGTAGGCACAAACAACTCCTCCAGAAAAGTCTATTAGTAACTAGGAATGTTAGAGATGTTAATAACCAACTAACACCCGGGATCCTGATCTAATCCAGACTGTGGACTGAGCGCAGCACCTGGGAGGGAGGACTGAGGGCAGCAAAAAGTAATAAATAAATAAAAAATAACCAACTAAATGCAATTAATATTTGTCTGTTATGTCTAGGTAAGTAAAATAGATGAGAGATGGGGAGAACAAAGATGGGAGGAGGAAGGTGGGAGGGGGAAGGGGGAAAGGAGGGAAGGTAAGAGTGTGAGAGAAGGAAGGGAGGGAGGGAAGAAAGGGAGGGAGGGAGGGAGGGAGGGAAGGAGGGAGGGAGGAAGGAGGGAGGGAAGAGGGAGGGGAAGGAAGAAGGAGAGAGGAAGAGGGAAAAAGAGAGGGAGGGAGGGAGGGAGGTCTAAGTAAACAAAATCTAAGGCACTAAATACAGGTTTGATAAATTTAAACTTTTGGGAAAAATTACTTATTTATTATCTATAACCCTTCATCTCTACTGAAACATATCCTATTTTAAATTCAAATACATTTCACTGTTCTCTGCCTCCTACAAGTCATATGCTCTTTCCCACCCACCTTCATTTCTTTCTTAGAATTTAATAAACTCTATAACTTAAATCGAGATTATAAGAATTAAAGGAGTAATTTGAGAAAAATAAGACACTTTCCTCATCCAAAACTAGTTTAATTTGAACCATGTTGGCCCACCTAGAAGGTGTCCTTATAACATGGTCATAAAGTGTATGCCTGTAACCCTAGTTACTTAGGAGGCTGAGATCTCGGACCATGGTTCAAAGCCAGCCAGGGCAGGAAAGTCTGTTAGACTCTTATCTCCAATTAACCACCAGAAAACCTGACATGGTGCCGTGGCTCAAAGTGCTAGAGCACTAACCTTTAGCAAAAAGAGTTCAGGGACAGAGCTCAGGCCCTGAGTTCAAGCCTCACAAAACAACAACAACAAATGTTTAGGGCTGGGGATATAGCCTAGTGGCAAGAGTGCCTGCCTCGGATACACGAGGCCCTAGGTTCGATTCCCCAGCACCACATATACAGAAAACGGCCAGAAGCGGCGCTGTGGCTCAAGTGGCAGAGTGCTAGCCTTGAGCAGGAAGAAGCCAGGGACCAGTGCTCAGGCCCTGAGTCCAAGGCCCAGGACTGGCCAAAAAAAAAAACAAAAAAACAAATGTTTAGAATGCACTGGACAACAATGAACTGCTCAACAATATAAAAATATACAGAGCAAATGAACAGTAAAGTATTTTTAAACTTGTATGTTAATCATTGTGCTTATGTTTTTTAACATTCTTTAATATACTGTGTCTCCTTAATCAAAGAATAAAGACAAAAATTATCAAAGCCGGGCACTGGTGGCTCACTCCTGTAATTCTAGCTACTCAGGAGGCTAAGATCTAAAGATCACTGTTCAAAGCCAGCCCCAGGCAGAAAAGTCCGTGTGAGACTCTTCTTTCCAACTAACCACTCAAAAAGAGAAGTGGAGCTGTGGCTCCATGTGGTAGCCTTGAGCCTTGAGCAGAAGAGCTCAAGGACAGCACCCAGGCCAAGCTCAAGCCCTCACAACCACAAAAACCAAACAAACAAAAGCACTACACTTTACTCTTAAAAGTACAAGAAAATTTTTAGCAATTTTACCCTAGCTTTTAATGGATTATGATATGCCACAATTTACATGTATTTTATCTTGGGCATTCTTGAATGTTACCTACTATTTTTCTTAATTATTTGCTTTTAAAAAAAAAAACAAAACCTTGAAGAGGGGCTGGGGATATGGCCTAGTGGCAAGAGTGCTTGCCTCATATACATGAGGCCCTGGGTTCAATTCCCTGGCACCACATATACAGAAAATGGCCAGAAGTGGCGCTGTGGCTCAAGTGGCAGAGTGCCAGCCTTGAGCAAAAAGAAGCCAGGGACAGTGCTCAGGCCCTGAGTCCAAGCCCCAGGACTGGCCAAAAAAAAAACCTTGAAGAGGGGCTGGGAATGTGGCCTAGCGGTAGCGTGCCTACCTAGCATGCATGAAGCCCTGGGTTCGATTCCCCAGCACCACATATACAGAAAAAGCCAGAAGTGGCACTATGGCTCAACTGATAGAGTGCTGGCCTTGAGCAAAAAGAAACCAGGGACAGTGCTCAGGCCCTGGGTTCAAGCCCCAGGGCTGGGGGGGAGAACCAAAAAAAAAAAAAAAACAAAAAAAAACCTTGAAGAATAAAATTATTGCATTTTAGGGCAGTAACACTTGTCAAATAGTAAATTTTAAGTATGTACAATCATTGCAGATCTATTATAAGCTGCTTTAAATATGAATGTACAGCTGGGTGTCAATGGCTCATATCTGTAATCCTAGTCACTCAGGAGGCTAAGATCTGAGGACCATGGTTTGAAGCCAGTCTAGGCATGAAAGTGAATGAATCTCATCTCCAACTAACCACTAAAAAGCCAGAGGTAAGAGGTGTGGCACAACTGGTAGAGTGCTAGCCTTGAGCAAAAAAAGCTAAGGAACCGCACTCAGGCCCCAAGTTTAAGCTTGAAAAAAAAAGAGGGGGGGAGGGAGGAAAGAATGAACAGAACTTAATTACATATTGCAGTTAGTACCAAAAGGAAGTAGTAGCAGCATACAAAAAGAAAATATCATATCACAAATGAGATTATGAGACTTTAAGGGGGGGGGGGGAAGCAAAGCAAGTCACTTTCTTCAGAAGAATGTTCCAATTTAAAAAAGAAAATGGCATCCAGAGTCCCTGATGAAGTATGGAACTTTGTGACAAACCATGTACTTCAGTAACACAACTACATCATATCTGCAAAATAAGGGAATAAACTGAGCATGAAGTAGAACACATGATTTTCTCCAGCTTGTTAATATGTTAAAATGATGGTGAGCAAGTTCTGTTAATTAAAGACAAACACTGAGAGCATGAATAAGGGCCTTCCTAGAGAGTACTAACAGTGCCTTCAAGATACCTTGTGAGATTGACTGATTGAAACTGGGAAAACAGGCTCACACCCCTAATCCTAGCTACCTGGAAGATGAGATCTAGGGATCCAGGTTCAAAACCAGCCTAGAGCAGAAAAGTTCATGAGACTCTGATGTCCAATTAAAAAAAAAAGGCAGAAGTGGTGCTATGACTCAAATGGGAGAATAACTAGCCTTGAACACAAAAGCTCTGGGATAACACCCAGGCCCTGAGTTCAGGCCCCAAGGACTGAACACACACACGCACGCACGCACGCACGCACACGAGGGAAACAGAGGAGGGAGGAAGAGAGAGATAAGAGACAGGGGACAGAGAGAGAAACAAAACTGACCACAATACAAATAAAGATCTCTACAAGGCCTAAATCTCAAATAAGAAAAGCTTAAGCCTCAAGAGGTTAAAACTACAGATAACTGACATATCTGTGGTTCTAGGCACAAATACCAACAGACTTAACTTTGCTCATACTTTTAATCTTAATAATTACTGTTTTTATTCTTCTAGTTAGAAGTTGTGAAGATGGATAGGTTTTACAGTCTGATCATATCCTACTTTTTCCCTACTAGTGCTTATCTAGTACTATCATTCCTGAGGCCCTGAGTTTGATGCTCAGGACCACAAAAAGAAAGGAAAAAGAAGAAACACATAAAGGAGGCAGAGTGGGAGTGAGAAAAAGAAGAGCAAAGGAAAGGAAGAGTTAATTGCATAATTGATATTGATAGGTATTATTATTATTATTATTATTATTATTATTTTTGCCAGTCCTGGGGCTTGAACTCAGGGTCTGGACACTGTCCCTAAACTTCTTTTGCTCAAAGCTAGCACTTTACCACGTGGGCCACAGCACCACTTATGGCTTTTTGTTTTCGTGGTATTGAGGAATTAAACCCAGGGCTTCATGCATGCTAGGCAAGCACTCTACCGCTAAGCCACATTCTCAGTCCCTCAATTTGCTAATTTCTAGATGTGCTGGTTCTAGTTTTTCTAGGAACTTGGGTTGTATCATTAGGCTATGTGAGTACTTTTTGTTCTGGTCTACTTTTTAATGTAGGCCCTCATTCCTATTTATTTTGCTCTTTAACACTGCCTTTGTTGAATCACAAAGGTGCTGTTGGTTTGTGTCTTTATATTCATTAAATTCTAGAAACTTTTTTGTTTTTCTTTTATTTTTTCAATGAGTCCACTGGTCATTCAACAATGTTTTGCTCTGTCTCCATGTGTTTGAATATTTTCTGTAATTTCTTTTGCTACTGAAGTCTAGCTTCTGAGAATTTAAGGAGTTAGTTACTTCAATTCTTGTATTTAACTAAGACTTGCTTTCTGTTCTTGTGTTGCAAGTACTTCTCAGGTTCTCCAATTTAGGCAGGCCAAAGGAAAGATGCCAGGCACAGTAAGGATGGAGGTCATGTTTATTTAGTGCTCTCTGTCTATTTAATACAGTCCTCAGCAGTAACACTCCACTCTTCATACGTCCATCAGTACACCTCTAGACCACTGTCTTGTAATGGTGCCTGTTTTATACCCAACTACACAAAAGTAACAGTTGGCCAAGGATGGCCATATGAAGCCACACCCATGCACCCAGTCTCAAAGCTACATTCAGGGTCTCCTAAGGCAATGTATGAGCATATAACTCTTATTATGTGAATATGTAGAGTCAGCTGGAATTCCAGTCCTTGGTATATGTGGGTCCAAAGCCCTATGGAAGTTACAGGTGACAAAGTCTGACTTACCTCATTTACCCTTCAGTCTAGAAAATGACCTAATTTGAACAAAGTTCCATAGGCGTCTGAGAAGAATATGCATTGTATATTTGCTAGACAAAATATCCTGCAAGTGTCAATTAAGTCCATTTGGAATATAATGTCATTTAGTTCTAATGTTTCTTTGTTTGGTTGATTAGTAAGAGCAGAGTACTGAAGTCTCTCACTATATATTGTGGTGTCTCAGTGTTTCTAAGTCCAGAGTATTTAATGAAATTGGGTGCACCAACACTTGATGTGTAGATATTAACTGGTATTTCTCCTTGATAGGTTGTTCCCTTTATTTTTTTATTTTTTATTTTTTTTGCCAGTCCTGGGGCTTGGACTCAGGGCCTGAGCACCATCCCTGGCTTCTTCCCGCTCAAGGCTAGCACTCTGCCACTAGAGCCAAGCGCCCTTTCTTGCTGTTTTCCATATATGTGGTGCTGGGGAATCGAACCCAGAGCTTCATGTGTAGGAGGCAAGCACTCTTGCCACTAGGCCATATTCCCGGCCCCAGGTTGTTCCCTTTATTAGTAGGGAAGAGATCTTCTTTATTTCTTCTGACTAATTTTAGTTGAAAGTCTGTTTTATCAGATGTAAGAATAGCTGCTCCTGTCTGCTTTCTGGATCCACTTTTATATATTTATTAGTCCATCCTTTTTTATTTTTTCTACTATCCATCATTAGACCTTTTCTATCACATTCCACTCCCTTCTAGACTTAAATCAACATACACTAGGTAATAATCAGCATTTTTCTCCTTATTTCCACCCATTACTACCCTTATGATCTAAGGTCCTCCTTTTTCAGAGTATCATTTTCTCCAATAAACCCTACTCCCTTCCCCCAGACACTGGAGCTGTGGTGGTTCGTGATACTAGAGATTGTGTAATCTCAGAGTGGATGCGTATTACCTGAGATTACCTCTCCTAAAGCTTCCTCTCCCAAAGTAGAACAGGGGACAGAAATCAGCAACTCAAGTACAAAGGTAGACTTTTTAACTACTGAGCCACATTCTCTTTACATATGCTAGTAATTAAAAAAAAAAAAGAATTAAAACATCACCACAATCCTGCCAATTATATCTAAACACTGGGAAATCTCCAACTGAAAGATCTTAGTACATTAAACCCTCCAACCAAAAATTTGCCCTCAGATGCATAAATCCCGGTGTAGAAATGTTACAATTAAGACAAAGGATATATATTTCTTTCCAAAGTCAACAATTCCACAGCAAGGGAATTGAGTAAAAGAAGACAAAATTGTTCATTTCAAACAATGAACACAAAAAGATCAATGACAAGAATAATCAACAAAATTAAAAGAAAATATATAAGCATTAAAGTCTAGGAATGAAAAACTCAACTCAAATATAATGCTAAATCAAAAGACTTTCTAACAGAGTGGAACAAGTTGAAAGTAATAGTATCAGGGGTTGAAGATAATCTAGAGGAACTAGATCAAAGACAGAGGGAAAATACAAAATGAATGAAACAGGCAAGACCTCAGAGGACACCATGCAAGACCTCTAGGACACCATCCAAGACCAAATGTACAAATCACTGGTAGAGAAGAAAAGGTTTAGGGGCTTAGATACCATAGCCAATAAAATAATAGAAGAAAACTTAGCTTTAAGAAAGAGAGTGGGCTGGGAAAGTGGCTGAGTGGTAGAGTGCTTGCCTAGTATGCACGAAGCCCTGATTCCATTCCTTAGTACCACATAAACAGAAAGAGCCAAGTGGCACTGTGGCTCAAGGCGAGTAAAAGAAGCTCAGGGACAGAGCCCAGGCCTGGAATTCAAGTTCCAGGACTGGCAAAAGAGAGAGCCAGAGAGAGAGAGAGAGAGCCAGAGAGAGAGAGAGAGAGAGAGAGAGAGAGAGAGAGAGAGAGAGAGAGAGAGAGAGAGAGACAGAGGCAAGAAAGAATGAAGGAAAGAAAGTCATTTAGCACAGGAAACTTACAAAACACCAAACAGGTGAGATCAGAACACACACACACACACACATGCACACACACACACAAAAAAAACTCAAAACACTAAATATATAAAGAAAAATATTGAAAGCTGAAAATGAAGACAAATACATTCAAAATCTAGTTTATTAGAATAACATGTTTCTCTACACAAACTCTTTAATTTTTAGTATGTTTCCTACCCCTTCCCCAGTTTTACTTTTTCCTTATCAAGTCACATTATTTTACAATCAACCTAATTACTATTATCTGGTCCCATGAAAATGCAAACTGACAGGCAGGAAATTTCCCTATTGTTCACTGCTATACCACCCACCAGGGCATAATTCAAGCCTAAACAAGGTAGTAGTTGAATAAATAGGCCCTCATTAAATGACTACTTGTTCATGAAATCCTTTAAATACAAAGGAGCTAAGATACAACTGCACGAATAAGGGCAGAGCAATGGATGCCCAGAAGTCTGGCAACTCTGAGGTAGGAGGATCATGAGAATAAAGTTAGTTGCAAGCCAGCCTAAGCTATATAACAAGACCTTGGCAAGGTCCCATTATGACTGGAAAAAGTTCACCTTCTCAATCAATGAAAAGAAATACTGCAACAGATAAAATAACTCCACCGTTACTTTCACAACTCTGGGATATCATATCACCAAGCCCAACTATTATTCAATTTTATATAAACCTAGAATTGCTCTAAAATGCACTCCATTGATAATAAAATAAATAGAAACAGTCGATGAAATATGAATATGAAACTTACCCTTTTATTAATATAAAAGAATGTTACAACATAAATAATTTTGGCTTTATAGAAGAAAAATGATCTCACTGTCATTTCATCATTTTAAGTCCTGAGCATTATCTGTTATTTGTACTTCTTTGTTGAGCTCACCAAATCCCTTAACAATTATTCTATCATTATCTGAAGTTTAACATAATAAACTTCGCATATTAAGATATCAGGACAAGAATTGTTAGTTTATGAGATAAAGTGTGACAGTAGCCCAGTATGACCTTGAACTTGAGGTCCTCCTGACCTCATCTTATGAATCCTGTGATTACAGGTAATCACAGTTGGCTATCGTTCCTTGTGGTAGATTAAATGTGTTAATACACACTAAAAGGGTATATTGAATGAATAAACATACAGATATACATAGAACACACATATACACCCACATGCAAAATGGCCAGGAAAAGCTATCCAGTCAACGATTTGCATTTCACTGTACCCGCAATGTTCTCCTTAAAGTCCAAGGTAGCAACTGGAAACATCACTTCCAATGTTTTCTGATTTGATGTTCTATTCATACCAAATGACTATCCATGTGCTTTTTCTACATGTCCTGTAAAAGACTGTATCAGACTTTGTATTGTTTCAGTTATTATTTACTGAAACACAATACTTCTTAAATATATTTCAAATATTACATAAGTGGTGTAAGACTTAACAGCACAATTACTGAAGCCAACATATTACAATCTTCAACATACAAGTACATGTAAATGAACAAAATAGGATCTCACATGCACCATACTTTACATGCCATCAATATAATAAATTTAGGGGGAAATGTAAAGTTATTGATTTTTGTTTTCTTGGCTCCATATAAGAAAGTATGGTTGAGGGCTGGGGATATGGCCTAGTAGCAAGAGTGCCTGCCTCGGATACACGAGGCCCTAGGTTCGATTCCCCAGCACCACATATACAGAAAACAGCCAGAAGCGGCGCTGTGGCTCAAGTGGCAGAGTGCTAGCCTTGAGTGGGAAGAAGCCAGGGACAGTGCTCAAGCCCTGAGTCCAAGGCCCAGGACTGGCAAAAAAAAAAAAAAAAAAAAAAGAAAGTATTGTTGAAATAAGCTTGCAAGAACTATAAAACCATATTATAATTAAATTTGGCCAGTATCAACATTTTGCACTTTACACTAAGAATATTCTTCCAATAGCTAAACCATATTGTGACATGTGAAAAAGCCAGACTGATGCTTAATATGGATGTCCTTGAGAAATTACTCATCTCTTTAAATGATAGATCCGAAAACTCTCTCCTAAGGCAAGAGATATTACAAATGAGACTATAATCCTTCAAAGTAAGGAAATTATTTAAAAAGCTGAATTTTTTTTAACCAAAATTTCACACACATTCTCATCCACATACCTATAATCCCAGCTACTCAGTAACTTCAAGGCTAGCCTAGGCAACTTAGTAAAATCCTGTCTCAAAAAAAAAAAATTTTTTTTAAAGGGGGGATTAGGATATGCTTAGTGGTGGAGAATGTTGTTTTTAATTTTCTTTGCTACTATCACGTTTCTTTATATAGGCTCTCAGTTTGTTGTAAATAGCTGGATTGGAATCTCATATTAAACAATTTAGCTTTTGGGGGGGTGAGGGGAGGCGGGGGGCAGTCCTAGGGCTTGAACTCTCAGGGCCTGGACACTGTCCCTGAGCTTCTTTTGCTCAAGGTTAGCACTCTACCACTTGAGCCACAGTGCCACTTCTGGCTTTTGTTGTTGTTGTTGATGTGGTGCTGAGGAACAGAACCCTGGGCTTCATGCATGCTAGGCAGCACTCTATCACTAAGCCACATCCCAGCCATAATTTAGCATTCAAATGGTAGATGGCACCATTGTGTGATATGTTGAAATAAAAATTACAATAACAGCAAATATTCTGTCATGTGTCAGCAATGTGATAAACAACTTACATAAACAATGAATATAATGAAATTATTTTACATAGTCTTGCTCTGTTCTGATAACAGATTTTTTTATTCAATGTTCAGCTAATTAGTCTACCCTAACTTTAATGAACTAGAAGAAGGAAAAACAAAACACAAAAAACCAAGCTTAAAAACAAGTGAAACAATTTCCAAACTGGCTATCAGTCAATGAAGGACAACAATCCCTGAGAGGAAAGAAGTGGGCCTTAAAATGAGCACTGCTTACCACCTAGAGGTAGTAAGCAGATCTCACCCGGAACAAAACACCTAGGCTGAACCAGTCACCCTGGACAAGAAGGCAGAACTAGAACCTGGAGAGACCAAGACAGCTATAGACTAGAGTACCAGGGAGGATGGAGATGTCAGAGAAAGAACAAAGATGGGCAGGTGGTCCTCAGAATTATCTGTCACATACCTGTATTAGCAAAGCAAAATACAAAGGAATCAAACTGTAATAATCACAATTACATGGTGGAAGAGCTCAAGGTCAACATAAAAATGAAACACAAAAATGTCTTGACAACCAATACAAATTTACCATTGAAGTCAAGAAGCAAAAGACTTTCAATACACACTGAACAGAAAAAAAAAACACATAAATTGAAACTGGCTGGGAAATGACAAGATACATGAACAATAAACAAGAATATTAATAATTATAAATGTACCCCTATGTTCAAAAGGTTACAAGACATTAAAGAAAAGAATAGCTGAACAGAGAGCTGACGGCTCATGCAAGGCTCAAATCCAGCTGGGCAGAAAAATCCATGAGATTCTTATCCCCAATAAACCAGCAAAAACTACAGAAGCAGCCAGGCACTGGTGACTCATGCCTATAATCCCGGCAAGTCAGGAGGCTGAGATCTGAGAATCGTGGTTTAAAGCCAGCCTGGGCAGTAAAGTACATATAAGTCTTATTTCAAAAAAAAAAAAAGTCTTATTTCCAATTAAGCACCAAAAAAGCCAGAAGGGGAGCTGTGGCTCAAGTGGTAGAGTACTAGCCTTGAGCAAAAAGGCTCAGGGACAGCACCCAGGCCCTGAGTTCAAGCCGAGAGAGAGAGACACACAGACACACACACAGGGACAGCACCCAGGCCCTGAGTTCAAGCCGAGAGAGAGAGAGAGAGACAGACACACACACACACACACACACACACACACACACACACACACAGCGGAATGTGGCTCATGTAGCAGAGCACCAACCTTAAGTGGGAAAAAAAACCACGCAAGAGCATAAGGCCCAGGATCAGAACAACAACAACAACAAAACAAAAAAAAAGTGATATATAGATGAATCCTGGGAAATGTGCTTAGTAAAAACAAACCAGTTTTTTCATTGCTGATGACAGGCAACAGCATTATCTCTTAAATTACTGGGAAAAAAATAATAGAAAGAAAACTGCTTCCTTTGGAAAATAAGAACACTACCTTTTTGGGGGGAGTGGAGGGGAAGTCCTGGGGCTTGAACTCAGGGCCTGAGCAATGTTGCTAAGCAACTTTTCAACTTTTGCTCAAGGCTAGCGCTCTACCACTTGAGCCACAGTGCCACTTCCAGCTTTTTCTGCTTACGTGGTACTGAGAAATTGAACATAGGGCTTCATGCATGCAAGGCAAGCACCCTACCACTAAGCCACATTTCCAGCCCAAGAATACTATCTTATAAATCTAACAAAATGATTGTTTTCCAATTCTGCTGAATGGTAAGGGCATTAAACAAATTACTTAACCTCTCTAAACCTTAGTACTCTTCATGATGAAAATATGACGCCCATCCATCCTACTTATTTCACTATACATATTATAATATATGGTATATTAAACTTATTATATATTATTATAATATACATATATTGCATTACTGAAGTTTAAACTCAGGGTCTCACACTTGCTCAGTTGATATTCTACCACTTGAGCCATGCCTCCAGTCCAGCTTTCTGCTGGTTATTTCAGAGATGGAGTCTAGCAAATTCCTTGAAATGTGATCTTCTAGATCTCAGCCTCCTGAATAGTGAGGACTACATCACAAAATTTTACATAATACAAGACAATATGCACATGGCAAGATAATTAAAACTAAGACACCAAGTACAAAATGAGTAGGTTTCTTCTATACTAAAAGAATGAATGCAGGGGCTGGGGGATATGGCCTAGTGGCAAGAGTGCTTGCCTCGTATACATGAAGCCCTGGGTTCGATTCCCCAGCACCACGTATACAGAAAACGGCCAGAAGTGGCACTGTGGCTCAAGTGGCAGAGTGCTAGCCTTGAGCAAAAAGAAGCCAGGGACAGTGCTCAGGCCCTGAGTCCAAGCCCCAGGACTGGCAAAAAAAAAAAAGAATGAATGCAGCTACTCGGACTTCTGGACTTCATAATAATTGAGGTGCTTTGTGTGTTTGTTTGCTTAAGGAGAATGGTACTAGCGTTTGACTTGGGGCCTTGTACTTGCTCGGTAGGATCTCTACCACTAAACCAGGCCTCCAAAGCTTTTGCACTAGTTACTTTTGTGAGAATCTTTCTTCCTGTGCAATCCATCTGCTAATTCTTCCCACAAAGCTAGGATGACAGGAGCACAACCAACTACTGGTTGAGAAGCAATCTCTCAAACTTTTCTGCCTGACTGGCCTCATACAATCCTCCCCATCTTAGCCACTGAAGGAGCTAGAATTACAGGCATGAGCCACCACACACAGCTTAAGTATAAAATACCTTTTTTTAGTTTGTGGTGCTAGGGATTGAACCAAGCTTTCCAGGCAAGTGTTCTGCCACTTGTGCCATACGTCTAGCTGTTGCTTTTTAACCGTTTGGGGTTTTCTTTGTTAATTTGTTTGCTTATTTAAAGAGCAGTGTAGTGTCACAGTGGCTTTGAAAGGTCCTGAAGTGAGAGGCATCATCCGTGTTCCCCAACAGGATAGGCTCCCTCATTATCAATATCTCCTACCAGGATGGTACATTTGTTACAAACTCATAAACATACACTGATAGTCAGTATCAGTTTACATTAGGACTCCCTCTAGGCATTGTGGGTTCTGACTTCAGACAAGCATGTATCCACCACTACAGTTTACACAGTGTTCACATTGTCTTAAAAATACTGTGTGTGCCACCTTAATTTATTCCTTCTTCCCCTCTTACCTTTCCACTGTCTCCATACTCTTGCCTTTCCCAGAGCATCAGTGTCAGAATCATATTCTTAGCATAAAATTCATCAAGAAATAGTGCTCCTTGGTTTTTCGCCTAAGGAATTTAAAACTTGTATCCACACAAAAAAAGCTGCACACACTTGACTACTATTGTAGCTTCATTCATAATTGCTAAAACTTGGAAGCAACCAAGATATTCTACCATAGCTGAGTGGATAAGCAACTGTGACATACCCAAACAATGGAATATTATTCAGCACTAAAAGGAAATGAGCTACCGGCCATTAAAAGACACTGAACTACACATTGAAATCCCATCTCAAAAAGAAAAAAATATTGCTAATATTAACAACTTTAATGTTACCTGTCATAAACACTACTACTCAATGATAAAACCAGACAAGCACTTAGCATTGAAAACTTATTTCAAATATTAATATTGAGAGAAAAAGCATTTTCAAATTGTTTTAAAATGATGGCAGTAGGGTAAGGGAAAGTGATGGAGGGGTCCACATACATGTATTCATGTATGTAAATGTCAAAATGAATCCTCCTTCCTCTTTGTACAACTAATGTGTACTAGTAATAAAAAGACTAGCCACCATTTTCTGTAGTTTAAAGGAGTTTTATGTCCAGTACTTGCATGACCATTTTTCCATAAGCCAACTAGTTTATTTACACTTCTCACAACAGAAACACTAAGAGCATTCATTCGAGCCACACCCTCAACTTGGAACACTACTCTAACCGACTCATCCTATGAGTTCTATAAACCCCATTATAACTAAATACATAATTAAGTCACTTTCTGAAATTACTGTAAATATATGTATATACATGTGGTTGTATTAATGTGTACATATACGTGTGTTTATATATGTGTGTATATATAGCCAATTACCGCATCCACAATCTGACTTCAAATCAAACTAATCAGAATACTAATTCATTTTTTCACATAGTGATAAATGGTATGTTTATTTTTTAAGAATAAGGATAATGAATATATTTTTTAAACCTCAAAGATAGGAAGAAATGCTGAATAGCAACAAATAAAACTCATTTCATTTCATATAGGTGGGCAGAATTTGGGAAAAGGGAAGTTAGATTACAAAATGTTTTGTAATGAATTGTAATGAATTTGTAATGAATTCCCCTAGATGAGTAGGAAATCAGTTATCAGTATTTTAGTAATAGGGTAAGCTTTTCATTTTCCAGTAAGTACTCTAGCTGGAGAGTACAAACTAGAAAAGCTGGAAGAAAGAATGCCAGAGACAATTACAATAATACAGAAATAGCATGGTGGTCACTTGGCATAGTAATAGGGATGGGAAAGTGGTGAGTCACTTAGGAAGTACATCCACCAGCAGGACCTGGTGACTGAATATGAGGACACGATTTCTGGCTTAACAGTGGAAACAATCTTGAGTCTGTGGCCACAGGAAATGAAGTCGATTTAGAAATAAAGGGGAAAAATAGCAGAGCTGTGGGTAACACTGATCTTTAAGAGTCTGGGGTGCTGCAAAACTGTTTGGTGTAAATCAACTGAACAACTCATGGGGGGAGAGGGAAAGGGAGGGGGGAGGGGGGAATAAGGGAGGAGGTAACAAACAGTACAAGAAATGTATCCAACGACTAACGTATGAACTGTAACCTCTCTGTACATCAGTTTGACAATAAAAATTAAAAAAAAAAAAAAAGAGTCTGGGGTGCACGCAAGTGGTGATGACCAGTAGGTAAGCTGGATGTGTAAGCCTACGGCTCAGAGGTGAACCTTCAGATAGCTATGAGAAAGTCCTGGAAACACACAACCACTATTTGTTTTGCTTTGTGAGACATGTAAACAAGACTGGAAAAGAACTGAATTAAGAGAGAAATGAAAGTCAGTGAGAATTAATGGGAAAAAATGAGATCCAGAACACAGTTGAACAAACTGTCTGAAACAGCATGATGGACATGGCATCCCATGAAACAGAAGGAAAGGAAGAACAAATGGTACAAAGATGAACTAGTGAGCCAAGTACAAGAAATTTAAGGGGTCTCCTTTTGATGCTTCTATTTTGCCATGAAACAGAACAACCATCCATCGAGATTCTGTTCCTAAGTTGCAAGAAAGGATGTTAAAATTGCCCCTAAAGAGAAATGAGAGAATTACTCTGTGGCCCTTGACAGGTCCTTAAGGCAAAAGCTGTCTCGAGTTTACAAGCTGATAGTGATTCACGCCTACAATCCTAGCTACTCAGGAAGCTGAGATATGAGGATCATGGTTCAAATCTAGACCAATCAGAAAAGTCTTATCTCCAATTAATTACCAAAAAAGATGGAAATGGAGCAGTGACTGAAACTGGTAGAGCACTAGCCTTGAACACAAAAACTTAGGGATAGTACCCAGGCCCTGGGTTCAAGCCCAAAGTCTAGCACGCCTGTGCATGGGTATATGTGTACACACACATACACACACACACACACACACACAAACATAGAGTCTCAAGTCCATGAATTTATAGTACCTTATAGTACCACTTATCTGGCTTAAGTCTCAAGTCCATGAATTTACAGTACCACGTATCTGGGTAGCTATGTGATTTGTTTCAACCAGTAATAAACATATGTGAATAAACTAGCTGGTTTACAGGAAAATGGTCATATAAATAAGGGACATAAAACTCCTTTAAACTACAGAATACCTTCTGTGTAGGCCAAAATAACCAAGAACATCAATTTTGCCAGATGAATTTAACAAAAATTCAACAACACAAGCAAACTGACAATTCTAGCTAGAGTTTTCAAGTGATGGGCCATGGACTACAGCATACTAGGAAAGAAAGCATTAATGATGTTACACAACAGCAGTCTCACAAGTGTCAGTAAATAAATGTAGTAGGAAGATAAGGGATTAGGATAAAGAGGTATTAAATCTATGATCAGGAAGGTAAAGCTAAAAATGAGATCGCATTTAGCTCCATGAGATTAAATGAATGAAGAGAAAGACCATGAAAGGTAACAAAACTGTAAAGCCAGGGTCCTGGGCACTGTTCATATAAAACATTAGATTCACAAGGGATGGTGCCACAACCTCTTGTGGAAAGAAAAGCTATGTGCAGATGCCTACCTACATCTTCAATTAGCAAGAAGATATGGCCAAGAAAGATGACAGCCATTACATAAGGTAGAAGCTGAACAACCCAACTCAGGAAGAATTCTAAAAGAGTGGGGCTGGGGATATGGCCTAGTGGCAAGAGTGCTTGCCTCGTATATATGAGGCCCTAGGTTCGATTCCCCAGCACCACATATACAGAAAACGGCCAGAAGTGGCGCTGTGGCTCAAGTGGCAGAGTGCTAGCCTTGAGCAAGAAGAAGCCAGGGACAGTGCTCAGGCCCTGAGTCCAAGCCCCAGGACAGGCCAAAAAAAAAAAAAAAAGAATTCTAAAAGAAAGTCTACATCGGCACTTCAGTGAGAGAAACCTTATCCCACCCTTCTCTAAAATGAAGATGAAGAGAGCAAAAAAGCAGCTACAAGTACTATTAGAGGACTTTCAGAAGAAAAACATGTTACTTAAGGTAAAGGTAAAAGTAATATTTGATTTGAGAATGGAAGTGAATATTTTAACCTTAGAACAAAGAAGAAAAATGAAGTCCTAAGTTCTTAAATTTTTTTGTTTGATTATTTATTTATTTTGGTTGGTCATGGGGCTTGAACTCTGGATCTGGGCGCTGTCCTTGAGCTCTTCAGATCTACCACTTGAGCCACAGTGCACTTCCAGTTTTCTGGTGGTTAACTGGAGATAAGAGTCTCACAGATTGTCCTGCCTGAGCTGGCTTTGAACCGATCCTCTGATCTCAGCCTCCTGAGTAGCTAGGATTACAGGCATGAGCCACCGTCACCTGGCTACTTCATTGTTTTATAATTTCACTCAAAAAAATTTCACAAGTTGCTAGCTTCCTTTTATTGGTTCTAAAATTAGCTTTATTTGTATCATCTGTTGTTCTCCTATTACGAAAATGTCTTAAGTATGGAAAACAATCTGCTTTCCAGAATGTCTTCAAATTTCATAGGTTTATATTCTTTTCTACAAAACATTTTCTTGCAGCAGAAATTTTTTCCCAACTACCAGCAAAATCCTTTAGGTGAGTTTTCCCATTGTTTTGTAATGGAAAAACCTTGCATTTATGACTAAATTCTTGTTTTTGTTTTTGTTTCCAGTCCTGGGGCTTGGACTCAGGGCCTGAGCACTATCCCTGGCTTCTTTTTGCTCAAGGCTAGCACTCTACCACTTGAGGCACAGCACCACTTCCGGCTTTTTTCTATATATGTGGTGCTGAGGAACTGAACCCAGGGCTTCATGTATACGAGGTGAGCACTTTACCACTAGGCCATATTCCCAGCCCTATGACTAAATTCTTATCTAACTGGAATATAACATTAGTAAAACATATTCATATTCCAATTTTCAATGTTGCAATCATGAGTTACACATTCCATTTAAGCTGCATCAAGAAATAATACCTTGGATTATTTTTAGCATGAACATGTCATACTGAGTCATGAAGTCTCAAATTTCATTTTGTCAAGTATTTAGAAATTCTGAAGCACCCGTACAATACTGGTTATTATGATATTAAGGATTCCCATCACCAGACTGTATAGGATTTCTAGTTGGAAAGATGCTTCCAATCAAAATGCTTATTAAGACACACAAGTGCTCTCTGCGAGGGCTTGGAGAAATGGTGAAAGTGGAAGCCTCAATACACTGCAGGTACAAAGGTAAAATGGTCCAGCGGCTTTGGAAGCACTGACAGTTTCTTCAAAGTTATCAATGCTTGGAATCTACTCAAGGTAAGTATCCCCTCACATATGGCAAATTCATTTACAAAATGTGATCTATTCATACAACATTCGGCCATTAAAAAATACTGACACATGCTGCATACAACACAAAATGAATCTCAAAAACATTGTGCTAGGGGGAAAAAGCCAGATTCAAATAACTGCACAATGTATGATTCCACTTACATGGAATTGACGATAAAAAAAAAACAAATACAGAAACAGAAAGCAGATCAGTGGCTGGAATAGGGAGTCAGGATTGACTACAAACTTGCTCAAGAGAATTTTAGGGGTAATGAAATAAGTTGTAGTAATAGTTACACACTCCAAATTGATCATTAAAACCATTAAATTGTTTTATAATGGTGAATTTATAGTGTGTCAAGTACATCTCCATAAACTGTTGAAAATAAAATGAACTAGCAAAGCTGGTAAATAATGATTCCTACTTATAACACCTGCTCTTTATGTTCCTTTTCAGACCTAATTCTAAGAGTACATAAGAGATCAAAACATGCTTGTCAACTGTACTACAGTGAGCAAGCTGTATTTATTCACCCAAAAATTATCAAGAACTTACAATAAGACACAGTACTATGTCTTACTCTTTGCCTAATTGAACATCATCAGTAACTATGAAAGAACAGCTATCAAAACTCTAAAGTTTCTATACTGTTTTCAATATAGTACAAACATGAAAAGTTAATCATTTATTAGTAAAATAAGCATGCCATGTAAAAAAAAGTTAAAGCTGGGTGCTGATGGATCAACTGTAATGCTAGCTCCTCAGAAGGCTGAGATCTGCAGGCCATGGTATGAAGGCAGCACAGTCAGGAAAAGTCCTTAAGACTCTTATCTCCAATTAACCACCTGTAAACCAGAAGTGGGGCTATGGCTCAAAGTGGTAGAGCGATAGCCTTGAACAAAAAAGCTTGAGGACAGCATGCAGGCCCAGAGTTCAAGTCCAATGACTGACCAAAAAAAAAAAAGTAATCAGAAAGCTGGACAGTATCTGAAACATTTTCAAAATAGTCATTCATTGTGGCTTGTAGTGGCAGCTTGATTCCTGATCGAAATCTTTCACATCCTTTGGCCTTGCTTTTAATTTTGCTAATAAACAAATACTGCCTTCCTACAAAAACAACTAATATATCCTTTTTATAGAGTTTCACTCATGAAATACTGATCCAACACAGAGATCACCTAGGTTCATAAGGAGCTGATGATAACCAGGAGAAAACTATAGTGGGTAGGTGGAATGGATGACACATAAACAATCAAAGGCTGTTCAGCCCACACAGCTGTCTTCACTTCACTTAAAACAAGGAATGAAATTAATTTTAATCTTTTCCAAAAGTTTCAGCATGAACTAGAAAATGCTGATATTACAATTTACTTGTCCTACATGACCTTCAACTACCTAGTACTCAAACCCATCCTCTCTTTGCACACAGATGTTTGCTTATCTTCCTTCCTATGAATAGGTAAGAACTAAATGACAGGAACACATTATCAAAATGTTTATTTGGGGACTGGTGTTACGCCCCTTCCAGCAGGAATATACTTCTACATGACATCATTATTATTTTTTAAAGTATTCTTTTTAATTCCTTCAACAAATATTTATAGAACACAATAGGAAGGCAAAGACTGATGCCCTAGAACAAGCTTGTATTCTGTACATTAAACAAATTCAAAAGCCAAGAATTACATAAGAAAGCAATGTTCTGTATATTAAGCATTCCTCGACACAGTCCTCCAGGTAATTAATACATGCCTGTTTCCATCTAATAAAGTATGGCTGGAGACAAATCTTCTCTTCTCCTTGGCATAAAACCAATCCCAATCATGAAGTGTTAGAAATTAGTTCCAATTAATCAGAAGGCTTCTGGAGTGGCTATATTAATATCAAAGAACATTTCAGAGCAAGGAGTCATTTTGTTTTTTGGCAGTACTGAACTGACCTACAATCTCTATCCTCCTAATCTCCCCATTCCAACCATCTAGGGGTATAAATGTAAGCCACCACACCCTGGTGAGCAGGAAGAATTCCAAAGATGGGAAGAGACATATCATAATGATAAAGAGGCCAAATCATTATAAAGACTCAAGAATACTATTGATTATATACTATATACCAGTTGAGCCTTAAAATACATGAACCAGAAACTGACAGAACCGAAAGGAAAATAAATCCAGTTTCATTTAGTATTTTAGTAATTAATGAATAAAACAAGAAAGCAGAAAAAATTAAAAAGAGAAATTAGTTCCAAATCTATAAGGCATTAAAAAAATAAATTTTCTGAGTCAGTCTTCAGTGGCTCACACCTGTAATTCTAGCTGAAAATCTCAGGAGGATGAGATCTGAGGATCTCATCTCAGGCAGGAAAGTCCAGGAGACTCTTATCTCCAACAAACTACCAAAAAGCTAGACGTGGGGCTGGGGATATGGCCTAGTGGCAAGAGAGCTTGCCTCCCATACATGAAGCCCTAGGTTCGATTCCCCAGCACCACGTATACGGAAAACGGCCAGAAGGGGCGCTGTGGCTCAAGTGGCAGAGTGCTAGCCTTGAGCAAAAAGAAGCCAGGGACAGTGCTCAGGCCATGAGTCCAAGGCCCAGGACTGGCAAAAAATAAAAAAAATAAAAAAAGCTAGACGTACAGGTGTGGCTCAAGTGGCAGAGTGCTAGCCTTGAGCAAAAGCAACTCAGGGGCACTGCTCAGGCCTTGAGCTCAAACCCCAGGACCAGCAGAAATAAAAACAAACAAACAAAAAAAGTTCTGGCCAAGAAGAGTGACTCACATCTGTAATCCCAGGTAGTTAAGAGGCAGAGACAAAGGTCTCAGACCTTTGTACTGAACAAAAAGTGAGCCAGACTATTTCAAAGAACAAGCCAGGGGTGGTAGTTCATGTAATCACAACTACTTAAAAGGCACAGGTAGGAGGATTGCAGTCCCAGGTCAGCCTCAGGCGAAAGAACAAGACTCCCTCTGAAAAGTAACTGAAGCAAGAAGAGCAGAGGAGTGTGGTTCAAGCATACAACCCCTCTCGCAGGAGGCCCTAAGTTCAAAACCCCAGTATTGCAAACTAATTAATCAACTTTTTTCCTGCTAATCCTGGGGCTTGAACTCAGGGCCTGGCACTGTCCTTGAGCCTCTTTTGCTCAAGTCTAGCACTCTACCATTTGAGCCACATCACCATTTCCAGCCTTTCCTGCCTATGCAGTACTGAGGAATCAAACTCAGGGTTTCATGCATGCTAGGCAAGCACTCTACCACTAAGCCACATTCCCACTCCAATCAATTCATTTTTAGCACTTGCTCTGTTACTTAAGAAGTCTAAAGCTGGGATGTAGCTCAGTGGCAAAGCACTTGCCTAGCAAGTGTAACATCCTGGGTTCGATCCCCAGTACCAAAAAAGAAAAGACAAAAAAAAAAAAAAAAGTCTAAAAATCATCTAGAGAATAAATAAAATTAGGCATTAAATATAAAATGACCAAAGAGTTAAAAAAATGTAAAGTAATTTAAATAAAGGAAAGTACAACCCTTTCAGTCATTCTTGGCCTTAGACTATATCCCAAAAAATTATCAACAATGAACCAAAAAGGGGAGTAACACTTCAACAAGAAAGGTACTCATTACCTGACTTATGTAACTATAACCCCTCTGTACATCACCTTTGCAATACAACATCACCTTTACTTTACAATAAAATTAAATTTTAAAAAGCACTGCCAAAGAACAAAAAAAAAACCAATGAACCAAAAAGAAATTAGAATATTTTCCTTTTGATATATGTGTGTGTGTGTGTGTGTGTATATATATATATATATCTTTCTCTATAAAGAAAAGTTCTAACCTCTATGAACCACATGCTTCCAAAAAGATAAAAGGTCATTTAGAACAACAACAACAGAACACACAAATATCTATGTAACTTAATCAAATTTTAAAGGAACAAAAAAATGAAAGGAAAATTATTCCAACATGGATAAAGTCTGAACAGGTAGTTTTGTTAAATGCAAATATTACCACGACTTGATACTGACTTAAATAAGATAACCCGCCAATGGTAAGTGTTCTTTGGTGCTATTTCTTAAAGTTCTAAGATGCACTGAAGCTCAGTAGGTCAGCTGGATGAGATGCATTTTCACCATATTCCACTTATGAAGAGTTTCTCAGGACATAACCCAAGTCAAGAAGAATCTTACAATAGCTAAAGAGGATTTCCATGAAGAAATTCAAGAAGTTCAAATAAAGAAAAAGCCTATAATCATTATTTTCTCACCCCAACCATCATCTAACTATGAAGTATATAAAGTATTATAGATAGAAACAGAGGCTTCCAGCTTATATTTTGTGAATTCTAATAGGCAAATCTCTTGATAAGCAATTTGTATTACTTCTTTACACTTTCCATCAGGATTCCAAATGGAATCAAAATACCAATAAAAATAAATCCACCAAAGTACTAAAAGCCAAGTAAAGTATATGTTGTAAGAAGAATTTCTTAAACATGATAACTAAACTGGAAGTCAACCCACAGTGAGACTGATAACCCTGATTACATAAAATATCTAGTATTCAGTTAAATGTAAAAACAATCAGTAACAAAGCATATATATATATAAAACATTTACATTTTTGAGAGTACATGTGTGTACCAAAATGTTAATTTAAACAGTATCTACCTCCAGGAAAGGGACTGCAAGTCCATGCCACTAGCATTTATTTTTCCTTTATTCCCTCAATTTTCTGCAATTAAGAACATTTTGAGGGCTGGGAATATGGCCTAGTGGCAAGAGCGTTTGCCTCCTACACATGAAGCTCTTGGTTCGATTCCCCAGCACCACATATATGGAAAACGGCCAGAAGGGGTGCTGTGGCTCAGGTGGCAGAGTGCTAGCCTTGAGCGGGAAGAAGCCAGGGACAGTGCTCAGGCCCTGAGTCCAAGGCCCAGGAATGGCCAAAAAAAAAGAACATTTTGAGTCAGACATCAGTGGCTCATACCTGTAATCCTAGCTACTCAGAAGGCAGAGGATCTGAGAACCACCTCAAAGCAAGGCAAGGCAGGGAGGTCTGTGAGACTCTTATCTACAATTAACTACAAAAAGCCAAAAATAGGACTCAGGCTCAAAGAGATAGAACACTAGCCTTGAACAGAAAAAGCTCGGGGACAGTGCCCAGGCTCTGTTCAAGGGAAAGAAAAAAAAAAAAAAAGGTACAGAGAAAACTAAAAGGAAACAGCTTTTGACCAGAGCTTAGGTTAAATAACAGAATCATAGAATTATTAGGGAGAATCTGCTATAACTTAAGAAAACATAAAAAGTCCAAGTATAAGTAAATCAGTTTTTAACGATTATGACAAGATAATCCAATGAGAAAAGAAAAAGTATTGTTTAAAAATAGTGCTGAATAAATGAATAGTCGTTTAGCACACAACTTACACGCACGTCACACACTATGCGACATGTTTAAGGACAGGAAGAAATGGAGAAAAGCAAAGAAGAGGTGACAGTGTCCAAAAAAAGAAATGAACTCATTATCTAATTTATGAAATGGTAAACCCTCTTACAACACCTTAATAACAATAAAATTATTTTTAAAATATGAATTAATGAACAAATATATCTTAGGCTAAATGCAAAAGTTAACTTTAAGCTTCGAGAAGAAGCAAAAGAGAACATCTTCTTGGCAATAACTACAAGAAAAAGTTATGCTATACCTGAGACAATTTTGCCAAATATAAGTAAATTTGACAAGCCTTTTTACATACAAAACTACTTATCTGAACAGATACGTGAATCATATGTTCAGATGACTCTGACATGTACAAATGGCCAGTTAAATACATGAAAAAATGCACTTTAGTCACCAGCCATATGCCAATTAAAATTACAATTCATTATCACTGCCCACCACACAATGGCCAGTTTTTTTAATGTGTATTAGAGAAGATATGAACAACTGGAACTCTCATACACTGTTGGTGGGTATGTAAAATGTTATAACCTCTGTGAAAAAGTAAAGATATATCTGACATTATGACACAACAATTTCCGTAGAGGTGATAAAGAAAATACAAAGGCTGGGAAGGTGACTTATCGGTAGAGTGCTCGCCTAGCATGCATGAAGCCGTAGGTTTGATTCCGCAGCACCACATACACAGAAAAAACCAGAAGTGGGTGCTGTGGCTCAAGTCCTAGTGTGCTAGCCTTGAGCAAAAAGAAGCCAAAGACAGTGTTCAGGCCCTGAGTTCAAGCCCCAGGGCAGGTGGAAGGAAGGGAGAGATGCAAGGAGGGGGGGGGGAGGAAGAAAATGCAAGAAAATAGTTAAGTAGGGGCTGGGAATATGGCCTAGTGGTAAAGTGCTCATCTCATATACATGAAACCTTGGGTTCGATTCCTCAGCACCACATATATAGAAAAAGCCAGAAGTGGCGCTCTGGCTCAAGTGGTAGAGTGCTAGCCTTGAGCAAAAAGAAGCCAGGGACAGTGCTCAGGCCCTGAGTTCAAGCCCTGGGACTGGCAAAAAACAAAACAACATGGGAGGAAAGGGAAAGGGGGAGGAGGTAGGGGGGAATGAGGGATGAGGTAACAGTACAAGAAATGTATCCAATGCCTAATGTATGAAACTGTAACCTCTCTGTACATCAGTTTGATAATAAAAATTTGGAAAAAAAACATAAAAGAGTAAGTAGGTATTGAGTATATGGATAGTCATCATCAATTATGTCACCTTTATAATACTTAAATTTTTTTCTATAATAAAATGCTGGTGACTTTTTTTTCTCTATTAATTTTTGTTATGTACAATCAAAGAAAAGAGATCTTAAATTCCCTGCCTAGATATCTGCCCTAATCTATAGAAACTCTGCACCTGGACTCCAGGAATGTTCCTAGTACCATTTCCATAAGAGCAAACAATGAAGAAAACACAAGTAGACTACAGTCATATTTGTTTAATGGCAGCAGTGAAAATGAATACACCAGGTCACTCAAACAATTCTGATTGGAAAAAAAGCAAGTCAGAAAAGAAAGTATACAAATGTTAACTTTTTGTAAAACTAAACCATATTGTTTAGTATTACAGTGGTAATCTATAAATAAAACAGGGTGGCAGGTGAGAGATGAGCAAGGATTGAGTCAAGCATCAGGAACAGCATACAGGTAACAATGAGCTGTATTTAATAGTGTATGGGGACTTCAGGAACTTGCATTTCATGGTTCAATATTTACGTCGGCATGTTATTCTTTCAATAGTTCCAAATTCCAGTAGGAAAAGTGGGCTATCTGATCAACACTCAACAAAACCAAAAAAAACCTTAAGTTTCAAGATAATTATTCACTATATATATGAATATTTTTAACTAAAAATAAGCCAAACGCACATGAGAAGTGAAATAAACTTACTACACACCTAGCACTTCACAAGTAATATATACTTGTATGTACACACACACACACACACACACACACACGCGCGCGCGCGCGCGCCTACATTTCCTTAGTGTATACCAGCCTTACTCTGGGACTGAGATATTTCAAACTACAGAATTTTTTTTTAATGGAAATGTAATACACACACTCCATATTCCCTAGAGCTTTCTTGAGAATCTGTGGCAGGATCCTGAAATCAAACCTAGTATTTCTCCAGTAAAAAAGCTTTTTACAACAAGAGGGATGAATGGGCTATAAATATTCAAACATCAAATAGGCCAGAAGTTATCACCAAATAAATTTTAGTAAAAACATGGTCTCAGAGCTTTTTTCCTGTATCAGAATTGTGGGTAAGAGAATCTTGGTCCCCAAAATGAAGTTCAACTTCATCTAAGCAGTAAATTACACTTTATTTAAGGATTTCCTTCAAAATGTAAGTTTTAAACTAATGCAGATGATGTATTTTTAATTTCACAAAAGAAAAAGCTTGCATAAAATTTTTTCAACCTTTATTCTATTCTATTTCATTTTTATATCTTCAAATATTCTCATTGATTAGTGAGAGAAAGACAGACAACTTCGTTTTAATTAGGCAAATAACCAGCAGCAAGCTCAAAGAACCTAAGCACTTTGATGGGAAGTATTTCCACTGGGCTGTAGAAGTACCTCCGTAGAACAATGGCCTACAATGTATAAGGACCTGGGTTCAGTGCTCAGACTACCAAACACAAAAATGGATCTCTGTAAAGAAATATTTCCATATATGTTTATACGTATAATTATATCAATCAAATTAGGTACTTTGTTTTCTAAGCCACTGAAAATTATAAATGTTTAATCGTCTTTGCTCAACCATACATGTAACAGTTTTCCTAAGACTGAATTGAATCCTATGTGTTAATTATAACTACTCTTTGAAAAGTAAAATACATCAAATCCAAAAGCACAGACTTTAGAAAGCCATCTCTCCAGCACAACATTAACAGGTACATTCCTTTTTACCATAACAGACAAGCAATTAGAGAACTTAAATCTTGACAAAAAAAAACAACAACAAAGACAAAGGTCTCCCCCTGGTGCAGGTTGTTCATGCCTATAATCCTAGCTACTCAGAAGGCTGAAATGTGAGGATCACAGATCAAAAATATCCAAGGCAGAAAAAGCCTGTGAGACTTTTATCTCCACTAAACTTAAAAAAAAACCAAAAAACCTGAAGTGGGCTGTGGCTCAAATCGGAGAGCACTAGCCTTGAGCAAAAGAAGCCTACAGACAACTCCCAGGATCTGAGGTTAAGCCCCAGAACAGGCACACAGATTAAAAAAAGGAAAGGAAAGAGGTCTCAAACACTACAAGATACATACCTGAAGCCCCCTCTACTTTCTCATAATATTAAAGAAACACGCTTCTTTCAGAACACTTTACGTAATACCAACACCTCCCTCTCTATAATCACAAGCGATGGGGGGGAGGGGAAGCAAATTCAAGAACCTACACAAAGCAACCACCTCCACAAAGAATCAAGGTAATTTAGGCTCCACATGGATACAATTGTAAAATGCAGGTGTTTCTGTGCTTAATAATGGCTAACAGTTTATGATGGTAAATACATGATTTTGTGATAATATAGGCATTGAAAACTATGTAACAAAAATAATTGTAAGATCATTTTTCTTATGGAATATTTAAAGAAATTAACTAAAAATAAGCCAAATGCACATAAGAGAAGTGAACTAATCTTACTGTACACTTCACATGCTACCTTTTATCCTTCAAATGGCCTGCCTTCTAGGCCTAGCTTACTAAAGGCATTTTACTGGAAGCTCAGGCATACTTCATTGATTCACTTTTGTCACCCTAAGCAGTATATACTTTTCCATGGAACTTTCTGAGCACCTGAATTCAGTAACATTTCAGGCTAGCATTTATATTAGAATATTAGATAGACAGACAGGTAGATAGTAAGTAGGTAGGCAGAGAGAGAAAGAGAGGGGGGGGGGAGGCAGGCAGGCACTGGTAACTCATACTGGGAATGATCCCAGTATGAGGATCCCAATTCAAACCCAACCCAGGCAGGTAAGTTCTTGAGACTCTTATCTCCAATTAACCACCAAAAACACCAGAAGTGGCACTGTGGTTCTAACTGGTAGAGCGCTTGGCCTTGAGCAACCCCAGGCCCCGACTCCAAGACCCACGATAGACAAAAAAATAGATTGATAGGTAGGTAGGTAGGGTGGGTGGGTGAACTGATCGATCAATCTTAAAATTTTCTGTTAAGGACAATGTTTTCCAGGGTGAAACAAAAGAAAGGCAGTGGGCAGTAACAGTGATCGATTGTGAAGCACACATACATGGTAAGGCTTCAAATCTTTCAAATGACACCAGTCATTATTCCATTTCTGAAAACAATTTTTATAACATTCTTTTAAAGATTAATTTGCAGAGTTTCAGTTTGGAAAAACAAAAAGGAATGGGGTGGCATTGGTGGCCTGAGCAACTCTCCACTTAAGCATGGTTAATACAGTAAATTATATGCATGTTACCATAATCAAAATACTAGTTCATTCTAAAACTTCATCTTCACATTCATATCCCTATTCAAAGTGATATTTAATCAACTAAAATGGCAGCAGTAACAGGGCTGTCAAGTCAAAAGCATCTACTCTCCACATACACCAGTAATATATCATAAATGAATGTGTGCACTGCTATATTAAACACTCAATAAATGAATAGACTAAACTGTTTACTGAACATGTGAAAAAAATTTTAAAAAGCCTTCACTGTAATAATCTAGAAACACTTTAATAAAACAAAAATATATGGTCATGCCATTCATAGTAACAGCTGAGTTCCAAGCTCAGAATAACCCTAATAATTATGACTAACATCACTGAAGGCCCATGGAGATCAAAGTGAAGTGTAAAAAATTTCTATCTGGGATTGAGTATGAACCTGATGAATACTTGAGGCTTACGGATACTATTTTTAACTGAACTTTCTGGCCTTGGGTCAAAGTTTTGCTAGCAAATACCAAAGTGAAAATGCTGGGAGTGAAGCCCGGACTTTTCTCTAGAAAAGGCTATGACCTCCATGCGACCAATCCTGTGACTTTCCAAAGACAGTACAGGGCTTCATGCTCCTGGGCGAGGAATGAAGTACTATCTAGAAAAATCAGTTTAAAAAGAAAAATCAATCAGGCTGGGAATGTGACTTAGCGGTAGAGTGCTTGCCTAGCATGCATGAAGCCCTAGGTTAGATTTTTCAGCACCACAGAAGCAGAAAACATCGGAAGTGGCCCTGTGGCTCAAGTGGTGGAGTGCTAGCCTTGAGCAAAAGAAAGCCAGGGACAGTGCTCAGGCCCTGAGTTCAAACCCCAGGTCTGGCAATTAATCAATAAATAAATGATCAATCGAGCTGGTACAATATAACAAAGTCAAACGGTCTGACACAATACATCATTACATTTTGATACAATATAGTAAGGAATCGGTGAATTCTACACAATGTATAGAAAGATCTACACTCTCCAACTAGCTCCTACATTTTAACCAAACAGGACTGAGTCATTCTGCAGACGATTCCAGAAACCCCAAGGATAGCCCACAGCCTCCAAAGAAAAATTAGTCAATCAGTGCAAGGGAGGGACCGGTTTGTTGTTTTTTTTTTTTCACCACAGTCACTAGGCTTCTCCCAGCAGGGCCCAGAACTGAACATCTGCGTTCTGGCACAGAATGTCTTTCACCCACCCTCACTCCAGAGTTAACTAAATAGTCGGAGAATCTTTTCCCCTTCTTCTCCCTCGGGGGGTGGGGGGGGGAGAGACGTTCACACCACCTTTTCCCATAAATACCTCTCTACAACACACTAATCAAATTTGCTTTCGAAATACAATAACCTCACAGAGAACTATGTCAACATGCGGGGTGCACTTATTCGTTAAAACGTGTTCCTTTTGAGTGGCTATCTATTCCTTTGGGTTTCAAAGGTCGCAGCAAAAGACCAGAGGAAAGGGGACAGATGTATTTCATTCTACGAGTCCGCCGTGAGAGGGGAGGGGAAGGGGGGCGCCTTTGGCGCAACACTTTTGAGGAATTAAATTTGCCTAAAAGGCACGCGATGGCTACCGTGGAATATTCAACACCGGGGGGGGGGGGGGGAACGGCAAAACTTGAGCTGTGTGTGTTCCAACACTTCCGACTGGGAGAGGAGGAGAGCTCTTTGTCAGGTGGCCCAGGTGGTAGTCCCGACGGAGGAGGGCCCGGCATCGGGTTCCTCTCTCCCCGGGGCCGGCACCCAGGTTCCCCACGCGGCGTGACACTTTCAAACCGGCCAGTCCCGTGGAAGGACGGCCAATCCCCCCCCCCCCCGCGCGCACCTTTCCGCCCCAAGCCAGCCGTCTGGGCCGGCGGGAAGGGAGCGGAGCGTTCCCTCCCAGCGCTCCGAGGAAAAGCCACGGGGCCCCCGCGGGCGGTGGGAGGGAGGAGCCCCGGCCGGGGTCTCCACCGCCGGACCTCGGGCCTCACGAGTGCACGGTCCGGTCGGGTCTCCGGCGGAAGCGGGGCGAGTGGGGCGAGCCCTCCTTTCCTTCCTCCCCCCCACCCCGCCCGGCGTGGGCACCGGGGCTGGGCGGGGTGCGAGACCCCGAGCCAGCGCGGGCGGCGTCCCCAGGTCCCCACCCCCGCCCACCCCGGCCACCTACCAGCAAGCTCTCCACGTTGATGGGGGAACGCGGGTCTCGGATCAGCGCCTCCAGCTTCCTCTGGCGGCCCGCGCCGGCCCCGTCCCCGTCCCCCGGCGCGGCCTCGGGGGCGCCGGGCATTTTCCCCGTCGGCGGGGGCCGGCTCATGCCGCCCCCTCCCGGCCCGCACCCCGGGTCCCCCGCGCACGAAGCCCGCCGCCTCCGGGCCTAGCGCCGCCCCCGACCCGCCGGCTCCAGGCGGGGCTACGCCCGGGCCCAGCGTCCGCTCCTAGCAGCGGCTTCGGGTCTCCGCGCCGCGCCGGGCCCGGGGGCCGCTCCGAGGGGCCCGGCCCCGAGAGGCCCGGAGCGGACGGCGTCCCCGCCCCTCAAGTCAGACCCGCGCCGCCCGGTCCTCGGGTCCGCGGCGGGCTCTCCAGGACTCCGCCGGCGCGAGCGGGGAAGTGGCGGCGGCACCGGCCGCCCCGCCCTCGGGGACCCAGAGGGCTGAAGCCCGGACTCGGGCCGCTACGGCCGCCGCCCGTCCGCGCCCATGTCGCCGCCGGCCGGTCTCCGGCTCCCACCAGCCCGCTCCCCTCACCGCACTCCCGCGCCCCGGCCCTGCCCGGCCGCGCGCCGCCGCTACCCACAATCCCTCCGCCCGCGGCCGCCCGCCCGCGCGCGCGCGCGCGCCCGACCGCCCGCCCGCGCCCCGTGCGCGCGCGCCCTCGGGCCCCGCCCCCTCGGCCCGGCGGACCCCGCCCCCGGCCGCCGGGCCGCGCTCGCCGCGCTTCCGTTCTCACCCCGCACCCCGCTCCTCCCCTCGCGCCCCCGGCTCCGGGGCTCTGACGGCCGCCGACCCCTTCCGCCCGGCCGACCCCGCGGCCTCCGGGGCGGCGCGCTGGCTCGAGGGCCTCGGGGAAGGCGGGGCGGCCCGCGCCCTCCGGGCCGGCCGGGTCCCCGCTGACTCAGCGCGCAGCTACGCGGGCCTCGTGCGGTCGCCGGCGGCCCGGCGTGGGGGGCGCCCCGCGCCCCGCGCCCCGGGGTGGGGTGGGGTCGGGTGGAGGGCGGGGGCCCGGGGAGCCAGCGGAGGCGGCTGGAATCCGAGTCCTGGGGCGGGGAGGCCTGCCCGGCCGGGGAAGTTTCCGCCCCCCCGGGGTAGCAATCCTGGATTCTATCTAGCAAAGCTCCCCGACGGTCCCGGCCGCGGCCCGCGGGAAGCGCTCCGGAGCCCCGCGCGCGGGCGCCCGGGACGGACAGGGCCGAGCGGGGGCGGCCGCCCCTCCGCGTTCCCGCCCCCTGCCCAGCCCGTCCCGGGGAGCCGTCGGGGGGGGGGCGGAATATATATATATATATATATGTGCCAAGAGCCATAAAACTGTTCATGAGAGCCCCTTTGACCCAGCCGGCCCATTTAAGGAAGTAGGTTGAGAAGGAAATGGTCCCCGGGTGGGGAGGAGGAGGAGGAGGAGAGGGCTTGCATCAAGATGTTTACAGCAGGCTATTCAGAAGGTTCGCGAAATAAGGCTCCTCCGGCGGTGTAGTCACTGAAAGAATCGTGTGGCAGGTTTGCAGACTTGGGGTGTGTGTGTGTGTGTGTGGAGTACAGGAAATGGTATGCTGGAAATCCTTTTTAAGGCGAAAAGATCATGCAAATGATGTCAAACTGAAATGAGCAGCTGTTGAGAATGATTGGATACAGTTATTAAGTAAGTGGGCCCTTTTTCTTTTTTCATTAAAAAAAAATTCCACTAAGATACACGGGCCACTTCAAAAAAGAAAAAAAAAAAAGCTACAATCTGATATCCGTAAGTATTTAGAATCTTGAGGACCTTCTCGCTGGCATGCCAGAGATAAGTTCACAGACAGGCTAAAAGGCCTGACCTTGTAAAGGAGTGTTTTAATCAGGAAGTGTCCTGGAAGCCTCATCTCCCCTTTTGGGGTTAAGCCACTCTTACTTGGACCAGTGCCTTGAACGATCCAATACAGTTTCTTCATCTCAGATAAATCCACTGACTTCTGGTAAAAGGTAAGCTTAATTCCTTCCAAGGATTAAATTGAAGTATAATTCCTTTAATTCTGTAGACAGTTACAGACCTCCATAGACCCCACTGGAAGGACATTGTGACCTAGACTCTCCTCCTCAGGCAACAAGAACGAAAGGATTACCATGATTATGGATTTTTTTTTTTCCTGGTGACTATATAGCATGCAAGTTAAAGAAACACGGTGTGGTTCTCAGGTTGCAACTTAACTTTGCAATGACGGGTTATATGGTTTTATGGAGCTTGGTGGGGTAACAAGAAGCCATGGCCCCAAGTACTACCTTATTTTAAAAGAACAGTATTAAACTGGTCACAGGTGGCTCACACCTGTAATCCTTGCTACTCAGGAGGCTGGGATCTGAGGGCTGTGGTTCAAAGCCATCCTGGACAAGGAAGGCCATGAGAATCTTCAGTTAACCAGCAGAAAGCTGGAAGTGGAGGCTTCTCATTCAGTTTTGAGTTATGGTGTCTTGCCATACAAATGTGTGTGTGTGTGTGTTGATGTTGGTCCTAGGGCTTGAACAACTCAAAGCCTGGGCCCTTAACTTTTTTGCTCAAAGCTAATGCTTTGCCACCTGAACTGTAGATTCACTTCTATCCTTTTGATGGCTAGAGATAGGAGTCTCATGGAATTTCCTGCCCAGACTGGCTTTGAACCACAATCTTCAAATCTTAGTCTCTGAGTAGCTAGGATTACACACTTGAGCCACTAAGCACCTAGCTAAACTTTTTTTTTTTTTTTAACATTTTCAATTTTTATGCAGTCAAAGACTTAACTACTCCTGGTTGTATCTGGTCTAGGAAAGATTTCAAACCCAGTTTTGGGGTCTCAGAAGACTAGAATTACAAGAGGTTATAAGGAACTGACAATTTACACTACAGTCAGCTCAGCATCTTCTGAATTAGCCATAGGAAAGGCCCCTCGGTTGGCTCTGCTCTGGGTCCTGCTGCTCGCTGGCTCCCAGCCTCCTCCTAACCACTATTCCTGAACTGTCTTACATACAGGTGAGTCACACAGGAACTTGCACAAAAAACATTTGTCCAGGACTAAGCACAATAAGGAAATAGACACAGAAAATGCATTTAACCCAGCTGGCCTGCCACTGTGTAAGGCTTTATTCCACCACGGCTAGCTTGCTCTCCAGGACTCAGAAGCTCCACCTACTTCTTATGAATTGTGTCTGTGTCTCTTTTCTCTGTCTCTGCATTCCCAGCCAGTTCTAAGCGGCTGATGTCAGTTTAACATCTACTGCCCAACAATACATTCCTAGCCCTGCTGACACTTCGTGGCCCAAAGGGAATGTCCGGAGCTCCCTCTTTTCTCTAGTGGAGGCCTGTGTCCCAAATTCCAGTTTGCAATCTGAGGAATCTGTTTCTTCCCCAGGACTTAATTAAACATTCAGATGCATCTCAACCTTTATGCATAGTTTGGGACTGGAAAGGACCTTTTTTTCTTGGTCTTTCATTGTAGGTCTTGTAATAACTTGTTTAATGATAATAATTATTTAAAGTTGACCATTTGCTAGGAAAAGATTTTACTTTATAGGGATTATCATAATTTTTGAAACAGCCTTTTGCCAGTGATAGTATTTACTTCGCTTATATTGCAGATGATGTAATAGGGACTCATGCTAATTGGATGGATGGATAAATGGATGAATGGACAGATGCAGGGATGGGCGAAAACCATGAACTGTATAGCTGGTCAGGCATCAGCCAATAAGACATGAAACAACCTTTCCCACCCTACTTCATGCTGTAGAACTGCTCAGGCTGGTGTTGTTATACAAAGATGTTTTGTCCCACGTTAAGTCAGATTTAATAACTGAATAAAGGAATGAACCCTCAATGTAAAGGTGTCATTATTTTTGCAAACTATAAAGAGTACAGGGTAAACTCCACTCCTATAAAGGGGCCAGAGTTTAAAGGTTTATGAGAGTTTCATCCTAGGTTTCATTCATGGGTCTGGTAATAACTCCCGGGGCGAATGGGAAAAGAGCTAAACCCCTCTGTGAGTCAGAGCCCTCAGACACAATAAGAAATAATGAAGCTTGGTTGTCATTAAGGCTCCTTAAGATCTCTAGATGAAAGATACTGTATTCATCCAGGACAGGTTATTCACCAATATATGATGACGGATTCTCAGAGGAGAAAGATGTGGTCATGGCTCAGATCATCCTTAGAAGTAAATAGTGGGTCACGCCCAAAGATACATCCATGAGAAGAGTGGTCCCGGGCACTGTCTGTGGTCCTGGAAAGCCAGGCTTGAATCCAGTTCTGCCAGTTTGTCAGGAGACCTTGGACGTCATCCCTGACGATCTGTTTCCCCATTAGCAAGGTAGAAATGGTTCTAGGCTGCTTTGTGTGATTTCCTTGCTTCATACCACCCATGGACTCTGCTGTAGTTATTCATGAAACACTCTGCCTGGAAGTGGAGCTTTTGATGGGCTTGCTGCAGCCTCCCTTTACAGGTTTCTAGTCTTTTAGCTTTTTCTCAAAATGAAACAAACTTGCCCCTTCTTTCTCCCGTTAAGTTCATTTCCTCCTGGTCAGAAGGCCACCCTTCCTTCCCTGCTCTACCCACCGAGTTCCTACCTGACCAAGACCTCTGTCCTTTGCACAAAGATCGAGACTCCTCTGAAATATTTTAGTGAAATATTTAGCAAGGTGCTTACTTCACATGGGAAAGCCATAGTTTTTACTTTTCTTCCAATGTTTTTAGCATTTAAAAAAAAAATGTTGGGGCTGGGAATATGGCCTAGCGGTAGAGTCCTTGCCTCATATACATGAAGCCCTGGGTTCGATTCCTCAGCACCACATATATATAATAAGCCAGAAGTGATGCTGTGGCTCACGTGGTAGAGTGCTAGCCGTGAGCAAAAATGAAGCCAGGGACAGTGCTCAGGCCCTGAGTTCATGGCCCAGGACTGGCAAAAAAAAAAAAAAAAAAAAAAGTTAATGTGTTCAAAATAACTTAGAAATTTCCCATTATTTTCCATCCATCCTCTGAAGAAGAATTTCTGTTTCTTTCTTCGAATACTTTGGGGTTTTTTTTGTTTTTTTGGTTTTTTTGGCCAGTCCTGGGCCTTGGACTCGGGGCCTGAGCACTGTCCCTGGCTTCTTCCCGCTCAAGGCTAGCACTCTGCCACTTGAGCCACAGCGCCCCTTCTGGCCATTTTTCTGTATATGTGGTGCTGGGGAATCGAACCTAGGGCCTCGTGTATCCGAGGCAGGCACTCTTGCCACTAGGCTATATCCCCAGCCCCTCTTCGAATACTTTGGTTCTCACCTCTGAGGCTTTTCTGGTGTTATCCCACCTTCCCACTCACAACTCTCCCCACCACCAGCCTAGAAAGCACAAGCCCCCTGCAGGCAGATCCCTGTATACTACTCTACTTTTCGTTTGGAGGTGGGGGTGTAAACTCAGGGCCTGGGCACTGTCCCTGAGCCTCTTTGTGCTCAAGGCTAGCACTCTACCACTTGAGCCACAGCACCACTTTCTGTTTTGGAATGGTTAATTGGAGATAAGAGTCTCCCACAGACTTTTCTGCTCAGACTGGCTTCGAACTGCAATCCTCAGATCTCAGCCTCCTGAGTAGCTAAGATTATATGCATGAGCCACCAGGACCGGGCCCCTACTCCCCTTCTAAATACAACTCATCACAGTGTACCATGCTAGTTCTTTGGTAAATCCCAAAGGACACTGAGTATGTGTTCTTCCTGAGTACAGATTGCACCCGAGAATGGTAAATCCAGGCCTGGGGTTGGGGTAGTTCAGAAATGAATAGCGCTTAAGTTCACCACCATTCTGCCTCATGCTAGGGTTACAAACATGTGCCACCAACCCTTGCTAGCAAAAGGATCAGAAAAGGGGGTAGCATGTGATCTGAGTCCTCAGAATTCAGCCAATAGAGCTGGCATCGGTGGCTCACACCTATAATAGGAGCTGCTCAGGAGGCTGAGATCAGAGAATCAAAGTTCAAAGCCAGCCAGGGAAGTCTGTGAGACTCTTACTCCAATTAACCAGCAACAAAAAAAAACTGGAAGTGGTGGTGTGGTTCAAGTAGTAGAGCACCAGCCTTGAGCAAAAAGCTAGGGGACAATACCCAGGCTTTAGTTCTGGCCCTAGTACCAGCACACACACACACACACACACACACACACACACACACACACACACACACACAAAATTAAAAATGTAAAAGAAAAATGAAGCCAGTGAAATAGAGAGCTCTCGTTTCCTCATCCCACGGATTCTCCACTGGGTTCACTCGCCACCTCCCCGTGCCAGCTGCCACTCCCCTTGGTCATCCTAAGTGTTGAAGGTCACTTGTCAGATTAGGGCTGGGGGATGATTTGTTGGGTGAGGAAATCATTCAGTAAGGAATATTCCTGGCACTGTTCAAAACTTGGCAAAGGACTAGTTCCTATCATTTTCCTACTAACATTATAAAGTCTGTTCACTTGCAGCAAAGTTGAAGGGCAAGATCATCAAAAGGAAATGGCTTTTAAATTATTTTTTTTAAAAAACACATTCATCCAGAAAGAAAAATATTAATGGACCTTGAGCAAGATGTATTAACTCTGGAAAACCCTACACATCAAGTCAAAAGCAAAAGTGAAAACAAAGATGGCAAAAACAACGCTTGAGTAGTAATGCCAAACGACTGTAAGATACACAGCAGCATTTGTCACGTGTGATGAGCTGGGTGAGTCCCTTCTTGTCCCACACCTCAGTTTCCCCACATGTCAAATAAAGGAGCTAGACCAACGATGACCTGATGGGACTGTGACTCCCAGTTTGCTACTTTTCCCCCTTGATGACATCAACATTCCGGGAGGCCACCAGAGAACTTGGCCACTTTGGGTTGAGCTCACCCGAGGTGTCCCCCGGGTGGCCTTGGCCTCCCGGACCTCAGGAGCTGGAGAACGGAGGCGGCTGCTCACAACTGGCACTTCATCTGGCTTTGGCTGGAGATGAAAGGACCCAGGACCAGTTGCAATAAACCCGGGCCTCAGGGTAGATAGAGGTCACCTAGGCAAGTGCCAGCCTTACTGTCACCACCAGGAACAGGACATGCCCCTCTCCAGGATGCCTGCTAGGCTAGGCCCCTGAACACTCCACCAGCCTCGCCACTGGAGACGGCAGCTCTGTCCCGGTCGGTCCCCAGCCCCATGCCAGAGCTGTGAGAAACCCCAAGGGAAAGGACCCTGCCTCGCTTTACTGAAGCCTCCACCGCGTTCCACCGAAGAATTCCTCTCGGATCCTAACTCCAGGAAAAATCCTGCAGAGTGACAGTGCCCAGCCATGTGCCTTGGGAAACACTCTCTATGGGTTAAAATCTGAAGCTCCCCATATGAAGGGGAGGCTTGCCTGCTGCTGTCGAATGCCTGCTTCCCTCTGCTCCTCTGGGCATACAAATTCCAGGCTCATGGAAGTGAGGTGGTGGTGATGGTGATGACGGTGGTGGTGATGATTGTGATGGTGACGTGTACGTGCAGCTGTTCTAAACATATGTATCTGGAGAAGAGAAGAAAAATAAAAAGAGATGAGAAGGAAAGGGAAAGACAGAGGAGGGGGAAAGGAGAGAGGGAAAGAGGAGAGGAGAGACAAAAGAGCAAAGCTACATGGCCTCAGGCCTGTAATCCTCGTACTCAGCATGCTGAGCTCTGAGTTGGAAGTGCAAAGCCAGCCACCACAGGAAAGTCCGTAAGACTCTTATTTCCACACCAAAAAGCTGGGAAGAGGAGCTGTGGCTCAAGCAGGAGCACCAGCCTTGGGCAAACAAAGCTAAGGGACAGTGCCCAGGTCCTGGGTTCAAGCCCTAGGACAGGCACAAAATAGAGCTATCTAGATGGAGACAGAGACAGAGGGATAGCTCCTGCTGCACATCTGCTGAAGCCCTCGCCAGTCCCCTGTTCCTGAACCGGCCAGACCTCTCACCTGTCGGCACTCGCTGCCAACGTGGGTTGTAGGTAAGCGGTGACAGGTCCCCAAAGTGAGGACCGTACCTGTTCCCTGCCTCGACCCAGATCCCACATTCCAGCCTCTGACTGTGCGCTGTGCATCTGGAATACCACAGATGGAGATCATCTGCTGAAACCAGGAAGAACTTGCTTCCGAGCCTGTAAAGAAAAGAAAGGGTGCTTTTAACTAGCAGTAGAGCCCAAATGAAGGGCTCAATCATTTGGCCTCCAGAAAGGAGACTGGGGGGAAGGAGTTGCGCACACAAAGTCCTGTCTGATTAGACAGAACACATGTCAGAAAGCCTGTGTTTCACACGTGAGGCTTTTGCTCAAGTCTTTTTCCTTCTGGACACAAAACAAACCCATGATGTATTAAGAGTAGACAGGAAGTGTGGGGTAGTGAGGCAGAGGAACCGCCAGAGGCCACAAGGAGATGGTAGAATCAATACAGGACAAAATAAATAAAAGGAGGGGACATTGAGGGAAAGGACCCCAGTCCTCTGAAGTGTCCCCATCTCGCCCCCAATGGACGTTCCTACCCAGTGGTCCAGCACTGGTATCCAGAGATGCCCAAAGAATCAGGAAATGTTTCTATCTGGCATATCCTCCTGGAAACAGCCAAGTGGGTGTAATTTGACAGAAATTGTTGTGTGTATAGGTACCAGTCCTGGAGCTCGAACTCAGGACCTGGGCACTATTACTGGGCTTTTTTGCTCAAGGCCAGTTTTCTACCACTTGAATCAAAGCTCCACATCCAGCTTTTCAGTAGTTAATTGGAGATGAGAGTCTCACAGACTTTTTTTTGCCTGGGCTGACTTCCAACTGCGATCCTCAGATCTCAGCCTCCTCAGTAGCTAGGATTACAGGTGTGAACCACCAGACCCAGACCATGCTCATACTTTTAGGTGCCCTAGAGCACCAGCATTTCACAGGCAGTCACTGACACACTTTGTGCGCGTGCACAGACATGACATTCCAGTTCCTCCTTGTAGTCTACTTTTGATCTTATCAGCTGTCTTATGTAAAGTTGGACAAGTCTGGTCTGTGTCTCCTTCAGAAAGTTCTTAGAAGTAGGAAATAAGAATAGCGATTAGAAATGATACAGAGCTTGCGCACGTGTAGGATCAATATTTAACCACCATTTATTTGCAGTGTTGGAGGCAAATAGTGGATCCTGTAAAGTGATAAGGATGTAGATTCAAAATACGTGAGGCCAAGACCCAGCTCCATCATGTAAGAGGTGAATGAACCACTCCATCAAGTGACTTCACCACTAGCAGTTCTGATGCTCTTTTTATAGGCCTGTCAATTCCAAAGTGCTACTTGGCAGTTCTTGAGATTGAACCCAAAATGTCGCACTCTCTAGGCAAGTCATCGACTGTTGAGCTAAACCCCTATCCTAGCACTGCACAATTTTAAGGAATTATTACTTTGTTGAGAAGCAAAAAAAAAAAAAGTACATTGCATGGCACCAGAAATAGAGATGAGATCTTGATGACTCATGACTCTTGAAATGCATAAGTATCCATCCTGTTATCTCAGCCAGCCTCCCTGTTAGGTAACTTGTTGTGTGACCTTCAGAAGACCTTGATTTTGTTGTATGGGTTTGTTGAAGGCTCCAAAGATTACAGACGATGATTCTGGAGTGCAAGATGAAAAAACCTGTTCATATTTGAACACATCCTGAGGAATACTAATTAACACCAATACTGAGGACACAAGGGCAAGAGAACAAGGCAGAATCCCTGACTGAAAATAAATGCACCAGTGAAGCCCAACAAATGCTGTGATTCCTGGAGCACAGAGCAGGACTTAGCTGAGCCTGGGAAGAGTGTGTTCAAGGGAAGGAGATACGTTCGTCTTTCTTGGGTGAAGAATAGGAGCTGCCCAGGTACCAGGAACATGAAATGGTCCAGCAGAAGCCTGTGCCTAGGCTGAGGGAACTGAAGAAGGACCTGCAAGGCTTTGGTGTGGCCGTGGTGTGGGACACAATAGCACAGGAGGAGGGACAGGCCCTAGGACCCGCGGCAAAGAACCCAAGCAAGGGAACAGCAGGATTACCTGTGTATTTTATGTGTGTTTATCTATTTCCATGTAATTGATGTATGCCACCCCACCAGGCTGATGTACAAAATAAAGTCACAAGTCACCCCTTCCGAATGCTCAAGCACAACCCCAGGACCCCCCCCCCCCCCCGCAGCCATCCCAATTAAAAGAATCTTGTCAGGGACTAGTGGCTCATGCTTGTAATTCTACCTACTCAGGAGGCTAACGTCTGAGGATCATGGTTGGAAGCCAGCCTAGGCAGAAAAGTCTGTAAGACTCTTATCTCCAATAAACCACCAAAAAGCTGGAAGTGAAGCTGTGGCTCAAGAGGAAGGGCACCAACCTGGAGCAAAATAGCTTAGGGGCAGCTCCCAGGCCCAGAGTTCAACCCACAGTAAGAAGGAGGAGGAGGAAAGGAAGGGAGGGAGGAAGGAAGGGAGGGAGGGAGGGAGGGAGGGAGGAAGGAAGGAAGGAAGGAAGGAAGGAAGGAAGGAAGGAAGGAAGGAAGGAAGGAAGGAAGGAAGGAAGGACAGGAAGAACTGTTTATTTCCAAGACTCCCTTCTCCAGATATTTCAGAAGACAAGTTTGCTGCAAATCAGCAAACTTGGCCATGCCTTTTGCGAGTAATCCTTTTTGTGGATAACCCGCTTCAGATCGCTACCTCCAGATTGATGTCATCGCACTCAATAGATCAGGGTCTTGGTGTCTCCCCCAAGTCATGGCTATAAAAAACACATGGTCCCTTCTACAGCCTAACAAGCAACTTTGGGGGGTCTCTTTGCCAAATTCACAGTGGCTGGTACAGGTCTCTATCACCCCAGTGTCTTCTCCAGGGAGAAGGGAGGGCCCTGGGGCTGGATGCCCTTGGGAGAGGCCTCCTGCCGTGGGGCCATGCCTCTGACCGCTCTCACAGACACCCTCATGCACACAGAAGCAGACTGTGTTTACCGAAAGGCACCACCAAGGCTTTGTGTGGCCAGAGGAGGAGCCTAAGGTCAGCTGCAGGCTCTGCCCAGAAACCCTGTGACCTCAGGGGTAACACAGGCACACCCACACACAGGTCCAGTCTGCCCGAATTCTTTCCCAGCTGTTTGGAGTGAGGATGGCACTGTTTGGAGGCTGGAGGCGACTAGAAACAACACTCACTTGCCATCTGCACTTGAGTGGCTTGGAACCCTCAAGTCATTTCCTCCCAAGTGGCTCTGGACTTTTCTTCTTTGGGTAGTACTGGGGCCTCATGCTTGCTGGGCGGTGCTGTACCTCTGAGCTAAACCTCTGACCCCTTTTTGTGCTGGCTATTTTTGAGATTAAGGTCTTGCTTCCTGCCCGGGTACATGCCCGGATTGTCCTCCACCTGTTGACACTTCCCATGAAGCTAGGATAGCAAGGTGCCCACTACTGAGTCCAGCTATTTGGTCCAGAAGATATTTCAAGAACTCCCCTTTCCCCCCCCCCCCGCCCACCGCTGGCCTCAAATGCCAATCCTCCCTATCTCACCCTCTCAAGTAGCCATAATTACAGAGGTGAGTCATTGGCCCTTAGCTTCACTTCAGGCTTTTCAAGGCAGGCCTCAGGCCTGCAGCCTCCTCTCTTAGTCCTAAGACCTAACCTTATTTCCTGCTTGTGATTTTTTTACTTTTCAGAATACGTGATTATAGAAACACCTACTGTCCTCAAGAGAACAGGGCCTCCCTACAACTTCAACAGCACAGTGACATTACATATTTGGCCCGATGTGGTAAATTGGCATACACTCATTAGAGAAAGCGCAGGGCTGTTTGTCCACATTTTAGCATCTCTGGGTCTTGGTGAGTTTTACAAGCTTTACTGAACTTCCCTGAGCTCTGTTTTTTTGGTTGGTGGTGGTGGTTTTTTGTTTGTTTTTGCTATTCACTGTGTCTGTGGGGCATATTTCCAGAACAATTTAGGCTTTGGAATTAGCCCGCCTGGGCATACCGCGTTGTCTTTGGGGAACTAGGTCATCAGCATCCCCATGTTGGTCTTGAACTGCAATCCTTTGGGTCTCAACCTCCTAAGTAGCTAGGATTCTAGGTGTGAGCTATCAGTGCCTGCCCAGGACAGGACTTGTGGGTGGACTAGATATAGCCAGTCAACAGTATTTCTCTTTCTCTCTCTTTTTTGCTTCCTTTTTTCTTGTTCTTTGATTTATTTCCCTTTCTTCTTTTTCTTCTCCACTTCTTCCTTCTCCTCTTCCCCCTTGTCTTCTTCTCCTGACCATGTTCCAAGGCCTTGTTAGTGCTAAGCATACTTTCCACTACTGAGCTGCACCCTCAGCTCTAACCATATTTCTTTTTTTTTTTTAAATAAAATTTTAGCTGGGTACTGGTGGCCCATGCCTGTAATCCTAGCTACTCAGGAGGGAGAGATTTGAAGATTGTCGTCCAAAGCCAGTCCAGGCAAGAAAGCCCGTAAGGCTCTTATTTCCAGTTAACCATGAGAAAACCGGAAGTGGCACTGTGGCTCAAGGGATAGAGCACTAGTCTTGAGCTGAAGAGCTCAGGGACAGCACCCAGACCCAGAGTTCAAGCCCCATGACCTACAAAAAAAGAAAGAAAAGAAAAATGTATTAATATTATTAAGGTTTTATATTGAGGGATTACCAATTCGTTTCATAAGTCAGATAATAAGCACATTTCTGTTTTTAGACAATGTCAACCCTTCACTTTCCCCCAGTTTCCCCTTCCCATCCTTGCTCACAAGTTGCATAGGTCATTTTCCACCCTAACTAACTATTAAGTCCATCTGTCTGTCTATCTATCTATCTATCCACCTATCTATCTTGTCATGGGGCTTGAACTCAGGGCCTGGACGCTGTTCCTGAGCTTTTTTACTCAAGGTTAGCACTCTACCACTTGTAGCCACGGTGCCACTTCCAGTTTTCTGGTGGTGAATTGGAAATAAGAGTCTCACAGACTTTCCTGCCAGGGCTGGCTTTGAGCCACACAGTTTGCAGACCTCAGCCTCCTGAGTAGCTAGGATTACAGACATGAGCTACAGTGCCTGGCAATCCTAACTATATTTCTCATATGTGTATTAGTGTACTCAGTGATTGTTCATTATAACAATATCCACTCTTATCCTCATTACTAACTAGAAGTAGTATTTTGGAAAGGTGTAGTCATTTATGAGACCCCCCCCCTTTAAGGACTTAGGTTATCTGTCATAACCAAACCAACAACTGTCCTTTCCTGGTGTATACAAAGTGAAAAGGAAATGGGACTTCGCTGCAAAACTAAAATAGACCTGAAAGTTTGCATCCTCATTTCCTCATCATTTCAAGTCCATTTCCTTAGTGAGGCAGGAATTTATAAACCCAAGTCTTTGCCCCCAGAATTAGAGACTCTGGCTTAAAAAAAAAAGAAAGAAATGTTATCAGCTCATTTGCATATCTTATTTGCAAAACAAAAACCTCATTTAAAAGTTTGCCTGTTGTACAGAAGCATCTGGGGACCCCTCTGTAGCCTCTTTGGGCAAGTGATGAATAAGTTCCTGTGTCTGCGCAGCCCCTGGCCGGAGAAACCGGACTGTGTTTGTCTGAAGGTCCCCCTTGTTCTATCGGGGTGCTCCCCACCCAACTGAACTTAGAGCTCCCAGAACAGAGGGCAGTTTTGCCAAACGCAGACTTGCTGCAGTTCGGGCCGGAGGGCTCCGAAGCCGTTTGACCCAAAGGTCAAAGCTTGACCAGGGCTCTAACCCTAGAACGAAGTGCAATTTTGCAAGCTGGCTAAGGGCCAGGTGCTGAGAGCCGGGCCCAGTACGCTCTGGGAGAGGGCCGCCCGCCTCCCCACCACCCAGGTGGTAAGGAAACAGGAAGAAGGAAACTGGAATCTCCCCTGTGTGCTGCTTTGTTCTCTTTTCCTCTGGTCACCTCTGAGTTGAGAGAGGCTGGGGACACCCCAGAGGGCAGGGTGTCCTCCTCACTTGGCGCTGTCAATCTGGACTCCGTTCACGGGGCAAGAGGGCTCCAGCTTGGGGCGGCCCGGGCTTTTTCAGTCATCCTAGCTTCTCCTGATCGCCGTGCTCTGTCTGGCCTGAACTTCAGGAACGGCTGACTTCTGGCTTCTGTTCTCATTTCTGGCCCCACCATCATCTCTGTGTTACTGGTGCTTGGTGGCAGGGGTGAAGAGCCCAGGTTCTTGGTGCCTCCAACCAAGAACTGAGATGAAGACTCACACGCAAATGCAAAGGGGTGCTGGGTGCTAGGGGCTCATGCCTGAAATCCTAACTACTCAGGAGGCTGAGATCCAAGGATCATGGTTCGAAGTCAGCCTGGGCAGGAAAATCTGTGAGACTCTTACCTCCATTAACTACCAAAAAAACATATAAATAAAAAGCTGAAGTGGCGCTGTGGCTCAAGCGGCAGAGTGCTAGCTTTGAGTGAAAAAGCTCAGGGACAGCACCCAGGACCAAGGACCAGGACCAGCATACATCTAAAGTGACAAAGCAAGGAGAGGAGGGGGGAAGGGAGAGAGAGACTAGAGCTAAAAGGCTCCCCAGCAAATGCAATTGAGGAGCTCAGTTTTCTAGGATTTGCGGTGTGGGCCGAGCTCCTGGTAAAGACAGTGGGCTGGTCTTAGGGAAAGGAGGGATCCAGGTGCTTATCTCCAATGAACCAGCATAAACCCAGAAGTCAGGGTGTGGCTCAAGTGGTAGAATGCCATCCTTGAGTACAAAAGCCATTTGTAGGCACAAGGTCCTGAGTTCAAGTCCCAATACCAGCACAAATCCACACGCACACACACACACACACACACACACACACACACACACACACACACACACACACGGCAAGGCTTTGAGCTATTAGTCAGATTCTGTCTTTCAGGAGCTCCCAGACTGGATTTGGACACATATGCCTGAGAGAGAAATGTCTCAGCTGGAGGTTTCCTGGGTTGTTGGCAAAGGCAGGGAGACGACTAAGGAAGGTGTAAGGATTCAGAAGGAGTGTTTTTGCCCCTGGGGCTGGGATAGGCAGGATGTGTGATTCAGGCTTATCTTGGACTGGTGAGGAAAGGAAGAGAGGTAGCAGCAAGCGGTACCTGCTCTGCTGGTACCGGTATCGGAGTGTGGACTAGTGGTCTCTGCGTCGTATGATGGGGGGGATATTGAGGGTTGGGAGGGAGAAAGGAGGAGGGCGTCTGAAGTAAGAAAATGGTGCAGTGAAAGTATTCATGGCATAGTCTGAGCTATGGCTGAATCTATTCAAGTTAGTGCTGGTGTAAGTAAACATACCAGGACAGCAACAGCCATGTCTATGTAGTAAGGAGCAGAGGAGCGCCTTGATGGCCTGTTCCTCAGCCCCCAGGAGCCTTTCATGCACCTGCCAATGCTTTGGGTACCCTGTAAATGATGTAACAGGAAGATGTCATTGGGGACCTAGGGATTCACTGATAGGCTCAAGCTTACAGCCAAATGTGCAATAGCTTCAAGGTAAGGGAGACGATGAGAACTTTGGGGCTTATTGAAAAGTTGCATCCAAAACATTACTTCTTTTCTTTTTTTCCTTTGTGCCAGTACTAGGGCTTGAACTTAGAGCCTTTCAATCTTTCTTGGCTCTTTCGTTCAAGTCTGGTGCTCTGTCACTTGAGTTACACCTCAACTTCAGGCTTTTTACTAGTTATTTAGTGCTAAGGGTCTCTTGGGCTTATCAGTCTGGGCTGGCCTTAAACTATGATCCTCAGACCTCAGCCTCCTGAGTAGCTAGGATTATAGGCGTGAGCCACCAGTGCCTAGCTCCATTAATTATTTCAAGTCCTTATTATCTGTATTTGTTATCTGACAAGTATATTCTTGCAAGTCTCCTAAGCACCAGGAAGACAATGGTGAATATCGGCAGGATGCCCGGGCCTTGTGTTCCCAGTCTAATTGGAGGGGTAGATAGGACATATAGCAAGCCACCGGAAGTATGCAACCCCCAAGGCATTCTGTAAGGTGCTGGGTTAGACCTAGCACTCTGGAGGCTTGAGAAGGTGTCAGCAGTGATAGGACCCACCTTGGCAAAGAGGCTCCAGCAGCCTACAAAACCTGTAGGAACTTGTAAATTGGAGATAGTACAAACTCTCAGCCCCAGGGTTGTCCTGGAGCTTAGATTGTTTAGTGAATATAAGTCACCTGGCTCCTTGCCTGGCATATCCTGGAGGCATTAAACAAATGTTTGCAGGATCTCAACAGCCGGACCCTCCCGGCCCTGGCATTCCAGGCTCGCAGGTTTCTCTGACTATGACCCCAGGGAACCCCACCCTTACTATTAGGCATCTGCTGTGGCCTGTGGGCTCCTCAAACAAGCGGAGAATGAGGAATCTTCAGACAGAACTTTGTCAGCAAAGGAAGCAAATTCTGCTTCTCCCCGAGAGGAAAACTGTCAGCTCCTTCCCACCCACCCACTGGATGACAAGAACAATTGCCTTGAACTCCACATGCTAGGTGTTTGGAAATAGTGAAGACTCATTAATGTCCATGCGTGTGTTCACGCGTGCTCGCGTGTACTGGGGCTTTTCATCCCCACTTTGGGCTTTTTCTGGTTAATTGCAGATAGGAGTCTCACAGACTTTCCCGCGGGGCTGCCTTCAAACCTCGATCCTCAGATCTCAGCTTCCAGAGTAGCCAGGATGACAGGTGTGAGCCAGCGGAGCCCAGCCCATGACTGTGCTCTATGGGCCTTCATCCATACCCGTTGTAGATCAGCTGGCCACGACATGGACAGGTAGACAGCAGTCTCACACGTGACGTGGAGACACGAGCGGGAGCATGACATGCTGAGGACCCTCAGAGGCTTAGATGGAGATGTGTACCCCTGTGCTGCGTGGCGTCACTGAGCTTCAAGGGGGCACCGAGAGGGCGTGGGCAAAGGAGGGCCAGGTGGAGGGGCGTGTGCGTAGATGTCTCTCATTTTCAAGGGCAAATTCCTATTGTGTACTGTTCTCTTTGATGCTCCCTGTTTGAACACCTGCAACTGCAGAACAGTGTCACAGAGGAACGAGGGTATTTCCAACCCGGCTGGAGACTGACTCTGAGCCTACGCACCTCAGGACTTGGATACAGTGCCAAGTGTGTGGTAATGCAGTTAACCTTTGAAATGTAATTGGAGATTCTGGGTGCCAGTCAGCCAAGGGGACAGCCAAAGCAAGGCTCGATTTCCTCCTCTATCAGCCCCAAATTCCAGAAGAAGAGGCGGGACCTGACTGACACCAAACCGGTAGCTTTTCCTATTGTTCTCCTGGAAGCATTTCTCACTGTCCTCCTTCCTTCCAGGCTGGGTTCTGAGTGTTGGTCATCCATAAGAAGAATGCTCCCCGAATGGGCACCTCGCTGAAACCATCAGGCGGGCACTCATGCCTGCCACTGTGGCCCTGGCTTTAGTAAGCTTTGACTGTGAAACTAATAGTCACAGGCCTTTCAAGCACTATTCTCTTTATTCAGGATATTCTCGCTCCTCTCACCAGACTGATTCCTCTACTCAGCCTCAGATGCAGCTGGCTTGTCACTGCCCTGCAACCTGCATCCTTTCCCCAAGTTCCTTTGTGCTCCCGAAGGACTTGAACTGACTCTCAGACCTGTGGAATAAGCCCTGCTCCATCCCACTGGGCTGTCCATGTTGACTCCTCCATCACATCTGCAACTCCTAGCCCAGCTCTCAGCACATAGTAGGTCCTGGCAGTGCTGAGTAGATGAACTAGAGCAAGCTGGTCCTTGCACACCTGCAGACACTATCACAATCCCAGAGCGCTGGAGCCCGCCCCTCACCTCTGACCTTCATTGGAATCTGCTAGTCTCGCCTCTGGCTCCTCCCTCCCAGGGAATTCTACTGTCCTCACCGGGGAAACAAGTGCTTTCTAGATTTCTGATTCTTGCTCCTATCTCTCTTTTGCTTAGCTGACCAGTGTGGTCAGTCTAGAAGCACAGACTGTAAAGTGTGCACGCTGAGTCAGGGTCAGGTTTGAGGGAGGTCCGGAAAGCGACTAGGTTAGCCATGTTGGATTTGCCGAGACCTATTTACACACGTTCCAGTCCTTGGAGAATTTCAGTGGTGAATCAGTCCTTGTCCTCCTGAGCTTAGCTTGAGGGCCTGGGAGTAGAAAACACAATTGGCGGAAAGGACAATGGAAAATGAATAGCCACAGTAACAGACATCTGCGCTAAGCTCCTCACACTTAAAGAACACAGACTGGCTACCATCTTTCCAGTAGATAAGGACACTGAAGTTTGTAACTCAACGAACCATTGTACAGAAGATAATAAAACAGATAAATGAGCTGCCCTGGTGTCAGACAGCAGAAAGTTTGGGAATTGGGATCTGAGACTAGATTTTGCCAAGAGATGTCCATAGCTCAGTGTGTGTGTGTGTGTGTGTGTGTGTGTGTGTGTGTGTGTGTGTGTGTGTGTGTGTGTGTGTGTGTGTGTATGCTGATACTGGGATTTGAACTCAGGGCCTTGTGCTCTCACTTGTTTTTTTTTTCCCTCAAGGCTGATGTTCAACCACTTGAGTCACAGCTCCATTTCCGCCCCCCCCCCCCCCGGCCTTTTTTTCCTGGTTAATGGGAGTTTAAGAGTCTCATGAACTTTTCTGCCTCATCTGGCTTTGAACTAGGATCCTCGGATCTCAACCTCCTGAGTAGCCAAGAGTACTGGCATGAGCCACTGGCGCCCAACTAGAACATATTCTTTACTGTGCTCTACTCATAAGTGTTCATGTGCTCCTCTTCCCCATCCTGACTGCCCTGAGCAGACTGGCTTCTTCTCCAGACGCCTCAGACAGTGGGGCTGGTGGGATTGGCCTCTGGTGACAGGGCTCGGAAGCAGGCTGCTGAACGCACCTGTGTTTAATTTACATGGTGACTCAGATATCCCATTCCCAAAATAGGCGACACAGGCCCACACAAGCGGCCCCTCCTGGGACCTCCTGACAATAGTACTGAATGCCACACGGGTTCTGTGATTGAAAGGAAGCAAGCCAGGGACAGTGGGAAGAACTGTCTCCCATCCCCCACCCCTGCCCAAATGCCATCTGCTGGCACAAACCAATTTGGAGATTATTAAGTGTGAAACGAACCAAAAAAATACCCCGCAACTCACCAACACTTACTAAGTGTATGAGCTTGGGTGTGGGTTTTGAGGGATGATGTATGTCTGTGTTTTTAGTTTATGTATATTGGGGCGGGGGTGTGTGGAATCTACGTGAAGAGATCTCCCCTTTATTTTCTCAAACCAAGTTGTCAGACAGGGGCTGAAGACATTGCTCAACAGCAAAGCACTTGTTACTTCCTAGACCCGAGGCGCTAGGTTGGATCCCAAGCACCACAATAAAATAAAATGAAAATAAAGTTGCACAGGATTCCTATGTGGCTTAGTGAGGCCCAAATAGCCTGGTCTAGGTTTGGAACTGAGGGTAGATCTCAGCGATGAAGCCACTTGCTAGCATGCCGCCACCAAAGCCAGGCACTGATAGCTCCTGCCTGTAATCCTGGCTACTCCGGAGGTTGAAAACTGAGGATTAGGGTTTAAAGCCAGCCTGAGCAGACATATCTGTGAAACTCATCTCCAGTTAATTAGCAAAACTCCAGAGGAGGAGCTGTGGCTCAAGTGGTAAAGTGCCAGCCTTAAGAGAGCAAGGCAGGGGCTGGGAATGTGGCTTCGTGGTAGAGAGCTTACCTAGCATGCATGTAGTCTTGGATTCGATTCCTCAGTACCATATACACAGAAAAAGCCAGAAGTGGTGCTGCAGCTCGTGGTAGAGTGCTAGCCTTGAGCAAAAAAGAAGCCCAGGGACAGTGCCCAGGCCTTCAGTTCAAGCCCCAGGACTGGCGCAAAACAACAACAAAATACTAGTTAGTTGGGAGAACCTGGCTGCTGCCTAGTCAAGGGCCAGGCCCAGTAGATGGCTTCTTTTAACAGTTGATTTTTTCCTCCCCTTTTGTAAACAAGTAGCAGTACTGAGGCTTGAACCCCCCCTGCAGCCCCTTTTGCCTCATTTTCCAGGTAGGGTGTTGTCTTATGCCCAAGCTGGCCTGGGTTTCAATCCTATTTGTGTATTCCTCCGGCACTGGGGATAACTTGGCCCAGCCGTGTGCTTCCTCCGTGGCTGGGATAGCAGACTTGTACCCGTGCTCCCTGCCAGAGGTCAAGATGGAGCCTTGAGGGGCTGGGGATATGGCCTAGTGGCAAGAGTGCCTGCCTCGGATACACGAGGCCCTAGGTTCGATTCCCCAGCACCACATATGCAGAAAACGGCCAGAAGCGGCGCTGTGGCTCAAGTGGCAGAGTGCTAGCCTTGAGCGGGAAGAAGCCAGGGACAGTGCTCAGGCCCTGAGTCCAAGGCCCAGGACTGGCCAAAAAAAAAAAAAAAAAAAAAAGATGGAGCCTTGACAATTTGTATGCCTGGTCTGCTCTCTAGCCATGCTCCCTCCCCCGCCCCCGCTCTGCCTCCCAAGTAGTGAGGATTATAGACTTGAGCCACCACCCAAACTTGGACTTCATTCTTGATATTCTTGGGTGGAGACTCATTAGAAAATGATTTGGTTTAAAATGAATCCCAGCCACCACCCCCACCCCCTGGAGGTCTTTGGCCAGCCCCTTATCATTGGGGTTCACTCGGATGACCTATTAGACCATGTCACTGTTTTTACTTGGGGAAGTGTGACACCGTGGAGGGTGGACAGGCCCCTCCCCCACAGGGCAGCCGGCTGGCACTAGGGCCCGGGCCTCCTCCTGCAGCTCTGTCTCTCTGAAGTGCTTCCTCTGGCAGACACAGCCCAGGCTCTCTGAGGTCTCTTTGGCATTTCTGGAATGTCCTTCCTCTCCGTTGTGCTGCGCTCTCTGCTTAGTGTGAAAGCAGGGAAATAAAGAACCCTATTTATGCTGGCCTGGGCCGGAGCAAGAGCATCTCATAGCTGAGTATTTATGACTGTGAGTGTTTCAGAGACGACCTGTGAATTGCCTGGAGCCCCTCCAAGGTGTGTATGTGGGGCTGGCACCCCTTTCACTTGGCTTTAGGCCTGGGGAGGTGCCCTGGGAACAGCTGGGTACGGAGCTCACCTCCCTCCACCCAGCACTGTGGGCCCTGAATAGCCCCAGGCTAGAAACAGTGATTTGCCTCCATAAGGAGATTTGAAACCAGCCCCAAAGGCTGACTTGTGCTCATAACAAATGGGTCTCTCTTCAGGGAAACAGGGGAGTGAGTGCCCCTATGTAAGCATATGTGTGTGAGACAGTGTGTAAGTGTGTGCGCGTGTGTGCGCACGCCGCTAATGGGGCTTAAACTCAAGACATGGCCCCTTAGCTTTTTGGCTCAAGGCAGGCACTCTAGCATTTGGATCACGGCTCCATTTCCAATGCTTTTGGGGTTCATTGCAGATAAGAGTCTCACAGAAGCTGGGTGCTGGTAGCTCATGCCTGTAAATCCTAGCTACTCCAGGTGCTAAGAGCTGAGAATCACAATTCAAAGCCAGCCCAGGCAGGAAAGTCCATCAGATTCTTATCTCCGATTAGCCACCAGAAAACTGGAAGTGGAGCTGACTCACTGTGGCAGAGCACTAGCAAAAGAACTGAGGGACAGCACCCAGGCCCTGAGGTAAAGCCCCATGACTGATTTAAAAAAAAAAAAATGTAAAGTCTCCCAGACTTTCCTGCCAGAACTAGCTTCAAACCGCAATCCTCAGATCTCCACCTCCTGAGTAGCTAGCATTACAGACAGGCATGACTGTCACTGGCAATAGTATTCAAATTTTACAGCATATTAGTGGTTACAATGCATGTAGGATATCTGCCTTGCCATTGCTCTGACAACTAAGCCCCACCCGCAGTTCTGGTTCCATTAAGGGGACCTCATCTCATTCTAGTTTCAGTGAAGGGAACCAGAGAGGAACCAATGAGCTAAACTAGCCAATCAGATCTTTACTGCTGAACTTTGATTCTTGATTTGTTTCTGGGCTACTGCCAGGCTGTTGAGTGGGGTTGCTGGTCAAGCCAGGCTAGGGCCAGCTGAGCTTGCTGGATGCAAATAGAAGCTATGGACGCTTGTCTACAGAGCACGCGATGATCCCCAGACCTCAGAAATGGTTTTGACAGCTTCCCTGTTTCTTGTTCCAGTCACTCTTAGAGGCCCTTTGGTCCCTGATAGACCGCTATCTCTCTCTGTCTCTGTCTCTGTCTTTCTCTCTCTCTGAAACAGAATGTTCTCTCAGGGCTTAAATTTATGTAACACAATACCCCCTTCGAATTTTGCAAAGAAAATTTTTAATGGAAAAATTTACCAGCTGCTGTGTGGAGACACAGAGACAAAAGGTCGCTGTGGGCCAGATTCTGGGCAGTTTCACTTGCTCAAATGGTGAGCACAGACGAGCTTCGGCTTGGCAAAGCTCACCCTTCTGGATTGGTCTGCAGAACACTGGGAAGGGGAGTGCCTTTGTGGGGTGAGCCAGAGATTTCCTACAAAGGCAAAGTACCACTATTCCAGTCCTGCCCCCCAATATCCAGAAACAAGAAGAGCTGTTGAGGTAAATAAACCAGGATGTTCCTGCCAAATCTATGTTGGAGAGAGCCAGAGGAGCCTCCCATGGCTGTCATGCCCATGAGAGAAACAGCAGTTGGCTGCAATGTGTCCTATGTGACTTTCAAAGGTAGCTTCTAGAAGCTTCCTCTCTGCGTATGCGCCTAGCCAGGCGAAGGCACTGGAGCTGAGCCGTCCTGTTCTTTCTCGCCCTTCCATCCCCCAGCCCAGCCTTCTGGACTTGGAAGGGAAATCTCCCGAGCTTCATGAAGCACATACTGCCATCTGAGAGCTGACTTGAAGCTCCAAAGTGGAACACCCCGGTCATGCAGCCAGTTACCAGCTTCACCAACCTGCTGGGAGCAAAAGAGCCTTGCTCCAGGGGCCAACGCTGGCGGAGGCGGAGTCTCCATCCAGATCTGCCCATCTCAAAATGACAGCCTTCCACTCCCCACTGGCAGCCTCTGGTGCTGCTCACGGGCCCCCGGGGGGATGGCAAGGGGACCCAGCGTCAGTGTGGGGACCCAGCGGCCGCGCATCCTGGGAGCCTGGGAGGAGTTGAAAAAACCCACCTGACTTCTGAATCCAAACCTGTGCTATGATCGTTTTTGAGGACCTTCAAGAGCACACAGAGCCGATTCCCTCCCCCAAAGTCCCTGCAGTGCCCAGCCGTGGATCCGGAAAGGAAGCTCCTCCTTCCAGCCACCAACTCCCTGGACAACCCTGGCCAAGGCCGCACCCACTCTGGGTTCCTGTGGACGGCTTTATAAAACAGGAAGCCCTCCTCCTACTCCTCTGCTCTGGACTCAGCAGTTTCCCTTGAAAAGATGGTCCAGGAAGGGGTGTGGTATGGCGAGACTGCTAATAGAGATGGGATTTCTTTGGAGAGTAATAAAAAAAGTATTCTGCCATGATCTACAGTGGTGATGGTTATATAACTTGGTGACTGCCCCCCAAAACCGCTGAATTATGCAATTGAAAAGGGTATATTTTATGCTAGTGCATTATATTTCAATAAAGCTTTTATTTAAGGAAAAAAAAAAAGCAATGGTGCAGAAAAACTGAGAACAAAAAGCCTCCGTGAAATTAGGTTCAGTTTTAGCTTAGAGAGTATGCAGGAAGTTTCTCCTTTGTTCTGAATCTGAAAGATCAAAGCAGGACTATGCTCAGAAGCACCCCAACTTCTTTTTTCCAGCCAATGTTACTTCACTATATGCCTCCTTCTCTCCCTCTCTCCCCACAACCCCCCCCCCTGCTCTTTCACCTCCTTCCTTCCTCCCTGTTTCCTTCTCCCTCCCTCTTATACAACTTCCTCAGGTGACTGGTTCACTCTAATAAAGCAGGTAATTCTCTCTCTCTTTTCTTCGTTTTGTTTTGTTTTGTTTGCCAGTTGTGGAGCTTGGACTCAGGGCCTGAGCACTGTCCCTGGCTTCTTTTTGCTCAAAGCTAGCACCCTACCACTTGAGCCACAGCACCACTTCTGGCTTTTCCCATATATGTAGTGATGAGGAATTGAACCTAGGGCTTCATGTATATGAGGCAAGCACTCTTGCCACTAGGCCATATTCCCAGCCCCTCTCTTTTCTTTTCTTTTTATTTGCTGGCACTGGAGCTTGAATTCAGTGTCTCAGTGCTGTCCCTGAGCTTCTTTTGCTCAAGGTTAGTGCTTAGTGCTCTACCACTTGAGCCAAAGCCCCACTTCTAGCTTTTTGTTTGGTAATTTATTGGAGTCTCACACACTTTCCTGCCAGGGTGACTTTGAACTGCGATCCTCAGATCTCAGCCTCCTGAGTAGTTAGGATTAACAGGTGTGTGCCACTGGCACCCTGCTGAAGCAGGTAATTCTTACATTGCTTTACAGTGCCAATTGTAGGTAGCTGGATGCTACAGATCGTTTATTTTAAAATAATATTTTCAAAAAAACTTTTGCTGGGCTGGGGATATAGCCTAGTGGCAAGAGTGCCTGCCTCGAATACACAAGGCCCTAGGTTCAATTCCCCAGCACCACATAAACAGAAAACGGCCAGAAGCGGCGCTGTGGCTCAAGTGGCAGAGTGCTAGCCTTGAGCAGGAAGAAGCCAGGGATGGTGCTCGGGCCCTGAGTCCAAGGCCCAGGACTGGCCAAAAAAAAAAAAAAAAAAAACTTTTGCTATTATTATCGTGTTGGTCCTGGGGCTTGAACTCAGGGTCTAGGCACCGTCCCTTAGCTTTTCCCACTCGAGGCTGGTGCTCTACCACTTGAGCAGCAGCTCCACTTCTGTGGGTTTTTTTTTTCTGGTTAATTGGAACTAAGAGTCTCACAGACTTTCCTGCCTGGGTTGCTTCAAATTATGAGCCTCAACTCCTACCCTCCTCAGTAGCTAGGATTATAGGCAGGAGCCATAGTCACTGGCTCCAAAGATTTTAAAAAGTATATTCTAGCTCCTGAGACCCTGAACCCCCAATTGCTCCATGTCATTCTGAAGAATGATTCCTCCCGCAAACTCACGAGGTCTAAGAATTTCCTCTGACCGCCCAGGCCGTCTTCTCTTCTCTGTTTCCTTGGCTGAGCCTCAGTAATATTTACAGAATGCATGCGTTTTGCCCACACTTAGAGTTCTTAGAAAAAAAAAAAAAAGAACATTTAAGGCACTGGGAACATTTGGTAAGGTATGAAACCTTGGCCTGTTCAAGCTGGGCTCGTTTCCTTCCTAGAGAATGATGTGTTCCTCTCCTTTGCTCCCAAGTTACAAATATTTATGACCCATTTAACCGGGCTCAGCCTCCAAAGCCACCCAGAAAGGCCTATGCTTGCTGTGGGTGCTAACTCAGGGGTAGAGGGTGTGATGTGTCATGTGTTCAAATGTTCCCTCCTCCCCTGCCCCTCCTTGTTTTTGTTATTATTTTGCCTGAAGAGATAGAATCCATCCGAGGTCAGAACTCTACCAGGTTTCTGGGTCTGATAATAAAGCAGAAATATTTTTCTTTCCAACACCTTCTGAACTTTTGGTGATGCGTCTATGGCTATCATTCTAGTCACAAAAATAAACCCAGGCTCTGCGGAGCGGTCCGCGCTTCCTCTCTCGGCTCTTTTCAGCTTCCCTTGTATGTGTCATTGCTGTACTTGTTTGAGCAGCACATGGTTACTCGGTGTCTGCGGAACGGTCCCCTCCCCCAGAGCAGGAACCCGGTCTTCTGAGACTGTTCCTTTCTCTGAGGAGGGAGAAACACTCCAGAGGCCTTGCACTTGGACCAGGGACCATCGGGCCCCTCGTCCTCCTGGGCAGTTGGAGGAGAGGAGGCTTCAGAGTCAGGCCTCCCGGGGAAGCCTCTCCTAAGCCTCGTAACCGTGCTGTGCCCTGGCTTTCTAACTGTGGCGAGGTGAAGACTCAATAAGATGCTGTATGAAACCTATGAGGATATGAAAGGTGCCCAGCCAGATTACATTGATTTATTTCCTTCCTCACTGATTTGGTGCCAAGGCTGGGGCTTGAATTGAGGGCTTATCATCTTCATGTGGCTTTTCCACTCAAGGCTCGCCCTCTACCACTGGAGCCACACAGCTCCACTTCGGGCTTTTGGCCAGGCGACAGGAGATGAGGATCATAGACTTTCCTGCCCGTGCTGGCTTTAATGCTTGCTCCCCAGGCCTCAGCCTCCCGGTTAGCTGGGATTATAGGTGTGAGGCCCTGGCACTTGGCTCCAGATCAGACTTAATAAATGGCCACCCTTTATGATTATGATTTGCCTCCTTGCCCAGGCAGGGGAGCAGCTGGCTCTTGTCAGCTCTGTAGCCTGCTCCCTGGCACTCATTGCCAGTCCTATCCCATGCCCTGCTTTCTCAGTCCACATTCCACGGGGAAGCGCTTCAGGGACAAGGCAGCATGCAGCCGAGGGGGCAAAGCACGCAGCCGCTGCCCTTGGGTACACGCATTCCCACAGGACACTGGTGTCACCGGCAGATCTGTGTGTGCTGTGAACCCAAAATGCCATGGATTGGAGAGAGAGGGGGGGGGGGGGGCTGACGTGCACCAGAAGCTTCTAGGATGTCTACTGTGAGAGAAGTTTCCCGGAGGCTGTGGGGTCCCTCCCTCGCATCTGAGTTGGAAACCTTGACCGCCCATTTTGGCAATGCTTTGAACATGGATCCTCAGATCTCAGTCTCCTGGATAGCTAGGCTGACGGGGGTGAGCCGGTGGCACCCAGCTGGTAAGGGCATTTTGAAACCAGCAAAGCAAATGAGAGCTGGTGATGTGGCTCCGTGTTAGAGCACAGGCCTACTGTGTGGGGAGGCCCTAGGTCCAGTCGTCACTCCTATGGAGTTCTTTTTGTCAGTCATAGGGCTTGAACTCTGGGCCTGGGCGCTGTCCCTGAGCTCTTCAGCTCAAGGCTAGCACTCTGCCACTTGAGCCACAGCGCCACTTCTGGCCATTTTCTGTATACGTGGTGCTGGGGAATCAAACCTAGGGCTTCACGTATGAGAGGCAAGCTCTCTTGCCACTAGGCTATATCCCCAGCCCCCACTTCCAGTTTTCTGGTGGTTAATTGGAGATAAGAATCTCATGGACTTTCCTGTCTAGGCTGGCTTTGAACCATGATCCTAAGAGCTCAGCCTCCATGGTAGCTAGGATTATAGGCATGAGCCATGGGCACCTGGCTTTCATTACTTTTAAAAGGTATTATCTTTAAATACAGACATGTATTGTGATAATAGAGACTAGAATTTCAGAATATTAATTATGGGGAACTCAATTCAACCTATTGCTTCACTCTACACATAGTTTTCCTGTAGATAAATTTGTTGGTATTACAAACAAGGCTACCACAGCTCACATTTCTGAATTGGAGTTAACTGAGCATGTCTTGGGTAGAATTATTGGGTCATCTGGATTCTTCATTGATTAAATCATTTTTTTCTTGACCCTTAATTTCATGCCACATGCTTTCAAAGCTACATGGGTCAATGTGCGGGCTCAGTAGCTGGTGGTTCTAGTTATCTCTCTGGACCAGTTGGCAAAGGAGAGGTCCTCTGCTACTATTTAAATTGGGTCCCCACAAATCTTCAACCTCATATTCTGTACTTCTTACCCAGTGCCTCAGAATGTGGCCTTATTTGGAAACAGGGTGATTGCAGCGGAGTTAGTTAAGATGAGGTCAGCCTAGAGCAGAATGGCCTGCTGTCCCAATAGAAGGGGGGGTAGTAAAAGAAGAAGGGGGCGGGCATTTGTGCATAGAACATTGTGTGAACGTGGAGACGACCAGCTCACCAAAGAAAGCAACTGGCTGGTGCTGAAGACTTTAGACCTCCAGCCAGAGAGCTGTGAGAAAATTCCATTGCTGCCTTCATGAAGTCACCTATGGGTGGCATTTTGTCATAGGAAGTGAAGTAAATCACTTCCTCTTCTATTCTGCCATCTCCTTTTGGGTCCCCCCCCCTCACTCACTGCCAGCCAGAAATGGTCCGGGACGATGAGCTTTGCCAATGGTGAGGACTGGCCCCACCTGGAAGTGTTTTGAGCCACACCCCGATCTTCCGGCCTGCGGTCACGGGTCTGGCTGGCATCGTTCCTCGGGGACAGATGGACTGGGTGTCTTTGATAACTTACAGACTATCTCTGCTTCAGTTTCCTCAACTGTAAAACAAGGCTGTTGCTTAGAATCCTCCAACTGCTCTGTTTATAACAGCATTTTTAGGTCACCAGGAATAAAAATATTCTGCTTGCCTCCCACCTCCAGCAAACTTGGGCGGCAGAGCTGACTTCAGTTCTCCTAATTTTTTTGAGCCATGCATGGCTCCATCTCAAGATGTTTTCTATAAAAAGTCTTCAGTCTCAGCTGGGCTACAGTGGCTCACCCCTGAAATCCTAGCTACTCAGGAGACTGAGATCTGAGCATCACGATTCAAAGCCAGCCCAGGCAGGAAAGTCCATGAGACTCTTATCTCCAATGAGCCACCAGAAAACCGGAAGTGGTGCTGTGCCTCAAGTGGTAGAGTGCTAGCCTTGAGCTGGAGAGCTCAGGGACAGCGCCCAGGCCCAGAGTTCAAGCCCCACAATCGACAAAAAAAGAAAGAAAGAAAAAGTCCTCTGTCTCTTTGTATGTGTGTGTACACGTCTGTGCACATGCGTATCTGGCCAGGGTCATTCACAGTGATTAAGCTAGACAGACCTTGGCAAGACTTGAACCAGAACCCAAAATAATGTCTAGATCCTGCCTGTCCCTAAAGCACGGGTATTGGAAACCATTAGATCCCGAGCGGCTGCTGTATTCCGAAGGTTTCAGGACTGAATGTTGGTTCTGTGGTTCTCTGCTTGGCATCTGGCCTTCATTAGGCCATAAAAACCAGAGTTTATGGCCCCACCGGTTGGAACAATAACTTTTACAATATCCACCACGGGGAGTGGTTATCACAGGAAGAACGCCAGAGAGCTAACCCTCTCTGCACCCGTGTGCCTCCTCACGGACCGTGCGAGGCAGGCATGTGTGTGCACTTCTGAATCTCCCATCCATCCTGGAAGGTAGCTGATAGGACTTGTCATGTTCAGATTTGATTCAAAGAGGCTTAAAGAGCTTTACCAAAACCACACCCGCGGGGAAGCCTGCAGTCAAATCTAAGGGTTGTTGTTTTTTTTTTAATTTTTAATTACTATACCAGCTTTTTTTAAAAAAAAATCACTTAACCAATTCTGATGGCTGTTTTACTCATTAGATTTTTATTTCTTAGTGTATTTAAACCCTGAAGTTTTACAGTTCGACTGGGTAGATGCCTTATACATTGTAGCAAGCAAAATTCAGCTTCTGTTTTGGAACTGTCAGGCTGACACAGCTGTATCGTTTAGGCAAAAAGCTAGCATCTTAAGATCTCCTCTGCTCCTCTAACTCCTCTTTTTTTTGTTTTTTTTTTTTTGGCCAGTCCTGGGCCTTGGACTCAGGGCCTGAGCACTGTCCCTGGCTTCCTTTTTGCTCAAGGCTAGCACTCTGCCACGTGAGCCACAGCGCCGCTTCTGGCCGTTTTTTCTGTATATGTGGTGCTGGGGAATCGAACCTAGGGCCTCGTGTATCCGAGGCAGGCACTCTTGCCACTAGGCTATATCCCCAGCCCTAACTCCTCTTTTTTGTTCTTCTTTTTTTCTGTAATACTGGGGTTTGAACTCAGTACCTTATGATTGTTAGGCAAGTGCTCTACCACTTGCTCTATCACATCCCCAGCCCCCTTTTGATCCTCCTCCTCCTCCTCCTCTTCCTCTTCCACCTTCTCCTTCTTCTAATAGGGTCTTGCTTTTTACCCAGGACAGCCTGGACTGAAACTCTCGCATTTAAATTTCCCTTGTAGCTGGATGACAGCGTCTACTACCACCTGCAGCTTTTTATTATTTGGGGGAGGAGGTCTCTGAACATCTTTTACCGGGGATTACTTCACTTTTTTTAAAATTTTTTTGCCAGTCCTGGGGCTTGGACTCAGGGCCTGAGCACTGTCCTTGGATTCTTTTTGCTCAAGGCTAGCACTCTACCACAGCACCACTTCTGGCTTTTCTGTGTATGTGGCGCTGAGGAATCGAACCCAGGGCTTCATGCATGCTAGGCGAGCACTCCACCGCTAAGCCTCATTCCCAGCCCCCTGGCTTCACATTTTGATCCTCCCAGTCTCTTCCTCTCAAGTAGCTAGGCTTACAGAACCATGCCTGGATGCAGGTCTTCTTAAATATGGGTTCTGAGTGTTCAAAGCTGATCATGGGAACAGCATGACTTCAAAGCGTTTACATGAACCTTTGGCAGTGCATGAATCCGGCAGCACGACACTGCAAGTGGCTCAGGGATCCACCCAGAGGGTGTGGGTGAAACTTTTATAAAGTACTCACAAAGGCAAGACAAAGAGAACATTTAATTGGCTCAAATGGAAAAAAGTCTCTAGTTAATTGGTGCTTTCTGACTGGCGAAGTTCAGGTGTCCTTTTACTGTTGATACAGTTGGGTTTTGCTTTGCTTTCGTAAGAACCCAAGGCTTGATGGGTTCCCAACTATCACAGCTTGGTGGCTCCCAATTTGTTATCACATGAAGAGCAGGAACAGCTGATTGTCAGCTTTGGCTGCTATGACAGCATCTGCTCTCTGTTGCTTTATAATAATAACTTGCAGGGATGTGATGCGCAAAGCATCTGTGTTCACTGAGAAAGACTATCTGTTGATGACAACGTTTATGCACCAGATGTGAGTTGGGTTTTTTTTGGGGGGGCAGGGCTTGAACTTGGGGTCTGGGCACTGACCCTGAGCTCTTTTGCTCAAGGCTAGCTCTCTACCATTTGAGTGGCAGCCTCACTTTTCATTTTCTGGTGGTTATTTGGAGAGAAGATTCTCATGAACTTTTCCTACCCAGGCTAGCTCGGAATCCTGATCATCAGACCTTGGCCTGCTGAGTAGCTAGGATTACAAGGATGAGCCAACAGCACCCACTCAACCAGATATTTCATCTCGAAACTGTAAAGCTCTGTTGAGAATTATTACTGTGTGCTCATTTTAGAGATCAGAAAACTGAGGATAAGGAGGCTAACTAACTTATGTAAAGTCACATTGCCTGTATGTAATAGAATTCAGAATTTTATACCAAGCATCGGCTTAGTCCTAAAGCTGGTAGTTGTCCTAGAATGATGTCTCACCTTCTACATAACAATAGATAGCACAAGCTAACCCTTTTTCTTCTCTTTATTTTAGTACTGAGTCTTAAAACTCAGGGCTTCACGTTATCACTGAGCTTGAATAACATCTCCACTTCAGTGCCTAGGCTGGCTTTGGAGCACAATCTTTAGATCTCAGCCTCCTGAATAGCTAAGATTACAGGCATGAGCCCCAGCACCTGGCAAACTAAACCTTAATAATTCATAAATCCTATGATTCACCAAGTCTCTACAAGGTTCATGATCCCTAAACCACTAGCTGACACAGCAAAACATCTGTCAGTCATCCCAAGGCCCAGGTTACAATCCAGATTGATTTCTGGCAATTTACGGGATGGATACTAGATTAATTCACTCTTCCCTTGTTTTGAGAAACATCTAGAAATTTCTGTAGACTTGGTTTAGACTTGTGATGCAAACCACGAATGACTGTGGGAAGAAGTAGAGGTAGGAGCTGTGCTCTGGGGTCTCTTGGTGAGGTATGGAAATGAAGGCAGCCTGGTCCGGTCAGTTTGTCTACAATGCCAGGAGCCCTGGGACCTTGAACCAAATGCCCCAGTACCAGCTCTTCACTCTAGGGGGCGCTCAGGGAGACCTCTATGGTCCCCAGCCCCCAGCTTCTTGGTCTGTAAAAAGTAACGTAAAATCTGACTTGCTTTCCCTTGTATTTTTATATCTATGTCCACACAATCCAAGTCCTTTGCTCCAATTATTAGCAGAGAGCCCAAATGGTGAAATAACATGTCCCAAACGGAGACTGTGTGGACAGAGAGCCCCACAGGGCACTGTTCCCCTGGCCAGCTTAGCATCCATCCCTATGACTTTGTTTTTACCAAGTCAGGGCCTGGTCCTGGAGGACAAGGGTGTGGCCTGCATGGGGCTAGAGGGAAGATGTAGACAGAGCTTCTGAGTCCAATTGTTTCTCCCTTTCCACTATCACCAAGGTAACAACCTCTCCTCTGGGGACGTCATGGAAACCATCTAACCTCAGTCACCTTCACCATGGATACAACCAACAGGAAAGCGGTTCAGAGAGAGAGAGAGAGAGAGAGAGAGAGAGAGAGAGAGAGAGAGAGAGGGAGGGAGGGAGGGAGGGAGGATGGGGATGACGTGCCTCCAGGCTCTCAGCCTGAGGACTGGAAATTCCGGCTCTGTGGAGGAATGCGGTGACATTCCCGGCAGCACAGAAGTGAATAGTCAAAGGCAGGATGTCACCAGGGAAGGTAGGTCATTCTTGTTTTCCGGATTTATTCCTAGAGGCTGTCTTACCTTTAGTCAGCCATTGTTCAAACCAAGGGAAATCCCCCCTAAATGTTGTGTCTGGCAGATACCGCAAGTCCATTAGCCTAGGTCTTCCCTCCAGCTTGCCTGTTGACTTTGGGGAACTCAAGGGTGTCACTCCCCTACCCCAACCCCCTTACTGCCCAGCGAGTTTCAGGAACTGCATCAATGGTCTCCCGCCTCCAGACTTCTAGGCCACTCATATTTATAAAGAAAACACGAAGTCCAGCCCAGCATCGCCAGACTTTTATTTTTTTTAAACCACATTTAGTCCACTGAAGCAAGAAGATAAGGTGGTTAAGAATATGCACAGTGCCAGTAGATCACGCCTGTAATCCTAGCTGTTCAAGAGGCTGAGATCTGAGAATCACAATTTGAAGCCAGGCCAGGCAGGAACGTCCATGAAACGCTTATCTCCAATTAACTACCAAAAAGCTGGAAGTGGAGCTGTGGCTCAAGTGGTAGAGCACCAGGTTTTAGTGGAAAAGCTAAGGAACAGCACCCTGGCCCTGAGTTCAAGGCCCAGTACCAGCACAAAAACAAAACAAAACATAATGCTTTATGACTCTCTCTCTCCCCTACCTCCCAATTCACTGTGCTTGCATTCTCCGGTGGTGCTCTTCTACATAAGCCAGGCCTCCAGCCCTGCTTTTTGCTGGTTAATTGGAGATGGAGTCTCAAGCACTTTTCTACCTGGGCCGGCTTGGAGCAGAGATCTTCCAGATCTCAGTGTCCTGAACAGCTAGAAATAGGGGGATTACGAGCACGAGCGCCCCGCATCCCACTGCTTCTGCGACTTCCTGACCCCGCGCAGCAGAACGCGTGTCCACAGGCCGCTGGCTAAACACGCATGCGTGACTCCGGGCGCCGCCCGGGTCCTTCTGAGCGTGGGTGCAGCCTGGGGCTGCAGCGCTGGGGTAGCTCAGGAGCCCAGCAGAGCCGACGGGAACCCCTTCAACCCTGGCCACAGCTCTGCCTCTGTCAAGAAGGTCAGGCAGAGCCTGTCAAGCGTGGCTCAGGTGGTAGAACGCCAAAGCCAAGCAAGGGCGAGGGACCCTGAGCTCAAACCAAAGTAATGGCGACACGAAATTAAAAAGTATAAGTAAGGAGAAAAAACAGAACAGTTGGGGGCTGGGGATATGGCCTAGTGGCAAGAGTGCCTGCTTCATATACATGAGGCCCTGGGTTCGATTCCCCAGCATCACATATACAGAAAATGGCCAGAAGTGGCGCTGTGGCTCAAGTGGCAGAGTGCTGCTAGCCTTGAGCAAAAAGAAGCCAGGGACAGTGCTCAGGCCCTGAGTCCAAGCCCCAGGACTGGCCAAAAAAACAAAACAAAACAAAAAACAGAACAACTACTGCAAACCTCATAAAAGCCAGGAAAATAGCATAGTGTACCATTAATGGTCTTATCTACTTCCAGAATATCTTTTTCCTCCCTGTTTGGTGTTGCTGCACACACTGACAGCCCCTTCATGCCACAATAACGTGAAATAATTTCCTGTGGAAGAATGATGAAGTTAGTTCAGCCTCTTCTCTACCATGGTTGATCAACATTTGCCTTTCCTTCCTTCCTTCCCTCCCTCCTCCCTCCTTCCTTCCTTCCCTCCCTCCCTTCCTCACTCAAGCCCTGAGTTCAAGCCCCAGTACCAGTACACATACACACACACACACACACACACACACACACACACACACATCAGGTACCTTTGAGGGTCATCCTGAACCTGGGGTGAAGCCCTGGATTTGCAGTGCTGGACTCTTTCAGTAACTAAAAAAACAGAACATGAACCCCTTCCCTGGAGACAGAGAGAGAGACAGAGAGAGAGAGAGATACATAAATGATAGAGAGATGGCTGCATGGATGCAAGGAGAGATGATAGATAGACGATAGATAGATGATGGCTATAGATATAGATAGATTATAGATACATAGAGATAGATTATATAGATATATTAAAATGAATCCACTAGGTCTAGGTCTACTCCAAACATTCCCATAGCCCAAGCCAAGCCCATAAATGTCAATCTATGTTCTAAACGCCTAAAATAAATCTTGCAAGTTCTCAGTCAGGCAAACACGCCATTATGTAATGTTCCTTCCACCTACCTTGACACTCTGAAAGGCCAGACTCCGATTTAGAATTCTCGGAATCCCCAGAATTCCCTGTGAGGATGTGCGAGGTGGGGAAAGCTGACTCTGCACCCTGGCGCTTCTGCAGTGGGGTGTGTGTGTGTGTGTGTGTGTGTGTGTGTGTGTGTGTGTAGCCCGGGCTCCAGGCTTTGAGGATCTCCTGCCCTCACACCTAGGAGTTTGCGGAGCAGAAGGTGGGTCCATCTGTTAGAGGCCATCTGGAGAGAGGCCCTTGGGGCCCCTGCTGGCACCACAGATGTCATGGCGGCCAAGGAGCCCCAGGTCACGTGGGCGCCATAGATTTCAGGGTTCTACACACAGAAGCAAGAGGGATACAAGAGGTTTGCCAGAGAATAACATTTGTGAAAGATAAAGAAGTTGAAATCAAATTAGTCAAGTCAAACCTCCAGACCTCAAAGCTCAACAGAGATGTGTCCAGGAAAGAGAGGAGGGAGAAGTGGGTGTTGGAAACCCCACAGTACCATAAAGAGCATATGGAGCGAGTCCTTCTTCCCTTCCCTTCCCTGTCTTTCCCTTCCCTTCCTTTTCCTTCCCTGTCTTTTCCTTCCCTTCCCTGTCCTTTCCTTCCCTTCCCTTCCCCTTCCTTTCCACAGACTGGAGTCACTGGCCTGGGAGGGGGACAGCAATGAGACACAGGACCGTTAGGTGATATTTCCAAGACGCCCTACGAGAAGTGTCTTGGCCAAGCCCCAGGGGAATGGGTATGACAGAAACCTCCAGCCTGATGTTAGAATCACACTTTACCCTCTTGCAAAATCCTGGAGTGGTCAGCCTCACGCAGGTCTACGAGAGACAAGCACAACTGAGGATACTTCTGGATGGAAGCATCCCCGGGTGATCCTACCCCCACCACCACTACCACCATCCTATCTGTCACCTTCACCACTACCCTCACTATACTATCACCCTCCCTACATCAGCATAATCACTACATCCCTACAGCCACCCTCATATCTGCCACCACCACCACTACCACTATTACTACACCATCACCTACCCCATCACCACCACCACACCATCATGATTATACCACCAGCACCATGTCCACCACCATCACCGTCACATCCATCACCACTACCAGCATCACAGACACCACCCCCGCCCATCTAACATCGTCACTCTTGCTACCATCACCGCCATCTTCGCTGCAACAGGAGTAAGAAGAGCCAGATGCTTCCTGCGTTCTTTATAGAGCACGGAAAGAGGATAGGACCTAGAGAGATCTTACAATCGGGACAGTCACTCAGGAATTTGACACACAGTGACAAGAAACTGGGCCGCCGCAAGGTGTGAGAAACACCCACACCGCAGTCCAGAGAGAAGCAACTGCTGACTTGGCATGTAGAAGCCAGGTAGAGGAGCTCAAAGTCCCTGAGAAAACTTGTAGTGGCTGGAAAAACATACACAGTCCAAGGTCCATTCTGTCACCCATCAGACCAGAGGCTCTGTATAGAAATGAAATACAAGTATAGGAAAATACAGCTTCATTTCCGCTAGGCCTGAGTTGGGCATTGGAGATTTCCTAGTCATTATGTAGGACCATGGTAACAGGAAATCACCGTGCAAAACCTCTGGCATAGTGACCGCCACACAACTTAAGGGATCACAACTGGACGTTTTCCATTTCCTCCCGATGGGCGACGGGCGTGGTCCTCTCCTCTACAGCACCCGGTGGCGGGAATGGCCTCACACACAGCATGTAACGGGCAGATCGACGCCCGTGGCTTCCGGTTGATGTTGGCCAATGGGAGACATCAACAGGAAATGGAAGGTGAGAGGAGAGAGGAAGGGGACACTCATTCCTTGGCCTGGCAAAGGCTGCAGTTCTCGAACCTCCTGCCTGGTGGTCCTCTCTTACAGGCAGAGCACTTAGAGGGATTCCAGCTAACTGCTCCCTGTTTTAGCTTCTCCATGTTTCTGGCTGTCAGTGTCCCTCAAACTACTTCAAACAAATACTCTACTATCCCTTAACCCTGCAGACACTGCTGTAAATGGTTCCTTCCTTAATTGTGCCAGTAGTGGGGCTTGAATTCAGGGCCCAGGTTTTATCCCTTAGCTTTTTTGCTCAAGATTGGCACTCTACTACTTGTGCCACAGCTCCACTTCTAGCTTTGCCATGGTTAAATGGAGATAAGTGTCTCACAGACTTTCTTGTGCTGGCTGGCTTCCAACCATGATCCTCAGATCTCAGCCTCCTGGATTGCTAGGATGACAGGCGTGAGCCACCGATGCCTGACTGTACCCCTTGATCTTAAACTTGTTATCTCCATAACCGTTGACACTTTAGGCACAGCTAACCTTATCTTGGCAAATGGCTGTGTCAACTGTAATCAGATGTGTCCCATCTCATTAAGCAGTGGGGTTGGACTTAGAAAGCCAAGGGAGGTTTGGAGAGAAAGAGAGGAAGGGAGGGAATCGCAGGTGGAACCAGAGCAGGAAAACGTAGGAAAGTACTGGAACTACCCAGCTTTGTTCTGTGGTAGTTGCCTTACCAAGCGTCTCTCTCTCTCTCGATCCGCATGGCATTCTGTGATCTCTTTGGGGCTCCTGTCACTGGCTCAAGCTATGGGAAAAGGAGCATGAGACCAAGGCCTTCCAGAAGTTTCCAAATTTAAACCAGTCCCAGAGACACGAGACAGAATTGCTTATAGGGAATTGCATTTATTGCCATGCATCAGAGTATATATTTATCTGTGCCTGAGATTCTCATCTCTTTTTAGAGAAAATGCCACACATTTAGCCAAAAAAAAAAAAGTGGAAAAAATGTACTGTTGAACAAATATTCCGGATGGTTGCTCAGAAAGTTCAAAATGATGAACTGAGTGGAATTTTAAAGGGGAAAAAATTGTGACAAATTATCAGCAGGCTATATTTGGGGGTCCAAATTCAGGACCCCTGCCAAATGAGCTCACCCCAGCCTTAGTGTTTTTCCATTTCTGTTTATAACTCTGTGCACATTCACACACACAAAAATGCAGGGGACACTGGACTCCGGTTTAAAATGGCTAGAATGTTCTGAATGTATCAAGTTACAGCACGTGACTGCCTTTTGCTGCCAGCAATTAGCCTTACTTACCAGAGAAGGGATTAATCAATGGGGGTGGTGGGGTAGGGGTGGGAGTAAAAGGATCCTTTGGGAATTTGAAAGTATGAAAACAACTGTGTGTGTGTGTGTGTGTGTGTGTGTGTGTGTGTGTGTGTGTGTGCTGGAACTGGGGCTTGATCTCAGAGTCTGGGTGCTGTCCCTTAGTTTTTTCCACTCACATTTGACGTGCTGCCATTTGAGCCACAGCTCCATGTCTAGCTTTTGGGGCTTAATTGATGGTAAAAGTCTCACTGACTTTCCTGCCCAAATGGCCTCAAACTCGAACTGTGATCCTCAGATGTCAGCCTCCTGAGTAATTAGACTTACGGGCGTGAGCCAGCAGTACCTGGCTGAGTTGCAGCTGAAATGATCCTTGCTGATCTGGGATGGATTGGCGTGTACTTCCTAGAGGGTGGCCTAGAACCGGACACGGAAGATGAGTGGGTTTCAGTCTAGTGACATGGGAGAAGACAGGGACAGCCCTGTGGCTGGAGTAGAGATGGCCTCGAGTCTCACCAAGCCCAGCCTGGCAGGCTGCCCAGCGCCTGGGCACTATCCTTGAGTTCTTTTTGTTCAAGGCTAGTGCTCTACTTTGAACTATAGCACCGCTTCCAGTTTTTGTGGTGGTTCGTTGGAGGTAAGAGTCTCTCATGGACTTTCCTGCCCAGTCTGGCTTTGAACCACAATCTTCAGATCTCAGCATTCTAAGTAAGCCACCAGTGCCTAGCCCCAAACTGGTATTTTTCCTTACTCCATTCTTGGCTGGGCCGAGGTGGTGGGGCGGGGTGGGGGAGAGGAGATAGCATCAATGTTTAAATAATTGACATTCATATTTACCTATCCAAGAAGGTCAAGTTAAAGAAGAAAATGAAATTCACTGAACAGTTAGTGTTAAGCCTAGAGCTTCTTGCAAGTAATACTGGAGATTTAGCTAATAACCTTCAGGACTTAGTTTTCTTTCTTTCTTTCTTTCTTTTTTTATTTACCAGTCCTGGAGCTTGAACTCAGGGCCTGGCATTGACCCTTAGCTTTTCTTTGCTCAGCTGGTGCTCTACCACTTGAGCCACAGCTTCACTTCCAGATTTTTGCTGGTTAATTGAGTTCAGAGTCTCATGGACTTTCCCGCCCCAGCTGGCTTCACACCTTGAGCCTCAGGTCTCAGCCTCTGAGGTAGTTAGGATGACAGGCATGAGCATAGCTCAAATATGTTGAATAAAGCTTAAGACTAACACCTCCAGACTTGAGCTAGAATTTTCCTAACCCAGCTGAGCCATTTGACCTTCTGATTTATTCAGTGCCTTACTGGATGGTGAAGAAAAGAGACTATTTCAATTTGATGAAAAGCAACAGGGTGAATTCCGGCACGCTTAAACCTAAGTGACTTTGGGATAAAGCAGCCCTGGCTTTCGAACTTTTCCCTATGCGTCTCTGTGAGAATGGCTTGCTGCGTGGTGGGAGGAGCTGGGAAGGTCTAGTCTCAGTGTCCATGTCTGCGTTCCCTGCCTTGTGCAGAGGAGGAAGCAGACCAAGTCGACCGAGGAAGGCAACTGTGGAGAGCTGGAAGTAGATTTCTTCCTCTCTTGAGATGTTAGAAGCTGGAAATGTACTAACCATTTAATAAGGGATTTGTGAAAAAAATAAAACAATCAGCTGGTACCAGTGCCTCAGGCCTGTAATCCTAGCTATTCAAGAGGCTGAGGTCTGAAGCTGATAGTTCAAAACCAGCATGGGCAGAAAAGTTCATGAGGCTCTTATCTCCAATGAACCATAATAAACTGGAAGTGGCACTGTGGCTCAAGTAGTAGAGCGCCAGCTTCGAGAAAAAAAAAGCTCAGGAACAGCACCCAGGCCCTGAGTTCAAGCCCCAGGACTGGCAAAAAACAACAACACAAAAGAACAGATATTAACACACATTTATCCAGACAGTCGTCAGTTGGTGTTCAGCGGGGACAATGCCAGGATCTGCCTCAGGTGTCCTGTGCCAGACCTGTCTCTAGGTTATTCACAGTACTTTCCACAAGGTGTTTGTTTTCTGTGGCATGGGGGTGGGAGTGGGTGTGTGTTGGTACTGGGGCTTGAACCCAGAGCCTTGTACTTGTACTTGGCTTATTTGCTCAAGGCTGGTGCCATACGATGTGAGCCACGCCTCCACTTGCAGCTTTTGGCTGCCTATTTGGAGATAAGAGTCTCACAGATTTCTCTGCCCAGCCTGGCTTCCCACTGGATCCTGGGATCTCAGCCTCCTGAGTAGCTGGCGTTACATACATGAGCGATGGGCACCAGACTCCCCTAGTTTTTGGTTTTGTTTTGCTTGAACTCAGGGCCCAGGTGTTGCCTCTGAGCTTTTGTGCTCAAGGTGTTGTACACAGTTCCATGTCTGGCTTTTTGGTAGTGATTTGGGGATAAGAAGCTCAAGGATTTTCTTGCCTGGGCTGACTTTGAACTGTGACCCTCAGGTTTCAGTCTCCTGAGTAGCTAGGATGACAGGCATGAGCCACTGTGGCCCGGCTCGCCTCATATTTTTGACCTGGTGTGGATGAATCCATGGATACAGACTCTGTGGAGAGAGCTGATTTTAATAATGAAAGGTCACTCACTTCCTTTTTAGTATAGTGAAAGAAATGTTTATGCATTCTAAAGAGTCTTTTGCGTTCCCTCCTGTCCTAAGCTGATAAGAATTCAGACCCCTCTCCCCCGCAGGTGCCGTGGGTCTTTCTAGTCTGAATCTCAGCCCCATAAGAACTAACCGATGCATTAATCTCATAAACCCTCATTTCCTGTTGGGTTTCACCCTCCCACACACCCAGCTGAATTACATATTCCTGGAATTAAACTTAACTTTTTGAGAATCAGCCAGGAGATTTTGATAGATGCTTGTTCTGGAGACCAAGACAAAGTTGCTTTACTGAGTCAAGGGCTGACTGCATTCACCTTGCTTAATTTAGAAACAACTAAGTCTGGAACTGTTTGCAAGACCTCTCCAGCCCGTGGCAGGCTCCCAGGATGGATCTGAGAATCGGCACCCAAGCTGGGCACGCCCTGCTCACCCCTTCCATTGTGTCATTTGCATTGGGGTCCTCATACATTGCTGATTTTTTTCCTTTGCTTTCTTTGTGGTTGGCGTGTGTGTGTGTGTGTGTGTGTGTGTGTGTGTGTGTGTGTGTGAACCAGCATTTGAACTGAGGGCCTTGGGCTGTTGCTGAGCCTTTTGACTCAAGGTTGGTGCTCTGCCAATTGAGCAACACCCAATTCCACTTTTGTTTTGTTTCATGTGCAGTTTTATTGTGGATACAAATTTCTTGGATTTGTCTGCTCACATTTGAACTCCGATCTTCAAACTTGGATCCACAGATCTCAGCCTCTTGAGTAGCTGGGATTATAGGCATGAGCCACTGGCTCCTGACTGCTGAGTCTCATCCAGTGTGGAACCCTAATATCGAAAATGTCTAAAAATGTCCCTCTGTACTGTACCACTGAGGCAGGGAGTTATGTTTAGATAATTCATCTTAATAACTATTCTTAATCCTACTGAGAATTTAGTGACGTTACTATGGGAAAATTTGAAGCTGATTTGACAATTGGAGACCGGAAGTGGAGGAGTGATGGGATCTGATTGGTGTTTTGTAAAACTTCCCCCTGGAAGCCAAGTGTCCATGGCTCGCGCCCGTCATCCTAGCTACTCAAGAGACTGAGATCTGAGAACCACGGCTTGAAGCCAGCCCAGGCAGGAAAGTCCATGACACTCATATCTCCAATTAACCAGCCAAAAGCTGGAAGTGGAGCCGTGGTTCAAATGGTAGAGCACCAGCCTTGAGCATAAAAGCTCAGGGACAGAGCTGAGGCCCTGAGTTCAAGCACCAGCACACATGCACACACACTCTCTCTCTCTCTCTCTCTCTCACACACACACACACACACACACACACAAAGGAATAAAAACAAACAAAAACAAAAGAACATTCCCTCTAGCAACTTTGTCAAGATTCTTCTAGGCAGGAGTAGAGCGCAGAGCTTAGCTGCGGGCTCTGGGGAAAGCTCTGGAGAGGTGTCTGGGTGTTAAGTCATTCACTGAGCACCAGGCAGGCCAGTTCCGGTGACATGTTAGGACAGTCTGGTGAATGAGACCTAGAAAGTGAGGGAAGGATGGGCTTTTGGCCCAGGCCCCTGGGCAGTGAGTGGACTAGGTTTAAGTGCTCCTGGAGCAGAACCGGTTTGAGTGGGTGGGTGGGAGACAGAGTTGTGCTTGGGCAAGTTGAGCTTCAGAAATGCATTAGTCATTCCGCGGAGAGGGGAAGCAAGCAGCTGCACACTGGGCCTGGCACACTCGTGCACACAATAGCTATTTATGGAAAGAGGAGCTCCGGTGCTGTAATGACTGTGACCCCTCTCCTGGGTCTTGATCTTCTCCCCTGTAAAATGGGGGGCAGCGGTGGGCTGGACCCTGAGGGCTTTACTGCCAAGCAGAAATAGAATAGAACCGAATTCATTCATTCATTCTTTCTTTTATTTTTATGCTGGTGTTGGGGCTTGAACCCAGGGCCTGGGTGTTATCCCTGAGCTTTTATGCTCAAGGCTGATACGCTCCCATTTGAGTCACAGATTCACTTCTGTGGCGTTTTATTTGTTTTTGTTTCGCCAGTCCTGGGGCTTGGACTCAGGGCCTGAGCACTGTCCCTGGTTTCTTTTTGCTCAAGGCTAGCAACTCTACCTCTTGAGCCACAGCACCACTTCTGGCTTTTTGTTTATGTGGTGCTGAGGAATCGAACCCAGGGCTTTGTGTATACGAGGCGAGCGCTCTACCACCAGGCCATATTCCCAGCCCTCTTCTATGTAATTTTACAAAGTGATTTCTCCTCTCCTAGCAGGTGCTAGTCAGCTCTGGCTGACATTTAGAAATGAAATTGGATGATCGTGTTTTAAAGAAATGGAAGCAAAGAGATGTTAGTTAAATCAGTAGTTCAAAATCACACAGAGACCAGGTACCTATGACTCACACCTGTAATTGTAGCTTACTCAGGAGGCTGAGATCTGAGGATCGTAGTTCAAAGCCAGTCCAGGGAGGAAAGTCTATAAGACTCTTATCTCCAATTAAGCAGCCCAAAAGCCAGAAGTAGAGCTGTGGCTCAAGTGGTAAAGCACTAAGGCATTGAACAAAAAGGCTCAGGGACAGCACCCAAGTCCCGAGTTCAAGCTCCAGGACTGGCATACACACCCAAAATTTCACACAGAATATATGGATGAACCCATTTTATTTATTTTTTAATATATATTTTTATTATCAAACTGAATTACAGAGAGGTTACAGTTTCCTACAATAGGCATTGGATACATTTCTTGTACTGTTTGTTACCTTGTCCCTCATTCCCCCCTCCCCCAAGATGAACCCATTTTAAAGCCAGGTTTTAGAGATTCTTAATTTTTTCCTCATCCCATTAATTCCATTCACACTCAAGCTATAAGATTATTACACTTCCTCAAGTTATTATTGAACTTCCTAAAGTTATTCGGAGAATTCCTGGACATTTTTAGAGCACAATGGATTATTTTTCTGCCTTAAAAAAACAAAAAGCATTGGGATGTAATTAATAGTGATCTTAGTCTAAGTTGCTTTCAGTCTCCCAGATCGTGTCAGTACATCAAGGTCTGTAGTAACTTCTGAACGAGTTCCTTCTGACCTTTAAGTAGAATCACCAGATGGGGTAAGAAGTTTAGGTGCACTGGTATTTCCTGCCATGATGTCCAGCAGAACGGAAGATCCTTGAACTATTGTTGATGGAGGAAGGTTAAAAAGGTAAGTGCAAGTTGGGCACTGGTGGCTCACACCAGATCGTAACTACTCAGGTAACTGAGGATCAGAGTTTGAAGGTAGCCTGAGCAGAAAGTCTATGAAATTCCACCACTGATTAACCAGGAAAAAACAGGGCTGGAGGTATGGCTCAAGGAGTAGAGAGAGCGTCAGCCCCATGGTCAAGCAAACCAAGCAAACATGGAGTTTCCATTCAAGCCCAGGGACTGACAAAAAGAAAAAAAAAAGGAAAGAAAACCAAAACCAAAGCCAAATGTGGAGCTGAGGCGGGAACAGGGTGCTAGTGGCTCATACCTGTAATCCTAATGACTGGAGGCTGAGATCTGAAGATCACGGTTCAAAGCCAGCCAGATAGGAAAGTTCTTGAGCCTCTTACCTCCAATTAACTACCAGAAAACCAGAAGTGGAGCTGGGGCTCAAAGTGGTAAAGCGCTAGCCTTGAGCACAAAAGCTTAGGGACAATGCCCAGACCCTGAGTTCAAGCCCTACAACTGACCACACACACACACACACACACACACACACACACACACACACACACTCAGGGACAGCCACCAGCCTCTGAACTCAAGCCCCAGGACTGGCACTAACTAAATAAATAAAGTAATTAATTAATAACAACAAAAACAAAATAAAATTCCTGGTAAAAAAAATGTCATCCAAAGCAAGACAAAAAGTGCAACACGCATTGGTTCCTGAATTTTAGGCTCCTTTCCTTCCATACTCCATGTAGCATAGTTGATTTCACAAAATGAGAATCACATGCACTCCGTTCTACCTAAAAACACAAACGGCAAACAAAAATCCCCGTTGGGCTCTGAGGCCCCAGGGTTTCCCAGCGGGAAGGGCTGCTCTCTGTCGGGGAGGGAGGAGAAATGGAACGTGCCCTGTCCCCTCGGTGCCCGCTGCGTGGTGGTGACAGCAGTTCCAGGAGAGAGGCCATGCCCGCGCTGCCAATAGTAGCTTCCTGAACATATGTCAAGTGAGCTGTGTGGCCGGAGGCTCAGCGCTGACGTCCCGCGGAGAGCCCCACGCAGCCACGGAGGTCCACACTGGAAACCCGAGCTGGCCACGGATGACTTGCCAACAGACTTGACGGATGGATCCTCCCAGGCCCCTCGACCGCTGGCTTAAAAAGGCTCCCTTTTCATTGTCTCCGATGCTGCGGAAAGCAGCCTGTTAGAAATAAAAATAAAGAGCAACACGAAGGGAAATGGTTTCCCAACACAGGGCAGGAAGGGACAAGTATTTAAAAACAAACAAGCAAACAGAAGAAGCTGGGGGAGAGGGGAGATTCCTGACGCCCTGTGGCCGGGCTCTGTGAGTTTTAAAATGATCTTTAATAGATGACGCACCGGGCCCAGCTCGCCCTCTGGACGAACCTCTGCCCTACCCGCGCCGCTCCTGCCCCGAACTCCTCCAGGCTGCAATTTCCTTCCCTCACTTACAAAAAAATTCCTGCTTATTATGTTTCCACAAGGGTTTGGAAATTCTACTTGACACATTGTGAAGGGTAAATAAAAACGATCTTATTTTGAGCATTAAATGATGACTTTCTAAATTGGGGTGACAGATACTTTAGCAGGACTCACTTAAAATATCTCAACAAATTCCCTTGTTGAGTATCACCATGAGTAGTCCAGATTCCTGAAGTCATCATGATCTAAAGCTATTCCAAAATCTATGTATCCTACCGTGTCCTAGCTACCCTACCTATCCACCCATTACTCATTCACCTATCTAGCAATCCATCTATCTAGCCATCTAAAATCCACCCATCGTTCCTCCATTATCTGTCCATTCATCCAACATCCATCCATCCATCCATATCTTAAGGCTCATTGACTACAAACTCCCCCGCCATCGTTCCAGTGTTCACTGATGAGAAAGAAGCACAGCCTTCTCAGTGACCTGCACAACCAAACTCGGAAGCCAGCCCAGGGATTGGCTGAGATTGTGTTTTGTTCCCTCAGCTCGTTACGTGGTTCGTAGTCACATCCCTACAGTGAATCCAGGACCAAACCCTGGCTGGCTGTCACAGCCGTGGAGCCCTGGGCAGGCTGACACTCTCCATCCTGAGCCTAAGCTCAGGAGAAACCACATTTCCTACTGAGTGGCTGGCACCTGACACGGATTCCGTTAATGGCAGTCATGTTGGATGGATCGATGTTGGATGGATGGATAGATGATGGAGGGACGATGGATGGATTTTAGACGGCTAGATAGATGGATTGCTGGATAGGTGAATGGGTGATGGATCAGAATGTAAGATTGATAAAAGCACAACAGGTCTCTGGGTGCTGGTGGCTCACGCCTGTCATCCTAGCTACTCAGAAAGCTGAGCTCTAAGGATGGTGGTTTGAAGCCAGCCTGGGGAGGAAAGTCGATGAGACTCTTACCTCCACTGAAAAGCCTGAAGTGGTGCTGTGGCTCAAGTGGTAGAGCGCTAGCCTTGAGCACAAAGAGGCTCAGGGACAGAGGCCAAGCACTGAAGTCAAGCCCCATAACTGACAAAAAAAAGTACAACAGGTCGAGGCTTAGCTTGAAATGGCTACAAATCCCTGCTTAAACATGGTGTAGTGTTTGCCTCAAACTAATTTTCCTTCTGGAGTGTCCTCCCTCTCCCTCCCCCTTCCCAGCCTCTCCCCTCCCCCCCCCCCCCCCCCCCCGTCTTGTTGGGATGGAACCCAGATCCTTGCCTTGCTAGGGAAGTGCTCTACCACTGAGTGATACCCACTCTTAGCTCATTTCCCTTTTCCTGTCAAATAAAATCCAACTGTGCAATGTAAATGCTGTGCAACTGGGAATAATTCTAAATCACTGTGATTTTTTTCCTTTTTTTATGCCCGAGCTAGGGCTTGAACTCAAGGCCTGGAGCTCTTGCTTAGCTTTTTTGGTCAAGACTGGTGCTCTGCCACTTGAACCACAGCTCCACTTCCGGCATTTTGCTGGTTAATTGGAGCTAAGAGTCTACTGGATTTGCCTGCCCCGAATGGCTTTGAACCCTGATCTTTCAGACCTCAGGCCTCCTGAGTAGCTAGGATTATAGTCACGAGCCACTGGCCCCTGGCTTATATCACTGTAAATCTATTTACACAGAGGATGATAATAAATCCTTTTTCCAAGTTTCGCATGAAATGAGAGTCTGTGTACAGATAGAGAAGTGAGTTGGTGCGAGATGGCGTTTTTGCTGAAGGGAATCTGGCAAGCACTGGACGTGATGTCCAGCTTCTTCAGAACACTGATGAACAGGGCTTTTGTTGGTTCGGTTGGGTTTTGTGCTGATCCTAGGGCTTGAACTCAGGGTCTGGAGGATGCCCCTGAGCTTTTTTTCTCAAGGCTAGGGCTCTACGACTTGAGCCACAGCTCCACTCGTGTCTTTTTGGTGCTTAATTGGAGGTAAGGGTTTCACGGGCTTTTCGGCCCAGACTGACTTCAAATGGTCCTCAGAGCTGCACCTTGGGAGTAGCGAGGATGCTGAGCGCGCGGCTCCCGGCTCTGTCTGCCTTGAACAGCAAGTCAGAACGTCACTTAATTCACTCGTGACATTCTGTGGCCGCTCAATGGAAACACAGTTAAAAGACTGAACTAAGTAGCATTTTAATAATGCCTTGAGGTCTGATTTATTTTCACCAATACCATCCTTTTTATTTATCCTGATATGAATAGCCTAAGTCAAGCAGAAGTCATTTCAAAAAACAGCTGAGTTCACAATGCTTTACAAGTGGAGCATCTGTTCAATGTCTGATTCCAAATGCGGCTACGCTGGCACCGGCTGCTCTTCAGCGCGGGCACTTCCCTCCCGCCAGCTTTACCAGCTCATCTGTATTGGTTTAAATCTATCTATCTATCTATCTATCTATCTATCTATCTATCTATCTATCTATCTATCTGCCTACCTATCCATCCATCCATCTATCTCTCCATCCGTCTATCTATCCATCTATCTATCCATCTATCTATCTATCTATCTATCTATCTATCTATCTATCTATCTATCTATCTATCTATCTATCTACCTACTTATCCATCCATCCATCTATCTCTCCATCCGTCTATCTATCCATCTATCTATTCATCTATCTATCTATCTATCTATCTATAGGATCCATCAATCGATCGATCGATCGATCTATCTATCTGTTTCCAACTTGTGCTGTCTGGCCCTTCTGTCATGGGATGGTGTAGGAAGGCCTTCCTCTCACCTCAGCTCCTGGCCCTTGGACTTCCTGGAATCTGGTAGGGACCAGAGCTCTGTTCCTAATCAATAACCTAGTCTCAGATATTCTGTACTAGCAGGGCAAAAAGAGACTAAGATATAAGGCTAACCTTTCCTGAAGGTAACTGGAGAGTTCTGGAAGCTCAATCACAGGTTTTCCACACTGCAGCTGGTGAGTGTTTCTATCTTTCCATCCTTGTTGCTGTTAAATGAAACAGTCAATGGAAGTGTGCACTGTATCATAGTTTAGGCAGTGTGTGTGTGTGTGTGTGTGTGTGTGTGTGTGTGTGTGTGTGTGTGAGAGAGAGAGAGAGAGAGAGAGAGTACATGCATGCCAATACTGGAGACTGAACTCAGGGCCTGGGCGTTGTCCCCTAGCTTTTTTCTCTCAAGGTTGGTACTCTACTACTTAAGCCACAGCTCCACTTCTGGCATTTTGCTGGTTAGTTGAAGATAAAAGTCTCATGGAGCCTGGGAATGTGGCTCAAGTGGTAGAGTGCTAGCCTTGAGCAGAAGAAGCTCAGGGACAGTGCCCAGACCTTGAGTTCAAGCTCCAAGACTGGCAAAAAAAAAAAAAAAAAAAAGTCTCATGGACCTTTCTGCCTGAGAAAACACCATTTAAACCACTTGTGACATCCTCTGCCCCTCCTTTCACTGGCTTTGAACCGTGATCCTCAGGTCTCATTTATTTGTTTACCATGGTTAAAGTCAGATAATACACCTCTTGCCTTTCAAATCCCTGTAACAGTTTGGTCTACTAAAGGGATCTTACATGTTCATTGTATTATAAACCACTACAGTTGAACATGAATTTATTAATTGAACATTAATTTATTATATCTGATCATTTCCAATTATTTTAAAATTATATATATATATATATATGTGTGTGTGTATATATATGTGTGTGAGGAATTGAACCCAGGGCCTCATGCATCCTAGGCAAACACTCTACCACTAAGCCATATTACCAGCCCGTTTCCAATTATTGACATAGATTTTTCTTTTCTTTTTGGCTTCTTTTTGTTGTTGTTCAAGCCTAGCACTCTGTCACTTGAGCCACAGCGCCACTTCTGGCCGTTTTCTTTTTTCTTCTTTTTTTTTTTTTGGCCAGTCCTGGGCCTTGGACTCAGGGCCTGAGCACTGTCCCTGGCTTCTTCCCGCTCAAGGCTAGCACTCTGCCACTTGAGCCACAGCGCCGCTTCTGGCCGTTTTCTGTATATGTGGTGCTGGGGAATCGAACCTAGGGCCTCGTGTATCCGAGGCAGGCACTCTTGCCACTAGGCTATATCCCCAGCCCCCGTTTTCTATATATGTGGTGTTGAGGAATTGAACCCAGGGCTTCATGTATGCGAGGCAAGCACTCCACCACTAGGCCATATTCCCAGCCCTTTCTTTTCTTTTTGTGCCAGTCCTAGGGCTTAAACTCAGGGCTTGGGTATTGTCCTTAGCTTCTTTTGCTTAAGGCTGATGCTTTACCACTTGAGCCACAGCTCTACTTCTGGCTTTTTGCTGGTTAATTAGAAATAAGAGTCTCATAGATTTGATTGTTTGTTTGTTTTTCCCCCAGGCTGACTTCAAACCAAGATCCTCAGATTTCAGCCTCTTAACTAGGATTTCAGGCATAAGCTCCCAATGTCTAGCAGCGACTCCTTTCCATATAAAAGAAATACCCAGGCATTGAGAGGGGATGCATGTACTCCTGGGAGGAATAAAGCAGAATGAAAAAACTAGTAAAAATTAGGTTCTGGGGTTCAACTCCTATATTTGCAAATAAACTGATCACAAGCAACAATGGACACTTAAAGGAAACAAGCCCTGTATACCTTGGGTTAAATATTTCCCCTATTAATTTTTTGGCTGTGTTCTTCAGGTTTTCATTTAGTTTCCCAGCTGCCTTTGAGAAACACCTAGAATTCTAAGAGGTGCCAAGTAGGTGGGCTACTAATCTTTTCTTTCCCTAGACCATAGGTGCGGAGCGTCCTGACTGAAACGCTTTAAGAATGCTTGGGAATCTTTCCCAGCCTTTAACCACACAACCGCTTCGTCTGTGAGCATGTGGTGTTGCACGGAATCAGTCCGGCTTGAAGACCAGTGTGCTTGCATTCTTCCCATGAAACGTCAGGGCAGCCTTAGTCTAGAAAGACTAGGCTTTTCATTCCTCTTGCTATAGTTTCAGGCTATAAATAGACAGTGAAGGAAGTGCTTTTCTCCCAGCATGGGAGCCGACAAAAAGCAGAAAGGAAAGGAGGGCACCTGTGGCTCATGCCTGTCATCCTTGCTACTCAGGAGACCGGGATCTGAAGAGTGCAGGTGGAAGTCAGCCGGCCTCTTATCTCTGACTAACCACCAGGAAGCCACAAGCAGAGGGGCGGCTCAAGTGGCAAAGCACCAGGCCTTGGAAAGAAAGAGTCCAAGGCTCCAAGTTCAAGTCCCAGATCTGGCACTGTAAACACAAACAAACAAAAGGAAAACACAGCCAGAATGCATGTCCTCAGGAATGAAGAAGCTAAGCACTGCTGCAGTGATTGTTAAACTAGTTACAGTAAAGGAGAGGTAAGGAAGGTGGCCGAGCTCCTAAGGTGGCTGGTGTGCATTTATATAGTTCTTTAACTCGGTGGTTGGAGGGAGGGATGTTAGTGAATAACAAATTGATGCTAAGTCAATCATGAGGAAACACTGCATGAAAATCAGCAGAGGCTGTTCCATGAAGGCTTCGGGCTCCAGACCGCCCAAGGCTTTGTGGTTACTAACTGGAAACCTAGGCCTCGGTTACTGTAGCAGGGGAGAGCTACCCCACACCCTGCAACTAGTCTTTCCTTCAAGAGCAGTACAAGGCCCGGCTGTGTGCTGGCACGAGACAACCCTTGTCCCTCAAGAACTTGCAGTCAGAGGGCGTCGGTTAACACGAGGGTGGAACCTTGTGGAGTGTTGTGGAAAAGTACTTTGTGTCACTGGGCACGGGCTCATCCTTTTGAAGTTTGTGGTTCAAACTCAGCCTAGGCAGAAAAAAAATCCTATGAGACTCATCTTCAGCCAATCAGCAAAAAAGCCAGACTGTGGAGGAGAGGCTCAAGAAGTAGAGCGCAGCCTTGAGCGAAAAAGCCAAGCAAGAGGTTGAGACCCAGAGTTCAAGCCCCGATACTGGCACAAGAACAAAAAGGAAAAAAGCCACCAAAGTCAAGGCGATCTGGCTGCCGTGTTAAGTCCATCTGTTTACCCCGAGTCATGGAAAAAGGAAAAAGGAGCATAAGCAAGGGCTGGTGGCCCAAAGCCACCAACTAGGAGCCCTGTTTGTTGTTGGTCGTGGGACTTGAACTCAAGGCCTAGGCAGTGTCCCTTTGAACTACAGTGCCACTGCCAGTTTTCTGGTGGTTCACTGGAGATGGTCTCACGAACTTTCCTGCCAGGGGCTGGCTTTGAACAGTGACCCCCCGACTTGGGATCTCAGCCTCCTGAGTAGCTAGGATTACAGGTGTGAGCCGCCAGTACCTGGCCGCAAGCCACCCGCTAGCGTGCTCCCTGAGGAGGTTGCCCCCATCACCAGGGGTAGGCATGAAATTCGCAGTGCACACATGAAGGGTGTGGAGAGGAGGATGGGTAGGTCGAGTCCAGCAACTACCCCATGGCCCTTCATCAGTTCTAGAAGCTCAAGGCTGAACACTCCAAAATGGAGTGGAGGAGCTATTTCACTGATAGTGTTTACAATGTACAGCTTCCTTTTACCCTGTAGCAGAGCATCTGTACAAGTTGGGGAGCGTGGGAAGCGGGGCTCATCTCTGGCAGGGCCTCTGAGGGCTTTGGTTCGAGGGACGCCACCTGCTTTAGTTCCTACCGGGGTTTCTCCGCTTCTGCGGCATTCTCATGAGGATTTCCTCCATTGCTCCATTCCCACATCGCTTGATACTCGGGCAATCCCTCCTTCACCTCTGCTCATCAGCAGGGACCAAACTTAGTATTTTTTTGCCAGTCCTGGGGCTTGGACTCAGGGCCTGGGCACTGTCCCTGGCTTCTTTTTACTCAAGGCTAGCACTCTGCCACTTGGGCCACTTCCAGCTTTTTCTGTGTATGTGGTGCTGAGGAATCAAACCCAAGGCTTTGTGCATGCTAGGCGAGCACTCTATCGCTAAACCACATGGACCTTCTGCTCTGGTAATCCGCCAAGCCCTGCCACTAGTCCAGGGAGGGTCAGCAGCGCCCCCTGCAGGTTCTCCTTGGCTGACTCAAGTGAACTTGGTACACAACAGGAAGAATCCTAGAGGCGGATGGATGGCTGGTTAGCAGCCAGGGCAGGTACCCGGGAAGCGGCCAAGGGCAGGATGGACAAAAGCTACTACAGCTCAGATTAAGAACCCTAAAATTGTGTTATTTCTAACATTTCAAGTGTGGGTCCCTTCTTAGAATCCTCTTCTACATGGCCCCAACTTCAAGCTGTTGCAAATCTTTCCTAGAAAGCGAGAGGTTTAAAAAAAAGAATTCACATACTGCTCACAAGCATCTTGTGGGTCAGGCAAGCCAGGTTTGAAGAGGCCCATTCTTAATTTTTTTTTGCCGGTCCTAGGCCGTGAACTCAGGGCCTGAGCACTGTTCCTGGCTTCTTCTTGCTCAAGGCTAGCACTCTGCCACTTGAGCCACAGCGCCACTTCTGGCCATTTTCTGTATATGTGGTGCTGAGGAATCGAACCCAGGACCTCATGTATACGAGGCAAGCACTCTTGCCACTAGGCCATATTCCCAGCCCCTTAAATTTTTTTTTGCCAGTCCTGGGGCTCGGATTCAGGGCCTGAGCACTGTCCCTGGCTTCTTTTTTGCTCAAGGCTCGCACTCTACCACTTGAGCCACAGCGCCACCTCCAGTTTTTTCTGTTTATGTGGTGCAGAGGAATCGAACCCAGGGCTTTGTGCATGCTAGGCGAGCACTCCACCACTAAGCCAAGCCCTATTCCCAGCCCTGAAGAGGCCCATTTTACAATCACTCACACACTGATTTGTCAAACATTTATTGAGCACTGTTCCCGGGCCAAGCACGGAGCCAGGTGCTGATATAACAATGATTGCAAACAAGTCTCTCAAGGAGCTCACAGTCTAATGGTAAACTACTGAGTAAACTGAGGCACAGAGTGGTAAATGACTGACCCACTGAGGTAGAAAGAGCTAGGTGCTTGGAAAATTGGGACTAGAACTAGACAGAGGGCAGGAGGCAATTCATAGGAAGAGGACCCCTCTGATGGAGGACCGAGGCTGCACACAGAAACCTTCTGAAATCTGTGGGCAAAAAGCTTCATGTAGTGCCCAATTGCACCATGACTGAAATTCAGTGGATTAATCTGTTCCCTTGGGACATTTCTCTCCTGGCCCTAAAAGTGTTGGGGACAGGCCGCCACACTACTGGGACAAAGTGACTTGCAGGCAGCTGGAAATCAAGAAGGATCTGACCTCCACTTCGGCCCCGGGAGCCACATTGAAAAACTTGGATGAATCCATGAACTTAGAGGTACCAGCGCACTTCCCCGGGGAGAAGCGCGGGAAAGCTCTCCTGTCACCCTCGTCCTGAGGGTTCTAATAAGTTAGAGATAGCAAGGACACTAGAGCACTTGTCTGTCACTTTTCATACACACATTATTTGAGCTGTACAGGGGTAAAAAGCGCCACTCAGACATATTTCATCAGTGACCTAAACATGATACAGATATCTACAAAGGCATCGCCCTGAGACGCGCGGGCGACACTGCACTGCACACGGGAGCCAGGGTAAGGCAATTTCCTTTGTGATGTAGCACATCACCCTTTGGGGAAGGACAGCGTCCACGCGGCGCTGTCTGTGCCTGGCCTCCACATGTGTCCGTGACCCAGTCTTTGGAGGAGGCCAGGCGTCTAGTTCACTGGCAACAAGCAGTGAATAATCAGAGCTGCTTTCCGATGCAGAAGCCATAATTCTTCAGAAATCTAGGAAGGGAGCCACGCAGAGCCACTCCTGCCCTCGGCGCTGCCTGCTGCTGACGGCGAAGGAGTGCACTTTGTGGGTGACTTATTGCTCTGAGAATCACGTCGATGCGTAATTCATCCGCGGGGGAGGCTCCAGAGAACCACGGTCCAGTTCTCAAAGGCCATCACTGCTCGCTTCAGGCGACTCTTCCTTCACTTTATTGATTTTCTTCTGAGAAAAGGACACAGAGGAAGAAAAAAACAATCTAAGTGATGGCTCAAAAGGCAGGCAGGTAACCGAGCATGCAATTCAACTACTCAAAACAATGACGAAGTGAAGGCCTGCCACAGTATTTCTACTTGCTGGAGAGGCAGCTTGCTGGAGGATCATAGTTTGAGGCTGGTTGGGCAGAAAGGTGAGCTCTTTTATCAAGCAGTAGCGGGGTGCTGTGCTGTGCATGTTATCCCTGCTCTACAATGCAAAGTGTTAAATAAGTGGGTCATAGTCCAGGCACAAAATGCAACCCATTTCACAAATAACCAGTGTAAAAAGCTGTTGGAGGTGTGGGCCAACGGTAGACAGCCTGCCTAGTAGGCACGAGGAGGAGTTCAAACCCTAGTAGTGCTGGAAAATGAAAAGAATCACAGTGAAGAACCCATACCCCAGCCAGGCACGAATGCCTCATGCGTGTAATCCTATCTCCTCGAGAGGCTGAGACCTGAGAACCATGATTCAAAGCCAGCCCAGGGGCTGGGAATGTGGCTTAGTGCTAGAGTACTTGCGTAGCATGCATGAAGCCCTGGGTTCGATTCCTCAGCACCACATAAACAGGCAAAGCCAGAAGTGGCACTGGGGCTCAAGTGGTAGAGGGCTCAAGACTAGCAAAAAGAAGCCAGGGACAGTGCTTGGGCCCTGAGTCCAAGCCCTGAGACAGGCAAAAAAACAAAAAAAGCAAAACAAAACAGGGAAAAAAAACACTACCATTTGAGACTATCGCAAAAAAAATAAATAAATAAAGGTCAAAGCCAGCCTAGGCAAGAAAGCCTGTGACTCTTACCTCCAATTAACCACCAAAAAAGCCAGAAGTGGAGCTCAAGTGGTGGAGTGCTAGCCTTGAAAGGTCAGGACAGCACCAGAGTTCAAAGCCCAACAAAACCCATACTTGCATGGTAACGGCAGAAAGCTCACGTTTCCCGTCTCAAGAATAAACAGCAAATCCAAGTTGCAGTTGGGAAGCAGCTCTGAGAACGCACCTTCCTTTCCTGTTCAGACACCCCCACCTGCTGGCCCGACTGCAGGACCAGCTACAGTGCTGCTTCCAGTTATCACAACGGTGTGAAACTCAACTACAAAGTCTGAAAAATTCGAAGCCACCCAGGAAGAATGAGTCTGCAAACTTTTTTTCCCTCAGCGCCAGCAATCAGGGCCTGGGCTCTGACCTTCAGCTTCTCTGCTCAAGGCTGGCACAGACTGCCACCTGACCCACAGATCCACTCTGACTTTCGGTGGCTAACTTAAGATGGAGTCTCATGGGCTTTCCTGCCTGGCCTGGCTTTGAACTGCAATCCTCAGATCCCAGCCTCCTGAGTAGCTGGGATGACTGAAAAATCACTGGTGTCTGGCTTTGCAAAAAAAAATTTTTTTTAAACGTGAAGTTATTGTGGATAAGAAGAGTAGAAATAAACTTTTGGTTTGGCTGGTCTTTTTCTTTTTCTTTTTTTTTTAATATATATTTTTTTATTATTAATTGAACATAAATTTTTTTACAAGGTGTTGTGCAAAGAGGGTGCAGTTACATAGTAGGGCAGTGTGTACATTTCTTGTGATATCTTACAACCTGTTTTTCTATCCCTTGTCTAGGTCAGGTAGACCCATATGCAATATACAATGTATCAAGCACATATACAGTGTTCACAGACTTGGTCTCTACTGTCTCTCCGTCTCCCTTTGTTAACAGTCATATATCAGGGAGATCATGCCCCTTTGTTTTCTGTGTTCTAGGCTTGTCTCACTCAACATTATTTGTTTGAGTTCTGACCATTTCCCTGTGAATAACAATATTTCACCATTCCTAATCACTATGTAGTATTCCATTGTGTATAAGTACCATATTTTTTGGATCCATTCATCTGTGGAGGGGCATCTGGGTTGTTTCCATATTTTGGCTATTGTGAATTGTGCCGCGATAAACATGGAAGTACAAATGTCTTTTTGATATCTTGGGTTTTGCTGTTCAGGATAGTTGCCTAGGAGTGGTATGGCTGGGTCATAGGGTAGGTCTATATTGAGCTTTTTGAGAAACCTCCATACTGTTCTCCAAAGTGGTTGTACTAATTTGCATTCCCACCAACAATGGAGAAGGGTTCCTCTTTCCCCACAGCCCCTCCAGCATTTGTGGTCTTTTTCTTGAGACAGAATCCCACTATCAGTCCAATTCTAGACTGGAACTTATGTGGTCTAGGCTGGCCTTGAACTTGAGATCCTCCTGCCTCTGCCTCCAGAGTGCTGGAACTGCAGATGTGCATCACCAAACCAAGCACAAAAAATACCTTAAAGGTTATGATATGCTTTAATATTATTAAACACCTAAAACTTCCTACAAAAGGTTCACTTACCTTTCCCAGAATCTTTCAGATGTGTGTCCTTAGACGAAGAGGTCCCGACTCCGTCGGCGGCCTTGCCCTTCACGTGGGCCTGCTCCACCTCACACAGGTACACGTCAATGGGCCCCTTCGTGCTCCGGATGTGTACCGTGATCGAGTCCTGCAAGGGACACACCAGAGATGATCAGAGCCTCGCCGTCACTCATTCACTTCCTGAAACCACAGGGGCTTCAGGAGCCCGATTCTAGCAAGTTCCTTTCTACCAGGCATTTCTTAGATGTGAGTCCAGCAAACCACCGACCAGTCTGAATTCAAACTGTGACTCAGGCTGCGATGGTTCCAGAGCCATGCCCTCAGTCAGTTCTCAGGAGCCCGGCTGTACCTGCTGACCCTGTACAGACAACATCCACCCTGGGGAGTCAAGGAACGCTGTGGTTTAACACGACTAAGCTGGATTTGGATATCTAAACCAATGGTAAGGCATGGAGATGGACTGAAGGACTGCTTGCTTGCCTGGTTGAAAAGAACTAAGATCAAATAAAAATAAACCTCAAGTCATTTATACACACTAGACTATCAAGGACTAGTAACTGTGATTTGTCACAGCTGGTGGCTTCATGCCTTCACTGAGGAAGGATTTCAATGCATTCGCAGTCAGTACTGAGGAAACTAGGTGCTCCTACCGAAAGCCAGGCCTGGCTCCTGAGGCATGGTTTGTTGTTTTTCTCCCTGAAGTTGGTTCGGCTCTACCCAGGCCCACTTCTTCCCTTCCACGTGGCCAGGCCGGAGAGTGCAGACCCCAGTGCCCCCCCCCCCCCCGTCACGGCAGCTGAGTGACGTGGCTTCTCAGCAGCTCCCCCAGCCTCATGCCCCCTTGCTGTGGGTGGCTGGCAGCAGGCAGGTGAGTTGCTGGACTCTTTCTGGACGGGCAGCCAGCTGAGACTTCCCCTCCCCATTGTCAGGGGTTGGCCGGGCTGGTCCACCGAGGGTGTGGCCACACTGTCCTAAATACTCGAGCCTGCCACTCGAGTGAGGGCAGATCTGCCCGAAGGCCCACCAGCCTCTCCCCAGACCCGCGGGGAGCCTGACTCCAGCAATCCCAGCAGGCTCGCACCCCACGCCCACGACGAGGGGCCAGCAGGGCCCAGCCTGCAGAGCTTCCACACAGGACGCGGAGGGGAGCCTGGCGACATTTAGCAATTACTGCCGGAAGCAGCTCACAGCACTGCCAAACCAGAAACCCGCTCAAGTAAGATTCATTTATTTTTATAACAAGTTTTGGCAGGGGCTGGGAATGTGGCTTAGCGGTAGAGTGCTTGCCTAGCGTGTATCTGAAGCCCTGGGTTCGATTCCTCAGCACCACATACACAGAAAAGGCTGGAAGTGGCGCTGTGGCTCAAGTGGCAGAGTGCTAGCCTTGAGCAAAAAGAAGCCAGGGACAGTGCTCAGGCCCTGAGCCCAAGGCCCAGGACTGGCAACAAAAAAGTTTTGGCATTGCTGGGTTGTGGCTCACATCTATAAACCTTAGCTACTGTGAGGCTGAGACCTGAAGATCAAGCTGAGGTCGGCCTCTGCAGAAAAGTCTGTGAAATTCTTATTTCCAATAAAAAAAAAAGTGGGGGGCTAGGTATGTGGCTTAGCCGTAGAGGGCTTGCCTCGCATGCATGAAGCCCTGGGTTCGATTCCTCAGCACCACATACACAGAAAAAGTTGAAAGTGGCGCTGTGGCTCAAGTGGTAGAGTGCTAGCCTTGCATGCAGAGAGGATCAGGGGTAGAGCCCGGGCCCGGAGTTCAAGCTCCGGGACTGGCAAAAAAAAAAAAGTGGGAAGTGGAGCTGGGTGCGCCCGCGGAGGTAGCATCCTAGAGGTGAAGGTAGGCTGCTCCAATGGAGCCAGAACCCACCACACACAGACAGTGGGGTGCTGGGGACAAAGGAAAGGGGGAGGCGCAAATATTCCTCACTCAGCAGCTATGAGCAGAGCCACGCCTACCAGGCTGTCAGGACTTGATCCCGTCATGACTCCATCCTTATAAAGCAGCTTCAGAGGATTTTCAATACAAACTTCCCTTCAGGGGAAAGCGAAGCAGCTAGCAGCTGACAAAACTATTCTCATTTACATAGAGATCTTACTTCCCAGATCACACAGGAAGTTCATTCCCTAAAGCCGCCCCTGGAACTGAGCTTACTTTTGGATCGTGAAGATCGAGGCCATGCTAGGGGCAGGTGGCTCAGTGACATAGATGATCGCTACTGAGCAAAAGAGCTCAGGGACAGTGCTTAGGCTATGAGTTCAAGCCCCACAACTAGCCAAAAAAGTAAAAGAAAGAAAGAAAAGAAAAAACTAAAGCAAAACAGGTCAGAGGGATGTCTCGTGGTAGAGCACCTGCCTCACAAGCCCAGGGCCCGGAGTTCAAGGCCCAGTGCTAAGAAAAAAATGGAAGCCAAATGGCCTGTTTGAATCTGGTTCTGTCACTCTGTGCTACTTAGAAACAAATGTGTCTTTCTGTGCCTGGATTTTCTCTCAAAAAGCTATAATGCCTACTTCGGTTTTCTGTGTTAGTCAAAACAAGTTAAAATGTCTGAGAGTCTCCAATAGGGGAGGGAGGGGGCTGGGGATATAGCCTAGTGGCAAGAGTGCCTGCCTCGGATACACGAGGCCCTAGGTTCGATTCCCCAGCACCACATATACAGAAAACGGCCAGAAGCGGCGCTGTGGCTCAAGTGGCAGAGTGCTAGCCTTGAGCGGGAAGAAGCCAGGGACAGTGCTCAGGCCCTGAGTCCAAGGCCCAGGACTGGCCAAAAAAAAAAAAAATAGGGGAGGGAGGGAGGGAAGGAGGGCAGGCCGGCCTTAGCCTCAGCCCCCCTCCCCCTCAGGCGCTGGGTGAGATGCAGGGCTACCTACCTCTCTGGGAGCTGGCACATCCAGCCTGGTTTCCTCGGGCGCCTTCACTGCAATGACGATCTGTTCGTGGAAGGCCCGGATGCTGTGAATGTCCTGATAGGTGACATAGGCCAGCGTGGGACGCAGTCAAGGACTCTAAGCAGAGCGCAGTAGCAGGTGGCTAACTTATCATGTACACTAATACAAAGGCAAGTGTTAGAGTAGCTTTCGATTGGAGGGTATACAGACTCACAATTAAGGAAAGTAGCTACAAAAGAATCATTCCATAGATATTTTAGTGTGTTTTGGGTTTCTTTTGTCCCTGGCTTCTTTCTGCTCAAGGCTAGCACTCTGCCACTTGAGCCACAGCGCCACTTCCGGCTTTTTTTCTATATATGTGGTGCTGGGGAATCGAACCCAGGGCTTCATGTATATGAGGCAAGCATTCTACCACTAGGCCGTATTCCCAGCCTATTTTAGTGTTTCATAAACTCTAAGATGCCTTTAAGTGGAACTACTGAGATTATGACAGTTTCTAGAGAAAATAAAGTCTATGTCCCTAACACAAACACAAGCCATAAAGGTGCGGTCCTCCCCATTTTTCTTTGCAGGATGTTACAGGAACAGTTGGTGCCCCAAATCCCACAATACACTAAGTGTTTTCTATACATTCAGACTTACGGCAGAGTCTTCTTCAGAAATCAGGTGCAGCCCAGCCGTGGTGACTCACACCTGTAATCCTAGCTAGCTACTAGGAGGCTGAGATCTGAGGATCATGATTTGAAGCCAACATGGGCTAGAAAAGACTATGAGACTCTTTATCTCCAATTAAGCACCAAAATTGGACTGGAGCTGTGGCTCAAGAGGTAAAAGCATTAGCCTTGTGTACAAAAGCTCAAGAACACAAAAGCTGAGTTCAAGCCCCAGAAATGGTACACTGGCACACACGTGCGTGCACACACACACACAATTAGACAAAACAGTTAATAAGCATAGTAAGTAGTTAATAACTTAAAACAAAATAGAACAAACAATTAAGATAACATATGAAAGTGATGGAAATTTATTTAAAACATGAATTGTTTCTGGACTCTTCCATTTAATATTTTTGACTGTGGGAAAGCAAAATCATAGAAAAGGAAACCCATTACAAAGGGTTATACTATTCCGTTACTACATGCACTTAGAAAAAACATTTGGGGTTTGGATGAGAATCCCCTATAACAAAAAGCAGAAAATCTACAAAACAAAAGAATCCCTTCGAGAAAAAGTTTTTTATTTTTATTTTTGGCCATCCTGGGGCTTGGACTCAGGGCCTGAGCACTGTCCCTGGCTTCTTCTTGCTCAAGGCTAGCACTCTGCCACTTGAGCCACAACGCCACTTCTGGCCATTTTCTGTATATGTGGTGCTGGGGAATCGAACCCAGGGCCTCATGTATACGAGGCAAGCACTCTTGCCACTAGGCCATATCCCCAGCCCAAGAAAAAGTTTTTTAAGGCTACCATTTATTCATGTATTTTCCTCTTCTAAAGGTGTTTCTCATCTTACTGTATGTTTTTTCATCCTGTTTTTATTGTATCACCTACAACTTGTGTTTTAGGTACTGCTCCAGTGGCAATTCATTCAACTTAGAAATAGATTGTATATATTTTGTGCCAGTACTGGGGTTTGGACTCAGGGCCTTGCGTTCTTAGTTGGGTTCTTTGCTCAGGGCTAGAGCTCTACCACTTGAGTCATGCCTCCACTTCCCAGAAATAAATTCTAGCTTATAAATTAGGGAGAACATGGTCAGGTGCTGGTGGCTCACACTGTAATCCAAGCTACTCAGAAGGCTGAGATCTGAGGATTGTGTTTTAAAGCCAGCTCAGGCAGGAAAGTCCAAGAGACTCTTATCTCCAATTAACTACCAGAAAACTGGGAATGGTGCTGAGGCTCAAAGTGTACAGCACTACTAGCCTTGAGCAAAAAATCTCAGGGGCAGCACCCCTGCCTTGAGTTCAAGCCCCATGACGGGCAAACAAACAAGTGGAAAACATGATTCGCAAACACCAACAACTACAGACCGTGCAATGTCAGCCTGGAATGTCAGTGAGCAGTTGAGATTGTCCCACAAAGCACCTTTAGGTGACAATGAGCTGTGGAGGCCACATCACAAAACCTTTCCTGGCTGAAGTATGTAAATTAAATCCCTAAGCTGCCCTAATACAGACTCTGCTTCGGAAGCAGACCTTTTCTAAAGGCACAGACTTTAAAGGATATCTCTCATTTTCCTTGTCGTTGGTTAGCTCTAACAGCTGCTGGGCACAGTCCTTGATTAACTCGTCCAAAGCATCTTCCATGGCGGACAGGTTGGAAAGCTCCTCCTGCAGCTTCTTTTGTTGGGGCATGGCTCCAAAGTTGTTAAAGTCAGACCCTCTTTAAAAGCAGAAGACAAGCATAGAACCCACCATTAACAATAGCTGTGATATGCAGAGTACTTGCAAGTCTACATAGGAAAACAAGGCTTAATGGCTATGATGTATAACAAGTGTTACTGTATATATTCTCTGGGTGTAATTATTCTTTTATTTTTTATTTTTGGCCAGTCCTGGGCCTTGGACTCAGGGCCTGAGCACTGTCCCTGGCTTCTTCCCGCTCAAGGCTAGCACTCTGCCACTTGAGCCACAGCGCCGCTTCTGGCCATTTTCTGTATATGTGGTGCTGGGGAATCGAACCTAGGGCCTCGTGTATCCGAGGCAGGCACTCTTGCCACTAGGCTATATCCCCAGCCCCTGGGTGTAATTATTTTAATCAGTTGTTTTTTCTTTCTTGCCAGTCCTGGGCTTGGACTCAGGGCCTGAGCACTGTCCCTGGCTTCTTTTTGCTCGAGGCTAGCACTCTGCCACTTGAGCCATAGCGCCACTCCTGGCCGTTTCCTATATATGTAGTGTTGGGGAATCGAACCCAGGGCATGCAGTCTTGCCACTAGGCCATATTCCCAGTCCTTAGTCAGTTTTTAATGCTGGTACTAGAGCTTGCTCTCAGGCCAGGTGCTGTTCCATAGCTTTATTTCCCCCTTAGCTTTCCTTAGCTTTATTTTTTTTTGCCAGTCCTGGGGCTTGAACTCAGGGCCTAGGCCCTGTCCCTGAGTTTCTTTTGCTCAAGGCTAGTGCTCTACCACTTGAGCCACAGCACCACTTCCGGCTCCTTGTTTATGTGGTACTGAGGAATTGAACTCAGGGCTTCGTGCATGCTAGGCAAGCACTCTACCATTAAGCCACATTTCTAGGCCTCCTTAGCTTTTTTTCCCCCATTTTATTGTTAAAGTGATATATAGAGGGGTTACAGTTTCATATGTAAGGCAGTGAGTACATTTCTTACCCAACTTGTTACCTCCTCCCTCATTTCCCCCTCTCCCCTCCCATGAGTTGTACAGTTGGTTTACAACAAGTTTTGCTATTGCATTGGTTTGTCTTTTTATCCTTTGTCTCTCGATTTTGGTATTCCCTTTCCCTTCCCTAGTTCCAATATACGTATATATAATATCCAGGGTACTAATATCAGTTATAGTGATATCAGGGTAAAACCATGGGAAAGACAAAAGAAAAAGGGCATAATTTCACATGTATGTTGAAAATAATGATAAACCACCCTCAGCTTTTTTGCCCAAGGCTGGTGCTCTATCACTTAAGTCACAGCTGGTTGAATGGAAGTCTCATGGACTTTCCCACCTGGTTTGGCTTTGAACCCCAATCCTCAGACCTTGGCTTCCCAAGTAGCTAGTGTGAGCCACCAGTGCCTGCCAGTTACTGTTCTTATCTAGTCTTTCATTATTTGTGGCTATTATTAGCTCCACCATGATATGACGGAGAATAACCACTGTGCACTTTCTTTCAATGTCTATGCACAATAAACAGAAAGCCTGCCCTCCTTGTTTGCAGGTCTTCCCCTGCCGGTCAGGCCTACTGCTAGTGGTTCAGAATGCTGAGATAAGTCCCCAAGTGAACATGTCCATAGCAGACCTGGCTTCTGTCTGTACTATGAACCCTTTCCTCCGATATTCAATTAGTTACTGTATGATCTTTGGGTTTTTACCTGCCTGAGAAACATCTCTAGGTGTGTATGCCGGAACTGCTTTTTTTTTCTGATTCCAAGTCATGGACTGCTGTAAATACTCCAGCTTTTCTCTTGTGTGTGAATGGACACATCTGCATGCCTACTCAACCTCGGGCCTCTTCTGTGGTCATCCTCAATCAAGCCGGCTCCTTAGCAGCGGCCTTTATTTGGAACACTGTCTTTTTTTTTGGTGCCGGTTCTGGAGCTTGAACTCAAGGTCTGGGTGCTAGCCCTGAGCTTCTTATTTGCTCAAGGCTAGCACTCAATCACCTGATCCACAGGTCCACTTCTGGCTTTTTGGTGGTTAATTGGAGCTAAAAGTCTCACAGCCTTTCCAGAGCAGGCTGGCTTTGAACTGTGATCCTCAGACGTCAGCCTCCTAAGTAACCAGGATTACAGGTGTCAACTACTGGCACCTGGCTGTCCCAAGTTTTCTCTTTACGTTCAGGGCAGTGTGCTCCAAAGCAATGTCTGGAGCCCAACAGTGTCACTCAGGGTACTTGCTGGGAATGCACATTCCTGCCCTGCCCCCAAGCCCCTGGATTGCCACCAGGGAAGGCATTCTAGGTGTTTATCACACTGTGCCTCTAAGAATCAGCTTTCAACTTTCACAGACTTTCTCTGTACCACTAAAGAAATACTTAAAAATTTTTCTATGTAATTAGATGTTTCCTTCTTATCATCTTGAAAAGCAAAAATCTAAACCTAATTATTTTACTCCATTTAGCTTTTCTGTGTCTGAATGATATCCTCTATCTATGGCACCTCCTGGTACTAAGCAGTAGGAACAATTTAAGTCCTCTGTGGGACAATGAAGGGAAATCTCCATTTTCTCAGTTCTCTTCTAACAAATGTTAGCGGGGTGTTGGTGACCTGTGCTTCTATTCCTGTCTATTCAGGAGCCTGAGATATGATAATCCTGGTTCAAAGACAGCCCAGAAAGCAAAGTCCATGAAACTTTTATCTGCAAGTAATCACCAAGAGGCCACCAGTTAAAGTGGTTGAGTACCAGCCTTGAGCAAAAACAGCTAAGAAGAGAGCATGAGTCCCTGAGTTCAAGTCTCAGTACCAGTATACACATAAAAAGAACGGCATCTTAACTGTTTTATATTGCTAATTGGGCAAGGGTGAAATTGTCAGGGAAGAGCAATGAGACCAACTCACATCCATCGAATGTGGTTCTTCGATTTTTTTTTAACCAGGTCAATTCCATCTAAGACATTGGTGATGTCGTACACTCTTCGTTTCCGCACACCCAGTTTCGTTGCAACCTTGTTTAGGTCAAGAATGCCCCCAGGAGCAGATCTGACAAGATCCATAAATTTTCGAGTTAAATAAACCAGTGAAACATCAAAACGAGGTCTCTTCACTGTTAGCGCTTCTGGGAAACAAAATAAACACATTTATACAATTTTAAGTTAACATTCTCATTTCATTTAAGCAACTGCTTATTTTTTCTGATTGGAAAACAAACACCCATGGAAATTCCCTGTGCTGACCAGATCTGAGCTAATTTCTATGAAGTAAATTTCTCTAACTGGGTAAAAAATGTATTGGCTTATCCCAGGTCTAAACAAAGCCGTTATTTTCAATAAAAGTGTTAGAGCTATGCCACCAGCCTCTATCAAGCACACCCATTCTGAGAAGTCTACTCTCTTCTCTGAGTAGCAGGCTTACCTTTGTATGTACATCCCTGGTCAGGAATAGAATTAGGAATGCTTTTTTTTTGGCCAGTCCTGGGGCTTGAACTCAGGGCCTGAGCACTGTCCCTGAGTTTGTTTTGCTCAAGGCTAGCACTCTAGCCACACCACCACTTCTGGCCTTTGCTGTGAATGTGGTATTGAGGAGTCGAACCCAGGGCTTCATTCATGCTAGGTAAGCACTCTACCACAAAGCCACATTCACAGCCCTAGGAGTGATTTTTAAAACTGAATTTCACCACTGGTGTTAAAGAATCAATTAGAAAGCAACGGATGGGACTTGGTGTTTACTATTTTTCATGTTTTTGTCTATGTCACAGTTCAGCAAAGGCCCAAACTAATCTTCCATTTGGACACTTACATCTGAAGAAAAGTGTTCAATCCATTTATTATGACACTCACTACTATTCCTGTACTGACAGTGAACGTACGAGGGGGGCTCCAACACTCACCTTCCTTCAAATGACATGAGGTATTCACTCATAGCACCCCAGCACCCAGTGTGTCATTAGGGATGGGGTTTGGGGGTTCTTTGTTTTTTTTTTTGAGACAGGGTCCTCTTATGTAGCCCAGACCAGGTATTTACAATCCTCCCATCTCACACAGTCTCCAGTGCAGGGGTTATGGGTATGGGCTACCATGCTGGCTTTGTAGATAGAGATTTTATTTTATTTATTTTTTTATTTTTTTATTTTTATTTTTTTTGGCCAGTCCTGGGGCTTGGACTCAGGGCCTGAGCACTGTCCCTGGCTTCTTGTTGCTCAAGGCTAGCACTCTGCCACTTGAGCCACAGCGCCACTTCTGGCCATTTTCTATATATGTGGTGCTGGGGAATTGAACCCAGGGCCTCATGTATACGAGACAAGAACTCTTGCCACTAGGCCATATCCCCAGCCCCTAGATAGAGATTTTAAAAACCAAAATTAGGAACAGAGCAGTTTATATTATATTCTTTCTTTCTTTCGTGTGTGTGTGTGTGTGTGTGTGTGTGTGTGTGTGTGTGTGTGTACAGAGCCCTTAAACTCCAGTCCTGGGCTTGAACTCAGGGTCTGAGCACTGTCCCTTAGCTCTTTTGCTCAAGGCAATGCTTTACCACTTGGGCCACAGTTCCACTTCTAGCTTTTTGCTAGTTAACTGGAGATAACAGTCTCGTGGGCTTTCCTGCCCATGAATGCTGATTCTCAGATCTCAGCCTCCTGAGTAGCTAGAATTACAGGCATGAGTCACTGGTGTCTTGAACTTTATTCTTTTAATATGCAAACACATGGCTGCATATTTAACATCTTGGGAGTCTTTGTTCAAGCTATCCTAATACTGGAAACTGTCTCAACTTTACTATTTTGCATTGTAATTCAATTAACTTCTTTACTACAAAATTATCCTATATACCCTTAATTCTTTTCTTGAAGCAAATTCCAGGATGTGGAACTGAGGTGTGAAGTATTTTAAGAGACTTTAGGACGTTGAGCTGCTAGGCTCAGTTCTACATGCAGCGTAAGGCTGCTTCTCACATCTCAATTTGACACGCGGCAAGCAGAGGACCAAGTGGCATTAAAACCATGGCGCGCCCAGGACCCCATGCATGGCGTAGGGTCAACAAGGGAAAAGGGCCCCGGAGCCATGGGGATGAGGCTGCAAGGGAGCAAGACCAAACCTTCCAGGGCCTTGTCTGTTTATTCTTCTCCACTGTCTGGTAGAGAACGCTTCTAAAGAACTCCCAATCTGAGGAGTCAGGACGCAGGATAAAAAGCCCACGCCTACACTGGGAGGATGGCACTGGCAGGATGATGGGAAGCAGGGGGGCCCACATAGAAGAATCCCACCACCCCAGCCTGGGAGTCAGACTGGAGCGGAGCAGCCGTCTCACACAGAGTCAGGGCTGTGGGATCTCCAGGCAGCGCTAACAGAACCGGACTTTGACCTTGAGCAACTTATCAACCTCACTGCTCACTTTGCTCCATTATGAAGATGATCATAATCCAGAATCCTATTATGAAGTGCTGTTGCAGGAACTCATGAAAAAACGTTAACACAGTGCCAAGCACTGCATGAGAGCAGTGGATGTTGGCTATCACTGTAAGTCAGTGGTATGGGCACTGGGAGAGTAACACCTCAAAGGGAACTGAACTTGGTGACCAACTAGAGGGGACACTGAGGTAGGAGCCGAGGGAAAATTGATTTATGATTTATATCTGGTCACCTCTGTTCTAAAAAAAAAATGGATAAAAATGAGACCAAATTAACAAGAAATGGAGCAGGGGGGGGAGGGGAATCTATCACAAAGATCTCCCAGCACTGTAAATGTCCCCCAAAGCAGGCCACGTCAGAAGGGTTGAGGGAACCCCAGGAAACCAAGCAGGCAGGGGCCTGACCTCAGGTTCATGACCCAGCTACCCCCAATTCTGGTGGCAGCAACCAAATTCCTCTCACAGAGAATTACAGAAAAATACCCTCAAACAAGTATCATTTCTTTTATTTTAAACTGACAAATAGCAATTTTATCTACTTCTACATATAATGTGCTATTCTAACATATGTTTACATGGAATCTAATCAAGCTGATTAGCAACTCGATGGCTCAAATACCTATCATTTCTTTGTATGAACAGGTCAAATCCCAACTTCCAGCTATTTGGAAATAACCCATTTGCACAATCAGCATGCTATGCAACAGAACACAGAAACTCTACCTGCAGTCCAACTGAGACTTTAGCTTACCCCTCCCTTTTCCTGCCACTCTACCCCTTTCCCTCCTTGCCGCTTCTCATAGACTCTTCTAGATTCTATCTGTAAGATCATAGGCAATTTATGATAGTTCTATTGTTTTTTGTTTCCCCTTCTGGGTGCCAGTCCTGGAGCTTGAACTCAGGGCTTGGGAGCTGTCCTTGAGCTTCTTTTGTGAAAGGCTAGCACTGTACCACTTGAGCCACAGCGCCCCATCTGGCTTCCTCTGAGTAGTTTACTGGCGATAAGTCTCACAGTCTTTCCTGCCCAGGCTGGCTTTGAACCTCCATCCTCAGATCTCAGCTTCCTGAATAGCTAGGATTACGGGCGTGTGCCATCAGTACACAATACCTAGGGCTTTTGACTTTATGAAGTTTAAAATATAAAACCTGAAATCTTTTGGCAATCAACTTACTTCTCATGGACACATATTGCACACTGTCTTCTAAATTAATCCTTATTTTTGATGGCTAGAAAAAAAAGAAGATATAAAAATTAAACAGCAGTTTAAAAACAACGCAAATCAAGAGCATTTTACTTTATAATATGAAGACTTTTATTTTCCCCCCATACTGAGGTAGTAATGTGCATGTAAGGAAAGTCATATTCAGAAACTATATTCTAATTGTAATCATATCTGACCACATGTCCCAGACTACAGCCTCCCAAGGTAAGAATAGCAGTGGGGGAGGGGGTGGATGCATGCAAATTCATTACTGAACAATCTGTTGACAGCACCAGGTGTTGGGGACAAAGGGAACACAAGGTCAGGACACCACACCCAACACTGGAAGGCTCAGGAGAGGTGACCAACTGTCTAGAGAAGCAAAACAAATGCTTGCCCAGGCTCTTTAAGAACCAGAGATTCTGAGCTTTTCTAGCAAGGCACGCCCTCCCAGTAGCATTTTATAGATCCCCCCCCCCCCCAGCTGAGGACGAACTCCAGGCCTTGCACTCACCAGGCAGGCGCTCTTCCGCTGAGCTAAATTCCCAGGCCCCCCTGCCCCCCCCCCCCGTAGCATTTTAAACAAGGGAAAATAGGGCTTGTAGGGTGGGTTTAACTGAAAACTCTGCTATTGGAGAAATAAAGTTCTGTTAGGTTCCCAAACATAGCGGCAGTTCCATTACCAATGCTCACCATTAACTTGACAGCCACCAATTTTCTATGAACTAGTAGTAATAGGGTGTCCTTTCCTTTTTTGCAAAAAAAAATGAATAAATCCTAAATATGAAATAGCAACCCCTATTAACCTTGTGCTTGGAAAGAAGTGACATGAATCTTGTCACTTGCACCTCAGTGAAGATGGGTCTAATAAAGAAAAAGTGGGAAACCCAACTCCACGGGTGCTCTAAGAAGAGATAAAACTGAGGTACCAGCCAGGGAAATCATACAAGGGTCACCAGACAGGGGCCCAAGGCTGAGCCCTGGTGGAAAAGCCGGACTCTGCCTCAACAGTAACCTATGTGGAGCGAAGGGGAGACAGGAGCCATTACCAGAATGAAGGTATGAAGAAGACACATAGCACCTAAGAGCCCACCATGGCCAGGCTACTTTCCTGACTGGTTTGCTGCTGGCAGAGGGGATGGATGAACAACACGGTACGGTCAAGTGGAGCCGCCTGGACTTTGTCACAACCAGGCCGACAATCACCAAAGACTTCTGAATGTCACTCTAACACAGTCAAGTCAATGATTTAGAAATACAGGATGAGGCCAGGCGCTGGTAGTTCATGCCTGTAATCCTAGCTACTCAGGAGGCTAAGATCTGAAGTTCATGGTTCAAAGCCAACCTGGACAGGTAAGTCTGTGAGACTCTTACCTCCAATTAACCACCAGAAAAACCAGAAGTAGCATGGTGGTTCAGAGCAGCAGGGCGCTAGCCTTGAGAAAAAGGAGCTCAAGGACAGTACCCAGGCTCTGAGTTCAAGCCTCAGGACAAAAAGGAAAGTAAAACAAAAAACAAGAGAATACGTAGGGCAGCAATACGGCAGAAGGCCTGGGGGGCAGGGTGGAGGTCAGGAGAGCAGCAAAGAAGCTCTTGGTTTCTGTCAGTGCTATAAATCCTTGGCATGAGACTCCCTAGAAAGTGAACTTGAGGTAGACTCCCACTGGAAAATTAGGTTAGACTTGAAAGGAACATGTGTGCACTGCTGGCACCAGGAACGCCCGCTTTGGGGGCAGAGACCATGGCTAGGAACTCTCCACACCACAGACATGCCATTTACAAACATGGCATCTGACACCAGGACCCTGACCAGCCCAAAGTAACCAACCGTCATTGCTTACTTTATATTTAACCCTTGACCTCATACAGTGTGACACAAGGGCTGGCTACTGTAGTGAGATTCTTGTACACGTGTGCACATGGGACATGTGCATAGGCACATGGGGTATTGGGGCTTGAACTCAGGGCCAGGGTTCTGTCCTTTAGCCCAACATGTGGCTCAAGTGGTAGCGTGTTAGCCTTGAGCAAAAAGAAGCTCAGGGACAGTGCTCAGGCCCTGAGTCCAAGCTCCAGGACTGGCAAAAAGAAAAAAAGATACAGACGACACCAATACAGATGGGGTCAATCAGGAAGGCACCAATACACACAGTGACCAAGCAGAGGCCAGCGACTGAACTCCCTCAGGAGGAAATGCAGAGAGAGAACCCTGAAAACACCATCATATCTGCAAAGGGCAAGAGGACAAATGGGGGTGCACGAGGGCCTCCAGCTCCAGCAGCCACTGGGGCCACAACTACAGAAAGTGAGGATGGAAACTGCTGCTAGGCTCGCTGAGTCTGCTGGGGACCCCCGGTCAGAACGCTCAGCACGGCATGATGAAGTGATAATCAAGGGAGACAGAGTGGGCATAAACTATCTTTGTTCAGAAGTCTGGCTGGGAAAGGAGAGACAGGTAATTAGGAGGGCATGTGAGATGAGAGATGTGGATTTAGTTTGCTATTTAAGTCAAGGACTTGGCATCTGGAGGCAAGTGGTCGGCGGTTCATGGAGGCTTCTCCACTTTCCTAATCAGGAGCCAGCCACTAACATATCCCAGTCTGTCTGGCAACTGTAAAACAAAAATAGTCTCTGGGGACTGCTGTCGGGACTTTAATAATGGGCATGGGACCTGCGCATGACTTGGGACATACTGAGTTATTACTTGTTGAGGGAGAAACACAGAAGAGGGAAGATTTGATCGGGAGTCCCACGAGCCACGGCTACACAGCGTTTAGGGTACACGCAGAAGGACATTATTCCCACGCGAGGGGGCCCACGGGTCCCCGGGGCCTTGAACTTGGGGGCCCGGGTGCTATCCAGCTTTCTCTGCTCAGGGCTGGCTGGCGTCCTTACCACTTGGGCCACACCTCCACGTCCAGCATTTGTGGGGGGGGGGGGTGCTTCATGGGAGATAAAGAGTCTCTCGGGCCTGGCTTCGAACCACGGACCCTCAGACCTCAGCTTCCTGAGTAGCCAAAAATCACTTTCCTTCCCCCCCCCTCCGCCCCCATCCCCACCCACCCCCCAGTCCATCGGGGCAGGTGACAAGTTTGGGGTGGGGAAGGAGGAGAACACACGGCAGGCTGCGCGGGCCGGGGGAAGGGGGTGCGGCCCGGCCCCGCGCCGGCGGCAGCGGGAACAGGTGCCGCGGGGGAGGGGGGCGAGGGGGAGGGCGGGGCCCCGGGGGGGGGACACCGGGGGCCCCCGCCGCCCTTACCAGCAGGCTGTCCACGTTGATGGGGTCCCGGCAGCGGCGGCGCACCGTCTCCTGCGCCGGGTCCACCAGCAGGCTGGGCAGCCTCCGCGCCGGCTGACTCATGCTGCCCGCCGCCCGCCCGCCCGCCCCGGCCCGGCCGCCCGGCCCCGCGCCTCGCGCCGCCTCGCGCCGCGCGCTCTCCCGCCCGCCCGCCCCGGCCGGCGCCGGCCCCGCTCCGGTCCGCGACGCTGCCGCCGCCGGGCTGGGCCGCCCCGCCTGCCGAACCACGCGCCGCGGCCCCGCGAGCCCGACCGCCGCCGCCGCCGCTGCCGGCGCCAGGGGCCGCGAGGGGACGAGGGCGACCCGCGGCGCTCAGGACGCCGGGCCCGCCATGTTCCCGCCTGCGCGGCGCACGGGCCCCTCCGCGCATGCGCGCCGCCGGGCGCGCCCCCTTCCCCCCTCCCCAGCGCTCCCACGCGCCGGCCCCTGGGCCGAGAAACCCGGAGCGCGGATCACGGAGCGGACTGGGAGGAAAACCTGGAGGTGGATCTGGGAATCTGGAGGAAGGGAGCGGGCGGAAGGCGGGCCTGGGAGTGGAGCGCGCGGGGCGCTGATTGGTTCTCCGCCTGCCTTCCGCGCCTCCCACCCGCTGGGCGGGGTCGGGACCTGCCGTTCCTCCGCTGGGAGTCTGAGGCCGGGGACCGTGAGTTCGAGGCCAGGTTGGACCACATCGTAACACCCCCCCTTCCCCCCCAAAAAAACCAAACCACCACCACTACCACCAAAACAAAATCAAACGAACAGCTAACGGAACGTTGTGGTAATCCACGCTTCTTTCCCATCTGCTTCCTTTCTTTGATGAAGCCATTATCGATGACCTCTGATGCCTGTCATTGAGCTGGGCCCAGGAGATATTCGTTCCAGTAAGGCATGGAAAATATGTGGAATGCCAGAGGAGAAGATAGATAAATAAACCATACTTAACTGGAGCCCTGAGGTTGTGTTTTCAATCCTTGCTTCCCTCTGGTGGTTACGCCTGCAATCCTAGCTACTCTGGAGGCTGAGACCTTGAGGATCTAGTTGGAAGCCAGCCCAGGCAGGAAAATCCATGACTGTCTTCTCCAATAAATGACCCAGAAAAAGCCAGAGGTGGCCCTGTGGCTCAAGAGGTAGAGCATTAGCTTTGAGCACAGAGAGGCTCATGGACAGAGCCCAGGCCTTGAGTTCAAACCTCAGGACCAAAGAAAAAAGGAAAGAAAGAAATCAAAGACATACACCAGTTACTATATATGTGTAATATATGTGTGTACTTCATATATGTACATATATATCTGTGCCTCAGTTTCCTCATCTGTAAAAATGGTAATAATGGGAGTTTTTACCTTAAAAGGTAGTTGTGGGGGCTGGGAACGTGGCCTAGTGGTAGAGTGCTTGTCTAGCATTCATGAAGCCCTGGGTTTGATTCCTCAGCACCACATACACAGAAGTGGCTCAAGTGGTAGAGTGTTAGCCTTGAGCAAAAGGAATCCAGGGATAGTGCCCAGGCCCTGAGTTCAAGCCCCAGGACTAGCAAAAAAAAAAAATGTAGTTGTGAAGAATAAAGGAGTTAGTAAGTTCATTAAACAAGGACAAGCTCTCACTAGATTATAAACTTCTGGGGGTGAGTGGCCAATCTCTTTAAATCTGGCTTTCAGCACGAAGCTTGGAATATAGTAGGTGCTCAGTAAATGTTTGCTGTAGAGTCTATGGAAATAAAGTGTAACCCAGGAGAAGTGATCTCTGGGAGACTGTGTTTCGTTACATGGTGGACAATTTCCCAGAGCAGAAAGACAAGACCTTGTCAAAGCAATCCCCAAAGAGCCAGCTCTAGGGATTAGAACCAGCTAGTTAAGATTCAACACCGGCTGTACCTGACATTCTGCTTACTTCTGCTCATATCCAAACTGAAAGACAAAGCCAGGCACCATCAGCGCATACCTGTAATCCCAGCTACTCAGGAGGCTGAGATTTGAGGATCAAGATTCAAAGTCAGCCTGTGCAGGAAAGTCCATGAGACTCATTTCAGTTAACCTGCACAAAGCTGGAAGTGGAGTTGTGGCTCAAGTGGCAGAGCACGGGCCTTAGTTCAAAAGCTAAGATAGTGCCTAGACCCTGAGCTCAAACCCCATTACCGGCAAAAACAAACAAACAAAAACAACAAAAAACTTTGAAAGGTAAGTCAGGTGCTGTTAGCTCACATCTATAATCCTAGCTACACTAGAGGCGGAGATCCAGAGGATCAAAGTTCAAATCGCCTAGGACAGGAAAGTAAAGGTTTCATCTCCAACTAACCACTCCAAAGAAGTGTAACTATCAAGCGAGCCAAGCAAGCGCAGGGCCCTGAGTTCAGATCCTGAAATTGGCAATAAAAATAAAAATAAAAATAACCATGGCCTTAGCAAAGCAGAATTTGAGTAGCTGGGGTTCCAGGCATGAGCCGTTGTCACCCAGCTAACGGGCTGTTTCTAATCCAGTCTCAGAGCTCCCTCTTCCAGTGACTTGAGTCGTTCACCAACACCGCCAGATGAAGCAGAGGAGATTGTGAAGTCTTTGTTCTGCAGTTTTGGTCAGAACGTGACAGGCTTCCCCCAGCACTCCAGAGAAGGTACAAGCCCTGGGAAGTGTTCATTGGCCCGAGGACTTGAATTCAGTAGCCACACTTAGCAACAGTATCTACCTCCTGCTTTGCAAAAAGCCTTTACACAAAAGCAAAGGCCGCAGTTCAAAGACACCCACAAGGGCCAAAGCTGACAAAGGGCTGTGGGAAAGAAGAGCTAGGGCCATGCATCTCAGTGAACTCGAGTGGAAGAGCAACAGAGGCGGAGCGGGGCAAGCCTGCACACTTGCTGTGTCCCCTCCAAGGGACACCCAGCCTCTTCAGCATTAGCTTTCCTGGATGACCAGAGCAACTGCCAAGTCTTCTCTCTTCTCTGGTCTCTTGACCAGCAACAAACTCTATCTACACTGCCGCTGTCAAGTTAAACAAATGCCCCTCCCCTCCTCCGCCACACCACTGTTGACCTCACATTGCTAGAAAGATCTCCCAAAGCACAAATCTCATCTTATCACACCTCTGTCTGAAATCTGCTAGTGTACTTTGAGTTGTGCCAGGCTGTCTCCCCACTTTATTCTGTAGGCAGAAGCTCTGTCCAGGCACTCAGGATGCTCTGGCCACCTTGTTTATTATGAGCTACTTGCATTATTCTTTCTGGCCTAGGCATGCTAACATTTACTCTTCAAAAGCTTTTGCTTGTCTGGCGCCAGTAGCTCATGCCTAAAATCCTTGCTACTCAGGAGACTGGGTTTTTGTTTTTTTGTTGTTGTTTGTTTGTTTGCAGTTCAACTCCAGCCCAGGCAGGAAAGTCCATGAGACTCTTATCTCCAATTAACCAACAAAAAGCCAGAGATGGAGCTGTTCTTCAAGTGAAAGAGGGCCAGCCTTGAGTGAAAAAAGTTAAGAGGCAGAGCCCAGGTTCTGAGTTGAAGCGCTAGTGCCCCTCCCTCCCCAAAACAAAGTTTTCCCTTGGCACAATGCATGTTTTCTCCATGTGGAACGTGATCCACTGATTCTTTCTCCAGCAATCTTTGTATTGTCAGTTTAGACAGCACCTGCTTGGGGAAGCCTTCTGTAAACTCCCAGAAGAGACTGGTACCCCAGTAGACTGTCGAGTCCTTGAAAGGTGGACCCACAACAACAGTAAAGACACAATCAACGGGTATGCTTTACTATAAATAACCGGATACCACGGAAGGAAATAAAACCAAGGGCTTAACTTCGCCAACCTTGAAATGAAAGTTCAAAACTGAGCACTGGTGCCTTGCGCCAATAATCCCTGCCATCAAATGACTGTTTTCTATTCCACTTGAATCCTATACCATTTAGTTTGGTAATAACCTGTTGATTGCTAAAGGCGTCGTGTTTAAATGTTCTCCTCCACTGAACTACTTCTATGAACTAAATTGGTTGTGCCAAATTTATTGTGCCCCTCTGAGTCCTTCACCTTTATGTTCCATCTAATACGATAACAACCCAAGAAGACTGACTATTGGTGCTGCAAATCCGCTGGCTGGCCATCATTTGCAGAGAATTTAAAGTGAATCGAGTTCTTCAGTTGTCCACCAGGTGGCGATGCGTCACGTGAGGGAATCTACTGGACAGGTCCTCTCTTTTGGGGCTCATATTCCCAGATGGGGTGCGGTAGAGTGTAGACTGGAGGAGAGTGGGACAGTTGGACCACACAAGGCCTCGGATTTACTGATGATCAAGATGGAGTTCAGGATTTCTGGCTGAAATCATGGGATGGAGAGACAAATCAAACTCTACAGTTACAAGCCGTGCGTCTTTCTTCTCTTCTCATTCCAACAATCCTAATCAGTACCTTAGAATGTGACCTGGTGCGGAGGGATATTTACAAAGATAAGAAAGTCAAAATAAAATGAGGTCATTTATGGGGGGGGGGCTTAATCCAGTATGCCTGGAGTTCTTATAAAGAATAGGAAATTCGTGTGTGTATATCCGATCGTACAAAATAATACTTACCTAAGTGAATGCCAAGAAATGGAAACAGCGTGTTTTTCTTAACTTTTCCTCTTGTCTTTTTTTGTTCATCGATCTGTCTTTAGCAGGGTAAGAGTCACAGAAATGGAGAGAGGAAGAGTGAACAAATACAGCAGTGATATTCATTCGGCACTAAGATGAAAATGAACTATACAACTTGTGGGTGGAGACAGGAGGGGAAAACTGGGAGAGAGGGAGGGAAGGGGTGACATTGTCCAAAAAGACATGTACGCTTGAAGGGGGGAATGAAGAGTTAAAGTAAACCCCATTTTCAGGCAGCCTATGAGCAAACCCAGGGCAAGCTTATTAGGGCCCAGCTGGTCAAGAACTCTAACCGCCTGGGAATGCTTAACTCTAACCACCCCTAGAATGCCTCGAGCCCTGAGCCAATCAGATTTGTACCCGTGTCCTAATCTTGCTTGCTTGAACACCTGATTGCTGTAACTTTGTTTTTGTTTTTTTTTTGTTTTTTCTTGCTTGAATACCTGATAGCTGTAACTTTGTTTTTTGCCTTTATAAGCCCTGTGCAATCGCAGCTCGGGGCTTCCTCCTAACCTCCGCTGTGTCGGTGGGTAGGACGAGGCCCGAGTTGCAGCTCGCCTGAATAAAGCCTTGCCTTGCTTTTGCATTTCGGAATGTCTGAGTCTCGGTGGCCTTCTTGGTGGTCGTTTCGCGACTTGGCACAACACTCTTTGCCTGATTTATGTAACGGTAACCCCTACGCACATCACCTTTATAATAACACTTTTTAAAAACCGTTAAAAAGAATAAGAAATTTGGGAGTTGGCACTGGTGGCTCATGCCTGTAATCCCTAGCTACTCATGAGGCTGACAGCTGAGGTTCAAAGCCAGCCTGGGCTGGAAAATCAGTAAGATTTTATCTCCAATTAACTGCCAAAATGCTAGAAGTGGAGTTGTGGGTCAACTCTAGCCTTGAGTAAAAAAAGCTCAAGGACCAAGTTCAGGCCACGAGTTCAAGCCCCAGGACCTACACCAAAACAACAACCACCAAAAGGAAATTTGGATACTAGGGAAAAAAAAACCAAAAAACCCCTTAAGAGCCAGTGAGAGAGCTTAGAACAATTGCTTCCTCACAGCCATGAGAGGGAGCCAGCCCGCTCTACATTTTGATTTGAGGCTTCCTTCTAGTCTGCAGACTGCGAGGTGGAATCTGTGTTGAGTCCTCCAGCTTGTGTGGATTGTGTGGATTATAGCGGCTTTAGCAAGCTCATACCTACCCATTAACATTTTGGGACAATGCGAGGAAATTGAGAGTAAACATTTTAATGTTCTAAGATAAGCACTTTCCCCACAGGAAGTGCTAGTTGGTAACATGAATGGGTTATATTAGAGACGTTTCTTCTGATAGAATCAACTTCAGGTACAATCTGGCTATTTAGGAGTCTCCTCTGTAGGCTAATGAGTGTCAGGCGACTGGCATGATTCTGAACTGCTGGAAGTAGGCAAATGGAGGCTTCGAAAGGCTTCAGAACTGCCCAGGGACGCTGCCACAGACAGGACTGGATGGAGCCTGTAGAGGCCCATGCTGTGTGCTTCCAGCAGCTGCGATTAATGTGACGAAAGGAAACTGCTTTTTAAGTTAGGAAAGGAAGCAGACCGCATAGGTGTTTGTGTATTTGTGATGAGATGCGCAAATACATAAACATATTAGAAAGTGAGTTTGTAGCTGGACTCAGTGGTACGAAAATATGTGTGTGGCAGAAAGAAAAAGGTACGAGAAGGGCTGAGTGTGTGCAAAAAACAGACATAGGGGTGCAAAGACAAGAATGTCTGTGGCTCAGCACTGGTGGCCCATGCCTGTAATCCTAGCTACTCAGGAAGCTGAGATAAGAGGATCATCGTTCAAAGCCTGCGGGGGGGGGGGGGGGGAGGGAGTCTGTTAGACGCTTATCTCCAATGAACCACTTGAAAACTGGCAGTGGCACTGTAGCTTGAAGTGGCAGAGTGCTAGCCTTCAGCAGAAGAGCTCAGAGACAGCACTGAGGCCCTGAGTCCAAGCCCCACGACCAAAGAAAAGAAAAGAAAAGAAGGTTGTGTGATGTGTATGTGTGTGTGTATCTAGGGAGAAAAATTGGATACCTATGCAAAGAAAGGCATGTTGAGAAACAGATATGTGTAGAAAAGAGCCACATGTAAGTTTGCATTTATGTAAGCATGTGTTCTGTGTGGTTGTATAGGACAAAACTAGAGCAGGAAAAATAGGTAGCTGTGGAGTAGCAAAAGAGAGGAGTGTGTGTATGTGTGTGTGTGTGTGTGTGTGTGTGTGTGTGTGTGTGAAAGAGAGATTCTTTTAAGATAACACTGGGTAAAGAGACTTATATGCTCAGAAACCATGTCTAATTGTCTTGCTGACCCCATGACCTCTTGGCCAAGGCTTGGGATTCCTGAATGGGCCAGATTGACAGCACCTTTGTAAGTTTTAGGTTGGCCCTAGTTTTTCAGTTTGGCCTCATTCTTGTCAACATTTTAAAAAACATTTTGATTCAGTTCATTTAAGAATGTATCTTAAAATACATTTTCAAGGTTTGGTTCGAGTTCAATAAAGACAAAATAAATGGGTTGGGTTCAGTTCCAGGAAAAACAAATCCAATCATTCGTCTGTGTGTGCCGGTATTTGGATGAGTGAACCCGGATCGGGAAATGACTCTTTTAAGTTAGAAAATAACAAAGCAGCTTTTCTTGTGCATCTCATTTATTTTCTATTTAATTGTTAATCGGTAGGAGCCTAGGCATTTCTAAAATGCATTACAAATCTTTAAGAATAGGCAGAGTAAATATTTTCCCCAAAGTCACTGCAATAGATATGCAGGCATCTTTTGAAGAATTTTTTTCCTAAGTGTAATTTTCGCTTTGATTTTTTAAAATTGAGACAAATTATCCTTTTGTCTTTATGAAAAGGGATCACCTTTTCAATGGAACCAAGTAAATTTTCGTCATTTCTTTCTTCTATAGTAGAGTGGGAAAACGATAGCCTACAGGTAAAATCTGCTGTAACCAGTTTTCCAGTTGCTTATTTCATTTTATTGTCATAGCCCATGAACTAAGTAGCTTTTTTTTTTTTTCTTCTTGTGCTAGTACTAGGGCTTGAACTCAGGGCTTTGCTCTGTCCTTTAGCTTTATTTGCTCAAGACTGGTGCTGTAACAATTGAGCCATCCCTCGGTTCTGTAATTGGAGACAAGAGCCTCATGAGTGTGTCTGCCTAGGACAGCTCAAGTGTGATCCTCAGATCTCAGCCTCCTCAGTACCCACAGACACTGGCATCCACTGTCTTTCTTTTTTATTGTTGGTCATGGGGCTTGAAATCAGGTCTTGGACGCTGTCCCTGAGCTTTTTTCTGCTTAAGTCTCACACTCTACCACATGGAGACACAGTGCTACTTCTGATTCACCCCTGGTTAATTGGAAATGAGTCTCATGGACTTTTTTTGGGGGGGGGGGCCAGGGTTGGCTTTAAACCACAGTCCTCAGATCTCAGCCTCTTGAGCAGCCAGAATTCTAGGCATGAGCCTTAAGGCACCTGCATCTGCCCTCTTTTTCTTTTCTTATCTCCCTCCACCCTGGCTTTTTTTTTTTTTTTTTTTGGTGCCGGAGATTTTTTTTTTTTTTTTTTTTTTTTTTGCCAGTCCAGGGCCTTGGACTGAGGGCCTGAGCACTGTCCCTGGCTTCTTTTTGCTCAAGGCTAGCACTCTGCCATTTGAGCCACAGCGCCACTTCTGGCCGGTTTCCATATATGTGGTACTGGGGAATTGAACCCAGGGCTTCATGTATACCAGGCAGGCTCTCTTGCCACTAGGCCATATTCCCAGCCCCTCTTTACAGTTTTAAAAGGTTACATTTTATAGAGTCATGCAAGCATTTAGTTTTGACTTTATCTCTTGGCTGGCAAAGCCTAAAATATTTACTTCTTGCCCTTTAAGAAAATCTTTGCTGGCCTATCTCTGGTACAATTTTATTTATTTCATGGGAGCCAAGCTGTCAAAATATAAGGGAGGAAATGTAAGGACATTTCTTACAGTCCCAAATGGTTTAGCAATTACAGTTGCCACCCAAGCAATAAAGCAGAGTTTTTTTCTTTCTTTTTTTTTTGGCCTGTCCTGGGGCTTGAACTCGGGGTTTGGAGGCTGTCCCTGAGCTTTTGTTATACTCAAGGCTAGCGCTCTACCATGTGAGCCACAGCATCATTTCTGGCTTTTTTTTTTTTTTTTCTGAGTAGTTTGTTGGAGAAAAGTCTCACAGTCTTTCTTTTCTGCCCCGCTGGCTTTGAACTGTGATCCTCGTATCTCAGCCTCCTGAGTAGGTAGGGTTACAGGCATGAACCACTAGTGCCTGGCTAAAAGGGACATTTTGGTTAGTGTAACATTTTGGCTAATGTTAATATACATCATATCACATCTACTTTGTTTTTTTAACTACAGTGGTTCTCAATGGATGTAAATGCAGTTTCAGAGGATTCACTACAGTTTTATTTATAACCTTAAAAACTTGATCAATGCAAATGTCTACCCACAGAAGAAGGTAAATATACATTATGCCTCTATTCACAGAGTGGAATACTACTTAGTCAGGTTGGAGAGATGACTCCATGTATGATCAGATCAATCTCACAGGCATGATCTTCATCAAAACAGCAACTGATGAAGTTACAAATCAGAGTCTGATCACACAGGGAAAATTCAAAGCTGGTAAAAATATTCCATATCCTAAAAACCTGGGTGTGATATTCTGGTGTGGAGGGGGGTAGGATGGAGGGAAGAACGGGAGCCCAGGCCTGTCCAGGGGCTTTCATTATGTTGTGTTCATCTTCTTGTGCAAACATTTGAATCCAAGTATAGCAAGATGTTAGGATACGCTGGTCCTTGAGCACATGGCTCATTATTAGTGCACTCTCCTTTGTTTTGTTTTGTGTGTTCTTAAAACACTGCCTGAAGAGAGAAGGAAGAGGGGGGGCGGTGTGCCAGTCAGAGGTAGGCCATCCATCCGGAGGAGATTAAGCAGCAGCCTCTTTACCCAGCACCTGCTGTGTGCTGTTTTTCACTGTCAGCTCCCATGCCTTGTTTAATGGCAGTGTCTCCCTTGCTCTTCAAAGAGAGACTTGGGGGGCCCTGAGAGCCAGAGGGGGGGTGGGTGGGGGGGTGGGGTGTGTGTGTGTACAGAGCAGATCCCCAGACTGGAATTCTGCTGCCAGGTTCCAGGAAACACAGAGGCAAAGCCTCTAAAAGAAAAGAAAGTGAAAGACAGGGAGAGTGAAAGAGAAAAAGTAGGAAGGATGGGGAAGGAAAAGAGAGAGAAAGGAAGAAGGGAAGGAAAAAAGGAAGGAAAGGGAAAGGAAAAAAGAAAGTAGAAAAAGAGGAAGGGAGGGAGGAAAAGAGGATGAGGAAGAAGGGAAAAAGTAAGGAAGGGAAAAGAGGAAGGAAGAATTGAACAAGAAGGAAGGAAGGAAGGAAGGAAGGAAGGAAGGAAGGAAGGAAGGAAGGAAGGAAGGAAGGAAGGCATCTCGACTGTCCCCTTGGTGTCTGTCTCCCTGGGTGATATTAGTTCGCTTCCCCTGGGCTGGAGCCCCTTCTGTACCCCAGCGGGGGCTGCATAGGGCGCCCACCATCTCCCCTCCCGTCCCCTCCCCTTCCTTTCGTCCTCTTAGGTCAGCCTCCTCCCTGATCTGCAGGGCTACCTCCGCTGTTGGGGTACCGCAATCTGGGGCCCAGGCCGCTGTCGGGCCAGGTCAGCCCCTAGGGGCGGGGTGGGATGCTGGGCTCCGCGGGGATCGCAGCCCCCGGTGTTGGGGCGCAGCTGTCGCCGGGGGTGTGTGTGTCTCCCCGGCAACCCGCAGGTCCCCCGTGGGCGCGTCGGCTCGAGGACGCAATGACCTCGGTCCTCCAAGGCTCCTTCCAACTTCCGCCCAGATCCTCCTGCTCTCGGTCCCCCGGGGCCGGGGGCGTCCAGCGGGGCCCCGCGGGGAGGTCGGGGTGCGGGAGGTCCGGGACGCGATGGAGGCACCTGGCGGGGCGCGGGCCGGGCGCCGGCGGCCGGGACCCCGCGGTGGCCGAGCCCTTTGATCTTGGCGCTCGTCCGGCGGCCGGCGGGGCGCGCGGGGCCGGGCCCTGGCGGGGCCGCGTGCTGGGCGAGGACAGGGCGGGGCCGGCCCCCACCGGGCGCCCCGGCGTCAGCTCGCCCTCGCCCGACGCCGCCCCCCGGCCGCCCCTTCCCCTCCTGCCCGGCTCGGCGGCCGAGCCCACCCCCGGCCTCGGCGCGGCCGCCCGGAAGACCCGGAGACGCGGACTGCCCGGGGGCGCCGGTGGCCGGGGTCCAGGCGTCGGCGCGGGCCGCGGTTCCGGGGCTCCGGGCTTTGCCGAGCGCCCCGCACCCCGGGGGCCGAGCGCTGCCGCGGGGGGCGCGGCTGGGCCGGGCTCGACGGCGGCGGCGGCGGCGGCCACGGCAGGCGCGGGGCGGCGGGGCCAGGCGGCTCCTGGACAAAGGGCCGGAGGTGAGAGCGGCCGCCTGCCCGGGACGGCGGGGGCTGCGCGGGGCGGGAGGGCGCGGGGCGGCGCGGGGCGGCGCGGGGCGGCGCGGGGCGGGAGGGCGCGGGGGCTGCCCGGGACCGCGGGGGCTGCGCGGGGCGGCGAGGGCGCGGGGGCTGCGCGGGGCGGGAGGGCGCGGGGGCTGCGCGGGGCGGGAGGGCGCGGGGGCTGCGCGGGGCGGCGAGGGCGCGGGGGCTGCGCTGGGCGGGAGGGCGCGGGGGCTGCCCGGGACCGCGGGGGCTGCGCGGGGCGGCGAGGGCGCGGGGGCTGCGCGGGGCGGCGAGGGCGCGGGGGCTGCGCGGGGCGGCGAGGGCGCTCCGCCCGGGGCCGGGAGGAGAAGCCGCCGTCTGCGCGCGGGGCGCACCGGGGGCGCGCGGCCACCCGTGGGCGCTTTCTGCGTCCTGCTCGCGGGTCAGCATGGAGGGCGTGTGGTCCCAGCTCTGTGTGTGTGTGTGAGTGTGTGAGAGACACACACACAAAGAGACGGAGGGAGACAGACAGACAGACAGACACACACACACACGGCTCCGCACATGGCGCGCGCTCCGAAGGTCCTAGCTTTTAGGAGTGACGGTCGGGGCTGATCGTTCCCTGTTGGAGTCTGTGTCTGTCTGTCTCTTTCTCTCGTGTGTGTGAAGGTGAGTGTGTGAGAGACACACACACAGACGGAGGGAGAGAGACGGAGATAGAAACAGACAGACACACGTCTCGGCACATGGTGCGCGCTCCCAAGGTCCAGCTGGAGTCTCTGTGTCTGTCTGTCTGTCTCTCCCGGGAGTGTGTGTGTGTGTGTGTGTGTGTGTGTGTGTGTGTGTGTGGTCCCCCCCTCCCCCAGTCGAGGTCGCATCTTCCGCAGCGTTCGGGAGGGGCGGGAAGAGATGGAGGCTTCTTCCCCGAGCGGCCCGGCCCGGGACGCTCTTTGGACGGCTTCTGATGTGGAGCGGGGCAGCTTCGGAACCCACCGGAGCCCAGCCGGGTTTGGGAACAAAGGCTGATCGCTACGAGTCCACTAGGGTGTGTGTGTGTGTGTGTGTGTGTCCACCTGGGCGCCGGTGTGCGCACGCGTGGGGCGCGTGAGACCCACCGTGGATGCTCGTGGACGCCCGTGGACGCCGGACCGGTTTGCTCCCCGCGTTCTTTTGATCACCTGCTTGATATCCGGAAGCTTTTCTTCCATCAACTTTCACTGTAAGAGTTTATGTGTACATTTGGCCCGCATACCCACTGTGAGTTATGATTGCGGTGGTTCAAGCGGGGGATCGAACACCAGGGCCTAAGCGTCGTTCCCTCTCGATGGTGTGTCCACTCCGTCTGCTTTGTAGCACTTTTCAAGATCATGTTACTGGGATCTTGAAAGGCTGACTGGAATCCTGTTTCTATTTTCTTAGGATTTCTTTAATGTCTGGGAAGATTTGTAGAGTGGTTTACAACCAACTTGCTTCTAGAACCCTGTGTCTGTGTAGCTTGCTCAGAAAAGTTTGTTTCTTGGAAACAAAAATCAGATTTAAACTCTGAAAACAGGTGAGAGGGTGTTTGTGCATCCTCAGGTCCGTTGGGTAGGGGTATCTTTAGCCTCCAACAGTAGTAGTGTCTGAGATGTCTTCTCTTCCTTCCAGGCAAGGCTGTTTTATGGAGTATGGAGTGAGCTCAGTATTCCACCTCAGCCTTTGTTAAGTGATTGTGCTGGTGGTTTAAATGGTTTACTTGTGGTTTAAAAGGTTGAAAATTAGTGACCGGTACTTGTAAGCTTTTCCTAGGTAGGTGGTTTGCAGCTCAACTGTATATGGCTTTAGGTCTGAATAATACAGAAGTTACCATCTCATAGTCTGTATGAAGGCCCTTTCCTCCCTTGAACTCAAGACCTTCCCTTTTTTGCTCAAGGCTGACAACACCACTTGAGCCACAGCTCCACATCTGGCTTCTGGGTAGTTAGTTGGAGATAAAGGTCTCATGGATTTCCTGGCTCGGCTGGCTTCCAATGGTGACCCTCAGATCTCAGCCTCCTGAGTAGCTAGGATTACAGGCATGAGAGCCCCTGGGTCTCTGCTAAAGGGTTTTTCTTTTTCTTTTTCTTTTTTTTTTTTAATACAAAGAAACAGTTGATTGCTTTTTTTCTTCTCATTTATTAAGCAATTTACTGAGCTCCTCTGTCATTGCTGGTGATATTCTAATAGGATCATTTTCCTTGGCAGTAGAAATTCCCTTCTTTTGAAAACTGTGTCCAGTGTTGGGGTTTCAGCATGTGGATAATTTAGAGAATCCACAGTGACATTTCAAAGCAGAGTGATAAGAGGTTGGCAAATTGGAATGAAAACTGTGAGCAAGCTCTCTGTACTCTCACCCCCCATGTCCGTCCCTTCCCCCCTGCCCCCCCCCACATTGGGATGGAGTGGGACCAGGTCCTTTCCAGCAAAGGGTGCAGTGCAGTGTGAGCCCCCTTAAGTGGTGGGAAGCAGCCTTGAATAATCTCACCTTCCCCTTGGAGCATGTGTGACCGCCCTCAGCAAGGCTTCAGGGCTTCTGTGGGGCAGCAGCTCATTAGGACCAGGGCTGTCTAGTCCAGGGGGGTCTGTGGATTTCTAATCCCTTCACAAAGACACCAGGCTGTGAGTCCCTTTAGCTTTACACTGCTTAATGATCTCTTTGCCTCTTGGTTTCGTTTCCAGATACATAGAGATAAGTTGTAGGACTTTAATTACATTGAATGGATGGCAGAAGTTACTATAGAAATAATGTATACGCACGATGCAAAAGAGTTCTTTGGCATATTTTTTTTTCCTGGCATAAAAGTGAATTTCTACTAGCAAAAAGTGGTCAAAACTATATGACGCATGTTTCATTTATGTCACTTTTTGCATCTTTTTTGTTGCCTATCTTATTACTTATTTGAGATTGTTGTCATTTTCGATAATGACAATATCATCATTTTGATTAGCCAGTATAATGCTTTTATAGGCTATTGTGTAGATGAGTTATAATTTAGCTGTTTCTCTAGCAGAGGCAGTGGGAAAAGACATTTGGCTTTAGGACAGGAAGTAAGAGAGAGAGGAAAAATCTTGCCTGTACTTCAGTTTTGTCTGTGAGTTTACTCTTTGTGTGTGTGTGTGTGTGTGTGTGTGTGTGTGTGTGTGTGCTGGTTGTGGGACTTGAACTTAGGGCCTAGACACTGTCCTTGAGCTTTTTTGCTCAAAGCTTTGTCACTCTACCACTTGAACCACAGCTGCACTTCCAGCTTTTTGGAGGTTTATTGGGGGTAAGAGTCTCATGGAGCCAGGTGCTGGTGGCTCATGCCTGTAGTCCTAGCTATTCAGGAGGCTGGAATCTGAGGATTGCGGTTCAAATGCAACAGCAAAGTCCATGAGACTCTTATATCCAATGATTCACAGAAAAGGCCAAAAAGGGAGCTATGGCTCAAGTGGTAAAGTGCTAGCCTTGAGCAAAAAAGATCAGGGACAGGGCTCTGAGTTCAAGCCCCTGGACTAGCATAAAAGAGAGAGAGAGAGAAAAAAAGGATTGAGCTTTTTACTCACAAAAGATGTTCTTGGTGAGTAGTAGGTATAAATGAATGCGGATGCTAGTGCCTTCCTGTTCTAGTTCCTCGACACGAGGCTGGAAGGGCTCTGGGGCTAGGACTCCGCCTCTGGTTTTCTGTTTTCGCTAAGCCTTCGTGAGCACAGGTGTAGACTGTGTTTCCAGGCTTAGCTCTGTCAATCCCCCTTCTCGTGTCCAGCCTGCTGTTGCAGTACAGTGCACAACCAGGGCCTGGCCACCCTGACTGTTTTCTCTAGCACCTGCACCCTGACTGCTTACGGCTTTTTACTTCACGAGACAGTCTGTGTGGCGGCCTCCTGTTTGATGGCAGGAGCCCACCCCGGGGTGCCCTGCTCCCCTTGTAGCCATCTGGTGGCCCCCAGCCTGGAGCTCATGCATTCTTTCCTCCTCTCTGAGGGTGGAACTTTGTTCCAAGAAGGTTCTCGTAGCACTGATCAGCCTGGTGGACCTGCCCAGGACAAGTGGGTTTCCATAATGACCCACCAGCTGGCCGCATCAGTGCCATATTTGGCTCTATTGGGTCAGGGCTAAAATATCTATTGTCTCCCCCCCCTTTTTTTTTGGTGCAGGTCCTGGGATTTGAACTTGAGACCTGGGTGCTGTCCCTTAGTTTCTCTTGCTCAAGTCTAGTGTTCTACTACTTGAGCTACAGCTCCACTTCTGGCCATTTGCTCGCTTAGTTGGAGCTAAGAATCTCATGTTCTTTCCTGCCTAGGCTAGCTTTGAACCGTGATCCTCAGACTTCAGCCTCCTGTGATCTCCTAGGATTACAGGCATTACCAGTGCCCAGCTATGTCTACCATTCTTTCTCCCCCAAACCCTATGATCTCCTTTTATGCTCGTTAGTCTGTCAGTTGCGTAGTGACCAGTTGATAACTCAGTCAGCTCTACTCCCTGGCAGCAAGTAAGGACCACCATCAATTGGGAACCCAGCGGTGACAGCACAGTCTGAGGAGGAATTGGAGGTGGGGGGAATGGAATTCCCTGAGATCCAGCTGGGTGGATCTGATAGGCCAGGGCAGCTTTGGGGGTGGGGCCATGGGTTGGCTGGAGAGCACAGTGGCAGGGGTCTAGGAAGGGAAGAGAGAAGTGTCCCCAGCCCAGCACCCTGTGGCTCGATGCTCCTATCTGAGACCTTCCCAGGAAGGAAATGGCAGTGAGGGGTGACTCCAAATGGCCATGGAGCTGGTAGGACTCTCCAGGGCCGCGTTGCTCGGTCAGCAGGAGGGGGTGGCAGGGACCAAAGCCAACTGGCCTGGCTAGAAAGTAAATGAACAGGCCTGAAGCGGCTGGAGGCATCACAGCGGGAAGCAGAGTCCAGGCCCAAGAAAGACTGATGGAGGTGGGGGGGTGGGGGGAGGGGCGGGGAATGGCCCAGAGCAGCTGTCTCCAAGAAGGATTGACCTCACAAACCTATGCATGATGACACCCCAACCATATGGATTTCTACTGAGTTTTCTATACCTGGGCTCCTGCAGGAAAATTGGACATACCGTGAAGTAGAAATGCAAAGAAAATATGAATACATACCGTTTAAGAGTAATTGTCATTAGCCAGGCACGGATGGCTCATGCCTGTAATCTCGTGAGATCTGGGGATCACAGTTTGAAGATAGCCCTGGCTGCAAAGGCTGGGAGACTCTTATCTCCAGTGAACCACAGAAAGCTGAAGGAGAGCTATGGCTCAAGCGGTAGAATGCTAGCTAGCCTTGAGCAAAAAAGCTCTGGGACAGTGCCTAGGTCCAGAGTTCAAGCACCAAGACCAGCCAAAAAAAAAAAAAAGTCATTATTGATTGTAAAAGTTCCCTCTAAATATGTGTGTTTATGCTGTGTTATTTTTGTTGTTGTTATTATTATTAGTGTGTGTTGGTTGTGGGGCTTGAACTCAGGGCCTTCGTGCTGTCCCTGAGCTCTTTTGCTCAAGGCTAATGCCCTACCACTTTGAGCGACAGCGCTGCTTTTGGTTTTCAGGTGGTTAATTGGAGAGAACGAGTCTCAAGGACTTTACTGCTTTGGGCTAAGTCCTTAGGATTGCAGGCATGGGTCACTGGAACCTGGCAATTTTTTTTTTTTTTTACAATCTTGAGTTGTATGTTATGATACCGAAATGTAAAGGTCTTGCCCTATTCAGTTTGTTTGAATATTTGTGTTAAAGCTGTCATTGTTAAAAGAGGCATTTCACATAAATGAAAGTTCTACATCTTTGGCTATATTTATTAAATTGTGAAATTTCTTGTAATCTTATTGGCCACATTTCGTGTTTGCAAAAGTGGTGTGTGTGTGTGTGTGTGTGTGTGTGTGTGTGTGTTTGGTAGTTTATTGGAGATAAGTGTGTCACAGACTTTCCTTTCTAGGCTGGCTTTGAATTGTGGTCCTCAAATCTTAGCCTCCTGAGTAGTTAGGATTATAGGCATAAGCCACCAGTGCCCAGCTCACCTCATTCACTTAATACATATATTGATTGAGCATGTACTATGTACCAGGAGGAGTCTAGTACTTCGATTTTTCAATGAACAAAAAACCAACAACACAAAACCAGACTCTAATTCCTGCCCTTGAGAAACTTATGTTTTAGTGATAAGATGGTTGGAGAATCTCTGTATGTAGATTGATCTGATCATTTTATGCCTCCTAGAAAATGTAAATATTCCTTGTTTTTTTCTTCTGGGCTTGAACTTGGAGGGCCTGAGCACTGTCTGTGAGCATTTTCTTTTTTCTTTAAGGATAGCACTCTACCATTTGAGCCACAGCTCCACTTCCAGCTTCTTGGTGGTTCTTGCTTGGGCTGGCTTTGAATCTCCATCCTCAGATCTCAGCCTCTTGAGTAGCGAGGAGTTCAGGTGTGAACCTGGTGCCTGGCAATATCACAGTTTGGCTTGCTATTATAAGCGGTGATGGGTTTTGTCCCATGGAGAGCTGGAAGGTGGGGAGGATTTCTGTCACCCTCCCTGAGCTGTGGGGGCTGCAATGCTACTAAGGATACGGAGCTCTGAGGATAGAGGTTTGAAGTCGCCTAGGCAGACAAATCCGAGAGACCCTCATCCCGTTAACCAGCAGAAAGCCAGAAGTGGAAATGTGGCTTAAGTGCCAGCACTGAGCAAAAAAAATGCTAAGTGAGAATGTAAGGCACTGAGTTCACGCCCCAGAACACACACACACACACACACACACACACACACACCTCATCACTAAACTGTAGAGGTGCTCATTTTTTCCCATGATTCCTCTGCTGTCCCACGTGACACAGGCACCCACGGAAGGCGCCAGAACCTACCACCTATCCACTGCCAAGGCCGTAGCTACTTAGGAACTTTTGGTGGCACCGAGGTTTGAACTCAGGGCTTGTGGATTGTGCTAGGCAGCTGCTCTACCACTTCAGCTCCATGTTTTTCATTTGGTTTTTCCATTTGGTTATTAAACTTGAACATCTTTTCATGGTTTATTTGCCATCTGCTCATCTTGTTTGGGAAAATGTTTCTTCATGTTGTTTGTTCTTCTGTCTGTCTGTTGTGGGCCTTGAACTCAGGGCCTGGATTCTATTTCTGAGCATGTTTTTTGCTCAAGGCTAGCACTCTGCCACTTTCAGCCACAGCTCTACTTCTGATTTTCTGGTGGTTAATTGGAATTACGAGTCTCATGGACTTTCCTGCCCTGGCTGGCTATGAACTGGGATCCTCAGATCTCACCTTCCTGAGTAGCTAGGATTACTGGTGTGCGCACAGCTCCTGGCATTTTTGTTCATTCTCTAGTTGGATTGTATACTTGTGTTTTAGTTTTACTTCTTCTTCTTTTTTAATGCTGGAATTAAGGCTTCAACTTAGAGCCTCTTGCTCTACCTCTCGAACCTCAGATCTACTTTCATCATTTTTTTTGCTGGTTAGTTGGTTAAGAGTCTAATGGACTTTCCTGCCTAGGTTGGCTTCAGACTGGGATCCGGAAAGCTAGAATTACAGGTGTGACCCGCTGGCTTCTGGCTTACTGTTAAGTTGTGGGTTTTTTTTTGTTTTGTTTTTTTTGTTGTTGTTGTTGGTTGTAGGGATTGAATTCAAGCCACATTGCCACTTTCTACTGTTAAGTTTTGAGAATTAAAAAACAAAATGCTGTTGGTAACTGTCCTTTGGATATGTTGGTTGCAAATATTTTAACACGATCTTTTGCAGAGCAACAATTTTAATTTTAATGAAGTTCAGTGTATCAATTTATATGTGCTTTTGACATCAATTTTTTTGTAATTTATTTATTAATTAAACACAAATTTTTTTGCAAGGTGTTGTGTAAAAAGGGTACAGTTACATAGTAGGGCAGTGTGTACATTTCTTGTGATATCTTACACCCTGTTTTTCTTTCCCTTCCCTAGGTCAGGTAGATATATATACAATATACAATGTACCAAGAACATATACAGTAGCCACGTGGCCTACGCCCAAGAAAATTCACCTAGGGCTTTAAAGGAAATGTCGACATTAGACAATATGTTTACAGTAGTCTTATATGAATGTACATACATAGCTTTTGAGCTATTGTATTCCACTGAGAGGTCAATTTTTGACCTTTATATGTTGAGTAGTTGTTTGGTTTTAGTTACATAATGTTGGGTCGCTGCCCCAATCCTGTGGGAAATACCATTTGACAAGCAGTTTTTTTTAAAAATTTAATTTATTTATTAATTGAACACAAATTTTTTGGCAAGGTGTTGTGCAAAAAGGGTAGAGTTACATAGTAGGGCAGTGTGTACATTTCTTGTGATATCTTACACCCTGTTTTTCTTTCCCTTCTCTAGGTCAGGTAGACTTATATACAATATACAATGTATCAAGAACATATACAGTAGCCACATGGCCAAGCCCAAGAAAATTCGCCTAGGGCTTTAAATGTAATGTCGATATTAGACAATATGTCGACAGTAGTCTTATATGAACGTACATACATAGCTTTTGAGCTATTGTATTCCACTGAGAGGTCAATTTTTGACCTTTATATGTTGAGTAGTTGTTTGGTTTTAGTTACATAATGTTGGGTCGCTGCCCCAATCCTGTGGGAAATACCATTTGACAAGCAGTTTTTGGTTTCACAGACCTGGTCTCTACTGTCTCTCCATCACCCCATCTTAACAGTCATATATCAGGGATATCATGCCCCTTTGTTTTCTGTGTTCTAGGCTTGTCTCGCTCAATATTATTTGTTCAAGTTCTGACCATTTCCCTGCGAATAACAATATTCCACCATTCCTAATCGCTATGTAGTATTCTATTGTGTATAGGTACCATATTTTTTGGATCCATTCACCTGTGGTGGGGCATCTGGGTTGTTACCATATTTTGGCTAATGTGAATTGTGCAGCGATAAACATGGAAGTACAAATTTGACATCAAATTTATTTATTTATTTAATTTTTTTGCCAGTCCTGGGCCCTGGCTTGTTTGCTCAAGGCCACTTGAGCCGCAGCACCACTTCTGGCTGTTTTCTATATATGTGGTGCTGGGGAATCGAACCCAGGGCTTCATGTATACGAGGCAAGCACTCTTGCCACTAGGCCATATTCCCAGCCCCTTGACATCAAATTTAAAAGCTCTTTGAGTAGTCTTAAGCTGTGAAAACATTCCATTATTTAAATGAAGTCCTATGGTCTTATGTGTTACATTTGAGCCTGTGGTTCATTGTGAGTTAATTTTTGTACGCAGTGCAAAGGTTTTAGGTTCAAGTTGATTTCGTTGCTTGTGGACATCTGGTTGTTTCTAAGGCATTTGTTGAAAAGGATGCTATTGAATTATTTTTGCATTTAAGGTTCTAAGATATATATATATATATATATATATATATATATATTTTAGCTAGATGCTAGTGGCTTATGCCTGTAATCCTAGCTACTTAGCTGAAATCTGAGGACTGCAGTTCAAAGCCAGTCAGAACAGGAAAGTCCATGAGATCCTTATCTCCAATGAATCATCCAAAAAGCCAGAAATAAAAGGATAGCTCAAGTGGTAGCACTCCAGCCTTGAGCAGGAAAAGTGATGGGACAGTGCCTAGGTCTTGAGTTCAAGCCCTAGGACCGGCATGCTGCGCGTGCGCACACACACACACACACACAGCACAATAAATTTGAGATGTCTGTGTACCTAAGTGTGGGAGTACAGGCTTGAAGAGACCATCAGGACAGCTGGGCTCAAGGGACCCGCTGAGGCAGGGATGGCAGAGCTCTTGGGGGACTTTGCTGCTAGGCATCTGGCGGCCTGCCTCTTTAGGGAGGGGTGGTGACACCTGATTTGCCTGGTTCAATCTGGGGCACCGTGACCTGCAGGGTGAAGCTGACCTTGTGGTAGGCATGGGCATGTTTGGTCAGGCTTGCCAAACTGCTGGCCAGTCTTGGCTGTGAGCTCCCGTGAGGCCTCCGTCTCCCTAAACTGGGTTTCTACCTGCTGACTCTTGAAAGCCCAGCGTGTGGGGACTGGGAGTGGGGCTTGGTGGTAGACTGCTGGCCTGGCACGCATGAAGCCCTGGGTTCGATTCCCCTGTACCACATACACAGAGAAAGTCAGAAGTGGTGGTGCTGTGGCTCTAGGGGTAGAGTCCTAGCCTTGAGCAAAAAGAAGCTCAGGGAGAGTGCCCAGGCCCTGAGTTCAAGCCCAGGACTGGCAAAATAAATAAAACCCCGTGTGTGAGTTCAGTGCATGGGACTGGAGTGCAATTCTGGAAAGTGCAGGTTTCCATTTTAAAAAGAGTGTGTGTGTGTGTGTGTGTGTACTGGGAGTTTGAACTCAGGGCCCTGTGCTCTTGCTTGGCTTTTCCACTTAAGGCTGGTACTCTGCTACTGAGCTACAGCTCATCTTCCAGCTTTTTTTTTTTTCTTTTTCCCAGCCCTGGGGCTTGAACTCTGGGACTAGGCTGTGTTCTTGAGCTTCCTTTTGCTCAAAGCTAGTGCTCTACCACTGGAGCCACAGCTTCACTTCCGGCTTTTTCTGAGTACTTTATTGGAACTAAGCGTCTCATGGCCTTTCCTGCTTGGGCTGGCTTTGAATTATGATCCACAGATCTCAGCCTCCTGAGTAGCGAGGACGACAAGAGTGGCCACTGGAACGCTGGCATCTTCCAGCTTTTTGCTGGCTAATTGGGGGTGAGAATCTTAGGGATTAGTGTGCTTTGGCTGGCTTTGAAATAAGATCTTTAGATCCCAACCTTATGAGTAGCCAGGGTTACAGGCATGAGCCACTAGCTCCCCAAAACTTATTTTATTTATTTATTTATTCTTTTTTTTTATTTCTGGTCAGTTGTGGGGCTTGAACTCAGGGCCTGGGCACCGTCCCTGAGCTCTTTTGCTCAAGGCTAATGCTCTACCACTTTGAGCCACAGCTCCACTTCTGGTTTTCTGGTGATTATTTGGAGATGAGAGTCTCAGGGATTTTCTCGTCTGGCTGGTTTTGAACCCTGATCTTTGGATCTCAGACTCCTGAGTCACTAGGATTACAGGCCTGAGCCACCAGCACCTGGCTCAACTTACTTTTAATATTGTAGAATATTTTATTATATGAGTGTGTTTACTGGAGGAAGACAAAATAAAGAAGCAGAGTAATTTCCTGGTCCTGAGCTCATCCCCCCCACCCTTGCCCTTTGATGTCAGGTCATGGAAGGAAGGTTATTGGTTTTGTCCACTGCTTTTCAAAGCTTCCTTCTCACTCTACTTGGATCAGGGAGAGACAGAGCCTAGTTTGGAACAACAACAACAACCAAAAAATCCTCTGTCTTCACTGGCTTACTCTGGAGAGAATTTTGGTCATCGCCAGCCCTGCTGCCAATGAGGCCTTTGTTTGAGGGTGCAGAGGTCACCCTGGGAATGCAGTGGGTCTCAAAAGGTGGGCGCCCAGAGGCTGGCTGTGGCCGGCTCCGTGAGAATGAGCTTTTGTTTCCGCGGCTGGGCCGGCCAGGGTGGTGTCTCAGGACATCAAAGGCGTGTCTGCTCTGTTCTCCTGCCCTGTCCTTTGCCCTGCTGGAGCAAGGGCCTCCCCACGGGGAGGGAGCTGGAGCAAGCCGAGCCCCAAGCCAACAGCCTGCTGCTAACTCCAGGCAGGAATAGATCAACAATCTTAGCGTTTGTCATTCACATCAGTCTCTCTGTTTTGTTTTTGTTTTGCTTTCTGGGGAAGATGGGTATAGATTTCCCCATCTGATGAAAAGATGAAAAAACATTTTCTGAAAATGTCAAGAATCGTAGATGTTAATTACAGACTTTTCATCAATGAAAAAAAAATACCAAAGATGAATTCTTCCATCTAGTCATGACCATTGTGACCATTTAGGGAGGCTCCTCCTGTCTCTTTAATGTATCATGTACAATATAAATTTTGTAAAAAGGTTGTTATACTGTGCACACAGGGTCCTTGCAAGTCTGCTAGCAGTGCTCGTGATGTCAACACTTGTAGATTGAGATCTGGTGGGGTCCCTATTTGCAGTCAGCTTGGGGAGAAAAGTTTGCTAGACTCTATTTCTAAAATAAGAGCAAAAATCAGGTCTGGAGATGTAGCTCAAGTGGTAGAGCACTTGCCACGCAAGCTTAAGCCCTGAATGCAAACAACCATTGAAATAGCACACAACACACACACACACACACACACACACACACTCACATTGAACACAAATTTGATATCTGCAGGTAACAGATACCATTGTTTTTTTTGTTTTTTGTTTCTTTGGTAGGTCTAGAGGCTTGGACTTGGCTTGGACACTGTCCCTGAGCTTTCTTTGGGGCTCTAGGTTAGCACTCTAGTACTTGAGCCACAGCTCCACTTCAGGCTTTTTTGTTAATTAATTGGAGATGAGAGTCTAAGACTTTCCTGCCTGGGTTGGCTTTGAACTGCCTCCTGAGTAGCTACGATTGCAGGCTTGAGCCACCAACTCTCACGTTTGTCCTTTTTTTCCTTAGCAGTACTAGAATATTGAACTCAGAACCTTTCGTTTTCTAGGCATCACTAACACTAACTTAATCTATATCTCCACCCCTCCTTTTATACAACTTCTTTCTTTCTTCCTTTTTTTGTGTGGTAGTCCTGGGGCTTGAACTCAGGTCCTGGGTGCTGTCCTTGAGCATTTTTGCTCAAGGCTGCTACTCTACCACTTGAGCCATAGTTCCGCTTCTGTAATTTTTGGTAGCTAATTAGAGATAAGAGCCTCACAAACTTTCCTGCTTTGAGTGGCTTCGAATCACCATCCCCTGACCTCAGCCTCTTGAGTAGCTAGGATTATAGGTTTGAGCCATGGGCACCTGGCTACATAATTTCTACATAATGAAATTATTTCCTTAAGGTATTGAAGTGGCATTTTGTCTTTTCTTGCTAGTCAGGCATGTTTTGTAGCAACTAAGCACTGTAAGTAGAATGACTTGCTTTGCCTAGAGGAGCCGCTCAAAAGTTTGCTTCAAGTGGAGTCTGTTTCTTCTTATTTTGAAAAATGGTTACAGTGGCAGGCCAAGCCCAGCTGAACTGTTCTGATGAGCAAGTATGGGCACTTCCCATCTTTCTTTTCTTTTCCTTTTTTTTTGTGCTGTTACTGGGATTTGAACGTATGGCTCCGTGTTCTCACTTGGCTTCCTCCCTGAAGACACTCTACCACTTAAGCCACACCTCCACTTTTGCTGGTTAATTGGAGACAATAAAAGTCTTCAGGATTTCCCTGCCTGGGCTGGCTTAGCACTGCAGTCCTCAAATCTCAGCCTCTGAGTAGCATGCCTTACAGGCATGAACCACCAGTGCCCAGAACGTTTCACCTTTCTGGCAAGGACTGGTTAAAACTTCTACTCACTGTGGCCCTCAGGAGAAAAAGACTGAGAGGAACACCCAGAACAAACAAAGGAGACAGACAGAGTGAGGGAGAGAGGCTGGCCAGCCGCAGTGGGATTTAAAAGTTAGCATGAGGTATGAGAAAATGTAACAGAGTCCATGAAATCCCATTGCAGTCTGGATCTTCAGCTGAGACAAGACCTAGATGCAGTGTAGGGGCAGGGAGGGGGGTCACGGAAGGAAGGAAGAAAGGAAGGAAGGAAGGAAGGAAGGAAGGAAGGAAGGAAAGAAGGAAGGAAGGGGGAATAAATTCTAGGTTGCCATTTATCACAGCCCTAAGGAAAAAGGGAACATTAATGAAATGATTCCACAAAACAAAACAAAATATAGCAAGGTCCCAGCAAGGAGCTGGCACTTTCCCTGTGCTTATGGTTGGACACATCTCAAAATCGTCTTCCTGCAAGGCGCTGTATGAAATAGATGCTACAAGCGCCCTCTCCATGTAATAAACCAAGCCCTGGTAACTCAGAGACTAATGGAAGACAAGGGTTCTACAGGAATCCAACCACTTCCTCCTCTCAGCCACGTCTTTTGCCTCTCATCTCCTGACCACCATTGCTGTAATTCACCCAGGGAGGTCAGCAGGGAGGGGAACAAATGCAGCCAACAGAGCATCGAGCTGAAGGTGGCTGTGGCCAGGTCCGGAGGCTGTGGTACCTTGTGGGCGCCTGGCTGGCCTTGCCCCTCACCCTGGTCCTCCCCAGCCAGGCCTGGACTTGGTGTTTGTTTTGCCCGTGGAGTACAGCCCTGGCCCTGGTGGCTCTCCAGGGCTTGTCCTCACCTGGTGTGGCCCAGCGGTTTCCTCCCCCCTTCCTTCCACGTTGTCACTCCCTTGTGGGCGACAGCTGCGGAACAGAACACACACGCAGTGCTGCTGGGAACACACAGCCGTCCTTCCAGTACCGTGCAGTCCAAACCCAAATTCATAATGCAAGGAAACAAAGCATTCTTTTTCAAAGCCAACATAAACTACAGAGTTGGCTTTCACCACAGTGAAACTGTTGGTTTTTTTTTTTTTCCCCCTCGAGACCCGAATCATTTCAGATCAATTGCTTCCCAGACGAGATCGCTGCCATTCCGCTTTGTCTACCCCAAATATCCATTGAGGTCCATCTTTAGACCACAGGGAAGTCTCCATCCTAAAGCTAAATCCTGATTCTCTTCCCCTTCACCATTGATTTTCTGGAAATTGCCATTTCTCCCCAAGCTCTAATCCGGGCCAAATCCACTACTTTCTTACTTTGTTTATTTATTTATTTAGCCAGTCCTGGGGCTTGGACTCAGGGCCTGAGCACTGTCCCTGGCTTCTTTTTGCTCAAGGCTAGCACTCTGCCACTTGAGCCACAGCGCCACTTCTGGCCATTTTCTGTATATGTGGTGCTGGGGAATTGAACCCAGGGCCTCATGTATAGGAGGCAGTACTCTTGCCACTAGGCCATATCCCCAGCCCCTACTTGCTTACTTTAAAAAATGAAACATACACACAATAGAAGAGAATGTGTTCAAGCGCACCATAGATACGTTTTTATATGGTTGTCCCTATTGGATTCTCTTTTTTATTATTAATGTACTTTGTTGTTATTATAGAGGTGATGTGCAGAGGATTGCAAGGACACGAGTGAGGGAATGGACACATTTCCTTTCGCACAGTGTCTTCTGTTCCCTCTCTCAGCTCCTCCCCCCCACCTCCGGTCTCCACCCATGAGTTGCACAGTGAACTCTTCCTCAGTGCGTAGACACATTTGTCCAGGTTAAAAAAAAAAAAGCAGCATCCGAATAATTCTGTTTTCTCTACACCCCCCGAATATTTTTCCTTTGCTCTGCTGAATCCAGTGTCTCCTTTATTTTAAAAGTACCGCTCTGTGTATATCTCTGATAGTATTCTGTCTTTTAAAAAGCATGCCCACAATGCTATTGTCACACCTAAAGTAAAAGCGAATGGGAATTCATTTATTTATTTATTGGCACTCCTGAGGTTTGAACTCGGGGCCTCACGCTTGCTAGGCAGACACTGCACTGCTTCTGAGCTGTGCCGCCAGCTCATTTTATGCATTGTTACTATGACATAGGGTCTTGATTTTTGCCTGGGTCACGATCCTACTTTATACTTCTTACTGTAGCTGTAGCTGGGATGATAGGGCTGTAACCTCCCTGCCCTCCGCACCCCCCAGCCATTGGTTGAGAAAATGTCTTATGAACTGCATCCTCCCTGGGCTGGCCTTGAACATTGATCCTCCCAATCCAGCCTCCCAAGTAGCTGGGATTACTGGAGTGAACTATCTCCAGGTGCTTACTGATTAGTTGATTTTTTTTTCCCTCTCCTTTGCAATGTTGGGGATTGAATTCGATGCCTTGCGCGTCCTTGTTAAGTACTCTGTCACTGAGCGACATCCCCGGCCCTAATAATTCCTTTCTCTCTGATGTATGTAGTTAGCCCATGCTGTCGTCTAAATGCTGTTGTCTCCCCTAATTCTTTGTGAAAACCCATTTCCTAGTGTGATAGTACGGAGGGGCGGGCGGGCCTTGAGGAGTTGATTGGGTTGATGGGATGCGCGCCCTTATGGGAGAGACCTGAGGGGCCTCTTTCCCGTTCCTTCCTGTGAGGACCAGCAAGGATGTTCAGTCTTTGAAGCCCAGAAACAGAGCCCGTGTCAGGTAGTCTGTTGGAACCTGGCTCTTGGACGTCCCAGCCTCCAGAGCAGTAACGTCTTGCTTCATCACAGTAGCCTCCGTGGGCCAGAGATGGCCCTGCCCCTCGTGCTCCACTAATAGGATTTTATTTTAATTTATTTTATTTTATGACAGTTATGGGGCCTGGGTGCTATCCTTGAGCTTTCTTGCTCAAGGCTAGCACTCAACCACTTGAGCCAAGCTTCACTTCTAGCTTTTTGGATGGTTTAGTGGAGATAAGAGTCTCATGGACTTTCCTGCCCAGGCTGGCTTCAACCCGTGATCCTCAGATCTCTCGAGTAACTAGAGTTACAGGCGTGAGACATTTGCACCAGCCATTAATATGTTTTTTTGCAGTTGGTTTGTTGATTGCTGGAATCAAGAGTCCAGAGTAGATCGGTGTGCTGCTAAGTCTCTTGGGCTCCTCGACATTTATTTGTCAAAAACACCAGGTCATTGTTCTGTGAAGGGGTTATCCCATGGTCTACTCTAAGTTTATTATAATCCTTACGTTCCAGATTTAATAAATGGATGAGCAAAGAAGGCATGAAATTCCTTTGACTTTATGTATAGGCGTTTTCATATTAAGTAGATAAGGGCCAAAACATAACCTTAAATTAGACACCTTGTTTCATTTCCTCACATGGGGAGATGTGAGAATCCCCTGCTTCCTGGATTCTGCTCATTACATCACTGGGTTATTTGGCTAGATTCTAGGGATTGAATCCAGGCTCTTGTATTTGCTAGGCAACCAGTCTACTTAGCCACGCTCTAGCCCCTCTCTTTTTAGATAGAATCTTGTTAAACTTGGCCTTGAACTCAAGGCCCCCTGCTTCCACTTCCTGAGTGCAGTGGATTTCCCTGCTAGTCTCTTCTGTCTCTTCTCCTGGGGTCTTTGTGAGGCTGCCAGGCTTTCTCCGGCGTAGATGTGGCCAAGTCATCCAGGGGCCTCTGGCCCCTTCATGTGTCCTGAGGACCTTGGGAATGAATCTCAATCTCAATCTCTCTCTCTCTCTCTCTCTCTCTCTCTCTCTCTCTCTCTCTCTGACACACACACACACACACACACACACACACACACACACACTCAATTTCCAGCTCTGTAGATGCCAGGAGTCCAGCAGATGGAGCTTTTATAACCCTTTACCCCACCTTTCTCCCTGCTGAGGTTCAGGTGCGAAGGCCAGGCGGTCCTGCTAATGCTTCCCGCCCCCAGGGTGGGCCTGGGGCTGTTTCCCTAGGCAGGTGCCTGCCCTGGGGAAGAGTCCCGTGGCTGGAGCCGTTCCTGTGGGAGGGGCCGTGGTGGGCAGGTGGGTAGGGACACAGGGAGGGCACGAGGCTGGCAGGATTGCTTTGTGGAAGCGCTTTTGCCTGGACTCGATTCTACCACCACCGGTTGGATGAAGACCTGGCTGCATGTCTACCCGGTGTGGGCAGGGCCTGAGGGGTGTTGCTGGGCCGTGTCCCTTGGCAGGCCTCTCCCGTGCTTCTGCCTCCCCTGGCCTCCAGTGGTTTGTTGGAGTGCAGCAACACAACCTGTCCGTATGTGGTGTTTACCCGAATGTCTGTGTCTGTTTCTCTCTCTTTCTCTCCCCCAGTCCTAGGGCTTGAACTCAGGGTCTGGGTGCTATCATTTTGCTCAAAGCCAGAGCTCTACCACTTGACCACAGTATCACTTCTGGCTTTTTTGGGGGTAGTTTATTGGAGATAAAGAGTCTCACAGTCTTTTCAGCTAGCTTTGAACTATGATCCTCCGATCTCAGCTCCTTGAGAGCTAGGATTATAGATGCGAGCCAGCCTGGTTTTCTTTCTTTCTTTTTTTTTCTTAGAAGGATGCCCGTCAGACTGGATTAGGAGCTTGCCCTCCTGTGCTGTGAGAGCATGTTAACCGATGGCTGCTCCCAGGCAAGGTTGCCTCCTGCGCGCGTGGGTGTTAGAACGCTGGCAGGTGCATTTTGGGGAGCACGCTTCCACTCATCCTGGTCACCTTCACGACCGTGCGGCTGTGACAGAGGCGGCGGCCCTGGGAGGGACGCGTGGGTGCGGACGGCCGGGGTGCCCGGTTCAGGATGTCTGGCGGCGTGTTCTACTTTTCCCGAGGTGCTTGACATAGGCCCAGGTGGGTGGTCAGTCTGTGGTTGGCTCTTCCCCGATCGGAAGCTTGGTTTCTGTGACAAGCTTTTGGGCACTTCCATGACGCGCATGGTCTTCGCTTCCTGGTCTTGACCCGCCTCCTCGCCCGTGCTGACCCGAAGGGCTCCCGGTGGCTTCCTCCCGGTAGCCTGATGGGCAGGTGCTCATCGGAGGGCGCACATGGCTGATGGAGCTGCTTTTGGCTTGGCTGCTGCTCCCTACGCCCTCACGGTGACCACGCGGGGCCGAGCGCGCTGGGCAGGGTGTGTGATCTTGTCCTTCCTCGCCTCCCTGGCCCCTGGGCGGTCGCCTCCCGTCTCCTCCCATCACTCTGGCTGCTTCACTCCAACTTGGCTTTCCGGACTCTTCCTCAGTCCCTTCCCGTGAGCACTGGGCTGGAGCTCAGGGCCAGTCTGGGTGCTAGCGGGACTCTACCAACTGGCCCTGGCCGGTTCCTTGCTTCTAGAATAATCCCCTTCACAATGCTCTTCCCAGGGGACAGAGAGGGAGAGGAGCAGAGATGAGAACCAGTGCGCTCTTGGCGCTAGCCCGGGGTGCTGGGGGCCGGGAGTACTGATTCCAGTGCCGCTCCCCAAGGTGTCGCTCTACTCTCCTGGGGGCCTCGCAGCAACTGGCGCTCCGATTTCTGGGGTCACCAAGAACCCGTTAGTATGAGTTAGCATAGTTGCTAGACCATTCTTTAAAAAGTCTGTTCTTTCTCCTAAGAAATTTTCATTTGAACAAACATTTGTGCGCTTCCCCCTCCCCGACATAAGTTATGAATTTGTTCAATGAGTGAGCAACTTTTTCCAAAACCTAGTAATTATATGAGCAGATTTCCCGCCCCACCCCCAACCTACTTCTCGCTTTGGAAATACCAAAAAGGTCATGGCTGTCTGCAAACGCTTACAAATAAGATCTGCCATAGCGTCTGGAAACTGCTATTTTAAGAGAAGGCTCCTTGACATTTTTACTTGGTGAATTGTTTTCATGGGTGACAGTAGGGCAGGTATGCTAATGTTTGCAGTCAATCAAACCTTTTATTCTGCTGCCTTTGGTTTTAAACCTAAGTGACCAGCCTCAATTGCTTTACCTATAAAAAGTATAGTAGCCAACATATGCACTTGCTTACTGAAACCTGCACTAAAGTACTTGGTGTTTTATTGTTGCTCAATGCAAGTGACTTTGCGGTCACCACCCAGGGACATCTCCCCACACCCGTCCTGTTTCAGATGTCAGCCTCGCTCCAGTTCAGACTTACCACCTTCTTCTTCTTCTTCTTCTTCTTCTTCTTCTTCTTCTTCTTCTTCTTCTTCTTCTTCTTCTTCTTCTTCTTCTTTTTTTTTGGCAGTCCTGGGCCTTGGACTCAGGGCCTGAGCACTGTCCCTGGCTTCTTTATGCTCAAGGCTAGCACTCTGCCACTTGAGCCACAGCGCCACTTCTGGCCATTTTCTATATATGTGGTGCTGGGGAATCGAACCCAGCGCTTCAGGTATACGAGGCAAGCACTGTTGCCACTAGGCCATATTCCCAGCCCCTACCATCTTCTTGTTTTTTGTTTTTTTTTGCCAGTCCTGGGGCTTGAACTCAGGGCCTGGGCACTGTTCTTGGCTTCTTTTTGCTCAAGGCTAGCACTCTATCACTCGAGCCACAGCTCCACTTCTGGCTTTTTCTGCTTATGTCGTGCTGAGGAATCGAACCCAGGGCTTCATGTATGCTAGGCGAGCACTCTACCACTAGCCCCATTCCTAGCCCCATGATCTTCTTGTTCTGAATACCCAAATGTAATTTCATTTTTCTTTTTTTGCTGCAGGTCCTAGAGCTTGAACTCAGGGTCTGGGCACTATCCTTGAACTTCTGTATACAAGGCTCACCCTCTACCACTTGAGCCGTAGCTCTGCTTCTAGCGTTTTGCTGGTTATTGGAGATAAGAGTCTCACAGACTGTCTTGCAAACCAAGGCCCTCAGATCTCAGCCTCTTGAGTAGCTAGGATTACAGGTGCGAGGCACTGGTGTCCCGCTAGCACATGTAATTCTTGTTTCTGTTACATTGAACAGCGGCCAGTGTGACATTTAGGAGTAATGAAAAGGTGCTGGACATTTCACAGGACCCAGAAACTTTTCCAAAGAAGTGTTTTGTTTCTGTTTTCTCACCAGCCTGTGGGTGTTTTACTAGCTAGGGTGACAGCACAGGAAAGAAAAGCCCACCTCTCTTACAAACCGGTTCGAGTCCTAGTACACCTAAAAAAAAAAATAGACCCAAGTATTTTTAGATGCGTGTATGAAATAGTGTCATGAAAATACACACTAATGAGAAGATGGTTGTCCAGTGTAGGCTGAAGGGGACAATTCATGCCTGTAATCCTAGCTACTCTGGAGGGAGAGATCTAAAAATAACTACAACTGAAACGGGCCATGGGTGGCTATCTGCCTAGCAAGTGTGAGGCCCTGGGTTCAAACCCTAGTTACTCCCCCTACGAGACGTGTTGTACTGCCAGTAAGGAAATGATTGCAGACCTACTGTAAAGTCCACCTTTCCCCCGTCCCTGCCCTGTGTGAGGTATTAGTGACAACGGGTAAGGCGGACAGGCTCGGTAGGGCTGGGTGACACTGGTGAGGGACGGCTCGTGGCGGGGCCTGCAGGGTGGGCTGGGACGGTGACTCAGTCAGGCCAGGCCTGGACAATGGCACAGCGTCCGGATCACAGCCAGGAGCTGCCATGGCGGACAGAGGCGAGGGCTCATGGCCTGAGGGGACAGTGACAGTACCATTGTGCAGCGGCGGCGGCTGGAGCCGGCACTGTGGCCGGTGTCAGCATCTGGTGCAGACGAGAGGCAGGTAGGTCCTGCCTGTGCCCTTCTGTCATCTTCTGAAGGTGGCGCAGGACAGAGAAGATGGCCACTGCTTGGGAACGTGACACGTGTCCTCCTAACCTTGTCCTCCTGTGTCTTGGGCCAGTTACCTAGTCTCTCTGGCCCGCAAGCTTTCTCTCTCCCATTTGTCTCCTGGGCTGTGTGAGGACCAAGCCAGGCGACCTAGAGGATCTGCAGTGTCCCCTGAGGACAACGTGTTGTCCTGTTCATGGGCTGCAAATGGCCACCTCTGCAAAGAGCGGGTTGAAGGCCCTGGGATAAATTTGCCCTTGCTTCTGGGTCCCATGTCCCGTCTGCACATCCTCTTCTCCCCAGAAGGTCAGCATGACCTTGTCTGGGACGGATTTGGCCTTGGTCTGTTTTGGTCTTATCGTTGCTTTTCGTGCTGTGCTTTCCAAAACACATCACTCATCTGCTCGTTCGCTGCCAAAGGCGCGCTGCGCCCGGCCGTCGTGGCTCTGAGTCCGCCCCTCCTCCTCCTTTCTAGAAGATAGCAAAGTGCCGGGGTGAACCTCACCTTCCCCGGGCCCTTCAGTTTCCCCTGTGTGCATTTGTAGGGAACTAGATGGACCTAGAAGTTGTTGAGCAAGCCAGACTCAGAGAGAAAAATAGTGCATATTTCCTCTCGTATGTGGAAGCTAGATCTAGAGTACAACTGGACATGATAACCTATATGGTACTCAGTGCATTTACACACAGACGGACTAATGGAGGGATCCAAAGGCATAACAACAAAAGTACCGTTTATCAAAACGAATACCAAGAAGTGGAACATGCTTTTTTGGTGTGTGTGTGTGTGTGTGTGTGTGTGTGTGTGTGTGTGTGTGTGCAAAAGGAGCGCAGGAACGGAAGGAGGAGGATGAGCCAATGGAGTCATGTATTCAACATACGCTATGTGAAAAAATGTACTACGTAACTTGAGGGTGAGGATGGGTGACGTTGCCCACGAAGCCCGTACTGATACCCTGCTCTGTGGAATTGTAACCTGTTTGTGCTTGGTGTTTTAGAAGGGAATGCTGTGACCTCAAATGGTAGAATAGCTCTTGCCTAGCAAGTTTGAAGGCCCTGAATTCAGTGCCTAGTAGTAAAATTAAAGAAAGAAAAGAAACAAAAAGGGCCAGCTTAGTTTGTTTCATGAAGAAGATCCATTGGGGCTTGGTTTTTATGAGGATTGATGACTAATATAACCCTAGGATGTTTTCTCCTCTTCCTCTTCCTCCTCCTCTTCCTCCTCCTCCTCCTCCTCCTCCTCCTCCTCCTCCTCCTCCTCCTCCTCCTCCTCTTCTCCTCCTCCTCCTCCTCCTCCTCCTCCTCCTCCTCCTCCTCCTCCTCCTCCTCCTTCTTTTTTTTTTTGCCAACACCGGTACTTGAACCCAAGGCCAGCACCCTGCCCAGCCTTTTCGGTCAAGGCTGGCACTCACTCTACCATTTGAGCTACAGCTCCACTTCTGGCTTTTTGGTGGTTCCCTGGAGATCACAATCTCACAGACATTCTTGCCCAGGCTGGCTTTGAACCTCCACTCTCAGATCTCAACCTCCCGACTAGTTAAGACGACTGGTGTGAGCCACTAGTGCCCAGCTCCTTTTCTAAAGGCTTACCTCTCTTCTGTAGTGACCATCCCATCCTGTGGAATAAGCAGTAGACTCTTAGAATCCGTTTGTCTCAGGCTGCAAAGCAAACTTCTTTCCAGAGCAAATCCCTGGGGAAAAGGGCCCCTGACATCAGAGGGGACACTGGGGGTCAGGGGGGCCTTGCTTTCTGCTTTGGGAAAGATTTCTGAATTCATGTATTTACTGCTGTGCGAGGAGAAGACAAAAGCCCAGCAGTCACTGTTTAAGAGGGACAGGGAGGATGGCTTTTCAAGGACAAGGGCCTCTGTCACTTTCCATTGCTTCCAAATGCACCTGCATGAAAGGTTGTTACTGGCAAAAAAGAAAAAAAAATCTCTTTCAGTTCTATCCAGGAATGGCAAGAATTTTTTAAAAAAATTTTATTGTCAAACTGATGTACAGAGAGGTTACAGTTTCATACATTAGGCATTGGATACATTTCTTGTACTGTTTGTTACCTTGTCCCTCATACCCCCCTCCCCCCTCCCCCTTCCCCTCCCCCCATGAGTTGTTCAGTTCATTTACACCAGACAGTTTTGCAAGTATTGCTTTTGTAGTTGTTTGTCTTTTTTACCCTGTGTCTCTCGCTTTTAGCATTCCCTTTCAGTTTCCTAGTTCTAATACCAGTACACACGGTTTCCAATGTACTCAGATAAGATACAGAGATTTGTAGTTACAACCACAGGAAGGGGATACAAGAAGATCATCAATAATAGAAGCTACGGTTACACATAGCACGTTGAAAGTAGTTACAACAGTGATATAACAATCATTTCCATAACATGGAGTTCATTTCACTTGGCATCATCTTATGTGTTCATAAGGGCATAGCTATTGGGCTCTTGTGATCCTGTGCTGTGACTTAAGGCAAGAATTTGTAAAGGGCACAGAGTCTGCTTAAAATAAACATGATTATTTGTTTGATTAAATATCCTATTCTTTGTTTTTCATTTGTTGGGTTTTGGTGCTGGTACTGGACCTTGAACTCAGGGCCCCTTGCTTAGCTTTTTTCACTCAAGTGGCACTCTACCACTTGAGCCACAGATCTCCGGCCAGCTTTTTGTTGGTTATTTGGAGATAAGAGTCCCTCAGATTCGTCTGCCCAGGCTGGCTTTGAACTGTGACCCTCACATCTCAGCTCCCTTGGTAGCTAAGATTACAGGCGTGAGCCACCTGCACCGGCCCAATGCTGGCTTTTTTTTTTTTTTTTTTGGCCAGTCCTGGGCCTTGGACTCAGGGCCCGAGCATCGTCCCTGGCTTCTTCCCGCTCAAGGCTAGCACTCTGCCACTTGAGCCACAGCGCCGCTTCTGGCCGTTTTCTGTATATGTGGTGCTGGGGAATCGAACCTAGGGCCTCGTGTATCCGAGGCAGGCACTCTTGCCACTAGGCTATATCCCCAGCCCCAATGCTGGCTTTTTGATCGTTAATTGGAGGTGAATATCACAGACTTTCCTGCCCGTGCTGGCTCAGCCTCCGAGCAGATGAAGTTACAGGCATGCGCCACCACTACCTGGCGGTTTTAGAAGCTTTGAACGTCGCTAAATGTGACTTTAGTCCCTGGAAGTGCAGAATTGAGTTCTGGTATAGTCACTACCTTCAATTAGCAGCCAGAAGACGAATTCTTTTTAATTTTTTTCCTAGTTTGGATTTTTTTTTTTTTTTTTGCCCAAGATTACTTCTGTTCCTCGTCACCAGAATTCAGAGAATCTGTGCCATCTGAAAGCAGTGGAAAACAAACAGAAAACCATGAACATAATGAAATTGAGAATTCTGGATTACATCTAGGAAACTGGAGGAGTCCCCTGCCCCCTCCTCAGAGAAAAGAACTTGTGAAACAGTGAAAGGATGGACCAGAACACAGGACCGTGGCTAATAGGAAGAGTGAGATCGGAAGAGCCGTAGGACATACTTTAGGGTTTGGTTAAGAAGAAAAGCGGCAGAGCCAATCCAGAAATGCAGAATGGGGGAGGAGAGAAACAGCTGGCTAATAAGCATCACAAGACAGGAGGCTGAGGATCACAGTTCAAAGCCCGCCTAGGCAGGAAAGACTGTGAGACTCTTATTGCTAGTTAACGACCAAAAAGCCAGAAGTGGAGCTGTGGCCTAAGTGGTAGAGTGCTGGCCTTGGGCAAAGAAAGCTCAGGGACAGTGCCCAAGCCACAAGTTCAAGCCCAGGGCCCACACCAAAAAAAAAAAAAAAAAGAGACCACCCCAAGAAGCTCATCTCCACGAGCAAGTTAGAGCCACAGGGAGGTGCCACGCTTCATCGATTGCGCTGGAAACCAGGAAGCCCAGCCGGGACCAGGGCAGGTAAAAGGAGGAACAGCAGAACTCTTCTTACCTGGCCTTGTGAGCGCAGGTTGTCCAACCCGCCCCTGTGGAGGATGCCATCGGTGTAGCCTGCCGTGCCACTGGCGCCCCCTGCAGGCAGCGCGCGGTACAGCCTTGTGACTCGAGGAAGACATTTCTGTGACACGTGCTCTTTGCACTGCACATAGTTCAAATAGCCAGCAGCAACACTTGGGAAAGATAAACTATAATAGGCTACTATTGAGCCATGAAACTACTGATTCATGGGACCAAGGAGCATCCTGGAAGAAGTAGTAAGCAAAAAGGCCGGTTGTAGAAAAATCATGCAGCATGAATCTGCCCAGCCAAAGCTAAGGATGGAAAACTGCAATAGGTGACTTGGGTTAAAACTGAAGGCAAGTTAAGTTAGCTTGTTCATAGTATTACATGTCCAGCCTACTGCTGGAGGCTCATACTTGTAATCCTAGCCCTTCAGGAGGCTGAGATGTCGAGGACTGAAGTTTGAGGCTAGGATGGGGAGGAAAGTCTCCAAAGTAACTGGCAAAAAAGCAGGATTAGAAGCGTGACCGCACTGGAAGCCCAGTGAGCTCAAGGCTTGAGTTCAAGCCCTAGTAACAGCAACAAGTGCTCAATCTCCAGCTCAACTAGCGCTCTGCCGCTCTGAGCCACAGCGCCACTTCTGGTTTCTGGTGGTTTATTGGAGATAAGAGTCTCACAGACTTTCCTGCCCAAGCTGGCTTTGAACCGTGATCCTCAGATCTCAGCCTCCTGAGGAGCTCGAATTACAGGCGTGAGCCACCAGCGCCCGGCAGAATCTGAGTTGTAACTAAGGGAATTGCCTGTATGCTCTTTGCCAAAAAGGAAAGTCTGTGTTAAGCTATGTTAAGTTTAGTTTAAAACTAAGTGACGGTGATGTTGAAATTTTTGTGCAACATATGAAGGGAAGCAAGGGGAGGGAAGGACGTAAAAGCGGGACTCCGGGCAGGTGGACAAATGAGGGGTGCGGGTGTTCGGGAAGGTGGTGATGGATTTGCTGTGAATCTGCAGATAGGGACCAGGACATTCATTCTATGGTGGGTTGGTCTTTGAGACATAGGCACAATCAGTTTTTTGTGTGTCCACCTAAGTTTAATGTGTATAGGTGTGTGTGTGTGTGTGTGTTAGTACTCAGGGCATGGGTGCTGTCTGTTAGCTTTTACACTCAGAGCTCTATGATTTAAGCCACACTTCCACGTCCAGGCTTGTGGTGGTTCGTCGGAGATAGGAGCGTCATAGACTTCCCTCCTCAGAGCACGCTTCAAATGAGCCTCAAACCTCAGCCTCTCGACTAGGTGGGATGATAGGCTTACCAGCGGAAGCTTGGTTCCCGTGGGTCAGAAAGCCTGCATGCAATGCTTTCTTTCCATGCCAGCCCCTGGCTGCGGAGTTACACAGGTTGGCGGGCTGTGGGAAGGGTAGGCAGATGCCCCTGGCTGCTTCTTAACTTTCCAGCTGTGGTGGCACAGCTGCTGACCCGGAGGACGGCTCCCTCTCTCCCTCTGTGCCTTGGCGACCCCGGGGGACGTTGGCTTCTCCTGGAGTCCCCTGCAGTGGGCCAGGTGTTGAGCTGCAGGTTGCCAGGGGGCGGGACGTAGCCTGGACCTCTGACTCCATGGTTGGAGGGTGGCTGAGGAGGGCGGGTAACGCCAGCATCCCCGCCCTCCATCTGCCCCTTAGCGTTCTGCCTGGCAGCTGACTCCATTTGGTAGAATTCCATCATCATATTTTTGTTCTCCAAATTTGTAAAAATTACAAAAGAAGAAACTAAAACAAACAAAAACAAAATACAGATGAGGAAGAAGAAAACATTTGCCCATAATTCTCTTTTCCAAAACATCCACCATTAACCTATTTCCTTTGTCTTTTTTTTTTTTTTCCTATGCATTAAATACCTTTTAAGCCGGGGTCCTGGTGGCTCACACCTGGCCGCTCAGGAGGCTGAGATCCGAGGATCACAGTTTGAAGCCAGCCAGCCCGCCAGGTTCTTATCTTCAGTGAACCACCAAAAGCCTGAAGTGAAGGTGTGGCTTACGTGGTAGAGTAGGAACCTTGAGCAAAAATGCTAAGCAAGAATGAGAAGCGACAAGGTCAAGTTCCAGTACTGACATGCAAAATCCCAACAGCCAGAACGTTAGGATTCCACTAAAGGCCCGGGTGACCTGCCTAGGTCCCCTGTGCACTTTCTCTGCTTTCTACGAGGCCATACCTTCTGTGAGACGAATAAGTCGTGAAACGCATAGAAGCTAGCCTTGCTGATGAGCGTCTGTCCTTGGCAAGAACCACGTGGAGAGTGTTCAGTTTTTTACCTTTCTGCCTGGTGCCTGGCTTGCATAAATTTGTCAGTCAATGCGCTCACGGAACACTTTTGCATCAGGTCGTAGGGAGGGCGGCTTCCCGGGTGCTCCTGTAAGGGGAGGGGGTGAGAGCTTTCCCCCCCACCGCCCCCACCACCCGAGGGAAACGAGACTTGCGGTCATTGGTGTCCAGAAAAAGAAGGGACCGAGCGTGTGAACGGTTTTCTTGCTTCAGAAGGGCAGAGTTTGTAACGTTTTTTTTCCTTCGAGCAAACACCATCAAGGTTATTCTTTTTCAAGGCCCCCCCCCACCCCGCTTTTTTTTTTTCCTCCCAAGATTGACCGTAGACTGCAGTGAAAATCAAGTGTAGCAACGGGGTCACGGTGACCCCGAGCCATTAGCAACCTTCCTGGTGACCGCAGCTGACGGGGGTGAGTCACAGCTGGGCCGCGGCTGTCCACCCTCCCACTCCTCCCCCCCCCGCCCACCCCCCGCAAGGTCCAGTGGCAAGACGCACATTTGCTGGGGTCTATGGGAGTATGCGCGGCTCTTCGCGCCCAAGTGTGTGTTCCTCCGCACTAGCGGATTTGCTGCCACCAGTGTTCAAGGATGAGCCGTATTCCAGTCTTCATTTGGTTGAGAGAAATGGAGACTGGGAAATTAAGTCACCTCCTGAAGATAAAGATTGGAATGAATGACTTAAGGAAGGAATGAATGAAGCTAATGGAAGACAAAGACCACAGGAGAGACCAAAGTAGAGAGAGACGGTGAGCCTTGCGGTGATCTAGTTTCCCTTAATTAAAAAAAAAATTGTTTATTTTTTCACATCCAACTTTTATTTTCGTGCCATCCACATTTTTGAGTTGTTATTATAAAGGTGTTGTCCAGAGTTATTATTATTTTTTTTTTTTGGTGCCAGCCCTGGGCTTGAACTCAGGGCCTGGGGTGCTTGTCCCTGGGCTCTTTCTGCTCAAGACTGGCACCCAACCCCTTGAGCCACAGCACCACTCCCAGCTGTTTGGTGGTTAACTGGAGATAAGAGTCCCATGGGCTTTCCTTCCCTGACGGGCTTTGAACTGTGATCTTCAGAGCTCAGACTCTTCAGTAGCTAGAATTACAGGTGTGAGGTACCAGCTCCACCCTGCTGTTTCCCCCTAATTTGAAGCTCCTAATTTAAGAGCGATGGGGGAGAGGAGGAGATGTAAGTGTAGGAAACCACAGAACTTGAGAGGGAAGATGTTTGTGAACAGCAGGGAGGTCAGCAATTTCTCCAAGGTGTGGAAAGGAAGAGAAATAGAGAAGCACTAAGTCCAGCTAGATTGGACTTTTTTTTTTTTTTTTTGCCAGTCCTGGGGTTTGAACTCAGGGCCTGAGCACTGTCCCTGGCTTCTTTTTGCTCAAGGCTAGCACTCTGCCACTTGAGCCACAGCGCCACTTCTGGCCATTTTCTATATATGTGGTGCTGGGGAATTGAACCCAGGGCCTCATGAATACGAGGCAGGCACTCTAGCCACTAGGCCATATCCCCAGCCCTAGATTGGACTTTTATCTAATCGAAACAAAGCCCCTCAGAGGTCAGGGCCATGATCACCACCTAGAGCCCACGCAGCTGGAAGTCCGAGACTCCTGTAGCCGGCGCAAGGTCATGTAGCATGCCTAGCTCTGCGGTTTACTCCTCGCTCCTGCAGACTGTTTTCACGAAAGCCAAAAGAGGCAAGAGTGGGTATCTCATTCTTGAGGTTCGAGTTGTGTTTTATATTTGATGGAGGAAAGAGAAAAGAAGAAAAATGATATATAGATTTCTCTTAGAGCAACGAAACCCAACAATTAGCCAGTCGTTGGTAGCTTGTGCCTAGCGATTCCAGAGACTGGATTCTGAGGATGGTGGTTTGACGCTAACCCCAGCGGGAAAGTCCACGAGACTCTTTTCTCCAATTAACCACCGAAAAGCCTGAAGTGGAACTGTGGCTCAAGTGGTAGAGTGCTAGCCTTGAGTGGAAAAAGCTCAGGGACAGCGCCCAGGCCCCAAATTCAAGCCCCAGGAGTCAGTGGTGTGTGCATGCGCACATGTATACACACACACACACACACACACACACACACGAGAAAAGGAAAACACATCATGGAATAAGTACAACTTCAGCAGGAAGGGCACTGATAACCGCGTGACGTTTGTCACAAGGAGGTGGCTGTTGTGTTATGGAGGGCGATCAGTGGAAGACGAAAGGAGCTCAGGTTTCTGGAAAGTTCTAACAGTCCTTGTGAGACTACTCATACATGCATTTAAAATTTTCTTATTTTATTGGGCTGGGAATGTGGCCTGGTGGTAGAGTGCTCGCCTAGCACACATGAAACCCTGGGTTCGACTCCTCATCACCACATAAACAGAAAAAGCCGCAAGTGGCGCTGTGGCTCAAGTGGTAGGGTGCTAGCCTTGAGCAAAAAAGAAGCTCAGGGACCGTGCCCAGGCCCTGAGTTCAAGCCCCAGGACTGACCAAAACAAAAATAAGTTTTCTATTTTGAGGAGTTCAAAGGGGTTTCAGCTCAACAAGTCAGATGATGAGACGGTGCGTCTTGATCAGTATCACCCCTTCCTATCCTTAGCCCCATCTTTCCCAGTCTCATCCCTACTCCCAAATTATGCAGTTCCATTTTTACCTATGCATATTGAATATCATGACTGTATTTGCCCTCCCGTCTCTCTATTCCTCTGTCCCCCTTTACTGTTTGCTTAAAAAAACACAACAACCCTTTCATTTGTTTCTTAGTTGTTGGGAGGCATTACACCACTGGACTCCTCCTCTTTGGCCCATCCTTTAGTCAATTTTGTGTGTATCACCATATGGCCCTATATTTGTTTTATGTATGTTTAAAATTTACATCTAACTTCCATATATGAGAGAAAATACGCGCCACTTGTCTCTCTGAGCCTGGCTTATTACTTCACTTAACATAAAATTTTTTCCATTTCCCTGAAAAGAACATAATATTCTTTCTGATAAAATCACGTGTGTGTGTGTGTGTGTGTGTGTGAGAAAGAGAGAGAGAGAGAGAGAGAAGAGAGAGAGAGGAGATGTTTTTATAATCTACTCATCTGTTGGAGGGCATCTGGGTTTTCCCCATAACTTGGCTCCTGTGAATAATACAGCAATGAATATGGATGTGCAAATGTGCAAGTGTCTTTATGGTATCCTGACTCGTAATGTTCTAGGTAGTGGTTACGTGCACGTGTCTGCGTGTTCCTAACTAAGCTGGGCTGTCTAGCTATCTGTGCTGGGCTCACCCTGGTCTGTGCTGCAGAGGAAGGCATGCCCCAGCGTACACGAATCTCGAGATACGCTCAGTTAGCTCTTGCCCGGCCGTCTCTTGGGACCAATCTGTGAACCCAAAGCAAGCCACGCGGCACAACTGACCGAACCACATCGCTGGGGAATGAAAACGTGTTTTTTAATTGTTTTTTTTTGCACTCAGGGCCTGGGTGCTGTCCCTGAGCTTTTGTGGTCTACCACTTGAGCCACGGCTCCGCTTCTGTTTCATTCTGGGTGTTGTTGGTTTGTTTGTAGTTAATTGGAGATATGATTCTCAGAGACTGTCCTGCCTGGGCTGGCTTTGAACCCTGGTCCTCTGGTCTGAGCCTCGTGAGTAGCTAGGATGACGGGCGTGAGCCCCTGGTGCCGTGGAGCTGAAACTCGTATGGGTACTGATGTGGCAGGTGGGTGGCTGTCCGTCAGCTGTCCTGCTCAGCGTCCTGCTAGCCTAGCCTGGGTCTCTTCTCAGGGGCCGGGTGACCTGCCTCATCTCCTGGGACGCCCCCTCCCTTCTGAGAGCCAGCAGTGCAGGGCTGGATGGGGGACAGTCTTCAAGTCTCTCTCAGGACAGTACTTAGGGCTTTTTCCTGAAGAAAAAAAAATTTTTTTTTTTTTTGGCAACCCTGATTCGTTCCGTGTTTCTTTCCTTCTTGAAGTACCAGGAAGCCTTGGATTTTCTGGAGGTTGCTGAAGGCAGGTGTTGCTCTTGGGGGGGGGGGGGGGCCCAGGACAGACTCAGCAGGTATTCTGGAGCCAGACTAGTTCCCAGGGGTTGCTGTGACTGGTGCGGAGATGGGATGGGATGCGCCCGGGGCTGGAGCTTGGCATTGGCCTGTGGCTCCTGGCGGGGGGTGGGGGATGTGGGGGGGGGGACAGTTGCTCTGCAGATGTGTTTGGACAGAGTTCCCCTGTTCTCAGTCCTTTCCGGAGGCCAGGCAGCGCCCCTGGGTTTCCGTAATTGAAGCGAGCGGGCTCAGCCGCGTCCCGCGGTGCATGCCTGTAATCCCGGGACTGACCCGCAGTAAGAGCGCGGCCTGCGCTACGTGGGGAGACCCGGCCTCGGAACAAAACAGCAACGAGACACAACCCAAGAAGAAGCACGCTGGGGTGGCTGAGGACTGGCTTTCAGATGCATGCTACGGCGTTCTGGAAATGTTTCTAAAGGAAAACAAATCCCAGCCTGGCCACCCACACTGGAGCTTGAACTCGGCGCCTCTTGTTCTTGCTCGGCGTTTTTGCTCGCCGCGTCTCCTCGTGCCACGCGAGCCGCACGTCCGCGTCTGGCTTTTTGTTGGTTAACTCGAGATAGCAGTCTCCCAGATTCGTCTGCCTGAGCCGGCTTCAAACCTTGATTCTCACCTCTCAGCCTCCTGAGTAGCTAGGATTATGTACATGAGCCGCTGGCGCCTAGCAGAAAAGAGATTTCCTTGAAAACGGAAAGGGAAAGAAGAAACAAAACAAAGCACAAAAAAAGAGAGAGCAAGACTTGGGTTTTTACCAGCATGTGAAAATTTTACATTAGCTCCATTTCCATGGTTTGTACTGTCTGTCTTCTCCCTTAAATCTGCAAGGTGGATTTTGCCTGGACGTCGATGCCTGAAGTTTATGTTCGTTTTTCTTTTTTCTATTCATTGAGCTCTTTAAAAGAAAAATCTGTCCAAGAGCAGGACTCAAACTCAGTATCTGAAGCTTCTGCTCGTTGGCTGACTCCCTGCTACCTGAGCCGTATCTGCAGCCTCTCACTCAGTTCTGTTTTCCATTTTCTCTCTGGGAGTCATACGCACTGCCTCGCAAAGGAACTCTTCTTCCAGTGAACTCCTGCTACTTCCCCTGTGGTTGGTGTCCATCATTGTTCCAAGGAAAAATGCAAGCGTAGTAGCCCGGGTGGCAACTGGGAGTGAGGCTCAGGGCTCCCTGTAGAGAAGGAGGCAGGGCCACCACAGGAGGAGGTGCCTGGCCTGTTTTCAGAGGGACCACGTCGAAGCGGGCTCCCCCCAGACCCCCCACCCCCAGTGCTGGGGTGTGTGTGTGTGTGTGTGTGTGTGTGTATACGCACGCACGTGAGAGACGTGACTGTGCACTTGAGGAGAAGGAAGGGAATACTGGCATGGAGATTTGAGTTCGCAGGAAAGCACCCAGCATCCAATGGTGGAGGAGGAGGCGGGGGATGGGGGGGCAGGAGGGCTAGCCCCCCATGCCCTTCGCACATCACAAGTATATGTTAACAGCAGCAAAGTACCTGCAGTTCAAAGCCCCTGCGAGACAGATCTGAGAGACAGATCTGAGAAAGGCCGGGCTCTGGTTTGCTAATTTTCTCATGGTAAGACGAGGTAGGTCAACTTAAAAGATTAGCAGAGTGTAGCAAAGACGAAAGAACTCTTGCGTTCAGTGACGTTTTCTGTCTGTCCCTTCAATACATTTACTTACTTACAGACTGAAAGCTTAATAATTATACCTGTAGCTGTGACCCTCTCATGTGCAGAAAATAGTGTGTGTGTGTGTGTGCGCGCGCGAGAGAGAGAGAGAGCGAGCTTTAAGCACCCTATATCAAACACACACACACACACACGCACACACACACACACACAGAGAAAATTAAAGTGTCTATCCACAGCCGTAACAAGTTTAAGTTCTCTGGCTGGACGTCTGTTCCCATCGCTCATGCTCGCGCCCGTGGGTACTGAGGGCCGGAGGGCGCCCTGCTGGGCTCTGAGTGACAGAAGGTAGCCGGGCTCTGCACAGGGGCCTTCGGCCTGTCCCTCTTGCTCCTCCTCCGACCTGACTTTGGCGGGCTGGGGTCCTCCGTCGTGCAGAACCACTAGGGGGCGTGCCTCCGCCCTCCACGTGAAGCCTTGGGATGGGTGGGGCATCTGCAGCCCTTTTGGGGACGTGGGGCTCTTCCTTTCTCTTCCTAGGATTTGGTGACTTGGGACACTGCATCTAGAAACAGCTGAGGACTCCAGGAGTAACCCAAGTCGTGTCACTAAAGGTAGATGACACCAAAGCCCCTGAGTCATATACCCCAGACACCTTTGTGGGGAAATCAAAGCCTATATCAAGAAGATAGGAACCAAAATCAAATATGTTTGGCACACATTGGTGTCTTGTGGTTCCATTTGTTTCTTTTTTTCAAGTAGGATTGGGTCGGGAGTCTCAGGTTTGCAGGAAGGAGTTCACCACAACAGGGATGCACAGAAAGTTCTAGATAAAAGGTTCTGGTTTGTTTTTCCCCAAAGACATTCACAGTAATACAAACACATTTTTTTTTTTTAAATGAAAGAGTTTAAAATATACCCCCTGATGGGCTGGGAATGTGGTCTAGTGGTAGAGTGCTTGCCTTGTATACATGAAGCCCTGGGTTCAATTCCTCAGCACCACATATATAGAAAAAGCCAGAGGTGGTGCTGTGGCTCAAGTGGCAGAGTGCTAGCCTTGAGCAAAAAGAAGCCAGGGACAGCGCTCAGGCCCTGAGTCCAAGGCCCACGACGGGCAAACAGCAACAACAGCAAAATATGCTCCCTGAGATTTTCCAGTGAGTTCCGAGTTGTGGTGAGTGCAGGGACCCAGGGGGTGGGAGAGGCCGGGGTCTTCAGAGATCGTGCTTCCTGGGGTCCCCAGCTGGGGCTGCCCACCTCCCGGGCGCAGTGGTGCTGCCCTTGGTTCCTGCACAATCATCTGTGGTTCTGTGCTCCAAGTACCGAGAGTTTTCTGAAGAAGGATGGGCTGAGCGCTGGTGTTTGGATTGGGATGTACCTGCCGGAGAGCACGCTGACCCTGCGGGCGGGCGGCTTCAGTTCTAAGAAGATGTAAAAGTGTGGCGGTGGCCAGATGACCCAGCCAGAGAGCCTGGGGCACGCGAAGCTCAGCCCGAAACCGCGATTGCCCCCCCGCCCCCCCTTTCTCTTTTTTCTTTTCGTGGGGAGCGGTGGGAGCGCTGGAGACCTTTCTGTGGCCGCCTTGGCTGCTGCTCCCTCCTGGGTAGGGCCCAGGAGCCACCGTGTCAGGTCGACCTGGGCTGAGCCGAGCAGCGGGCGGGTGGGCGGGCGGGCGCAGCCCTCGCCCCACAGGGCCTCCTCTGGCTGCAGATCAAAGGCGCAGCTGGAGTAGGTGGGAGCCGCCGCGGCGCACCCCCTCCCCCGCGGTGGATTGGGGGCTCCTGACGCGCTGTAAGTGTCTGACTCCGGGAGGGAGCGCGTGCTTTGGGGGTGGGAGAGGCTGGCGCATGGTGAATGGTAAGGAGGACAGCTCCGGCTGTTCCCTTTAAGAAGGTGTGGGGAGCAGACGCCGGCGCGGGTCGTCCTCAGTGTGGCTCTGGAAGGCCGGGGATGGGCTGCGGCCTTGCTTGCTCTGCGCGTCCTGCCTGGCTGCCCTGGAGAGGCCTTTGCCAAAGGGCCCCAGCGATTCTGTGATCACCCACTCGGGTGGGCAGGGCGTGGCGGGCCGGGCTGCGGGCTGGAGACCCGCCCGTGGGGCCGCTCACTGCCCTCCCGGCCCCCAACAGCAGCACCTGTGGGGTTTATGAGTTCCTGTAGAACAGATCAGAGACACCCCGCCGGGAGCGTCGTCAAAGGGCTTAGAGGAGGCCGTCCCGCCGCTTAATGCCTTTATGGACATACCATATATGTGGGGGACCGCTGGCAGTGACGGGGACGGTGACAGCGTGGTCCCCCGAGGCTTTGTGAAAGTGGGGACTCAGGGGAAGTAAGGTCACCCCGTCCTGTGTTTGCCTGAGAACGGTTCCTGGTGGAATCTGGCTGGTGGGTAGTGATTGGGGGGTGGGAAGAGGAGGGAGCTGAGGTGCTGGTGTTTTGGGGAGGCTGTGGATGAGGCCATGTCCCCCCGGGGCTGGTAAGGGAGGTGCCTGTCCTCTTCGCCCCGGGCTCGTGGAGGCTCTGCAGGAGCCGGCTCAGGTTGGAGGGCCCGAGCTGGTCCCCGGAAAGGCCGGCAGGACGCGGTGTGTGGACAGGAGTTCGGAGCACAGCGTCTTTCTTTCTTCCCCGTCATGGGCAGGGATACGAGGGGGCTTTGGGCAGGGGGCTCCACAGATCTGTGTATAGGTTGAGGGTAGGGGGGACTTCGGGGGAACCCAGAACACCTGGCTTGCCAGGCGGCAGCTCCGGCCTCCCTCCCGCCGCTTCTCTGATTTCTGCATTGCAGAGGGAAGCTCCCCCCACCCCCCTTTCCAAAGCCGGAAGCAGCCAGGCTCCTTCTGCTCAAGCTCTTCCTCCTCTTCCTGCTCCCTCTCCTCCTCTCCCTCCTCTGTCCTCCTCTGCTCCTTCCTCTCATGGTTGTCCTCCTCCTCCTCCTCCTCCTCCTCCTCCTCCTCCTGTCCTCTTGTTCTCTATTCTTGCTCCTCCTCCTCGTTCTCTTGTTTCTTCTTCACCCCTTCTATTCTTCCTTCCCTCCTCCTCTTCCCTTTCTAATTTCCTCTTCCTCCTACTCTTCCCCTCCTCCCTACCTCCCTTTCTCCTCCTCTTCCTTCCCCCCTTTCCCTCCTCTTTCTCTTCCCATCGTCTTTCCCCCATTTTATTCCTCCTCCTATCCTCTTCCTTTCCCCATCTTCTTCAGCCTCCCATCTCTTCCGTCTCTCCTCCTTTTCCTGCTCCCCTCCCTCCTCCCGTCCTTTTCCTCTTCCTCCTCCTCACATCCTCTTCTTGCTCTTCCTCCTCCTCCCCTTCTCTTCCTCCTCTTGTCTTCTTCCTCCTCCCCTCCCCCTCCCCACATGCTCTCTGCGGTCCTCTTCTTTCTCTCCTGCCCCAAGGCTGTCCACAGAAAGGGTCCGCAGCCCTCCCCCGTGAACCTGAGCCGGCTCCAGCTCCCTGCGCCACATCGAGGTGCTCCCAGGTGGGGCCCTGACCTTTGCACACAGCCCCTCAGGGCCAGTGGGAATGAAGTGTGTCTGCCATGCGCCTGTGAAGCGGCTGGAAGCCTGGGAGGGGAAAGCCCTGTGCTTCCCTGGAGAGCGGGGCCAGGCAGGCGGGGCGCGTCCATCCAGGGCCGGCTGGGGACAGAGCAGCCGTGTGAACTGGACCGGCCGGCTGCGCGGCAGGGGCACCGCGGCCTCGAGGAGGACAGCCAGGGCCACGCCGGGGAGGAGACAGGGGTGACTTTGCCTTGCCTTGAGTCGCTGAAAGAAGAAGAGGCCTTGAGGGCTGGGAACCCGTAAGGACAGTGCGGGGACGGGGGTGGGGACACCCTTGGCTTTGATTGGAGCAGAGGATAGATAGCAGGGTCTGCAGGTGAGGGAGGGCCATGTCGTGACCTCGAGGACCCTCACTGCAACCACAGTGTGCCCCGCCCCCCCCCCCCCCCCCCCCCCCCCCCCGGGGCCTGCGCGTTCAGGGCTCCTCCGAAAGCTTTCCCCTTCGTAACCTTATGGAAAACCTTCCTCCCCCCGCCTGTCCTCCGCTTCCGAGCTCTCACCACCCCTTTTAAAGACATTTTTTAGCCAGGCGCGGGTGGCGCATGCCTGTCATGGAAGCTGCTTAGGAGCCTGAGATCGGAGCATGGAAGTTCAAAGCCAGCCTGTGCCGGAAAGTCTATGAGACTCGCGTCCCAGTGACCCACCGGAAAGCTGGAAGTGGTGCTGTGGCTCGTCGTGGTAGAGTGCTCTGCTTCCACGCTCTCGCACACTCTTGCATTTATACCCCAAACACACGTGCACAGTGTCCCCCCCAAGTGTGCACATACCAACATGCATGCGCGCTCACGCTGCCCATCCTTAGGGAGGCTCCATGGGGGTGGGGTGGGGGAGGACCTGGGCGGCCGTTCAGCGTGGGGACCCGTGTCACTCCCCGTTTTCAGTCATGTGACTTGTCTGTTAGCTTTGTCCAGAGTCCAGAGTGCCCTCCGGTTTACTTTATCCTGGGGAAACTCCGGGGCTCCGCGGAGCCGGCATGGAGGAGCCTGGGGAGGGAAGCGTTCTTCAGCCCCCCCCCCCCCGCCGTGTCCCCCCGAGCTGGGTGTCCCCCCTCACCTGGCTTCCGCTGTGGCTCTGCGTTGGTTTATTCTCTTGATACCTCGCTCGCTGCGGGACTGGGCTTCGTTTTCCTTTCAGACTCTGGCCCCCGCGTCTCTGCTTCTCACCTAAATATCACCGACGTGTCTTGTCCACTGACAGTCCGAGTTTCCCTTCCCTTCCCGTGGCTTTGGAGGGAGCGGCGCCCACGTGGGGTCCCACCTGTCCTGTTGCTGAGCCCTCCTCCCCCGCACCCCCGCCTCCGGCGGTTCCATACCGTCCCCAGCTTCTGCCCGGCGCCTACCGGACTTCACCTTCGGCCTCGCCCAGAGATGTGATTGACGGGGAGGGGACCGGCCAGGGTCTGCGGGGCAGCTGTGCCGGTAGGTTGAGACAGCTGACTTTGTGACGCCAAACCCACCCGGGCCCGTCTGCCTCATCTGGGAACATCTGCAGGTGTTCCTGGGGCCAGAGGGTCCGCAGAGGCCAAGGGTGGGCTCTGGGGGCCGAGCTGACCCAAGAGCTGTAGCCGAGGCGATCTGGTGTAAGCCCTCAGCTCAGCTCAGAGCCCGCGAGGCCCACTGGCCCGCCGGCTGCCTCTCGGGAGCGCTTTCTGAGCACGTCTCGGGGCCTCACCCTTTTCCTTTTCTGCCTCTCTCTGTGTGTCTGCGGGCCTGGGCCCCGTTTCCGAGCGCCGCTTGCTCCACAGCGCCCCCTCTGGCTGTTCTGGAGATGGGCCTCGTAGGCTTTCCTGCTGGCGTTGGTTGCCTCCTCTGGGGCGGCCGGCACTGGGCCTCCGCGCTGTGCTTCATTCCTCAATGAGCAGAATGGAGAGGTCAGTTGGTCCGGTGTCCAGCAGGTCTCTGCCTCGGCGTCATCCTTCCAGTTGACCGGGACATCCCTGTCTGGCACGCTGCCCTAAATGTCACCTTGGTCATCCAGAATCCCTCCTTCTGAAGCTCCAGCTCTGCATGCGGCCCGTGAAAGGTGACGTGGGTTGTGTCTCCGCCGCCGTGTGTGTCCGGGCTGTAAGCCGCTCACCACTGCTTAGGGGCCCTGGGCGGTGCCTGTCCCCTCTCTCGGCTGCCCTGACGTCCTCTCTAGCCCATCGGAAAGGGTTTTATTCTAGTGTAATTATTACTATTTTGTCAACGCTGTGGTTTGCCCTCGGGGGCTCGTGCTTGTTAGGCAGGCACTCTACCACTTGGGCCACACCGCTGGCCCTTTCCTGTTTGGCTTTAGTAATTATTATTATTGTTTTGTGCCAGTCCCGAGGCTTGAACTCAAGGCCTGGGTACTGTCTCTGAGCTTTTAACTAATTAATTTTTGCTCAAAGCTAATAGTCTATCACTTGTGCAGCTCTATTTCTGGGGGTTTTCGTTCGTTTGTTGTTGTTCTTGTTTTTTGGTAGCTAATTGGAGATAAGAGTCTCACGAACTTTCTTCCCTGGGCTGGCTTTGAACTGCAATCCTCAGATCTCAGCCCCCTGAGTAGCTAGGATGACAGGTATGAGCTACTGGTGCCCTGGCTTAATATTATTTTTAGACAGGCAAACTGGCCCGGTTGGCGATCCTCCTACCTACGCCTCCCACGTTAGTGTGTCATAAAGATGAACTACTTCTACCCAACTTACTTGTTGAGCTTAAGTCTCACTACCTCTTTGCCACGTTGGCCTGGAACCATGATCCTCCCCGTCTCTGCCTCTGCATGCGTCGCTGGCACGCCCGGCCTGTGTGACCTGAAATTCTCATCTCTTCATGTGAGAAGGTTCGGAGTGAAGACGGAAATCCATGCCTGCGTACGAACTACCAAGTGCTAAGCTAGACACTTCCACACTGTTCTTCTTAAGTCTCCATCACCACAGCCTGTCCTTCTAATAGTCTTTGCTACAGCAGAAAAGACCGAGGCCCAGAGGAGAAAGGCCCCGTGTGTTGGGTGAGGGCCGGGGTCTGACACTACCTCTGTTCTTCCAGGCGGGGGGCCTCAGGTTCTGTGGCTGGTCAGTGCCCAGCCCGAGGGGAGGGGGTCCTGGCCTTGGGAGGCAGGCGGTGGGTACCCGTGTCGGGGAATCCGAGAGGCTGACCACAGCCTTGAACCACCAAAGCGGAGACTGGACCCAGGTGAGTCGGCAGAGCTGCCGCTGGGGGAGAAGTCCAGCCCTGGGAGGTGGCGGCGCCCTGTCTTCTCTTGGCCTTGGGTGTTTAGTTGTTTCACCTTGGTGTTTGACCCTGACCTAGGTTCTCTAGGTGCTTTGTTGCCCATCTGTCAAGTGAACAGTCCAACAGCCAGATGGCTTCCAGGCAAGTGTGGCTTTTGTTTGGAAAGATCAAGTGGAGGAGGGGAAAGATAAGAGACCTCACAGGCCCTGTCTGCCAGGCCCAGGCAGAGTTCCACCGTGGCTTGTGGGAAGTTCACACCCACGACTTGGTTGCATTTCGAACCGCCTCCGTTCTCCTTGCTTCATTCTCCTTTGCCTGTATACCTGTTGGGGTGTTACAATCGGCATGATTGTAGTTGGTAGACTGTGGGTGCAGCTTCTCTACCATTCACATGAAGACGTGGATGTTAGCTTAGGCTGGTAAGATGAGCTCCCGTTGTTTGGACGTGGAAATGTCTCTCCTGTTGTCTTTGGGTTCATTTGTGCACCTCTCTCCCCTTATCCTTCTTATCCTTCCTTCTGATTCTTTCCTTTCAATAAGAATTCCTTCAGGGTTGGACTCCTGTGGCTCTCACCTGTAATCCCAGCTCCCCAGCAGGCTAAAATCCTGAGGGTCATTATTCAAAGCTAGCCCAAGCAGAAAAGTCCGGGAGACTCTTACCTTTGATTAATCACCCAAAAGCTGGAAGTACAGCTGTGACTCAAGTGGTCCAGCACCAGCCTTGGGTTTTGATAAAGCAAAGGGACAGCACCCAAGCCCTGAGTTCAAGCCCCGGTACCGGCACAACAACAACCACAAAACGAATCGATAAAGTTCCTTCTGACTCAGTACCCACAAGTAATTAACCAGTACGATCGGCAGCACAATGCCACTTTGTACATCCCCTTCCCCTCCCCTGCCCGTCCGCCGTTAGGCATGGAGGTGCTGAGACTGTAGAGGCCTCGGGGCTCCGGGTGTTCCTCTGCCGGCCATCGGGTGGGCTATCAGGGCTGTGTTGGTGGGCGGATGGCCATTCCTTCCTGTGTGCCTCATGCTCCTTTTTTCTTTTCTTTTTTGGAGCCAGTCCCGAGGCCTGATGCTATCCCCTAGCTTTTCTTTTCTTAAAGCTGGCACCATACCACTTGAGCCACAGCTCCATTTCTGGCTTTTTGCTGGTTAATTGGATATAAGAGTCTCATAGACTTTTCTGTCACCTGGCTTCAAACCATGACCCTCAGGTCTCATCCCCTGAGTAGCCAAGTACCCAGGGGCCTGAGTCTCACGTGAAGGAGTCGGGCTGCTGTTGCGCTGACCCCTCTGTGCGGGGGGAGCCCCGAGTCTTTGTTGGGCTAATTCCTGAAGTGCTGTCCCTGGCTCATTTCCTGGCCGCCAACAGCCGGGCCCTGTGGGCAGCAATTACTGCCTCAGGCTGGAAGCGGTTAATGGTTTTCTTTGACTTCCAGCAGAAGAGGGAAGCTGGGCTCCCTTGGCGGGAGACCGCCAGGCACAGCGCGAGGGGGAGGGGCTGTCTGTCTGTCTTGGGATCGGGACGCGGCAGTGTTGCTTCGGGGGAGGCGGAGCTGTTTCCTCACCAGCGTGTGCGGTTGTCGATGAAGGCCGGGTCCGGCACGTGTCGTAGGGCGGTGCTGCCGCACACGAGTCAGATATTACACATTAACAGGGCAGCCCGATGCTACATGTTAGTAGTACAGTGAGACATCACACATTAGCAATACAGCCGGGTGCGACATGTTACCAGTACAGCGAGACATTGCATGTTAGCAGTACAGTCAGATATTACACATTGGCTATACAACCAGACACTACATGTTAGCAATACAGTCAGACATTACACGTTAACAATATAGCCAGACATTACACATTAGTAATACAGATGGACACTACACATTAGCAATATAACCAAACACTACACATTAGTGATACAGCCAGCCATATACTACATGGTAACAATAGAGCAGGACACTGCGTGTTAATGATACATTAAGACACTAGACACTAACGATATAGTAAGAAAGAAGTGCACAGGAAGATAGGAAGTCAGATAATCTGACCCATCGTATTATAGCTTGAAAAGAGCTCCTACTTTTCTCACCTGCATAATGCATCCCAAATACCCCCCTCGCATCAATGAAGAGGAAACCCCCAATAAGTTTAAAAGGTGGAACTTAAGAATACAGTCTTAATTACAGTGCAATGAAAATAGAAGGAATACTATAAGACTATGTCCCCTAGTCTTTTTTTTTTTTTTTTTTTGGCCAGTCCTGGGCCTTGGACTCAGGGCCTGAGCACTGTCCCTGGCTTCTTCCCGCTCAAGGCTAGCACTCTGCCACTTGAGCCACAGCGCCGCTTCTGGCCGTTTTCTGTATATGTGGTGCTGGGGAATCGAACCTAGGGCCTCATGTATATGAGGCAGGCACTCTTGCCACTAGGCTATATCCCCAGCCCCCCCTAGTCTTGACTGTTTAGAAAATAAACACTCACTCTGCTGTAAGCACTGGATTGAAAAGAGAACAAAAAGAGATCTTAAACAGTCTAGGAAAACACAGAGGGAAATGCTTTATAAGAAATACGGTGCAGCCGAAGGAGGCTGTGGCCTTAAAAGCCATTGTTGAAGAAGTAATAAGGAAAGTAAAGGTACTGATAACATAACCTTTTTTTTTTTTTTTGAACGAAAATGTGTTGGTACTGGGGCTTAAACTCAGGGCCTTGGGCTCTACCTGGCTTTTTCTGCTTACATTTTACCACTTGAGCCTCACCTCAACTTCCTGCTTTCTGCAGCTGTGTTGGAGATAAAGAGTTTCAAGAACTTGCCCTGGCTGGCTCCACACGGCAATTCTCAAATCCCAGTCTCCTGAGATTGCTAGGATTGTAGGCATGAGCTACCAATGTCTGGCACATGATCACTTTTAAAGGGTTGTAAGAAATACAACAGATTAAGCCCAAGAGGAATAGAAGTGGGGTGCGTAAAAAGGAGTTAAAACTAATGCCATATGTAATGACCATTCAAATGTCTCTTCTTGAGAAGGACCAGAAATAGAAGTGGTACCACGCATGTGATTAGAATAGATAGCTCAGTGGAATATTAAACAACCATCAAATTGCTTTGAAAGCATTTCTAAGGGGGTTGTATGGAGTTCTTACATTATAATGTGGCTATAACTCTGTGAATTTAGTTTCCAGTCCATCCCACCCCAACATTCTGAAGAGTAAGTGTGTAAAAATAGATTAAATATCACAGTGGTGGGCTGGGGAAGGAGGGCTGCTCAGTAGTAGAGCATTTGCCAGGCTCCGGGTTCAACGCCCAGCTAAATCAAAAGATAACACCTTGGGAAAGTCACTTAAAAAGAAAAAAAAAACCCTAAAACGAACAAAAATCTTAGTGTCCGTGCAGTTCTGCTTTATGCTGTAGTTAGATGAATCTTGGAATCTGTCACTCACAGTGCTGATGGACAGAGTTGAAATGGGCTGAGCAGGAGAGAATTTACAACGATAGGAATGACCAAGTTGTCCCCTCGGACCGGAGGGCTTGGGCAGTGGCAGCTACGGGGTTTCTGTGGGGGTGAAGGAAGTGTCAAATTGTGTGTCCATCGCACAACACTGTGGACGCACTATGAACACTGAGGTCTATGCCTTGGTATGTGAGTTATATCTCAGTTAAGCCACGACGGAAGCCGTATCAGTAGCCATGTGCCCAGGGGCTCGAGTCTGTCATCCTCACTACTCAGGAGGCTGAGATCCGAGGGTCACGGCTCAGAGCCAGCCGAGGCAGAAATGTCAGCGAGACTCTTCTCTCCAGCAAAATCCTGCACGTGGAGCTGTGGCTCAAGTGGTAGAGTGCCAGCCTCGAACAGAAAGACAACAGCTCGGGGGTAGTGCTCAGGTCCTGAGGAAAACAAAAAAGGAAAGAAAAAAAACACACATAGCAGTCCTCTTGGGGGTTGGAAATAGTGGTGATTTTTCTCTTCTTATCCCAACCTCTTCTGTGACCTCCGGACCTCCCGTGTTTTCTGTATTGTCTAACGGTGTTTCCATAAGCAAACCCCTACAGGAAGGGTGTTAATAATGGAGCTGTGGCCAGGGGAAGGCAGGGACAGCCTTGCTAGCTCCTCTCTAGGTGAGGTGAGGACGGCCACTCCAGTAGCCCTCCAATCTGGGCTGTTTGTCCCCGGGAGGGAGGCTGAACCTTCGGAGGGGTGTCACTTCGGGGAGGGAGGCGTGGAAAATCAAGAGTCACCTGACCAGGGACTCTGGGAAGTTTGGATCGCGTTTCTGGGGAAAGTGGGATGGCGCAGGAGCAATTCCCGGTGGAATATTCCGTCAGGTGTCAGGCGCTGTGGGTGCGACCTCCGAGAGGGCTGTGACCTCAGTCACTTCCTGCAATTGCGGGAGGCTCGGAGGAGCGCTGCCCCCTCCAGCCCCGCGCCCGCGGCTGCTCGCTTCCTCCTCTCCTGTGGCAGCCTTCCTCATCAGAACCACAGGGCCACTGCAGAGAGAGGACTCGATCACCTTCCTTTTTGCTTGTTTGTTTGTTTTTCTGAAGATGGGAAATTCCTACGCCGGGCAGCTGAAGACGACTCGGTTCGAGGAGGTTCTGCACAACTCCATCGAGGCCTCCCTGCGCTCCAATAACCCGGTGCCCCGGCCCATCTTCTCCCAGCTCTACCTGGAGGCCGAGCAGAAGCTGAGCTCCCTGGAAGGTAGGAGGCGCGGGCTTGGGGACCGGGTTTGCGTTCCTGTGCGCGGGGTCGTGCTGGCGGAGGGAGCTGGAGCCCCTCGCCTTCCTCTTCTGCCCCGTGGAAGGGATGCGTGGGTCCAAGAATCAGTAGGAAAAGAAAGTTGCACGGAAGTTCTTCCTCAGCCAAAAAGAGAGCGTGGGTCTCAGCCATGAAGTTGTAAGGAGGGCGGCTGTCGATTAGCTTCCGAGGAGAAAGGGACAGGCTATGCTAGACTGTTTGGAAAGTGACCACATTTATAGAAGGCTCGACAGTTTTGCTTTTTGATGGGTAGGAAATTTTAATCTACATTTGATGCAATATATATATATATATATTTTTTTCTTCTTCTTTTTGTCCTGTAATTCAGGATCATACCTTTGCAAAATAGTCTAGATAGTTTCCCTTTGTGAAGGGTCCAAGAACTCACTGGAAACTTTAACACCATGACTACACCTGCATGAAGTTAATATGTGTCAGGAATAAATAAAAGCAACTTTCAGGCATAGGGATGACTTCACAGTTGACCTTGTTCAGAGAAAAAAAAAAAGAAAATGCTTGTATTTTTCAAAATAACTGTGTAGGTTTTATGAAAGCTAGTGCTTTGGAAGTCCTTTCTATAAATTCGTATGTTTGATTTAAGGTTACGTGCAGACTTCATTTAGGGGTGTGTGTGTGTGTGTGTGTGTGTGTGTGTTTGCACTCAGGGGTCTGGGCACTGTCTCTGAGCTTTTTCACTCAGGCTAGCTAGCACACTTGAGCTGTAACTCCACTTCTGGCTTTTTAGTGGTTAACTGGAGGTAAATCTCACAGGCTTTTGTGCTCAGGCTGGCTTTGAACAGTGATCTTCAGATCGCAGCCTCCTGAGTAGCTAGGCTTACAGGTGTGATTTACCAGCACTTGGCTTTCATTTAGCTGTGGACACAAAAAGGGCTATGATTTAGAGCAGAAATTAACTGACGAAAAGAGAAACCGCATAGTATTCTGGGTCTGTGCTCTGCTGAGTACGTGTGTGTGTGTGTGTGTGTGTGTGTGTGTGTGTGTGTGGTCGCTGAGGACCTCGCAGAGGGCATAGCTAAGGGACCTGAAAGAACTCGATCTGGGTCTCAGAGAAGGCAGATTGTGCTCCCGACTATGAAGTAGGAAAGCGCAAGCGTGTGCGGTGTTCATTCAGGAGTGCCGGGTCTTCCAGCCTAGGGACCATTCCTGGGACTTCATGAGAGAAGGCTTGCTAGACCAGCCGAAAGACTTTGGTGTGGTGTTTGCACAGCATGATCATTAATAACGCAGTGTGTGGAAAAGCTCCGTGGCTAATGGCCCACTCGTAAGGGACTGGGAAAAGTATTACAAAGGCCCGGGTCCGTCACATCCTGAGCATTCAGGAGGAAGGTTAGTGGCTGCAGATTCCGTTCACTAGTGTGGCAGTCCCCATGTGAGCGGGGACAGAGTGGGGGACTTGTCCGGGGCCCATGCCCGCCCGAGAGGAGACAGCCACTGGTGATTCCCAATCTGCTTAAACACTGTACACCGCCACCGCCCTCCCTAGCTCCAGCAGGGAGGCTGTGTTTCCTCAGGGTACGGGTGGCACTTTCCAGAAGGCACAGTTTGGCTCCTTTCCTTGTTCTTTTTCCCCTCCCTCCCTTCCTTCCACCAGTCTTGGAGCTTGAACTCAGGGCTTGGGCGCTGTCTCTGAGCTTTTTGTGCCCAAGGCTGCCATTCTACACCATGAGCCACGGCACCACTTCTGGCTTTTGTTGTTTCATTGGAGATAAGTCTCGGACTTTCCTGCCCAGGCTGAATTTGAACCTTGATCCTCAGAGCTCAGCCTCTTAAGTCACTAGAATAACAGGTGTGAGCAGTCCGACCCCAGCTTTTTTTTGTGTGTGTGTGTGTGCCAAGGATGGAACCCAGTACGTCCTGCATCCTAGTCGCCTGCTCCACACCTCTGAGCTACATCCCAGCCCTCAGACAGCACAGGGGCTCCCCGGGTTCAATCCTGAGCGTCCCAGGTGCCTGCTAGCCGGTGTGGGGCTTGCTTAGCAGGGTGAAAGCTGGCAGCAGCCCTCTCTGGGCTTTTCCATCTCCCCGGTGGCTAGTGCAGAGCCCTCCGTGGAGATTCTTGTTTTCCTAGGGAGGGAGTGGAGCTGTGGGGTTGGCCAGGGGCAAGGAGACCCTTGTGTGGTAAATGTCACCATAACCCGAGCCTTCTGCCTGGGAACACTGGCGGGGCGGGCGGGCCGGCCCGCGCAGGCTGAGTCTTGTTTTGTCTGGCTGGCTCTTCCCCAGGGTCTCTTATCTTATTATTGGCTTTCCTCAGGCTAGGCAGTCACCCATGCCGGGACACTGCTGACCCCTGGGATCTGTTAACATTTTCTGTATTTGTGGGGGTGATTAAGAACTTTATTATAGCTTTGTTCTTTGGATTAGGGCTCTTACCCACCCCTTCCTTCCAGCCCTTTAGACCGTAGTGACTTTGTGAAAGAAAGGCCAAGAAAGCAGATAAGGCCCTGAATTACGGAATACCTATGTATTAGTTAAGCAGGAGGGCTTATTCAGTAAACCCCACCTGTTCAGAAGGCCGTGTGGGGTTCTGATGGATTGAAGAGAGACGATTCTAAACATTCATGTGAATAGTCCTGGCCGGGGGTGGGGAGGGTGGGGGGTGGTAGTGGGGGGATGGGGGATGGGGGGCAGGGCCCATGGGTTCCTGTGTTTTATTATAAGCTCCTCCCCTCCCCCTTGGTTTTGTCTGAGGACACTTTTAAAGCCCTCATCCTGCCAGCGGACCTGGGTAAACACATCTGTTTAGTCTGCCCTGGCTGGAAGCAGCTCTTTATCTCGTGTCTGCCTAAGACTTCCATCAAAGGCCCTGGAATGCCTGCTGGAGACCTTTGACCCTCAACCCTACCTCCTTACCCACACCATTTTGAGTGTGTGTGAGTGTGTGTGTGTGTGCGCGCGTGTGTTTCCTCTGACAGGCTGAGGATGAAGGGCCTCCTCTCTCTGATTCAGCTTATGGCTTAGCAGAATAATGCACCCCACGGGTTCCTGTGCTCTTAGCCTTGCTGGGGTCCTCCATCCCTTTCCAAGTCCCGGCTCAGAGACAAGGCTCAGCCTCGCACAAGGGTCCCCCGTGGCACGAGGGCCTGAGCTCCAGGCTGGCTCTGGGGTGTGTGGGTCCGTCACAGACCACACTGTGCTCACACTAATGGCAGCGAAAGCCATCGTGCCCTCTTCCTTTGAGTTCTTCCTGTATACTTTTTTTTTCCCCCATTCTCTTTTTGCCACTTGTGACTGTCCTTTGGGGCCTCACGGACCAAGGCACCCGGAATCCTTTCTGTGTGTGTCATGTCAGTCCTGGGGCTTGAACTCAGGGCTTGGATTGCTCTTCCTTAGCATTTTCACTCAAGGCTGGCGCTCTACTACTTGAGCCACATCTCCACTCCTGGGGTTTTTGTTGGTTAATTGGAGGTCGGAGTCTCACAGACTTTGCGGCCCTGGCTTGTTTCAAACTGCGATCCTCAGCCTCCCTAGGAGCCTGAGCCGGTGGCTGTGGGCACAAGGCCTTCTCGCTGCCCTTCTTCCAGGGAGCTGACCCTCAAAGCTCCCCGCCCGCCTCGACTGCTCAGGTTCCTCCGCTCTGGCCCGCTGACACCTTGAACACCAGGGCACCCTGCACGGCCGGCTAGCATTTTGCACCTCTGGAACCTTCTGTGTAACTCTGCGGGCCACATTTTCCTTCCTATAGGCAGTCACAAAGCATAGTGACCTTAGAATTCATCCAGTGCGCGCAAAGGCGAAGTGACGGCCCTGTGGTGACCGAGGCAGTGGCCACCCAAGTTACTGAAAGTCCAGCTCCCCAGTTCCAGGTGCACAGGGCTCCATCATCCACCTTCACCAGGGGCGGGATGGAAGCCGTGAGAGCCGCTAGAGAGGGGAGAGGAAGAGCCACCAGGGAACCACAGCCAGAGGTGATAGAAAAAACAAGCCACTGTATGGAACCCGGAGGAAATGACTATATCAAATCCACAGGATTCGGGGCCGCTTTCTAAAATCCTGTTCTGTGGAGAAGTGGGACCAGTGGCTCACGCCTGTAATCCCAACTACTCAGGAGACAGAGATAGGAGGATCGCGGTTCAAAGCCAGTTCAGGGCAGGAAAGTCTGTGAGACTCTTAGCTCTAATTAACCACTGGGAAACCAGAAGTGGAGCTGGGGCTCAAAGTGGTAGAGCGCTAGCCTTGAGTAAAAGAGTTCAGGGACAGCGCCCAAGCCCTGAGTCCAAGCCCCCAAAATCAACAAAAAGAAAAACAAAAAGAGCTGTTTGTTTAGTTTCCTAAAGCCACACCTTGCCCAGCTCTTTTCTAGACTGTTCTGCAATGGCTATTTTTCTGCAGATGTGTGTGACAAATTTGTTTCTATGTATTTCTGACAATGTATACACACATTCTTCCCTTTGGAAGAAATAATCACGGTAGTTTAACAGCTCCTTTCAACCATCTTTATTTGTTTTTGTGCCAATGCTGAGTGCTGTCCCTGAGCGCTTTTGCTCGAGGCTAGTGCTCCACAACGTCAGCCACAGCTCTACTTCTGGCTTTCTGCTGGTTTGGTCGGAGATCAGAATTATACAGACTTTCCTGCTCAGGCTGACTTCGAACTGTGATCCTCAGATCTCAGCCTCCCGAGTAGCTAGAGTTATAGACTGGCACTTAGACCATCTTAGGACAGGTTCTAAGACTCATGTTTTGTATTCTAAATCAAGCAGTGAAGTGGGGGATGGTGGCTCACGCCTGTAATCCTAGCTCCTTAGGAAGCTGAGATCTGGAGGATTGCAGTTCAAAGCCAGCACAGGCAGAAAGGTCTGCAAGACTCCGTCTTCAAATAACCACCACCACCACCGCCGCCAACGACAACAACAACAAAAACCCAGGCTAGAGGCATGGCTTATGTGGTAGAGCACCAGCTGAGCGAGCAAGCCAACCAGCCGTGAAGCCCTAAGTTCGAATCCCAGTACCACCAGGAAAACAAGAGCAATGAAGTTGAGTGGTGAGAACAGAAGCTGGGCCATCAGATGTGACGAAGAACTTCCAGGCTTTGTATGGGCTTCGCTGTGAAACCAGAGGCCCCATCCCTGAATCTCTCCGAGCCTCAGCTTCTTTTCTTACAGTGCTCTGCAAAGTAGACTCTGGGCGCTGCTACAGAACTATTTTTTTTTTTAAATGTGTTTTGTGTCGATACAGAGGCTTGAACTCAGGGCCTGCGTGCGGTTCTTTAGTTGTTTCACTCATCGCTGGCACCCTGTCACGTGAACCACACCTCTACTTTCAACTTTTTGCTGGTTAGTTGGAGATAAAAGTCTCATGGACTTCCCTGCCTGGGACTTCCCTGGCCTCGAACTAGGATCCTGGATCTCTGCCTTCTGAGTATCTAGGACTATAGGCATAAGCCCCAGGCATCCGGTGCTCTCTTACCAAGTAATCATACACGTATTAAACCTCTAGTGTTTGTAGCATGAACAGCTATGGTGGATGGAAGAGAAGTAAGCTTGCTTTGACGTCATGAGCCCAGACTCTGTGTTTAGTCTGTTGACAGCACAATCTTGGGAGAGTCACCAATGCCAGGTGCCTCATTTTGTGAGGTGTGTGTGTGTGTGTGTGTGTGTGTGTGTGTGTGTGTGTGTGTATGTGCCCATCCTGGGACTTTGGCTCAGTACCTAGGCAATGTCTCTGACCATTTTTTCCTCAAGGTTAGCACTCTACTACTTGAGCCACACCTCTACTTCTGGCTTGGAGCTTGAACTCAGGACCTAGGTGCTGTCCCTGAGCTGCTTGTTATTTAAGACTAGTGCTTTACCACTTGAGCCATCGCTCCACTTCCTCCCTTTTTTGGTAGTCGGCAATGAGAATCTTACGGACTTTTCTGCCCCGGGGCTGGCTTTGAATTGCGATCCTCAGATCTCAGCGTCCTGAGTAGCTGGGATGACAGGCGTGGACGGCTGGTACCCAGCTCCCGGAGCGAGGACTGATGAGTTCGAAGGTAGCTAAGACAGACCGAGCACTCACTGAAAGGCGAGTGGCGTCTGGAGGAGTGGCTCAGGGGGAGAGCACCGGCCTAGAAGGCACGCAGCCTGGGGCTTGGTCCGTAGGTTCCAGGCCCGTGTTGTGCCCCGGCGTCGTGGGTGGAGGGTGCTCTGAGGGCCTGACTGGCAGCCGTCTTTCACGCCATCACTCTCCCTTCCCTCATCCAGGTGGCGGCCGAGTGGATAATGAAGAGGAAGAGGAAGAGGGGGAAGGAGGGCTGGAGACCAGCAGCCCCCCAAACCCCTACCAGCTGCCCCCCCTGCCTGAAGGGTGCTGCACCACAGACGGTAAGGTTTGGCCAGCAGCACCCAGCCTCCCTGCCCAGAATCTGCAGCTGGGCTGCGGCCAGGTGTGCACTTAGGTGCCACGGGGATTCCCCGGCCCCCACCAGGGTGAGCCCCCTCCCACAGGGTAGCAGGGCACAGAGCCCCCTCCCAGCCCTGCAGCTACTCCGGACAGCCTCAGCCCAACGTCCCAGGTCCCTGTAGCAGCCCCCGGGGCCCCCCTGTTACAGACCTAATTAGCGATTCACTGCGGTGGACTCTGAGCTGGAAATGGGCTGTCAGGGAAAGCTTTGCACGCGGTGGGGTAAGTGGGGTGGGGTGGGGGGGACAAGCGGGGTGCATGGGAACAGAGGAGAGGCTTCCTGGAGGAGGTGGTCCTTCTTCTGGGTCTTGAAGAACTCGTAGGAGTCAGCAGGAGAGTCTGATCAGGGGAGAGGCTGGAAAGTTCTAGGCTAAGGAAACAGGAGGGGCAAAGGCTTGAGAGGGACCACCCAGCCCGCCAGGGGGAGCGGCTCCCCTAAACACCCGGGGAGCCACCAATGTTTAGTGAGAGGTCTTGGCTTGAAGGAGAGATCAAGTTGGTTTGGGAGGACCCCTCCCTCCATTTCTGGGGGCCCAGACTTGGCCCCGAGCATGATAGGACAGGGTTCATCTTCTCACCGAGAAGGTTCTGGACCGGCTCCGGGGCCTCTTTTTCTCGTTAGTTTAGGGAATATGAATAGCCAGAACCCAAACCTAGACGGGAAGGCTGTTCCTGCCCAACCCTGGGACAGCACCTTCTCCTCTGATGTCCCTGCTTCTGGAAAGTTCCAGGCACTATGGTGAGAGCCCTGTCCACCCCTCCTAGGGTTCTGCCAAGCGGGGAAGGACCTGCGCCTGGTCTCCATTTCCAGCGAGCCCATCGAGGTCCCCCCAGGCTTCCTCCTCGTGGGGGCCAAGGCCCCCAGCCTGCCCGACCATCTTCTGGTGTGTGCGGTTGACAAGAGGTTCCTGCCGGATGACCACGGCCACAACGCCCTGCTCGGTGAGGTCCCCTTCGCCCTCCTCTGGGGCTGTCTGCACACGGGGGGGGGGGGGTGGGGGAGGCCTCGGGCAGCGGCGGGGACCACAGAGGCGCCGACGCCATCTCGAAGGTCTTAGCAGTCTGTTTACCTTTTCACCAGACGGGTGGACTGGAGTGGAAACGGGATCTTTTTCGTTATCTACTTTCCTGTGGTGTGCAGAGGGATTATAGTGCCACGAGTCGGGGAATGAGTACGTTTCCCTTCGTCGCGTCTTCGCTTTCCTCTCCCTCTTCTCCCAGGCCTCCTTCCCATCTCCACCAGTGAGTTGTACAGTTCACTTTCCTCAGTGTCCAGGGAGCTCCACTGCTGTATGTTTCTACACTTTTCCCCTCGAGTTCTGTTCCCTCCTTCCTGTCCTCCTGAAGATACACACTTGAATATACCCTACATAAAGACAAGAAGACAGACCCATCCACAGATAGGACATAGAGCGATCTCGTCTCTCTCTCTCTCTCTCTCTCTCTCTCTCTCTCTCTCTCTCTCTCTCTCTGTGATTTTATATAAGTATAAAGAGGCATAGAGACATTGCTTATCTGTGGGATCTAAACTATGAAAAATGGCCTTCTTGTAGAAGGGCTGTTGCTTAGCCTGAGGTCTTTCCTAGCGTGCTCTCTACTTTTCCTTCCTAATGGTTCTCGGGGGAATGGGCCGCTAGCTGGCCGGCAGGAGAAGGTTCCTCCCCCCCCCCCCCCCCCCCCCGTGTGTGTCTGCCCCCAGGGTGTTTGTTTGCCAAGTGACTACCCTGGCCTCTCACTCTCCTCCTGGTGTGCGGCTCGCGTCTGCGGCTGGCCTCACTCTTCCACGTCTGCAGAGGAGCTTGAATGTTAATGAACTTGACCAGGATCTAAGTTCTACCTTTTGTGTTTTGGTACCAGTCCTGGGGCTTGAACTCAGGGCCTGGGCGCTGTCCCTGGGCTTTGGTGCTCAAGGCTTTCGCTCCACCACTTGCATCACAACTCTGTGTCTAGCCTTTTTGGTGGTTAATTAGGGCTAGGAGTCTCACGGACTTTCCTGCCCAGGCTGGCTTTGAACCATGAGCCTCAGGTCTCAGTCTCTTGAGTAGCTAGGATGACAGGTCTGAGTCACTGGGACCCAGCTCAGTTTCTGCCTTTGACTCGCCATCCAACTTGTGCTGCATTGATGTCAAGGTCAGGGTGAGGGCTGACCTTCCCTTTGGGCCGCAGGCCTTCTAGCCTCGGTGGTCAGTCACCACTCCACTGTCCAAGCCCGGCTACTTCTCGCTCAGATGGCACTGCTGGGCTCTCACTTATGCCAGGACCCACCCACATGCTCCTCTAGATGTCTGACAATGTAGGAGAGATCCCCGAGATCTGAGTTCTGGTCTTGTGTCTGCCACAGGTCTCCATGTGGACTTCTGGCTTTGGAGTGCACTTGAGGATGGGGGGAGATTTCTCCAGGAAGTCGTGCCTTTGTCTTCCTGTGTGATGTTTGCTCCTCACCTGGCCCGGGGTCCCCTTGGCTGGTCTGGGGTCCCCTTTGGAGTGGCAGTGGAAGGATTGGGCAATGGATACTTGTCACTGTAGAAGCGAGTTAGGGGATCCACTTCTGGGTTAGAAATACCATGTCTTGCTTACGTGTCAGGTGTACATGTAAGCATTTGGCCCTGAGAGCCGGGCTGGTAAAGTCATTTCATAGAGCATCTTCATTTTTTTTTCGGCCAGTCCTGGGGCTTGGACTCAGGGCCTGAGCACTGTCCCTGGCTTCTTTTTGCTCAAGGCTAGCACTCTGCCACTTGAGCCACAGCGCCACTTCTGGCCATTTTCTGTATATGTGGTGCTGGGGAATTGAACCCAGGGCCTCATGTATATGAGGCAAGCACTCTTGCCACTAGGCCATATCCCCAGCCCCTTCATAGAGCATCTTCTGAGCCCATTTTCAGTCTTAGCGAAGGATGGAGGGAAGAAAGGAAGAACAGAAATTCTGTGTGCAAGTTCCAGAGTAAGGCAGGTGACTGTTCAAGGAGGAACAGCACAGCCAGAGACAACGACAACAGGGAAAAAGATTTTAAACCACTGCCCTTAGGCAGGTCTGTGTACTTAAAGTAACCGGTTCTAATTCTTTATTTTATTTTATTTCTTATTTACTTTTATGTGTGTATGTGCTGGTCCTGGGGCTTGACCTCTGGGCCTGGGTGCTGTCCCTCAGCTTCTTCTGCTCAGGGCTAGTGCTCTAGCACTTGAGCCACAGCTCCACTTCCATCTTTTTTGGGAGGTTAGTGGAGATAAGAGTCTCAAAGACTTTCCCGCTGGCTTCGAACTTCCATCCTCAGATCTCAACCTACTTAGTGGCTAGGAGTATGAGCTACTGGTGCCTGATTTAAAAAAAAAAAAACACAAAACACTTTTAATGCCAGTATTGGGGCTTGAACTCAGGGCCTGGCACTCTTACTTGGCTTTTTTACTCAAGACTGGCACTATACCACCTGAGACACAGCTCCACTCCTGGCTTTTTGCTGCTTAACTGGAGATAAGAGTCTCATGGACTTACCTGCCCGAGCTGGCTTTGAGCTGTGAGTCTCCATCTCAGCCTCTTGAGTCGCTAGGGTTACAGGTGTGAGCCCCTGGTACCTGGAAAACTTAATGTCTGCAGGAAGCTGATGGAATCACTGGGTCTTGAACTGGGCTTGCTTAACCAGTGCTGGTGGTGAGGGCCCGGTAGTGTTTGATCTGGGTGGCCGGGGATTTGTCTGAATTGCACGAGTTTGACAGGGAATTGCCAGGGTAGTAAATCAGGTAAACCTAGGAGGCCCCTGAGGAGGAAGCACCCACCCGCCCCTCCCGAGGCAGGCCAGTGCCCAGGAAGTAGGAGATTTTGTTAATTGCTTGCAAAAAGCCATCCAGAATGGGTAACAAGGGCTGGCTGGTAATAACCGGTGCTTTCTTCTTTGAAAATAACTTTATGCCCTCCTCCTGCAGACTTAGCACTGTTTAGGTTTCCTGCAATTAGTCCCCCTCCCCTCCCCTCCCCCTGCATGGCTACACAGGACAAGGCGGTCCCTGAGACCCCACAGCGCCGGATTCCCTGCTTTTTTAGTGATCTATAAAACCCAGGCTGTAGAACATGGAGGAGGAAGCAGTGCCTTCAGGGGCCTTGTTTTACTGGCTCTGAGTGCACCGATGGGTTTTGTCTGAGGAAGCGGAAAGATTACAAGCCAATGTGTGGTATCAGGACTTGGTTTTGTTTTAGGTCTCTCTCTGTGTGTGTGTGTGTGTTGCTAATAATTCACCTACATTACCTGTAAGCTTAGAAAAGAAAACCTATCTTGCTTCTTGCAGTAGTGTGCTGGGATCGGCTGTCAGGTAGAGAAGCCGAGGGCGTCACGTTTCTCTTTATCCGTGGCCACTGCCGAGAGCAGAGCCAGTGGCCGTATCGGTGTATCAGCGTCCTTTATAGTGTTCCTCCGCACGGCACCCTGACTAGTTCATAGAAGGATGTGTGGGTGGGCACCGTCCCATGCCAGGTGGCCGGCCCAGCGCTGGTGGGTCAGCTCCCGGTACGCCCCGTCCAGCCTGGCGGAAGGACACCGGCCCAAACCAGCCATAATCTCACGTGGTGTCCCCCCCCCCCCCCCCCCGCGCCGCTGGCCGCTGAGCCCCTCAGGGCGCTTTCCGGTCCCCACTGTGCCTTTTGAAGCTCTTGGTTCTTTTCAGCGACTCCTGCAGTCAACCTGACTCCCGGATGGCCTTCGGGACGCTCCAGACGTCTCCGCGGGTCCTGCCTCACGGGTCAGATTGCTCTAACAGTCTCCCCAGCCAGGCAGGGCCAAGGAAACAGGGGCCCGGGGAGTCAGTTCCGGTCCCTGGTCCCTGTGGGCAGCCGAGTGGGAGAGTTCTGGCCCTTCCAAGTATGCTCCTTGCACGAGTTTGTATGTGTGTGCGCGTGTGTGTATGCGTGTATGCACGCGCATGTATGCAGGTGTGCACGTCTATGTATGCATGTGTGCACAGATGCATGGTGCGTGTATCATGTGTGCGTGCATTGTGCATGTATGTATGTGTACGTGTGCATGTGCGTATGCATGCATGTGTGCATGTATGTATGCACCTGTGTATGGATATATGCGCGTATGCATGTGTGCATATATGTACGCGTGTATGTACATGTGTATGGATGTATGCGCGTATGCATGCATGTATATATGTATGCACATATTCATGTATGTGCTTGTGCTGGGTCTTGAACTCAGGGACTGGGCATTAACCTTTAGCTTTTTCATTCAAGGCTGGTGCTCTACCACTGGAGCCACAACTCCACTTCCAGCTTTTTTGGTGGCTAATTAGGAGAAAAGGGTCTCGCAGACTTTCCTGCCCAGGCTGGCTTTGAACCACAACCCTCAGGTTTCAGCCCCTTGAATAGCCAAGGTTACAGGCATGAACGCCCAGCCCCCAGCAGATATAGGGGCCTTTAAATATGCCACTGTGCAAGCCAAGCCTTCCGATGCTCGTGATGTTCTCGGTGCTCGGGGCGGATGCCCAGCAGTGATGTGGCCGGTCATAGGGCATGTCTACGTTGAGTGTTTTGAGGAACCTGCAGGCTGCTGTCCAGGGTGGTTGTGCTGATTTACAGTCCCACCGGCAGTGCAGTGGGGTTCCTTTCCCCCCATCTCCGCCGGTGTTCCTGCCGTGTTGGGTGTTTTATTCGTGGATGAGGTTGGGGAGGTTCACGGTTTGCTTCCTCCTCTAGGTTTTTCTGGGAACTGTGTTGGCTGTGGAAAGAAAGGCTTCTGCTACTTCACCGAATTCTCCAACCACATCAACCTGAAACTGACCACCCAGCCCAAGAAGCAGAAGCACCTCAAGTACTACCTGGTCCGCAATGCCCAAGGGGCTCTCACCAAAGGCCCTCTGATTTGCTGGAAGGGCTCAGGTGAGAAGCTGGGCTCTGGAGGGGGCGGGCGGGCGGGTGCAGGAAGTGCCCTGCTCAGTGGGCCAGGGAGCCTGGCGGCGAGAGGCTGCGGAGGGACCCCCGTCCAGGGGCAGAGCGCAGCCAGAAGCAGGCCCCGGTGACCGGGATTGCCCGCTGTGTCTACTCTAGTGACACACGGGGCGGATGGGACACTGACACGTTGACGGCAGGCCATGTTGTGCCGTGATTCTTGGTGGCAAGTATTTGGGGGCAATCGTTTTGCCCCGGGGGTGATGATGTGATCGTGGTCAAGGCTGGAGCGTGCCCCCAGGACCCAGGCATCAGAACTAAGCCTGGCTTTTTCGTTCAAGGCTGGCGCTCTACCTCTTGAGCCACAGTTTCATTTCCATTTGACGGTGACTGGAGCTAAGGGTCTCGTGGACTTTTCTACCTGGCTGACCACCTGTGCGCAGCTCAGACGCTTTCTGACACCTGTGCGTGGGGGTTCCCGGTTCTGACAGTGGCGCGGGGCCGCTGGGAAGCTTCGCGACCCCTGCCCGGTGGTCTGTGGATGCTGGTGTCCATGTGTTCTGTCCTCCTGTCGTCTGGAGACTCACGGCGCTCCTCTGTGCTTCTCGTCCTCTTAGAGTTCAGAAGCCGGCAGAACTCAGCCAGCACCTGTTCCAGCTCCCCCTTCCCGCCGCTGGAGGGCGCGGGGCCCGCGGCTGCCTCGCCCGGCGAGCCGGTGCCGGGGGTGACCTCCGGCCTCCCCGTGGGAGCGGCAGGTGAGGTGACAGCGTTGTCCCAGGCTCCAGCCAGTCTGCATGACACTGTGATTGATCTTTCCCTACGCTAGAGATCATCGTGGCCTTGGCCTTGGGGATTGGTGCCTTGGGAAGGCTTCCCCGCCCTCTCTGTCTCATAGGCAATGGGACCCTTCCACCGGCCCTGACCCTGAGGGCCCCCGGCCAGCCCCGGGCTTTGTAGCCTGGAGCTCAGTAGGTAGCAGGTGCTAAGCCGTTGTCGGAACTGAATTTCAAGACTCGCGTGGAGCCACGCGTGGGTGTCGGGCCCCTGGCTCCCTCTCCCCCGATACCTCATCCTCACAAGACTGCAGCAGTGGAGAAACTGAGGCTCAGGAGGCCGAGCACTTGCCCCCGGCCCCTCCCAGACCGGGAGCGGTGGGAGCAGCACTCAGTGTCGGGGGGTTGCTTGTCGTGCAGAACAGGCCTGCAGAACAGGGCGGTGGTGACCCGGAGAAACCAGCCTTCTGGAACACTCTGGAAGACCGCTGGCTCCTTTGTCTCCCTCCCTCCCCGACACTGCGGGAGGTTCTGAGCCTGCCTGGCCCGTCCCTCACAGGGTGGGGCTCCGGGCTCCCTCCCTCCCTCCCTCCCTCGTCGGGGAGGGGTGCCGTGGGCCTCTGCCCCGCACGCCCACGGGCTCCGGGCACCTCGGCCGTGGTGGGCTGGGGAGTGCCAGGCTTCTGCCGTCGGCTGCGGTCTGGCCCGGCCGCCTCAGTGGGGCGACCGGAGGCTGCTGTCACTCATTTGATTCTCTCGGGGGTGCCTGCGCTCATAGGGGGCACGCACCCTCTTGCTGCGGCCTCACCTCCAGCCTCTGTGCGCGTTGCTTACCATTTTCCAGGCCGGCCTGGGCTGCCTCTCCCCGACTTCCGCGTCCCTGCGTCCTTGGAGAGGACAGGGGCGCCCCTGCGCCCAGCCATGTGCTCCCCCAAAGCTGGGGGGGACAGGCGACACTGCGCCCAGCCATTGGTTGAGTTGGATTTTCTGTAACTTTCATGCCTGGGCTGTGTGTCTCTGCCTCCTAAATAGCTAGCATGACAGGCTTGAGCCACCACCCGGCTGTATGTGGGGGGAAATCACGTGTCCCCTTTGCCAGGTGATTTAAGAACTGGGTAAGATCTGGGGGCTGTTGGCTCTCCCTCTTAGCACCTTGCCCACCAGCTCTGTTCTATGAAGTGTGTCTCAGCTGCCACGGCGTGTCGGTGGCGGGCCTGGAATTCACACACTGGCCCGTCAGCTTCACACCCCACGCTCCTCCTTCCCCTTGGCCTGCTGCACCCACAGGGAAGGGCTGGTGTTGCTCCAGACCCAAGCCTTCCAGGCCGTTCTAACTGAACTGACTTGGACTTGAACGCAGGACCTTGTGCTCACTGGCAAGACATTCTGCTTGAGCTACGCCTTCAGCTCTTTTTCGCTCTACTTTTCAGATAAGAGCTCACTATTTTATTTATTTTTTTGGACGGGAGCTGCCTTCCTACTGTCGTCCTCCTACCTACAGCCTCCCAGGTAGCTGTGGGGGCGGGCGTACACCACACCATCTGCCTTACGGGCTGAGATGGGGTGTCCCTGACGTTTTTGTTAGGGCTGGCCTCCAACCAAGATCTTCCTTACCTCTGCCTCCTAAGCAGCTGGGCTGACAGACGAGAGCCGCGACCCCCGGCTTGGACAGCTTGAACAGGGGACCCGCAGCTGTGGTTACCCTGGGAGCTGTCTGGGGAGCCAGGCCCCGGGAGCAGACCAGACTCAGGAAACAGAACCTGAGGGGGCTCCTTGCCCGTACTGGGGTACAGACTTGAACTCTAGAGGGTGAGAGGGGCGGCAGACGTGCGTGGGGAGCCCCGGCCACCCCGAGTTCCCGTTCCTGCTCGCCCCAGGCTGTTCTCGCCGAGGATGGGCAGAGAGTGCAGGTGTTCACGCTCACGTGTGCGTGTGTGCGGGCAGGACTCTGCATGGGCGTGCTTGTGTGTATGTGTGCAGATGTGCAAGCGTGTGTATGTGTGCATACAAGCAGACATAGATGTGTGCACGCTTGCATGGGTGTGTCGGGAGGGCAGGGTGACCCAAGACGGGGGCTGAGTGCGGTAGCTTTGGCTCACACCTGCAGTCTAGCTGCTCAAGAGGTTGAAACCTGAGGACTGGAGTTCGACGTCAGCCTGGGCAGAAAAGTCCATGAATCTCGGTATTTCCAACGAACCACCAAAAAAAAAAGCCACAAGTGGAGCTGTGGCTCAAGTGGTAGAACATCAGCATTGAGTGAAAAAGCTAAGGGACAGTGACCAGGCCCTGAGTTCAAACCTCAGTACTGGCACAGAGAGAGAGAGAGAGAGAGAGACAGACAGACAGAGAGAGAGAGACAGAGAGACAGAGAATCAGAGAGACAGAGACAGAGAGAAAGGGGGGAGAGGGAGAGGGAGGTAGGAAGGGAGGGAGGGAGGAAGGAAGGAAGGAAGGAAAGAAGGAAGGAAGGAAAGAAGGAAGGAAGGAAAGAAGGAAGGAAGGAAGGAAAGAAGGAAGGAAAGAAGGAAGGAAGGAAGGATTCTGGCTTGGCAGGACTACAAAGGTAGTTGTGAAAACTGGAGGAAACAGAAGGAAGTTTCCTTCCGCCTCCTCAGAGTGTCTGGTACACTGACGCCCCCTCCTTGCTCCTGTTTGCCTGCAGGACCAGCCTGTGACCAAGCCTTGCTGACCGCGGCCCCCGCCCCGGCTGTCTTCAACGGCAAAGGCTCCCCCAAGCACCAGCAGCAGGCGAAGAGCAGCCTGTTGGCCCTGCCTCGGCCCTCAGCCTTAGGTAGCTCGGCCTGGCCTGGCCTGGGTGGGAGGGAGCTGGCGGGGGGCGGGGGGCACTGGGCGGGGGCAGCTGGGCCTTGGACGCAAGCTGGGGTGGCTTGGCCGGAGCCTCTGAGCACACCGGTAGTCCAGGGATTTCAAAGAAGAAAGAAAGAAGAAGCCATCCAGCTAGACCCTGAAGGGGAAGAGGCAGGGCGGGGCTGGGCGCCGGCTCTGCTCCGTCGGTGAACATCTTTCGGCCCAGGAAAGCCCCTGGGCATGGGGCGAACACATTGGCTGAGCCGAAGCCTGGACCCCCCTCGTCCCGGTTGTGGTCTCTATTCTGGATCTCAGTCACTGCCAGCCAGGCCTGTCTTTCTCGCGGGGTTCTGAACTCGGCAGCCACGATGTGGCTGATTCACCCAGTTTCTGAGCACAGGAGGCCCATGCCACCAATGGCCGTCACCCTGACCTGAGATCTGGGCCCTATGGCCTTGGCTGCAGAGCCACCCTCTAGGCTGGATGGAAGGGACTTGCTGCGTCCTAATCTGTGACATGTCGTGGGAATGGGGTCGTGTGCATGTTTTTAATCCAGAGTGAGCAGGAACCACTGTCCAGCGGCAGTGAGTCCCACCCACCTTGGTTCCCTTTCAATCTGCAGTTCCTGGTTGGGCGAGGGAGGAGAGAGAGCAGGTGGGTCAGTACTGCCCCCAAGTGGTGAGACTCTGGTGGTGCACTCTGGAATTGCACTTTTCCCCCTCTTCTAGCTCTTCAAAGATGCGTCTTGTCGTAGTCAGGTACCAGTGGCTCATGCCTGAAATCCTAGCTACTCAAGAGGCTGAGATCTGAAGATCACGGTTCAGAGTCAGCCTGGACAAGAAAGTCTATGAAATGCTTTTATCTCCTGTTGACCATCAAAAAGCCAGAAGTGGAGCTGTGGCTCAAAGTGGTAGAGTGTTATTCCTGAGCAAAAAACTGAGGGACGGTGCCCAGGCCTCGAATTCAAGCCTCAGGACAAGCACAGAAACCGGCCAAATGAAAAACAACAAAAGTATCTATTGCGGGCTGGGGATATAGCCTAGTGGCAAGAGTGCCTGCCTCGGATACACGAGGCCCTAGGTTCGATTCCCCAGCACCACATATACAGAAAAACGGCCAGAAGTGGCGCTGTGGCTCAAGTGGCAGAGTGCTAGCCTTGAGCGGGAAGAAGCCAGGGACAGTGCTCAGGCCCTGAGTCCAAGGCCCAGGACTGGCCAAAAAAAAAAAAAAAGTATCTATTGCATGATGGAGTTTATCTGTGATTCCAAATGCTTGAGAGGTAGAGGCAGAAGAATCTGGTGCTAGAGTCAAAGTTAACAAGACCCTCTCTCTCTCAATATAAAAAACGGCCTATCAGACAAAAGGGCTGAGGGCCTGGCTCGGATAGGAGAGACCCTGCCTAGAATGTGTGAGGTACTGAGGCCAATCCCCAGTAAGCAAAAAAAGGCAGGGAGGAAGACAAGCCTGGTGCTGGTGGCTCACGCCTGTAATGCTACCTACTCAGGAGACTGAGATCTGAGGATTACGGTTGGAAGCCAGCAGGGTCAGGAAAGTCTATTATCATCAACTAAGTCACAGAAAAAGCTGGAAGTGGTTCTGTGGCTCAAGTGGTAGAGTGCTAGCCTTGAGCAAAAGGAGCTCAGGGACAGCGCCCAGGCCCAGAGTTCAAGCGAACTCAGGATCAGAAAAAAAAAAAAAAAGTTAAGAACTAAAACAATTGCTGCCAAACATGCATGTATGTAGATGTACATACATAGGCGAATCACAGGGATGACGACGACGCGGGTATTGAGCCCAAACTACACGTGCAACAGTGTATCACCGCGTGCCTTCACCCCGCAAGTAGGGTTTTTACCTATTTGTTTATTTTCTTGGTGGTACTGGGTTTTGAACTTGGAATTCTGCCTGCTAGGCAAGCGCTCTGCCATGGGATCCAAGCCTCTGTCCCCATAAACGTTCCAGCTAGGGTCTCTTACTTTTGGCCAGGCTGGCCTCAGGCCGCGATCTCCCTATCTCCACCTCCAAAGCCGCTGGGATTATAGGCATGTGCTACTGCTCCTTCACTCTGAGTAGGTTTTGTTATTATATTTAAAAGACTTACGGGGCCTTAGGCGGAGCGAGAAATGTCAGGCACCCCCACATCTCTGGAGAGAAGCATCTACAAAGATGGGTGAGATGTTTCCTTTTTTTGCCTAGGTATTTCACTGCGTAAAGACTGCAGATGAAAAGGAATGCCAAATAGGTTTTCCCTAGATCGGGGCGGTGTGGCGGGGTGTGTGTGTGTGTGTGTGTGTGTGTGTGTGTGTATTTTACGGAAGCTCATTTCCAGTAGCAGCCTAGTGATGGTCTGAATTTTGCTTAGGTATCTTGTCGAACTCTGGGCCACCCAAGAAGCGCCACAAAGGGTGGTCTCCAGAGTCGCCATCGGCTCCAGACGGTGCGTGCCCTCCAGCCGGCGGGCACAGAGCTAAGTCTGGTAAGTGACACAGTAGAGGCAGGGCCGCGGTGGGCGGGGCTCCGGGGACAGAGGCAGGGCCGCGGTGGGCGGGGCTCCGGGGACAGAGGCAGGGCCGCGGTGGGCGGGGCTCCGGGGACGGAGGCAGGGCCGTGGTGGGCGGGGCTCTGGGGACGGAGGCAGGGCCGCGGTGGGCGGGGCTCCGGGGACAGAGGCAGGGCCGCGGTGGGCGGGGCTCCGGGGACAGAGGCAGGGCCGTGGTGGGCGGGGCTCCGGGGACAGAGGCAGGGCCGCGGTGGGCAGGGCTCGGGGACAGAGGCAGGGCCGTGGTGGGCGGGGCTCCGGGGACAGAGGCAGGGCCGCGGTGGGCGGGGCTCCGGGGACAGAGGCAGGGCCGCGGTGGGCGGGGCTCTGGGGACAGAGGCAGGGCCGCGGTGGGCGGGGCTCCGGGGACAGAGGCAGGGCCTCGGTGGAGGGGGATCGCTGGTGGCTTGTGGGGTGGGGACGCCCCGGGTGCCTGGCTGGGTGGGGGTCAGTGGGTGGCAGTTTTGTGGCACCTGGTTGGACAGAGGGCCGGTGGGGTTGCCGTGTGTGCTTTGTTTTCCTAACACGCTTGGCATGTTTCTAGAAAGTGCCGGCCTGTCCTGCGTGGCCCAGGCCGGCTTGGTGGGACCCGCTTCCGTGACCTTCCCGGTGGTGGCCTCTGGAGAGCCCGTGTCTGTCCCAGACAACTTGCTGAAAATATGCAAGGCCAAGCCGGTGATCTTTAAAGGCAAGTGGAGTGGTGCGGGCAGCCGGGAAGACGCCACAAGAACAGAGGGAGAAGGGGGACCTCTTCTCAGTCTCTGCTTCTGACACGAACCCCAAATCCTCCGCGCGCCACGGTCCCTGCTCAGATGCCGGGAATCGCACAGCCAGCCGTGGCCGCGCCCGCCCCACGCAGGGACGCGCGTCCGTGGGTAACCAGGGCCTTCCTTCCCTCCCTCGGGATCCTCAGCCTCGCCCCAGGCCACGACGCTGGGTGAGCACCCAGGAATCGGAGGTGGACAGTGAGCCCAGACCTCAGTCCAGGAGGTCGGTCGCCCTGGTCTGCTAATGTTACTCAAAGCCACAAGTCCGCTTTGACCAGGCAGCCCGACCCGGATCGGGCAAAGCGTAATCTGATCCGTTTGCGCGAGGGGCTGATGGGTGCCGTGCTCTGGGGGACGCTAGGTTTTGTCTCACCTGACGAACTCTCATCCTACCTGGGTGCCAGCGGCTCACACCTGTTATTCTAGCGAATGAGGGGGGTCTAGAGGATCAAGGTTCCAAGTCAGCCTGGGCAGAAAAGTCCACGAGACTCCATCTCCCAAGTAACCAGCAAAAGGACGGGCTGGAAGTATGGTTCAAGTAGCAGAGCACCAGCTGTGAGTGGGAAAAAGAAAGGAAGAGAAGGAATCATGTTTCAGTGAAGTCAGAGATTGGTTGTGGGGAGCTGCTCACTGACCTCACTGAGCAGCCGCCGCCCGGTGTGGGCAGTGGAGGAGGGACTGTGGTAAGAAAGTGGCAGAAGTAATCCACAGTTTGTTCTTGTGTGTGTGTGTGTGTGTGTGCGCGCGCGTGTGCGTGCTGGTTCCGCGGCTTGAACTCAAGGCCTGGGTGCTGTCCCCGAGTGGCTGTGCTCAAGGCTAATGCTCTACCACTTGGGCCGCGCTCCACTTCCTGCGTTTTGGGGTGGTTCACCGGAGATGAGCCTCAGGGACTTTCCTGCCCGGGCTGGCTTTGAGCTGCGATCCTCAGATCTCAGCCTCCTGAGTAGCTAGGACGACGGGCGTGAGCCACAGGTGCCTGGCACAGCCCGCTGCGTTTTAAGAAGAGTCGCTTCTTTTCCTAAACAATCTCTCCCCCCACCTCCGCCAAACCAAAGCCAGGAACGGCTGTCCCCTTTTGGAAATAGGGTGCACTGTCCACGCCGAGATGTGTTCATTATCCCCGCGACCCCTCTGTACATGGCCTCTATAATAACAATAAATTTCTTTCTTATATAAAAAAAAAAAACATGAAGTAAGATGCAGATGTGGGCTTTGGGCTGGGCGGGGGCTGGGGTGTTTCCGGCTTGGAGATGGATGGGCCCCGCCCGCGCCCAGGCACGCCCCATGTCTCTGGACCGGGTCTCCTCATGGCGTCTCTGTGACACTGGCCATCTTGTAAGGCGCCCAGCCCCCCAACCCCAGCCTCCTGGCTCTCTTTTCCTCTGGCTTCCGTGGCAGCTGCGGTGAGCCCCGAGTGCGAGGCCTCTTGGGAGCTGCCACGTTTATAAGCAGCGCTGCCCAGCCTCGGCCTCCAGTCCAGGGACCTAGTGGAGCTGGGGATTCACAGGCTCACCCTAGAGCCGGGCGGGGCCCCGGTTCTAACCCAGCCCACGGGGTAGCGAGATCAGGGCACCGAACCTCGCCACCGAGGCCCCACGCAGCTCCGGTGCTAATGGGAACTCGCGGCTGTGCTGGAGGGCAGAGCAGGTGCGTCCGAGATTCCCCAGAAAAGGGGTCCTCGAGACCGCCCCCCCATGCAGCTCCCCTGTCCTCCCCCTGCGGATTCGGGGAGCTGGGGCCGCGGCGGTGGCCCAGGCCGGCTGCGAGGCCCCGCGTTGCTTCCTCCTCCGCAGGCCATGGGACCTTCCCGTACCTCTGCGGGAACCTCAACGACGTGGTGGTGAGCCCGCTGCTGCACGCCTGCTACCAGAACTCGCAGTCCGTCTCCCGGGCCTACGAGCAGTACGGCGCCTCCGTCCAGCCCATCTCCGAGGAGATGCAGCTGCTGCTCACCGTCTACTACCTCGTCCAGCTGGGTGAGCCCCGCCGCCGCCCCCACCACGGCCCCCACCCGGAGCCCCAGGGACCCGTGGGGCCGGGGTGCGTGGAGGGGGTGGGTGGGGGTTGACTCAGGAGCCAGTGAAGCAGGGCGTTTCCAGGTCCGTGCCGGTCGCTGCCCCGCGGCTGGAGTGTTGTGGGCAGGGGGACACTGTTGATTGACGGGGGAGGTGGCCATTCGGAACCCTGGCCGCCTAGGTGAGCCGGGTTTGCACGAGGAAGGCGGGGGAAGCCGTTTGGGAATGTAGTCACGTCTCTGGAGGAACTTTGCCGGGTGGCCCTGGCTCCGGAAAGGAAACGTGGGCTCGAGGGAAAGATGTAAAGGATGAGCAGGTGTGGTTAAACCAGCCCCACCCAGTTTGACCACCGCATTCAAATGGCGATTGCGAATCACGGCTGTGTCACAAAGATGCATTTGGGCCCAGCCCCCTGGGAAGGTGGCCATTTACAAAGTGCATCTCGAGGGCTGGGGATATGGCCTAGTGGCAAGAGTGCTTGACTCGTATACAGGAAGCCCTGGGTTCGATTCCCCAGCACCACGTATATAGGAAACGGCCAGAAGTGGCGCTGTGGCTCAAGTGGCGGAGTGCCAGCCTTGAGCAAAAGAAGCTCGGGTACCACGCCTAGTTCAATGCCCGAATTCAAGCCTAGGACTGCTCCCCCCTCCCCAAAGAAGCCAGTCCATTCATTAAAGCAAAGCCAGAGCAACCTCATCGGAACCCAATGTTGAAAAGCCTTTGTCCTCACAAGTCCCGGAAGGGGTGCAAATGAGCACAGATGTGATATATTTTCAGCCAGTAAACCCAGCGTTGGCCCTGCGCGTAGAGGGTGTAGGAAACTCGGTATGGCGCGGAGCTGACGGGTAGCTCCTTTGCAAACGATCCGACGAGACACTGGCTGCGCATAAGCCATCTCTAAGAATCCAGGCGCGGGACGCGGTGTTCCGTAGAGAAAGAGGAGCGCCTGGGAAGTGTGTGTAGAGGGCGCTGAGCACGCGGTACCTCGGGTGTTGACACCCGCTAACCCGGCGTGGGACGGTGGTTGGAGAGTTCTGGTTCCAGAAAGGAGGCAGGAAGAGCCCGTGTTGCGTGTCCACCGTCCTTACAGCTATTTCAGTCCCGCAGGGGCTCGGGGAGGGGGCACGCAGGGCAGGGTTCCAGTTGTGGAACCCCTCAGAGCAGCCGACTCACAGCCGAGGCGAGCGAGAGCCGGGAAGCCGGACGTGCTTTGTCGCGTGCAGGGAGGTGGGGGGGGGGGAGGCGGGTGGATGGAGAGAGGAGAGGAGGGGTCGAATGCAGTCACCGTCTTCCACGCCCACATGTGGGCATGGAAGCAGGCTACCTGGGGGTGTGGCTGCGTTAGGACGGTGCAGCTGCGTCTGTAGGCCGTGCCAGCACTGGGACTCGAACCCAGGGCCTCGTGCTCTCACTCAGCTTGCTCACGCCGGGGGGCTTCTGGTGGTGGGTTGGTGTGAGCCCGGTCGCCCACAGCGTCGATGTCCGTGTTGCAGCGGCGGACCAGGTGCCACTGATGGAGGACCTGGAGCAGATCTTCCTGCGCTCCTGGCGGGAGTCGCACCTGACGGAGATCCGCCAGTATCAGCCGCAGGCGGCACCGCCGCCGCCGCCCTACGCGCTGGGCCCCGGCGCCGTGGCCCCGGTCACCTCGGCGCAGCTGCCCTGGCTGGCCGGCCTGGCCGCCAGCTCCTGCAACGACAGCGTGCACGTCATCGAGTGCGCGTCCTCGTTGGCCGAGGGCCTGGCCGAGATGTTCCGGCTGCTCGTCGAGGGCAAGCTCGCCAAGACCAACTACGTGGTCATCATCTGCGCCTGCCGCAACGCCGCCATCGACTCCTGCATCGCCGTCACCGGTGGGTGAGCCCCGGCCGGCCGCTCGGCTAGCGGGAAACCGGGAGGGGGGTGGGCGGGGGGCTCTGGGCCTGCAACACGCAGCCCCCACTCCTGAGCTCCGTGGTGCCGTCAGCAGCTCCTTCCCTCCCCCAGAGACCCGGCCCTGCCTGGGCTTCTGACTGGGCCCGGCTTGGAACCTGGCACCTGGCACCTGGCACCTGGCACACTAAGACTCCCGTTCTCAGCTGATTGCGGGGCTGAAGGGAAATAAGAAACAAGGCCCTGATGGTGCTGCCAGACAACAAGCCAGCCTGCCAAGTCAGCACGAAAAAAGCCCCTGAAAACCTGCTCTGCACAGCCGCGGGGGGCTGGGCGGGGCTGAGGACTGTCCCTGGCCTGAGAGTTCACACCTGGGGAGGTGCACACCTGTGTGTGTGTGTGTGTGTGTGTGGTGTGTGGTGTGTGTGTATTGTTATGGGTGCTTGAACTCAGGGCCTTACACTCCCGCTTGGGTTGTTTGCTCGAGGCTGGAGTTCTCCCAGTGAAGTCATACCTCCATTTTGCTGGATTCTTGGCGGTTTCATTGGAGATAAGAGTCTCAGGGATTTTTCTGTCCCGGCTGGCCTTGAACCAGGATCCTCAGATCTCAGCTTCCTGACTAGCTGGGAGTTGCAGGCGTGAGCCACCAGTGCCCAGCTTTCTTTTTTTTTTTTTTTGACTGTTTTAAGTGTTCACGGATGTGGTGCATTTTTAACCTGACATTTTTTTTGTACTACGTTTTATTTTTCTAAAGAATGCACCTTGCTCCTGTGCACCGCCTTGGCTGTTCTCCTGCGTTCCTGCAGATGAGAGGAATTGTTTTTGATGAATCCCCCGGCACCCCCTCCCCCCCCCCGAATCTGAGCAGTTCCTTTCGCGTGTCTGGCATAGTTCATCGGCGGCACCTCACCACGGGCCTGCGAGGCCGACGCTGCCGTCAGCGGCTCGGGCAGAGGAGGGGGTGGGTGGACACAGGGGGTCGGTGACCAGCTCCAGTTCACAGGTCACCGGGGAGGAGAGAGGAGTTTCTCCGTGACCTCACCTTCTCAGTCGCTCCCTCCCTCCCTCCCTCCCTCCCTGCGTTCCACTGGGACAGGACGAGATCGCTCTTTGCCAGGGTGCCCTGGGTGCCAGGGCTCGGGTATGAGCCGAGAAGCCCCGAGCTTGACCTCCGGGTGGAGGACGAGGCTCAGGGACAGCTAGCTGCTGCTTGCTTTCCAGGCAAATACCAAGCCCGGATCCTCTCCGAGAGCCTGCTCAGCCCCGCGGAGTACCAGAGGGAGGTCCACTATGAACTGGTCACCGGTCAAGTGGACTCCCTGGGGGCCTTTTTCAGCACCTTCTGTCCGGGTAGGTTTGCACCGCGGGGCGCACGCGTGCACTGGAAAGGCAGGGTCTCCGCCTCCGTGTGTGACCTGCTGAAGCAGAGCCGGCTGTGTCTGGCTCCTCGGGGATGGGCTGGCCGTTCCCGCCTCTTGTCGGATGACCTCTGGCTGGCTGCTGCTTCCTGCTTGGGCTCTGCAACTCTTTGGGTGGGGGGTGGAGGGGGCCAGGGATTTGTAACTCCCTTCCTTTTTCCTTTCCTCCTTTTCCTTTTGTGCGTGCCAGCACTGGAGCTTGAACTCAGATCCCATTTTTTGCTCACGGCTAGCTAGCCCTCTACCACTTGGGCCACGGCTCCGCTCCGAGCTTTCTGGTGGTTCACTGGAGACGCCAGCCTTAGAGACTTCTCTGCTCAGGCCGGCTTTGTGCTGCGGTCCTCGGATCTCAGCCTCCTGAGCAGCCAGGACGGCCCGGCTGTGTTTCCTGTTTCTTGAGCTGCTCTTCCCTCTCGACGTCGCGGACACACTTGGGATTCTTCCGCTCTGTCCGTGACCGCGGCGGCCCTCTTCCTCCGCCCGGGCGCCTGCCGTGTTGTGGCGTGCCTCGCCTCGTGGAACCATCCGGGTCTTAGTCTGGGTGTCAGCCTCTTCCTCCCATCGCCCCGTGGGGTGCCCGCGGCACCCACGAGGCCGTCCTCCCCGCGGTTCCCAGTTGCACTCCGTTGGAAACCCACTTCTGTCCGTTCTCTCTGTTTCTGGGCAGAGGGTGACATTGACATTTTGCTGGACCAATTCCATCAGGAAAAGCAAGGCCGTGTTTCCTCCCCGCCCACCGTCTCCTCGGTGGCTAAAGCGGCAGCCTTGGACGTCAGCGGGGGCCCCGCGTGTGCGAGTGAGTGACGCCAAGGGCCGGGCGGGTGGCGGAGAGGACGGAGCGAGAACGGTGGGCACGGGGGTGGAGGTGGGGGACTTAACGATTAATTAATTAATGCCGCCCTGGGGCCTGCACTCGGGGCTTGGGCACTCCTGCTTCTCGTGTGTGCTCAAGGCTGGCGCCCTACCTCCGGAGCCACACCCAGCTCCCTTTCCAGCTCTTCTGCTGGCTCACGGGGGCTAAGAGTCTCTCAGATGCGTCTTCTCCGGGCTGGCTTTGATCCATGCTCCTGGGAGTCACTGGGATTACAAGTGTGAGCCCCTGCCCCTCCCCCCCACCCCCCGCACTGAAGCGGGGCCGGGTGGGTGCTGCCTGCGTCCCCCTCGGCTCTCCCCCCCACTCCTCACCCGGGCCCCCCTCCTGGCTGCAGGTTACCATCTGGAGCCGCGGGGCGTCGGGCCCTTCCAGCTGGCCGTGGCCCAGAAGCTTCTGTCTCACGTGTGCTCCATCGCGGACTCCAGCACCCAGAATCTGGATCTGGGATCCTTCGAGAAGGTGGACTTCCTCATCTGCATCCCGCCGTCGGAAGTGACGTACCAGCAGACCGTCTGCCACGTCTGGCGCTCAGGTCAGGGCCCGCGGGGCGGGGGGGGGGGGGGGGGGAGGATTCCGGGCTCACGTCCGTTCCCGTGATGAACGCCGATGCCATTCCGTGCTAGGTCGTGGCACGGACGCTCGGGGACCGCGATTTATCGGCCCAGCATGGGAGCATGTGTGGGGGGTGGGAAAGTTCCGCGAGGTCTTTGGGTCAAGGACAGGACAGGGGTGCTGCTTCTCGCAGGCCGCCTGTGGCTGTTGGCCCGATGGCTAATGCATCCAGTAATGCGGTCAGTGTCCAGATGGCCTTTGGCACAATCAAGGCTTCCCCAGCCCTGGCAAAACCAAGTCCGGAGCCTTTGCTGCGTCCCTTCCAGGCGAGCGTCCTGGGCATTAGTGACTGCTCCCTCCCACACCCACCCGGTTTCCTGCCCTTCCGGGGGTGTTGTGTGTGTGTGTCAGATTCACAGAGCCGGGCCTCAGCTCTGAGGGGTCCCTCTGCCCTGGCCTTGCGCGGGGCCGGCCGTGCACACGCAGAGGTGATTTTTCTGGGTGCAGAGCCCCTCCTTTCGCCTTCCCCTGCTCCTGCACAGCTGCTCGGGGACTCGGCTTTGCCCGCCCCTCCGGAGAGGCCACGTCTGGATGCACACACATCTCCTGTGTGTGGCAGGCCGGCCTCTGCAGAGGGGCCTCCTGCCTGTCCCGTCTGCGGCTCGGCGCCCGCCCGCAGCAGCGGGTGCTCGGGTGTCTGTGGTGCCCCCCCCCCGCCCATGGTGGTGATTTCAGAGTTACTGAGGTGTCCCCCTGCTTCCAGGGGTTTTGCTGGAGCTCGGCCTGGACAAGGAGCCCACGACGAAGCAGAGAGTGGAACAGCACGTTCTGAAGTTGGATGCCGAGGCCCAGACGAAATTTAAGGCCTTTGTGCAAAACTCCTTCCAGAACCCCCACACGCTCTTTGTCCTGATCCACGACCATGCCCACTGGGATCTCGTGAGGTGAGAACGGCCGGCCCCGTGGCGGGTCCGTGGCGGGCCCGTGGTCTGCCTTCCCAGCACTGGGGCCGAGGGCACGCGGCTCACGCAGACCTGTGGGGTGGGGGCCGGGCACTGTCAGCAGATGTCATGGGTGTTTTCCGGACACTTAGGGTTCATCTGCTGCAACCCCAGTCAGGGCCGCGCGGGGCAGGGGTGTTAGTGGCCTGGTCCAGGGGTCCGGGCTGTTGCCTCCGCTGCCTGAGGGGTGACTTAAGGTGAGTGTCCATCCGGGCAAGTTTCACGCCGGCCGCGCAGGACGCCGCGGTGTCTGATGTAAATGGTCACCTCCCCGGAACCGGGCTTAGGTAACTGTACCCGGTAGACACCAGGACCAGGTCACAGAGCCGGCCAGGGCTTGGAGGGTCCTCTGCGTAATTTATAACCCAGAGATTCGAACAGTCTCCAGTGATCGGCAGCTATCGCCGTCTTAAAATGATAGAAAAAGCTAGCTTGGAGGTGGGTTTCTCTGAGGGACTTCCAGCCACTGGAAGCAAAAGCGCTGGTTCCCTCCCCCCGCCACCCCCCATTTTCTAGATTCATAGAGTGCTGGGGCCACTGCCCCACGGAGGGTACTGAGCGGGGCTGCCTTACTGATCTCAGGCCCAGTGCTTCCCGTTTCCTCTAACCTCAGAGTGTTTCCTAGCACGCGTGTCCCGTCAGTGGGACACCAAGAGGCTCATGGGAGGCTCACACGCCTCCTTCCTTTCTCACCTGCGTCTCCATCATGAAGGACACAGGCCCACCATCAGGTCGGATTCAGTGTGATTCACGAGCCCCCCCCCAGGGCCGGAGTCTGGATGAGTCGTCAGACCGTGTACTCTGCAGGAAATCCTCTGTAACCACAGTATCGAGTCCGTAGACCCCTGACGGATCCCTCAGGCTCCGCCCTTGCTTTTTTCTTTTCTTAGTCACGGGCAAAGCCATTGACTTCAATGGTCGACATAGTTGGGGGCCAGTGACACGAGTTTGGAATTAGAAAACTGTGTTGATGCTTCCACTTACCGTTTCTTTCTCCTTTTCCCCTTCAGTAGCGCTGTTCATAATCTCTATTCTCCAAGCGACCCGACCGTGGGCCTGGTGGACAGATTGCTCAACTGCAGGGAGGTGAAGGAGGCCCCCAACATCGTGACCCTCCACGTGACCTCCTTCCCATACGCCCTGCAGACGCAGCACACGCTCATCAGCCCCTACAACGAGATCCACTGGCCCGTCGCCTACAGCAACGTGAGTGCATCCGGAACGCCGCACTAATACGGCGTTTAGCTAGGTGGCGTCCCGCAGAAGTCTCCAGCCCTGTGGTTGGGGAGGAGTGGATCTTTGAGTTGACTCAGGGTTAGGTTTAAATTCTTGCTTTTTTTTTTTCTTTTCTTTCTTGGAGCCAGCATTGGGGCTTGAACTCAGGGCCCTGCACTCGGCTCTTTTGCTCAAGGCTTAGCACTCTGCCACTCGAGCCACAGCCCCACTTCTTCTACCCTTTTGGTGGTTGATTGGGAGATCAGAGTCTCACAGACTTTTCCTGCCCCGGCTGGTTTTGAACTGGGATCCTCAGATCTCAACATCCTGTGTAGCTGGGATGATAGGCGTGAGTCACTGGCACCCAGCCGTTTCTGTATTTTCTGTCCTGCATTGGTGGACAGCCAGCTTCACAGTCCCCTTTTCCGGGCTGAACATGCACCTGGGAGTTTGGCTTTAGTTTACTACCTGCCATGTTCTCCTCAAAGCGAAGGACCAAAGCAAGTCTGGTGGGTTGGATTCTAGCTAACTCCAGGAAGAATAAGTAGCTGGGAACTCTCGAGAGCATCCTGAGGCCTTCTAAGAATGTGAAAGCGTGGGACTCAGCCGCTAATGGTGGCTGGACACTGTCCACCAAGTGCTTTATACCCAGGAACTCAGGGGAGAAGGGTTCTAGCCCTTGAGCTACCGCACCACTGGTTTTCTGGTGGTTAATTGGAGATACAAGTCTCATGGGCTTTCCTGCCAGGCTGGCTTTGAACTGTGGTCCTGAGATCTCAGCTTCCTGAGTGGCTAGGATGACAGGGTGAGCCTCCAGCACCAGGTTTAGGATTACGCTTTCAATGGACAAAAGAAGAGGGAAGCTGAGGCAGATCTCTTTTTAGTGAAGACCCCGGGCCAAGTGAATGGCGGGCCGGTGGGTGGGGTGACACCCCCCTTAAAGCCCAGCTGCGGTTGGCCCTGGGACTGCAGAATGAAGTTGGTAGAAGGCCGTGTAGGGGACTTCAGGGTGGACGCGGGGGCAGATGCCGATGCCCACCCAGGTCTGTCCCGGCCCCCCCCCCCCCCCGGGCCTGGACGCCGGTGCGTGACCCGTGCTCGTGTGTGTTTCAGGGTGTGGACTTGTATCAGGAGAATAAGAAGTACTTCGGGCTGTCCGAGTTTATCGAGTCCACCCTGTCAGGACACAGCCTCCCCCTGCTCAGATACGACAGCTCCTTCGAGGCCATGGTGACCGCCCTGGGGAAAAGGTACGGGTCTCACGTCGGGCTTGGGGCTCGGGAGCGCTTCCAGGAAGGGGGTCCCCCCTCCCCCCCTCCCTGCACGACTCAGGCTCCCCACGAAGGAGTCCTCCCTCATGGTGTGCTCAAGTCACGTCGGATCGGCGGTATTTTTATGTTTTAAAGATGAGCAAGGGCAGAAACACACGGGGTTGTTTCTGAAGCCGGGTATTTGTGGATGGCGGGCGGGCGGGTGGGGCGGTGGGAGGAGACGGAAGCCGTTGTCGTAACGGCTGCAGGCAGCTACTTCGGGGGAGCGCTAGCCGCTCGTTCATTCCGTGCTTCTCTCCCCTCCTCAAGACAGCCGCCGCCGCTGTTCTCATTTTGAAAACGAAGAGAGGGAGACTCCTTAATGTCTCCTTCGATCCCATCACAAGAGGCCTGCCTCATTTTTGGGGCTGGGAAGGTGGCCTAGCGGTAGAGTGCTTGCCTAGCATGCTTGAAGCCCTGGGTTCGATTCCTCAGCACCACATACACAGAAAAGGCCAGAAGGGGCGCTGTGGCTCAAGTGGCAGAGTGCTAGCCTTGAGCAAAAAAGAAGCCAGGGACAGTGCTCAGGCCCTGAGTTCAAGGCCCAGGACTGGCAAAAAATAAAAAAAAAAGAGAGCTCCTGCCAACCTGCCTGCATGCCTGTCTGGGGGCTGACACGCCGGCCTGCCAGCCTGCCTGGGTGCCAGCCTTGGGGCCTACCTTCCTGCCTGAGGGCTCACTTGCCTGCTTGCCTGCCTGCGGGCCTCCCCTCCCCGCCCCCTTGGGGAGGGCATTATGTGACAGAGCAGTGGGAGTAGCAAGTTGTCCAGGCCTGTCCTCCTGTTCATCCAACCCCCAAAGCAGTTAAGCAGCTGCACATGGAGACGAGAAGGCAGACTGGGAACCGGGAGCAGGTGACCTGCTGGGGGGGTGGAGAGGAGCTGTCCCCGGTGCTAGGACCGGAAGCTGGTCCCCCGATGGCTTGCACCCCGTGCGACATTGCCACACGATGGCTCCGGCCTGAACAGGTCACACAGCCTCGTGGACACCCATTTATTTATTTATTTCCGTGGTTCCCCGGGGCCCTCTGTTTTCCCGGCGGTGCTCCGGCAGTACACACGGTGTTGCCATCGGCCCCCCCCCCCCGCCCCCTTGGTGTAGGGGACCCCCCCCCACCAGGCTGGATGGGGACTCTTGCTTTGACTGTCTTGACCTGTATAGCCCATCGGTGGGAATGGATCGCATTTAGTTCTGTTTCTGGGAACTCTCTGTCACTGACAAGAATGTTCCAGGAGTCTGGGGAACGCGGCAACCACCTTTATTCTATTTCTGTTGGGAACCTGAGTAGAGCTCATGTTTCATCCGCTACTTGACCGCCCAGGCCCGTGTTTCATGCGTTCCGGCGGGCAGGGGCGAAGAAGGCCTTTCCGCCCGCGGGCGGCGCTCCTGGTCCGCGCTGGGGCCTGGCTGGCAAGGCCAAGGCGCCCGGGCAGCCGCCGGCCTGGGGCCCCCGGGGTCACGGCCGGCCGCGGTGTCTCTGTGTTCCCCGCAGGTTCCCTCGCCTGCACAGCGCGGTGATCAGGACCTTTGTTCTCGTGCAGCACTACGCGGCTGCGCTGATGGCGGCGAGCGGCCTGCCGCAGATGAAGAACCACACGTCGGTGGAGACGCTGGAGATCACGCAGAACCTCCTCGACGCCCCGAAGCGGTGCCCCTGCGGCCACGGGCTCATGGTGCTGCTGCGGGTGCCCTGCTCGCCGCTGGCCGCCGTGGCCTACGAGCGGCTGGCCCACGTGCGGGCGCGCCTGGCCCTGGAGGAGCACTTCGAGATCATCCTGGGCAGCCCCAGCTCCGGCATCAGCGTGGCCAAGCACTTCGTGAAGCGGCTCAAGGTGGGCGCCCCGGGGGGGGGCGGGGGCGGGGGCGGCCCGTCCTTTCAAGCGCACATCTGGAGGGGCGCGAGACAGGGTTCCCATCCCCCCCCACCCCCACGGGGCTCTGTACCCCGAGGCCTGGCGGTGCCGGCTCCACGGTGGGCTAAGGGTCCGGGCGGGAAGCTGGGAGGAGCGAGCCCGCGGGAAACGGGAAGGGCAGAGGCAGATGAGGGTCGTGTTCCTCCCGGAGGACGGCCGGCCCGCCAGCTGCCCCCTGACACCCGGCGCGTGCGAGGGGGCGTGTGCGGGTCAGGACTCACACCCGCCACACACGCAGGGAACCTGCCGTGAGTGCTTGTTCATAGTGCAATGTGCTTCCTTAAAAAAAAAAAAAGATAACTGGTTATTATTAAGGCGTGGAACAGAGGCTTACCATTTCCTAAGTCAGGGAGTGAGCGCCTTCCTCTTTTGGACGATCGTCCCCCCTTCCTTTACGCCCCCCTCTTGTCTCTGCCCATAAATTATATTACACGCCGAATACCGTCGTGACTCCTTCGTTCACCTTGCCTCCCCTTCCGCCCGTCCCCCAAAGAAAAAGGAAACAAAACCCAAACCAAGCACCGCCAGCACCAGCAGCAAAGCCCATGCTTCCATTTCCTGGACGTGGTCTCTCTCCACCTCGCTTGTATGTGCAGAGATGACATGCGCTTTGGCTCCCGCCTAAGAGCGACTCTCCTCTACCCTGGGCGGGCGTCGGCCGCGTCCGGCTGGCTCTCCTCTACCCTGGGCGGGCGTCGGCCGCGTCCGGCTGACTCTCCTCTACCCTGGGCGGGTGTCAGCCGCGTCTGGCTTTCACGGTTCAGATCCAGCGTCCGCCTATGAGGGAAGGCATAGACGCGCTTCCTTCCTGCCGAGCACCGTCCGGAGCCCGAATCCGCAGGAGGACGGTGCGGTGCCCTGGACCTTGGGGTGTAGAAGCTTCCAGCTTTCTCTCTGTTTCCTGTCTGCAGATGTGGCAGAAGATCGAGGATGCCGAGTGGAGGCCTCAGACCTACCTGGAGCTGGAAGGCCTGCCCTGTATTCTCATCTTCAGTGGCATGGATCCCCACGGGGAGTCCCTGCCCAGGTGGGGCTGGGGGCTGGGGGGTAGGGGGGTGGAGGTGGGGTGCCCCTGGCCCAGGGGTCCCTAGGGTTCTGTACAGACCCTCAGGGTAGCAGTCTGCTGTCTCATCCATGGCTGCCGGCCCCCGCTTCCGCCCCTTCCTTACAGCGTGGGCCTTGGCCTGGCTACGTGTGACCGAGTCACTCCATTTCTTCACAATTGGGGGCGCGCGCCGCCGCTTGTTGAGATTCAGTCCATCTTTCCGATTAAAAACAACAACAAAACAAAATCAGAGCCTCCGAGCAGCCGCACGGCTTGCCAAAGCCTCCAGCTCTGGGGAGGGGGCGGAGCCGCGCTTCCACGCCTGGCTCGCCTGGGTGCCCCTGTGAGTTCAGATCCCACAGGGCAGAACACACGGCAGGTGCCCAGAGCCTGACTGTGCGCCTGGCTGTGCCGTGAGGCTCCTACGTGGTGGGGGGGGGGGGCCTGCGGTCTCAGGGGTGGGAGGACCTGCAGTCCCACGTGTGGGAATCCCGCATCCCCACATGGGTACCGGAGCTCTGGGAACATCGCCCCCTGGCGGAAGGCCAGCGCAAACGCCCTCCGTGCCCTCCCAGGTCCCTGCGATACTGTGACCTGCGTCTCATCAACTCGTCCTGCCTGGTGAGGACGGCCTTGGAGCAGGAGCTGGGCCTGGCCGCCTACTTCGTGAGCAGCGAGAGGCCGCTGGAGAAGGGGGCCAGGACCGAGGCCCTGGAGAGCGACGGGGAGAAGCTGAGCAGCACCGACAACGAGGACGAGGAGCCGGGAGCAGAAGGTAAGGCGGGGTAAGCACTGGTGGCAGGTTACCCCCTCTAATCCTGGCTACTCAGGAGGCCGGGCTCTGAGGATCACAGTTCAAAGCCAGCCCGGGCAGGAAAGCCCATGAGATTGAGTTCAAGCCTTAGTACCAGCACACAAAACCTTTGTCCTTCCTTGAGTTGACGTTCATGCTTTCTTCAAATGATGGGTGGAGTAAGAGTCGCTTAGTTATTCTCTGTGAATAACTCAGCAGGGTGCTAACCAGGCAGACTCTTAAAGTCGGTGACTTTATTTATTTTTTAATGTAATTTTATTGAGGTCGGTAAGGTTTTGTACAGAGAGGCTACCGTGTCATAAGTCAGATAATGAGTTGATTTCCTTTTTGGACAATGTCACCCTGTCCTTCGCTTTGTCCCTCTTGTTCCCGCCCGCAAGTGACGTAGCTCATTTTTCAAATAGTAGATACTGATTGTACTTGTTCATCCTTCCTTTCTGTGCTTCCCACCTACGCCCCAATCCTCTGCAAATTGGGGGTGTCATGGTTGGGCCCCAGCCTTCCCTTCACACTCTATATTACATAAGTACACACACACACACACACACACACACACACACACACACACTGGTCGTACTGGGGTTTGAAATCAGGGCCTTGCACTTGCTAAGCAGGTGCTCATCCACTTGAGCCCCATACCTGATCCCTGTTTCCTTCATCATTTTCCAAACAAGGGCCTTGCCTTTATACCCGGCCTGTCTTGGACTGAGCCTCGGGATGCTGACTCCCGTGTAGCTGCAGCGGCAGGCACACACTCTGTGGTGCCCAGCTTTCTATGCTGGTCGGGATGGGCCCTCAGGAACGTTTTGATCGTGCTCTGTGGCCGGGAGGAGGACCCTGGGGCAGGGGCCGGGGTGCATTTCCAGTGTGTGTTTGAAGCAGGCTCCCCCTCGGAGAAGAGGAGCCCCGCACGGAGGGAGCGGTCCCGGTCCCACGACTCAGCATCCTCCTCCCTCTCCTCCAGAGCCTCAGGTGAGTCTCAGAGGTCAGGCTGCTCGCGATTTCGGGGGGGGGGGGCAGAGGGGTGCACGGGGCCTTTGCGCGTCCTGTGCTTCCAGCCAGGACCGGGGAGGGACGACCTTAGAGAACGGGCTGCGGAGGAGCGAGTGAGGGACGTGGGCCCTGGGATCTTGAAGGCAGCCGAGTCCACCGTCCAGCCGCACTGGCTGTTGGGAGAGGACTGGACGGCAGGGCCCTGCGCGTGTGGGGTGCGTGGACAGGCGCCGCGTGCACGCCTGTGGTCTCACGTCGTCCCTGCCCCTGGAGGGCCAGCGGAGACCCGGGGGTTCACACCGAAGGTGACACTGGCGATGTCTCAGAAGAAGCAGCGAGTGCTGGAGCCCCAGGGCTTCTGCACCACGGGAAGGAGGGAGGAGGGAGGGGAGGGGAAGGAGGGAGGGGAGGGGGAGGAGAGGAGGTGCTGGGGTCCAGGGCCCCAAAGCCCATCGAGTATGGGAAGTGGCTCGCCTGTCTTCCGGCTTGAGGCCGCTGCTTCACCCGGGGGCACACGTGACCCGGATCTGCGCATTGGGAGAGAAAGGCTGGGTGGCCTCGTCCTCCCGCCCGGGGAGCGTTGATTGCAGCTCTGGCTCTGCTGCACACAGCCACACGCACGCACGGGAGGAGCCGCACGCGTGGTGGGCTCGCGGCACGATTCATTACGATTTGCAGATCAGTTAGCAAGGATACGTGCAGATGGAATTCCCACAATAAAATTCCCTGGGTGTCCCTGGGTGTCACTGATTGTCCTGGGGTGTCCCTGATTGTCCTGGGGTGTCCCTGGGTGTCACTGATTGTCCTGTGTGTCTCTGGGTGTCACTGATTGTCCTGGGGTGCCCCTGGGTGTCACTGATTGTCCTGGGGTGTCCCTGGGTGTCACTGATTGTCCTGTGTGTCTCTGGGTGTCACTGATTGTCCTGGGGTGCCCCTGGGTGTCACTGATTGTCCTGGGGTGTCCCTGGGTGTCACTGATTGTCCTGGGGTGTCCCTGGGTGTCCCTGGGTGTCACTGATTGTCCTGGGGTGCCCCTGGGTGTCCCTGATTGTCCTGGGGTGCCCCTGGGTGTCACTGATTGTCCTGGGTGTCCCTGGGTGTCACTGATTGTCCTGGGGTGCCCCTGGGTGTCCCTGGGTGTCACTGATTGTCCTGGGGTGCCCCTGGGTGTCCCTGATTGTCCTGGGGTGCCCCTGGGTGTCCCTGATTGTCCTGGGGTGTCCCTGATTGTCCTGTGTGTCTCTGGGTGTCCCTGATTGTCCTGGGGTGCCTCTGGGTGTCCCTGGGTGTCCCTGATTGTCCTGGGCTGTCCCTGGGTGTCCCTGATTGTCCTGGGGTGTCCCTGAGTGTCCCTGATTGTTCTGGGGTGTCCCTGGGTGTCCCTGATTGTCCCGGGGTGCCCCTGGGTGTCCCTGATTGTCCCGGGGTGTCCCTGGGTGTCCCTGATTGTCCCGGGGTGTGCCTGATTGTTCTGGGGTGTCCCTGGGTGTCCCCGATTGTCCCGCGGTGCCCCTGGGTGTCCCCGATTGTCCCGGGGTGTCCCTGGGTGTCCCTGATTGTCCCGGGGTGTCCCTGGGTGTCCCTGATTGTCCTGGGGTGTGCCTGATTGTTCTGGGGTGACCCTGGGTGTCCCCGATTGTCCCGGGGTGCCCCTGGGTGTCCCTGATTGTCCCGGGGTGTCCCTGGGTGTCCCTGATTGTCCCGGGGTGTGCCTGATTGTTCTGGGGTGCCCCTGGGTGTCCCCGATTGTCCCGGGGTGTCCCTGGGTGTCCCCGATTGTCCCGGGGTGCCCCTGGGTGTCCCCGATTGTCCCGGGGTGCCCCTGGGTGTCCCGGGGTGCCCCTGAGCAGGCGCGTCTCTCCCCAGGCTCCGTGCTCGGTGGTGGTGAGTCCCTGGGGCCGCCCCCGGGGGAGCAGGCCTCGCCCCCCGCCCCATGTGGCTCCGTGGAGGACAGCAGGATGCTTGGCGAGAGGCAGGGGCTCCGAGCGAGTCAGGGAGCCCCCTCGGCGGTGAGCGGGCCGGCCCCCCCTCCCGGCCAGCGCCCGCAAGTGGCCGCCGCCCCGCCCTCCGGCTCCTCTCCCGCGGGCCCGCCGCCCACGGCCGGGCCCCTCCTGCCCCAGGCCCCGCCCTGCGCCATGAGCAAGGCCAGCCGCCAGCCCCCCGTGGTCTTCCTGCCCAAGCTGGTGTACGACATGGTCCTGGCCACCGACAGCAGCGGGCTGCCCAAGGCCGCCTCCCTCCTGCCCGCCCCGTCCGTCATGTGGACCAGCTCCTTCCGGCCCCTGCTGAGCAAGACCATGACCTCCACCGAGCAGTCCCTCTACTACCGCCAGTGGACCGTGCCCAGGCCCAGCCACATGGACTACGGCAACCGGGCCGAGGGCCGCCCCGACGGCTTCCACCCCCGCAGGCTGCTGCTCAGCGGGCCCCCGCAGGTGGGTGCCGTGCCTCAGTGTCCCCCGTGTGCTCCGGGACTCGGGGGGATGTCCTTGTAGCCGGTGAGAAGGCGCTGGCTGACGGTACCCGCTCATTCACTCTCTGGAAGCTTCTGGAATGGCCTGCAGTGGGGTGATACGGAGAGACGCATTGGGGGTGGTGGGAGGGCAGCCGTCTCTCCCACTCCTGGTGTCCGTGTGTCCGTGTGTCTGTGGCCCCATGGCTTGAGGCTGGGGTTCCCTCGCCGGGTGTGCACGCCGCTCTTGTTCCCTTGATATGTGGGTTTCCTGGGCCATACGGACCGGGGCAGGCAGATGTTCCAGCTGTGGTGTGGTGCGGGACAGAACCTCCTGCCCACGGCTCTCACCCCTGGGTCCTCACAGACGGGGGGGGGGGGGGGGGGGGGGGGGGGGGCGCCGGGGCCTCCTGCCGGCGGCTCTAACCCCAGGGTCCTCACAGATCGGGAAGACGGGCGCCTACCTGCAGTTTCTCAGCATCTTGTCCCGGATGCTCATCCGTCTGACGGAAGTGGATGTTTACGATGAAGAAGAGATCAACATCGGTGAGTCGCCTGCTTGGGGAGGCTCGGGCCGGGCCGGGGGTCCGGTCGCCTCCGTCAGTGGCCGGGGTGGCCCAAGCTGCGGCTCTCACAGATCGAGAGCCCCAGGGGAGGAATGACGAATGGAAGGGTAGGTAGTGGTGGCGGAGTCCCTGCCGGGCGGGGTACACCACGCTGGGTGCTTCACAGAAACTTCCAAGTTTGTCCTTCCGCACAGTGGTGTGGGCGCCCCTCGCCCCGTTTTCCTGACGGGTGACAAGCTCGGGGGCCGGGCTGGGCAGTGGCAGGGCGGACATCCAGGGGACTCGGTGCCCGGCCCCCAGGCAGCTGAGCCCACCGGGCCCGCTTGAAGTAGGTGAAGTGTGGGCAAATCCCGTTTCCTGCGCAGACCTGCCCGCCCGGGGCGGCCTCGCTCTAAGCCTCCGGGAAACACATCTCCGCTTCCTATCTGTGTTCTGCCTGGAGGGCTGTAGCCTCCGGCTGACAGATGACTGACTGACTGACTGTCATCCCTGTGGGAAGACCCCTGTTGTGTGCGCGCGACTGCCACCTGGCGGTGAGCACTCGCATCGGCTTGGGGCTTGGCGTGGCTGGCGGCCTGCTGTCCGTCTGTCCCTCACACAGTCCTCCACTCCTGTCCCAGGCTGGGCTTGTGCTATGGTTTGTGGGGGAGGGGCCCCCGCGGAGCTCAGAGCTTCCGTGGGTTGAGGCAGCGTCTCTGATGAAGATCAGCGGGATGGTCGCCTTTCCGTCACCTGGCTTTCTTACGTCCACCAAATATAAAAGACAGAATTTGAACCCACCTCACCGGACTGACTTCCGGGCCTATTAAATTCCCGATTGACTCAGTTTTCTCCTGCAAAATGGTAATCGTTCCTGATTTCTGAGCAACTACATAGGATATAAAACCCCTTGCTCTGCCTCCTCCTTTTGGACTTGTACACTGCCCGTAATGGGAAGGATGCGTATATAATGTACACACATCGGCGTATGCAAATATAATTATATAACGTACACATAAACAACATATAAACACATCAACGTTGTATAATATGTCAGTAGACTGATATATTTTGTATTCCTAGTGCCTATACGCTGATTGATTTAGTATCTTTAGTCGTACAAAGGAGTCGCAATTCAAAATGTCAGCTCGTGAACACAGTGTGCCTTGACCAGTGCCACTCCTGTCCTCATTCTCCCCGGTCCTTCCCGCCCCACCCATCGCTCCAACTGTCCTCTTCCATTTTTGCATACCTACGTTGAATATTAGGGCTGCATTCCGTCCTGGTGGGAGACGGTAGAAATGTGGTTTGGGCCACATTTGGTGGCGTCGGAGGAAGAAGCCAGCACAGAGGCCCGGGTCTGCGGGTCCGGCAGGCCTCTGGGATGAGGGAAGGTCACCATGAAGGTCAGAGGGCAGACGGCCCGGGGGGGGGGGTGCCGCCCAGGGCCCTGACTCCGGGCGCACACAGTGCGTCATGCAAATGCTTGCCATCTTAGGACCACGCGGAGGTCCACCAGGGCCAGAAGCCCTTGAGATAGGCTGGGGTTCCCCGGGAATCCATGGGTCAGTAAGAGCTACGTGCCATGGATCATTTTCCCAGCCACCGTTTACAAAGCTCATCCTCACCTCTGGTCTGTGCCCATCTTGTAGGCCTCCGAGAAGAAGCAGATTGGCACTACCTCCAGCTCACAGACCCTTGGCCGGACCTGGAGCTGTTCCAGAAGATGCCTTTCGACTATGTCATTCATGACCCCAAGTACGAGGATGCCAGTCTGATTTGTTCGCACCATCAGGGCGTAAAGAGCGAAGGTCAGCCCTGCTTGTGGAGTTCCCGGGCGGTGGGGGGGGGGGTGGGCGGTAGCCCTTTCCGCATTAGACAGAATCCCACCGGGCTGAGCTGCTCCTCCATAGTGATGGAGGCTGGTGGTTCCCGGCCATCTGCAGAGCCTGGCTCAGAACCAAGATGGAAGCCGGGAACCTGCGTCTCACCCCTGTAATCCTACCCACTCCAGAGACCGACGTCAGACAAATCTGTGCCATCCTGACTTTATTAACCACCCAAAAGCCAGAAGTGGTGCTGTGGCTCAACTGGTACAGCACTAGCCTTGAGCAAAGAAGTTCTGGGACAGCGTCCAGGCCCTGAGTTCAAACCCCAGGACTGGCACAAACCTCCTCTACCCTCCCTCTCCTCCCCTCCCCCCCCCCCAAATCAACAACCCATCTTGTTTTTGCCACATTATTTGAAAAAAATTACTGGGGCATGAAAAAAAAAAGTACTCACCAGCATGATGGCATTTATATGTTTAGGTACAATCCATTCCACTTGTCACTGTGTGTAAGGAACATTTCATTAGGATTATTCTTTTTTTTTTTTTTTTTTTGCCAGTTCTGGGCCTTGGACTCAGGGCCTGAGCACTGTCCCTGGCTTCCTTTTGCTCAAGGCTAGCACTCTGCCACTTGAGCCACAGCCCCACTTCTGGCCATTTTCTATATACGTGGTGCTGGGGAATCGAATCCAGGGCTTCATGTATACGAGGCGAGCACTCTTGCCACTAGGCCACATTCCCAGCCCTTAAGGAACATTCCATAAGACCTGGTATGAGCTGTATCTTCCTCAGTTTCCCCCGGGCTGCGTCGCCTTTGTCCCTTAGCGGTATTCACTCAAGGCTGGCACTCTACCACTTGGGCCACCGCTCCGCCTCTGGCTCTTTGGTAATTAATTGGAGATAAGAGTCTTATCGACTTCCCTGCCCTGGCTGGCTTTGAACTTTCCTCCTCGGCACTCGGCCTCCTGAGTAGCCGGGTCGCTCTGGGCTCCGGCAGGCCGGGGTGACGTGTGTGCGGGGACTCGTGCGGCTCCTTGACACCGAGCGATTTTGTGCAGACAGAGGGATGCCCCGGAAGCCCGAGGACCTGTACGTGCGCCGCCAGACGGCGCGGATGAGGCTGTCCAAGTACGCGGCCTACAACACCTACCACCACTGCGAGCAGTGCCACCAGTACAGGGGCTTCCACCCCCGCTACCAGGTAGGCCGCGGCGCCGGGCCTGCCGCCTCTCCAGCACCGGGGAGCGGAGGGACAGAGTTGACCCGGACGTGCATGCACGGACACGGCTCCCAGCCCAGGGCCGCGGCTGGCTCCGGCTCCGGCTCCGGCTGGTTAGCAGGTGTAGCCGCACCTCTGCACTCCATCGGGGTGTCAAGTTTCTCACCTCATCCTCACCTAAATCTGGGGATCCCCGTCTAAGGAGCGGAGATACTGGCTGAGCTGAAATTATAAAGTACATAGGAACAATGTTTAGTTGGGGGGAGTTGGTACTGGGCTTCGAACTCAAGGCTTACACTCTCACTTGGTTCACGCCTGGTGTTTTGCCACGTGAATCACAGGTCCACTTCTGACAGGTTTTTTTTTTTTTTTTTTTCTTTGCTGGTTAGTTGGAGATAAGAGTCTCCTGGGACTTTCCTTCCAGGGCTGGCTTCAAACCGCGCTCTTCAGATCTTAACCTTCTCAGTAGCTAGGATTACAGGCACGAGCCACCAGCACCTGGCGCATCTGAACATTATTATTATGATGTTTATTAGTTTTGATGCCGGTCTTAGGGCTTGAACTCGGAACCCGAGCTCAATCTTTGAGCAGCTTCTTTCTTAGCTCAAGACTAGTGTTCTACCACTTGAGCCACAGCTCCGCTTCGACTGTCTTTAAAAAATAAGTGTATTGAAGACAAGAGTCTATTATAGACTTTGTTGCCAGGGCTGGCTTTGATCTCCTATCCTCAGATCTCAGCGTCCTGAATAGCTGAGGCGGCAGGTGTGAGCCACCAGTGCCCACTTGAACAATTTTTTTAAAAGGACCAAGTTATGCCGTAACCCCATTGACCAAAGAAACCCTTTTATCATCTCCCCACTCCCTACCCCCAGCTCGGAGATGAAGTATTTCTTTCAAGGAAAAAAAGAAATACGTGTGAATCTATTTTCCTGATTCTGAAATTCAAGCTGTAGTCACTGATGGTTCCAGTGAGTTGCAGCCGTGAATTCGTTTAAACTTAAAGCGTGGTTGTGCAGCATGAATGGAGGCCAGGGAGCGGAGGGGCAGAGGGGCTGTCCTGGCCACCCTCGCTCTGCGGCCACAGAGAGGATAGGAGCATGCTCAGAATGACCCCGTCCAGCAAGTGATGACCAGGCCCCTGCCAGCCCCTGACTATGGTTTCCAGCCCCCCACACCCTCATTTTTCTCTCTACCTCCCCCCCAAGGCTCCCCCTCCTCCCCTACGCCCTTCTGCACGCACCTGCAGCCCTAGAGCCAAACCTCTCTTCCCCAAGAAGCCGCTGTGCCTGGCAGGGTTTGAGGTGACGCATGCCAGGCACCCGCCTCTCTCCGCAGCCCTGGGGTGCCCAGTGCCCCCACCAGGCTGTCAGTTGAGAGCTGAGGGTCAGCCTGGGGCCCCCCCTCCCCCAACAGGCTGCCTGAGCCGAGGGCAACGCTAGGCGGGAAGTCGCACCAGAGCGGCAGGGCGCAGACAGGGCCACCTGGGAAGAGGAGGCCGAATGATCAGCCGTGGGCTCCTTGGGGCCTGCCGCGCATGTGCTAGCTTGGCGGTTATCCGTATTATTGCTGTGTATGGGGGGGGGTGGTCAGTCCTGGGGCTTGAATTCAGAGCCTGTCCCTGAGCCTTTTTGCTCAAGGCTAACACTTTGCCGCTTGAGTCACAGCTCCACTTTCTTGTGTGTGTGGTTAACTGGATATGGGAGTCTCCTGGACTTTCCTGCCCGACCCTAGCTGGCTTTGAACCATGATCCTCAGGTCTCAGCCTCCTGAGTAGCTAGGATGATAGGTGTGAACCACTGGCACCTGGCTAATACTGTCTTCCTAAGAGATGGTTTCACAATGTACCCACGGTGGAAAAATATACTTATTCCTCTTAAAAAGTGAACTCTATGGCATGACTCCTTGGACAACCCAGAATGAGGCCCTTGGGTTCAAACCCACAGTCCAGAGGGCTTGAGGCTAGAAGCTGTGACAGGACTGGGTGGCTCCTGATTCCTGATGGGGTTCCCGATGGGGACCCCCTCCCCCCCACTGCGGGCAGGCGGGCATGCGTGCCGGGTGGCGGTGGCAGCGGTGGCCCCTGGGTGTGTGGATTTCTTTGCTCTGTGGGGCAGGATGGCCGTGGCGTTGCCGTGGCCAGGAAGGGCCGGGGTCCTGGGACACAGGCTGGACTCTGATGGTAAGCTCTGTCCTTTCCCTCGCACCCCAGCTCTATGAGTCCACCCTGCACGCCTTTGCCTTCTCTTACTCCATGCTAGGAGAGGAAATCCAGCTCCATTTCATCATCCCCAAGTCCAAGGAGCACCATTTTGTCTTCAGCCAACCCGGAGGCCAGCTGGAGAGCATGCGCCTGCCCCTCGTCACTGACAAGGTACAGCCCGGGCTCCGTGGGGTGACTCGGAACGGCTGCCAGGCATCCCCGAGCCGGGATCCCGGCTGCAAGGCTGCCTCACGCGTCCGGAAACAATATGGCGGCCACTCAGCCTGCGCTGCCCCTCACTAGGTGCCAGGGGAACTTGTCTCCTCATATCTGAGCCGGGCTCCCCATCTGTGAGGCTGGGGAGTCATTCTTGAAAAAGCTCGTGAGAATTGTTTGGAATAAGCAGCCAGAGGTGCCAGCACAGTACCAGAAGGCACCCATAGTTGGTTAGCGCCAGTGCTGGTACTTGAACTCAGGGCCTTACACTGTGCCCATCGCTTTTTTTACTCCAGGATGGTGCTCTACTGCTCGAGTCCCACCTCTACTTTGGCTTTTTTTTTTTGTGGCTCATTGGAGATAATCTCACAGAGTTTCTGGTCTGGGCTGTCTTTGAACCATGCTCCTCAGATCTCAGCCTGCTGCCCTTCTTCATTTCTTTAAGGTGGTGGTAGCTCCCTTTGCACAGGCTGAGGTAGAGACCGCTTCCACTCTTGCCGCTTAGCTGCGTGTTCTGTCCTCGTTCTTGGTCTTCCTGTACCTCTGGGGGCAGATCCCTGACATCCTACCATTCACCCATAAGAACGTCAGGGCTTGGCTTCGCAGATCCGTTTCCTTGTCTCATGAAGAGATTGTCCTCAATGACCCCTGTCCCTGAGATGCCCCTCACTGGGCTCCTGACCTGGCAGGTCCAGCAGGACAGCCCAGAGTCCACCCCAAGGGGCAAGCACTGGCCCTCCTCCTCCTGAGTGCCAGACACCTGGGAGCTGGATCTTGCTCCGCCATCTCGCCCACCATCTTGTTGCCCAGAGCCCATGAGGCCTTGGGGATAAGGCATGTGTGGCGGCCCTGTGTCAGAATGTCACGGCGATGGCTGTGGATTTGTCAGAAGAAGCCTCTCAGCCTCTCAGTCATCAGCCGTGAGCACCGGCTGCATGCACACCTGTCCAGCAGGTGCTTTGAGAGATTCAGAGGGAGAAGCCCTAACCCAGCCGGGTGCTTATTCAGGATGAAGGAAACAGAGCTGCTGACCTCAAAGACCCCTAGCCCCAGGGTATGATAGAGGGACCATCTAGAATGCCCTCTGTTCATCGCGTGAGAAACCCTGGAAGCATCCATTAGAATGTGCTCAGCGCGTACGAGTAGCCTCTGACCGGAGAGGGCGAAGGCTCTGGCTCTGGCTCGTGGATGGGTGCCAGGCTTCCTTTGACCCCAGCTGCACTGGGCTTGTTCTCCTGGGAGCCTGCGGCTTGGGCGAGGGGCGCTGGCCTCTGGGCTGAGCTCTGAGCTACTGGGGGGGTGGGGCAGCTGGCTTGGGGCCTCCGGTCTCGAGGAGCCTGGCCGGCCTGGCGTCCCTGCTCGGTGGGGCTCTCAAGCCAGGCAGCTCAGGCCCGTTCACGGGTGACTTCTGAGAGAGCGGAAGGCGTGAGCGGGGCTCGGAACTGGCTGCTTATCATTTTTGCCGCGTTTTGTTGGTAAAATAGAGGCGCACGTCTCTCTGGGATTCAAGGGGCGTGGAAGGAAGACTCCCCATCTTCCTGTGGAAGGAAGGGAGGGCCGTGGCCACCTTTGCACACGCCCCATCTAGGATTTCTCCTTCACAGAGTCATGAGTACATAAAAAGTCCAACGTTCACTCCAACCACGGGCCGCCACGAGCACGGGCTCTTCAACCTGTACCACGCGATGGACGGGGCCAGCCATTTGCACGTGCTCGTGGTCAAGGAGTATGAAATGGCCATTTATAAGAAGTACTGGCCCAACCACATCATGCTGGTGCTCCCGAGCATCTTCAACAGTGCTGGAGTCGGTAGGTGTTCCCCTCCGCCCCCAGTAGGATTTGAACCCAGGACCCCACACCTGCTAGACAGGTCGACCACCATGTGAGCCACTCAGGCAGCCCTTGCCATGTTGGTGGTTATTATTATTATTATTTGCCAGTCCTGGGCCTTGAACTCAGGGCCTGAGCACTGTCCCTAGCTTCCTTTTGCTCAGGCTAGCACTCTGCCACTTGAGCCACAGCACCACTTCTGGCCATTTTCTGTACATGTGGTGCTGAGGAATCGAACCCAGGGCTTCATGTATATGAGGCAAGCACTCTTGCCACTAGGCAATATTCCCAGCCCCATGTTGGTTATTATTTGAGATAAGGTCTCGCGTGGCCTGGACTTTGGTTCCTTGATCTCCACCTCCCAAGCTGCTAGGATTGCAAGCTTGAACCCCCGGGCTCGGCCTTTTGACACACCCTGCTAGCTAAAACTCTTGTGACCGGGAGACCATTTGAGAGCTGGAAGGCTTCAGCCGCTGACGTTACCCTTTCTGCTTTTGGAATCCTAAAGGCATTCGTTTGACTAGTAGAGACTCCCATGTCTGGTTACGGATTCCATCCCTCTTCTGCACAGATGTGCGGACAAGCTGGCAAGGGGCGGGGCGTTTCCCCCTGGGTGGGCGGTGGAGGAGGGGTGGCCGGCCCGGCAGGGGATGGGGTCAGGCCCCCCGCGGTGAGAGCGCGCAGGGCGCACGGGAACTGGATCTTTTCCCGTTCCAGGGGCTGCCCATTTCCTGATCAAGGAGCTGTCCTACCATAACCTGGAGCTGGAGCGGAACCGGCAGGAGGAGCTGGGAATCCGGCCTCAGGACATCTGGCCGTTCATCGTGATCGCAGACGACTCCTGCGTCATGTGGAACGCGTGGACGTGGACTGCGGGGAGCGGGGCAGGTGAGGGGGCGCGGTGGGCGGGGCAGGTGAGGGGGCGCGGGGGGCGTGGACTGTGCGGGGGTGGGGGAACACGGTGGGCGGTTTCCCGGGGTACAGCCTCCCTCCCTCCCTCCACAGGCATGGCCCTCAGTGGGGGGCTCTTGACCAAGGCCACCCCCGGCTGTGGCCGGAGCGGACCCCCATTCCAGACCCAGCTCTCTCCATGTTCTTAGGGTCTGTGACATAGAACAGACACACGCCATAGACTCACCGTCCATACGTACACAGGGACACGTTTGTGTAGGTTTTTTTTGGCCAGTCCTGGGCCTTGGACTCAGGGCCTGAGCACTGTCCCTGGCTTCTTCCCGCTCAAGGCTAGCACTCTACCACCTGAGCCACAGCGCCGCTTCTGGCCGTTTTCCATATATGTGGTGCTGGGGAATCGAACCAAGAGCTTCATGTGTAGGAGGCGAGCACTCTTGCCACCAGGCCATATTCCCAGTCCTGTGTAGGTCTTAAATATGCACATAGTAAGGAACCCCATAAATAAATATGCGTGTATAGTAACTTAATGTATATATAAATATAAAAATATGAAAGCCAGCCAGGTGCTGGTGGCTTCTGCTTGGTGCTCCAGCCCCCTGGGAGGCTGACATGGAGAGGATTACGGTCCGAGGCCAGCAGCGGGAAGAGTTCTCAGGATTCCATCTTAGCAGAGAAAAGCTGGGCGTGGTGGTACATGGTCATTGTCACCCCACAGCAGGCAGTCCGGGCTAAGAATGACACCCCATCCTAAACTAGCGCATTGACGTCTGAAGGCGTGACTCGAAGGGTGCAGTGCCTGCCTCGCAGTACAGAGCCCTGAGTCCAAACCCTACTCCCCACGAAAGAAGGAAAGGGAACTACTTAGGATACATAGGCGGAAGTCCTTACAAACGGAGCAGGCCTGTCTGATGAGCCCCGTGTCTAGGAGCGGAGGTGACAACCCCGGAGATGCCCCTCTTGGTTCCATCTGGGCTCCCCTCTCCCCCCCCCTCGCCCACCCCCCCCCCCCCCCCGGCTGGCTGGCTGGCTGGCTCCAGCTCCTGGCTTTGTTAGGCTTTAGGTCAGGGACTAGATCATTCCGGGGGTCCGATTTCCTCACCTTGGAGGGTGTTGATACCTGGGCTACCCTTTCCGGTGAAGCTTAAATGAATTATGACCCGAGTTTAGAACGTGGGTGAGAGCTTAGGGCACAGAAGGAAATGACTGCAAGGGTGGACGGCGTGGCGTGGCGTGGCGTGGCGCCTGCCCCTGGGGGCGGTGCGGGCGGAGGGCGAGTCAGCCTGGGACCCTCGCTCTCCCTCCCCCGAGCAGGGACTTCTCGTGGTCGGAGAGGAGCGTCTCTCTCAAGTACATCCTGCAGCACATCGAGGCGTCCCCCAACATCACGCACTACGCCCTGATCGGCCTGCGGAAGTGGGCCAGCAAGACGCGGCAGAGCGAGGTGCGGGAGCCCTTCTCCCGCTGCCACGTGCACGACTTCATCATCCTGAACGTGGACCTGACGCAGAACGTGCAGTACAACCAGAACCGGTGAGCACCGGGCCCGGCTGCTCCCGGGGGCGGGGGGGGGGGTCCCCCAGCACAGGCTGGGCATGGGGAGGGCCTCGGGCCGACCCTGCAGACACCCCCACGCCTCCTCCGCCTGACGGACAGCCCCGCCGAGGCTCTGCCCCAGCCCGGCCCCGCCCGCTCTCAGTCCTCAGCCGTTTCCAGCGTTGTCTGATGGTGCGTGGTTCCATAAAATGATCCCGCTTCGCGCCTCAACGCGCAGCACCTGTTAGTGCGTTCACGCGTGCTGTGGATGGCTTGGTTGGGACTCCCTCTTCAGGTGCCTCGCTTGGGTTCTCGTTTTCGTTTCTGGTTCTGGTTCTAGAGCTTGAACGCAGGGCCTGAGGGCCGTCCCTTAGCTTTTAAGTATTTTCCATGAGTAGCTTCCCACACGTCCAGCTATGGAAGTGTGTTTATTGAGGTCCCCTCTGCGAGTGGCCCTTTCGGGGGTGTCGGGCTGGACATCCCGCTGAAGCCGCTTTCTGCCACTCCCTAGCTTGGCAGAGCCGCCAGGCGCCTGCTCTCTGAGCCCGCTCTTCAGCTAGGACAAGTGCCGGCCCTCCCCCTGGGGTCCTGCCGGCTCCCCCCTTCCCTTCCCTCAGCCTCCTGAAGAACAAGGCCTGGAGGGATCAGGCCACCCACCTTGGTAGCCCCAGGGCCTCCAGGGAGTGGCGCTCCCCCCCCCCCCCACCGCGGGCCGTGCCGGTGCCATGGGCTCCTCTGCTCGGTCAGGTTCACGTGTGACGACGTCGACTTCAACCTGAGGGTGCACAGCGCCGGCCTCCTGCTCTGCCGCTTCAACCGCTTCAGCGTGATGAAGAAGCAGATCGCCGTGGGCGGCCACAGGTCCTTCCACGTCACTTCCAAGGTGAGCGCGGCGCTCTGCGGAGCTGGGCCCGGCCTAGATTCACCCGCCGCCCACCCTCGGCTCTGAACAGAAGAGCCGCGCCTGCAAGCAGGAGGCCTCGCGTTTGAACCTGGGAGCCAGTGAGCTAAGCCCTTGATGGAGGCTCGAAACCGTGTTGGCTTTATAGTTCCAGTTAAGAAGAACTGAAGTCTTTTTCATTTGTTTGTTTGTTTGTTTTTTGGTTGGTCATGGGGCTTGAACTCGGGGCCTGGGCGCGGTCCCTCAGCTCTTTTGCTCAAGGCCGGTGCTTTACCACTTTGAGCCACAGCGCCACTTCCGGTTTTCTGGTGGTTCATTGGAGGTAACAGACTCATGGACTTTCCTGCTCGGGCTGGCTTTGAACTGCGATCCTCAGATCTCAGCCTCCTGAGTAGCTAGGATGCCAGGCGTGAGCCACCAGCGCCCAGCTGGTGTCATTGTTATTTTAAAAAAAGGTGATGTACAGAGGGGTTACCGTTACACAAGTGAGGTACGCAGCACATTCTTTGGACAATGTCACCGCTCCTGGTTGATACACTTCTACAACTCCAGTTTTCTTTTGTGTTCCTCGGTGCCATTTTCAGACCTTCATTTCTATCCTGAACGTAATGTCAGTTTCCTATTAGGCTAGGCTGCATATCGATTCTGCCGAGGAAAGCTTGAACCACTTCACGGCCTTTCCTCTTATCTATTTCTTTTAATGTATGTACATTTCGTGGCCTTTCGTGGGAGCGAAGCCACCTGATTCTTTCCACGCCTGTGTGTGTCACAGTATGGACGCAGCCTGCCGCCGAGGCTGCGGTTAGACAGGTTCAAGTCCGTGGTGAGGAGCAGGTGCACGTGACTGAAGGGCGACTGGCCGCCCAGGGCGCGTTCCCGGCGCAGGAAGCCTCGACGGCCGGGAGGGGGCGGGAGCGAGGCGCTGGGCCTGCTTCCACGTCCAGCGTGGGAAAGATCTAGGCCTTTCTGACAGAGGCTCTGGTTCCGTTTTCTATGGGAGCCGTGTTGGGGGCGGCAAGGGCTCTGAGGGCTGGGCCGTGGCGGGGGGGGAGGGGTTCTGGGCAGCCTTGCCGTTGTTCTTTGGCTTCCTGTGGACCGGCCGTTCCGCTTCCTGCGTGGATACGCCGCGCCTCCACCCCGTGCCCGATCGCACGGGTGGCTTTCCACGCTCGCTGTTCACAAGGCCTCATCTTTCTTCCTGGCGCGTTTATCCTTGAGGTGTGTGTATTTTTGTGCCGGTACTGGGATTTGAACTGAGGACCTCGTGCCTTTGCTTATTAGCTTTTTCACCCGAGGCTAGCACTCTACCTTCGCTGGAAATCTCCAGTCACTTGGACTTGTCCGGCGGCTGGGATGACGGGTGTGAGCCACCGGCGCCCAACCGGAGGCTTGAGTTCTTCCTTCCTGTAGCTCACTCCCCCCGCCGGGTCCCCCCTCCTGGGGGGGGGAGGGGGAGGGTGGCTGATGCCCGCTCCGCTCTCCCCGGCAGGTGTCCGACAGCTCCGTGGCCGTGGTCCCCGCGCAGTACATCTGCGCCCCGGACAGCAAGCACACGCTCCTGGCGGCCCCGGCCCAGCTCCTGCTGGAGAAATTCCTCCAGTACCACAGCCCCCGCTTCTTCCCGCTGTCCCTGAGGAACCACAGCCACCCCGTGCTGTCCGTGGACTGTTACCTCAACCTGGGATCGCAGGTAGCGCCCGCCCCGGGACCCGGGCGGGGGGGGGGTGGTGGAGGGACCCTGGAGGACGGAGATGGGCCGGCAGCCAGGACGGAACCCGTGGGGATGGGCCCCCCCCCCCCAGCACCCCGCGCCCCCCACCCCAGACGCCGGTATAACACTGGCAGGTCACTGAGCCGCATCCTCCGGGGCACTGGAAGCCGGGTCTACATCGTTCATACTTGCGGCCGTGCAAGTGGGCATCGCTTAGGGAACTAGTCTACACGTGTCCGGTACAGACACAACTTTTTCTATCTATGACTGTGCTCTGGCATCTATACACACACGTATATACATATACACATACGCATACACATACCTGTACATGCATGCGTGCGTACATACACATTTGTGCCAGTCCTGGAGCTTGAACTCGGGACCTTGTGATCTTGCTTGGCTTTTTCCTTCACGCCCAGAGCTCCGCCACTTGAGCTGTGCCCTCACTTTTGGCTTTTGTCTGGTTCATTGGAGATAAGAGTCTTCTAGATTTGTCTGCCCTGGCTGACTTGGAACCACGACCCTCGGATGTCAGCCTTCTACGTATTTAGCTAGGATTATAGGCGTGAACCACCCGGTTCCTGAGTTTTCCCAAGTACTTGTGCTTGGTGCTTGGCTGGGTCCGGGGATGCGGAGGGAACCTGTGGGTACCGAGGGCCACCCCGGCTCAACCCTCCCTCTCCGCTGTTTATCCTCGCCTGCTAATGAGCAAGACCGAGGCCGAGAGCTGGGTAGGGTGGAAGTAGAAGATGGTCGCAATCACACCCACCTCAGAGGCCGCGATAGTTCTGAATCTCGGAGCAATTCATGAGTTTAACAAACCACGATCAACCTCCGAGAGCTGATTCTTTTTGGATACGAGTTTGGAAATAACATGACAGTGTTATGTCTCTCCCCCTCCTCCCCCCCCCCCCCCCCGCAGCCCCGGCTCTCTGCCAATCTTGAACTTGACCAAGGAGTTGGCGCGTGCTGGGTCTGGCCCTGGGCTGCCGAGCTGGGCGTGGAAGTGACGCTTCTCTCGGGCCCGCTCTTTTGCAGATTTCCGTGTGCTACGTGAGCTCCAGGCCCCACTCCCTCAACACCAGCTGCTCCGAGCTGAAGTTCAGCGGGCTCCTGCTCTACCTCTGCGACTCTTTCGTGGGAGCTAGCTTCCTAAAGAAGTTCCATTTCCTTAAAGGTAACGCCCCTGTCCTGATTCCTGACTCGACAGGCTGCCATCTTTGATGGCAGGACCTCTGGCTTGATCCCTATTTGCTAGTGGGTAAACAGAGGCACAGGAATGGGAAAGTGCTTGCCCTGAGCCACCTGTGCCCGGCCCTGCCCTTTCGCTTTTCTTTGGCCTCCATGTTGCCCTCGCAACCAAGGCTGGCCGGACGGGTTCCAGCCCCACCGTGATGGATAGTCACTCAGAGGGGAACGCCAGCCACGTGTCCTCCTCCTGCTCGCCCTTCCTTGCCGCTCTCCTTTGGGAGGAGCTCAGCCCTCTGCCCTTGCCGCCGTCGCAGGTGCCACCCTGTGCGTGATCTGCCAGGACCGCAACTCGCTGCGTCAGACGGTCGTGCGCCTGGAGCTAGAAGACGAGTGGCAGTTCCGGCTGCGGGACGAGTTCCAGACGGCCAACGCCAAGGAGGACCGGCCGCTCTTCTTCCTCACGGGACGGCACATCTGAGGCTCAGGCGAGAGAGAGAACAGAGAGAGAGAGAGAGAGAGGCCGGCGGAGCTCCGAGGGGGTGGGGTGCTCAGATCCCCCCCTACTCGGAGGCTAAAGGAAGTCTTGGACCTGGGGTATTGGAACTGGAATGGCCCAGGCCGTCTGCTCCGCAGCCCCCCGGGGGACGTGTCACCGGCAGTCCCGGGCAGGTAGTGACTACTGACTCTCGTGAGGATGGCTCCCGGGTGGGCAGAACTGAGAACCTGCGACTCCTTTCTGGGCCAGACCCATGGCCCTGGGCTGTGTGCAGTCCGTTTTGTGAAGAAGGGAGCTTTTCCCTCCAGTCCTGCCGATCCGTGCTTCCAGGGACGCGCTTGGCTTTCGATCTCGGGCATCTCGGGTTACCTCTCGGAAGGTGCAGCGTTCAGGCAGGGGACAGGATTTCAGTCAGGGGATTTCCACGCAGCCTTCTACAAAGCAATATTCCCAAGGAACCAGTTCACCACAGAGGCTGGGGACTAGAAGCAAAAAGGGACCATTTTAAATAAGACTTATTTAATTGTTTCCAAGTTTGCTCCTTTTAGAAGCTAGCCCAAAGGCATCAACTCACTGGGCAAACTCACTGAGGTAAAAACGAGTTGTTTTACGTCAAAGAAAGTAAGATTCTATTAAACTAATGTAGGGCAAACACCCTACCTCTTAGAAAGGGCAAAAGTAGCAACGTAGCTTTACTGAAAACTAAAAGGGCTTTAAGGAGGAAATTCAGATGGTAGAGTTGGTTCTAAAATTTGCCTTACAAAGGAAATTGTTTACTTGATTAAAAAGCAACCAAAGCGATATATAAAATAGTTAAGAACTAGACTTTGGGTTATAATTTATTGAAGCTCAGTTTTTTTTTTTTTCCCCAGTTCCTTAGCTAGTTTTCTCTTAGTCGTGCTTGTTTTCTTTGGGAAGAGTCTCGCTTGTTGGGAGAGAAGCAAGCCGGTATGTGCCATGAATTCATAGTCGCAGCCTACTGGGCCAGGATGCTGTTGAAAGCATCATCGGAGAGCGCCACCTACGGGCCAGATGCTGGTAGAGTGTAGCTCGCCAAGGTCATACTGCTGGAAAGAACCAGAAGCACAGCTCAAACTCCTGGTTTCTGGACCCCACGGTCTAGGTCTTCACCCTACCTTGCTTCTGAAGTGGCCCAGGGCAAAAGGAAAATAGTGTAAAGACAATGGAAAAATAAATACTCACCAGAATGGGTTCTACGTCCGCCTGAGACATTTCTAAGCACTGTGATGGGTAACATTCCAAGAAGAAACTGTTTTACAAGATGATGCCAAAGAATTTAGTGTCAATCTTCCCCTCCATGAAAAAAAAGTCTATAAATATAAAATATTTAGATCAATGTTTATAAAATGATACCTTTGTATATGCCATTCCTACTTTGGATTAAAAATTGACCTTCTTTAGTTACATTTGTTTTCTGTACATATCAGCTCCTTTGTCATTCCTCCATTTTGTTAGTTAATTTAAACTTGGGGGAAAAAATATCCCCAAAGTAATACTCTTGCCTATTCCAGTCTTATAAATAAAGCCCATCATGCACTTCTTGCTTGTTTAGGGGTGTTTACTGTGGTAATTTGAAAGGAACTCATGTGGGCGGTGATCTCAGGAGACTACCTGCTTAAAGAAAAGAAGACTTGAGTTGGGAATGTGGCGTAGCGGTAGAGTGCTTGCCTAGCATGCACGAAGCCCTGGGTTCAATTCCTCAGTATCACATACACAGAAAAGGCTGGAAGTGGCGCTGTGGCTCAAGTGGTAGAGGGCTAGCCTTGAGCAAAAGAAGCTCAGGAACAATGCCTAGGTCATGAATTCAAGCCCCAGGACTGCTCCCCCCACCCCCCCCCAAGCTAAATTATTTAATGTGAGATTCTAATTCAGCTAGTTACAACAAACTTTGAGATCCTGTATGAATAAACCTGGGAATAGCAAAGAAAATTTAAAAAAACAAAACAACAAACCCACATGTACTACCATCCTGGCCTCACAGATACTTTCCTGGTAATCAGAGGTAGTTAGTAAGAAGAACAACCCCTGAACACTTCCAGCAACTTAATGAATGTCACAATAAAAGATGGGGGATAGTGCAAAAAAAAAAAAAAAGACGAAGAAGCACCATTTATTATCAAACAAGGCCTGGAGTTCTCATGGTGGGCTGTGTCGGGGGAAGGGCAGGGGGCTAGGAAGCAGAAGCCTGGGGCTCATGCCTCCCTTCCAGCTCCCCAGAGACAGACTGTGTCAGCCACCAAGCGTGAGAGCATAGCAAACCCCTCTGAGCTCTGGTGACATGGCTGTCACTTCCTCGGCGCCTAAACATCTCTTATTTCATTTAATGAACACAAGAACACTCTGAAGTAGCTCTCATTGAGTTCGTCACCCTTCACAAGAAGAAACCAGGGCTCAAGAGAGGTTAAGTGACTTGTCTTAAGATCACACAGCTTAGCAACTGTGTAACACCTAGTCAGGCCTGCAGGTATCATAACCTTTCCACAAACATCACAGCTTCTTCCTTTCCACTGAATGTCATATCAGGGAAGGCTTTTTGTTTCTCCCTCCCTCCCTCCCTCCCTCCCTCCCTCCCTCCCTCCTTCCCTCTCTCCCTCCCTCACTGGCTTGAGTTTTTGTGCTCAAGTCAGTGCTCTACCACTTGAGCCACAGCCCCACTTTTGGCTTTTGGGGTAGTTAATCGGAGATGAGAGTCTCAGGCTTTTCTGCCTGGGCTGGCTAGGATGACAGGCGTGAGCCACTGGCTCCTGGAAAGGGAAGGCATCTTATAGGAGTCCAGTTATCAGGTGCTGGCTCCGAGTCCACACCTCACAGTCTGTAGAGTACAGGGGCGTTCCGGACAGCCCAACACTGGCATTGAGAAAGGCCTTTTTGTAAAGAGACTTGCTCCGTGCTTCCTAGACCTGGCTTCAGATTCTGCAGGCAGCTTTTGTTTGGGGGAGCACAGCGGACCTAGGGTGGGCCCATTTTCCTTCTCCGTGTACAGGCTTGGGCCCACTTCCCAGCTCAGAGGGGATTAGCATTTTAACGAACAAAACAGTTGGGAGGTTTGGTGCTGACTTCCAAAGCCTTTGGCGTGCAGGGCAGAAACCAGAATTGTGGGACTGTGCTTGCCATTCGCCCAGTGCGCCACCCCAGTTCCCCTTCCTTTCTTTCTGAAACTGCTGGACACCCATTTTCTTAACTGAGACCTCGGGGCTCTCAAACGCCAGCTCTTCCCCTACAAAATGGCGTCTCCTAGGAAAAGCAATCCAGCCCACTCAGGAGAGAGTTTAAGGGTTCAGTTGAACTCCCAGAAGATTAAGATTATTCCTAATGCCTGCACCTCAGGATGTGACTTCGTGTGGGAATAGGGTTGTTACTAGATGACATCATCTTTTAATGAAGGTTGTTGGCTAAGATAAGATACTGCAATGAGGGAGATGCCTGGGAACAGAGGAGACTCACACACGCAGTCGGCCATGGGACGCTGGAGCAGAGGCTGGAGTGAGGGATAGCACGGCTTCCCCAGGAGCAAAGTTGGAAGAGGAAGGAAGGCTCCTGAGCAAGCCATGGCCGTCAGGGTCAGATTCGGAGCCTCTGGGATTGTGACAGAATAACGGGGATTGCTTTCAGCCGTGCAGTGGGTGAGACTTGGTTGAAGCAGCCACGAGAGCCTGACTGCGGTGAGCAGCAGTGGCTCTGTCTTTCACAGTCCGGCCAGAGCTTCCTGGAAGGGACACGCACGTTGATGGCGTCAGGGTCCTGAGACCCTGATGCAGTGGACTCTCCACTGCTCCTGGTCTCGCCCAGACAAGCAGCCAGGCCAACTACCACACAAACACGTAGGCCATCGAGAGACGTCGATCACAGAGTTATACTCAGCCTTTAGGAGCCCTTGAAAAGAGTGACATCTAAGCCAGGCACCAGTGGCTCACGCCTGTAATCCTAGCGACTCAGGAGGCTGTGATTTGAGGACCGCAGTTCAGAGCCAGCCCAGGCAGGAAGGTCCATGAGACTTTATCTCCAGTAACCACCCCCCCCACACACACACAAACACCCTCAAGTGGAGCTATGGCTCAAGTGGTGGAGTGCTAGTCTTGATGAAAAGAAGCTTGGGGATAGCACCCCAGGGCTGGCACACAAACCAAAAACATTTTTTCAGAACACATATACCAAAATCGAATAAGAGTTATCTCCATGGCATGAGAGATTGTTTTTCTTTCATTCATATATTTTTTTAAATTTGAAGTGATTCCAGATTCACTTACAGTTTTTTTTTTTTTCTTTTTAAAGGAGTTTCTGGATACAAGGGTAACACCTGTGATTCTAGCTACTCAGGAGGCTGAGACCTGGACGATTATGCTTTGAAGCCAGCCCAGGCAGGAAAGTCCCTATGACTCTTGTCTCCAATCAGCCACCCAAGGCCAGAAGTAGAGCTGTGGCTTAAGTGTGCCAGCCTTGAGCAAAACATCTAAGGGATGGTGTTGAAGCCCCGAGTTCAAGCCTCGGCACTGGCACAAGACAAAAAAGAAAGGAGATTCTGTGCACTCTTTGAGGCTCTGACGTCAGGTTTTAGATACAGTACCATTCTATCGCTGCATGAATCCTTCATATCACTGCTTTCCAACCAGTCCTCCCTCTCTCCCTCCCTCTCTCCCTCCCTCCCTCCCTCCCTGTTTCCCCACAGCCTGGGGGCCCAGCAACCACTATACTGCATTTCTCTCATTTTGACAGCTACTCTACAGGAAGCTCTTGTGGGTGCTAGGTATTTCACAGGCATTTCCCCCCACATTCATACTGTCATTTAAGTCTTAAAATCTAAAAGAGGAGTGTGGAAGGTTCCAGAGAAGCCGGGAAACTGCAGCAGCAGCAGCCATGCCCAAACAACAACCACAGCACAACAGCACCAGCTAAGGATTTATTGCGTACTGGCGATGCTCCAGGCACAGGGTGAACCCCTTGGGCCCCGGGCCGCACTACGACCCAGGCGCTGCTACTCAGCTCCCTATGCAGGTGAGAAAGGAGGCCGGCAGGCCCTGGCCGCTCAGTGGCTGCCCTGGGTTGCCGCTGGTCCAGCCGGCTGCACGGCCTGGATTAGTGCTCAGCTAGGGAACAGCCAGTCCTCCCCTCCGCTCGTTTAGTCTTGTATTTCATGCAGATCGGGGCTTTGGGGGGGGCTTTGGGGGGGCCTTGGGGGGGGCTTTGGGGGGGCCTTGAGGGGGCTTCCCACTCCTTGATGCTGCATCCACTAGGGTGGGACTCCGAGGCTTGCGGGGATAACGGCATCGGGGTGCGGTGTTTGCCACACAGGGACCAGAGGCCTTCCAGAAAGAGCTTCCTGAAGGAGGGGGACATGGCGTTGTACAGCAGGGGGGTGACCGCCGGGCTGACGTAGAAGAGGGCGTTGCTCACCATGTGGAAGTAGTGGTAGAAATCGTGGAGCGCGCTGGAAGAGAAGCCGGGAGGGAGGCCTGGTTAGAGGACGGAGGCTCCTCCCAGTGCCAGTCCCTCCTGCGGAAGGAAGCATGGTGGGGGGGGGGGCTGAGCCCCTGCCTCCCCACCTCTGGCTGCCCTCGCTTATGTTTTGCCGCCCCCGGTGTGGCTCCCAGCCCCCAGCACAATGAAGACGACGACCAGGGCTATCCATCCAGGCCACGGAGTCCAAGAGAAGCCCCTTCCTAAGAAGTCAAAGAGTCGGGGCTGGGCCTGTGGTCATGCCTGTAATCCCGGCCACTCGGGAGGTGGAGGGAGGAGAATCGTCATCCAAGGCTAGCCTGGGCAACAGTGAGACCCTATCTGATAAACGAACCAAGGCAAAAAGGGCCAGGGGCGTGGATCAAGGGGTAAGGCACCTGCCTAGTGATTGCAGGCCCTGAGTTCCAACCCCAGTCTCACACACACACACACACACACACACACACACACACACACACACACACACAGGAAAGTCCTCCTGAGAAGCCCTGCTCCTTGTGGAGAGTTGCTCATGGTGGTAGAGCGTGGTGTGTGCACACAACATGGAAGTGCATGGGCGTGGAAGGCAGGCACCAGCTAGCTCCTGAGACGGCGCTGGGCACAGTGACCTCGGGGCCATCTGGGGGCCATGTGGGGGTCAGTCCTTGGTCGCATGCTTGGCTTCCATTGATGATCCCAGGCCCAGTGATTCCCAACGTGAAGGTAATGGAATTCCTCTCCTCTATTTCAGAAAAGCGGATGTGTGTGCTGCTCTCGATCTGGGGCTTTTTAATTCGCTCCCAGAGCGCCATTGTGTGACTTTCCTTCTCTCTGCTCCCATCAAGGCCCTTGCCCCGTTCCCTAGCTTGGAGGCTTTTCTCCATCTCAAAGTCAGGACCCCCGTGGCCCTGCCCGACAGCCTTCCAGAAGGCCCCTCGCTGGCTGGCAGGGCCTTACCGCGTCAGGACGCTTTCTGGGCATGCCCAGTTCCCCACTTTCCATGGGGAGATTCTGAGGGTGCAGAATGCACAGGACCAGCTAGACCGCAGGCCAGAGCTCCAGAGGCCCAGGCGACCGAGGACAAATCTGGAGGGCAGCGGACACCCCGGGCCCAGCCCACTGGGCGCCTAGCGGCGGCCAGGGCTCCCCAACACACTTACTCACTCCATCCATCATCAGAGACGTAGCAGTACACGAGCCTGCGGGCGTGGTACGGCAGCCAGCAGACGACGTAGACGGCCACGATGGCTCCTGAGAGACGAGGGGAGAGGAGGGCGTGACGACAGAACAGACACGCCCCTTTATCTCCCAGGGGGCACCATGCCCAACACGGCAACGGCAGCGCCCTGGGACTTGTTCTAGAACCAAAGGAGGGCAGGGAGGGGGGACTTGCTTACCTCACAGATCCCTGTCTGGGCTTGCGCTCTCTCTCGCTCTCTCTTTCTCTCTCTCTCCCCACCCCCTTTCTTTCCGTGCTTGGGTGCAGGTCATGGGGCTTTACCTCTTGGCCTAGGCCCTGTCCCTAAGCTTCTCGCTCAAGGCCAGCCCTCTACCACTTGAGCCACAGCTCCACTTCCCTGAGCTTGTTCTTGAGTCTTTCACTAACTCAGTCTTCTAGAGGAAGGTCCATTTCAACCAGGTCCTGCACACCGTGTGTTTCCGGAATCTTCTACCAGCTTTCACTGAGGTCTGCTTGTATTTTGGGGAACAATACTCGCACCTGGCTGTCTAACCTCCTCTCCGGAAGGATGTAAATGTCTGTCCCGCCTTGCACGACGTCTCCTGCTCCACCTCTTCATGGAAGGCCCCGCCATCCGCCCAGCACTTAAGTCACAAAGCAGAGTCCTCCTAATCCTCCTCCTTGGGTTTCTCCCCTCCATTCCTTCCTCATCTCCCCTGCTACTGCTCCATGCGGCCAGGGTCTCTGCTCCAGTAACTTCTGACCCCTCACTTCCTGTGTCCTTTGCAGATTCTCTTACAAGGCTAAATTGTTCCCGCTCCTCACAAAATCAAGCGAACAGATTGGTGATGTAGGATGGGAAGGGAGAGTTGGGGCCAGGTCTCCATGTGTGCTGCTCCCTAAAGCGGATGAGGCCTTGATGAACAGAATTCGAGCCCCTCACCCCCTACCCCCACTCCACACTTGTTTTGTCGATCTTGAGGCTTGAACTCAACGCCTGGCTGCTGTCCCTGCCTGAGCATTTTTGCTCAAGACTCACACTCTGCTACTTTAAGCCACAGCTCTACTTCTGGTTTTTAAGTAGTTAATTGGAGATAAGAGTCTTATGGACTTTCCTGCCTGGCCTGGCTTTGAACCATGATCCTTAGATCTCAGCCTCCTGGGTAGATAGGATTACAGGCATGAGCCACCGGTGCTCGCAGAATTCCCCTTCTTGGAGCTGGGAATGTGGCTGCGGTAGAGTGCTGGCCTAGCAGGCCTGAAGACCTGGGTTCGATTCCTCAGCACCACATAAACAGAAAAAGCCTTAAGTGGTGCTGTGGTTCAAGTGGTAGAGTGCTAGCCTCGAGCAAAAGAAAGCCAGGGACAGTGCTCAGGCCCTGAGTTCAAGCCCCAGGACTGGCAAAAAGAAAAAAAAGAAATTCACCTTTCTCGCTTTAACTATCTCATTGCCTTTGCAGATAGTCTGCTGGTGGGTAGAGAGGGGCCATAATTTGCTAGAGTCACCTGGGCAGGGGCCAAGGGAGGCCGGCCGTGGAGTGACAGAGGACTTAACTGAGAACCCGGATGCTGTTCTGAAGGCGGCGGATCTGGCTGGCGTCCTTGTGTCTCAGCAGGCCGGCCTGACCCCCCAGGGTCTTCCTCCAGGCGATGAAGCTCAGGAGGCCCTCCTCATTCAGAAGCTCCAGGTGGCTGGGGATGGAGTTGCTGGGGGCCGAAGACGAGGGCACCTGAGAGTAGAGTGCCATCAGGTGGCTCACGGTGACCCCGTTCAGGAGAGCCGTTAGTGCCAGAGGGAGCACGAAGGATACCAGCACGTTCACCTGTGGAGGCAATTCCAAGGGTCATGGGCTGCTTGTTGGGCTGCTCCCCAGGCCCAGAATTCGCATCAGCAGCAGTGAGAGATGGAAGCACCAGAGGGCAAGGCTGCGGGGGCTCTCAGAAGGAAGGGAGAGGATAAGACAGGTTAAGAACATCACATCATCAAGCACATCATCCTTAAGCAATAGGGGTTTCAGAATGGAAGCGAGCAGAAAAGAAAGATGGGAGAAAATGATACGTGGGGAAACCCACATTCAAGAGAAGTTTCCTGAAACCGAGGGATCCAAGCTGCTAGATCAAAGAAAGGCTGCCCCAGTGCCTAGAACAGTGGCTAGAAAAAATCCACACCAAGGCTCAATCCCAGGATATTTAGCATCCTGAAGATCTTCAAGGAAAACATCTTGAAGCTTCCTAGAAAGGAATGACACTGACTCCTTAAGCCAATGATTGAAGCTAGGAAATCATGAGTAACATTATAGAGTTGGTGGGGCAAATAACTCCCACCTTAGAATTTTATACCCAGCCATAGTAGCCCAACATGAAAACTAAACAATTTCTGACCTGCAAATTCCGTGTGTGTGTGTGTATCTTTTCTCAGGTCTCAGAAGGCTACAAGAATACATGTCCTAGGTCAGACAGTGGCACATGGCTGTAGTCCCAGCTACTCAGGAAGTAGAGACAAGAGGATCTTGGTTTGAGAACAGCTCAGGTGAAACGTTAGCAAGATTCTTATCTCAAAAGCAAGCCAGGCATGGTGGTTATACTGCATCTCTATGGTAGAACACGAGGCTTGAGGGGCAGGCAGGAGTTGTTAATGAACAATACAGGCCTTGGCTTGCTGTGTGTTTGTGTGTGTTGCCAGAGATTGAACCAAAGGCCTCCTCTGTGCCATGCAATCCTCTGCCATTGAGGTATACCCGAGCCTTTGATAGTTCTTAGTTGAAGCAAAACAACTTTATTTAAAGAATGTCCTAAAATGTTCAATTAAAAATTCTAAAATGTGATCAGGTGCTGGTGGCTCACGCCTGTAATCCCAGCTATTCAGGAGGTTGTAATCTGGGTTTGAAGCCAGCATGGACAGTGAAATCTCCTTCCAACTAACCAGCAAATAACTTTCATCTCCAAGTAACTAGTGCAGGAGTGACTCATGTGGTAGACCTCCAGCCTTGAGCCAAGAAGCTAAGCAAGAATGTGAGGCCTTGAGTTCAAGCCTCAATACCAGCATGTCACAAAAGGATTGCAAAACACATGTGGTTTAGCTAGGCACCAGCGGCTCACGCCTGTAATCCTAGCTACTCAGGTGGCTGAGATCTGAGGATCAAGATTCAAAGCCAGCCCGGGCAGGAAAGTCTACAAAAGTCCTCTCTCCAGACAACCACCATGAAGCCAGCAATGAAACTGTGGCTCAAGTGGCAGAATGCTAGCATTGAGCAAGAAAAAGTTCAGGGGCAGCTCCAGGCCATGAGTTCAAACCCCAGCACTGGTGCTTGCACACACACACACACACACACACACACACACACACACACACACACACACACACAGAATGTGTTTTAGCATTTTTCCCTTTTCAATTCTAAGGCCCTTTTATGTCCTGTTTGCAACTAGTTCTAAAACAACAACTGGATGAAATTTTTAATGCTAGTGTAAAAAAAGAGTCAGTACAAAGAATCTTCAGTGATCTCCAGCATTTCTAAGGGCTTTTCATCTTCACGAAGGCTCACAAGCAGTTAGAGAAAGAGAAAACACTCTGCCTGGCGTCTCCCTCAGTTTGTCCAACAGCCAAACAGGTTCATTCCAACTGCAGACGGCCAGGGAGGTCCAGCTTTTTTGTTTTGTTTTTCTTTCTCATCAGGCTCTGATTTGGGTAAGGAATTTGACAAGCTGAAAAAAGCGATGTTGAGTCCCTCACTCTAAAACAAGGACTCCTGCCAGCCAGCTCTGAGGTGATTTTTTTTTTTATAGTGACTAGACCAAGTGTCTTCTGAAGCAAGAGTTTTCTCTGGGCTTGGGGGTTAGCTGTGCATTATTCTGTGTACTTGTTAGGACTACAGATCACATCTGAATTTCCTCTGAAATCCTCCTAAATGTTGGGTGTTTAGGTCTCCATTATATCGATGCAGAATTCCATTAAAATCCACAAAGCTGGATGTTTTGTCTAGTTTTGTATGCGGCCAAAGAGGACTAGTGTTAATGACAATAAACATTGCACTTGACGTCGGTGGTCTTGTAATAATGCACCCTACTGTTCCAGTACCAGCCGCTTTGGGAAAACATATTATTCTAGTAGGTGTTTCTGGAGCTCAGCACCATCAGACTATTACAACTCCAGATGCAAACCTACCAACGGTTTCAAAGACAAGTGGAAAAACAAAAAAACTGAGCAGAGCCAAGATCAGAAGATCGGGCTCTTCTTTCTCAGTACTTTATTTTATACCCACCTCCATCCCCTTTATTAAGATAGCCAAGATGAATAACTCTGGCTACCAACCAACTTTTATCCTTGATGCTTAAAAAAAAAGTAGAAGGCATAGGTCTGCTGCTGACACCTCTGGCGGAAGAGGAGGGAGGAAGAGGCAGAAGAGAAGGCCGGGAGAGACAGCTTCAGAGGCAGCCCGCCTGTTTAGTGAGGTGTCCCCAGGAGCCAGGCACTGTACCTGGCCGGGAAGAAAAGCTGGAGATAAACTCTCCAGGGGAGAGCAGGGGAAGCGAAGGAAAGAGGGGTGTTTGTGGGGGACAGGCCTTGCTGTGCCCTGGGCACCGTCCCACGAACATGCGACTTTCCCAGGGGCTGCCACGGTGTGTTCTTGCGTGAGGACAAACCTGAGTGTGCGGACACCTTTCTCTAAGTCAGGGAGGGGAAGTGGATTGTCCCCTAGAAGCCAGTGAGCCCCTGGTTTTGACCAGACGCCCCAGGGCTGTCCCCACACCCTTGCCCTAAACCCTCCCTTTTCCTCTCTCTTCATTGTGTTTTTATCCCTTGCAAAGCTCAGAGTCCTGACTCAAACCCTCCGTCCCCTCCCGCCTCTTCCATGGCTGCATTCTTTAGTGTCAGAAATGGGGTCTAAATGTTTAAATACCCAGTTCTTTTGAAAAACAAATCAATTATAAATGAAGGATCAAACTGAAAAAAAAATTTCCATTAGGCTTCTGGGTGGTGGTGGTTGGGGGGGGGGGAGTACCCCACTTGTATTAAGCAGGACGGAGTGGCTCCACAGAACGTGCTTGAAATGTGAACTCCTGGCCTGTGAAAAGCAAGGCAGGGCTGAGCTGCTGGAGATCCAGCCTGGGAATGTGACCCGAGGTGGGAGGGGGCCGGGCAGGAGGCCCGGGGCTGTTCAAGCACACTTGTGGGGAGGTGAAGCTGGAGCGGGGAAGTCAGTTCCACCCCACCCCCCCTGCCCCTCACCCTTCAACTCCACCTGATAGGGGTGGCCTGGGAAGTGGGGTGGGGGTGGGGACTGCTGAAGCTGCAGCCGGCTGGGACCCGGTAGCCGGCTTTTTGCAAGGCGCCCTAGCCAATTGGTTCACAAACGCAGGAGCGTCTGAGCAAGCCAGTCTTGCAGGGAGGGGAAGAACCACAGACCCCGAGTTCATTCGGAGTTCAAAGCTGGGCTTTTCTCCAGGCTTCCTGCCGCCTAGCTCCTTCCTAAAAACCTTTGTAAGCCGCCGGGCATCCGTGGCTCACGCCTGTGATCCCAGCTACTCGGGAGGCTGGGATCTGAGGCTGGCAGGTGGAGGTCGGCTCAGTTCGTAAAGTCCATGAGACCCTTCCCTCCAACCACCCAGAAGGGCGGAGGACGCCCCCATCCCCACCCCCACCCTCACCCCCACCCCCCTCCCCAGCCCCATCCCCACCCCCGGGGCCGGGAGGACGCCCCCCCCCCCCCGGCTCCTCCCCACCGGTCCTCTCCCTTACCTGGACGTAGGCGCGGAGCGCGGCGCGGCTGGCCAGCACGGTGCAGACGCGCGGGGCGGGCTGGGGCCCGGGCCGGGGCTCCCCGCCGTCGGGGGCGGCCTGCAGCTCGTGCCTCTGCCCCACGATGGCGGCGGCGGGCAGGGCGAGGCCGAGCGAGGCGGCCCAGAGCAGCGAGAGCAGGCGCCGGGAGCGGCGCGGCGTGAGCAGGCGGCGGGCGCGCAGGGGCTGGCACACGGCCAGGCAGCGCTCGGCGCTCAGGCCCGCCAGGCCCAGCACCGAGGCGGCGGCGCCCAGCTCGCGCAGCACGTGGTAGCCGCGGCAGCCCAGGTCGCCCAGGGCCCAGGGCTCGCGGGCCCACACGCCGTGCCAGAGCTCCACGGGCACGCCGACCAGCAGCAGCAGCAGCGCCGCGAGCGCCAGGCTCAGCACGTGCAGGCGCAGCCGCCCAGCGCGCCCCGCGCCCGCCTTCAGCACCACGCGCGCGGACAGCGCATTGCCCGCCGCGCCCAGCGCCAGCGCCAGCGCGTACACGCCCGACAGCAGCACCTGCGCCCAGGCCGGCGGCGGGCCCGGGCCCGCGCTTCCAGGGGGCCCCGGGCTGCCGCGCTCCATCCCGCTCCGCGGCCCGCGCGCGCTCCCTCCCTCTCTCTGCGCGCCGAGCCCGGGCGGGCGAGCTGCCCGGGGCCGCCTCCTCCTCCTCCTCCTCCTCCTCCTCCTCCTCCTGAACGGGGAGGACCGGCGCCCAGCCTGCCAGCGACTGTCACGCGGCTCCATGGGGTTCATGGAGAACCGGGGGGGGGGTCACGATTGGAAAGGGGGCTTACTTTTTCTTCCGGGGGGGGGGGTGGAGTCGGTCCTGGGCCTTGAACTCAGGGCCTAGGTGCTGTCCCTGAGCTTTATCACTCAAGGCTCACGCTCTGCCACCTTGAGCCACAGCACCACTTGTGGTTTTCTGGTGGTGACGACATAAGAACCTCATGGACTTCCCTGCCCAGCTTGGCAGATCCTCGGCTCTCAGCCTCCTCACTGGACCTGGTTGTCATTGGTGGCGCTGGACACCACCACCACCTATTAGCTATAGTGTGTGTGTGTGTACTTGAACTCAGCGCCTGGGTGCTGCCTCTTGGTTGTTTTTGCTCAAGCAGAGTGCTCTACCTCTTGAGGTTCATCTCCGCTTAGGGCTTTTTGCTGGTTCATTGGGGATGAGACTCTTCGGGACTTTTCTGCCCCTGCTCGCCTTGAATTACAGTCTTCAGATCTCAGTCTTCTGAGTAGCTACGATGAAGGTGTCAACCACCGGTGCCTGGCTCAGACAGTTTTAGTTTTTTCTTTAACTTCTTTCAAACCACGCTTGCCACTTTAAAGCATTGCCTTCACGGAGGAATTTCTGTGCAGATTAACTGAATAAATCCAGCCCTCAATCTCATGTTAATGCAGCACACATGGGCCTGGGTGCAGCTTGTGCCCTCGGCTTAGCAGGCCGTGGGCTGTGTCTGTGTGTGGTCTGAAAACCAGAGGAAGATTCGGCCAGGTGTGGGCACTTGGCCAGCATTAAGGTTTGGCGACCTGGCTGTGTCCTCCTGCCCTAGGCCCCAAGGACATGTTTGTCACTGGCAGGTACATGCTTGTACTCCCTAACTCCCTGTCCTAGCAGATGCATGTGTTTCTCACTAGGCAGGAGAAAAGAAGAAGTGTGTTTAGCCTGTCTTAAAACTTTTCATTGTTCTTTTCTAAGCTCACGGGCACCACCACAGCTTGAGAACTGGAAGGCCCCCTACAGGCCTTGCCCTTCTCCCTGGGGGCACCCAGTGTTTATTGGGGGCCAAAGTGCATTTAGACCCCAGGCCTCCTGACCTTGGTCTTCTGCAAGCTTGTTTTGGCCAATGGGCAATTAATTTAATCTTCATCTGGAGACACAGCCAGGATCCACATTGAGACTGAGAGCATTAAGCTTACTTTTACCTCTGCTCCTGCACTACAAAGGTGGAGTAAGCACAAGGAAACAACTCAATGACCTCGCTGAATTGAACACCACCCATTATAGGACTCAGCAGTTAATGAATGGGTGAGTTTGTTGTGGATGTGTGACCTGGGCCACTGACCAGGCCCTGGGCTTAAAAGGACCCTGCTCTGGGCTTCATTTTATTATTGTCCTCTTGAATTTGATTTTTGAACCAGGGTCTCTGCTATTTAATTTGGTCCTGAGTGCTGTAAAATCTGTAACAGGTTCTTCAAATTACCAGCCAGAGCATCCACAATGAAACATCCCACAATGAAACAACCCACAATGAAACATCCCACACTGAAAGCAAGCTGAGAAGTGGCCAGACTGGCAACAGTATAATATCATGCTTTGGATGCGTAAAGTTCCACTGTGTATGTATATCACATTTTCTCGATCGTTTGTCCATTGAGGGACATCTGGGCTGATTCCCTATCTTGGTTATGGTGAATAGTGCTGCAGTGAACATGGTTGTGCTGGTGGCTTTGCTGTAACCTTGTTTGTGTTCTATTAGATAAATGCCCCGGAGTGTGATTACAGGGTCACTGGGTTGTTCTATGTTTGGTCAGGATGTCCGTGTTCAGTGTCAGCGATCCCAGTCTGTGTTTGTTGTGCACGGCTGTAAGGCCCTTTAATGAGCAGCCACTTACATGAACATTTTGCCGGGAGGGGTTGGGCAAGCCAGAAGGTGGGGACTGGCACCTCAGCAACTCTTCCTTTAAGGGGCAGTCCCGAGAGGCCGCCTCTTCTCCCGCCCTGGGGCTGCATGGCTGTTAGCCACTCCTATCTTCCCCCCTCCCCCCCCCAACTGGAAAGGCGGCCCAAACCAGCCCCGCCTCCCGTCTGGCTAGGAGTACATGGATATCATAATGGTGCCGGGCGGAGCCCAAGGGGGGCAGTCCTGTGGGCTGTGATCTCCGCCTCTGGGGGAAGTTCCGTGACATCACTGTGATGGACAGCTCGTCAGCCTATCGCTAGTATCCAGTTAGTCCCTCCTCTTCCTGCCGCCATTACTGTCCTATAAACCCCTCCTCTGAGTAAAACCGGTGGAATTCCCAGAAGATTTCCCCGAGATGCCCACATGCGTGTCCTGTGTCATTCTTTAAGTGTGCGAGGGGAGGAGGGGCGTCTCACGACTACACACCCCCCGAGGCTATCACGTAGACCTCACTCCGGCTTTGCCACCTGCTGGTCAGGCGGCTCATGCTTGAGGGTGGAAGGGGACTACACAGGAGACAAAAAAGGCCCTGCACCTTCCCTGCCTCCGTGCTCAGGGGAGGACCTGTGGTGTTTGGACTTCCTTTCACCAGGCATTATAGACTGAATGACAGAGTCTCCTCCTGAGTCCCATGTTGAAGTCTTACCCTCCTTCTCCCCACCCCACCCTCACCGCTGTGTGAACTCTAAGAAGGTGGAGCCTTTTGGAACTGATAAGGTCATGAGGGCGGGGCCCTCCAGAAGGAGATTAATGCTCTTATCCAAGGGACCCCAGAGAGCTCAGGTTCTCTTTCTGCCCAGAACACACAATGAGAAGAGGCACCACCCACACCCAGCCTGCTAGCTTCCTGCTTGCATACTTCAGCTTCCAGAACCGTGAGAAAGAAGCAACTCTTCTAAAGCTCCCTACCTTATGGTATTTTGTTGCTCCAGCCAGAACTAAGATGCTAGACTTTATTTATACTCACATCTAGTTTGGCCAGTTTTAATGCTAGTAAAAAGAGAAACTGAGAGGCCACAGCCAGCCTTTCCCATGACTTTGTTGTAAGTTCACAAATCATCTTTCTTTTTTTTTTTTTTTGGCCAGTCCTGGGCCTTGGACTCAGGGCCTGAGCACTGTCCCTGGCTTCTTCCCGCTCAAGGCTAGCACTCTGCCACTTGAGCCACAGCGCCGCTTCTGGCCATTTTCTGTATATGTGGTGCTGGGGAATCGAACCTAGGGCCTCATGTATCCCAGGCAGGCACTCTTGCCACTAGGCTATATCCCCAGCCCCACAAATCATCTTTCTGTGCCTCTTTTTCCCTATCTTATAAAATGATATGTGGAATTGGATTGATCACCTGCATAGTGACTTTTCACAATTGTCCTAAGACATTGCTGGTCTCCCTGTGTTGACAATAGCACAGAACCCCAACCACAAAGGCAGATGAAGTGGCAGGAATGTCAGCTTTCCTTAGACCTGAGGACTAAGCATGGTCCACAGAATGCTTCTCCTTCCTTCCCCCCACACCTCACCACCAGGCCCTGCCTCCCACCAGTCCTTTAACACAGTGCCTCGTGCCCACCTTTCAACTTGCCAAAGCCTACTGAAAGTCCTAAGCTTCCAAACTTACTTACTAAAGCACAAAACCACATTTGACCGGCATGGACAACACTCAGATGCGGCAGGGATGTCGGACTTCGTAGATAAGTTTTAGAAACTATGATTAGTGCTGCAAGGGTTGGAGAAAGGAGACCTCCAGGAGATTGAGGAAGAAGAGAGTTTATTAGGAGAACCAAGTGCTGGCCCACACCAGACGGAGGTGTACAGTGCTGGAACTTGAGAGACTGTGGAAGTGTGTGTGTGTGTGTGTGTGTGTGTGTGTGTGTGTGTGTGTGTGTTATTTCTTGCCAGTAGACTTGTTGGTAAGAAATGTTTAAAGAAATTGAATGAATTGGGGTTGGAAGTGGGGCTCACCCCGTGGGGTATGGAGTACCCAGCCTGGGCTTGGAGCTCTGGAGATGCTGGGTCCCCCCTCGGCCTGTGGCCATCCTCCACCTCTCTGGGCATGGCTTGTCGGGGCTGCAGCCCGGGCCCCGTGGGCAGTGTGTGCCTCCTGCCAGCGCCGGCCTGGGCCAGCGTGAGCCCTCCCAATCTTATCTCTGCTCCTGCCCGAAGCTCCTAAAATAACTTGGACAGGGTGAATTAAAAATAGTAAGTATGGGGGCTTGAGTGTGGCTCAGTGGTAGAGTGTTTGCCTGGCAAGCGGGAGGCTCTGAGTTCTAACACAGTAAACAACTGCCCCCCCCAATAAATTTCAGCTAGTAATTCATGCATGTACCCTATCTACTCAGAAGACTGAGATCCAGAGGATCCTAGAACAAAGCCAACCCCAGCAGAAAAGTCTGCTAGACTATGTCTCCGAGATAGATAGCCATTAAAAAACCAGACCAGAGGCATGGTTCAGGTGGTAGAGCACCAGCCAAGCAAGCATGAGATCCTGAGTTCAAGCCTTGGTACTGGCAAATAGATAAACAAGACATAGACACATGGATAGGCAGACGTGGTAAGGCTGGGTGGCAAAGGGTTGAGGAGTGCAGACAACTTCTCCTTCGCAGGTAAGGTCTGTGTGGCACATTCAGACCGCTGCCGCTACTCCGGCACACGGGGTAGAGGACCCACTGCTCCTTCCCGGGGTAAGCCCTGGGGCCTTAGCACTGAGTGGCAGAGTTGTGACACCCTGGCCAAGGCTGGCAGAGGCCTGGGTGGTCTTGACTCCTCCTTACCTTTCCTTGGTCACCGCACTTCATTCTCAACACCCCCCGTAGGGTGGGGGAGGGGCCAGGAGTGTGATGAGAGCAGAGAGGAGGAGAACTTGCCTTGAGGATGTGTAAGAGGATCCCGCGGGGAGCTGGCTCTTCACGTAGCCAGCCTCTGCCCCCGGCATCCTGGACTGACCCGTGCTCTTCCTACAGGACTCGCCTTACTACAGCACACTCGGTATTTTGAAATCTGCCCACCCCCCCAACCCCTATTTTCTGGCCCGGCTACTCAGGTGCCTCCTCCTTCCTACCTCTGCCTCCTGCCTACCCTAGAATCCATCTCTCCTTGCATCCCGCTGCAGGCCCCCTGAGCCCTGCCCAACCCCGGGGCTTGGGAGAGGCTTAGAGTTAGCTGGAAGGAAGGGCTCTGAAGTTACCTGGCTGCTTGGCCGCTCCCTGCTTCGTGACCCAAGGCCGGCTCTTTAAGCAACGTTTCCCCTCCCTTCCCTTTTTTGTGCCAGTACTAGGGCAGGGCCTGAGTGCTGTCCCTTAGGTTGATGCTCTGCCACTAGAGCCATAGCTCGGCTTCCAGCTTTCTACCAATTACGTGGAGATGAGTGTTGAATAGGCTTTCCTTCCCAGGCTGGCTTTGAACCATGGTCCAGTAGCAGGCGTAAGCCACCGGTGCCAGCTTTAATCTTCTCTTTTCTGGGTGTCACCTTAGCAGGGTAACCTCATCCAGGCTGCTTTAGTGCTCCACAGAGTTCCTGATATGTGCAAAGGATTCACAGGCAGAGAGCCTTGGAGGGGCAGATGGGGTGGCCAGGGAAGGGGAGCAGCCCAGCAGATGGCACTTTGGGCAGTTGGGGGGGGGGTGGAATGGAAAATACAGCGTTGCCTCTGAGCCTCACCGGACCCCAGGCCAGGCCAAGGGAGAGCAGAGGAGCCTACAGAGGCCAGGTGTCTCTGAGGGTCTGGCAAGGACTCCCCCTGTTTCTGGTGGGTATAAGATTTGCGGCGTGGGTGGAGCTCCTGGTAATGACAGTGGGCTGGTCTTAGGGAAACTGAGGGATCCAGGCTTGGCAGAGTTTTTGGAAGGGATCTGCGCATGTGCAAGGTTGTCATCCACGAGTTTAAAGCACGTGGACGTGCTGCCCGAAGCCTCACGTGGGATTTGTTGGGCAACGACCGGGCGAAGGACTCGTGGATCCAGTTGGACCCTGCGGCCTCAGTCTGGCTAGAACTGGAGTGGAGGTTTTCTGCCCCTAGAGAGAGGTCCTAACTCTGGACGGACCCCTAATGACCCCAGGAGGCGCGGCCACGGAGGAGGACTGACCCCTGTGTCTCCTAGGGTGTGGGGGAGAGGGAGGCAAACGGTCCCTGTAGTAGCTCACCTGCCCCAGCGCAAGGGCAGGAAGTGGATGGTGGGGCACTGGGCAGTGGGTCCCCCTCTCACCGTTCTGGGGACGACACCTGGGCGGGAATCCTGGTTCCGCCTCAGGCTGTGCAGCCTTGGGAAGGTTTTCAGTCTCTGATGAGTTTTGCCCCTGGCTGAAGCAGGCCATGGTGAACCTCACGCGCCCCAGCTGCCGGGTGGGCTGGGGGGGGGGGGGGGCTTCTGCAGGTCCTCTCAGGAGGGGGACGGCAGCTGGCATCTGCTGGACTGCTTGCACCCGGGTGGGGAGTGCCGGCCAGTCCCCAGGTGGGAGAGGCTTTGCAATTCAACACTGCTCCTTGCAGAGCCTTGTGACTTGGCGGGGACTCCAGGTCCGCCGTGCGGGGACACACGGCCGGCCAGGCTGCTCCGGGCTCCGGTGTCGCCTGGCTGGTGTGGCCGCGGGGGGGAAGGGGCGTTCCTCTCCCCGATGCTGGGTGAGCAGCGGCCGCACCCCGCAGCTCAGCCATGGCGAAGCAAGGCTGCCCCCGCACCGGCCCCGGCTGGGAGGCTGGGCAGACCAAGAGCTCCCCGGACTCGGCGTGGTCGTGGGTAAGGGCTGGCGGCTGACCCTCGGGGCTCTGCTGTCCCTCTGCCGCTGGGGGCTCTGGGGACTGTGGGGTCACGTGCTCCGAGGGTCCTGCCTTCGTCGTGATGGGTGGGCCGCCGGTGCCCCCGCACCCCCGTTCTGGAGGCTGAAGGTGTATTGGGGAATGCAAGGTGGCTTCCTGTGTTTGGCGATTGCTTTGGCTCTAGGTGTTTCGGGGGTCTCATCTCCTCGGGGGGGGGAGGGGCGGCCGGGTACGCCGTGGCTCTGCGGGACGCTGTCTTCGTGGGATGTGGTCTTTGCTGGACGTGGCCGGGCGCCGGCCGTCGTTGATCTCCGGGGAGATGCCAGGGGGAAGGGAGGGGGCGGCAGCCAGCAGGCATGGCGGGCGCGGGGGAGCCTGCCCAGGGCGCGGAGCTGGCAGGAGGCCCGGAGGGTGCGGGCTGGGCTCGGATTCTAGGTTGTGCTGTGCCTCCAAAGGCTGAGAGAGGGGGCGCAGGGACGGCCATGTGTGAGCCCCCTTCTGGAGAGGCGCCTCCCCAACTGCCCCATCTCCGCTCACCCTGTGGAGCCCCCCTCACCACACACCCGCTCTGGTCTCCTCTGCCTTGACAGCTCGGCCCACAGAGGGAGGCCGAGCGGGGCCGGGTCTGCATCCTCCCCCACGGCTGCCGGAACCCCAAGGGCGCGCAGCCCCAGGGAAGCCCCCCACCCAGCTCGGGCTGCAACGCAAAGGAGGAAGGCCCTGCATGCTGCCCGACCTCTGCCCCCACCCCCCTGCTTGGCACCCGGGGAAAATCCGCGGGCTCTGTAACCCGGGGAAGCTCCGGCTTCATGTCTGCTCTCATCATTATAAAAGCAACCTCAGGCCGGACACAGGGGGGGCGGAGCTCACACCTGCCATCATCCTAGCTACTCGGAAGGCTGAGAGCTCAGATCATGGTTCAAAGCCAGCTTGGGGCAGGAAAGTCCGTGGGACTCGTATCTGCGATTAACCAGCTGAAAAAAAGCCACAGGTGTGCGTAGCTGCGGCTCAAGGGGTAGGGCACCATCCTTGAGCAAAAAATAAGCTAAGGGACAGTGCCCAGGTCTTGAGTTCAAGTCGCAGTACTGACACAAACGCAGACTATGTTTGGTGTGGAAGGTGGAGCAGGAACAGGCGGGTAGGGATAAGAGGATAAAATGAATGCGCATGCCCCCAGCGCAGGAAGCCCGGGAGACGGGCCAACCCCGATCATGTGTTTCCTTCTTTGAAGGCCCTGATAAACAAACGGCCGAAAAGCAGAAGTCCACCCCGTGCCCCTTTGATTCCATTATCCCACCAGCCCCGCCTTGTGCATCCGTCCATCAACTTCGGAAGCTCCAACCCCCAGGCAGAAAGCTCCGGCGTGGCCTGGATCCCACCTCCGGCCCCTCCGGGCCTCCGTGGCCCCGGGGTGGGGTGGGTTGTGTGGTCCTGGCGCCTCCACTGCTCAGTTCGGGGCTCCCTGCAAGGGTGTTGGGCCTAGGCGCAGGGCTGAGAGCCTGAGTCAGAGGCTTGGAAAATCACACGGGACGCGTAAGGGACAGGGGTGGGGGGGGGCGCTGGATGCTGCCTGGGTCTATGAAGCGGGAGGGAGCAGGCCGCAGCCGCCTTGGCTGGGGCCCAGGGATGGCTGGCTGGCTTCTGGGAAGGGTAAAAGTGGCTCCGCTACCCACGGGTCTCCGAAAGGGCAGCCGGCAGCCATGGGAGCCGTCCCAGGCACCTGCTAAGTTGGCACCGCCCACCTGCGTGGTTGGCTCCAGCCATTCCCAGAGGCCCTGGATTTGGCCTTTGGACCACAGGCATTTCGGGGCTCTGAGGAGTAGGCAGAGGCCAGGGCTGGGAGGTGGGAGCTTCCCCCCCCAACCCCACCCCAACAGGAGGCTGCAGCCGGGCAGCCCAAAACTCCTGGAGCCGGGATCAAGAGCGGTTGCCAGTCCTGGTAAGCACAGCAAGACATGTCTGCAAGCTGGTGCCGAGCTGGGGCCTGGGGTGGGAGTAGAATTTCAATAAACACAGCAAACACGGTGGTGTCGTCGACGCTGCCGGAGGAGGAGGCCGAGCGGAGGCCCGGCGTGAGAGTACAGCGTGTTCACCCCCAAGCTGAGGATCTTTTTTCTCCTTCCTGGGGACGTGTGCAGTGACATTCATCTTGGCTGGGCACCCGGTCTGTGATAGACAGCGAGTCGTCATGGGTCAAATATAAGCCGCAGAGTGAAGGTCGAGGTGCTGGGTCCAAGGTGTCGTGGCCGCCCCAGTGACGGCACTGGTGGGGGTGGGGGGTTGGGAAGGGACGTGGGAGCCTTTGCTTTCTCACCCATAGAATGAAGCCATTGATCCCGGCACTCAACCCAAACAAGGTGGCCGGAGACAAGAAATCCAATCTGTTCCTTGGCTGTCTCAGCAGGGGCCACACGCAGAGCTGGCTCTCTTTGTCCCCTACCCCGAGTGTAGGGGTCACCCATCCATTGGCATTCAAAACGCTCTCAAACACCGGCCCCACCCAATCCCCTGGGCTCCGCTAGGCTCCCGTTCTGTCTTGCTGAAGCCAGTCCCTGTCTTTCTTCAGAGGCACCGAGACTATTGCTTTAGCTGGGAACTAAGGGAGGTGGCCATTCAGGAAATCAGACCTGCCGTGTCACCGCAATCCCCAACGTTTGGCTGCTGGAATTCAGCCTAGATTACAGAGTATAGTTTGCTACCTGGATTTCTTGGACTCCATTGACCAGAGACCTGGACAGTGGCAAGATCTTCTTGAACCCCTTGCCTGTGGGACCCTGGGGCTTCGTACCCCTGGTGGAGACCAGCCCTGGGAACACAAACTCTGGGAAAGGGTCCACCTCTGCCCAGAGCCTGAACGGCCCAGAGTACCTGACCTGGCTGCTCATCTGGATCTAGGTAAGGCTCTCAAGAGACTGGCAACGCAGAGCAACCAAAGAGCACCCACACCTGGCAGAGAGAAATTGTGTAGGAGGCAACCCCAGGGGGCTGATGGGAAAGCGGAGGACTTTTGTCGGTCAGCTCCAGGGCCCATCTTGACCAGTGTCCAGGTGAGTGGGAAGCCTCCGGCGCCCCCTGGAGGTGGGCTCTACCACTGCAGGCAGGAAACGTATCCGCTGGCCAGCTGCACAAACTGGGGGTTAGGAGGATGACACTTTCACCAGTGACCAGAAGTTAGGATGAACACAGAAACGCCACGCACAGGTGCACTTGGTCCCTCTCGTGCGCCAGGCTGGTCTGGCAGGCTGCAGAGCACATTGTGCGTCTCATGTGGACACAGATCTTCAGATAATCCATCTCAGCGCTACCCAGCCACCGTGGCGAATGCTGGAGCCTTCTCGTTTTCTTTGCCCAGATCTTCTTTGCTTTGTGTTTATCATGTTTCTGATGGAGAATGATTTTTGTTTGCCTTTGTGGAGTTGGGGTCCAGGGGACAAGCCCCTGGGCACTGGGCAAGTGAGTGTAGCCAGCTTGGGCCATAGAACGAGATCTCGTCTCAAAAGCAGAACCAGACAAATAAAGAATGGGGGCTCAGCAACCTGCCTTATGACCTTCTGATCAAGACAAGGGAGACAAGGGTGGCGAGGAAGGCTGGGGACTTCCAGGCAGGAGTCTCTCTGTCTCTTTTCAGTGCTAGCCCTGCCACCAGCCTGCTGCTGGCGCTGGCGCCCCGACCTTTCCCAGAGCTAAGCTTCATGCTGACGTGGCCGGCAGGGGCGACGGCTGTCAGGCCTGTTGTGTCAGGAGGACCCTGTGGGCCGTTGAAGAAGCTGGTGCAGTGGGCCGGCCGTGGTTGAGGGGAGAGGGGACGGTGGCATGGCCTGGCAGAGAGGCGGGTGGACTAGAGTGCGGTCCAACGTTGCAGGGCTCCGTGGGGGCCGGGTCACTTGAGGGCAAGGAGGTCACGCGAGGACCAGGAGGTCACACAGGGACAGGGAGGTCCCCGGAGGACAGGGCGCAGACACCACTGGGCGGTGCACACGAAGGGTTCAGCCTCCTGGGCTCTCCCTGGTGGGGCGGAGTGTGGGCTGACGGGGAGCCTGTTGCAAACGCACAAGCAACGGACGGTGGTTTGGACCAGGGAGGCGGCAGGCCTGGGCGCTGTCCCTGAGCTTTTTTGCTCAAGGCCAGCACGCTACCATTTAAGCCACAGCTCCGCTCCCTGGCTTCCTAGTGGTTAATTGGAGATAAGAGCCCCATGGACTTTGCTGGCTTCGAACCACAACCCTCAGATCTCAGCCTCCTGAACAGCTAGGGTGGCAGGCGAGAGTCACCAGCGCCTGGCTGGTGTTCGCTTTTAACAGAGGCTGAGGAGCAGTCTAGGCAAGAAATACATACTTGGTCTTGAACTATGGACTTTGAGAAGCCCAGGTCCAGTGCAGCCCCTACCCATGGGCAGACTGAGTCCCCCAGAAGTTCTGAACCCGGTCTCTAGGCACGCCTGTCACGGGGCCTTCCTGACCTTCCAGCAGGGAAGCGCGGGCGTTCAGACAGCTCCGGATCTGGGCTTCCTCTCTCCAGATGTGTGTGTCTCCCCGTTCAGTTTTGTCCCGGGGCCCTCTGCTTATCTAACTGCATTTCTGCTTTCGTGGTTCGCTAACAGCGACAGCGTGTTTGGACCAGGCGGGGCGCGATGGGCATGGTCGGGGGTCCACACTGTGTGTGACGGCTGCTGCACCCCCCCAGCCTCAGCCAGATGCTCACACGGGGTCTCCTGGGGTGGCCTAGGCTGGCGTCCACAGGCTGTGGAACAGGTGCCGTGGGGGGTGGGTACTGGTGGGTGGGTGAAAGGCCTGAGAGTGGGTGAGCAGCCCTGGCCTGGGGGTCACGAGTGGGGCGTGGGCCCACTGGAAGGAGCCCCCCCCAGTCACGTGGGAGCTTGCTCCCCGGCGCCTGTCCTCCCTCCCCCCCCTCCCCCGCCCTCTCCCATCACCACCCGCTGTGAGGACGCAGAGCACATTCCTTCCGTGCCTGCGGCCGGGATGTGTGTATGTGCAGAATGGAAGCGGCCTTGCACCCCACAAAGAGAGGCCTGTGCCCCGCGGTCCCCTTTGGCCCTCCCCCCCTCCCCCCGGCAGGGGGCAGGGGTTCACTTGCTGCTCAGTGGAGAGATTAGCCCGGGGCTAGATTTCAGGAGCGATTCCCTCTGCTCGTTCCCACCATTGGAAATCCTATTCCGTGCCTCGGCTTGTGATCTGTTTTTAAACAACTCGATCACATTCTCCTCATTTCTTAAGCTGCTTAAGAACTAGGTGGGTTTTTTTTTTTTTTTTTGGATTTGATAAAGAATAGCAGCAAATAGAGAACCAAAAGCACAGGATAAAATTACCTATTAAAAAAGAATTAGGTGGGCTGGGGATATAGCTTAGTGGCAAGAGTGCCTGCCTCGGATACACGAGGCCCTAGGTTCGATTCCCCAGCACCACATATACAGAAAACGGCCAGAAGCGGCGCTGTGGCTCAAGTGGCAGAGTGCTAGCCTTGAGCGGGAAGAAGCCAGGGACAGTGCTCAGGCCCTGAGTCCAAGGCCCAGGACTGGCCAAAAAAAAAAAAGGAATTAGGTGGCTGGGGATATGGCCTAGTGGCAAGAGTGCCTGCCTCATATACATGAGGCCCTGGGTTCGATTCCCCAGCACCACATATACAGAAAATGGCCAGAAGTGGCGCTGTGGCTCAGGTGGCAGAGTGCTAGCCTTGAGCAAAAAGAAGCCAGGGACAGTGCTCAGGCCCTGAGTCCAAGCCCCAGAACGGGCACAGCAATAAATAAGTAATAAATATCGACAAGCAAGCAGAGCATTATTAGGCATCGTGGCCAGCGCTCTGGAACCAGGGCTCGGGGAGGCCCCAGGGGCCGCTCCGCAGGGGACGGGAGGGCTCTGTCTTGGGCGTGGCCGGAGTGCATTGGTGCAGGGAGGAAGAGAGAATAGGATTCATTAGAAGAGGATCCAGGGCCTCTGACGAGCCTGGTGCTCTGGGCTCGGGCTCACGGGGTCACGGTGGCTTTGGTCGGTGTGGAGTCTGAAATGTTGGCCCCATTGCACACAGCGCTGTCTCCAGACTGTGGGAGGCTCTGCGGGCCCAGGTGTCCATCTCTCTGGACAGCCATCTCTCCGTCCTTCCCCGGCGAGGCAGCCTCTGAGGCTGGCTTGTCAGGTGGGCAGCTCATGACGAACCCCTTTTTTTTTTTTTTTTTTTTTGATGGTGCTAGTACTGAGCTTGAACTCAGGGCCTGAGTGCTTTTTTCCCTGAGCTTTTTTGCTCAAGGCCGGCACTCTCTCACTTGAGCCACACCTCCACTTCCAGCTCTTTGATAGTCAACGGGGGATAAAAGTCTCATAGACTTTCCTGTCTGGGCTGGCTTTGAACCTAGATTCTCAGAGCTCAGCCTCCTGAGTAGCTAGGATGACAGGCGTGAGCCACTAGCACCAGGCTTGAGGAACTGGACTCTCTTACAATATGAGGCCACAGCCGTCTCTACGGCATAGGGAAGGCAAGAAGATTTGTTTCTCTGTCCCCATATCAGCCCTGCCTTTCCCCACAGTCGCGTCCTGACCCCGAGGGGCATCCTGGAAGAGTCCCTGTGTTCACACCAGGCTAGGATCTCGGGCTGTTTTCTTTCTGCACACGTGAACCGTAACCTCCCCTAGGCTTCCGGTGGCAAGGCGGAGGCTTCCAGTCTGGCAGAGGCGGGGAGGACCCATTCCCACGCCCTGTCATATTTATTCTCCAGGCCTTGCTTGCTTCTCATTGTCTCTGCCCAAGTGCAGTCCCCCAATAGAAATGGTCTTGGAGGCCTGAGTCCTGGTGTCCTGGCACTGAGTGCCCTCTAGAGGGCGCCGTCAGCCGACACCCACGCCAGGGCTGCCTTGGGCTGGAATCGCCGTCTGTTTTCCACCCTCCGCGTGGACACATGGGAAATGGAAAATTACTGCATGAAACATTTTTCAGCCAACAAGGAGAGATTTTTGGTGCCGGTCTTGAGCGAATTCTCTCTTCAAGGATAAGGTGATTTGAATTTCAAAGCAGTTCAGAATAAAGGAGAAAGGAACTTGGCTAATTTGAGGCCTTTACCCGACTTAACCTAGACGGAGGCCGAGTTTATTAATAGCCGTTTGATAGACACATCATAGTTATCAGTGAAGCAACTTGGGATCAAGTTTCTAGTTTTTATCCAGTTAGAAATGCCCATTGGGGAAGAGGTCACAGGCTGGTAAGAGAAAGAACTCACTAGTCTCGGATGCTGAACTCTGGGTCTGCACAGACAGCTTGTGAAACTGTATTTTGCAAGTGTGAGACTTAGTACCCATTTTCTTTTCAATTTTACTTCTTTGTGACTGTTGGCTGTTTCAAACAGGGGTTTCAATTCAACGAATCTGTTTCTGAGGACAATGCATCCTTCCATCTCCTCCCATCCCCATTCCTATCCTAACTTCAGGTGGCTCTAGCTTCACATATGCACATGGACTATTATGACTGTGTTTGCCTACTAACTCTCTTCCCTCCCCCTGACAAAATATGTTTCAGCTTCCCGGCACTCATCTTGTTAAACGGGAAGCCAGACACCTCTGGAATTCTCCTCCATGTAAACCATATATTAGTCAATTTTTAAAAATATATACAGATATAGGCATAGGTCTCTGTGTATGTTTTCATATATGTTTATAATGTAGATCTAACTGCTACATATGAGGAAAAAAATGCATCCTTTATTTCTCTGAGCTTGGCTTACTTCACCTAACATAATTCTTTCTAGATCCATCCATTTCCCTGAAAATAACATAGTATTATTCTTACTGATAGAAGAGTAAACTTCCCTTGTAAGTGTATGTATGAATGTATACATACATAGCATACATGATATTTTCTTGGTCCCTCATCTGCTGACGGGCATGTGGGCTGTTTCTATAACTTGACTGTAGTGAAGAGTACAGCAAGGAACATGGAAGTGTCTTTACTGAATTCTGATTTGTCTTCTTTTGGATAAATGCCCAAGAATACTGTCACTGGATTAAAGGGTATGAAGTTTTATGTTTAATGTTTCGAGAAATCTCCAAACTGCCTTTTATAGTGGCAGCACTAGTTTATATTTCCATCAACAGGATGGAAGAGGGTTTTAATTCTCAGTGTGTGTGTGTGTGTGTGTGTGTGTGTGTGTGTGTGTGTGTGCGTGCATATGTAGGTGTCGGTCTTGGGGCTTGAGCTCAGGGCCTGAGCATTGTCCCTAAGCTTTTGTGCTCAAGGCTACCATGGTGAGCCACAGTGCCATTTCCAGCTTTTTGGTAGTTAATTGGAAATAAGACTCTTACAAACTTTCCTTCCTGGGCTAGCTTTAAACCATGATTCTCAGATCTCAGCCTTTCGAGTTAGCTAAGATTACAGGCAGGAGCCACCAATGCCCAGTAGTCTTAATTTTTTGATAGCTCAGAATTCTTTCAGAGGGGTGAATGTCCAGATTTACTGCGGTTGAAGTTTACTGAGTACTGTGTAGATTCCTGACGTGGCTTTATTTGCCATTTCCGTAAGAATCACGCAAGTGGGCACTTAGCTTTGGTCTACTCACAGGGAAGCGGAGTCGGAGACATTGTTTAACATAATTGAAGTCTCACACCAGCTTCTTCTGGAGATAGGCTCTTGCTAACTTCTTGCCCAGGCTGGCCTTGAACTCTGACCCTGCTATCTTTGTGTCCCAAGTAGCTGGGATTACAGGGTACACGTTTTATAATTTCTCTTCTTAGTGGAAGTTATTTCTTCATCTATGTTTTCATGCATCCTACTATTTATTCATAGTTAAAATTCGTTGTCAAGTTGTACAATGATGTGTAAATCCATAGTCCAAATATTTATTTAGCCTGTTGTCCTTCATATGGGACTTCCCAAGTGTTAGGAGCTTTGCTAGAGAGTTTCTTTTGAGTGGGTTATAAAATGTTTTGGTCCTTTTTCCCTCCTTGAGATATTTTAATGGAAATGCAATAATTATCTGTATTGACGGGATTCCTAGGGGCCGAGGAAGGAGGAAAGGAAGAGGGGGAGGCAAAGGGTGCAAAGTTAGAGTTACTTAGAAGAAAGAAGTCCTGCCATCCTATTACATAGGAGGTTGACTCTAGTTGACACTAATGTATTTTATGTTTCAAAATAGCTAGAGCCCAGGTGTCCCAGCCAGCCCTTTGTCCTCGTATCAATGCTGATTGAGAGACACATCCTCAATAGACCACTTCTGATCTCTCTCTCTCTCTCTCTCTCTCTCTCACACACACACACACACACCCCATAACCACCACCACCTGCACACGGCCCTCTTCCTGCTCTCCCTGCCCCCGCTGGCCTTCTGGCACACACCAAAGCCTTCCCCCGCTTGCGCGGGCTCTGCGGAGCTTTGGTGTGGACCCGGGAGGCTGCAGCGCAGGCTCTGAGTGAGACAGCCCCGGTGGGGTCCTCGAGGAGGGGCCCGGACCACCCTCCCCACGCTGGCTGTAGTCTCAGCCCCAGTGCCACAGGAATGCCTTGGTCCCTTGATCCGCATGGGGAGCCTCTTCTCAGAATTACTCTCTCTGAGTCTCATCTCAGGTGACTTCCGGCCCCCGCTTGCCTTGGGGTCAGAGCTTGCTGGCCCCACGCTCCCCTTGGCAGCTCCAATCTGACTTTGGTGCCTGAAAACATTGCCTTGTGTCGGAGCATCTTGTCCTATGTGTTCAGAGTGAGCCGACGACAGTAAGCCAAAGCCCGTTCTCCTAACCCCGCGGGGATGAGATGATCAGGAAGAAGGAATAAGAATAGAGCCCCGGGCTGGGGATATAGCCTAGTGGCAAGAGTGCCTGCCTCGGATACACGAGGCCCTAGGTTCGATTCCCCAGCACCACATATACAGAAAACGGCCAGAAGTGGCGCTGTGGCTCAAGTGGCAGAGTGCTAGCCTTGAGCGGGAAGAAGCCAGGGACAGTGCTCAGGCCCTGAGTCCAAGGCCCAGGACTGGCCAAAAAAAAAAAAAAAAAAAGAATAGAGCCCCGACCAGGGTGACAGCCCAAGTGGTCTCTGTTCAAGCCGACTTGGGCTCCATATTCCTTAGGAATGGCAGTTCAACGCGCTGTTCTTGTTCTAATAGGATAATAACCCAAGCTATCCAACCTACCCTGAAGGCCTCATGCTTTTTATCAAATGCCTTGCTGGGACCGTTATATACGTGTGTGTGTGTGTGTGTGTGTGTGTGTGTGTGTGTGTGTGTTGGCAAACGTGCATGTGGACAGTATTTCTCAAATCTACCTGTCTGTTACGCCTCTCACACACCTGGGGTGACAGGTGTGTGTACCACTGTACCCGGCTTATTGGTTAAAATGTGTGTATGCTGGGGAGGGGCACGGGTCTGACGTTTTGTACCAGTTTGCCTTTAACCACGACCCTCCTCATCTCTGCTTCCCCCGACAGCTGGGGTTACGGGCATGAGCCGTCACATTGGCCTTGAAAAACACAGTCTTTAGCAGAGTGGCTCCCTGCCACTTCTGGTGGCTGCCACTTTCTCAGAGGGCGTTTAGATCTCTGGCTTTCCAAGTTGGAGAGTAGTAACCCACTTCGAGGTCATGGCGGGGGTGGGGGGGTGGCACACACACCCGGGGATGTCTCCGTCCTCAGCAAACTGCCGGGCTCAGTGAGGAAAGGCTCGCACCACTGCTCCCCTGGGGTTGGGGTCTGTGGAACTTGGTCCCATTTCCTTGACTGTGGCTGTCAATGGGGCCTCATCTGTAAATCTGGGTTACTGTGAGAATTAAGCAATGCACCGTAGTGGCTCCAAAAACCAGCTGAACAGCTGAACAGCTTTGAAAAGACCCCGGGCTTCCTTCAGGGGATTTAGGGTGGGGTAAGGGTCTGGGAACTTATAATGTAGGGCGATTCTTCAGCTGATTCTGACTACAAAGAAAGGGGACAAGTTTAGGACTTGGGGTGTAGAATTCCGGGGTGCTCAGCAAACGGTGCGTGGAGCGTGGTAGAAGCTCTACAAACAGCCCAGCGCTCCCGTCCCCACCCCTGCTTCTCGCCTCTGCCTCCGTCGGAAGCCCCCAAGGCTCTGCGATGACCCGCACGGGCCAGAGGAGAAACACAGGACAAAACTCGCCCAGATTGCTGGTCGGTGGGTGATTTCCTTTCCTGAGGGCTTCAAACACCACCCCGCCCGCTGAACACAAAGCTTCCAGCTTCCATTTAAACTCCACCCCATCGACTGGGCTCACCCTGGGCCCCCATTGCTAAACCCTGCGCGCTACAGACACAAACAGGACTCTGGCACTGCCCCCCGGGCTCCCAAACACATAAGAAAGCGGCCAGAGGAAGCGGCTGACGCCAGAGGGAAACAGGGCAGAGAGGGCTCATTCCCTCCCAGGACAAATACCCCCCCCCCCCCCCCCCCCCCCCCGCCCAGGATGTCTCTGGACTGTTCACTGGAAGTCCCAGTAGGTGGCGGTAGAGAGTCGAGGCCCTCAGACGCCATTGTCCAGAAGGTTGGAGCATCAGAATGATGGGTTGTTTTCTTTCTTTCTTCTCCCCAGTAGTAGTTTGGGTTCCTTTTTGAGGATCCCTCTGGGATCCACATTTCCAGCACGAAGTTGTCTCTGCGGGGAACGAATTTTGCCAATGTGATTGTGATGTGCCGCCCAGCTTCTAGAACCATCGGTGTGATCCTGGCACTCTGCTAAACGGTCGCGTCTGCCACTTGAGCCACGGCTCCGGAGAGTCTCATGGACTCCCCTGCCCGGGCTGCCTTCAACCCTTGCTCCTCAGATCTCAGCCTCTCCAGTAGCTAGGATGACGACAGGCTAGGATGAGCCACCAGGGTCGCGTGGGTGACGTGGAATGGACCTGGAGGAAATCCGGGCAGCTGGCTGGCGGGAAACAAATCCTGTGCCGTGTGGACCGCATCATTTTCTCCAGAGTCAACCCCAACCCCCCCCCCGCCCCCTTCCAAGGCCTGGTTTGCTGGGGACAAGGGCACTGTGGGTTGGGTTGGGTTAGGCAACCCAGCAACTGTGTTCACATCCCGTCCTGGCTGAGTCCCCTGCCTGACTGCATGGCCTCTTGCTGGCTTTGGCCTGAGCCCAGCTGCCTGTGGCCATCTCATGCCTGCCAGTGTCACCCACCGGGGCGACCTCAGGGGACCCGATGCTTTTGCAGGAGGGACGGGACGTCCCCAGTCAGGGGCCCGCTCAGAGCTCTTTATTTACAACCTGTCCCCGGATCAGGGCTGGGCTGGTCCCCGCCGCCCACCTCTTCTTAGAAATGCAGGAGTGACACACAAGGACTGAACTCTCTCCCTGGAAAACAGCAAGCTCTTCACGCCTGGCTTGTTTTTGTGTGTGGGTCCCTTTGGCTCCAACTCAGGGCTCCGGGCGCTGCTCCTGAACGTCTGTGTTCAGGGCTAGCACTCTACCACACTTCCATTTCTGGCTTTTTGTGGTTCGTTAGAGACAGGATTCTCACAGAGTTTCCTGCCCTGGCTGGCTTCAAACCGTGATCCTTAGATCTCAGCCTCCTCAGTCACTAGAATGACAGGCGTGAGCCTCCAGCACCCAGCTCGAAGCTGGGGTTTTAGATAAGTCGAGGCTTTGAGCATCTTGAAACCTGGCGTATATAATCCGTGTGTGTCCGCCGCCACTTCGGGTGGGTGAGTCTTGTGCCTGGTAACTCAGTCTCTCCTCTAAGTTCCTACTCTCCCTGTTGGAAGTCCATAACATGTCCTCAGATACGATTGGACCCTCATTCCCCTGCACGATGTCATGTAACTTAAATCTCTGTTAAAACAAATCCATATGGACCTTTCCACGGAGCCCTTTCTTGAGGAAGGTGAATTCATTATATGCAGTTGAAAGGAGCGAAGATTGTTACAAGTTGATTCCAGCTCTACTGGGTACACGTTGATGAGGTTTTACTTAATGGGTCAGGGTGGTGTTCAGCACTTCCTAGAAAGTTCTATGGGTCTTCCACACCTATGACTGAACCCACATCGTGTTTTTAGGGGTGCAAAGTGTTTGGGGGTGTGATGGAGAAAAAGGGGGGCCTAGGGAAGAAACAGAAGGTAGGTCTTGCATCCTTCCTGCGGCAAGCTAAGTCTTCTTTTCCTCTTGTGTTATTTTTTTGTTTTATTAACGCACATGAGCTCTGAAGGGAAGGTTTCATTGCGGTATTCCCAGGCATGTACCTAGTGCAGTCGAGTCAATCCCCCGTCACGTTTCCTTGCCCCGCCCCCTTCCTAATCCAGTTTCAACCAGTTTGGTTGTTCTACTGTCAGACTCGCTGACAATCCCCAGGGAGCTTCGGGGGGGATTGTGAATCAGGGGTGATGGGAACGATTCCATCCACCGGCAGGAGCTGATGTTAGGTTCAGAAAGAGGGGGAAAGGCCAGGCGCTGGCTACTCCTAGCTACTCAGGAGGCTGAGCTCTGAGGATTGCGGTTCAAAGCCAGCCCAGGCAGCAAAGTCTGTGAGATTCTTTATTTCCAGTTAACGACCAGAAGACTAGAAGTGGTGCCGTGGCTCAAAGTGGTAGAGCACTAGCCTTGAGCAAAGGAGCTCGGGGCAGCTCCTAGGCCCTGAGTTCAAGCTCCATGACCAACAGAACAACAACAAGAAAAACCACCCCACAGTGGTTGGGGATTTAGGTTCGTGGAAAAGCACTCGTTTAGCAAGCGCAAGGCTCTGAGTTTGCTCCTCAGACGAGGATGGTTGCCAGGCTTGGTGGTGTATTCCCGTAATCCCAGCACTTGGGAAGGGAAGGCAGGAGGATTCCAAGTTTGAGGCTACACAGTGAGACCATATCTAAAAATAAAACCGAAAACAAAACAAAACAAAACCCCAAGCATGACTGTAATACCCATAATGCTCAGAGAACTGGGCGGACTGTATTGCAACACGCACCGCAGCGTCTGCTGATGAGCACCTGTCCTGGTGGTCACAGGGTGAGGTGACTGTGGGTCCGGCCCACAGGCGGTACCAGTGACCTCGACTGGCCGCCCACGGGTGACTCTGAGACAATCACCCGCCGTTCAGGAATCAACTCAGAGCTGGGCACTGCTGGCTCACGACTGTAATTGTAGCTACTCGGAAGGCCGAGGCCTAGAGGCTCGAGGCTCAGAGCCAGCCCGGGCAGCAGCATCCGCGAGACTCCATCTCCAATTGGGCAGCACAAAGCTGGCCCGAAGGTGTGACTCAAGCGGCGTGACCCAGGCTGGGAGCAAGAGGAGCAAGGGTCTCGGTCGGCACTCAGTACTACAAAGGCTGTCCCATCTGCCTGCCGCTTGGGTCTCGAATCTTCCTTGCCGTGCCCCTCCTGTGACTCGCTCGGGGTGTTTTCCTCCTTCCCCTCCCCGTCTTAGTCTAGGAGTTCATTTTTCTTTTGTTACTGTGAAGGTGATGTACAGAGGGGTTAGTTACCTAAGTCAGGTAAAGGCTACGTTTCTTTTTGGACCATGTCACCCCTTCCTCTTGGGAGTTTTCACTGTCCCAAACTCCAAACCTTCAACATGTCAGGTTCAGCTACGTGCCCAAGAGATACGGAGAAGGGCAGAGGAAGACTTGGGAGCAGGCACGGGGGTGGCGCCAAGGGAATACTTCCATTCGTCGTCCACTTTTGTTCGGTGAGGGAAGTGGGGTACAGACAGCTTTACAGATCCAAAAAACAACCCGGAGGCAATGGGAGAGGGGGTTGTGCCGTCCTCTCCCTTCTCTCTCTATTCTGGGCCTTGAGATTGTCCAGAGCACCTGGCCCAGGTGGTGTGTACACAAAGATCAGCGTGGGCGTGAGCGATTACCTCATCCTGTTACTGTACAGGTATTCACAGTGGCCACGGCGATGGACTAGGAAACTGGGAGGTTCGTTGAGTATATGGGTTCATTTCTGGACTGGAACTGGGGCTTGACAGACCCTCCTACTTGCTTGGCTGGCAGTCTTCTGACTTGAGCCATGCCTCCAGCTCAGCTTTTTGCTGGTTGTTTTGGAGATGGACTTTTTTTGTGTGTCCACAGGAGGCTTTACATCTTTGAACCACCATCCCCTGCATCTCAGGCCCCCGAGGCGTCATCAGGATGTGAGCTATGAGCCACGGGGCTTGTCTCGCTTCATCTTCACGACGTATCACCAAGCCCACTTCCCCGTGCATGAGGAATCCGAAGCCCGGAAAAGTGGAATGGCTCGGTCAAGGTCACGCGGAGAAGGTGTGAACGGCCTAGGATTTGAGCTCAAGCTGGCCAGAGTCTGGAACCTGTGTTTCAGATGACACTACTTGTCGTCCTATTTGGGCTGGTGTGTGCCTTTCAGTCAGTGGGCTTTGCACAATGCCTGGGCTCAGCCTCTTCCTGAACTGCTCAGTGTCACCCTCCGATAGTTGGTAATCGTGCGTGTCTCTTCTTGTCCAGGCCCGTGGTTCCCCATGCCAAGTGTTCTATGGGTCAGGGGTTAGCGACCCGGTCCCATGGTGCCCGATGCCAAGTGTTCTATGGGTCGGGGGTTAGCCGTCATTGGGCCTGGCACAGCTTGCCAACTGGGAGTGATTGTCATGAGGGAGGACGTTTGTGAAGCCCCAGAAACTGGAGGCCCGGGTGGGCGCCCCGGGGACCCAGGGCACCGTGGATCCCGGGAGGGAAGGGCGGGGCAGGGTCGGCGGCCGTGGGCCTGGGGAGGGTGAAGGTTCTCCGCAGACACCTGGTCCCGGGTGGGGAGGGGAGGGGGGAGGGCGGTGGCCCCGACGGGACGGATCCCCGGACAGGAGGTGGTTAGGCCTGGGCTCTGGATTGGTTGAGTTGCGTGTGCCAGGCCTCTCCAGGCTCGGCAAGGCCCTGGGGACCCAAGGAAGCCACCAGAGTGCAGAAAATCAGAAGACGTGGGGAAGAGATTAAGTAACCGGGACGCTTGAGAAACACAAACCTTGACTTCCTTGGCCTGGCTTAGTGAGGGAGGAGCGCGCATGCCCGGAAAGGAGCTCACGCGGTGCACGCGCACGCCCCCGCCTCCTGCGTGGGGCGGGCTCGGGGCCACCGTCGCCGGCCGGGCTTTGGAGAGCCGCGGGAGCCCTGTGGTCTAAGCTTGGCCCGATTCCCTGTCACCGCCTCGCGGGGGACCACGGTCCCCAGAAGGCGTGAGGCGATTGGCCGAGGAGGCCACTGTGCTGGGGCGTCTTGTGACCTGGCTTCCGGAGAGAGAGAGGAGATGGTGTCTCTCCTCGTCCTGTGTGAATTCCCAGGCCATCTTTAACGCGCACACACACACGTGCACACGCGTGCACACGCACTCACATAGAGCTCGGACAGCCTGTGGGGGCCCAGACCCTTCCCTTCTCAGCACCCTCTGGGGGTTCAGCTGGGCCAGGGCCAGTGGCACCCTGCAGCCCCCCCCCCCAGGGCTGGCTGAGGGGCACCCCACCTGAGCACCCCCATGCTGCTTGTCCAGGGGCTCATTCTCAAGCCAGCCTGAGGAGGCCGGCTCTCCTCTGCATGTGTCCACCTTGTCCCTGTGCTTTACCTATCTGTCCATTATCTGTTACCTGTATCTACCCGTGTCTATTTTCTATGGCTATCCATTATCTATCCTTGATTTATCTGCTTACCTTATCCATCTGACCACCTGCCTATCTATTGATCTTCTACTTACAGCTACCGAACAAGTGTTATCTGCTGTCTGTGTAGGTCACTTCTGTCTTATCCCGTATGAATCTATTATGTGTTATCTATCATCTGTCTTATTGTCTATGTCATCTGTCCACTTATCTATATCCCCAGATAAGAGTTCCAAACGCAACCAGATTTCTCGCTCAGTCAAACAAAGCTATCGTGGAAGGCTTGGCTCTCGAAGAAAAAAATTTGGTTCTCATAATTCTGGAGGCTGGAAGTCCGCGCTAGGGGCCAGCATGGCTGGGTTCTGGTGGGGGTTCTCTGGGGGATACAGACAGCGAACCCTAGTGCAGTGGCGAGAGAAGTCCCTCTCTTTCTTATCTCTTCCTGAAGGACACTGTTCCTTCTTCTTCCGAGATCAAACTTGAACCCGGTACCTGACCCTTTGCTTATTGGCTGGTGCTCTACCAACTGAGCCATGCCTCCAGCCCCCCCAGGTCACTAATCACGTCCACAAGGCCCAGTCTCCACATCCCCTTGGTCCCGTCAGAGGCCAGGGCTTGCACACTCCAGCCTGGAGGAGGGCAGAACACTCAGCTCTTCTTCAGTGACTAAAGAGGAAGAGAGAAGTTGAGGCCACGGTGAGGTGAGCAAAGCCGTGTACGTCAGAGGGTCCTGCTCACAAGGAGGACAGAAACGTGGCCAGGCACCAGAGCCGAGGGAGGAGACCCCAGCAAGGACGAAACTCAAGGCTCAAGGACGGGATGGCTGCTGGTAGAGCCCCACCTGGTGCCCCGCCTCTTCCGGGTCTCCTCCTAGCAGTGTCTCTGTCTCCCTCCTCACCCCGACTCTGTGTGAGACAGCTCTGGTACCATTGTCTTCTCCTTTACAGGCGAGAAGGTGGAGGCTTGCGGTCCCTTGCTTGTCCACACAGTTCAAGAGGTCTAGGAGTCAAAGCCATGTTCATTTCTGGGTCTTGCTACACCACACTGCTTGGTGTCCAGAGCCTAATGGCTGAGCTTTAGGGTGTGTGTGTGTGTGTGTGTGTGTGTGTGTGTGTATTTCACAAGGCAGCCAGTCATTTGGGGGTAGAATGAGATTTTCCTCTCCTTAGCTTTGAAAGCAATTCTCATAGAAACACACGGTTTCCCACCCTCGGTGTCCTTGTGTCCTGATCTTGGACGCCAAACCAAGTTTGGTGGTGGGCTGTGGGGGACGCGGGCATCCTTCCCTAGCAGTGGAAGAATGTATTTGGCCTTGGGTTGAAAAGCCCTTTTGAATGAGGACCAACTCCACCCACGGGGAGCTGGAACACTGGCAGCTTTCCTGGCCGACCTCGTGAGTGGGAAATCCAGCCAACCGTTGTGGACGGCCCACTCTGCGCGCAAAAGCGTGGGGGGCCTGTGAGTGGATGCTCAAGACCGTGGGGGTGGGGTGGGGGGCGGGGGGCGTGGCTCCTCAGAAGCCCCCCCCCCCCCCCCCGGGGAAGCATTGGCAAACGCGTTGCTCCCTCGAAACGAAGCCTTCGTTGGCTGCCGCGTCGAGCAGTAGTTCCATAGAGGAACCCGTGGCGTCCTCCCGCGGTCCCCGCACGAATCCGGGTTTGGGTGGGATGCCATCTCATTTCCATCTTCAGGCTCAGCTCTAGAGGAAGATCAGGACAGGTGTGGTTTCAGGAGAGCCACCCCCCTCCCCATTCTTCCCCAAAGTTACCTGCCTTGTTTTTCTAACTTGGTTAATGATGCCATTAACCAACTAGTCATCCAGGCCAGGTGATACTTGCTGGGGTCTTTCAGAGCTCTCCTTCCTCCTGCCCAAATGACCTTCAAATGACCTTCAAGCTGGCCTCCCTGCCTCCAGAGCATCCTCTACTCAAGGGTCAGCATGGACCATAGGAGGCACATTTGGTCATCTTCCCAGGGCCCTGTGGTTCTCTGTCGTATGGGGGTGCCCACCTGGCTCGCTCTGTGATTCCCCAGATTTTCTCTAGCCTAGAAACGGGGGGCCTCCTGGTCCTTTCATGACTTGTCTATCTTCTTAGTGGGTTCCCCAAAAGATCTTGCTTGAAGAGGGCGTTCTTCAAGCTATGAAGGGCCTAGAGCAAACCCGGGCTAAGCTCTCTGGAAGCTTCCGGTCCCCCAGCCGCTCCGAGAGTTTGCACAAGCTGCAGCTTTCCACGGTCCTTACTGTGGCTCCCGTGGTCCTTACAGTGGCATCTGCCGCCACTGCCTCCTTTCTCTGAGCAGATCCGTGCCCCGTGGGGCGCGGCCCTGCCCCGTGTCCGCTCCCCTTCTCGCCCGGGGTTCCCCCTCTCTCTGGACATTGCTTGGTTCCAGTGCCGGCCACACGACCTCCTCCGAACATCTGTGCGTCTCTAGCGGGGAGTGACTCACGGGGGAGTCCTGTCACTCGTCTCTGTTCCCTGTATTTAGCGAGGGCTTCCAGAGCCACTCAGTATAAAACAATGCAAAACACCACCATGAAGCATAAGTCCATCAACCAGCCTGGGCTGGAGAAACCAGATGGGTCAGCAGGTCGCATGAGGTAGCAAGTTGGCGGCTGAGGTGCGGCCAGGTTTGTTTATCTCCGTGGCGTTGGTGGGACACAAAGCCTAGAGGTCTGACGATCGTTCATGTGCAAGGTAAGGCTCAGGACAGCCAGCAAGGGCCCTGAGGGAGGGGTGGCAGCTGTGGGCAGTGTTAAGTGGGTCCCAGGAAGGAATGGCCCAGATGGTCCCCGTGAGGTCCGGACAGCTGGCCGCGAGCCAGGCTTCGCCCTCCATCTCACGTGGATGCAGCAGGTGCCCCGACCACACTCGCCGGTGAGGTGGGGGCGGGTTACCTGCACCCTCTTTTTACGGATGCCAGAGCGGGCTCAGGGCAGGCAGCCCTTGTGTGGGGGGTCCCCTGGTCCTTCCCCCGTGTGGCTGGCCTCCCGCGGCCTCTCCAGGGGCCCAGGGGGAGGAGGAAGATGGAGGAAACAGCACGGCTGTGACCTCGTTCTGCGTCCTGGGCGGCTCGGGGCCCCTCACCGGGGCAGCTGCGGAGGGAAGCCCCCCAATGCCTTTCCCTCCAGTCCAGTTCCCACGCAGCCAGTGGGCGCGTGAGGATGTGAGTTCACAGTGCACGCACAAGACCCGCAGCCGCCACAAGCGATGCGGGAGGCATCCGGGCGGCGGCAGCCGGGGGAGGAGCCGCTTTCGTGCGCGTTTGCTGACGAGCTCCTGACATTTCTGTCTTGCAGATTCCGATCATGAGAGACCCCGGGTGGATTCGGAACGTATGGCCTTCGAACATCAACGTGAGTTGCGCCTCCTCTCCAACGCTCTCGCCGCCCCATCGGACTTGACCTCCCCGTGGTGTCCTGTGAGGGGGTCAGGTTGCTCCCGGAGCAGCAGGGGCTTCCGGGACCCCTTGTGTGGCTCAAGGCTCTTCTGCTCTCCCCCATCCCGTGGTCCCGCCCCTCCCAGGCGCGAGTGGGACTTTCCTCACCTTTCCCTCCCGTGAAGGAGGAAGCGTGGAAGCGTTCCGGGGCTCCCTCAAGCCTGGGGGGAAAGGTCTGCAGTGGCCCCAGGCCCTTTGGCCCTTCTCCAGGTCCCGCCTCCTCTCGGGGGTCCTTGTAGCCCGGCTTTGGCCCAGCCCTTCCCCTTCACCCCTGGGGTTCAGTTCCAGGCTTCAGACGCCTTGGTGAGGTGAATGGAGAAGGCTGCCCCGAAAGGCCAGGCCTTGGGGACTTGGGGGGCAGCCCAAGTTCTATTTCCCAGGGAAACTTCCCGTAGGCAGTTAGTGGCAGTTGAGCCAGGAGTAAAGCGCCCCCCGCTGCGAGGCAAGGGGCAGGAAGTCCTGGTAAGTGCCCCCCTCCCACAGGTGGCCCGAGGCCGCGTCGGGGGGCTGCGTCCCCGTTCTGAACACTGCCAGGTTCCTCGGCCCCTCGGCCCGTGTGCAGGAGGGGCAGGCGAGGAGCGGCGGTCCCGGGGCCTCGGCGGCCTGGTCCTTCCCCGAGCGCAGCTGCTGCAGGACGGGCAGCACTGGGCAGGGGTCCTGCTTCAGGAGCCAGAGAGATGGCAGAGCATCTCCGCCGTGCCTGGTAGGGGGTGCAGTGCCAACTCCGGGTCCCCGTTCCGTGCGTGCAATGCTGAGCGAGTTCTGTGTGTCGTGTGCATCCATCTGGTCCTCGTAGGCAGGAAGGGAAGGTGCTGGCGGCTCACGCCTGGGATCCTCGCTACTCAGGAAGCGGAGCTCCGAGAATCGTAGCTCAATGCTGGCCTGGGTCGTGACGCCTATAGACGGATTACCGCCTGTTAACCACACCACACAGTCTAAAGTAGAGCTGTGGCTCACATGGAAGAGTTCCAGCCTTGAGTGAATAAACTCCTGGACAGTGCCCAGGCCCTGAGTTCAAGCCCCAGTATAGACACACACACACACACACACACACACACACACACACACACACACACACACAGCAGGAAGTCCTTGCTATTTATCCCGAGCCACATAGGAGATAAGGTCCGTATCTCGGCTGGCTCAGAAGGGAGCAAGGGAAGGCAGAAGCAATGGTGGAGAGGCTTCTGTGTAGCAATGGGGTAGATCTGTGAGCTGAGGCTAGGGTGAGAGGAGGGACTGGCAGAAAATGCAACTAGAGACGAAGAGGAGGAAGAGGAGGAGGAAAAGAAGAAAGTGGAGAAAGAGGAGGAAGGGGGAAGAGGAAGAGGAGGAGAAGGAGAAGGGAGAAGTAAAAAAGGAGAGGAGAAGGAAGGAAGGACGAGAAGATGAAGGAAGGAATACAGAGGAAGAGGAAAACCAGGAGAAAAGGGGTAGAGCAGGAGGAAGGGAAGAGGAGGAAAAAGAGGAGGAGAAAAGCCAGGGGCCGTGGCTCACACCTGTAATCCTACCTGCTCAGCAGGCTGAGATGCGAGCGTGTGGCTTGAAGCTAGCCTTTTAGGAAAGGCCTTGAGACTCTGATCTCCATGGCCGACAAAAGAAGAGGAGGAGGAGCAAGGAGGAAGAAGAGCAGGAAGAGGCGGCTGCGGGTGGCGGGGCAGGTTGTCAGCTCGATCATTACAGTGCCCGTTGTCCCTCCACTGTACCCCCCCCCCCCCAAGGCTTAGTGCCAAGAAAGCTAGAAGGGGAGCCTGGGCTGTGTAGCACACGCCTGTGAATCCTGGCCCTTGGGAGGTAGAGGCAGGCGGCTCCGGAGTTCCCGGCCAGCCCTGGATTACACAGCAAGAGCCTCCTGTCCAAAAGCAAAAAAGGAAGGGGAAGTGCAACTGGAACCGGAAGTCCCCTCTGGCTTCCTCTCCCCACCCCCCACCCCCCACCCCGTCCTTCTTTCTCCTTGCCGGGCATCGGGGACCGCAGGGAGCTCTGGGCGGTGGCTGGTTTCACTTGCCAGCGAGGGAGGGGGACGGGCTGTGTGGGGCTCAGGTCCTTGGCACTGGACTGTGTGTTCCTTATGGTTGCTTTGTTGTTATTGTTGTCCTGATGTGTCTTTCACAAAGGACTCGGCTGTTTGAGTTTGCTGGCGTTTATTTATTTTTGTAAGGCGAGAAGATTTTTACCCAAGTGGTTCACGTTGTCTGGTTCTCTGGTTGGTCCAGATCCTCGGTGCTCGGTGGAGCCGCGAGAGCTCAGTTCAGAAGCCTTTCTCTCCTGCTTCCCCTGGGCTGTGCTCAGAGATCTTCCCTATACCCACCGTTGCCGGACCGTTTTGTTTGTGTGTTTTCCTTAATTTACTCTAAAAATAAGTAGGAGATTGTTGCCCGTGGCTCATGCCTGTCACCCTAGCTACTTGGGAGGCTGAGACCAGGAGGATCAAGGTCTGAGGCTAGTCTGCATGGAGGAGAAGCTGGATGCTACGGTGCACATTTGTTATCTCAGCGATGACAGGAAATGTAAACGTAGGGGGATTGAGGCTCAGGTATTGCACCCAGGTAGGAATCCAGACCCCCACCCTAAAATAATGAGTGAAAACCGGGAGGTGTGACTTGGCTGTTTTGTGCTAGCTTGGTACGCATGAGGCCCTGAGTTCAAATCTCAGTACCACCAAAGGGGGGGGGAAGAACAGTAAAATCTAGGATTTACATCCAGAGAACCTTGTAGGAAGAGACAGGAGATATAGGTTCAAATCCTTTCATTAGCTTTGCATCTGCTAGCTGGGTTGGGTGTTGAAGTTGGGGTTGGTAGTTCATCTTCACAGCATTGTGAACACCTTGTCCCATGGCCTTCTAACAGCTGATGTCCTCTACGTACCACCTGGGATTTTTGGTCACCTTCGTAGGTGACCTCGATTAAGTTTTCCTTTGTGGAAGCCTTTGGATCTGCGGTTAAGCTTCCCGAGCATGTCTGTCCCCAAGGGTTGTTCTTCATGATCTGCTCAGAACGTCTCCTCCAGGGGACTGACCATCCACTTCTCATCTAGTGGGTCAGAGCAGAATGGAGAACAGAAAAGGTTGCTGGTGGAGACTCTACCATTATTGATCTCTATCATTCATCGCCTACGCCCCGCTGCTTGTCTGATTTGGTTGATTTCCTCCAATGTCAACTTCTAGCATTAAATGTTTTACTTCTCAGTATTTCAGTCATCATTGTTCCCTAATGAGTCCTCCTTCGTAGCCTTATTATTATTATTATTTTGTTCTAGTCTTGGGGCTTGAACTCAGGGCCTGAGTGCTGCCCCTAGGCCTTTGTGTTCAAGGCTAGCGCCCTACCACTTGAGCCACAGCTCTGCTCCGGGCTTTCCGGGTAGTTTATTGGAGATGAGAGTCTCACGGGCTTTCCTGCCGGGGCTGGCTTGGAACCACGCTCCTCAGACCTCAGCCTCCTGAATGGCGAGGGTTTACAGGCATGAGCCCCTGGCACCCAGCCTGTTTTGCTGTTATGCATGAACCATTCCCTGAAATCTCTCTGAGATTCTAGTTTGGGGATTTCTTTCTATCCCCCCCCCCCCCCCGTTTTTCTTGTTTGTTTTGTTCCCGGAACCATGTCTGTCCTGTTATCTTATTTTCCCTTTCCCAGTTGCAGGATTTCCTCACGTGTCCGACTCCCCGTGGCTGGGTTTCTTTAGCATGGATGGGTGGGAGGGTTGCCGAGGGCTCCGCCTGCAGAGAACAGTCTGGAATGCGAGGTCTGGTGTGGCTGCTCTCTAGGGACGCTAGAGCTCCCAAGCCAGCGCCTCTGGAGGTTGTGCTGGGCAGGGGTCTGTCCCTCGCCTGTGGCCCTCTATGCGGAAAATTCTGGGGTGCCGGTGGCTTTTCCACATCATTACCTTAGTCAGATTCTCCCTCCATTTTTTACCTTTCAATGGGGTATCTGATTCCACCCTCCCAGTTCTCTCCATTGTGGTGGGGTTTTTAAATCCAGAGGTGTCCTTGAAATGTGAACATAGATTGAAGGAACAATCAGTTCCCATTCGTGCCCCCCACCCTGCCATGGTCGGCTGGTGTGTGTGTGTGTGTGTGTGTGTGTGTGTGTGCGCGCGCGGCAGTCATGTGCTCCTCTTTAGAATGGCGCTGTGTGCCTCTTACAAAAAAATTGCTTCATTTCTGTGTAAGCCTGAATCCTCGTGTCATGACTGTTGACAGACGCCAGCACTGTCAGGTCCAACAATCAGGCATTTAATTAGAATCTGGGTCTCTATCCAGATCAGTCATTTTTCTGTCCAGTGACTTCCTAGGTTCTGTAGAGATGCCTGGGACATTTGTTCATGGGTGCACAGCGACCCCGCACTAAGGTTTCTTGTCTCCCTGGTATCAATCCCTTCTCTTGCCCCAGAGATGCTGGGAAACATCTAGATCTTCAGTGTCTCCAAGGCAAGAATCTCATGGACGCACCCGCCTGGGTGAGCTTCGAGCCTGGATTCTTAGATCTCAGCCACCTGAGCAGCTGGGATGACAGGTGTGAGCCACTTGTGCCAGGCTTGTTCATTTGCTCTTATTATCTGAGTATATATGTATATATATATTTTTTACTATACTCGCAGTATACTACATCGGGATCTTTATGGTAACGGTGCGTATGAATGGCACATTTTACTTGGAGTAGAGAAGTCCAGCAGTGAGGGTAGCGAGCTTTTGTGCTCTCTCCAGTCACTTTTGAGGATGCAAAGCATGATTTCAGAAGCAGATGAAGATTTCTCAATCATCCAATTTGGGTATTGAGGCTGGGGGTGTAGAAGAGGCTGGTGCGTGGTAAGAATCATTTGGAAATACATTAGACACATTCACAGGAGGACCGAGTGTGCTAGATTTGCACATGACTTAACTAACAAGGCCCCCATGCATAACAGGTCAACACAGCGATGTTCACGCGCCCAGCTCTGGCTGGAAGCGCCTGCCTGCACGTGCTCTGCAGGCTCTGCAAGCTCTACGGATCTTCCGTCTAGTCAAAGCACTATGAGCCAGACACAAAAGAAAACGGCTCCCCAGATGAATTCCCAACCGGGCTTTCCTGTCAGGCGATCGGAGAAGGCACAGCAGGTCTGGCAGGCCTGGAAAACAAAGACAGATCGGACTCCTCGGTCTTCCTGAAGGATGAGAGGACACTAGGGCCAGCCATTTGTTACGGGCCCAGCTCATCACCCCAAAGGGTACTGCTAACGAGAAGCAAACTCGGGGTGGTCCTAGACACCCTCCTGAAGACACACAGGCGCCTGCGATAAGGCCTTGATCCTCACGGGAAGGCCCGGGATCCCAGAGCAGCTCCGAGCACGCTTCTGGGGCCGTGGAGCAGTACGCGGTCCCTATTTTAAACGAGTCCACGAATTCCCTTTTCACAACTGTTTAAAGACTTTTGGTTTGAGTTGACGGGACAATAATCCAGTCATTGAGCCCTATAATTCACTCTGCTCTAGGCATTTCTTTTTCTTCTTTTCTTTTTGTGGTACTAGGGGTTTGAACTCAGGACCTCACTCTTGCAAGTCAGGTGCTCTACTGCTGAACCAGCCTTCAGCCCTCTTTTGCGCTGGTGATTTTTTTTTAATTAAATTTTATTGATGAGGGGTTGTGCAAAGGGGGTTACAGTTACATAATAAGGCAGCGAATACATTTCTTGTGATATCTTACACCCTCGTTTTCCTTTCCCTTCCCTAGATCAGGTAGGCATCTAGACAATATCCAGTGTGCCACAATCATGCACAGTAACCACGTAGGGCACGCCACGTGCACTGGTGGTTCTGAGATGGGGTTTTGCTTCCTGGCTGGGCGGGCCACTGGAGGTCCACCCACTATTGTTAGGCTTCCCAGTGTGGCTGGGATGATGGGCAGGCGCCACCACACCCAGCATCCTTTGTTGAGATGTAATTACACGGACTTGTCTGCCTGGCCAGTCTGGCACTGCAGCCCTGCCCATCTCCCTCTTCTGTGTGACTTAGGGTGACAGCCATAGACCACCATGCCCAGCTAAGGATTGAGAGGGAGTCTGGTGAACCTTTGTTTGGCCTTTGCCGGCCTTGAATCCCAATCCTCTTATTCTCAGCCTCCCAAGTAGCTAGGATTACGGGCCTGAGCCACTGGCACCTAGTTGCTTTAGGCATTTCTTTCTTTTTTTTTTTTTCTGCCAGTCCTGGGCCTTGGACTCAGGGCCTGAGCACTGTCCCTGGCTTCTTTTTGCTCAAGGCTAGCACTCTGCCACTTGAGTCACAGCACCACTTCTGGCCATTTTCTGTATATGTGGTGCTGGGGAATCGAACCCAGGGCTTCATGTATGCAAGGCAAACACTCTTGCCACTAGGCCATATCCCGAACCCCTGCTCTAGGCATTTCTACGAGTCCACATGCAGCGCCAGTCTCTGGGAACTGGTCCCTTTGTTAGTCACAACGTCCAGAATAGGAATCTCCATATGAGACTCAGTAGACATGGCCACATTCCCATGCTTCACAAAGAGTGGACAGTTATCTCCTCACTCAACACTTTGGGTTCGGCTTCCGGAGGAAGACTGCTCCCCAGCAAGGCGCTTGTAACCCAGCGGCTTCTCATGTCACGGAGGATTCGGTCCCACCGTGCCCCCAGCTCGCTCTCCACCATTGGAGCCAGCCAGCCCACTGCTAGGCCCTTAAACACGTGTGCAGTCCTCCGTCCACCCCTTGCCCTCCCCTGCGCAGCTGCAAACGCTGATGTCACAACCTCAGCGAGGACATCACAATCCTGCCACCTCCCCCCGCCCCCCAGGGAGCTTCCTGTGGATGCCCCCGCCCCCCAGTGGGCACTGGAATAGGGAAGAGGAGAAGGGGGGGGGTGATGGGAGGGGAGGGAGGGCCGAGGGGCAAGACTGGGAGAGCCAGTCATGCCAGACCGGGTCATAGCTACAGAGGGGTGGCCTAGCTCGCTAAGACCGAGAGAACCAGAAGGAAGACGGCAGCCAGAGGCCAGCGCGCCCACCAGCAGAGACCGTCGTGTGAAATCCATGGGAGCAGAATGGGGTCCTCACCGCTCGGCCTTCAAATGTGAGAGACGGACTTTCTTCTGGCAGCCCAGGTGCACGGCATCAGGGAGGGTGGAGGAGAGCCAGGCCGCCAAAGCCCTCCAGGGCCAAATGCCAAGCCCGCTCCTGACTTGGTTGCCGCCCTGTCAGGGGAGAGGAGGTGCCCCCGCTTGCACCTGCTCGAGGAATTCCTTGAAGGTGGATAAAGTAGGGCCCCCAGTCGCAGGATTCGGATGTGTCCATCTCGTTTTCACAAATTATACGTACAGCCAGGGAGCGCGGGGCAGGCAGAGGAGTGGCCGCTCGGAGACGGGGACCAGCCCCCGTGACACCCAGTGTATTTTCAGGGAGTTCTACAAGTTGGAGCCTAGCAGGAGTCTCCAGGGATACATTCCTCTTAGAAGGACGGCAGGCAGTAGGGACAGGAGCTTGGATTGCCAAACCAGGATCCAGGAAGAGCAAACCACAGCTTTGAAGCAGGTGAAGTCTGGGCGGGGTGGGGGGGGTGGGGGGTGGGGGGGTGGGGGGGTCTCTTCCCTCGGGTTCCTCCCTCTCATGGCTCCACCCCTGCGTGGCTCAGCCCCAGGTGTGGCTCCTCCCCTCCTCCAGCTTTCTCGCCTTTCTTTCCCTTTGTAATTCCACAGAGCTGAGTCACCTGTAAGCCCCAAAGCCACCTCTGGTGTGTGTGTGGGGGGGGGGGGGCGGTCCCCAGCCCCAGCGGTTCTATTCCGGGGTTCCTCTGGGGCTTCTAAGTGGGCTTTCTGCCAGCTCTGATTTCTGGGTCGGGGACAGGGTGGCTGTCCGTCCGCCACAGGACACGCGATGATGCGGTGCGCCGGCGTCTTCCCGCACTGCTTGCCCTTCTTTGATGGCTGGATGTGGAAAGGAAGGAAGGATCTGCCCTCAATCCAGGAAGGGTTTCTGGCCCTTGCTTCCATGGTGGGGGCTGGGGGGGGGGTGAGGACACTGCGCAGAGAAGCCAGCGGCCGCCCGGCTCGCAGGAAACTCAGCGTACCCACGGTGCCGTCCCGGGCCTGCACCACGGAAGTTCCCACGGCCCCAGTGCTGGAGGGCCTGGCAGGCCACCTGCAGCCCCCGGCCCGCGCTCTTCCAGGGGTCCCGGGGCAGGGGCATCACTCCTTTCCAGTCTGGACCAGCCCCATCCGCCCTGTCCTGAGGCCCCTCGCCCAGCGCCTCTGCCAGCGTGTGTCCGGGGGCCGCTAAAGCAAATGTGTTCAGGTTGGGGCGGCTGACGCCGCTCTCCTCACTTTTCTGACTAACGCGTTCTCCCTTTGCTGGGACCCGTGCCTTGGGTGTCCTCTTGTGTGCGACAGTCTGGCTCTCTCCTTGTCTTTTCTGATCGTGGCACTTTTGAAGAGTAGGGGCCAGGAGGTAGTTCTCTTTGGGTTTTCCAGGCGTTCTTATCATCACACGGAGGTCGTTACCGGGAGGAAAGCCCCGAGGACAGTCTGTCCTCAGCTCCAGGCGCAGTGATGCGAGCCTGCCCAGAATGTTCACCTGGATCACGTGGTTCAGTGGGGCTGTCTTGCAGGAAACCCACTCGGATGTCCCTTTGTGATTTCTCAACATTTGGTTTTTTTTTTTTTTGGCCAGTCCCGGGGCTTGAACTCAGGGCCTGAGCACTGTCCCTGGCTTCCTTTTGCTCAAGGCTAGCACTCTGCCACTTGAGCCACAGCGCCACTTCTGGCCATTTTCTGTATATGTGGTGCTGGGGAATCGAACCCAGGACCTCATGTATAGGAGGCAAGCACTCTTGCCACTAGGCCATATCCCCAGCCCCAACATTTGGAAGATAGGTATTTAGACGGCGTAGACGCCCTGGTTCTCTGGTTAGCTTTGCCCTCTCACCGTTGCTTTGGCGGGGTGAACAGCGTTCTGTTGGCTGTTCTGTTTTCTTTCCCCCAGTCTTGCCTCCTTGATTGGAATTCCTCTTTAAGGAAGCGCTGTGTCTTCATTGTTTATTTCTCTAGATAGTTATTGTTACTGTTTTGGTGCCGGTCCTGGGGCTTGAACTCAGGGACTGGATGGTGTCCGTGAGCTTTTGTGCTCAAAGCTAGCGCTCTACCACTTGCGCCACAGCTCCACTTCCGGCTTTTTGGTGGTTGGTTGTGGGTGAGTGTCTCAAGGACTCTCCTGCCCTGGCTGGGCTTTGAACTGCGATCCTCAGATCTCAGCCTCCTAAGTAGCTGGAATGACAGGCGCGAGCCACTGGCAGCTGTCTTTTCTCTAGTTATTTTTGAAATGTAAGTATTGGCTCATGGATTTTTCAAATACTTAGGTGGTAGGTCTAATGGTATGGCTACTTATTGTGTAGAACAGCTATGAACTTTGGCCATTAGGAAGTCTTTCAAGGTTGTGCTCTTTGAACATTCTTTTTATTTTCTTTTTCCTTTCCGTTTCTTTCTCCCCTTTTTTCTTTTGTTCCTTTGTTCTATAGGTGTAAATTATCCGAGAGGCCACATGTCGAAGGATGGAATCTTGGGGTTTTTTTTTTTTTTTTTTTTTTTGGCCAGTCCTGGGCCTTGGACTCAGGGCCTGAGCACTGTCCCTGGCTTCTTCCCGCTCAAGGCTAGCACTCCGCCACTTGAGCCACAGCGCCGCTTCTGGCCGTTTTCTGTATATGTGGTGCTGGGGAATCGAACCTAGGGCCTCGTGTATCCGAGGCAGGCACTCTTGCCACTAGGCTATATCCCCAGCCCGAATCTTGGGGTTTTTATTAGAGCACTGGCAGTCTGCGGCAGCCAGTTGTTACGAAGGCCTGCGGCTCACACACGCCCTTCACACTAACAGGAAACGGGCCAGAGAGGGAAGAAAGAACAAAACAATACCAACAAACCAATTCAGCTCCAACGGAGAGCTGACTTGGGACGCCATGGTGACGGAGACGAGCCAGGAGACAGGACATAAGACTGGAACATGGAGACATGGGACGTGGCGTAACGGCCCCTGAGCTGGCCTGACCCTTAATAGCGTCAGATCAGGGGGCTGGGTCACAGGAAGCTCCCAGTCCCAGGCACTTGACTGACAGGTTCAGTAACCTATAGGCCATGTGCCCACCCCTGTCTCTTGGGATTCAGGAACACCCATCACCAGTGGGTGGGACTTCCCTTCCTCTAGGAATCCAGGCACACCAAGAAGACAAGATGCCAGATAGTGCAACGGCCATGTGGCCAGTGCTGACCTCCATATTACACGTTCGTTTGTTCCTTTCTTCCTCTATTTTTTTTTTGTTTTTTTGCACCTTTTTGCTTTCTGATACCACCAAGGCTTGCCTGGTATTTTCTCTGTTCTAGCCATGAAATCAGTTCTCCAATGAGCCTCGCCTCCTTTCACTGGGAAGTCCTCTTTAGAAACCATGACCTGCAGCCTGCTGCTCGTGGCCAGGGTGTTGTGGACGTTCCCTGACCCTCTCTGTGGCCAGAGCCGGGAAGCACTCGGGCTTGCCGTAAGCACTGGTCCGCACAGCGCTGCTTCCCACCGGCCAGCCAGCGTCTGCCGTTCTTTAAACAATCCGAGCACGAGTTTACATCGGACTCCAGTTCACACTCAAGCACATTCTAACCTTCCTCCTTTCCTGAGCTGTAATTCCAGGAAGAAACCTTGCTCTTACTCTGCATTTGATTTGCCTATTTCTCCCATCCTATATACCCTCCCGAATTACCAACTGGGTGTCAGCCAGCTTCCCATCTCTACGACAAATTACCTGAGAAAAGCCACTCGCAAGGAGGAAAGGCTTATCGGGTCTCATGGCTTCAGCCCAGGGTGGCTGGGACCTGTTGCTCTTGGGATGAGGCCGAGGAAGGAGGCTCTGTCTCCTGGGGGCCCGGGAGGGAGAGAGGAGGAGGAGGCCAGGTCCCACTATGGTCTTGAGGCTCCCTGGTGACCTCACTTCCTCCTGCTGGGCTCCACCGGCTTCAAGGCACGGTTCAGCACGTGAGTTTGGGGCAGCCGTTTAAGACTCCAACTCTTCATACCCTGTGAGCTACAGGCTTCGCAGGTGGAGCTGAGTGCGTACTTCCGGTGTTTAATTGAGATGTTTGTTTAAAACCTGTCACTTCTCCATTGTTCTCAGGGCACTCACACAATTCACGTGTAATACAGTTAGGTTCATTTGTCTTGGTGTCTGCTTTCCATCTTTATTCCTATATCTTCTCTTATTATTATTTCTTTTTGACATCCTTAGGACCAAGACACTGTCCCCGAGCTTCTTTTGCTCAAAGTGAGCACTCTACCGCTCTACCGCTGGGGCCACAGCCTCACTTGTGGCTTTTTTGAGTAGTTTATTGGAGATAAGCGTCTCATGGACTTTTCTGCCCGGGCTGGCTTTGAACCACAATCCTCAGATCTCACCTTCCCAAGTAGCTAGGATTACAGAAGTGAGCCGCTGGTGCCTGGCTTTGCACGATCTTTTAAATGACTTATAGCCATATTTATTGTACTGTATTTATTTATTTATCTTTGAGTAGTTATATAAAGGAGTTTGTGTGCGTGCGTGCGTGTGTGCGTGTGTGTGTGTGTGTGTGTGTGTGTGTGTGTTGGTTGAGGGACTTGAACGCAGGGTCTGGAACTGTCCCTGAGCTTTTATTTCCCCAAGGCCCAGTGCTCTACCACTTGAACCACAGCTTCACTTCTCGAATTCTGGTGGTGGAGATCGTCTCATGGACTTTCCTGCATGGGCTGGCTTTAAACCAGGATCCTCAGATCTCAACTGCCTGAGTCACTAGGATGACAGGCATGGGTCACTGGTGCCTGGCTTAAGCTTTTCTGGATTTGTATTTCCCCTTAGACCAGAGAGGCATACTTGTGCTTCACCTGCCTGGCTTCTTTCACAAGACAGCAGGAAAGGAAGGATGGACAGAAAGACAGGAGGCTGAGCAGCGTTCCCACGCTTCCAGGGTTGGGTAATGATCCTCTAGCATCTGTGAAACTCTTGTCTCTATGTTGTTTCACTAATCTATGATAGTAATGAATACTTTGGACTAAAGAAAACTTGGTGTAGCTCTTCTAAGTACAAAGGAATATGTATTAAAATCCAAGAAGTCTGCAGATGGAAATGAGAGGGAAAAACTGGGAGAGAGCAAAGAAAGGGTTGACGCTGTCCAAAAAGAAATATACTCATGCAGGGCACTGGTGACTTACGCCTGTAATCGTAGCTACCAAGGAGGCTAAGATCTGAGGATCAGCCCAGGCAGAAAAGTCCATGAGACTCTTATCTCCAATGAACCACCAGAAAACTGGAATTGGAGCTGTGTCTCAAAGTGGTAGAGCACTAGCCTTGAGCAAAAAAAAAAAAGCTCAGGGACAGCGCCCAGGCCCTGAGTTCAAGCCCCACAAACCACCACTACCACCACCACCAACAACAACAACAAAAAGAAATGTATTCCTTACCTGACTTATGAAACTGTAATTTCTCTGTACATTACCTTTACAGTAACAATTTTTTAAAAGCTCTAGTGAGTAAAACAAAAATAAATGAACATAAAACCTAGAAAGTTGCTTAACCCCTCTCCACGGCCAGTGTCTTCTGAGTACCAGCGTAGCTTAGGCAATCGGTTGGTTCTCAGCCAGCCCTCTGAGCTTCCCATGCGGTGAAGTCCTCACAGTGCAGTCCTTTCATTTTCCTTTGGGCTCGCATCGGGGCTTGAACTCAGGCCCTGGATGCTCTTAGCTTTTTCAGCTCAAGGCGGGTGTATTACTACTTGAGCCACACTGCCACGTCTGACTTTTTGGTGACTAGTTGCAGATAAGCGTCTCAAGGACTTTTTGTGCCACAGCTAGCTTCAGACCTGCATTCTCAGGTCTTGTTATTCTTATTTCTTAATGTTTTTATTGTTATTACAAAGGTGACGTACAGAGAGAGGGGTTACCATTTCATAGGTCAGGTGGTGAGCACATTTCTTTTGGGACAGTGTCACCCCTTTTTTGTTCTCTCCCTCCCAGTTTTTTTTTTTTTCTCCCAGTTCCCACCCACAAATTGTATAGTCACTTTCCCACCATTTCTACTGAGTGCCACTGTTGCATGTGTTTATCCTATGCTCCATTTTTGTGCTCTCCTGGCCCCCCCGCCAAAGACAGACACATGAACCAAAGAGAAGACAAAAAGAAAAAAAACCGACCCTCCTGTTTCCATTTCCTGCAGTTTATTTTGGTAAATATTTTATGTGTTCAGCGGCACGGCGGCATGGTGGCTTTGTGTTCCCCCGGTGTGGGAACGCGTCCTCACGACCCCATGGCCTCCTGGCTTGTGACACGCAGGGCAGATGCCCGGGAGTTGCATGGCTGGGTCCTAGGGGAAGGTCTACATTGAGTTTTTTGGGGAACCTCCCAGATCTCGGCCTCCTGAGTCGCTAGGATTACAGGTGTGAGCCACTGGCTCCTGGCTTGCCGCGTAGTCTTTCTCCCCGTCACAGAATGAGGCGGAGGCCGCAAGCAGACAGGAACCCAATGGCTGTAAAGTAGGGTTTGTTCAGGGCAAGAGATCTACTTTGTTGGCACACGAGACGAGTCTCTGTTTGGTTTCCTTGTTTCCTCAGAGCTGATAAACGGTGCGGGCTCGTCTTGCAGATAGTTGTTATCTAGGCCACACAAAAGTAGATCAGAAGAACCTGACAATGACCCTGGGGCTGGCTAGGGCACCTCATTATCTGCTATCAGGATGCTGGCTGGGTCTTCTTACCAGAAACCCGGCTTGGCTTTTATTCCTCAGCCAGCCCTCCTCCCCCCTCACCCCCCCGCCCCTCACGACCCCCATGCCCGGGCCTGGGTTGGCTGACAATCTCTTCGTTCCGGTGTGGTGGCTGAGTCTTGAAGGCAGGCTGGCTGTGGATTCTGTGTTTGATGGACACCTTTCGGCGTGCAAGTTTCTCTTCAGGTCTCTTCTTAGAAGCTTCTCAGGCCGCTTCACTACAGACCAGGTGGCGGCGACTTAATGACAGAAATCTAGCCCTTAAGAGTTGTGGAAGCCGAAGGTCGGAGACCAGAGTATGGCTTTATATATACATATATATATATGTATATATATATATATATAAAGCCATATATATATATATTTCCCCCGAGGTCCTGGGGCTTGACTCAGGGCCTGGGTACTGTCCGAGTCTTTTTGTTGCTCAAGGCTAGCATTCTACCACTGAGGCCACAACTCCACTTCTGGCTTTCTGGTGGTTAATTGGAGATCAGGGTCTCAGGGACTTCCCCGCCTGGGCTGGCTTTGAACCAAGAGCCTCAGGTCTCAGTCTCCCGAGTAGCTAGGATGACAGTCGTGGGCCACGGGCCTCCTGTCTTCCTGTTTGCACGCGCTGGTTTTCTGGCCACGTTGCTCACACAGTGGAGAGCTCGTACCCGCTGAGAGTGCTTACTTTCCATGGCGGCGGGACCCTCAAGCTGGTGAAACCGGATCATCTCCCAGAATCCCCCACGGTTCCATCATCAGACACCCCTCCCCCACACTCACAGAGGAAGCTGGGGGGGGGGGCAGGTCCTCCAGTCAGATGGCCGGGCCCCAGGACGCTGTCCTCCCTAGATCACCCTTGGCCGCTGCCTCACTGGGCAGCCCGGGTCAGAACCACTCCTGGTTCCCGGCCTGAGGGCCGCGACGGGATCCTCCATGTCGATTGGTTTAAGCCGGCCAATTCTGTGGTCCAGGTTTGAGGCAGCTGTGCTTCCATATGGAACACGGGCTTAGGGGGGCCTGAGGTCCTGCCTGCCCCCGAAAGCTCACAGCCCTCGCCGGGACGAGGCCCAGCCCTGCGTTCCCGGACTCACGCCACGTCCAGTCATCCACAGGGCAGACGGGACAGCGTGAGGCGAGCGAAGCAACAGGAGCCCGTTCACTGCCCGCCACCTCGAAAGACGTGAAAAACCAGAGCCGGCAGAGGCCATGGACTTACTAGGCAAGCCCGGCCAGACGGATAGGATTGGTGAATCATAATCATCAGGACAAGCTTTATCGACACGGCATCCTATTTATATATTATGTCCCTGGTGGTGTGCGGGGGGGAGCCGAGGCCCCCGAGAAACAGAACGGAGAGAGCGTACCCGGAAAGAGGCAGGTGTGGAGTGTGGAGACGGGGCCTGGCTGGCTGGGGGGGGCCTCGCCGCAGGGCCCGGGAGTGACAAGTGTCACGGGGAGAGAGCTCTCCTCCTCGCTGGGCCAAACCCAGGGCTCCACACAGGCCAGGCTGCTCCACTGAGCAGACAGATTTCTAGCTGAGAATGTCCCCCCCCCCCCCCCCCCGAGAAATGCCCAGAGGGTCACAGGGGCTCCTGTGTGTGTCACTTACGCACACTTATGCACACTTGTGCACACTTGTGCTGTGTGCGCTGCTTTCTGCGAACTGGCTGTGATTTCACTCACCTCGGGGTGCTTCTGCTTGTTTTAAAATCCACAGCATGGGTGGTTTCGGCATTATTGTCTACCGCTCAGGATGGCAGCGTGTGGAGGGCTGGCTTAGGGTAAACTGGAATCGGATTGTGACCACCGCCTCAGTTTTGTATCACCAATGGTCATCTCTCTGGGGCTGCGTTTGACTAATTGCTACCCAGGGGTACCAGGGCTCGAGTTCAGGGCCTCAAGTTTGTTGTGTTTTCTCGTTCATGGGGTTCGTGCTCTACCCCTTGAGCCATGCCTCCAGACCAGCTTTTTGGTGATTCAACCTGGAGGACTTTTGTGCATTGGCTGGCTTTTTTTTTTTTTTTTTTTTTTTTTTTTTTGCCAGTCCTGGGCCTTGGACTCAGGGCCTGAGCACTGTCCCTGGCTTCTTCCCGCTCAAGGCTAGCACTCTGCCACTTGAGCCACAGCGCCGCTTCTGGCCGTTTTCTGTATATGTGGTGCTGGGGAATCGAACCTAGGGCCTCGTGTATCCGAGGCTGGCACTCTTGCCGCTAGGCTATATCCCCAGCCCTTCATTGGCTGGCTTTGAACTGAGGTCCTACAGGTCTCAGCCTTCTGTGAAGCTAGGATTTTTATAAGCGTGAGCCACTGATGCCCAGCAGCCTTTACATTATTTTTCTATTTGTGCCTGGATCGGGGTTTGAACTCGAAGCCTATGCCCTCTCTGTTAGCATTTTCTGCTTGACGCTGGTGCTCTACCACTCGAGCCACACCTCCACTTCCAGCTCCTCGGTGGGTAATTGGTGAGGAGAGTCTCCTGGACCCCCTCCCCTCCCTACCTGGGCTGTCTTTAAACCCTGATTCTCAGATCTCAGCCTCCTGAGTAGCTAGGGTGACAGGCACAAAACACCAGTCTCTTCCTGTCTAACCTCTTGTTTGGAGTCCTAGCTGGGTAGCTGTTTCTTAGCATTGAAGAGACTTGTTCATGACTGCTACTTATGGAACCAGGGACTCAAGAGGGCTGACTGGGGGATGGGGGGGGGGTTGTTCCTCTTGGGACTCGCCCCAAGCAAGTCACCACCCACCTCAGCCCTAGCACCCTGAGGGCAGGCAGAGGAGCGCTATAGTCGTGCAAGTGGCTGATCCAGCATTCTTGGGATCACCGTAGTTACCCATACCTGTGACAATTCTGGGACCAGGAGCACAGTTGTGACTTGCTGGAAGTGAGGAGGTGGCCTGTCGCCCTTATCTGTGCGGCAAGAAGTCCCGGAATTCTGAGAAACAGCTGGGCAGTTTGCTCTGTTTATCTGCGTGGTGGAGCAGCCCTTAATGAGACAGCTGCCCTTCCTTCCTTCCTTCCTTCCTTCCTTCCTTCCTTCCTTCCTTCCTTCCTTCCTTCCTTCCATTGGCTGCTTTACCACTTGAGCCACAGCTCCACTCCCAGCTTTCTTTGGGTGGTTTACTGGAGATGAGTCTCACAGACTTTTCGCCCTGGGCTGGCTTCCAACCATGATCCTCAGAAGTCAGCCTTCTGAATAGCTAGGATTACAGGCGTGAGCCACCAGTCCCTGACCAGGTTCTTCTAACTGAGATGGGAGTGTCTCAGGTTTTCCAGCCCCGACTAGCTTCAAGCCTTGATCCTCAGATCTCAGCCTTCTCAACAGCTAGGATTACAGGTAGGAAGGAGCACCGTGTCTGGGGCAGGCTTTGTTTCTGGGCTCCAGCACCGCCCAGTCCTCCCTGAGCCTGGGTTTAGAATTTGAAAGTCACGGACCTGGCTCTCCACTTCCCAGATTGTGAAACTGAGTCTCCAGAAGGCAGGATGCTCGGTTGTTTGGTACGGGCTGGGCTGGGGTTCCTCCTTCCTCCAGTCTACTCAGCCCCGGGGTTATTTCCCTCTTCCGAGTGGGGGCTGAGCCCATCTAGGTCCGGGATTGGCCCCGGTGATCACCTCAGCTCAGTGCTGTGACTCAGCTCGGTGACCAGCCAGGTTGCTGACAACACAGCCCAGGGCCCTGCCAGGGGGGGCTCCTGGGGGCGCCGGGTCAGGATCCCATTCACTTTACAGCTGGGTGACTCAACAGGTGTTTGCTTCTTAGGGTACATTTGCAAACATGTCATCCGGTGCCTCCGGCCTTCCTGGAAGTAGCAGCAAAGCTGTCTGGAACTGGCTCCGAATCCTGCTCTTGGCTAACCAAAGCCAGCTTGGGGGCCTGCCAAGCCTGCTCTAGCCCCAGGCGTCACCTGCAGAGCTTGCGTTTGTTTCTAAGCCTCCAGTTTCCAAACCTGAAACATTCAAGACGGTTGTTTTTAAAAGGCTTCCCTGGAGAGGAAGGAGGAGGGCAGCAAGGACAGGTGCTTTCTGGGGTGGGGGCCTTGGAGCCTCAGTCCTTTGTAGGAGCCCGTCTAGCCCCAGCCTGAGTGACAGAGGTCTCATGGCCCCAGAGAAGCCCAGAGAAGCTCTCCAGACAGCAGCCCCAAGCTGCTATAGGAGCCAGCCAGTCATGCCACCCTCTACTGAATTTGTGCTTGCTAAGCAGGTGCTTCACTGCTTGACCACATCTCCAGTCTGGTTTACTCTTTTTTTTTTTGTTGGTTATTGGACTTAAACTCAGGCTCAATGTCAAGGCTGTTTTTTTTCTTTTTCCCCTCAAGGCTAGCTACAGTTCCACTTCTGTTTTTCTGGTAGTTAATTGGAGATAGGAGTTTCTTTCTTTTGGCCAGTCTTGGGCCTTGGACTCAGGGCCTGAGCACTGTCCCTGGCTTCTTTTTGGCTCAAGGCTAGCACTCTGCCACTTGAGCCACAGCGCCACTTCTGGCCATTTTCTGTATATGTGGTGCTGGGGAATTGAACCCAGGGCTTCAGGTATACGAGGCAAGCACTCTTGCCACTAGGCCATATTCCCAGCCCCTGGAGATAGGAGTTTCTTGGACTTTCCAACCAGGGCTAACTTTTAGCTTCGAACCACGATCCTCAGATTGCACCCTCCTCAGTAGCTAGAATTACAGGCGGGAGCCACCGGTGCCTGGCTTCCTCTGGTTATTATTATTATTTGCTTGGCCAGTCCTGGGGCTTGAACTAGGCCTGTGCCACTGTCCTTGGCTTCTTTTTTGCGCAAGGCTAGCACTCTGGTTATTTCTGAGATAGGGTTTTGCCTTTTCCCTGATCCAGCCTGGGCCTTAATTCTCTTCTTTTTGTTTCCTGCATGCCGGGGATGATAGATATACACCACGATACCTAGCCTTTTCTGTTGAGGTGAGGTCTTGAGAACCTTTTGCCTGGGCTGGCTTTGAACCACAACCTTCCTGATCTCTGCCTCTACCATTATCCCGTCCTTCCACTTCCCCTGGAGCAAACCCTACTCCTCACAGTCTGAGCCCCGTCTGTTGTCTCCCTACCGTGCCTCAGTGTCCCTGTCTGTTCTGCTCGTGTCCACTCCTGTAGCCCATTTTCCATATCCAGCACCCAGGCTTCAACACTTGTAGGGATAACATGAGCGATACCACCCACACTCCAGTGGCCTGCCTCGGGACCTTTGCACTCGGTGGTCTTGTTCCTTCAGAAAGCTCTGCATCTTTGTGTGTCTTGGGGCTTCTTGCCATACAGGGTCTCAATTTGAATGGGATGATGATGATCTGAGATCACCTGATGTCAGTCATTTTTTCCCCCCCAACCTTTGGGCATTCATTGAGGTAGTTAACAGGGTCCAGGGGACCCCTCTGACCATTGGGATAAGGATAGAGCATGAGGTAGAAACCAAATGCAAGTAGCAAAATGGTCCACAGGGCTGTCACCTAAGGTTGAAAAGATTGGAGGGGGAGGTGAACAAGAAGAGGGATGAAAACCTAAGTCAGGGCCTCCCCAGCCCCGGCCATTTATGGGACTGGCCCTTGCTGGGTGTGCCAGCAGCAGCAAGACCCCCCCCCCCCCAAGGTCTCTATTATAGTTTGTCTGTCTGGAATGGAAAGCGGTGTCGAGAATCAGACACAGGGCCTAAGGTGGAAAGCTAAGGCGGGCTTAGGGGTCCGTCTGCAGCTGGACGGGTGCATCCTGCTTTCCCCTAAGTCAAAGGGAAACCTTCCCCCAGGCCCGCGGCTTGGCGGCGGCGCTGAAAGCAGCCGCGTCTCGGGCTCCTCGCGAGGCCCCCTGGCGCCTCCCCGCGGGCCCCGCCCCCGGCCCTCTGGACCCGCCCTCGCCCCGCCCCCGGCCCCGCCCCCGGCCCGCGCCGCGCTGACAGCGGTTGGCGCCGTGTTTGCATACAAAGGCGGCCGGGCCGCGCCGCGCCGCGCCGCACGCACGGAGCCGGTTCCCGCGGCTGCGGGGTCGAGGCCGCGCCGGGCCTCAGCGCACCGTGCGGGAAGTGCTTCCCGGAGGTAGGCGGTGGGCGGGCCCTGAGCCCCGCCGGCCAGGCCAGCATCTCTTTTGGGGCCTTCCCGGAGCGCGCGCGCGCGGAGGCTGCTGGGTGGGACCCGGCGGGCCTCCGCGTGGGGTGGGGTGGGGTGGGGTGGGGTGAGGGGCGCGGGGTCCCCCGTTCCCCCCGGACGGCGGGGTTCTCCGCAGCCGACGGCGGAACCCCCCGGGCCCGGGGCTGCGGGCGGGCCGGCGGGGTGGACCGACGCGGCCCCCCTCCCCTCCCCTCCCCTCCCCTCCCCAGGAGGAGGAAACTTCTGGAGAGAGTCGGGAGTGACTGGTGGGCCCAGATGCCCGAGGTCGGCCGGGGTCGTGACCTCCCTCCTCCTCCCCGCGGGGCCCCCGGGCCGCCCCCTCCCCCCGCCCCGTGTCCAGGCCGCTGGCTGCCCGCGCGTGGGGGTCAGGAGCCGGCCTCCCCCGCCCCCCCTCCCAAGACGTGGGCCCCGGGCAGCGCGCCCGCCCGGACCCAGGACCCACAAGAGGCTCTGCCCCGGCATGCCCCCCTCCCCAGGGTGGCCCAAGTCCCCCCCCCCCCCCCCAATCTTTCAAACCAGGGTCCCCGGGAGGTGGCGAGGATCAGGTTTCCTGTGTATCCCCTCGGTGGGCTTTAGAAATGGGAGCAACTTGGCGGGATGGACCCCCTCTTCCGCTGCACCCTTGGGGTGGAAGGTCCGCCGAGATGGACGGTGCCTTCCTTGGGTTTTGCTGACTTTTGAGTTTTCCGCGCGCGCACAGCGTGTTGTTTATGCAGGGGTGGCGGCCCTGGCTCGCATCCCCGTCTGTTGGCGTGTTGGGCCCGCTGGGAGAGGGGTTGGTTCTGTCCAGCCCTGTCCTGTGCAAGGTCAGGTGACAGCTGTCCGCTTGGGAAAGCAGCTGGGGCTGAGGCTGGTTGCGGGTGAGAGGTTGGATTTGGGGTGCGGAGGTAGGCCCTGGTGGGGGTGGGGGTGGTGGTGACCCTGCCCTGGACAGGGTTAGGGTGGCCTTCAGGCCCAGTCAGAAGGAAATCTTTGGGCCTTGCCTGCTGCTAGCTCTGCACTGGGCCAGAGGCAGGGAAGGTCAGGGGACGAGTAGCTATTGCAAAAGAAGCAGAGGACACCCTGGCCCGGGTGAGGGGCCTGGCTATGTCATCCGAGACCGACCACTTACAGCCGGATGGCAAGCCAGAGGGTTCAGTTCTCTGGGCCTCAGTTGCCTTGTTTGTGAAAGGCAGAGCAAATTATCCCTTACTGTGTGCTGTAAGGGCACATGAGTCACTGGAGTGATGGGAAGGGGCTATGGGGCGGGGGCTTGGAGCCTGCCAGGAGGGCTTTTTTTGTGGGTGACCAATGCTGGCCTCTGGTCCAGAGTCATTGTGGGATGACGCCCTCTTGCTCTGTAACACAGCTCTTCCCGTGTCTTCTCTCTTCTGAGTTCAAGGGACCTAACCGAGAGGCAGCCACCCGGGTAAGGGAATGGATGGGATGGGTGGAGTAGGATGGGGAGGGTAGAGGGGTCACCTGTTTCAGGAAGGCCTGATCCGTGTTGTATGGGTGTGTTCACTTGCATGTGCATGCATGTGTGTGTGTGTATGTGTGTGTACACCCGGAAGCACGCATCACGCGCTTTAGACTCCACGGAATCCCCATCTCATTTAGTTTACAAGAAACGCACAGACTTAAAAATCAGAAAGGGGCTCAGGGCAGGGCAGAGGGGAGAGAGGGCCAAGGTCCCCAGGGGCTTAGTGTCAGCTGTGAGCCCGGGGTGTGGAGACAGACAGACACCTGGAAGCCCTCCCCGCCCCTGCTGATGAGGGGTCAGGAGCTTCGCCCTTTCCTCCTCTCCCCCCCCCCCCCCCCGTGTGCATTCTGCATTTCGGCCTCCCTTGTTGGTCTCCCCGTGATCTTTTTTTTGTCAGTGGCTGGCTGGAATGTTTGGGAAAATCAAAAGTACGGGACAGTGTTTTCCATAGAGCCGCTTGTGACCCATGGAGAGTAAAGTCAGTGTCATTGACTGGAAGGCTTTTTTTTAAGCAAGTGGTATAGAAAGTTCTAGAGAGTATTAGAATGTAACAGACTGGTCTTTAGGTGTTGTTTTGTATGACTTAGTTGTGATGTGATTGTGAGTGTGTGTTCCTGTGTGTGCGGTGGTGTGTGTGTCTGGACCGAGGCCCCAGGGTGACAGTCTGATGACCTTCAGGGTTGGCCTGTGGTGGTTTGGAGCTGGGCTGGGAGCGGGTCCCTGGCCCTCTGCAGCATGGCAGGGTTTGCTTACGCCTGGGAGGTTTTCTTACTGAAAGCCCCCGACCGAAAAAGCCTGGCTAGATGTTGACGTAAACCAGGAAGCTATTTGTGTTTGCAGAGCAGTCTTCGTGTGTGTGTGTGTGTGTGTGTGTGTGTGTGTGTGTGAGTGTGAGAGAGAGAGTTTGTGTGAGTCATGGGGCTTGAACTCAGGGCCTCGGCACTGTCCCTGAGTGTTCCCCACCCCCCCCAAGTCTAGCATTCTATCCTTTTGAGCCACAGGGCCACTTCTGGTTTTCTGGTGGTTAATGGCTTTGAACCATGACCCTCAGATCTCAGCCTTCTGACTAGCTAGGATTACAGGTGTGAGCCACTGGTGCCTGGCTCCACCTTTTTTTTTTAAGTGACACATTTAGCTAGTCATGGTAGGGTACCCTTGTAACTCCTGGCACTCAAGAGATTGAGGCAGGAGAGTCCAAAGTTCAAGTCCAGCCTGGGCTACATAATGAAGTGTGTCTCAAAAACTTACACAACAACAAACGACCCTCCTCCCTCCAAAGCCCTCCAGAAACCCATATGCATTTTATTAATTGACACTCCTCCCAAACTGGGATGCCTCTGAAGCCTTGATGATGGTGGGGTTCCCGCGTGTCTGCCTGGGCCCGCCAGTGTGGCTTAACCAGCCGTCCTGCTCACCTCTGTCTTTTTGGTCACGCATAATTCAAACACCTTAAGTATGTGCAAAATACTTTCAGGTGAGAGACCACCTTGAGTTTAATTTACTTAAAATATTTTATTGTAAGGGTGACGTACAGAGGGGCTGCAGTCACGTAAGTCAGGCAGTGAGTCCATTGCTTTTTGAACAGTGTTACTCCCTCCCACATTTCCTCCTCTCTCGACTCCCTTCCCCCTATGTTGTAAAGTTCATTTCCAACATAGTTTCTAGAATTTGTTTGCCCTTTGTCCCACCGTTTCTGTGATTCCCCAAATCAGATAAACTTATCTACAAGACAAAGGGTCCAGAAATAAAAAAACAAAAAACTAAACAGTGACAACAAGGAATGAACCGGAGGACAGGGCTGGGAATGTGGCCCTGGGTTTGATTCTCAGTACCACATGTACAGAAAAAGCTGGGAATGGCGCTGTAGCTCAAGTGGGAGAGTGCAGGCCTTGAATACAGAGAGGCTCGGGACAGTGCCCAGATGCTGAGTGCAAGCCCCAGGAATGGCAAAAAAAACCCAAAAAAAGCTCTAACTGCAAACAGTACCAGAAGAAATGTCTTGTTCATTTCAATAAGCATCATTTTAGATGATCATCTGCACATAGCTAGTGAGCCACCGTGACCCTCTCCTAAGAACATCCTCCTTTGTTCTCACTGTGAGAATGCTTGGAGAGCTGTTTAGTTCAGCGTGTCCCAGTGTAGTGATTTGTCTGTTAGGAGTCGTTGGATTAACTTGTGGTACCTCGAGTCTCAGTCTGGAGCCCTTTGTGAGCCTGTGGCCAGCCCGTGGCTCGGCTTGGTGTGAGCCGTTTGTGAAGGCCCTCGTGTATACTAGCTCAAGCTGGCTCTGGGTGGTGGGCACCCGCTTTACAGATAGCACAAGTGAGGTGCAGACAGGCTGTCACCTGCCCAGGCTTGGCCTCTGCCGCCTCTGAGCTGTGTCCTGTGTCTGCGTCCCGGGTGGTATTTGGGGCGGGGGGAGGCTGGAGGGGTGTCATGCAGAAGGGGAGTCACAAGAGCAAGACACCCTGGGACCGGGCCTTGCCAGCGCGGACGCGGCAGGCCACCGGGGAGCCCAGTCTTCGTCCGCCAGACACAGGCCGAAGCTGGCTGGTCCCGTGGGTCTCCTTGTCACCCACCCCTGCTGCCTGGGCCCTTTGGGCTCCTTGGCGGGTGCCGAGGGCTCAGGGCTGGGGCGGGGGGAGGCTGGCTTCTTGCAAAACTCAGGGCTGGGGAGCTGGCCCGTGCCTCCTGCCAGCCCACGAGGTCCCTGCTCCTCTTGCTCGGCGGTTTCAGGGGGAGACACAGGTCAGACCCACGGGGTCCCCTCTTGCCTGCCCGCAGGGGCTCCCAGGACTCGGTTCCACATGGAAGTCATTGTTACACGGCACGTAGGAGACCTCTTAAAAATGGGCTCTGGGAATGAATAGTTTTGACTTCTTCCAGTCTGTATTTCTTCATGTTAACCTACGGGGAGCTTTGTTCCCCCTGCTCCCTTCTGGGGGAGTGGTGCTGGGATTTGAACTCAGGCCTCTGGCGTATTAGGCAGACACTCTACCACTTGAGTTGTGCCTCCAGGCCTTTTTGTTGCTGGTTGTTTTAGAGATAGGGTCTTCTAAGTGTGTGTGTGTGTGTGTGTGTGTGTGTGTGTGTGTGTGAGCCTCACTGTCTACTTTAGGATCCGCGCCGTTGCTGGGCTGACAGGCATACACCGGGGGTCCAGACTCCCTCTGTCGGGGCTGGCCTGGGGCCTTCCACCTAGCTTGGGATGGCGGTGACGGGTCACTGTGCCCGCTGTGGGTCCAGGAGGGGGGTTCCCATGAGCTTTTCCGCCTGGGCTGGCCTCGAACCCAGATCCTCTAGGTTCCACTGCCTCAGCCTTCCAGCTCCAACGTGGGAGCCCGTGGCGTCCGGCGGCCGCGGCGCCGTCTCCGTGCCTGCAGCTGGTGCCGCAGTTGGAGGATGAACGTAGCTGTGGACAGGCAGGCTGGGGTTTGCCCACACGTGTCCCGAGCACCCCGGGTAACAGCCGGTCCCCCGCGCGTGACTCAGGTAGCGAGAGCGGGTGCTGGCAGCGCGTGACCCCCAGGCTCGCCAACCCTTTGTCTGGGGAGCCTCTGCGGGCCTCCGCCGGTCACGTGGGGCTAGGGTCTCCTCAGGTGGGAGTTAGTGGCCAGACGTGCCTCTCTTGTCCCACTCAGAAAGCAGCATTCCCTGGAGACACAATGCAGACTTGTCCAGGGTGAGAGGGGGGTCCCTGGGTGTTGACACCCCAGAGCTGAGCAGGCGTGGCCGGAGCCTCCCAGCGTCCACCGAAGGCCCCAGCTCGTTGTGGGGATTCACTGGGAGCACTGTCTCCTGCCAGGGACGGGGCCTTTGATTTTGCCACCTCTTCTCCGGCACCCCAGGAGCTGCTGGTGTAAGCCCCACCCATCTGGAAAGATGGTATCCAGTGGGAGGTAATACCCTCATTCCACAGAGTCAGACCAAACATGCCACACGACAGTGTGTGTGTGTGTGCGCACGTGTGTGCATCCCCCCCATGTGTGATCAGCTCAGAGTTTCTCGGAGGATCTCCAGGGTAGCTTAGAGAATCCCAGTCTGGCGGAAAGGTTTTTGTGAGATTGGAGAAACCTTTTGGCTACAAGTTTTTTTATCCACCCTCCCTCCTCCCCTTGCTGGTTACAGTGTCACATGTCCTCAAGGGACGAGAAACCCAGGCAGTGAGACGCTTAGCCGGCCGGGAAGGGAAGTGTCTGGGCTGGTTTTCTCTGCTTCTTATCTTCCTGTAAATCACACTAGCTGCTTCCTAGAGCCAGCTCAATTGCTTTTACTTCAAAAGCAGCCGAAGGAAGTGGATTTAGTCTTGCTCTCATTTAGTCTTGCTCAGCATTTCTTTCTTTTTCCTTTTGGCATCACCGAGGTTTGACCTTGCTAGCAAGGTGCTCTACCACTTGAGCCAGCCCCCCCGCCGCCGCTTTTGTAGCTATTTTTCACATACAACCTTGCTTTTTGCCTGGAGCCAGCCTCAGACCATCACCCTCCCTCCTGGGCGTCCATGGTAGCCGGGTCAACTTGGACGCAGTAGCTGGGGTCCGGCTGTTTGCGCGGTGGTATCTGAATCTCACGCATCCTGATTCCCGGAGAGCTGAGCTTCCCACCGTGAGTCACTGTGCCAGGCTCTTGTTTCCCTTCCTCCTCTCCAGCCTGAACACAGGTCCCCATGCTTGCCAGGCTGGTGCTTTAGCACTTGAGCCATACCTTCAGTCTGGCATTTTGCCGGTCAGTTGAAGACTTTTCTGGCCTGGTTGCCTTCTAATGGTGATCCTCCAGACCTGGAGTTCCCGAGCAGCCAGGATTGCAGGCCCGAGCCACTGGCCCCTGGCTTGCAGAGCGCTTTTGGAGAAGGTCAGCTGCAGACAGCGGAGCTCACTGGCAGAGACCAAAGCCACAGCCTCAGCCCTGACCTCCCCTCTGGGCGCTGGTCTGCCTGGCGGGGGTGGGGTGGGGTGGGGGGTGGAGGGGACGACTCTGCCCCAGGCACTCTGTGCTCCTGGGCTTTCCCCCTTCACAGCACCGGGGCAGGCGCCCCTCCCCGCTCTCGACGCGCAGGGGGAGGGACAGCAGTGGGTTGGATGGAGCTTGGAGTTTAAAGTGCACCTGCTGGGGGAGCCTGGCCCGTCTCTCGTCTCCCCGCAGGTAGAGCTCACCACTCCTAGGCCTCTGGCCTGTTGCACAGTGTTCAACCGGAAGTCCCTTGCCTCGGCCGAGGGCTTGTGTCCCGCCACTCAGTGCCTGCAGGCCCCGCCCAGCACCAAGACCAACGCCTTCGGGGGGGGGGGTTATGAGGGCTTCCTGAGCACCCCGATCAGTTACATTACTGACCTTTGGGGATGACCGCAATTCCAGCCACTCCCCTGTGTCTTAGGGTACGGGATGTGCTGCCCACAGTGCCTTGCAATGCTATGATTGGTTCTTCTGGGACCAGCCCCACGCCCTCCAGAGGCACCTCATTAGCATAGGCTCAGGTACCATGGGAGGGGGCTTGTGAGGTGGTTTCCTGACCCTAGCTGGGGATGTGGAGTGGGAGAAAGGCCTGGTGTGGGGCTGGCTGGGAAGAGGACGGGCAGGCCCTTCAGACTGGCTGGTATTGGCGTGGCAGCACCAGGCCAGGTTGGGCAGAGGATGGTGAGGGACGGGTTGGGCAGGCAGGAGACCAGGGGTCAGGACGGAACCCTCGCGAAGCAGTCCATTCACGTTCCCCGTGACTCTTGTTCAGTACTGACCCTGGCATGGCGGGGGATGTAGCAAGCAGATCTCAAGCCTTCAGATAACTATACCCACCTTTGCACAGTGACAGAGTGGGGCGCAGGCGACAGAAGCTGTAAGGAACAACCCACACGTGTTCCACGGACCTCAGCAAGACAACAGAGCCTGGCGGCACCTGGATTTAGGGATCAGGGTTGGGGGTGCTGGACCCTGCCGGCACCCAGGCTGGGTGTGGCTGGCCTTGTTGATTGCAGCTGGGGGGAGATGGGCTGTGGTGGTGGCGATCTTAGAGAACATTCCAGGAAGGAGGTGATCTGAGCCGGTGTGGACACGGAACGCTATTCTTGAAGTGGAGGGGCCGTGGGTGGCTCTGGGCGGCTCTCCAGTTAACCGCTGGTGTGTGCATGCGCATTCTGTCTCTTCCCAGGCCCAGACCATGAATTACGTGGGGCAGCTGGCGGGCCAGGTGTTTGTGACCGTGAAGGAACTCTACAAGGGGCTGAACCCCGCCACGCTGTCCGGATGCATCGACATCATTGTCATCCGCCAGCCCAACGGGAGCCTGCAGTGCTCCCCTTTCCACGTCCGCTTTGGGAAGATGGGGGTCCTGCGCTCCCGGGAGAAAGTGGTGAGATGGGGACCCCGCCACCCGTCTCTCTGTCGTGCGTCTTTGCCGCCCCCGGTCCCAAGCTCTGGGACCCAGGTGCCCAGCCCTCCACTGGAAAGGGCAAACAGTTAAAAGTACTCCACACAGTTCCAGTGACCTTGGCTGTGCCGGTCACTCTAAAGGTCGTGCACGGGCTGCCGAGCAAGCCCTGGGTCCTGGGATGGCCCATTTCAGCGCTCTGCTACCTGGGGCTGCCACCGGAAGACTCAGGGCTGGAGGCCGGGATCGCTGAGCACGCCCTGCCTCATGTGGAGCACCGTTTCTGGCCTTTGGCTGTGCTCCTAGCCAGGGCCACTGGCCAGAGCCCCTCTGTGCGTTGGGCTCCCGTCCTGCACGCGGCCGGTCGGGGGAGAGGGAGCAGGTGGATGGTGTGTTCTCATGACCCCGCCATGTGTACTCTGACGTGTACACCAGGCTCAGAGAGAAGGGAAGGGCAAGGCTCAGGAAGGACACAGGGACCCAGCATCCCGAGGCGGCCACTTCTGGAAAAGATTATAGGCCACACAAGTGAACGCAATCCTTAAAAATAGGTCACCCATTTCACACCCCTGCTTACTGTGGAGTTGGAGTTATGCTTCATCATCATCATCATTATGTTGGTCGTGCTGAGTCATGTTCCCAGCCCTGGTTCTCTTCTTTTTTGCGCCACTGTGGTCTGAACTGAGAGCCTTGCGCTTGGCGTGAGTGCCCCTCCCCCCGCCACGTGAGCCACGCGCCCAGTCTTTTGGTCTAGTTTCGTTTTCACCTGGGGTGTTGAGCTTTCTCCTGGGGCTCCCACCTCTGCCTTCTGACGAGCTCGCCACACGCCCGTGGTGCGATGGATTTTAAGTTGAAGGGAATGATCTTGGTTGAAAGATTCCAACCCCTAACGGACAAAAGTTCCAGCGTGTGAAAGACTGGGCCCGGGAGGAGGGGAGATGGCTCAGTTTGGACTTGAGCTTTACCACTGGAGCACCTGCTGCGCCCTCCTGTGCCAGTCACTCCCCTGATCTGCCCTCAGCTCCTCGGGCCGGACCCCGCGGCGCTAGGGGAGCTTTGAAATCCTGGGCTGTATGTACCCTGCTCGGTCAGGAGCGCATCTCCACCTCGTGTGGGGGGCCCTCACGGTTGCCAGGAGGGGGTCCCCGCGGGGAGGGGCTGCGCGTGGGGTCGGCGTGGGGTCGGCGCGTGCGTGGAGAGGCTCGGCCCACCCTCCAGGCCGCCCCCTGCGTCTCCTCCAGGTGGACATAGAAATCAACGGGGAGTCCGTGGACTTGCACATGAAGCTGGGAGACAACGGGGAGGCGTTTTTCGTCCAGGAGGCAGACAACGACCAGGTGAGGATGCCGGGCGGCCGCCGATTCTGACCTTGCTTTTCTTTCTTCATAACTGAAAACCAAATTTTTAAATTTAATTTCAAGTAGTTGACCATAGGGGCTTCAACCCAACATGTTGGTCTGTGAGCACAGCACACGGTGCTCAATGCCAGCAGCGATCATGTGACTTGCAGGGAGATGGGCGGGCCTGGAGCAGCCTCCGCACAGCGACGTCGGTCAGGCTCCAGCAAAGGTCGAGTGTGCTCCCTCCTGTGGCCTTAGCCCTGAGCTGCCAACACCAGGCGACACGCCCAGGGCCTTATGCATGGTGCATCCAGACCCACTGACGTGGGGGGGGGGGCTGGGGATTTGTGTTTGGGGGAGGGAGGGAGAAGGGCAGAGAGAGGGGGACGCATGCATGGAGAAAGGAAGGGCGGGCGAAACGGTCATACTATTCAATGCCCACCTGTGAAAATGGAGTCAGGTGAACTGCGGGGCTGGCCGGGGCCGGAGAGGCGGCCGGGAGAAAGGGTTTCGGTCTTGACTTGGCAAACGGCCCAATCTCTTTCTTTCCTCTTCCTTTTCCTTTTCCTTTTTTTCCTCCGGTACTGGTCCTAGGGCATGAGCTGAGGGTCTTGCTGCCGTCCCTGAGTTTTTTCCACTCAAGGCTAGCTCTCCACCACTTGAGCCACGGCTCCCCTCCTGGCCTTCTGGTGACTCACTGAAGGTAGACTCTCAGGGACTTTCCCGCGCGGGCTGGCTGCAAGCCCTGACGCTCAGGTCTCAGCCTCCTTTGCGGGTAGGATGACAGGCGTGGGCCACCACCACTCACTGGCCCAATCTCATTTGTCTTAGTATTTTCAAGTTTTTAAAGTTTTCCTGAGGTGTAATTGTTCTGCCACATTAGCCACCCATTTCACGTGTGCTGCTCAGTGGTTTTAGTGTGTGTCACCCTCTCCACTGTCAGTTTTAGAGCATTTTCACAACCTCAAAGGCCAAGCAGCCACCACCAGCCCACCTTCTCTTTGTGGATTTCTCCATCCTGAGCTCTCATCGGAGCGGAAATATCCCGCATGTGGCCTGGCCTTCGCTCAACGTCATGTGGGAAGGTTCGATCATGGTAGCTGGGCGCCGTGGCTCAGGCCTGTAGTCCTAGCGATGCAGGTGGCTCAGATTTTAGAACTGTAGTTTGAAGCCAGCCTAGGCGGGAAAGTCTATGAGACTCCTAACTCCGAGTAACCACCCAAAAAGCTGGAAGCAGAGCTGTGGCTCAAGTGGTAGCGTGCTAGCCTTGAGTGAAAAAGCCCAGGGACAGCGCCCAGGCCCTGAGTTCAAGCCCGAGTACTGATGCATATGTGCAAGCGCACACATGCACGCACGCACGCACACACGCGCTACACACAGACACACACGGATGGCTGCATATAGCCCAAGCTCTGTTAAATGTGGGGGGGGGGGGCTGGACTCCAGGCTGTGGTGACAGTGCCGCAGTCCCTGGCAGTGTCTGGCTCTCAGGTGGCTCTCAGGTGCCACCCAGGGCCTTGGCCCCGCCCCCGTGCTTGTCTCCGCCCCCGATGTTTGGCCCCGCCCCGGGTCCTCCACCCCAGTGGAGGGGCTCTGAGAAACCGTGTCCTTGTCGCTTTAGGAGGTGATCCCCATGTACTTGGCCACCTCTCCCATCCTGTCAGAAGGGGTGTCGCGCATCGAGTGCCAGCTGAAAAGGAGCTCGGTGGACAGGGTGAGGAGCCTGGACTCCAGCACGCCCTCCCAGAGCCTGGCGCCCAGTGAGAGCCCCTCCAGCGGCTCGCTGGTGAAGAAGAGAAGGAAGAGGAGGCGGAAGTGCCAGCTGGACAGCCTGAAAAGAGACGACAGCAGCCACACGTCGGAGGACGAGGACATGTTCCCCATAGAGATGAGCTCCGATGAGGACTCGGGGCCCCTGGACGGCAGCAGCAGGTGAACGCTGCCCGCCCCCCCCCCCAGCAGGGCCTTGCAGAGCCGAGCGGTGGGGTGGATTACACTCCTCCTCCCTGGGCTGGTTCTGGGGCTTGGATTTAGGACTTCAAACTTGCTCACTCCGCTGGTGCTCTCCTGCTTGAGTCATGCCTCTGGCCTAGCTTTTTGTTGGTTGTTTTGGAGTCTTGCTGAATTTTTTTTCCCCCCAGGCTGGCTTTGAACTGTGAACCTCTGTATTCTCAGCGTCCTGAGTAGTTAGGACTACAGGCTTGAGTCACCCGTGCCCGGTGATATTTTCTCAGTAATGTGAAGCCTGTCCCTTGGCTTTGGTATTGATGATCGAATTTTGTCATGTGTGGCGTGTGCTAGCAGTTGGGCAGACACATTGTAATCAAGGGACGTTTACCTGGTATTTCTTTTGCCAGACAGTATAGTATGCATGGCCATTCATTTATTCAGCTGCTCCTTCTATACATGGCACCCACTGGGTCAGCTTTGGGCTGAGCTCCTCTCAAAGCTCTTGTGCACTGAGCTGTGAAGGGTAGCACTAAGATACGGTAGTGGAAGGCAGGTATGGGGACGCATACCTGTAATCCCAGACCTTGTGGGGGCTGCGGCGTAGGGTCATGACTTGGAGGCCAGCCTGGACCATGTAGGGAGATGCTGTCTCGAAAGGAAAAGGGCTGGGAGGCTTGGCTGGTGTGTCCAGGGCCCGACACCCCCCGCCCCACAGCAGGAACAAGAGAGGGGAGTGTTGTCCAGATGTTTCAACCAAAGCTTGTTCAGTGAATAGCCCAGCCAGAGCACAAGGGCAAGGACATGTTTCTACAGGCTTCCCTTTCCGTCTCCGCGGCCGAGCCCCTGCTCAAGCGTTCATTTTAGTTAACAGAACAGCTGAGGAAAAAACCCAGAACTTGTCGTCGGTAAGATTCTAGCACGCGTCCCTCTTTGGCTTTAACCTGGTGTTACTATTTTTCCTTCAGAACGCTTCACGCGGACGCCCCGCCATTCCAAGACGATATTCCTAAGGAGAACCTCCCCTCCGTCTCCCCGTACCCGCAGTCGGCGTCGTACCCCAGTTCCGATAGAGAGTGGTCCCCCAACCCCAGGTGAGTTGCTGGTGTGTGTTCACCTGCCCTGCTCAGAGAGTTACAAGGGAAATAGGGATTAAGAAAAAAATAATTAGGACCAGACTTGCATCCGAGCTCCCTGGGGCCAGGACGGGGGGGGGGGGGGGGACGACTCTCTGCCTCCGCTGCCCGATGCGGAGGTGGCAGAGCCTCTTGGTCCCGCTCTAAAGCAGGGCTTCTCGTGTGCTTGAGTTCAAGAACACCAACTCCCCCGGAGTGCACTTGCGCGGCGCCCCCTGCTGGCCGATGGGAGCTTACAGCCGAGGCTGCCGGCCATGTGGATGGTTCGGCTGTGTGTGTGCCCACAGGGGCTGTCTCCGTTGCAGCGGCAGATACGTCCTGGACATGATAATGGTTGGGGGCCCCCGAAGGCCCACGGCAGTAAGTTGTCCTGGTCAGCAGGAGTGAGAAGTGATTTTTCAAAATGCTTACAGTTAAGTTTAAGGGATGGAGAGAAAGAAAAAGAGGTTGAGGAACCCTAATTACCTGCGGCTTTCTTTGGCTATTTGTTTATTGAAGCCTTCGGCTTTCTTGTGGCTTACAGTGGAGCTGTCAAAGGCCTGGGCGTCCCCGTCATGGGCTGTGGTGGGTTCTGGTCCCCAGTCAGTCTCATCAGAACACCCTTCTTGCTTCTAGTTTGCTCAGGGTGACCGTCAGGGGGTGACCGCAGCACTGAGGCGGGTTGGCGGGAAGCTGGGGCTGGGGAGGAGGCAGGTGTGTCCCGTCCCCGGCTCTCGCTGAGGTGGAGGGTGAGCCTGGGACCGGCGTTGGAGTGGCTCTGTGGAGGCCAGCCTGCTGCAGAGGCTAGCCCCGACCCCCAGGACACAGCGCTCCGTGGGTGGCTCTGCAGGTTCCACTACTTAACATTTTAAAAGCTAAAGCAAAGGGGTGAAATTTGATTTCATCTCATTGTGCGTATCTGAAACATTAAATAAGTAAATCTGGTCAAATGATTGTTGTCAAGGTAGTTCGTGGTATTGTTTTCATACCACATCTTTAAAATGTACGGTGTGCACACGGCTCTACGGGGACTGGCACATTTGAGAAGCTCAGTGGGACATGGAACCTGCAGCTTGTTATTGGGGATAGTGCTCATTGCAGACTGTTCTAGAATCTCCTGGTTTTGCCCTGGGTCTGTAGAGAAAGTCCTCATGAAGAGAAAGCACAGGAAGAAAACGATGCAAAATATGGAGAAATCAATGATAGGTTGAAGAATCTTCATATTAATCTTCAGAATTTCAAGGGAATGTTTAATGTGCTTCCCCGAGCATTCTTTTCCCCTTGGCTTTGTGACTCCGGAATAACAGTGGTGTCAGACTTTGTGGATGTGAAGCACTGCGAAATGCAATTACAAATGGGGCTAAGAGGCACATTGGCGTGCTCAGAACGATGGATTTTCTTAGAAGAGACAATAACAGTCTGGACAATTACATCGTTGGATGATGACTGTAGTTTGATCCAGCACTGAGCTATGACCATTAAAGAAAATTGTGCTCTGGTTACGTGGGTGGTGTGGGAAGAGACATGGGTTTTTCCATAGTTTCTTTCCTTTTTTTAATTTTATTTTTTGAATTTTGGTACAGAAAGCTCATGTCGGTATCTTAGAGATCTCAACAGAGAGTCTTTTGCTGTGAGATGGCTGGATATTATCACTTTCTTGCAAATGTTATTGACAAGAGCCAAAGACCCGGTTAGAAATGGTACCCTTCTGACCTATGATCTCTTTTTCTTTCTTTCCCACGTGCATCCAGCAGCCCGGTAGATTGCAAAAGGAACCCCCCTCATCTTGTGGTCGCAGCCGAGGGAGTCCTGTCTAGTTCTTGCCCGCCACAGTCCTCCCATTTCCATGCTTCGGAAAGGTAGACCGGTTCATTTTCAGTAACAGAATGTGAGCTAACCCCTAGATAACTAATTTACCACTAACCAAATGATGGTAATGATGACTTGAAATAGAAATTTCCATCTAACTCTTACAAAACCATTTTACCCACTAACCAACTTACGATGAAAACATATACATTGCTATTTCCCTTTTTTTTATTTTTAATACGTATCGATTATTAGATTAAATTTTCTTTAAGTCCTCAATCTGACCCTGGAAATTACAGCTAAGTGTATCATTCCAGTTATTCTGTAGAGCGCCTTGAACGCGGGAAGAGTGAGAGATTCACCTGGAGAATCTGGTCTTTTGTCTGATGCAATATGTCTACAGAGATATTTTTAGGATGCTGATTTAGTATAAGCCAAGTTACCTATAAATACTTAAGTAGTCTATCAGCGGTCTGAATAATGGATGCAGGCGTTTTGCACACCCTTTTGGGAGTGGAAGTGGTATTGGATCTCAGGAGTACAGGTTGGAGTCTCCATGGAGGCCTTTGTTCTCATGGCGATCTGCAGGTCAGCCTCCCTGCCGCGGCCTCCGCGGCTGCTTCGTGTCATCGCCTGTCGGCCACGGAGGCTGGGTGTGGCCCGCTCGTCCCCTTTCCACTGGCGCTTCCACTCAGGGCCGCACGCTCTCACTTGGCTTTTTCTGCTCTACCACTCGCGCCACACCTCCCCTTGTGGTTTTGCGCCAGGTAGCTGGAGAAGGGAGTCTCCTGGACTTTGCTGCCCGGGCTGGCTTTGAACTGGCTTTGAACGTCTCCCTGCGTTCTCCCGCAGCGGCCCCGGCACCCCCAGAGCCAGGTGCAGGGCGGCCGCGCGCGCTCGTGCCCAGCCCCGGCTGCCGTGACCCGGGGCGGGGGGGTAGGATTGATTAGGATGGCCGCTTAGGGAGAGGAGAGTTTCCCGTGTGAGATGGGCACGCAGGCCGGCTTCTTCCCGAGTGCTGCCGGGGACCTGCGACCGTCACAGGACCGGAGCGTTTGTGCCAGAGCGGGGAGGTCAGCAGAGCACCGCGCTCAGCCTTTTTGTTGTGGAGCTGCGGTTGCTGACCCAGGGCCCCCGGCGGCCCGGCCCGCGGTCTGCTGGAGCCCGGCCAGTCCCTTTGCACCGTGGCAGGGGCTCTCTCAAGCTCTGAGGGCAGACTCGAGCCGCCGCCACCGAGGGCCATCTGAGCCCTGGCAGAAAGTGGGCCAACCCTTGAAGCGCCCCCAAAGGGTCTCAGTGAACTTGGTGGTGGCGGCTGGGACAGAATGGAGGGCAGAGCGTGTCAGCTTTGTGTGCTGAGCAGAACAGCAGCCCCCTCACTGGCGCTGGTTGCAGGGGCAGCGAGGGCAGGGAGGCCCAGGAGGCCCTGGGTCGGTGCAGGGGGAGGTGGTCAGGGCGTTTTGACTTCCTTTCCCTACTTCACTGGCATCAAACTTGTGATTGTGGATGTGGCCAAACTAGGAGCGCTGCTAGCTCTAGAGAAAAGCATGGTAGAAGAGAGGGAGCCAGGAAGGCGTGGGGGTGGGTGGGCAGGGAGCCCCAGGATCAGGCCCGGGGAGACATGCTCAGTGTGGGAGCCCCTCGGGCGAGTGCACGTCACGCACAGCCCTTCCCCCTGCGCCCACGGCAAAGCGAGGACACGTGCACAGTCGGTGAGAGGTGTGGATGAAAGTTGTGCCCCGTGTCTTGTTTATGGGGAAGCACTGCCATCTTTCAGGGAAAGAAGATGGGAGGTGACATACGATAGCTGAGGGGCATTGTCTCTTCTTTGGCTGCATTGGGGTTTGAACTCTGGGCCTTGTGCTTGCTAAGCAGGCACTCTGCTCCCCGAGCCACGCCTCCAGCCCCTTCTTTTTTTTTTTTTTTTTTTTTTTTTTTGGCCAGTCCTGGACCTTGGACTCAGGGCCTGAGCACTGTCCCTGGCTTCTTCCCGCTCAAGGCTAGCACTCTGCCACTTGAGCCACAGCGCCGCTTCTGGCCGTTTTCTGTATATGTGGTGCTGGGGAATCGAACCTAGGGCCTCGTGTATCCGAGGCAGGCACTCTTGCCACTAGGCTATATCCCCAGCCCTCCAGCCCCTTCTTGCACGGGCTGTTTTTGAGACAGTCTTGCTTCCCGCCTGAGTACATTCCTGGCCTACAGTTGATCTGCTGACACTTCCCACGATCTCGGATTGCAGGCATACGCTCCGTTGTGTTCAGCAGTTGACTAGGGGCTCTCACCACCCCCCCTCAGGCCAGCTTCAACCTCTGACCCTCCCTTTCGCAGCCTCTCAAGTAGCTAGGGTTAGCCACCACCAGCTCCTCTCAGTTTAAATGGCCTTTCCTTCTGTCTAGAGGTGAATTTCAATGGAGTCTTTGTGCCACTTGTGGGTGGACAGCAGTAAGACTTTGTGAAGGTCTCTAGAATGAAAATAGAGCAAGCATAGAGTAAGAGCGTGACGTGGCCAGTTAGCAGCTGGCCTGGGAGTGGCACGATGTCCCCGTCCCGGCAGAGTGGGGCTTCGAGAGTGGCAGCGTCTCCGAAGGATTCCCGAACGCTCACAGGGCTTAGAAGATGCCAGTCTTGCTGCCCCTGGCATGTTGTTCAGTTTATGTCTGGTAGAGTCGGTGCGTGGTACTGCTGTCCTGTTTTCAAAGCCAGGGCACATTTTTGTAAATATTCAAATGGTGGAATATAGTGTTGCTGGCCAGGAGCCTGCGCGGCTGCCCAACAATTGAGATGCATCATGTGCCAGTGGCGGGCTCCGGGTGAGCTGAGAGACTACCGCGGTCCTGGAGCTCGGACTCCGGGCCTGGGTATTGCTCCTTACTCACGACTGGCATTCTACCACGTGAGCCGCGCGAGCCACACCTCCCCTTCCAGCTTTTTTTTGCCAGTCCTGGGCCTTGGACTCAGGGCCTGAGCACTGTCCCTGGCTTCTTCCCGCTCAAGGCTAGCACTCTGCCACTTGAGCCACAGCGCCACTTCTGGCGGTTTTCTGTATATGTGGTGCTGGGGAATCGAACCTAGGGCCTCGTGTATCCGAGGCAGGCACTCTTGCCACTAGGCCATATCCCCAGCCCATCCTTCCAGCTTTTTGGTGCCTAGTTGGAGGTAGGAATCTCATGGACTTTTCTTCCTGGGCTGGCAATGAATTTTGATCCTCAGCTCTCAGCCTCCTGAGTAACTAGATTACAGGCGTCTATTTTTCCTCTGTCTGTCTGTCTGTCTCCTTTCTAGATGCTGCTTTTCTTACCTTGTCTCTCCCGAGTTTGGCCGTCCTTTGTTTTTGGACACCCACATTTTGGGAACATCTTCCTCCTGCTTACCCGGACCCCTGGTGGCCAAAGGCGGGATTGCCCCAAGGCTGTGCTCCCAAGGGACTGGCAGCTTAGGTGTACTTTATGGGTTATTTGAACCCCCGGGTTTGGATCAAAGACAAGGAAAGAGTTTCTTTCTTCACGTAAATTGTGGGTTTGTGTTTTCTTCAGTCCCTCAGGATCCCGACCCTCGACCCCAAAAAGCGACTCAGAATTGGTCAGCAAGTCCACGGACAGGCCCATGCAGAAGAACAACCTAGAAATGCTGTGGCTGTGGGGGGAATTGCCGCAGGCCGCAAAGGTAAGCCCTTCCTCCCGTCGGCCATGCACTGATGACCTCTGCCTTCGGCCCGTTGACTGGAGGCAGGAGTTCCATAGGCTTTCTGCCGGTGTTGGCTTTGAACCTTCATCCTCAGATCTCAGCCTCCTGAGGACCTGGGATTATTGCCCTGAGCCACGGGCACACCGGGCTTGTAAAATGGTTGTGATCTAGTGAATTTTTTTTCCATTAGTGGAAATCCCTATGTATGGTCAGTTTTCATCTCTGTGAACAAGTTACCGCCACTTAGGGGATAGTCCACTGAAACAGTGCATCTCAGAGAGGAATATCAGATCCTAAGTGAGCAGCGTAGCTGAGATTTCACGACGCGTGCCTGTCCGCGCGGGACAGCTGCCTTTCAGCTGTGTGGCCGTCGGGTACGTGGGCGCCAGTCCCCGCAGCCCCCGCCACATTGGCTCCTTGTTCCCAAAAGGATGGCTGCCATCCTGCTTGTTTTGTGGTAGCAGAGACTGATTTTATAGCATGTCCCCACGTCATCCCTGGCCATTGTAATGCATCTAGGGTTGAACTCGAGGCTTTGTCCGTGCTTGGCAGGCCCTCTACCACTTGGGCCACACCTTCAGCCCTTTTCTGTGTGGTTTGAGACAAGGTCTCACGGTCTGCCCAGGCTGGTCCGGACTATGGCCCCTCCTATCTGGACTTTTGTGCATTGCTGGGACGGTAGGTGTGCCCTACTGCGCCAGCCACATGACCCCTTCTCCCCAGCTGGAATGGCAGGTGCACACCACCATGCCGGGTCATGGGTTGAGAGAGACTCTTTCAGATTCCCCCTGTCCTTCTCCAGGACTGCAGACTCGAGTCACCATGGCTGGCTAATGAATTCATTCCTACGGATGCAGCCATGCCGCTGTGATAACACTTCCCGTTCCACTGAGCCGTTGGCGTTGCCTGCACTTGCCGCCGTTTGTCTCACTTGTCTGGTGGTTCTGTGTGAAAGCTCATATTAATTTGGAATTAATACTCTTGGTGTCTGGACTTCGGGGATGCATGGAAAGCAACAGGCGGTCCTTAGGTTGAAAAGTCTCTGCTATGTATTACTCCTGGACCGCAGTTCTTTGGTAACTCAGTCTTTCTTTGCCTATGCTTGGGCTTTTTCTTGACTCATTCTCCCTCTCTCTCCTTTGGTTTAGTCTTCTCCGCACAAGATGAAAGAATCCAGCCCCCTGTGCAGCAGGAAAATCTGTGAGAAGACTCACTTCCAGGCCATTCACAGCGAGTCTTCAGACACGTTCAGCGACCAGTCGCCGACGTTAGCGGGAGGGCTGCTGGCCGAGCCCGGCAAGCCGCCCATGGAGATGCAGTTTGCGTGTGACGACGACCTGGAGGCCTTGGGAGCGGCCGCCCCGCCGCTACCTATGGCCGAGGAGCTCAAGTCCCCCGCTTCCAGCTGCCTGCAGACGGGGGCCAAGATGGACTCTCCTTCCAGGAAGAAGGGTACGCAGCCCGTGCTTGCTGGCCGGCCCTCCTCCCGCACAGGGCAGCCTTCCCTGGCTTCGTGCACAGCAGAGTTCCTCCCTTCCTCCTCCGGTTCAAAGTCAGGGTTTCCTCGCCGTCAGTGTTTGGGGGCAGACGTGAGTCCAGCTTTAGAATGCTGACCCAGGGTTCAGTGGTTGAGCATCTAATCTGAGGTTCTGAGATCTGCAAGGCATGCCTGGCAGGTCGCTTGGTGAAGTTAGGCTCTGTGTGTTTTCCAGATTTGTGTGAACGCGGAGCTCAGCCAGCTGTAGCGAGGAAACCTGAGATCAGGGTGTGCCCGGACCGGCAACTGTACAAGTTAGGCCTTGGAGCATCGGTGGAGAAAGTCTCTTTTGGGGGTCAGGAAGCAATGGGGATTGAACTCAGGGCCTCAGGCTTGCTAGGCAAGCTGTTTACCCCTGGAGCCACACCAGCAGTCTTTTTGTGTCTCAGTGTGTTTTTCAGATAGGGTCTGTGTTCACTTTGCCAGTGCTGGCCTTGGACTGTGATCTTGGATTGCAGGCATGCCACGTCATGTCGCGTGTGTATGCACACGTACGTGCACGTGTGCTGGTAACTAGGGCTTGAACTGAGGGCCTGGTTGCTGTCCCTTAGTTTTTTTCTGCTCAAGGCTAATGGTCTGCCACTTGAACCACAGCTTGGTTTCTGGCGTTTTGGTGGCTAATTGGAGAGAAGAGTCGCCTGGACTTTCTTGTCCAGGTTGACTTTGAACTGCAAGCCTCAGATCTCAGCTTCTCGTGTAGGATTACAGATGTGAGCCTCTGGCGCCCTGACAATGGGCCAGTCTCACTGAAGGTGCTCATCAACAACAACAGCAATAGCTGTGAGGGCTTCAGTGGGAGACCCTTCCCCACAGGGACCGGGGCTGAGCCTGGGACCGGGACCGGCCGGTCTGAGCCCTGCCGCCCACCTGGCTCTGGGGCCGGTGCCGCCCAAGGTGCCCGGGTCCTGGAGAGGCGAGCGTCCCGACTGGATCGTTTGCTGTTTCAGACAAACGGAGCCGACACCTAGGTGCCGACGGCGTCTACCTCGATGACCTCACGGACATGGATCCGGAAGTGGCAGCCCTGTATTTCCCCAAAAAGTAAAACGTCTCTCTGTTGTTGCCGTCATTCTATGTCCTGTGAGGATTAGTCCAGTTTTCCCGATTGTGAGACCGGGCACACAGATGGGGGGGGTGTGCCGCCGGGGCTGGCACTTCACGACCGGAAGTCTCAGCTGCACCCTCAAGTCCGCAGCACCCGCATGCCCGTCGGGGCGCAAAAGCGGCAGGTGGCTGCCTGCTCCCGCCGGAGGGAGCCCGAGCTTGAGGTTGTGCTGCACCATGGAGCCCAGGGCTGGGCCGCGGGTCAGTTGCCCATGAGCTACTTGGGCCTTTTTCTTCTCTGGGGAGATTGTCGTGTGGTCCTTGGGGCCCCCCTTCCCCCCCCCACCCCCCGGGACGGAGCAGGGCCTGGCGAGTGAGGGTTTGAGCCCTGCCGTGGTCTCTGCACGTCCTGGACGAGTTGGGGGAGGAAGCAGAGCGCCCAGGATCGCACTCTCTCCTGAGCAGACCTGTCCGCGCATGAGATCCCCTGCTCCTCCTGGCGGCCTGGCGGAGGGCCCCGCGGGGTTAGAGGGTTCTGGTAGCGGGGGTCCCGCCACGCTGGTGCGGGGGAGGCCCCCACTGCAGCTCCCACTTCCTCCTTCCAGCGGGGACCCCCCGGGACTCGCCAAGCCCGCCAGCGAGAGCGGCGTGCGCTCCGCCAACCAGTCCCCGCAGTCGGTGGGCAGCTCCGGCATTGACAGCAGCGTGGAGAGCACCTCGGACGGGCTGAGGGACCTCCCGTCCATCGCCATCTCCCTCTGCGGGGGGCTCAGCGACCACCGGGAGATCACAAAAGGTACCGCGGGCGCCGTCCAGGCCCAGTGTCTGGTGCTCCGGGCCTGCTAGCGGGGGGTGGGGCACTTGGACGCCGTACCCCCCCCCCCCCCCCCCACGTCCCCAGCCGCCCACACTGAGGAAGCCTCACTCTGGGCGGGACATTGATTTGCACCCAGCGCCCTGCCCATCTTCACCACCCCCAGGGAGGTGGGTGTGGCCACTGAGGCACCAGAGGGCGCTGACACCCCAGGGGAGGGGCACATTGCTTGACCCCCGTCACACCCACCCAGGTGACTGGAACTGAGACAGCCAGGTGGCCCGGCACCGACCGCCACCGCTCTGCCTCCGTGGACCTGCCCGCGCAGGCCACGCCGCCCCAAACCCTGTGCCCGAGGCGTGGGCCCCCCCCCCCCCGCACCCCCGAGCGCGGTCGCCGCAGGCCCTTCGCCGACCCCGAAGCACTTCCGGAAAGTTGGCCTGCTTCCAACCCCTGTCCTTTCTTGGCCCCTCGGCCCCTCCCATGGCCGTGGCAGATGCGTTCCTGGAGCAGGCCGTGTCCTACCAACAGTTTGTGGACAACCCCGCCATCATCGACGACCCCAACCTCGTGGTCAAGATCGGGAATAAGTAAGTGCCGCTGGCAGGAGCACCCTACCGCCGGCTTCAGTTGTTCACATATATCGACGTCCATGTTCAACCTCAGAAACACACGCAATAGACTTTGTGATCGTTTGCTATTATCTCTTCACCACTGGCTTATTCTGGGTTCCCGTGTCGTAGAGGGGTTGAGGTGTTGGATTGTAAGGTTCTAATATCCCAGACGTAATATACAACTCTACTGAGGCTTTCCCCCCTCCCTCCCTCCCTCCTTCCTCCCTCCCTCCCTCCCTCCCTCCCTCCCTCCCCCCTCCCTCCCCCCTCCCTTCCTCTCCCTCTTCCCTCTTCTCCCCCCCTCTTCCCTCTTCTCTCCTCTCTTCCCCCTCCTCCTTCCCTCTTTCTCCTGCTCCATTCTCTCTCGGCTCCTTTGCAGAAGCTTGAACTCAGGCCCTTGAGCTCTCGCTAGGCTTTTTCACCCAAGGCCACACTTAAGCCACAGCTCCGTTTGGACTTTTTGCTGGTTAATTGGAGATAGGTGTCTATGGGCTTTTCTGCCCCAGCTGACTTTGAGCTGCCATTCTCAGATCCCAGCCTCCTGAGCAGCTAGGGTTACAGACGAGAGCCCCCAGCGCCCGGCTGCCCCGTGCAGGGCCTACCGTGAAGCTGCCCCCTTAGAGCCGGCCTTACCTGAGGTCCAGCCGCGCAGGGGTCTCGGGTGGACGGCTGGCACACCTGCCTCCCGAGCGGAAGTCATGCTTGTGGAGTCGCCTGGCAGGGAGTGCCACCGGCTCCATCCTGGCCTGGGGCTGCACATTAGCTGCTGCTCAGCTCGCACTGTGCCCGGCTGTCTGCCCTTCTACCATGGCTGCTGTTGGCACCTCACCATGGCTTTGGGGGTTATGGAAGAGGGAGCCCGAGCCTGCAGGGCAGGGCACAGGGAAGCAGCCACCGTGCTGGGCTCTGAGGACCTCAAGGGGCTTCCGGGCCTCCTCTGAGTCTTCGCATGGCATTAGGAAGGTTTGCAGCGTGGGCCTTCTTGGTCTCCTGACATCTCTCTCGTGATTTATTCTGTCAGGTATTATAATTGGACAACAGCAGCGCCTCTACTCCTGGCGATGCAAGCCTTCCAGAAACCTCTGCCAAAGGTGAGCTTTACCATGGGCCACGTGAGTGCCCGCCACGACGGCCGGGGTAACGGGACGGTGGGAGTTCAACCTGTGCGTCAGACACCGTCCAGCGAACTGCTCTGGGCTGGCTTGAGGTGCATGGGTATTTACATCAGCAGTTTTTAGATCTTGCTTTCTTGCATCTGGAACATTCCACCCCTTCCCCTGTGAAGGCTGTGAGGACCAGGAAGCCTGCTCTCGGCGTTGGCTGTGCTGGATTATGAGTCAGGGAAGACAGACCGGGCATGTCAGAGCCAACTGAAGGCAGGGGGCGGGGAGGGGAGCAGCAGCTCAGGTGTGGGGTGTGTGTGTGTGTGTGTGTGTGTGTGTGTGTGTGTGTGTGTCTGTGTGTGTGTGTCTGTGTGTGTGTGTGTGTGTGTGAAGGTAACATCTGGTGCTGCCCAGCCAGGACACAAGCCCCGTGCCCGATTCTGGGGCAAGAGCAGTGCATGCCCTGCAAGTCCCCTGGGCATGGAATAGCGTGTGCATGCGTGTGTGCGCTTGCCTGTGTGTGTGTATGTGTGCACACATAAGCACTGGGGCTTGAACTCACGCCTTACACTCTCTCTTACCTTTTTCTCTCAAATGCTCTACCACTTGAGCCACACCTCTACTTCTGGCTTTTTGCTGGTTAATTGGAGATAAAAGTCTCACAGATATGTCAGCTCAGGCTGGCTTTGAACCTGGATCCTCAGATCTCAGCCTCTTGAGTAGCTAGGATGACAGGCGTGAGCCACTGGAGCCTGGCTGGGTTTTTGGGGTTTTTTTTTGACTGTTTATGGTGCTTCTCTAATTCAGAAATGAGTTTTATATGTTGAATTATCTTCTCTTTGGCTGTTGGGTTTTGTGTATACTTAGAATAATCTTGCTTCTCCATTTCTGAAGCCTGTGGAAATATTCCCTACATTTTCTTCTAGTGCTTTGTTTTATTTTAAATCTTTCTTTGATCCATCTATAATTCTTTGGGGCATAATGAGGGATTTCAGGAACCAAACCCAGATGGTTATTGAATCAGGACACTTTGCGTTGCAGAAAACAATGATTAGACATGGCTTAAATACTATGGACTTACTGTCCCCTGTGGCAGGAATCTTAGAGGTTGCTATGTTGGAGCTTGATGAATTCTCTGTGATTTTCTTGGCTTTTCATTTCCTTATCATAAATGACAGCTTTACACATTGTCTCCTTATACGTACCATATCCAAAGTGGGAAGGTTGGGGCAGATTCTTGACATTTCATTGGCCCAAACTTGATCACTTTTAAGCTGGTTGTTGGCCAAATACTGGAGTAGCTGTCAATCAATAGCGTGGACCAATCGGGTTTTTCCTCTGGACCCTCCACGATATTTTTCAGGCAGATTCTTGGCTCTGTTGCTAAGACAGAAGGGAAGAGGGGCATGCAGGTAACTGAGTCTGACGCAGCTTCATAGTCATCCCAGTATAATCTATTAAGTAGCCATGTCCCCATGCATTATCCGTTACACCTGTTTCTAGTTAATTTCCCCATGATTTTGGATTTATTTTTAAGTTTTCTGGTATGTTTACTCATGAGCAAGTACTGCGTACTCTTAATTACTGTAGTTTTAAAATACATTTTAGTACTTGATCTACCAAGTTACTACTGGTCACTATTATACTTCTGCCTGAGAACTTTCTTGCCTATTTTTTTTTTTTCAAATAAACTTTAGAATCAGTGTGTCCAGGTCTGAAATGCTGTTTCTTTTAATTGGGTATATTTATGTATGAGTTAAGAGAACAATAAGGAACATGATTTATTTTTTTTGAAACAATTTGAAGAGTATACTTTCTGTTGCGGCTAGGGATGTGGCTTAGTGGTAGAGTGCTTGCCTAGCATGCACAAAGCCCTGGATTCAATTCCTCAGCACCACATAAACAGAGAAAACTGGAAGTGGCGCTGTGGCTCAAGTGGTAGGGTACTAACTAGCCTTGAGCAAAAGAAGCTCAGGGACAGTGCTCAGGCCCTGAGTCCAAGCCCCAGGAATGGCAAAAAAAAAAAAAAAATATATATATATATATATATACACACACACACTTTTATTATGACCTCTAAGTAGTTGTACTGAGGAGTTGCCATTTAACAAAGGAGTTTATGAATACAATATGTCTTGATCAATGTCACTCCTTTGGTTTATGCATTATGGTATTCTTGAACATTGTATACGTGATTTGTTTTTTAGTATGCTCAGATTTTCTTTTGTGTCAGATAAAGATTTTTAAGTGATAAGAAGAATCATACTTCAGGCTAAAGATATGAATTGTCTGTCTCCTTTCCTTCCTCCTGTAGGTAGAGTGCCCTAGGCCTTTATTAGCTATGAAAGTTGTGTAACAGTTGTATAAAGTTCCATTATTAACGCATGAAAGTTGTATAAACCGAGGAAGGGGTGGGATTAGATAACATTTTCCTTCTTCTGGGAATTAATCTTGACAAGACCAATGTCTTGGGAAGTCTTAGAAAGTTATTAATTCACATGTAATGTCCTTCACTTAACTTCTGTTTCCTGGGAGTGTCAGTTTAATATTGGAGAATAGAAACCAAGTACATCTTTTAAAGTTTATATTGTCAAAATTTGAAAATGTATGTTGCCCGAAAAGTCCTGTTCATTTTGTTTTGTTTAAAACTGTTTGATCTTGTTGCCATAGTAATCATTTCATGTTTTATTTTATAATCATCCTATTGAAGGTAACAATATCTTAATCATTTTAATTTGAAAATTTCTGGTCTTACTAATCACTAATGATTTTTAATGCTTTCTTTTTTGTTGTTGTCGTGTTGTATTTTATTTGTTGTTTGTTTATTCTTTTAACATCTCCTTAAGTCTTCATGCTTAAGTTATCTTACTGTGATTTTGGACACCATTAGGTTTTGCTTCTCTAAAATTTTTAATTCACAAATAGTATGTTGTGTTTCCTTTGATTTTGTTTTCTTTTTTGGTGTTTTACTTTTTCAATCTTCTTCGCATGGTGTTCCTTTCAGTTTGATGCGCTCAGTTGATATTTTTTTGGTTCCATTATTTATGTTACCATCCATTTAAAACAGGCTACCGTGGAATCTATCATGAGGGATAAGATGCCCAAAAAGGGAGGAAGATGGTGGTTTTCCTGGAGGGGCCGAAACACCACAATCAAAGAGGTACGTGCAGAGTACAGAACGGTGTTTGTACTTAGAGGGGGTTTGGTTTTGTGTCGTAGTGATGTTTCCAGCCACTTGCTTCAGAGAAATAGGCCTGAGCTGTATGTTAACAGGGAGGGTAGGAAGATGGAAGAGGTTAGTGGAGTTGAAGAGTGAGGGGTTATCAGGGTTGAAAGGTGAGAGGTCATTAGGTTTTGGGGTCACTGCCTCTAAAATAGAGTTGTTCTCCTTCTGTAAAATTTCTGTATTTTTTAAGTTTTGTCCATCGTGGGGCTTGAGCTCAGGGCCTGGACGCTGTCCCTGAGCTCTTTTGCTCAAGGCTAGCGCTCTACCACTTTGAGCTACAGCTCCACTTCCAGTTTTCTGTTGGTTAAGTGGAGATGAGAGAGAGTCTCATGGACCTTTCTGCAGGGACTGCCTTTGAACCACGAGCCTCAGCCTCCCAAGTAGCTCAGATTACAGGTGTGAGCCACCCGCACCTGGCTAGATCTCTGCATCTTAAGAAGACCTTCAATGTAATAATTTCATTTTCTAAAAAAAAATTAGCTATCTGGAACACAAATTTCTCTTTCTTAGAGGGCTCATCTGATCTGTGATTGCAGGCTCCCTGAGCACCGCCTAGGAGCTTTTCCTTCTTAAACCTTGTCTCAGTGTTTGCAGCCAGTGGGACCTTAAACCCGTGGTCATTCCTGGAACTCACACGGGACCACTCAGAGGGATTTGGCATTTATTTGTTGAGGGCATGATGGTTGTTTGGGTTAAATAACCACAGGTTAAATAAACCCATTGAAACTCTAGAATAAGCCCCATTGCACTCAGCTAGCTGATTCCACTTGTTCAAAGAGAAGAGGTCTGTGGTAGCATTGCTTCCATTGGATTGTTCTTTGACACCTTTCTCTTGGCACGTGACTTAGTTGACTGTCTCATTATTGCTAGGGTAGACCCAAGTCGGAGCCAGCACATATGCTTTTCTTAGGGGACTTAAAGCCCAAAGGGCCTTTAGTTTTCTTACTAAATGGCAGAATGTTGTAGAATTGTAGGTCAAAGTACGTTTCAAAGACGGCTTTATTTGTAATCTGAATTCCCACCAGTTTGGTGAGAAAGGAGTATTTGTGAAATTAAGTATTTCTTTAAAAGCTAAAATATATGTTTCAGCTCGATGTATGTTTTCTGCACTAGCCTAATAAAGATGGTTACTTGTGGCAGGGTACATAGCTTGATAAATAGGTTAACAATAACTGTGTCATTATTTATGTGCTCATAAAACAACCCGAGCGCCTGCCATTACTTGTACTAATGATACAGTTGCCACGTTATGCGGTTGATGCTGTTTGTTTTCTTTGCTGAAATGCCCCAGTGGAAGTTATTAATGTGTTCCCTGAACAAGGGGAAAGGAGGCTGTCTCCTGTACCCTTTGTCCCTTGCTGTGTCTTTCTGGTCTGTTCTAAGTTGGGCCCCTTGCCCGCCCCTCCCCCGGCCGCTTTGCTGCCTACACCATCCTTCACAGTCACTAGAGCAGCGCCCTGGGGCAAGAATCTCACCCCCACCCCACGGATGAGAATGTGAGGGGTGTCCTTCTGGACCCATCAGAAGCAGGAGGTGGTCCCAGGCCCCGGAATCCTCTAGAAATCCAGGACTTCACTACATCCCAAGAGCAATTCCCTATGAAGAATATGCGGTATTAAGAAGAGAGAAATGCTTCCACATTTTCTCCGAGCAAAATATGGTGTGAAAATATTTTCAAGCATTTCAATCGGCAATTAGAAGAAAATATTTTGAAAGCCCCGAGGAATCCAGGCAGCCCTTGATGAAGCATTTGCAGGCGAGACAGCGATGATGGCGTTTGGTCGAGTGCCACCGACACTTACGGATAACAGACTCATTTCTGTCAAAAACATTTCTCAGCTTCATTGTATGCTTCTGCGCATAGGAGAAGCCAGGAGCTGCGAAGAAAACTCAACACAGAGAGCCTCCTATGGCTACTGGGGTGGGGTCCCCCTTGGGGTCCTGCCCTGGGCTTTGGGGGGGCCCGTGGCAGACCGCAAGCTTTTACACCAGTCCGTCCGTGTTGCTGCCCGTGTGACCACTGCTTTTCTCCTTCCCCAGGAAAGTAAGCCAGAGCAGTGCCTGCCGGGAAAGAGCCACAGCACCGGAGAGCAGCCGTCCCAGCTCAGCATGACGCCCAGGTAAGGCGGCGGAGGCCCGAGGTCCCGGATGACACCCCGAGCCTGGGGCCCCCCCTCCTGGGGCCCCCCCTTCCCTCGGCGACCCACCACCGCTCCTAACGTGGAGGCCGTGGCTCCCTTAGGAAAATGTGAGCCTTAAATACGGAGATGACAGAACTGGCGTGTTTCTCAGGGTCTTGGCGAGGGGCGGCGTTCCTGTGCTGACGGTGTTGATGGTGACATGACCCTAAGTTCCCGCCGAGGGAATTTGCTTTTCTACATAGATCCAGTGCTTCCTGGAATCTACTTTCCTTCCCTTCCGCCCTCCTTCATTCCCTTCTTCCCTCTTCCCTCCTTCCCTTCTCTGATTTTGCGCTCATTCAGCTGGTCCTCTACCGCGTGAGCTGCTCCTTCCTTCAGGCAGGCTTTTTGCTTGTTACATTTTTGCCTGAGCTGACTTTGAATCCAATGGATCTCAGCTTCCTGAGTTGCTAGGATTACAGACCTGAGCCACTGGCACCTGGTCTATTGATATTTTTTCTCATGGATTCATAGGAACTTGGCACAGCAGAGATGAGGGTTTTTTTTTTCTTCTTTTGCTTGTAATTTAAGTAGTTATACAGAGGGGAGGCATTGTCTCTGTGCTATTTTGCTCAAGGAAAGCAGTCTACCGCTTGAGCCACAGCTCTACTTCTGGCTTTTTGGTGGTTAAATGGAGCTGAGTCTCGCTTCACACTGTGATCCTCAGGTCTCAGCCTCCTGAGTAGCTAGGATTATAGGAGGGAGCTACTGGCACCTGGCTGCCTGGCTCTTTTCTGATGAGTTTTGTTTGGCTCCGAGTGAGCTGAAGGGCCCAGGCAAGTGTGTTAAGGATTAAGCCTGAGCTGAGAACGTGCCATCCCTGGAAGCTGCCAGGAGAGAAGCCAACAGATTTCCAGTCGAGTGGCTGCTTGTTCCTGTTTGGAAAGACTCCTGGCACCCGTGGGCTTTCTGGGCAGATGTGGTCTGGCAGGCAGGTGTTGCTCCCTAGGGGCCAGTGGGGACCTCAGGCAAAGGACATAATTGACGCATCCGGGCATCTCCACCTGCGAACCCAGGGCTAAGAACAACCTCAGCACCTACCTCATGATCTAGAGGGCACGCGCCCATCGGGCCACGCTGCAAATCCATGTTCAGTCAAAACCTGTAGTTTCAGCTGTTCTAAGGATGTCCGTCTGTGGCCCGCAGACTGGAATCTTCCAGTTCTGCCCTGCCAGGTGACAGGCTCTGACCTGGGACCATGGGTCTTGGCCACACGAGCTCAGTTCAAAGGCACAGAGGGGGAATGAACACTGGCAGGGATCTGGACACCGAGGCCAGGTGCTGAGTTAGTGTCCTCACCTCTGTTACTCTCCTCATTTCTGCTCGTGGTGTGGAAGATTCGAGAAGCACACTGGGCAGGCTGAAGGCAGAGGCCATGGGGATAGCTCGTGGTGACTCTTCCCAAGTTGGGTGCTCCGCTCATGGAGCTTCCTCGAGCTGGGAGGAAGAGTGGTGTCCACCAGTTCCCTAGACACGCGCTTGCTGTTCTGTAGGCCCGGGTCCCTCCCTGTGCTCGGCTCGCCATATGCATTTCTCTATCCATGAAGAGCCGACTCCCGAGCAGGGGGACTGGAACTTTGGAGAAGCACTCAGCTTCTTTTGAGAAGTGTACATCTTTTCATCTCGATGAGTGTCTTTGACTTTTAGTCTCCTTATTACACATATGCAGAAGACAAAAAAAAAAGTTGTGTGCAAATGTTTTCTAATTGACAGACTTGATTGGCAGAACAGTCCCCGAAGTCCCATAATTGAGCAAACAGCTTGTCACCACACAAATAATTAAAACGCCATTTGAAGAATGTCGTGTGCCATGACAGGCGTTAACTTAGACATTGTGTTGTTCTCAGCTCCTTGTCTGCACACAGATTTTCAAATGGTGGAGGCCCCTTTGTGAAGAGCAGGTGACATCTAACCAGCCTCTGGGGAGGGGCGTGGGGACTCGGGGTGGGAGGGTGGGGGCGTCTGGAGGGCCCAGACACGGGCCACCGTGGCTGGCGGCAGCCACTCGCTACACTCCTTTCACTGTCTTCTTCTTCTTCTTTTTCTTCTGGTCCTGAGGCTTGAACTCAGAGCCTGGATGCTGTCCCCGAGTGTGTTTGTCTTCAAGGCCAGTGCTCTACCACTTGAACAGCGCCCCCTGTGTGTTTTTCTGAGTAGTTTATTGGACATGAGAGTCTGATGGACTTTTCAGCTTGGGCTGACTTCACACTGGGGTCCTCAGATGTCAGCCTCCTGAGCAGCTGGGATGACAGGCGAGAGCCACCGGCCCCAGCCTTGTGACTGGCTTCTTGCACCAGGGACAGAAGGCTGCTTGCCGTTTTCCCTGTGGTCACGGCGCTCCGCTCTCCTGGCCCGGCTCCCAAGCCCGCTCCCTTGGTGCCCGTGCTGAGGGAGGGAGCAGCGCACTGAGAGGCGCAAAGAACCCCCTCCGTGGGCGGAGGTGGGGGCCGTGGCCGTGGATCCTCACATTTCTCCAGCACGGGGCCGGGGCGGGGCCATGCTTGGTTGTGGAAATGTTTCTTGGACGGGAGGCTGTGAGGGGCTCTATCGCCATCTTACGGCAGGCTGAGAGAGGTGAGTGCCCACGGAAGTGACTTGAAGATGGGGGGCTGTGTGCCTCCAAATCGAGCTCATGCAGATGGGGGGGGGGCGCTCAGCCTTTTCCATTCAATCGTAGGATGCCGAGACCTCTTTATTTTTTTGTGGTTTGGGATTTGAACTCAAGGCTCTCCCCCACTTGCTTGTCTGGCGCATTATACCACCGAGCCGCACCTCCAGCCCTGAACCTGGAGGCTCATTTGTGTTCCTGTTGTCATGGAGATCCCAGGCGTGAGCTTCCTCCCTCTCGCAGATGCTCCCGCCCGGGCTGGCCTCGATCCACATACTGCCCCAGCTCCACCTCCCACGTAGCTTGTCATGAAGGGTTGAGCAGGGGTCTTGGGAGCTTTTCTGCTGGGCCTGGCCTTGAACCTCAGTCCTCCCATTCTCAGTCTCCCAGACACCTCTAGGGGTGAGCCACTGGGGCCCGGCACTAGGACCTTTCTAAAGATAGCGGTCCTGAGAGGCGGCGCTTCCACCGCTGGGTTGCAGATGACGACGCTGCCGGATTTCCATCCAGGGCACAGTGAACTGCAGATGGACTTCCTAAAGCAGATCCCCTACTCAGAACACAATGAGCTTGTGGGTTCCAGGCCTGCAAAGATGGCCTCCTCTCGGTGGGGTGACCTGCTAGAGGTCCAGGTGGGGTGACTGGCACCTGTTGATAGGTCCTAGAAGTGCTCTAATGATTTGGAATTACATATCTGGAGAGGCAGATGAACGAATGAGTTGGGCCTCCGAGGGCCTGGCCCTTGGCTGCTGCAGGAAGAGAAGAGAGGCAGGAGAGGAGAGGAATGTCGGTTAGGCTGCTGAGGCTAGAGGGATCGGACTGCTGCTCAGGAGAAGTCTGTTGGTTGGAAGAGTGCTGGTAGCTAGTATGTGGGCAAGTGAAGGAGGAGAGGCAGCTCCCAGTGAATAATGCGTAGATGCATGAATGGGGTGCAGAACGAGCTCGCTGATAATCTAAAGCCATACGGTCAATGACCACCCCAGGGACGGTCTGGGGAGAGGCCTGGTTCACCGAGTCATTGATTCAGAGCGAATGCTCGGTGAATGGTTCCTCCGTTGCATTTCCCAGTGGGTGATGCCATCACTGTGTGTTGCAGGATAAAGCATGAGTCATCTTCCAGCGATGAAGAGCACGCAGCTGCCAAGCCGTCAAGCACGGGCCACCTCCCTCTCCTGGCCAATGTCAGCTACAAGAAGACGCTGCGCCTCACTTCCGAGCAGCTGGTGAGGCCGCCACACCCCGCGCACGCGCACCAGACTCTTAGGGGCCCTCGGAAGCTCTTCCGGCTACTTGGTTCCCATTTCTACTTCCTGCCACCGTTTATCCCCCAGTGGCCTGCTCCCCCTCCATCCCTGTTTGGTGCTGTACGACCTGACTTCTTAGCTGTCCAAGTGCAGCCCCGAGCGTGGCATCACTCGCCCCGATTTCTTATCTTTGTACTGTGTGTGTGTGTGCACGCGCGTGTGCGTGTGCGCGCGCGTATGCACATGTGTGCAGGTATTGGGGCTTCCACTCTGGGCCTGGGTGTTGTCCCTTAGCATTTTCACTCAAGGCTGCCACTTGTGCCACAGCTCCACTTTTTCTCTTTTGCTGGTTGATTTTTTAACGCAGCTAAGAGTCTCACAGACTTTCCTGCCCAGGCTGACTTCACACCCCGATCCTCAGATGTCAGCCTCCTGAGTCGCGAGCCACCGGCACCTGGCTCTGCAGTTCTTGTGGCCCATCACTTAGCCCTGGGGAACGGCTCCTCCAGAAATACTGCAGCGTGGCAGCATCGATTGTGCTTGCATACAGAAAGCTTTGTGGGAAGGGGAGGAGCTTTAGTGCAGGTGGGCCAGAGCCAGTGGAGGCTTAATTTGCCTGTCAGGCCCCTTGAGGAACTAGAATAAGGGTGCACTGGCTCACTCCTGCAATCTCAGCTCCTTGGAAGATGTGAGTGCAAGAGGATCAAGGTTCCAGGCTAACCCGGACCAAAAAGTCAGGCAGACGGGGCTGGGGATATGGCCTAGTGGCAAGAGTGCTTGCCTCATATACATGAAGTCCTGGGTTCAATTCCCCAGCACCACATACATGGAAAACGGCCAGAAGTGGCACTGTGGCTCAAGAGGTAGAGTGCTAGCCTTGAGCAAAAAGAAGCCAGGGGCAGTGCTCAGGCCCTGAGTCCAAGGCCAGGACTGGCCAAAAAAAAAAAAAAAAAAAAAAGTTAGGCAGAGCCCCATCCCATCCAGTAAAAGCCAGGTGTGGTGGTGTCTGCCTGTTGCTCCAGGAGACTGCAGTCTAGCTCCATCCCAGCAACAGTTTGAGACCTTGCTAAAAGAATATTTAAAGCACAAAAGGCCTGGGAGAGGTTGAATGCTAGCCTAGCAAGTGCCAGGGCCTAATCTCAAGGGCCACGACCAGGCTGATGGTTTGTTTCTCCAAGCCAGACGCACCGCACGCCCCCCCCCCCCCCCCCCATTTGGGCCTCTCCTCAGGCTGGCCAATCACTCGTGTTTCCTCAGAAAAGCCTGAAGCTGAAGAATGGCCCCAATGATGTGGTGTTCAGCGTCACCACGCAGTACCAGGGCACCTGCCGCTGTGAGGGGACCATCTACCTGTGGAACTGGGACGACAAGGTCATCATTTCTGACATCGATGGGACCATCACCAGGTGGGCCTGGCTTCTGCCTGGGACCGCCCCTCCCCCCCAGGGTCTGGGCGGGGCCCTGCCCACCCTCCTGGGGTAGCGTGCCCTCCCGTTCCTGGTGGGAGCCGCTCCGCAGGGCAGCCCTGGCTCCCGTGCACCCCTTGGGGCCCGGTGGCTGTCTCTATCATCTGGGCATCACGTCATGATGTTGCTACAACCCCCTTCCCCCTCTCCTCCCCTCTCCCCCCTCCCCCTGCTGGCGCGGTTGCTTTTGAAGAGAGCTTTTTAAGACTGGTCAGTGCCACTTCCCTGTGCTCTGGCAGGCCTGAAACCAGGCACACGGTCAGTGCCCCTCTCTGAGCCTCTCATTTGATTCTTTGGACCTTGAGCATACTATCAAGACATTTGTGGGTCTCCTTTGAAACTTTTTTTTTTTTTTTTGCCAGTCCTGGGCTTGGACTCAGGGCCTGAGCACTGTCCCTGGCTTCTTTTTGCTCAAGGCTAGCACTCTAACATTTGAGCCACAGCGCCACTTCCAGCTTTTTCTGAGTAGTTTATTGGAGATAAGAGTCTCACAGACTCATGATCCTCAGATCTCAGCCTCCTGAGTAGCTAGGGCCACCAGTGCCTGGCTTAATAATAGTCCGTAGTATTTTGGTTGTTCGTGTGTGTGTGTGTGTGTGTGTGTGCGTGTGCGTGTGCGTGTGTGTGCGCGCACGTGCACCAGTCCTGGGACTTGAACTCCCTTAGCTTTTTCACGTGACTAGTGCTCTGCCACTGAGCCACACCTCCACTTCCCTAGTTTTTCTAATGTTTTCTTTCCTCTGTGGCCTAGGCCGGCCTTGAACACTCAAGCTTTCTGCCTTAGCTCCCCAAGTACTGGGATGGCAGGTGCGCCCCTGGACTGTGCGCCCTTGCGTTTGTATTTTTGTGGGGCATGGATGTGCTTAATGTGGCCCATCGTTTGATTTCCTCATCTTCCCCCCCGCTTTAGGTCAGACACCCTCGGCCACATTTTGCCCACGCTCGGGAAGGACTGGACCCACCAGGGCATCGCTAAGCTGTACCACAAAGTGAGCCAGTAAGTGTGAGCGCTTGTGCCCTGCCAGGGGCCGCACGCAGCGCCCTGCGCCAGCCTCTCTGTGCCGGGTGCGGGGCGGCGGGGGTGGGGGGGGACTTCTGGGGCCAGGAGGAGCGGTGGCGGTGGGGAGTGATGGTGGAGAGTCGTCATCCCAGACTTAAACTCAGGACCACGAAACTAGAGAGGAGGGTACAGGTGAGCCAGCCATTATGGAAGAAATAGGCAGTGCTCATGGGGTGCCAAAGCCAGCCAGCCAGCCAGCCGGGATGAAATAAGCATTGACATAGGATGGGGTGTGTGTGTGTGTGTGTGTGTGTAAGGAAATAGGGAACACGCGTGTAGGGAAGTACACACGTGACATTGGGTCACGGCCTCTCTAAGCTGTGGTCACAGGCCCCGTGTGCAGACCCACCCTCCGCTGCCCTGCCCCCCCGAGTAGCTTCTCGTGCTCTGCGGTATTTGTGGTTGAAGGAAAGAAACCTGCACAGGTCAGGGTGCGGGTTCATCTTGACTTCTGGGTTAAATCTATTTCTATAATATTGAAAAAGTGCATCCTTCCTTCCTTCCTTCCTTCCTTCCTTCCTTCCTTCCTTCTTCTTTCCTTCCCTCCTTCCCTCCTTCCCTCCCTCCCTCCCTCCTTCCCTCCCTCCCTTCCTTCCTTCCTTCCTTCCCCCTCCTTCCCTCCTTTCCCTTACCCCTTCCTTCCCTCCCTTCCCCTCCCCTTCCCTCTCTCTTTTTCTTTTTTTGTTGGTATTGGGGCTTGAACTCAGGGCCTTGTTTGGCTTTTTCATAAAGCTAGGGTTCTACCACTTGAACTGTAGCTACCCGTCTGGGTTTTTGCTGGTTCACTGGAGATAAGACTCATGGCTTGCTTTTGCCCTAGCAGGATCTGAACCTGGATCCGCAGGTCTTAAACTCCTGAGTAGCTAGGACTGTGGGCGCGAGCCGCCGGCACTCAAGGCTGCTGCGGCAGCACTCAGCCATGCCTTCCCTTCTGGCCTTTGGCTGGTTAATCGGAGAGAAGAGTCCCACAGACTTTTCTGCCCTGGCTGGCTTTGAACCTCGATCCCAGATCTTAGTCTACTGATGAGCTTGGATTATAGGCTTGAACCACTGGGGCCCAACATTCCTAGCATTTTTTGTTGTTTACCCCAACTCTTAGTTTATTACACTCATCACTCTCTGCCACAAGGAATAGAGAGACATGTTGAGTAGAAGGTCTGACGGAAGTCACAGGGCTGGATTCCAGAAGTGACAGCCACCAAACTCATTAGAGGCCCTTGGACTAAAAGAGCCTTCCTCTGAGCGTCAGCCTCCTTATCTCTCACGTGAGGAAGTTAGAATAGATGACCCGTTAGAACAAATGCTAGCCATGAGGTGCTCTTCTGTTGGGTCAGGCCTGGGGATGGCACAGTGTGTGTGAGCCGAGCCTCAGGCAGAACTCTGCGGAGTGTGCTAGATTTGCACACCTGCAGTGCCCAGGGACCGGGCACAGCTCTGGGCCCTGGGGACCATCCATGCACTGCGAGGATGCCCGGGGCCTCAGGGCCTCGCGATGGCACAGGAAGTGCCCAGAGCTCCTGCAGGCAGCTGGGGGCGGGGCTCCGGGACAGTGCTGGTGTCTTCGCATAGGTGGGCCGTGGCAGGCCAGCCAGTCCTCATGGTGAGTGGCATTCCAAAGGAAAGGGAACTCTTCCAGTGGAAGGAGCAGGGGTAGGATGAGCCGGCACACAAGGGAAAGGGGGTTCTGGTGCAGGGGAGGGTGGGGTCGGTATCCCTAGCTTCTCAGGAGGCTGAGACCTTAAGATCAATGTTCAAAGCTAGCCAGAGCAGAAAGAAAGGAAGAGACACAGACACAGACACACACACACACACACACACACACACACACACACACACACACGCTTGCCGATAGTGGCTCACGTCTGCAGTCCCAGCTACTCAGGAGGCTGAGATCTGAGGTGCATGTTTCAAAGCCAGCCTGGGCAGGAAAGTCTGTGAGACTCTTATCTCTAACCAGCAAAAGGCTAGAAGTGGAGCTGTGGCTCAAGTGGTAGAGCTTTAGTCTTGAGAACCAAAGTGCAGAGACAGTGCCCAGATCTCAAGTCCAAGCCCCAAGACGGATACAAAAACCGAAACCCCAACCCCAAACCAAAACCCAATGCGCTTGTGAACCCAGCTGGCCGAGGGGCTGGGAGGCCGGGCCAAGTCCATGCGTGGGTTTCACCTGGGTCCTTTCCTCCTTCAGGGGGCAGGTGACTGTCCTTCCTCTGAGGACTGTAAAGGAGGACCTAGTCCCTTTTCTTTACAGGATTCTCAGCTGTCTTTGGCTGTCCCGAGTGGTGTGTGTTACGCTACCTAGTGGGTGGAGGCCAGGGGTGCTGCTGATGTCCCGCCGAGTCCTTGCGGGGAGCTGCGGTCTCAGTCCCTGGGTGGAGCCGGCTGCCTCCGCGGGGACTGTTGCCTAAAGCGAGTTCCAGTCCTGGCCAGGGATGGCTCCTGATATCCCCGGGCTGTGTGGCGAACATTCAGAACAACCGCTCTCGGGTCGGTGTAGAAGCAGGCTGGAGACGGGACACCCTGCGTGTGCTCGAGCCACCTGCGCGCTGTCAAGGGCCCTGTCTCTCTGACTGTTGCTTTTCTCTGCTCCTGCAGGGCAGGGTCACGGGAGCCCACGGGCTCCTCGGCCAGGGTGGGGCGCCCAGGGGTGCAAGGAGCCCCAGATTGCAGAGGCGTGGGCTGGCCGCTGTGGGGGAGGCCGTGGGAGAGGCAGGTCCAGCCCCACGGCCGGCCGTGGTTCCCCCTACCGGTAGACTGCCCTGAGCTGAGGTCCCGCCCCAAGTTAGGAACGGCTTGTGAGCAGAGAATGCGCATGGAGATGAGCTCAGGTGCCCAATCCAACTCCAAGATGGGTTGAAAATCAAGTTCGAACAAAACGAACTCTCAGACCTCTGCAGGTGGCCGCCCGGAGAGTCTGCTGTGAAGAGCTATGCACAGAAATGGCGATTTCCTTAAAAACCTCCCATTAGACAGCTGCAGTACAAAGATGGTCCGTTCATCAGCCAACTTCATATTCACGTGCTTCCCTCTGTTCCAAGCAAGCTGGGAGATGGCTTTCGTCTGAACACTTTTCCCGCTCCTTGGTTTTCAGGAAGGTTCCGTTTGGCAGGTGTAGCCACGGCCTTCTGCCGCCACAGGATGTGTGTGGTGGACTTGGTGTTCACCCGTGTGGCGGATGTTTCCGTGTCCACCGTGGGCCACACATTGTCCTCAGCATGGGGTTTCGTGGATTAAGAGAGAGGGAGAGTGAGACAGAGAGAGAGAGAGACAGAGAGAGAGACACGAGGGATGTGACGTAGTGTCAGTGGCACACACGGAGACTGGGGAAGCGTCCGCCATTCCCACTCCGAGCATTCCGGGTGAGCTGCCGCGCGTGGCACTGAGCGCCCAGAGGTGCGGAGCGTGGACCTGGCCGCACCAGCGCGCAGGAAGCAGACGGGCGAAGGCCCGGCAACGCTGGCTGCCCTGCCTGGCGGTGCTGTCACGCGCGGACGCCTTGTGTCTTTCAGAAACGGATATAAGTTCCTCTACTGCTCGGCCCGGGCCATCGGGATGGCAGACATGACGCGAGGCTACCTGCACTGGGTCAACGAGAGGGGCACGGTGCTGCCCCAGGGCCCGCTGCTGCTCAGCCCCAGCAGCCTCTTCTCGGCCCTGCACAGGTACCGCGCCCCCCCCCCCCCAACTGCCCGCCCTAAGCCCAGACTTCACCTCGGTGCCTGCTCCTTGCTTTCCCTCCCCCACTGGAAGTTCTGTGGGAAGGCCCCGCTTCTTCACCAGCCCCCACTTGATAGCGGGTGCTTGCCCCCCCCCCCCCCCCGCCCAGCCTGTTGAATGCCGGTCTGGCCCCTCCTCTCCTGCCCGCACCTCCCCTGGTTTGTCTGCCGGGCTCTGGGGTCGAGCTCAGGTTGGTTAGCTGGGGAGGGCGGCTCTCCAGGGCCTGGCCCTGCTTCCTCCGCAGATGCGTTTCCCTCTTTATTTCTCAGTCTCACGGAGGCTGACGGGCTCCATGTTCCAGACAGTCTTTGTTTTGCTCTTCTCTCTGGGAAGCTCTCCCTTCGTCGTTGGCCCTGAGGGACCTGGCAGAGTCTTAATGGTCCTTGGAGAAACAACTCAGATTGTGGGGAGCCCAGCCTGCTGAAGGAGCCCATCCGACCCCCCATCCCTCTGGCCGTAGAAGCCTGTAATACACGCTTCTTCTCTCCCAGAGTTAGGGGCACTGCGGATATTAATGGCCAATCTCTGGTTTCCCTCTTTCCCTCCTCCTCCTCCTGGCCAGGCTGTAGGCAGCTAAGGCCATTCTGGCCAGGGAGCACTGGGGACAGACACTCTTTTCCTCTGAGGTTGGGTGGGGCAGTTCACCTGCTTGTCAGCTCCAGGACTTCAGTCCCTGTGAAAGGTTGGAGTGATCCTATCGTTGGCTCTTAAGACCCAACAGGGGCCAGAGACGCGGCTTAGTGGTAAGCATGAGGCTCTGAGTTCAAACCTCAGTAAGGCCAAAACAAACAAACCAACTCAAAAGTCCCAGTGCAAGGCTTTGGCAGGATTCTCCTGAATTTGAGGATTGGATTTGGTGCTTGCTGTGTAAACAATGGGAAAGTGTTTAAGTAGCAAGGGTTATGGCAGCATAGATCTTGAAGGCGGTCCAGATGTTGTCAGGAAATGCTGTCCTGAACTAGTTTGCTGGTTTTGCATAAGGTGCTTTTCTTAGCTTATGCTGTGTATGTACTGTGGCTTTCAAAGGTGAGCCAGCCTGCCAGGTAGGTGGGGCCAGTGACCAGGGACCGTCTGCAAATTCAGATCATCTGCCAAGATGCACTCAAGTCCCCATCTTATCATCACTGCTAGAGGAGAGGTTATTGTGCCATCAAGGCGTGGTGACCTGGGACCAAGGAGGTATTTTCTTTCTGTAGGATGTGTGTGTGTGTGTACACACACGTGTGTGTGCATGCGTGTAGGGGGCTGACAAGATGAATGTGGACTCTGTGTATGTATATGTGTATGCGCGTGTGTGCGTGTGTGCACACTAGTCCTAGGACTTGAACTCAAGGGCTGGGCGTGCTCCTTTACCTTCTTTTCACTCAAGGCTAATGCTCTACCACTTGAGCCACACCTCTCCTTCTAGCTTTGTGGTGGTTAATTGGAGATGAGAGTCTGGAGCTTGGTGCTGGTGGCTCACGTCTGTCATCCTAGGTATTCAGGAGGCCGAGATCTGAAGATCATGGTTCAAAGCCAGCCCAAGCCAGAAAGTCCCTGAGAATCTTATTTCCAGAAAACTGGAAGTGGTGCTGTGGTAGAGTGCTAGCCTTGATCAAAAAGAGCTCAAGGATAGTGCCAGGCCCTGAGTTCAAGAAACTGACAAAACAAAACAAAACAAAAGGCAAAACAAGTCTGTGTGTCTTTTCTGCCTGGGATGACTTTGAACTGAGCAGATTACTTTCCTGGAGAAAACAGAGGTCCTCAGATCTCAGCCTCCTGATTGTTAGCATTACAAAGTTGTCTGGCCATCAGTAGTTTTTCAAATGTGTTTTTGTGTGATTGAATAATGAAAGTTCCTCCCTCTAGTTGTATCTAATCTTTATTACTTTTATTTATCTTTCATATCTTATTGTTTTGGATAGGCCCAGAGATATATCACTGAACTGAAATCGTGATGGAAATCATCTTTACTGTGTTTGCAGGAGCTTCTTTCCTTCCTCCCTCTCTTCCTCCTCCCTCCCTTGCCTTTCTCTCTCTTTTTTCTTTTTTTTCTACTTACTTCTATTCCCAGCTGAAGAGTTTCATCCTGACTAGATGTTGAATTGTACCTAAGGTCTTTTGTGTATCAAAGATGATCCCCCCCCCCCCCCCGCAAATTCAATAATGTGTGGTGGGGCAGCAATCAGTATTACATTGCTGATGCATTTTAGGAATAACTGTGGGTTTTGTATGTCACCCTGCTTTGTTTTGCAAACAGATAATCCTTGGCATTTTTGCCCTTATGTTTATAGATGAGATTGGCCTGTACTTAGGGCCTACTTTTCTTCAGGGTTTTATTTATTCTTTTGTCCTAGAACTGGGGCTTGAACTCAGGGTCTTTCACTCTTGCTTAGCTTTTTCACTCAAGGCTGACACTGTACCACTTGAGCTACAGTTCCATTTCTGGCTTTTTCTTGAGTCTATGGACTTTCCTGCCTGGGCTGGCTTGGAACCGAGATCGTCAGATCTCAGCCTCCTGAGTGGCCAGGATGACAGGTGTGAGCCACGGTGCCCAGCTTGGGCTCTGGGATCCTGTAGAATGAATTTAGAGATGTCTGCCCCCTGTCCTTCAGAAGGCTTAGGGAGTCTTGCTCCTTAGACTGCGGGAGAGCTCTTGGGTGAACTTGTTGATGCTCGGCCTTCGGTTTGTACTGGGGCTGCAAGTACATTTTATTTTGTGTTTCGAGCTCCTTTGGTCTGCCTGGACTGTCTCCACAGCTTCGACAATTAGTTTATGCTAACAAAGCTTATCCTGTCAGGCTAATCCATTACTTATTTGTTCCTTTATAACAGAGAGGTGATTGAAAAGAAGCCAGAAAAGTTTAAAGTCCAGTGCTTGACAGACATCAAGAACCTGTTTTTCCCGAACACGGAGCCCTTTTATGCTGCCTTTGGGAACCGGCCGGCGGTAAGGACAAGGATGGGGTGTGCTTCAGATGAGCTCAGGAAGGCCGGGGCCTGCGGCCTGACCCACGTCAAGCCAGCCTCTTGTCTGTTAGGCCAGCCTGGCAAATGCCACGTCCCTAGGCAGAGAGGAGCAATTAAGGCATGCGTGGCGTCTAGTTTTCTTTGAAGGTTGGCCGCTGGGTTTGAAGCTGGGGATGGGGACAATTAAACTTCTAATTTCACATTACTTGTGAAAATGAGCGCATTGGGGACATTTAATAGCATTAGAGCCTTCCTCCCAGAAAGAAAGCCCAAGATGAATCTTGGCCACAGTGCGGGACTGGCCATCTCAAGTCGGAAGAGGGGAGCAGTCTCTGGCCTCCTGGGCCATAAAATATGCTTTGAGATTTTGAATGTTTGGTCCAAATTTACTGGAAAGTTCACCAGTCTGGAGAATATAACTTGAGTAGCAGCTGTTCAGCCAGAAAATTCTCCTACATTTAAAAACCATGACCGATTTTCAGAGAAGAACCCCAAGGAGTGACAAGCAGGAGGCCTTGGTGTTTCTGGGAGCGTGGGGGGGTGGGGGGGTGGGATGGGGGGGCGCCTGGATGTCGCTAACCCCGGATGCTCAGCTTGGTCCCTCCTCCTAATGCACACGCCTCCTTTGCTGGCGCACACGCAGGATGTGTATTCCTACAAGCAAGTGGGAGTGTCCTTGAACCGCATCTTCACCGTGAACCCCAAAGGCGAGCTGGTGCAGGAGCATGCCAAGACCAACATCTCCTCGTGAGTACCAGCGCCACCCACGGGCCAGGCCCGAGCTCCTGGCCTGAACCCGGACCGCTGTCCAGAAGTAGGGGTTTGCTGCCGACAGCAGACCCTCTTATCCTTTTCTGCCCATGTTTTAATTCCTGAATGTATGTACCTACATACGTATGTATGCATATATGTATATTTATGTTCATTTTTGTGCTAGTATTAGGTCTTGAACTAAGGTCTTATACTTTCTTTTGTTCCAACTTATGCTTTACCACTTGTACCACACCTCTACATCTAGCTTTTTGCTGGTTAATTGCAATCAAGAGCCTCATGAGTTTGTCTGCCCAGCCTGGCTTTGAACCATGGTCCTCAGCTCTCAGCTTCCAGAGTAGCTAGGTTTTACAGGCATCAGCCAATGGCACCTGACTACTAATAAAAAATATAGTTTAGCTCCTTGTATTTTGTCCAAAATAGTTTTTAGGTAAGTGGAGTGGATTCCCCCTGACCCCTCCCCCCCCCCCCCCCCCCGCCTCCACCCCCTGTCAGGTCTAAACTTGACAGTGGCAGTACTATCCTTTTTCTTGCCCCACGGCTGGGCTCTGAAAGGCCCACCCAGGCAGGAAATCCACACATGCTTCTCATGAGCTTTTTCCCTGCTGACTGAGACTGTCCATGTGGGTAATGCTGTCTGGCTCTTGAATGATGTCATAAATACCCACAGTACCTTGGCAGAGAATCCAGTTGCCCACCCCTGGGTTTGAGCCCCCCCCCCCCCCCCCCCAGGAGAGGAAGGGGATGGATTCAGAAGCTGATCATTTAATTTGCCATATTCAATTTGGAAGTCTCTAATATGTATTAGAAATAGAAACACAGTGCAGTGTGTGAAATTGTATTTAAAGACAAAGAGACGAGTATCCATCTCTTCACCAAATGGCCCCCATTCCAGTGTTATTGTCAAGAATCCTGCTCGCATTTTTTGGTCAGAGCTAAGTTTCTCTGAGTCAGTGCGCTGAACTGGATTACTGATGTTTTTGTTTTCAAGCTTTAGTTTTTACAGTGCCAGAGTTACCACCTGGGGCTTCTGCCTGCTAGGCAAGTGCTCTGCTATCCAGCTACCAGCCCAGGCCATAGATTGCTAATTTTGTTTTTGAAGGCAGGGTCCTAATATGTAACCAAAGCTGGCCTCCAACTTCCAATCCCCTTACCTCAGGCTGGACTTAGGCATGTACCACCATGCCCGGCTAGATGGCTCTTTTGCATGTGGTACCCCCATGGAGTGCTATAAAGTCACTCTGGGTTCTGCCATGTCCTACCCGGGGTGTCTCAATCCTTCAAGCGGACAGCAGGGAGGGACGGGGCGAAGGGCGCTCTGCTGGCCTCCACAGTGATTTCTAGGCTGGGCAGGTGCTTGTCCCTGCGAGCCTGGTCAGATGTCTGGGCGGTGTTCAGAGATGGGGCCCCGTGGTGGGCAGCAGGCGGGAGCCAGGAGAGGCCACCCACCCAGAGTGGGCTCTGCGTCCCTGAGCCATGCACGTGTGTGTGTGTGGGGGGGGGGGGTTGTGCTGGTGCGGGGGGGGGGGGCAGGAGCAGAGGGGCCCCGCCCGCTGCCCTGGCCACAAACCCTCAGGCGCAGGAGCCCCGAATCCAGGAGGCATTTAAACCATGTGTTCGTTTGTTTTCATCCCCGGGAAAGACATACCAACACTGCAGCCAACATTTCCGTCACGCCCTCTTACCACGGAGGACGCTGTGGCTTTGGGCGCGAGTCAGGACCGCGGCCCCGGGGCCCGGGCCCGGCTGGCTCCGGGCTTCGTGGTTTCTTCCCCACTGCGCCCGGGCCACGCGCACTTCCTCCCCGGGTCCTTCGCGCTGCCCCCCCCCCCCCCTGCGCATCCGGGGCATGGGGGGCGGGGAAGGACCCCGAGACCTGCGCCCCGGGGCCCTGCCCGGGCTCCTGGGTGACGCCGCCGCCCCTCTTCCTCGCAGGTACGTGAGGCTCTGCGAGGTGGTGGACCACGTGTTCCCGCTGCTGAAGCGGAGCCATTCCTCGGACTTCCCCTGCTCGGACACCTTCAGCAACTTCACCTTCTGGAGGGAGCCGCCGCCGCCCTTCGAGAACCAGCCGGACCTGTGCCAGCGGCCCCTGTGAGGCCCGAGGCGGGCGCCACCCATTAAAGCATAGGTTGTGGGGACCCCCGCGCGGCACCGTGTGGCCCTCTTGCTCAGGAGGAAGGAGAAGCCCTTCTCCTCTGCCCCGCCCCGTCCAGGCGACCCGGCCCGGAGCCCGCGCCGCGCCGCCGCCGCGTAGCGCGTGCTGTGCGTCCCAGCCGCGGCGTCCTACCCACAATGCCTCGCTCGCTCGCTCGCTCGCTCGCAGCCCGCCCGGATGCTAGTTCCCAGTCAGCACCGCGCGCGGGCCCCGACCTCGGCCGGCCGAAGAGGGCCGTCTGCGCCTGCGCGCGTCCTGCCGCGCACCGGTCCCCGAGGACCACCCCGCGCGCTTGACTCGCGGCGGAGTCCGCACCCCCCGCACCCGTGCGGGCCAGGGCTGCGAGGGAGGGGCGACGGGACCCGCCCCCGAGCTGGCCGCCCCTCCCCGCGGCCGCCCTCCGGCCTCGGCCTCGCCAGTGCCCCCGGGCAGTCGTTGGCTGGCGGTCCCGGTCGGCGGCCCGCGCCCCGCGACCCGCGCCGTCGGCCTTTGCGTCCCCACGGTTTTTGCCTTACTGCATGGTGAGAGGCCTTTCATTTAGCGTGCACGGGCCCTCGCTCCCTCGCTCCCTTGCAAGGCCTCGGGGCGGCGGGACGAGTGAGTCCGCTCACCCGCAGCCAGCGGAGCTCGCCAGGGGAACGCGCAGAGCACTGAGGCCCAAGGACGACGACGACGAGGAGGATGAGGATGAGGATGATGATGATGATGATGATGTGGATTCTTTTGCTTCTTAGTTGTTTTAAAGAAACACAGTTACGTTATCTTCTTTATAGGTACTATTTATTGCTGTGCTCAGAGTGGACTTTTCTGTTGTAAGCCTTGTAGCTGTATTCTTTGGATGACAACTGTCCTGGGTACATGAAACAGATCATAAGTAAGCTAGATGACCCAAAGAGACTTCTGTCGGTCGGACACCCTGACCTTCTGGAATTTATGAGTACTTTATTTCCCCTAGTGTTTTCCACTCAAGAACAGCTTGAGTGACATTCTCTTAACCTAATCCTCCTTCATTAAACTGACTTGCGGTCAGAACAATGTGAAAAGTGAAAGAATTATTTTGGTAAAAGATTGTGCTTTACTTTCCACTGTATTCTTATCATTATTGTTGTTGTTGTTGTTTAAAGACTGTGATGCTCCCTTGACTGACATGCTTTACTATTTAAAGTTCATAGGTAAGAGTCACAGGAGGCCAAAGATGGAACTGTTGAATGAAACGTTACTCTTTCTGTGAAAGAAAACCCCGAGTTGCCCCCTGGGTCACAGTGGGTGGGCTCCGTGAGGGGCAGCCCTCTCCTGGGCGCTTCCCGGAGGTGACGGAGGCACCTCAGATGGACGTGGAGACACAGGCACGCGTGTGTTGACTCCCTTTTGGAGGCATTCAACGTCATTTTAACAAACTCCCTGGGCTTGCTCACTAGTGACCCCTAGAGGCTGGGCAGCCCTTCTGCCACCTAGGCAGGTTTTTTTCCCCAGTGGATTTCAACTGCGGTGACGCACATACCTGCGAATGCAGCCCGCCGGGGTCACCTGGCTCCCCCCTTGCACCTCGGAGGATCTCCGGCTGTGGGAGTGGGCATCTGTCCACCCTCGCAGGCCGCCGGCGGTCTGAGCTCGTGCATCTTAGCACTCTTGATTTTGATGTACCTGAAACCTCCACATCACTCCCCCCCTCCCCTTCTTAATTAAACAAAGTCACCCTCTCAGATGCCAGTCACGCTGGGTGGGAACTCCGGGCAGGCTGTGGTAGTGACGCCTGCCCGTGGTTTCTGAAGATGACCTGTACCGGGCTGCAGCCCCCAGAGTTGGATTGTCTGTGTGTGTGCTCCAACTCGTGGCCCCGGCATCGTAGGCTAGAATACTGGCATGAGGCCTCACATTGCTGAACGAATCACTCCACATGTCCATCACACAGGACGAAGAAAAATAGGCAGACCTGGACACAAATGGTTATACCCTCAAAGAGAATTAACTTCCGATTTTAGGTTCAGGTCACTCCTTCAAAGTGTATTTTCTGTACAACATTTGATCTGTATTGGTAAATGCTGGTACAATGCTGAAAATCACTGTAATATTTCATTGCATTGTGCTCAGTGCGGAAATCGGAAATACTGGAATAAACGAGATGAATGAAAGACTTGTGTGCAAACCAGCTGTGTGAATTTTTTGTTCTGTTGGTTGTGGGGCCTGTATTTGGCCTGGGCGCTGTCCCTGAGTCCTTTCGCTCAAGGCTAGCACTTCCGTCACTTTGAGCTCCAGCACCACTTCTGGTTTCCTGGTGTTTAATTGGAGATGAAAGCCTCACGGGCTTTCCTGCCCAGGCTGGCTTTGAACCACGATCCTCAAATCTCATCCTTTGGAGTACCTAGGATTTTAGGTGTAGGCCCCAAGCACCTGGCTGTGTGAATTTTAAAAAATTGTTATTGTTCAGTTTTAACACTGCTTTTCTACTGTGGGATCGTGCACGGGACTAAATTTTCTACTTGAAAAATCATCCTTACGCTGTCCACTACTTGGAATTAACATCATTTCTGAGGTGTTAGAGTCAAGTAGGTAAAATATCAAGGCTTTCGGTTATTGGGGAATAGGAAGGATGAAGGAAAGAAGAGCTGCACCAGGGGCCTGGGCTGGTGAAATGTGGGTGACTGTGCCCCTCTCCCCCGGGGGGCCGCTCTCTCTCTGGTCTTCACCACGTGTGGACAGCTCACTGCACATCACTACTCTCCTCGTTTGGATTTTTTGGCTTCTTTGTGGTCTACCCCAGATTCATTTATTTCCGTTTTGAGTTGAGTCACATTCATTTCCACTTGAATCAATTAAAATCCTTGTCTAATTCAATCATAATTTCATTTTCTTTTTGCTAGTCCTGGGGCTTGAACTCAGGGCCTGGGTGCTGTCCCTGAGCTTCTTTTGATCAAGGGTAGTGCCCTACCACTTGAGCCACAGCGCCACTTCTGGCTTTTTCTGCGACTGACTGGAGGTAAGAGTCTCACAGACTTTCCTGCGGGGCTGGCTTTGCACTACGATCCTCAGATCTCAGCCTCCTGAGTAGCTAGGATGATAGGCGGAGCCACCGGCACCGGCTCAATCCTAATTTCTAATTCTGTGTACCAATACAGCCAGAGGCTTCCTATTTACTATCTGTCCAGGCCTTAGCACTTCTGGGAAAAATGGAAGCTTATTGGTTCTTGTAGAAGAGCCGAGCTCAGTTGCTCACAGTTTACCGTGGCTCCTCTCTGGACATGTGGAGAATGAATGCTGTATATCTTGGAGACGAGATGAGCTCATCCTGTTGAGCCTTGTGTGTGGCCCCCGCCCCACTCCATCTTGTCCTTGAACTTGGAGAAGGAGGTGACGGGTTCACAGGGTTTTTAGTTTTGAGTCTCCGCTTCTAACGCCTTTCAGTCCTGTGGCCTCAGGGGTGGTGGCACTGGGCGCCACTTGCGTTGGGAACCAGGCGGAGGGGCTTGTTTGCTAGAAGCCAGTGTTGGGGCCAGACGGAAGCTGGGCTTGGAAGTCAGTGGGGCGCACTGGCCACCTGGGGGCGCAATTGGTTTTGGTATGGCTGCTGCAGCCTTCGGAAAAACACCACCCCAAACCGAAATGCTGGCTCCACGTTGACAAAGGCCCCTGGGTTGGGATGTAGGCTTGGAGCCCGGCCAGCTTGTGGGCTGGGCGCGTGGGAAGCGCGGACGGCTCCTTAGGGGGACTGCTTTGGACCGAAATCCCGAGGTCCCAACCACTGCCTTTGAAAGGGGAATGGTGTGTGGCCGTTGGTGTGGATCTGCTATCCCTGTCAGCGTGTGACTCTCCCAGGCTTGTCTCTGCCTGCCAGAGAGCTCATGAGGAATACGAGATTTGGGGCTCTTAGGCTAGGCCTACAGAATCAAACGACATTGGGGGGGGGGGGTCTGTGGTCTGAGTAAGTCCTTTGAAGGAGTCTGAGGCACACTTGATGGAGATGCGCATGTTAGATGGAGGCCACGTCCTTTGGCAGTTCATATCTGACTCGCATCTGGCCCGGGGCAGGAGAGTGCTCACCGCCTGAAGCTCTCAGCCCCCAGCCCTCCTTTCTCTGCAGCTCCCCTGGAAGAGCATCGTTGCCCTGGTACTGGGGCTTGAACTCAGGGCCTGGCTGCTGCCCCTTAGTTTTTGTTCCACTTCAGCCTCACCTGTACTTCTGGATTTTTGGTGGCTCGTTGGAGATGAGTCTCCTGGCTTTTCCTGCCGGGGCTGGCTTGGATTGGAGAGCCTCCGGCTCCCGAGTAGCTAGGATGGCAGGCGGGAGCCCCCGGTGCCTGGCTGGAAAGGGCATCTCGATTCAGCCCCTCTGAAGAAAAGGAGCCCAGAACACTCAGCCCGAAGGACCCCGCCTGAGCCCGGGCTCTCAGTTATGAGCCGCAGGACTGGGGCGGCAGCGTGGGCCAGGCCACCGAGAGGGCAGGGGAGGGCGGGTGCTGAGAGCCCCAGGGGTAGAACAGCTCTGGCTGTGCCCAGATTTCTAATGGTCAGAGCCCGAGGGGGCTTGTCAGGGTGCCAGGGTCTTTTCACTGTGCAGGAAATCCATTCAGCCGGCATTGCTTCTAATGAGTTCTGCAAACAAGTGGCCTCTTCCTGTGACTCACTCTTGTCTTTTGTGCACCGGAGATTGTGGTCTGAAGGTTCACATTGGAAAGGAACCACCACTTCTGCTGCTTTCTCTGCCGCTGGAACCCGAACAAGTCACATTCTTCTTCTTTTATTTTTTTTTTGCGACAAAGAAATGTAAATGTGGGAACAGCCAGTCATATTTCTGCCCTGATTGTAAAAACATCCTTTTCCGAGATGGTCCACAGAGCCAAGCTGGGAAGAAACGGTTTATAGATTTCAAGTCACACGTTTGAGGGTTTCATATTTTCCTTTCCGGGAGGGACCGGCTAACTTTCACTTTTGTTCTTTGTCTTATGGATTCAGATTTGGGGGGCATCCTCAAAAAGACATTGTTTGGATGAAGTGGTTGAAGCTACTTTATCGAAGGAGATTTCACTGCGGATTAAAATCTGGGATCTTGATGACAGATGGGCCCCCAAAAGACAAGAGGTAGAAAGCTGGGCGTTGGTGGCTCATGCCTGTAACCCTAGCTGCTTAGGAGGCCGAGAGGATCAAGGTTCAAAGCCAGCTCTGGCAGGAAAGTCTGCGAGACTGTAATCCCCAACGAACTACCAAAAAGCCGAAAAAGGTGCTGTGGCTCTAAGTGGGAGAGTGCTAGCCTGGAGCACAAAGAGGCTCCGGGACAGCGCCCAGGCCCTGAGTTCAAGCCTCATGCACACACACACACACACACACACACACACACACACACACACAGACAACAGGCAGAATTTACTGTGCACAGAAGTGCCTTTTGTGTTTTGTTTTGTTTGCCAGTCCTGGGGTTTGAACTCAGAGCCGCGGCACTGTCCCCGAGTCTCTTGGTGCTCTAGGCTAGCACTCTACCGCTTGAGCCACAGCACCACTCTCTGGGTTTTCTGAGTAGTTTCTTGGACTTTTCTGCCCTGGCTGGCTTTGCATTGTGATCCTCGGACTTCAGACTCCTGAGCAGCGAGGATGACATGTGTAAGCCACTGACGGGAGCGACCGAAATACTTCTTACCCGGTCCTTCTCTGGAGGTCAGCTCATGCTGTCTGGAAAGATGAATCTCTTAGCATAAGCCAGCTTGCAAATGGACACAAATATTACACAGCAGGGCAGATAAAACAAAAGCAGTAATAGGGTTCTAATGAACGCTAATGTTATGCAGTGGAGAATGTGAATGTGTTGAAATCAGGGAAACGATTATCTGGATTGTAATAGATGCATTTGTGTCTTTCATTGGTCAACTAGTTAACTTCTGAGCACCAAGGACTTTTTAAAAGCATCATTGTCGTTGATACGGACTTCTACAAGATGCAGTAATGAAAATTCCTTATTCCCTGTTAATACTTACATTGCCTAGCAATGAACTGTTGCGGAGTCTTTTTTTGCATATGTGCCAGTATTGGGCCTTGAACTCAGGGCCTGGGCACTGTTCCTCAGCTTGTTTTTTGCTCCAGGCTGGTGCTTTTCCACTTAAGCCACAGCTTCCCTCTGGCTTTATGGTGGCAAATTGGAGATGAGAGTCTCTCTTACAGACTTGTGTGACAAGACTGGCTCCAAACTTCAAGCCTCAGATCCCAGCCTCCCAGGAAGCTGGGATTACAGGCGTGCGCCACTGGACCTCTCAAGCCATTGAAAACATAGGTGTGGGTTTGGGTGCTGTCTCCCTTCCTCCTGGACGGGTGGGGCATAAACAGAGCCGAACAGGGCCCGGCATCCACTCACCACCCCCAACTCCTGGGTTCCCTGGGAAAATCAAACTAGAAGCCGCCATGGCTTGAAGCTTGATGGTTCACGAACCCTCTCCCCTCCCTTTCCCGCTCTTCGGCCTCCCGACTCCGCCCTGGGGGAGGCACAGTAGGATGGGAGCACGGTGAGCCGAGCGCCTGCTCGCTGACGCCCTGGGGCCCTCGTGCCAATGGCTGAGGGCTCAGGGCTGGAGGGCGGGGGGTCCTGGGAAGCAGAGCCTCGATGGCTGGTTGTCCTCTACAGGGTGGGCTTGGGTTCCACGCTGCAGAGTTGCTGGGGCGGGGCTGCCGGCGTGGGCCCGGCCTGCCCTTCTTCCCCACGCCTGTCTCGGGTGGGGTCAGGACCCTGCATTTTGTCCGTGCGAATCCCAGCAGTGGCCACCCGTGGGCCGAAGCAGCGTGTCTTCCCCTCCCCACCCCTCCACCAGAGGCGCAGGTCTTGCAAGGGAAGAGCCACAAGATGGAAGGAACCTGGGCCCGGGGGGGGGGAGGGGGGTCCGGTGGCCCCGACGGCTCTGGGCGAGTGGGAGGCAGAGGCTCGGGGTTCTGAGGCCTGTGACGGCCGCTGGCAGCTGAGCGAGTGACAGGACGGGGGAGGGACGGGGCTCAGGTTAGAGCGAGCCCAGCCGCAGGGCGGATCAAAGCCCCCCGGGCCTCGGTGTACGGAGGAGGGGGTGGGATTTTACCGGGAGCTTCCGATTTTTGTTTGTAGTTCCTTTATGGCCCCCTGAGATCTGTGATAACCACCTGGCTGGTCCTGGCTGTGGGGTGGTGGGAAGTCCCCAGGACCAGTGAGGAGGCCGCCAGACGTGGCCAGTGGAGGCAACACTGGGAGAAGAGAACTGTCTTCCACTGCCAGACGACGGGGAGAGCTGCACAGCAGCGGCTCACGCCTAAGAGCGAAGGATCGAGACCAGGCAGGAAAGATCGCAAGGAATGAGCTCCAGGTAAGCGCCAGAGCCGTAGCGCTGTAGCCTTCAGCAAAGCCCCGGACACCGTGTCCCAGCCTCAGGACCCGCACACGTGCAAACGATGGACTCCGCTTGCTGCTCATGTTGCCGCATCATCCCCCCAAGGGAGGGAAGGGGAATCGATGGTCGCTCCGATGTATTGAGGCTGGATCTCAGGGCGTGAGTCACCGGCGCTCAGGGAAGGTGGGATTCTCTGGGGGGCGTGCATACCGCCAGGACCCTCTCTGTGGTACCGTGAGCTCTAGGTGATAATCCTCTTTTTTTTAAATTGTCAGGTATTCAACTTTAGGAAAAGCACTTTAAGGAATTGGACAAAGGAGTTGGGGTTCAACAGAGCAATGTATGAACACAGTGTGTCTTGGTCCATGTCACCCCTTTCAACATTCTCACCCACCCCTCCTAACCACTTGCCCTCACTTGTCTTAATTTTGTAGGCTATGCATTGAATTTCATTCTTTGTCTTCTACTTTGTTGTTGTTGTTTTTTTTTTTTTTTGTCAGTCCTGGGGCTTGAACTCAGGGCCTGGGCACTGTCCCTAAGTTTCTTTGGCTCAAGGCTAGCACTCTACCATTTGAGCCACAGCGCCATTTCCAGCTTTTTCTGTTTATGTGGTACTGAAGAATCGGACCCAGGCCTTTATGCGTGCCAGGCAAGCACTCTGCCACTAGGCCACATTCCCAGCCTACAGGTTGAATTTGCATTTCCCCCTTCTTTTCATTTGTTCCCCCTTTTCCCCTTGACTCCTCCCTACCCCTTTCAAGTCCTGGATTCCTGGTGTTTGTTTTGTTGAACTTCGTTTTTGCCTATCTAAGGAATTACACTATTTGAGATCTCCCTTGAATCTACCATGTTCAATGAGTACACCTGTATACACTTGCATACCGCTCACACGTGCACACTTAGAAGCATATAAGCTAAATCTAGCTTCTACATATAAGGAAAAACATGCATCCTTTGTCTCTCTGGGCCTGACTTACTTCACCTCACTGGGTAATTTCCCCAGGTCTTTCCATTTCTTTATAAACAGTACAACTCTATTGCTGTTAATGCATTTATAGGCACTTTGTACTTCCCAAAGTATTTACTTATATGTTTATAAATGAAGTCTATCATACATATGAAAGAAAACATGTAGCCCTTGTTTCTCTGTGCTAGGAAGGCATCTTTTGAGTAACATAAAAGAAAAGCAAAAGAAATGCAGCTATGAGGAAAGCAAAAGCTAACAATAAACACATTACGCTCTGCACAGAAGGAGGAATTAGAGACGGATCCAACACTTCGGTTCAGCATCAGGCTGCCAAGAACTCCTGGGGAGTAGAAGTGAGGAGATTTCTTTGAAAAGGCAGACAGATGCCTCTCTTATTTTGGCCTGTCCTGGGGCTTGAACTCAGGGCCTGGGCATTGTCCCTGAGCTTTTGTGCTCTACCACTTGCGCCACAGTTCTACTTGCAGCTTTTTGTGGTTAATTGGAGACAGGAGTTTCACAGACTTTCCTGCCTGGTCTGGCTTTGAACCGTGATCCTCAGATCTCAGTCTCCTGGGTAGCTAGGATTATAGCTGTGAGCCACTGGTGCCTGGCTGACTGACCCATGCCCAGTCCCCCTTAAGACCTCAACCTTCTTCAGCTTGCTGGAGGAGAGCTGCCTTGTCCCGAGCACAGTCAGGGGCCACCATCACCGCAGCCCACTTGGAGGGCCCGGACTGCCCCAGGAGGCATTTGACACACATCAAGATGTACTGCATTCAGAAACCGCCGAGTTAAGTGGTAACTGTTTTGGACTGCTTAAAGATAATTAGAAAAGACACTCCAAACAGTCAGCTAGATCTACTGGCATGTGTTAGGGCTGCCATCATAAATGTTTAGCTTTTTCATAGTAACCCCCTTATTTTCCTTATTCTCCCAATTCCCCGTTGCCTTTTGGGGTGTTTTCCTGGGATCTGAATTATGCAGTGAATTCGTCCTGCCGCCATAATTCTGTTTGGATGACCTATTGAGGGACATGGAATTTGCTTGAGCTTCCTAACTTTTGTGAACGAAGGATAATTTTTGGCCCTAGTGGAGTTTTGGAAAAACAGAACCCACGAGTCACAAGTATTTTTAAAAGAATGATAGCCAGCCAACGGAAGGTAGGATTTCAGCAGAAATGCACTGGAAACTTACTTTCATCTGAACCCCCCTCTCTAGCACCAAGCAGGAGAAACTTGAGTAGAAAATGATTGGGACGCTTGATTCTTACATGGAAGTTAAAAAAAAAAAGTCAGCAATGTTCAGCATCCACATTTGGAAACTTTTTTTTTTTTTTTTCCCAGAGTCTAGCTGGGAGCACTGTCAAATCTTTCCAGAACTACTTTTGATGATATGGCATGAACTTAAATACAGGATGAAATAAAGCTAGAATGCTTTTTCAGAACAGGGTACAGTAAGAGTGAGGAGTTAATTTAATTCACAATCCTATTCTGCCCCATATACAGGCACACTGGCCAATTGAATCTACAGCCCAGAACCTGGCAACATCCTGCCACCCCATTGGTTCAGGTCTGAAGCTGATGAAGAGCAGCCTGGGGCTGGGGTGGGGTCTACGGCGTCATCAACCAATCCTGTGCTAGTTCCAACAATCTGCTTATCCCACTTGGGAAAATCGTCCTCCAATGGCAGGACACTTTTAGTTGATGGGCTTCAGCTGTGCACTATTTTAGGTGGGCATTTTTGCACCCAGATACGCCGTTACTTTCTTATTTATTTATCCACTGTTCTAACTACTACCTACCGGGAATGAAGTGTCCACTCAGAGCGGAGAGGAGGAGAGAGACCCGGAGCAGGTCATCCTAGCTGCCTTCCTCGAGGAGGGGAAGAGAAGGAGGAGGTGAGAGCGAGGAGGGAGAGAAGGAGAGAGAATGCAAATGAGACAAGGAGAATGAGAAAGAAGGAACCTGTTCGTGCCAAATCTGAAGTCTGCGTGGCAGGCGAGAGTGTTGGAGACCTGGGAAAGGATTGAGATTGCAGGTCAAGTCCCGCCGCACCTGGGGGCCATCTTTTCTCTCCCTCAGGGTCCTCATTGTGTGGATGAGGCCCACCCACCCTAGATAGAAACCTGCTGCGCTTCCTCGTCTACCAATTCCAATGGGAGTCGCATCTAATGCGACACTCACCATGACATCCGGACCAATACTGCAAACATGCGGACAGCAAAGTCCAGACAAGGCGATGTGTAAAATTAGCCAGCACAGAAGATCAGGTTGAAGTTCAGGAAAGCGCTGGGTGGCGGTGAGGTGCCAGACTTTGAAGTCAGGCCCCACCACGTGAACCCCATTTTAGAATCGAACCCTGAGCCAATCAGATTTGTACCTGTGTGCTAATCTTGCTTGCACAGCTGATTGTTGTAACCTTGTTCTTTGCCTTTATAAGCCCTGTGTAATCACAGCTCGGGGCTTCCTCCTAACCTCCGCTGTGTCGGTGGGTAGGACGAGGCCCGAGTTGGCAGCTCGTTAAATAAAGCCTTGCCTTGCTTTTGCATTTCGGAGTGTCTGAATCTCGGTGGTCTTCTTGGGGGTGGTCTTGCGTCTTGGCACAACATTTGGGGTTTCGTCCGGGATAGCCCCAGAGACCCCGAGATCCCAGACTCCGAAGGTAAGAAAACAGCACTGTTCATTTGTCTTGTCCTGTAATTTGTCTGTTTTGCTTTTGCTTGTAGGGCGCGAGTCAGTTTGGTTTTTGGCCGGAACTGACCAGGAGGGCCTCCTAAACGAGACTCAACCCGCCCACCTTGTACTTGGGTCTGCTCCTTCTGCTTATCTGGCAGGAGGTTGTGGGCCAACTTGGGTCCACTCCTCCTGTACCCTGGCAGGAGGTTGTGGGCCAACTTGGGAGATCTCCAACTCGTAACTCGGGTCCACTCCTTCTGCACCCTTGCAGGAGGTTGTGGGCCAACTCGGGTCCACTCCTTCTGCACCCTTGCAGGAGGTTGTGGGCCAACTCGGGTCCACTCCTTCTTGCAGGAGGTTGTGGGCCAACTCGGGTCCATTCCTTCTGCACCCTTGTAGGAGGTTGTGGGCCAGCTTGGGAGATCTCCAACTCGTAGCTTTTCTTGTTCTCAGGCCTGTGTGTTTTCCTCCTTTTTTATTGTTTTGTTTTTTGTAGCCTTTTGGACTGAACTTCTGATCAGAGCTATGGATAACGTTCTATCTTGAGGACCTCCATCTAGCCCCCTAGACTTGATCCTAGCTCACTGGAGGGAGGTTAAGGAGATAGCTCAGAACCAAGGTGTGGCCCTTAAAAAGGAAAAGTGGATCACCCTGTGCAAGTCAGAATGGTCCACCTTTGAGGAAATTGAGGGAGCTTTGACATAGGGAGGAAGCATGGAGGAGGAAATGTTTCCCGCTCCATACTCCCCATCCCAGTTAACTCTACAAGAGGAGGACTCTGAGGAAAATGTTTCAGCTGTGCCCTCCGCTCCGGAGGGTCCTGCCCAGTCAACTCGCCGTTGCCGACAGCCCAGGACACAGACGCATCAGCCCCAAGTCCAAGTCCTGACCCGCAGCCGCCGACGGGGTGGATGTAGGGCCAGCCCAAGCCACCCACAGGTGGCAGGGAGTGACCTCACCATGCTGCGTTGTCATCTCTGTGTTGTTTCTTCTTTGTAGGTTTTTTGTAACAGTTTCCAGCAGGCCCACAGAGAAGCACAGGTGATTCCTACAAGTTTGTCAAGATCTAATACTGACCCTTAATAAGTTCCAGGTAAGAGAGCATGCTTAAAAACTACTTCTGTGTGGACCACCTTGTACCTCTGTGTGGACCACCTTGTTGCTTATAATTGGAGTAAAGTGGCCCCTTATAAGACTCATTGATCTGAATCTGCAGTTCGAAGCCAGCCCGGGCAAAGAAAGGTCCCTGTGAGAGACTTGTCTCTAATCAGCCAGCAGAGTGCTGGGAACGGAGTAGTGTGGAGCTCAAAAGTGGTACGGTGCTAGTCTTGAGCTGGAGAGCTGAGGGACAGCACTCAGGCCCTGAGTCCAAGTCGAAAGTCACTCCTCCTGGGACAAAAGTGATGGAGCATCCAGAGGCAGTAAGCCACTGCTTGGATGGCAGAGATGGTGTCAGATCCTAGAGTCACTACTGTTGGCCTTTCAAAAGTTAAAGCTGGGAAGTCCTAGAAGAATAGTTCGTAAGCATGCCTTTCCAATGCCCATGTCTGTCTACTGGGCAGGAATTTGCCAGTCATCTGTGATAGTGGTTAGTAAGGGTAAGTTTGTCAAATGAGAGGATAGATTAAAATCTCACCCCCCGCATTTACTCAAAGCCCTGACTGGCAGTGAGAATTTTAAGCTCATACATCTGTTTAGTAAAGAAAGCTTGTAGACCTGAGATTGTGTCCTTATTGAGATCTGTTAAAGGCCTGTCAGCTTGCCAATGCCCCCAATCAACAGATTACTAAAGGAGCTCGCCTCTGTGGGAATAGGCCAGGTGTGTATTGGGAAGTAGATTTCACAGAAATTACAAATATTTGCTAGTTTTTGTAGACACATTTTCAGGATGGGTTGAAGCCTATCCAACAAAGCATGAGACTGCGAATGTAGTGGCTAAGAAGATCTGGAAGAAATCCTACCCAGGTATGGCTTCCCATCCACCATTGGGTCAGACAACGGACAGGCTTTCGTCTCAAAAGTAAGTCAGGGAATAGCTGCAGCACTGGGGACGGATTGGAAATTGCATTGTGCTTATAGACCCCAGAGTGCAGGACAGGTAGAGAAAATGAATTGGACTCTAAAAGATATGATTCTGCTTCTGTCCCTACCCCCCATTTATTCAGACCAGGGGACTGAAATCCTAAGAACCACGGTGGAAGGAACCCTAGACGGCATCGCCACTTGGGTTCATTGCTTCCACGCCAGGCCAGCTGACCCCTTTGCCCTGGATGACAACTACCGTGGTGGAACATGGGAGGTCTCCAAGCACCCAACTCAGCCGCTTCGCCTTCGCCTCAAGAAAAGAAAGTTAGACTGAATATTGTTATAATTTTCTTTTTGCCTTCTTTCCTTACTACCCTGGCTAGTGTTGATGTTATTTTGGCAGCTCACTCCAAAGTGAGGTGAATCCTGCAGTCCCTTGGTAAAGTAGACTAAGGTTATAGGTTCCTGGCTAGGTAAGGTCAACGCCCCTGAGTCAGCCTGAAGAAATTACAGAAGATAGATGATCTTCACCCATCAGCCCCCCTTTAAAACCGAGGGACCAGAGTTATTTTCGGATACTACTTTTGGCCCTACTGGCCCATGCCTTACCTCTATATCATCCCCTAGATATGCAAGCCATTGAAATGGACAGAATGGAGCCATGATTGGCTCCCAAGGTACCAAAAAGAAAAAGGGGGAAATGAGGTGCCAGACTTTGAAGTCAGGCCCCACCACGTGAACCCCATTTTAGAATCGAACCCTGAGCCAATCAGATTTGTACCTGTGTGCTAATCTTGCTTGCACAGCTGATTGTTGTAACCTTGTTCTTTGCCTTTATAAGCCCTGTGTAATCACAGCTCGAGGCTTCCTCCTAACCTCCGCTGTGTCGGTGGGTAGGACGAGGCCCGAGTTGGCAGCTCGTTAAATAAAGCCTTGCCTTGCTTTTGCATTTCGGAGTGTCTGAATCTCGGTGGTCTTCTTGGGGGTGGTCTTGCGTCTTGGCACAACAGCGGGAGACTGCCAGGCAGGGATGTCTGGCCCCAGAGGTGCTCTCATTTAGCGTGGGGGGGGGTGTGGTCTCCTAGGGTTGCTTCGGAGTTCTGCCGCTGTTATTTCTGGAAGACCACGCGGAGAGTGCTGCCTTGTGGGAAGGCAGATGTTTCTAGGTAGATCTAGGAGGCTGGGCTCACCTCAGCCTGGCCTACATGTTTAGTCTGATCGCATGCCGGCTTGCCCTGAGAAACGTGAAACATAGGGCTGAAGCCTTCTGGGCCCGGGAGAGGTGGAGGCAGGCCAGCACGGGAAGCACACGCACGTGAAAGCGGCTGCCACTTTGGAATCCAAGGAAGTCACTGGTGCGGGTCTGTGTAGCAACCCGGGACACACCTTACCCAGGCGCTGCTTGTTAGGCAATACTGAGACACATAGACTTGAAAGGCCTCCTTAAATCTGTTTAACATTTGTCCTCCCTCCCCCCTCCCTCCCTCCTTCCCTCCCTCCCTCCCTCCCTCCCTCTTTCCCTCCCTCCTTCCCTCTCTCCCTCCCTCTCCTCTTCCCGCTCTTCTTCCCACCTGCCTCCTTCCCTCCATTCGTTCTTTCCTTCTGTATTTTTGTGAGTACATGTACTGGGGATAGAACCTAAGACCTTAAACGTGCTAAGTACGTGCTCTATTTCTGAGCTCACTTAAAAAAATGTCAACTATGGTCAATTGCTTTTGGAAGAGAGCTTAATAATAAAGAACTCCTGATCCGCATTGGTGTGTGTGTGTGTGTGTGTGTGTGTGTGTGTGTGTGTGTGTGTTTAGAAAGAACCAGCAACCTTGAGTTTGAATCCTAAGTGGTGTTAAAAAACATGATTTTGTGGAACTATGCAATGAATATATACCAAGGGTATCATTTAATTCGCTAACTAACGAAGGAACCAGCAAATTACAAAAATGAATTTTTATGAAAAATTCAAAGAGCATAGGAATATAGACAATCACAGATTGGAATGGAGTTTGCTGATACGTGGAGAGCAAGTGGTTATCATTCTTCCTTGGGCTGTCCTGAAGACTAGACGTGATTGCATATAAAAACCTCCTGAGAAGGAGGATTCAATCAATATGAACTCTTCTGCTGTGGGAAAACTAGGTAGATTCATTCCCAACAGGTCTTTTTCTCCGTATATTGGTTTACTAGGAATGTGCTAAAGGCACCAATGGCCACTGTCCACCTGCCAGGCCGGGGCAGCTTCTGGAGGGCAGGAACGTGAGACTCTCATCCAGTTCCTCACTCAAAAGCCAGAAGTGGAGGGTGAGGCTCAAGTGGTTGACGGATTTCTGAATGCGAAAGCGAAGCTTAAGTTTTATGTCCGTCCCACCCTAAAACAAATCACAGCATGCGAACCCCGGCCCTGCCGACCCCTAAGGCGCCCAGGTGCCATTGCGTCTGCGTGAAGCTGCGGCCGGAACTGTGCCCTCCCGGGCCTGGTTTATTCATCGCTGCTGTCAGGTGCAGCGCGGTGTGTGCAACTGGCCAGGGGTTCGATGCCCGGGCGGGCGCCGGGGCCAGGCTGGGGGTCTCTGTCCCAGCCTGGTGATGGTGACAGTCTCCTCACAGGTCCCTGTGGCTGTCCGAGAGAAGGCGGGAAGGGTCACACACGGAGGCCCGCCTCCCCTCCCGTGCCCGGGGCACTGGGGAGCAGGTGCCGCCCCGGAGACGTTCGCTGTTCCCAGAAGACTAGGTGAGTTCCGAAGGAAGAGCCGCCTGCGAGCCCGTGGCGCCTCGGCCGTCTGCAATCCGCTCGTGGTCTGGGGTCACTCCCAGAGGATCTGAGCCGCGGCGACCCCGAGTCCCGAGTGTGTTGCTTCCTACTGCTGCTGTCCTGGGCCTCGATCTCACGGCCTGTGTGCCCGTCCCCTCGCTGTTTTGTTCAGGGATGGTGCTTTCCCACGTGAGCCCCAGTTCTACTTCCAGCTTTTTGCTGGTTAATTGGAGTGCGGGGCCTCACAGACTTTCCTGCTGGAGCTGGCTTCAAACCAGTGATCCTCAGATCTCAGCCTCCTGAGTAGCTAGGATGGCAGGGGTGAGCCCCCAGCAGCTAACCAAGATGGTGGCACTGGCAAAAGCCCGGAGGAATGAAGGCTAGGGGGAGACGCCCGGAGCCAGGGAGAGGAAGACGGCTGGCAGGTTCTTCCCGGCTCTGTGAAGCGACAGCGTGTGTCTGTTACCCCCGCACCTGGGTGCCGAGGGGCGGGGAGTGCCTCCCCCCAGGCCCCTCCGCGAACCCCCTATGGAGGCTTCCCACGGACCGCGTGGCTCTGATTCCATGGGCTGGCTTTCTTTCCTTCAGCGAGAGGGCCCGGCGAGGCGTGGGAAGGCCCCGATGGGGCTCTGGAACAGTCTCTGGTTGTCCTCGAGAGGCCCCTGGGAAGAATCCCCACGGTGGCACCTGGGGCGGGGCGGGGGGGGGGGGGCTGATGGCCACTTTGTGCATCTCAGAGCCGACACTGTTTCCCCACGGGTCCCCACACAATCGGGCGAGTGTGTGCGGGCTGGGCCGGCGTCCAGCCGCGCTGTGTGCCCGGCTCTCTTGGAAGCGCGCCTGTGACCCGAGCAGGGGCAGCGGATTCCCGTGGGAGGCATTCCCGGCTCCTGCTGACAGGTTTGCAGCGCACTCGGGGGAAGGGCTGCTTTCTGGAGCTGCCTCCGACCGAGCCAGGAAATGGTTATCTGGGGCCCAGCGCGTGGCGGGCCTGGCACGTGGGGGTGGCGACTGGCAGCTGGCGGCGGCTGGATCCTTTCTGAAAATGGCCCAGGGAGGCCCGTGCTGGTCCAGACTCCTTTTGGGGTATCATCTTGGCTTCCTGGATCGGTGTGAGGATCCTGTTAGCCCCCCTGCCCTGTAACCGGGCTTCTTCTACCCGAGAGGAGGAGGGTAAGAATTCCTCGTGGATGCTGGCTTGCGTGGAATCGGCCATGTCGCACACGTGCCACAGCCATCGAGACTGAGAAGAGTCATCGGTCACTCCCACCAGGAAATCAGCTTTCTGACCAAAGTCACACCGGAATGTAGCAGTTGGTCGGGACAAGAGATTCAATCCGAATTTCACGCCGGGGCCCTGAAGGCTGAGTAGACGTTGGCCCAAGGGAGGGCCAAGAAGGACGAGGATTCCAAGCGTCAAAAGAGCCCGGCATTGTAGGGATGGCGAAGCTCGCTTCGGAAGCGTCAACCACCGGTTCCACTTTCACCCCCGTGCAGGGGTGTCCATGCGGAGAGAGGCACTAGTGCTTGGGGAAGGGGTGAGGTTGGGAGGGAATGGATTGGTGGGGGGAGGGGAGGTAGAGTCCATCTGAAAAGGCTTAATGAGCTGGGATGTCCCCTGATCTTTGAGGGACCAGGGTCCTGCTTTGAGCGGAAAGCATCCGGTGCCCGGAGAGAAGTGTCTGGATAATCACAAAGGCCCTTTCTTCAGAACCGATGGCCGGTTAGTTACCCATCACCTTGGGCCGCTTTGAGTCTCTTTGAAGCGCAGCGCCCGCCTGGGCAGCTCCAGCTCCGTGTTCTTTCTTGTGTGGCCCCTCCAGGACACGCTGAGCGTTGGGCAGAGGTCAGGAAGGAGTGAAATCTGCCTGGGTTTTGAAGTGTTTGTCCTGCTGTAGCATGAAAGGGAGAAGGGTGGGTCAGGCGCTGGGCACGGATCCCCAGGAGCCAGCGGAGACCGCGGCTCCCGCTCTCCTCTTGGCCTTCTCTCCTCCGGGTCCCATCAGATTCCTGCAGACTTAACGCGAAAGGACAGTTACTCGAGCTTGGTCCAGCCGCGCACTCAGCGGGCTTCAGAACACAGGCTGGTTATTCAGTAGCCACCCATCCGTCCACCCTAGCTCTCGGTGAAGCGAATGGTCTCTCCGAACCCCAGTTGCCCACCGTGACACGGGCACAGAGGCTCTTCTCTGCCACGAGCGGCACATCGGGAGGGGGCAAAGGGCACCGAGAGGCATCCTCGGCTGCTCATCTTAGCAGCTAAGGAATGGATGGCGTCTCCATTCAAGTCCTTTCTCCTTCTTGGCCCAGGGCGTGTGCAGTTCCTCTTGCTACCAGCAGATGGCGCCCAACAACTCCCTGGAAACCACTCAGGGCACCAGCTCCCCGTTTCACCCCATTTCAGCCCCTGCCTTTCCCTTCTCTGGGAGGCTGCAGTCACCCCAGGTCCCAGGCAGAAAGTCACGCCGGACGCTTGGTGTCTGTCAGCAGGTTCCTGGAGGGCCTGGCGGGTGGAATGAGGCTCACTCCCCTGCAGGGCTCTGCTCCCCTCCCCCTCTGCCTTCCGGTCTCTCCTGGGCTTGCAACCTGTGGACCTAGGCCTCTCTCCGTCGCTCGGTGCAGGCTTCCTCCCCAGGCCCCTTCTGCACAAGGCAGGCTCATCAGGGCACTGCCCACCTTGTCCCTCAGCCTCGGGACCCACACGAATCCGGCTTCCACGCGCAGAGACCTCGGGCTTGCAAGCCCGGGTCACATTCTTTCCGTCCCAGTTTCCAAATAAGGACAACCTTGGCCGGCCAAGAAATGAGTCTCATCTCCTGAGTCTGATTTTATCATTTATTGTTTTAACCGGGGTCAGCGCTCTTGGAAATCCTGGTATCCCTTTCCCTCTTCCTGAGAGGTTTCTTACAGCATTTCTCGCTTTGCCAGCTCTTTAGCCCCATGAACTAGCTGGTCTTTATTGTTGTGGCTGATGTTTTGTTTTTTTTTTTTGTTTTGCAGGCATCCTGAGATAGTCCCGATTTACAGTTCTGACTCGTTGTTCCCAAAAACTAGGCAGCGGGATCATAGTCACTGTTTTGTCTGGTGCAGAGGCCTGGCATGTATGGAATAAGAAACTATCTTCCTTCTTCACCCTTTATCTTTAATATATGTTAGACAATGTGGGTTATTTTATTATGGATATAGAAACCAGCAAAAGCAGACCCTTCTCTCAAGGAGCCCTTTGGTAAAGGGGACTGAACAAACAGCTGCTGGTATACACAGTGCTTGGAGAAGACGTGCCTTAGGCCAGGTAGACGGCAGGCACCCAGGAACTAGCAGGTAGATAGACACACGCCGCCCCAAGTCCATGCTGCCATGCGTACTGAGAGGACGTGCCCATTCCTGTAACGTCAGGTCCTGGGGATCTAGAGTCTTGTTTCTTAGAGAGATGTTACCCCCAGAAGCTGTAGCAAACAAGATGCACAGAACTCAAAGCTCCAGCTGCTGCCCGGTTATTTTGGGCTCTTTGTGCCAATAGGTTATCAGGAAAGGAGTTAACTACCTGGCTGGAGTGAATGGCCTTTTTGTCCACGAGGAAATACAGATGGCTACTTCGAATGCTTCCCGATAAGAGCAGGGAGAAATGTGTTTGGCATCAAGGTGACCCCCTCAGGCGTTTCCATTCACACAATTCTGGCAGTACCTAGGCAAGTGCCACAGCTCCAACCCAATGAAGGTGTGGGATTCGAGCTCAGACCCTGGCAGGTGAAGATTCCCGTTTCCTCAAGGAACTCCGCACGGGTCTGCTGAGGCTCTGGGAAGTTTAGTATGGGCAGCGGGATGGGGAGCTAATGAGGTTCAGATAACTACTATGGGTCCTGCGAGGTGATAGGGCCTCAGTCCTCCCTCTTTTAAGTTTCTCAGGATCCCCCAAAAGGTGAGTTTAGTGTGCCAATGGGAGTACTGAGGAGGCTGTGTCTAAATGAAGTGAACCAATCAGAATCCAGAGGAGCCTGTACCTAAGTGGGCTGTACCAATATGAACCCAGAGGAGGCTGTGCCTAAACACAATGAACCAATCAGAAGCTACAGGAAGTTGTGCCTAAATGGGGCGAGCCAATCAGAATCTGGAGGAAGCTGTGCCGGCACAGAGTGAACCAACTGGATTCCTGAGGAGGCTGCGCGCTAAGGGAGTGAGCTCAGTGTGGGAAACGAAGGTGAAGGGGGAGGCAGGGGAGGGACTGCGGCAGGCCGGGGCGGGGTGCCCTGCGGATGCTTCATTCTTGACTTGATTAGAAAGTGCTGCTCTTGAAATGCTTGGGGGCTGGGTGTGTTCATCTCCCCCTCGCCCCACGGGGAAGACTTCCACTCGTGATAGGCTGAAGTGGGGAGACAGAAGACCAGCCAGGCCCTGGGTCAAGGCAGGGCAGTTCTGGGGGTTCTGGACTTGAGCTTGGCTGCTCCCACGGTGCTGTTCCGTCTCCTCCTCCTGACAGCTGCCCGGCAAGTCGCACGTGTAGGATGCTGGCTCAGCCCTCGCGAGTAGAATCCGAACTCAAGAGGGGGCGATGCTTCTCTTGTCTGGGCTCCCAGGAATTGGAAATATGGCAGAAATTGGACTGCAGAAAGGACATTCCAGCAGAGGAAACAGCACCATCGAGACACAGTAGTTACGTAGGCTGGCTCAAGACTATCAATCTATGAATAAATCATGCAACATAATGTTTCTAAATAATTTCGCTTGATTTACAATCGTGTAAACGTTACTTCATTTGTAGTTTTACCTGAGTTTTACTAATTTACTTACTAATTTTACTACCGAGGAGCGAGCTCTACCTTAAAGATCGAATCGTTTCTCCGTTTAGTCATTGCCTTTCATTACATTGAATTGGTTTTATCCGCGTGGTTTCTGTTATTGATAAAGAAAGTGTATCTCACCGTGTATGTGATTCGCATATTTGACTTCAAGTATGTGTTCTTCCACACTCCATCCTATAGGAATGCGTTCATGGCACAGTAGTTAAAGGATTTATTCCACACGAATAAAGGAGGATATCGGGTGTTGACTGGGCTGGGGGGCTGGGCATGAGAGTTGCTGTAGACTGTGAGTGGGAGAAGGAGGTGAACCCCAGTTTGAAATGGTGCGGGTGAGGAAACTGGGCTTTTAGCTTTAGACCTAGCCTCGCTGTGAGCCGGGGCTCTTCTCGGGCCCCGGTGCCTCAGGTCTAAGGAATTCGTTTGGATATGACTTCGTTTACCAACAAGGAATTAGTTAAGAGGTGAAACTATCAATGAATGAGTTAGGATATGCAGGAAATGGAAACCAAAGGTTTCTTTTTTAAAAAAAAATTGTTGCTCTTTTTGTTTTCTTTTCTTTCCGTCTTGCTTCTCTGTTCATCTGTCTTTGGCAGGGTACGGAGGTACAGAAATGGAAGGACAAAGGGTGAACAAATGCAGCAGTGTTGCTCACTGGACACTGATGAAAATGAACTACACAACCGGGGCGGGGGGATGGGAGGGAAAAACTGGGAGAGAGTGAGGGAAGGATTGACACTGTCCAGAAAGAAATGGACTCTTTGCCTGATTTATGGCACAGCCAGCCTTCTGTACATTACCTTTATAACAGCAATAGAGACATACAAAAAATAGAAACTTTCCCCAAAAGTTCCGGATTGGGGTGCTAGCATGGTCCAGGGCCCTAGTTTTGGGCTGTGGAGGACTCACGTTTGCTGTATTCTCCTAGAGTCGAAAGAAAGGAGCGAGCTCACGGGCCTCTTCAAAGGGCACAGGTCTCGTCCCTGGAGCCCCACCCCACTGGCATCATGACCCAAAGCTCCGCCTCCTAGTGCCAGGGCATCCAGCGTCTTCTGCCTACGACCTCTGAGCTGGAGGAAGGCGGTCACAGGGTCCCAACTGCAGGCTCGGACATTCTGGCCCACGCTTTATCCTTCATCCACTGCTCAGAGTAATGAGCGATTGCACACGCTAAAGGGATTTTAACCCACTCCTCACTGGTGGAGACGGAGGGATGGGATCCACCTCTTCTTCATGTTCTTAAGGTCTGCCCAGCAACTTCTGACAAGTAGCGGTCATTTAGATTCACTTCCACTTATTCCTTCCCGAGTCGGTGTGTCAGCCCCTTCCCTGGGCATCAGCTGATTTGAGTTTCACAACCCCTGGCGGGGCAGGTGGCGTGATGGTGATAGGACAGATCGCAAAACAGAGTCAGAGATGCTAAGTGGATCCAAGGAAGGATTTTCCCCTTCACTCCCAGAGTGTCTTCCCCCTATATCATTTAGTGCTGGCTGCGTATCAGACCGCTCCAAAGCCTAATGGATTAAGACAACAACAATTTATTTGTTTTACGATTCTGTGGGTTTGCAGTTTGAGTTGGGCTCAGCTGGGTGGTTTTATGGCCGATCTCGGTTGGGCGCGCCCCTGCATCTGTGGGCAGTGGCTGGCGGGCTGCTCGGTAGGCAGGTCGGCGCCCGGAGAGGTGAGTGCAGGGACCTTGTGTCTTCCCCCATCCGAGGGCTTTCTACAGTCCCGGGGCTCCAGGAGCAGGGCGATTGTCCCAAGTCTGTTGACATCAAATGGCCGGCCAAAGACAGTTACTCAAAGCAGTGCGGCGGCGCTACTGCCCGGGGCCCGGATACAGAGAGGGAGGTGGTTTGTAGGCTTAGATTTTAGAGTTTGCAGAATTTAGCCTACCACCTCTTGTTTTCAATGATATTTTAAAAAATGAAGATGCATATATAAATATATGTTCTGTCTATCTATCTATCTATCTATCTATCTATCTATCTGTCGATGGTAGTTTGGCAAATAGAATGCAACTATTCAGAGATAGTCATTGTCATGAGTATGTGACTATATATGTATAAATATATATATATATATCTCAAACATATGAAAACACATGAATATGTATATACATATGCTTGAATAATGCTTTCTTTGGAAAGAAGGATATCAAGCCAGGCGTGCTGGCTTATGACAATTCCTTGGAAGGCAGAGATAGGATATAGGAGAATTGACGTTTAAGGTCTGCCCAGGTTTCCTCTGTCCAACAATAATAAACAAGTTAGAAACCCTATCCGGGAAAACAAACGGCCTTGTCACATCTGTAATCTTAGTGTGAGGGAGGAGTAGGTAGGAGGACCAAGGTTTGAAATGGCTCCAGGCAAAAAGCTCAAGGTCCTATCTGGAAAAAAAAGAAAGCCAAGGCAATAAGGTCTGGAGGCACGGCTCAAATGGTAGCACACCTGTCTTGTGAGCTTAAGACCCTGAGTTTAAACCCCAGTACTTACAAAACCAAAAATCTTACCAGAATTTGTCTTTTTTCATTGACACACACACATATACATACATACATACATACATACACACACACACACATATACACAGTCCTGGGGCTTGAACTCAGGGCCTAGGTATTATCTCTGAGCTTCTCTTGCTCAAGGCTAGCTCTCTACCACTTGAGCCACAGTCCCACTTCCAGCCTTTTCTGTGTATGTGGTGCTGAGGAATTGGACCCAGGGCTTCATGCATGCTAGGCAAGCACTCTACCACGAAGCCGCATTCCCAGTCCCTGATATTATGTCTTGAACCTTTTCCTACAGCACCAAATAATTTCTTGAAAGTGTGACACTTTTCACATCCTCCCATCATATCTTAGTTAACCCTACCCTTTAAATTTTATTCATTATTTTGCCGGTTAGGTTGACATATTGAACTGTGCTGGGATGAAAGACTCCGCATGTTGCTGGGATAGATTCCTAGCGGTGAATAATGGGATGGAAGGAGATGGGATTAGCCGCCTGTGGGTACAGCTTCCTAAATTACCCTCCTGGAGTTTACGTTCATGCACTGGGTGAGATGCCTGTGCTCCAGCACCAGGGGGCGCTATGGAGTATCATAGAAAATGAGATCAGTTCAGAGAAAATGGCACCCGATTCTCACATGCATTCCTGGTTACCGGTGAGGATAAAGTGTTTTAGAAATAGCTCAGGATTGTACTTCTCCTGTGACTTCCCTGTTCTTTAAAGAAAGATCGGTTTGTATGAATTAGACTGTATTCATGTTACTGACACTTTGTCATCTGAGTGGCAAACACTTCTGCTTCAAGTTGTCATGTGTTAAGTTTTGCTTTCTGGATAGGCAGCGGTTTGAAATTTCCCATTGCCGTATCTATTTTTAAATTTCAAAAAAGAAGATTGTCGCACGCACTGCATGTTTGTGAGGCCCCCTTTAATCCGCCTCTTAAGAAGTCAAGGGCAGAGCAGCTCCACGGCCTGTCTGTCTTCGGCAGTGGGGTTGGCAGGTGCGGCTGATTCTCCTGTGAGGCATTCTCCCCCGCAGCTGAGCCTGGCGCACTGGCGCAGACCCCAGGGAGCCTCGGTGTGTTGCTGCCAGCCAGGCGGCAGCACTGCTTTCTTCTTGCGCTCCTCCTGCCATGCTGGTTTGAAGTGGTGGATAGCATCGTCGTCTTCTTTGGTGAGAGGCACTGGGGATTGAACTCATAGCTCGTGACTGCTAGGCAAGGGCTCTACCACCGATCCCTGCCTCCAGTCCTTTTTACTTGTTTTTCACATAGGGTCTCACACACTAACGTTGCCCTGGCTGGCCTCTACCTCCTGAGTAGCTGGGATTATAGGCATTGACTACCATGCCTTTTGTTGTTGTTGTCAGTTGTGGGACTTGAACTCTGGGCCTGGGCGCTGTCCTAGTTCTTCGGCTCAAGGCTAGCGCTCTACCACCTGAGCTACAGAACCACTTCCGGTTTTCTGGTGGCTAGTTGGTGATAAGAGTCTCACGGACTTTCCTGCCTGGGCTGGCTTTGAACCGTGATCCTCAGACCTCAGCCTCCTGAGTAGGTGGGATTACAGTGTGAGCCACCAGAGCCCGACCCTAGCTGATCTTGGACGCTGTTTTGGAAGCTTTTTGTCCAGGTTGACTTCAAGCTGAGATCCACCTAGTGGCCTTTTCTTCCCACTGATTAGTAGGGACAAAGAAATCAAATTCATTGCTCTTGTAGATTTGTCAACAGCTTCACTAGTTGGGCTAATTGGACATGGGCACATTCCTAGGACTTGAGTCCATTGACTTCCGAAGCTCTGCCATGCTTGTTTTGGAGATGTGTCAATTGGTTCCATTCGTTCTAGGAGAAAATAACTGTGAGCTGTTTTTTCACACCTCACCTGCACAGAGAGGCCTTGGGTGGTCTTTCCTTCCAGTTGAATAGATGAATCCATTCCTTGTATGGAAGAGATCATGGGCTGAAATATGACATCAAACTTCCAGTCTTGGCTTTATTAGTTCCATTCTTGAGGACATTGTGCAATAATGAGAAGCATATTGTGTAACCAAGGTATGGCACATTTCAATGCACACATTTCTAAATGATCTTCTTAGTTTCCTAACCAAGTGTAAATTACTTAGCAACAATGGAGTTAACTGGAGTACTATTCACTCAAAACAACATTGCTATTGTTCGCTACATACAAGGCCCGCATGAGATGCCTCTAGTATATAAAATATATTATGGGTAATTATGCAATTGCTAAACTCCCTGAAGCATATGTTTGGAAATTCAGGAAATGGAGGCCTCAGAAAAAATCTAGATTTCAATCTTGACTCTGGTCATAGTGTAACTTTTGGTAAATGAGAAAGGACAATGATTATCCCTTGGTAAACCAGAGGGAAACACGTAGGGTTAGTAAAGTTCACAAATTAGTTCTCCGTTGCTCCCTTAAAAAACAATTTATGACCCCATCTTAGGGACATTTTTGGGGACATTATAAATCTGAGCAAACATGATACTTTTGATAGGATGAAGAAAATAGTCTTTTCAAGTTGTTCTGGTCAGAAAATGATGTTCCACTCCCTGCGATTAGATGGTTGTTAAGAAAAATCTCCAGAGACTTGAAAACTATCTGCTGAGCGTTGTCAGTGTAGGGCCCCGAGGGGAAGCCCACCAGTCAACCTCTGGACCTTAGACACCTAGTCAACCTCTGGACCTTAGACGCCTAGTCAACCTCTGGACCTTCGACGCACGGCGCGCGGGCTTGGGTCAGGAGGACTGTAAGGAAGGGCGATGGAAGAACTATCTATTGCCTAATTAAAATTACGAACCACACACCTCTCTGTTATCTTTCTTCTTCATGTCTTTTTAATGAAATGTTGGTGTATCTGAGTCAGAAACACTTCCTGTCATTTAGAAGCTTCCTTGTAGTCGTGGCTTAAAGTTCAGCGGTGGGAACGCTCTTTTTTTTTTTGGCCAGTCCTGGGGCTTGGACTCAGGGCCTGAGCACTGTCCCTGGCTTCTTCCCGCTCAAGGCTAGCACTCTGCCACTTGAGCCACAGCGCCGCTTCTGGCCGTTTTCTGTATATGTGGTGCTGGGGAATCGAACCTAGGGCCTCGTGTATCCGAGGCAGGCACTCTTGCCACTAGGCTATATCCCCAGCACCCGGTGGGAACGCTCTTGATGGAGAGTGTTTCACAGTTCAGAACTCTCTTACTGATAATCTCCCTCTTTCCCTTCCTCTCCTCCTCCCTGCCTTCCTCCCCCCATCCCTTCCTCCTCTTCCCTTCTTTTCCTTCCTCTCTCTTCCCTCCTTCTCCCCTCTCTTCCTTCCTCTCCTCCTTCCTTCCCTTTTCTTCTCCTTTCCTTATCTCTCCTTCCTTCTCATTTCTTCTTTGCTAAAATTGATTTCTTAGTAACTTCCCTTTGTCCTCTTTTTCCTTTTTTTGCCAGTCCTGGGGCTTGGACCCAGGGCCTGAGCACTGTCCCTGGCTTCTTTTTGCTCAAGGCTAGCACTCTACCACTTGAGCCACAGCGCCATTTCTCACCATTTTCTGTATATGTGGTGCAGGGGAATCGAACCCAGGGCTTCATGTATATGAGGCGAGCACTCTTCCTCTAGGCCATATTCCCAGCCCCATCCTCTTTTTTCTTTTAAAAATATCTTTTAGTTATACGAAGGAGTTGCCATTGAACGACTCAGTTTAGGAACACAATGCCTCTCACGAAGGTCACCTCGTTCAACATTGTCCCCCTCCCCTCCCCCTCCCTCCCCTCATTTGCTTAATGTTTTAGGAAACAGGTCGGATTCTTGACTGCACCCTCCCCCTCTTCTCCATTTGCCCACCCCTTCCCCTTGCCCCCTCCCCACCCCGCCCCCAGTTTCCTGGTGTTTTAGTTTGCTGAAGGTCAACCCTTTTCTCCTTTCTCCCTCTCTGTTCCCAGGGCTCGGGGCTCTCGGCCGGGGCCCCTGGCGAGTCGGTGCTGTGTTCTCTCTCCATGGCTCCCTTCACACCAGGCAAGGGAGCAGCTCCAGCTCTTGTTTCCCCCGTGGGCTCCCCCATGCCTGGGCCGGAACCCCACGGTGGGGCTGGCCAAGAGCTCGGGGTAGCGTCGCAGAAGCGGGGACTGCAGCGAGCGGACGCAGAGTGGCTCTGGGCAAAGCTTGTCCGCGTCTGCCGGGCGGCGTGGCTGGAAGTGAGCGGCTCGTCCTGCCCCCCTCCACCCCCAGGTTCTGTGGGTGAAGCTCCCCCCCCCCCAGTGCAGCCGGCGGAGCTGGGCATCGTGGGGATGGCGGGTGAGGCTCCCCGTCACTCACAGTTCAACTCCACGCGTGTTTCGCCGACTTCTGGACCAGCCACCGGCTCCTGGCTCCAAAGGTGGCGTGAGCTGCCTGGTCCCGCTCGGTTATGGCTATTTTTGTTAGGTGATGGGGTTACTGCGCCTCTTGTGTGTCATCAATCTATATGAATTGCACCCAGCAATGGGGTTCACTGTGATATTTGGTCTCTCGGGACTCCCCTCTCGGGGTTCACTGTGCTGGCTGTGTTACCCAGTCTAGCTTGTCATTCCTCCCCCCTCCCCCCATACATGGAGCTCATCTGCTGGGGGGGGGGGGATAGCTGTCATCAACCAGCTATCTTAGCTTCATACATCACCAAATGCAATAGTCTTCACCCTTCTCTAGGAATCACGACTGTGCTTTCAGGTAGACTGTCCCTCAGCTCCACCTGCGAACGGGAACATGCAGTCCTTGTCTTTCTGCACCTGCCTTATTTCAGTTAGCACGGCGAGCCCCCAGTTCTACGCTATTTGCTGCAAATGACAAGATTTCATTCTTCCTTAGGGTTGGATAACACTCCATTGATAGATATGCCATATTTTCTCCCCACCCCCCCCATATTTTCTTTTTCCATTCATCTCTTTATTTGGAATCTGGCTGATTCTGTATCTTATCAGCTTTTCTTTTGATTTCATTTTTTTCTCCTCCTTTTCTGTTCCATTTTTTTCTTCTTTCTGTCCCTCTTCCTACCGCTGTACTGTCCCTACTCCTCTCCTTTTCCTTGCAGTAGAAAGCGGATAGTTATTTCCTTTGGTTAAAATGTTTCCTGGCTTTTTATCACTTGATGTTAAGTCTCAGGAAGCTGGAGGAAGCAGGAAACTTACTTAAAATTGAGTACTGCTTAAAAAATATCTCAATAGACAAGCAAGTTGAGTGTCAGTAAATAATGTGTTCAAGTCTAAGGAGCGGTATGGCAGTATTTAGGGTTGTAGTGGTCGGACTTCCCAGGTCCTCCCTCCCTCCCTCCCTCCCTCCCTCCCTCCCTCCCTCCCTCCCTCCCTCCCTCCCTCCCTCTCTCCCTCCCTCCCTCCTTCTCTGTCTCTCATTCTGTCTTTTGTGCCGGTGCTGTGCCTTTGCTGTTTCACTCAAGGCTGGCGCTCTCCCGTGTGAACCACAGGGCTACCTCTGTTTTTTGGTGGCTGACTGGGGATTCGTCTTCCGGCTCTGTCTGGCCAGGTTGGACCGTGGCTGGGGAGCTGCCTGCCTGACCCAAGGCCGGCTGCGCGTTCCTGTCCTGTTCTGCAGTGAATTCTCCTGTTCCCCCCATGGGGAGACTTGCCCCAAGCCCGGCCCAAGGCTGGGGGTGGGCAGAGCACGGAACTGCCAGTGTGTGGCGGCTCTCAGCTTACTCATCTCCAGTCTCGTTTTCTCACCCCTGGATGATGCAGCTGGCCTTTCTTTTTCTTTTCTTTTTTACTATCCAGAGGCTGATGGGATTTCACTGTCTTTGTTCATCGTAAGTGAACATTTTTTTAAAGATTCTCCATACATAACCGGTTAGTTTTTGCTGAATAGAGGTTTTTCGAACATCATCTTAAATGAAAAAGCCTCGAGACACACGAGAGTGGCAAACGCGGTTGCTGGGAAGTGACTTCCTCGGCTCCTGGTGGGGTCTTCAAAGCACTAATTTACAAAGCTGCACCTGGAACAATGCAGCCTCAGCCCAAAGAGTCAGGGAGCGGAGCAGGAAAGTGCTGAGGGTGGGAAACGGCCTCGCGGGGAGGACAGCGGCCTCAGTGTCCTGAGCTTCTCTCCTGCACCGGCACCGGACCGGGGCGACGACCCTCCAGCCCAGTCCCCCCCGCTGCCAGTACCAGAGCTTGACCTCAGGGCGGAAGCTCTGCCATTGACTTGCCGCTGCCTCCCGGAGGCTCTTCGATGATGGTGATGAGGATGAGGAGGAGGAGGAGCCATGGAGCCAGGGTGCCATGGGAGCTTCTCACAGGGGATGCGCAGGACCCTTGAGTGGGTCGTGCATCGGCCTCTCCTTTTCTGTCCTCCGTGACAACTCGTTCCATCTTCATATGCTCTGTGCGTGCGTGCGTGCGCGTGCGTGCGTGCGTGTGTGTGTGTGTGTGTGTGCACGCACACACGTGCCAATGCCGATGCTGGAGCTCAAGGCCTCATGCTCTCGCTTGCCCTTTTTGCTCCAGGCGGGTGTTCTACCACCTCAACCATGCCTGCACTTGTAGCTTTTTGGTGTTCACTGGAGACAAGAGTCTCATGGATTTTTCTGTCCAGGCTGCCTCCAACCCCAGGCCCTCCGATCTCAGCCTCCTGGGTAGTTACAGTGTGTCGATGGCCAAACTTTGTTTATTTTTAAATTAAGCTCTAATTCCCCGGGGCTTTCCCACCGTGGGCTCAGTTTCCCTCTCTGTGACCACATGGGAGGAGTTGAGCTTGCAGACATCTGGAGGTAGACATCTCTCAAGCCGACTTCCTCCCGTCCCCGGTTCCTCCGGCTGCTCCTTATTACCAGGATCATGATAATGGCTTCCAGTTTCCCTGGGCCCAGGGGCTCCTCTGCGCATGTGTGCCCACTTCCTTCAGAGACGGTGGTGCTGGTGATGTCTGAGTGGGAAGGGGAAGTGGAGGCTACCCGACCCCTTTAGCTACGTGCTTGGAAAACTGAGTTCCAGTGGGAGGAGCATGAACACCCAGAGGGGGCCCCTACCCTCCTGGGGCAAACTCTTATTTATGTGGCTACAGTCCATGGTGCTTTTACGCACACACACACGCACACGTTATGTTTTCCCCACAGGGAAACATCAAAGCGTCCTTTGAGGTGGGAAGAACGTCTAGAGTCTTCGAAAAATATTCTTGTCTGCTAGCATTTTACAGCAGTTGCTGCTCCTCAGACGCCTGCTTGGAATCTGGGAAGGAACTTGTTGGGGAGCTTAGGACGGCGTGGCGGAGAAGCATGGAGGGGTTCCTCTACTTCTCATGGTGAAGAAGGAGGACCGGTCTCATCTCTGCTGATACAGCCCCCCCCCCCGCCTCCCCCACCAAAAGGCAGGGACATCACTCTGTTTTTCCGAACCCAGTTTCCCTTTTAAAAAACGTGAGGAGGGGATGGCTTCTTCATCGTCCGACACTAAAGGTTATCAGAAGATTATGTAAAAATAATGCACAGAATGAACTCTTTTGAACTGTAAAGCAGAGCACACAGCACATTTTTGCCCCCAGTCCTAACTGAATTCATCCCCTTTTGCCTCATTATCCTCTGTGAATTCATCACCCGCCTGGTCACCCAAGGCAGGTTGCCAAGACTGGAAGACGGCCAAATCCATGGCATTTGCTTCCTTTTCTCAAGGTCAAAGTCACTGCCAAGAGTCCGGTTTTATGGAATGCCTTCTTTGACCACATCAGTTCATGGTGAGTCTTCTGACCTTTGAGCCTGCTTCTACCTGCTGTATTGGTAATTGTTGCTGGACTAAGCTATGTAACCCTAATGACTGCGACGTGCTCTCTCTAGCCGTCTCCAGACAGCTCTGCCAAAGTCAGGCCTTCTAGGTTTCTCCATTCAAGTCTGTGTTTACGGCTCACAAACAAATAAAAATAGTCTATGAAGTAAGTGATAAAGGCTGAGAATAACGTTAGCAGTTTAATGTATAATTATTTCATTATAGCGAGGTTGAACTCTTTTGTGAGCTAACTGGCTGTTTGCATTTAGATTTCTTTTTCTTTTGTTTGCTTTTGTTTTTTGCCAATCCTGGAGCTTGAACTCAGGGCCTGAGCACTGTCCCTGGCTTCCTTTTGCTCAAAGCTAGTGCTCTACCACTTGAGCCACAGTGCCCCTTCTGGCTTTTTCTGTGTATGTGGTGCTGAGGAATCGAACCCAGGGCTTCATGCATGCTAGGCAAGCACTCTACCACTAGGCCATATTCCCAGCCCTATTTTCATTTTTATTTATGGCTGTGTATATCTCACAGCTTCTTCATCTATTTATCTGGCGTTCAGTACCTTGGCTAATTCCACTATTTGGCTATTGGGACAAACATCGATACGCAGGTGTCTTTCTGTGATGTCGATTTGCTCTCCTTTGAATATATGCCCGGCTGTGGTGTGGTGGAGCACCAGGAAGGCTGACGTTCAGTCTCTGGAGGAATCTCCACACGGACTTCCATAGTAAAGCACTAGTTTAAATTCCCACCGACAGGGTGCAGGGGATGGGGGTGGGGGTCCTTTCTCCCACACCCCAGCATTTCGCAAAGACTCCTCATCTTCGTTTGAATATTTATTTATTTTTTAGAAAATGGAATCTTGAGGCCAAGCTACATATCAGGCTTGGTATGGCCCTTTTCAACCAAGGCTTAACTGTGAAAACTTGACTTATGCCTTTAAGTGAGAAGACATCAGTCAGGGTTGTAAAGTGGACGTTTCACAGCTGCTGGGAGACAGGGCCTGACGTGCTGGGCTGTAGACGAATGGCCCTTGTTAGAATCCTCTTCCTCCGGGCCTGAGATCTTTCCTGAAGAAGGAACAGCGTTACTCAGCTCGGTTGCTTTGCCTGCCTGACTCGGCAATGAGCTCAAACTCATTCTGCTTTATTGTGTTCATTGGCAAATGCGATAATGTTGTTTATTCTTATTATTTTGCTTTTTTTGTTCCTCTTCATTTTGGCTTTGATAACTATTTTTTTTTTAAATTTTCTGAATTTCAGTAGATTGCACAAGCCAGGTGTCATGGGCTCATGCCGGTCGTCCTTGCTGTTTAGGATCTGAGGATTGCGGTTCAATGTCAGCCCAGGCAAGAAAGGTTGTCATACTCTTATGTCCAATTAACCACAAAAAAGCCAGAAGTGGAGCTGTGCTTCAAGTGGTAGAGTGCTAATCTTGAGCAAAAAAACAACAACCCTCCAAAACAAAAAATACTCAAATAGTACCCAGGCCCTGAATTTAAGCCATAGAATGGGGGAAAGATGTACACACACACACACACACACACACACACACACACACACACACACACACACAGATAGAAGGGTTACAAAGTTACAATTTATCAATTGAACATATTTATTTAGGTGTCCAGAGCTTCTTGATCAACTTTATAATGTATAAATTTCTTTTCCTGCATATTTCTTCTCCTTTCATTTGTATATTTCCTTGTTATCTACCCAGAATTTCATTTAGTTTTACAGCTCTTCTATTGAATTTCCTTCCTTCCTTCCTTCCTTCCTTTTTGGTTAGTTGTGGAACTTGAACTCAACAACCTGGGCGCTGTTCCTGAGCTCTTCAGCTCAAGGCTCTACCACTTTGAGCCACAGCACCACTTCTGGTTTTCTGGTGGTTAACTGGAGATAAGAGTTCCACGGACTTTCCAGAATTTCCTGCCCAGGCTGGCTTTGAACCGTGATCCTCAGATCCCAGCCTCCTGAGATTATAAGCATGCAGCTGTTGGATTAATTTCACTTAGATAAAGCAGATTCCCTTCAGTTATATAAGGAAACATACAAAAGCAGAGTGAAAATTCAGAGTGTACAGAACTAAAAGGTAGAGGATCACCGAGCTTCATATTTTTTAGCACATATAATGTGATGATGATTATAGATGGTTTAATGGAATGATATGTATAAATGCTTAGTTCAGCAAAGTCTCAAAATAGTAACTCACCAATCAGCAATAGCTCTTTGTTAAGCTTATAATTTACTAAACACAGGATAGCACTGGTTTTATAAAGTTGGTAAATGCTTTATACCAAGAGCTCAAGAATGGAAGTTCCCCTTCAAAATTTAGGTCAAGTAATGAATTCTCAAATTCATAAGCTTTGGCGACACATTACCAAGTAATGCTGGCCTTCTGTGAATTATAACTTTTAATGAACTCACCTCATGGGTACTGATGGCTACTAATATTTTCTAGCTTAGTTTGCATATACTTGAAAGAGATATAATGGTATGTCTTCTGTATGCATTGCTCAGCTTTGCTCTAACTCAGCCTCAGCACCAATCTCCCCTCCCCCGGCCGAACTGCCCTTCATGCATAAGATTTTCCTGAAGTTTCTGATAATCCGGATGGAGCAGGAAAATCGTTTAGAAATCTCTCCCAGCCAGGTGCTGGTGGCTCACGCCTGTAATCCTAGCTACTCAGGAGGCTAAGATCTAAGAATCATGGTTCAAAGTCGATCTGGGCAGGAAAGTCAATGAGGCTCTTATCTCCATTCAACGACCCAGAAAGCCAGAAGTAGAGCTGTGGCTCAAGTGGTAAAGCGATAGCTTTGAGCACAGAAGCTCAAGGATAATGTCCAGGCCCCGAGTTTAGGCCCCAGGACTGGAACCAAAAAGAAAATAAGAAAAAGGAAATCTCTCCTCCTTGCAGGCATTTAGTGTGTCTTCCCCCTCTCTTTCCTCCTCTCTTGGCTCCGCTTCTCTCTCCATCCGTGTGAGAAGAGCTAAATGCCATCACTGTGACTTTGTGGAAGGGTCTCGTGGCTCGGTTCCTGAAGATTTAGGTCTTGCTCCTGATTGTGTACGTCACCTTGTCTTCCCTGAGCCTCAGTGGGTCGCAGAGAGGGTCTCCATCCCCAGTTATAAGGATCTGGAGGAGCCTATGTTAAAGGTAACACCCAATGGTAGCAGAGAGAGAGAGAGAGAGAGAGGCTTCCTCCTCTCCTGATTTCTTTTAATAAAGGGACCAGGGCCACCAGAAGGACAGGAAGTCTACCATTAGGGGTGGAGCCACGTGGCTCCGCCCCGCCTCCCAGTTCAGGATGACTGAAAGGCCTGCCAATGCTTGGTCTCCCATTGGCTGTCTGTCTGTCTGTCTCTCTGAGAAGTGATGAGGAGGGTGTGGTCACTGCCTCGGGCCAAGGGTCCAGGGCACAGATCTGAGTTCTGGCTTGGGCTGGTTGACTGTGTGAGCTCAGGGGCTCTGCATACCCTCCCTGGGCATCCCTCGCCTCGGCCACAGGCTGGAGGACGGTGGGAGCGCAGCCCCTCTGACAGAGCTGGGAGAGTCCGTGCGAGAACGGGAGTGGAGGTGACTCACCAGGCGCCCGGTGCAGGGCTGAAGGCCGTTATCACTGAGCGCATCTTGAGGACCCTTTCAGCCCTGACCATCTGTGACTCGCCACGCGAGCAAGAGCGAAGGGCTGACTTCCTTCTTCAGCGGCTGGCGGACAAGATGTTCTCCGAGTTTCCGGCTCTGAATGGAAAAGCAAAGCCCAGGTCCTTCCTTCCCTCCTTGTCCGACATGGTAGCTCATGCCTATAGTCCCAGCTACTCAAAGGTAGGGATTGACTGGGAAGACGGTAGTTCTAGGCCAGTCTGGGAATAAAGTTACCATGCTGTCTCAATCATGGTGTCATGATGGTTCAGGTCTGTAATCGCAAGGATTTGGGAGGCAGAGGAAGGAGGACTGAGGCCCAAAGCCAGCAATGGGACAAACTCTGAAGACTCTTTTGGAAAAATAACCAAGCAGTAAAGGGTTTAGGACGTGGTGTGGGCGGTACAGCAAACGCTTAACAAATGAGAGGCTCTGAGTTCAAACCCCAGGATGCTAAAAAGAAAAGTCCCTTTCTGAGGGGCTGTGCCTGCCACAGAGGTATTGGGGTCGGGGCTCGACAAAGCTGGATCGTCACCTCAAACTCCATAGCTGAGAGTTGAAAGACTCTGGGCAGAGCCTTCAGGAGGCAGAGCACTGGGGTTTGGCATTCATGGAATAGCAAGGAACAATTCCTCCAAGACCTTAACTGCATCTCTGCTTCTGTCCTTGCCTCTGATTTATTTATTATTTACTTACATACTCTTGCTGGCACTTGTGTTTGAACTCAGGGCCTTGCACTCGGCTTTTTTGGCTCATGGCTGGCACTGTAGTACCGGAGCCACACTTTCAGTTCTGGCTTTTCGCTGATTCACTGGAGATGAGAGTCTCGGGGATTAGTCTTCCTGGGGTGGCTCTGTGGTCCTCCCCTCCTCTGCTCCTGCCTCCCTCCTCTGAGGACCTTGGTGATCTCTTCGGACTGTCTGTGTCATCCAGATGGACCATCTCAATCCCTCTTAGGATCCTTGGCTTAATCGCATCTGCTCAGTACCTCTTGTCCTATCGGAGGTGTGGTTATAGCTCTGCCTACCTTGGAAGAGGACCTTGTTCTGTATGTCACAAGGTGGGAGAGAGCTATATTTGGAGTCAGTGGTAAAGAGGTAGGTAATCTGGGCAGCAAGGATGCAGGAGGAAGGAAGGGTCAGGAAATGTGGGAGTCATGATGGAGTTAGTATAACTGATTCCTGTGAAGCAGTAGAGTGAGGAGAGGGGTTGATTAGAGAAAATGGTAACTATGTGGATGTAGGAGAAGGATGTGAAGGCTGATGCTAGAATCCAGCTGGCATGAGCACAAGTGGATTTGTAGTTATCTGGTTCCCAGATGTCTCCACCCCCCCATCACTCAGCTACTTAAACTCGGAAGTAATGGCGGTGGGACTTCCTGACCAGGGTGGATGGAAGCTAGACTGTGGTTCAGATTGTCAACCAAGGGGCTTGTGACAGCTAATTTCATGATTCAACCTGACTGGGCCCCAGGGTGCCCAGATCTTTGGGCAAACCTTATTCCTGATGTGTCTGCAAGGGTGATTCTAAGTGAAAAAAACATCTGAATCGGAGTGAAGCCAAAAGCATTCCTTAGTATAGGCAGGCTTCCTCCTACGCGCCGAAAGCTTGCATGGAATGAAAAAGGCCGAGCAACAGGGAGCTTTGCCTTCCTCCTATTTCTTTCTGGGCATTGGTTTTCTCCTGTTCTTGCACTGGAATTTACAGCATTGGCTTTCTTTGTTCTCAGACCTTAGGATTTGGATGGGGATGACACTAAGGGGTCTCTCGAGTCTCCAGCTTGCTGACTGCCCAAGTTAGCAAAACTGCGAAGTTACTGCAGCTTCTCAGACTTTGCATGAGGCATTTCTTACAATACATTCTTGACATCTATCTATCTATCTATCTATCTATCTATCTATCTATCTATCTATCTCTCTCTCATCTATATATCATAGATCCCATGATCTCTTTCATCTATATATTATCGATCATAGATTCTATGATCTATCATCTATTAATCATCTATATCATCTATCATGTATATCAACTATGATTTATCTATTATCTATACTATATTATATCTATCATAAATCTATGTATCTATGCATTACAGATCCTATGATTTATCTACCTATGTAATTTATTATCTATCATAGATCATATTATCAATCGATTTGATCTATCTGTCTATCCATCAATCTATCTTCCATCTATCACCTTCTCAATGATTTTGTTTTTCTGGAGCACCCTAATTTGGGATGTGGAGAAACAGAGGGTCTAAAGACCTAGAAATCTCTTCAAAGCCCAGGAGGGATGAGAGCCAGAAAGATCTGGAAGTTTGGCAGTAGAGTTAAGAAGACAGGATAATGGGGTTTAGTATTTGTGAAGTAACAGAGTACAACTTCCCCAGATCCTAACCTGGTACGATTGGGGGTGCAACCCAATATTTGATTATAAACAACCATCCTTATAGATGTCTGTGTAGCGCATCCAGGGCTTAAAAACCCTACTGCAGAACTGGGGTGAATGGGGGCCCCTCGGTGCCGCACCTGTCACCCAGGCTCTGTGGCAGGCCATGGAAGTCCTCACGCAGCAGCCCCGGTCCTTGCGGTGAGGGGCTCTTGCTCTGTTGTCTGTTGTCGTTTTCCCTGTACTGCCGGCAGCCTGTCAGCAGCGCTGGCTGCTCGCTGTGCTCGCGAATCCCGCATGGCTTCTTCCTCTGCGCCCAGCTTCCCACCCCTTCTCCTCAGTGCTGGGTGGGGATGCTCCGTGGAGAGAGACAGGAGTGTTGTGAACACTCTCTGGTAGAAAGACACGGTGGCATTTTCTTTGTCACGCCATGCTAAAAGCAAGTCCTAGCTGCCCCAGCGGGGGCTGATGTCCGACACCCCACGGATGGTACCCCACTAGCAGAATAACTAGCAGAGGAATGAATGTACAGTAGGTACTTGATAAACAGCTCTTCTGCCCAATCAGATGAAGACAAGCACCAAGGGCTAAGGGAGACCTGCACACGCCTGCCATCTGTTAGTCTCTTAGGAACTCGGGCAGGGCGTCCACGCTCGCTGCCTCTCAGAAACAGTGAAGCAGAAGCCACGCAGACGAGGCGAGCTCCTCCCGTGTTGGACGACACTTTTCTGACTTACTGCGGCACGGAGTTGTCTCCCTTTGTGACTCCGCGCTGAGTTTTTCTGCACACAATGCTCTGGCTTGCCTTTTGATTGCTGTGTGACATTGCCACGGACCTGCCTCCTCTCTGGATTTACTAGCAACTATTTGCCATTATGACAAGTAGCTCTGCTTATGACAAGTTTTGAGTTCCGGATAGGATTCCTGGCTTATCCTGAAGAACATGTTCTTTAGGAAGGCTTGAGAAGAAAGAGCAGGCATTTTTAAAGTCTGGAGTCACCAGAGCCAGTGGGTGGAACTGATGACATCCTTGACAGTTGGAGACAGAGACTGTTCTCTGTGCGTTTTCCTGTCTTCATGTGAATGCCACATTCAGACCTTAGAGCCTCAGCCTCCGTGGGCCTCTCCCGTCAGAGATACTGTTATCCCTTGTGAAACACCGTCATGGGTCCAGATCCTCAGGAAAGGGTTGCTATTTCAGCCCAAGGAAATCTATCCTGAATTGGAAAGGGTTAAGCCTTTTGTTTCCCCTGCAGCATCGAACTGAATAAACAGTATGATTCTGTGGCATCTGAATTTTTGTATTCAGATCAGCCTTCTTCAGAAAGCAAGATGACCTGGATCGATTTATTTATTTATTTTTGTTTTCATTGGAAGCGTGTTGCGATGAGTTCACAGAGCATCTGTCCCCATTCCCCGAGCCTGGCCTGGCTTTGTGCAGTGGAAGCCTTCCAGCAGAACAGCAGCTTCCAGGGAAATACAGAAGGGCTGGGCAGGAAATCGGAGGCCTTAGGAGGAAAGCATCCGAGAGGCCTGGACACCCCTGTCCTCCACCCATGACCCCTAGAACAAGGAGAGGAAGGTGAGGTGTCGTGGATGAATGATGTCTTGGGTGACCTTTGCCCGGACAGGGATTGTGTGTGATGGGGGGCAATAGGGGGAGACGGAGGCTGGAGGGCCAGGGAAGGGCGTGGAGGTCACAGGAGCTTACACAAGCAGGACTGATTTGGGTCCCCGAGGCCCATCTGGGTGCTGTGATGGGAGGTCAAAGGAGGGAAGGAGAAGAGGGGTCTATCTGCAGATCCAGACCCGGCGCTCACGGGGCTTCGCCGCTCCGCTGGCTGAGACCCAGCTTGCGAATGCTGCTGCCCATTGCTTGCTGAGACGCTGCATTCCGAGGAACATGGCGTCAGGTGGCCTTTGTCACCGGGCCAGCGCTGCAGAGCGGACCGGCGTGGCAGCCCCGAGGCTGCCTGGCATAGCTCATTCCAGCTAGAAAGGGCCCAGTGAGGACACGAGGTGACAGGAAAGGTCCTGCCCCTCGATAGTCGTGGGGGACACCGCTTGTGTACGACGGTTCCTGCCGCTGACGGAAAGGCCGTCGCGAGGTGCCAGGACTGTGTTTCGAAGGGGCACGAGCAGAGCCCTCCCGGGGCTGTAGGAAAGCAATGCGAATGTGGGCATTGAACCAGGACCATTGAACCATCCCGATTCTGGATCGGAGTGAGCTCTGAAGCAAAGGAAGAGAGGCAGAGAGGGAAAGACATATGGGGGGGGGGTAGGGTGGAGCAGACAGAAGAGGAACCAGGAGCTTGTATGGGTGGTTCCCTAACTCAAGCCCCTCTTTGATGATTAATCTCCATATTCACATTTCAACAGGAGCACAGCCTTTGGGCTGAAGTGACCAGTGCTCTGCCTTCCTCACAACCAGGCAGCTCATCTGAATCCACGACAGGCCCAGGCCCGGAGAGGTCGAGGCCCTGTGCATTGTCACCCAGGCCCCTGGGGAGAAAGGTGCGAGACAAGTCCATGGGGAATTGGGAATCCTACATCCGGGCATTTGAGGGAGGGGGTTGTTCCCTCCCCCACCAGACCCTGGGTGGAGGGCATCCCATCCCAGCTGTCCTGACCCGCCTTGCCTGGTCCAGGGGCGGATCGCCCAACCACGGGTGCATTCTCCTTTCTTGCCCCGGGTGTTGCTGCGTGAGAGACGAGCACGTGAGTGGAAGTGGCCGGGCACGCGCCGGGGTGGGAAGGCGAGCTCAGAGGCCGGGTCCCCAGTCCGCACCAGGGGGTCAGAGATTCTCCCGGGGGGATCTGATGCTGATGGATGTGATGCTGATTTCACTGGGAAACAGGATATTTTGTGCAGATACCAACAAAAGCAATGAATAAGTGAGCTTTTGTTTATTTAAAAAACTTTTTTTTTTTTTTTTTTACCATGAGCCTTGTTCCCAACAGAAACCTGCTTTCAATCACAGCTGACTTTGCAACAGTTGTGTGGGAAGCTGAATCACTGTGTGTGTGTGTGTGGGGGGGTGCAGCCCTAAAGCCTGACGATGGCCAGAGCCAGGGCCTAGGTCTGCGGGCCTCTGACCCCTGGGTGACCTTGGGGCTGTACTTGTCCGGTGGGCACTGCTCCTCGCAGCCGGTAGCAGCTTCTGTGAGCCAGCGCAGTTACCTGGTGAAGTGCTTGGTGCAGTCCCTCTGGCTGAGCGCTGAGGTTCAGGGTTCCAAGCCAGCCCAGGCAGGAAGATCGGTGAGACTTTATGCTCCAATTAACTACCAAAAAGCAGGAAGGAGAGCAGTGGCTCAAGCGGTAGAGCACTAACGTTGAGCAAAATCGCGCAGGGACTGGGGCCCTGGCCCTGGGTTCAAGTCCCAGGATTGACAAAAACGAAAAAGATTGGTTGGTACAAGCCCCCTGACACCAGGGGAGAGCTTGGGCACCGGGTGAGCTGGCCAGGGTGCCGTGACAAGGTTACAACCAACTGGGGCTTTTCCCGGCGGAAACGTGCCCTCCCGCACCTGGGAGGCGGCAAGTCCAGGGGCCGGCTCGCCCTAAGGTTTGAGAGAGGGTCTCTCCAGGGTGCTTTCCGCTTCTGGTGACCTGCCAGTCACCAGTAACTGTGGGGTACAGCTTATTCACTGGACTGTCACATGGCTTCTCCCTGGGTGCATGTCTGTCTCCAAGTGACACCCCCTCCTCCCACCCCCCCTTTTTGTGCAGTACCTTGTGCTTGAAGCCAGGGCTTTGCGCTCTCACGTGGCTTTTTTTTTTTTTTTTTGCTCAAGGCCGGTGCTTTACTCCTTGAGACACAACTTCACTTCTTGCTTTTTTGCTGGTTCACTGGAGATAATAGACACACAGATTTTCCTGCTTGGGCTGGCTTTGAACCATGACCCCCCGATCTCAACCTCCTGGGTAGCTAGGAATACAGGTGTGCTCCTGGGCCAGGTGCCCTGTTTATTTAAGGACTCTGGCCACACGTGATAAATCCCACCCCACGCCAGCAGATCTTATTCCAGCCACTCACCACCCTGCTTCCAAACAAGGTCACCTGCCGAGGGTGTCAAGACTTCTACCGGAATTTGGGGAACGTAGTTCATTTACAGGGGCTTCCCTGTCTGAGATCCTGAGCTACCTTCACTTCCGTAACCCTGAGGACTCCTCATTGCTGGAGAAGCTGAAATAGAAGCCAAGACAGCCAGAACCTGAGCTTGTGTGTGGCATGCGTCTGGCGATGGGTCCAACATACAGTTTCAAAGGGAGCAAATGTCCACCCAGGTCACATCTGTGGCTGCCATCAGGAGAGAGGAAGGCAGAGAAGGGCTGGGCAAAGCTCTGAGAGCTGGATGGGGGTGCTAGAGATGGGCGTGGTCAAGGGGAGAGCCAGAGCGGGAGGGCGTGGTCAAGGGGAGAGCCAGAGCGGGAGGGCGTGGTCAAGGGGAGAGCCAGAGCGGGAGGGCGTGGTCAAGGGGGAGAGCCAGAGCGGGAGGGCGTGGTCAGGGGAGAGCCAGAGGAGAGGGGAGAGCCAGAGCGGGAGGGCGTGGTCAGGGGAGAGCCAGAGCCGTGGTCAAGGGGAGAGCCAGAGCGGGAGGGCGTGGTCAAGGGGTGGGGCCACCCAGGATACAGAGAGATGCTCTGGTTGGGCACATGTCCTTCCATACTTGTGAAACTAGATCCTCAGGGGCTGGTCTAACGCCATCTCCTTTTCCAGTAGGCCCTCACTTCAGGCTTCCTGGAGGTAGGGCCTGACAGCCCTGCCTTTGTCTTCTCGTATCTCATTTGAGAAAATTCTCTCTGCAGAGCCCACTGGCTAGATTTGTTTGGTGGCGCAAGCTATGTGGTTGCCTACAGTGGGAGACATCTTTGGAACCTCAAGTCTTATTTTAAAAAATCCGTGCGGATTTTAAAATTCATTTCCATGTTTCCAAGTTTGTGCTACTATAAAGATATTCTCTGAAACGACTTCGCTTTGATCTTGCGGAGAGGGAGGATGTATTTAGGCCCTGCTTTTCCTCACTCAGCCCTCCTTCTGTGTGCTTACGCTTGGGAGGAAGCATGTCTGTTCTTGGGTTGCTGGACTTAGGGACTTGTCTCAATTTTTACCTGGATGGGCACCCACCTGGGGGATGTCCCTCCTGGCCCCTGGCCCCCAAGATTAGGCCTCTCCATCTCACCCATCCCAACCACCAGGCCAGAGCCAGAGACATGAGCACACGGCTATGCTGTGCTTTCATTCAGTGATGGTGGGCCCCAGAGTCCAGTTCATTCTATTGTCCAGAGTGGGGCTGGGTCCCAGAGGCTCCTGCTCCCTTCTGGGGGAAGTACTGAAGCACCATAATCTTCTGTTCTCTGGCTCCTTTCCTTCAAGAATATTCCAAGGGGCTGAAGGAGAGTCTCCAATGCAGGCCATCTACCTACCCACCCACCCACCCAGCCACCACCACCAGCTCCTGGAGGCAGGGCCTGCCGCTCCCTCCTTCCTTGTACTTTTCTTAGTGTCTAGCACACAGCTGAGTTCATCGGAGGTCTGCAGAAGACTTTGTGTCTGCTTTTCAGGCCACGAAAGTGGTAGTAGCTCACATCTGCCAATAGGTTATAGTTTGCCAAACAAGCATCATGAATTTCACTTGATTTTTCTTACTTAGGCTGTGGTGAGTTAGTTATTATGGAAGTAGGAAGATGAAACAATCCAGAGAGAGCTAATGAGTTGCCCAGGGTTTCACAGCTTGAGACGCAAGCAAGGAAGCAAGACCACGCAAGATTTACGAGCTCCAGCCAAGTCAAGCATTTTCTTGGATTCTGTGGAATTTAATCTTGGTGCTCAGATAATGCATGCTGTAAGCCTTGTTCTAGTCTAGGGACATTACCAAAGTGATAAATCCAATCTGTATCCTTATGATGGCTGAGTTGGTCTTTAGTCTCAGACTGCTAGTCTCTTTAGGAAATCATCTCCTTATGGTATCCTTGTGTAAATGAAATTTTTGGACTAAATGCCTATTTTCCATTTTTTTTATTGCCCGAGCACATAGTATTTATCTCATTTAGCATTATGATAAGCCTCTTGAATGTTTCATGTTTTTCATGATTCATATGGGACAAATTAAAAACAGCTTTCCCTAGTACAGTTGCTGCAGCGTGGCTCAGAGACCTTTCCTCTTGCCCGTGACCTCCAATTTCACGTCTGCCTCAGATCCCACCAGAGATGGTTTGAGAGACACCGGGGTGAAACACTTGGGCTTTCTACCTCAAGCCCCTGTTTGACAGGCTGCTGTGGCCCTGCAAAGAGAAGGGTCATTCAGGACTTTTGTATTTGAACATACATGCCATTGGGGAGGTTGGTGATTTTGATTATTCTATTCAGGCTTAAAATTAGTGCTATCAGTTCTCTGAATAATTTTCTTTTCTTTCTTTTTAGAATTATGTCAGTCCTGGGGTTTGAACTCAGGACCTTGCACTTTTACTTGGCCTTTTCACTCAAGGCTGGCACTATATTCCTTGAGCCACAGCTCCGCTTTAGGCTTCTTGCGGGTTAACTGGAGGCGTTAAGTCTCATGGTCTCTCCTGCCGGGGCTTGTCTGAACCAGGCATGAGCCAACAGCTCCTGACACATGAACTTCCACTGCCAGCCGCGATCACATTTATCCCTGCTTCAGCAGGCCCTGGTTCCAAGGAGGACCAACGACTGGATGTGGGCTCAACCCCTTTTTGACTGTACTAGGAGGAACTTTCAGCTTCCATACCACCACACTGGTTCAGGAAACCTGGCCCCAAGTGACAGCTCTGCCATTCTATAGCAAGTTACCCAACTTCTCAGTCAAGTGGGACAACAAAGCCAACTTCTGGGCTGAGGGTAGAGCTCAGTGGAAGAGCATCCGCCTAGCAGACAGCAGGTCCCGGGTTCCATCTCCTTACCTTAAGCAACACACAACTCTTCCCTTAACCAAACCCCGCTTTAGTGAGTCACTGTAAAGGATGATTACACAGGAAGCATCTAGCCATTCAGTAAACGAGGAGAAGCTAACATGTCGGAACAATGAATGAGCTGAGGGAACCCAGGAGGGAGAGGATCAGAGCTGGCATCTTCAAGTCCCTTTCACACTCCAGTGCCACTTACACACAGCAAGGTGAGGGGCATGGCTGGACTTGCCCACGATTTGCTCTGTGGGCTCTTGAATCACTAAGCAGCAAGTCCATAAGCAAACAACTCCTTAGCTATCATCAAGTGAGGCAGTAGACCAGCTGCTAGGTACGAGAGAAGACACTTGATTGGCGTCTTGGGGTTGGCTCACCAGATGTGGGTAAGCAATGGATCTTCTTTCTTAGGACCTTTCATGGGACCTCAGCATTGGAGAGAGTAAGGATAGTGAGGTGGTAATGGCAGGAAGTGCCAGATAAGTCCCAGTGTCCATCCGTCCGTCCATCCATCCATCCATCTTCCTGCTGTCTACATTAAGTGGAGCCAATTAAGGATTAGGTTCATTGTCTCTAAAGACCACCTCCAAGTTCTCTGTATTGAATAATTCTAATAATTTTGATAATTTTTTCATAGATTTTTCTCACTCTCTGAAGTTACACTATGTCTCCTCTCCAGAACATTATTCTTTTAGGGTAAGACTCCTTTTTGACTTATTCACATGTCGGGATCTCTGGGACTCCTTCCCCTCCCATCTCCCGGGGGGGAATGCCTGAACCTCGATTTTATGGAAGAAACTCCGCCCTACCCCTCACACCGGCAGAAGGAGTAAGGCGTGTCCTTTCTGGACTGCTGTAGGCTGAAGTGGGATGCCGCAATCCCTTCCTTGGCCCCCCATAATGTGTCAGGAACCGCAGGACAAAGATAACGGGGAGATGGCTGGATGGTTGAATGAGTCTCAAAGGATTTAATTGGGAGGGGGGCTTATATAGCGGGAATGGCGGGAATGGGAAGGACTTGGGCCATTGGCTAAACCGAGCTGCCCATCAGGTGATGTCATGAAACTTCCTTTGTGGGCTGGACACCCCTATCATGGTGGCACGCACGTGTTCGCCCCCCCCCGGGGGGGGGCTTCTTTTCCGGGTTGAGGCCGGAAGGTGGGAGGGACTCACTGTTACACTGTCCCAGGGCTGGGGGAAGGGCAGCGTCTCGCTCTTGGCGCCCTTCCCCCACCAAGGCCCAAACTGAGTCCCCAACATTCACAGGCCTATTCCCAAGGCCCAACATAGTCTCTGTCATATATTGATGGAAGAGGTTGACTTCAGAAGGGCATTTGGTGTTCAGGAAGCCCAGGGTCTCTGCTAGGACTGTGACAGAGGGAAATCCACCTTTAGGAGGCATGTGGATTATTCCATTAATTGTCCTAGCAGCAGAACAGAAGTCAGCTACCAGACTTGTAACTATGGAAGGGCGTTTCCTCTAACTCTACCCTACTTGTACACTTTTACAAGTCTTCCTACTCAAAATTTGGCCTGGCCACTGACTGGCATTAATCCACGGGAAATCGGAAACTGAGGTGCCAAGAGAGACTTGACAGTCCTTGCTCGGTGGGGCTTGCTGTGCTTGCTTCCTGTCATCACCCTGAGGACATGCCCAGGCTAGTCTGCTACAGGATGAAGAACGAGCAAAGCCAAGTTGCACTGAATGTTCTAAACAATGCCACCAGCCGACCCTAGTCACGTGACGGGGGTCAGGGCAACAGGAGTCCAGTCTGAACCTGTAACTCTCTCAGACCTGTGTGCTGAGGAACATGTAGGGCTGCATGCACTGCAGTTTGGTCGATACTTTATACAGTATTGGTATGGTCACCGATAACTGAGACAAGAAACTGTAGGGAGCTGGTTATCCATACACCTGCCACTGACCTCATTTGTTATCGCTAACCATGAATTCTTGTTTATTGAGTACCCAACGACGGTGCCAGGTATGCTTCTTGGAACTTTCTATGTTTCCCTCCAGCTGGAAATGATACCCATCACTACCCTTTCAGCTACTTCATGAGTGGTATACGTTAGTGGTTGGGGTCAGATTGCCTGGGTTCTAATCCCAACTGTGACCCCTCTGTGGTTTGGTGACATTGGTCACAGTAGTACCTGTCGACTCTGACCTTGACTTAGGAAGACCCTGCCCAAGCATTTCTTTTTCTGTGATCCCTTAATTCCCCATCTAGGAAAACTCCCAGGACACCGGAGGATGTTACCTGTAGTATACCATGCCAACTCCTATCTCCTAGGAGATCAAAGCCCCTCACTGTGCTCCTGGCTATGGCTCCTGTGGGAGCTACAGCACACCTCCCACTTGCCTTCATTCATCCAACGGTGCTGTAGTAAAGACTGGGTCTTTAATGGCTTCTGTATAGGGTTACCTGAACTCAGTGTAAGTATATAGTCTTACTGGGCTGCCAGTCCTGTCCTGTGCTCTGCTTCCAGCTAGGGCCCTTGACCCCACAGATGGAATCCTGTCCTGTGCAGAGCACCTTTCAGGCCTGGAGTGGGATGTGGAGGAACCCTAGTCTTGGACCAGTGTCGGGGTCTTTAGCCCCCCCCGCCGCGCTCCCCCAACCCATGGGAGAGATGGGGAAGGCATGCCCTGACCAGACGAGCCAAGAAAGGAAAGGGTCAGCAGGCCGCCCGCACCCAGCCCTCCTTCACCGGAGGACAATCAGACGGCCTGGGAGTCAAGTTGGCGCAAGATCTCGCTTATTGGGGAAGTACGTGCCACTAATATAAGGCACAGGAGCCAATCAGGTCTAAGATTGGCGGGAAGGGGAGGGATGAGCTGTCCATCCAGGGCGGAAGAGCCGGGGGCCGTCACAGCCCCCAGAACCGCCTCCGGGTTATCACCAAAGACACTTGTAGCAGCTGTGCGTTGTTGTTAGGTGCTGCCATCTTAGCCACACGTGGCCCCAAGACTGAGAAACAGGCGGGGCCAGCTAGTGGACTTCCAGGTGTGCCCCATATCTCCCCCTTTTTGTTTTACTGGGGGGAGGGCAGAGATTGACACTCAAGAGGGAGTCCTGTTACTGCGCAGGACAGCTGTCCTCGATGGAGCTCCTCAGCGCCCAGCAGCAGGTCGCGTCCTCAGCGTTCTCGGGGCCTCCATTTCTGCGCCATGCTCTTCTGCCAGGGCCCCACAGCTGGGTGACGAGCAGCTGTGCGTTGTCCCGCGCCAGCGCCCGCTCCCCGCGTCCCGGTTCCGCGCCAGGCACTCGGTCCCCAGTGGCGCTGCCACTCGCCCCTCGCCTGCTGCCAGGCGTGGGAGGCCGCGTCCCACACCCGGCCGCTCTTGTTCCAGGGGCGGATGCCCTTGAGGTGCGCGAACTCCCTTGCGCTTGCTCCCGGGCCTGACCGGCCCCCTTTCCTCTTGCCCTTCTGGCTGCTGCTTCTCCTCTTGGCGGCCTCCTCCTGCTCCTCCTCCCGCATCTCGTTCCTCCGGCCGACTCCGGTGGGCTCTGCACCACTCCTCTAGGCCGTCTGGTTCAGCTTTCCACTCTGCTCCTCCAGTCCATCTGGTTCCACCCCAGTCCGCTTCACACCCCTCCTCTCTCCTCTCTCCTGCTCCTCTCTTCTTCCTTAAACAGTCTTCTTTGTTCATTTCCTTTCGTCTAAAGCTTAGTGTCAGATTGCCCCATCTTTTCGGGGATATCCTTACCTCGGGTCGTCTAAAGCTTAAACCTACGCTTCCTTGTGCCCCACGTTGGGCGTCATTGTCGGGGTCTTTAGCCCCCCCCGCCCCGTGCTCCCCCGACCCACGGGAGAGACGGGGAAAGGCACCCCCCGACTGGACAAGCCAAGAAAGGAGAAGGGTCGGCAGGCTGCCCGCACCCAGCCCTCCCTCACCGGAGGACAATCAGCTGGCCTGGGAGTCAAGTCGGCGCAAGATCTCGCTTATTGGGGAAGTACGTGCCACTAATATAAGGCACAGGAGCCAATCAGGTCTAAGATCAGCAGGAAGGGGCGGGATGAGCTGTCCATCAAAGGCGGAAGAGCTGGGGCGTCACTGCCCACAGAACCGCCTCCGGGTTATCACCAAAGACACTTGTAGCAGCTGCACGTTGTTGTTAGGCGCCACCATCTTAGCCACACGTGGCCCCAAGACTGAGAAACAGGCGGGGCCAGCTAGTTGACTTCAAGGTGTGCCCCAGAGACCAGCATTCCTGATCACCTGCATTCCTCTCTTCCGCCTCTTCAGGGTGCCCCTGTCACCCCCTCGTCTGGTACCAGTCGCACTGTGGCTGCACCGACTGACAGGGAGATGACTTTTGGTGACCCTGGTCATGAAATGGGCCAGAAAGCTGAGCACTAGGCAGACACATGGGTGGGTCATCTTGATACTTCTAGACAGGTCAGACTTCAGAGAAGAGGGCATCCTGCCAGAACTCTGGAGAGGAGGTGATTAGGGACCGTCTCTCTCAGATGCTTTGCTGGCCCCCTGTGAATGCCTGGAAAAGCCAGAATCAGCTGACAATGTCAATACCCCGTACAGGCTAGGAACAGGACTGTCTTCCCTAATCCGTGACCGTTCAGAGCGGCGGCCTTCTCTAAAACAAGTTACCAAACTTCCCCCGAGAAGGCGAAGTGCTTTTATGACCACTTTTCAACTATGGTTTTTTTTTTTTTTTTTTTTTTGGCCAGTCCTGGGCCTTGGACTCAGGGCCTGAGCACTGTCCCTGGCTTCTTCCCGCTCAAGGCTAGCACTCTGCCACTTGAGCCACAGCGCCGCTTCTGGCCGTTTTCTGTATATGTGGTGCTGGGGAATCGAACCTAGGGCCTCGTGCATCCGAGGCAGGCACTCTTGCCACTAGGCCATATCCCCAGCCCCTCAACTATGTTTTGAAATAATCAACTCTTCTTTAGCTTAAGAAAGATTCAAATGACCTTATGTCAGTAAACAAACTGTATTAATTTATAGGCAGGTTGGATAAGTACTTGAATGTGATGTGGGGATTTCACTTTCTGGAACTTGGAAAACAGCCACAGATGGGTCCAAGAATTCACTACACCATGCGTGGGACGGGCCTGTGGGAACTCCAGGGGGTAGCTGGCCTCCATAGGCTCTCACACGGGTGGTGGATCAGATGTGCTTTGGGCCCCTTGGAATTAGCCCAATTTAAACTGGGTGGATCTCAGAAATCTGGGTGTTTCCTTTTCTCGAATGCACCACGTCACTTGGTAAAAGGCCGTAGGCCCCTTCAGGGAAGGCTGGGAGAAAGATTAGCAGCATGACTTTTAATCAGTATAACACGCGGGGTTCTTCCTCAGGCAGGGGATGCTCAAGTCTGGGAATCGATGGAAGGGTTCTAACTGTGTATTTGGTGACGTACTCCTGTGAATTCAAAGCAGAAATCTTCCAATTACCCAGATCAAGGATCATTTTAGTAGAATGCTCATCTATTTCTCTTCTAAGAGCGCAGTGGTCAATTAGCCAACACCACAGGTCTCTGCAAATCCTTGGCAGCTAAGACTCGTGTATTTAGTGTCGCCTGCCCAAGTCATGCTGGCATTCAGGATTTCATTGCATGTAAAGACCCCGGTTCAGTGGACACAGTGCTTACGATAACTTCTGACCTACAGAGAAAGACAACAGGATTCTTCAGAGATGTCCACGTTCCCCTCACCAGTCTGTTTCCTATGGATGGAGACAAACTGTATTCCCTGGGGATGGGCCAGCAGGTCTCATAGGACAAATCCATTCTAACATTTTACCTCATTGAGTATTTAGATGTTGTCTTATATAACAACAATAGTTACAGCATTTATAACTTAATTTAGTATAGGCTACACTGGATCCATGTTTTTAGCCAATGAACCATCCATGCAATCAACTAAACCAAATAATATTGATCTTTCTGATTCTTTGATCAACAGCATTAAATCTAGAATCTCTGCTTAATGGTTGCCTACCAGTAAATTAACCTGACTCAACCTTGTGTTTCTTTCCTCATTATCTTATTCCATTCCCATCATAACACTCAAATTTTCTGTCTGCATTAGTGGTAAACAATCATAATTACTAATGTGGTAGATTGAGGAAGGTAAGTAGAAGGGTTCTCAGTCTCTTCTTTTTACCCTTCTTTATCTTGGTCACAGGGTAGTGAATTTAATAGCTTTACTACGCTACAGGGCAATCCACGGCATAACTGTGGTTTGTATGCTAGAAATAAGTGTTAAGTTAAAGTGGGATTTAAGGACCTTTGAGATGGAATAGGAACTGATTTTAAGAACTTAAAAACCCGCTACAATCCTAAGTTTCCACAACAAATCTGTGTTCAAATTCAATTGTTAGCCTGCGTAAGCGGTTTTCTCATCTGAACCTGCTGGGAGTGAATCTCGAGGTTAGTTTTCTAGGGTTACTACAACAAAATACCAACAGGCTAGCTGCCTTGAACAACAGAAATTTATTTTCTCAGAGTTCTGGAGTCTGGAAATTTGATATCAAAGAGTCATCAGGGTTGGTTTCTTCTGAGGCCTCTGCTTGCTCTACAGGTGGATGACCTCTTTTTTCCTCTTCATGCGCCTGCCATTCCTGTGATGTCTTCTCCTTCTTCTTCTCCTCCTCCTCCTCTTCCTCCTCCTTTCTTCTTGCACCTCCTTCTCTTCCTCCTCCTCGTCATCCTCCTCTTCCTCCTCTTCTTCCTCCTCCTCCTCCTCCTTCTTTGGACACCATTCAGATTCCATAGGGTTTACCTTAAAGATGTGGTACTGTTTTAACTTACTATGTCTTTGGAGGCCTTCTCTCTCCAAGCCCAACGGCATTCTGATAGATTGTTGTGTTAGGGTTTCAGCATATGCATTTGTAGCGATAACAGTTTGTTCCATAATGGTCTACCATACAGGATGACTGTAAGGGCTAGCTACAGGAAAATGATCAAGTACAAACTGCTAAAAAATGACAAGTGTTCTTATTCCTCTTAACAAAATAAATCCCAGAGGACCTTATTAATGCTTATGTAAAACACATTAAGCTTAGATAATGTAGATTGTGAGTACGGAGAAATTTCTAAAATGCTCCTTAGCTCAGTGGCTCTTTTAAAGCTTTCCAGCCAAACAATTTCCCTTTGTGGCATCTAGGGGTACATTTGTGTATGAAGCTGGGCGTTGTGGCAATATATCCTGACAAGGCTATTCTGTTAGGAATTACTATCTATTATATAATTATTAGATTGTCACTGGAAGGTGCCAGCCATTGCCTAGGGAGTTCTGTCTGCTTGAGAATGAGATGGGTTCTCATAGGGAAATGTGGGAATGCAGGCAAGGACTTAGGTTGGAGGTCAGTAAGTACCTCAAGGAATTAAGAAATCTCAAAGAATTGACACGAATCAAGACATATTATGTTCATAAACTGCTTTGTTCAATGGCAACGCCTGTGTACAACTACTTTAAAAATAATAAGCAGGAAAAAAAGTTTAAAAGAACCCCCCACCCAAAAAAAAAATTCTAAAAGTTCACAACCAGGCTGCTCCTCAGCCTGGGTCACGTTGGGCCCCCACTCACCTGGGCTCAGGGCCTGGGTCTGGGGGCACTCAGCGGCTCTGAGCTGGGGGGGCGGGGCCACCCCTCCCCCTCCCCCTCCCATCTCCCCTCCCCCTCCCTCTCCGGTCCCCCTCCTCTCCTCTCTCTCCCCGCACGCCCCCACCCTCCCCATTCCATTCCTCTCTCCCCTCCCCCACTTCCCTTTCTTGGGGTCCTCCAGTCCCTCTAGGGCCAAGATGGGGGAGGCTCCAGAGACCACCGCGGCAGACTCCGGGCCCCCTGCCGGGGGGAGTACTCTCTCCCCTCCCCCGGAGCTCTGGGATGGGTTACCTGGAGAGCGCGCCCGCCCCGCCAGAGGCTGAGGGAGCCACGTCCAATGCTCCCCATCGCTCCCAGGACAGCGGTGTGAGGCGCGCATGCTCACCCCCGGGAGGGCCGCGGGGCGAGGCGCGCATGCTCGGCCCCAGGGCCCGGTCAGGGGGGCCTGCAGGACGGTGCGGCGAGGCGCGCGGGGCGCATGCTCACCCCCGGGAGGGCCGCGGGGCGAGGCGCGCATGCTCGGCCCCAGGGCCCGGTCAGGGGGGCCTGCAGGACGGTGCGGCGAGGCGCGCGGGGCGCATGCTCCCTGGCGCCGAGGTGGGCCCGCGTGGTGAGGTGCGCATGCTCACACCCCGGGGAGCGTGGTGAGGTGCGAGGGATCACCGAATCCGCAGGGGAGCACTGGGCTTGGGGTCCTGCGATTCACTTACAGGCCTCCCTCGGGACCCCCAAATGGGAACTGTGTGACACCCCCCCCCCCCACCTCGGCTTCCCTCCAGGGCCTGTGCCGGGCCTGGGAGCGCTTGGCGGACCCTCTGCCGGGCCCTGGTCCTCGGATCCTGAGGGGTCCCCTGGGGTGGGGTCCCGGGGCTGAGGTGGGGTCCCCCGGGGTGGGGTCTCCCGGTGTGGGGTCCCCTGGAGTGTGGTCCCCCGGGGTGAGGTGGGGTGCCCCGGGCTGAGGTGCGGTCCCCCGGGGTGGGGGTCCCCCATCGGCCGGTTTGCAGGCCACAGCCCCCCCTGGAGTCACCATCCTCAGACCTCAGCTTCCGGCTGACACGGGATACCAGCGCCTGGCCCACATTCACCTTCGCCTAGGTCAGTGTACAACCCGGCACGAGTAGTTCCTGCAGGGGAAAATTAAAAAAACACAGAAACAAAAACAGCCAAAAAACTTCTTACTAGTATTTTCAAATATGGTAGTCACTATTTATTTTAATTGACTGAAATAAAATTTAAATGGGATCATTTAAATTTTATTTCAGTCAATTAAAATAAATGGAAAGTTGAACTCCTTCACTGCACTAGCCACAGGTCAGGTGAGTAAAGAGTCGTCCATACCTGTCACTTGAGGCCCCTACATGCAGAGCTCAGGAAGAGGAAGAGAATGGGGGATTAATGGAAGGCCTAAGGTTCTTTCTTTAAGTCCACTTCCATTCATTTGCTTATTAGCAAATACTTTCTCTGTAAGTATTTGCAGATGCAAAGAAGAAATTGTCCTTTAATCTTAAAAAAAAGAAAGTTCTTATCAGTACAATCGGTATTCAAGAATGAATGGGTTTTGATGGTGCTTCCATTTGGAGAAGGGGTCTTTAACGTGATGAAATAAAGAGTATTTGAGAGGCAAAGAGAAAAATCCTATCATGAAAGGAGATCTTATACAAGTCTGTAACTCAGTGAAACCACCCAGTTTTCATGGTGTTTTAACTTTCAGGGCATGCTTGTTTGCAGTTTCCCAATTCCATATAGCATCTTTCAGACACTTCCAATCAATACAACAAATTGGCAAGCTTTGCCTGTAGAGTCTACTATTATTAGTAGTGTGGTCTTGATGAGTGCATGTGTGTGTGTGTGTGTGTGTGTGTGTGTGTGTGACCGAGAGACAGAGACAGTGAGACACAGAGATAGAGACACATGCAGACAAAGAGGAGAGACAGAAAACTATCTAATAAGTACCTCAGTTATTCATTGGGTGGCTTATTATTTTATGCCAATGCAAATCTTAGGTTTTATTATCTTTATTCACAGTTCTGATGCTATAAAATGCCATAGTTTATTTAGTTCATGACACTTTGATTTTCATCATTTTAAATATTTTATTCGTTTAACAAACATTTACTTACCTGCTTTTGTCATTTATCTTGAGGAATGTGGGAAAAGAGATGAATCACATTCTGACTGGGCCCTCGAGGATCACAGTGAAAGGGAGAAACACAAGCTCCCCTCAGGGGGAATCAGAGCCGAATGGAGAACAAAGTTTGCAAAGAGCCATTTTCTATTTCCTTGGGAAGTGGGAGAAACTTCCTAAAACAAATGACACTTGGGCTGGCCTTGAGAACTTGTAGAAGCTTGCTGACAGGAGTCATACATTGCGAGGATCCACATGAAAGAAATGTATGACAAGTGGGTTGAAAATGTGAGATGCGTAGAAGAGCCATCTCTAGAGTTTCTGTTCCATTTCCCCACTTCACTTAGTTATTAGAGTTCTATTGGAAGTCTTCAATTGATTTCTTCAAAAGGGGCATAGCTCTTCTTAGTACTTTGTGGTTTGGTCCTACTCTTCAACTTGTTCGTTTTCTAGAAGGAGTGGCAGGCCTCAGAAGCCATTGTACGTGTTGAGCTTGTATCCAACTAAACTTGTTGGTCTTCCTAAAATATTTTATCATTAAAACTTTGTTTTTAAATTTAGTATTTAGAGAATGTATTAGTCTCCTATGGATGCTGTAATAAATCATTACAATTTTGATGGCTTAAAACAACCCAAATTTTTCTCTTAGAATTTTGGAGGCCAAATAAAAGCAGTTTTAAATTCCAGGCATTAGAAGGAGACTGACTCTCTCTCTCTCTCTCTCTCTCTCTCTCTCCCTCCTTCCCTCCCTCCCTTCCTGCCTCCCTTCCTCCCTCCTTTATGGTGAAAATCTCTTCTTTAGGTGAAAATCTGTCTATTTGCCAAGTCTACCTTCTGGAAACTACCTGCATGTCTTTGCTTATGATTCTCTCTTCAGGTCACTCTAACTTCTTGCTCTTGTTGCCATCTCTAGCTCATCTTCTGATCTCCCCACCCAGATAACCCATAATAATGCCCCAAGCCCAAATCCTCTAGTTAATCACATTAGGAAGTGACTCACTGGCAAGGCAGCATTCACGGGTTCTGGGTTAGGAGCTGGATGTCTTGGGCAGCTATTCTTCAGCCTATCACAGACAATCTCATGTTATGTCACCAGCTATTGGGATTTTTTTATCCACTTTATTTTTACTTCATGTACATTTTATTTCTTTTTTTTTTGCCCAGTGAATTATCTGGATTATGGAGGGTTTCCAATACAGCAGGCTGCAGCAAGTGTTTGCTCCTGCTTTAAAGGTCATACCTGTCACACTTCAGCATTGTGTGCTTGTTTGCTGTGGCCACTTTGCAGATTACCGGCTGTAGAGTGATTCTTCATGACCAGTTGATGTTTTGCAGCATGCATGAATGTTGGATTTTGTAGTGTGTTCTCTTTCAATTCGAAGTACAACGTCATAGTTATCTACTGCTGCCTAGCAGATACTTTCAGCTCAGTGGCTTTGAGTGACAGCTCTGTGCTTGCCCATGTTCTGCAGTTTGATCTGGGCCAGCTACTTTAGTGTGTGGGGGGCCACTCATATGGTTTGACTGGCATGAGCATTGCCACCGGCTACCTAGGGCTACTGGAGAAGAAGTCCCCAGTTGAGCTCCGTGTGGCTTCTTCAGGACATTTCTGTCATTGGGATGGTAGTGTTTCAAGACAGCAAACCCTGGTGAGCATCTTCAGTTTCTGCTTGGATCATGCTTGCTGATATCCTGTTGGACAAAGCAAGTCTTATGACATTGGTGAGCCAATCAGGGAAGAGAGTACAGAGTTGCGTGTGTACTATGGTGTGGGATTTGTTATTGGAATTAATATAACAATCGGCTGCATGCCGTTTCAGATTATAACACAGTCCATGGGTCTCCTCATGGGTCTCATATACATTTCCCCAAAACTCTGCTCCTCAGATACCTCTTGACTGCGGAGACAGAATTGCTGGGCTGCTGAGGATGTCTGGTAACAGTTCTTCTGCAAAGTGAACCGCATAAAACCATTCTGCTATATTCACCTTCTCGTCTCCCCTCCCTCCCCTCCAGGTCTGCCCTTTGCAATTCTTAGCCTTCTTGTTATAGATGAAGGTTATAAAGGGGAGGCATATGCATCCTTCATTCTCAAGTGTGCTTGGGTTTATGTGCTATTCAGGAAGCCCCGGGTCCTTCAGTGGTGAACAAAATGAAGGACACTTATGAGCGACTGTGGAGTAGTTAAAATGATGGATGGAGAAATATGGGCTAGTGCTCAGCCTCTGGTCAGGTCACTGAAGATAAAAGAAGGAGTAATTAAGAGGGCTGGTTAATGCTTCCCACAAGGAGGAAACCTCTGCAGGCTGTAAGCCCTCAGCAGGAATGCGGGGGTCAGGAAAAGGAGTGGGGTGATCTGGAAATGGCGCATTAGCATGAAAATGAAGGAAGGGGGTGACACTCCCCAAACAGCACCGGAGGAGGGAGCCAAGTCAAGTGTGGCCAGTAAGGTTACAGTGATTTGCGATTCCTTTGCCCAGATTCCAAGGTAGAATAAGAACATCCCAGTTTTTCCTGTTGACTAATGGATGATATTGTTTTGCTCAGGACTCTGCTAATTGAGAATGGAAAACAAGTGTCAACTTACTACTGGTTTCATCTCAAATGAGCCTTTGACTAATGGCCCCCATCGAGTTAGTCTGCCCTTTCCCAAAGTCCTAAGCTCAGCCACCACTCCTCTGAGGGGGAAGACTTCCTGTCTTTTGTCTGCTTCAGGAGCCTTCTGCCTTCCTTAGCGGAATGGAATGCCACCATGACCAGAGACAGTCCTCCTGCGGCTCTGGGCTGCATGGTGGGGAGGGCAGGTGTTAATTAGTGATTAGCCTTGCGGTGGTTCTTTCTCCCTTACACCCGGCACAGACTTCCCATGTGGTCCTGCCGTCCCCCAGGGAGCAGCAAGTCAACTGTTCTCCCTGGACCCTGTGGCCTGCCCCAGGGACTCTCCTGCCACGGTGGACTCCTTGTCTCTTATTCCCGACCTTGCTCCTGAGAATCAAGGCTATGGTCTTCGTCTCCTGACTTAAAACAGTCAGGGAGGAGGCACAGAGGAGGTTCAGGCCATGTTAGCCCTTGGGCCAGGCCTCAGATCTACGTGAGGCCTTCCCAAGGGGTGCTAGTCATGACAGTGGACCCCACTGCAGGAGTTGTCTCTTTGCCTCTCTGAAGAGAACCTGCCTTTGTTGGAAAAAGTCTCTTGTCCTTAAGGGGGACTGGCTGCTCTTTGAGGAGAAAGATTATTTACAATGTTTGAGGTTTCTTCAAAGAAGTAGAACTGAGTCTGTCTATCTACATCGTCATCATCGATCATGTATTATCTCTCTATTCAGTTATTTAGCTATCTATGAAAACTTAAAGAATTTGGCTCAAAACATTGTGGCCGTTGGAAAGTCCAAATTCCATTGAACAAGCAGGAGGTTGAAGGTAAAACTTGAAGTTGTTTGTCATCTTGGAAACAGGGAACATTTCTATGTTTTGCACACAATTGTGCACAATTTCTTCTTTCTTTCTTCTTTTTTGTTTTTGTTTTTGGTGGGAGGAAACCTCAGTCTTTGCTCTTAAAGTATCCAGCTGATTAGATGAATCCAACTGGTATTACAAAGGATGATCTGCTTTAAGGGAAAGTCTACTTATGTGTTAGCGTCTACTTATTCATGTTTTCGTTTCTACTTACGTTTGTATTAGTCCGCTTATTCACATGTTAGTGTCACCTAAACATGCTTATACAGCAGTGTCTAAGCTGGTATTTGACCACATACCTGGGCACCATAATCTAGCCAAGTTAACACGTAAAATTAACCATCACAAGTGGTTTGGTTTTGATCATTACATTAAAAAAAAATCCCCCTGGGTCTTCTGATTCTTGCATATAACAACAATGAATAAATACACAGACAGGGTTAAAAAAAAGTCTAAAGCACAGACTGATCTGCTCCCTGAGCCCTGGGTGGAATAGAAACGGGGCGCAGGGGGGCGGGGGGACCATGAAAGATGGCATCCTGTCTCCAGAGTAGCACTTTCCCAGCCGCACCTCTAGAGAGACATCCGCACCTCTCTCAGCTCTAGGGCTGACAGATTTTTCTCTCCTTAGCTGCCAGAAGTGCTATTGAGCGGAACCATCCCAGGTGAGAAGCTGGCTGGTTGACAATCCGAAGATCCTGGCTCTGAAAGCTATTTCTACTCTGTGCTTTGAGAAATTAGCACTTGTGTTTTCTGAAAGTGGGATGTAGTTCCCGCAGATCCAGCGAAGGCCTGCGCTGTACGGGGGCCGCCTGGGATCACACTTAGCGATTTGCCGCTTCTTCCAATTAAACTCTTATCTCTTGGCAGAAGGTTTGGGAGCTGGAAGCAGCCCTCGTGATGGCAGGCAGAAACCCTATGCTGTTTGTCTCCTAAATCATTCCCTGCTGCAGGTCTGGATGGAGAATAAATCTGGCTTTCTAAGAGACCTTATCTCTTTTCTTGCTCGGCATGAATATGATTTGGGGGTAAGGCTGATAAAAGTTTTTTTTTTTTTTTTTTTTACAAAGACATAATGTATTTTCATGCCACAACAGATAAGAAACACACGTGTTGCTGTTCTCCTGGGCCTACAAAGGCTACTGTGGGGACCTTGAGTTTTTCATGCATCATTGAGCCCTCTTCTGCCAGTTGCTTTTCCTTCTCCTTCTAAGGCACTGGCTACAATAAGAACAAAACTCTGTTAAGGATTCCTTTGGATTTCATGTTCGCTGTTGCGTTCCAATCTCACAACTGTGAAATGGCTATGTGTACATATTCACAGCCATCTTATAGATGAACAAGTTGAGGGATGGAGGGTGTAAATAATTTGAGAAAGGGACCTAGTTCTGTCTCATGAGTGCACAGTGACCTCTTATTTCCTGCTCATGTAGGGAGGTAGGGTCATTCTTGTCTTTGTCATTCCTGCCTTTCTGGTATTCTGTATCAGGACAATGAATGGATTTGGCCTTTTGGTTCACTGTAGCTCATAACCTGTTGTTTTGTGAATAAACGTGGAAGCAAACAAGAATGATTGAATCCAGGGTGGGAAGAGAAGGCCCAGGACATCTTGCTTAGGCAGGATCTTCAGCTTGTCAGTGGCTGTTTTTCTGATGAAAGGAACTTTATAAATATATTTTCTTTTGTTCCACGGCAGGAAATTTGAGAAGTGTAGGTCAGAAAGTAATCGTATGTCTGTCAGCATCACCTTTTCAGGGCAAAGCTGGCTCAAGCCGGAGCCACGGTACCTGTGTGACATGCAACTCTGCCTAATTCCTGGTTCAGAGACATAGTTACAGCCAGTTAGTAGCTGTGGCTTCCCTGACAAAGTGACGTCACTGTAACCGGCACCTACCAAGAGGCAGGTAACAAACCGAAGCCTTTCATTTCACCTTTTGAAAAACAGAACACAGCAGATTAATACCATCTACTCTTTGATGTTTTAAACACAATAGATCTAATTAATTTACAAGCACAAATATTTTCTTCTGGTATAAAACAAATAATTCATAGGCACCAATCTTTAGGGTTTGTTTTACCTTTTTTTTTTTTTTCTCTTTTGGTCATGGGGCTTGAGCTCTGGGCCTGGGCGCTATCCCCGAGCTCTTTTTGCTGAAAGCTAGACCTGTACCATTTTGAACCACAGTGTCACTTCTGGTTTTCTGGTGGCTAATTGGAGATAAGAATCTCACAGACTTTCCTGCCCAGGCTAGCTTTGAACCATGATCCTCAAGATCTCAGCCTCCTAAGTAGCTATGATTACAGGCATGAGCCACCAGGATTTTTTATTTTCCCTGTGTTAGCATATTTTAACTGTATTCAAGAGTAGTTTTCTTTATGACATTTTCACACAGGATACAATGTGCTTTGATCATGTTCACCTGCATCACTTTCTCTTGTCCTGCTCTCCCTTCCTACATAGTCCCCTTCTACTTGCATGACTTTTGTTTTCAAATCCAGATTCTGGATGTGAGAGAAAACATAACGATGTCTGTCCTTCTGTGTCTTATTTTCTTAACAGTATGATTTCTAGTTCAACCCATTTTTGTGCAAATGGTATGGTTTCCTTCTTCTTTATGGCTGAATAGTACTCTATTATATATGTATACCACGTTTACTTTATTGATGGACCCCCTAGGCTGGCTCTATAGTTTGTTCACAGTGAGTGGTACTTCTTTGGATACGGGGATACAAGTTTCTCTACAGCATGCACACCTACATTCTTTTAAATATATGCCCAGCACTGGTATAGCAGAATCATATGGCAGTTCTACTCAAAGTTTCTTAAGGCATATTTATACTGATTTCCCTAGTGGCCACACTGATTTACCTATCATCCCACCAGTAGCATATAAAGGTCCCTTTCCTCTGCATTCTTATCTATATTTGTTGTCGTAATGATTACCATTCTGAAGCTGGGCTCTGGTGGCTCACACCTCTGATCCTAGCAACTCAGGAGGCTGAGATCTGAGGATCATGCTAGACAGCCCGCCTGGACAGGAAAGTTTCTGTGAGACGCTTATCTCCAATGAACCACTCAAAAGACCAGAGGCGGGGCTGTGGCTCAAAGTGCTAAAGTGCTACCCTTGAGCAAAAGACCTCAAGGACATAGCTCAGGCCCTGAGTTCAAGCCCCCTCCCCCCAAAATGACCTTTGCTTTAATTTGCATTGCCTCTATGGCTAAGGATGTTGAACATTTCTTCATATAGCCCTTCACTATTCATACTTTTTTTTTTTTTGAGAACTTCACGGTTTACCTAACTCATTTGCCTATTAGTGGAATTATATGACCTTTATAAGCTTGATTTTTTTTGAGTTTATGTATCCTGGATATTCATTTTTTGGTCAAATGCTATCTTCATTCTGTAAACTGTCTCCTCAGTACCTTCTTGATTTGATGCAAAATTTGTCCTTAAGCTTATATTTTATTGGAACCTTATAAAATTGTTGCCTCTGACCATATCTTGAAATGCTTCCCTTTAGTAGTTTTACACTTTTAGCAGTGGCGGTAGGTCTGTGATCCTTTCCAAATTGATATCTATATAGGGTGAAAGATAAGGATCCAGTTTCAGTCCCTTCTATGTAGATACCCAATGTTCCCAGCTCCGTGTAGATACCCAATGTTCCCAGCTCTGTGTAGATACCCAGTGTTCCCAGCTCCGTGTAGATACCCAATGTTCCCAGCTCCGTGTAGATACCCAATGTTCCCAGCTCCGTGTAGATACCCAATGTTCCCAGCTCCGTGTAGATACCCAATGTTCCCAGCTCCGTTTGTTGACGAGCTTGTCTTCTCATCAACGCCCATTTCTGGCACCTTTGTAGAGTCAGGTGACTGTGGGCACACAGGTCCTCTACCCTTTCCATGAGTCTGTGTGTCCTACCCGGTGCTAGTACCATGTCACTTTTGTTACTACGTCTCAGTCCCCTGGTAACACACACATCTCTCAAGGAAGATGGGTGATGTGCTAAGTCTCCCTTTGTGGTGAACGACACCTTGATGCTATTTTAAGAACATGGTGAAGGACTTCCTTGGGTGAACCATGGGTCCTCACAGAGGAACTCACACGGCCAGGCCTCAGTTCAGGGTACCACAGCTGGGCGTCCTGACCTCTGGCCTGGATGGGAGGGAGCTATTTAGGCCTGTGCAGCTGTGCTCTGGTGAGCGCAGGTCTGAGACTGGCTTTCTGTCTCTTCTGTCAGCCTGGGTGTCTTGCCGAGGCTGGTCACAGCCCAGTGCGGTGTGGGGCGGGGATGAGGGAAGCCATTCCTGACCGGGGCTGGGAAGTCTTTGCTTTGCAGGCCCCCTCCTCTTGCCCAGTGGCCCCTCCAACCCTGAGGTTCCAGCCAGGAGGGAGATTTCCAAAGCCTGTGTGGCTATGGAGAAGAACGACACTAGAGGCATTCGGTCCAGAACGGACCCCAAAGAGAATAAACACATTGCGTTTTTTTTTTGAAGGCAGGAGCCCGAGTCCTGCAGCCTGTGTGCACCCAGAGCTGAGATGAAGGTGGCTTGCAGCAGGGCGGGTGTGGGTGCGAGTGTGACCTGGGCCAGTCACTCCCAGGGGCTCCCAGGCTGCCGAGAGCACAGAGAGGCTGCGGACGGCCCGTCCCCACTCACTGACTTAGGCACCGTGTGTCACTCGGCCGCCAGCTCCTTGCACAGACTTTTTCATCCGCCCCGGCTGTCCGAGACGCTTGGGGACGGTCCCTGGGGGTCCCGGGCAGTGCTCGGTGGCCAGGAGTCACAGAAAGGAAAAGGAAGTGAGTTTGTGCCGGAATGGGTTCCAGAGTTCTTCTGGTTCGTAAGGAAGTTTGGGGGAAGGTTGCAAGGGAATTGTGACAGAATTAAAAAAGGACAAAAGACCCACGTTCGGTGATGCAGCCAAGAGACATTTCTAGGTCCTACAGTTGGAACCACTAATACGTTTTTTAAGGAGGGAGAACAGGACTCATGAGAAGCGATTGATTGTACCTTGGAAAAGCCGGGTGCCAGGAGACGTGTGGAAGTTTCTGGAGTTTTTACTGGGTTCTTTTCTCATAGCTCTTGCCTTTGTCACATAGCCACGTCCATGCCACCCTTCCCACCCTCGTGCCCAGATTCCCGATTCTTTGTGTTCAGTGTTCTTCACGCAGGTGTCTGATGGGACTTCTGACTCCTTCCTTGCCTGAGCCCTGGGAGATACCAGGCGCTGATGTGTTCCTGTTGGGCTGACTCCTTGTTTTCCTGAGCAGATAGCTCTGTTTACTCCCAGTAATGCCTTTTTCTTTGTCTTGAAGGCGAAGCTGCGCCTTGTTTGTTTAGCTTGGCAGGGCTGGAGCGTGGGACCCCGCGCCCCACGATGCAAGGCCGCGCCCGGTGCCGAGTCCTCAGCCCACTTCTTTCTCAACAGCACCCCACGGCCACCGTTTCTTCCAGACAGTGGTTGCAGGAAGTTTGAAAAGCCCTTTTTCCTTACAGCCTTTCTCTGCCTTCAGTTTTATGACTCTTTTTGGATAATTAATGTAGTTTGGATAATGCTTCCAAAGACTTCATTTCTGGGGTTCAAATGGGAAATCTGAGTGTTTGCAGAGCCCCCTCTCCCCAATATTGTCGAAGTCTTGGTGTGTCAACTCAGCCTCTCCTCTCCAGCTCTCTGGCCAATGACCAAAAGTATGTCAAATGGGTCTTTCTAGAATGTTCCTTCTCTTCAGACACTAGCCTCTCAAATTCTTGCTCTCATGTTCGCTTCCCAGTACCTCTAAATTTTATCCAGCTTCTTTAGAAAGAGGAACTGTGCAGAAAGTAGTGAGTCTTCTGCTGGAGATGGGATCCTCAATGGAATCAGCTGGAATAAAAGGATAGTTCTCAAAAATGGGTAGAACAAAGCATCCACCGGAAACAAGACAGAACGGGAAAGAGCACTCAAGCCCGCAGCGCTGCAGAGCAAAGAGCGGGGAGGGGGAGGCAGGCGTGGCCTGCAAGAGACTGATGGGGAGCACCAGTGACATTCTGCTTTGTAAGGATCTTTAAGGGAGTGATGCGTTAATCCTAACAGGCCTCAGAACAGCTTAAAAACACAGCGGAGCACAGCGGGGTAAGCGGGAGGCAGCATCTGTTACCGTGACAGAAACCTGACCTGTGCAGAGTCCTGTTAGTCCTTGCCTAACTAGCGGAGCAGCCAAAGGGGACAGAAGATGAAAACAGGCTCATAGTGGGGTCCCATGGAGAAAACGGATAGGCCTGCAAGTGGGCACGATGTCATCAGGGACAAAAAGGCTGTTGGACCGTTCAGGAAAATGATACCCAATCCTCTGTTGCTTATTATCCCACGTTGCTTGTGCTAATCTTGACATTCATGATCTCTTTCAATCTTTGAAGTAAGCACCAGCAATTACTGTTATCTCCACATTACAGACACTAAGAGTGCGGTGCTGGCCAAGGGTTGAGCCCTCTTGTCTGTACCCAATGTCTTCTCTGTTATCTTCTGGGGTCTTGGAACTATGAGCCTTTCTAAACTCTGTCTGGACCAAGAACCAATTGGCTGCATCGTTTTCAAATTTATTGACCTTGACTCACTGTAAGAGATACATTTTTGTCATGATCTTCACTCTTTTTTTTTTTTTTTTTTGCCAGTCCTGGGGCTTGAACTCAGGGCCTGAGCACTGTCCCTGGCTTCTTTTTGCTCAAGGCTAGCACTCTGCCACTTGAGCCACAGTGCCACTTCTGGCTTTTCCTGTTTATGTGGTGCTGAGGAATTGAACCTAGGGCTTCATGCATGCAAGGCAAACACTCAACCGCTAAGCCATATTCCTAGCCTGCATGTTTGCTCTTATATGTACATACCCACATATAGAAATGTAAAACTGAAGCAAAAGTTCTACAGACCAATAGTTGTTCTTCCTATGTTTCCTATTAAGTTTGTATTTTATTGAATATGAAAGGGCCATCATAACCCATCAGATTTATAGGGGGTGAACTTTAGTTTGAAAAACAGTGAATTAGAAGACTGTTAGTTCCTTTACAAATCGTTGGTGACTTATGTTTCTGTATTTCTTGCAAATCCCTTTGGGCTTACCCTATTCATTAAATATTCCAGGAAATACCTTCTCATCATGCAGAATATAAACATTTAGAATCATGTGGTCACGATACCTCTGACTATTATGCTGTAGAAATTACTGAAAAACTATTTCACAAAGTGCTTTTTTGGTGTTTTGTAACAGGAGAATTTGCTTTTATTTATCTTATTTACCAGAAGAAATTGTATTGCACTGATCATTTCCATATGCATTTTTTCAAAAAGTTACTTGGCTGGTTTTAAACTGTATTCTTTAAGTTATAAGGACATTGTACTCGAATAAAAGGAACAACCATAATAGTCATAATTAGAAGAGCAATAAGGCTTTGGTTTCCATGCAAATGAGCATAATTGAAATAGGATTGGATTTTGCAACTTTTGTAAGAAAACTTGGAAGATAAACATTCTCAAAGCTAAAGCAAGTGGGATCTGTACATGCAAATGAGATCCATTTATTTTAGCAGGCAAATGAGAAAATCAATGATTTTCAGAATCTAGTAATTTGGTTAACCATTAGTTTCATTAGTCTTTCTGTTCTAAACTTAATTATTCAAATATCGAATCAGATTGAAGTATAATTTATGGAGAACTCATCCTTAAGTTAATTACATGCAAGGCTTCCCCGACAAATGGAAGAAGGGAGGATGAAATTATAAATGCCTCGTGCAGAGCATGGAATCCTTTGGTCATGGTTTGTTTGGGTTCAACTTGGGAGACAGTGTGAGGCAGGAAGAAGCAGAATTTGACTAAGAACAGAGCTGGAGCATCAGCTTTGATGCTTTTTAACTGGGAGCTCTTAGGCAACATTCCACTTCTAAAGAACTTCCCCCCCTTTTTATGCTTTACAGGGAGAAATTATACCTGTACAGTAGGACAATTATGTGGACAGATTGAGGAAACATTCCTATAAGTCTTTAGCACACAGAGAAGACTAGTCACAAACAGTTACGCCCTCTTCCGCCTCTCCCTCCTGTGCTCTCTGGTCTGTGGGCTTGGGTTGAAAGGCTGTGATTCTGGAATTGCTTAAAAGCGTGTGCATGGTCTGGCTGGGATTTTTCCCTGTAGTTGGCAGTAATTTTATCTGATGGTATTCTGCAGATCTCTTGCAGTATCAAGCCTATCAAACAACAAAACCAAGCTGGGTTTTTAGAAACTAAGTCACTGGGCTCACCACAAAGGCCAGCATGGCCCATGGAATAGGGAATCATTCAGGCAGCTCATTTTGTTTTTATTTCTTTGTTGCAAAGATTATTTTTTCCTGGGGCTTGCATTTTCGGCTCTCATTTAAGTATGACAATTGATGACAATTGTGATGATGGATCTCTGTGTGACCAGTACTCAATTGCCTTGAGAGACAACAAGAACAAGTGTGATTAGGCGCTATTATTTATTTATTTTTGTTTTGTATGTAAGTAGTTTGTACAAAGGAGTTTCAATTCAGCGTGTCAGTTTATGAGTACAATGCATCTTGATCAGTGTCACACCTTTCATCATCCTCCCCGGTCTCTCCCAACCTCACCCACCCTCTCAAGTTACCTTGTTCTAACTTTACATGTGGACATTGAGTATTGCAGCTGTATTGACTCATCCTTCCTTTCTCTGTTTGTCTGCCTCCTCCCTTTGACTTCATTTCCCTAACAACACACATGTTCCACCTTCCCGGTATTCATTTTGTTCAAGTTAGTTGTTCAAAGGAGTGACCCCACTGGAATCCTCCCCTGCACCTACTATGCTTTAGTTAATGTGTTTGTGTATAACTACGTATGCCTGTATATGTCTTCATATATCTTTAAAATGTAGTTCATTATTTAGATGAGGAAATGGCAGCTTAGAGAAGTTGTGGGGACTTCTCCGTGCCACACTGTTGGAGAGAAATGCAGGTTCAAGTAGGAAGAGTCAGGTTCCAAGTTTTGGGTTTTCCTCCTTAGAATCAGAGTCTTACAAGCACGATGTGTTAAAGTCGTTTGCACAGGCCATGCTTGTTGCTGCAGTAGTCACCGCAGCCAAGTTTTGGTTCTAGATGTCCTTCCATGGATGAATGGATCCAGAAAATGTGGCACACGTATACTTGTACCTATATAGATACATATCTACATGTATACACATATGTGTATATATATAATATATATGTACATGTATATATATGTGCATACTCATCCATCAGGAACAATGATATTGTATTATTTTTAGGGAAATGGATAGACCTAGAAAACTTAGATTAAGTCAACTAAGGATTAGGGAGATAAAGAACTCAAGTTCCCTCTCAAATATGGAAATTAGATCAAATTTATAAATATATGTAAACGTATATAGGGTTCTATGCACATCTGCACAGCGTTATGATTCCAATGGCATATCTCCTTTGAACAACCAATTTACAGTTACACAAATTCCAGGAAGCTGGAATATATATATATATGTGTGTATATACATATATATATATATATAGTCAGGAAAGGGAAGTCAAGGAAGACAAATGGAAAGAGGAAGGGTGGGAAAATGCAGTCACAATAGTCATCAGACGTGTATGAAAATAGAACTAGGAAAATTGAGAGGATGGGGATGGTTGGGAGAGATGGGGAGGATATAGAAGAAGTGATACTGATCAAGATGCATTGTGCACATAAACTGACAAATTTGAATTGAAACCCCTTTGTACAGCTACTGAAAGATAATAATAAAAACAAATTCAGGTTTTGTTGTTTGGTTTTGGTTTTTTTGCCACTCCTGGGGCTTGAACTCAGGGCCTGAGCACTGTCCCTGGCTTCTATTTGCTCAAGGCTAGCACTCTGCCACTTGAGCCACAGTGCCATTTCTTGCTTTTTCTATATATGTGGTGCTGAGGAATCGAACCTGGGGCTTCATGTATACGAGACAAGCATTTTGCCACTAGGCCATATTCTCAGCCCTGAATTAAGGTTTTGATACTGCCCAGATGTCACAGACAGTCCACAGGTGAATCTTGATTGAAAGTATATATTTTCCTGGAGACTCTTTTTCATGTTGGGAACGTGAACTGGGCTGATGTTTTAGGTGGAATTTCTGGCCAGCAAGTGCAAGACTACAAAGCTGTGGAAAACAGAATCCTTCACCCAAAGAAAGAAAAACCGCTAGGCACAGAGGCAGCAAAGTCTCACCTTTCCCAAGTGCAATCGACTTGGAATGGCATAGACACCTCTGACGAAGCAGGAGGAAACTGGAAAGCTTACACGAGCAGATTTGAAGCTACACGAAGCACTGCAAGTCAGACTCCCACTTGGCACAAAGGTAAGCACGGGGATCAATAGAATCTGCAAATATACCCAGCATGCACGGGGAATTGAGTTCCAGTGAGAAGAAGGACGTCTCTTCAACAAACACTGTTGGAACAATGGAGCACCCATTAAAAAAAAAAAAAAAGATAAATACAGTTCCAGCAAAACCAGAAGTGTCTGCTTTTCGAAATATACATCAAGCAAACAAAGCGCTAGGACAGTGAGCTTATCAAAGTATATTTATCATGGTAATAGAAATTAAAGTGACCAGTAGGGACCACCAATTCATCCCTACTAGACTGGTGAGACTTCTGTACTGAAGAGTAGCAGAGAAGACAGAAGTTATTTGTACTGCCAGGAATGTCAACTGTGTCTAACTACGTTGGGAAACTTGCTTTATCTCTTCAGATGCAGATGTTGACGGCGCTGACTCAGCGAGTCTCCTTCCAGGTTTGCACACAGATGGTTTCGGCTGCCGGTCTGAGGTCTCAGTGGCACTGTGTGCTACAGGGAGGCACTGGAGGCCGCCCAGCTCTTGTTTGTCAGGAAGAGAATGCATGACTACATGGTGGCTTTTCCACGGAGCGGGCAGTGTACCTTGGCAAAATGGATTAACCACAGCCTCATACATCAACATAAAAACACATGCTGAATGACGAAAACAAGCTTATGAACTTGGCGTTTAGGGGAAATGATTTCAGTGTTTCCCTATTTACTATGAGGCTGGCTATGGTTTGTCATAATTGGCCTCTATTGTGTGGAAGCACATCTATTCCTTGTTTAGGCTGTGGAGATCGGTAGTATTTGTATTAAATCCCTGAATTATACCAAATACCACAATTGTTTAGATATTAGTCCATTATAACTTTTTAGTGTAAACAAGATACTGATAAACTCAAAATTCAGCCAGGTGCTGGGGGCTTACACCTGTAATCCTAACTACTGAGGTCAGAAGGATTGAGATTCAAGGCCAACTGGACAGAAAAATATTAGTGAAATTCTCTCAAGTAACCAGCAATGTACAGGCCTGGACTTGTGGCTCAAGTGGTAAGCAGGTGTAAGGCTCTGAATTCAAATTCCAGTACTGCCAAGACAAAACAAAACAAACGAACAGCACCAGAAAATTCTGTGTCATGTTTCTCTTTGGATTCAAGGAAGCCAGAAAGAATTTGAAGTGGTCTATTTATTTATTTACTGACAGGGTAGGCTATTTATTTTTCTAAAGTAGTTTGGAAATGCAATGAGTAGTTTCTGGCATTTGGAAGCCAATGAACAAATATATGTTAAATCTATCTATGTATCTATCTATCTATCTATCGATTGATTGATTGATTGATTTGGTTTCCTGTTTTTCAGTACATAACCAAACCTTAAGAAAAATGAGGGAAGGAATGGGGTTTGAAGGGTAAAAATGTTGAAAGGGGTGACACTGATCAAAAGGCACTATATTCATAAACTGCTTTGTTAAATGACAACTCCTTTTACAACTAAAGATAATAAAAATAATTTTTAGATGGTCAGTTCTTTTAAACTTGGATCCTGGGGGGTCATGTTTTATAATTTCGTATATTGTTTTCCATACAGTTCACCTCTTTTTGTATAGTTATCAGTAACAATTGATTTTAACACGTTATGCTAAGATACGTAACAACCTACCTATGATTGACTTAGCAATCTACGTGTGCTGTGCAGCTGTAAGTTCCATGAGAAGAGAGCTGGGGAGAATGGAGACGCGGTGGTGTCAGCGGAGGCTTTCCTCTCAGGGGTGGAAAAGTCAGGGGGTGCCTGGTGATCTGAGCAGTGAGCTCTGGGCTGAGGAGCTGAGGGCAGGGAGCTTTCAGGGGGAGTCCCTGGGCGTGGTCACAGCACGAGCAGAGTGCGGACGGATCTCAGCCTCCGCCTCCGGCTGCCCTCACTTTCCTGTGGAAAGTGGCTTGGCTTTCACCCTGGGCCGACTGGTTTTTTGTTGTTTGTTTGTTTTCATTTAAATTTTAAAGTTTTAATTATTACCTTGAAACTGTACAAAGGGGGTTTTTAACATATCAATTTATGAGTATATAACAACTGAATATATAATGTATATGACTATATTTGAATATATAAATATATCCTATTCACATATATGGATATCTATATATCTATGTAGTATTTTGTATCAGTACTAAAGCTTGGACTCAGGGCCTGGCTGCTGTCCCTTAGCTATTTTTGCTCAAATTTGGCACTCTGTCACTTGAGTCACCGTTTACTTCTGGGTTTTTACTGGTTAATTAGAGATAAGAGTCCCGTGGACGTTCCTGTCTGGGCTGGCTTTGAATCTTGATGCTCAGAGCTCATCTCCTGCGCAGCTAGGATTAACGAACCCAGAGGCCATCACACCAAGGACTTAGCGATTGTCCTTTCCCCTCTGTACTGTAGCCTCACCTGGCACGCTTCTTAGGGCATGACGCCCTTGGCTCAGACTGGATACTTTACTCCATTTTTAAGATTTCATAACTCATTGTGGTACTTACATTATCTTTAAGTAGGTGTACAAAGGGTTTAGAGTTCAACAGGTTGGTTAAGTACAAGGCGTCTGGATCAATATCGTTTGTTTCATCATTCTCTCTCATCTCTTCTGACCCACCCATCCCTTCCATTTCCTTAGTTTTCTTGAGTCTGTTTTAAACACCCAGCTTGAAATAGAGGAAAACAAAATTTACATAGAGCTTCTACTTTTGAATGGTTAGATTCTATTTTAATGATATCTGAAGCACTGAAAAGGAGAGCATTCCGCGTAAGCAGTGTGAGAGGAGGAAGTGAAAGCCTCCCCTCCCCCACCCCAGCTGGTTGTATCCTGTTTGGGGATGTTCAGGTAGTTCGTTTTAGCACATGTATACACCTGGGTCACACACTACCAACGTCGTTTTCTAATGAGCTTCACGTAATGAGTCAATCAAAAGCCGCAAGGCCAAAAAAGATCAGGAGACTGTCTTTTGTCAGTAGCATAGATCAATAACAAAGTTAATTTTGATGGAGAAGCTTAAGAGGCAAAGAATGACATGGAATTCCTAATCCAAACTCAACATGGGGCCAACAAACAAGCTATACAATCTCCCAGCATCAGACAGCCAATTTGCCTTCAGGTCATTGCGGTCTAAAAAGAATTAGAAGTATACATCCTCTCCATCTGCCTTGGATTTCTTTGCCCGGAGGAGAGAACTTAGATGGAACTGTACACTCCCGGGCTGTGGTCCCTGGTGGTCCCTGGATGCATAGCGAAGGCAGGTTACTTTTCTGTGTCTCCATGTCCTCATCTGTGAGTGGTCACTGTCATCCTTCTTGAAGCAGGTGGAACACTGGCTCACTGATGGTAAGGCTCAGTACCAGGAAATGCCTGGGGACGAGAGGTCTCGTAGTCTGACTTAGAAGAAGCTCCCTGGATTTGAGGAGCCTTTCCTAAGACTTGATTTCCTTGGTCACATTGGCCAACAGCAGCTGAAGAGTTGAGTGAGCTTGTCTTCTTAGGATGGTTGTCTTTTGACTTGTCAGCAAGTGTAGGGTTGAGATTCAGAGCTGACATGCCTGCTCAAGATTTCTTGCCAAGAGGAAGGCCATTCCTTTAGATGAGAACATTGAAGACAACATAACAAACAGCAGTGTATGAGGCAATCTTAGTTTTACTTGCCCTTTGTGAGTCTCCTCTTTTGATCATTTAGATGTTAGGGATCGGAAGTAGATAGCAAAATAGGACTATGAAGTAGCCAGTAGTGATGAAGTAGCTTATCATGTGTCATTCCTGGAAACACAATAAACAGCAAGACAGGCAAGGAAGGGCCCCATGGCTTCATGGGACTTATGGAATGGGAAAGAGGGACCCGCAGACATTGTGCCCCGGCGGGGGCGGGGGGGGGATGGGGGGAGGATAAGGGGTCGGAAGGCGCAGGTACAGCAGGGGCCTGGAGGCTGGTGGGGGCGTAGGTGGGGTTGTGAGTGATGGGTGAGATGAATGGAAGAGGTGATGTTGATCAAGATGCTTTGTACTCATAAATGGACATGTGGAATTGAATCCTTTGTACAACTACTTACAGATAATAAAAACAAAGTAAGAAGGGGGGGAGGGGTGGGCGATGTCACGTGACCCCTCCCTGGAGGCCAGCGGTGCACACGTGATCACCCAGTGCCTTCTGGCTCCTGAGAAGTGATGGGTGAGATTAAGGTCAAAGCAGTAGCAGTAGTTTCAGAGCTAGAACGATGACTTGCAGATCAACTAGATCCTCGCGGCTTTCCAGCCCGGGCTTGGTACGCAGGGGTTGGTTTCCTTAGGAGCTGGGCACTTGTCAAATATGTGATCTGTTAGATTTCACCCACCCAGCATTCCAGTTCCATAGGTCTCAGTTGGGAACCTAGAAATCTGCATTTTCAAGATGGCCCGAGGAGGGTGCAGCCTTCAGGGTTCTGTCACCCGGTGCAGGGAGGAGTGTCTAAGCTGTCAGAATGACTCCCGGCCTTGCTTGCCCTTGGCTGCAAGACGTGGGAAAGCCAGCCTAGGAAATTGCCATGCCGTCGCTCCTCTAATTTAATTCTGCACTGATATCTGGTGTGTCAAATCACTGTGCCGATGAGACGACAACATGGCAATTGTGTCAGTGTCACACTCTGTTATTTCCTGTCGTGTGCGAGGATCTATGACTCGGTGGACACCCATTAGGTCTGCCTTGGTGGGCAGCTCCATGGCCGCTTGAGCACCTTGTAATTAAGGTCCCTCCTTCTCCCCTCCCTGCTCCTGTCGGTTGTGCCAGCCATGAGTGCGAGCGTGAGATTGGCTCACTTTCCTGGGCTAGTCAGTCAATCGGACATACGCTCCTTTTGCCTGCCTCTGCTCACATCTGGCCCTGCCAATGTGGGATGGAGAATATGCTGATTAATTTAGAATGACCGAGTCTCTTGCAGAAAGGCTGTGTTCTGATTGGCTGATTCCTGGCTCACACAGTGCTCTGCCCTCTGCCTCCCATTGATGGAGAATTTAAACAACCCGTTCTGGCTTCCTCGCTGACTTAATCAAAGTGGAACCAACAAGGGCAAGCTCAGGAAGGGCTTCATCTGCTCCTTGTCCAACACGATTGGAAAAAAAGAGGAAAATATATTTGACTTCCATTACATTTAATACGTATCACAATTCTCTCTCTCAGTTTCATCCCAAGCAATGTTAAAAAGAGATCCACCCCCATGCTAGTTATCTTTTTGTTTTTTCTTTGCAATGTTGGGGCTTGAACTCAAGGCTCGGGGCACTGTTCCTGAGCTTACTTTACTCAAACCTCCTGCCCTACCACTTGAGCCACAGCCCCATGTGAGGCTTTTTCTGAGTAGTTCATTGGAGATAAGAGTCTCATTGGCTTTCCTGCTGGAGCTGGCTTTGAACTGAGCGCCTCAGGTCTCAGCCTCCTGAGTAGCTAGGATTATAGGTCTGAGCCACCGGGGCCCAACACCCTGCTTATCGTTAATGGACCATCTCACAGCGATGGCTCAAATGGCAGAGAGCGAGCTTTGGGCAAAATAGCTCCAGGACAGCCCCCAGACCCTGAGTCCGAGCCACTATAAAAACGTTCAGGGCCAGTATGAAAAACATAAAAGTAAATTCTCTTCAATTTCTTGATGTGAGGGCAGGACATGGATTTTTAAGTTAGAATTTTAAAATGCATTTTTATAGTGTAAACAGTTATGTGGCTATTTCATTCAGCTACAACTTATTTCCTTGGCTGCCACTAATAGCATAAGCCGAGACAAAGAGAAGTGTGACTTTTATGTTAGGAAACAATATGTAATATCATTAATAAGATAATGTGAATTCCATTATTGTAAATTCTGTTTGATGAAGTGCTTCCTTACAGAATTCAATTCTTTGTGAATAACACGGTAAGGTAGGTATCATGATATCCAATTTACAAAGCAAGACAACCATCTTCAACATACTGAATAACTTTGCCAAGGTCAAAGCTATAACATAGAACACAACTTGGGCTTATCTACCTTCAAGCCTATGCTGTTAAACAGACGATCACAAAGCTATTGTATGAACCTTTTTATTTCCAAACCAGTGGAGCCAAATTTTTCACCGTTTTCCCTTCATACTTGATTTTTTATTCTAAAAGACACTATCAATTTAATAGTAACATTGTATTCAGGGTAACATTATTCCATTCTCTGTAAATAGTAAGTATAATAAGACAGCCCAACTTCAAAAGATGTAAATGTTGCTGGTAATTGTGTAATTGTTGTTGTTAATCACAGCATTTTTTGAGTACTACTCAGGATTGAACCCAAGGCTTGTGCATCTGCTCTACCACATGAGCCATGTCCCCAATCTTTTTGCTTTCACTTGGTTTTTGAGATGAGGTCTCATTACCTTTGCCCAGGCTATCCTATAACTCTCGATCCTCTATGTCCCAAGTAGCTGGGGTTACGGGCATGCAGCCCCCACCCCACCCCCCGTTTACAGCTTATTTTTCAAGTGGTGCATGGACACAGTGGCTGCAGGCTCTTGATTTCCCCTCTGCGGTTAGAACCTCTCCAGGGTTAGAGCGAACAGGGAAGGTTTCCAATGCTCGAGTGACTGGGTTCAGCTACGTCTTTGCAGGTGCCCCTGGCTGTGCCTGAGGCAGCTGGAGATAGGTGATTCCACGGTTGTTCCAGCAGAGGTGAGGGGAGAGTTCTGCCCTGTGCTGGCGAGTAAGGGAGGCTCCCATCAATTAAGCCAGGGATGAGACTGAGTGGGTTGACTAGCCGGAGCGTATGGCTGAGGGAGCTGAGGGAGGACCGAGTGGGATGGGGGAAGGAAGGCAGGAAGGCAAGCGTAGGGCCTTGCCGTGGTGCCATCCGCCCTCTAGCAAGGAGGAACCAGGTCTTGGAGACTTTCAGAATGCCGGGCAGATTCATTAAGATTCGACAAGGTAGGCAAAGAGGGAATATACGTTGAGAAGCAATTAGACACAGGGAGAAAACTTAATTGGATATGAAATAGAAGATTATCAATTGCATTTGCTCTGCCATCCCTTTAGCTCCCAAGCCCATTCTGACTTTATGAGTCCATAATTAACCAGATAATTAAACAACTGTAAATAGCCGTCTCATCCATGCAGGGCCACACTTTCATGCTTCCGTGTTCGGAGTTCTCATTAGCAGAGGTCTGACTTCTCATTGACATGCAAGGAAGTGTAGGAATTAACTGCAAGCCATGGTGCAGTGTCTCACATAGTAAAATCCATGGGGCTGAACCCTGCGAGCCAGGGAGCTGGATTGGATTGCTTCCTTTGTTTTTTTTTTTGTTTTTTTGTTTTTTTTTTGGCCAGTCCTGGGGCTTGGACTCAGGGCCTGAGCACCGTCCCTGGCTTCTTCCCGCTCAAGGCTAGCACTCTGCCACTTGAGCCACAGCGCCACTTCTGGCCATTTTCTGTATATGTGGTGCTGGGGAATCGAACCCAGGGCCTCATGTATACGAGGCAAGCACTCTTGCCACTAGGCCATATCCCCAGCCCGGATTGCTTCCTTAAACACCTTGCTCCAAGTTCCTCCTTGGTCTGTGTCTGACGGTCATTCTGCACGCGTCTGTGCCTTCATGAGGATGATCCTCACTCAGAAGCTGGCTTCCTTCTGTGATGGGGCTGGAGAAGGAGAAAGCCAAGGGGAGGACCCCAGGAATTACGACGATGATTATTTTTGAATTTTTATTATTTTGTTATTGTTGAAGTAAGTAGCTGTACAAAGGGATTGCCAGTCACCAGAGCAATTTATGAATACGGTGCGTCTTGATCAATGACACCCCTCTACCCACCTCTTCTCTCACTTGGCTTAATTTTTAGGTTGCATATTGGTTTTTTCTTTTGCCATTTAACAAAGCAGTTTACGTGTGCGATGCATGTTGGTATGCATCATTACTTCAACATCTTCACCCCTCTTCCACCCGCCCCTTCCTTTATGCTTCTCAATTCTGTGGTATGTATTCATGCCTGCATTCTACCCACTCCTCTACCCATCTCCCCTTGCTCCTCCTCCCCGCCTCGCTAGCACCCATTTCCTGGTGCTTATTTTGTTGGGCTTGGACTTGGTCTTTCTAAAGAATTATACTAGAGTGCTCCATAGAGCCTATTCTACTTCAATTAATTCATTTGTAACCACTTGCATACCACCCAGGGTGTTTACTTATAGATTTATAGGCACATTCTAGCTACCGCAAATGAGGGAGGTCCCAGAAATTAGGTGAATAAGGTTTTCCACTCTCCCGGTTTGGAAGCTAGAATAATACCATAGGGCCCACCTGCAAACTGTGAGATTTGTCAGCTCTTGTTGGAAGCACAGGCATGTGGAAATTGCAGAAAAGAGTTTAGAGTCTGAAGAAATGAGTTCGAGTCCCAGCTCTGACTTGCTAACTGGGTACCCTCGGCTTGTTTCTTGGGTTTCCATTGTCTTGTACAGAAAGTGAGGCAGGATGGTACTTTCCTTATTTGGTGTGAGAATAATGCCATATTTCATGGAAGTGCTCTAAAGCATATCAATTCTTCTCACATTTATTTAAAATGTTACCGAATTATATTTAGACTGTGCTCATTTCTCCTTTGTACCCCTGCAGCACCATAACAGTGTTTCCCTCTGTCTGTCTGTCTCTCTCTCTCAGCCCCTCTATCCCTCTTCTTTTCTTTCCTCCCTTTCTTCCTCCCTGTTTCCTCCTTCCTTCTTTCTCTCCTCCATCCCTTCTTCCTCTTTCCCTTCTTCTTTCTTCCCTTTCTCTCTTCCTCCCTCCCTGTTGTTTCCTCCCTCCCTTCCTCCCTCCCTCCCTCCCTCCCTCCCTCCCTCCCTCCCTCCCTCCCTCCCTCCCTTCCTTCCTTCCTTCCTTCCTTCCTTCCTTCCTTCCTTCCTTCCTTCCTTCCTTCCTTCCTTCCTTCCTCTCTCCTCTTCTTTCTCCTTCCCTGTCTCTCTGCCTCCTCTTATCCTCTTTTCTCCTCTCTCAATCCTACCTCCCCTTTCCTTTCTTTCCTTGGATACACAACTAACATATTTTTGCACCAGACACAGTGTTAGATACTGACATTACCTAGGCATTTTTTTAAAAGACAGTATTTGCTAGTTGCTTGAAGAAAAATTACATTTATTTGTATCTCTAAGCAAAGGGAAGTTGTATCTTGGCTTATAGTAAAGTGTAATTGTAAAATGCAAAGTGCTTATTAAAAAAAACACCGCAAATGTTTATTTTAAATGGCACCCATCTTCAAAGTTCTAGTTCTGCTGTACAGCAATACAGGGAGAGGGAGAGACGCTCCCGGGCCGAGTGAAGACTCTTTGCCGACACATGTCATAGCCACAGTATTAGAAGGCATTGGTATTTTGGACCCATTTCGCACTCAGTACCGCTGCTACCATGGCCCATGAGACTTCACCAACTCCCTAGTCCTGTGTGTACCAGACTCCTCCCCCTCCCCCCCGCCCCCGCTGTGAGTGACGGCTCCTCATCGAGAAGTCTGGGCTGCCTTGCCCGTTCCTGTGGGCAGCGCTGGGCTGGCGGGGCCTGCCCTGGGCCTGCTGCTCCCACAGAGCAAGCGCACACCCTCCACCCAGAGAAGAAGGCGCGTCCGGGTAGAGGCATGAGGCGCTGGTCTCCCGCCTCACGACTCTCCATGCTTCCAAATCACTCGGTGTCTCCAGGTGTTGCTGAAAAATGCCCAAGGCTTGCTTGCAGATGTTTATTGAGTCAGTGTGTGGATCAGTGGCTGTTTGTCTGTGGGAGGGGATGAGAGGCAGTGTGTGAGATTCCAAGTTGGCCTTCAGCTCATGATTTTGTTGGTGGGACAGGATGTGACGGGAAGAATTTGGAGATCGTCAAAGACCCAGAGTTCCTGCCTGGTTCTCTTATCAGTCCTCTTACTTGTTTGGGAAACTCAGAGCAGAGTTACACTTTCACCTGAGGGATTTTGTGTGTGTGTGTGTGTGTGTGTGTGTGTGTGTGTGTGTGTGTGTGTTGTATTTGTGTTGTGAGATAGGATCTTACTGTAAAGCCCAGGCTGGCCTCAAACTCGCAATCATCCTGCCTCTGCCACCTCAGTGCTGGGATGTATAGACATGTACCACCATTCGTGGTTGTAACTGGGGTTCCTTGATTTCACTTGGACAGAGGTTCAGTTGCTGCTGAAAAAATAAGGTGAAAACCCATTCAACCGCAAAGGTCCTTCTGCCTTCAATGGCCTCCTTTTCAGTGGTCCTCACGTGACTTCAAGTGCGAGATGCACTTTCAGTCTGTCTTGACCACAGGTGATGAGGCATCATTAGTAAAATCCTCTGCACAAGGACTTTCTTCTCTCCTTGCCTCCTTTTACTCTCTTTTTCTTTTGGTTCTTTCTGCCTTCCTCGGTTAATATAGAAGAGCCCATCTGTCTCTCTTCCTCTCAACTTAAAATCCAATAAATTCCGCCCTGGAGCTGCAGTTACTGGCTCTAGGCAAAGACAAACAAAATTAACCACCACACCCTGAGTTTGGCCAAGTCAAATTCTTTGGCTCTCCCAAGAGTTCAGGAAGCTTCTGTCTCCACTTACTACCAAAGGCTCCAGTGAGTTTGGGAGGGAGCCGCGTCTTGGGATCAGCCCGGTCTCTCGGACACTTTAGCTTCTGGGGCTGGTGGTTCTGTGCTGGCCTCCGAGACCCGGCGGCGTTCTTGGACTTTACCACTTCAGTCCTGTGGTCTGGATGGGTCTGAGCTATTTGGGCTGCAGTGACTGCTCCCATTTCTCCCCACAAACGTGGCTTGCTAAGAGCTACTTACTCATTCAGCACTTGGAGGGTTGCACAAATGTTTTCCATCGGTTATTACAGTGAAATCCTGACCATTGGAAAGGTAATAAAATCCTGACCCAAGCAAAGAATGTTTTACACAAAACTTGCAACCAGAGAGGGCTTGGAAAAGTTCCTTACAAGCAACGCCATTGATCCAGTCTCTCCCTTTGACCACGGTTGCACAACTTCTCTCTAGAGTGTATGTCTGTACAGCTTTGAGGGCCAGAACTTCCAAAATGGTTCAATTAAAAGACCCATGAGTTGATGACTCTCTTTTGTATAATATGTATTGGTTCTTGCAGTTTTCTACCTCTCCCTTATCTACCAGGTGTGTCTTCGTTCTCTCCTTTCTTTGAGTTTTTCTAATAAGATTGACATGAGGAGTAGTGGAAAAGAGACTGTTGGGTTGGAGTCCAACCAGGGAAGAGGCTAGTTGTGGCAAAATACAGCAGCTTGCAGGGCACCAAGGATTCAGGTCTGTAAGCCTAGCTACCCATGAGTCTGAGACACAGAGGATCAACGTGTGAAGTCAACCTAGTCAGAAAACTTGTTGAGACTCCGTCTCCAAATAATGAGCAAAAAAGCAGGGCTGGAGGCATGGCTCAAGTGGTAGAACGTCAGATGAGCAAATAAGCTGAACAAGTGGGAAGCCCTGAGTTCAAACTCTAGTGTCAGGAAGGGGCACCGATCAAGTGATAGCTAAAACAGCAGGAAGTGGATAAAACCAAGTACTGAACCGATGTACAGAGGCTGTAGAATTCAGTATGCTTGACAGAGTCCAAACAGGCTGAGCTCAAAATGAAGGGAAGAGCTGGCGGAGCGTGCACAGTCCATTCACGTCTTCTCTTGCTACCTTGAAGAGGATTTGCTAGTGCATATGTGTTTTCCCTAGTTTGATGTGAAATTTAGGAGTTTCCCACCTCTTAGCAGGAACAGTATGGGTATATTTCTTATCTATAACACCCAGCCTGCATAAAAGGGAGCCTGGTGGCCAAGGTTCTGAAGTGGCTTTCAAGACAACACACCGGTGATATTTAATTTAACTTCCAACATGAGAAGGGTCAGAGGAAGGCTTTCAGGAGAAAGAAATACTTCCAAGAATTATTGTTAAATACAACCAGTGGACAATCACTTCCTGAGGTGAAGTGTTTCTCTTCTACATAGCTTCCTCTTTTAGTTACGTCGTTGTTTTTGCCTGTTTTGAGAAGACGCTTGGGTGGGTACAGACCCTACAGGGAGTCTGGTAATAGTTTTGAAGGACGAGTGTGGTCACAGCCATTTCCCTTCTGGAGGAAAGCTTTGGGTTCCGTCTGTGCCAGGGACCAGGCTAAGGCCTAGGGGACAGGCCCAGCTGAACCTGCACTGTCACGGCCTACTCAAACCTTCACTAACCACCAAAGCTTTCCCGTGTCCAAGTCCAAGTCATCATTGTTTCTGTCACAGACTGTGCTTTTCAAGTAGGATTATCCCTCCTCCCAGGTTCTCCCGTATTTTCCATAAACATTATATGACATTTGGCTTTTATAGTTGAGTTAATATATTTGGCTTAGTTTTTGTGGAAGGTGTTTAGGTCAAAGTTCATCCTTACATGTATATTACCGAAGAATTCCTATACCATCTCTCAGTGGGTTGTGTTTGCCTCTGTCTAAACCACGATGGTCCTATCTGTATATACGTTTTGGATCTCTCTGCTCTGTCCCCTTGAGGGAATACCTCCTTCTTTTCTCTGATAGCCACAGGATTTCCATGGCTAGTTTGGCAATAAGCTTTAAAATTGGGTAGTGTCCTTATTCTAGCTTTAGAATTTTATTTTTAAAGTTTTAGCTCTTCTAGTTCTTTTGCCATTCCATGTAAACTTTAGAATCAACTTATCTATCGCTACAAGAAAGTTCTTCTGGGATTTTGATCAATATTTTATTAAATCTACAAATCATTTTTTGGGAGATGTATCATCTTTATTGAATCTTCCAGATCCTGGACACAGTATTTCTCACTGTTTATTTAGTTTATTTTTAATTCTTTTTGTTAGAGTTGAGTAGTTTTTAGGGTACAGATTGTACAGATCAGAAGTTGCAAACTCTCCTCCTAAACCAAATCTATTCTATGGTTTAGTTTGTTAGACTAGTGGGCCAAGAAGGGTTTTTACTTTTGTTGTTGGTTGTGGGACTGGAGCTCAGAGCCTGGGCTCTGTCCTTGAGCTCTTTTGCTCAAGGCCAGCACTCTACCCCTTTGAGCCACAGCTCCACTTCCAGTTTTCTGGTGGTTAATTGGTCTCATAGACTTTCCTTCCTGGGCTGGCTTTGCACCGTGATCTTTAGATCTCAGCCTCCTGAGTAGCTAGGATTATAGGTGTGAGCCACTGCACCTGGCTACAATTTTTTTTAAGGTTGTAATCCCCTCTTCTTCCATACAACAAAAACAAAAATAAACAACACAAAAACAAGAAAGAATTTATAGGGAGTCCATAAAACCCAAGACATTTATTTCTGGCCCTTTGTCAATTCCTCTATAGGTGACCGATGAGGTTTGTGTCTAAGAATTTAATTTTTGGAAGGAGCCATTGTAAAGTTTTGTTTTGTTTTGGTGGTACAAGGCTTTGAACTCAGGGTCTTTCCAGGGAAGTGCTCTATCACTTGAGCAACACTCCCAAGAAGCTTCTTTCTTTCTCCCTCCCTCCCTCCCTCCCTCCCTTCCTTCCTTCCTTCCTTCCTTCCTTCCTTCCTTCCTTCCTTCCTTCCTCCCCCTCCCTCCCTCCCTCCCTCCCTCCCTCCCTTCCTTCCTTTCTTTTTTCTTTCTCTCTTTCCCTTTCTTTCTTTCTTTCTTTCTTTCTTTCTTTCTTTCTTTCTTTCTTTCTTTCTTTCTTTCTTTCTTTCTTTCTTTCTTTCTTTCTTTCTTCCTTTCCTTTCCTTTCCTTTCCTTTCCTTTCCTTTCCTTTCCTTTCCTTTCTTTTCCTTTCCTTCCTTCTTTCATTCTTTTTTGAATAAGATGTTACCTTTTATGCCCCATCTGGTGTGGACTGAGGTCCTATTTGTGTTCCCCACTTAGCTACAATGACAGGTGCAGGTGCACCCCACATAGCGATTGGTTGAAATGGGGCTTTGTGAAATTTTTTGCCCAAGTTGGCCTAAAAACCATGATCCTGCTGATTTCTGCCTCCCTTGTAGCTGGGATTATAGAAATGTATCACTGTATTGGATTTCATTCCCACTTGTTTATTTGTAAGACAGATAGTCTCCAACTTACCATGATTTAACTTAAACAATTTTGACCTTATGTCGGGGAGAAACCCATATTCAGGAGAAAACCATAGGTTAAAATTTGAATTTTAATCTTTGCATGGGCGATCAGTAGGTGGTTTGGTCCCCACGGTGGGCGGTGGCTTGCAGCTCTGTCAGAACCATGAAGGAAACCATAGAGTCAACAGCGCACCGTGCGGCTGAGCCGTGATGGGTGCTGGGTTATGGGCATTCAATGACTTGTCAGTGATATTTTCAGCTTACAGTGGGGCTATTGGGATAAAAGTCAGGAGCATCTGTATCTAGGAGTCTGAGAAAGTGTTGAGAATTGCTGGTTAGCTGGAGATAGAGTCTTCTGGAGTTTTCTCTCCAGGGTAGCTTTAAACCGTGTTCACTTTTTCAAGGTAAATATTTTTCCACTTTCATTCTCCACTTCGGACTCAGTGGCTATATTGCTATGTTTTCCTGAGACCAACACTTTTTCTTGAGTACATACAGTAAACGTCTGTACCGTAGTAGCATTTGCATCACTTTTCAGGTGGCGGAACAAAGGCTGAGTCAAGTTAAATGATGCCTTCGATCACGGTGCTGTGCCCTTCTGCAAAAGGGATTGTAATTCCAGCCCCGTGCTGGCTTGTCATCCTATTATTGAGGTTTAAAATCATTCCGGGCAGGAAAGTTCCCTAGACTCTTATCTCTAATTAAACACACACACACACACACACACACACACACACACACACGGAAGTGGAGCTGTGGCTCAAGTGGTAGTAGCGTGCTATCCTTGAGCACAAAAGCCCACAGTTCAAGCTTCAGCATCAGGAAAAAAAAAACAAAAAGAAAAGAATTTTAGTTTCTTTGTTTGGGCTCAGTGTTTCTCTCACTAGAGCCTAATATGGGTTTAACGCTCAGTAGTAAGTGTGCTCCTTCCATTCACGTCCTCATAGCCACGGGGGGGCTAGGTGCCCAGTTGTGACAGTGACCAGGCGGTATGCAGGCCACCTATCTGTGTCTGTATCACTATCCCTGAAGGCATTTCCGGGTCAGCATGTGCGCTGTGGGGGGGTGGGGGGTGGGTAGGTTGGTGGTGGAAGGAGGCACAGACCATCAGCTCAGGATCCCTGGGAACCAAAGCAGCGGGGCCGTCCTTCCAATCACCACCTCCCTCCAGCAGGCTGCTTCTCTGGCAGTGGAGAGGGCCAACCCCACAGATAAGCAGCAGCAATCTGTAAGCCGCCATCTGCAAGTGCTGACAGGTCTCTGGCAGGGAGGCCCCGCTGGGATCTGTTCCGTAAATCTGTAAACCCAGCTTAAACCCAGCTTTCAAAACGGCGTCCCTCAGGAGGCCTTGGGGGAGCCTGGAATGTTTTGTGGGTCAGTTTCAGGAACAAATGAAGAGCGCAGGGGTGGAGATGGCCCTTCGGGCTCTCCCACCAGCAGGCTTTCCCGGGGTGGGGGGTCCTCAAGTACATTGGCAGAGCTCAAAGATTAGATGGCAAGCTTCCTGAGGGTAAGGCTAGCGCTTGGCTTTTGTCAGGAGCTGCAAGTCAGGACAGTCTGTGGAAAGAGCTCAGTGTGGGGGAAGATCCAGGCAGGAATCCCAATCTCCATCTTGAACTAAATGGGTGTACGATCTCTTACTCCCATTTCCGGTCTGCGAAACCCCGTGTTTTTATTTTTTAAAGCATTACTGATACGATGAAATCATAGAATGATTCCAGTCCATCAGCATAACACATGAAGCAACCAACACAAACATACACAACTAAGAAATATTCATGAAGCTGGGTGTGGTGGTGCACACCTTCAACTCCAGTACCTGAGAGACGGAGGCAAGTAGGTCACGGGTTCAAGGCCAGCCTGGGCCATATAGAGAGATACCGTGTCAAAAAAGATGAATCCCACTGTCTTTTCCTCAGATATCCTAAGCACCCTACACCACAGCCACACACGCACCTTGTGACGAGTAAGATCTGCCTCAACTTTTATTTCTAATACTAAATCCTAACCATGAGGGATTTGAATATTTATCCTAGATTCTGTCTTCAAAGTGATCATAATATGCAATTCCCTAAAAGCGTAGAAATGAAGTCTATTTTGAGCAGAATAGGGTGACATCTTCCTCCCTCCCTCCTTCCTTCCCTCCCCCTCTCCTTTCCTCCCTCCTTCCTTCCTTCCCTCCCCCTCTCCTTTCCTCCCTCCCTTCTTCCTTCCTTCCTTCCTTCCTTCCTTCCTTCCTTCCTTCCTTCCTTCCTTCCTTCCTTCCTTCCTTCCTTCCTCCCTTCCTTCTTCCTTCCTCTCTTCATTTTTCCTTCCTTCCTTCCTTCCTTCCTTCCTTCCTTCCTCCTTCCTTCTCTTTTCCTTTTCTTTTTGGAGTGTGTGTGTGTGTGTGTGTGTGTGTGTGTGTGTGTGTGTGTGTGCCAGTACTAAGGCTTGAACTCAGGAATTGGGCTCTGCCCATTAGCTTTTTCTGTTCAAGGCTGACACTCTACCATTTGAGACATAGCTCCATTTCTGGTTTTTGGTGGTTAATTGGAGATGAATCTCACAGACTTTCTTGCCTGGGCTGATTTCAGGTTGCAGCCCTCAGATCGCAGCCTCCTGAAGAGTTAGGATCGCAGGTGTGAGTCACTGGTACCAGGGTCCCTTGCTGGTTAATGCCAGCCCTTACAGTGTAACACGATTATTTAGATTAATTTTATCTTCAAACCAAGCCTAAGAGCCAAGAACGATCATTTTCATGTTACACATGAAGAACTTGAGACTGAGAGATGTGATTTGTTCCAGATCACACCATTACCCAGCCGCAGCAGGTGGGCTCCATCCACTGTTTCGGTCTAGGAGCTTCGTGCTGTGTCCCACACCTGGCCATTGCTAACCGCTCCCCGGTGGCCTTACAGAATGTTTGGCCTTCTGCATTTCCCTGCTTGTGTGGGCAATGCATGCTGTCCTGATCAGAACTGAGGCTTGGGTGTTGGAGTCCACTCGGGGTTTGCTGCACGCCTGCTTCCACTTCACTTGCTGCCGCCTCTGTCTGCTTGGCTTACTTCACTTATTATAAAGAGTGCGAACACTCCACAAGCGGCACTCTAGGGCAGCTAAATAAATCATCCCACATTTGAAATATCAAAGTAGTGGTGTTTGGAATGGCAGACATCATTGGGTGAAAAATCAGAAAAAAAATATATTGCTATTTGGAAGTTTTCACTGGTAGCCGTTTTGTTTCAAGATGGCAAATCATAAACAGAACTAAAAAGAAACAATTACAAATATGTATTGGGAGTAAACTGCAATTAGACATGATGACATTTGGTATGTGTTAAATGTTTACTAAGACAGCAGAGTTAGAAGTGACACATCGCATCATTTCACTTACGTAGATGTTAAAACCGGGCAAGGCTCTTCTGTGGTGAAGAAGACAAGATGCTAATACTGGGTGGTGGCGCTCATGCTTGCACTCCCAGCGACTTAGGAGGCTGAGATCTGATGACTGAGATTCAAAGTTAGCCCAGGCAGAAAAGTCTGTGAGACTCTTCCCTCTAAGGAACCCAGGAAATGGTAGAGCGCCGGCCTGGAGCCACAAAGCTACAGGACAGCCCTCCGGCCCCAGAGCCAGTGTGAGAGAGACTTTGCTAATATTTGACTTGCAGACACGGGTGCCGGTCGATAGGACGCCCGCTTGGCATCTCTGCTCTTTGCTCACGGGACTAGGGTCTCTCTGCTGTCCCTGTTTGGAGTCACGGTTCTCCGCTAGCCTCACGGTAGAGCCGCTGTGTGCCTGCAAGCCAGGTGAGGGGTCTCCCGTCTGCTGTCATGTCACCTGGAGTCAGACCGGTCGTCCCGTCTTCCCTCTACCCTCAGAAGACGGTGGGCGGCTCCAGGCCAGGTCGTGCACATCTCAGAGTCCAGTGCAGCCTGGAGCGGTGTTGTCTGCAGCGAGTGAGTTGAGTGCCTTTTGCGATGACCATCATGATGATAATAATAAATAGCAATGCTAATAATGACGGTAACAGCAGTGGCAGCCAAGGCGACATCTGGCTTCGCTGCGTCCTGCTGACTGCCAGGTACTTTGTAAGAGTTTCCTGGGCCTCTGTAATCTTCACATTCGCATAGTGATGCTGGCACCTTTCTGGTCCCCATTTTAGAGGATGATGGGAAGCCAGGGGACCAACTGGCTCACATGCACGTAGCTAAGAAGCGGTTGAGCCAGGACTTACTGCGGAGTATCTGGTTGCAGACCTTAGGCTCTTCGTCACTGCGCACGTAACAATCTCAGTCCCAGTGGACTTCCATTCTGTGTCCCTAGCCTGGGCTTAGGGACCTCAGCTATAAACGAAGCAAGGCTTATGTTGACTCCAGCACCTCTTGCTTCATTCTGTATGGCCTGGATTCTGTTCTCAGAGCTTCTCACTGCTCAACTGGTTATATTAGAGGTTGGTTACAGATTGTGAGTCAGAGCCCTGCCCAAGCCATGTGCCCGGTTGGCCTGTTCTCCCAGCTGGACCTTCTTTAGAGGAAAACCTGAAGCTGGAAAGAACGTTTAACTCTACACCAGCCAAGTCTCACTCCTGCCTTCAAAAGGCCCACCGAGGGTAAATGCCAGACCCCAGTATCAGATCCCAGTCCAATCTATGCAAACCACAGGACTCTGGGGCAGTTTGGGCTGGAGAATCCTGAGCTGAGATCAAGTGGTTTAATACCATAAGAAAACAGTTGGAAAGTTTTGGTAGAGAGAAAGCAAAACAGTGATGATATCGAATTCTCCAGTTTGCATGGTAATTTCCACTTGCCCAACCCTTTTTTGGGACGTGAAGTGTGAGTGCCCAGCCCACAAGTTTATAATAGAAGGGGTCACACTTGTGCGTGAACCAAGCAGATGTCAGAAGTCAGCTCTGGACCCATGAAGCATCAATAGAGGACTTTTCGTCCCCAGGTCCTGGGGTAGTTCACTTCGCTAGATTCTCCTGTTATCCCTCATGATTGCTTTATGCATCCCACTATATTTAGCCTCAGGTCAGCAGATTTCAGGATGAAGTAAAAGAACATGTTATTGATCCTAGAAAGTGGAAAATATGGGCTTGGATCCTGCTCTCTGGCTCCGACTTTGGAATTGTGAGTGAGCTCAGAGTCACAGGCTTCCTGTGTCCCTCCTTTCATTGGCTTCCACTGCTGGGGGAGGGCTCCTGCCCGGCCCAATGGCTCTGCGAAGGAAAGCAGAGATGCTCCTGGCTAGTTGGTACCCTGCCCTCTGGGCTCATCTGTAGGTGGATAGGGCTATTGGCTTGAGAGTTTGGGCCAATCCTCTGGGCAGAAACGGCATGCATGGGGCTAATTTGGGTTTCCTCTGTATTGGAGATCAGCATACAGGAAGCTTACCCAGGAATGATCTTGGGATTCACATTAAATGGAGGGAAGGAAAGGACACAGGAAGCCACCAGGAGAGTTTGGCCTGTGGCGATGGCTGAACGCTGCAGTCCTACCTGAGACTTCAGCTACGGCACAGCTCTGATAGATTTTAGCCTTGCTCTAGGCTGGGTGAGTAGCTAACCTTTATATCCACATGTTCACCAGTCATATGCCCTAGGGAGAGGATAAGACCCTAAGTGAGGGGGCTGTGAAATGGGGCCACCCTGCTGTGGTGAAGAATTTGAGTGGCAAACCAGTACTCATCACACGCACTGGCTCATGAAAGCCCCACGTGGAGTGGGTCCTCGCAGCATGGAGTCTCTGAACAGCGAATTCTAGGAAGCTGGAAGAGGTCAGAGTCACAAGACAGAAGCCTGGGACACTGAGTGATTGCCAGCAGCCAAGCTGCCCACAGCGAAAATGTTGACCTGAACGACTGACCAAGTTGGGAACACCGAGAGGCAGCCTAGCTCTTGCAGAGTTCACCTGTAATCTCAGAGGCCTGGGAGTCGAGCGTCCAGCAGCCTGAAGGCAGACTGAGGGTTTCCTTCCCCCATCTTGCCTCAGACCAAGATGTCTGTCCTGAGCTAATTTGCTTAAGGAACGTTGATCTCTAGATTTCCCAGGAGGCAGGAGAAGAATGTGACTTTGGACATTTCTCAAAACTAGCATGTCACCCGTGTACTTGTAGTTCTAGATGCCTGGTTTGGGGGTTGGGAGTTAAGATGGGGAGACTGGGCGATCTCTGAATGCTGTGCCAGTGAGCTAGCTTTCGTTAGGCAGGCACGGTCCACGGTTGTACGCAGAGCTGTTCCATCTGGTCTGTATTGCCTCGGAGTCACAAAGCAATGGGCCTGGTCCAGGTAGGAGGGAGACAGGAAGGCCACAGCCCAGCAGAGCAGAGCTACAGATGTGCTGGGCCGTGCGGCAGACGGAGGCAAGTGCAGGATGGCTGTGGAGAATGGCTGGTGCCCAGTGTTGGGCAGAGATGCATGAGAGACTGAGGCTGAGTCCAGGGTTAGTAGGGTAGAAAATTCTGCAGCATCTTCTGAGCTTCCTGCAGGAAAAGCTGTGCTCGGTCCTGTGGACCATGTGTCAGCAGAACTAGATGGGTGGCGTGAGGGTCACAGAGCCTTTCTCCGCCATCTTCTGCCACCTCTGCATTTCTACTGTCACAACATCAACACATTAGTTCCTTTCCTCTGCCTCAGTTTGGCTCTGCAAGCCCACCTGACTGGGCTTCCTAGAATTCTAGAAAGTCGAGGGTGGCGTTGACGAAGGGGGTCTGGTATGTGGTAGATGAAGTTCGATGGACAGGACAGGACAGATGGCTGCAGACCCAGGTCAAACCTAACATGACTGCACTTGGCAAATAAAAAGATATGCACCCACGCTTATTTGAAATTTGAATTTCAGGTGAAGAATGAATATATATATTTTTTAGTTCATATATATGCTGAACGTCACATGGGGGCATACTTAGTTGGTGTTTATTTGAGATTCGCGTCTGAGTGTTCCTCTTGCATTTTACCTGAAAGGCCCTGAAAGCACCTCTTATCTAGTTTCGCTGGACAGAGGGTGCTGCAGAATCCAGGCCAGGTCTGGATTCTTCCCACTGCGGTTCTTGCTCTCCTACTTTCATTCATAAAACCCATCAATGGGGCCAGACAAGGGTGGAGGGACAGCGCAGCCCATCCATCAGAAGCCGCGCCCCATTCCAGCTCATTCATGAGCACTGTGGACCTAAGGAAGATTTGTGACTGAGGAGGGAGGGGTCCAGTCCTGTTGTTGCAGGCACATGGGAGGCCAGCTGCCCTGGGGAGCAGCGGAGGGCTGAGGGGATCGGAGAAGAGCCAGAAGGATGAGTGGAAGGTGGGCAGGTAGGCAGCGTAAGCTGAGCAAGGTAAAGCTGAGTAAATGGTACCCCTGGAGGAGAGAAAGGAAGACTCATGGTAGGTCTGAGGCCACCAACAGAGGGGCAGGGGGCAACGGGAATGGGAGTTATCAGCTTCCTTCATCTACTGTAACAAATTGCCACCAATGTGGTGTCATAAAACAGCAGAAATGCGTTCTGTCATGGTTAAGAAGATCGGAAGTTTGAAACCAGCTTCACAGAGCAGAAATTGCAAGCGGGGCATAGACGGGGCCATGCGCCCTGCAGTGTCCTAGATGAAAATTCATTCCTGCATCTTCCAGCTGCCACAGGCCATGGGTCTCCCTTGGTTTATTGGCCTGTGAGCTCAATCTCTGCCTCTTTGTTACATTGCCTCCTCTTCTGTTGTATTCCAGAACAGATATTTTATCTTACTTATCTCTTTTCCTGCTCTTTCTTTTCCATTCGTCCTTCTTCTATAGTGTAATAGGGGAGAATGCTAGACAAGTACTCTACCACTTGGACTGCACTATCCAGCCGTTTTTTTTTTTTTTTAAACAAAAACAAAAAACAAGGTCTTGTTACTCTTATTTCTGGGACTGGCTGAAACTCACAGGCCTCCATCCTTCACATCTACCTTCTGAGTGGCTGGGATTGCAAGCATGTGCCACCATGCCTGGCACATTTACATTCCTAGTTATCTGCCCCTCTTGCCATGAAAGGGAATTTCAGCTAGGGACAATTCCACACTAGGGAAGCAGAGGCCCAAGGACACTGAGTTCTAGACCAGCCTGAGAGACAAAGCAGCACCCTGTCTCAAACAAGTTTCTCTCCCCACAAGAAGCAAAATTCCTAAGGTAAACGGTTCTAGTTTATTTTATTCATATACTTTCTTTGATCACCACTCACTTCTAACCAGATGTTCAAAGCGAATTAAACGAACAAATGTGAGGCAATGCTCTTTACACTGCTGTGCAGGGAACACATCATTGAGGGGGGAAAAGCAGAACATGGAGACCCGGGAAGAGCCCCCAGTGGCTGGGCGAGAGCTGATGGTGGAGAGGTGCCGATGGCAGCTGGCGAAGGCGGGGCTGCAGGTGGAGGTGAAGTATATCTTAAAGCAGAGACGGCAGGGTATGCTCAAGCATTGGATGTAATAGGACTCTGGAGTTGTCTGGCACCTGTGGGAGGTGAGCTTGTTCTATTGGCTGAGCTGGAGATTGATAGCTGGAGAGGAGCCTGCTTGCCACGGCCAGGCCTGGCAGCCATTTTCCCTGGGGAGGTACAGAGGAAAATGAACTCCCCTGGTAGGTCTCGCTGCTCTGCCTTTGGTCTTCAGGAGGAGCGTGCTTGGCGACCGAAGGCAATCTTGTGTCTGAGACCCAGATCAATCATGGAGCTAGGGAGAAGGTGCAATGGCCCTCAGCCGAGTCCTAGCCAGGCAGAGGGGCTCCATGGAACGAGGCCAGGCTTCCGAGGCAGCCGAAAATGTACCCTCAGATCCACGTTACTTCACTGGACTCCATTTCCGTATCGCTAAGATGAGACAGAAAATGCCATGAAGTTCAAGTGCTACAGTCTTGTATGTCACACACTGTGCCAGGCACCACGCCTTGCCCCTGATGCCCTCTGGGGGCGGGTGGGGGGTGGGTACAGATTTGTTTTCTCTGCCCACTGAAGAATCAAAAGGCAGGAAAACTTGTAAAGAGCAAGTGCATTTGAAGAGGGAATGAAAGCTAGGAATGAAAGTAGCAAGATTCTCCACCTGGAAAGGGGCCCGGAGGAGTCCAATGGAGTCCTCTGGAGGGACGGTTACTGCAGGCCAGGGCTTTGCCCATGGCGCCTTCCCTGGGCTTTGCACAGATAGCCGGAAGGCTTATGAATGCGCCACCATGGATCTTTCCACTGGCTGAGCGGGCACCCAAGGCATCATGGGAAGAAGTGTTTCGGCAGGAACCTGAGGCACTATTGGAACAAGAAACGCCATGATGGGCCACATAGGATCTGCCATGTGTTATGTCCACCACTTTTTAATCCCTACACCTAACAATGTTCTGTGCCTTCCCTCACCCCCTGGTCCTCCTACCCCGCCCCCCCCCCCCCCCCCCCCGTCTCCTGGGGACACTGCCATCCTGACCTCCTCTAAGCAGATGGAGTTGCACAGTGTTACAAAGCATGACACCTCACCAGGGCCCAGCTACGCAGCTTACTATTTCAGTGTACAAACTGCGTGATTTTTTTTTTTAAGGAAAAAAGGCTATTGAATAGTATTCATCAGATGAAAGCATTCGAACGAAGAGCTATTGTTTTTCTTGGCGGTGGTGATTGAATATATTATACAGAAGGCATAAGAGTCGCTGTCTTCTTTCTTTGCCATTACCTTTCCGTTAGATTTCTTTTTTTTTTTCTCACACCAGGTGTTCCAGTCCCAGAGAGGAAACTTCCTCTCCTCCGCCTGTCTGACATTTGCAAGCGTGTTGCTCCATCCCCAGTGGCGCGGTGCCACAGGGCGATACTGCCACTCAGCTCCGCCTGCATCACGGAGCTCCTGCTCTATTTGTGTCACCGTGAATATCTGCGACTTAATAGCACCAGAGGACTTCGCTGGCACCTGCAGCTAAGAGCGCAGTATGGATCTGGAGTGATTTCCGAAGTTCACTCCCACAAAAATAGTTTTGGCAGCTTGGGATCAATCTCTTCCTTCCATATGTTTCTTATCCCTGTAAAGTATAATTGGAGATACCTTCCTCCCCGTGCTCCACAGTGGGAAGACACGCAGAAAGTTTGAAAAGGTAACTTGAAAAGGAAGGGGTCTGGCATTTGACAGACAGCAGCAGCCTTTGGAGAAAGCTGACGAGGGGCCCGGTGCTGCCCATGAGTGGCAGAGCCCGAGAGAAGGTGAGCCGTAGGTCAGCATCGGGAGTGGTGCAGAGCAGGTCCTGGAGCCGGAGGTGTCTGACTCTATTCTTGCTGTCCCTCATGTACCTTCTCGCTCTGTCTCCAGTCCTGTAGACCCCTATTCCCCAGGCCTCTTCTCCTTGAGAATGGGGACTGGAACAGTGTGGAAACTTGAATCACCGACGCTAGATTTTGCAAGGCCTTTCTTGGCCCCAGATGTCGTTTGGCCCGCATCCGTTTCATCGTTAGCTAATCTACACCGGGCTCCCTCACTGCCTTGTGTGTGAACAGAAGCAAAGTTGGACGGCGCTGCCGTGACCTCGGACTGAAGGGGACTCCAGCTCTATTCTAGGAAATGCATGTCTTCCTCCAGGAGGGGAGAAGGGAGCAGTTCTCAGCCCCGGGGAGATGAATTCTTTCCACTGCTGCTCCACCAGCCAGCCTGGCAGCCCTCCCGGCCCAGCTCTCAGCTGCTTCATGCTCCACCGCTTGGTTCCTGTTGGGGTGAGATCTGGCTGCGACTCCCGTCGCCCATTAATCTTCATTTTTCATTTGTTGCTGTGAAGATACATCTTGAAGCATTCAAGAAGTGACGGAGGAGTCCATCCATTTTATAGACAGCATGCTTCATGGGATGCTGTTTGCAACCTGGCCAACGTCGACGTCCAGTTATTAACCTTGAGAGGAAATGGCCTTAGAAGCCAGCCTTGCTTTTCACCATGGCTGCTCCCCATCTCCAGGTTTCTGCAGAGCAGCAAGAACTTTTATTATTGTGTCTGTGATCTAGTAGACGAGAATGCCTTCCTGAGTGACTCTTTCACCCCAGGCTATCCCTCCATCCTCCTCCATGAACCCCACACCACACATGGCAACCTGACTGCCATGGGAGGCCCTCTTCGGGGCGCCACTGGGTTTCTGCCGATCGCCAATAGATTTCTACCCAACGCAGCCATGGTCACGTGGTGTCTGTGTTATTTTTACATCTCACTCTGTGGGGAAGTCTCTCTAGCCTCAGAACTTTAGTTATTTTGACTTGCAGATCTTTGTTAAATGCCCCGATTTTTTCCCGCTATACTAATGTTTTGAGGACACTCAGATAAGAGAGAAGGACTGACAAGAGATTGGAAAGGCAACAGAGAACTCTTTTTTTTGTTTTGTTTTATTTTGGCCAGTCCTGGGCCTTGGACTCAGGGCCTGAGCACTGTCCCTGGCTTCTTCCCGCTCAAGGCTAGCACTCTGCCACCTGAGCCACAGCGCCACTTCTGGCCATTTTCCATATATGTGGTGCTGGGGAATCGAACAGAGAGCTTCATGTGTAGGAGGCAAGCACTCTTGCCACTAGGCCATATTCCCAGCCCTAGAGAACTCTTATTTCTGAGGAATTTGGTACAATGGGCTCCTTAATTTCAACTTCATGGAAAACAACTTCACAAGAGTTAGACCTTTATATGTCTGTCTGTCTGTCCCTCTTGCTTTGTCTATCTAACATCTTATCTTATCTTATCTTATCTTATCTTATCTATCTATCTATCTATCTATCTATCTATCTATCTATCTATCTATCTATCTATCATGCCGGTACTGGTACTGAGGCTTGAACTTAGGCTTGGTTGCTTTCCCTTAGCTTTTTCACTTAAGAATGGCACTCTACCACTTGAGTCACATCTGTCCTTTTGATGGTTAATTAGAGATAAGCGTCTCACGGACTTTCCCGCCTGGGCTGGTTTGAACCATGATCCTTAGATCTCAGCTCCCTCTTCTTGTAGGAGAGTTACATAATGAAGTCAGTTACAATCTGAAGGTTTCTTGGTGAAAGCACTCAGAGCATGGGCAGGTTGCTGTGCAGTTTGGTTCTACTGGCCTCTCCCATTCATTTTCATAATGGAGGCAAACTTTCCAAGGACACTGGAGAATGGAGTTGGCCAGGGCCGCTGTGGACACTCTTCTGCGCCTCCTTTACTGTGCTTCCAGGACTGACCTCTGCTTCATCTCAATCTTACTAAGCTTAAGCTACTATTACCGACTCTAGTTTTTAAAGTTAACTTTCTACATATCCACTCTGATCTCTTTTGGTGGTGATATTGTTAATTTTCTCTTATGAATTGTATTTTCCTAGTTTCTAAGCAATCACCACTGTACTGAACCTGTAGAGTTTAGTGTCCATGTTGCAGGATGGAGGGTAGACTTAAGCGAGAGAATATTCTAGAGAATGAGCCTGGCATGAAGCTGCTGTCTTGTTAGTTCCACGAGAAATGCTCTACCTGGATCCGTATTAAATCTATGTTCTGCTACCACAGAAATCAACGCAACATTGGTGAATCCACTTCTGGTGCTTTCCAAACTGTAGATGGGGAAGCGTTTTCCTTCCCCCTCCACTTCCAAAGGAGACGTTTCACTAAGAAGGAACGCATTTCCCTGTCTGCAAACATAGTTGCGTTTGTGGAATCGCGGTGCTGGAGAACCTAGCTCACTGCCTCACTGCCTGTCCAGGGCACCAGGCACCATGTGGCCAGGAGAGCAGGGTCCTTTCAGAGGCGGCCTCACACCTCCTCCTGCTCCCCCCTTACATACCTTACACCTCCAGCTGTTCCCACAGCCTTCCTGAGGAAGTCTTCACTGCTCTTAGCTTTCCTTCTCCACGGCTGGTTTAAGAGTCAGCATGTGAAGAGCAAGAGGCTGGCATCCAGTTACACACAGACAACATCTTGGCATCTGCCCAGGTAGACAGAGGGTCTGTTGGGGATTCACGCTGCCCTTCCCCCAGCCCTGGGGCAGTGTGGGAGGGAGCCCCTCCCATCTTCCGGCCTCAACCGGAAGAGAAGCCAGCGGTCCCCGCCTCTCGGTTCAGCCATGTGTCTAATGGCGGAGGCCTGGCCCTTGGGGGATTGTGGTCCCCGCCCACAGAGGAAGTTTCATGACATCACCTGATGGGCAGCCCAGCTCAGCCAATTAGCTAGCCACCCCAAGTCCCTCCCCTTCCGCCTTTGTCACCATAATAAATTCTTCTGCCCGCCCTTTGGACGGGTGAGACGTATGGATCATCGAACTGTCTCCCCGATGCCTCTCTCCACCGCCGCTTCTGACACGTGAGGGGACAGGAGGGGCGGGGTATCGGCAACCTTTCCTCAACTTAGCATAATCCATGAGAACACGCTTTGTTCCTTCTGCCGGCAGGAGGAATAAAAGCCGAGTGTTCTTTCATAGTTTGGGATCAGGCATTTCCCCCGGGAGATAGGGGAATAGGGGGTCCAGAGCCCCCCAACAAGGGTCAAGCTTTCTGTGCATTCCAGATGGCATTTGACCATTGAAATAAAGAGCTAATGATTTCCTGATCTTTGACATTAACAACCCACATTTCCAAATGCTTTGTATTTGATCATCACATGACCCCATGATTCCCTTCCCTTCCCTTCCCTTCCCTTCCCTTCCCTTCCCTTCCCTTCCCTTCCCTTCCTTTCCTCCCTCCCTCCCTTCCTCCTCCCTCTTTTTTCTTTTTAGGGATGGCAGCCCTCTTGCTCTGCATGCTGGCCAAGCACTCTGTCAAGCATACCCTAGCCCTTTTGATTTGGGATTTTGTTTCAGAGGTGAGGTCCTACTAACTTGTCCCAAGCTGTCCTCAGTTTTCTGGTCTCTGCTTTCAGATTAGTAGCGATTATATGTGTATGCTACCACTCCCAGTTATTATCTTTATCCCATTCATAGATTAAAAATCCATTGCATTAGATATATCAGTCAGTCAATTAATTAGCAGGTAACTTGTCTATATGGGCTCTATATTGAGAACTATTTATGAGATACTGTGCTTCTGCTTTTATAAGCTCAAGGTCATCCTTGGCCTTTAGAATGAATTCAGTAGCAGGATTAAGAAATACGTGACCACACAGCATTGTTTTGGTTGACTTTATGTGCCAACAAGGCTAGGCTGGGCAAACATTCTAGAACTTTCTGCCATTTACTTTTGAGATGATATTAACATTTAAATCTGTGGGTTTTTGGTAAAGCTGATTATTTTCTTAAATGTGGCTGATCCTCTTCACTTATTTGGAGTCTTCATAGATAAAGATCAACCTGCCAGAAGAGATTCTACCATTCTACCATCTGACCACGTGTGTGTGTGTGTGTGTGTGTGTGTGTGTGTGTGTGTGTATGTAGAACTGGGGCTTGAACTCAAGGCCTTTTGCTCTTGCTCAGCCTTTCCACTCACTGCTGGTGCTCTTCCCATGTGAGTTACACCTCCAGTTCTAGATCTTTGCAGGTTAATTGGATTACTCTATCATGGGTGGGCTTCAAAACGCAATCCTCAGATCCTAGGCTCCTTGGTTAGCTAGGATGAGAGGTGTGAGCCACCGGGGCCCATCTCCAACCACCTTTTGACTCAAACAGTAGGAACTCCCCTTTGGGGGTCTTTCTTAGTTTATTCATCCGTAATTACAAAATATCCCAAGTCATAGAAATGTGTTTCTCACAGTTCTAGAGGTTGGGAAGTCCAGAGGCGAGGTGCTGGCTGGCTTGGCATCTGGTACCAGTCTAGTTTGTTTCCAGGTGGGCATCTTGTCGCCACACTCACTCTTACGGCAGAAGGCATGGAAGGACCTACACTGGTTCTTTCCAGCGAGGACTTCAAGAACAGGGCCACCCCCTTAGTGGCCCACAGAACTGAGAATGATGCCGAGGAAGATTGTTTCGGAAGCCTGAAAAAAATCTTACCAAATTTGCCTGCTGGGTTTCACCTTTGCTGGGACCCCTCACCCTTTTATTTTTTTTTTCGAGCTTTATCTTTCGGAATGGAAATGTCTGCCCTGTATTTGTCTCTTCCATTATGTTCTGTATTTGGAGATAGAATCTCTATGGAAGTAATTACGACAAAACAAAGTCGCGTGAGTAGGCCTTAATGCACTCTAACTGGTGTTTGAAAAGAAGTGAGGACTGACAGCGGCACCTAGACGCATGAGCAACCATATGAACAACAGGGAGAATGTAGCTTCCTCTAACTAAGAAAGCAGCCCTCTTCTAGAGAGCCAACCCCTCTAATAACTCTGCTGATACCTTGGTCTTGGAGTTCTAGTCTCCAAACTGAGAAAAAAAATAAAATTCTGTTAAATTTAAGTCACCTAGCTTGTGGTAGTGCTTCGTAGCAGTCCTACCAAATGAATCAGTCACTAAAGTCAATTAAAAAAATTAGTGGAGGAAAAGGTAGCTACATCATTTTATTCTAACTGAGGAAAAGAAATCTCCATTCCTTGATTGGTTTTATTATTGCAAAATTGATATTGGATAGACTCAAATTTGATTATGTTTTCCCATCTCTCTGTTTTTTTCCCCCCTGTGTGTGTGTTGGGGACCAAATCCAGGGCCGGCCTTGTGCATGCGTGGGAGGCACACCCCGGAGCCAATCCTAGACTGCCACTTTTGTTTTTTCCGTGTAAAATAACCTTCTCTCAAGTCTACGATATGAATACCTTAAGAAGTATTTGCTTCTGAGGAGCAAGTCTGCCTTATTTAGCAAGAGTATCTTTCTTTCCTTGTAAAAGAAATTATGCTGTGACTTTAAGTGCAGACATTCTTGGAAATAAAAATCTCCTTTGGAGTCCAACAAAGTTTCTTCATAGCATTTCCATCCTTAATGTAGACTTCAGATCCTGTACTTGAAAATTTGCTTTTAGACACTATCTGGAGCCAAACTGTCTGAAGTTGGGCTGTCTTCCACCAGAAGGAATTACAGGACTGAGGAACCTCCCCTTTAGGAATATTCTCGACCTCCTCTGTTTTCCCCCTGGAGTACTCATAAGAATCCATCTTGACAAGAGTCTCCTTTCCAGTCCTGAGTTTTATATGCTCAGATTCCAACACTGAAGCACAAATACATACTTAAAAAAAAGGACTGAAAATTCCTTGTTGACATCTCATTTCCTGGCTGTAGTTATCATCCCCGAAGAAAGGAAATAACAGAGAAAGTGTGAAAGAGAACTCTGCCAGTACATGTCAATACACTTGAAGATCATCTTGGTGCAGTTGTGGTGCTGCAGTTCATGAACAAAACTCAGCAATTTCCTTTCCTGGATAACCAGCAACGTCTTTCCTGTGTTATCTTGTTAAATGCAAGTGCAGTCACACCCACAAAACAAATGGACAATATGGAGCACAGAATTTAATGTTCACATTGTGGTTTGGAGTAGCTTGGCTTTAGGTCTCTGTGAAACAACAAAAAGTTCCTCGCCAAAGTACTGGAGGTGAGAAGAGCAGGGCCTCAAGTAGCTGTGCTCCTTTGTGGCTTAGCATGTTGGGTGTGGCTTCTATCTTAAAAGCAGGATGTTGTGTGAGCCCTTCCTTCAGCAACAAACACACACACATGCAAACAAAACAAAGCAAGACCTCTGTAGATCTCATATTCTGTGGTTTCCAGGGAATTCTGAACTTGTAGGTGTTTTGTGGGTAGTTGTGGAATTGGTTCATGGGGTGTTGAATGAGCAGAGGGGAGATGCCAGGGGCCCCAGCTCTAGTCACGGACACATTTTATATTCCTGCCCCAGTTCTTCAGACTTTGAGTCTTGTTGGAGAAACAGTATCTGCCTCACATTTTTTTTTCCTTTGTGAATCAAATGAGATAATGGTCCTGAATCCATTCTTTAAGCTGTAACTGGCCTATGCAGATGTGAGTTATTATTTGCAAATGGCATCTGTGACCTAGTTTTGACAGTGGTTTACTTTTGGAGAGAACAGCATTCTAAAAGCTTCTTGGCTCATCTGGAATAAACCCAATCCACTGATTTTAATACCAACAATCACATTAGAGGCAAATGTGCCCTGCTACAAAAATAGACTGGCTCCAAGGACTATTCTTACTTGCTAATTAATTATAAGTGGCATTTCCATCAGCACATGGAATTTTGTAACTCCATTTAAATAAAAATCATAATCTTCAACAGAGCATCACCTCTAAAATCTCCCACTTAGATGAGCTTGGGGAAGGAAAACCCCTTCTTGGAACTTTTCCATGTTCAAATATTTCCATCATTTGTAAGGAACTTGCCTTTTGCATTTATACATTATTTTGCAAACAGTTTTTTTTTTTTTTTACTCATTCTTCTGCTCTGTGTAGTTTTCCCTTAGGTGGTTTTATGTAAGATATATATATCTCAGTGGCCATAAGGAAGAGATTAGTCATTTAAAAAGCAGGAAAATAACCATTGGTCCATACTATTGTATTTTTTGGATGGAATTCTTCATGATGAATTCTTCTAATTCCTATACTATCCATTCTACCATCTTCTCAAGAAACCACTGTGTTGGATTTCCATTCAGTGGATATTTTGTTGGATTTCAGAGTCAAGAGCCTCATGGTTGCTTATTCAGCCTACTTTTATTTCTTGTGCATTGTTCAATTCAAACACCTTTCAGCTATAGCCTTACCAATGCCTTTCTGTTCAGTTCTGATGGCTTACAAATCTGCACTCTCACCTGATTGGCCATTGATGTGGGAAGAGCTAATCGCCCATTTGGTTCTCTCTGTACAGGGATGAGCGCTGATGGTGAAGAGAAGGAAGGGCATTGGGTTGGATTTTGGGAGACCTGAGGGCCAGTTATGGTCGAGTCACTTACCCATTGTCTCTCGTACTCTCTGGACGTCAGTTTGCTCATCTGAAAAAATATATATATTGAAGTAGATATCCATTAGAATGTTTCCAAATTTGTTGCGTACACATCAAGTTTGTGGTATATGAAGAGAAGATGGCTTGGGTACCTCGCAGGTTTGGGCTCTCCCTGACTTTGGGAAAGTCGTTTTAGATCTTTAAGCCATGATGTGCTTTATCTTTCAACGGGGATTATCTCTTGCACTTCAGATTAGGATAATGAATTGCCTTGTGAGTATAAAATATTGTAACAGAGGAGATGTGATAAATGCCATTTCCTCTCTCTCTATCCCATTATCTCCTTGAGAAATTCCAATTGCATAGCAACAGAATAAATGGTAGGCAGAGTTTACAAAAGGGCAGGAAACCTACCGGGCAATGCAGCCCCTGTCTTACCTCACAAGCTCCTGGAGTTGTGTGGGTTGGGGCATGCTTTGATACTTTTACTTGTCTTCTAGTTCAAATCTCCTTGGTACTCTAAGGGAATTTTCATGCATGAAACCCCAACATTTTTAAAATATTCTTTTCAGAGAAAAATTGGGATGCATTTCATGGCAAAGAACACTGGGGAAGTTTATGATTCAGAGATAGTCTGGGAGGTACACTTAAGTGTAGATAATAACATACTGTGATGTTCAGGATGCTTTGCCCATGTGTACAGACAATGACACAGACAGAATGAGAGCAATCAGGACTGTACCCGGAATGTGGCCTCGTGGCCATCACACCTGGCCAGATGGTTTTAATCCTCACATCTGAAGTAACGGCAATGTTAACTCGATTGCAATGTAGCATGAAAGATAAAAAAACGACAGCAGCTTTTGGAATAATGGACTCACCAAAATCCTGATTTATTTCCTCCCATAGTGCTAGATGATACCGGGAAAAATTCTCAATAGGCTGCCTTCTTCAAAAAGGAAAAGGCCTGACACAATAGTTCAGTGGTGATGGTGGGGAGCACAGGTCAAAGGATGGCAGAAATCCAACCACCCAAAATGCACTTCCATATTTAAGAAGAAAAGAAAACAGTCCATTGTATCAAAGCATCGTGGCAGACCAAGGATATTTAAGTGTGCCTCTCAATATTTGAGGTGACTGTGTCTTCTTTATAACCAGCCATGTGGTGTGCTGCTATAACAGTTGACTAGGAGTGAACTGCATTAAGAGGGGAACTACCCATTCTTAAGAGACACGCTGCTTCCCAGGTGCATCCTTAAGGGTGTAACTGCATTGATTGGGCCCGTAGCTTAAGAGGCCATGGACCACATTCCCCTAGGCCGCTTCTGCTTTGTGCTGGTTGTCTTGGAATGCCTGTCCTTCGGAGAGTGGCTGCTTCTCTCACAAGGCCCTCCAGGGCTTGTGCTCACCCTGCGCCCGCTGCTCCTGCTGTGCATGAATCTGTCACTTGGGCGGTGCCTGCGTGAACCAGGACTTCTTCCGTGTGTTTGCATCCTTAAGGCCTTGGTGAAAATACTACGGATGCAGCAGTCTGGCTTGTTGAATAAACAGAATGCTGAGAAGGCGAGCAAGAAAACATTTAATTACCTATAAGTCTGCTTGCAAAATATTCTTCTGTAATTTTTAGTCTATTTAAGCAGTCACACAAAAAAGAATTCGACTTGACATGTGAAGATGGATCTGCACAAGGCCTTCTGTATTCCCTCACCGTTTCTCTCTCCATTCTACCACATCCTCCTTGTCATCTTTCTGTTAAATTTCTGTTTAATTGCTCAAGGAGATGACACAAGGGAAATCACCCCTGCTAATACCAATCTTCAGTCTATTTAATCTTATATGCATGCATATTTATTTCTATTAGGCCTTGTATGCCTTTCATATAGGTTTATATTTTAACTGTTTTTTTTTCTTTTCTTTTTTGGTACTGGGGATCAAACCCAGGATGTTGCACGTGATAGGCAAGTGCTTTGCTACTGAGCTGTATCCCATTCCGTGTTCACATTTTATACCTAACTTCCACATGTGAGAGAAAACATGTGCTCCTTGTCTCTTGAGCCTAATTTACTTCATTCAACATAATTTTTTCCAGTTCATCCAATTCTCTGAAAATAACATATTATTCTTCCTCATGTATGAATAAAATTCCATTGTATACATATATGCCATCTTTTCTTGATCCATTGGTCAATTTTAGGGCACCTAGGGTACGGTAAATAGCACAGTAAGGAATATGGGTGTGCGGGTGTCTTTATTGTATCCTGACTGGAAATCTTTTGGACAAACTCCCAATGGTATTGATGGATCATGGAGCAGTTCTATTTTCAGTTCTCTTTCTTTCCTGCTTGCCTTCCTTCCTTCCTTCCTTCCTTCCTTCCTTCCTTCCTTCCTTCCTTCCTTCCTTCCTTCCTGCCTTCCTGCCTTCCTTCCTGCCTTCCTGCCTTCCTTCTCTCTCTCTTTCTCTCTCTTTCCTTTTCTTTTGAGGAATCCCCATATTGTTTTCCACAGTGACTGCTCTAATTTACCTTCCCACTAACAGTGTAATAGGGTTCCTTTTTATCTGCATTCTCTCTGTGCATTTTCTCACCAGCATCTGTTGCCATTCTTATTCTTCATGATGACCATTCTAATGAGTAAAATGAAATCTCAATGTTCTTTTGTTTGCATTTCCTGAATGGTCAGGGATTATTGAAACATTTCATCATGTATTTATTTGCTATGGTATATTTATGTCTTCATGAAACTCATATCCCTTGTCATTAGAAAGTCCTGAACAGGAGGTTAGGGCAGGAATTCCTATCAGAGGACAAGAAGAGGTCAGATAGACCTCAAAATAGGTGGGATGGTTAGGGGGGAGGTGAGGTCAGGAAGAGGTACCCACTAACAGCAGCTTTCCCTCCCTTCCTTCCCATTCCCTCCCTTCCTTTGTCCCCCCCTCCACCTTTCCTCCTTTTTCTCTTTCCCTTTCCCCTCCCCTTTTCCTTTCTTTTCCCCATTGTGGTTTGATTCCTTTTTGTGGCACACAGGATACCATTTACAAGGCTTTCTTCTGCTAGCGTCTCCTGCACCTTTAGTCTCATTTCATATGGGGGCATTGTAAATGTATTCCAGATCACACAGAGTGAACTAGATTCCAGTGCCAGGGGCCGTAAGCTTGTTTAGCCCAACTCAACACCGAATGAGTAGAGAAATTATACACCAGTAAAGGCATGGATCATATGTCCTAGACACCTTTTCCTGCACTCACATGCAAATGGATGTCAGGCTATCTATCTCTCAGCATACCAAAGAGACCTGGTGCTGTGTGGACTGAAAGTTTCTTGTCTTGAGATTCATACCTTCAGGCCATTATTATATGGTAAAGGCAGATTTGTGGGGCTGTGAATGTGTCCCCAGGGAGACAGCTGTCATGTAAATGTGCAGCAGGAAGTCACCGCCTAGAAATGAAAAAGTAGGCCCTGCATCTGCCTTCCGATCTCCAGAAAATGGAGAAATAAATTACTGTTTTATAGGCCTTGAAGTCTGTGGTGTTTTGTTATAGTATCCCGAGTGGACTAAAGACACTTCATATTTATGTTTAGGTTGGATCATAGACAGAAAAGAATCATGGGAATGAGTCCTGGAAACCTTTTATGTTCCAGACACTCCTGGCTGTGCAGTCATCCCGCTGTTAACTCTCATACCTCTAATGTCAGGAAAACGAAGACTCCGTGTATAAACAGTTGGCAGCAAAGGGCAGAATGAGACTTGAACCCGAGCCTGTCTGGCTCTGAAGCATGTGTTCTTCCTACTTGATCACGTTGAATGCCAGAAGGACTAGGTGGGGGCGAGGAGTGCACAGTCTTCTTGCCTAGAGGCCTTGGGTCCTAGCCCTCAGGGACAGGAGAGGAGGCAGGGGAAGGAGGCCTGTACCCTTTGGACTGACATGTGGCCTGGGCTTCATCAGTAACCATTTCAGGAAATGAGTTTTCCTCATGGGCTCTTCTACCTCTCACACGTTAAACTTTGTGTTTAAGCCAGAAATACCTCTCCCAATCGGCCACCAATGAAGACAAATAATCTACTGGTTTCTGTCTTCATCCTTACTAGTTCAAAGCCTTGCTCATGCATGTACGCCTCGCTTGCTTTAGAAGTAGTGGAGTTGCACTCCTTTGATGGCTATTAGCCATAAAACAGGTACCTGAAAAATGTGGAGAGTTTTTTTTTTTTTTTAATGTGCTGTAAGGCATAAAAAGGCATTATTCTTACTCTTCAACCAGATCAGTAAACTTCTTTGCAGCCTGGATGGTTGATTTCTTTTTTTTTTTTGGCATTTCTCAGCACCCGGAAACACATAAATTATGTTACTTGAGAAGTTTAGCAGTCATGTTTCAAAGCTGGGTGGAAACAATTTGGAGTAAGATATCTTTGTTTATTTGGGAAAATAAGTAGAACTTGGAAATGCATGAATTATTTTGAATTTAATGGCTTGAATGACATTCTTGTGCTACAAACCAAGTTCTTTTCCATTCTGGAAAGTTTTTGTTTTTGTTTTTGGCAAAGGTTAGGACTTGGAGCATGTAAATTTTGAATACAAAAAGGAGTCTTTTCTTTTCATCCCAAACTAATGACTACAATAGACACAGAAAAGATGGAACTGATAAAAATAGCAAATTCATGTTGTTTTCACGTCTGATGGGGTGGGGAAGAAGAAATCCTAGAAAGCTATTTCTACAGCCTTGCAAACTGTAACCGGGCCACAGTCACGGACGCCAGGGACAAAGGCCGGCAGCTGTCTTTGGACTGCACTGGGACATGGAGACTTCCTCACCACGCAGAATCCTGCCACAGTACCACGGACCTTCATCACCACCAGCTACTTTTCATCATGGAAATGACATCTCTGAACTGTACAGAACTAGGAAGCTGTATTTAACACAACAAGACCCGATGTGACCTTGTGATTGTCTCTTGAGGGTTTTCAGACTCTGGATGGTACCCTCGTGGGTAAGGAAGGTGTTTTTCTTCGAGTGATTGTTCTCCTTGTCCATTGTCCCAGGGAGATGTCGGTCCTGGGTAGTCAACAGGATGGCAATACTGCCAAGAGAATGGCAGTCAAACGGTCCTAACCATGTCCATGGTATCCCGGGTACCATTCGGAGCCCTAGAGGGAAATTCATTGGGTCTTCATAACAGTGTTATGTGTTAGATACAAATTTATTTCTCCTCCAGATTTTACATGCTAGGAATCTAATGCACTGTAAGGTTAAGCTTCTAGACAAGGGTCCCAGCGCTAGCAGGTGTCAGAGCCAAGGCTGGAATGCGGGGCTGAGGTCATGTGTGGCAAATTGGGAGCCTCATCTTTTCCCTCAAGGGGTGGTGCTGGAGGAGGGTCACCTGTAACCCAGATGTAGTCGAGGAAGCTCTGGGAAGCAAGTGGGTACCACTGTAGATGGGTGGATGCTCACCGACAAGTTAGGACCAGGGCCTGTGGTGTGAGCAACACACAAGTGTCAAGGGGGACACATTTGTGTCCTCACCGGCAGGTGGCTACTGTGGCTACTTTGGCAGATGGACCTTGTTTGTGTGTCTACGTCCCTACTAGGGCTTTCTATCACTTTACTTTTGGGGTGAAAAATGTAAGGTTATAGAAAAGGTGAAAGAACTGCATGGTGAATAGCAGTAGTCACTCTCTAGCATCTAGGATTTTCTCCCCGGTTTTGCGTAGCTCACCTTTAGCCACTTATCCGTTCTCTAAATAGTAGGGGCTCTGCCTGGCTTTCTGCAGCAGCGTTTCCAAACTGCCAACAACAATAGCTTCACCCCCAAGTTCCCAGATCTTCCTACACCCACACAGATATGTACATATGCAGATGTGTGTGTGCATGTGTATGTGTACACAAGACATACACATCTTTTTGTGCAACAATGCATCCTAAGTCTTTCCTCACTGAATATATATATTTTTTATCAACATAGTTTTTAGTGGCTCTGAAACATTTTCTTGGTGGATGGCATGAATTATCTGAACCATCAGGAGATGACTCCGCTCAGCCATGCAAGGATAGCTGCGTCCAGGGTCTGTGCTCCTCTTCATGTCACCCCAGGAAAGTCTACCTGGGTAAGGTTTGCCCTGGCTAGATGCTCAAGAAATATTTATTGAATAAGCAAATCTGCCCATGCCCATCTGTGGAACATTCGCCGTTCCCGGGGTTATCCGTGAACTTGATAAAAACTGTAAGAATTTCATTTGAGTGCTTGCTGTGTTTGATAAAAGTGAATTTTGTGAATCAATAGTTACCTGTGCCAGGGGCTCGTGCCTGTTATCCTAGCTGCTCCATGCGCTGAGATCTGAATTTCTGTGGGAGGCCAGCCTAGGCAGAAAAAGCCAAGAGACTTCCATCTCTAGTTACCTAGCAAAAAGTTGGAAGTAGACGTGTGGCTCAGGTAGTAAAGCACCAGCCTTGAGTAGAAAAGGCAAACAATAGCTGGATGATCCCAGTTCAGACCCTAGAACCGGCAAAAAAAAAAAGTATCTTGAAGACTTGCTACATTTTACCAAAATGCTTTCTAAGATCCTATTGGGACAGTGCTGTGTCCTTTATGTCTTTGTAGGACTGAGTTTTATGGTCTTTGTTAATTAACTTTCTTATTTAAGACGCTATGTAAGAACTTACTGGAAAAACAAGAGCGAGTGTAGAGCACATTAAGTGGAGGCTGAGTGCACAATGTGTTATTGGATTTGAAAAGCATTTCTCTCAAGTGGTTTCGGTCATGTCCACGTTGCAAATGAGTTTCAAGCTAGACTAAAAATGGCTGCCTGTTGTCCCTGCTGATGCTCAGTGTGGACCAATGCATGAACTTCCCCTCAGGAGGGGGCCCCAACACAGCCCCCAGGGGCCCCGCCAGTCTTCAGTGGCAGTCATGCGCTTTCCAGACACAGTGTTCTAGCTCAGTCCGTGTAACACTTGTGCGCATCCTTCCATGAAAGCCATCCCAAGGCCAGGGCAAGGCCTTCAGCGGAACCGCGAAGTTCAAGACGGATTCCGATGCGTTATTGCTTCCAGCCTCGGCGCACACATAACCTTCCAACTCCCTGCAGAGCAAACACCTTCAATGTAATGTAAAACGCCGGAATTCTGATTGCGGGTTAGGGAGGCCCAGATGGCAGAGAAATGGACTCCAAAGGCTCAGAGGAGAGACCGTCTCTTCCTTTATCGGGCTTCTTGATGTTTCCCAATCTCCCCAGAGCTCTTAACCACAGAATCCAGCTACTAACCAGGCCTCCCCCTTTGGGTTCCCCCGGCCCCCCCTCCTGTCTCCCCCCTCCCGCTGACCTGTGGTCGAGGTGCTAATTAGCAGAGAAGGTGCAAAGTGGCGGGGAGCCGGGAGGAAAAGGGGGAAAAGCCAGAAGATCTGCACAAACCACAAATGGGTTAACCTGTGCATTGCGAGACCCAGACCCACCTCCAATGAGTTAGGCTCTGATATCCCTCATCGTGTGGGGGATATAATCCTCTCCCAACCTGCTAAATGGGGATTATAATAATACCAGGTCCCCTGGATTACTCAGAAGATTAAATGAGATGGGTCATAGGGAGCAGGTTAGGAAGCCATCTTTTAGCTCACGCCTGTAACCATAGCTACATAAGAAGCTGAACTCAGGATCAAAGGCAGCCTAGGCAGACACGTCAGAGAGGCTCTTATCACCAATTAACCAACTAGAAAAAAATAAAAAGCAAAAACGTGGAGGTGTGGCTCAAGTAGTAGTACCCTAGCTTTGAACAAAAAACGCTAAGACAAAGCTTAAGGCTCTGAGTTCAAGCTGCAGTACTAGCACACACAAACAAACACACAGACACACACACACACATAAATGTTGAGGTCCTACTTGGTATCAAGCATTTCACATTCATTATTTGCTTTTCACTGTGACTCTATCACTGGGCCAGCCAGGCTTTGTAGATGGGTAAACAGAGGCTGGAGAATCTTGCTGGCTGTTACCGACCAAATGCAGTTTAACCTTCCTCCAGAGCCTTTGATCCTGTAAGGAGTCGCCAGCAGGAGGGCTGGGCATTTTGCAAGTACTTGATAAACGTCTGTTGTTGTTGGAGAAGACAGAAGAAAAGAAATTATCCCTTTGTTTTGAAATTAAACAAAATATATTTAAAGCTGCTGGGAGCCTCTTTGTCCTGGTTTCTGAATGTGATCTGGACCTGTCCTAATTTAACAGTCTTTATGTAACTAGCACATGGCTTTACAGGATGTAACTTAGGTTACATAAATCTAAAGGCTGCTGACTGCTAGCCATCTTGAAAATGTAATGAGGTGAAAGATTTGCTTTGAACCTCAGGGCAGAATGGCTCTGGCTTAACCATTCGCTGAGCTCAGCTTTTATGAGGATGCTTTTGCTGCATCCCTCCCATAATCCACCTGAAGCCCAGATTCCAAGCAACCCTGGATGAGATTTAAGTCTTTAGGAATGTTTTAAACCTAAATAAAACAAAGCCCAAGCACAGACATTCCATCAGGATGATGTCACAGCAGACTGGAACCAGGCCTTGCTGTCTCAGGAGAGGGACAGGAACCTGGTCGTGAAGAAAGAGGTGCTATGCAGAAAGCTTTGGACAGCAGTGGAGATGAATATTTTAGTTACAAGCTGGACAGGTGAGAAAAATAAAGCTAAAGGACAGAGCCTGGGCTCTCAGCTCAAGCTCCAGTACAGGTGTACGCAGGAATGCACACACACCAAGTCCAGCACTGTAGTTATATACAGGACCTAGCACTTGATCACCGTGATCAATGAGCACTTGAGCCACAGCTCCACTTCCGGCTTTTTGCTGGTAATTGGAGATAAGCCTTTCCTACCCAGGCTAGCTTCGAAATGATATACTTAGATCTCAGCCGTTTTGGTAGATAGAATTACAGGTGTGATCTACTAGAACCTAGCCATAATTCTTTTCTTTCTTTTTGGTGAGTCATGGGGCTTAAACTCAGGGCCTGGACACTGTCCCTGAGCTATTTTGCTCAAGGTTAGCACTCTTCAACTTTGATCCATAGTACAACTTGTGGTTTTCTGGTGGTTAATGGAGTTAAAAGTCTCACAGAATTTCCTGCCCAGGCTGGCTTTGGGCCATCATCTTCAGATCTAAGGATTGCAGGTGTGAGCCACCAGCGCTTGGCTGGCCGCATTTCTTAATCGTACCGAAGACGCCAGGTTGAATGATGGACCTTCCATCTAGATTTGCATCCAGAAACTATAATGTTTGCATAGTGAAAAACCAGCTAACCACACATTTCTTAGACCATATCCTTGTTATTAGGCATGCCTGGCTCTGCTGCACTGTTGGTGGGTGTGTGATTTACAAAGATAATCTTTGTGAGAATCTCAAATAAGTAGTTCTGGCTAGCACAGGTCAAAGTTTATATTGAGGGAAGAGGGAATTAAAGTTTACTTTCCTTTTCATCAGAGAGAAATCTCTGTATGGTCACCACCTTAACACTTGGTCTTGTTGGATCGGTTCAAGTGAGAATAACAAAATCCAAGGTGTGGAAGGGGTTTGAGCAGTTGTGAACCTCAGTCCCTTCCGTTGGAGTGGAGACACACGCAAGGTACAAGCTCTCTGAGCCCCGCTGGACGGGGTGATGGTTCTCTGCTCCGTGTTACTCCTTCAACGAACTGGCGCGCCAGTACTGGGGCTTAAATTCACTACCTAGGTGCTGTCTTTCAGCTTTATCACTTAAGGCTAGTACTCTGCCATTTGAGTCTCAGCTCCACTTCCGGTGTTGCTGGTAGTTAACTGGAGGTAATGTTGTGCCAAGTTGCAAGACCACCCCCAAGAAGACCACCGAGATTCAGACACTCCGAAATGCAAAAGCAAGGCAAGGGTTTATTTAACGAGCTGCCAACTCGGGCCTCGTCCTACCCACCAACACAGCGGAGGTTAGGAGGAAGCCCCGAGCTGTGATTACACAGGGCTTATAAAGGCAAAGAACAAGGTTACAACAATCAGCTGTGCAAGCAAGATTAGAACACAGGTACAAATCTGATTGGCTCGGGGTTCGATTCTAAAATGGGGTTCACGTGGTGGGGCCTGACTTCAAAGTCTGGCACCTCATTTCCCCCTTTTTCTTTTTGGTACCTTGGGAGCCAATCATGGCTCCATTCTGTCCATTTCAATGGCTTGCATGTCTAGGGGATGATATAGAGGTAAGGCATGGGCCAGTAGGGCCAAAAGTAGTATCTGAAAGTAACTCTGGTCCCTCGGTTTTAAAGGGGGGCTGATGGGTGAAGATCATCTATCTTCTGTAATTTCTTCAGGCTGACTCAGGGGCGTTGACCTTACCTAGCCAGGAACCTATAACCTTAGTCTACTTTACCAAGGGACTGCAGGATTCACCTCACTTTGGAGTGAGCTGCCAAAATAACATTAACACTAGCCAGGGTAGTAAGGAAAGAAGGCAAAAAGAAAATTATAACAATATTCAGTCTAACTTTCTTTTCTTGAGGCGAAGGCGAAGCGGCTGAGTTGGGTGCTTGGAGACCTCCCATGTTCCACCACGGTAGTTGTCATCCAGGGCAAAGGGGTCAGCTGGCCTGGCGTGGAAGCAATGAACCCAAGTGGTGATGCCGTCTAGGGTTCCTTCCACTGTGGTTCTTAGGATTTCAGTCCCCTGGTCTGAATTAATGGGGGGTAGGGACAGAAGCAGAATCATATCTTTTAGAGTCCAATTCATTTTCTCTACCTGTCCTGCACTCTGGGGTTTCCGTTCCCAGTGCTGCAGCTATTCCCTGACTTACTTTTGAGATGAAAGCCTGTCCATTGTCTGACCCAATGGTGGATGGGAAGCCATACCTGGGTAGGATTTCTTCCAGGATCTTTTTAGCCACTACATTCGCAGTCTCATGCTTTGTTGGATAGGCTTCAACCCATCCTGAAAAGGTGTCTACAAAAACTAGCAAATATTCTGTGAAATCTACTTCCCAATACACGCCTGGCCTATTCCCACAGAGGCGAGCTCCTTTAGTAATCTGTTGATTGGGGGCATTGGCAAGCTGACAGGTCTTGCAATTTTTAACAATATACCTTTGCAGGCCTTTAACAGATCTCAATAAGGACACAATCTCAGGTCTACAAGCTTTCTTTCCTAAACAGATGTATGAGCTTAAAATTCTCACTGCCAGTCAGGGCTTTGAGTAAATGCGGGGGGTGAGATTTTAATCTATCCTCTCATTTGACAAACTTACCCTTACTAACCACTATCACAGATGACTGGCAAATTCCTGCCCAGTAGACAGACATGGGCATTGGAAAGGCATGCTTATGAACTATTCTTCTAGGACTTCCCGGCTTTAACTTTTGAAAGGCCAACAGTAGTGACTCTAGGATCTGACACCATCTCTGCCATCCAAGCAGTGGCTTACTGCCTCTGGATGCTCCATCACTTTTGTCCCAGGAGGAGTGACTTTCGACTTGGACTCAGGGCCTGAGTGCTGTCCCTCAGCTCTCCAGCTCAAGACTAGCACCGTACCACTTTGAGCTCCACACTACTCCGTTCCCAGCACTCTGCTGGCTGATTAGAGACAAGTCTCTCGCAGGGACCTTTCTTTGCCCGGGCTGGCTTCGAACCGCAGATTCAGATCAATGAGTCTTATAAGGGGCCACTTTACTCCAATTATAAGCAACAAGGTGGTCCACACAGAAGTAGTTTTTAAGCATGCTCTCTTACCTGGAACTTATTAAGGGTCAGTATTAGATCTTGACAAACTTGTAGGAATCACCTGTGCTTCTCTGTGGGCCTGCTGGAAACTGTTACAAAAAAACCTACAAAGAAGCTGGAATGGCAATTAAACATTTTGGTAGCCATAATTCTCCTTTTCTCATTTTGCAATAATTATTTAGGACAATTTTACTTCCAAATTTCTTATCTAGAAATGTATTCTTAATTTCCAAAGCCTTTTTAACACTAACACAACACTTTAGCTTTTATCTGCATCAGAAAAACTGAAGCTCACAGGCAATCTGAAACCAGGTGCCGCCCTTTGCTTACGGGCTGCTTGTTTCAAAAGAGCCTTTTTTTTTTTTTTTTTTCAGTCCCAGTTACTGCATGGCATGAAGACCTTTGAATTTAAACTTAGTTTTGCATCATACTGCAGTCTTGAACATGTTCACACTCACACATGCACACACACATTTTCAAAAGATCTTAAAGCACGCTGAATAAGCATCGGCCGTACATTTTAAGACAAAAACCTTTAACAAATGATTTTAGCATTCTCCAGCCTTATTTTCCAGGGCTTGATAGTTTTAGTAAAACATTTTTAGTCTTAGTAAAACATTTTAGCGCACCAAACAATTTTCTGCTTAAGAAGGCTGGGTGGGGGTCCCCCCAGAGTTCTTTTTGTGGACACTCACACTCTGATTGTGAACCATCGCCTGTACATCTTTCCAGTGAGCTAAAGTCAAGTCCAGGGGAGTGGAAGGAACATTCCCCATCATCCGTTTGTCAGTCAGGCACAGTGCAAGAAAGAAACACAAAAATGAGCTACCTCCTTAACCTCCCTCCAGTGAGCTAGGATCAAGTCTAGGGGGCTAGATGGAGGTCCTCAAGATAGAACGTTATCCATAGCTCTGATCAGAAGTTCAGTCCAAAAGGCTACAAAAAACAAAACAATAAAAAAGGAGGAAAACACACAGGCCTGAGAACAAGAAAAGCTACGAGTTGATCTCCCAAGCTGGCCCACAACCTCCTACAAGGGTGCAGAAGGAGTGGACCCGAGGTGGCCCACAACCTCCTGCAAGAAGGAGTGGACCCGAGTTGGCCCACAACCTCCTGCAAGGGTGCAGAAGGAGTGGACCCGAGTTACGAGTTGGAGATCTCCTAAGTTGGCCCACAACCTCCTGCCAGGGTACAGGAGGAGTGGACCCAAGTTGGCCCACAACCTCCTGCCAGATAAGCAGAAGGAGCAGACCCAAGTACAAGGTGGGCGGGTTGAGTCTCGTTTAGGAGGCCCGCCTGGTCAGTTCCGGCCAAAAACCAAACTGACTCGCGCCCTACAAGTATAAGCAAAAGCAAAACAGACAGACAAATTACAGGACAAGACAAATGAACAGCGCTGTTTTCTTACCTTCGGAGTCTGGGATCTCGGGGTCTCTGGGGCTATCCCGGACGAGCCCCCAAATGTTGTGCCAAGTTGCAAGACCACCCCCAAGAAGACCACCGAGATTCAGACACTCCGAAATGCAAAAGCAAGGCAAGGGTTTATTTAACGAGCTGCCAACTCGGGCCTCGTCCTACCCACCAACACAGCGGAGGTTAGGAGGAAGCCCCGAGCTGTGATTACACAGGGCTTATAAAGGCAAAGAACAAGGTTACAACAATCAGCTGTGCAAGCAAGATTAGAACACAGGTACAAATCTGATTGGCTCGGGGTTCGATTCTAAAATGGGGTTCACGTGGTGGGGCCTGACTTCAAAGTCTGGCACCTCAGTAAGAGTCTCACGGACTTTCCTGCTTGGGCTGCTTCAAGCAGCTGTGATCCTCAGATCTCAGCCTCCTGAGTAGCTAGGATTGCAGTCATGAGCCACTGGAGCCTGGCTGAGACCTTGTTTGTAAAGAAGTGGTCTTCACTTCTTCTTACGTTACTGCTCTGGTTTGGACGTTGAACGTCCCCGGAAGACCCATGTGTTGAAGTCGGGGTCTTTGTATTGTGCTATTGGGAGACGGTGGAGGACTTGGCAAGTAGCACCCAGTGGGTGCTGGGGAAGGAGGCCTTGCCCATAGCCCTCCTCTGTGCCCACTCCTACACACGCTGCTGCCACCACGTCCCGGCCTCCATCCTCCTCTCCAGAATTGAACAGCGGGCGTTCCGCCTCTGAGAGCCCAGGAAACCTTTCCTCCTCACGAGTTGCTCATCTCCCATACTTCCTTGTAAAGATTCACACCTCACTAATACGATGACCAGGGTTAGGGCCCCATACTGGATTGTGCAGTCTTTGGACTCTGACAGGGCTGGATTGGAAACCCAGCTCTGGTGTGACACCAGGGCCCTGGACTTGTGCAAGTCTTACAAGGAAAGCCCGAGTCCTTTCCTCCTCCTCAGTGAACACTCACTCCCACCACTGGTGTGTGACCAAGGAAGCATTAAACTAGATAACAAACAAGCCCGGTATCCTACACGTGGCCCGTCCTCCCAGTGAGAAGGGAGGGTGGACACGCCCACAGCTCCTTTATGTCTTTACACACATCACTCTGCTCACCTAGTGGCTCTCTCTCACACACCCAACTGGGCATTCTTCTTCCTTCTTCCTTTGTGATACAGCTTACAGAACCCAATTTCAAATTTCCTAACAGGTGAATATTTAGGTGTCCTTTTGAGGGCTGGTGTCCTCGATGAAGAAATACGTCGTTCATTCTGTCACCTCAACAGAGAACAAGCTGGGGAGCAGAAATAAAATTTTCACAGTTCTGGAGACCCCAAGTTTCTCCTCCAGCTGTCTGCGGGGCTGGTTGCTCCCAGGGTGCCCGTCCTGGGCTTGCGGATGGCACCTGCTGGCAGTGTTCTGTGTCCAGATCTTAGGAGGACACGGTCGTATTGGGGCAGAGAACCTGTGACCTTAATTGCCTCCTTTCTCCAAATCCAGTCACATCTGGGGATGAGTTCAGCATAGGAATTCTGGGGGACACAATCCAGTTCAGAATGGAAGGTCTGTGTCCTTTTTATCCATGTTAGCTTATTTAGACAGAACGCATGCCGTGTTTACCCCATGCGAGGGTGTAGTGCCAGTGCTATGGTCTCATTGTTTTGGCCATCTTAGCAAGTGAGTCTCTCTCTCCCATCTAAACAATAACTTTTTGACAAAATTAAATCTCTGCCATGTTCCAAGCAGTCAGTATTTGCAACACGCTTTACAACAATTCTGGCATCCCAGTCCTTGGTCCCTATGTCAAAGATGATGAATTGGGGTTTGAGTCCCAGAGTCTTGCTCTATTTACTCTCTCATGCGTTGTTTCGGATCATAAATCACTTCTGAAAAATCATAAATCTGAATATATTGCCTATCGGTGACCTGTGTGACTCCACCCTGGACTTTCCGAAGATTTCCTGATTAGCAACAGAGTCAGACTTGGGCCCAGTATTAGAAAGAAAAAGTTTTGTCAGAGAGACAACTGCTGGTTCTTCAATGCACAGTCGCCACTGTGATATTGCAGATATGGACTTACATTGAAATGCATAGTTGTGGCTGGACTTGTGAAAGTGAGAACCCCGGGCTCTCCTTTCCATATAGCTGTGATGACCTGGACAAATCGCTTAGCTTTGAGACTTCGATTCCTCATCCACCAATTGAGGGGAATGGTGAAACCACATTCAGTGGGGTGTTGGGATCCAAACATGTGAGGAAGTAGTCAGGTTCTACCCACTCAAACCTGTAATCTCAGCTCTCATGGTTTGAGGACAGCCCAGGCAGGCTCACGTGACACATCTTGCCAACCAAGAGCGGCGTGGCGGAGAGAGCGCCTTACCCGTGCATGGGAGGCTAAGGTTGGGCGGGTTGAGATTCCAGGCCAGCTTGTGAGAGACAGTGTCTCAACGCAAAGAAGCTGAGGACGGGGCCCTTGCTGGTCCTTCCAGACAGGAAGCCTAAGACAGGAAATCATGGACCAGGCTAATGCCCAGGTAAGAAGTGAGAACGTATCTCAAACATGACTAATCGAAAACAGGCCTGGAGACGTGGCTCCGCGGTGGAGCACCTGTCTAGCAGATGTGAGGCCCTGGGATCAAACCCCAGAACCAAAATCAAAACAAAACAAACAAACCCGCCCCCGAATGAGTCAGGATGTAGAAACCATAAAATGAGATTCAGGATTGGCAATGATTAATGAATGTGACATAAAAGTGAAGACTGGTGAATTAGGACATTACCCTCCAAGGACCTTGCAGAGGAAGTGGGAAGGAAAACTGCAGATCAGGGGTGCCAGGCTCTGGGGGACCCCCAAACAATATGGCATAATCTGTGGAAAACAGGTGAGCAAGGCAGCAGCACACTTACCTCAACACACGAGAGCACCGTGACACATAACCGCACAGAAGTGGAGACCAGTAGTGTTGAGATGCCATTTGCTATCTGGTTGTGTACACAGAACTCTAAGCAGTTTGACATTCATCTACTTTGGAAGGATTGTGGACCAGTGGCACTTTCTCCTCTTGGCTGGGAAGATGTAAACTGCTGTGATGTTTCTGAACACGCAGCACATTTTCTTGTAAGAAGAAGGAAGTCTCCTCTATGTGCAGCAGGAAGCGTGTATTGAATACTCAAGCAGTTCCTTTCCTGACCATAAGTCAATTAGCCACCGAACAAATCCTAAGAAGACACTGAATTAACAAGCCGTGCTGCATCGTACGAGTGAATCTCCCATGCCAATGAGAGCGAATCAGCTCTAATAGCCATCTGGACCCAAATGGAATGGAAAACATAACTCTGATGCCTAGAGTATGATGGTTCTGTGGTGTTGAAAATTAAGAAAACTGCATGGCACTTTGCTATGATGTGTACACCTGGGTTCAATATCACCAGTGATATTGGTGAGTGGAGATGAGTGTAGGAGGACAGGTGGGAGAGACACAACATAGATAAATTTCCTAGTAAGACCCTCGTTCTTGGCTTAGGTGGTAACATTATGGAAGTTCTTCTTGTTTTCAGACAAATAAACAGAAAAGATGTGAAGGCCATGCAAAACTCAAGGTAGAGTGCCATTTTCCAGTTCTGTTCAGCGCTGTGTATCTTCCCTCTGACCTGTATCTACTGCTTGCTGCCCGTGTGTGTGTGTGTGTGTGTGTGTGTGTGTGTGTGTGTGTGTGTTTCCTGCTCCTACTGTTTGGTAAAGGAAACGGGACAGGAACACCAAGGGGGGGGGGCGGTATCTCTGGACCACATGTTAGCCAGTTTGACCATAAATGGAGAAGGATCATCCTTTCAAAGAACCTTGGGGAGGTCTCTTCCCTCCTTTGCCTCAGTTTCCCCAACTCTGATGACGAGAGTCAACTTTGTAGCTCATCCCCCTCCCTTCCTCACCTTGCGGCCTGTCCCCCTAGCTCTTCTTTCTTCTGGTTTGGTGTCCCTGTCACTGTCACAGAGATCACATCGCAGACAGGCCCTAGCCGCCACGTGGGGAGTTCTGCCTGCAAATCCATGTTGGCATCTCTACTTCCGGCGACAGCTGTCCAGCCATGTTTGTGAATCACACAATTTAGTGCCCTGTAAACAGGGCCGCTGCCTCATTTCAACATCCACGAGCATTCTTGGAAACAGCAGCTAGAGAAGATTTGTGAGTAGTCATGAACCAAATCTGAAGGTCACACGATTATATGATTTTTTTTTCCTTACCAAAGAAATATGGGAAGCTTAAGCAGGCTAACCTTCCAATTAATCCTGAGAGCTGCTGCCTTTGAGGTGGGCGAGCCTGACTATGATTCATTTTCCTGGTCATTTATCAGGGGGAAAAAAAAAACACAAAAAACGGTTCCGGGGTCTGTTATCGCTTTAATTCATGGAAGGCTGAGCATGGTGCTCAACTGGGAAGATCAGAGTCTGAGAGGCCTGTTCCACGCTTCAAACTGCGCCCACCTTTGCTTTCAGATGGAGAGGGACAGGCTGTGCACGTGGTCCTGCGTGGATGTCATGGGTTCTGCATGGATGTCGTGGTTCCTGCGTGGATGTTGTGGGTCCTGCGTGGATGTCGTGGTCCTGTGTGGATGTCGTGGGTCCTGCGTGGATGTCCTGGGTCCTGTGTGGATGTCCTGGGTCCTGCGTGGATGCCGTGGGTCCTGTGTGGATGTCGTGGGTCCTGTGTGGATGTCGTGGTCCTGCGTGGATGTCGTGGGTCCTGAGTGGATGTCGTGGTCCTGTGTGGATGTCGTGGTCCTGCATGGATGTCGTGGTCCTGCATGGATGTCGTGGTCCTGCGTGGATGTCGTGGGTCCTGAGTGGATGTCGTGGTCCTGTGTGGATGTTGTGTGTCCTGCATGGATACTGTGGGTCCTGCGTGGATGTCGTGGGTCCTGCGTGGATGTCGTGGGTCCTGCGTGGATGTCGTGGTCCTGAGTGGATGTCGTGGGTCCTGCGTGGATGTCGTGGTCCTGAGTGGATGTCGTGGTCCTGCGTGGATGTTGTGGGTCCTGTGTGGATGTCGTGGTCCTGTGTGGATGTCGTGGGTCCTGCGTGGATGTCGTGGTCCTGAGTGGATGTCGTGGTCCTGCGTGGATGTTGTGGGTCCTGCATGGATACTGTGGGTCCTGCGTGGATGTCGTGGGTCCTGCGTGGATGTCGTGGGTCCTGTGTGGATGTCGTGGGTCCTGCGTGGATGTCGTGGGTCCTGCGTGGATGTCGTGGGTCCTGTGTGGATGTCGTGGGTCCTGCGTGGATGTCGTGGTCCTGCGTGGATGTCATGGTCCTGTGTGGATGTCGTGGGTCCTTTGTGGATCCCGTGGGATCAAGGCTGGCACCTGTGTGGAGTGTGCCCCCCGTGCACAGTTGTGAAACGAGTGCACTGACAGCAGGATGGCTGAGATGAGAAGGTCTTGCTTCTCTCTACCTACATTCTAAAGCTTTTATATTTTCCTTAAAAAACCAAACAACCCAAAGCGCTGTCCTGTGTGCTCAGCACGGAGGCCTTGGTGGGGCCGCGGCGGGCCCGAGGCACCGGTGCCAGCGGAGGGGCAGGGTATGCGGCCCCGGGCGGCGAGCCCGAGCGCAGGTGCTCCCCAGGCTCAGCACACCCGGCCCTCTGTGTCCGGGTTAGCGCCGAGTCAGGTGGCTGTCCACCTCCAGTAGTTGCACAAGGGGCTCTCAACTCAACACGCCCGTTTGTGAGGACAGTGCATCTGGATCTATGTGACCCCTTGCATCGTCCCTCCCCATCTTTCCCAACTGCACTCCTCCCCTCGAGCTAGCTGCTTCCAGTTTCATTATGTGTACATTGGGTGTGATGACTGCATTCACTCACCAGTCCTCTCTGGATCGTCTGGCTCCCCTCGACCTGCGGCTCCCCCACTTGCCCCACCCCCTCCACAACACAAGCTCCAGCTTCCTCATAATCCTTCCAGTCGTTCAAAGCAGTTACACCACTGGAATGCTCCTCTGAGTATGCAATCCCTTAGTCAGTCTGTTCGTGTACGTAGATCTGCCTATACTGACATAGGCTTTTATAATTTAGATCTAACGTCCACAAGTGAGAGGAAACATGCATCCTTTGTCTCTTGGAATCTGTTTTATATCACTTAATGTAATTTTTTACCCAGGTTCCACCACATCCCATCCCTGCAAATGATGTAATATCATTCTTCCTGATGGATGAGTAAAATTCTATTGAGTGTGTGTGTATACATACACACATATATACACACATGCACTCACCCATATATGCATATATATATATATATATATGTTGCATTTTCTTGATCCATTACTTTTTCCCACTTGTGATCTAGGGAGCGCTCCAGCGCCCCTGGTATCTGACTAGGCATCGTTTGTCAAGGTTTCTCACATGCCTTGGGACTTGCATGATGGATTTCCCAAGAACAGAAGAAGCCAGAGAAGGCTGCCCACCGGGGCAGGGAGCAGCCTCCATCTCTCCCTATCATCCCACAAAGAACGGACATGAGGTGGAAGAGGCGCGGAGCACGGCTCCTGCCTGCGGGTCCTGCAGCTGTGTGGGAGGGAGAGCGAGCCACAATGACTGCGAAGTGCTTCCCCTCAGAGCTACGAATACACACACACACACACACACACACACACACACACACACACACACACACACGTGCTCGTCTATTCTTGTGTGTTTGACATCTGGGTCTTAGCACACATCTGCAATCCTTTGATCAGAGGAAGAAGGGGTGCATAGCCGCCCTGTGTGAACATTGAATTCAGTCATCGAGTATCGGAAGGGAATTTTTCATGGGCGCCGCCCCCTCTCTGCTTTCGTTTGGTTCCTTTCCATGCACCCATCATTCTTTAGTATTTCCCTTTTCTTCTCATTGAGCTCTGGTTTCATCATAATGCTTATGAAGACTGAGTTAGAGGTTGGTGAGCTCTCTTTTTATGATTGCCGGCGTGCTTGGATTTCCTCTCGAGAATAAAGATGGCTATGGTAAACTCTTTTCAGTACTGAGATTTAAACTCAGGGCTTTCCCATTGCTAAGCAAATGCTCCCCCACCGAAGTAATGCCCACAGTTCTCTTTTGGCTTGTTTTTAGATAGGGTCTTGTGCTTTTCCACCAGGCTAGTCTTGAACTGAAGTTCTCTTAGCTATGGCTCCAGCAGAGCTGGGATTACGAAGTGCACCAGCACGCTGACCTTGTTTGTTTGTCACCTTTTTGTCCAGGCAGGTCTGGAAATGTCATCCTTCTCATCTCTGCTTCCTGAGTATCTGGGATTATAGACCTGAAGCCATGGTACCTGGCCATAATGTTACTCTTTTAAAAATAGAAAAGCATGCAGCGTGCTGTAGCCGGTCACTACCCCACACTGTTGGACTATGGGGTGCATCTTGTGAACAGGGGTGCTGCTCTCTTGGCTTTGAGGAACCTGTATGAATAGCACTCTGCTTCTCCTCAGGAGGAACGAAGTGTTGAAAATCAGATTCAGCTGCAAGTGTTTGCAGCCCTACATTGAGAACGACAGATTAGAAATTGCTCGAGGCTATTTTCAGAGAACTCCTAATGAGTACAGAACCAAAATACAGACGTGGTTGTTAACACTCTGGGAAATGCCAAATTTGAGTTGGAGCTCCGCCAGCAGGGAAGCAGATAGTCCTAGAGAGCTTATCTCTGAGCAGATCTGTACTGTGCACACCGCTTGAGGTGCAATTATGCAGAAGAGGTGCTCCAGCCCTGGGCTCCGCTTCCCTGGGGGCCCTGGAGCCCCAGATGGCGAGGTAAGGCCGGGCACACTCCATATTCCCTAATCTTCCTTCTCCATGAGAATCCAGTGCACAGCTCTTTCCTGTGTTCCTATCTGGGACACCCCTTGTGCTGGGATTTCTGTCATTGGCCATTGTTACAGGAATATTTCCTCATGCTGTACACCCAGCCTCGAAGTTGGTCTGAACTTTAGACCTCCATTTCTAACCTCCATCATTCCTAAACTTTCCCCTCCCTTCCTCCGTCCTTTCCTCCGACCATTTGATCCTCTCTCTTAAAGCTAAGATGTCTCTCTCCCTCTCAATCCTCTTTCAAATAACAATGTCTTTCTTTCTCACGATGGCGTCTTTGGGAACGGAGATTAAACCACCCACTTAGAATACTCTCTGTGGAAGGTCGTGAGGTGTATTCCTGCGGTACTGAGTAGAGTCTGGGTGAAAAGCTTGGGTACAAATTACAGCTCAGTGGCTCCAAGGTGGCACAGCTTTTTGAGTTTTCTTGTCTGCAGAAAGTAGGGGCGCATGTGGTTTGCCAAGATTCTTTTCAGAATTGGGGTGCTGCCCATGTGATGGTGAGATCTAAAAACTACAACAGCTGGTGTGTGTGTGTGTTTCTTTGTCTTGTTCTCAAAGAATGAATCCACAGACAAAGAAGCAAAAGGGTCAAGATGTAGTGAAGAAAAAGATAGGCCGAGCTCCCACTGGATGGGAGGGGCCCCAGGGAAGGTTCTCGATTGGAGCATATTATGTAGCTGTTAAAGAAGTGTGTCTAGGAAAGAGCTATGGGACTCTTCAGATCATTGGACTGCCTGTGGGCCATATTAGTCCCAGACCCAATCAGGGTGTCCATTACAGCCTTCAGGAGCTCTTTCATGGGCGGTTGGGCCCTCTGATTGGATGCCCACTTCCGTGCACACCTCTGGGGTCCAGTAGGTCCGCTGTTTACACAATTGTCTTCCAGACGCCATGGGCCACAATGTGGTCCCAGAGGCCTGCGCGTGGAACCGTGGTGGGTTCAGGACCTCTGTAGGAAAGAGGCCTTTGTCCTGATGGCCTATCCTGGCTCCATTTGTTTGTCTGTTTATTTATTTACTTGTTTGTTTATTCTCAAAGGTTTCAAGAGGAGGGGTCCTTTAAGAGGGATCTCTTCCCTTGTGAATGGGACTAAGGCCTTTTGAAAAGAGCCTTCTCAGGGCCTTTGCTCCAGGTGAAGATGTAATTTCTCCTCCTTGGACCATACAACAGAGGCCCCATCTTGGAGACAAAGAGCAGCCTTCCCCTCACAGCCGACCTTGCTGGATCCTTTATCGGGGACTTCCTGTTCTCCAGAACTGGAGAAAAAGCGAATTTCCCTTCTTTGTAAATTATCCAGTATCAGAGTGTGACAAGAACAGCTTAGTCTCTGTGGAATGATTTTCACATTCCAGGCACTGTTCTAAGCTCTATGTAGTATCTCACTTAATTTGCACAACTGCTCTGTGAAGAATATGAGGGAATAGCATCTCTGAAGGCACAGGGGAAGAGCACCAAGAGTGTTACTTCTAGTAACGATTCCAGGTGAGATCTAAGTCTTGGATGGTCCTCATGCACCCTGGAAAGAGAAGAGTGGTCCCTGTTTCAGCAGAGGTGGCCCCCAGAGTCGGCAGTGCTGCCTAGCATGCAGCCTGGAAGAAACCAGCCTGACCATCTTGTTTTTTGTTTTGTGCTGGCTCTGGGGTGCTGTCCCTGAGATTTGTTTTTCTCAAGGCTAGAACTTTGCCACTTAAGACAGAGCTCTACTTCTGGTTTTTCCTAAGTAGTTTATTGGAGATAAGAGTCTCATGGACTTTCCTGACCTGGCTGGCTTGGAACCACAATCCTTGATCTCAGCTTCCTGAATAGTTAGGATTCCAGGCGTGAATCAGTGGCACTTGGCTACCATCTTGGTTTTAACACAATGCCATTTAATGCCACTTAATGTGCTCCTCAGTAGGGCGACTCAGCCAGCCCAAACCAATGGGGGCGTTGTTTGGTTCTATCAGCAATCTAAGTACAGTCTGCTAACAAGGATGTAAAAGCGAAGAATCGGTAGCAGATTAAAAAAAGCAGGAAGGTTGAACTGATGGTCTTGGGTGAGGCAAAGGAACCACTGCCTCTCAGCTGGCTGGTGAGGTTTGAGGTGTGAGTTCACACATCAAGACAGCCAGAGGACAAACCCAGATTTGGAATCGAGGAGACAGGCAAGACGCAAGGTTTACCTTCTGAGTGCTAAGGACAAGTGGAAAATTGTACTGGGGTTGTAGTTGAAGTTCAGATGTAGGGGAAACTGGATGGATTTACACAAATGAGACCAAGATGTGAAAGTAGGAAGCGCCTTTCATCTTTTCCTTTGGGAGCTGCATTGACTTCCAGTGGCTCTTTGGCTCACCAGGATACCGAGAGAAAGGCTGACGAGAAGCGTGCTTGGATTTTCCCGTGAGATGCTGACAAAGAAAAGCAAGGGGATCTAGAAGCTTAAGAGGAATACAGAAACGAACCAAGGCGGTACAGTGTGATTTCACGGGGAATGGCTTTCTTCCCACAGAGGCAGCTCGCCTCCTCTTCTTCAGGGTCCGGTGTGGCAGGCTGTCCTCCCAATTGCTGTCCTGATGCCTCATAGAAGACTTGGAGGCTATGGAAAGTTCTGAGTCTGCTTTGGATGCATTCTGTGTGTCCCAACCTACGAATGTGCCTTTGGGGCCTTTGGCAACGATTCACTTCGCTTTCCAGGGCTTCGATGGATGGGCATTGGCTGGCCTCAGTACTCACTGAGACAGGCCGGGGTGGGCCTGCACTCACCCAGCCAGGGTCCCAGTCTCCTCGCCCACCGGCCACGCGTACCCCGGTTCTTCCACCAGAGAGAGAAGCCCATTTTTAGGAAGTCTCAAGTTTAGTGAATTTGCACCATCAAAAAACGTAAAAAAAAATGGCATTTGAAATGCTTCTATATAATTTAGACATTTTAGAAGACAATTTGCTATAATCATATGGCATCATTTTTGTATTATGATGTTCTTTAGTTTCATGTATTCCCATCTATTTGTTTCTTTTATTTGCTCTCCCTGTCTGTCTTTCTCTGTGGTCTTTGTCTCTTCTCCCCGAGTGTGTGTGTGTGTGTGTGTGTGTGTGTGTGTGTGTGTGTGTGTCCGTCCAGTGTCGGGCACTGAACCAAATACCTGGCACATGCTGAATAACAGTTGCTGTTCCACCAATCTACACAACATCCCTCACTTTCCGGGTATCATACAGTGAAACCTGTTAAGCATTATTTACAAAGGGTGTGGAGGCAGAGAAGAAAGTCTATTAGAGGAGTTGAATTTGATTAAAATATATTATATACACACATGGAAAGATCACATGGAAACCTCTTTGAACAATTAATATATTCTAATAAGAAATAAGAAGAAGAGGAACCCATTGCCTGATCTGAGGAAATGAAGGCGTACATTTTCTTCTAGGAGTCTTATATGTTTGAATTTGAAAATACGAAGCCTGGTGGAGGTCCAGCTTCTGCTTTTGTGTTGTTGTAAATATTACTTCTGTAGATATCCCCGTGTGTTGCAGTCCCACTGGCTGAGCACTCTACGCTTTCCTCCGCTGAACTGTCTCAGCACACTGTTGACCTTGGCCTGGCGGCCACCCTTCCCATTTCACGATCCGGCCACAGCCTCCTTCACTGGCTTACGTTTTTTCTACCATTGGTACCGCTGGTACCCCATTGCATAAACAAGGATAGTCTGCCTGAAAGTTTACATGTGTATATTTTTAAACTTGGAGATGGAAAAGCCTTCTAGGCAGGGTAGAAAGCTGTAAAGGTAAAGATAGATACATATAACTATGTAAAAAATTTGAGCTTCTGGTTGGCAGTGAAGAGCTAAAACAAAGCAAAATAAACAAATCCTGTGGAAAAGCCTCCAATGCATAACACAAGTGAAAAGCGAATTCCCTTTATCTGTAAAGAGCTTCTGAGCAAGACCGAGATTAAATAACAGAAAAGCCAATAGCAGTTATGAACCAGTCATTTAAAAGAAAAGAAGATGTGTGAGAAGGTGGGAAGGGGCGACACTGATCAAGATGTATTTTATTCGTAAACTGACATGCCGAATTCAAACCATGTTGCACAACTAAAGATGGTAAAAAATTATGTTTAAAAATAAAGAAAAAGAAATATGGATATGAAACATGTTAAAAAAGAGCTCCCTGTACCTCCTGGTCAGCGTGATTCCAGGAAGAAGGGCCAGAATCTAGTTCCTTCTGTTAGGAAGGCGAAACACTGGGGGCGGTGGAGTGACTAAGAATGGTGTGACCATGAGATTAGGCTGTCACTACCATTATGGTGGGTAACTTGCCAATGTCCATTTAAACAGATAGTGCTCATATTTTAGCCTGACATTCCACGTCTCTGGATTTTCGCTAGCCACGCAAGCCTAAAATCAACCAGCACCTTTAATCTGGAACACTAAGCAATCACTAAGTAGCTTGGTATATCCTGATGTAGAAAAATGTCTAAGTGTACAACAAGGAATTGTGTGCCCAGGCTGGCTTTGAACCCTGATTCTCAGGTCTCAGCCTTCTGAGTAGCTAGGATTACAGGTGTGAGCCACTGTTGCTTGGCCCCTAAGAATATTTTTTAAAGGAGGAAAAAAATGCACACAGTATGAGTCAATTCATGTACACTTAAAAAAGTATAAATGCGAAATAAGGTGTATAATAAAATGGAAAGGTATAACAGGCTACGAGAAAATGGTAAAGCAGAGATTGTCTGTGAAGCACAATGTTGGTGCTGTTTGAAGGGGCCTGGCATGAACGTTTGAAGCAACGGCGAGTGTGCGAGCCTCCTATACGTTTGTCATAGGTACGTTCAGAAGTACAGCCATCTGGGGTTATCTGAGGAGAGGGAATATGAACCCAAACTCATATTCTCCATATAACTCCACGTAAAAAGTTATAATTTTGAAACATTTTAAAAACACTTACCAGGTGTCTCTTGGTAGCTCTGCTTTCAAGTTGCTAAAATTTTGGTGGTGCTGCAGAAATCATGTGATTATGGGAAAATTCCATTAAAAGTGTATATTTTCTATTAAAAGTGTATATCTATTTGCCCTCACTGGGTTTTTTTTTTTTTTCCTTTTGGTCTCTGTCTTTTTGTCTCTCCCTGTCTGTCTTTCTGGTAGACCATTCATTAAATAAAGGCTACCATCTTTATCTTTTATTATTATTATTATTATTATTATTTTCTTTTGGATACAGTCTTGCAGCTTGAACTCAAGGCCTAGGCACTTTCCCTGAGCTTTTTTGCTCAAGGTTAGCACTCTACCACTTGGGCCACAGCTCCACTTTCAGCTTGTTTTTAGTGGTTAATTGGAGATAACAGTCTCATGGACTTTCCTTCCCAGGCTATCTTTGAACCATGATCCTCAGATCTCAGCCTCCTGAGCAGCTAGGATTACAAGCGTGAGCCAACAGTGCCTGGACTCACAGTCACCATTTTAAGCGAACCATTCTTGTGGCATTATGAACATCCACATTGTTGTGCAGTCAACACAACCGCCTGTTTCCAGAGCTCTTCATCATCCCAAATTGAAATCCTGTCCCTCTTCTCATTCCCTTCTCAACCCCAATATCCACCACTCTCCCTTTGCTTCCTCTGAATTTGAATGTTCAAGATACCTCATGAAAACGGAACCAATAGTATTTGTTCTGTTGATAAGGACCATCTAACTTGTAGATGGGTCAGAAGTTCCATCCCATTTATAGCTTAATAATATTGCATCACATGGGTTGACTTCATTTCATTTATCTATTTGCCTACTGATGGACTTTAGGTCTGCTGTTACAAATAATCTGGTCTGGACAGGGATTTTTTCAGAGATTGTTCTTTCAATGCTTTGCATAGATGCGCACCTGGCATTTCTGGATCAATGGTAATTCTATATTTAATTTATTTTGATGGACTGCCATCCTATTCTCCACAGTGATGCACCATTTTACATCCCTGCCAGCCATACACGGGGGTTCAATTCTGCCAGATACTTTGCTACACTTGTTGGTTTGTGGTGATGTGTGAATATATATATATATATATATATATATATATATATATATATATATATATTTGTGTGTTTTAGAGGCTGGTCTTCCTACTGGGTGCAGTGTGGGTTCTCCTTGTGGTTGTGACCTCCAGCTTCGCATGCTCCAACGTACAACAAGTACTGACGTAGGCCCTTGGTACCAGGCCCTCTCTCAGAGTTAAGCCCACAGGGCCCAGAGCCTTGTGATTTTAGGGGGGGTATGCACAGCAAGTAGGTGACACCTGCTGTCGTGTATTAGAGAAGAAAGGGGCATTGGGTAAATTTGCTCTGCCATCTCAGGTGTTCCTAGCAGGCAAGAGTTCCAAACACGGGGAATGAAACTCAGCGCTGAGGAATTCCTAGCCAATCACTTATTTATGTGTTCTTGAACAAACGGAAAGAAAGAAGTGCTGTTAGATGTTTGGTGTTAGGACTCAGGGTCCTTTGGAGCCTATTCTGCATAATATGGGCTTCAATGAACCATTTCCAGAGAGGATAAAAGCACATGGGGGGTAAAATACCTCCTGTGCAATTGCTTCCAGACCAGCCGCAGAGCAGGCAGTGATAGCTAGCCACCTGGCGCGTGTAGGGGGTGTTTAACCCTTCTCAGCAGTGCTCCATAACCGGGGGAGGGGGTGGCCGTGCCGAGAGGTTAGTGCTTCATTTCCCCCTAATCTGTAATCACTCCAATGCCTGGTGGGAATTATATTTAACACGACCTGCAGATTCTTTTTGCCTAAATAGGCTTACATATTCCTGGCTATTCAAGACAATCTCCCCAATTTGGGCTTTATTACACTCCCCCTAAACGGCTCCGTGTGTGTGTGTGTGTGTGTGTGTGTGTGTGTGTGTGTGTGTGTGAAAAAGGGTTTGGGGACAGGCTCGAGATTCTTCTACCTCTGCCTCTCTGTTGTGTTTATCACATTTATATGTTGTTTTTTTTTTTGTCACAGCTAGCTTTTCTACTAGTCACATTCTCATTTGTAATTACCTTGGAGATAGATAGGTAGTAAATTACAGCTATGTTTGTGAGGTTCTTCAAATTCTTCAAAAATTCAGTTCATTATAGGGCAAAAGACAACAACAACCAGAGAAACAGAAGTCTAAACTTGTGTAACTTTTGGGTATTTTTAGTTAATAAGTGTTATATAAGTAATGGGTGCATTTGAAATTTTTATGGGGTTTAGTTTTACTCCTGTGGAGTGATTTTTTAAATTCTTTCCTGACAAGCCTTCTTCCTGGTTTTCCGAGTCACGTTAGCTCTTAGATTCACGCTAATACTCTTTCTGGGAGCGTCACGCCTCCATTACACAGTTGTAAAACTTCCCTGGGTCTTTTGGGAGAAAAAAGAAGGGCAATGTGCTACCTTATAAAAGTTCCTTGCTCCTTGTGCCATGAGGACAGAGAAGGCCCTGGGTTGGAGGAAGGTCCACACCTATGGCCGGGTTTTCTCTGGCAGTTGGAGTAAGAGCTCCGAGGGAGTTGGGGGAGGTTCATGGAACATTAGATCCCTCTAGAAGCTCTGGAGAGACCTGCAAGTAGTTGTAAAGTGGAGTTGCCATTCAACAAAGCAGTGTTGTCCCTTTCCACACGCTCACCCCTCCCTCGTCTCTCACCCCTGTCTTCACTTTTCTTAAATGTGTGGGATACATAATGGATTTTTGACCACATTCCCCCACTTCTCTTCATATGTCTTCCCCTCTCTCCTTGACTCCACTCCACCCCTTTCAAGTACATAATTCCTGGTGTTTTATTTTGCCAAACATTGATTTGCCTTTCTAGGGAATTAGATCATTTGAGTTCTGCCTTGAAGCTATCATATTTCAGTTAATACATTTGCATACCACCCAGTGTATTTGCTTATATATATGTTTATAAACTAATTGTAGCTTTCCTATATTACAGAAAACATGCAACTTTTGTCTTTCTCTGGGACTGACTTCACTTAACATACTTTTTCCTAGGCTTTTCTATTTCTTCGCGGATAATATGATATCATTCCTTCTAACGGATGAGTAAAATTCCATTGTGTATATACCCCATATTTCCTTGGTACAGCCATCCACTGAGGGCATCTGGGATGATTCCATGCCTTGGCAAGCGTGAATAGTGCTGCAATGAACATAGGTGTGCTGGTGGCTTTACTGTATCCTGGTCGTATCTTTTAATAAATGCCTGGGAGTAGAATTACTGGGTCATAAGGTAGTTCTAGGTTTAGTTTTCTGAGGAATTTCCATACAACTTTCCAGAGCAGTTGAACAAGTTTTTATTCTCACCAGCAGTGTATTAGGAGCTTATCCTCTGTCATGTGCAAGTGTATACTGAATTCCTAGCTCCTGGTGATGTGACTATGACCTTATTTGGAAACTGGATGTTCACCAGCGAGCAGGAAGTCATACTACGTTAGAGAGATTCCCTACCTAGGAGAGGATGCTGTTGACTGGAGATGGAGATGGAGGTCTAATGGGATGTGTCTACAAGGCCAGGACTATCAAGGACTTGTGGTAAGCCACCAGATGCTGAATTACATGTAGAACACAGGCTCCTTCAAAAAGCCCAGGAATTCCCAATACTGCAGATACCTTGGCCTCCAGAACCACGAGAGAACAAATGTGGTTCTGCACCATCTTATCTCCGTGGTAGTTGGTCATGGCAGCCCTGGACATCTTGGGCAACAGCTTCCAGAGGACCAGATGCTTCCTGGACACTGCACATTCCTGGGTGAAGAGGATGGTACCTCGGCCCTCACAGAAGTCACACGCTGATGGAGAGCCAATGATGTTAGGCACATGGATCCTTGTAAGAGCAATGGTGGCCTGGGAGTCAGACAACTTGACTTCTCATGTGGATCTGTGTTCCCACTCTGCCTGTAGCATTTATTTTTGGTCTCAGGTTTACTGTGTAAGATACCAGTGGCCCTTTCAAGGGGTTTCTGCTGGATTTAAAACTGTGGTTGGCCAGGGACCCCCCACCCCCTTGCCTCCCCCCTTCCCCCCCTGCAGGCCCTCCCCCTCCGCTAACTCTGGTGGAGTTCCACACCCACTCTCTCTCCTCAGTGAGATGGTTCATTTTAGTGTCATTCTCTTCTTTCAAGTTCACGTTGGGTTTTTTGGTCCTGGCATTGTGTTTATTTAAGGAACCACTCAGTTGGGTGAAACCTCACAGCATTTAGGTTTTGGCTCAGTGCACTGGAACACTCTAAAGGGTATTTATAGTTGAAAACGTTTGCACTCCCCAAACCACAGTATTTTACATCTCCTGACACTTGAGCGAGTTCTGGTTTGGTTTGGATCTTTATGCCTTCCTGTGGTGCGAAGGAGAGCGCATTTTCCAATATTTTGCACCGTAACTATCTGGGTGCCGCCCGATCTCGTTGGCTCAAGCTGTGGCCTTTGTCAGGTGGTGCATGTGGCAGCCATTTATTGTCACAGCTCGGGCGGACGCTGGGGGGGGAACCTGACTTGTCATGCCTGGCAGACCCCAGCCAAGGCCCTGGGAGCTCACTGCTTGCCTCTCTTTCTATGATTACTTCAAGTGTCTTAACAGACACCTTCAGTGAAAAATGAATGTTTTTCATATTTGGGTCTTGGCAAGATCTGAACCCAGAAGAAAAAATAAACATTTCTAAAGTTTCTCTTATGCACCTGTGTACAAGCCAGGATTTATGAAGTTGGTCCTTTATGAAAAAACCATTTCATTCTCAGCCAATGCCCTGACCTTACCACGCATTCCAGCAATTTCTCCAAGGCCGGTTGACAGAGTGGCCACAGAAACACCAGGGGCTGCTAATGGAGGGCTGAAGTTAGGTTGGGGTGGACCTGTGTGGCAGGAAATATCTGGAGAAATAAGAGCTGTGATTTTGTTCTTCGGTTGCCAGGAAGCCAAAAGCAAAAGCTGGAATTTTGTGGTCCCAGCACTTTCTGTGCCTCACAGTCATTTTGCACAGATGGTTCTGGTTTAGGCTAAGATGCTTCATCCACCAGAGAATGAGGTCCAGCAACTGTGCCCGGCCCCTCCCTCACTCCCCCCCCCCCACTGTTCCGGAGAATGAGAGAGCTTGAGAAGATGGCTCAGAAGCCACCAGCAGGGATGCAGAAATGGAATGGTACAACCCCTCGGTGGCAGCTCTAACCCTTACTTGCCATTCTATCACCCAGGGCCTCCAGCCTAGCGGGGCCTCTCCTCTGCCTAGGCAGCCCTGTGTATGGGAGACCTGCCATCTTCCATCACCATGGCGGGATGCTTGGGCAGTTCCTAGCTGCACATGTAGTGCTTTGCTTCTGCTCTGTCAGTTGAGACAACAGAGACTCTGAGAAGCTTCAGGACTGACTTGTCACTTTCAGAGTTTCTGGGCTACAGTGGATAGGATCAAGTAGAAGATTCCAGCAACACCTTCACTTTTAAATGGGTGAAAACCGGGGCTACGTCTTTTATCAACCTCTTCCTGGCCTACCCCTCTCTCCTTGCTAACCCTTGAATCATCGACTTTAAACCTCTCTGCCTCCCGCTGCCCACTTTCTCCCCCCAGGTGAGAGGCGGTCAGGGTTGTCAGGATGGCTGGTGTGTTAGACACTTTTTTTTTGGTAGCTGTTAGACAATACCTGATGCAAGCCATTTAAGGGAGGACCTATGTCACCTCATAGTTTCAGAGGTTTCAGTCTGAAATCTTTTAACTCTTGATGCTGGGTTCATGGTGAGGCAAAGCATCATGGGAGCATGAGCACCTGTCAGGGGTAGCTTACTTCAAAGCGGGCAGGAAGCAGAGAGAATGGCAGAGACAGACCGCCAGCCAGGACAAGATACTGCCGCCCCCTTCAACCTCCTTCCAGTCCAGCCCACTTCCTCCAGCTAAACCCAGCCTCATAAAATTTCCAGAATGTTCCAGCTGGGGATGGAGCATTTACTACCTAAGCGTGTTTGTGGGACATTTCACCTCCACACCTTCTACAACCAGGCTGTTGTCCTGCCATAGGGTGCGTCCGTCTCTCCACCAAGCCAGCACTGCGCAAAAACCGCACATCTTTTGCCCTTCTCTTTTTCTTCCTGTGTGGTGGAATGGTTTGCTTGTCTTATTAGCAAATCACAATCTGCTAAGAAGACAAGAACAATAAAAATTCTTCTTACCACCTGTCAACATCTCTTTCCTTTCTCACAGCACAGGAGCTGTTTTTCCACGACAGTGTTTACACATTTGCATTCTAGTCACGCTGTTTCCCCAAGGAGCGGAACATGGCTGCCTCATTCTGTGGTCTCCGTAGCTAGGAGAACCTGGTAAACTGGAAGGAGCCAGCGATTGAGGTGGATCCTGAGTTAGACTTTCCTCTGTCACCTTTGATTTATCTCTCAAGGCCCGTGTCCCTGTGTCACCTGACCTAAGTGCAGTCATCTCTGTATTCATAGGCCCTGCACCTGCAGACTCAACCAATTTAACGCTTCCTTAATTGGAAATCTTAAGAAAATGCATTTGTGTGAGCACATATAGACATTTTATAAACTACACAACACAGTAGCCATCTACATACATTATATAATATTAAGTATTACAAGTCATCTATAAAGAGGTAAATCTTAAAGATAAAGGAAATGATGCCTTGTTGTTATGGAAATTGTATGCCATTTTGTAGGAGAACTTGAGCATCCTTAGGTGGTGTTTTGTTTTTTTTTGTCATGAGGGTTTTGGAGCTAGTAATTCCTGTGGAATTACTCTTTCATTGGGTTCAGCTTTGAGAGCACTGCTGTATGTTATTCTGGTCGATTGATTGGGAATTCATCTCCTGATGTTCTGGATGCTTGCTTGGCGTCTTATCCAGGAGAAGCAGGAAGTCACTACCATCCCTATTGTGCAGACAAAAGCTAATTTCTCCCTCTTCACACAGCTTTTACACAGAGAACTGGGCCGGATCCCCAGTTCTGTATCCTGGCGCACAACTTTCACAACTGCTATTGTTGTTTGAAAAGCAGAACAGTAATTTTGTGGGTTTTATAAAACAAAAGAAAACCCACAGCTTGCCATGATACTCGCCGTGGCAAAGCTCTTGGGCCCTGCAGGGCAGATGTGATCTATGTTTGGTGTGTGCGGATACCATCGGCTTGTGAGCAATGCCCAGTCCCGAGCAGGCAGGATGGCTGTGTGTACAAACGCAGTCACAGCTCATCAAGTGCAAAGATTGGTAAATATGAAACAGCTTCCAAGACTTGGCTCCGTGAATGAGTGAGCCAAACTCCTGGGGTGTGGCAATGTTTCTCCATCAGTCAAAAACTGAAGCAGACCTTGGCTGGAGTTCAGGGTCTGCATTTGGGAAGCAAAGGTATGATTCACCCTCCTTTTGTTCAGGTTTGCAAACAATCTCAGACTGAGCTCCTTCAGAGCCTGAGCCAGGCTGGGCTGATGAACGGGCATTTCCTCTTCAGTGAGCCTTTGTAACGGCATTACCAGGTTCCCCCTGGAGGATCTCTCTCTCTCTCTCTCTCTCTCTCTCTCTCTCTCTCTCTCCACCTCTCTTCCTACTTTCTTTCTCTCCTTCCTTCCCTCTACATATCTATTTATCTCTATCTATCTATCTATCTATCTATCTATCTATCTATCTATCTATCATCTATCTATTTGAGAAAGGGTTGAACTTCTGAGTATTTTGTAGGACACTTAACTCTTCGCTATTTTTCTCTCCAGGATACCTTCCCCATTTAAAAGATACATGGGTTAAAACAGAAAGATCTATGGTTTGTCAGTTTGATTTAGATTAGGTCTCAGCACTATGGTGAGATGCGTCACATCCTCAGGTGACCCCAGGTATTCTAGGGCAGAGGAGAGCCTGGAACCTTTGTTGATCCAGTAGGATTAGGCTCAGGAAGGGCCAATGTGTCTCATGTCAATGGCACATTTGCCTGAGCTCTGGTCCTCATCCCTGCTCCCGCCTGGGTTGCCCAGTCCTCAATTCCTCCTTCCTTACAAAAGCGTGTGACCTCTCCTGGCAGCTCGGGGCTCTCCAGCCTCTTGGATTACCAGCTGAGCTGAATGAGCTAAGTACAGACCGGGACTCAGTTCCACACTCAGGGTGACTGAGCTGTCAGTTTGCCCCGGCCCTGCTCCATGTTGCAGAACGGGGCAGTATCCAGTGCACAGCACCCACTCCTGAGGCACCCCGAGCTGCCAGAGGTCTGCTCAGGGCCCACTGTGGCTCTGGTCACCCCACACCATGCCACATCTGTCAGTTCATAGCGGCACGCACAGTAAGGCACAGAGGGGTTCTGTTCCTGGCTGCCTGGCCACTCATTGGTGGAATAGAGAAACCATCACAAGTGCCATCTACAGTATGGGAGGAACTGTAGAGGTGAAAGGAAATGAGGATTAAGAAGTGCTTTCTATTGCACAGATGTCTTTGCGACCCCCTGGCAGCCATACCATGGATTGGATGGCTTATAAACACTGGAAACTTACCTCTCACGGTTCTGAAGGCTAGGAGTCTAAGGTCAGGCAGCTTAGCCTCGTTTAGGTGAGGGCCCTTGTCTGGGTTGTAGATGGCTATCTTCTCCCTGTGAGGCCAAGGGGGCTCTCAGGGGTCTCTAAGCTTGTTTGTGAGGGCATTACGAGGGCCTTACTCTCATGCCCTAACCCTCCGTCAAAGACCTACCGTCACCTATCACAGCACAGACAGTAGGATTTCAGTGGACCACTGCCCGCGTGCCTCAGAATGAGGTCTCAGTAAGGGCCCGTTACTTTTATGCTCACTGTTAGGCAGAGGTAGGCCCTGTTTGGGATAGAAGGTAGGTGGTTACCTTAGTACTGATCGAGATCCCAGAGCCACCAAGGCTTTGAACACAGGAGTGTCCCGGTCAACTGGGCAGAGGTCAAAGCTGTGTCATAGCTTCATGGTGGCATCTGAGGTGGCGGGGCTCTCGACTGTAGTGTGGATCCCAAGTCAGGCTGGCCGCAGGATGAGGTGGGCTTTCAGTCATGCAATGGGAGTTGGAGAGAATTCAAAGCTGAGACCCAGCCTGGACCTGGAGTCCCACATGGGAGAGGCAGGCTGTTCTGTGAGGTACTGAGTAACTACAGTGGGGAGTGGTAAATAGGACTCAATCTCCAGATAACTGGGAGGATTTCCACCCTGGGTATTTGAAAAAGGAGTTGAGTCTTTCAATACTAGGAACTAAGGACTGAGAGAATTCCTTTTTTCTTCTTTTCTTTCTTTCTTTCTTTCTTTCTTTCTTTCTTTCTTTCTTTCTTTTTTTTCTTTCTTTTTACATACTGCACAGCACTTATTGAGACTATACACTCATTTATATTCTAATATTTGACTGGATTTTTAAATTTAAATTTTTAGTTTTATCTTTAAGTAGTTGTGCAAAGGAGGTGCCATATAAAAAAGCCGTTAATGAATATATTCCATCTTGATCAGCATCACCCCTTCAGCGTTTTAATTAAAATATCACGTTTTTCTAATCCGAAACTAGCAAACAAAAGTATATTATTATAACTGCACAGAAGAGGAGCTACATAAATTAAATGTACTGCTAAATAATGAAGCTTGGGTGAAAAGAATAAAGGTTGGCGATATTATTGTCTGTATAAACTTGTGCCTCAGTTTTCTCATCTGGTGAAAAGGAGTAAGGATGATGCCATCATTTCTGTCAGGCTGTTAGAGATATTACATGAATCCGAGAGAGCAGAAGTGTTCAGTGCCCTGTGCCAACCAAGTATAGCATTCTATTTTTAAATGCATTTTTCCTTCGTAGGAATAAATAATAGACTTTTCCTCAGCAAGTAAGGCAAAACTTACTTCTGCAGTAAGGTGCACCATCAGCCAAAAAATCTGGCAAGCAAACACTCAGAGCTGGCAGGCTGCTCCCCTATTTATCCCTAGTGCAGCAGGCCATGCCCCTCTGCCCTGATTGGTTGAGCTCAGGTTCACTATCTTCTCTCAGGTGGCTAGTTTGAACAGGGTAAGATGTATTTCTGTAAGGTGACTCATTAAAAGACATTGAAGTAAGATGAACAGTATACAATAATAGATGTTTCGAACCTCATTCCTCTGCTTTTACTTTTTAAGTTTGTGGGTGGGTGCTTCTTCTCTCTCATCTCCATGGTTGCAGCAGAACCTGAGCTGTTACCCAGCCTGTAGCTTCTCTACATCTGGAGCTTGTTGGTGGTCTTTGTCCTGTGAGTCGGGTACTTTGAATGATCTTGCAGGAATTGCTTTAGTTTTCTGCCCCTGTGACTTCAATACAAGCTGTGTACTGGCTCTACCAGAGAACAAGAGCCGACTCTGATGAACTGGTGTTGGGAATTCTACCAGGTGTTGACTAAGGTGACTGCAGCTGAGAGAGGGGAAGGGATCAAGCACGAGCTCCTCATGAGGGAAGTGCGGTCAAATTCAGCATGTCACCTGTGTTTCAGGAATGCATCCCTCCCTGCTCTGAGGCCTTCACTACCTCCACAGAAACTTTCTCCTCTGGCCATTGCTCTCCCTACACCTCCATTCCACCAGAAAGTGGGAGCCCCTTGTGTGCTCCCAATGTGGCCAGTGGAGCCCAGTGCCTTGACATCTTTGGTGACCTTGAAAACAGAATATGCATCAGCTTACTTAGACTTCCAGTGCACAGGAGCATAGACCGACCAGACTGAAAATCCGTTCTGCAGGCTCTAAGCCCAAGGTTGGGTTAGCTCTCCCGAGACCCCTCCCTTCGTCTTGTAGATGACTGTGCTGTCGCTTTGTGGTCACTGTCCTCCTTGTGTGGTCTTCGTCCCGATCTCTTCTCATAAGGAACCCTGGTCAGATTGCATTATGGCCGCCCTGATCACCTTGTTTCAACTTAGTTACCTCTTTACAGACCTTGTATCCAAACACAGTCTCATTGTGAGGTACTGGGTAAGGGTAGGATTTCAATATGGGAATTTTGTGGAGACACTTGTATCTTTGGGAAAGCCAAAGGCTCAGTGGGTTGAAGGGACAGCGAGTAGCAGCGGAGTGCCTTACACTCAATACAGGTCATACAGGCCTGTGCACTTAAAAATTTTTTTTTTAAATTTCATAGATTTTTTTTCTTATTTATTGTCAAAGTGATGTACAGAGAGGCTATAGTTTCATAAGTTAGGCCTTGGGTACATTTCTTGTACTGTTTGTTACCTCCTCCCTCATTCCTCCCTCCCCCCTCCCCTTTTCCCTCTCCCTCCATGAGTTGTTCAGTTGGTTTACACCAAATGGTTTTGCAAGTAAGGCCTGTATATTTTTACCGCTCCCAAACCATGTCTCTTGTATGTCAGGAAAGGTATCTTTAAACATAAATCTTCATGCTACTGGAACTTTCAGAACAGGGCGGCTGATGAGTGAACCTTTAGGCCTGTATATAGACCATAATGTTAGCCTCGAGGAAGAGAGAAGAACAAGTGTAATTGGTCACTGGGGATTGGAAATGAGCACAGATTTGGCCTGCCAGGTAGGAATCTATGAAAACATGCACTTATTATCAACATTCCCGATCTAATGTCAGAGCAGACAGCAGCGTGTGGTCTATTCTGTCAGGCAATTCAAATAGTTTAGCAGGTTGGCGTGGCTTTTGGCCTGGGAAATGAAACTAGGTCTAAGGAGCCCAGAGGAAAGCCAAAATGAGGACTGGGGTGGAGTTAGTGTCATGTCAGCTTGATTTGTGTAAACTCTACTTTTTAGTGATTATTCTAATTAGCGACTTTTAGCATGATAGGAAAAAACAATTGTGTTTGTGCTGGTCAGTGGGTTACAGATGGGACAGTTATGAAGAGTTGACAATGAAACTCAGTTGAGCTCTGTTAACTCCGTGTTGTGATTTAGATCGAACACAATTTTCATTATGCTAATGCGACAATGTCATAGCATATTAACAAGAGTCCAGGAGTCAGGTTGGAGCACTTCTTGAAGGCAAGGTTGATTGGCCTTTGTGTCCCAACATCCTTGGCAGGAGACAGAATAGAGGATCCACAAGCAGGTTGGTTGATTGAAGATCAGAGTGGAGTTATAGAAGACCTGTAATGTCAAACCAAAGAAGAATGAAGAATGAACCTCTTTGTTCCCTATGTGAAGCTTACTACCTGGGCTGAGCAGGCAAAGACACAGCAGAAAACAAAACCCCAAGGCTGTATGACGCACTTGAGATGAGGGTGACCTGCCCACTTCTCCTTGACAAGTCCTTGTAAAGGAATGGTGCTACGGTGAAGCCATTTTGGCTATGCACTCTGCCCATCGCTCCCATCTCTCCATCAAAGGCAGAGACGCAATTGATAGCACTTACCAATCAGTTTCCACTATTTATTATTTATACTATTGTGCTTCTTCCTTTATAAAGTGGAGATTAAAAGATACTTTCCGGCGTGGGGTACCTAGTAGGATGCAAGGACGCTTTGTGTCTAGGATTGGGAGGACAGAGCAGATGCTCGGTATCTATCCTTGTTCCCCAGTGGAATTCTTGCTTCTCCCATGTCCTGTCTCCTACAAGCTCCTAAAAGGCCTCCTTTGTTCTTCATACCTTTGTGCCCCATGACACACACTCCGTCCTCAAAGCTTCCCCTAGATTCCCCCGCGTGCTCCCCCTTTATTATGGTTCTCAGTTCTTTTGGCACTGGTCCTCAATTGCTTCTGTAAGACAGCAAGAATCTAATTGTCTGCTGATTGTTTTTCTCAGGGTCTGTCACGTGTGACTTAGAGGAGGACTATATGTTGGTTGATTTGGCCACTTGTGAGTGGTGTGACATTACATCCATCACTTTGCTTCTTGAGTCCCATGGTCCTTGGCTGCAGAAGAGAGGGGAATTGTGTCTGCACTGTAGGGTTGTAGTATTAGAAACAGCACCTGGCACAGGTTTTAGTGTACATAAGAGATGGTAATATAACAGTAACAATGGCAAGTGGTGCTCTTCTCACATGAGAGGCACTTTTCTTTTTCAAGGAATGGATTCCTCGTGCTTAGATCCAGTGCTTAGATCACTTGTGGCTAAGCCAAAGGAAAGGATATGAGTCTCTTAGTCTTTGAGGAGATGGAGTTATATACTCCTTCTACTATCCAGATATGCACTTGTTAATTAGTATGAGCCCACAACATAGCAGGTCCTGGGCCATGCACCAGCCAGAAGTACTGCGTGGCCATGATGAATTGTTCTCTGCTGAGTTCCGGAGTCTGCCAGGCTCTGTGAAGGCACTGACTATAGCATAAGAAACAATATTTCTCATGATTTGAAGTTCCATTCCAGGCTGGAAACTCATACATTTGTTCCTGTATCCTCTCCTTTTTCCCTCCCTGCCTCCCAAACTAAGAGTGCAGAACTCCCAGTAAGGAATTGAATAACATATAAAATAATAAATAAAACCAGGCCTAAATCATACAACAACAACAAAAAACACTTCCACTTTTTACTTTTCCTGGAAAAACAAAACCATCCACTACCCCAAACCTACCATTTCTGTTCTGGATCCTTCTAGAAATGAGATTGTTGAGCGACAGAGCTCCCAGTGCCTGTCTTGGTCCTTTCCATGTATGCATGCTTCCATGTGTCCATATGTCTGTGTATCCAAGGCAGATAGATGGTTTCTTGTCAGGTGCAGATAAAATATACTTTCTCACAAAGCCTGGCAGACAACTTAGTCTCAAGTGCATATTGCATGTCATAGAGAAGCCAGGCTTGCTGTAGGGGGTCTGAATGTAGATACCAATACACCTGAAGTGTAAGCCTTAAAGTCAAACTAAAACATTTCAAAAACAACAGCAGCTGTGATGTCACTAATTTATATATAGTCATATATATATATATTATATAGTCATATATATGGCTAAATTAGTGACCTCTCTCTCTCTCTACACACACACACACACACACACACACACACACACACACACACACACACACACACATACTCCCTCCCCATCAAGATCGTGAAACACATTCTCGTAGTCTCCAGACAGAATTCAGCAAAGCCTGTACCAGCCAACAGTGAGTGGTTGAAATACAGCCATATTTTGAATGGGGAGAAAAATAGGAAAATAGGAGAAAGATAAAACCCACTCGTATCACAATTGTATGGGGCAAAAGGTCTTTTGGGGTTTGGAAAGCTGCAACGAGTAAGGCAAATTTGATGTGAATAGTCTTTCAGGATGGAGTGAGAAGATCTTATTTCTGAAGATCCTACTTCTGGATCATTTGAGGTCTTGGTGGTCGGGACGCCTCCTCTGGCTTGAAGGATTTTTCTCTCTTGCTTTGAGGTGACACAGTGGAAATGACAAGTTGGTGTTTGGCTCCTTGTTTCATCCCCAGTGCCTAGCACGATGCTCAAGACCTGCATTCAGAAAATGTCAGGGAGATTCCTTTTCTGGCCGCCATCTTTCTCCATTCATTCCTATTCTCTTCCTTCCCTTCCTGCATCACATATTGGTATGCCAGCGAGTGACATTATATTAGGGATAACCTTTAATGTTCTCTAATTTATGAAAAACGTAACATTTAAAAACTTGGTGCTTTCACTATTATTAGTGCCGTGGACACCTGTTGCTTTTCGGATTCTAACAGCCCTTATGGTAGCAGCTACCTGTTTTCCTTCGGCAACTTGACTTTCCTGTTTCCTTGCTTTGCGGTTCTGATGGCTTCCATTCATGATGGTGGTAGAAACTTCGATGACTTAACTCTGGCGACTTAAATATCCGTTAAAGGTTCCAGTTCTCCGGGCCATGATTGGATTTGGTCATGAGGTGTGGGGGGGAGCAGACTCTCCCCGCGGGTGCTCTGGTGTATTGTCTCTGTGAATGAACCCTTGCCTGGGACCCCCTTGGATATTGACTGCATCTTCTTGTCTGTGTGCTTTGTCCTTTGCTTCCCACGTGGGTCCCGGCAGAGTTCTAAACCTCATTGCTCTGTGTGTCATGCTTTCCACCCTCTTCCTCCTCTATGATGGTGGGCCTCAGAGTCCCCAGCCCCCTGGGGAGGCGCTTGTAGATTCCTGTTGACTTGATGCTTGTTGTATCATTTCTATGCGCAGGCCTGATGCTATTGACTCTGGTCAATGAGAGGCTTGCCTACCTGGGGCATGTTTCCCACAGTGGCTGGGTTTGCCTCAGAGCCTTACACTCTTAATTAAACCCAGGCTCCACTGACTCAATCAGCCGTGTTATCCCTCCCAGCACCAATCTTGTTCTTGGCATCTTTGTCAAAAATTGACTTTTCAGAGCAGGAAGGAGCGAGGTATGAGTTCCAGGCCTGCGAGCTGGTGCAGAGCAGCCCTCCAGCCGGTGTAATGCAGCAGGTCTTCTGATCCTTTGCGTGTAGAGATACTGCCTCCCATCGGATCTGTTTCTCTGCCAGACACTGACTGCTGCCCTGGAGGAGGGGGAGGGCAGGCGCGGTTCATGGCCAGGAGAGCAGCAATAGCCAGTGGGGATCGCATCCCGTACCAGTAACGCCTCCACTCACGTCCCTCTTCCTCCCACGGAGCAATGGAAGCCACAACTCTGGAGTAAATGATCCCTGATGGGAAAAACCTGTCCAAAAGCAGGTGGATCTGAATGCCACGGTAGCTTTCACCGTGGTGCTAAGCCCCGGATTTCCAGTGCCTATTTGGCAGCAATCCTTGTTTTTAAACCAGTCATCCTTATGACTTGAATTCAGATTTTCCCATCTGGGGTTAAATCCCTAATCCTCCCACCCTCCCTGGCCCATCTCTTACACACACACACACACACACACACACACACACACACACACACACACACACAAGCGAAGTCACCTCCTTTAAATTTACTTTAAAATCTACAAATACCACTGTGGAAGAATATCATCACCCCCCACCCCCCCACCCCTTTGGATTTCCGGGTAAAGTGTGCAGTAACTGTTGTTGTTGCTGTTGTTGTTGTTCCTTGTCGAGCTGGGTTTAGAGGACTAGGAGGAGATGGGAAAAGGTTATACAATAGTGGCAGTGCCTGGAAAAACATTCAAGAAGTTTATGGGTGATGAACACTTCCTAGATTCCAATTCATCCTTCATTCTCACTTTCCTCTCCCCATTATGTTTTCCTGTCTGCTCACTCACAGGGATATTTTGGCAACTGTAGAACCTTCAGATGGATGTCAGCAAACAAACCGACAACAAGTATTTTTGCCACTTTCATAGGTGGACCTCAAAGTTAAGGGCTATCTATACCCATCAGCCTTGAATCCAGTCCTACTAATTGCCCTGTGGGAATTTGGTAATCTGGAGGGCATTTTGCCATCAGAACCTAAACAACCGAAGGATGGAAATAAATGTGAGAAGACAGCATTGGAGAAGATTTTTTTCGCAAATACCAGAATCAGCCCATATTCACTGCTTGCTAAATTGATCCTTGAAAGAATCTTCAGTTGCCTGCTATGCCTGTGTCACAATTTCTACTACAAAATCCTATGGGTGCAAAGCCCTCGGGCAACAGAACCCTCTGCTCTGCTCTAACAGTCCAGGGATGAGGGGCTAATTTACTGGGAGTCAACTTTTCTGATGTTGCTCTTGTTTTGATCATTGCTACTGGGTTTGTTTCCAAGCCCCAAAATTCTGTGAGTCCTTCCATACAAACGCACGCCACCTCCTAAACACACACATACACACACACACACACACGTGTGCGCGCGCTCGCGTGTACGCGCTCTGCCTCCACCACAGATGTGTTGGTGCAGATGTGAAACATCTTTGCAAGCCACTGAAGATTATTTCAAGCATCAGGCTAACAAGATGTGAATATGGACTGATTGCTGTATCTGCAAAGATTCTTATTTGTTCCCCAACTTTGTGCTAGAGAATAGCTTCACATGTGCCATCTGCTATGAATGCAAGTAATCAGTGTGTTTGTGTAAATATTTAGGAATGTCCACCGACACGTTCATGAATCAAAGGACTGTCTTAATTGACTTCGTGGAATCTGATAGACACAAACTTAAACAGGGCCGTTCACATCTTAGAAGTTTTCCTCAGAGAACTAAAAAACCACCATGATTAAAGAAACATTTCCATCGCATGGAAAATCTTTCAGGAACAATTCATGCTTCACTACATTAAATTGCACGTTTCTTCAGATCTAACACTTTCTTTATGATTTAGTTTCATAAATCTACTTTACATCTATTTGGCTTGCTGTAGTTTTTTTCTTATTCTTTATTAAGGTATTTTGAAAAATAATTATTTCTCTTTTAATTTTATTTCTTTCATTTATTTTTTATTTATGTGGTACTGAGGAATCGAACCCAGGGCTTCATGCATGCTAGGCAAGCACTCTACCACTAAGCCACATTCCCAGCCCTATTAGTGTATATTAACTGTACACAAAATACTGGGCTTTGTCATGAATTTTTCATATATTTATACTTTGATTGCACCCAACTACCCGCCCCCCCCCCACCTGAGTTCCCTTTCCCTCTTCCTCATTGGTCTATTTTGATTTGCTGATTCTTGAACTACTAAATCATTTGCTCATAAATTCACACTCATTCACAGATCAGAAATCTCTAGATCGTTGGATGTGTAATATACTTCAGAGTGTGGAGTCTCAGTCTTGTGTTTCTGTTACTCCTTCTTTCCTTCCTTCTTTCCTTCCTTCCTTCCTTCCTTCCTTCCTTCCTTCCTTCCTTCCTTCTTTCCTTTCCTTCTTTCCTTGGGGATTGAACTCAGGGCCTTGAGCTTGCTAGGCAGATGATGTACCACTTGAGCCATGCCCCTAGCTTCTATTTTGACTTCCACAATGAGGATTAATAATTACTTGGTAGAGCTATTGTGACACTGCATTTTTAACTAACAGTTTCTGTCACAGAGAAGGGGTTGAGTATATGATTGTTTCTTCCTGGCCCCCTTTCTCCACCTGGAAGCCTGTTCTAGGCCAGATGTGAAAGAGAACCAGCAGACAAGAGATTATTTAAGTCTTACAGTCCTTTTGAAAGTCAAGTCATTTATGGGATTAAGAGAAGGAGAAGGGGAAATCATGGTGGAAATTTTGGCACATGTCCACTTGGACCCACTTGTTTTCTTTCAACCTGGAGCATGTGTTCTTGCTTCTGAGTTCTTTTTTTATACTAGTGTGTATTAATTATGCAAAGTAATGGGGTTCATGATGACATTTTCATACAAGTATATGCTGTATTTTGGTCATATTCACCCCTCTATTATTCCCTTCTTGTCCTCCCTCTCTCTTTCTATTTGTCTTTGGACTTGCTGATTCTATAGGCTACACCCTGTGTTCTCCCTCCCTCCCTCCCTCCCTCCCTCCCTCCCTCCCTCCCTCCCTCCCTCCCTCCCTCCCTCCCTCCCTCCCTTCCTTTGTAGAGTTGCGTCTGGACTGGTGTCCCTTTGACTCCTCACACCTCCCTGTCTGCGTCTCCAGGTCCTGTGGTTTACGTCACGGCTCGTGAGGGCTGAGCTGCGGCGTGGGAGAGCAGCCCGACCTCTGCCTCATCCACCCCCAGTTTGTGAGCTGAGCGGAGTCGAGAGGGCGAGTCCCATCAACTTCTCGTGCAGGCTAGCTTTGAACGGTGACCCTCCTGATGTCCACTCCTGGACTGGGACAACTGGCTTGTGTCACCATGCCCGACTTCTGCAGGGCTGTGCTGTGGAGCACTTTACAGCCATCTTATTCATCCGTGCCCACGCGTGTTTGTTTATCGGATCAGCTGCTTTTTTTGTGTGTAGTTCTCTCAAGGGGTGACAAATGGTATTGGGGCACTGAGCCACGACTGGGTTGCTTGCTCCTTGCTCTACAGTTCCTGGCTTCTAGAAGGTGCTCCATAGATAGATGCTTACAGAGTGAAGACGTGGTTGATTTGATTAGATTCCTTAAGGAGGATATTCACGTAATCTCATCTCGGTCCCAGGATTCTTTAATTTCCACATTATTGCTGTGAACCCCAAAGGGGACTGGCATTGCGAATGCTTGCACCCTTGGCAGTCCTCGTCAGTGAAGGATCTCTCCCTCCTGTCGTAACTTTTCTACCTCCTGGGTCCTTCTTCCCTCCATCTTGGACCGTCTTGTCTGTTTCTTTACTTTTCTGTTTGTCCCTTTCCTTTCTTGGTCATGGCTGGACCGTGAACTGGATCCAGGCATGGAATTGAAACCTTCCTGTGGGGCCTGGGACAAGTGGCTCTACCCCTTGGAGCTGCCGCGTTCTCCAGGATAATGGTCACGCCTGCTTCACAAATAGAGCTGTGGTGAGGGCTGAATCGACCCACACCCGGCACTCAGGCAGGCAGGGCTCTGGGAGGGACGGTCATAATTACAATGCAAGTGACAGGAAGGCAGGGCATTGCATTCCTTATTGCAGCACTCAGCGCTTGGCATCCTCACGATGTCTCTGAGTGAGGACTTGGAGCACTGACCTTCCAGAGTGCCCTAGAGCCAGCTCTCTACTCCCCTGTCGAAGCTTCTCACCCTGAACAGCATCCGGAAGGTTCCTAGAACCTTGCACACAAGCGATCAACCAGGTCAGAGAGCCCTGGGGCGTGGAAGGAAGTCACTGTGGTGTGTTCAAGTCTCCTTGCTTCCTCTGACTCCTTAGTGTGGACTAGAAGAGGTATGTTTGGAGTGGGAGTGTTCACCACACCGCCGTTTCTGTTAGCTATGCCACAGGAAATAACCACATGGCCCAGAGGTTGGCTTGGCCAACCACAGGGCCAGTGTCTCAGGGAGGCTGTGGGGACAAGCAGCTTTCTCACGGAAGATTCGAGTGATTACCTCAGAGCTGTGGGGTCTGGGTGAGTGGGGCTGACCAAGCTTCCTGTGCACCCAGGGGGGCCTTGCTGGCCGGCAGGCCTCCTCATGCCCATTCCCTTTCCACTTCCTGCCCTAGAAAAACCTCCAGACAAAAGCAGATTTGCTCCTGTGATTTTTTTTTTTTAAATAGCATCTGATGCTCCCAAACCATGTCTTCCCATTTTGGTTCCCATGTTCCCAGCAATTCTATGGATGGCAGGAAGCCTGCTGTCATGGTGTCCCTTGCACCTATCAGGAAGGATTGACGAGGCTGTCAAGCCCTAGCCCTGACTTGTCGGGGCTTGGGTTCAGGATTCCAGGACCCTGGGTCGGAACCTTGTTAGACTTTTTGGAGCTCTTGATGATTTTCACCTGTTGTCAGATGGAGGCTTAGGCAGAAATGCAGGCTTTGGTGGGGCCATTCAGTGTTTAGTTATACCAACGTCCTTTCCAGAAATGTGATTTGAGATAAGCCACTTGTTTTCTGAACTGTGGTTTCTCTGCACAGGGCGGACTATGGTACCTGTCTCCAGCCAGCTGAGATTTCAATGCAGTCCTATGTGTCTGGGGCCAGCACAGTATTTGCTACACAGAAGGTGTTCATCGGTTCATGGTTCCTCCTGCTCCCCGTGACAAATGCTAAGCGTCAGGAGCTCAGAGGGAGCAAATACGATCTGGCCAACGTTTTCTTTGTACATGAAACTGTGCCTTTTCCTTTACTAAGAGTTAGACATTCAGGGTGCAAGCGTGCAACATAAAGTGTGGTCCTGGCTCAATTGGTCGTGTTTATCAAGATGCAGCATTTTTAGGACAGTTCTCCCAGTGCCAGGGATGTTTATCGTTTTATTTCACTGGATGTTCCTGGATAACATGTCCCGCCTCTTAAATAAAGAGGGGTACTTGGTGGCACTGGAGGATGCTTGGTCTGTGTTGCTTCCCTTGTGGGAGGCCATTTGACCTGCCTCCCTCCTGGCTCTGCTTATCAAGGTGAGGGCCTACAGATGGCTTGAGGAACTCCCCACTCTGAGATAATGCTTACCTTTGGGAAAACGGAGAAGTAGTTGAGAAGTGCCTTCTTCGTATGTTCCTGGGGATTGAACCCTGGGCCTCCCACTTGCGAGGCAAGCACACCCGATCCTGAGCCATACTCGAAGCCGGCTTTATTTTGAGTTTTGAGATCGGCTCTCACAGCTTTTGCTCAGGCAGGGCTGGGTCAGTGATCTTCTTGTCTCCACGAGAGTGCGCCATCATAACCAGCTTGTTTATGAGACAAGTCTCAGTGTCTTTATGTCTGGGATGGTCTTGAACTTTGGGCCTCTTGTCTCTGCCTCCTGAGTAGCTGGGATTACAGATATATACTACCTTGTCCATCCCAAAGAAGTTCCTTCTTAGTCAACTCTCATTCCTTATTTAACCATTTCTTGACATCTGTAGAATAACAAGTGATCTTTAAAGCTCAGCATATGTACAGGAGAGACTGACTCTATCGGTGCCTCTGTCTCAGACCCTAAATTCTCCACCGTTAGAAACTCTGTGGCACTCATTACCATATGCCCAAGGCTAAGTGCAATGCAGATTTTCAACGGGTGTTTTTTGAATAAGCAAGAGTTGTGCATACAACAAAAGTATACTGAGAAGAATTCATGGGAGCTGCCTAGAGCTCTGAAAAGTGGCCTCCCATCTATTCCTCTGTATAGCTCCCACGACTTCTTAATATATTATTTTCTTCTTAGAATCCCACTGTGATGGAGGGTGAGACAATGTACTTGAAATCATACCCAATACTTATTATTTAGTTGACTACTCTTCATTTACTTAACACATTTTTTTTTTGTGTGTGTGAGTTTCTGTTCTGTGCTGGTCTTTAGCTAGGTTTGGGGCCCATAGGTAGATGAAGGTCAGTGATGGCTCTTTGGGGACCTCTCACTGTAGTATAGAAAGAAAAGGATTCATGCATCATTATAATGCAGCCTGGTGAGTTCAGAGAGCAGATAAAAGGGAGGACCAAGGTGAGAGAGTCCAATGGTACTACTTGCTGTCAGGGGGAGCTTCAAAGAAGATATTCTGGGATATAAAGGATGAACAGAAAAATTTTAAATAGTGAAGCATGTCATGAATATGCACAAAGGCAGACAGACCATTGTGTGACTTCTGATTTGGGTAACCATTTTAGTGTTGCCCCATGAAATACAGGAGCCTCACTCAGAGGTGAATTTCAGGTTGACAATGCATTTAGTTTTGGCATGAGCACGTCCCCAACGCTGTGTGAGACAGAACGACACTAAAAATATGGTATTGGTTTTTTTTTTTCAAAATTCATATTTAACTGGATTTAATCCTGTATTCTTATTTGCTAAATCTACCAACCATAGACTAATTGAGACCATAGTATGTGGTTCTCTGAAAGTTCTTTGAAAGGTAAAATTTTAGCTTCACTCCTATAGGTGGTCTAGGAAGAGTTTTTGCTTTTGTTTTCTAAATCAGCGTGATGTAATGTGATTTCTGTTTTAGAATTACTATCTCATGTTGTGGTTTGGATAAGAAGTGATCCCCAGAAAAGGCTTACAGGTGGATGGTTTGGTTCTCAGCTGGCGGTGCTATTGAGAGTGATTGGATTGTAAGAGTGCTGCCCTCATGGATGGAGTCATCCACTGATTGAATCAGAACAGAGTGGGCTATTGAGACACGGGTCCTAGTTGGAAAAGGTTGATCACTGGAGTATGCCTTCAAAGGGTCTATCTTGTCCAGAAAAGAGAGAGAGAGAGAGAGTGCGAGAGAGAGCGAGCGAGAGAGAGCGCGCGAGAGAGCGAGAGAGAGAGCGCGAGAGAGCGAGAGTGTGAGAGATAGAGAGAGAGAGAGAGAGCGAGCGAGCACGTGAGAGAGAGCGCTAGAATCCTGAGCAAAGACAGCAGCCGAGGGAGCGATTCCTGGGGGAAGGTGAGATAGTTTGGAGGCAAATCTGTGGGGACTCAGGAGATCAGGAAGTGGGGGAGGATGTTGGTGCTGGCAGATCTTTCTAACTACAGGCCTAGACATGCTTGTCCTTGAAAGCTTATGACTGTTGGAATGCTCATTGCCAACAAAGCTCATTTTAGGGGGTTCTCTGGAGACGGAGATTCCTTGTCATGAACCACAGAGCTCAGCTTTTCGTGTCTTTCAAACACATACTCTGGCTGAATTCAGAGCCAGATAATCGTGCTTTGATTAAGTGGCCAAATCTATACTGGGCACAGGTGGAAACACTTAGTACTCTACTGTTAAAGGAGTCTATAAAAGAGAATGTCTTCCATACTTTCTTAGGAGAGATTTATTTTTCCAAAGAAACTGTATATTTTGGGAGGAGAGGGCAAAATTGATCGGTGGCTTCACAGAATTGTAATCTAGTTCTTCAGACATGCGTCTAGGTGGTCCTAGCATCCCAGTAAGGGTCTATTTTTGATCAGGGCAGGGGAAAGCAGCAGTCCCAGTTAAAGTGTGCGTGAATGTCACCATTCTTTGGTTTTTCTCTAAAGACACAGATTCTGGAAATAATACAGTGCTGGTTTTTTTTTTTTTGACTTCATAACTACCAAGTCACAAAGAGGTGTTTTTTTTTCCCTCTTGAGATTCTTTAGTTTGAGCTCAAATATTAACAAAAGTTGCTTTTTAAAAGGATTGCAATATTTAATAATAATCACATCTTATTCCCATTGACAGCCGTCTTGCAACAGCCTCGTTCTTGGAAAAAGCAATGTTTATATGAGTAAGAAATAATGGCTAGTTGTTGAATAGGTTTTTAGTTGCACGATTCTGACATTTGGGTGAGGGCAAACTTACTTTTCAGTAGACACATTAGCTTTTGAGGCCATGTTGCATTTACAAAGAATAAAGTGAAAAATGCTATATGTGCATTTCAGGAATCAAATGTCATTTCTTCTTTTTTTAATATGATTTATTTGTTTATTTTAAATTTTATTGTACAGGTCATGTGCACAGGGTTTACAATTATATAAGTCAGGTAATGAGTACATTTCTTTTTGAACAGTGTCACCCCTTCTTTCATTTTATCCCAGGTTTTCCCCTTGCTGACGCTCTTCCCCCCAAGTTTAAAGTTCATTTCCAACATAGTGTATAGTGAGTATCACTGCTGAATTGGTTCACCCTTTGTCCCAGAATTTCTGTTCCCCTTCCCCACCCCATATGAGATAAACTTTCATATAAGACAAAGGGTACAGAAATAAAAAACAGCAACAAAAGGAAATAAACCAAAAAAAAAAAGAGAAGAACCTCAAACAGTCCAATAAAAAGTTTCTAGTTTTCATTTCCTTTTTGTTTTGTTTTCATTTCTTGGAGTTCCTTTTGATAAGCATCATTTTATATGATCATTTGCACATAGCTATTGAGCCCTTGTGATTCTCTCTTAAGAACATCCTCCTTTGTTCTCACTGTGGGAATTCTTAGAGTGCTGTTTCATTAGTCATGTCCAAGTGTAATTATTTGTCTTTCACTACTCACTGGGTTTATTTGTAGATTTATAGGCACATCCAGGAATGCTGTCTGGGTTCACCGACTGCCTGTGTTGAAGTAATTTCAGGAGATCATTGCTGCTTACAGACACCAGTCAGGGCCTTATCGAGACACCCTTGGTACTGAGATGCTCCAACCAAAGAGGTCTTAAGCTATGAGTTATGTATTCTGCATCTGATTTTCATGGATAATTTGGTTTTGTTTCTCATATAGGAGAATTCCATCTCTTTCCTGTCTTCTATGAAGCACCTTCCAGCCCTTCTCAGATGAAAGGGATGAATGGAGGGAGAGGTACTTGCTGTGGAAGGAGCGGTCCTGGTGGCCGTGTCTTTCATTGCCTTAATTTCTACCCATCCACCCTTTCCTTGTGTTGTCCTGTCCTCTTCCCAAGGATCTGGCACATCCTACATTTCCAGGTTGATGAAAAGTATGGCCAAATACCAAGTGTGAATCACCAAATGAGACATGGAAACAATGAGGACCCCGAGTTAACTCAGGGTTGCTGTAGAATGTGTAGAACACATTCTAGAACACACCCATGACCTACAGTATTGGACCTTTGCCTCCATCACCCCCATATCTGCCACGCCAAACTTGCCAGATACTCCATTTGCTTATTCAGCAGTCTTTTCTGAGTACCTTTCACGCACCAAGTCATTCTCTAGGCAGCAGTGAGATAGAAATGCACAAAACAGCTGAACACTAGCCACATATTTCTCATAATTGGGACTCATTGATATCCAGAGGCCCCTTCAAATCTTCTACATAAGTAAGAATTTGTAAACATTTCCTTTTATGTTGTTAGTTGATGGTAATCTTAAGAAAGGAAAGCAACTTAACAGTATCATCTGGTTTGACAGATGACGGACTTGAAAATTCCTCCTGCAGGGTCTTAAGTGCTAGTTATCACAATAACCTAACCCTGTGACTGAGTTGCCCCTCTGCCTGATGTTGAGGCTGGCAGACACAAGGTGAATGTCAGCGGTGCCTCTTCCTTTCAATGAGTTGTGGATATTTTTCGAACTGTAGAAGCACTGGTGTGTCAGTGACACGAACGTGCTTGCAGTTTCCTGCAGTCGTTGTACTATCCCCAAACGCGGGACATACGGCTCTTACGGTGGCAGAAAATCACCTCCCCAGTGTGTCTGTGCTGTGGTGCCTAAGACCTGGACCACTGCGACACCACGTGCTAGCAGGTAGAAGAACTAAAGGACGTACTCGTGGATGGTATGGAGAGACCGAACATGATCATAGAATCCCTGAATCAGTGGGAAAGGGCTGTCTATTCCAGAGGGTCAGATATAGCTATACCAACACGCATCCATACCTGTACCACTCACAATAGCCCAAGTAGGAAATAAGTCATTGGTGGATGGATGGATGGATGAACAAATTGCTCGACATAGGCCATGGATTGTGATTCGGCCCTAAAATGGAATTAAGTCCTAATGCAAGCTACCACCTCGGTAAACCTCTAAGGCATTGTGGTACAGGTCACCTACTCTGTTGATTCTGTTCATATGAAATATCCGCAACGGCTAAATCCATAGAGTCAGGAAGCAGACGGGTGACTGCTGGGGGCTAGAGAGAGGAGGGGTAGGGGGTACCTTCCTACTCAATAGTAGGGGGGGTGGTTAATTTGGAGAGGTAGGAATGTCTTCAAACTGGAAGGGGGCGATGGTTGCCCAAAATGTCCCTGCATTGTTCCCTTAGAGTGGTTGGCTTTACCTTATGTGGATTCTACTTCAACTTAAGAAAAAAGAGAGGCAACACTAGAAGAGGCAGGAAAGACGCAGAGGATGAGAGAACTCGCTGCTGTTGATGCTGGAGGTGGCGGAAGGGGATCAGAGTCCAACAGATGCGGACAGCCTTTAGGAACTGGGAAGAGGTCTGAACGGAGAGACCACAATCAAATCGGGACCTTAGTCCTAGAACTAGGAAGAAGTCTATCCTGTCAGCAATCACAGTAAGCTAGCAAACACATTCTACTCGAGAGCCTCCAGAACGGAGCTTATCTATAGACTTGCTGGTGTTCAACCAGGGAGACCATTCAAGACACAACAAGTTGTGCTGTTAGAAGTCACTGAATTTAGGCTAACTCGTTATAGTGATCACAGAAAACGAATCTATGCCCTACCTGGAGTTCTCCTTTCTCTCTCCATTGTCAAACCCATTCCCAGCATTCTCTGTCCAGGACCTCCCAGGTCCTCTGACTGTTCCATCTTGACTGAGCCTTCCCCCTGTGTTCTGGTGCAGAATCATGATCTTAGTGCCCGCTGATGTCCTCCATGGCTTGGCAGATCCTGAGGTTCCATTTCTGAGTGGATGCCAGCAACAACCCAGCCCCGGGCTTCCATCCTCCCTATTTCCACTCATTCTAGCTGATTTCCTGATGTTGTGCCCGCAGCTGCCCTGTGCCTGAAGGTATTTTTAAAGAGGGCTTCTGTGTCTATGCGGTGTCATGCTAGACGTTCCCGGCTCCCTACCTGACTACAAAGACAAGAGTCTTGGTGGAAGCCCCAAGGGAGCAGATGCAGAATGCCCTGCTCCTCACAGGTCCCCCCGGGAGAGCGCCGAGCCCGTTTCCCACCACTCTTCCCAATTTCCTTGCTTTATTAATTACCACTCCCTCATTGGGGGAACTGGCCTGGAACTTCCAGGGCCAGCTATGCTGTGGAAATGTGCAGCCATTTATAACGAATCAGTGTCTTCAAGAGTTGGGCTTTTCCCCTTTCTTTCAAGTCCCTCCTTCCACTTGTCATGGTGGTTTTCGAGTTGCTGTTTAATATTGTTCTAAGTGAAGAAGGAAGTGAAACTTAGATCATTAGCAAACGAGTTTACTGTTCACATTTACGTGGTGCAATACAAGTTTTAAATGCACGTGAGTTTTCAACAAGTACGGAGAACCATGAAATGCACAGCTTGCATTCGGCCTAGGGATTGACGCTCAAAGATATAACAACTGAGATTTCCCAGCCCGGGCAGGAGATGGCGAGACTAAGCAGGAGCCCCTTCTGAACGCTGGGCCTTGTGAGATGGTGCCCTGAGCAGACTCTAGACTTACCCATGGTGCCGTCTGCCTCCTCCTCCTGCGAAGCTCTCACTCCCTCTGCATTTTCCTCCGCTCCCCCCGTTTCTCTGCTCTGTGACAGTGAACCTTGGAGATTTCCTGCGTGCTCTTGAATCCTTGCTCAGGTTCAAGTTGGAGGATGGGGGCGGCTCCTCCTTGCTTTCCCCGCACCGTGTGGTTCTGAGCCAAAGGGGCATTGAGTGCGCCCTCGCGACGGGAGTCTGGGTGCTTCAGGGGCAGTGGTGGTTGCGGTAGCTGGGTGGCTGCTCTTCACACCTCACTGCGGAGGGCAGGGAGAAAGTGGAGGGTGGCATCCGTGGGGGATCCTCAGGTTACAGATGGCGGACAACGTCTTTATGTGTCTTTAAAGCAAGGGGATCTCAGAACCCACGCTGCGGGCCCGTTTTCCTGAGTCCAGAGCTCTTAGCTTCTCACTGCACTTTCTCCTGGATCATTCAAAGATTAGAGAGTGCTGGGTGTTCTGTAGAAGAGCGGGGCCCTTGCAAGAGTAGGTAATACTGCCCTCATTCTGCGTAAAATGTGACCCAACCTGCTCTACTTACTAGAGCTAGAATCTTTTCCTAAGAGAGAAGTGCTGACTTTTTCTGTTTTCTTTTGGCTCAATTCTCTTTTCTGCATCTGGTACTGGATGGCCAAGGAGCTCTGCCTTCGTTTCTTTGCGATTTTGCAAGAAGAGCTAATCCCAGGGTTGGAGGAAAGCAGGTGTGGAGACAGAACCCTGGCTTCCGGCTGCAATTCTCAGCCACTTGGGGCCTTTCACACCTTAGGGATTGGTGTCAAACGGCTTGACAGTTTCAGCTTGCAAACCTGTCAGCCTTCCTTATCAAACTTGAGAGGAGTAGACAGTGGTGTAAGTTGCTTTGTTCTATAAAACTTCCTCCCTTTGTATTTCCCTAACTTCTGTAAAAATAAAATAACTGGCATGGAAGTCGTTTGTGAAAATACAAGTCAGCGAGATGGAATTTGTAAACGTTGAGTGAAGCAATTGTTTGGATTATCTTGTTTCAATTAAGATGCCCTGCCCGTTGCCTTCCAAGAACAGGGGACTTGGTTCTCTTCTGTGTTGAGATATATTGTGCCCTCATTCTGCCTCTTAAAGAGACAGAGAATGGAAGCACGGGAGAGGGCAGACAGCAAGGCCAGGCAACTGACAAATGATGCTCTAAACTAAGCACAGGTTTGAGTCAGAGAAGACTGAGTTCAAACTCTCATTCTGACTGGCTAGCTATGAGGCACTGGGTATTTTATCCACCCTCTCTGAGCTCCTTCATTTCCTCCTAACCGCAATGACTACACCGCCAACTTAATTTTGAAGGATGTCTGGATTGCACTGTGAAAATATGATTATTTCTGATTCGTGTGTGGCTCCCTCTCTAGGTTTCCAGTGTCCCTTTGGGCGGGTAACCTTCTGGAACTGAGTTTAAAGCACTCAGCCTGATGGTCCTTCACTGTGTCTGCCTTCCCTTCATTTGAAAATATACACAGAATTCCTGTTCTCTTCCAGGCCCTGGGTTCGGAGTAGAGATGGTGGGATAAAAGGAGACTTGGCCTCCAACCCTATGAAGACCAGAGACAAGTAGGGGACACCAAGGAGGGAGGAGTCTTGGCTTCTATGTGGGTTGGGGCGGGGGGGGGGGAGGGCACCAGTCGGGCAGTGCCTGAGTTCTGTGTAGTCACAGCAGCCAGACTTCAGCAGGGTGGCATAGCCCGCGGGTGGCCTGGGAGCTGCCCGCTTCCATAGTGGGGGTGTTCTGTAAGCCCCTGGCGAGGGAACAAGTGCTGGCAACAACATTCCTGAAGATGCCACAATTGTATCCTCTCTTCGTTTTCAGCTGCGTGGACAGGAGGTTCCCGCCTGGCTTCCCCTGGCCCTGAGCTGCGGGGAGATGAAGGGAGAAGCCGCTGTCTGTCCCTGCCCCCTGCTCGAGCAGCTAAGCCACTGCCATCTGGCTTGTCCTGTTGCTTCCTGATGAACCCTGGCTTCTCAAGGCCACAGCCACTATTGTCGGGTGGGAAACTGGGCATTGCACCCCAGAGCAGAAGGGACCTCAGGGTCCGAAGCTGCCTTAGCTGCCCAGTTCACAGGCCTGGGGCCTGTATGTGTCCAAGCCCGCCTGATGTCCTTCAACAACGGACACCACCGCCAGCCCAGCCAGTGCCCTCGGCGTTGGCAGCTGGAGTCTCCGCTCAGCGGATGCGGGGCCCTACCTGCAACCCAACTTGGGCTTGTGATCTTTTCACAGACGAGCAGCATGGTTCTCTGGTCTCTGGGCCTCCCACTTGTGTCCAGCGCTGAGAGTCTGTTAATCTGTCGTGAGTTCAGCACAGCGGGGTCAGGTGTAGGTCCAGCAGCTTCTGCAAAGCAGCACTGTGCACCGTGTCTCCCACCATGCCCGTGTGGCGTTACGGGGGGTGCCTAGCTGCTTTGTAAGTTCTCTGGACTCCCGCGTTATCACCAGTGAGTGCTAATGATTCTGTTGTTCTTTCGTGTCAGGTTTGGGGGGGGGACATGATTTATTTGTAGTTTGACAGTTCTGTGACGTTTGAAAAAAATGCATATAATCTTATAATTACGAGAGCATTTCAACCATTCCCAAATGTCCCCTGTGCCTCCAATGTGGGCCTTACCGCCCCACCCCCAGGCCCTGGGAACCACTCATCCGTCCATGTGTGCCATTTCCAGAATGCTAAGGTAAATGAAATTATACCATGGGTACTGGTTTGAGTCTGGATTTTATTTCCACATAGCCAAATGTGCTTGAGATGCATCCAGATTTTTAACTATGTAACCCGTTTATTCTTAATATGATTATTCAATTTGGGGGTAAACCACAGTGGTTTATCCATTGTTGATGGCCACTGGAGTTGTTTCAAGTCTTTGGGATTACAAATGAAGTTACTGTGGATAGTTGCATCCAGTTTTCCTGTGTATATATGTTTTCATTACTCTTGGGTTAAATATATATTTGGAGGATTGCTAGGTCATAGGTATAAAGTTGCTTTTTAAAAATTGTCAAATTATTTTTCCAAACAGCTGTGTTGTTTAAACAATTCACTTTTTAAAATTAAATTTTACTTGGGATAATTGTAGAATTACATGCATCGTAAGGCGTTTAGTAAGGGGACCTCTTGAGTTAACTCAGTTTCCCTCAGTGGTAACACAGTGTAAAATTATGGTGAAATATCAGAACCACTGGACTGACTCAGTTACAGCAGGACAGAAACTACCCTACCCCCACGGACATCTTCTACATTGCCTCTTCAGACCTACCCACCGTAGCTCTGAGGACCAGGAATCGCTTGTCATTTCCATGTCCTGTTATTTGAAGGACATCATTTAACTCAACTAAATATACAGCATGTAATCTTGGGAGATTGGCTTCCCCTTCCCCAGCCTCACTCTGTTTAATGTCTAGGGATTTATCCAGCAGCTTTTGCCCATAAACAGTTTATTCCTTTGTCTTGCTGGGCTCTATTCTTGGCAGGGATGGCTCCCCTTTGTGAATCTAATGACTAGCCTAAGGACATACGGGTTTGTTGTCTTTAGCTGTTATGAAGAAAGTTGCTGTGAATGTCTGTGGGCAGGCATTTTCATAGACAAAAGGTTTACAGGGCTGGGGATATAGCCTAGTGGCAAGAGTGCCTGCCTCGGATACACAAGGCCCTAGGTTCGATTCCCCAGCACCACATATACAGAAAACGGCCAGAAGGGGCGCTGTGGCTCAAGTGGCAGAGTGCTAGCCTTGAGCGGGAAGAAGCCAGGGACAGTGCTCAGGCCCTGAGTCCAAGGCCCAGGACTGGCCAAAAAAAAAAAAAAAAAAAAAAAAAAAAAAAAAAAAAAAAAAGGTTTACATTTTCTCTGGGATAAATAAGCAGGCTGAAATCAGTGAGTTCTATCATAAGCCCTTACATTTGGCGTGTCTACAGTGTAAAACTATTATTTCTGTTAGGCTCCTCATTTAACTCAGTTTCCCTTGGATAGCGTATCGTCAGGACAAATGAGGACGAAATCTGTATGTGTTCACATGTTTGATTGGATACCCATACCTCTATAAAAATGCCTTATTTCCCCTTTCAACCTAGCAGGGATGTTCTGTACTAGCTATATTGCGTGGTCAGCCCTTCCCGTGAATCTCCTTTCATGGTTTGTTTGTGTTCTTTTGTCTGTGGATTATGCTTTAAATGCTTTGCCAACATTGTCTTGGGCACCTTTCCTCCTGGCTCCGGTGGCACTCAGCATTGTCAATCACTGGGCGAAAGCCAATTTGGATGATAACATGCTCAGGTAAGCGTGACCCCTTCAGTACGCTGACCTCTCCCCATGCCCCGTTGCTGCGAAGGTCTCTCCACCTCGCTCACTCATTTAACGGGGCTTCTGGGGTGTCATTTGACTGCCTTGTCTATGGGCTTTGCCTCAAGCAAGCCACTATTGAGCGTGGATCTGAATAGGTATAAAACCAAGCCACATGTGGTTTACGTGATGGCTTTGTGACCGTCTTCCAGGGAGGCGGAAGAGCCTTGCGTACGTTGGGGGCTAGCCATGTGGGAGGGGGCGCGGGGAAGTGTGGGGTTATTCAAGAAGGCTGAGTGGGGTGGGGGGCAGTGCCTGCTGGTGATGGCAGAGCTGAGGAGCAGGTAGGGGGGAGGAGCGCGGGTTCTCACATGTCTCAGGACAATAGCAGCAATCAGTGATCATTCCTTCTTCTCTCACAGCTTATTTAATTGGAACAATCCTCTAATCATGCACACATTCTCTGGTGAGGCTCCCATTCTTATCAGGGCTTTGCAGTTGGAAGATAAAGACCCAAGCTATCCTCAAAATCAAGCAGGTAGGGGCAGTGAATCTTTCCTTCTGAACACAGGCTAAACCCACATAAAGAGCCTCTGTATAGAACTAGGGAAGAGAGAGCCCACACCGGGGGAGGGTGGGGGGCAGGCAGGCATCTATATACCCACACATCTCTGAGTGGGGCTTCTGTGGTTTTCCTAGCTTGCCTCTCCCACAAGGACCCACTTCTCTAGACACTAAAAAAGGAAAGAGAGAGAGAGAGAGAGAGAGAGAGAGAGAGAGAGAGAGAGAGAGAGAGAGAGAGAGAGAGAGAGAGAAGAAGTGTTATACAGAGATAACATAAAGCCAGGCCTGATAGCATCCGGTCTGCTCCCTGGAGATGGAGAGGAGCAATCCTTGAGCGTCCCTGCCAGTCAGTGACAGAGGGCCAGGCACTACAGCAATGAAATAAATAGCCCGCTGTCAAAAGGTTTAAGGTGTGTGTGTGCGTGCGTGTGTGTGTGTGTGTGTGCGTGTGCGTGTGCGTGTGTATGTGTACTGTGTACCCTGCTTATTTCAGGGATTGTTGGTCTGGGTTGACTCACTAGACTGCTGCTCAGCCACACATCCAGCCCAGCTTCGTGCTGGTTATTTTGGAGGTAGATTCTCATGGACTTCTCTTTCTGGGCTGGCTTTGATCTAGGATCCTGCTGATCTCAGCCTCCTGAATAGTTAGGGTTATGGGGATGAGCCACTGATGTCCAGCTGGATAAAACCTTTCTAATCACCAGCGTGTATCTCACTAAATTTTGCTCAGAGACAGTTGAGAAGGGCCAGAAGAAGGGGTGACAGAGAAGCCCGGACCCCCATCCTCAGAGTGTTGCAGCTGGATGTGAATGTTGACCTAGTCCTGAGCCCCGGCATAGAGGACCAGGATGTGGGTGTTCAGGCGGGAGCCAGACCTCCTTGAGCTTCCTTGGAGAGACGGCTGGACTCCATCTTCAGAAAGAACCGGGGCACTAGTTTATTTTCCAGAGTCAAACATTGATGGATGTAGATGGATGCCTGGTGTGTCCAACGGCTTCTCATTTTCGTAACGACTGTCCTATCCTGGAAGTCCCCGAGGACATTCTAACCATGCGAGCGCTGAGGGTGTTTTTCTGGGGCCACTCAGCGCACACCCCTCCCTCTCCGCCGTTCTCACCCCTCCCCTGGGCTCCGGCAGGAGCACGATGCCGTCTGTCCACAGTGTGCACTGCACTCTACCCCCACAAAGTGCCCTGTCACCCAGAGCGCGCACGTGGCCACGCAGCCCCTGCAACCGCGCTGGGCCTGCGCTTCCTAAGATGTATTGGGTCCCCTAGAGAGTTTCCTTTGAGTCCATGTCAGCTCTCTACAGAGGACTGCACTGTAACCCCGTGAACGCTGTGCCCTTTTCTCTTGGAGGGGAGAGAGGGTCATTCCATATACATTATTGTGGGAAGTATGATTATATGATCTGAGCGTTGGAATTAGCAATTAAGATAGGATAAAAGAACCTGCAACGGCCAGTTGCCACGGATAACGAGTGAAATGAGTACTCAGTAAATAAAAACAGAACAAAAACAAGATGTCGCTTGTGGATTGATGGTTTTTCAGTAAATTCTGACATTGGGGAGAGGCATAGTCTGAATTCCTGGCATAGCTCCCTCAGGACAGTGGCGCTGAGGTTTGAACTCATGGCTTTGTGTTTGCTTGACAAGTGCTCTACCATGTGAGCCACAATTCCAGTGCTTTGTTTTCCAGTAGGGTCTTGCACCTTTGGCTAGTCTGGTCTTGGACTTTTAGCCTCCTACCTCTTCCACCATAAATAGCTAGGATTACAAACGTGTGCCAATATAGGTGGCCTTATGCTAATCTTTCAAACTACTAAAATTCAGGATCACTTTTAAAATTTATTTTTTATGAGAGTGGGCAAGGTTTCCATTCTTTGATGCAATAAAGAAGCATGGATTTAATTTCTAAAACCTGATACAAATTTTATGAGCATCTTTTTCTTTTTGCCGGTCATTGGGCTTGAACTCTGGGCCTGGACCCTGTCCTTGAGCAATTCAGCTCGACGCTAGCGCTCTACCACTTTGAGCTACAGTGCCACTTCTGGTTTTCTGGTGGTTAATTGGAGATATGAGTCTCAGGGACCTTCTTGCCTGGGCTGGCTTTGAACTGCAATCCTCAGATCTCAGCCACCCAAGTAGCTAGTATTACAGGCTTGAGTCACCAGTGCCCGGCTTTATGAGCATCTTTAAAGCTACCATGTAGATGAAGATAGTGATTATTTTCAGACCCCTGTAGGCTCTTTTCTGTCTCTACAGCATCACTATGCTGCCCACTATCATTACATTTTGATTTCCTACTCTGAACTTCATATAAATGTACTTTTTATGTGTGATTTCTTTTACTCCAAACCTGCTTTTCTGTGTTCTTAGATCTCTTGTTACATGTTGCTACATGGTAATATATCATTCTGTTATAGCACAACTTACAGATTCACTCTCTGATTAGGGAGCAGTCTGGTGATCTCCAGATTTTGACAATTATCAATAAACCTATCATGAAGAATCCTGCCCAATCAGCTCCTTCAGGGAATGAATATTCTCATTTCTTTTAGGTAGGAGGGGGAGTTCATAGGAGGGCTAACCAAATAGCTACCCTGTGTGTTTGTAAAAATACTCATATTTTCAATAATGGAGATTATACTACAGCCATGCCTAAACCCAGCAGGTTTTCACTTTGGCAATGTTAGTTTGTTTTCTTAGGTCACTATCTGAACATTCATTTTTGCAAACTTCTTTTTTTTTTTTTTTGGCCAGTCCTGGGCCTTGGACTCAGGGCCTGAACACTGTCCCTGGCTTCTTCCCGCTCAAGGCTAGCACTCTGCCACTTGAGCCACAGCGCCGCTTCTGGCCGTTTTCTGTATATGTGGTGCTGGGGAATCGAACCTAGGGCCTCGTGTATCCGAGGCAGGCACTCTTGCCACTAGGCTATATCCCCAGCCCTTTGCAAACTTCTTGATCAACTCTCTTATTCTTTTGTTCTTAAAATATTTTCAATTGAAAAAATATAATTCTATATAGTTGTGGGATAAAACATAATGTTTTGATCTATGCATACATTATATAAAAGTTCAAACTAGTTAACATTGATCATTTTAGCAGCTTTTCTATTTTGTGGTTAGAATATTAAAATACTGTGAGTGATTTTGCAATGTATTACACATCATTATTTATGGTGGTTATCATCTAGCACAATAGTTTACTAAACCCTTTTCCTTTAGTCTAATGGCAACTTTTTACCCTTTGATTCTTCTTTCTGTTTTCTTCAGCTCTTTCCTTTCCCCCAGTTTTTGGTAACCATTTTATTCCACTTTTCTACTAGGAGACCGTATTTTAAAAAAAATTAATTATTTTAGATTCCACATGTGAGATCACATGGTATTTTTCTTTCTATGCTTGTATTCTTTCATTTAGCATAATGTCTTCTAGCTCCTTCCATGTTGTTACAGATGCTATGCAATTCTCTTCTTTTTAAAGGCTGTATAGCACTCAGTTGTGTATAAATGCCACATTCTCTTCATTCTGCCAACTCCTGATAGATGCTTGGGTTGCACCTATGTCTTGGCTATTGTCAATAGTGCTGACAGGAACTTGCAAAGACAAATATCGCTTTGATATACTGGCATACATTCCTTTTGAGACATGCACATCACACACACACACACACACACAAACACACTTATGTAGGACAACTGGGTCATTTTGTAGTTTTATTTTTAAGATTCTGAGGCACCTCTATATTCTTTTAACATCTGGCTGCATGAATGGACCCCACGTAAGCACAAGAGTTCTTTATTCCTCTTGGTGCCATTAATACTTGCTATCATTTTTTTTTTATAAAAGCCATTCTAATAGACGAGAAGCATTAGGTCATTGTAGTTTTAATTTGTATTTCCCTGACAATTAGGGATATTGAGTTGTTCTTATTTGCCTTTTTGGCTGTTTAGCTCTCTGTATTTGAGAAATGTTGACTTAGGTCCTATGCCCAGTTTTCACTAGGTCATCTGCTTTCAAAATCTTGGCTTATTTGACTTTCTTATATATTGTGGGCAGTAGCCCTTTAAATTATCATTTGCAAATATTTTCTCCCAATGCAAGTGATGTTTATTCACTCTTCTTGTCTTCTTTGCTATATAGTACTTTCTCATATGGAATTAAAAAATTTTCTGAACAGTCAACACAATCTTAAGGAAAAAATGACCCAGAAGGCCATACTCCTTGATTTCAAAATATACAGTTATTGTAATCAGAATAGTATGTGTCTGACACAAAACACATACATGACCAATGGAACAGGACAGGAAACCCCAAAATAAAGTATTTACAGTCAGTTGGTTTTTGACAAAGGTACCAAAGATAAGCAAGGAGGTAAGAACAGTTTCCTAAATGGTATATTTAGGAAAACTAAGTATCTACATCCAACATACTGAAACTGGAACTTTATTTCACACTATATGTAAGGAAACTCAAATGGGATTAAAAAGCCCTCAAGATAAGACCTGAAACTGTAAAGCAGGGGAAAAAACTCTATGGCATTAGTCTGGAAAACATTGTCTTGGTTAAGACCTCTAAAAGCACAGGCAACAAAAACAAAAACAGATCAAGGGGACTGTATTTCTCAATTTCTCTTTGGCTTCCTTTATTCGGCAAATTCTTTGAGCAAATCTTTTATAAATAAATTATTTGAGATCCAACAGTCCCAGGCAAAAATGTCTGTGAGATCCCCATCTCCAATTAAGCAGCAAAAATCTGGACTGGAGGCATAGTTCAAATGGTATATCACCAGCCATGCCAAGCAAGCATTAGGCCTGCATTAAAACCCTGTACCGAGCAAAAGAAAAGCCCAGCAATTCCATGAAAGAGTGGTCTTTTCCCCCACCTCCTTCAGAAAGAAGACAAAGGTAAAACATGGCTGGAATAAGTCTCTGCCAACAGCTCGCCACTGGTTTCCTTCTTTGTTTGCTTTCATTATGGATAAAACCATATCTGAGCCCAATTTCAGCTTCTAGACAGTTCTTCCTTGGCATTCATCCACCCTTCCAACATGGCCACTTCCTCTTTAAGCCCATTGCGGTTTTTCTGGTATTTGGAATTGCTGCCAGTTATGATGCGAAATTGCTATTTTTAATCATTCAAGGTTCTGTTTTTTTTTTTCTATTTACAAAGACTTCTTGTATCGTTTTGCAGAGAAAACGTCTCAATAGTTGACATGAACAACATTCCTGTTTTGAATGGAATGCTTTAAAAAGAGTTGCTGCCGTGTATGTGTTGATAATAGGTAAACTTGAGGGCTTTCAGCAACACACCAGAGGAATTGTACTTCTCTCAGGGGGAAGGAAGAGCTTTGTTATTGAGCCCTTTGGATCCTGGCCAAAACATTGTAAGATGATGACGTTCACCATACTTGATGTCTCTCCTTGTAGAGGATAGAACTCACATTCTTAGATCTCAGGCTTTGCCTGGAGACTTGCTTCAGTCAATACATCATACGTGGAATTGCTGAGCATCATTGTCCAAGCCAAAGCCCTGAGAATCCGCAAGTGATTCCCTCTTCCGTGATGACAGGCCCCCATGGCCGATGCCAGGCCCTGTCCGTGAGAAAGAAAACAGACACAGAAGCAGAGTTGGGGCCAAGCGCGTTGTGTGTGGAGAGCAGAGCAGCGGCCATTAAGATTTGGGGGTCGGACTGAAGTACTTACACACGTGCAGGAGCGTGGAACAATGAAATCTGCTGAAATTGTTCTAAGAAGGGTGGACGGAGGAAGGAGAGCGGTGGATGGGGGGAATCTGATCAAGGTATCTTGTAAGCAAACATGGCTATGTCCCAATAAAGCCTCCTCGCAGCCCACTGCTCCCAGGAACCCAGCAAATTCTGCAGCATGCTTCCCCTGCATCGCTGGCCGCCATCTTGCCACATTGTCCCCATCCGTGCCCCTTAGACACCCTGGGTTTCCCAGCATGCAATTCCTCCCTACCCAAAGCCTCTGCGTCCTATTCCTGCCCAGTGTCTTTTCCTGCTCGCTGCATCACCTAGGTATTAACGGAATATTAAAATAAAATACAAATATAAAATAATACTCGGGTCGTATTCTTTTAGAATGTTATTAATAAGATAATAGTGGGTAATAGCATATTATTTTAACAATGGTTGTTAATTATTGTTATAACATTTATTATTATTGTTTTAAACAACTACCCTACGGTGTCAATGCCAGTGCTGTTAATGTTAGCTGACATCCATACAACATGTAACATTTGATAGAGTATTTTTTAAAGCCACTCAATCACACTGTGAAGTGGGGGTAAAACCCCACTTTCCAGAAATGGGAACTCGTCAGCTTGTCTATGGGCCTTCAGAGGGGGAAGTGTGCCCATAAAACCCCAAAACCTGGTCTCTCGCTTTCTCTAGCTAAGTCCTTTACTGTGTCTGTTTGGACTCAAAAATAACCAGCTTCTCTCCCTTTGGGTATCTTCTGAGAAGTTAAGACGGCCTCAGGAAATTTGGAGGAGAGATAGACAGACACACAAATAACAAAGATTTTTTTTTCCCACACGTGTTTTAGAGCTTCCAAGTTACTTATACATAGACACCTCTATATGGGATGTGTCAAAGATCCACGTCTTACTGTTTTGAGAATGAAGAAATGGACTCTGAGGACTGAAGTAACCAAATCTGGCTCAAGAAGTCAATGTGTCGGATTTCGCCCCCTTCCTGAGGTGTGGGACATCATTTCTTGTTAAACTACGGTCACCTCAAAAAGAAGATCAGTTAGATTAGATGAAAAGGACCAAACAAGTAGTTCCAGTAGATTGTAATTAAAAAAAAAAACCCCACACAGAACCGAGCTGTTGACGCATTGGCAGGGGCATTTCTGGTGTGGGAGTCTCCTCTCTCCGCTCAGAGGCTGCTTGTGGCTGTAGGGGGCAGGGACAGGGACTCAGGGTACAGCTTCTACGTGAACCAGGGTAGCCTTGGCTTTCTGACTGAGGGCTTCATCCCAAAGATGGAGAACTCCGTGGCTGGTTGAGAATCTAGGGTACCAAATGCAAATAACGGAGTCCGAAACGCAGTCTTCATCAGTCGGGCAGAGGGTAAGAACTCAGGCATTCAGGTCTAGAGGGACACAGCTGGCCCTTGACATTGCATCAGGACGGGGAGACGGGCAGTGTAAGGCAGGAAGTCCACACACCCACAGGCTGAGGGAGGCCAGGTCAGAGAGGCTGCGTCCCCAGCGGCCTTCCTTGAGGGGGTCAGTATTTCCTCTGCAGTTCATCTAATGTATGCACGTAAGAATGGGTAATTATGCATATCCTTTGCTTGTGCAGATTACTTCCTTTGTCCTTTACATAATATTTGCTTTGAAACCAACTTGTAGGGAGTAGAGTTTTATGCTAAAGTCCATATAAGAGACAGAACACTCCAAGTGTTGTGATGTCGTAGCCAGAACCCATCCTGTTCTTTGCACAGGCAAAGTCCTTCCGTGCTGCACAAAGCAACCGGGCCAGTCCATCGGAGGCCATGCACATCTGAGGAGCACACGGGTTTCAAAGTGGAATGATCACTTTGTTTTCTGCAATTCCTGCAGGATGATCCTGCCACTGGCCCACAAGCTGGTGGCAGGATGCTGCGCTTCTTTCTCTCTCTCTCTCTCTCTCTCTCTGTGCCAGCTGTCTTTTTCTGCTTATTTCCTCAAGATTATTTCCCACTTTTGAAAGCTCCTGGCTTAGCCATGAATGATAGATGAGGAGAAAAAGCCATCCCTTTCCCATTGCTACGCTTCGAGAATTCAGACATTCTTCCAATCGCTTCACCGATTGAAATTCTGGCTCTCTGCAGGAATAGAATAGCATGATGAATAACAGAAACACTAGTTTTGAAATAAAATTATTTGAATAAGGATGGAACAGGGAAATGAAGAGGAAAAGCAAGAATTAGGCAGGTAAATCATTAATATGGCAAAGGGTATAATTTCCTCCCATGTTGCAAAATTTCCTTCCTCCCTTCCTTCCCTCCTTCCCTTCCTCCCCCCTTTCTTCCTCCCTCCCTCCTTTCCTTCACATCATCCCCTTTTCTTCCCTTCCCTTCCTTTCTCTTCTTCCTCCTTCCTCCCTCCTTCTCTCTTTCCTTCCTTTCTGCTTCCTTCCTTTCGTTCCCTCTTTCTTTCAGTCTTCAGGTTCTTACTATGTAGCCCACATCGAAGGCCTTGCATTCTTCATCCTCCCTCTTCCGCCTCTCCAGTGCTGAGATCAGAGTTGGTGCTGACCACACCATATTCAACAATTTTGTCTAAAACAAGGCACTCTGAGAATGAAAAATGTTTATATGTATGTATGCAGACACACAACGTGTGTGTAATACATTTAAACACTCATGCACACATATCACAAACATGCACATATGGGTGCACATGCACAAGTTATGCACACACATATACCACTACTAAATTCTATTTTACAGAATGTCTGTCTGTCTAGAAGATTAACTTCCACTGTGATCCTCTCAATGCAAGCGAATTTCTTGATGGAACATGGACTATTTCTTGATCCAAGTCAAGAGAACAGAAGTTAGTTCATACACATGTCTGCCTATAGGGTTGTCCTACAGATACTGCACTGGCCCTGGTAACATGCAGCTTATTTTTTGTGGTTCTGGGAGTCCAATTCAGAGTGCTTGCCACTTGAGCCTTATCGCTCAGTCCTTTTGCTTTCGGTTAGATCTTCAGATACAATCTCAAACTGAATTTACTGGCTTGGACCACAATTCTGCTGTCTCTACCTCCCAAGCAGGAAAGACTCTACAGGGATGAGACATGACACCCTGCCTTTTGTGGGGCCCGCCCCCCCCCCCATGCCTTGCATTAAGAGGCAATTAGCCGGCCCCGCCTGTTTTCCCAGCCCTGGGGCCGCATGGCTGTTAGGGCGGTCCTAGATAGCCCCACCTGCCTTCCGGTTCTGGGAAACCGGAAAGGCAGTTCTAGATGGCCCCGCCTCCCAGCCTTGGGACCACGTGTAGCCAAGATGGCGCCTGGTGGTGAACCCGGAGGCGGTCCTGTGGGCTGTGACGTAGAATTAGGCCGCCTCTTAGGATTGGTCCCTCGGCTCTCCACCTTTGATGGACAGCTCAGACCGCCTCTCATAGCCCCTAGCTAGGTGCGCGACACCCCTCCCCTTCCTGCCGCTCTCCTTTTAAGAGTGTGACTCCTCCCAAATAAACCGGGATTGCCAGACCTTTCTCCCGGGCTGTGTGATTGTCCCCCAGCAGGGGGGGGGGGGGGCTGGGTGCGGGCGGTTCATAGACCTTTCACCTTTTCTGGGCTTCCCCGCCTCTCCCGCTGGCCAGGAGAGCGCTGGGGGCGAAGGACCCCGACACACCTTTTCATGAAGCTTTGATTCTGGTTTACTCTTGGGGAGGCCAGGACAATGACCACTCACTCCTTTCCTTCCAAACACGGAGACATTGCAGGGGTTTGCTTGACTTCCTCTTCCAGCTTTACGGCCACAGCGAATTACATACTTCAACTCTGTGAGCCTGATTTTCTTTTTGCCAATAGTCTGGGGGAAGTAATATTAGCTAGTCTACTATTAAAGATCAGCTACAATATTTGTGAGCATATAGTAAGTCAAGTACAATGCACGATAGAACTGCTAGATGTTAAATCTGCCATTTTAATATTAATAATCAGTTTCAGTCTACCTTGATTAAGGATATTAGTTATTGCTTCACTTGTTCTTGTGTCTTTTCTGGGTTATTACATTCAATATTTTCTTATAAATTGAGTGTTATAACTCTAGTATCTGAAAATGAAGTAATAAGTTAATCACCGGCAAAAAGAGCAGGAGCATATTTTCTGATTCCTTTTTGATTAATATTATCAATCAAAGATAAATCATTCATGGGACATGATGTATAGAGGCCAGCTTGTGTTGGATTTTGAAAGGCCTTCAGGCCCCAAGACAAATCGTGTGTGTGTGTGTGTGTGTGTGTGTGTGCTGACTTGTACTTGGTCCGCCGAGTGCACTCAGCACTTAACTGTATCGTTTGATTCAAAAAGCATAGGTTGGTATCATAGAGCTGCATAAGGACTGGCAATGCTGTGATAACCATGTAAATTCTAAGAGGTGCAGTTCTGCCCATCTGTTCACTGCCGTCAAAGCTACCACCATCTCTTTTCTGAATAACACCACACCTCCAGTTGTTCTGTTCTCACTTTTGCCGTATTCCCTTCCCTGGCCCACTGTCTACCTTTGATCTCCACAAGATCCAACCATTCTGCTGGAACAAAGGCATCGCAAATGCGGACCCTCCTTCCCCCAGTCCTTGCTGGCGGCTGCCAGACACAGATTGAAGGAAGTACAAGGCGTTCTGAGCACGACCGTGAGGCCCTGTGGCCGGGGCTGCCCACTCCTCCAGACACCTCTGGAGCAAACATTCTGAGTTCCCTTCCCCCTCAGGAGCGTGGTGTGTGCTATTTCCTGTACTTTTCCTTCCAGACTATCTAAAGCTCAGTCTTTCCCTTCAGTAAACTCTTTCCTGAAGCATCATTCTTCAGTGAGACTTTCTCTGATCTCTTAATCTAAAATAACCAATCCCATCTCATTTCTCTATGTCCTCAAGGGTCTCCTTATTCTTTCTTACTTTATTTTTATTCATAGCACTCCTTATATTTCACAACGGTTTCACCCATCTGTGTAGTAATTCGTATGTGTTCTATACCGGAATCTCTGGATGTATGTGTGTTGTCTGTCTGAACCAAAACGGACCTCTGAGGTCACTTTGTGTGATATGCGGGCATGCAAAGGGGATGGCGTCAAAGAAATGCTCAGCGGCTTGAACCTGAAAGAGAAAGAAAGTTCTTGCACGAGCTCCAATGTGCTTTTGTCCTACCTGGGATGGATGGACACTGTCCTGTTATTTCACTACATGCCCACACAGTTGTGGAAACGCTGGACAGGAAGCTGACATCTTCTGGGGCACAGGAAATCTTGGGGGCTGAGGGCAATCAGTGAAGTGTGGATGAAGGCAGTCAGGAGATAGGATACTGCTCAGGGAGTGCCATGTCTGTCGTGCTCTCCACAGAACTTCTTGTGGAAACCCTGTCTCCTCACCTCCTCTCATTGGTGCTCTGTTGGTGCCTCTGTCAGTCCTCTCCCTCCTCCCAAGGGTGGACCCCACTCTTCTGTTGGCTGTCCCACATCTTCCGGCTACATAACCAGAATTGTACTCGTTCTGCGTGTCTTTCAGTGACTTTGTATTTAGAGCCGTGTGCATCAGCCATGTACCTCTGTGGCTGATTTTGCTTTTGATTGTATTATCTTCTCAAGGAGGAAACGTTAGAGCTTGACTAATAGTGTTAAGTTTAAAATCTAGAGCAAAACATTCTAAGGGTGCATGTTCTAAAGATTACCCTGGTGGCTTAGAGAGAGAGACTTATGTGGTCTGCTGAATATTCATAACCATGGTCTCTTGCAATGAATTCCGCATTTCAACATAACTGGAGGAGAAGTTTAGAGGTTCTCAACACATAGGCATTGTTGTCCTGATTTGAGCATTGCGTGTATATGTGTAATGTATGTATACATTATAATACCACACTCCATGAATGAACATGTCTGTTTAAAACATAGATACTGCAAGCAGGTAAATCATAGCGTGTCAAGGTGAAGCAACACTATGTATGCTCAAAGGTTGGTGCCATGCCTGTAATTGTAGCTACTCGGGAGGATGAGATCTAAGGACCACAACTCCAAGCCAGGCCAGGAAGGCAAGTCTATCATACTCTCATTTTTAGTCAACCAGCAAAAAGTGGGAAGCTGAGGTATAGCTCAAGTGGTAGAGCATAAGCCTTAAGCAAGAAAGGTAAGCAAGTGCATGAGGCCCTGAATTCATATCCCACTGTTATCACACACACACACACACACACACACACACACACACACACACACGGAGGTAACATAGAGATTAGTCACATGTGTAAAGAAATGTAGAACTATCTACAATGTAAACATGGGGGTAGATAGAAACATAGAGATACATATATGGCATATTAAGAGCGAGGAGGAGATTTTCTTAATATATTATTCAATTTATAGTTTTTGTTACACTCAGAGTAGATTGTAGAACGCTACTTTTACCAAAAAATGTTCACAGATACTTATCAGAGCACATTAGAAGAAAATTCCGAAAGTGGAAAGTATCTTGCCCAACTCACAGCATTCCAATCTCTCCTTAGTCCTCCTGCTCGCATTTGCTGTCGCTGGTTCTGCACGCGCCAGGCCTAGCTGTGTTGCCCCTCTCTGTGGTGGAGAGAGTGGCAGGCTGATGTAGAGAGTAATGGAGTGACCTGGAGCTCGACGTGGCTGCTTTTATCCTGACAGGCATCCTTGCCGTTTAAGGTGTGAAATGGATTTCGTTCCTATCTCTGTGAGTCACCATGTCATGGAATCAGTTCTTCCCGTGAATAACTCTGAAATGAATTGACCGCAGAACACATTATCTAAACTAACAGAGGATTGCACGTCTCGTTTGTGATTCTTTCTTTCTTTGACTCATGTGTATTAAAATTCATCCTATCATGCTTATTTCATGGATAGGCTAAGCGAGGAGGTTGTTGTGGCTAGATTTAAGAATGGCCTTTTTCCTGTGAAATCTTATCCCTATTACCAACATCAGTTGTTAGCAGATCCGGTGTCTTTACCATACAGCATGTTACAAACAAGGTAGAACACTGCGCTGCATAGATGTGAAAAGAAGTTTTCTTCACTGGTTTATGATTCAAAATGAGGACACATTTAATATAAAAATGAAATGACTCTGAGACTCCATCCAGCCAGTCCTGAGCAACCTTTTCTGCCCTGAGTACCACTGCACCCCATCTGTGGTGATTCTGTCCTATGCATCTTGAATATGTGTGGTTGGTGTACTTGGTCTTGGCTGAATTGTCCCATGATAGAATGTGGGGAAACCCTTTGCTCCATCAACGAGCCCAATCTCTGCATGTTACATGTTACTGCTGCCACCACTGGCTGCTCTGAGAGTCTGGGATCAGCTTTGTCCACCAGCAGGACATCTTCCATGGCATGGACATGCCTTCACACAGACCCGGTGGTCTAGTGACTAGGTACTGGGTGTCAGTGATGGAGATGGGTGCCTTCTCATTAGCTCAGCAGGCAATGCAGGGGAGAGGGTAGGTCCTGCGTCTCTAGGGCTCGCTTGGTCCTGGTTAGGGCTGCTGTTCACTGGATTCTCAGTCTTCTATTCAGTTCCCTAGATCAAGCAGGGTCTTGATGTCCATACACAATTCAGGCTGAATTGGGTGGATTTCTAGTGTTCTCACACATAACCCTTCTTCAAATCCATTCCTCTACCTGGTGAAAAAAGAACCCAAGTATGTACTTGTGACTTGCCACTAACCTCCGCCCACCATGGCACTTCTTCACTGGGGTGTGGGTTCAGATGGGCAAACCTACATGCTGGATTTATAGAATAGAGCAAAAGCAAATGTTCTTGTTTAAGTACTTCTAATTTTTTTTTCTGTATTGGTAATGCCATCTGTAAGGTTCATTGGAAAGGAAATCCACCACATGGTTCAGGGATAAAAGAGTTTATTGAGGGGAGAGCAAACTGCCAGCCTGCACAAGATGGAGACATGTGGAGACAGAGGGGAAGGAAGAAGAGAGAAGAGAAGAAAAGAGAAAGAGAAAAAGAGCGAGGACTCGTGTTGAGCCAGATTTATAGGGAAAGGGGGGAGGCGGGACCAGAGCAGATGCGCAAGTGATCTCAGAGCCTCGGGAACCACTCACTGTCTGAGGAAGGCGTGACCAGGGTGGTCCAGGATGTGACCTCAGTGAAAGAGGAAGTGACCTCAGCGTCCGGGGTCCTTTGCTGACTCACAGTCAGGTGATCACTGGTTTCAGGCAGGTAGAGAAGGGGGGAGGGCCTGTTGTCCCAGGTAGACCTAACACTATACGTTAGATTACAGACAGGAGCCACTAGTGGTGGGCTGTAACCATTTACACAGGTTTATCAAGTCATAATTACCAGCTTTTAGTAAAAGATACCATTCTGTAGAATCCAGTTCAGTAAGTCTCAGTCAGCATAGCAAATTGAGTGGTGATTAGAGCCATGTGGACACTGAGTCTAAGAAGTCTGGGAGGCCACAGACCATCATGAGGGGAAAGTTCCAGAACTTCTCAGGGCTGGAAATGAAGAATTAAAATTTGAACAGTAAATGGAAAGCTATGCACCAATACACAGGGTCATTACAAGACAACGTTTGTTACGCTGATTATTTATTACCCTATTATTACATTCATTATTGCAATGGTTCTTCTGTGTTTCAATTTTACCTTTAACATATACTTTCCTTTAAAGACAAAAGCACGCAACAGTAGCTGCTAATGAAAGCACGAGTGGCATGTGGTAGTAAAAGCAACTTCAGTAGGATTTGTAAACTCCCTGCTGACTTTCTGCACTGAACTCCTAGCCAAACTGGTCAGTGCTGCCTGTTCTTTAAGTTCTTGTCTTTCACTAGGTGATTCATAATATGGGCTCTGCTTTGTTCATTGAGTCACCCATTCATTGATACCTTTAACAAACTCATGGTGCGTGCCTGTGAGACCAGACCACAGGCTGGAGCCATTTTCAGGAGGCTGCAGTGATAGGGTGAAGTGACATGAAGTTACGGAGCTGCTTGCAAAGCGCAGGCCTGCAATGACAACCTGCCAGACCAGGGCAGCAGCATTTAACCCAGCTGCAGACAACAGTGAGAGATCCTTGGCCACTAGACATCTGAACCAGAACTAGCTGTAAGGTCAGCAAATCAGCCTTGCTCAGTTTTGGTGCAATATGCACCCTATCTGTGGCTGCCTCATCCGTTGAACTCAACGGTGTCACCTTTATGGGAAAGTGTTTTGCTCAGTGTTTGTGAGGTGGCTTATGGCATATGAGCATAGGGGAGAAGGGGGTAAGGAGAAAGAGAGAGAGAGAGAGAGACAGAGACAGAGAGAGAGAGAAAGAGAGAAAGAGAGATCCATTTCTTGCATGCTGCCCAGTTAATAATTGCATTCCTCCTTAAGTAGCTCATCAATGTCTTACCATTCTAGGCCTACTTCATCCGAATCCACCAATGAGAAATGATCAGCACTTTCCTCCTTACTGTGAATACTTTAAGTGACAGTGTTAATATACTCATCTGTCTCTCCTAAGCTCCAAAATGAACATTGAAAACAGTGAGGTGGAAAATAATGATTTCAGAGAAACTATAGAAATGTGGAAACATTGAGATTAAAAACCCAACAAATCCCACACAACCAAACAAAATAAACTCTTACCTCCCCTGAAACGTACATTTCAGCCTGAAGCTGTAAGTAAACAGAACACCAGCATCTCACTTGCTTATAGAAAGAGAGAGGCACAGGCATTGTCAGGGCCGTGGACAGGAGCCTTAGTAAATGGCATTGATGGTGAGCTGCACAGGGTGACAGCAGCTCCAAGACTCCCACTGGATCTGGGAACAAAGTACAAAGGCTCCCATGGTGGTAAAGATGAAAGATCAAGAGAGGAAATGGAAACAAGTGTTTACGGATCTCTTACTCAGTATCCAAAGCTTCAGGCAGAGACTGTTATCTCTACTTCACAGATGAAAGACTCAAGGCACAAAGATGAGGGAGGACTTGTCCTGAGTCCCAGGCTGTGTAATTACCATGGCTAGACCTCCGTCTCAGACCTGCCAGGCCCTAGACGTCAAGCCATTTCCATGTTATGATGTTAGAAATGAGGCCAGAGTAGACAGGAAGAGAGTTTGAGGAGAGTGCAGAATTGGTATTGACCCCCAAGCACCCATGATCTTGCTGATTATTACACATTCGAGTTATGATCACGTCAGTACAGGCCTTGGGAGCAGAGGGTCTTTACCTAGGAGACTTTGGACATGCCCCATATTCTACTCCAAGGTGGGAATTATACTGGTCTAAGAATTCCCTTAATATACAAGGTTTAATGCAATTATTGGAATTTTTACCTGCTGATTAGGCCCACACTGACTTTTAATTATCTTAGCTTCAAGGGAAAAAAGCTGCATTAAGAAATGAAAGCCTCCTAACAGCTTGTTATAGCATTATTTGTTCACAACTACTAGCAAATGTATTTTACCGAATGCTTCCAATCCGGTTCTTAAACATCTAAGCTGTAGCTAGTAATCATTTCATAAATATTAATGGAGAATGTGCAAGTGGAAAGTTAAATTAAAATGCTACCAAATGGCTAGCAGGCAGCAGAAAATGAGCAGGAATCTCTAATCAGTGGAATTCATGGTTGTATAACTTTTATCCTCCCATTAGAGTGCAAAGCAGAAGTTGATTTTGCTCCCACTTAAAATCAGTTCATGTTGAAGGGAAAATGCAAATCATCCCAATAGCTGAAAGGTTCCAGAAACAGCAATTCTTTGTAGCAAGTCAGCTTCTCTTGGCTTCGTTGAATTCAAATGACGGGACACACAGATTTCCTGACAGTGGCCTTCTCATTGGGTTGTTTGACATGGGAGAGGAGAGAACAGACAATATTGCATAGCTATCATTTTTATTTTCTGAGTAACTATGTCCTCTAAACAACATGGTAGAAATATGACTACTTTTAGAGATTCAAACATAGAAGGAGAAAAAGAAGGGCGCTCCTATCACTTGGGCCTCATTGCCGAAACATTCTAACTTTAGATTCTTTTTAGTATGAATGTTAGATTCCTTTATCCCACATTGTACCATATTCATCCATCCACTCACCATTTATCCATGCCTTATCCATCTATATCTGTCCATTTATTCATCCATCATCTATTCCTCCATCGATCCGTGTATCATCCACCATCTATCCACCTATCTATTCATCTACCATCCGTCATCCATCCATTGATCTCATGTCCTTACATTCAGTCATTATCCATCCATCCATCTGTCCCCTAATCCTTTCATCCATCTAACAAATGTCCACTGACTATCTCTTGTGGACCAGCTCTTGAGCTAAGCATTGAGAAAACAAAAGAGCTAAATTAAACATGGTTACATGGGTTATTTCTCTCAGACTTCACAGTCAAATGAAGTAACCTCTTTATAGCTTTGTTATAGAACTGAAGGAATCAGTGAATGTGCAGCACTAGAACAATCTTTGATGTGTATTGTTGACATGTGGTAAGCATGATAATGGAGCCGCAGAAATAAGAGAAGAAGGAAGATGAACCGGGAGAACTCAGATCTTAGTGGGTTTCCTACATCATGCACATTTTTCTTATGAGAAATAGGTGCAATGGAAGAGTGATAGCAGGAGAAGGGGATGGCGTGGCCATTGGAGACCTTTGGTCTCTTTGTGTGGAGGATGCTGTTGAGAAAACAGGTGCTTGAGGGCTTCTCCACACTTGCCAACAAGGATTGAAAGAGAAGACAGTAGGTTAAGCTAGAAGAGCAGTATGGAAGACTGAGGTTGGGACAGATAGGGGAAGTTTGGGGGAAAGAGGATTGGTGGATCCGGGTAATTCATTAGAAATAAAGAAGAGGTATGGAGTTTTGCCTAGTATGTGCATTCTAGAATAGGCAACGGCTGCCTTTTAAGTGAGAAGAGTAAACAAGAGGCAAATGAGGCACATTTTGGTGGGAGATTTCGGGGCTATACATCCACACAGGAGCTGTGTCAACAGGGAATGAACCTTGTTGGATTCAAGCTCCGAGTCATTTTATGAAACCACACCAACCCCCAGCCGCTGCTCTACATCACATGATTATGCTTCAGTGACCAAAGACTAGAAGCTGCCTTCCACTGGGGTGGAAGCCCTCTGCATGTGCCCACTCCCAGGAAGGGAAACTCAGATGGGAATCCAGCGCTAGACTCTGTCTGCCACATCAGGAGGTGGTAGGTTCAAAACTGCATTTAGGCTGATGAATAAAATGTGTTATTAAAGATAATTCTTCTGAGAGCAGGGACAATTATCTCAGCATTAACGTTTCTAATTTATTTCAGCCCTGATTAAACTTTTTTTTTTTCCTGAAGAAGGAGGAAATTGAAAGGGTGAAACCCCGGAGCGGTTATCAATGGGGAGGCTTGTCAGAGTTTCTGTATAGGGCTGAGTTACGCCCACATCCTGACTCTGCCCAGGAGATACTTAGAGAACATGGTATTTCAGTCAATTGTAACTCAACAGCCTTTTCAGAGATGGCTTGCAGGAGGTTAGTATTGATTTTAGTTGTCATAGGGCTTTACTTGGCCCTCCATCCTGGGCTCATCATGTCCAAGCACTTTATTTCTTCCTTCTTTCCACTGACATTGTCACCGTCTTCTTTCTGTCACTGTCACTTCCTCCTTTCCCTCACTGGTAAGACTCACCTATTTTTCAAAAGATAACATGAGTACTTTGAGATCATCTACAATGAGCAGAATACTTGAGACAGAGAAGAAACCCAATAAACAGTGACAAACTAATGACTATGGGCTTGAAAAGAAGCTACGTGTTCATTTACCAGTCTCCTTCCAACAGCTTATGCTACAAAACAATTGATTTGTTTTTTCCTGGTTCTGGGGCTTGACCTCAGGGCCTGAGTACTGTCCATAGCTTCTTTTTTTGCTCAAGGCCAGCACTCTACCACTTGAACCACAGCACCACTTCTGGCCTTTTCTGTATCCATGGTGCTAAGGAATCAAACCCAGGGCTTCATGCATTTTAGGCAAGCGCCCTATCACTAGGCCAGATTCCCAGCTACCCATTGATTCATTTTTTATGGAAGAGTAAAGTACTTTGTCTTTACTCAAAGTGCTTTACAAGGCACTTTGGGTGGAAGTGAAGTGTGCAAATGGAAGTTAAGTGAAAGAAAAGAGCAACCGAGAATAATAAAATTCAGACTTAGAGCTCTTAGATTTCAGGATGAAAGGTGAGATTTCCCATCCCATCCCCTACATGAAATTCTTGACTTGCTTTTTCCAACAGCCAAGGTAAAAAAAAAAAAGTTTTCACAAATGAAGACTTTTTCTTCTTGGCCTGAAAAATCAATTTCACTGTTGTTCTTACCCCCTTAGAATCTCCTCCCCAACCTCTTTCCACCTAGCACAAGAGTCCTCCTCTTGCAGAGCCAGGCTCCAACCTCAGTCCTTCACACAGTAGAAACGGATGAGACTTCTGTCGTGCATTAACTGTGGGACCAGAGCTGTGTTAAGTAGATCACAGACATGGTCTCTTTCTATTCCTAAGTCGCCATTCAATCAAGATCGCTCTTGTCATTTATTTGTGGTAGGAGAGGCAAAGCTGGAGAAGGTGATGTGATCGCTTAGCTCCAGCAACAGGTGGCAGGTTCCTTGCAGATCGGATTCAGGAAGCTGGGTATAAGAACAATGGTTCTTGGTGGAATCTTATGTAACTCAGTCCAGACAGAGCCCCACCCTCCTGCCCTTAGCCAGATCTAGCATAGACCTGGACCTCTCTTAATCCATAATCCTATAGGCGATGGCCACAGCCTTGAACTCCATGTCTTCAAGATCTGCACTTGCAAAACACCTCTGCTTTTGTCAGTCCTTGGTACTTCGACCTCCCTGTGTTGACGGTACTGTGCTCTTAGTGTCCTCTGTTCCTCTCTTCCACCTCTCCCCCCTCCATCCCATTCCTCTCTATCAGACCCGTGCTAGCAAGTGTTATTTTCTTCAACATGGCTCTAGATCAAAAGAGTAGCATACCTGACTTATCTTCTCTTGACCTAACATAGCATCAAGTATGCAATGCTTTTTCATCCAGCATTGTGTTGAAAACAATGATGGATAGACTGTTTTCGTTAACTCCTGGGAATTCACCATTCCATCGCATTATTTTCATGCATTCCATCAGATCTCTGGTCTAGAAGGGCTGAGAATTAGACTTCAAGATTGTATAGAGGTGTAATCCTCCTATACAATCTGATTCTTCTGATTAGTTATGCTTATTAATCTAGGAAGGCATTCAATTTCCTTATTCAAAGAATCTTACATGTGATCTCACAATAGATCCAGTTAAAGTACAGTACTCAAAGAGAATTCATCAGCGTACTATTCATATCTGACCCAAATGCTGTTTAGGAACCATTCCTGTGACACTTCCATAGGTAAACAAGAGAAACTCCCATTGGATTTGGCTTTCCCGTTGCCACTTAAAATAAATGTGGTAAGTCGTTTACATGAACAATTGTCCAAAAAGAAATGTATTTATTACCTGACTTAGGTAACTGTAACCACTCTGTACATTACCTTTACACTAACAATTCAAAAAAAGAATTTGCATAATCCCATCTCTCCTATCACATACATAGCAAAGAAGTTGACCTTTGTTTTACGGAAGAACCACAGAGATGATACAGAGAGGCCATGAATGAAAGTAGGAAAACAGATTATCTGTGACATTGAGCAAATGCTTGCCCTAGTATTTTTATCTGAAAAATGTGATTACCACCACCACTAGCTACTACTAACATCCATTCCATTGGATTGTTGTAAACATATATTTTGATGTATCTTGTAGAAGCTATTATTATTATTATTATCACACAGTGGAGTTGCCTGCATTTGGAGAGAGGAGATTTCCTACATCCTATTTCTGCTACTGGTCAGCTACATGATTTTACATAAGTCAACCTTGCTAGACCTCAAAATTTAACAATCTGGCGTCTAGCTCGAGGTCATGTGTGAAACTGCATCAATTCAATTGAATAGAAATTTCGATCAAGATTACACGTTGTCCAACAACTCCAATGCTTGTCACCGCTGTGTCCCTCATCCCAAACATGCTCATACCAAGCAGACAACTGCGTGGTAACTTCCGTCTATGTGAGCTTGTGTCCAGTTTCTCTTTGCTCAGGAACATGACTCACTCTGGAGTAGGACTTAGCTAAACGAACAGGGTTAATTCTGTTTGTAGAGACTCTGTTTCCCAACCGGTCACATTCTGAGGTTCTAGGGGGTTAGGAGGACAGTGTGTGTGGATTTGGGCCGGGAAGGGGGGGGATGCACAATTCAATCCATAGGCCTTGGGTACTGCATGGATGTGTAACCTCTGGGCGGGCATGGGTGTTTCCATCGTTAACCTTCCCCCCCTTCCAGCCCCAGGAGACGTCATTGCTCATGAATTTACAGCGAGGCACACGGGTAACGTTTCCTGAATTCTAACTTCTTCAGCTGCTGCAGCAAAGCTGTTACTCTCTTTGGTTTCTCCTTTCATCAACCTGGCTGCCAACCAATGTGAAAGGAAAAAAAAAAAAGTCCCCATGCCGTAGGCTGAGTTCCTGCCTCGGGTCGATGTGGGTTTATTGATATTCCAGCATGGTTTTCTCTACAATTTATGCTGTGCAGTTTGTGAACCACAGACCCAAGGGGAAAAGAGATAGTGAAAGAGGGGATTTTTCCATCACTTTGTATGCAGTAACTGAACCTCAATTTCCTGCCATGTTCTTTCAGAGTCCTTAAATATCCTCCTCTGCTCGTAGGCATTAGAAAATATGAAAGCACTACATTCTTCAGATTGAAATACGAGCCCCGTAAGATCTATAACCAGAGTGACCTCTTAATAGTGTGAGTGCCACTCGTGGATGCTTGGCTTCCTCTGACTCGGGGTGGAGACAGGATGTCTGATTCGGAATCCGAAATGATAAGGGGAGTTGAAGGTCTCCGAGAAGCCTCATTATTCCTGGATCCCGTGGGCAGGGACTGCACCGAAACTGCTTCCTCATTTCCATGGTCGGGTACAGATTGAAAAGCAGTGAAGCAAGGCTATTCGGCCATGCCAGCCGAGGGCGCGTGGCAGGGCTGCTGGACGCTGCCCGCAAGGTTCCGGGTGGACAGGCAGTACCTAGGATGCGAAGTCGAAGAGACCGTGGAGGTCATTTTAGACGCGAGACACTGGAGGCTCAGGCCTCCATTTTGAGGTGCATGGACTTCCTCATCAGATCAAACCCAGACTGTTATTTGTCACAAATGAAATAAGGCTAGCATTCTATTTCTGGATGTGCCTAGGAATCATCGCAGGTGGTTTGCACAAATTAGGGGAAGAGACAGGCAAGGGAAGAGAGGGAGAAGGGGTTGGAAGTACTTGCACGGTGGTCTCTGCCATCATCACATTTTCTGGTAGCTTCCAAAACGGTTTTCAGTCTCAACAGTGGGAACTGGTGAGGAAGAAATCATGCTGTTGTTGAGGGAGGCTCTCCATGCTTTTATTATTATTATTATTATTTTTTGCCAGTCCTGGAGCTTGAACTCAGGGCCTGAGCACTGTCCCTGGCTTCTTTCTGCTCAAGGCCAGCACTCTGCCACTTGAGCCATAGTGCCAACTCTGGCTTTATATATATGGTGCTGAGGAATTGAACTCAGGGCCTCATGCATGCAAGGCAAGCACTCTACCACTAGGCCATATTCCCTGCCCCCTCCATGCTTTTATTCTAAGCCCCAAAGTTTGTACAGGACTTGTACACACAAGAGTTATCACAATGATAACTCCACTGTGCAGGTAGCTCTTCAGTGCATCAGGGTGTCCCTCTCCTGTAGTCTGATGGCAGAGAGAACAATGGAGGAAGTGCATGGAGAGGCAGAGTCCCTCTATATTAATAATAACGAGGATTGCAACCAGAAGTTGTGATTCAACTGGTGTTGTCCCATGCAGCTCGCAGACCCTGGCTGGGTTTCCTGGTCCCATGGAGGGAGGACACAAGCTCAGGTCTCTAGCTGCAGGTGAGGCTGTGTTCATGTCTTCTTTTATTCCCTTCCTGATGAGGTCAGATTTTTCTCAGATCAGCGTTTCCTTGTCTCTGGGAACTGTGCTTTATGTATCTCTGATTTTGCCTGGTGAATTTGAAGAGAAGCGTCCAAACACATGGATATCTTCCAAAGGATTTGTTTTCAATGCTCTCCTGTGTTTGTAATTGAAATATATAGATCCTTTGTACCCTCACTCCTCTGGACTATTCGAAGGGCAGCTCTTTCCGGTCTGCCCTCATTTTGCCTCCATTTATTGTGCTTCCTAAGGTGTAGATGCGATGGACCCTGATTGGTAGCTTGTGCCGTGGGTTACGGCCTGCTCTGTAGTCTAATGTCCACACGCACCACGCCTTGAGTAAATGTCTCCAGTGAGTCCTTTACCTGGAAGCGACAGGTGCAGTTGCTGGAAAGCATGGACTCTCCTCCTTCTGAGGAATTTGTAGAGCGGGAGCGGGGATGCTGCTAGCAGATCCTGGAGTACCGCAAGTGCACAAGGCCCGCAAGGCCATGAGTGTGCGAGGAGAGGAACTCAGCGGATGATAGCCTCTAAATAGTCCATGTGCTGTCCACAGGGACTCCATCCACGTAGCCACGCGCAGGACTACTGCTCTGGGCTGTACTGTTGTTGAAGGCCTGCTCTGCTGGTTTCAAGTCTGTTCCTTTTCTGAGGGAGACACACCGAAGGGATGCGTGATAGGGTTCTTTCCTTCCAGGCGTGTCTGATCGTGGAGACTGTGAGGTCTGCCAAGACTGCTGTTACTAAGCTTTATTTATAAGCATTTTCATTGAGAGCTATAGAAGTCTGAGTTGTTATCATATGGCTCTTGATTCTGAACTCCGTATGAATTCAGATCCTCACATGTGTCATGTCCTAGGTGGCATCTGAAGGTCACGGAAGCCACTGTTCTCGCTTGTAGGAGGGGGACAGCCAATGTCACCTGGTGTTGCAGTGAGAATTAATGAAGCATTCCTGGGAAGGCCTGGCCTATGGCAAGTGCCAAGGAGTGTCTTTCTCTTAGCTCTGTTATGATGTGAATTCTCAGAGATGACAGAACACCAGGGAAAATAGGTTCACCTATTTTCAAGGGAGAGCTGGTACAAACATGTGTCCCAAGCAAGCAACATATGGAAAACTAGCATTACCAAAGAACAGGAACAGCTGGGCGCTGGTGGCTCACGCCTGTAATCCTAGTGACTCAGGAAGCCGAGAGCTGAAGATCACTGTTCAAAGCTAGTCCAGGCAGGCAAGTCCATGAGACTCTTATCTCCAATTAACCAACCAGGAAACCGGAAGTGGTGCTGTGGCTCGAGTGGTAGAGTGCTAGACTTGGGTAAGAGAGCTCAGGGACACTGCCCAGGCGCTGAGTTCAAGCCTCATAGCTGCCAAAAAAAGAAAGAAAGGACAAAACCAATGTGAGGAGGGCAGGAGAAGGGACCCTGGGAAAAGGTAGGTTGGTCATCTTCACATTACTGCAGTGAAATACGAGAGGCAATTAAGTTACTAAGAGGGAAGGGATATTTTGGCTCCCCATTTTGGAGGTCCCAGAATAAGACTTGGCAGTTCTCTTGCTTTGAGCATCTGGTGACGGTGGCGTTTCATGGTTAGGCATGTGTAACAGAGTAGAGTGCTTACCTCGCAAGCCACGAAGCACAGAAAGGATGAGATGCGGAGGCCCCCAAATCCCATTAACGTTATGCCTATAACGAGCTGAGGATCTTGCATAAGGCCCACGGTACCCGTACTAATGCCACATTGGGGGTTAAGCCTCTAGCGTATGGGCCTTCGGGGGACACTCAGCCAAACTCTCAACCCATGAAAGGAGTTGTCTGTTGAACATGGAAGGGAGATTGAGTGTCTGGCTTTGCAGCAGGAGAGAGCTTGGCGTGCTGTAACAGCCAGCAGAGGGCCGGTGTACCTGGAGCCAGGTGGCAGCAACTGGGTAGCAGAGGCTACAGGCACAGATTGTGCTGGGTCTTTAGGCCCCAGGTAGGCATTCAGATGGGATGCAGTACGCCCCTGTCAAAGCAGCAGAGTGATGTGGTGGAAACTGCCTTGGCTTTGCGTTTGCTTTTGCAATGGTGAGCTGAATGAAGCATTGGGTGTACAGTTTCCCGAAGGCATGGGACACAACCCTGCACACCAGCAGTACAGGGTGGGTATGCTCATGGGGACTGCTGACGTTCTTCATTGGTGGAAGTATCACAGAGAAATGGAAGCCTTCCCTTTGAGGCCCCTGGCAGTGCACTTCCTCTTCTGACAGGCAGGCCTGCACTGGGCTCATTTGCTTTGGCAGGGCATGAATCAATTCTAAATGCACCTGCAGGGGCCAGCTACACAGCTCTCTAGCATGGTAAACCCAGTGCATGGCGACAGGCACGGTGATAAATGAGACTCACGCTTATAACGCTCGCTCCTGTGCTCCAGGAGAAGCTGACTTACGGTGGAATATTACCGTGGCATGACAGGTGCAAGCAGGGATGTAAATGTTAGGGAACTACGCTCCCCTGTCGGCTCAGGAAAGGGAGATTTCTGCTTTGTGGGGGCACAGGAAAGGAGCGACAAAGGAGGTAATGAAAGAAGGGCATCTCTGCATGCCTCTCACCTCCATCGACTCGGGTCCAATGGATTTGCCCTCTATTCCATGTCCTCAGAGGCTCATTTTCTCAGCAGGTGAGGAATGCTAATTTGAGACACTGACCCATGTTATAAAGAAAAATGGGTTCTGAAAGATTCATCTTCTCTCTTGCAGATGGAATGTTTCAGTCTGAACTGGGGAGACTAAGGGAAGACCTTAGCTTAGAGAGTGAAGCATTTCATTTTTTAGTATTTTGACCTACAGTCTATTAATAGTCATGAGAAGAGAGAAGTTTGAGAAGTTATTAGACACAGCTAACACCTGTAAGTATTGCTAAATATTGCCTTTCTTTCATTCAGCATAGTTTTTACATAATATCTGTATACCCGCTGATGTAGTGAACAGTCATTAGGCATTTGTTATATACCAGGACTTGTGTTAGATTCCAATATGAATCAGACATGATGCCTGCCAGGAAGGAAATCACAGTTTGGTCAAATGATTGCTCTGTATTGATAAGGAAGATGGCATGTCCTGTACAACGCAGAACTGTAAAACTAAGACCAAAGGATGCAACAGGTCAGTAGATGCATTTCTGCTCACTACTAAGAACAACCTCCAATTTAATCCCAGTTTGAATGACTAGCATCAAAAGGACAGACACAACAAATGCTGGGGAAGGTACAAAGCAAAGTAAAAAGAACTCCAAAACACAAGTGGTGGGAACATAAATGAATGTAGCCATTTTGGAAAGAAGTAGGGTGGCTCCTTAAATAATTAGAAGTAGAATGGTTGAGTGGCCCAGCAGTGGAAGGAAATCACATCAACAGTTGAAAAAGCACTTATCTTTCACAGCCCCAGTCTCATTAGTGAAGATCTGGAATGACACTAGATGTTAATTGATCTATGGAAGCAGAAGGAAAATGTCAAATATATACACAGTGGAATGCTATTCAGCACTTAGAACCAACGTTTACATCCATTGCTTTTCTAATATATATTCCCATACTCCAATCATTCATGTTAGGAGCCATTCATTCCGTTCTGGAAACGTCTGGCTGGTAGAGCTCTTTCTCTACTTCCCAGATTAGAAAACGCTCATTCCAAGAGAAAATAAAAAAAGTTTCTTCAAGAACTGTCCCTTCCCCCATGGTATTAGAAAGAGCAATGATGGGAGTTTCCCTAGTTCTCAGTCTTGTGTTCATCTAGCACATCGCCACTTGCCACAGGACCGTGGTGCTCACCATGCCCGCTCCCTGTGGCCACTGCCAGCTTGCTTTCTCTATTCTCAGGGCTTCAGCTTCTACCCTTACACCTGTGCCTCCTGCTGTCCAGTTGTTTTGCTTAGTTTTTGGACACATGGCCAACTGCCACCTTCACTTACAACTTCCACAAGGTCTTCAGTTCCAAAATTGAATCCATCATCTTCTTGTATTTCTTCCTTTTATTTACTACCTTGGGAAAGGAGACAGAAACAGAGAAGTCTTCCGAAACCTTTCTCCCTCACCAGCCACATCTAATTGCCTGCCAGGTATCTCTGAGGCCATTTCAGAAATGTATTTTTCCCCCCATAATTATGTACCTCATATTTTCCACTGGGTCCGTAGGCTGGATTGATCTTTCCATTTGGTCTGCTTTTTCTTTTTTTTTTTTTTGGTCAATAAAGAGACTTTCAAAAAGTTAAAAAGATAGTGCTTCTTTTCTGGAGTCACAGATGATTTCAAAAAAGATACCTCTTCCATCTTCAGCTGTGATTCTATTTCGGAATCTTCTTCTAATTAAAAAAAAATACCCCACCAACTCCTTGTGCTATTTGAGTCTGAGTCATTTGTACAGTAAAATCAGCAGAGTCGCACAAATAACGGCGAGATGCGGGAATCAGCCTCCCCTTGGGATTCTGCATAGCCACGGGAAACACATTAAGTCTGCAGACACATTTGTCATTGCATCACCAGAGGCAAATGAAGTCCACACATTGCATTTGGGGGGATCATTCTCCCCCAGGATTCTCTCTCCAAAATGCCTAGAACAGCCTCTGACATGTATATTCATTTAATAAATGCTGTTATTTTTAATCTCCCTAAAGTCCTTCTCCAAGGACTAAAAAATGCATAAATCCTGATCAGGATATGACTAATTCCCTGAAGCTGTGACCCAGGCCCAATTTTCACTCTAGTGGGCAGGCAGATATGTTGCCTCTGCTTCATTGAAGTGTCACTGGTCATCCAAGTGCTATAAGATATGGACTTGGGAGGTCCATGGGGACAACAAGGAAGGAGCCATGGTGGTCATACGAGCCAGCACTCTCAGTTAGGAAGCATCCTGGGTTCTGGAAATATACAATACATGTTTGGTGGTGACCACTCTCTGCTGGGTCTAGCCAAAGACTGCCATGTGGACTTTGGAAGCACCAAACTGCATTCTGGGTGACAAGCTATGCTGCAGAGAGGAGAGAAAAAGACTGGATATTGCCAGACCAGGAAGAATTGGTTCTTATCCAGAGAGACACAAGGGAAGATGGTTACCAGAAATGGCCAGGTTCCTGTTCAACAAAGGCTCAGAGTTTAAAGGAAGAAAAAATTAGGAAGACACACCCTGTTAATGTTTCCATGTTCTTTTCCTAGTCAGTTCACCTCAGTAGTCTATGATATCCACAGCTACTGGCCACTGTGAGGGTAGGAAATGAATCCTGTGTAATTAGACATGGCTGGAACCTTGAGGGACTCACATATTATCCAGTAGTCCTGGTGTAAGATACTGTAGAGAGGGAAGAGGGGACACTACCGTGCTGTGGGAAATCCAGAGAATGGCATTTGACTGTGGATCGGAAGGATGAGTAGCGTCTACCAGGTGCTCAGGAAGTCAGTGTAGCTTAGGAAAAGCAAGGGCTTGTTCAAGCGTACAAGCGGGTAACTGGGCCTTGAAAGATTCTGAGAGTATACAGTTGGGCTGAGATGGGTTTGGGAGGTGCTAAAATGGGAGGCTGAGACTAGATGGTGAAGCAACGGAAGACGTTGGACATCGTTGTACACTAATGAAGGTATAACACTCATTCAGCGGAATATTGTCCCCTCATCTTTCCCAGCCACGGCCTTTGACTGAGGGAATTTTCACCTAATAGTTTAAATAGAAAGAAGGGGCCCTTTTGAGTCTTCTCTTTGCCTTTTATTTTTTTACTCAGTGCATCCCCAGTACTTGTCCATCCTATTTCATGGTCTATCCATGTTCCTCCTCCTCTCTTAGTCCTTTCTGGCAACAACCACGTTCATCTCTGATGGGACTGCCACAAATTATGTCTCCCGCATTTTTCCTGCCTATTTACAACTCCCACATTTCTCTTCTCGTGTAGCAACAAGAGTTACCTTCAAAATGTAAATCCAGTCAGGCACAGTGGCTTATGCCTGTAATCCCAGCTGCCCAGGGAGTGGAAACCAGGAAGATTGCAACTTGAGTCCAGGCTAGGCAACAAGGTCATGAGTCCTCAACCAAAAATTGGCCAGGCAAGGTGACATAGCAGCCCAACAGGAAGCATGAACAACTCAGACTGTCTCAGGCACAAATAGGAAACCCTATTAAAAAAAAATAACCAAAGGAGCTGGGTGCTGGTGGCTCATGTGTGTAATCCTTGCTATACAGGAGGCTGAGCTTCAAAGATCTCAGTTTGAAGCCAACCCCAGGCAGGCACGTCCCCGCAAGACTCTTATCTCTCCAATTAAACAATCACAAACAGGAAGCGGCACTGTGGCTCAAAGTGATAAAGCACTAGACGCTAGCAAAAATGCTCGGGATAGCACCCAGGCCCTGAGTTCAAGCCCTACCACTGATTAAAAAAAATAACCAAAGGAAAAGGAGAACTAGGCGGCCAGCTCAAGTAGTGCAGTACCCATACAGTGAGTGCAAGGTCCTGAGTTCAAACACGAGTACCATGATAAAAAAAATGTACATCTGTGCATGTTACGGCATCCTGATTATGGTCTAATTTCCAGTCACCTTCTGGTGGCCTGTGGGTATGGCCTTGCTGACCACACCAGACTCTTAGCATCCATGTCAGCTTAACACCACTGGGGGACTGTGACCTGAGCCTCTTGGTCTTCATTCCGCCATGTTGGTCCTGGCCTCCAGCTGTCACCACAAGTTCTTGTCTTGAGTATGCTCTCCTCACAGTCCCGCAGGGTCCCGTCTCCCTCTTCTCAGACCTCAGTGCATGTGTACTTCATCAGAAAGTCTTTCCTGGCTCCTCTTCGCCCAGTCCCACCAGTCTACATTTCAGTGCTTATTTTCCTCGTGCAGCATTTACCACGTTGTAAACTAGTGATTTGGTTCTCAGGCAGTTAACTCAGTATTCAGTACAATATAGAACATAAAGTAAATGCTCAGTGAGTATTTGGGAGTTGTTCATGTGACATGCTAAAGAACCAGGCTTTGGTGACTGTGTTTTATGGTGTTGCCCTCACCCTTTGAGTTAACAATGGCAGTCTTGATTCGGTATACCAAATTTGTTTATTTATCATCCATTGATCAGATTCTTTCTCTCAAGAATTTAAACTAAGAGATGTTCAAGACTCTACTTGGTTAGTGGAGTGTTGGGCCTCTAATTGTTCTCTAATATTGGGGACATTGCAATAAAGAAAGTTAATAGAGTGGGGGGGGGAGGAAAAAGAAAAGCAAAAAGAAATGATAAATAACAAGATTCTGGAGAGAGAGAGAGAGAGAGAGAGAGAGAGAGAGACAAAGAGAGAGAGAATATGACTGAATGCTGGCTTCTCTCTCTCTTTTCCTCAAGACCCATTGCCCTTCTGTTCTGATGTCCTCAAATTGCCCATTGTTTCATTTTAAAAGCTCACCTTTATTCCAACCAGCAGGTATAGGTTTATGTTTCTTTAAGAAATAGCTACTTGCCTGAAACGTTTAAGACCTCAAGCCACAGTGCGGGTGGTGGTCTACATCTCTGGGTGGTGGTCTACATCTCTGCGCTACAGACAGGTGTCTTCTACAGAGGACTAAGTGTGAGACGGACGACAAGGTCTGAGCCAAGAAAAGTAGGTGACGAAAGAAGGAAGACACTAAAAGTACTTTTGTCTAGGTAGAGTTGATACAGCAAATGGAATGTCAAGGGTGAAGAGGAGAGTAAAGATGACCTTGAGTGTACTGTCTGGAGCCGCTGAGTGATAGCCATCCAGAAGCTGAGCTCCTGACTCCGACACAGGTTATTGGGATAAAGAAAGAAGCTGGGCCTGCCCAGGCCTCCTCCCATGTAAACCAGCACCGCCAGCTCGCACCCTCCTTCCCAGAGTCAGCAAAGGCTTGCCTAAGCCAAGGCTATCTTTCAATGGCTTCCTTCAACTCAATTTGCCCTCACCCACTTGGAATTGTACTCAGTCTTCTCATCTGTCAAGTTCATTTCAAGTTGTATCTTGGCTACACGAATTTTCCCTCGACCAAAACCTTAGGATACTGTATGGCTCCGTGACCCTTGTGACTGTTAAAGAGGGGACTGTAGAGAAGATAGGGACATATTTCCTCTATCATGCATAATGTATGGAATTTCAAGATCTGACCAGTTGTTCAAATACGTGTGTACTGTGAGCGAGACAAACTCTCAAGAAAACCTCTAGACTGTCATTTTGATGCAACCTCGGTCCAACTTTATAGAAAACAGATCATCCTTTGTCATCCCCCAAGTCTTGGAGAAAGGCATAGGTTTTCATAAATGGATTGGAACTTCAACCTGTGCCACAAGGCAAAGTTATGTCAAGCCAGGAAATTCAGCCCCCGTCAGCTCCAGCCTTTTCGAGAGGCTGGTTGATGGAAGGGATGTTTCTGCGGACTGGTTTGAAGGACACACTACATATCCCTTTCTCTATTTGTGCTCATTTTTATTCCTGCTTCAAGCTGTGCACTTGAACCATATGTTCTTAGTCCACAGCAGAATTTTTATGAATTTTAATGTTTCTTCCTTGGCTCCCATCCAAGGTTGTTATACATAATGGTTTTATGAGAAGTATTAATGTAGGGATGTCTTTGAGGTAGCATGCATTAGGTCATTGAGTTCTTTCTAGATGAAACTGAAAGTGAGAAAGTCTTTTGCAAAGGTAAGGGCTGGGAAGATGTTGGCTTCCAGGGACATTTTCTCCATACTGACAATGTCTTCCTTTTTGGATTAGCAATCTGTAAACAATTCACAGTCTATAGAATGCATGAGCACCTTTCCTTAGCCTCTGTTTCTCAGCTCAGAGCCAATGATGCAGATGAATCATAGCAACTATGAGAACCTATGGTTTGTACCAAAGGGATGAATGCTGGCGGCAGATGGAGGTCTATGTGGAAATGTCTAGCACCATAGACAGGTGACAGGGATGTGAAAAGCAGAGGATGGTGGAACATTGTTGGTTCCATTATCACCTGCATCACCTTCTATTTAGTTCCTGTTTAGTGACCATTAAACTCACCCACTCTTTCTGGGCTTGGCCTGCTATAAAGAGATGGTTTGTTGGAAGCTGTTAATAAGAGGACATTCGTAGCCCTATCTTGCTGACTAACTCCTTCCTGGACCTCTCTACTCTGATTGTCCCTTATTGTCTTTCTCATCTCTGCCTACTCTAGTCATTTTCTCCATAGTGGTGGCCTTTGGGTTAAAGGGAGAAAGAGATTGCACTCTCCCTACAGCATAAATCCTCAGCTGTATATACATATCGGAATCATTTGGGAAGCTTTAAGACATTCTCATACCCCTGTTAGATCTATTACCAAATAAGCCAGTCACTGAGGTGAGACTTAGGCTCTTTTAACTCTTAAAACTCTCTAGGCAAATCCGTTGTTTAGCTACATTGAAGAACAAGAGCCTCTCAAAATTTCCCACTTATTTGAATCCTCTGTAGGTATTTGAACTGCTGGAGTGAATGAAATAGAATCGAGACAAGACCTCAAGTCTTCATTTCTAAGAAACTGATGACCTGATGTAGCTGCTTCCTGTGAGCCTTCCTGAGTAGCGAGGTTCAGACACACAGTGGAGGAATCATAGGAAGGGAGAAGTGTACTTGGTTTCCCTGAATGAAGACTGCCCCCTGGGCTGTGATGAGGTCATGATTTATGTCTGCTCCCTGAGCTGCTGACACAGTTCAGTTCAGTGTGAGGCCCAGAGCTCCAGGATGACGTGATTCCTGTCCACCCTCCTGGAGGAGCCGTCATCTTCATCAACATTGCCGGTGACATGACAGTGATGTATATGACGTCGCACTTGTGTACACACATGAATTCAGCCAATAGGTTAGGTGATGAGCACTTGGAGCACGTGTTCACTTTCCACCATTAGTATCTGAACAGTAGGCTTTGAATTGTAGGGTGTGTTGAATGCATGAACGAATGGGGAACTGGTACTTTTTGCTTGGGAGGAGAAAGTAGAGGACCAGTGTTGATTCTCTGATGTGACCTGTGGCAATGATTCTGATTCAGAAAACAAAAATTCAACGTGGAAGACCGCAGTGATCCTGAAGCTCTATGTGTTGAAGCATACATAGCCTGTAGATCACGGTAGCAGAGTACAATAAACAGGGTGACTTATGAATATCAGGCATGACTTTCTCACATTCTGGATGCAGGGAGTTTGAGATCAGTGTGCCAGCCTGATCCAGGTGTGCTATGGAAGGACTCTTCTAGATCATGGACTTGGATGTCTTACCGAGTCTTCCTGTAATGGAAAGAGAGTAGCTAGCTTCCTGCCATTTTCTCTGAAGGGCACGGGTCCTGTTCTTGAGGGCTCCATTCACATGACCTGTTTCTCAAAGGCCCCGCCTTTTAGCACATCATATCATGAAGGGGATTCATTTTGGGCATCTGGATTTGATAGTTTGGAAAGGTATACACAGTGGGCAGCAGCTTCATCCTGGGCATGGCCTCACACCAGCACGACAGGGGAGTCCCGCTCACCATACTGCGTGCGCACAGTGGAAATGTGTATTAAAAAAACACAACAACTCTCTCTTTCTCTGCCTCTCTCCCTTTTCCACTCTCTCTCTGCCTGAGTAGTATCATCACTATTCTAACACACTCCATATCTTTACATTCGAAATTGTTCTTTATAAAAGAGAATTAGGCAGGCAAAGAAAATGCTTCTCTGGTCATCCTGAGCTTCGTTACTTAGATGTGTCTTCAAAGACTTGACATTATTTTTTTCCAAATGTTCTAGAAGTAGTTGCCATGTATGGGCTAAAAATATGCTAATTAATATGTATACTTTGAGTCACATAATAGCAAATGTCATTTGCCTGTAAGATGGGAGTGTTAATCATGAGCACGTTAATCAGAAAACAATTGCACCTAACAGGAGGCAACAGGTTCTCTGTTTCTTCCTCGGCAGGCCATTTGGCAAGCACATCTTGAGAGAACACGCAGATGAGATTGCTGCTGAGGGACAGAGGTTCCTAGAACCCACCTCTCAAACTCAGTTTCCAGGGAATTATCCAGCGACGAGGAGGCCACCTGCCATAATCCTGGCTCAGGCTGGATACTGAGGCATGATAGAAAATATCACTGCGATACATTATTCTGTTAGTAGATTCATTGCATTACAAAGAAAAATCAGGTTTCAGTACTTGGATATCACAATGATATCCAGCCACAATCTGTGTTATGCTGTCTTGATTTGATTATTACCTTTGGATAAAAAAATCTAAAAACACAAAGGAGTGAAGTTTGTGATCCATGGTGATTCTCTATTTCCTCAGCCTGAGTCGAGTTCATTGAAATCTGGGGGCAGGTGCTGGCATCCAACACAGGGTGTAGAATAGGATACCTTGTATTCTTAAAGTACTCAAAGTACTCAAAGTAATTACTCAAAGTAATCTCGTTTGTTACTTCCTGCCTGTCCCACATCCCAGGAACTGGAATTCACAGACCTCAGGTTAACGGACTTGTCCTCAGCTCTACCTCCCCTGTGTCTCCTATGTCCCCTGTAGCTCGTGACCAACGTGGTCTCTGCCTTCACGCCCTCCCCTCAGATGAGCAGTTCTCAGCACCCTCAAGGTAGCAACGGGTCCAGTTGCTGATGTCTCTTACTTTGTTGACTCTGTAAAATTGATGACCTTGCTTCTTCCCTGTGCCTTTTCATCCACTTCAGTCCTGTTACCATGGTGATCAAAAAGCAAGTCAGACACAGTCTCTTTTGAAATCAAACCTGGTGATCGTTTCCAATTCTTTTGGAGTCCAGGCCTCTGGCTGTTGCCTACCTCTTCTTATCCCTGTCTCCAACCCCTCTGCCCCATGGCTCCCTGGTTCCTCTGGCCTTCTGAGCACTCCTGGGATGGATGTCATCTTCAGAGCTCTTCTTCCTCACCTATTTTCATAGGAGGCATTTCCTCCCAGGCCCCACCCTCCCTGAGCAACTTTCCTAGCCTGCTTCTCATGCAGCACCTTCCCTTTCCGCTGTGACAAGTAGCTTGTTGACAGGATACCCAGTGCTTACCGCTCTCCAGGCAAATAGAAACTCCAGGAGGCAGGAGATGTCTGCTGCTTTATTCACCATGGTATTCCAAGTAGAAGAGTACTTGACACAGAACAGACAGCAATGTGTATGTACAAAATCAAATGGCTGGACAAACTCAAGCATTTATGTAAATGGAGAAGGGCATGGAAGGGATGGGTGATTGTGTGGGAACTGAAAGTATAAAGGTTGCTTGCAGGAGGTATGGGCTCTGGGAGCACGGAAGGACTGCCCATCTGCACCCCGTCATGCGCACGGGCTCCGTCCTGTGGGCTGGACCACATCCTGCCTGTGTGGAGGCCTCCTGGTCTCCGCAGCCCTCACGTAACAGGCACCCTCTGGTTGCTCGGTATGGCATAAATGAGGAAGAAGTTGATCTCTGTGGGGCCTAACATGAGTCTCCTGGCTATCTCTGTACCCATAGGTCAAAGAAAGCAGAAAGAGGAAGTGAAGGACCAAGATCTAATTAACCAAGGGAGTCTGAGGGACATAGAGAACAACATGGACTATGTCATACAGCTTGTCCTCAAACGCAAGGAAATGACTTTCTTACCAAGATGTTGGATACAAGGACCTGCCTCTGTGGCCCAGTTTCAAAACATGAGGCTCCTAGATGGGACGAATAGAAATCACAGTCGAACAGCTCAGCTTCACAAAGGGCTGGGCCATGAGGAGCCTGGCCCTTTCATGTTCCCATGCTGGTTGCTGTTGTTCCTTTAAGAGGTGAGGAAAAAAATGTGCTGATGCTCCTGTTGAATCCGACATGCCTGGGGCCAGTAAATTGATGAGAAGTGTAGATAGACTTAGTTCAAATCCTGTGCTGCCGTTCAAAGCTTGTGGAGATGGTGAGTTTACTAACCTCTTGAGCTTCATTTTCTTCAGTAGTAAAGGGGGAAAAAATACAGTACAGTTTTGATGTCTAGAGAGAGCAAAGGTAAGACAAGGAACACAGTGAACATAGATGCTTAAACAAACATGGCTGATTTTATTGTTATCTGTACTCCACAGACATCGGAGAGCAAGGGAAGAATGTAATTTAGGTCTGAATTATACCGTCCTCAGATCTTGAGCAAGAAAAGTGTCTTTTCTGTCAAAGTAGTTTGCTTCCTCTCTGTTAATCTTGAGAGGATTGCTTTTCTGAAAACTTCCTGCTGTGGCCAGTGGCTTGGCCCTTGTTAATTACAGATATCCTTTTCCTGAACACTTGAATTGAGGCATCCCGTTAGAGGCACCCTGGATTTAAATTACATTCTGCTAATCAAGCCACATCCTGCCGACTGTGAACCTGAGCTCAGCCAATGTGAGAAGAGGGGCAGGGCCTGCTGGGTTAGGGATAAAAAGGGAGCAGCTTGTGTGCTGTGTGCACTTGCTTGCCAGGTATTCGGCTGATGGCACACTCTCTTGCAGACATAAGCTTTGCCTTGCAGAATTCTTTTTGAGTTTGGCATCCTTATTCCTGTGCAACACCCCAACATCCTGAACTATTTCAAACACTTCACGTGTGTGTGTGGATGGACACACGGATGTAGGGACTGATACTAAGAAGCATTGGCCTTTCATTTTATTAGCATAGAGTGGGCTGTAATCATGACGTTTCCATACGGGCAGTAATGTGCTCTAATCATGCTGATCTGACTCCATTATTCTGTCTCCTCTTTTACGCATGCGCCATCTTTGAGCTCTGAAGCATGAACCTTCCCCTTTCTCAGCTTTGGCAGGGGACCCAGGCAGTAGACTGCAGGGCAGAGCCCCGAGCGATGTGAAGAGCATTTTCTTCCTTTAGCCACTGACAGCCATGGAGACATAAACGTCTTCCAAGACATTTCCTGAATCCCTGGGAGTTCATTATACATTTCTAGGTCAAGTTGGATTCTCATGAAAGCAACTTCTGAGATTTCATTTCTTGTCCATCCACACTAGTTGGGCAGATAAAGTACTAATAGATTGAGCTTCCTGCTAGGCATTTAGTTAGGTGGCAAAGCTGAGGTAGGCAGTGTGTGTGTGTGTGTGTGTGTGTGTGTGTGTGTGTGTGTGTGTGTGTGTCTGAGCATGCTGAAAGTATATTACCTAAAGGAGAACAACCATGCCATTTATTTTCTTGATATTTGCTACAAGCCCATAGGGGCCTATAATTCACCCTGTTCTAAAATCAAACCAGATGAGCAGGGCTGCTCCACAACTTGAGATTACTGTCAGAGTATTGCCTTTTATGAAGCATCTGAGAAGTGTACCCTCGTAAAAGTGTATTCACATGGTGTCAGACCCTAGTGGCCCCACCAGGCAGGGTCCCCATGTATTTTTATAGGTCCTGATAACAACCAACACATTTGCATCAGGTGCTCTTCTCATCAGTGATACCGAACACACAGTTTTTAAGCTACTAATGCAATATATTGGGAATGACAAGAGACACTGGGTAATGATTTCGGAGCACAGAGAAATTCTATAGTAGGCTTTGTTGCTGTTGTTATTATTATTGTATTTTGTATGTGGTATTGGAGCAGGAATCCAGGATCCCTTGCCTGTTTCCAGAGTGCCTATCTATCTCTTCTATTCACCACGACTGCTCTTGAGTTTCTGTGCCTGCATTCTGGTTCAGGGGGCGTTCTTTATCAAGGTGCTAGCTCATAATTTGACATCCTTGGGTCATTTAGGGCTAAGTGCACTGGTGCTTTATTATTGCAGAGAAAAAAATGAATTAAACATTTTAAATGATTTCCATAAGGCAAGAGTTGTCTTGCAGGCTCTGCTGCTAAGTGATGATGGAGCCCCATCAGCTAATGCTGTGATTTTATGAAGCAGAGCTAATGCCTTGGGGTCTCTCTATCTCTCTTTAAAAGATAATTGTATTATTACTATTACTTATATGTTGTAAAGAGGAGCTATCATTTCATACATCAGGTAATGACTATATTTCTTTTTTTTTTTAACAATATCACCCCTTTTCTTTTCTTTCCCCCCAGTTTCCCCTTTTAAGGTCTCTTTTGAAAGAATTATTTTTTCCAACATAAAGGGGGGGAATGAGGTAGCCTTGGATTTTTGTAGAACCAATAAATGTAGTATAGCTAGAATAGTCTCCTTCTACAAATTTAGGGAGGGCGAGAATTCCTCCAGGATACTCAAAAGACCACTTGACTTTGTTTTTATATAGAGTAGATATGTATTTCAAAATTATTTTTTTAGGGTTCTGTCAGTGCTTTTTAGTCCAGAAGCATCTGTTGAATGCCATCAACTGTAATTTGCCTTTATTGATATGGAGTGGACTGCCTTTGCCTTTACTAATTGATTTGTTGATTTTTGTTTGAAGTCTCTTTTGTCAGATGTAAGTATGACAACACAGGTCTGCTTTCAGGGTCCATTGGCTTGGAAGATATTTTATCTTTCACCCTAAGCCCATGCTTGTCTTTGTCAGTGAAATGTGTTTCTTGTAGGTCACAAAGGATGGGTCTTGCTTTTTGATTCAGATTACTTTGTATGTCTTTTGATTGGTGCATTAAGATAATTTATATTAATATTTAAAGATATCCTGTATTTCCTGCATTTCATTGTTCTTGTTATGCTTCCTTTCTTTCTTACTTTCTGCTTTGCTAGTCTACTCTTATAGTTGGGTTTCTTCTTTCTTGTAGTTTTATGTTTTTTGTTTTCTTCTGTGAGTAGAGTTTAAGTATTTTTTTTGGCAGTATTAGTTCAGTAGTTATGAAATCTTTCAACTTTAGTTTGTTATTGAAGATTTACTTTTTCTATCAATTATGAAGGATAGATTTGTTTGGCACAATAGGATAGGTTGGCAATTGTTACCTTTATTTTTTCCAGTCCTGGAGCTTGAACTGAAGGCCTGGACATTGTCCTTGAGCCTCTTTGTGCTCAAGCCTAGCCCTCTACAACTTGAGTCACAGCAACACTTCTGGATTTTTCTGAGTAGTTTATTGGAGATAGAAGTTGCACAACTTTCTCTGCCTGGGCTGGCTTTGAAATGTAATTCTTAGATCTCGGCCTCTTGAGTAGCTAGGATTACAGGAGTGAACCCCTGGTGCCCAGCAATTGTTGCCTTTTGGATTCCTCTTTCCATAGCCTCCTGAATTTAGTATTTGTGTTGAGAAATCAGCTGTTAATATAATGGACTTACTGTTGTATGTTACTTATCTCCTTTCTTTTGTGGTTTTCAATATTCTTTATTCTGTGTATTTGGTTATTTTAACTATAATGTGTATCCTGGTGTTTCTTTTCTGGTATTGCCTTTTTGAAGTTCTCTAAGTTTCCCTCAAGCAGATGATATGCTTTCCTCAAGATCAGGGAAGTTTTCTTGTGCTATTTCGTTGAATAGTTTCACAATACCTTTAGATTTTATTTCTTCTTTGTCATCCACCCTTATATTTTGTTGCTTTGATTTGTTAACAGAGTCTGAGAGGTCTTGAATTGCCTTATTATCTTCTTAATTTATTTTTTCAATTTTTTGACTGCTTTATAGCAAATAAATTAGATAAGACAGTCAAAGAAATCTTCAAACTGTGATACCTTGCTTTCAACTTCTTCTGTCCTATTACCAAAGCTTTTTATTGAGTTTTTGTTTAAATTTGGGCAATTGAACACTTCATTTTCAGAATTTTTATTTGGATTATTTTCAAAGTTTTTATCTCTATTGAATTCATCTCTCATATTTCACATTAGCTTCCTTAGTTCATTCATGTATTTGTTTATATACCCTTATTTGTTTCATTCCTCTTTGGATTCATTCAAGAGATTAAATATTCAATACTTTATTCAATAACCATTCTCAACATTGTTGAATTGAGATCACTTTTAGGACTTGTTCCTCTTCACTATCTCTTTAATCTTTAATTTCAGTGCAACTAGTTTTTGAGGGAGACACATTGCCTTGTTTACTCATGAGTTCAGTGATCTTTTGTTGGGATTTACACATCTGGGACCAGCATTTGTGGAGTCAATCTCCAATATCCTTTAAGTTGGTGATTTTTTTGAGGAAGTACTCTAGGCTTCTATGTGGATCTGCATACCCTTGGCTGCAACTGACATCTCCTTGTGCATCTTCCACATCTCTCTGGATATATTCTGTCTGACATGTGGAACTCACACCATAAGGAGAAAGGTCACCTTGGAAACACAGCTCTTGGCCTTTCCCCTGCAAGGAATGTTCCTTCGAAGGCCTGTGAAACACATTGTTTCTCCACAGCTCACTAGAAATGTGGCATTTTCCCACACTAACCAATTGTATTACTGTCTGGGTGTCCTACAGTTATTCTAAAACACTTCTGATTGGACACACCTGCCTGGAGTTAGGATAAAATCCCACAGTTAAGCTCTCAGTACTACAAGACTGCTGCCACTCTGGCCCATGTCAGATGTTAATGGCAAATACAGATCTCCCCGTGAGGCCTGAATCAAGTGGCATTTCTGGGGACTTGAGTCACTGTCATAATGTGACTGTGGAACAAAAGTGATATTTTCCATTTTCCTAGCTATCCTCTGAATAATTCAGACTAGTGTAAAGTGATCTTTTAAAAGCATATATAAATACAAAGAACACAAGGATTGAGCAAAAGTTCTTTAGGAATCCATCAGGCTCAAAGTGAGTAGCTGGTAGAGTCAAACCATGGATCCATTAGGCTGGCCAAAGCTTGCACCCAAGTGTTAAAACAGCCTCTGAAGGAGTCCACGAGGCTCCAACATGTATTAAAAATACATTTCTTTAATAGATGCATATTTAATAATTCATCTATTCCGTGATGTTCTTCTGCACAAAGTTAACCCAGTTTAGACAAAAATTCATCCCATGTCTACTTATTCTCCTTAACTAGCACTAATGGGGAAAAAGAACATAGCAGGAGATTTTTGCCTCCTTCCTCAAGACTCCTATACTGGATACACTAGGTTTCTCAGGTATGGTTGCAAGGTAAGGAAAGCAGGCTTGGAACTTTATGTGACATGAGATGCATGAAAGAATGAAGATGGAGATTATGCTGCCATGTACAAATGGGGTTCTCTGAGTTGACCTCAAATCTCTCTGGAACATTCTTTTTTTCTCAGTGCAGCTCCCGCTTCCTGAAGTCCTTGTGAAGTTTCAAGGGGGTAAGCTTGGTAAAAACACTATATAAAGTGTGAAAGTGCCATGCACACATTAGCTGTTACAGTCCCAGGTGTGATCACAAGTCTTGCTTAAATTGCTTTTCTCTTTCCTGGTGGTGATAAATGCTTCCCCTTCTCATTATCCACATTGTAGGACAGGTTAGAGATCGACTGGGTTAGAACCCCGAGGAGGAGATGATTCCCTTCAGAAGTTACACCACTGCTAACACTGAACCTGTAGAAATTCTAGTCTGTCTCTGGACACTCCCTTTGTTGAGAAATTGGAAAATACCAAGAAGGAAACACTAATATCCATGCAGATAAGAGCATGTCTGAGTTTCCAGTAGGCTCCCACATCTGCTACAATTACTGATCAGATGATTTTCTCTAAATAGAATGACTTTGGATTCAGAATTCTCAACTTCTCCCTTATCTCAGAGACAATTCAAGCCCTGTAATTGAAACCCCAAGAAAATTGAAGTCATTTATCTCTTTTTTATCTCTAATGTAAAAAATATAGAAATACTGTAACTTTTGCAGAAAACCCCCCACAACTGCACAAAATTATAATAATTGTCTCTGTTTGTCTTCATTTAAGCAGCTGGGAAGACAGTCTGGTGGAATATAGCAATTTTCTAAATTCAGAGATAGCTAATTCATGAGAGCAGCTGTTGTCCAATGAAACTGCTGTGGTTCTCTTCATTTCAAAAGCAAAGTGAATACAGGCAGCCCAGGGGGACCCCGTGCTTCTGCTCCTTCTCCTGGAAATCCAATCCAATCTATTCTGGAGTAAATCACCTTCTCAGGGCCTCCAAAGAATGTATATGAGATGTGTTAGTCTAATTTAGTAACTGTAATAAAATACCATAGACTACATAACTTACCCACAGTGCACATACATTGCTCACAGGTCTGAAGACTTGGAAGTTCAAGATCAAGCTACCAGCAGACTTAATGTCTGGGGAGGGCCTGGTCTTTGTAGATGGCATCTTGTGCCTCTCACAAAGCAGAGGGTAGAAAGGCTGGAAAGCTCCCTTCAACCTCTTGTTAGAAGGCACTTATTCCCATTCCTGAGGGGTTCATCCCCATGACCTAATCATTTCCCAGAGTACCCAACTCCCTTGCCACCACAGAAGGACCTTCAGAGAGACACATATATATTTGGACCATAGCACTGAGTACAGGAGGCTTGAGAAGTGTTTGGTTTCACCAGGAAAACACAGGAAAACTCTAGAAGCCACCAAGTCCTACTTATGAAGATTCTAAAGTTCTAGAAGCCATCACGCTCTACTGATGAAGATTCCCAGACAGAGTCCGGGAACTTAGATCCAATCATTGTGTTTCAAAAACTTATCGAGGACTTTCTTTGAAATAATGTTCTTCAATGTAGTATGTGAATGGCTAGGTCTTCTCAGCTTGCTCATCTCAAGTTTAGGTTTGGTTTTGAGTGACACCTTCTCCTCAAATCATGGCAGGAAGGCAGCCTCCTTTCTGCTCACTGTACAGCTCCTCCTCCTGTATTTCTGTCTCTTCACAGGCCAGCACACTGCCTTCTTAGGCAGCCAAGTGTAAACTCTGTGCTAGTCATCAACAGCAGTGCCTGGCACTGCTGCAGGAAGCCAGTGAAATTCTGTGGGTAGAGACTTGAATAAATACATCATTGTCTGAAAGGAGAAAGAAAGCAGGGCTCCACTCGTGAAAATGGTAATTGGAATTATTCCTTTCATCTATAAAAAGGTTGAAGGGGAGCTGGGCATCAGTGGCTCAGTCCTGTAATCAGCTACTCAGGAAGCCGAGATCAGAGGACTGTGGTTTGAAGCCAGCCTAGGCAGAAAAGCAGATGTGACTCTTATCTCCAATTTACCACCAAAAGGCTGGAAGTAGAGCTGGGGATCAAGTAGTAGAACATCAGCCTTGAGTGAAAAAGCTAAGGCACAGTGCTTGGTCCCTGAATTCAAGTTCCAGTATGGCACAAAAACATGTTATAGGGAATTCTACTTACTCTTCCATCTACAATACAACTCTTCTTGCTTTCATGTAAGAATAATTTACTTCCTTCCATTCTTCCTTCCTTCCCTCCCTCCCTCCCTTCTACTCTCTCACCTTCCCTTTTTCCTTCTTTCCTTCCTTCCCTCCCTCCTTCTCTTCCTTCTTTCCTTCCTTCCTTCTTTGTCAGGTTTGAATGCAAGGTCTTACATTTGCTAGGCAAGTACCCTACTGTTTGAGCCATGCCTTCAGCACTTGTTGGGTTAGATAATATTCAGATAGGGTCTCATGCCTTTTGCATAGGACCAGCTTCAGTCTGTGATCCACTTACCTACATTTCTGGGATTAGAAATGTGAACCATTATATGTAGGGTTTTTTTTGGATTGAGTCTGAATAACTTTTGCCCGAGCTGGCTGAAAAGAATGATTCTCTTGGCCTTTACCTTCCAAGTAGTTGATATGAAAATAGTTCTTAAATTTTTTTATTATTAAATAAAAATGATACTCTGGGAAAATGAGTCATGATAATTTTTCGAATTCCAATATGGCTGACCAATCTACAAATGCCAATCAAGACCCAGGAGGACATTGTGACTGGGAGGCCCTGGTGTGACCCTCTTAGTCTTCTGCCTGGATTCCTCTGGACTCTGCCATCTGACCACTGCCTCTAAGACCAGGTTGTGTTGTTTTTCCCATCAAATTTACTGAACACATTTACTTACAAAAGCCATGTCCAGGGGAAAGAAAAATAGAATGAAATGAAAATGGAAAGAGAACGAGTCTTGTTTGTCATACAGGATTCTGACCACTGTGCAGAGACAGGCTTCTTGAAATGTTGGCCCTTTACTTTCTTGCTTTGCCTTCCGCATATCTAAGGATTTCTGCTCCTGTCTGCTACTTCATCTGACTCACCACCTTCCTAAGATCTCAGTGCATCAGGATTAATTTCCATGAAGGAATTCATTCTTGGTTTCCCTTCTAATATATTTTCATGTCTAAAATAGGTCTACAGAATCTGCATTTTTACATCCTTAAGTCGTCACTATCCCAAATTAAAACACAAACAAAACAAAGATCCCTTTCTAAAGTATTGGCGTTAGCCAGGCACTAGTGTTGCACGCCTGTAATTTAGTTAGTTTCTCAGGAGGCTGAGATCTGAGGATCATGGTTCAAGACCAACCAGGCAGAAAAGTCCATGAGACTCTTATCTCCAATAAACTACTCATAAAAATCCAGAAGTAGTGCTGTGGTAGAGAGCTAGGCTTGAAAAAAAAAAAAGCAGGGAAAATACCCTGGCCCTGAGTTTAAGCCCCAGGATTGAAAAAAAAAAAAAGAGCATTGCTCATAGGAAACTCTGCCCTACACAGCTTTTCTTAGGGATCTCTACTTCAGTTCAGAGCTTATGTAAGGAAGTAGCCTCACTATTGGGGACAACTGTGCTGTATCCCACAGCCCAAAGACACACTCAGAGCAAAGGAAGCTCATCTTGTCTGGTTGCTAATTCATAATCAGATGTTGATTTGAGAACAGATAGGGATTCCAGGTCTCTCTGTCTCTGTCTATCTCTCTTAGCCATCCATGAGCTGTGTCATCCTTGAACAATTATTGATTCCTTCTTTCTTCATCTGATAAGAGGGATTAGGAGCTATCTAATATGTGGTGTTTGAATATTTGGTCCTGCGTAGAAAGCATCTGAGCTGATGGCTAGGAAAATAGCTGTTCAGAGTTCCCAGCTGCTGTTGTTACAGAGCGGCTGTCTTGATAGAGTTTGAATATAGTTCGATCTTTTGAAACTCATACTGGAGTTTGTTTTAAGGCACTCATGCAACTGTGGTATTCAGAGGTAGGGACTTTGGGAAATGAGGATTGGATAACGCCATTGGGGTGGAGCTCCATCATTGAATAGGAGCCTTTATAGGAAGGAAGAGAATGAGACCAGAGGAGACACACCTGTGCTCCTTGCCCTTTCTTCATGTGAAGCTCTGGGCTGCCTCAGGACTCACCAGTGAGAAGGCCATCACCAGATGAGGGCTCCTTGCCTTGAACCCGAGTTATGAGCCTGAATCATGTGCACACCCTGGGGGTACTTACATTCATAGCCTCAGAAAATGGAGTAAGACAAGTCCCTTTGTTCTGACTGAATATGGATTTGCCTGTCTGCCAGGGACTTGGAGAGGACATTCTGCTTATCAGCAGCAACAAACGAGTGTCAATCTAGAACGGGCTATGGGCCTTTATAGCAATGGTTAAGTACATGCTTGAAACTCTTAGCTCTGTGCTCAAACTGAGTGTCTACAGTCATCTCAGAATTTGAATGCCTTTGGGTTGGGGGATGGGAAGAGCCCACGAGGTTTGAAACAGGGCCATCTGGCCTCCTGAGAAACTGGCGAGGAAACCAAGTTCCCATTAGGGATGACATTTTAAAGCTAGACATTTACCTCTACCTTCTCCTTTAGCTCTCTTAAAATGGCATTAATCACATAAAATCACAGGATAGCCAAGGAGAAGGTAGCAAAAGCCTTTTGGAACCAGGAAAGCCAATAGACAAGTGATAATTGAATTTCACAGGCTTGCAAAATAAAAACTTCATCCAGGGAAAAAATGGGAAAAGATAAAAAGCAAAAGCAGGTGGCACCTGAGCGGCTGGGGGCGGCTGGGGAGGCGGAGATAACAGTTCTTTCCGAGCAGGGGAGTGCAGACAGAGCCGCAGGCAGGCAGAGAGGTTGACAGGCTGCATGAGTCGCATTGAAACTCGCAGATCCCGGGGCCAGACAGGGGGCCGCCCTCTTTCCCCTCGCAGAACTCTGCAAAGCATGAGTCAGGAGCAATTTCTCCATCACTGCTTTCAGAACCCTTCCTTGGCTGTTCTTCTTCTGTCTAATAATAAGCTGTGTCTTGTTTAGTTTTGGATTCGTGGCAAAAGCAAGGGGAAATCCCGACGAGTTCCCATGAACCCCCTTTCCCCACATGTGTCCCGGGTTCCCGGATGACCTTGGCCCAACATGGTGACACAATAGTTCCAACACGCTGACCCATGATTGCCCCGCTATGTCCACAATTTACACGAGGGATTTTTTTTTTTTTAGTGTTGAACATTTTATGGGTTATAATGATTAGTCAATGCATCATGTACATTTATAATTATCCGCATCTATGATTGCAGTATTATAGGGAATGTTATTATGGTTCGAAAAATCCTCTGAGGTTGGCTTCTTCATTTCTCTTTTCCGTTCATCCCAGCCAATATGTGGTGGTCTTTTCTTCCTTTCTTTTCTTTTCCAGAATGTCTTATAGTTGGAATTATCCAATAGTTAACATTTTTAGATGGGCTTCTTTTGGTAATTTTCATTTAAATCTTTTCTATGTCATTTAAATGGCGCCATAAATTCTTTTTAGCACTGAGTAATATTCCATTGTGGATGTCCCACAGTTTAACCAATCACCTACTGGAAGATTCAACCTTTGAACAATTATGAATAGAGTTGATATGAACAACTCTTTGCAGGTTTTGGTGTGACAGATTCTCAACTCAATTGTTATAAAATACCAAAAGGTGTGATTGCTGGATTACAAGGTAAGGGTATGCCATGTTCTGTGATAGAGCACAAAGATGTCTTTAATGTTGCATTCCCACCAACCCTGAACAAGAGTTAACATGGTTCTACCTCTCACCAGTATTTGGTGTTGTCAGAGCTTTGGATTATAGCAATTCTAATTGGTGTGTACTGACCTGTCACTTGTTTTAACCTAGACTTTGCTACGGATGTACAGTGTGTGGTGATGTCTCCTAAGCTCATCTGTCATGCATACATCCTTTTTCACGAGGTGTCTGCTTAGGTTTTTTTTCTTTTGCCCAGAATTCAAAATGTTCTCAAATATTTTGGAAAAGATAATTATTAAATGTGTTTTTTTTTGTTTGCTTCCTTGCTTTTGTTTGCAATTATTTCCTGCCAATTGTGGCGTGTCTATATTTTAAAATGGTACTTTTTATTATATGTATTTAAGGTACATATCATGATATATACTGTGATGTGATTACTTAGGTTAAGAAAATTAGCATCCCCATCACCTTATGTAGCTTGTTTCTTGTATGTGTGTGCGTGTGTGTGTGTGTGTGTGTGTGTCTGCATGCCTGTGTACATGTGCATGCAAGGGGGTGTACTATCTAAAATCTCCCTTGAAAATTTTCAGCACGAAATCTCTATGTTAAAGCACAGCAGAGCTTTGTAATTATCTATACCTGTTCCACATAGATATCGAACTATATTTATATCAGTATCCAAAAGCTGATGATGTTAAAACCTTAAAATTCGAATTTGCTCCTGAGCCTCAAACGCGACAGGAACTTCCCCTGCAAAGTTCTCTACTCCCTGCACGGTCACTCCTCTCCCTGAATGGTCACACCCCCCCCCCCCCCCCCCCGGCCTGGTAGCTCCTGGCCTGACTGGTAGCTTTGCTCCCTGCATGGTAGTTCTCTACCCCGAATGCCCACAGATCTTCGGCACACTACGTATTAGAATCAGCTTCTTAAAGTCTTCCCTGTGCCTACATTCTTCTCAGCAACTTGCCTGTTTTCTCTATGCTATGAGGCTTCAAGAAGTCACAAGGACTCTACTTCCCTCTCCCTTCTCCTTCTTCCCGCCTCTCTCTTCCTCCCCCGCCCCCCCGCACCCCGCTTTCTTGTTATTCATGAGTTGCCCAATTTCTTCAGGTTCTTCCTGTTCTATCTCATGGACAACATCAAATAAATACAAGAAAGTGCCAGCCCTGGAGCGGCGTGTGGTCGTCTCTGGGTGCTGACATGTGAACGATGCTATTGCCCTGAGACAGATGCCTTCGAAGCTGTGTCTGTGAGGTTCCCCAGAACAAAGAGCTTGAAGTGACTAGTGTTGGGTGGAGAGCAACTTGGAGTCTTTTCAGAGAGGAGGTTCCATTGCAGCTGAAGCATAAAGCAACGGTCAACATGGCCAGCCGAGGACACGGCTGAGTGCGGAGAGCTGACCCACGGACAGGAGCTGCTTGTCTAGGAACCAGTGGCTCCTCTGACCTTCAGCTGTGAGGGGCGGGAGGAGACCTGAACCTAGCAGAGGCTGCGGTGATAATGTGGTGGTGGGCTGGATGCCACCCTTGCTGTCTAGATTTCACCCCAGAGGCAAGACAGCCCGCGGTTATGACTTACTGGTTTCGAATTACATGGAGTCATTTGTATTTAGCTATTCTTTCTGAGTGGAGTTGGAGAAGAGGACCTGCTCTAGAGCATCATGCAGGCTGAGGAAGACAGTATCTGTCTGTGTGAAATCATCAGCAAAATCTCTACTCCAACTGCATTTTCGGGCAGCCTCTCCCCTGCGTGTTGTACCTCAAGAGTGGATGTTGGGGACGGATGGATGTCTCTGTGGACAGAATCTATTCTCAGAAAAGACCATCTTGTAGAAAGTGGAATGATCCAGCCACTGGGAGAGGAGTGTGCGACAGAAAGCTCCAGCCTCAGAATCTGCATCGGGCTGTTGTTAGCCAGATTCAAACTCAGCTCTCACTCTGGTGGGTGTATTTCTCTGCCTACAGGAAATGGAAAAGGCACCTCTGCTGTTGCCAACAGAGAAAACAAAATCCTTATCTGAAAACGCCAAGAGCATTTTCTTCTCTTTTAACTTGGGTTGAATGTACTCAGTGTAACTGGTAAAGTTCGCAATAATGAATAGTGAATCTCCGGCCTGCAGCTGGAAGCAATATTAACCTATAAAATAGTGAGCATGTCAGTAATCTGACCATCGGCTTGCACCTGGAGGAGGAAAGAGGCCTACGTGAAGGATCATCTTTGAAATGTATCAGTTACAGAATGCAAATGGAGGAAAGCATTGTCTATCAAGTGGAACACCAAGTTCCACCAGCTAGGGCTGCGGTATACTCAGAGTAGGGAACTTGAGTGGCTAAGGGGGAAGGCAGAGACACACAGAGTAAGGCTAGGCATGCGCTTTGTCTTTTATTCCTCCCTTTCCTTTTCCTTTGGGCAGTAATGAGATCTGTACTTAGGGCTGCATGGGCACGCAAGCGGATGCAATAGCACGTGACCCCGGTCCCCAGCCCCAGACAAGTACTTGGGAAAGATAAGGGGGGGGGGGGAGGGTGTCTGAGGTTGGGTGGGCTATTCGGAAACCTCACATCCTTGGCGAGGAGAATACATGCTGCACACCTGCACATTTTGATTTCAATGGGTGATCTGAAGAGAGAGAGAGAGAGAGAGAGCGCGAGAGAGCAAGAGAGAGCGCATGGCATCCTTAGTAAAGAAGACACTCTGTGGGCTGATACTCACTAGGAATGGGTTTATTTTTTTTAATTTCTTTGAAGAGCTTCTCCTCCATTTTATACTTTTTAACAGCTTCATTTATATTTCACATTCCATCAAACCCACCTATGGCAAGCCTCCACACTTCAGTGAGCTTTAGGAAATTTATAGAGCTGTGCACCACCAATTCAAATCCAGTTTTAAGAGTTCCATCCTTCCCAGAAATTCCCTGAAGCTCATTTGCAGTTCTCAATTCCCCCCTTCCAGCTTCAGGCAAAATGTGCCTTCTGTTGGTGTCTGCAGGTTAGTCTTCATAGAAATGGGATAATGTAGCGTGGAGTCTTTTTTTTTTTTTCCCCTGACTTCTGTAGACTTGATGTATAATGTTTCTAATGTTCACCATGGCTGCTGTAGTTTTTGGTGTTCTGTTCCTTTTCATCAATGGATACCATTTTAATACATGGCTCTAATACATTGTGCTTATTCATCCCCTCCGTGATAAATGGTTGGGCTGTTTCTCATTTTTGCTGTTATGAATAATGCCACTACGTATGGTCATGTACAAGTCTGAGTACAAATTTTTATATAAAATATTAAATTTATATTTTTATTTCTCTTGGGTATAATCCCCAACGTAGAGTTACTGGGTTTTATTAAGTTTGTGGTTCACATTGTAAGAAACTTCTATAGTGTTCCAAAGTGGCTATACCATTTCATTTTCCCACCACCAAGTGTGGAAAGCCACGTGACTCCAGACCCTTGTCAACACTTGAACTCATCTGCCTTTTATTATAGCTGTCCTAGTGGTTGTAGAATTTGCCTAATTACTAACGTCAAGTATTGATTCACGTGCTTTCCAAACATTTATGTCCTCGTTAGTGAGCTCTCTTTTCCAATCATTTGCCTAGTTTTTATTGGGCTTGCTTCCCATCCTAGGGGGTTATGTAAGTTTTGTCATATTCTGCACACACTCTGTCAGCTGCATGATTTGAAAACACCTTCTTCCAATGTGTGGCTTGCGATTTTTTTAAAAAAGCTGGTGCCTTTTGAAGGGCAAATGTTCTTAATTTCAACGGGGTTCAGTTTGTCTTCTTTTTCCCTCCTCATTGCAGCTCACGCATTTGCTATTGTTTCTAAGAAGTCTTTGTCTAGCCCAGAGATTTTCTCATATATATTTTAGAATGATTCAGGTTAGATGAGGGGAAGTGAAGCCTGGCAAGCAGGAGCCAAGAATTCAGAAACAACTTCCCATTAGTGAATAACCCAATTGAAACTACACAGGCACTTCTCACTCTAAACTTTATCCTCCCTTGCTGAGCTACGACATTCAAAGACAAGTAACTTTCTCTCCTGACCTTGCCCACATGCCCGAATGATTCCTATGTTCTGGGAGCTCAGCAAGAGTATCTTAAAGAAAGTCACTTGCCTTGCGAAAAGAACACTTGACAAAACGACTTCTTTGATCACAGAAGTGTTTGCAAAGAAGGAAACAAACTACCTTACGGAAGGACACCTGGCTTAAAAGGAGTGTCTGATGAAATCCATCCTTTGTTTAAAAGGATACTCAGGGAAAATTGACATCTGTGTCACAGGGAGCCAAATTTTATAAAATAAGCAGACTTGGTATATCTGGGCCCAATTGGTAATGCCAAACAGTGTAACAGCAAGGATGATTGAACGTGCCAGGTGTCCAGAACAAAGGGGAACACTTACCTATCCTAAGGTGAAGTTAAGCCAAACCCTCAGCACACTTCTTTACCAAAAATACCCTGATGTTAGAGCACGAGGCCCCTTCTCACCAGATGTACATGCTTCATGCTTCAGTCTGTTCTCTTGCTTCTCTTTAGTAATGCGCTTTCTTGGTCTCCTAGCTCCATGTGCCTTGAAATTCTTCTTTTGTGACGACATTCCAGAAGACCACCCTGAAACCTCACACTAAGAAAAATCTTCTATATGTAACATGTGATCCACTGAAAGTACTTTCTGTGTACACAGTCAAGCATTTTTGCACGGTTATGTTCCATTTTCCTAGCACGATTTGCCACTTGTTTTTGATGTTGCTGTTGTTGCTGTTTGAGCTGATATCAATTTGCAATATGTGACGCTTTCATATATGAACCCAGTGTCGTTTGAACAAATTTACCCCCTCCATCCTCCCTTTCCTTTCCTCCTTTATAAAGGTTTAATTATGCTGTATTTCATATAAATATCTATGTATATAAACACACACTCTTCAATCATCTTCACCTTTCTCTATTCCCTCCTTTTCTCCTCCTCATCCTGTAGAACCCTTCCAGACAGCTCCCCTTCTACATTCATGTCCGGTTTCCACTACGAGTATCATTGCCATCATCATCGCCATCATCATCATCTAGGTCTATAGTTCACAAGTGAATGAGAACATACAATATTTTTTATTTGGGGGCTTATTTTGCTCAATATGACATCCACTTTTGCCATTAGTTGAAGAGGTCACTCCACAGAGTAGTTTGGCATCTTTGTTGAGAATCCATTGGTCATAAAAAGTGTTATTTTTCCAGGGATCAGAAATAGACTATGCTAATCCTTCCAAACCATCCTGGCTATCATAGAATGATAGTAAGGTTTTGAACTGGATATTCATCTCCAACTTGGTTGTTTTCAAAAATTGTGTGAGCTCTTCTGGGCTTTCAGTTGTCATATAAATGGAATTTGGCTTGGGAATTCCTTAGGACTGTTGAATCCATAGGACAGTTTAGGAAAAGGTGCCACTTCTCCAATAGCAAATCTAGTGCTCCCAGAGGGTACTCTCTGACTCACTGTTTTCCCTGCTCCCTGTGGCAAACCTGGACAATCACCAGAGAAGCCTGGGTGGAAATTGGTGCAGAACTTCTCTGAGTGAGGACTCACATTCTTGCTGTTCTGAAAACAAATGCCACAATAGTCTGGAAGAAATGCTTCTCTGCATATTGAGTGACTTTGGTTGATTTCCAGAGCCCTGCAGTGGCTATTTGGGGCAGGTACACACATGGGTTATTGCTATTTCACGAGGAGGGGCTTTTGTCACGATGGGGGTTGGAGTATATCATGCTTATTTCTTTGGTTTTGATTTTCATTTTGAATTTGAATGACCGCCATGGCCCACATTCACTCTTTGAGAGGCAGGAACTCAGTATCTCAAAGCTGCTGACCTGGATGGAGGCATCCTGGGGTCCTTGGGGTGGCTGTCGCGTGGTTTGGAAAGCTCTCCATCCCTGCAGACTCTTCCTCCCAGACAGGGGACAGGGCCCAGTGGTTGAGGTGTCAGGGTGGCTGGGATGGCACCCCCCTGTGTGAGGCTGAGGGCACTGCAGCTTCAGCCCTGGGTGGGAGAGAGAAAGGCTGCTTCAGCTTTCCTGCTGCACTGCAGGGTTCTGAGGGACCTGAAGGTAGAGCATCACAGGACAGGAACAATGCCTACAAACTCCTGACCTGCTTCCTTGCTCTCCACTCAGCACTGTGGTCATCCAGGGGAAGAGGGACAGTACTTGGACACATCCCTGCCTCCCTGGGGGTAGAGGGGGGCTGGGTTCCCATGCGATGTGTCAGATGAGGCTGGGCAAAGCCCTGGCCTGCTATGCAAAGTCCTATTGTGTGCGAAGTCCTGGACTTGGTGTTTACTGCCCATTTTGCCATTGAATTCCTACAACATCGTCCACCTTCTTGCCTCCAGTCTGTAACCTGCTAAGTGAGGTCCAGTGATACACCTGGTTGTCTGTCACACAATCAGCCCAGTCTGTGTGTCTTCTACCCCAGCCCAGGGTGCACTGCACCTTCAGACCTGTAGAGGGCTCCACAGGATATGGGACTTGTGGCCTTCACTCCAAGTTAAAAAGACAGCTGGATCCTCTATTTTGCGGCAAGCTTGGTGAGGATGAGGTGTTACTCCATGCATGTGTGCATACACACACACACACACACACCACATCACATAAATTACACACATTGTACACAAACCACATATTACTCACATCTACTAACACATACATACATACCACACACAAAGCATATATACCACCAACACACACACACACACACACACCTGACCACACATAAACTACACCACTCACTCATAGTGGCCGAACACACACGTATGCCACACACAGCACATATATAACCACACACACGTAACACGCCACCGCACACACCCATAATGCACACAAAGGCCTGGTCTTCACCCAAGGGCCACTTCAAATACATCCTCCGGTGTGGTACGCGTTTTCTCTTAAGACAGAAGCCCCGTTCTTCACAGTTTCTCTGCCTTGGGAAGAGAGAGCAGGTTGCTGGGGGAGTCTAGCAGATTTATTGACATGAACGCAGTGCTGGAGACAGAAGGCAAGCTGTCAGAGCCTGACATGCAGGAAACTTGGGATAAATATTTCTGTTGACTTTCCATGGATTCCTTATCCTCACGCGCCCTTGCCGAGGGCTTGGCACTGTGGTGAACTTGGGAGCAGGGTGTGCTGGAGGCTGGAAGGAATTCATGGGAGCGGCTAGGTGGGGTGGGGGAGAGGGAAGGAAGGGCATGCAGGAAAGTTACAGAAGGATAAATCAGAGGTGGAATGAATGCTAACAGTCATGTTTACTTGCTCTTCCAAAGAAAATAGAGCAATCATGCATTTGAAAAGCATAAACAAGAGTTTATATTTGATAGCACACCTAGTGATAGCTGACACGCATACCCTGAGCATGTTGCTAGTCATTTAGCATACATTCACTGTGCAAATTGTACTAAATATGTATTGTGAGCCAGGAGCTGGTGGTTCTCAGGAGGCTGAGATCTGAGGATTGCTGTTAAAAGCCAGTCTGGGCAGGAAAGTCTGAGACCATTATCCCTACTAAACTCCCGAAAGAGCTGGAAGTGGAGCTGTGGCTCCAGTGGTAGAGCTCTAGCCTGAGCAAAAAGAAAGTCAGAGACAGTGCTCAGACCCCGAGTCAAGCCCAGGAGCTGGGTCAGCTCCAGGGCTAGATTTTCCCTCTTTTCTAGGTCATTCTTTTGAAGAAGACTGAGACTTAGACGGGTGGCCATTTCCAGTGACAAGCCAACTCCCCTTATATGCAGGGGGATAGTGGGCTGTTCCATATCATGTGACTCAAGGGCTTGCATCAAGATCTTGTCACTGTAAGTCTGGGATGCCTGAAACTCTGTGGATGTGAGGCAGTTTTGGTGTATTTGTCTGGCTCCTCCCACTAGACGAGGTCTATTTTGTATAGAAGCAGCCAGAAATTTTTTTGCTACAGAATCTGAATACTTTGTCTCACTCCTGGTGGAGGTGCCCAATGAATACCGATATAATAAACTACTCTTTGGAGGGTATGAAATTTACATCGTGAGTTCTGTGAAATTCAGGTCCTTTTTCTTACTCACCTTAGAGTTTCCAGTGTGTCTGGTCACCTTTCACCCACGGAGCGTGTAAAGGTGCTGACCCTGAGCAAAGAGAGAAGTAGTAGATGTTCTTTCTGTCAAGGAGGAGCAGCCGTGGCACGGAGAAGCCAGTTAGACTCATAGACGTGAAGAGAGTCTGACACCAATGTAGGGGTGTGTGTGTGAAGTGGAGGAGGAGGCTCGGCCTCCTTGTAAGAGATGGGCCTTGGGTTGGACTTGAGAGAGAAAACAGGAGAAAAGGGCCTGTCCTGTGAGTCTGAATGCCCAGGTATGCAGCTCTAATAATTCTCAAAGACAGCAATCGTTCAGTTCCGAGGACCTCACACTGCCACGTTCAGCACTGTCTAAGATCGGTGCACCTGCTCCTCACATCATCTTAACAGCCACACTCTTCGCTTCCCCACTTCTCTGGGTTTATGTTGCAGGGAGTAAGAAGTAGGAGCTGGAGATTTTAATGATTCCAGTTCACAATCTTCAAACCCACAGTCTCTGTGAAGCCTTCCCTGTCCTTTGCTCTGTCTTAGGGATTCCTGCTTTGAATTCTCATGGCCCCTTGGAACATTAACTACACACCAGCTCTCCTGTCATTGCACATTCATCCTGTCTCTCCATCGCTTCATAGTGGCAGATCCTACTGACCAGATCTCTTAATAAGTGTTGAGAAGTGTGAAGAACAAAGTCAACCACAACTTTGCATCAGCACAAGACCGGTCGGGTTCTAGACCCGTGTGAATTCTCCTCTTCCCATGTTGAATGCGTGACGGTGCAAGGAACGATCATAGCCAGGAATCTGGACTTCATTGGGATCTTGGACCAGCTGAATCATTCCTCTAAGATTCAATTTACTTGTAGGTAGAAAAGGGCGTCAAATGACCACTTGCTTTGTCTGGGATCAACATGGCAGATGCTACCTCTCAGGGTTGTGAGGAGAGGAGAGCTAGGTAAAGCATTATATAAAAAACAGGTTTTTTTTGTTTTGTTTTGTTTTTTACAAATGCAGTGGATGGTATTTGGGGGGAATCAAAGGACCCCAGTTTGAATCCTGGCTCTGGGCTTCCTGGGCTGCTGGTTTGGAGTGCATGTCCGACACTTCCATTTCTTTTGTGCTAATTCAAGTGACTGCCTCACCCCTAAAGCACAAAGACGGGACGGATCACTTGGATAATGTCTCCGGAGGCCTTCTGTGAGCAGGGAACAGTGTGGATATCAGTCATTTGTCAGTTCTTAGTCATTTACAATGAGACACAGGGAAATCTCTTGGCCGGGAAATTAAACTACGTCTGCAACTAACAGTCGCTTAGAGGCCGGCAGTGTTAGTGTTGGGTCAGGCATATTAAGAGCAGAATGCACTGGTCACTCGGTCTGGATGGCCGCCGGGACAGGTTACCTGTACAGCCCAACGAAGATCGGCATTCTTTCCTAGTGGTGTTCTGTCTGTGGCTCTGGCAGAGCCCTTGGCTACCGTGCTGGGCTTCCTCGAAAGCTCTTGATGCTGTTTCCCACTGGGACTTTTCCTCCAGTGGGGAAAGGAAAGAGGGTGGTCTCCAGGAAGAAGCCCAGGCTAGGAGTTCTGTTCACAGCAGAAAGTGAGAAGCGTGCACCAGTCACTTCTTCGGCCTCATCTAGCTGCCCATGAGTTCTACTCATTTGTCTCCATCCTCAAGTGCCCCCTGACTGATTCCAGAGTAAACCGGTTCCTCAGATATCCAAAGCCCTGGTGAATTCCCTGCTGTGGGACGTGCCTGTGCCGAGGGCAGGACACCATCTTGTGCCCTCCATGGGCTGCTCCAGTGGGGGACCGGGGGTGGCAGAGGCCACTGGCAAGGCTTCAATAGGGTCCTTGTCTGAGAAACAATGCCTCATTGTGCAGGGTGGAGGATTACAGTTCTGAGGTCTGCTGCATGCCAGGTACTCTGAGGACAAGGAATGAGTGGTGGTTGTGCACCTGCGAATCCATGGGAATCATCAAAGTGATTGTTACTAGGTCTATGCAGCAGGCACCTGCGGATACCAAAAACCTAGAGAAGTTAAACGCACCTCACACAAAGTGGACCAGGGGAGTCTAATGGGGGCTCTTCTCACATCACCCTCGTTTCCTCTGTCCTCAGGCGGTATCTTCACGGAACCGTGAGGGGTTCCAGAGGGGAGCAAGGGGCAGGAAGGGGCCCCCAGGTCCCAGGCGTAAAGCAGGGAGGTGGCGGTCACGCGTGAGCACTGCCGCAGAGGTCATGTGACAGGTCCGAGGTCCCGTCCAGCCCCGACCCTCAGGTCTGGCTCTGTGGGACAAGACTATGGGAAGGTGGAAACAAGATGGCCAGACAGTGTTCTGGATGGAAGGAACAGCATGGCGGCATGTGGTGGACCCAGAAATCCCAAGTGAAAGTGCCTTTAGAAAGGTCACTTTTGTGTGTCTCCTTGAGGACCATGTGAGGTGTGGCGTGTACAGTGAGCCCTGAACATTAATTCGTGCGTGAACTGCAACGTGAGGCTCCTGAGCACAGTACAACGCAAGGAGGGTTAACTCGCGCAAAAGGAGTACGTGATGCCGGAGGCCTGTGGGTTGTGGAGACCTGGCCACTGGTCAAACCGGCCCAGCCTGGGCCCAGGATCAGACCACCTCCCACCCAGCCTCCTTTCCTCCCAGAGTGGGTAGTTAGCAGTCCAGAGGGTGAGCCACGAACTGTGGCGTCCACGAGAAGTCAGAGCTGGAGTGGAGAAGAGCTCGCGCGGTCTCTGAGGAAGGAAGGGATGGTTTGAGCGTCGTGCTGCCACCAGCAATGGAAATCGCACAGGAATCGTGAGTAGCACTGCCCTCCTTGCCCAAGGGTGGCACTGGGCAATCCTGGTTTCCTTCTCAACCCCGTGGCGACCACGTAAGAATTGGATTTTCCTCCTCTCAAAATCTTCCAGTTCTCCTGCTGGTGCGCTGTGATTGTTTATAATCAGCTGATGGGGCTCCGGATGTCATCATTTTTCTCCCAGACCTCGCGGAGACACAGCCAGCTCTCAGTGCTGTGCACTGGACAACAGCAGTGGCCCTGAACTTCGGGCGAGCCTGCGCAAATGACCACTTCATCGGTGCTGCAGGGGAGGAAGTCGGGAGGCTGGAAGGGAAACCAGGGCAGAGCGCATGCTCATTTCCTTCTGGGCAACTCTGTCAACATCTGGTATTTACTAGTGAATGCCAAGCCCCCTTCAGGTGAAGCAGGTGAAGCAGGTGTCCTACGTTTTTTCTTTTTTGGGGGGGGCAGTAGTGAGGCTTCACTTTCTTATGAAGTTAGTCATCTGTCCTGTGCATGACCTCGTTGTGTTGCTGGGTGATGTGGTATCTCTTTGAATGGTTTGCCACTTGGCATTGCATATCCTGGGATAGACTGTTCACCTCCCCTGGACCCTTCCACTGAACATTCCAGGGGTTTGGGAGCTTCAGTACACTTTGCTTTCCTCCAGGGGAATGGGGGCCCTCCTGTATTTATCTTTCTTCAGGCACCTGGGAAGGAAATGCGCTATTCCTTAGCGTGCAAGCTGGCAGAGGTCATCAGAGAATGGGGGGGGGGGTGTGCAGAGATGGTGGAAGCTGGTGGGGGTCCTGGGACCTCGGGAATGAAGGACGGCTGGAGAAGTCCGAGTGACCCTGCTGGTGTTCAAGGGACATGTAGAGGTACCTGGTGACTCGTTCTCAAGGCTCTTTGTCCCTCACTTCACCAGGGAGGCTTAACCTGGGCAGGGACAGCAGGCGGGGAAAGAGGCCTACATGCAGGAGCTATTTGAGGTTTTAGAATTCACTGCAGTTGGAGAATGCTGCTCTGTGACAGGCCCCTCCTTGACGCTGGTGACTATGAGAACACCACTGGCTGTGGACTCCCCCCACCCCCCGCCACCCCCCCCAGCCTCAGTGCTGGCTGATGCAAGACCATGCGTTCTTCACAGAGAGAAGGCTTGGGGCTCTGAGACAAAGACCTTAACTCCCCCCCATGCTCAAAATGGGCCTCGGTTTGCATTGGGAGCTGTCTTTCTTTCTTTCTTTCTTCTTTTTCTATGGTTTAGCATGGAAACGAAAACACACTGTCCGTGGGGGATTTTTCTGATCTGGTTGCAAATAGCAGATGACCAGCTTTGTGTGTTTTTAGCCCGGACTGCGTAATCACAGCCTGTAAATCCCTCCACAGCCCGCTTCAGGGACTCAGGCAAAAATAGCAAGTGAGGTCAGCCCTCAAGGAATAAAACAGAGCCCCGGTCATCTAGACTGAAGGATCAAATTGTCTCTCCACTGTAGGGTTGAGAAACACCTTTCCCTTCCCCGGGTCTGTGTGTGTGGCTGAGCACTCATCACTAGGCAGATTCTGGACGCCCACCACGAGCCTGATGCCCAGGAGGAATTGGATGTGGTTCCGGCCAGTGTGGATTTGCTGTGAAGCTAATGACACTTGGGCCTCAGGGGGTCACCGTGGCTTCTCCGCCTCATCTAAGGTCCAGAGAGGGCCCCAAGAGGATGTGAGCCTGATCTTTTGTTTTGTAAAACACTTACATGAAAAAGCCATCCGCCACCACACGTTGAAGGCTTTACTCCCCTGCAATTTGAATCTGCCAGCCTCAGTCCTGTGAGAGAGACATTTATTTATATCTTTGAGAACAAATATATTCCCCAAGCACGTTTAGGAGGTGTTGAAGTTAAAAGTCATCAGGGTCACACAGGGAGACAGAGAAGGGAAACACTGGTTTATAGAGAAGATTGTCCAGACAGCTGGACTTCAGGGTCTGATTCTATTCTGTGTCCCTCTTAAGTGGGTAGTTTGCATTCAGTGCTTACTCTAGCCTCCTGGACTTAACATCAGACTTCCATTAGGCTGCCCTTGCCCTTCACAACTGCCCTTGACCTCCCTCCCGGCCATCTCTGCGTCTCAAGGAGCAGCACACAGGATGCCCTGGCTGTCTCATGGGGAACGGCGTAGGGGGTCTTGGAGGGGCTCACCCCCCCCTTGCATTTAGCACCCCCCATCTCCTTGGAAAATGTCCTCCGTGTCTTTGACATCTCTTCTATTATTGTCTTCCAGTTTATAAAATTAATTTTTACATTTTAAGATCGTTGTGGATGTACATGAAATTGTAAGAAATGTGCAAAGGTCATGTGGTGCTTCCTCTAGCTGTCTTCCACTAATGGCCACAACTTATAAGGCTGCAGAACAATATCACAACCAGAGTATTGATAGAGGCTGATATTGGGACACACACACACACACACACACACACACACACACACACAAACTGTCACCACATCATCCCTGTGGGTTTAGTTTGATTTTCATTTTCATATAAAGCACCCGGGGCTGGGTAACTCAGTAAGGAGAGGGAAGTTTGTTTGGCTCGTGGTTCCAGGGATCGGGGAGAAGAGTGTGGTCACAGTGTACGACTGGCACCTGGTGAGATTCCTGCTGTCACCTCCCATGGTGGAAGGCGTCAGATGGTGATGGGGGCAAGTTGCCAGCTCAGTCTAATGTTGACGCTTACAAAGCCACTAACACCAGCAGGGTTCCCCCTCTCAGGATCCCTTTGAACCCTAATCACCTCCCAAAGGCTGTGCTTCCAGGTAACGTTGAGTGTATAAATTGGAGAGTATTTAATACATGATTTTTTTTTTTTAAAGTGCCAGTTCTGGGTCTTGAACTCCGGGTCTTGGCACTGTCCTTGAGGTTTATCGTGTTCAAGGTTAGCACTACACCACTTCTAAGCAGCGAGGATTACAGATGTGAGACACTAGTGCCCAGCCTAATACAGGAGGTCTTGAGGAGAAGACATTCAGACTATAGAACTTAATGCTGCTCTTGGACAGTGACATCCATTCCCCTTCTCCTGGCCCCTCTCTTGCCCTCTCTAGTACGTGGTAATTATTCATCTGCTCTCCACTTCAATTAAGAAAGCTTCTATAAATATTATTGCCCAGGTTTTGTGTGTACATGTTACTGTCTCAATACTGTGGGATTTGCAGAGGTATTTCCTCTGTAAGACACTCCAGTGTCCCATGTAGAAGGTGAATATCTTAGGTAACTTTAGCAAGGTTAAGTACTTGGAAAAATAATGATGCATTAATAATTCAGATGATTATCTGGTAGGTATTTAATATAGTGAATTATGATTACATATATTTTCCTACATTAGAAAATATGAGGAAGTAATTTCCAATTCTATACAATAAAATGCTACACATGCATAATTATGGAAAAGGATTTTGCAGTCAGTGCTATCTATCTCCAATCATCTATTTATCAATAATTTCTCTCTTGTCTATCTGTTTATTATCTATCACCTTTCCATTTATTCATCTCTTTCTATCTGTCTATATGTCATCTATCTATATATTTTCCAGATGCAGTAACTAAAGGAGCAGAGTTTGGAGAAACAGCCCTGATAGCTAAGTGTCTGTTAACTGCTTCTGAAGTGAGGAATATGCTGAATGAGAAAGTATTTAGTCAAGATCAAATTGCCAGAATGAAACAGATAAACAGGTGCAGAGTTGTTTGGTAGAATCTGTGATCAGAGCAGAAATTCAGTAGGGATGTAGGAGAAAGCAGTTCTTCCAGAAGGGACGTAGAAAAGAGAAACTGAGGTTTGAAAATGAACAAGGCAGAAAGGCCGAAGGAGGTGATGGTATTGCAGCTTTAGGAAAGGCAAAGCAGGGTGAAACAACATGGCAGTTCAGGAGAATAATAGGTACTTGTGCTTGCTGGGGTTCAACACTGATATCTAGGGCTAAGTGCTATGACAAAACACAAAACCTGAGCTTGTGTGATGGACCACTGTGCTTGGACATGATACCTAAGATGCTTCACGAGGGTGATCAGGTTTGAATTATGTGACGTGTTTAAGCAAGCGACGGGGGGAGGAAGGTTGGGGTAGGGAGATCGTTTTCTAGGCCAGTCGTGGTCTTGGCACGAGAGGTCTGGCCCTGCTGTTCGCATCTCCCTGGAAATGAAGAGGAACAGATGTCTGATGTTAAGAAGTCAGAAATGCAAGATTTGGTGTGTGGAGATGAAGAAATGAGGCACAGAGTGAATCTCAGATTCCCCGGTGTAGAGAAGGAGGCGGATCCCACGCAATACAGTGGACACGAGGAAGGACCCAGGCAAGCGTCGGCATGGAGGGAAGGTAGAGAAAGTGGAGTTTGGAAGAAAAGTCTGGGACCGATGATCGGAGTGGGGGTGGGGAATGAGATAGAACTGGCTATTGAAAGGGAGGGAGGGATTGTGTGGAGTCCGGAAAGACAGGGCGGAAGACCGACTCTGAGGACTGGCTCTGTAGGAAAAGGTGAGTCACCAATGCCACTTGTATCCTAAAAAGGCCGGTTTCATCTTTTATTGTTAGTGGGAGTCTGTTGCTGGCACTTCTAATGGTAAAGTTTCACAGATGCACGCCAGGCATCGCTGTGACCAAGGTGAGCAGTGATTTTTTTTCAGCCAAGTCATGTGAGCTTGCATGTTGATAGCCAGGTCCCAGGAGAGTTCGCAGACACAGACTTGTGGGCTTGTGAGGGACAGTCACTAACAATTCAGAGCAAAGGAAATAAACAACTGTACCTCGATACTTCCCCCGCCCACCCCCCCAACACACACATACCCAGGGTTCCAATTCCCTATGTTTTACTAAAAGTTCCTGAAACCATTCCTAATTAGCAGCCATGAATCCTCTTCATTTGCCAGTTTAGGTTCCCGAGTTTACAGAACAGTTTTCCCTGGATCAAAGCGACTTATTGAAATGCAAGCAGAGCGCTGGCTGTCTCTGCTTCTCTTTTTCTGAAAGGAACCTCTCAGTCCCTGGGTGACTCTGTGCTAATGAGTCTGGCTGGTGAGTCATCTCCCAGCCGAGCGGGAGATGCGATGGGTTTCATGACATCTCCTCACCCCTGTCACCTCGGCCTGGCTTTGGATCCTCCAGCCTGTGGAAGCCGCAGGCAGGCCATTAGTACAACCAGGCGTTGTTCCTATCAACCCACTCCCCTCAACCTACCTCTCATTTAGTATGTGTAGACATGCAGAGCAGAGGTTGGTTACTGAAAAGCGCATTCTCCATTCAAACAGCCTTTGATCAATGTGACAGGGACCCAAAGGCACTGACTGAACACTCACTTAGTGGAGGAAGGCTGTCACCAGAACAGATGTCTCTGCAGAGACGATTTTAGGATGACCCCGAATGTGTCTCTTTCTCTGCAGAGAAATTATAGCCACATGAAAACACACACACACACATACACACACACACACACACACACACACACACACACACACACACACACGAAATGATTCTTTCCAAGTTGGAACTCTGTTGGGAGGAATCTCATTCATTCTCAGCCAGATTGCAGGCTCTGGGGCCAGAGCCCCGGGCAGGCTGTAGGTTGCTTGTTCGGCAGGGATCTCAATGGTGTGGCTGTTTCTGTGTCTTTGCCCAGCTGGCAGCGGGAGCTGTATGGTTCCATGCAGGAAATGTCACACTTCTCCTTGTCACATGGATGAGACTTTGTGTGTCTATTCTTTAGACAGCCTAGGAAGCCTTCTGCTAGACCACACAGGCCCAACTCCGGTGCCCCAAAGACTCAAGGCGGGGTCCATCAGCCATGGGGCGCTAGAACAATTGTCTACAGTTGAGAGTCACTGATCCACTTCCAGGATGGAGTCAGTGCAGGAGGCTGTGTTCTGCACTTGGGGTCCTCAGACTGAACAGCAAGGGAGTGAGAAAAGTAAGTTCTTCAGAGAGCTGGACTCGTGTGTTTTAGAGCTCAGTCTATGCTTTCTCCATCTTGGCCATTGACTGAATGGAATGATGGGCAGTGTAGATCAGATGATTTTTCCTTTGCTATTTGTAGGTCATGCTGGCTTATTTGCTTATGGCAAATGTCCTCCCTGTTTTACCACCCACCCCTTCTACTCAGAAAAGTGACAGTCCTGTTTGTGTCTTTCAGCTTTCTAGATGAAGGTTTCTACAGATTACGTGACACTATGTGGAGATGGTTTCTAAGTGTGGCTTTGCCCACGTTACTGGCCTTGTCGACATAGGATGCTCGCTTGCTTTCATCGAGGGCCAGTTTGCACACCTGGGAATGATGAGTCCTAATTCCTACCTTGAAAGACGAAGACTTCAAGAGCCTACCACTGTGCTTAGGGCTCGCTTGGCCATGCTCCCTGTAGATTCTCAGAGCTCTGGAGCACAGTGAAAGGGGACACCCCTGCCATCCTCCGGGCTGAGTTGGTCAATACAACTGGCTTTCAACTCAATTCAGTCTAGAAGCAGAGGCTAGGTGAATATAATGGCAGCAACCAACGAAACCTACTCTGTGTCCTGCTCTGGTTCATGCACATGAGTCCATTTTAATATCCACAGTTATCTTATGAAGCAGTTCCTATTCCTATTGGAATCACATGGTGGCTAAATAAACTATCAGAATAGACACAAGTAGCTAAAGGCCACGTAATTAGCAATCCATGCACTTACACAGCAGACTCAGGCAAGCTGCCTCCAGAAACCAAGCTCCTATCCTGGGCACTGAACTGTCACTCCCACCATAATTTACCCAATAGCTCTGACTCTCACTGCTTTAAAAAAAAATAGACTATACCCCAGGGTCACACACTATTGTGTAGATCTCAACCCCTTGGCTAGCTGTTTTGGTAGACTAGGCCTGCCCTTAGACTGCTCTTCTAGGGTGTATTCTGGAAGTGGCTCCATGCTTCTCTTTAGCTCTGGTTATAAGCATTGTCCTTGATGATATATGGTGGGTACACATGGACTACAAAGATATTCTACTTAAAGTAAAGAAAAAGTTATGAAAAAGTCTTCATTTCCAGATATTGTACCAAGGGATGTAGCTCTAAGATCATATTATAAATGCAGAATAAAAGATAAAGGAGCTATGCCTGCAGACATTAAATTGTCCACGTAAATGAGTTATGAAATGACGTTGTCTCTAGTGCCCATACTGTGGGCAGTAGAGGTGTGTAGTTGAATGGCCTCTGTGGAAGAACTCTTGAGTAATTTTAGAACTTAAAGGGAGGATTGAGGTATGTATTTCTCAGGAAATATTTGACGGTCTGCCCCCATCTTCATGACTTCTCAGTTTATCCATTCTCTGAGCTCTGATTGCCTTTAGGAATATGAGTGCATTTGTATGTGTATGTATGCACATGCACATATGAAAGGGGTATGCATGATTTGAAAACTAACAAGTCTTGGGTGCTCGTACAGCAGTGTTGACTTTGGAGCCCACCCAGCAGGCTTAGTTATCTGATGCTCAAGTTTGATCCTCCTCCATGCTGAGCCTTTGTTTCGGAGTTTTTTGCCTTCTTTGCCTGCGTGATGTACAAGGAAAGGCAGCTGTGCTGTTCTTTTAGCAGAAGAGGAATGCTTCCCCAGAAGAGGAATGATTCCCCAGAAGAGGAATGATTCCCCAGGCCAACCACTGGTTCACAGACCTTCTAGTCATAGTTTCAAAGTCCAGAAAAATCTCTGGAAACGGAATACCTACTTGTAACTCATACCTAATCTGAACAGATTTGGCAGTAAGCTGGTGCCAGATTCACCTGTTGGGAATCTTTATTTCTTCTATGTAGTGCACTATGTGTACATTTAGCTGTTTAAATATTAACATGTGATGACAGGCTTCTGTCCCAGACCCTCCAGACTTGTCATATAGTATTTTCACAGATACCACGTTACTATTCTTAAATCTAAAAAATTCTATATTTCATAATGCATAAGTATCAGGTATTATCCAAGTAATTTTGGATAAGGGATTGAGGAGTCATGATCTTATGTAATTGTTCTAGAGAGACAGTAACAAGTAGATTTTTGAAAAGCCTGGCTAATTTTTCCAAGGTAAATCCATGTCAAGGAGATTCAGAATTAAATGATGTGCTTTTCATTCCTGTGCATACTAGCACATGGTCTTCCTTGTTTTAACAAGAGGTTAGCATTGGGTGTGAATACAGTTATTTCTGTAATATGATGGGATTAGCCCAATGTCCACTGAAAATTCATTTCATATACAGAACATACAGGTCATCCAAAAAGAAATGGAGAGAAAGATACAAATGTTGCATACCTCATTAAAAGAAGAAATTAATACATTGATAACTGACTTCAACAAAGAGTTTGTAAGCATGAAAGGCTCAGTTTTCCTATTAAAAACTCAGTTGGAAGCATAAAGCAATAGAATAAGTGAAATAGGAAATAGGGGATCAGGAGTTGAGGATAAAACAAAAGAATTAGAACAAAAAATCAAAGGCATGGAAAAAAATTCACATTCAGAACATAGCAAAGGGAAATTGAGAACTGGCATATCAGCTAAAAGATCAATTCTACTCATAGCTGGGATAGATGAGAGAGAAGAATTGAAAACTAAAGGCACTGAAGTCCTGTTCTGCAAAATAATAACAGAAAACTTGCCCAATTTCAAGAGAGAAAAATCTTATCCATCTGACAGAAGCATACAGAACTCCTAATAGACAGTCCAAGAAAAAAATACTTCCAGACACATTGTCATGAAAACTCCGGACTTAAAAAACAAGTTAATTTTAAATGCAGCAAAATCAAAGAAGGAGCTATATTATAACAGAAAGAAGATCAGAATTACTGTAGATCTCTCTGCACAAACTCTGAGTGCAAGGAGAGCCTGAAATGGTATAATGCAAGTTCTGCAGATCAACAACTGCCAATGAAACTGGTATACTCAGTGAAGCTATCACTCACAATTGATGGTGAAACTAGAAACCTTCCCTGACAAAACTTAACGGAATTCATGAAGACAAAACCAGGATTACAAAGAATAGTAAAAGGAAAAATAAAATCTGAAGAAAACAAAGTCAAGGAAACACATTAGACAAAAGTCACTAGACAAGTGGTTTAGTAAACACAGGAAGATGGCAGGGAACATGACGCAGGACTCAATAGTGAACTCAATTCTCCAACCAAAAGAGAGAGAGCAGCAGATCCATCCATTTGTTGTCTCCAGGAAACTGACATCACAGTCAAAAATTAAAATATATTCCAATAGAAGGGAAGGAAAAAGATCTTGGTATTGGATAAAACAGACTGTTCATTAAAATCAGTATGAAGAGACAAGGACAGTAATTACATATTAATAAAGGGAATGACCCACAAGGAGGTAGTCACAGTGGTGAACATTTATGTACCAATGAATGGAGCACCTAAATATATTAAACCAATACTTTTGGACTTACAGAAATGACAGACCCCAACACAATAATAGTGGGAGATTTTAACACTCGAGTCTCACCAAAGGACAGGTCAACCAATCAAAAGATAAGCAAAGAAACATCCAAATTAAATGATAGCATAACCCAAATGGACTTAACAAATATCAACAGAGTATTCCACCAACAACAACCCAATTCACATTCTTCTAAGCAGAAAGGGAAATCAGGAAAGCAAATCTATTTGCAATAGCCTAAAAAAATAGCTAGCAATAAATGAACCCAAGATGTAAAAGATCTTTATCTTGAAAAATAAAAATTTGAAGAAAGAAATCAAAGAGGACATCAGGAAATGGAAAGACCTTCCATGTTCATGGGCAGGCAGAATTAATATGGCAAAATGGCCATACTACCAAAAATTATATGCAAATTCAATATAATACCCATCAAAATCTCAATGACATTCTTTACCAAGATAGAGAAAAAAATTCAAAAGTTCGTATGGAAGAACAAAAGGCTTGGAATAGCTAAAACAATTGTAGGCCAAAAAAAAAAAAATGTAGTACAGGTGGCTCAAAATACCAGACCTTAAGTTCTACTACAGAGTTATAATAACAAAAACAGCTTTGTATTGGCACAAAAATTGACCTGAAGATCAATGGAACAGATTAGAAGACTCAGAAATAAAACAGTATACTTATAGTTATCTGGTATTTGATAGGGGAGCCAATGACATACAGTGGAGAAAAATAGCCTTTTCAGTAGTTGGTTTTGGGAAAACTGGGCATCCCTATGCAGAAAACTAAAAGTGGATTTCTATCTATCACCATGCACTAATATCAATTCAAAGTGGATGAAAGACCTTAACATCAGAAACTACTGCAAGGGAGCGTAGGAGAAACATTAAAACTTATAAGTGTAGGTAGAAACTTCTTGAAAAGAGTCCCTCCCTGGGACTCTCTTTGGAGAGAGACTTGAAAGTCAGGACTACATCAAAATAAAAAAAATTTGCACATCTAAGGGCATAGTTACTAAACTAGAAAGACAGCCAACAAACTGGGAGAAGATCTTCACCAGCAATATATCAGACAAAGGCTTAATATCCAATATATACCAGAAGCTCAAGAAACTAACCCCTCCTAAGCCTAATAAGCCAATCACTAAATGGGCAAGGGAGCTAGGAGAGACATCTCGGAAGAAGAGATAAGCGTGGCAAAGAAACACAAGAGGAAATGCTCATCATTCCTGACCATCAAGGAAATGCAAATCAAAACAACTCTGAGATTCCATCTCACCTCAGTTAGATTGGCCAACATTTTGAGTTCAAACAACAACAAATGCTGGCAGGGATGGAGGGCGGGGAAGGAACCGTACTGCACTGCTGGTGGGATTGTGAACAACTGCAACCACTCTGGACAGCAGTGTGCAGGATCCTCAAGAAACCAAACCTAGACCTTCCTGAGGACCCAGCCACGCCACTCCTAGGCATCTCCCCCGAGCATCCTGAGCCAGGATATGCTAAAGGCCCCCCTAACACCCATGCTCATTGCCACATTATTCACAATAGCCAAGATAAGGAAACAGCCCAGCTGCCTCACAATAAATGAGTGGATCAAAAAAATAAAAAACGGTGCTTACACACAATGGAATTTTACACAGCCGTTAGAAAAAAATAAAATAAGATCATTTGCAGAGAAATGGATGGAACTAGAAGAAATCCTGTTGTGTGAAGTAAGCCAAGCTCAGAGACACAAACGGCACATATTCTCTCTGCTAGGAGGACATTAGATCTAAAATACACTGGGATATGGTAAATTAGACAAGATTCTAGAAACTCACACACAGTAAGACCAAAAGAGGATACGCTTAGGAGAGAAACACAAAAAAGCAATGCCTGTGTGCCTTATTTATATTTCTATAAAACTATAAATATGTCTTGAAATGAACTCCAAGATAGGAAAACAACAGATCTCTCTCTTTTTGAAAACTAAAAAAATAAAAATAAAGATGGTGATGCTGTCTTCTTTACTTTATGCATGGTGGCTTTGTCTGTATATCTTCAGGAGGGTCCAGAAGTCCAGGGGGAAAAGGGTGGAAAAGAGCAGCGGCAGAGCTCATTGGATACTAATGCAAGTGAACTACAGAACTCATGGGTACATATGGGCAGGAGGGACTGGGTCGGAAGGCACTGTATAAAAGGAAATGTGCTCATTACCTGACTCATGTCATTGTAATCCCTCTGTAAATCACCTTTATAGTGACATACCAATAAAGTAAATTAAAAAGTAAAGTCTAAGCAGAAAGAAAAAGAAAACACATTTAATCTATCTAGCCTACTAAACATCATAGCATGCCCTGAACTCTTCTACGAGCTGACAGTTGAGCAGATTATTAAAAGCAAAACCTATTCTAAATAAGATGTTGACTGTCTTATGTGGCTGACCCGCAGTCACGTCTCCCTGTCATTGTCTGTCACAGATAACTAGGGGAAGTTCAGCATTCCAAGTCAGAGGACAGCTGCTACAGAATGTATCGAATTAGTGCCATCTCCGAGTTAGAAACCACAAGGAAAGCCATCCTAAGTCAGAGATTGTCTGTAATGGAGAAAAATCTTAACCCGTTCCATCGAGAGCAAAGGCATGCGCTACTTATCCGCTACTCAAACCAGGTGTAGTCTTTTTCTTTTAATTTAAATTTTATTGTAACAGTGATGCACAAAGGGGTCATGATTACATAAATAAGGTAATGAGTACATTTGTTTTTGATCAGTGTTACTCCTTCCTCATTTTCTCCCCCTCCCCTCCTGCCAATCCCATCTCCCCTACGTTCTAAAGTTCATTCCCAACGTAGTGTCTGTCTTCCTCTGTGGGGTCTTTTGTAGCATCTGTGGTCTTTCCCCTCCAGCTGCCGGTTCCAGATGGGCTCAACCACTTGAGGCACTGCACACCTTGTGACTTTTCCTGAGTAGTTTACTGGAGGTAAGAGTCTCATGGACTTTCTTGCCCTGGCTGGATTTGAACTGTGATCTTAGCCTCCTGAGTAGCTAGGAATATAGGTGTGAGCCACAGCACGCAGCCTTCCTTCCTTCCTTCCTTCCTTCCTTCCTTCCTTCCTTCCTTCCTTCCTTCCTTCCTTCCTTCCTTCCTCCCTCCCTCCCTCCCTTCTTTCCTCCCCCCCCCCCTCTTTCTACTTTTTTATACTGGTCTTGGGGCTTGAATTCAGGGCCTGAATGCTATCTCTGAGCCTTTTCTGTTCAAAATTAGTACTTTATCACTTGAGCCACAGCTCCACTTTGGGCTTTTTGGAGTGGATAATTGGAGATAAGAGTCTCACAGACTTTCTTCCCTGGTCTGGCTTTGACCTGTGTTCCTTAGGTTTCAGCCTCTTTTCCTTTGTAGCTAAAATTACAAGTGTGACCCACCAGTACCTGATGGTATTCTGTATGTGTGTGTGTGTGTGTGTGTGTGAGAGAGAGAGAGAGAGAGAGAGAGAGAAAGAGAGAGAGAGAGAGAGAGAGAGAGAGAGAGAGAGAGAGAGAGAAAGAGAACCTTTATGCTTGTTTGTTGTATTGCATGATTGAGAGTCTTGGGGCTGAAAACCAGGCTCCTGCGATGAAGCTGCCAATGAAGGGCAGGAAGCAAGGCGTCCTGCTTTTTCTGGGAATCTGGGAAACCTGGGTTCCGTCTTCTGTCTTGGGATTCTCGCTAGGAAAAATTGAGCATGGCGGGGCCACTCCTGAATGGGAAGATGTTTCCCATTTTCCTGCAGAAGGGACTGTGACATGAAAAGCGCTGGACTCTAGTGCGCAAGCAGCCATTTCTGGAGGAAAGCAACGTTTTGCTGCCATTTTAAGAGTTCCTGCCAAAGCTGAGGACTGTCTAGAGATGACATGTGAATGAGCGATAACAGGACTAAAGCATTAGCCATGAAGCATCAGCTTGAACTGAAATGCAAAAGACGAATTGTCTAGGAGCCTCCATGCAATACTGAAGGACATCAAGTCAGATATAGCCCCGGTTTCTCTCTAAACTGGTGTCCCTCACTCTTGTAAATTTCTACTAAGACCAGGATGGGTTACTTAGAGTTCTGTATTCAAGACCATGCAAACACGGCCCGTGTGGAAGAGAGTCCAATGTACTCAGGTCTAACCATTTTTCAGCAGTAGTCTGCACCTATAGCTCACGTACAATCACATAGCAGATTGAGGACAAGTCCTAGTGATCAGACGTTTGGGGGATACTGCGGTCCTCCCACTACTTCACCCCTTTTGTTCCCCTTTGCTCTCTGCCTAGGTGCAAAGCATTCAGTACCACTTGCATTTGCTTCCCTCTTGCTGCCAACACTGGCTGTGTAATGCCTTCTGTAGCCCTTCAGGCTGGCTTCTGTGTCTGCCCACAGCTACTCAGGGGAGGTCTTAGTGGCTCTGCCTGGTCCAGCGCTTCACATCCCACAGAGTGATCCGATGGCAGCCTGCGATGATGCTGACCAAACGAAATGTGCTGTAGGTCGGTTCTGCTTGGGGTTAGTGATAGCGCTGGGCTCTCCCTCTCTGTTGTGCAAGGTAAACGGACTATCTCCCTAGAAGGAGAAAGGGAGAGTCTACTTTTTGGTGATTTTCCTTATTGCAACATAGCATGTGAGCCAATCCTGCCCTGTGCGAATGTACAGACCTGTCAGGCACTGTTCTGGGTGTTGAGGATTTATCAGTGAGCAGCAACAGCAGCAACATCAATAAACCCTTTGGACCAGACATACATAGTTGAGTATAACGTTGGGTTGGAAAGTGCTAAATTCTATGCTAGAAAGAGTACGTGGGCCTGGGCAAAGCATCACAGGGATGGAAGGAAGAAGGCAGAGAATGAAGTGGGTTGCTCTAGGAAGTCAGGAGAGCGCTTGGCTGGTGGTGAATGGTGTGGAGGTTCAATTGAAGCAATAATGTAAAGGAATCAGCAAGTGTCATCTTGGGAATTGTTCACAGTAGAAGCAGAAGAGCTTGAGGCCCTGGGGCAGACATCTCTACTCAAGGCTGGGTCAGCCTGTCTTACTTTAAAGTTGGCCTCATTCGCTCCTGTGGATTGGGAGAGACTGCTAGGTCATGTTCTCCATCGCCTTGGGGATGAGGGCCTTGGCTCATAGCCAGGGCTGCTGGCTCGTCCAAAGTCACTTAGTTGGTGGCAAGCAGTGATCAGAGTCCGGGTCTCCTGCCACAAAGTGCATGACACATTCCAAAATGGAGTGATATACGACTCCCATTTCCTCCAGGATTTCACGTTTCCTGGCCCATTACTAGCTGTCATTCCCCCCCCCCCCCGCCCTATTTTCCTTGAAAACTAGGCTGACTGGTTTGTTCCACATGTACAAACAAGTCACATCTTTGCTGCTCCATGTGAAGCTTTGTACACCAGCTTAGAGGGAAACCAAGGTGCATAAAAAGAAGTTGCAGTCCTCAAGATACTGTAGGAGGAGAAACGGCATTAAAAATGCATATCTAAACCTAGTGCAACATGCCAAGGAGCAGGATAAGAGCTGGTCAAGTTATGACATTTCAGGGCAGGAAAGTTTTATTAACAGCTGAGGAAAAATTGAGTGGGTTGCAGTCCAAGGTGGAGTTTTCACCTCCCAGGTCCTTTTCTGAAGAAAGAGCTCTGTTTTCAAACTCACCTTGTCATTAAGAATTATCAGCACTCTGGGTGTCTCTGTTGGTGGGAAATGCTCTAGTTGTCCCAAGGAATATTGTGCGGATATTTTAAAATGACAGCTGAAGAAAGCCTCTCTGTTTTCCATACAATCAACATTTGGGATCTGAACAAGAGCCTCATATTACTTGTAAGCTGATCTTTCTCCTTGAAGTCACTCTTCATAAATTTTCATGGAGTCTCCTGTTTTGAATATATGAGGTGTCTCTCTGGTTAGCACAGGCAGCACTGTTTGAATGTGCAATATAGGACAGAATAAGTGAAAGAATTTATCCAATGGGGCATTTAGCTTCATGTAAATATAATATTAGAACAAACATACTGGTGGACTGGACATTAAATATAGAGTTCCCAAACTGAGTTAAGTACTGTTTCTTTGCTTTGTGTTGACAAGTGGAGTCCCAGGCACCATCTTGGATCATCTAGAATGGGAGGAGAAACAGTCCCCAGACACCCAAGGCCTGAAGGTTTTAGAGCACAGTGAATTACATGGACTACTTCTGGGGAAGAAGCAAATTTTATATATTAGATGAGACTGCATTTATTTTGTCGTTTATTTATTTTGGTGGTACTGAGGATTGAACTTGGGGCTGGACACTTGCTAAACAGGTGATTTATCACTCAAGTCATGACTCTGGCCTCTGCGATATGTGTGTGGGTCTATAATTTATTTGACACTATGGGGGGGTGTTGAACTCAAGACCTTACACTTATTAGGCAGGCTTAAGCCATACCTCCAGTACCCAGAAATAAATTCTCATCTTCTTACAGCTTTTATAGTGTAGGATTTGTCTCTTCATCTTAAGTAGAGCAAAGCATACTGATTATGAAAGTCTTTGAATTATACCAGTCTAGAAATTGTGTAGTAATTCTGAAGATGAAGTTGAAAACTTAGACTTGTGGTGGCCTAGAGTTGGGGCAGGCAAGCATTTTCCAGAGAAGTCTGGACAGCAAGTGTTTTATACTTTATTATTCATCTGATCTATGTCACAATGGCTCAGCTCTCCCTAATAATGGTTTTGTGTTTTTACACAATTGTAGATCAAAACGAGAGTCTTAGCTAGCACTCAGCCACTGAGGTATATCTCCAGTCTCAAAGCCTACTATTGTGCAATGAAAAGAGCAGTGGATATGTTGTCATAAAATGAAATACTCGTGTTTCAGTGAAACTTTCTTTATAAAAACAGATGCTGAGCCAGATTTAATATGCATAGGGGATAATTACATTGCAATGATCGTTTATGCACGTGATGCCAAGTAATGTTTGGAAGGCTAGTGTGATTAAGTTCATTTTTAGTGTGTGATCTTTTTGGTATATACTGTGGTTTATTGAGACATAACTCTATCATAAGTCAATGAGCGAGCCATTTCACAAATTACATAGATAATTATTGTATAAACTATGTTATGTACTTAGTTTTATTTCTGAACTAAAATAAACAATAATAAATGCTCTGACCCATGTATTTTGCTAAAGTTAGGAAACATCTATCTAACGAATATTTATTACAATCTGTTCATATGTCAGATGATATAAGATAAATATGAATTGTGTTCTAAAGTAAGGCATCTAATATAACTGACAGCATCTCATGGGACTCCTTTATTTTATTGTGCTAGTACTGGGGCTTGAACTCAAGGCCTGGGTACTATCCCTTAGCATTTTCACTCAAGGCTAATGCTCTACCACTTGAGCCACCGCTCCACTTCTGTCCGGCTTTTTGTTGATTACTCAGGGATAAGAGTCTCGTGGACATTCCTGCCTGGGCTGCCTTTGAGCTCTTATCCTCAGATCTCAATCTCCTGAGTAGCTAGAATGACAGGTGTGAGCCACCAAGCCCTAGCTCATGCAGTCTTTGTATGCCTGTAGGAAGAAGTTTGTATGAGCTGGTAGATCTTTAGGTCATGTGCAATTAATTGCCTGAGATGTATAAGGAAATACAGAAGACATCCCGAAAGGCAGAAAGATAAATTGGGTTTATGCATGAAAGGACAATAGGTCTTAGGCATAAAGGAATTCAAGTCATTATTTCACAGTGGAAACCATGTACACAGGAAGCAATAATGTCAGGAATTCAAATGCGTCCACAAAATTGGGTCAGAATGGTCCAAAGCGAGTGCTTTTCAAAGTGGGTCTAGACGTCCTTCTATTGGAACTTTGCATAAACATTTGCAGAACTGGCAAGAATAGAGAAATCTGCTTATGATTTCCATATACGCCGTATGTCCTGAGCAGCCCAGGGAACCCCGGAATTCAGGAAATGCTTGACATATAGAGAAACTGTTAAGTGGGGGGAAATATGCTTGCTTTCCTGACACCCACTCTCTTGTCTACATCAATTCTGAGCATTCATCAAAACCACTCCGAGAGGCCACAGCAATAGAGAAGGTCTAGAAGCTGAGAACAAATACCCAAGCTTTTATCATTAATTTTTATCCTTTTCTTTTTTCCCTTCTGAGCTTTTATTGGGAACATTTCCTCCACATCTGTAATTACAGTGCACAATGACAGAACTTACTTAATGAAGCAGAGAGCTGAAACTTTTTGAGACAGCAAAATTTGCAACCAATTAAATATTAATGAAAAATAGTCTGCCTCACATTCTTTTTTAACCTTAAAACTTTCTGTTTAATCTACAGAAAGTTCAATCATCATTTATATTAGAATTAGTGAAATAAAAATTCACAAATAATTTCATATTTTTTTCAAGAGCCATTTTCCTGTACCAATTAAGATTACAAATGAAAAGCAGGAAAATCACTATAAGTGACCATATCTTTTGGGATTATTAAAATCAGTGCTAGAAATAGTCCTCTCAATAGAGATAATGTGCTTTTTTCTTATGCTTCCTCAAGTGTCAAAATCTTTTAAAAGTGTGTGTGTGTATGTGTGTGTGTGTGTGTGCGTGTGTACTAGGGCTTGAACTCAGGGCCCTGTCCTTTAGATTTTTTTGCTTAGAGTTGGTGCTCTACCACATGAGCCCACAGCTCTACTTCTGACTTTTTTCTGATTAATTGGAGATAAGTGTCATATGGGCTTTCTTGCCCGGCTGGCTTTGAACCTTGATCTCAGATCTCAGCTTCTGAATGGGTAGGATTACAGGCATGAGCCACCAGTACCACAGTACCCAGTTTAATGAAAACTTTGATCTGGTAGTTGAGGAATATGTGTATATATATATATCTGTAACTATCTATCTGTATCTCTATGTGGGAAGCATCTCAATCTGTATCATAGTTCACAAATTACTCAGATTTTTTTTTATATAGACATGTTATGGTTCAAATTCCCCTCTGTGTTAGGTGCATACATACATTAACCCCAACTTTGTTACCTCAAATGTCTTTTAACAGAAAGCACATCACAAACAACATCAAAAAAGTAGCTTTTGTGCAGCAGCTAAGAATTGATGAGCAATGGGTGCAGAGACTTTTTAGGTTCTCATGGATGATACCCAAGCAGAAATCTCTATCTTGTTTACCTAGCTGCAGGGATGAGTGCCTGGTATGAAAAAAATGGAATAAAAATTCCTAATGTCTTAGCCAGGGTGGATTTTCTGTACTGGATCCTATATGTCACTGTGGTTATTTGTGTTGTTTTTGGATTTGTTCACTGAAACTGTTCACCTTTTGTTGTATCAGGTCAGAAATAATCCATATTCCAACATCACCGTTACCAGCACATTAAAAAGTGTTTGGGATAACGCATAATTGGTTACAATCAACTTGAATAAAATGACAGCCAAATAAGGCTCAGCCAATTTGAGGAATGAAGGGTAGGCATGGATCGATGGCTTTGAGTGTTGTTCTGAGTGGTCAAAATGGGAAAAGGCCAAGATTTAAACATTTTTTTAACCAAAGATTTCTCTTTGTTTATTGGCATGCATTAAATAATACAAGGCATTTGGTTGCCTACAGATGCAAAGCATATCCTTTGAAGAAGTTCACCTCTTTATTATAGTTCCTTTTCCTCCATTTCCAAACAGGATTTGGTGGCTTTCATTTTGCTGTCTGCACATACAAATACACATGTATATATACATGTATGCACAATATACACCTTATATATACAGATGTATACATTATGTATACATATATGCATATCTATCTATCTATCATCTATCTGCCTACCAATCTGTCCTCTTGCTAAGCCTCTGCTCCAGATAGTCCCCTTTGGAAAGGCAAGGTTTGATCTTTTTTTAAAAAAATGTCAATGATGATCTCTCATTATGCAGTTTGATGTGTACATCTTAGCTCCTCTTGCTCACCATATTGAAATTATATTAAAGTTACCAGTAGCAATTTGGCTTGGAATCTTTGTTCTTCTTTAAGTTTTTTTTTTGTCAGTACTCAAGTTTGAACTCAGGGTGTCATACTTGCTAAGCAAACGCTCGACCCCTGGAGCAGTACCACCACCCAAGGCTTAGTATCTTGTTTAGTCCTAAACCGGGCAGGTTTCTTGATTTATGTCCCTTTCGATCTTGCTCATTTTGCCTTTCTACCTTTTCTAAAGCGACCTATCTTCTCTCTTTTAAATACCTTTCAGGTTTTCTGGAAACCTAGTTCTTTCAATACCTGCCTTGACACCCTTCCTGACAAATCCCTCTAGTTTAAGTGGACGAATGGGGTGAATGTCATACCACGGGGGACATGGCGAAGACGTCTTCATCTTTGTTATTTCGTGCTCCCATTTCCCTTGTTCCTGTCCTGCCTGGGGGACAGAGGCACGGCAGGGTGCTCTCTATGAGCAAAGAGTTGGGGCCATGGGTCTAGAGCGATCATGCCTGTTCTTGCTGCCTTCCCTCTGCTTGCTCTGGCTTGGCATGTGTGGGCCCTCAACACCTCCTCATCTACTGATGGATTGCATGCTGGGGGAGGGCAGTCAATTAGCTGAGTTTGACATATGGCTCGGCAGTCTAAGGAAGAAAACCAGAAACAGACTGAATGCAAAATGATGGATGAATTTGAAGCCCAGAACAAGAGAGAGAAATAATTCACATAAAGAAGCATTGGGTCGCCAGGCAGGGGGTAGAGAGACTCAGCTCTCATTCTAATTGGGAGCCTCACTAGACCAGAGCCAAGTGGCCTAGCACTGGAGTTGGAGGCCTAGCCTTGAGCACAATGTGGTGTCCATTAAACAAGTGACCTGGAACCAGTTGCTGAAAGTTTCTGTGTAACGGTTTTCCAATCTCAACATGAAGACAATGCATACCTCACGGGGTGGTTTGAGGGTTGGTCCCAGCACTGTGAAAGTGCTTGGAAAGCTGCAAGTTATTACCGACAGTTAGTATCCCAGCTTCTCTATGTGAACAAGAAGGATGAAGCACAGTGAAAACCAAATTCATGACTTAATTCATGATTTAAAGTAGCACACACAAGAAGGTAGTAGAAAACAGGAAACAATGTTGGCCATAAAATCTTGGCATACTTCTTATGTTTAGATCCATTTGTCATAAAGGAATGTCTATCTATCTATCTATCTACATATATACATATATATTTATATCTAAATCACTACCCTCCCCCCCCCCCAGGAAAGACCTTGTTTCTTCCCTTTATCCCTTCGCTCCCCTAGCGTACAGCAGAGCTAAGTTGGAGTCCCTTCATGGACATATTCATCCCGTAAAGGAGACTTGCCTTGAGATTCATGGTTCTTATCCTCCAAGCTAAAGGGGAGGCAGGTGGTGTTATATTGCCTTGGTGGTGGTCTCTGCATTTGTGAATCTGTCCCACTCAATTCCCAGCTTTGCAGAGCTGAGCTCAGTTAGCAAGCATGTGGAGAGCAGACCCCACCATCTTGGAGATTGCTCTACACAGGGATTCTGAGGCTGCTCTAGGTTATAACTGCATATATAGCACCCCAGCACCACCTTCCCTCCTCAACAAGCAAGTCATAGATGTTTCATTCTTTTTTCAACTAGCAGAGAGATTGCCAGGTTCCAGCACAAATCAATTCCTGTATTAGAGGTCATAGTCTTTAAAAAAATATTTCTTAATTTTGGAAAATAAAAACAACTGGCCATGAGATTTATAGCCATAATTTTTAAAGTGTATAATGCAGCATTTTCAACTACAGTAGTCTGACAGGAGACCTTATAAGAAGCTATACAAGATTCTGTATAGCAGAAACTTTATCCTCATCGAAGAGTAAGTCCTTCATTCCCCCCTTCCCCCTGCCCCTCGCCCCAGTTTCTGGCATGCACCATTATGCTCTCTGATCTTCCGAAGCCGACTAGTTTAGGGACCTCATATAAGCGAACTCATGCAGCATTTGTCCTTCTGCAACTGTCTGAATTGCCTGGGGACCGTGTCTTCCAGGTTCATCCATGGTGTTCCGTATGGCAGCACTTTCTCCTTCTTCTAAGGCTGAGTGGCATCTGTTGTGTGTGCTTTCTTTACCACCCATCCATTCATGGGTATTGCAGGTCAGTCAGAGGGAGAGATTCTCTACATCTCTTAGGACAACTGGAGTTAAGAGGCAAAAGGTGAGTTGATCTTAGTTAGCGTTTGGATGTTGAAGGTGCTAATAGTAAGGATTTGATATGAGGTGGTGATATTGTGAAGGGCCAGGAACCTTCAGCAGGCGGGGCCTAAGAGCAGGCCCATAGGTCACAGAGGGCAGATCTTTCACACAAACTTAGGAGGAAATCATAAATTCATTTACACAATGTTCACTATGATTTGGAAGTATCTTGAAGTAGCAACAACACCACTTTCAAGTTTGATACCGTGTGTGTGTGTGTGTGTGTGTGTGTGTGTGTGTGTGTGTGTGTTTGGATAGTTAAACTGTGAGAGGAAAACCCAAGCGATTGAAAGCAATTATAGCAGACATAGCTTCTAAGGCTTCTTGAACATGCAACAGGTCATTGCCTCTCTTTGAGTCCTAGTCTCCTCATCACATGGAGAAAGAGCCTGGGATCGAAGGCAACTTGAAGCTCGACTAGCAGAGAGGCATGGAAGTCTAAATGCCCCTGGCATTTAATGTACTTTTTCCCTAAATCCATCTTATAGAATTCAGTAAGGTCCAAATAATACAAATATGTCCTGCAAATTCCCGGCATCAATCTGGCACTCTTCAAGGGTCTTAATTCACTGTAATTGGGGTGAAAGTTGTCGTTCTCCATGGAGGAGCTGCATTCTTTTCGGTAAACTTCCATTCTTGCTCTGTTTCCATGTTGACACAATAAATAATAGATGGCTCGACTGTTATGTTGTATAAAGTGCAAACAAGCAACCACCTGGCTTGAGGACAGCCCCTTCGTGGCTATACCAAGGGTGCGTGTAACACATTGCCTCGTGAGTATCAAAGGGTTCCACGGGGGGAAGGACATCCGAAGTGGAGCACTGCACATGCTGCCTTTGTAGTGCAGGAGCGTAGTCTGGAAGTGGCTTGCAAGGGGAAAAAAAATAAGGTGAGGATCTGTAAACAAGGCAGTCCCACAGAGCCTTGTCTATCTTCCCACCAAGGGTATGAGGACAGGAACATCCCTGCCCTGGGTAGCCAGGCAGAGGGCATTTGGAGAATACTCACACAAGGAAGCCCAGCTCCCCTGACCACGTTTGAATGCTTGCAAGGAAACAGTAGTGGCAAAACAGCTGGAGCAGCCAACCCTGTCTGTGTATGGTCCCAAGGAAAGGCATTGTGAGTCAGCGAGCCTGAGAACTTTCCAGAATTCAAGTGCCGTTCCAGACGAGCAGGAGCACAGGCCAAGCGCGGATGAACTTCCGTGGTTATTCTCAGCCTAGGAGCAGGCACCAGATCGACCTATAAACCTGAACACATTGTTACTAGAAGGCGTGATTCTGGAGAAGCCCACTGGCGACTGTTATGCAGTGCTTGGATAAATGAAGTTGTGCTTTTTTTGGAATCCTTTCCCCCTGAAGTTCTCCTGAAAATTAACAGTTGATCTCCTAGAGGTGTATTTAATCCTTCACATTCACCTTCCCCAGTGCTGACAGGATAACACTTAGTACCTGATGAGGGATTGGGCTTTCTCAGATATCTGCTTCTACAGAATAGTAGTACCACACATGTGAACACACACACACACACACACACACACACACACACACACACACACACACACAGCATCCTACACTTTCTGTGGGTCCGGCGTCTGGGCATGGGTTATCTGGACCCTCTGATGCAAACCGGCTCTGTTTTAGCAAGGCCGTGACATCCTCTGGGTCTTGACCGTGAAAGGATCCACTCTGAAGCTCCTGTGGTTGTGGGCAGGGCCACGTGTTCCATTCACAGCCAAGGGGAGTGAGTTATACCAAGGCAGGACCACTAGGGGGAGCAGGTCATAGATGGGAACTTGGAGACAAACTAATTTTCATCAAGCTCTGGACAATGAAACTCTTCATCGTCACTTGCGAGTGCATATTTATATTACTTTACAGATGAAGAAATTGAGTTTCCCAGAGGCGAAGTAATTTGCCAAAGGGCATGAGCGGGTAGAAATAAATGTCTGGAGTTCAGACATAGAGAAGAGAAAGAATTATTTCTTCTCCATTAACCTTCATTCTTGGCAAGACAAGGCCTGACCTCTGAGCACGGTAGGCCAGTGGTGTGGCAGCGGGAATTACAATGTGCTGGGGGGACAGGGACACCTCTTCCTCCCTGCCGGCATTTCCACCATCTCACTCAGCTTCCTTCGGGGACGGTGACTCTTCCAACTACCTCGAGAACCTGCAGAACTCCGTGGAGGACAGGGCCTGCGGTTACCATCTTCCTGAAACCTGCCCTGGGAGCCATTTCCTTTACGTGAAGGGTTAGAGTCGAGTTACAGATGCCATAAGACAGCGCATTTGTCATGTGCTCATAATTTCAGTCGTTAAAAGACCCAGTCTGGAGAATAGCCTCGATGTTTCAAGTGTGTGTATATTGCAGGCACTGGAATATTTAAGATTGGTAACACGTTAACATACTTGCTGGGGTCATTCTCATTATGGTTATTTTTCTCTTACCTCAAATTTCACTGAAATAGCAATGCAACTGTAAGCTTTATCCTTGCTACACGGATAGAATTCACAGACTTAGCATAGTGTTTGTCGACAGCAATACCATGCAATGCATATAAGCATTGTAATAATGTATTTCCTTAATCTGTTGGTTCGAAAGTCTTATAATTTTAGCACAAAATTAGTGTGAAAATTACTTAGGAGCTAGTTCATATTCTTTTCTCATACTAACTCCTTAAAATCCGAATTATCATTACATGTAGACTATCTCAGCGATGCTAAATTTTCATTCGAAAGAGTTGGTTTATGTTTCTTTCTTTCTTTCCTTTTAAAATAAAAATTTATATTTGGAAGTGGAAAGTCATATTCTTGGGTTGTTCTAAGGCTACTTAAATGTTTCTAAGTAACCGTGTCAGTGTTGTTTTTAAATTAAAATTAACTCATTAAGAACTAATTAATGAAGGACTTGTTTAGGAAAGCAATAGGAAAGCCTCCACTAGAGGGGCAGAGTGGCATACTGACTGAGAACACAGACACTGGAGACAGGCTGCTGGGTTTGTCATACCTGCTTGAAGGTGAAGATCACCTGACATGCTTTCTCTCCTCCAGTGTGCTCCTCGTTTCCAAGCCCATATTCTGTCCCTGCATAACCTGCAGTGTCTTTCTTTCCCGTAGAACCACATTTACCAGCTTATTGTCTGTCTCTTCAAGATCACAACCCTGTAAATACCCTGTCCTGGCTCTTGCAGTTACAATGTTCTTTTTCTAAATTTCTGGACAGTTTTTTTTTAAATGTATTATTTTAAAGGCAATGGAAAGAGAGGTCATTACAGCTACATGAAGTCAGGTAATGAGTACATTTCTTTTTGAACAGTGTCAGCTCTGAAAAGTGCTTCTTTAAGGACTTCATAGGCGACTGCATTTCTCTCGGCTTGCCTCCCGGTCTGGGCAACATCCTAGCTTTTTACTTGTAGCTCTTGTCTGGGCTTGACTTCAGATCCTTGAAGGCTATACCTGTGTGGTTGTGATTTCTGTCTCCACAGGGGTACACGAGTAGCTCTCACGTTCCTAGATAAACCTGATGCACACACAATTGCATGTTTGCTATGTAATTCTCACCCTGTGCAGCTATTTCTGAAGGTGTGTACAAGGGTACACAAATAACTTGTGTTCTGTAGCATAAATAATTGAATGTTCCTCTTTGGCACCTATTTCATGTATTTTGTCTGAGAGTTCCTGGGAAACTCTTATTTATTTCTGGTACGGTAGAGATTGGGAAATTCTGTCATTGAGTCTGGGTGTCCTTTGGAGGAAGGTGAGATTTGAGGAGCACAGTTCATAGTTCAAAGCTAGCTTGGGCAGGAAAGTCCATGAAACTCTTCAATTAATCACACACACACAAAAAGCCAGAAGTGGAGCTGTGTTTCAGGTGGTAAAGCATTAGTCTTGGGCAAAAAAAGCTCACAGACAGAGAGCAGGACCTGAGTTCAATCCCTAGAATTAGCATCAACACACACACACACACACACACACACACACACACACGATTCCCACCACCGGAATTGAATTCTATAGCATGGACCAAGGAATCCCATGTGCCTTTGGATTTTCTCAGCTCTCTATCTCCTTCCCTCTGAAGCCCCGCCTACTGTCAAGACCCTGAAACTCCTAGTTGTGAAAGGTCTCTGAGCTGTCTGAGTTCCCAGCCTGCCATCCACATCCTGCAGTCAGATGTCTGAGCACTTGACGGCTGGACTGTTAGGGTCTCAGGGGCCTGGCATCTGAGGAATTCTGGAGGTGTTACCACTTCTCCTGCGGAGGCCAAATGGAATGGGGGGAAGGAGGACCTGGGTGGGGAAATTGCATTCCTGCCTCAAGCGGTAGTGCACAGCTAGGGTCAGGCCTGTGCTCCTGCTATCCGGAGGGCGGAGCTGGTAAGCAGCTGGCAGAGGGCATGGCTTCTCCTCCCTTTGCAGCTCCTGAGCTCCCATTTCCCTTCATTTTTTCTTGGGTTTGCACTCCCCAAACAGAGTCTCTGGTTTTGTTTCCCAAACCAGCCAGAGTAAGACAAGCCCAACTGTGCAGGCGACTCACGTCCAGACTGTGCTGCCTAGAGGAATGGAGCTGAATTCCAACACCGAGTCTCACTGCATTCAGTTCCAGCGACAGATGCGTCAGGAATGCCGTGTGCAGCACGACTGACGGATGGATCGCAGCCGCTGAGATTGCAAGGCAGTGTGTGTGTGTGTGTGTGTGTGTGTGTGTGCATGTGTGCGTGGTGTGTCATAATCAAGATGATGAGCCTCACACATTACCAAGTAAATAAATAAATAATAAACACTCCCGACTCGCAAAACATGGATGGACACCGCATTGGGGAACAGCCACGGCCAGCCTTGCAGACAGGCACACGCGCACACATAGCTAAATGATTTTCTGCTGGGAATTAATCTTTGCAGTTCTGGAAAGAAGAAACATGGCAGAAAGAGCTCTTTGTGGAGCTGACTGACATGCTCTGGTCGGGCACGCTTGGTTATTATAACAGATGAGAATTAGACAAATTGGAGCTGGAAAGCATTGGTGCCACACGCGGCTGAGGGGCTCAGGGAGAGGCGGCGGCCGCTCTGCAGGTTGTGGTTACTGCTTTGGCAGCTCTGAAAGAAATCCAAGCGGTGGCACTCTCCTTGGGAAGCTCATCTCCAAAGAGGTGAAGGGCTCACCACCGCACAGTCTAACCCGTTCTAGAACCCAAGCCGGCAGGCCAGAGGGGCTTGCCTGAGCGCCTCCTGTTGAGTTTTTCATTCATTCATCATTCATGCATTCATTGTGTAATTCATTCACTCAGGAACCTATTTATTCACTTAGGAACTCATTCACTCTTTCACTCATTCATTTATTCAGTTGCTCACCCATTCATTTATTTACTCATTCACTGAGTCTGGGACTGACCAGAAGAACTCTCCTGCTGGGCCCGGAAGTGTTTGTACTTTTGGATTCACCAACAGTGAATCCAACTGGTTGGATTCACCAGCCCTGGGTGACTGACTACCAAGCACCTGGACTGGCGCTTGCACTGATGGTTCATTCATTCTGTTGTATCTCAATCCATTCAAACTTCAAGAGCCACATGGGACTGGTGGCTACCACATCAGATGGCCTAGGTGAAGATGCATTCGTTCAAGTGTACTTTTGGAATATCTCCTAGGGAACTAACTTCTTAGAAGAAGTGTCTGGATAAGTATTTTGGCGAGGTTGTGGGTGTTCAATATAGTCTTTAAACATGACATGAGGGAATTAGGCTGGCTTTGCAAAATAATTACAATAAATTCAGGCCTCCATTTTGGAAGACACATATAATATCTTATGTGGGCAGACATGCATCGTTATAATAACAGACTAATTGATTTTATTCCTTTATTTGTAGGCACCATGGCTTTAAAATGTCCAGGGAAAAGATTAGGCATCACTTCATGGCAAACAAAAAATGTGTTTGCATTGAAACTGGAGCGGAAGGTGTTCCTGAGAGGCTTCTTGGAGTATAACGGATTTCACAAGATGGGCCTGGAGACTGCACAAAAAGGCATAAGGAATTGTGTGTTATTTCCATCCTAGACATAAAAAGGCAAATTTTCTGCACGTTCAGATCAGAAAATACATTGCAAGAACAACAACAGCCCCAAAACTCTGGAGAATTTCTGATCAGAATATGTAAGTCATAATCACAAGCTGTTACTTAATCAGTTGTCATCCCCTAAACAAATGCTGGTGGTTTCTCCAGCAGGCTGAAACTCTCCCCTAAATGATGGCAAGAAAGTCCCAGGAGAAACTGTAGGAAGCCACAGCAGCCTGGGTTAAACATCACTCGATTAAACACAGAGTCAAGGTCATATCAACAGCAGGCAGTTATACAGCCTGGTGCTCAAATTGAAGGGGTTATTCTTTTACACAAGGAGCAGTGGCATATTTTTTATAGGAGAGCAGCAGCGATAGCACTCTTGCAGAGTGCAGATTTTTCATTTTAGAAATAGACATCACAGTAGAGGGACAGAGTGTCAAAGAAAGTAGGGACATTCTTGGTCAAAGTCAAGTCCTATGATTATCTCACGGGAACTGAAAAAAGTCCTCTCTCTTGGTCACTAGCACTAACTAGCCTGGGATGATGACCTCATTAGTGGTTAGAAAACCTGTCCCAGCTTATGATCACAACAGCATGTGATGGTATCTTTCAGAAAAATGTTACAAAGTTCAAGTCCAAACCAGGGTGGGAGCATGTGTGGTTGAATGGAACCAAGGGGCTTCATGTCGAAAGTCACACTGGCTCTGGATTCAAAACACGAGTAAGGTTTGCCCCCATATTACAGGGAGTATGAAGGGTAGCCAGCCTCAATAATAGGAATATTTAATCAAATAATCTATATCTCTTTGGCTGGAAGATTGAGAAAGAAAATAAATGAATGACAAAATTGTGCATGCAAAATATGTACACTTAGAAAAAAGGGACAATCTGCTACTTTGTAGGTCAAAAGTCGTATTTTCTTTCAAGCCACAGAATTTAACTCAGGGTCTAAATCATCTGTTGTTAGGGGAAAAATCATTTCACTTATAAGAAAGCATTAAGCGAATGTTTTCTGGTCATGTTCTAGAGATAGTCAGAGTAGAACTATGTGGCTCAGGAATCTGCTTGGAAAGACAGGTGTTGCATGTGTCCCGCAGGACAAACTTATGAGGTGGTCCTGACCTTGCTTAGTGCCATAGTTGGGGTCTTGAATACATCCCATAGGCCATTGTTTCAGGCTTGGTCATCAGCCCACTGCTTTATTGGCAGGTGGTGGCACCTTTAAGGGGTGGGGTTTTATGGAAGGAAGTTAAGTCATTAAGGGGTGTGGCTTTGAAGGGAATAGGTGATATTGACTCCTCCCCCTTTTACTTCTTTGCTTCCTAGAAGCCAGAAGATGTGCAGTTTTTCTCCACCTTGTACTCCATATCATGATGTTCATCCAGACCACAGGCCCAATAATAATGGAACCGACCAGCTATAGTCTGGAACTGTAAGCTATAATAAATAAATTCCCTTTACGTTGTTTTTCCTTAGTTATTTGTCTCAGCATTGAGAAGCTGACCAATATGTTTGGGGATGCTGGAGAATGGGCATCAGGTCACCTAGAGGTGTTTAAAAGACAGGACTCTGCCAGGCTAGATGTGAACAGGGGGCAGCACATCTGTTTAGGGAGAAGGAGAGGTGTGTGGGACTCCGCATGTCAGGCTTGTCCTCTTAGCTGTCTCCAAGAATCAGAAAGGGATCCGTGGAGTTGAAGTCTGAGGCACAGCGAAACAGGGCATCCGGAGGAGCAGCTGGGCATCTTCTAAGGGGCTAGAGTGATCACTATCTTACAAGATGGACTTTTGTCCTGAGCACTGTACAGAAATGGGCTTTTGTTCTGGTCACCTTGCCTGTGTGTCTCTTGTTTCTCCAAAAGCAATGCAGTGAAGGAAGCAGAACTTGTTCTTGGGAATGCTGAAGTCATGATGAATTTGAACACATGCAAAAGAAAGCTTCTTCAAACGGTGATGAGATGTGCAAAGACATGGTTCTTTGAAGCACAAAGAATCTGATAGTAGTTCCTCAGTGTGTGAGGGATGGAATTCGGGTCAGGTCAGGTTTGTTTGTGGAGACAGTAAGCCATTCCTGGTGTCTGTGCGAACAGTTTCTTCTTAGAGGCTGGGAGCATGGGGCCTGAGGACTACAGGTCTACAGGCAAAGCAGGGCTTCTAACTGGAGCCCATGGAAAAGGGCATCTGCTGACTTTTCCAGCTCTCCTCTTGAGGTTCTGCCCACACTATTCTCAACTGAAAAACCCAAAATTTATGGAGTCCAACCATTCTGGTCTGTTGTAAATTTCATTTCCTTTTGGGGTTATAATTTAGGACCAAATTCTCTTGTGGGTGAAAAATGGGATTCCCCTAAAGGAAAATGGAACATTCCCACTGTAAATCATTCTAGAATGAAACTAATTTGGGAAAAAGAAATTAGAATGAGAGGCTGGTGGTAGGACAGGAAAAGGACAGCTCTTTTTCCTTCTGAGACTCCATGAGAATGTGGCATCCAGAGTTTTCAGGGGAGACAAAGTAGCTAGCTTGATCCCAGGCAGAATTACAGGGAGCCCAGGATATGAGAGAGAGAGAGAGAGAGAGAGAGAGAGAGAGAGAGAGAGAGAGAGAGAGAGAGACGCAGATAAGGCAGGGTCATGGAAAGACATCTTATTTCGGGACAGTGGATAGTGGATCTTAGTCTGTGAATGATGACTGTTGGCCATCTTAATGGCTGCAATGTACTCTCTATTGTTCTCTTGATCTGTTATCCTGTTAGGAAATTGCGTCTGGAAGCTTGGTAGCAGGAAATGCAGCCTAGAGGCAACCATGAACCCCTGTCGTTGTTCTCCCCCTTCCACCCATCCTCCACTCCGGTGGAATAGGAATAGGAAGTAACTGGGACCTGAGGGGCAGGGATTTGCTTGTAAAGTGACCTACAGTTATTCTAGGTTGGAGATGTCCAGCCAAGGCAGTTAGAGAGAAAACAGGTGTAGAAGGCTCCTGAACACAGGATATTGGAAGGACGGGATATATAAACCCCAGGTAGGCTTGGAGAAGCCAAGTAGGTTGGTATGGCTGGCAGTCCCCAGCAGCAAGAGGGAACTGGGAGATGAGAATGCACTGTAAACAGACCACATCATGGAAAATGCCACGTACCATACTAAGAAGTTTGCACATGGAACAGTGGGCTAGTTTAAACAGGACCAGTGGGACCAGATTTGGAGTTCCAGTGGATTGCTTTAGTTTCAGAAAAGAAGGAAGCAGAAGACCTCTATGGTGCAAAATGGCAGGCTCAAGGCAAGAAAAGCAAGTATATCCTAGATCAGCAGTGGGAAAGCTAGGGAGGAAGGGAGGCGTGTTTGATGTGTGTGGAATGAAGCCACAGAAACAGGGAGTATAGCTGTACATGGAAGGGGAATTACCAATGCAATAGCTATCTACAGCCATTTCAAACAACATACACTGTCTTTTTTGTTCATTTCTTCTTTGTTACAGTGATGTACAGAGGTGTTACAGTTTCATACATAAGGCAGTGAGTACATTTCTTATCCAACTTGTTACCTCCTCCCTCATTTTTCCCCTGCTTGCCCCCCTCCCCATTTCCCTCCCTCCATGAGTTGTACAGTTGGTTTACACCATATAGTTTTGTAAGTATTGCTGTTGCATTGGTTTGTCTTTTTATCCTTTGTCTCTCGATTTCTAAAAGGGATGAGCCTGGACTTCTCTTGGTCAAATTGCTTAGTTTCTTGATTAGTGTGAGTTTATACCATTCTTAGAGCAAGAGCCCTACATTTCAGTTCCTATTTCAGAGCAGAATGCATAAAAATCACAGTGAAGCCTTACAATAGAAACCAGAGAGCTGCCTTGGGTGGAGAATGGGGTCTCTCTAAAAGCTTTAGGAAGTGGGGTCATATTGGGTTAAATGGTTCAAGAGACAACAAAGTAGAAATCCAACTAAATAGAATATTTACGACTCAGGCTCAGTCAGTCAATTACATTCAGATGTTTGGCATCCTAAAGCCACTGAAAACAATGGTTCCAAATATGGAAAGCATTTCTGGAGGAGGCCTTGCTTCACTTTCTTTCTCCAGAGAGGGTCGATGAGTGACTGGCCTCCTGTCAGAGCCCATGTGCTTGCTTAGTAAGCAGAGGGAGGGACACTGCATCAACTCCCACTAAATACCATGGCGGAAGATGACCTGGAGACTACAGTCTGGTTGTCTTCAGATATCCCAGCTCTCTGGAACGCTCTAAGAATTGCCTTCTCTGGAAAAGGAGACTGAGCTTGTGACTTCAGAAATTCATTCAGCTCAGAATTTTCATGCTTTGGGGTCTACCACTGAGATCCCTTAATATTTGTTGAAAAGCAGAGCCAACATAGCTTCATGAGGAGAAATTGTATCATGGCTCATAGAAATCATTTTACCATATGTGGGATGATCTTTGTACACTGGAAAAATGTGCATCCGTCATTAGTGAGCATTAATGATTTGAAGGAAATAAGAGCATAACTTGAGAGCTTATTAACATCTGAATTATAATTATCTGAAGTAAAGTAAATTTAGACATTGTTTATAGTGTCTTATAATATTGAAATGATGAGAGCTAGATATTATTGCAGAAACAAGTCTTCCCAAAGGCAACAATGAACTATTTTCAAGTAGGCTTTAGATTACTGAAAAGAAATACTTGAAAATATTGAAAAGAAATGTAACAACAATGCCTTTAACACCCATCTCTTTGGTTGCCCTACAAGAGCACATGCACTTTCTGTAAGTTTCTCTGAGCCTTTCCTTACCTGTACTGGAAAGAATGAACCCCTTACTCTCCCTCTTCATTTGTAGCAAGCATAGTCGTTGTCACATGACCTTGTTAAATGACCTTGTCACATGAGCTTCTCTGTCCGGGAGGTCCTGAGCCCTAGGGTCTCATAGGCCAGAATGCAGTGTTGTCTGTACAACTGCTTCAGGCCTAGATCTCTCAATGGAATGAGACCAAAGCCCTGAGGCATGTGCATGGAGCATTTGTTGCATTCAGATTCGACATAAACATGCAAGCCCCAAGGGCCGGAGTGTAGCTTAGTGGTGCTTGCCTAGAATGTGCAAGGCCACAGATTCTATCTCCAGCATTGCATGAGAACAAAATGGAATAGTGACCAGAAAATAAGAATGCAAGCACTCCAAGGGTGGGTGTTAGCTTATATTGTGCACTGCTGTGTCTCTAGCATTTATGACACCAGTAGGGACAAGGGGAACATTTGGTGCTACTTAGATGAATCACTGAAAGAATCAAAAGACTAAATCCAATAAGACACCTTGATAGGCTTAATTCACCATTTAGGAGAATCACTTTACAATCTTTTTAAAAGAATCAAACATTCATTAATTTATTTTCTTCCCTAAGTTGAACTGGCTTCTTTCTTCTGCAATCCTTAACTCCAATAAAATCATAGAGCTTTAGTGTCAGAGTACCTCTTGAAGCTGTCTCCTTTCAAGTATTATCATTTGTTTGTAAGGGGTTGGGCTGTGTAATTCTGACACTGTTTTCTTTCTTTTAAAGAAATCACAAACCACATGCTCCTGGCAGAACAAAACACAGCCACAGTCTCTTACTGATGTATGCATGCCTGGTGGCCAGCTTCAAGGGTCTGTGCTCATCAGCTGAGGTCTGAAGAGGCTGATAGGCCAAGGATGCACACACACACACACACAAGCCCAGCCTGCGTTATCAAGCAGACCTTTTGGATTTGGTATAAAGGGTAAAGTACAGCCAGGACACGAGAGAAAAGGAGACGATGCAAAAGCCCCTCGGGGGAGACAATCTAATATGAAGACCAGACATCGGCTGTGGAATCCAGCCTCTGACTTCCCATTTCTCCAGACCCAAGTGAATTGACCCCTGATGCTGGATGTGGTTGTGGCTACAGACAAGAAGCAGCCAATTGATGCTGGAAAGGAGGCACAATCAGCAGGCCGTGTGGTCCAGGAGACACACAGGATGAGAGAGAAGAGAAACCCGTGGGGAGGGTCTTTCTTCAAAGTGGCTCAAATAAACTTCAGCTTCTTGGTGCAGGATCAGGACTAAATGCCTAATGCTGGTCAGGCGTAAGTCAGAAGTCTATGACAGAGAATCAACAAGTTATCCTCACGTGAATGAGTTGAAGAATTCAGTCAGTCATGAACTCTAGCTAAGTGTGTGCAGGACTGAACTTGTATTTGATTTCAAATAAGTGGATGCTGCTTACCAACAACACAGAATTAAACCTCACATGTTCATATGCTAGCTGATCACAGCTGTGTTTTGGTGCTTTAGACTAGAACACAACACACATTTTCCACACCATTTCAGTTCTAAAGGGGGAAAAAGCATACACAAACAGGAGAAAATGACAATACGCCACATGTTTGCATTTTCTTTGAAGAAGCCTAGTCTATAAGAATCAAAGACACGAAGGTGGAGGCAGACCCTCCCACCGCTCTGGTCCCCTGCACACATGAAAGGCTTCTAGAGAAAGGTGTTCAGCTTTAGTTTCCAAATGCTTTCTCCTTCATGCTTTATTATGACTTCAAAAATGAGCCGGTCTGTTTTCACATATCGTTTGGTAAATATGGTTTTCGATGTCAAATATAATTTAAGCAGTAGAGTACTAACTTTGGCAGTCAGGAGACTGGGATGGATTCCTAGCTAGGTAAATCACCTGACCCTTTAGATTCCTGACTGCTTAGTGAGAAGATAGCATCCTCCCTCCAGGTAATTTGGGCATGGAGGGGCTCTTGATTTACTTTGACAAATCACTGAGCAATTACTGAAACTCCAGAGAGCATAACTGACTTACCTTAGCATATCAACATGCATCTTCAGAGCTCAAGCCAGTTCTGCCCACAGGATAGATTCTCAGTCAGAGTCTAAGCCAAATGCCTTAGTTGAAAGAATGAATAAATTACTGGGTGCCAGTAGCTCACACCTGCGATCCAGTTATTGATGACTGCTTGGGTAAAAGGTTCATGAGACCCCAACTTAGCCAATTCTTATGCATTGGGGTCTACGTCTCCCATCACAGTAACATAGGTGGCTGAGATCAGGAAGACTGTGGATTTCGGTCAGCCCAGGCAAAAAAGTTAGAAAGATACCATCTCATCAGAAAAACTTGGGCAAGGGGTGTCCCAGCTGCAGTGGAGAGTATAAACAGAAGAATCACACTCCAAGTTGAACTGAGAAAAATAACCAGTTCAAACCAGGTACCGGTGGCTCACGTCTGTAATCTTACCTACTCTGAAGACTGAGATCTGAGGATACAGTTCGAAGCCAGCCCAGGCAAGAGAGACTGTGTGACTTTTATCTCCAATTAACAAGCCAAAAGCCAGAAGTGGAGTCATTGCTCAAGTTGTAGAGTAATAACCTTGAGCTGAAAGTTCAGGAACAGTGACTAGGCCCTGAGTTCAAGCCCTAAGACCAGCACATGCTTGCACACGGGCAGCAACCCCCCCTCCTCCCACTATACCCAGTGCAAAAAGGGCTGGAGACATGGCTCCAGTGTTAAAGAGCTTAAGCATGAAACCCTGCATTCAAATCCTTAATAAAGTCCCCTGAAAAGAAATTATTTCTCTACTTATTTATAGCAGCAACTGATAAACTCTGTTGCCCCATCTGTTCCATTCTAGGAATCTAAATCTTGATAGCAGATTATTAAGTATATCATTTTTTTCTTGAGAGATAGAAACGAATCTCAACTACTAAAAATAAATCTAGGCACCAGGGCAAATGTACTCACCATGCCAGGTTCTGATGTGATTGGAAGTCAGTCCGACAATAATGCACAAACATTTTTTTTTTTGCAATCCTCATTCCTTTTCTAACAGAAATAGGTTGATTGAAAAATGCTTTCTACCGAGAGAATTACCCTCTTCTCTTGTTTATGCTCCAATGTCATGAGCCAAATGTGTGGTTTCCAACTCCAGCAAAGCTGCTACAGGCTGCCACTGCTATTTTGTAGAGAGAAGGTAACACGGGCAGGCAAGTTTGTTTCAACAAAATGATCAGAACTCCAGGCTGTGAATATTATGTGTGGCAGGCAGAGAGAAATTCCCCAAAGACATGCCCATGTTATAATCCTGGAATCATAAACGGGGGAGGAAGAAGTGGACAGATGTAAAAAGGTTCATAGGCAGCAAGGGTGATTTCCCAGGATTATTGAGATGAGCCTTATCTAATCATATGGCCCCCGAAAAGCCAAAGATTTCTCAGCAGGAGAGATAAGGCAGAAGGACAAATCAAACATTCCAAACACGAGAAGGACTCCATCTGCTGTTGTTGAGTTGAATTCCAAGTGAGCCTAAATAGATAGGAAACTTCCTGGAGCCAAGAGAGGCTCCAACAGAGCTCTCATCCTGGACAGAGCCAGAGGACTGAATTCTGTCAAAGATTCAAAGGAACTGGGGATGCAGACAGAACCAGTACCACACAGCCTTGTGGCCAGTAGAGCTCCATAATAGGACACCACTACATGAAGCTTCTAAATATATGTTTATTTGTTATAGCAACAGGAGGGGAAAAAAATCCAATGCAAATACAATATGGAATCCTGAAAAATCTTCCTGAACTTGGAGGGCAGGACCTTAACAGAAGCGGCCCCCCTCCACAGAGATGTCAGTCACTGGTTCAGAGCATAGCAGAGGCACAAAATAGGATCTGAAAGCTTTGGAATGGCTTGTGGAAGTGTTTCTGGTTGCGTGTGTGTGTGTGTGTGTGTGTGTGTGTGTGTGTGTGTGAAAGTCTCCAAGACAAAGACTGCAAAATAAACTATTTGAGGGCTGGTGAGGTAGCTCAGTAATCGTGGGCCTGAGGCCCTGAGTTCAATCCCCAGTGTGGCCAAGAAAAGAAAACACAGACTATTTGAAATAAGCACTTATTATTTTGAGTACGTTTGCGAATTTCAAATCATATGCTTTACATATTCATGGTGCGTATACATTTGAAGTTGCAATTTAGGTAAACTCTACACATTTATCACTTGAGTGCACCTTAAAAAAATAGGTGAAATTTTGTAACACTTGAAGTGATAGCATTCTGAGTCTTCAGCAATCAATACTTCGAGATTTGGCAAATATTCCTTCTCATTCACAACGATGCATGTGAATGTGTGTGTGTGTGTGTGTGTGTGTGTGTGTGTGTGTGTGTGTGTAGCAGAGCTATATGTCAATGGTCTAAGGATATAGTATGACAAAGCTGCTTAACACGGACAAAGAAATGCAGTTTTGCCTGTGGTTTGAATGTGACAGAGCCCTAGGAGAAGGTGAAGAGCACACTTTGGGAAGCTGGACTTGAGTTCGAGGGGATGACATCTGCAAGCTCACAACGCTACTCTGATGAAAGCTTTGCTTAGGTGAGAGGGACATTTTGTGAGGTGACACAGGATTCTAGCTGCCACTAAGTATGGGCAGAGAAGGTTAAAGAGCGGCCTTGGTGACATTCAAAATCTTACTTTAATGTCTAGCCCCAAAGCATGCTGAGAAAGATTTGCCTTTTGTTAATGTCCTGTTTTCTTGCTTCTCGCAGAGGAGAAGTGGTTTCTGATATTGTCTTGGAGAGAGTATTGGGTTCATTGTCGCATGCCCTGCCGGTGCCATTTTCTTTTAAGCATTGTTGAGTTTTGCCCTGGTAAGTAGTTCTCCTATGGTTTTTCCTCATCTTGTGGAGTTCTGTGTTCATCTTGTGGAGTTCAGTTTGAAGCATGGGCCTTTCCCTGACAATGTGTTATTTCAATGCCAGGGTGTTAGCACCCACCATGGCTCCCTGTGCTGGTGTGTGATTCGGGTCTTTCATGCACTTGCAAGCTCTTCAGTCCAGTTCTCCTGGCTCGTCGTGAGCAGGTGCGCCTCTTCCTGGGGTTACCGCAGTGTCTTTTGGGTAGACCCGGTAGACCTCAGGGGCCTCCCCTCCAGCAAGCGGCTCTCCCACCCTAGCTGCTCCCCACAGGGCAGTTTTATCTCCATCTCTGACTCCGAAGCTCATCAACTGCAACGCTCACGCACTTGAATTGTCCTTGAACGGTGACATCGGAAAGTTTCATTCTTTAAAGAATCAGTCCTGCAGACTAAACCATTGCCTCCAGGTAGCTCTTGTGTATGTTTCAGAGGAGGAGAGCTAGCTCTGTATCACTTAATATATGAATCCCCAAAGCTGAGGATGAAATACTTGTGAGATGATGGCCTGATGAGATTTATTGTTGAAAACGGTAGTGACCATCATGCCAGAGGAAAGCAGGAAGGAATACTTGTTGGGTAGATGCTTAGCAGGGAGAAACATCTGACTGTGGTGGTAGATTGACTTCAGAGCGAGGGAATGGCAGGAATTCAGAACAGCAATGAACATTTTAGCATCAGGTTTTTGTGTGTGAAGGGAGAAATTCAGGAGTAAATTTGATTCAGTGGATTGCTGTGATATGATGGAAAGCCTTTAAAATTGGTACAGACTGCCTTTCTAACACTTTTCTAATGGTGTCACTCTTACAGGTGATTATATTATGCATAATTGAAGACCGAGGATGTTTCAAAAATAAACATTTTGACTAAAATTATCCAGCATTATAACAAGATCATTAAATTTTCATTTGGATGGCATATTCCTGAACAAATTCCATTAAGTCATTTTAATTCTTAATCAGTGTTCCAGGCATGTCATTCAACCTGCTTCCAATATTTTCCACTTTAATTTTCACAGGAATTTATTATGTTTTCTGTCAGTTTTTACAATAAAAAACTTACAGGCTACAACTTTTGCTATACACATTTCATTTCTTTAAGGAGGTGGTTGTTTTGATTAGATTCAATTTTTTTTAGGTTTCATTTACCAGTTTAAATTTTGTCAATACTTTATTCTATCTTTTTGAATGATTAGTGAATTTTTTTTTCATCATTTTGAACTTTTTTTCCCCTATCACATTTACTTGGATTTATTTTTATTCTGCTTCTAGTGTTATTATATGCTGGAGAAAAGACTCATAATTTATATTCACAAAATGAAGAACAATGCAGAGTTGTGTCATTCTTACAGCATACTAATGCTATTGCTATGCTACCATGGCATACTATCAAAACTTGAAAGTTGCTTTCCCAACTTTCATATGTGTTGCTTATCCTGTCTCTGCTGTCCCTTGAGCTTGTTCTGAAGGTCACCACTTTCCCGCTGGGACTGTGGCGAACACCACTAGTTCCCAGGGTGTGGAACACCCACTGTGGCTACTGCTGGCATCTGTCATGTGCAATTGCGACACATGTTTCCTCCTGTTATTCTTCTACATTCGTATTTCACATGCCAACCAGTTCCAGGACGCCAATGGACATATAAATATGGATGGACACAATGATGTAAGATTAGTCAAAGCTATTTGGCATATTAACTGCTGGTCTCGAAAGTCTCACAGATCAAAAATTAACTCAGATTTGAAATTGGTAGGGTCAAAACATACTGTTTTATCCCAAATCCATGGCAAGGTTCTAAGAAGCCATTCACACCTCTAGAGCCGTAAAGATGGTAGTGTCCCGTTCTGGAGAGGATGCCTGGAGAAAGTGAATCCGGTGGCCACAAATGCATTTTTTCTTTTTACTTGAAAATTAGTGAAGTTCTAAAAAGCGAATTACTGCCAATCTCCTAAACGGAGTCTTACAGCTTTTCCTGTGGTCACTTTGAAAATCCGTGTATCATTTTAAATCTCCATCTTCTGGGAAAAAAAATTTTTTTTTCTTTTTTTTGAGTAGGGTTATCTATTGGACCATTCCTATTTCTTGTGATGTGTTTCCAAACCAGTCCGGGTGCTTCCTTGCGGAGCCCTGAGGGAACTGGTCAGGAGGGACTGGTGGCTATGGAAGGCGTTGGTGCCTGGGACCCCGGCTTTGCCACTCCCAAGACCAGAGTGCAGAGATTCCAGGAAGACTCACAGGGACTCCGGGCTGAACTGATGAAATACGGCTCATGTCGTTTTTCATTCCCAACACAAAATTTTAGTTGGCTCACTTAAGTGGCCATCTAGTTGTGTAGGTCTACACAACGTTACGGGTTGTTTTTCCTCTTAATTTTTCGGATTTTTAGAAATTGTCTTTAAGTAGTTGTATTCTTATTTTTTTTTATTATCTACAAGTGGTTGTTCAAAGGACTTGCCATTTAACAAAATAGTTTAGGGATACTGTGCTTCTTTATCAATGTCAGCCCTTTCAACCTTCTTCCCTACCTCTCCCCGCCCCGCCCCTTCTCTTACTCTTCTTAATTTTGTAGGATACACACTGAATTCTGACTGCATTCTTCCCCTCTTCTTGTCTTCACTCATTCCCCTCTTTCTCCTTGTCCCCTTTCAAGTACCAGCTTCCCCGTGTTTATTTTGTTGAACTTTGACTGTGTCTTTCTAAGGAATTACAGTATTTGAGTTCTTCCTTGAATCTGCCATATTTCAGTTAATTCATTTGTATACACTTGCATACCACCCATATCCAAGAGATTTACAGAACACTTAATATTCCCACTGTACATATATAGCCAGCTCTCCACATGCTTGGGCTCTGTGTGGGTGGGGACAGCCAACTGTACATGAAAAATATTTGAAAGCAAAGTATAAAAGTCCATACCTGTATTGAATTTGTCTCTACACAATGCAATATAATAACCATATAGATTTAGAGAGGATTGCTTAGGTTATGTGCAAATGTCATTTTATATAAAATTTTGGCCATTTGAAGATTTTGCCATCTGCTGGGAATGTCCTCTTTATCTTTATTATCACTGCATTTTGACTGTCTAGAGGAGATTCTTCCATGACTCTTTTTTCTCCATTGCCAAACCTGAGATGGTGCTTTATTTGCTTATGCAATTTGGGGGATCAGAAGTTGTTTTAACTCTCAAATAGTCAGTCATTTGATTGGTAAGTTAGATGATTGACAGTGTCTTCATGTTTTCTTTGCCAATACCATTACCTCCAGGGCTTGGCAGGCAACTCTTTCTGTTCTTACAGCTGTCTCATTATGGCAAGAGTTATATAAGTAATTAGCTTTTAGGTGGAGTTTTAGCCATCTGTATTTATTTGCTTTGATGTCTTCACCCTCTCTTTCTCAACCTAATAGAGTTACCTTGAGTCCATCTGAGTTAAGGAGTTCAAGTGGGAACCACATTTCCAATCTGATTTTTGACACAGGGCTAAATTCAAAGCAACATTTTTCTTGAAACACTTCTCAAGCATTTTGTCACTGTTCTGAGCCTAGAAACTCAGTTCTTACCGACCTTCAAATCTGAATTTTTGGGCGGTGCCATTTCATTCTCTTTAACACCCAGACACTTCTCATCCAAACAAGTTTTTCATCTCATGTCTTTCTAAGAGCAGCCAGAAATATCCAATTTAAACCAGTGACCTATTTTCTGATCTAGTCCAGGGGGCATTTTTTTTTCTGCCTTCTAGTTTGACATCATTTAAGAAGATATTTCTTTCTCCCAGGGAGAGATCTTTTTAGTCTTTTAGTAACTGGTTTGGTTTTCTTAGTAACTACTACTTCATCACTTAGTTGGTGCCGCATATGTTAGTTTTTGCTGCAGTGCCAGTTTTTTGTTTTTATTAGTCTGAGAAGTCTAACATCTGTAACAAACAAGATTCAGCATCGATGGTTGCACAAGAAGAATTTGTTTTTCTTGTGTTGAACACAATGTATTAATATTGACTAAGAGACTGCTTATAAGTTAATCAAAATTTTGAAACAGAGGGAATTATTAAAATGAAATATTTAGTTTTTTTTTTAACTATTTGAGTCTCTCCATTTTCATCACACCACTAATATACTTTCACATACAGAGAATTTTCTAGATCCACATTGTACAGTACTAGGCACTGGCCACATAGAATTTAAAAGCACTTGAAAAGTGCTTCGTATGGCTGACAAGTTGAGTTCTCAATTTCATTTTGTATATAATAATTTGTATTTCAGTAGCCATGTATGTTGGAGAAAACAGGACTAATCCAAAGTTCATAAATACCAAGGGGAAAGTTCTCTTGACCCTTTGAATTTTCTTAAAATTTTAATAGAAGTGAAGCCATAGGCAGATGAACAAAACTGCCTCTCCTGCTGTCTGTCCTTGATTTGGAAAATAAATTTTATCCTAGGATGTATCCCTGTGAAATATAGGTTCACTAAGGACAAACACGCTGAGACAGAACTTTTACAGAGTGGTATACCGTGATTGGCATGTACATCCAAACCACTGTGAAATGTACAAAGAAGATTCTGCTATTATAAAAAACAACAACCCTACAGTTCTCCCAATCTGATTTTTCCCAGATCAGTTTCCCATATGGCAGGATTCCTACCAGGACATTTGCCAGTGCTTTGTGCACCGTTGAGGTCCTGAGGAGCTTTCTGAAGTATGCTGGTAACCCAAGATATTCTTTGGGGGGTGGGGGGGGGCTCATCAATTAACAAGAATCTTTCAGAGTGCTGGAATAGGTGGTCAGAAAGGAGGCCGGTCCCCCTTTTTTAGAACTTAATTTTATTGTTAAGGTGATGTACAGAGGGGTTACAGTTACGTACGTAAGGCAGTGAGCACATTTCTTGTTGAGTTTGTTACCTCCTCCCACATTTCTCTTCCACTGTTCGTCTCCCCCAATCCGTCCCCCAAGTTGTAAAGTTCATTTCTAACATATTGTCTTGTGAGTACTGCTATTGCATTGGTTCACCCTTTGTGTCACCATTTTGTTGTTCTCCTTCCCTTTTAAAAAAAAAAATGAGAAAGGCTATCTCATCCAGAGTGATCATAGTATATTATGCTCAAACCATTTCCCTGAGTTAAAAAAAAAATAATAATGGTAATAAATGATGTACCTTATCCTTGTTCACTTAGGAGTAATAGAAGAATGAGAAACTTTCACCTCCCCCACCACTTTGTAGCCTAGTTATCAGTTCCAAAATACAAAGGGATAATTTTAGAATTAGATCTGTAAGCACATTGTACCCAAGATGGGATTTGAGTGAACTCCAATACAGAAAAGTCATCTTACAATCTGGAGCTGTAGCACATGGGGAAATGTGTTAAATAATACTTTTCTTTCCAAAAGGATTGCATCTTGCATAATGAATTTCTTACCTCGAGTTCTTTTTTGTTGTTTTGTTGGTTAAAAAAAAAATTATCTTCAACTGCAATGGCCATACTTTAAGTACAGTTGGACAAAGGTCATATTTCCATGGTCGATTTCAATTTTCTTTGCATTTTGCTCTAACAGACACTTTCATTGGTAGTCCTTCATTTTTCCCAGTGTCCACATTACTTCAGTATCTATCAACATTTCATTACGTACAAAGGCCCAACTTGGTGCCGATGGTCCCATGGCAGTCACTTTTGCTTTACCGTTACTTAGCTTTACAGTAGCCCTGTCAACAGGCCAATGGGTGAATATTCAGATGAAATAATCCATGCAGAATAGAGCCAGGAAAGTAGCTGTAAGTGTACAAAGGGCAGCTCATGAGAGTGACTGCTAAGCCACTGGTGTGAGAGTCAAGGCGCATGCTGGTCAGTGGAAAGACATGAAAATGAATGGCTTGTGATTGCATGTTGTGCTTTCCTTGACTCAAAAACACAGTATTTCACTTTGAGCTTTCACTTCTTTTTCTAAGTTTCTCAGAAAAGGAGAAGAAAAACAGAAAGCTTAAGTAGCAAGTCACCAATTCCTTCTAGAAACTTACCTTTATATATTAAGTTAAAGTCGACTTGCCAGTCACCCAGGCCAATGTTTACACCTTGATGTCTGCAGCCAACACTAAGAAGCATCTTGGACACACCCTTTAGCGCTGGTCATTTCTGGATGGGTGAGGAGGCCCAAGCCTGTAATCCTGGCTACTTCATAGGTGGAGAGCAGAGCGTCAAGCTTCAAGGCCAGCCTAAGCATGGAAGTTTGGGGGACCATCTCAGTCAATGGTTGAGCACAGTGGTTTAATCTCTGTGAGTCCAGCTACAAGGAAAGTCACACGTAGAGGAATGGAAGCCCAGGCAGACATAGGCATAAAGCAAGACCCTCACTTTGACAATAACCAAGGCATAAAAGGACTAGAGACGTGGCTTAAATGGTAAAGCACCTGCCTAAAGGATAAATTGTGCATTTCTGAAGTGTGCAGAGCTAAGTACTATGCATTTAATTATGCTTTTTCTTGTAGTCCATAGAATTCTGAGGCGTAAGTTTTAGTGTCTGGAAGGCACCCCGGGGCTGGTTGCCGTCCAGCTTGACCGCTATTGTTTTATTTGGAGCATGTCATTTCTCACCTCTGTAAATGTCAGTTTCTGAATCTAAAAATTGGAGATGATGGAACGTACTAGGGTGTCTGGAAGAATGATGAAATGATTTTTGTGTGTGTGTGAAAGCAATTTACAAATGCAATACAAATGTGTGCCATTACTCAAAGATGGTTTTCCTATAACACACTGTAAAACAGTTCATTATTTCAACGTGTAAGGGGACGGTTGAAGACATGGGCATGTTCGTTTGTCAGATTTGCTCTTTTTTCTCTTCTGGTGCTGCTGTGCCCAAGGCCCCGTGTGTGCTGCTGAGTAAGTACTCTGCCTCTGAGCTACTTTCACAGCTTTGTCAGATTGCACTGTGGTGCAAAGAGAGGTACATCAGTACAACAACTCAGCCGAGAGACTCCAGCATCAGCAAGAGGAATGCAGGGCCCCTCAGCAAGGCTCACACTGGCTCCCGGTGCCCCCTCAGGCTTCCTAGGGCTGTTATTAACTTGTGCAAGAGAGAGGATGGAGTGGCCTCTGACAGGTGTGTCAGCTTGCTCCCTGAGTCAGATCTGAGAGATCCCTTTGGTGCCTTTTGGGACAAGGCCCTTGGACTCTGGTGGGAGTGCTCAAGTTTCTACTCATGCAGAGGGTTTTGAAATATCAGGAGGAAATAAAAATCCTATATATTAGTAAAAGAACAAAGATGTGTACAGATTCTCTGAAGGAAGCTATTAAAAAGTCAAAAAGACAAACGATGGAGCAAATATTTGCAACCCAGATAGGAGGAATTTATTATTTTTATGTAGAGAGAGCTCCTCTATGCTGTTATAAAAGACACAGCCAAGTAGAAAAATGGATACAAAATTTAAATAACTTCGAAGAGACAGAATCTAGATGATAGTAAACATATAAAACGATATTCATTCTTCCTGCTAGTCAGAAAACACAAATGAAAGAAGCAATATGGTGTTTTCAACCTTCATAAGGACAAAATAGAAAAAAAAATGTGTAGGGCTAAGTATTCATACTGGTAAAAGTATATTACTGTCTCTCCTTTAAAAATTAGAGAAACATTCTAGTATTAAAAATACAAAACACTTAGCTTCAGTAATCTCACCCTGGGAATCTTCTCATTGCTAAACAGAAATACGAGGGTGAAAGCGAATGAAAAGTTGGTCATTATCCTTGGGCATTTTCTTTTCTTTTTGCATTCGGGTTACTGGCAGAGCAAGCAGTTGATGTCTGGTCATGCGATCATGGCAAGCATGCCAGGTTGAGCATGTCCTCGGAGAGTTAGTGGCAGTCCAGGCTCTTCCAGGGAGGCTGTGGATTAGAGTAAGTCACAGCCTTCCCCACTCCTTCTCACTTCTGCCTCTTGGAAGAGGACATACATATTCACAAACCAAAGATTCTTCCGGACAGAAGGAAACAGGTTGGTACAGGATTGGCAATCATATAGTGCACAGATTAAGTGAATCGACCGACCTAAATGAATAGCTTCCTTTTCTTCACGCTTCACCTTGATAGGCACATGTTTCACGTTGCTGGGGTCTTCTTTATCAAATCTGTTGGGTATGTGAGCTGTTTGTAGTATCGGTAAAGTTTTCTTTTCTTTTTTAATGTACAAAGCAATCTATTTTAAATGCAACCGCTGGAACGCTTGTATTCAAAAAACATCGCTTCCAGTCTCATGTTCCAGTAACCAAGTAATGTCTGACTGAGTTGCTGGTTAGTTAGATGGTTGGTGAGTTATCAGCATGCTATGAGCTGGTCCTTGGAACGCTGGGGGACGAGATTAGCTATAAGATCCACAGATCTCTGAATTTCCTCTCCCATGTTCAGGGTTTTACCTAGTGAAACAGAGTCTGCCCGTGCTTCCACAACTGTCAGAGTAGACTTGGAGAATCTAGATCTTTCCCTCCCTCTCTCCCTCCCTCCCACCCTCCCTCACTCCTTCCCTCCTTCCTTTCTATCTTTCTCTTTTGTAATGTAGATTTATAGAATGAGCATTACCTATCCTAGCCTGTGACTATAAATAGGCCCACAGCATTTAGGAATCAAAGTTATGCACACGTTTCTAGGGACTTGGTATTATTTTCAGAAATTTTTTTGTTATCTTTCAGTAGTTGTACGAAGGGGTTTCAATTCAACATGTCAATTTATGAGTACAGTACCCCTTGAGCCATGTCACCCTTCTATTGTTCTCCTCGATCTCACCCAGCCCCACCACACCTTCAACTTGAACGACTCCATTCCCACCTATGTTCATTGCATATTACTGTACCTGTCCACAGCTTTTCTCTCCCCATGCGTCTGACCCCGCCCCCTCCTCCTCCACAAGTTTCAGCTTTCTAGGTTTTTTTGTTTTTGACTGTTAAGTTAGTTGTTCAAAGGAGTTACACTATTGGACTTCTAGGGACTTTTCCTAAAATCGCTTGATGTACATATTTGCTTTCTTCTCCATTCCCCCCCCCGCCCTTTTTTTTTTTTTTTTTTTTTTTTTTTACTGGCTGGAATGCAGACTTGATTGCTGAAGCAGCTATTTTGGACAATGAGGTAAACTCAGGAAGAAAGACTACCACAGTAGGGAAAATGAAACATACCTAGGTCACTGAAGACTTTGTAAATCAGACTTGCCCTGTCTACTCTGGATTGCCTTCTGGATTTTTCTATGAAAGGCAATAAACATTTCTCTTACATAAATTGTATCTATCTTGGGCCTTTGCTACTTGAAAATATGTCTAATTTTAGCTAGCACATTTGGTTGCCTTGTAATTTGAATTTCTTTGGCTTGGTTTTACAAATTTGAATGTCTCCAAACATTATTTTTTTTCCATTTTTTCCTCTTCTTCCTCCTCCTCTTCCTTCCCCTCCCTCCCCCATCCTCCTTTCTCTCTCCTTCCTTCCTTCCTTCCTTTGTTTTATGTACCTGGGTGCTATCTCTTAGCTTTTTCAGTCAAAGCTTGCTTTCTACCACTTGAGCCACAGCTCCATTCCACCTCTAGTGTTTTGCTGGTTAATTGGAGAAAAGAGTCTCATGGACTTTTCTGCCCAGACTGACATCGAACTGCAGTCCTTAGCTATCAGCCTCCTGAGTAGTTAAGATTACAGGTGTAAGCAACCAATGCCAGGCTGATTTTCTTGAACTTTTATGGAGGCCATCCAAGTTATTATTCATTCTATTGTTCCAAGAATATACAATTTATTTTAAGAATAAGCCACAAATTTAACGGGCAAATTTTATGATGAATTATAAAAATCATAAATGTAATTGAAAATTATTTATGACATAACATGAAGAAACAACCACAGAGATGGTGCTTTATTTTCCACTGAATTTCCACAAAGGCTATCCATGTCTACATTTCCTTAACTCTATCCTTCTAATTTTTCCAACTCTTTCAACTTGTGATACAACAGGGGGAGCGGGGAGGGGGTAATAAGGGAGGAGGTAACAGTACAAGAAATGTACCCAAGGCCTAACGTATGAAACTGTAACCTCTCTGTACATCACTTTGACAATAAATAAGTATAAAAAATAATAAAATAAAAAACCATATTTCAATCCTTCACAGTATGTGCACTTTTAACATAAAAATTTAAACTAATGAAAAGTTATATAATTATTGCTAGTTAAGCGATGTTCATTATAAAACCACAAATAATGTTATGACTTTAATTTCTATGTCTATGGATCCAATGCTAAATTCCTGTAATCTTAAAAGTTTTGCTCCCTCCTGTGGGAGGGGCTCTTCTTCCTACACTCAACCAATGGCTTCAAAGATTGCAAATTGTAGCTTGCTCCCCATCTGGGTTATGACTTTGCTGTATTTTTGTTGTTATAGCTAGTGCTTTGTTTTCTCTAGACTATCTTATTGGCTCTTTTCTTTTTCTTAATAGGTGAAGAAATATGGACTGTCTTCCTTGAGCCACTCAATTACTGATCTCATCCAGCTTCTTAGTCACTCTATTTATTCCTTGGATTCTGTTTCATTCTCATCTTGAAGACATTCTTCTTGGCACCCGTTTGTTTCCTGTTCTAACTTTGGTTGCCTTCCAAGCTTACAGTGCAATTAACTTCCTGGGATGTGGTTCAGCAGAATTCCTGAATTATCTCATTCTATCATTTCCTTTGCTCGAGGTTCACCTAGTCCATGGACATGAGCAGTTTCCCCCTGTAGCTGGAACGACAGGCCTCTGCTCCTACACTCAACTGCTTCCATTGAGATTGAGTCTCCAGGACTTTTCTGCCTGGGCTACTCTGGGGTTTCCCAAGTGGCTAGGATTACAGGCATGAGCTACTGTCACCCAGCTTTTTCTGTTGGGATTTTAACATGCCCTTTCTTCTCTGAAAATAGACTGGTGTGAGCATGAGAACTTCATGCCCTCTTCTAATTCCTTAAAGGCCACCAGATAAAGCTCTACTAAATCCCACGTCTCTGCCCATCTCCTGACTCTAGTTTATCGATGTGTCAAGTTGATCACCTCCATTATCAACAAGGTTACAGATTCCTAAATACTTTCAAACACCTGTTTGAAGCACAGAACTCATTTGGCCTTTGTAAGTACCGATACATAACTGACAGATAATCAATTACACTTAGATCTGAAAAGTAAAACTCATAGTTTGTAACAAACATATCATTCCTTCCATCGCTTGTGCCTTCAGTGTACATTTCATATTGTAATAACTTTGCTCTTAGATCATAGACATTGTGTGTTCTGGGATTTTAAGCCATAATTGAAACCATACTTAGAATCAACATTTCACAATTTTTAATAGAATAGTGAGCTGGGAGGACAATTCCATTGTCTTGGTCAACACTCCAGTTTTAATAAACTCCTCAATTAGATATTAGGCCATTGCTTTTCTAATCCCAGTATAAAAGCAACCATCTTTGATAACGGATCAAATCTTATTCACCAACATCTATATCTATTACTGTGGTTTATCTTTGGGAGTAATCCCACCAAGCAATTTACACACTGTTCTCTGGATGTTTCCTTTTAATTTTCCATGCACTGTCACCATCTGACACATTGGCTGTCGATATCCACCTGCATTTGTTTCACTGAGAGCCAAGTCAATTCTCTCTCCCCTATGCCAAGACTCTGCATGACGCTCCTCTCTCTTCTTGTCTCCAGAGTTCCCCTTTAACAATATTTTGTGCCATCTTTAAAAAGTGTTATAAATACTTGTACTTTGGCAAAGGTAATGCTTCTGGATGGGGAAGAATGATCTCATGAAATATTTTATAATGATAATACTGACTGCCTCCTCTGGGTGGGTCTTCACTAGCTGGACTAAATCTAAAACCTTAGTGAAGGTTGAACCCTGCGGGCCTCTGATCTGTTCAAACAAGAAAATTATCTTCAAAAAGAATTGGAGGATGAAACCCTTTATGTCTTCTCAGTACACATGCACATGGGAAAAGCACTGAAGACTTGATTCTAAGGCAGGGATGGAAGGACATCTTATTCTACACATCTAATCAACCCCAGTTAGAGAAACATGAAAAGAAATGCCATGGATCAATACAAATGAAACAAGGTAATTATGTTAAATTATTTTAAAATAAATTTAATAGCAAGAGCTCTTAGTCTGACCAAATGGAGGGAAAAGTAAGTTAATTATTGGTTTTCAGCACAATAGGTAATAATTATTATTTTGGATGGGTTTTAAACATTATCTACTTACTTTCAAAAGTGAGAATGTGCACATTTGTTCTTCTAAGCCAAAGTAATTTACAAGTCAAATTTTGGAGTGTCTCCATTGTCTGTCTTCATTAATTTTAGGCAATTACAGAAATGAATTCAAACTCTTCACCTGTGGTTCAAGGCTACCAAGTCAAAAAGTAATATTAATATTGCTTTGCATGCTCATTAACTTGTAAGAAAATAAATTTCACTTCCTCTTACCAAGCAGAAAGAATAATTTCATATTTTACAGTAAGTTCAAATCAGCAATAATTATGAGGCATACAACTAGCATTTTCTATACATGGATTAAAAAAAGAAAAGTTTTAAATGAAAATACGCTTAGTGTACTTAGTGTAAGTGTAAGGTTCAAACAGGCAGAAGGGTGACAATGTAGTGGGGGTGACTGTCAGATACCTCAAACTTTGACAGAATAAGCAATGATTCCAGTTTTTCTCTGGCATCATTTGAATCTGTTTCCCTTGAATCAAGTGTTTTCCTAGTGAAAAGGCAACATTCCATGTTTTGAGATGTCCAAACTCAGGGTAACTCTATGGGTGTTGAGGTGACAAAATCCGACATCTTGCTTCATTTCTCTTTATTCTGGAGAATTTAGTCATCACCAAAGGTAACTTGGGATTCTTGAATCTTTATATTTTAAGATATCCTGACATATCCATAATACCAAATAGAATTAGGTAGTTTCAGTATGTTTTTGCTTGATCTTTGAGTTGTGTTTGGCATCTTCATCTTGGAAAGCAATGTTGCCTGTCCTACTATTTTTTCCCTCTGCATGTGGAATCCCTATTTTTTTGTAGTTTTAATATTGGGATTTTATTTTTATTTTTTATTTTATTTTATTTATTTTTTTTTCTCAAAATTTTATTATCAAACTGACGTACAGAGAGGTTACAGTATCATACGTTGGGCATTGGATACATTTCTTGTACTGGGATTTTATTTTTAACATTTTGTTATTATAAAGGTGTTGTACAGAGAGGTCACGGGTATATAATTCAGGTAAGGAGTACATTTCATTTTGGACAATGTTACTCCTTCCCTCCCTCTCTCTTCCAGTTTTCCTCCCCTCCTGGCCTCACCATAAGTTGTATAGTTTATTTTCAACATTGTGTCTAGTGAGTACCACTGCTGTGTTTGTGCCTCCATTTCTGTGCTCCCCTCCCCTCCCAAAGACAGATAAATGAACAAACAAGATAAAAAGAAAACAAAACAGTAACAAAGAAAAAAACCTCTTGTTTCCATTTATTGGAGTTCATGTTGATAAACATTTTATATGTCCAGATGTGCTTAATTATTGTGTTCCTCTCCTATGAAGATCCTCCTTTTTCTGGGTGTGAATGCCTAGAGTCCTGCATAATTTATCATGTCCCAGTGTATTTTTTTAAACCATCCAGTGTGTCTTTATTTGTAGATTAATAGTCACAGTCTAGTTACCACAAATGAGGGAAATCATGCAACCTATGTTTCTTTGGCTCTGGCTTACTTTGCTTAACACAATTTTTCCCCCAAGTCTTTCCAATTTCTCATGAATGGCACAATATCATTCTTCCTGATGGAGGCACAGAATTCCATTGTGTATCTATAACACATTTTCTGGATCCATTCATCCACTGAGGGGCCTCTGGGCTGATTCCTTACCTTGGCTGTGGTAAACAATGCTGCAATGAATATGGTTGTGCTGGCCACTTTAGTGTGACTTTGTGTTCTATTGGATAAATGCCCAGGAGTGGATTTGCAGGGTCATAGGGTAGCTCTATGTTTAGACTTTTGAGGAACCTCCATACTGCTTTCCATAGCAGTTGAACAAGTGTACTTTCCTACCAACAGTTGCTTTCTGGCCACACCCCTGTTAGCGTCTGTTGTTATTAGTTTTCTTGATAATGACCATCCCAGCTGGGTGAGGTGGAATCTCAATGTTGTCTTGATTTGCATTTCTCTTGTGGTCAGAGATGTTGAACAGTTCCTCATGTGTCTATTGGCCCTTCGTCTTCTGAGAAGTCTCTTTTTAGCCCTTCTACTAATTGAGTTGTTGTTTCTTTGATGGTTTGCTTTTTGAGAGTTGAATTCTTTGAGCTCTAAGTACATTTTGAATATTAGGCCCTTGTCTATTCTATAGCTGGCAAAAATCTTTTCCCATTCTTTGGGTCTTCTATTTAACATGTTATCCATGTCCTTTGCCATGCAGAAACTTCTGAGTTTGATGTAATCACATCTAGTCTTTCTTTGATTTATTGATTTGTTGTTGTGCCTAGGAGCGCTAGTATTTCCCCTACCTCACTCTGAACTTTTCATGGCTTCTGGCCTTACATTGTGGTCTTTGATCCACAATGGTGAAAGGTGAGATAGAAGGATCTAGCTTAAGTTTTCTACATGTGGATAGCCAGTTTTGCCAGCACCATTTTTTGAAGAGTCTGTCTTTCTTCCAACCTATGCTATCAAATCTTAGTTGGCTATAAGTCTGTGGGTTCATTCCTGGGCCATCTTGTTCTGTTCCATTGTTTCTCAGGCCTATTTTTGTGCCAGTACCAGGCTGATTTTGTTACTATGGATTTGTAAGAGTTTGAAATTTGACATTAATATTCCTCTAACACTGTTCTTCCTGATAGGATGGCTTTTGCTATTTGGATCTTTTATTCTTCTATGTAAGGTTTTGGATTGCTTTCTCAACTCCACTGAAGAATATTTTGGGGATTTTGATGGGTGTTGCATTAGATTTGTATTGCATTAGCTTTGGGCAGTATTGTCATTTTCATCATGTCAATTCTTCCAACCTAGGAGCATGGAAGTCATTCCATTTCTTTAAATCTCCTTCAATTTTCTTTTTCGCAATAGAGATCTTTCACATCTTTGGTTAAGTTGCTTCTTAGTTTTTGTTTCAGGCTATTCCAAATGGGATTGTTCTGATTTTATTCTCCATTTTCTTATTATTAGCATACAGAAAGCTACTGATTTTTGTGGGTTCATTTTATAACCGGATATGTTGCCAAAGTTTAGGATCAGTTCTAGTAACTTAGGGGAGAGATATAGGTTTCCCTAAATACAGGATCACATCACCTGTGAAGAGGGATCATTTTACTTTAAAAAATTATTTATTGTTATTATAAAGGTGATGTATGGTGTTACAGTTACAAAAGTAAAATAAATGGTACATTTCTTTTAGGAAAATGTCAGTCTTTCCTTTGCTCTCTTCCAGTTAATTCTTCTTTCCCTGTTTGAACTTGCCTTAGTGCTCTTGTTAGGAATTCTAGTACTTTGTTGAAGAAGAGTAGGGAGAGTGGACTTCCTTGTCTCCTTGATGATTTTAGAGGAAATGATTTTACATTTTCATCATTAAGTGTAACACTGGCTATAGGTTTGGCATATGCAGCCTTTCTTATCTTGAGGACTGTTTCATGAATACCTAGCTCTTCCAGATCATTTCAAAGGCTTTTTATGCATCTATTGAGATGGTTATGTGGTTCTTGTCCTTGCTCCTGCTGATGTGTTGAGTTACACTAATTGCCTTACACATATTTAACCAGCTTTGCAACCCTGGGATGAATCCTGTTTAATCATAGTATGATTTTTCTTTCTTTTTTTTTTTTTTCTGGTGAGCTGTTGAATTCAGTTGGCCAGAATTTTATTGAGCAGTGTTAAATGAATGTTCACCAAAGAGATGAATCTATAGTTATCTTTCTCTGATAGGGTACCTGTCTGGTTTGGAGATGAGTGTAATGCTGGTTTCAAAGAATGAGTTTGATAGTGATCTTTCTACTTTCTATTTCATTGAAGAGTTTGAGAAGAACTTACAGAATTTGGCTGTTAATCCATCTAGTCCTGGGCTTTTCTTGGATGGGAGATCTTTTGCCATTTAAATTTCATTACTTGTTATGGGTTTATTTAATTTGTTTAAACCTTCTTGCTTCAATTTGGGTACATTGATGTTCTCGAGGGCTGCATCCATCCCTCCCAGATTCTCCAATTGGTTGGCATAAAGGTTTGCAAAGTATTCCCTTACAGTATTCTGAATTTTGCATATTTCTGTTGTGATATTCCCTTTCCATATCATATTTGGGTGATTTTTTTTGCTAGTCAGATTTGCTAAAGTTGTTAATTTTTTCAGAGAACTAACTTTTGTTGAGTTGATTCTATCTGTATCTATATTTATAGTTTCTCGTTTGCTTATTTCCGATCTAAATTTTATTATTTCTTTATGTCTACTGGTTTGGGGTTTGGTTTGTTCCTATTTTTCAAGGAGCTTGAAATGCATCATTAGAGTGTTGACTTAAGGTTTCTCCAATTTATTCATGTTTCTTAAAAACTCTGATTTATTACCATTGCTGAGACTACTATCTCTTTGCCTTGCAAGTGACAAAGACATTTTCAGATTTATCTGAGGGCCATAAAATAATTCAGATATCTTATCTGTCCCATGAAGCCTCATGGGTTTGACTCATCACTTTTTCCCCCAGATATGTCCCTCCTCCTTTTTACCCCAAGTCTGGAACTATTCCCTCTCTTCCCCTTTCTCTTATTAGTGACTCTGGGGCTATCTCTTCCCCAAAATTTCCAGGCTTCTGACATAATCATTATCTACCATTCTGAGTGAATAATTTTCAAGCTTACTAAAGATCTACTTAGTACAACAACAGAGGAATGTGGATTTGTAATTAAAAATAAAATAATTATTTTGTCATATGAAAATATGTACAGAATGTGTTCATGCACCAATTTATTGAAGTCCACTGTAAGCTCTGTCTTTAAGGCCTTCCCCTGTCCCCCAAACTTACATCAAGTATTATCACTGTTAGGGGGAGATAGGTATTTATTGTTCATGTAAAGTTCTATTTACCTTTGGGAATACATATATGTGCCTGACAAAGCGGTGTGGTATTATTGAACATTTAAAAATTATATAAATGACTGTACATTAAATGCATATTTTATAACTCAATTATTTGAGTAATCAGTGCTTGTTTTGTATGGTATGTATTGCTCTGTGTTATATAATATATATTTATTATATTTAATATAAATATAGCAATCATTCTATGTATGAATTATATATAATTAATATGTTCTATTAGTATATAAATAATTATTTAAATTATCTTAATAATATAAAATAATTATTAAGATTATGTTGTATATAAAACATGCAAAGAAGTATGTATCAGTCTCTCTGTATATGTATGTATATTTGTGCAAATAACTATAGATAGTATTAGGTCTAATTTCCCTATATTCATTACTTCATGGTATTCTAATGAATTAAACTTACTCAGTTTCTTTAACTATTATTCTTTAGATGTAAACACGTTATTTTTGACTTCTTAATATTAAAATCTATATTGATTTTAACATTACATACCCAATGTGCTGTGCAGATATATTAAACTGTTTCCTGGGCATGATTTTCACAGAGGAAATGTTGATTTTAGGACAGCATATTTTCACACATATTTGTTATTACACAGTTTTCTCTAATTTACAGTATCATGAGTCAGATTTCACAGTATTTCCATTCTATATCATGGTTGGAAATTGGCAATTTTCCTTTTTGTTTTCTTATCCTGGTACTTGAGCTCAGGCCTGGGTGCTGTTCCCAGGTTTTTTTTTACTCAGGGCTCCAGCCCCACTTCTGGCCTTATGATTGGGGATAAAAAGTAAATCTCACAGACTTTCTCACCCTGGCTGGCTTTGAACTCTGATTCTCAGATTTCAGCCTTCTGAGTAGCCAGGGTTACTGCAGGTGTGAGCCACTGCCACCGGGATCACAATTGTTTTTTCTAAATATATTTTTCCTGTGTTGTCTTTTCTTTTTTGCTCATCTTAAAGTATTTTGTATTTTCCTTGTGATTCCTTCTTTAGGAGTATGTCATTTGTGAGTTTCCTAAATTTACTTCTGTTATAGATTTCCAATTTCATTCTGTTGAGGATTTGATTTGTATCATTGCACTTCTTTTAAGGATCTTGAGAAAGGTTGTATGGTGGTGAAGCCATCCGTTCTATCAAGGAACATGATGCCATGCCCTGTGGTAGGTTGTGTTCTCCTGTTCCGAATAGATGGTTTCAGGTGCAGTTGGTTGGTGCTGTTCAGGATTCAGGTCTCTGGGAGTCGGCTCATTTGTCTTCATTCACTTTCTGTTTATCCTTCTGACTCAATTTTATTTTCTTGACTTAAGACTGGATCTACTGAGTATTTCTTCTGCCAGTTTAAATCTACTGTGGAGTTACTGTCTGGATTTTTCATTTACCTTAGTGTGCATTTTAATTCTAGAATTCTTATTTCATTCTTTTTCTATAATTCCAGTATTTCTACTGGTAGTCCACATATGGAAGATAGCACTCTTTCATTTTTCCTTCAATTATCAGATAGGGTTTTCTTTAGTCCTTAGAACATATTTAGAATAAGCTTACTTCCAGTGGTTTGTCTAATAAGTCCATTATTTAGGTTTCCTTGATGGCAGTTTCTAAGTAACTTTAAAAATAAACAGGATTCTTCACATGTGCTAAAATATTCGTTGAGGATTGGGCACAGGTGGCTCATCCTGTAATCTTACCTCAGATTTTACTACGACCTGATGATCACAGTTTGAATAAGCCCAGACAGGAAAGTTTGTGAAACTCTTATCCACAATTAAAACATCAAAATGCCAGAAGTGGAGCTGTGGCTCAAGTGGCACAATGTTAGCTTTCATCAAAAAAAGCTCAGCAAGAGTGCTCAGGCCCTGAGTTCAAGCCCCAGGACCAGCACACATACACACAATCATTTTGTCAAAAATTAGACATTAAAATATTATAATATGGTAAAGCTAGAAACCAAACTTCTCCCTAGGATATGTTGAGATTGTGGTTTTTCTGTTTGTTTGTTTTATGACTTTCCTTGGCCCATTCTGGAAAGTCTGTGTTATTGCTTATTGTGACCACTGAATTTCTACTTGGTTAGCTTAATGATAAGCTAAGAATTTTTTTTTTTAAATGCCTTGGACGGACTACCCTCCCTGCCTTATGAAGAGGCTCTGTATGTTCAGCATTTCTGTGGATAGTTTACAATTCTGGATTACCCATCATTTCCTGCTTCCACAGGACTCCTCTCTTGTAATTTCTGCCTGTATTCACATCCCTTATTGCATATGCCATCTAGGTCCTCTGGGGTTTGTCAGTATTTGAGAGCCCTGCACAAATTCCCCTTCTGAAATTGTTCCTTTGAAGTTTCTGTTCAGCCTTGTATTAGCCCCAACTAGTATTACTTCCTTTGGTAATTATTTATTTATTTTTACTTTTTATTTTTGCCAGTCCTGGGGCTTGAACTCAGGGTCTGAGCATGGTCCTTGGCTTCTTTTTTGCTCACAGCTAGCACTCTACAACTTGAGCCACAGCGCCACTTCTGGCCTATTTTATATATGTGGTGCTGAGGAATTGAACCCAGGGCTTCATGTATAAGAGGCAAGCACTCTACCACTAGGCCATATTCCCAGCCCCCTTTGGTAATTATTTTAAACAAACAATTGCCATGTATTCTTATCTGGTTGTTTGTTGAACAAACATGGTAACAATACAGCTTTTACATTGACTAGACTGTGAATCAGGTGAGATAGAGAGAAATGTTGAGCGCAAAGCTTCCTGGACAGGTCAGATGGTAAATAGTCTTTGGGGATGATGTGTTTAGAGAGCACCAAAGCCATGGAGATGTCCAGTGCCTCCAGGTGGCTGGCTCTCCCAGATGCAAGTCCACACATTGGTTTGTTTTCAAGGGTACTGAGTTGCAAAGAGGAATAAGAGCAATTTGAAATGTCACAAGTGGACTATTCTTTATTATTAATAATTATTATTAATACTTTAGTTGTATAAAGGGGTTTCAACTTAACATATCGGTTTGTGAGTATTATACATCTTGGTCACAGTCACCTCTTCTACTATGTTTCACAAACTGACTGCCATTGGTTCTTTCCTTCCTTCCTTCCTTCCTTCCTTCCTTCCTTCCTTCCTTCCTTCCTTCCTTCCTTCCTTCCTTCCTTCCTTCCTTCCTCTCCTCTCCTCTCTTCTCCTCTCTCTCTCTCTCTCTCTTTCTTTCCATTTTTCTTTCTTTTTCTTTCTCTTTCTGCCTATCCTGGGGCTTGAACTCAGTGTCTGGGTGCTGTCCCTGAGACTTTGTGCTCCAGGCTAGTGCTTTACCGTTTGAATTACATATCCACTTCTGGCTTTTTCTGAATAGTTTATTGGCTACAAGAGTGTCACCGACCTTCCTGCCTGGATTGATTTCAAACTGTCATCCTCAGATCTCAGCCTGCTGAGTAGCTAGGATTCCAGGTGCCAGCCAGTAGTGCCCAGCTGATCCTGCTTCTTGGCTTCTGGCATGGGAGAGCAGGAATTTTGAGTTCCTTTCTTCTCTGTTTTATTCTTCAGTATCTATGTTAATTTAGAAGTTTTTCTTTCCAAATATTTTTTTCTCCAAAATTTAAACTTGATGTTAATAGGCATGAAGCAGGAATCCAATTTCTCTCCTGTCCTTCCTACATCATCCTCAGTCTCTTTCCCTCTTTCCTTAAACAGCTTCTCGGTTGTCAGTCTTCCCTAGTGAGCTTCTGTGGTCTAGTCCATCACAGCTGTCCGGTTTCTAGTCTTCAGAACACTGGAGGTGGGAGCAGATACCAGCTTCTCTTGCTCCTCTCTTCCTGACCTAAAAACTTCTCCATGTTTCTGTGGGGTATCCAGTCAATGTCTTGCTTTCCTCTTGGGTCCGGGGTATCTCCAGGGACTGAAGCACCTCCTGGGCCTGCGTCCACCAGGTTGGCAGATGCCACTTTAGTAGTTTAGAGTTCAGTGAAAGTCTTAACCCTCCCATTTCTACCTTCCTTTTTGTTGATCTCTTTAAAGAGATGCCTTAAACCTTTCCTTTTCCACTCTTAGTATGAATGACAATGGTTTTTTTTTCCCCAGCAAATTTTTAATTCATAATGCCGAAATTAAGTCTTATATTCATTTACATTTTATTACCTTGATTTCTGTTACACTTCTCCATAAGTAGTTTTTCCAGATATGCTCCTCTAGGGTGATAGTTTATGCAAAGTAATGGCTAGCAGGAGAAACATGGCAAAGCTGCTTTAGCACTGCTGAAATCCTACCTACCACTTGGGCCACATTTGCCAAGTTTCCTACCTGTCAGACACCTTGCTAGGTTCTTTTTTTTTTTTTTTTGGCCAGTCCTGGGCCTTGGACTCAGGGCCTAAGCACTGTCCCTGGCTTCTTCCCGCTCAAGGCTAGCACTCTGCCACTTGAGCCACAGCGCCGCTTCTGGCCGTTTTCTGTATATGTGGTACTGGGGAATCGAACCTAGGGCATCGTGTATCCGAGGCAGGCACTCTTGCCACTAGGCTATATCCCCAGCCCCCTTGCTAGGTTCTTTGCAAATGCTAATTTTATTCTTCACGCAAGGAACATCATTATTCAGCATGTGTGCAAGGGAGAAGAAGAGGGGTGAATTCCCCATTACCACCTGGCCTTTCACAAGTTCAGCTGGAATTTGAATGCAAATCCTCCCGATTCCAAAATATGTGCTTTCTGCCAAAGCACCTCAGAGCCTTCAAGGAGATCTTCAAAGAGCTTTGAAGCATTTGAAAAAGAAGTGTCTTTTCATCCTTAAGTAATAGAGAAATGTTCCATCTTTGTACTTGTCACAAGTACTCATCAAAATGGCCACAGTTTTAGGGATAATTAACAGTGAGAAAATAATCTCCTATTTTATTTATTATCTATCTATCTATCTATCTATCTATCTATCTATCTATCTATCTATCTATCTATCTATCTATCTATCTATCTATCTATTGGTGCTGGTCATGGGGCTTAAATTCAAAACCTAGGCCCCGTCCCTGAGCTTTTTTGCTCAAGGCTAGTGTTCTACCTCTTGGGCCATAGCTCCATTTCCAGCTTTTCTGTAATTAATGGGAGATAAGAGTTTCAGGGACTTTGTTACCTTGACTAGTTTTGAGTCCTAATCCTTAGATCTCTAGGATTACAGGGTGAACCACTGGTGCCTGGTAATTATCTCCTATTTTCTTTCCAGAAGTTTTTTGTTTTGTTTTTGTTGTTGTCATTTAATATACCAACTTAACCACCTGCTCATAGTATGGGGGAAGAATTTTGGATAATTCAAAGCCATGCATTTTAATTTTTATATGGTAGATATTCAACCTACACAATGAAATAATTGGAAAAGGAAGAGATCATGTAAAATATAGGTGCTCCATGAAACAGAGTATCCAGAACTTTCTCAATGAGAAATGGGTTCTTCAGATCATATCCAGGGAACTGGGAGGTGCTTCAACAATTCCTAAAACAAATAATTCTCCATTTGTCAAAAGTAAGAGTTCAACAGTGAGATATTGTAAACTTAAAGACTGCTGAGAGAACTGACCATAGCTGTTCATCACAGACACACAACTCTATGGAGGAATGCCTATGGTAATTAGCTTAAGGGTGGTAATCACTTCACCATGTGGACATATATCAACATCCCATTAGGCCATGAATGCATACAATTTTTAGTTTTTTCTTTTCCTCTAGTAAAGCCAGAAAAAATGAAAATTAAATAAATGTGATCTTAAACTCGGTTCTCATCAGCTAGGTCGATAAAGCAGTATGGACTCTATTAGGTGGCAGAGGTAAAAAGCAGAATAACAGTTTTGTTAAATTTTTTTTTTAAAAGAAAACTGTTCATTAAGGAGACCAGATTTGGTAATATTGCAGTCTGGAATCATCTGAGTAGATTGATAAAAGTAGATGAGACTTTATTACAACAGCTTTGCGAAGAGACTGCTTTCAAATGCAACCTGTAGCTTTCCTTGTTGTTCAGGGATAATATGTAAATTATGAAGTAATTCTTTTCTGCTCAAATGTTTGTCCTTGCACAGTCAGAAATGATGTTGGCCTGTTCTCTGGCTCTTTCCCCATTTTTACCCCTTACTTCCTCTTGCTACACCTTCTCTCTTCTTGTGTCCACAGTGTTGCCCAAATAAAAGGATGACTCACCCCAGTGGTGCCAGAATGGGAAACCCATGTGGATTTCCAAAGCATTGGGAAAACATTCTGGGCAAATTCTTAGAGGACCAAGGGCTTAGTGGAGTTCTTTCTGATGACTAGAACCTGTTGCTTAATCACTTCTTGCCATTGCCAGTGAGTGCATGTGCTGCCATTTGACAATATATTATTTATCCTCCTAACTTGCTCTCGCTCAAAAACAAAACCACCCCAGACAAAATCCTCACCCACCGTCTTTCACGTGCTGTTAAATACCACGTTCAGGTGACTGTTCTTTGAGGGATTAGGAGGATGAGCTGAGTTCACCATGGATACAAAGCCTTCGGCAGATTGCTTCTGGGCCCATTTGCCTGTCTTATCTAATGACCTTGCTGGAAAATAATCCACTTCAAGCCATCATATATGTTTATGTGTGTCTCAGGGTTGGGTGAATATGAAAAATGATGGGCAGAGAGGTAGAGAAGTTTTTGTTTTTAATTACTTTGATGGAGAGATGGGTAGATTAGGGCTCAAGCAAACTCAATTTTAAGCCGCACAGGAGTCCTATCTGATGAGAATGTGACTTGGAACAACTCAACCCATTTATCTAATCGGCGACAGGTACAAACAGTACCTGCCAGGCTTGCCTAGGTATTAAATAATACATGCAGTGGGTAGAAAAGCTAATTGCATCTTGATGGGAAGTTGGCAGGGTGGATGTGTCCATGGTAGCTCATGTACTTGGAAGGCTGAGTCAGGAGGACCTGGGGGTCAAGGCCAGTCTGGGTCACCTAGTGTGAACCTAGCTCATAAAATACAACAAAGGAAACAAAAACAAACATGGGAAAATTACTGAGAAAAAGAGAGAGAATGTGTGTGAAAGGGGAGAACAAGAGAGAGCCATCGTGGGTGGTGGTAGAGAGGGAAGGCCATGTTTTGGATGTTTGCATTCTTCCAAACTCATATGGAAGCTCAGTCACTGATGGAATGGTGTCAAGAGTAAATGCCTTTGGTTCGGAGGCCATTGTGTTACCTCATGTGCATTCCACCCTCAGATATGTGGTGATTTTAGTGATTTTAGGCCACGTACCTGGGGCTCACACCTATCGTCTTACTCAGGAGGCTGAGATGTGAAGATTTGAAGCCAGTCTTGAGCAGGCAAGTCGGAGAGAATTTCACCCCCGCTAGTCAGAAATGGCAGCGACTCAAGTGATTGGGCACCAGCACAAGACACAAAAGCCAAGCAAAAGCTTGACATCCTGTTTCAAGCCCCAGTACTGGGAATTGCTCTGGAAAGGTGGTTTGGCTCTCCTGCCCTTCTGCTATGGAAAGATTCACCACCGGATGCAAGTTTTGCTGAGAACCGTAAACAATATACTTTGCTGGTTTATAAATTAGTCTGTAGGACTTTTTTTTTATTTTTATAATACCTGAATGAACTAAGACTGTAAGAGATAATTTAGAGAAAGGCTGTAAGCCAAACACTCATGATATCTACTTGATTATTTTGTGATAAAACTCTTTCTTTAAGAGAATAGAAACATTTATTATATTGTAAATACTACAAATGCCTTACTTTAATAAGAGTATTTTTTTAACCAGTGCCACACTCAAACATATTTTGGAATATAATCTTACACTGAAAGCTATTATATACAAACATAACTCAGAAATGAAGCATGGATCAAGAGCTTCTTGGTTTGTTCTTCAGGGAGGATTAATCTCATATTTTCAGGGATGAGGAGCTCATTTGCAGAACAGATTTTTTCATTGTCAGCACCTTTAGAAATGGGCCAATGATGGAATTCTTGTAGTTTTCAAGCACTATCAATTTCTTGGGCATTGCATGGATTTATTGAATCATGTTTTCATGTTCATGTCTATGTTTTCTTTGTACTTTGAGTACTACTTGGATTTCCTAAAACGTCCATTTTGGGTAAGGCTTCAAGGTTGTATAGGCCATCATTATACTAAGGTTTTTTTTTTTTAATCAGTTCTCTAAAATTCAAGTTGAATTGAGTATTTTAAAGATGATATGATGATAATGATGATGATTGGCTAAATCTAGTAAACTTGTAGCTTCTAGAATATTACCAATCATCCTAGCCTGCTGTGAATTGTCTTTTGCATTTGAATCAGAATTCAACTCTTCATTCTACTATTTATATGCTTCCTGAGAGCAGAATGGGAGCGGAAGTGATGTACTTCATTCCAATCAAGGTCTTCAAGAAGCCACTATGTCTTCTTTATACTCTTTCTGTTTGCCAGCTGGTTGTGCAGGGTGAAGATGTCTCCAAGATTAGTGGAGCTTCAGTCTGAAGGAAGTTGAGCTTTTCCAGTTACCACATAAAAACAAAAACAAAACAAGAGAAATCATTTAAATACCAGAGGCACTTGTGCTTTTGTGTGAAGAAAATAAACTTTGGTTGTATTATGTCACTGAGCTTTGAGATTTAATTGGTCTCAGCTGCTACCATTGTCATACAGATTGCTAATCTACCATTGCTAATACGGATTTTTCTCCTTGAGTTAAAATATTGCTTTACTAGGTACCTGCAAGAGGTGGTATTGACTTAACCCTTATGCAGGACCCTTGACAAAGACAGAAAATGTAGCCTAGAAGGTGATTATAGTCATGAGATTAAGTTTTTGCTTCCCAATAGACTATATTCCTTTTGAGTTGGATTGTTAGAAAAATCTGTTAGAAAGAGCCAGAGTCTTAGTGTGCTCGGGCCTTTTACTGTTATAAATTATTACAAGACAGAGCTGAGTCTAGGAAAGGGCTGATGCATTGAAAAGAAAAGAATAAGGACTCAGAGTGCAGAGAAAGGAATTCTACATTGATTGAAAGGTGAATGTCAACTAGATCGTGAAATGGGAAGATACAATTCTAAGAAGAATTATAAGAATTATCATCGTCATCACTACCATCACTACCACCACCACCACCACCAACAGCAAAGACCTCTTCCATCTAGAGAGCTTAAAAACTGAAGGAAACCAATCCCAGATAAAGATAAGAGGAAGGGTAAATTCTTTCTTTGAAGATTGTGCTTCACATGGCTTCATGGTTCTAAATATTAAGTTGAGAGATAAGGATCAAGAAGTACAGAAAGTAAACAAACTTGATTGTGGTGTCTGGAAAAGAATTTCCTGTCTTATACTTGGTGAGTAGGAAAGAGATCAGAAACCTTTTGAAGAACTGAAATAATTTGCCAAGCCTGCCATATCAAAGTAGGAGAAACTGGGATGTAGAAACAACAGGAACGAGCTGCCATGCCCTCACAAATAGTTCAAAGTCATGGTGTTGGCAGAGTTGATTGCTCCTAAGTGGAAGGACTGGGGGAAAGGATTTGTTGTAGGCCACTCCCCTTGGTTAGTCAATGGCCACCTTCATCCTCATGTGGTGTCATCTGTATGCAAGTTTGTCTCCAAATCTTTCTTTTATATAAGGACACAAAATCACACTGGAATCGAGAGAACCCCAAGTGATCTCAATCTAACTTTCTAATGATATTTTCTCCACATAAGATTATACTCTTTTGGTTCGAAGATCAGCATGTTAGTTTGGGGCGAAAGGATTCAATTCACAACAAAAACTTAAAAAAAATGTTTTCTGCGCACATATTCCACAAAATAATGGGGACACTTTCATATATATAAATTGTATACTTAGATTTTATTTATCACTCATTCCCCATTCTTGTTTCTTCTTCCTGACCCTCCTGGCCCTTTCTGTCTTGTTAAATAGCATCCCTTCTACGTGTATGTCATCATCATCATCATCATTATTATTATCATTTCTAGCTTCTTTGCATAGGAGTAAACATGTACTCTCTGACTTTTGGAGCCTGGCTTATTTTACTTAATATGACAATCTCCATTTCCCTTCCTTTTCCTGAAAATGACAGGACTTGGTCAAAATAGGAACTTTTTGAGGAAATGACATTGCCAAACAAACCATTTTTGCTGCTTATTAAAAATATAAGCCCTGTTCCTAAAAACACGTTTTGGGTCCCAATGTTCACAGAAGCAGGCTGTGAACGAGAGTGCTTCAGTCCCTAACACATCTGAGCCTGAGGCAGGGTCAGGGAAGCAGAGAGGCAAGGGGGCCTGGCCAGGAGCACATCCAGGTCTGACCAAGGGAATTCCTCCACGGTTAGAGGAAGAGCTTTCACCAGGCCAGCACAAGCACATTAGGATTAGACCAGTTCCCTGCTTTCCCGTTTCTAAGTGGAGCTGTTCTGTGTTTCAACGAGACCAGCTATACCGTGTGGTTCAGGTGTGAACTGGCAGATTCATGCTCTGATGGATGCGTCTCTTGGTAAGAAAAGGAGTGTACCACAGGTCAGCACGTCGGATGGAGACAGTGTCGCCCACTCTTCAGTTTACTGTTCAGCAACATGAGATGCTGCAATTCCCAGCCTCATTTGCAGTCAGACAACCAACCACAGGAGTGTTTTAGCCAAGGCAATCCAAGTGGAAGCAAAGCCAAAGCAATGGGAACATTTCCCACTCTGTTTTTCCCTCCCACAAGTAATATTTTTCCTTCTATGCTCTGTCCTTCCCTAACTCTTGTCCTATTTGCCCTTCCGTCCTCCCTCCCTCCCTCCCTCCCTCCCTCCCTCCCTCCCTCCCTCCCTCCCTCCCTCCCTCCCTCCCTCCCTCCCTTCCTTCCTTCCTTCCTTCCTTCCTTCCTTCCTTCCTTCCTTCCTTCCTTCCTTCCTTCCTTCCTTCCTTCTTTTCTTCTTCCTTTCCTTTCCTTCCCAGCACTTTGGTTTTCAGTACTCTGGATTGAGGCCAGGTCTCTTTAGGCAAGCACTCTACCAATGATCCAAATCCTCAGCCTTTGGAACGGCAATTTAGAAAAAGCATAAATGGCTATTTTGCTGAGTTGCTCAAGTTTGGAGCTGTATTTGTTGTAATAGCTGCCATTTCCTAACTAATAATTTCATCTAATTATAAGGTTCCTTCAAGACATAAGATTGTACAGTCAGTTTCAAGGACAGTGACATACTTGAAAACAAAATAGTGGTCCAGACATTGTTGTACCAGGAATTTTCGATCTTATTTGCATATTATTCACTCTGAAACATGAATGATTAGCAGTAATGTTCAACTGTCTGATAGCTGGTTGCAGCTGCTATTAATTTTTCCTAGTATAAAACATTCAACGTAGCCCAGCAAAAACACAGCATTATAGAATTTTAGATGGACCGGTTGGAAGATCTTATTCTTAGTTTACAGGTGAAGGAACTTAGTTCCAAGAAATTAAGTAAATTTGCCTAACTTCTAACTAGTACTTAGTGAGAAAAATTGTACTTTGAACCAGGTTTTGTTCTAAAGACCCCGTGCTTGTAACCACACAACGCTGTTCGAGTTTTCAAATGCCATTAATATTTCCATTGTTAATATTTCTTGGTCTGGTCTTGAAGTCACGCAAAATCCTATATTGTCATGCAACTCAACCTGGATGCTTGGGAAATTATTCACTATCTCTGAGACTCAGATACTGGGTCTATTAAGTAGATATTATAATAGCAGGCGATAAAGAAAATTGTTCTGGGATTAAAATATGAGAAGGCATGCAAATTGAAAAAAATATGTAGAAGAAATATATTTGTCCTAGACAGAATGTGTTCAATGATAATTATTACCATCATAATAAAGAGAGTTACATGAAGAAAGTGTTTTTGGCTCTAAGTCCCTTATGAAGAGACAGACAAAGCCCTGAGGTCATTGACAAGCCTTAGCTTATAGTAGAAACATGATAATAAAGGCAGGTTCTGCCAACTTCATTTTAATCGCAGCAGATGGTTCATCTTGGAATTTTTTTCATAAATAAACGTACAGAAGCTTACCTCAAGAGAGAAGCAGCGGAATTTGTCTCTGGTATCTTTGCATACAGGAAGGATATGAGCACAGTATGACTCTGAAATTCATGAACTCATGAACCTAGGAGCTCTATTAATTCAGTCTCACAACAATTTTAAATTAATAAGCTGCAAGCTAATCATTCAGATGGGATGAAATTTTCTTTTCAAGTTAGGGTGGGGGATGATGTTTTCGATTTATAAAATATTTCACAGTTCACAAAAAGCATTTTTTCAGACTCACAAACTTCTTTAGACCTCTTATAAGCCCTTAAAATTGAGATCAATTCCTGCTCTTATTTATACACGATGGCTTTGGTAGTCATAAGTCCAAGTTACCTACCTTGTAGGTCCTGTAGCTAAGATAGAGTACAGAATTGATTTTCAAGGGTACATTTTCCATTAATTACCTATTATCTCCTGAGACACAGAGTTTAATTCAATAGATAAGAAAACTTTGAGACGTTATATGTCTGAATACATTGGGTTGTATGCAAATGTACATAAGTGTATTAACGGAAATATGGTGGATTCAAGGGAGAACTCAAATACTGTAATTCCTTAGTAAGGCAAGTCAATGTTCAACCAAATAAGTACCTGGAAATGAGGACTTGAAAGGGATGGGTGAGGTCAAGGGGAAAAGGGTGGACAATTGAAGAGGAGGGAGGGGGAGAATGTAGTCAAGAATCTAATGTATATCCCACATTTTCAAGATTGAGGGTGTGAATGTTGAAAGGAGTGACATTGATCAACATATTCATAAACTGCTCTGTTAAATGGCATTTCCTTATCCATTTTGTTAGATTGATTAAGGGTAATTCAGATATAATCTAACCTTATTTCAAAGATTCCATAAAGTTAGATATTTTTCTCTTAGCTCAGTTTCTGCTGTTTGCATACAATTGAGATACAAAATCATTTGTTCCTTTTGTTCTAATTTTTTTTTTTTGCAGTGCCTGGGTTTGAACTTGTGGCCTCATACCTGCCAAGTTCTACCATCTATTCTCTCAGCCGTTTTTGCTTTCAAGTTATTTTGCAGATAGGGCCTTGCCTTTCTGCCTGGAACTTACAGATGTTTCTGTGGTTTGCACTTTAAGTGCTCCCCTTTGTCCCATACGGTTAAGTGTGGTCCCCAGCCTGTGACTCTATTGAGGAACAGTGGAATCTTTAGGAGGTGGGATCTAGAGGAAGGACACTAGGTCCCCAGGGACATGTTAAAGGGACTATTGGGACCCTGGCCACGTCCATCCTTCTGTTGCCTCTGTGCTTCAATGAAGTGAATGCTTCCCCTGCTAGATGTGAGCCTTGTCACAGGCTCAAAAGTCACAGTGCAACTGATCATGGACTGACACTGAGACCGTAAGCCCCGGAGAGCTGGCCTTCTATGAAACGTCACCTGGGTACAAAGCCTCTTAGAATAATATACATCTTATTTGGTTTATATTACTTTCCATTTTGCCCATTTCGGCCTCATGTGGCTGCCTTTGTGCCTTTGCTCACTCTCTCAGCAGGTTCTACCTCTTCCAGTCCACCAAATACAGCCAGCAAGGACCTGGCTCTTGCCTACCTTAGTCCTAAGCTAATTCTGCAGTAAGAATAGTCTCCTTCCTCCGCTTCCTTGGCAGCCCTATGACAGTTTTCCTACGGTGTAGGTCTGTTCTTAAATGGCTGACAGTGAAATGGCATAAGATCAAGAAGCCTTGTGTTCGCAAAGTGACATGCTGACTTGAAACCTCTTTGTAAGACTACTTAAGGAGTGTTATTATTAATAATAAGAATAACAAGCATCTTTGCAGGGAGAATTTCTATTCTATTCATTTCAGGATCCCTAGGCTGGGGGCATAGCTCAAGTGGTAGAGTAATTCCCTAACAAGTGGGAAGCCCAGAGTACAAACCCAAATATTACCCAAAACAAGTAAATAGACAGATATAAGTAACTATACAGGACATTTTAGCTTCCTCTATGTCCAGTATGAATAACTACTTAGGTAAATTCTCCAAAGCTTGTTTAATTAAATAATGAATAATAAATGCCAAGACCATTGTTCTGTTGGGTTATTAAAATAGTTCTTTGTTAAGTAAAAAGAGGAAATTAACTATATATTTAAACACATGAAATAACTTGAGGAGACGTTCAGTTAACAATGGAGACAAAATTTATGGTGCATCTAGCCCATACAAGGCTGATTTTAACTTTTACCCTTAGAGCAATTTTATGTACAATGAAAGATAAAATTGTAAGAAATGAGAGATAACAAAATACTTTTAACTCTAGAACGAAGACTACAATAAACTTGAGAATTACGATTACAGAACACGAACAATTATTCCATAAATAATATAAGGACAACTGGGTAACCATCTGGAAAATTTATTCTTGATAGTTCTTTCACTACTTAGACTAAAACAAATTATAGATGGATCCAACATTTAGACACAAAAAAGTAAAACTTTATACTAGAAGAAAACATTTGCAAATTAAAAATAAATCTTGGAGTGAAAGGACTAAAAGTAAAAGATCCAAAAATCATTACTTTTTACTAGATTAAAAAACAGCCAACTGGGAAAAATATTTGCAGACACCAAAGACAAAATGTCCATATATAGAGAGAAAAATTCTGTTATAAAAATTCAACAGATTACTGGAAAAATTATATAATAGATGATAGAAAATATACACAAGTGGCTCTTTTAAAAATATAATTGTATTAAACTTGCTTCATGGTAAAAGAAATACAAATAGACATATTATATTACCTACCCTAGGATTGACAATAGTTAAAATAAAATATCTGATAATATATCATGTGAGTATGTGACATAATACACACAGTATTGTATTACTGAATAGAAGTTTGAACATAATACTAATGAAAATATTTTCATTGTGATCAGAATACATTATATACATAAATGGCTTTGTTAAAATGAAACTCTCTTGTGTAACTAATTGACGATAAAAATAATTTAAGTCCTGTTGCAAAATTTTGAGGCAAATCATAATATCAAACAAAATAGATATGATTCATTAATTCTACTGATTAAATTTTATCTTCCTAATAGATATTTCCATAGACCACATACATATTTAATGCTATTAACTGCCACATATTTATTTTGAAATTGTAGAAGATGGAAAATAAGCTAAATGTTCGTCATTGGGGAACGGGATAGGCAGCATGATAGTCTATAATATTAGTAAGATGAAAGCATACAAAGTACACAGTGACTTTATACAATATAGGTGAAAAGATCTCCAAATTATCCCCAACTGTTGAGGGAAAGAAGGATGGAGCAAGCCCATGTGTACTGAGTTTCCATTTGTAAAAAGTAAAAATAAAAAAAGATTATAAAAATACTACATAACTGAAATATAGTAGACTGTAGGAAGAACTCAAGTAGTGTGATTCCTTAGAAAGCCCAAGTCTACTCCCAACAAAGTAAGTGCCAGGAAGTGGCTAGCTTCCAGAGAGGGAGGGGGAGCCCAGGGGGAGGGGGGGGCTGAGGAAGGAAGGGGAGAAGGAGGGGAGGAAGAGTCAAGCATCCACTGCATACACGACAGAATTAAGAAAGGAAGAGACTGGGTGGATTGGAAGGTGGTGAGAACGTTGAAGGGGCTGACACTGCTCAGACGCATTGTATTCATAAACTGCTTTGTTACGTGGCAACTCCTTTCTATAACCATTTAAAGATAATTTCTTCAACAAAAAGAATGAGAATGATTCTCAAGTGAAATTGTTCTGAAAGACTATTTAACAGGCAAAGGTCTGCTGAATCAGAACAGTGTTTGGACCTACCTGCCAAGTTAACCGTTTGCAAAGGGAGATATATACACCCAGGCCACCCAACATGTTGCTTTTCTCTCTTAACGAATACGTCCCGTTTCCCATAGACAAGCAGGAGTTCTGAGGTCTGATATATGGCTCTCACGCTGGAATAACCCATCTTGGAAGAGGGGAGACAGCTAATTTCAGTTACACGGAAACGTGACAGGGCCTGGTGGGCGTCACAGATGAGAGGGATGGAGGGATGGAGGGATTGAGGCTTGAGCTCTCCTTTGAAATGAGACATGAAGTTCCCCATCACAATGAAGAGAAGATGATAACATCTTGGGAGAAGAAGCAGTCTGTTCTAAGAGTGGGTGGGTGTCTACATCTGAAGGTGTATTTTTTTTTTTCCTACTGAACATCTATTAGTTTATGGGAAGGAAGTTGATGTCTAAAGCAGAGGTCTTGAAGCCTGGTTGTCTTGTCCAGGGAGGACAAGATGATCTGAAATAGAAAGTGCTGTGCCGTTTTATTCCTGAGCATATTCCTGAGAGAGTATAGCAAATTGAAAGGGCCCCTCCTAGCTGAGGCAGTCTGAAAACAAAACCCAATCCCCAACGACCTAGAAGTGTCAGTTTTCCCCCATCTTTAACTCTATCCTGGGATATTGGGAGGATGCACAGCTCAACCCAAGCAAGGAAAGAGAGGATTTTAGGAAAGACAAGTGCTATTGGTACCACCAGAAGCAGTGTACCTACTCAAACCAGAGCTGAATCAGAGACTCCAGGTATAGATTTATTTTGATGATAGAAGCCAAATGGCAGCAAATTTTATACTCAAGAAGGATAGAAAAACAAGTCCTTATACTGGGACTTGGCTTCCTTCCTTCCCCCTTTCCTTTCTTCTTCTATTATTTAGTTTTTGTTGTTTTTTTGCTTGATTTTTGTTATTTCTTTTGTTTTCCTTTTTTCACCTCACTTTCCCTAGTAATCTACTACGCCTGACCCTTTCTTTACTCCAGTACTCTTTTCTACTCATGTCCAATTCCTGACAACACCACCCTTCTTCACAAGTGAATTATACATCTCTACCAAGTATATTAGATATCTGCATTCATAATATTTCATTCCTAATTTTGCTGACTTCATACTCCACATTTCTACCCTCATACTTTGTTGTCCTAAGAGCTTAGTTATAAACCCTATGGTAGTATACAAAAGCCCAGTGCCCAGCACACCCAGAATGACTGAATATGTAGATAAAGCTACAAAGGCAATTCTCCTGTATCTAATGATTTCACTGCACTTTGAATTAAATGAAGTATTAGAGCCGAGATACAGTCATACCAGTGTCTGAGATTGCTCATTACCCCACATAATACCCAGTCCATTGAAAATACAGAGAATAATTACACAGGAAGATTTCAGTGAACTAAAAGCCTATACACAAAAGTTCTTAAGAGCCAATGAAGAAATAGAAGTGTGAGAAAACATGAAAATAAAATATCACCAGTAAACAAAAATTATACAACAAAAGACCACGCAGACAGCAAAGTAGCAGAAACTCTATATACTAAGCACAAAGGACTATTGATTGTTTTCAAATGAAATTAAGACCGTACAACCAGTTATAAAAACACAAAGAGAACGTAAGCCAAGAAATAAAGAACATAATGAGGATACATGTAAAACTATAAAAGAATTATAAGTAAATATGAGTAAAAAGCTAACTGATGTCCAAGAGAACATAGCTAAGTAACTGACAGGGATGAAAGAAGACACAGATAAGTATGTTAAAGAAAGAAGTCAATGTGTGGAAATGATTTCAGTAAAGAGAAGTGCTGAAAAACCATCTATCTGATTGCCAATGATGAAAATGAAAGTGGAAAGCCTCTTCAGAAGAGTAGATGGTATGGAAGACAGGATTTCAAGACTTGAAGATAGAAAAGATACAGTATAAAAGGAAGAAGAAAATATAGAAAGAAGATTTTAAAATGTGAAAAGAATTTGACAAAACATCAGTAAACCCCCATTGAAGGTCAAATAAACAAGTTGCTGCAACTGTTGAAGGAGAAGGGAGGTAAACCTAAGGCATAGGAACTCTGTTCAAACTAACAACAGGAGAAGTTTCCCAAACCTTGAAAAAGAGAAACCTATTTAGGAGTAAGAGGTCTTTAGAGCAAGCAGCAGACAAGACCAGGAAAAAAATCTCTTTGTAACATATTATAGTTAAAATAATAAACAAAGAGAATTAGGAAAGATATTCAAAGCTTTGAGGAAAAACTGGTCAATTAGAAGGGGAACCCCATCAACATGAAAGTAGATTTCTCAACAAAAATCTCAAAAGAAAAGAGGGCTTGGCACCATGTGTTTCAAGCACTGAAAATTAACTGCTAAGTCAGGATACTCTGTCCAGCAAAGTGGTCATTCCTAATGGAAGTACATAAAAACATACCATGAAAATAAAAGCTAAGGTAACCTATTACCACGAAACCAGTACTGCAATAGATAGAGACACCCAGAAGACAGAAGAATATCAACATGAACATGTAAAAAGTGCAGAAAACATATCCTGGCAAGTAATTATATACACGTAGGAGGAGTAGGAAGAAACTAAAGACTTTTTTAAATGGCAGGAACTACCACTCAGCCTTTGACTATTTTTGTGTAGATTCTGGGGCTTGAATTCAGAATCTCAAGCTTTCTCACTTGGCTTTATTCTTTCATGCTTGATGCTTTACCACTTGAGCCAAACCTCTACTTCCATCTTTTTCTGGTTAATTGGAGTTCTGTCTCATAAACCCTTCTGCTCAGGTTGATTTCAAATTGTGATCCTTATATTTCAGCCTCCTGAGTAGCTAGTATTACAGGCCAGTGTTACAGCTCTTGGCTTCCAGGATTATTGCTTATGAAATGTTATAGACGATTATAGAACTGTGAGGTTTAGGAAAAAAAAACCCAACAAAATTAAGAGTTGAAACACCATAAGGAGATGAAGAAATCTTGACTTCCTAACTCTAGATTACTGATGGATTCTGCCACTTCCTACACCGGATACCATGCCTCTCCTCTTTTTGTTTCTCTTTCCTTCTCTCTTGGTAATTGCTAAGAAGTGCCAAAGGCTGGACCAGTAGCAATGTTCGTAACAGTGCTTGCTTTTGCATTTTCCGGCATATGAATTTCATGTCTTTCTACATAGCTAAAATATGTAACAACATTCCCCCAGAATGTAATGCAGGGAGAGCATTTTCATGTCATACAAGCTCATCCTTGTGAAAGGGAGCCCTTTGCAAACTTTCCAGTATCCTCTTGGAGCAAAATCTTCAGCCTGCCTTTCTGAGTATCTTCCCAAAGAAAATAGGAGATCACTTTCTCTCCAACATGAATAATATTTATGCTTACATGTAGGTCAGAGTCAGCCCAACAGCTCTTGTTTCTGAAGGTCTATTTTAGGCTTGGCTGTCATGACAACCATGAGCTTCAGCCCAGGTGTCTTCAATCTCCTGACACGCAGACAGTAAGTTTGCAGGCCTGGTTGTGATTTCTGGGGAGTGTCACTTAGGAACTGCCAGAGATGATTCAGCCTGCTTGGTTTTGGCAGTGGTGCTCTCTTCCATGACTGCAAAAAAAGACTACTCCCTGTGGCTCCTTCATTGATCATTTAGATGAGAAAAGGGCATGAGGAAGAGGACCAGGCTTACGAATGAGCTGAGGTTCCTCTGTAGTTTGTGAGCAGCGAAGACTTGAGAAAGAGCTAGCGAAGGTTCATCCGACCGTCCAGACTGCCGTCCAGACTGGATGGACACTTGGGTGTGTTTGGGCTCATATTCCCACCCGAGGGCACAGGTTTAGAATTAATTCCGTCAGGGGGCCCTGGAACAGCTCCAAATGCATGCACGGTCATTCTGCACTTCTGTTCTGCCTTCGGGATGCAGAGAGGTGGGGGCTGGCCTCTTCCCTGCCCCACTCACCAGAGTGTCCTTCTAACGTCACCCATCCTACCTCTGTGGCTCTCGAGTTTTGCTGCATAAAAGAATGAGATTTTAAATCTCTTGGTCCCCTTGCAAATCCCAGTATCCATTCAGTAAGGACATGGTGGGGGCGGGGGGGGGGGGGCTGTGGTGTCATCGAACCAGGGTGCTCAGGGTTTGTAAACTCCCTGTGTGGATGTGATGTGAGAGTAGGTCTGAGATGTCTGGGTTTGGGGTACAGGGGGTCACGTGCAGAAGTCTCCCTCTCGCAAAGCGCCTACTTACTGAGCAGCGAGCCAAAGCAGTGACTGGCAATGTTCTTCTGAATCTTTTCTACTCTAAAGCATCACTGAAAGTTCTGAACCTCCTTTGCTTTATTCGAGCTGTTCTCTGTTGATATGTGCTGTACTGAACATTGAAGCCGAAGGTATGTGGAGGCAAGACTGGCCAAACAAACGCTCTCCAGGCTGTCAGAACAATGATGCCGTTGTTGGTCACAGGCTTTAGGAAAGCCTACAGTGAAATCATGGGAGTGAGAGCAAACAGAGCTCTCTCCTTTACCAGAATTATGGCTGTGACTTTGACCCTCGCCCCTTCTTCCCCCAAAAGGTCTCAGAAACCCTCAGGATATTTCCCTAATATTTCCATGCTGAAAATGTGGAAGCTGCATTTCCTCATGTTTGAGAAAATGTAGGATTATTTTTTTCTCCCTTTCCTATAAAAATTCTTTCTCTGGGCATACATATCATGATTTTGTGCAAACTCCCTGAGTGCGCATGTTTCTTAGCTCAAAACATGGACTGGGTAAGTTTTCTTTCAATGTCTTGAGCTCAGAGCCTCACGCTTGAAACCCAGGCACTCTACTAACGGAGTCACACCTCCAATCCCTTTGCACCGGTCATTTGGAGATCAGGGATCCAGGCAAGTCTAGACTCCATATTTCTACTTTTACTTACCCCATATCTCTGGGGATGACAGTCATTTACCCCCACACTCAGACATTGTGCTTCCTCTGTGGCTGGGATAACAGGTGTGCACCACCACGCATGCTCCTTGAACGAGAGGGGATCTCATTCAGTGCACCATGCGCAGAGTGGGTTGAACTCTGGTTCCCTGATCTCTGCCTCCCTGGTAGCTCGTGTGACGTGCTTGAGCCACTATGCCTTGCTTAGTTAATTCTTTAGCCCTGGAAAAATGCAGGATAAGATAATTTTTCTATGGAAAACGTGTGCTCCTTCTGTCAAGGCATTTTCTCCACCCCTCACCTGCTTTCCTGTTTGGCCGTTGGGATTGTCGATGCCGCACAGGCTGCTGAGCTCACGAGATGGCCCCTCTTCCCTCCCGCTGAGTGCCGATTCCAGCCTTGCGCCAGGGCACTCCGCTCCACTCTCACCTCCCAATCACTGCTACCAGCTCAAGGTTGTTGGGAACTATTAACTTGTTAAATTCATATAAAGATAAGCAAGTACCTGATGGGATGGTATGCACTGAACATGGTGTTAGAGACAGTCTAGCCAACTTGTATTCTCATTTTGGGTCATGCATTATTGTTATCTACCCATCCACGAGGGAGCAGAGTGTAGCAGAGGCTGAGACCTCACAGGGCCTTGTGGTAGTTGGGTGTTAATGCAGAGGCTGAGTGGTGCTGTCAGTCTAGAGCCTCTCCGCTTGAGCTCAGCAGGAGAGGCCTCTGTGTGCGAACACAGACAGCACCAGGCTGAGCTATAGGTAATCTTGGGGCTCTCTCATTTCCACATGAAACATAGACAAAATGGAAGGACAACTATACACCCAGACAGACATACACGCACAGCCAGACACACAGATATACATACACACACGCACACAAACTGAAGATACATCCAATTACGATTTTCAGCAATGTGGACTCCCTAGAACATTTCCATCACGTGTCACAGATGGCCTAGCTATACCTGTCCTGTATGTTTTATTAGAAAAATGTAATAATCAGTACTTCTGAGCACAGAATGACCTTGATGCTTAGCAAAATTGACCTTTGAATTTTGCAGACTAAGCCATGTAAGCTGATTGGGAGACTTTACTAGGGAGCGCGCAAATTATTCGTAGCTGGTCATGGTCAAGGAAAGAACTCTTGTTCCCCAATGTATTTTGTATCTTGTCCTTCCCACCCCCCCAGTCCTGGGGCTTGAACTGGGGCCCGGACATTGTCCCCCAGCTTCTTTTGCTCAGGCTAGCACTCTACCACTGGAGCCCAGCACCACTTCCTGCTTTTTCTGTTGATGTGGAGGACTCACACTCAGAACTTCCTGCCTGCTAGCCCTATCTTGTCCTTTTTTTTAAAAAAAAAATACAGTTCATCTTTTTGTGATCTGAGTTTGGAAAAGAAGCTGCAGACCCAAAGAAAAGTATGTTAGGTCCCTCAAATTCAGTGATAAACGTGTGTGTATGTGTGTGTGTTCCTTAAAGCTGAGTGAAAGAGCATTTTCAAGAGAAAAACGCTAGGAAGTGAGTTCCCTTACTTGACTTCCTCTAGTATTTCTTGCTGTTTGCTTAACTCTGGACTTTGGAACTTGGCTACCTCTTCATGGGAGCACAGTGTGAACCAAATCTTTTCAACCTTAGCAGAATAGAATCTCCTGGAAAGTTACACAATTAAAAACCAAAACACAGCAAGATGGAAAGCAAAAGAAGAAATCCTCACCCCACCTCTGGCCTCCCACGATCAGAGATGCTGCTTCCTTGTTCCTTGCTGTTCCTTGGTCCAAGTCCCGATAACTGAAAACTGTGCTAGTGGAAAAATGAGGATGGTTTGGGGTCAAAAGTCCTAGAATGCCACATTCCCGGATCCTGCTATGTATATGCTGTGTGACAACAGGCAAGGTGTTGCTCTGTTTCCTCTATTGGAAGACACAGAGCCCTCTGTCCAAAAGTGTAAAGCAAGGCACACGAAAAGCTCTTTCTAGTTCCCTGGGTGTGCATCAGAAGTACGTACTGTCCCATGAGTGAGTGATCTCTACCACATCACAGTGGATGAAAGACCCAAGAGCACTGTCTGCTTTGTCCTTCCCTGCCCTGTCTCACTTAGAGTCCAACCCAAGCAAAGAAGATGCTACATTGGGATGAATAATAAAGCTTTGTTCCCCAACTGCTCACGGGAGGCAAAACTGTCTTCTTGCCTTGGGAGGGCTGTCTTCTGCCTTTTTCATGACTCTTGTGTTTCTCCTCTGTTGGCTTTGCTTGTCCCACAGCACCAGTGCTGCTATGTCTCTCTTCTGATAAGGTTTTGTTTTCCTGTAGAGTATGGCTGTAGGAAAATGCCTGGCCATCCCATGCTCCTTATCTACTGAAAAGTAAGAAAGATCTCCGATGTGGGTGTAGTAAATGATAGCTGGGTCGCTCAGGGAAGGTGATCTATGTGGGGAGAGGGGCTGTTCTGAACTGCTCATTCCTTTGGATGTCTGGCAAGTGCTGCTATCACATAAGCCTGGGTTGCTGTAGTAAGTTTCCGTTCCCGAATTCCATCTACATATAACTCCACACAGAGTGGTTTAAAGGTCCTAGATTGATTATTTCACACTATTAGAAGCATCAGGAATCCAGAGACAGTTTTTGTGGGTCCTCTGCTCTGGATCTGAAAAGTTTGTAAATAAGGAATTAGTTTGTATTCTCACCTGGAAAAAACTCAGCTACAATAGAATCTTCTACTTCCATTCAAATTATGGATGTCTCTAATAAATCTTTTTGTGTTCGTGGCTCAGAATTTCAGCGTATTGGCTAGAGGCTGGAGGCTGGAGGCTGGAGGACAGGCCTCTGTCTTGAAGGCCACTGTGTCCTTCTCCCTGGGAAGCTGGTTAATACAGCAGTTTCCCTCTTCAAAGCCAGTAGGAGAAGCTTTCTTTCCAGCCTGCTAAGGAGGTGTCATGTAATGTAATTTAGTCACAGAGTGACACCCCATGTCACAGGTTCCCCTAGGACTCAAAGGAAGGGGATAGCACAAGGTGTGGCTCCTTGGGGGTTGTCACTCACCTTCTGGGGGAGTTATAGATGTTTCCTGGCAAAGTTAAAGTGTTTTAGGGAAGAAGAAGAAGGTGAAAGAGCCAGAAAATGTGGTACATATACACAATGGAATTTTATGCCTCTATCAGAAAGAATGACATTGCCCCATTCGTAAGGAAATGGAAGGACTTGGAAAAAGTTATACTAAGTGAAGTGAGCCAGACCCAAAGAAACATGGACTCTATGGTCTCCCTCATAGGGAATAATTAGCACAGGTTTAGGCAAGTCACAACAGAGGATCACAAGAGCCCAATAGCTATGCCCTTATGAACACATAAGATGATGCTAAGTGAAATGAACTCCATTTTATGGAAATGATTGTTATATCACAGTTGTAACTACTTTCAACATCCCATGTGTATCTGTAGTTTCTACTATTGATGATGTTCTTATATCACCTTCTTGCGATTGTATCTACACTATCTCTGTAATCTTATCTGAGTATATTGGAAACTGTGTATACTGGTATTAGAATTAGGAAATTGAAAGGGAATACCAAAATTGAGAGACAAAGGGTAAAATAAGAGAAACAACAACAAAAGCAATACTTGCAAAACTGTTTGGTGTAAGTGAACTGAACACCTCAGGGGGGGGGAAGGGGGAGGGGGGAGGGGGGTATGAGGGACAAGGTAACAAACAGTACAAGACATGTATCCAATGCCTAACGTATGGAACTGTGACCTCTCTGTACATCAATTTTATAATAAAAACTAAAAAAGAAAAATATGATGCTAAGTGAAATGAACTCCAGGTTATGGAAACAATTGTTATATCACTGTTGTAATTACTTTCAATGTGCTATGTGAAACCATAGCTTCTACTGTTGATGATCTTGTATCCCCTTCCTGTGGTTGTACCTTCACTATCACTGTATCTTATCTGAGTACATTGGAAACTGTGTATACTGGTATTAGAACTAGGAAACTGAAAGGGAATATCAAAACCGAGAGACACAGGATAAAAAGACAAATGACTCCAAAAGCAATACTTGCAAAACTGTTTGGTGTAAACCAACTGAACAACTCATGCGGGAGAGGAAAAGGGGGAGGGGAGAGGGGGGAATGAGGGAGGAGGTAACAAACAGTACAAGAAATGTATCCAAGGGCTGGGGATATAGCCTAGTGGCAAGAGTGCCTGCCTTGGATACATAAGGCCCTAGGTTCGATTCCCCAGCACCACATATACAGAAAACGGCCAGAAGCGGCGCTGTGGCTCAAGTGGTGGAGTGCTAGTCTTGAGCGGGAAGAAGCCAGGGACAGTGCTCAGGCCCTGAGTCCAAGGCCCAGGACTGGCCAAAAAAAAAAAAAAAAGTATCCAAGGCCTAACATATGAAACTGTAACCTCTCTGTACATCAGTTTGACAATTAAAAAACAAACAAACAAACAAACAAACAAAAAAAGAAGGTGAGAGAGTGAAGTTCCTTTTTACTGTAGGGATGAAGACTCATCGGTGGGATGTTCCGTTTTTGAGGTGAACAGCAAAGCCATGGTTGTGTAGGAAGGTGTGAAGGAACAGGCCAGAGGCCACTTCTAGACCTCAGGATGGAGGACAGAAGACCAAGTGGCTTTTCCATGTCTACTATCAAGATAACACCTGAGACTCTGAGTGCAACCCAATGGGGATATCGGCAGTTATAATAGATGGATGCCTTGAGCAGGTGTCTGGAATTTCAGACTATTTATAGCAATCAACTTGCAACATGATATTTTACATCGCAGTATCTTCTGTCATCCCAGAAATCATTCTTCCCAGTTTAGCCTCTGACTAACACAATCCTGGCTTCAACTTTAAACTTACCTAACCCTATCTGACATCTCTGTGTGCCTTCTACCCTCAACGTTTTGCTGCTAGTTCATCCTTCCCTGTTGTCACAAAACGTGTGTCTCCTTTTTTCCATTCTCCCTATAGTTTAGTAAAGGAAAGTCCCTTCAAGGGCCAGATCTTTAAGACTTGTTGAGAGGAAGTGGGAGGAAGTGAAGTCACTGGGGTTGTACCCTTTAAGGACTATCGGGACTCTCCCCTCTTCCTGGAGCTCTTTCTTTGCTTCCTAGCTCCATCCCATGTGTCCTATCATGATGTTCTGCCTCATTACCAGACCCCAAACACCAGAACCAACTCACTATGGCCCAACAGCATAAGTCAAAATAAACTTTTCCTCTTTATTAGTTGATATTTCTTGGGTGCTTTGCCACAGTGATGGGAATCTGACATTAACTGAATTCTCTCCCAAGAATCTTGTTTTCAGAGCTGATTTATCATGAACTAATGGAGGTCCAGGGCTGTGTCATGGTCTCTTCTCTTTTTCCAACATAGAGCTAGCCACATAGTAAGTGCTCTTTAATCTTGACTGCTATCTATATGATACTAATGTAATTATCTAATATATTTAATATATAGCTAAAAGAAAAAAATACATAACAGGGAATGATGCACAGGAAACCTTAAACCAATTAATTTTTATCTTCTCTAATAAAACATAAGATTAATTCACACAAAGGCCCCGCATATTCACTAACACAAGATTTTATTCACTATGGGAAGTTTTGTGGCTTTGGAATTACTCACTGAGTCCAGTGGTAACTTGCAAGCTCAGTGTTTCTCGAGACTCCCTATGGTTTCTATTAGAGTTTTCAGAACAAGATGAATTAAGTAAACACAGCTCTGAACCCTCTTGACTTTTGGCAAATTAAGCTGAGTCAGCTGTGTGCTGTCACATTAGAGTGGACTCCCTGCCCAGGTCCTGCCTAATACCCATCAGGGAAAGAGGACATTTGAGGGACCTTTGGAAGGTTCTAGTGACCACTGGAGGGTTCCATAGATCTTGGGATGGGTGCCTACTTCTTTCCACCAATCAGAGGCCTGAGCATACAGTGTGACCACTGCTTGCCACAGTGAGAAACCATTGAGCCCCCAACCCTGAGAACAATAAAAATGCTGTCTTTGAGGATTAATGTCAATTCGATTCTTTCACCCTTTCTCCTTTTGGAGAAATTTATATTAAATTCCAGGAACATGGAAATCAGAAATGGATCTCAGCTTTGCTGGGTCTCTACTGGTATAGCTTATGAAATCGCTTACTTGGAAAACTTCCTGTGAGCCATTCCTAGGGGAAAAAATGAGAAATTAATTTAAGAGAGCATAAGAAATTCTGTTCCTGTATGCACTTCCAAACATGGAAATACATGGCAGCAGATTTACAGTCTTTACTATAATAAATGCACATGATGACTCTTAAGGAAGGGCATGCAGTTTCAAAGCTTAGAGCTCTATGATGTATGTTTCCCAGCCATGCTTGTGTAATCTACTACCTTGTATTTCAAGGGAGGATGAAGCCAAGTAGCTTTCCCAGCATCACAAGAATGTGGTTCACTTCATCAATGGAGTCATAGGGGTAATTGTGTTTTTGTGTCAGGAAAAATAATATACTTGATCTGGAAACTTTCCCCAGCTATGAAATAAGGAGAATGGATTTTGAATGGCTCAGTGGATGTTCTTCCCCTTTGCATGGCGACCTTAAAGGAATGTTGTGAAACTCTTCCTTTCTAAAGAGAGCACAGGAAAGAGAGATGTGTAACCGACCAGTTGTTATCCCTCTGCGTAGAATCATGGAATGTGCTGCTGGGGCTTGTACAAAATCTTTATGCTGAACTGAGATCGTCTGGTTGAAATACCACTTGAATTAAAATATAAACTACAAGGCAAAGAAATCCTCTGTCCAGGGCAAATCTTTCTCCCCTTTCATGTTTCCTTCCTTAGTAGTGCTGTGACCTTGAGCATTTTCTGATACACTTTTTTTTAAAACAAATCCATCAGACATGAACTATACCCTCTCTAGCACCATTTGTGCTACTTAATCCATGAGATCTCTGGTGCCTTGATATGATAGCCATAAGAGATTAATGCGTCCTATCAATCAAATATCATTTTCAAATAAAATTTCAATCCCTCTGAAATTCTAAGTTTAATTCATTCTTTCTACCAAAGTATTGTTGGCCAGGAACTCTACCCAAGCTTGGGAATTGCCGGGTCTAGAGATTAGGGGTTGAGGGGCAGGGGGAAGAATGCAAGCATCAAATTTAGTAGATTATTCTTAAATAACTTAAGATTAGCAACTTTCCCGTTTAAAATCCCCACTGGAGCCTGGCATGGGGCTCAGACCAGGAATCCACGTGCGTTCAAGGCAGAGATTGGGATAACTGAGTTTGAAGTCAGCCTGGGCAGAAATTTACAAGATCCCACCTCACCCAAGGAATAGTTGACTATGGTGCCTTATGTCTGCTGTCTCAGCTGTGTAAAGAGCGTTAACAGAGGCTCGTGGTCAAAATTATCTTAGCAGAAGGATCATGGTCAAAGCTGGTTCTGCTGAAAAACCAAGTTCCTATCTGTCAGCAAGAGCCGCTGATTGTGTGGCTCAGGGGATAGAGAACCTGCCTAGAACATGCGAGGCCCTGGGGTCAAATCCCAGTGCTCAAATTCCTATGGGACAAAATAATTCGTCCTCACTGGAGGCATAGATTCTACTACTCACATTAGCTTACAGAAACACTTTTTTTTTGCTTGGTTGTTACAAAACTTATCAGTAAAAAGAAATGTCAGGCTAGGAATATGGCTTAGTGGTAGAGTACCTCCTTTGCACGCATGAAGGCCTGGGTTCGATTCCTCAGCACCACATAAACAGAAAAAGCCAAAAGTGGTGCTATAGCTCAAGTGGTAGAGCGCGAGCCTTGAGCAAAAAGAAGCCAGGGACAGTGCCCAGGCCCTGAGTTCACAGGACTGGCAAAAAAAAAAAAAAAAAAAAAGTCAACTGGTTCAAATGAAAGGATTAAATGGAACGGAGGCTCATCAGTCTTTAAATAATTTTCCAACATGTAAAGCAGCACATTAGATCATAGTTAACAAAATCTTTTCATTTCATTGTGAGAGAAGGCTAATGTGTATTTTTGCCCAGAGCTGATTGCCTATGTGGCAATCTAATCCCATGGACATATAGTCAGAGAAAGCCAAACTTCACAAAACCATAAAAGACTATTACAAAAGACTATTACTCACCCACCCCTGTTCCTTTATGGTGTATTTCTTTCTTTCTTTTTTTTTTTTTTTTTTTTTTTTTTGGTCAGTTCTGGGGCTTGAACTCAGGGCCTGAGCACTGTCCCTGGCTTCTCTTTGCTCAAGGCTAGCACTCTGCCACTTGAGCCACAGCGCCACTTCTGGCCATTTTCTGTATATGTGGTGCGGGGGAATCAAACCCAGGGCCTCATGTATATGAGGCAAGCACTCTTGCCACTAGGCCATATCCCCAGCCCCGTGTATTTCTTTTTGTTTGTTTGTTTGGTTTTTTTTTTTTTTTGGCCAGTCCTGGGCCTTGGACTCAGGGCCTGAGCACCGTCCCTGGCTTCTTCCCGCTCAAGGGCTCAAGGCTAGCACTCTGCCACCTGCGCCACAGCGTCCCCTCTGGCCGTTTTCCATATATGTGGTGCTGGGGAATCGAACCGAGAGATTCATGGGTAGGAGGCAAGCATTCTTGCCACTAGGCCATATTCCCAGCCCACCATGGTGTATTTCTTGAGAACTCTAGAGGATTTCATGAGAAACCAACAGGGAAAGATTGATGTAGCAGTTGCAATCTTAATAGCTCAGTATTTTGTCTTGAGAAACTATGTTATAATAAGAAAATATATTAGTGATTACCTACTGTGTACAATAAGCACTTCATTCATCTCACGAACTGTGAGGGAGAGTTTCTCTTCCTTATTTTCTAGGTAAGGATAATTACACTGAAGAGGTTCAGTGACTTACTCTGAGTTGCAAGGTGGCAAGAGCAAGATTCATTTTGGGTCTGTTTAATCTCAAAATCCTTGCACAACCATATATATCTGCAGCCCTGCTGTCCTGAAACCCATTAGCACTCCCTTCCCTTTCACTCTGAAGCATCAAAAAAGCAATGTACGCTATTCTATCAAGTTCCTTTGAACTTACCAATACATCGTCTATTACCTTGGAAGATAGAAGTGAGAATTTCAATGTATGTGAAGAAAAACACAAGCACAATTTATAGATGGACAACATTTCAAAAACCAATGCTGTCATAAGGCACTCCGTAGAGGGTTTCCTTATTATTCACTTAGAAATTTCAAAGTTTGGGATCTTACATAAAGTCTTTGATCCTTTTTTGAGCTTGGGTGTTGCAAAACATTTTTGGAGTTGATTTTTATACAGTGTGTGAGAGAGCAATATAGCTGCTACCTTCTGCATGTAGATGGACTATTTTCCAAGGACCACTCATTAAAAAGACTGGCTTTTCTCCACTGTGTGTCTTTGGCAACCTCCTAGAATTAGATGACCATAGGTGCATGGACTTATTTTGGGGTTCTCTATTCTATTCTAGTTGGTTTGTATGTCTGTTTTGTGGTAATATCATTGGTGTTTTTTTTTTTATTGTGGCTTTGTAGTATAATTTGAAGTCAGATATTAGTCAGATAATGTGGTAACTCCAGCATTGTTCTTTTTGCTCTAGATTGCTTTGGCTACTTGGGGTCTTTTGTGTTTCTATATAAATTTTAGGAATTTCTTCCTATTTCTGTGAAGGATCTCAGGACTATTTCTTGTCGGTCATGGGGCTTGAATTCAGGGCCTTGGTACTGTCCCTGAGCTTTTTCACTCAATGGTAGCACTTTACCTCTGTGAGGTAGAGCACCATTTCCAGTTTTTCTGGTGGTTAGTTGGAGATAAGAGTTTCATGGACTTTCCTGCCCAGGCTGGCTTCAAACTGCGATGCTCAGAGCTCAGCTAGGATTACAGGTGAGAGTCGCTGGCATGCCGCCATTACTAGAATTTTGATGGTGGTTGCATTGAAGCTGTAGATTGGTTTTGATAGTATGGACATTTTGATAATATTCTGTCAGTTCATGAACATAGTTTTTTTTTAATTTTCTGGTGTCTTCTACTTATTTATTTAGAATTTATTTTTAAATTTCAGCTTTCATTGTGGAGTTCTTGGAAGACATTTTTTTGGGGGGAGGGGGGCATCAATCATGGTGCTTGAACTCTGGGCCTGGGCGCTGTCCCTGAGCTCTTTAGCTCAAGGCTAGCACTCTACCATTTTGAGCCACAGTGCCACTTCTAGTTTTCTGGTGGCTAATTGTAAGATCAGAGTCTCATGGACTTCCTGCCCAGGTGGCTTCAAACGGTGATCCTCAGAGCTAGCCTCTAGAATAGCTAGGATTACAGGCGTGTGCTACCAGCGCCTGGCTATTGGAAGTTTTTGGTTCACCAAGTTCTAGTTTGAAAATGTCTTATGTAAACAATATGAGATCACAGAGAACTAATTAAGGGGTCATTGTATGACTCTCAAGCCAAGGAAACTATTGCATGAATTGGGAATTTTCTTCTAAACCCGCCCTTTCTGTGTTATGTGTGGGTTATGCTTGCAGGCAGGTTTAATGGAGTCTGTTAAGTTCACACAATAGCTGGTTCTGTTTCATACAGTCCTCAATCTATGAACAAGGAAAAAAGAATGGGATTTGCCTTCAGCTGTTTTCTCTGCTTCACTTTTCACTCTATGTTGCTAGGCAATCTGGTTACATCCCACCTGTGCAGGGAATGGTCCGGAATGAAATCCATGGAAAGGGAAGTTCCCCTCTCCTTCGGATGATCCCGGAGTTCTTTCTCTGGGGCATTGCACAAGGCCCTTGGGCAGTCCAGGCCCATTCTGTACTGTCTCCCTTCTTCATTAGGAGAAGGCAGCTGAGACTTGCGCTCTTTCCTGTGTGGGTCCAAAGGGAGACTGACCATCTTGCTTGACTGATTAAGAGATCCAGATGCAAAAAGAAAAAGCAGACTAAGGAAGGTTAAGAGGCAGAAAAGGAACGGCTTGGCATTTCTTTGAAATTAACTCACTTGGGCACTTACAGTAATGAATTGCTTCTCCTCCACCCCCGGCTTCCACATTTCAGCAGATCTGCAGCTTTGATCCGGAAATCCCAGGTGCCCAAGCGAAGGGTAAAGCTATGAAAATTCAAGCAGAATGACATTTCCCAAGGAGAGTCGGATTAGTGCGGAGGAAATGCTGCCAAGCTGAAAACCTTTCAGGATGGAGAAATGATAAAGTGCATAAGCAACATCATACCTTCAGTATGATTTTGTTCACACCAAAGGGATGGTGACCTTTGTGTGAAGGAAACTTGGGCTTGGCAGCCGACATTTTACTGTGTCTAATGCTAATAATGTTTTCCTACCCAGCTGCAAAACCCATCTGTACCCTTTGAGTGCTTTTCCTCTCCTTCCTGCTCTGGTTATTTTTCCAGGCATGCTTCTTAAACTGTCAGAACTTAATGTGATTTTATAACCTGGAACTTTGGGAGTTTAAACGTTGGGAGTTTAAAGAATTGCTGAGAGGTAGACACAAGGATGAACTGACCACGCCCCTCAACCTTCTTTACTTGGTGGGGTTTAAGGAAGAACAAAACCCAGGACCTGGTCAGTGTGGTGGTGGGAAAAAAATCTCAGCTTTACCTGAACTTGCTCTGCATTGGGTTTCTTGAAGCAACTTCCCTTGCTAAGTCTTTCTCTATGTGGGCAATAAATCCAGAGAGTATCATCATCCACGTGTTTACAGAACGATTTCCAACAGATTCTAAGATGCCCAAGAACATCTTCCATGTTCTCTAATCGTCCTAACAATTCTATAGGGTCAGTATCATTCATCTCACTTTCCTAGAAAATAAAGAGCAGCTCAGAAAAAGGCTTACTCTCCTAGCACCTCAGGGGTGGAAATTATGAAATCAGACTGTCTAGATTTACCTGCATTGTGACGACTTATAATGGCTGTTTATTGACACTTGGACACGTCCCTGTCACACATAGTAAGGACTGTATATCCTTGATCCCTGTTACTTTTCATGCTCTGTCATTAAAATATCCTGGCTTAGACGGGCTTTTCTTTTTGCCCATGGATGTTTGGTTGTAGAGATTTGTGGTAAAGGAAACTTACAAAGCAAGCAAGAGTTAAAATGTTCTCACCTCCCATACTGAAGATGTTAGAATAGCAGTCTCCGAATATCATGCTTCATGTTGAAGGTTTCCATAACGAGAACCTAATAATGAGAAGGCAATGGAGGGGAATTCCAATGCCCAACTGTTCTGCCATTTATAGACAATCATTTCAGTGCTGGGTTAGTAGATAATTCATAGTCTACAAAGATCCATAGGGAGACAGGTGAATTTTTCTAATGACAATTGTCAACTCTTGTCACACATGGGGTTTGTGGGGTGAGTCTGTGTAACCTGCCAAAGAAGAAATAATGCCTATGACCTGCTGAAGACAGGTAGTGCTCGCAGGGAGAAACATATTTACATTAAGAAAATTTGAATTGCACTCACATTTATGGAGACCATGCAATAGGCACGAGGTTCTGATGTTTCAAAAATAACCATCTTACTTGGAAATTCACCACTATTTATGCTAGGCATCGGTCTATCCTATATGTCAGGTGAGAAAATCAAGCCTAGTGAGATAGAAGTCACAAAATGTTTAGGAATCAGAGTCAGAATCTGAATCATTGTCTGATTCTGAAATTTCAAGTGCAAGACGCTCTGTGAAATGTGGCATGAGCTCAGTCACGGCTCCGCCACCCCAGTGTCTATAGAAGCAAACTCTCTTCCCACAGTCCCCGCGCACAGGGCGATCTGGCTCGGCGCATCTCCGGCTTGGACCGGAAATAAAACAACCTTTGCAAGCCCGTAATTCCGTGTTCATAGCACTCTGGTGAGGATGATGGGGACAAAAGGAGAGCCCACAGACCTGTCTCCAGGGACCCAGGTGTGTTTGGGAGGTAGTAGGCTAGCAGACAATTTAGAGAGTTACTATGGCATAATTCTAACAAGGGACAAACCACTGTTCTAGTTCAATTCTGCTACCTTCCTACAGAAAGCAGCCCTGAGGCACCTGGAGAGCTATTGGTGATAGAAGCCACTGGGGATTGTCTCATCGCAATTCCCCAAATTGCCTTGGGTGGTTTTCATCTTCTTTCCGCAATGCCTGCAGAAGCTGCACGCACTACAGATTCATTAAGCAGAGATAGAGGCTGTTCTGTCACCATAAAACACCTGTCACAATGTCACTACTCATTACGTCTTTCCCAAAGTTCACGCTAAGTCTTCTTGTTGTAAAGCATACCCCTATCTGATTTGTCAGCAGGCTAGTCCAGGCATATGGTTCCTGATGGGTTTACAGGTATCTTTGCTTTTTTTTTTTTTCCCCCTCCCCATTGCCTGCCTCAGATAAAGCTTGCTCTTCAATCACCATGTTTGGAAAATAATTGGTGGCAAGATGGATTGAGGGAAACTTTTTAGTGTTTCAAAGATCTGTTAGCATTTTATTTGCACTAACTTGTGAGAGAATCGTTTTAGAGGTATTTATCACATGATATTGGAATTGCTTGAGCATGGGATTCTGTTTCTCATAAGGATATGACCAGAGAGAGGCATCTTTCCCTTAGGGCAGCGATCATTGAATATCTTCTAAAGCCAGAAATTTCGATTCAATTGACTCTCACAACAGATACAGGGCACAGCAAGTAAACACATAGTTGTAAAATGGATAGTATGCATTTAACTGATCTATCATTTTTTGAACTAATCTATCACTTTTTTCTCACAATTTATAAAACGCTTCCAAGCTCCAGTAACAGTTATATCAGCAGAAATATTCTTCTGAAAATTAAAAATGACAAAAAACCATGTATGATCTTGCATTTACCAAGAATGACTGATGTTATTTTCAACTATATAGATGGAAAATAAAGGTAAAATACATACTTTTTGATGGTCTAATAAATGAATTTGCAGAAAGACATAAAATGATAATGGTGAATGAAGCCATCACTTCAATAGAGCATCATTTATTATATAAAATTATGACATATTATTGACTGATGTGTTATTTGTTGGTTGTTATTAGTCATGTAAGAGAATTACCTCTATTTTTTTTTTTGGTGCCAGCCCTAGGGCTTGAACTCAGGGCCTGCACACTCTCCAGAGCTTTTTTTTTTTTTTTTTTTTTTTTTGCTCCAGGCTCACCATCTACAACTTGAGCCACAGCCTCACTTTGGCTCTTTTGGTGCTTAATTGAAGATCAGACTGTCCCAGACTTTGCTGCCCAGGCTGGCTTTGAACCATGAATCTCAGATCTCAGCCTCCTAAACAGCTGGGATTGCAGGCATGAGCCACCAATGCCTGGCTGTAAAAAAAATATATACTTTTTTTTAGAGGAAAAAGTTTTATATATAATACCTTTATCTTATCTCTTTTTATCCTGAGTTTTGAGGTAGAAACCCCCAAATAACACTTACGTCTTGGCACCACAAGGTAAGTATTTGTTGCTAGTCATGATGCGGTGAATGATGGCTTTGGTCATCTTCTTCAGCAGACCCAGGCTTCCAAGGGAAGATGCTCTGAAGGAATACCTACCTTCTCTGGCTCCCCTCCCTTCCTCTCCACTAGTCTCGCCGGAAGTCTTTTAAGCAAATGCTTATTTACCTAGAACTACCAACTGCCAACCAGGTGGACAATCTGAAATATTTAAGACATAGTTTTTTTTCTTCAGTTAAATCACTTTAATAGCACACTGCTAAACTGTGTATCAGACTTGAAATTGTATTCAAGATAGAAACCAAAGAGAAGTATTCTCTATGGTTTTGCTTTCAACACATTATTTTTATTCCTAGCCATCTAGATATTGACCTCATTTCTGTTTACTTTAGTTTTGCTTGCTTTAAGCTCAGTAAATGATTTTTAGCTTATTATGTTTGCCATCAATATCTATTGAGACTGACTTCTACTATTTTCTTTGATCACAATGTGTTTTTCCGAGAAGACATTCCCTCTGAGTTCATTTTCTTCCTTTCTGAAGAACTGTGCCTTTTAAATTTTGTGCAGTGAGCATCTGAGGGTAGTGAAGATTATTAGGCTTGGTGATGTTAGGTTTTCAGTTTTCCTCTGATTCTTGAATTGTATTTGGTTGACAGTCATTGTATCCTAACTGAGGACACTTCCTGTCTCTTGCTCTCCCTTGGGGAGGGGGGTGAGTGAGCGTTAGTGCTTTTGTTCTTCCTCAACAGGATATCTGTCCTTTTCCTTGATGTTGCACAGTCCTTTTTTGTCCTCGGTGGCTTTTAAGTTCCCTAGGATATGTCTAGATAAATTAAATTTAGGCTGCTTGAAGTATGCTTCAGGTAGGCCTGGCTATGAAGACTTGCTTTTGCGTCCGTCCTCTGCCGAGCCATCTTCCTTCAACACCATCTTTGTCATGCAATCTTTCTTCAAGGCTATTTTTCTCATGCTACAAACCTTCTGGAGCTGTGCTAGTATTCATTAAGTTACAGCTCTCCTTCTAATTCCCTCACTACTTATTTTGTAACAGATTTGCTTTCTTGCTCTACTGTGTCATGCACACTTCCTTCAGTTTGGTTTCCAGTCTGTTTTTTTGGCCAGTCCTGGGCCTTTGGACTCAGGGCCTGAGCACTGTCCCTGGCTTCTTCCCGCTCAAGGCTAGCACTCTGCCACTTGAGCCACAGCGCCGCTTCTGGCCGTTTTCTGTATATGTGGTGCTGGGGAATCGAACCTAGGGCCTCGTGTATCCGAGGCAGGCACTCTTGCCACTAGGCTATATCCCCAGCCCCTCCAGTCTGTTTTATTTCAGTGATCTCCTAGGGTAGGCCTACAGTTGAATTGCCTGATACAGGTGGCTGTTACAGATAGAGGAAGTTAAAAGGGGAGCATGAAATAGACAGGCATTGTATCCTGAGATACAAGGAATAGGGTTTTGTTTTCTTCCTCGGATTCTAATTTACTGTGGTAATTCTCACTTGAAAGGTAGACTGACCAATGTCTGGGAGCTGGGTTGATTGGAGAGATGCTGCAGAAAAACATAAGATGATTGTAGCTTCCTAGCTTGACCATTGGCCCAAGTAGTGGTTCCATCCTCTTAAAGGGATGTGGTCTACTAGTGGTGTGGTCTGGAGATGATAATGACTAAGATTGAGATATGTTTGAAAGCATAGGTCCAGGCCATCCCAGAGGACCATGCGGAGATAATCACAGGCAGGAGAAGAAGGTTCATAGGGAGGTTTATTAGTGGGGCCATAGTTCCCACGGGAGAGAGAGCTACATGGCATCTGTACCTTATCCAGGTGGCAGCTTCTCTCTCTAGGGAGGTAAAGGGGAAGTAGTTGGGTAGTGAGTAGGAGTGGTCCATTAGGTATGGGTGGACCTGGGGGCTAGTGGGAGGAGCTGAGAACCTGAGGCTAGGGAAGTGCTAACATTCCCCCATTTGTTGTTTATTAATAACAGAGGAGGGGTACCAGGCCAGGAGTATGGACAGAGGTTGTTTCTTCTGGAGCTCCTTCCTGCTGTAAAGGGGCGAAGTAGTCAGGGGTCCCTGATTCGTCATTTGGCCTGGTACCGTCCAGGAAGTATTTGTTTGACAGTTTGGTTGGTAAAAGTCCTCACCATTTCCATGAGAATGGTTATCAGGGCCAATGGGTGTCATGGTCTCCTCTGGCTACCTCCTGCAGCTTGGGCACATCAAGGAGTCCCTGGGCCTGGGGTCTTCAGGATCCAGATCTGCGCTGGGCAGAGCAGTGTAGTAAGAGGATGGCCTTGAACTGCAAGTTCCCAGGGGGCGTCCTGGGTGAGGGATGTTATCCTGTTAAAAGAGACTTTTGAAAAGGTCAGGCAAAGGGCTGACAACTTCACAGGACCAGTTAACATGAACAACATGGGAGAACACACCGTGGGCATAAGCCTGGACAGTGCATACATTTCTCACCTAACTTATTACCTCCTCCCTCATTTTTCCCCCCATGTCCCCCGCTCTCCATTTCCCTCCCCCCCCCATGAGATGTGCAGTTGGTTTACACCATATAGTTTTGTAAGTATTGCCATTGCATTGGTTTGTCTTTTTTATCCTTTGTCTCTCTGTTTTGATATTCCCTGTTCCTTCTCTTTTGCTGTCATTGTTTAGCCTTGTTCATGCCAAAGCCTGAATCCTATTCATCTTTGTGTCTTTAATTCTTGTAGCAGTTCCTGATGTATGTTTGAAACCTAGTAGATGTTCATTGAATGAATGAAGTCCCTTTTGTGCCAGCATCTATAACTATAAATGACTTCAAAAACAAAACAAACAAAAGAAAAAAAAACAATAAAACCAACACACAATAAAGGAACATCAGAAAGTCAGCGTCTCCTTATTTACATAGGTTTTCTTCCTGGAATTAGTAGAAAACAGTCACTTGGTTACCAGAGTCCAGTCATATTTACAAATAGATGCCAGGGACTCTTGACAGACAAGGAAGTTAGTAACTTGTATGATTTCCATAGCGGATGCTTCTGAGAAGTTTGTTTTCTACACAGGCACCATATTTCCATGAAAGGTCACTCTAAGTAGCAGGGTTGAGAGAGAAGCTGTTGGGTTACAGAAATAGAGAATGGTGGGATAAGAAACAATGCAAATATTTGTAATTGAATTTTAGCTGAGGTCTAACTTAACCGGGTGGCATGATTTCTGATTTGAACTTAAAATTCAAAGTGAAACTTGGGGTAGGCCTGAGTCTTTGGTGACAGGAACTTGTACGGTTCCCACAGACTACAGGGTCCTCACGTCTCTGTGACCTGCTGAACCCCGAGTCGATGAAGGATCCTGGTATCCAATGGGCCTTGAGATCACCAGGCTGTGTAGTGCACCGCTTCAGTCATTTCTTGCAGAAAGCACAGTGGACGAAGGCAGTGGTTTATGCAATGGACTTACAACTTTCTCTGTAAGCAGAGCGTGTGGGGAAGAGAAGACTAGATGAACAAGTACAAGGTGGTATGTGATTGCACAAGACTACATAACCAGCTTGGTGGTGGTTGCTGGTGGTGGTGGGAGAGGAAGTTTAAGGAACTTTCTCCAGTGAAATGCTGCCTAAACTGAGACCAGAAGGATCCTAGGGGGTCAGCTCAAGCAGGACAGGTGAGTGAATGGCGGCTCCTAGAAGTGGAGAGTCGGACGGAGTCATGCAATGCAAGACTTTGGAAGGTCTGAAAAGTCAATTACAAGTGAAGAGTTAGAACCGATGAAACTGAGAAGATGGTGACCGAAGCAAGGTGGTTGTTGCCACCGGAGACGTCTAGATTCTGCCTTCAGGACACTTCATAAGAGATCCCAGAGGAATCTGACCAGAGGCCGCAGTGCTGAGAGAAGATTGGAGTGGAAGAGCAGGGAGGTGAAGAAGGTGCCGGGCCTTCCGGAGGCTGCTGCAAGTTCACAAAGGGCAAACGTGATGAGCACAGAATGGGAAGCAGTGAGACCTGGCTAAGCTGAGGGAAAGCCATAGGACTCCCTACAGGACCAGAGATGGCGGCGAGGTGAGCGCATGGCTGGCTTTCCAGACAGAGTTCTCGATCCACATCCCCCTTTCCTGATGGGACAATGAGACGAGATACTGAAGGAGGAAGAGGAGCTTCACCGGGTTGATATGTACAAGTTACCTGGAAACCTTATAGTTCTCTAGGTAACAGGAGTTTAGGGAAAAGATTTGGGCTAGAATTCCAAATGTGAGGCTCATTTCAATATAGAAATCAATTCTTGTTCTGTGAGCAGATGAATTTCAAGTTGAAAGCTGGCAGTGAGAACAGAGGGGAAATGAGGGACTCCAAAGGAGAATGGCATTTAAAAGGCAGCATAAAGGCAAGGAGGAGGCACTAAGGAGCCCTTTAAGGAGAGGGAGAAATAGGGAGGAGATAGTGAAGTGGCGGGGAGGCGGGGGGCGGGGGGAGGATTTTCAGAAAGAAGTGAAAAGGGCGAGTTAAGGTAGGTCCAGGTCGAGGTGGTATTCAGTGGTTTTTGAAAGAAGAAAATCCGTGGTGACCATTTGTGCAGGGACAGACTTAAAGCTAGGGGGCTCCTGGTGCGTTACAGGAGGTAAACGTGGCACGGTGGCAAGGTCTCTTGAGGGGCCTGGCCTTCCCTCGAAGTCTGCCCTGCCCATCCCCTCAGTGGAGAACGCCATAGGCATCCATACAGCTCCTTTCCTTCCTTCTCTAGACGTCCCTCTCATAGCCTGCTGCTATGCAAGAGGGTGGTCCCTCTTTTGGTTCAGTCCAGAGTTAGTCATGGTTAACGGGGAAATGCACCCCCGCATAGATGATCATAACTGAAACAGAAGCTGATCACCACTGGAAGAATTTTCTGTGAGTATTTAGAGAAGAGATGATCATTTCTGGAGGAATTTGGGTGGTCATTATGGCGAGGATTTTCTATGAGTAGTTAGAGAGGAGACTTGGGGAAATCCTTGGCAGGAAACGTGGCCCCTGGGGCACAGGGTGGATGGTATTTCTGGTTAAGGACACAGGAAGAGAATGTCCAGAAACAGAGGCAAGGGTTTCAAGGAAGCTGGAGCTGGGACACAGGAATGGCTCTGGCAAGAATGGAGACATGGGTGGAAGGTTTCCCTTAAGCGAATCAGAGACCCCACAGGGACTATCTGTAAGGAAGGGCTTCATTAGGCCAAGGCGGCAGCCTGGAGAAGTTTGGAGTAGGAGGTTACCACAACTGCATTAAGAAAAGAACCTGATGGTGACCTGTAGGATGGAGTCTGGATGTTGTCATTCTACTTGAAAGGCAGTGGAGGCTGAGCTAGTTCAGCAGCGGCAGAGATAAGGATGAGGGGGGCAACTGCATCCCTATCTGTTCGCAGCAGGGAGGACCAATCGTTAGAAGCATGGAGAGACTTGAGGCCGCCACAATGTTCTCTACCTGGATGACAGCAGGGATCTGGCCCAATTCACAGCGTGCTGCCACCTGCCTCTCCCAGGGCTCTCCAGGCCCCAGTGGGTGTGGCTAGCACTTGTGGAGTATCTGATTGCCTTGGCTCTTCCAGGTGCATGCCTTCTTTTTGCTTTGCTTCCCAGTCCTTCCCGCATTCCCCAGGCATGGCTCCGGGCTGGTTCCCCGGGTGGGTGTGGGATCTGCTAGTAGGAAGCATTCCTCAAGCCAGTCAGTCAACGAACATGGCTTTCTCAGAATGATTCCTAGGTTTCTTGGCTGCTACCTCCCGGTTACTAAAACACCCACAGTTGTTTCAAATATGTAGCAGTATCTTATTTTTTTTTATTATCCTTAAGCAGTTGTACAGAGGGGCTTGAATTCAACACGTCAGTTTGTGACTACAGTGCATTTTCACCAGTGTTACTCCTTCCATCATTTCCCTGCATCTGTTGCAATTTATCCCCAAACTAGTAATTGTTCACCGGATTAAGTAGAGTAGCAGGTATGTATGATACATTTCTGCCCACACAAAAACATCTACACTTTTCCTTTCTCTCTCTCCCTGCATTGAGTTTTCTTTATTTCTTCTCTTGCTCCAGTGGTTTCCTTTGCATCCGCATTCACCTGTAGGCCATCACGGCTTCTCCGTTTCTTAAGAACATGGAGTCTATCCTCATGCGTCCTTCCTCCCAATTGCCGTGTAGAGGAAATCATCCTTCAGAATGAGGCCATCTAATGTTGGTTGGAATCATTTGGCCTGCGCTTGAAGCCCATGATTGTGTGTGTGTATGGGGGGGGGGGGGGGATAAGTATTGGCATCTCAATAAAGAGGACTTAACTCATAACACTCCTATGAATAAGGCGTATGAAAGTGTTGGAATTCCACTATTTGTTGCTGCTAGTTGTAACTAACACTGTGGGTTGTCTATAGTCACACACAAAAGACTTTGCCATTTTGAGTGTGTTGGGAATGGGCGCTCTGAGTTGGAGAGCCATTCTTTTGAGTCAGGGTTAATGCAACATCTGGATTCTGTTCATGGCTGGGTGGAGATGGTCTGGCGGGACCTGCACCGGCTTGGGGGCTGTGCAGGCTGGGTTGAGGTGCTCCGGGGCCCGGGCACACTGTGAGCTGTAGCTCCTCCAGCGTGGCTCATGCACGGCTGAAGCTTGTCGGCTGCATGCTGAGAGGTGTGGCTAAGGTGCTGGCCTTGCGGAGGTCTGCTGGAGCCAGGCACACTAGCAGCCCACAGCGCGTGCCGCTGGCTTGAGGATGCACCAAGCCAGAGCAGGTCTCGCCGCTTCTATACCTGTTGGCTCCCAGCCCCGTGCCAGCATGGACTTACCGTGGAGGACGGAAGAGGCCAGGGCGGCATGGCTGTTGGGCATGTGAATTTATGGACAGGATGCTTGCATTCTGGCGAAGCTATGTCATGCTGGGCAAGTCACCTGATCTCTTGAAAGTTGGCACCCAGATAGGTAAATGCTGGCTAATCCTCCATTGAAAATGCTCCAATTGTGCATTTAAAAATGATTCCTACTGGAATAGTAAGGTAGCCTCTGTTCTCTCTTCTTTATTCAGCTCCATCCACTCCTTGGGCACAGTTCAGACTCTGTGTCTTCTGAGAAGCACTCTGATGGATGCTCAGTCTGGGCTTCTGGGTGTACACATCCAGGAGAGCAGGTCTGCACTGTATTTGTCGCTGTCTCCAGGGCCTGCACATAATAGATGCTCAACAAACTCAGAAGATGAAGGGGAAGGATTGACTCCCAAGATATAATGACTACTCAAATACAGATGCATTCATGGGCTTCCGTGTCTGCACACAGACAGAGACGGAAATTTTGTTGCTCAAACATTTCCTTCAAGGTTTGAATGCCATGGAGGGGGTGGCGGCCTGCCTCCATTTGCATATATAAAAGATGGAATGCTTGAGAAATCCTGAAGGATCCTGGGAGGGCTGGGGAGGCTCCACCAGTTCAGCAGTTTTTCATGGTAGAATTTCTGATGCAATCAGAACCTCGGGGTCGCAACGTAAACATTCCATAAATGAGGCTATGCCGAAATCAGAGAACTTTGAAGAGAGTATTTTTCTTGGGGCACTATCAGAAGAACATGTTTGTCGATGAGTAATTCTCCCCCTGAAAACCCTGGCTATTATCTTTGAGGGTTTTCAAGATAAATAGAGTGAAACGGATGTCAAATTTTGACAGACAAAAGCAAACAGACATGGGGTCTCCTTATGTATACTGGAACAGTGATGCCTCCCCCTCCCCCCATTGCCTTGCTACTTTGTGGTTTGTGGTGCTGGGGATGTGTGTGGTGGGGTGAGAGGGTGGAGGAGGGGCATGAATGACTATGGTCACCCTTGGACTGTCAGGGGACCTAGCGTGATGTACTGTTCAATCCCTACCACAGTGCCAGCTGCCTGTTCAAGTCCAGCCCTGTGTCAGGGACTAAGAACACAGACCAATCAGCACTGTCCTCACCATTGGCCTTGAGAAATTGCTTACATTAAAGTAAAATATGCAGAATGTAGTTATTACACACCGGGAAGAGAGTCAACAGAAACCCTGCTTCTCCAAGGATCAGAAGCGACAGTTCTAGCCCAGTGCTGGCCCTGAAATTTCTTTCTCCTCTGGGCCTGAAATTCTTCTCCTGTCATTCTTTATAAGTTGGACTTTCCAAGTCCTTCTAGCTCAGAATGAAGCTGGAAATTGTTGTTGAAAACATGGCCTTTACCTGCCATGGAGGGCTAAATGGCCATCTTGGCTCCATGTAATTATGTCATTGGACGAGGAACTGAAAGTGATTGAAGAAAGCTTTTCGTGTTTTCGGCCCTGGAGTGGCCTTGGCGCCTCACAACAAGACTTCAGAAACTTCATAATTTGTGGTCAGTGCCAGATGCAGTGTCTCCTTCGTGGATTGTGGCTCAAAATCAAAACAGCTGCTTGGAACGAAAGAGCTACTTTCACTGAACGCCAGATGTCCTGCTTCGTGTCTCCTCCCGGGTCACCGGATTGATCCAGCCTCCTGGAAAAGCACAAACCTGACAAACTCTGCAGCAGAGACTCAAGGAGACCACCATGAGTCAGCCTTTGAACATGTCTCTTCAGTGTGTCTACAATGTGTCTGTGATGCATTTTTTTCCTGATCTTTGTGTATTTGAGAATATGATTGCATATGGTATGATCTAGTGACAAATGCAGACTCCTCAGAGGGCAAACGACGGGCAGTCAATTAAAGTTAACTCTTGATTGTTGACCTACGGTAGCTGCTTTTCTCTCTTTCCTTTGCTCAGTCTTCCTGGGAAGCCTGTGAATTGGCTTTGATTTGTAGACACATTGCTCTGGGCTTAAACCCTGCTCCTGTGTGCTGCCCGCCATTTGAGACCCACCCACCACCTTGGTCTGCATACTGTTGGTCTGCTTTGACAATTCCATTGTCATTCATGAACTCATGGACTTGTCTGTACGTATGAAAAATTCAAACATAAAAATACTTAGCTGCTTCAACCTAGAGCATGCATCAAGCTAAGAGGCTGCTCAGGAGGGGAAGGGGAGGGGAGAACAGAAAGAGAAAGAGGGCGGACAACTGTGTAACACATTGCAGGTAGTTATGAGAGCAGCACAGAGAAACTCCACAGGAGCTGATGCTCAGTAGAGGAAAAGAAATGGACTCTGTGGGCTGGCAGACATTAGAGAGACGGAGAGTGTGTATCCCTGGGGTCGGGGGGAGACAAATACAGAGAATATTGTCAAGATAGGTGATTTGCAGCTGTGAAAATGGCACAGGAAAACCTGTTGGGAATGCTGTTTCTTAGAGGAAAGGTGCAGGGAAGGTGATGGAGGGGCTGAGATGGATTGGAATGCAGTGTAAGCATGTGAGGAGATGTAACAATGAACTACCCTCCCCCCCACACACATTTAATTGATATAAGCCAATAAAAGTGAAATCTGATTGTCATGAGCAACTACTAGAGGCAGCTGAGTCATTTGGAGGGCTAACTTAGTTCTCTTTGGGGACTGAGTGAGTTACTATGGCTGCTGCTTCTTGTAAAACAAGATCACCTCTTTCAATTTGCCTTTCCCACACGGTCCCAATTGCTCCACCACCATGACCCGATCTCTGGAAACCCAGGCAGAAGCAAGGCCAGGCTTTGAGAAGGGCCAGATTCTAGAACCATGGGATAAAGAATACTCTTTCCTTTACAAATGATCTAGTCTTGGGTACTCTTATTACAGTAACATAGAACACACTGTTGTGCCTCACTGACCCAGTGAAGACATTGGAGTAAGGAGTATTGCTACAGCCAGTGGTAAGCTAGCCTAGCCCTCCTCCCCGGGGCCGCAGGCGATGCCAGGAAGGCATAGGTGTGTCCCTGGGATCCAGTGCTAGGTGCTGGCAGTGAGAAGCTCCCAGATAGAAGAGCCAGCCTTTCTTCAAGCTTCTCCCAGCCGCTCTCCCAGCCTCCCTTCCAGCCTCTCCCATCTAGGCTTGACAGCAAGAACTCATCCTATAGAGTCAGAGGACAACGAGTAAGACGAAAGCTAGAGTCTCCCCTTCACATTAGAGAGAAAGAATATCATAAAAACATTAAATGACTTTTAAAACAAAATTGGTATATTAGCAACAATTAGATTCTTAAGACAGGCAGAGTACCTACGCTCTTGATGGAAATAAACATTGGTGGAAATAAGCATAAAATAATTTATTAAACAGTTATCAGGAGTCTCAGAAGTCCTAGATATTGTGCCAATATTGCACTGATTGAGAACAGTTAATGTGTTAAGGTTAAATTTAACTTACTAATGTTAACCTATCTAGTTTTATTAAGTAAGTTTATTAATTAATATTATTGCTAACAGTATATTTAACCTTTCAATTCATTAGTGGTATGTGAATTGACACATTGGTTATCATGAGCCATCCATCTTTGTTGGATAAGATATAGCCTTTGTGGTTGCTGTGTGTGTGTGTGTGTGTGTGTGTGTGTGTGTGTGTGCATGTGTGTACATGCGTGTGCACGCATGTGCTGGTACTGGGGCTTAAACTCAGATCCTCTTGTTCTAGCTAAGCTTTTCCTTCCTAGTTGTGCTCAGTCTCTTGATCCAGTCATCCAGTTTCAGCTTTTTGCTGGTTAATTGGAGGCAAGAACCTGGAGGAAGATTTGTTGGTGTGAGCTGACATTGAATAGTGATCCTACTACCTCAGCCCCCTGTGCAACCAGGACTACAGGTATGAGTCATCAGTGTTCAGCTATGTCTGAGAGGCATCTCAAGTGAGATTTTTCAAGAGTAGGATTTATGAAAATTTTTCTTTATCCTTTAATATCTCAAAATATGGCTTTATAACATAATTCATGGGTCACAGATACTTTTATTCAAAACTCCAAGACTATTTTATTGTTTTCTGTCATTTTGTGCTGCTATGGGAATTTCGCAGGCCCTCTATCTTTGTGGTTCTGTAGATCAGATCATCAATCCTGGATACTTGCCAGTATCCTTCTTTGTCCCTTACCTTAAGTGATATTTATCCAAGCATGAGATCATGGTCATGATTCTACACAAAGGTTTTCCAGAACACACTGAACTCTTTGGTATTGCAACCAAAGCTATTCATTTCTAGGAAATTCTAATGCATACACTTCCATATTTTTGTTTAATAAATTCTTCCCTCTACATTAGTAATAGCAATTATCCAAAGTGATTGGCGCCTTGAGTTTTCCAGATTCTATTGTGATGTACACACTCATTTTTATTCTTTATTTTCTTTCCTCTTCATTCTATGAGTTTTTCTTATTCTACCCCTATCCTACACCTATACCACTGCCTTAGCTTTCTGTAGTGTTATGCCAGTTCTAGTTTAGTATGGATGATTCTAATGCTCTTTTAGAAATTCTATAATGATGCTGTTTTTCCCCTTGCTCTTTCCCTTGTCAATTGTGTTTATTAATAACACTTATCATTCATTTTGTCATTTTGTTATGATTTGATCTTCTTAACTTTTATATGCTTTCCAACTGTTTTGGAAATAAAGGGCAATAGTGATTCAGCTTTTGTTTCCATTCCCTGGAAAATCTCTTGCTTTTTAAGGATCATTCACAATCTTTTTCCTGACTTTTCTCTCATTGTGTCTTTTCGGCATAATGTCTGCATTGGCCACGTGGTGCCTTTGCTTTCTTTCCCTGTGCCTTATGAACGGAGGCTTTGGAGGTTAGGAGAGCTACTATCAGGAGTGGCATGGGACAAGTAGATGTAGGCTGGAGTACTCAGTGTATGCCTTAAATCCTGTGCAGTCCTTACAAGGTGTGGAGAGAGTTAGAACACTGGGCTTCAGCACACAGCTCTAGCTCCTTTTCCTCCATTTGCAATGCCATTAAAATTGCTTCAGAACGGGGCCGGGGGATTCACCCCTGTGAAGTCTAGAGTTCTTTCTTTCCTCACTCTTGTTGGATGAATGATCTGGCCATGTCAGGGGTGAAGACCACCTGCTTCTTGGGCTTCTGGCTGTGGTTTGAACGTGTTCCCCAAAAGTATATGCTAGAAACTTAATTCTGAAGGCATGAGTGCTGGGAGGCAGGGCCTTGTGAGAGGTGGTTAGGCCATTTGTTGGTATCATGAATGATTAACAGAGTTAACTCACAATTACTTCAGGAGTTGGATCGTTACAAAAAGTCAACTTAGCACCCCCTTACCCTATCCTCCTTCCTCCTCTCCATCTTTCTGTCTCTCATCTTTTCTTGCTTTGCTAACTTCTGCTAGGGGATAACACAGTAAAAACGATGCTGCCTTGTGTTGGTTCTTTGATCTGAGACTTGAACTGTGAGGAAACAAATTTCTGTTCTTTAGAAATTACCCAACTTTGGGTATTCTTTCAGAGAACATGTGTATGTGTGTATGCACACACACACACACACACACACACACACACACACACACACAATCCACAAACCAAACTCTAAGCCATGCCTAGATATGTTCAGTTCTCCATCCTTGTGAAATTTGTCCATCTGAAGAACTGAGATGTGCCCATGGTTCTTGCATTGTGTGAGAGACTAAAGGTCAAAAGCCAACATTCAGGGCGCTGTTGGCTTCTGTCTGTAATTCTAAGTACTAAGGAGGCTGAGATCTGAATATCGTTGTTCAAAGCCAGTGTAGATTGATGAGAGAGATTTGGGTCTCAAATTAACCTGTAATTAGCCAGAAGTGGAGGTGTGGTATGGTTCAAGTGGTAGAGTGCCAGTCTTGAGTGAAAAAGCCAAGAAAGAGCTTGAAGCTGTGAGTTCAAGCTCCAATAGCAGTGTGTACTCATACACACACATTGCCTAAACAAAAATCAGTAGTCACATACCTTGTTTGTTTACATAACATAACAATACTTTCTATAATAGTAGAGCAAGATTTATTGAGCATCCCCATTGCTTGTAAAAGGGAACTTAAATTTTTGTGGCAAATCTGGGCACTGGGATTAGAACATGTTCATTTACTTCCCCATCTAACTAGAGAACCCTGGTGAATATCTGGCCACTGGCTAGGGAACCCTCTTTCCTGGAGGTTTTTATGCTGCCTACTTACTTACTTTGTCACTGTCTCAAGCACCATATGTAGACATGTAGATGGGAGGCAATTTAAAATAAGAAAAAAAAGCATAGCAGCTTTCAAATGGTTCTTTCTATGATACTGCATATACCATAGTATTAAAACATAACAAAAAGGAAAAGAATAAAATCTGTTCTCACAATCTGTTCCATGAATCGTGAAAGATACACAAAACAAATCACCCCAGATGAGATATATATCTTAGTTTTTACTACCTCAACCCAATAAAGACAATCCCCACAAGGCAGATGCCAGAAGTCTGCTCATACATCCCTTTCCATTAGACAGAATGCTAATGAAATCATTGTTGACCCAGGGGGCTTGATGGTTCTGGGTGACCAGACATGGCAATCACTTCCATTTTGCTCTAACAAATGACTAGCAAATTGCCATGTCCTTCAACTCCCATGGTATATAAACTGGATGGAATCACATCCAAGAGTGCGGTTGGTTCTGAGTTCAATGGCAGATGACTTTCAGGCTCTTAGGAGACATAGCTCCGAGCTCACTCCACGGTGTCCTTGGGACATCCATCTGTGGAAGACAGTAAAGAGCTGGAGCACTAACGTGGTCTCCAGCTCCCATCCCACACAGAGATGGATTTGCCCAGCTACCTCAGAGACTCAGGTTTAGGAAAGTCTGGGTTTCATTTCTGGGTATATCTTTGTGTGGTTGATTGCTTCCTCCATCCTGTATAACAGAATGAATAATACATCACATGGTCTTTGTGGGGACTGGGAGACTGTCCCAATAAGGCAGAATAAACACATCACTCGTGCAGTCTTTTAGGATCCCCCACGAGTTGCCTGAGAACTGGTTATGGTACGAGCCTCAGCACTTTTCTTTTCCACCACCGAAGTTAGCCTTCCTATATAACCTTGTATGTTTCAGTGACCCTATTAGCATCTGACTGATCTTTTAGTCAGCTGAAATTCAGTCAAAATTGATCTCAAAGTGATGTTCAGCTTACAGAAGGTGACTTTCTACCGATATTCTAGTATTGGCCCCAAAGCTATTCATCAACATCTTCTGTCTCTCTACAAAGCCTTTGAATCTCTTGCACTGGTAAGCAAGGGTCTTGTCACCATGTCAGCAGTGTGGTACCACAAGCCACTTTATCCTTGTTTATTTTGGACCTGTAGGTTGTGAATTTCCAGATAGCAGCTTCATTTACCCTGGTATTCCTCATGGTCCATCAAGGAAGTAGCACATAGGTAGTAGTTCATTAGGTGATTTTTAAGATTTTGTGATTTATTCAGTTTATTCATTTGTTCAATTTAATTTTGTTCCCTTTTAAAATTTTTGATTTTTTTTATGTTATTGTAAAGGTAATGTACAGAGAGGGGTTACAGTTATCAATTTAATTTTTATTCAATTTACAACATTCTAGAAGACATCTTTCTGAAATTTCATCCTGTCTTTTGTGGGCATTGACAAGGGAGGGTTTCTTAGGCATTTTAGTGGTAGAGTTTTCAGTTTGAAGAGATTTCTCAGGAAACCTGAGGACCTTGCTGTTCAGTAAAACAGGCAGCAGATGCTTATTTCCCCAACGTGTAAAATACACGGATGGTTTTAGCAGCCCGAAGAGGCTTTTCTTATTTGAAACTTATTCATTCATTAAAACCTTTGCTAGTGCTGTTTGTCACATTAGGCTAGGTACCAGGGGGACAGATATCAGACAACAGAACTCAGAGAAGTCCATTAGATTTAGTGACATTCCTTTTCTTTATCTGTTGAAGGAAAAAGATTGCCTCGCGTGTCTTCAGAGCTGATCAGGAGTATTCCAGAAGAGTTTGGATGTGAGCTATGTTACAATGGTAAACCAGAACTTCAAGATTAAGTGAAGGCAATAATGATCCTCCTTGATAACTTCCTGCTTTCTATTAACATTGCTGACATTGAGTAGCTGGCTAAATATCTAATGCATGCCTAATTTTTCTACATTTCAAAGCAAGGCAATATTTTTAGAAGACCGACTCAAGAAACTAGTTTCTGGGCTGGGAATATGGCCTAGTGGCAAGAGTGCTCGCCTTGTATACATGAAGCCCTGAGTTCGATTCCCCAGTACCGCATATGTAGAAAAGGCCAGAGTGGTGCTATGGCTCAAGTGGCAGAGTGCTATCCTTGAGCAAAAAGAAGGCAGGGACAGTGCTCAGGCCCTGAGTTCAAGCTCCAGGACTGGCAAAAAAAACACAAAAACCCAAACAACAACAACAACAACAACACAAACCAAGAAACTAGTTTCTAAGATTGTAATCCCTCTCTAATCTTTTTCCTTTCTTACCCAACCCATGCTCAGGTTTTGCTTAGATAAGTAAATAGACAATACATTTGTCACAAAACTCCCAGTCATTTCTTCTTCCTATGTGTTCTTTGCATGTTAATGATTCTTGATTGTTGAATTATAAAGGCTTCCTATGTCTTTTCTAAATTCCCTCTAATGAAATATATTAATTATTAAAAACACTCCTATTTAGCTTCTTTTAAACCATGAATAGTCAGAAAGACAGCAGAGTCTACCTACTGTTCACACCTTAGAATGGGAGGGGCCTGCAAGGGGCAGGCACAGAGGCGTGAAAGTGTGTGTGTGACCACTGGGGTCACTTTATCATCTGATCTGGAAATCCCTACTTTATGAAAGGAAGTTGTCAGTCCCTGATAACAAGCCCACTGGAAGACGGAACACAACACAAGCCAACACCTCTGAGTTCTGAGACATGTCCCCAGTGAGGACTTCAAGAGCTGGAGTTGGGTCCCAGACTCCTGAGTCCTGGACAGGCCTGCCCCTGTTTCTCTCATGAAGCCTTTCCCCACCTCCCCTGGCCATGCCCGGGCATGCCTGGGCCTGGTTTGGAATTGAAGCCATGCAGGCAAGCTTCCTGCTCTGTCTCCCTTGGAGGGACACTCTGTCAGATGTGGTCTGAGAACACCCAGGGCAGCAGGCACTGTCATTTGCAAACGTTTCTTTTCACTTAAATTTCTTGCACACAGATTAAAGAAATGCATTTCATCTAATTTTGTAATAAGAGGCAAATGCAGTTCGTAAACCCCAAAGTCCCATTATGGTGAGTGCAGGAACTTAGAAATGAAAGGGTTTTGACTTTTTATTATTATTACGAGTCTGATTAAATAAATCCTCCTGACCTCTTATAAAACCTCTTCTAATTCCATCTCTGCCTGGGGACACCTGGTAATTTCTCTTCTGATGTGATCTCTCGTACAGCCCTTCGGATACTCTAAATTTGTCTATTCTATTTTTCTCCTATGCCTTTCCATGCAGTCTTTTGTGTAGAAAATGAACACAGGTCTATTTACATTGATAAGATTCTTGGAATGGGCCTTTCCTGTGCCTAGCTAAGTGTATCCAAACAATTCTTTCTCTGTGCAGGTCATCTTCCACATGTACAGTGTCTTTATTTGTGGTTTGGCATATTCATTCCATCAACCTGTGTCATGTGCCAATGCTTAATTAGCATTGAGGGGCACAGACTGCTTAATTCTCTCTGCCTGGCTCAGAGTGCCACCGTCTTCAGTTAATTCCTTCAAGATGTTGATGTGGAAGGTCGGAGATTGTATATCCAACCCCTTAACAAAGCTAGACAAAATAGGGATGGAACCAGAGTAAAGAGACTGAGACTCATTCTTGTTTCTTATTACCTTCTGGATGCTTCTGTGATCTATCATTTTGTAGACAAGAAAACAGCCAACAGGAAAAGCAGAACTTGGTTCCAAATCTACATCATAAAGGCCCTCAAGCATGGAATGGAGCTCAGGGACTATATTTATTTATTTATTTTCTCTCCTGAGTGCATGTCTTCATGTGGGGAGTGTTCAATAAATATATAATAAATGCAGTTGTGGGTTGATGGAAGAGCAAGGGTAGGTAGTATTGTAACCATCTTTGTAAGGCAAATCCAGCCAGGAGAAACAGAGAAGCCTCATTTTGAGAGGTGGAACTGGGAGATTTTATTGGAGAGTTGAAGGCTGCAGATGGACTATTGTCTCAAAGACCTGCATCCCTGAACAGAGCTTACACAAAGCTTTTAAAGACAAAATCCACATGCTTGGGGTAGAGACCAAGCCTTAACAAAAGCAGACCTTACACAAGTACAAGCTCAGGTACCAGCAGAACTTTTCCATCTAGGAAAGACATGCTTCAACCTTCCATATAGGGGTATACTTAAAGGTTACTCAGAGGCAGGTGGCTCAAGCTATTTAGGGAGGTAATCAAGGCAGAATTAGAGCATTCTTCATGCAAAGCTTTCCTAAGGCTAAGGCATTTGCATTTCTCTGAAGCAGAGCTCTCCCAGCTCACCTTGAGCTAGGCATCTGCAACTCAATGATTAGCCTCTCTCACCTCTAGGCTCCTCAGCACTGAGTACAGAGCTGTCTTCACCCAGCAAGAGGCATTAGGATATATGTGAGAACAAGTTGACATTAGTCAGACTCAGTCTCCTCACTTCAGTACATATCAGTCAACCTAAACCTCATATCATTTGCTATCAATGGGCCTCCAGTCCCATTTCATTGTCGAAAACGTTGTCAAGGAGCAGAGTTAGGGGTCTGTTGTTGTTGAGAGTTGAGTTCTGCCTAAGGATAAGCTGGTTTTATAATCAATCACTGACTTCAGAGCCAATTCTCATTGTGCTGTCAAGCCTTGCCCTTGGGGACTGAGGTTTCCTTATTCTGCAGGGCTGATCTTGTGTACAAGGAAGACAAGTAGAGTCTGCTGTGTTTTGATTCTAGCAGCCTCTTTCTTGCCTGTAGAAGTGTGTTCTTTCACTTCATTTCAGAGAGGCCTAAACAAGTCTGCAATCCACAGGGAATCCGGCGCAGAAAAAAGAAGTCATCTTACATTTGCAGCAGCTCGATTCCAATCAAAATCACCCTCGTCGGGGCTTCAGGAGCTACACTTCCTTCAGCTTCTGGGAGGGAGGAAGTGGCCATGTATGTACCTTCCTTTGGAATTATGTAGACTTCAGAGTCTCTTTTCTGTACAGAAAACCTCCAGTCGAAATCTTACCTTCAGCTGTACAGAAGGCAAGTGGGTAGCCTCCAGTCCCGTGATGAGGCTGACCTGATATCACCTGGTCCTGAGTCACGTTGAACTGGTGCCAATGTCGCTTAAGGGCCTTCCTGTAAGGAAACCCACACATGGTCTTTATCTAGCTGGGGCAGGGGCAGGAGAGGGTTCAAGAAATCACCCACAAACTTGCATTTGGTTTTGGGACCCAGGCATGGCAGTAACAATGACTCAAGCGTGTCAGAGTCCCCTTGACTTTCTGTGTGGTCCCAGGATTGTTTTGGTACCAAGGTAGCTTTTAAGGTTTTCACTCTTCTGGATGCTCTTTGATAGGTCTTTTCCTTCTCTTCCCAAATCTCCTTGCATCATCGGCCTCTCCCCTCTCCTCTTTCTCTTCCTTCTGATGCGTCTGTTCACTGATCCTGAGCAGGAGTCCATATCACACATAGACTACATTATGATCATGTCATAGGAAGAATCTGAAACTTAGACGCAAAGAGCCTCATGGATGCAGCAGGTGAAAGGGGCACCCGGTTCCTCACTTAGACGGTTTCCCTAAGCTTTTCCCCCAGAGCCCCGAATGATGCCCAGTTGCTCAGTTAGAAGTCCTTGCCATGTTCCTTCACCGCATGCTGACACGTTTTTAAGTTTACTGTTTACTGTGTGCCAAAAGGTAACCCAACTATCTTCCTGTGCTCAGAGATACAGCGGAATATCACTGAGTGAGGGACTTCGATGGATTTCTTTTTTTTCTCACAGTCTGAGATCAACACGTCAGAAAGTTTGGCTTTGTGACAAGGGTTTCTTTTTCCTGGCTTGCAGATAGCTGCCTACTTGTAAAAAGTACTTCAAAGTATTTCATGTGAAAGACATGGGCTTCCTCTTGGGTCCACGAATGAAGTAGGAGTATGGTAATGGCCAAGCATCCCAGCCTCCATTTTATACTTCACCTGCAGTCCTTTCACAGTTATCTTGGAAGCCAGAAGGGAAAATACCACTTTCAAGGGAGCAGTGGCTCTCACCATAACAAGGCCTCACCTTGGACCGGCAGACCACCTCCGACGATACCTCTGGCCGTTGTTGACCACTGCGGGACACCCCTCTTACTGGGACTGCTTAACTTTTCCCACTTGCCCCTATTCCTTTGTCTATTTAAAGCTGAAGTTCATGTCAGGTGGGTCTCATCCTGACAATCTAATCTAAACCTGATTACCTTCTTTAGGCTTTGCCTCTGAATGCTGTTATTTCAGAGCCACGCCAGTATTCAGTGAATGATGCCGACAATTTCCACTTTAAAAAAAATCATCTTCTGGAAGGAAATTAAGGACCTTGACACATGTTCTTCGGGGCCTGCCCTAGAGAATGGGTAAGGTCTGAACTCACCACGTGTTCAAATTCTCACACTGAAGGTGATTTCCTACTATGATGGCGTTCAGAGGTGTGGTCCTCGGGGACACTATGTCATGAGAGCTTCATCCTCCCTTCCATCCTGTGGGAACACAGCATCCTTGAGGCTCTGTCCTGGAAGTACTGTTTCCACACTGGACAAGGAGTCTGCTGTCATCATGACTTTGGGCCTGCGAGAACTCTTTCTGTTATGTACAAAATTGCCCTGTGTGGGTTTTGTGACATTTTTGTGATAGCAGCAAGAATGGATGAAGACAAGGAAGTCCCTGTGGACTCCCAAATGTGTCATCTGGGTTTCCCAGAGTGGTGAGCAGGTTTCAAATATGGTGGTGGTCACCGCCGGCCTCTGTCCTTGCCTGCTCTGGGCACTATCTCCATAAATGCTTGGCTCCTTTTCTCTCTATCACCCATCACAAAGTTACCTTCATCTTTTCTCCCAAAATGCTGAACAGACATTCATGCAAATGAGAATCTGAATCTATCTTGGATAAGTCAGATGATCAGAGGAGATTTGTAGGTCTGACCTTGCCTTGTTCAAGGTAGAAGTGGACTGACTACACAGAACATTTGGATTAACTTGCTTCTCCTCCACCCATCTGCTTATCTGAACAGCAGAAGGTCAAGCAAAAAGAGCGTACCCTTCTTTTTAATCCCCAAACCTGAGACGTGTATTTGTGAACCGATTTTGAAGAGGAAGACGAATGAAAGGCTGACTCTTTAAAAGGGGGTGACATTAGTTTGAATAAACATACATATTGCCCCAAATGCCACCCGTCTCTTAAGTAGTCCAGATGTTGCTTTAGATGTGCAGCTAGTTGGTAGCTGGCCTGTAGGAGTTTCTTCTGGAAAGAGCAGGTACACACAGGAAAGCCAGACAGTTGTGCCCTAGGGCAAGCCCTTGAATTGTCATCAGTCACAAAAAAATAGATCCTTTTACCTTTTGTATCATCCAGGCATGGGGGTTTGGGAAAGAAATAATTTGCTTAAACCTCTCCTGTCTCTTGATTTTACATCAAGGCAATTCAATTCCATCCCACTTAGCCGAGATTTACCACGAACTCACTCGGGGCTGGGCCCAGAGTGAGGTGTCGGAGATACAAGGACAAATGAGATTCTGTGTATCTTTGAGAAGCTCGTCATCGATGGGAGAGGCAGTCGGGTTAAGATGTTAATGTGAAGAGAAAGCTCAGAGATGACTCACAGGCTGCTGTTAAGGGAGGGATCGTCTGGGTGTAGGGGAAGAGGTTGTCAGACTATAATGGAACCAGGTAGAGCTTCTTGAGGCAGAAGTAGACTCGAAGAACACAGGGTCAGCACAGATGGGAGGTCAGAGAAGAGCTGTGGTCCCTTATCCATGGAGGATGCACCTGCAGATGCCCAAGGGATGGCAGAAACCACAGGGAGGACCAAGTCTTTTTCCTTCTGGGCCCTTCCTACATGTTCTGCAGCAATGCCACATTACCACAGGGGGTCTGCTATTGGTTTTTTTTTTGTGTGTGTGTGTGTGTTTTTCATAGTTCTTCCTTTGTTCAATCACTCCACAATGCCTTAATACCATTGTTTAGTAAAGTAAGTGGTGCTTGAACACAAGCACAGTCTCTGTGCACACAAGCAGCCATGGCGGTAGACATTCCTATATGGATATGAAGTAACTAACAGGCAACAGTTCATGGGGAAAGGGGTGACTCCCTGGTGGAGGAGGAATGAGATGACATCAGAGTTCATCATGCTATACAGAACAACGCACGCTTCAAATCTTGCAAATTGTTGATTTCTGGATTTTTCTACCATTTTATATTTTTAGATCACAGTTGTCTGTGGGAAAGTAAAAGCACAGATGTCACCAATCAGGGAAGACCCCTGAGACATGTCACAGACAAAGGGAATGCATACGAGGGGACAGACTCCTAAGAGGTCAATGCCCAGGGGTGTCACAGAGTGTGGCCATATGGTAAGAGGAGAGGGAGGTATGGTAAAAAGAAAGTCAAGCCAAGATTACTGGTCAGGAACCAAGCACGCCATGCTTAGCACCGGGACAACACCTTCTGGTCACAGGGCAGGGACACACTCACAAGTTTGTTTTAGAAAGATGGCTCCAAGACACTCTGCAGGGCAAGAGTTGCAGGAGAGAGCTAAGACACTCTTAGGGTCCCCATCCCAATTCCTCAAGAAGGAAATGAGCTTCCATGGAGAAGGAGAGGGAGAATGAGAATCAGGGAGTGTTGGGCCAGAGGAACATACAAAAACAGGGTAGGCCATTAGTCAGATATAGGATTCTGGGCAAAGAAGAACATGCATACCAAGTGGATCTCAAGTCCCCACCAGGGAGATAGACATCTCCGAGCCAACAGGGCCCCTGACCAGCCTGACCACATCTGGCTGTGGTCATTGCTGTTCTGTGTGGACACCTGGGTCAACGCCTCCATCTTCACATCTGGGTCTCTCCCCCTGGCTTTGCCAACAGATCCTCTGGTGCCCTATGAATCAGAGTCTGCACAGTACTTTTCCTCTGACTTCAGACTAGTCATACATTTTGGAGTTCTTCCATGGTGAACTTTCACAGAACACTCTGGCCTGGAGACTCAGCATTTACACCATTTGGTGAGACCTTTGGTGAAACTTCAAGGTCTGGGCTGATGACACAATATTGTTTTTCCTGATCTGTTCATCCTTGGCACAGTTGCGGAGCTAGCATATTGCAACAGGAGGTTCCTCCCTCCCCAGTCATATGGATATTCAAACGCCAGAACAGTCCTGATCACCTCCCATCTCTCCTAGTCACAGTCTCAGATCCCACATCTGTGGGGAAAAGCACTTTCAAACGCATGAAGAAGACATGCAGTCATGATGAGCCTCCTGTACATTTGAATTGCTCTTTAAAAAGCAAAGCCATGAATGGCAGACACAGTTATAAAAGTGTGTGAGTCAGCCAGCCAGAAATCTTGCCCCGAGGCCTGCCTGACATGGGCTTTCTTGCATGTTCTTCTCACACAGAGGATAGAGGCTGTGGACTTCCTTCTGGGGAAAGGATTATCTGCTTCCACAGGCAGTTAAGAACAACATGGAAATGTCATTTAGATGAGTGATTTCTACATGGATCAAAAGACATGCTCAAGTTACTAAGTAGGATAGCCAAACCCTTTATTTCAATAAAATCACAGCAAAGCCACAAAATTCTCCCAATTGAGTCCACGCTAGTGTGGTGGAGGAGTCATTCAGACATTCCTTCCAGGTTACTAGACTATTTGCAATTCAGCTCGTTTACTGATGGGCATGCTATATAATAGGCAGCAGCCAAAGGAGAAGCTAGAATCCAAGTCTTCTTGAAATTTTCCACTGAGTACTCAAAGCCAACAGGAGAGCATGAATGAATGCTGCCTTCTCCCCTAAACACAGTGTAAGAGGCAATGCAACACAGTGGGCCAGTGTCTAGGCCTTGGTGTCAGGGAGTCTTGCATTCAAATCCTGCTGCCTTTGAGACCAGTGTGGCTTGGATCATTTCCTTCCCCCCTGGCAGACTGAACTCTTGTCAACTTTGATGATTTTTGTCTTTCTCCTGGGATTGCTCTGAGCATACTTAGTACAGTTGCTGTGCGTACGAACTCATTAAATGTGAGTTGCTGTCTGCAAACAACACTGTAAGATCCATGTTCTATTTTAATTCAGGTAATACTGCATTTGCTCTGTATCTATCTCCATCACAATAAAAATAATTTTATCCAAACTCCCAGTGGATTTGATCCTTCCAGAAAAAAAAGTGCTATATTAGTGCTTGGCCTTGGTACTGGGTGTAAATCCAACAGTCTGTCTGGAGAAGGAAGGCCAGCCATGTGGAAGGGAGTAGTCCCTTAGCCAGCCATCTTGAAGATTAAAAGAAATACATTTTGTGTCTAATTTGGGGTTTGGACTCAGGGCCTGGCTACTGTCCTGAGCTATTTTGCCCAAGCCTAGCTCTCTACTATGTAAGCACAGCTCTGCTTCTGGCATTTTTGATAGTTAATCAGAAAGAAGTGTCTCATAGTCCTTTATTCCCAGACTGGCTTCAAACTGTGATCATCATACCTCAGCCTCCTGAGTAGCTAGTCTTGCAGGCATGGCCCACAGGCACCCAGGGATCTTGAAGATTACTTGTCATTCCTTTTCGGGATAACCAAGGGAGTGTAAGACAGTCTTTGTCACTAAAGACATCACAGAGTAAATTTCCTAATTGTCTCAACTTCATAGGTAAGATCCAGGAAAATATTTACAACCCTGTCTCCATATACACAGCTACATTTTTGGCAGTTTTGCTTACTGGCAGTCAACTGCAATATTGACAATATTATAGAGAAAATTCCCAAAGTAAACAATTTATAAGCTTTAAGAAACATCTGTTATTGGGTATTGTAGTTTTTGTGGTTGTCCATTAGTGACTATTGGTCATCTCTCACTGTGCCCAATTTGCGAATTAAACTTTGTCACTGTTATCTTTAGGAAAGCCCAAAGCATGGATAGTGCTATGGCATGTATACTCTCATTAATACCGAGGAGGGCAGAACGCTCAAGGCTCTGTGTCTTCTAAAGAAGATCACGGGAGATCTGATTCTAATTGCTGTCAGCACTACGAGGGGCATATTGAGTTGGAGCCTCAGTGACTTTTCTTCTTGGGCTAGCCTGGAACCCCAGTCCTCTTGATCTTGGCTTCTGATGTAGCTAGGATGACAGGTATGAACCGCTGGTGCCCAGCTTGTAGGTTGATCCTGCCCTCTACAATCCACAAGCACATATGCTGTCTGTGAATTCACATAGATATGCATCTGAATATCTTCTCAATCACCAGTGACGCATTTCTGACTACTAATTAGCAGCCCAGGTCCTTGCTTGCCATGTGTGTTCAGGCCACTAGCCACATATCCTCTAAATGGCTCCCAAGGGCCTTGCATACAGTGGGTTCATTTCATTGCTATGCTTTGGGGTGCATAAAGTCCTGGGTCGCTGCACCCCTTAAATGTAACAGTAATTCCAAATAAAAGTTAATTAATTTGCACTTAGGAAATAATGGTATTTCTGTGAAGAAGACTAAAAAATAAATGTGAAATGATGTTCATCTAAACCAGGAATAAGTACCACTAGACAACAAGAATATCATATTGTCAACACGAGCATCATTGCTTCCATAGCTCTTTGTCCTCTTTAGCAGGGCTGACTGGAGCTTGAATTTAGGCTCTTGACTATCCATGACAGGAAGGAAGAAGAGTTTAGAAATCAGCTGAGTCTGAAATGTTCTCTCTGGCAATGTCTGGGCTGAGGGTTTGATGTCAAACCCTTCAGACTCCTCTGCATAGATAATATGGGGGAGTTTACACCATTCAAATGTTCTGACTTCTGCCTCAAGGAAAGGGCTCCTGATGATTCCAGAAATCAGATTCTTCTTCCAGGGTGCCATTTGAATATATTGAAGAAAAACAGGCTGGGAACATATGGCCTGAATTTTCCAAGAAGTGTTTGAGTTTTGATATTAGGAGGACATATCCTTCAGAAAGACAATTTGGCCTCTTACTGTGCCATAATATTTAAACAAGCCTTCCACAGCCTTTGCCCAAACCCAGAGCCACTGGCCTGTCCTATCCCCTGCAGCCTCCCCTCCTGGCTGTCTCTCACAGGCCCCTGCCAAGGGAAACAGAACCCAGGATCTCCTGAGGAGAAGGCCTGCCAACCCCAGCCTTGGAGCTTTGTTCAAGGACTTCCAGCTGGTGTGCTGAGCCAAACATACAACTGGAGTACAGTTTGCTGGACTTTCTTAGTAGATCTGCTCCGGGTTGCTTGAGAGACAGTCATGTGGGAGCCGCCAAGCTGGGGACAGGATTCCTGCTGTCAAACTATTTGCAAAGAGCCCCACTTCCTTCTGCTGGGGCCATTCCTCTTCCCAGCCTCACAGTCTGCTTGAGGATTGAGAACCAAACACACACACACACACACACACACACACACACACACACACACACACACACACTCCCTATTGTCAAATTAATAGCGCTCCTAAAATAGTGTGGCAGGTGGCAAGATTCTTAGCTGTTGAGTTCCAGCCAAAACATTCGGCACTTTTCCTCCCCGGGGAGGCACTTGGGAGCCCGCCGTGAGTCAGGAGAGGGGGTGGTGGCAGAGGGCGCGGGCTGCTGAGATCTCTGCCTGTTGCTGAGGAGAATTAGTCAGTTCTTGGAAAGGCAAGAGAGCTGGGCCTGTCCTGCTTGCTACCCACTCCCACAGCCTCTTCTTGGCCCTGCAGTGGAGACTTGGTAATCGAATGGAATTCAGTGCATTCCTGCATCTCTGGGCAGGAGCAGCCCAAGGTGAACTTTGGAGCCGTAGATAGGTTTTAGACCGACAGGCTTTTCCCTCAGAGGACTCATGGCTTCCCTGTGGTAGGGAGTCCTTAAAAGTGCCTCTACTAAAACATAGAGAAAATGTGCTGGACATCACCTTACATTCTTTTTTCTTTCTACTTATCTTTAAGTAATTGTAAAAGAGTCACCACTCAACAAAGCAATTTATGAATATAATATTACCCCTCTCAACACTCTCACCCACCCTTCCTCCCTCATCCCTTCCATTGCACACCTTAGTTTTTGCAGGATATATATTAAATTCTCAACTGCATTCTTGCCCTCTTCTCTTCCTTCATCTGTCCCTTCCCCCTTGGCCTCACCCCATCACTTTCCTGGTGTTTATTTGGTTGAACTTTGCCTCTGCCTTTCTAAGGAATTACACTACTGGAGTTCTCCCTTGAATGTGCCGTGTTTCAGTTAGTACATTTGTATACATTTGCGTACTACCCAAGGCTAATTCTAGCTTCTACATATGAGAGAAAGCATGCAACTTTTGTCTCTCTGGGCCTGACTTACTTGACTTAACATGTTTCCCCCAGGTCTTTCCATTTATTTACAAAAGGTACAATATAATTCTTCCTAATGGAAGAGTAAAATTCCATTGTATATATAAACCACTGTCTTGATATAAACCATTTTCTTGGTCCATTTGTTCAGTGAGTGGTATTTGGTCTGATTCTATACCTTGGCTATGGTGAATGTACTGAAAAGAACATGGTTGTGCTGATGGCTTTGCTATATCCTGGGTTTTTAAAAAATCTTTTGGATAAATACCCTGGAGTGGAACTGCTGGATCATAGGGTAGTTCTATGTTTAGTTTTAGGAAGAACCTCCATACTGCATTCCAGGGTAATTGAACAAGCTTAACCAATGGTGTATTAGGGTTCCCTTTGTCCACTGGATTGCTAGCATGTGTCATTATTTGTTTTCTTGATAATAGTCATTCTAAAGGAGGAGAAGTGGAATCTCAGTGTTATTTGGATTTGCATTTTCTTTATGGCCAGAGATGTTGAGTGTTTCATCATATGTCTGTGGCCATTTTTATTTCTTCTCAGAAATCTCTAATTCATTGGCCCATTTATTAATTGAATTGTTTGTTCTTTAAGGGTTTACTTTCTTAAAGCTCTCCATATATTCTGAACATTAGGCCAATGTCTGCTGTATATCTGGCAAAAAATCTTCTCCCAATCTGTAAGCTGTCTTTTAACTTGCTGGCTATGTCGTTTGTTGTGCACAACCTTTTTATTTTGATGCAGTCTCATTTACAAAGTTCTTCTTTGATTTGCTGCACTTCTGGATCTTTACTCAGAAAGTTTCTATCTGTGCCAAGGAGCCCTAAAACTTCTCTTGCTCTTCCTATACTAGTTTCATGGTTTTAGGTCTTATATTGAGGACATTGATCCATTTTGAGTTGATGCTTTCGCAAGGTGATAGATAAGGATCCAGTTTCAGTTTCTGCATGTGGATGTCCAGTTTTCCTAGGACCATTTGTTGAAGAGGCTGTTTTTCTTCCAGCCTATGTTTATGGCTTCCTTATTGAATATTGGATAGGTATAGGTATGTGTGTTTATTTCTGGCTCTTATATCCTGTTCTTTTGTTCCTTAGGCCAGTACCAAGCTGTTTTTATTACTATATCTCTGTAGTAGAGTTTGAAGGTTGGTACTGTTATACCTTCAACACTAATTTTTCTGCTTAGTATTGTGTTTGCAATTTGGGGGTCTTTTGTGCTTCCACCTGAGTTTTTAGATTGTTTTCTCTATCTCATTGGAGAATATTAGGGTTTAATACATATTGCATTAACTTTGTAGATTGCTTTGTGTAGTGCTGCCATTTTTACAATATTGATTTTGCCAATCTAAGAGCATGGAAGATCTTACTACTTCCTCATGTCTTACTTTGTTTCCTTCTTCAAATTTTTATAGTTTTCACTGTAGAGGTCCTTCACATCCTTGGTTAATTTATTTCCTAGGTATTTTAATTTTTTGAGACTATTGCAGGTGGAGTTCTTTTCCTGATTTCAGTCATTACTGCTATATAGAAAAGCTACTTGATTTTTGTAGGTTGATTTTATACTCTGCTACTTTACCAAAGTTTCTGATAAGCCCTAGTTTCTTGGGGGAGGAGTCTAAAGGGCCTTTTGCACATAGGATCATGGTATCTATAAAAAGGGATAGTTTACATTACCTTCCTAATGACATCTGCAGCTAATCCTTCCCTAAGCTGCATAAATATTACATTTATTCTTGTTTTTTTTTTTTTTTTTTTTTTTTTTTTTTGACGATTACTCCAAGGCTCGGAAAAAGCTTTCCAGGTTCTCACCACTCCTTGGGTTTGGTGTAGAGGAGGTCAGTGTATTTGCAAAGCTCCTGCTCCTTTTCTTCAGTGCCATCATCCTGAAACAAAGTTCATCAAGTGTGCTGCTGTGCCACAAGTAACCAAGGGATCTGCTCTCCAAAGTTAAGAGAATAATTCTGCTGATGGAACAGGGAACACAATTGAAAATGCATTAACTAAGTGTTTTCTAACTGTGCTTTCTAGCTGAGGGGACAGGCAGAGCCTCACCCAGAGCCTGCCCTGCCCAGAGTGTCCCATGGAGTCCCAGCCGTTGTGATCAACCTGAAGTGGGTGTCATCATAAGCAAGTGAGCTGTCATGGGGTGGGTGCCATGTACCCCTCTCTGGCTTCTTTTATCAGTACCAGGCAGGGTTGGCTCTGTTCAGCTCCTACTCATTCTGGAAACCTCCAACTTAACTTGAGAGGAACAGTGACATAGAGATAAAACCTTGTGGCTGATTCACATACAATGTGAAGGAGTTAATGGGTATTTTGGTTGCTGGCTTATCTGAGCAAAGAGATAGATATCACTCACATGGGAAGTCGTCAGCCCAGGCTGCAGGATTCTACAGACTGGGTGGTTTAAATGATGCACTTCTTACTAACAGAAGAAAATCACACTCTTCTTTGGACAAGATGAGGGTATCAACAGTCCTTGTTTCTCCCGAGGCCTACCCTCATGCCTCTTTGCTATGTCTGCACACAGTGTTTTCTCTGTGAACTCACGGTAGGTATTTTGCTTTTTTCAAGGATACAGGTTGTATTTAAACATTTATATTTGCTTCTTCTAGGCCTTATCTCCAAACACTGGGGCAAGGAAGAAATTGGGGAGACAACAGTTCAGTTTATAACAAGAAAGAAGGGATGCTGATAGTGGAATTTTCATTGCCGAATTATTTAAATAAGGAAATCACGAGGACTGTTTGCAATGGGTTGTCACTTAGAAACACTTAGAACAATAGTTCTCAGCTCTATCTATAGAATCATTTAGAGAGCTTCTAAAAATACCAATATCTGGGTTGTCAAGACATAACAATAAGAACCTCAGATACCAGTGTGTTAGGCAGAATTTTGCAGAGAACAGACTCCATAGGATGTATGTGAATGTATATGTAGGGGAATGTGTATGTGTGTGTATGCATGCATTTATCTATGTATGTATGTACACTTATGTATATGTGTATACATATGCATATGTATGTAAATGGAGAGAGATGTTATGCAATTGGCTTTGATAATTATGGAGGTTGAAAAGGCCTGAATCTTTGGCAAACCATCAAGCTGGAGCCACAGGGCAAATCAATGCTGTATCTGTAGTCTGAAGGCTGTCTGGAATCAAAGTCCTTTCTTCTAGGGGAAGGCCAGTCAGTGTTTTCTTAAGGCCTTCAACTGATTGGATAAGATCACCAACTAACAAGATGGTGATAAAGCTGTCTGACTCCAAGTTGACTGATTTTAATGTTCTCCTCTCCTAAAAATACCTTCACAAAAACACCGAGGCTGATGATGGCCTAGACAAGTTGACACAATTAATCCTCCTGACTGCTATTCTTCAGCAGCATTTCTGGTGGTTGCAATAGGAACTCAGGATCGGGGGCTTTTGATGTAGAAGCAGGACTTTCAAGAAATCCTTGTAACAGATTTCATAATTATTAGATATTACTTCATAATATCTCACCCTCCTCTTCGATGAGCTGCTTTCTCTAGTTCCTTAGTGTCTTATCTTCCACTCTATTATCATTTCTCTGTGGCTGTACAATCTAATCTCCCAGGGAGCTTCAACAACATTGAAGCCTAGGGTCTACAGTGGGGACATGCTTGCTTGCTTGGTAGGGAGTAGCAATATTGCAAATGCAGCTGGGCATCCAGCGCTCCCACGAGCTCCCAGGCGATTCTGAAAGAGAAGCCGAGTTAAGAACAACCATTCTAGATGTCAACTCAGCTTAGTTTTATGAAAAATTCACCTTCAAAGCTGGTTTTGCCTGGTTTGGGAACATGAACTAGTTCATTTGCTTGAGTGTTTGAGTGTTTATGTACATGCCTCTATGTATGTATGTATGTATATGTAATGGAGTGAGATCACAGTCTCTTCTGGATCAAATTCTTTTTACCACTGTGTGGACATTCTAGCCATTCCCACAGGAGAGACAGTGGTACAACGTCCTGCCGCTGCGTCAGGCAATGACAGTTGGTTGGAGAAGGCTGGCCTCAGATACCATCTTCACTCAAGCCTGATGACTGATTCCTGGAACAGGAGGAGAGGCCAGCTCCTTGTAAGGCAGAGAATTTCTCAGGGTGGAAAAAGAAATAGGGAAAGGTGTCCTAGGCCACGTGGTGGCTGGTGATTCCTCAGGAAGCAGCGGATGACCTAGCACTGCTGAGTCACTGGGCTCATGAGAAAAGGAAAGGTAGTTGACATCAGATGGTAAAAACCGTGGAGAGCTAGACTCAGGAGAGTTAGAACTTTTTCTAGAAATGCTAAGGTGGCTATGAAAGACCACATTTGCTGATCTTATGGATTTTTTCAGTACTGAAGTTTGAACTCAAGTCCTACTGCTTGCTAGGCCAGCACCCTGAGCAACACTTCCAGGCCTTTGTTGCACTGGCTTTGTTTGAGGACTGACCTCACTTCCTGCCTGGGCCACATTCCACTTATGCTTCTCAGGAAGCCGAGAGGAGAGGCATGTGCTACCATTCCAGATGTTGATTGAGAAGGGTTTTTGTGAATATCTTTTCTCCACAAGTTGGCTATTGTTGACAAATACTAGAAAAAGCAGAAATTCTTCTAGCCACCAGGGTCAATGAATTCAGTTGCTCAATGGTATTACCACGGTCTCTGGTTCTTTCCATCTTTCGTCTCTCTTACCTCTAGTAATCTAAGCTAAAGGCTCTCTTGGGGTCATAGTGTGGGAAAAAGCCATCTTCTATTCAAGTGGGTTGCTTAGAAGTTCCTGTGCTGGCTTATTGGCTTGGTTCTTGTTGGTTCTTCTGCTAAGGAAAAGAAGAACTGCTTTGAGGTACAGAAGGATTTTTTGTCTTAATTGGTTGCTCCAAGATGGAATGAAGACACACATCAGAAGACACACTTCGGATTTTCCAAAACACAGCAGAGGATTTGAGTGTGTTTTGAGATTGCTTGTTTACTGATACTTATTTAGAAGTCTTTTAATAGTCACTTTATGTAAATACAGCTTCCCCTCTTCAAACTTGCCAATTGCGAACCTGTGCCTAGCCACCAATCAGAGCAGAGGGGCGGGGCCTGCTGTCTTAGGGATAAATAAGGGGAGCAGACTGCCTGCCCTACATGTTTGCTCACCAGACTTTTGGCTGGTGATGCACCTTCCTGCAGAAGTAAATTTTGCCTTGCTGAGACAGTTCTTTATCTTCATGTCTATCATTGTGACTCCAGTGGTTCTTGGAGAGCCTCTTTATGATGAATGTCACCTGCATTGGTTCCAAGAGTTTCATTTGGGTACAGTTATAGGTAGGGAATAATTACCTTTCTTCCAATCAGTGAAGGAAGTCTCTTCCTGGTGCCCTGTTGAAACCATCGTAGAGCCAACGTTTTCGAGGCCCAGCACAGTGACTGACGGTGAGTTGTGGCTCTCTTCCATGGAAGGGGTATATCTGCTTTCCTTGAAGTGCAGGCTCCTTGAAGTGCAGGCCTGCCTGGAAAATGGGCAGTCAGTGAGTTTCAGGCTGACAAATAAAGCTGTGTTCTACAATAAATTCACAAATAAGCCAGGGATTCACTAATACGAAGCTCATACACAGTCTTAGTATGTAAGAAGAGATTGGAACAAGTGCTTCTGACACAAAATAATCTAAGTGCTGCTTCTAGGGTGATAGACTCAGGCCAGAGTCCAGGATGTATTTTGTATTCTGGGGCACTTTTGAGTTGTGACTTCAGTAACACATTGGCGGCTGGATAAAGGAGGAAAGAATGTGTTGGCAGATTGATCACCGCTGGGATCAGAGACCAGAGGTGACTCGTTCTCTCTGGCTCCCCCACAGGACGTATTGAGAAATGCTAAGGGACACAGGCACAATAAATGACCTCTTTTGGATCTGTCGGAACCGTGAACACCTCTGTCTGGTCTTCTCTTCTTTGTCTTGGAATCTGCAGGCTGACATGATACAAGTGCTAGATTAGAGAATACAAGAATGTGTTTGCAAGGTAATTCAATTCCTGTCCCCAAAAGGCTTTGCACTTTGACTCACTGGAAAGCTCTTTGTCAATTCATTTGACATGACAAAGCCCTCTGGCCACTTCCACTTGGGGAGTTGAGTGGACTTCAGAGTAAGCAACCCTCGCTTTCACTTCTCCCAGCCTCCTCCATGATTAACCATCACCTTGCTATATGTCAGCTTGAAGAAATACAGAAAACCATCCTGGGCCACTGAGCAGTGGGGTGTGTGCCTTTCTTGGAAGCTGTCAGGTTCTTAGCCTTGCCCTGATCAGTCCCTGCACCTTCTCAGGGTGCCTAGGAAATCTAGACTCCTGCTGTCCTGCGATTCTTCCTCATTCTATCTCACTGTCAGCCTGCTGGATGAACCAGAGGACACCAGAAAGCCATAGTGAAAGAGGGTTCCAAGGGCATTTATAAATACCATTCATATACAAACAAGTGTGCTCCTGGAGGCAAGGGAAAGCAGAGATTGAGAGCTGGAACTCCGGTCTTCTATTTCCAGCTTGTATGCTTCTCAAACATCATAGGCAATTTTTTTCTATCTGAGTTGAATATCTAGGCTTTCTGTGTTTATCCTTCTTGCTTAGTGTTTCATTTAAGGTTTTTTTTTTCCCACCATGAACCCATTTGTAATGAGTCAGTCCTTAAAGTTGTAGCATAGGAAATCTCTTTTCCCAGAATGCAGTGCATACTTTGTGGTGAGCTAGTCTAGGTTTATCTTATTTCTTCAGGAACTTTTCATTAATTCATTCATCTTTAGGAGTTTTATTGTTCTTGTCTTCAATGAGCTCATGCATTGAATTGCTTCATCATTTTAGACAGTAAAAGTTTAATTTCAGAAGTTTTTCAAGGCACGGAGTTTCCCTAACTTCTGGCAACATCTGCTGTAGGCATGCCTCTGGGCTAGCCGTTCTTTCTTCACTCATTTCCCAGCTCAATTTCCAGCCACAGTCAATTAAGGTTTATGGAGCAGGCTCCAGCCTAGATGCTTTATATGAATGACATCATTTACACCTGACAATAATTCAGTGGGCTAAGTATTATTATCCCCACTTTCCAAGAGAAAGAACCTGAAGGGAGGAAGAGGAAGTAACCCTCTGTAAGAATGCAGTGAAGCAGGTGGGCAGCCGCAATGCAAACAAAGGTTTCCTGCACCCTGGTTCCAGCACTTCAGGCAACCGCGTCACTTAGATTGGATAGGAGACGATTCTGCTTGATTACTTGATCTTGAAGAATAGGGGAAATGGCCAATTTATTCCTTTATTCCCCCCCCCTCCCCCAGCAATAGACTGCGTGATGATGGGCTGACTGTTAGCATTATACATCTCCAGACAGCTCATCCTGTATCCTGTGGATAACTTCGAGACCAGCTATTAAAACTCTTTCTGTCACCTGAGGATGGCAGGGCCTGACAAGCAGACGATCCTGCTGGTGAATTTGGGATATGAAAGAGGTTGATGCTGTGCTAAAAGGATCCTCCCACGCCATGTCTGATCAGGGAGACAGGCAAGAGGCGGCGGCTATGCATGTTGGGAAGGAAGAGACAGCTGTGGGGTCAGGGTGACAGACGGCAGGAGGGTGGCTGGGATTGGAGGGGCCCAGGATCGGTGAGCCTGGCACTGTGAACTAGAGTAATGACATGCAAGCTCCACGGGAGTCGGCCTGCGCTCCAGGTAATAAGAACCCAGGGAGATGTGAGCGTACCTGAGGAGGCACAGGAAGAAGGCACCGCGGGGCTGTCTGTTTAGAAAGATGAAAGGAAGCTTGGAAAAGAGGGATACGTGGAAAGTATTCCAGCTGAGTGAGTGGGCTAGCAGATGAAGATTTGCCTTCACCAAAGAAGAGTCCAAAAAAAAAATCAAGTGAATCTGATCTTTCACGTCTCGGGATTGACAGAGCAAGGTGCTGGGTGCTGATGGTGGGAGTTCTTGGCCTTTGGATTTGCAATAGGCAGATCTTGCAGCCTAGAAAATGAGGAAGCTGTGCAGAGATGTGTTTCTGTATTTGTTGTTGCTAAGGAGAACCAGGCTTGAAGTAGAAGTCCTGGAGCTCGGCATGGAGACGCTCCTCTTGCCCCTGAACCTGCGAAGGGAGACAGTGACGTCAGCCTTCTGCCGTCCCCCGCAGACATCCCGTCCTGGTTACTTGCAGGAGACGTGGTGATGAGCAGCAATCGTGTTCACAAGAAGACGGAGCTGACAGTATGCTACATTTGATGACACTGGAGGTAGGGCTGACCCGTGTCCTTCTGACTTCAGTGACATCCCAGACAGAGAGAAGAGAGGCAGCTGTGAGCGGAGCGATGCTCTTCAAGCTCCAAGAAAAACGAAAACCCGGTCACCTTCTTGCTGTAGCTTCCAACTGGCCTTCCTTCTAGGGCTCCTGTTCAGCCTGACACTGAACAGAAAAGAGGTATTGGGGCCTCTGGTGCCTTTGGTATTCCTGAATTGCTGGTTCTCTCTGCTCCTCCCCTCCCTCTGATGAGATCAGCTCTCCCTTCAGTCCACCCAGACATACCAAGGCATCCTTCTTCCTGTTCCCCTGTCTGTGCTCACCCTGGACTTTTTTCTCCCCGTTTTTGATGCTCTGCCCATGGCCGTTTCGAGCAAACATTTTACAGGACTTGCTGGGCCTGCAACCCCACCCAGACTCCTTTAAGGGGGCCCGCAGGTCACCCTGAAGACCCCGTTACAAACGCCGTGGTTTCTCACATCTCGCTTCCCCTCGGCCTAGAAAAAACATCAATGACTTCGCACGAGTTCAAAGCAGCAGTTGTCAAAGCGTCTTCTGAGGTATATTAGTTGAAAGCAGGTCTAACGTAAGATTCAAAGCCATTTCTGCCCTTTATGAATGTTTGTTGAGCTCCTCATAGGTGTTAGGCTCTGGTAAATTGTATGGATATGGTGATGAACAGATTAAATAAGTCTGATGCCTTCAGGATGTTTATCATTGTCATGGAAGGCATGGAGTAATTAACCTGTAAAAAGCATTGGGAAGAGGGCGGAGGCCCGCATGACTAGGCCCACGTGACAGACGCCCCTGTGACAGAGGCCAGTCACAGTATCATGGAAAAATGGTAGCAAGCCCAGAATGCAGGAGAAATGAGGGATCTGGTTAACTGGGGCCGGTGTGGGCTGCCAGGAAGCGGGTGTGGCTTCCTAGGATGAGGTCAGAGCGAAAGTGAAAGTGCAAAGTTGCACCTGTTGTGGCAACCCAAGGACACATGATGGAAAGGCAAGAAGAGGCTGCGGCAACGGCGGTTCCTCTTGGTACCTGTTGAGACTACTCACAGGCAAAGCCTCCAGGCACCTGATATCAAGGTGAACTGACAAATGGGAGGGGAGCAGTGAATCAGGACAGAGCCCTGGATAAGGCGTTGCACATTGTGTGGGGTGCTTAGCAGAGGCAGAGCTACCTGCTACCTTGGAGGCCGGTGGGCAGGACAGAGAAGCCACCGGGAGCCAGATCACCCCCTGGAGGAGCCCTGGGACTCAGCCCCTCCTGTTGGCTTGTGGAAGCCAGCAGGCAGAGGAGGCAGGAAGAGCACATTTTCTCTCAGCAGCTCCCTCTTTTCCTGGAGCATTTGCATCCTCTGCTACCGGTCTCCAGCTGTCTGTCTAGACGGAGCACAGATTGGACCTGCGAGGTACTGAACATTGTGGTCTAGGCCCACTCACTCTCGGCTGACAGAGAGAAAGAGAGGAGAGAGAGAGAGAGAGAGAGAGAGAGAGAGAGAGAGAGAGAGAGAGAGAGAGAGAGAGAGCATTCAGTGAGAGAATCCAGGCTGGGAGCAGGGAGCCTTCTTTCCAGGAGCCCTCGGGCACTGGCCACAAACCCCAGATGTCTTTGCTCATCTCTGGCTATGCACACAGTCCAGCCTGCGCAGAAGACATGCCCTTCTCAGGTTCCTGCTGGCTGATTCATAGACACAAAAAGACTGAGTAGGCACAGGGCCGTGGGATCCTCCCCAGCCCCCTTCAACATCCCTGGAAATCAAGTCTTTGAAGAGAGAATGCCACATGTGTGAGACTCGGACACTCAGGTCACCTCTCAGGATTCCACTGGCCTCTCCCGACAAGCCGTGCCACAGAGATTATTAGGCCATGACTCGGTGGGCGGGGGGATGGGGGATGCCATGTGGAGAGGAAGTCTGAGCCACAGGGCCGTGGTTCTGGTGGAGCCAGGATCAGAACTCTGAACTACTGAGGCCTGTACCCACGCTCGAGCTACGAGACTGCCCGAATTCTGTTTTGATTTGAGGAGAGTGGGAGCAGAGAAAGAGATTGGCTGGGTCCTTGAAGACGGAACAGCGTTTTCAGTGGGGATTCTGGGTGGGGGCGCTCCTTCTAGGAGGTGTGTGCTCATGTCCTTGCTGGAGCCGCTGCTCCAGGACCTTGTCATCTGGCCTGGGAGGCCTGAAGCTCAGTGAACACAGCAGGGCCTCTGTGGAGAGCTGGGTCTGGCTGTTCTCAGCAAGGACAGCATGGCTGCCCACTGTCTCACACAGAGCAGGGTGTGATGTCCAGGGCACGGGGTGTAAACTCAGGACTCGGTGGCAGGCAGTCTCACCGGAAGCCATAGGGTCACTGTGATCATTTCAGCCGAGACTTGGTCTTCCTTTCCCCGCCTTCCATTGCCTGATCTCTAGCTCAGGTTTGCCAAGGTATCCATTTGAAGGGGGTTTGCCTTTCAATAGGCTAGCCCCACGCTGGCTTGAACTAAAAACAGGGATCTGTTTTCCTTTTTTAGATTTGCAGAGTAAATGCAGGCAAGGAGCTACTTCCTAGGGCTCCCTTGTTAGTGAGAATGTTTGTCCTTTCTCCAGAACCGTTGCCTGGAAGGATTCCCTTCGAAGGACTGCACGTGTGGTTCTGGGCTTCTTATCTACAGCACCGCAGGCGTGTCCACATCTTGCTCTCTCCATCCCTCTGACCCCTCAGCTCCCTGCAGCGCAGGGGGCAGAGGATCAAGGCAGGACAGAGGAATCCACGGAAACAGGAAGACTTAAGATCCTTCTTCCGGAATTACCAAGACTTTCAAGACTTGGTGGAGACCGTCACGCGGGGGCAGAGAGAGCGCTGGTCCTGCGTGGAGCAGAGGCGGGCAGAGAAGGAAGTGAAGCCTGAAACGGCTGCGTCTGAGCTACAGCATGGCCATCCACGAAGCGGGAGCCTGACCCTCGCTTTGCAAGCTGCGTGTTTGATTTTGACTCGTGCATGTCGTCCTGGGAAATGCTAGATGAGTGGGAATGCTAGTTCTGTGGGAATGTTCCAGTCCTGCACAGAGAATCTAGCTCAGATCCTTTATTCTGCAAGGGAAAAGAAGCTTTGGGAAGACAAGAGAAATGTCTTGTTCGTGTGATAAGTGGGATGTGTCTGCATTCCTGGCCTGGTGGGCTCTTTATTAGTCCATCCCTTCTCTTGTCTGTCCAGCTTCCTTGGATATTTCCCGCCTGCCTACTAATGAGGCCGACCCTTCGTCCTCATCTGCAGATGGTTGAGAGGCTGAACTGACCATCTGTAAGATTGGGCTCCGCTTCCTGCCTGGCTGCTGTGTCCTGTGACTGAAGAATACCGCCACGCACGCCGTCCTCCACGGCAGGAAGCCTGCGTCATCCTCAAGTGACTCTCACGTGGTGCACGATGACACAGCTTTCTCCACACACAGGCAGTTCCCCGCACCGGCGAGCCACCGCGAGCCTTGTCGAATGGCGGAGCCGGTCGTGGTGTAATTCAAAGGCCGTGCTGCAAGCAGAGGGGCGGCACCCTGAATTCCAACCCCAGGGAAGGCCACTGACCCAGCGCTGGGTCGGAGCTGAATAACAATAATATCACAAAGTGACTCTAGAGGCACGCACCTTGTGGAAATTCAAACTACTGTTGCATCATGGGATGTGGTCACATTGACATCAGAGGATAAGAAAGGCTAGGATGGCTTTACTATATATATTTTTTCAGAACAGAATATTACCCCCGAGGACCCAGGCGCTTAAGCCGTCAGGCACATATGGTAACGACACATAGGACACTGTGGGGAGTGGGCCATTTGCTAGTTTATCTCTGGGGCCTAGAGGCAACATGTGAACTAAACTTACAATGGTTTTGATCTCCAGACTCGACTCAGACAAAACCTAGTAGGCTGTCTTGCAACCAAGATGGAATTCTGGCTCCTCTGCGCCATCCCGACTCCTCTGACACATCGTTTCCTTGAAACTGGAGGCCATGGAGTCGCTAGGCTTCAAGAACTGATGCTACCTGGGAGGAAGGAGCCTGCCAATGCAATAGCTTTGTGCCATGGTGTTCTGGAGTGACGGCTTCAGTCCCACTGTCACACAGAACTTCGATTTTCTGCTCCGTTTCCTCCTTCGTTCATGGGTAAGGATACCCACTCTTTCGTTCATGAATCTCATCTGCGTTATGTTCAAAGCCAAGTTCAGTCCCCCATGCTCCGGACTTAGAGGCATCATGATCAGATTTAGTTCCTGATTCCATCACAGACATCTCTGAGGTAGAATGCCATTGAACTTGGCTCCCTCCTTCCCAAACGTAGGACTCTACGGATTTCCATATCCCACTAGATGCCCCCTTCTGCCCCCATCTCGGAGTCTTCTCTGATCAGAGTTAACTGCATGATCAGACTCGGTGTGTATAGTTCACTTTCCGGCTTTAACTCTTTCGACTGCCAACTCATTTATTTCCTATGCCCGGAGTGACCGCTGTCTATGGTCTTCTCCCTTGAACACGTTTCCTTCATTTATTAATGTAGGCAGCATTGTTCTCATTGATCGTCACCCAATATACTATTTTGCTGATTAGCTTCTGTAGTGCATTCATCTCCTGAAAGTTTGTGTTTTACACACTTAAGCCTCCAAAGCACGGATTAATGGCGTTTGGGACGGTAATCAGGAGTAGATGAGGTCATTCGGGGGTTGGGCCCCTGTTGTGGGATTAATGGGCTCCCAGGGAGGGGAGAGGCACAAGCCGCCAAGCTTGCTTCATCGCTGCCTGGGAGACCTTTCGTCACCACCTGATGTGGCTAGAAGCCCCTCAGCCGACGCTAAACCCTTCAGCCCCGGACTTCCCCCACGCTAGAGCTAGACGGAACACATAACTCACCCTGCTGTCTAAGATATTTCCTAGGACAGCAGGAAATGGACTGAGGCCCGGAGACACGGAAGGGCCGTGGAAGTTCCCACGTCACCCAGCTGAGCCGTGTCCCAGCGCCCCCTCCGATCCACACATAGAAGCGTGGGGTCACCTTAGGAGATTCCTCTCTCAAGATGTGACTCAGGGAAGACGAGATCTTTCTGACGGAGACCTTCGTGTTGCTTCTCAGAAGAAGAGAGGCCCCCGCACACACAGAGGAAGGCCCGGCCAGGCCGGCCAGGGGGGGTGAGTTGTGTCAAGGCAGGGGAGCTCAGAAGAAACGGAACCTGCCACTCCTCCAGTGTGGCTTCCAGGCTCCAGCACGGTGAGAACACCAATGCCTTCTGTGGTTGGGCCGAGCATGCTGGTACGTGGTTGTAGTTCCAGTTACCGGGAGGCAAGGTGAGGAGGATGCAGATCTGAGGCTAGACTCAGGCAGCAAAGCACACGACTGTATCTGAAAAATAAACGAAAACAACAACAACATAAAAGGACTGGGCGTGAGGTGCCAATGGCAGAGCCCTTCACCGAGCCCCGAGTTTCAGTCCCAGTATTCTGAAAAGCGAGCACGCAGACGAGCAAGAAGATAAACGTGGATTGCTCGTGCCGTTTTATCTGTGGGACCACGTTACCAGCTCAGGCAAAGGAAGTCGATGACGTGGCCACTCACGTGGCCATGGTTAATATGGGGAGCCCCCCACCCCCAGGACTCAGGCCCTGACTTTGCCTGGTTTTCTGGACCCCTGTGACTCTGCGCTTCAGACCTGCGATGTCTTCTTGTTTTATTGCTTTCTATGTGTTTGTTCCCTGCTTGTCCAGTTCTGCTATTTCTTCACAATCCCAGAACTTTCTTTCATCCTGGACTTGGAAATGGTACTTGGGAGAAGCAGAGGCCGTGATGACAGGGGGTGACTGGGGGGCTGAGGGGAGGCGGGCCGGGCACTGCAGGTAGAGGGGACAACGCAGACAGAATGGGAAATCGCAGAGCAGACTTGTAGTGTTGCACAAGATGACAATCGTGGGAGCACTGTCCATGCCTGGTTTAATTCCAGGGTCTTCAGGAAACATTGGCTGGATAAAAGATTATCCTAAAGCAAAGAATGCCGTTTCAGTACTACTCATGGTGGCCAAGGTATAGAAACAGCCTAAGCACCCATCAGCAGACAAATATGTACATGAAGTTCATTTGCAAAATAGAATACGATACAGCCTTGAAAAAGGAGGGGGTTCTGTCATTCGTGGCCATATGAATGAGCCTAAAGAATGAACCCACACCAAATGACCTCATTTACAGGTGGAACCTGAAATAGTCCATCTCATAGAAGCAGCGAGGAGAAAGGTGGATTTCAGGGCCGAGAACAGAGTGGAGGGAAGGAGAACGGAAAGGCGTTAATCAAAGGGCACAGATTTCTTGTAATTAGGAGAATACATTTTAATGATTTGTTGCACTGCATGTCTACCACAGTTAATAATAATACGTTACATACTGCAAAGTTGCTCAGAGGGATTTTTTTTTTAAAACATCCTTACCACAAAAATACCATGTCAGAGAGACGAAAGTTATGCTAGTTAGTTTGATTGAATGTTTCAATAATGTGTATGATCAACACATCACCTTGAATTTTGTAAGTGTGTTCGATTACCGTCTGTCAATCACAGTAAGCGGAACACAGAGAGTAAGTGCACAAGTGAGTCAGTGAACGAGCACACGAGACACGGCTCTCACCTGTCAGTGTAGTTCCTTTCGCTGGGAGCACCAGCCAGCCCTCCAGCTAGCTCACCAAGCATGCCAGTGGGAGGCTCTGTGAGGATCCTCTGAGCAGCGGGTGGGAGCACGGCCCCGCAGGGCAGAGAGAGGCGGGATCCAGGCAGCTCCCCCGCTCTGGGTCGGGCTCGCTGCTCGGCAGGGCAGTGGGGACGGCGTAGAGGGTCTGCTGTTCGCTCTTAGGTCCGGGAGCATTGGTTGGGCTGTTTCTAACATCCAGACGAGACCAGCGAAAGCTTTCCCAGCGGTGAGGAGTTCCTTCTCAAGTGGAAATCAGGCCTGGTCATCAAAGAGGCGGGATAGGCGGGAGAGAGCCACGCCAAGCAACCGTCTCTCACACAGGAGTTTTCGGACAGTTGGCAAGTGCCCTCTTCATAGACATACTCCAAGTTCTGGCTTGGTGGTGGTGCTAGCAGCTGCCATCGGTCGGTCGGGAAGGGGAAAGTATAGCTGTAAGATGGAAGTCCTTCAAGTCAATGAGCCCATCCTTTCTGGCCCTTCCTCCCAGGGCGAGTGGTGCTTCCGGAACACCCTCTAAGTACTTAGAGGTCACAAGTCCTCACCAGCCCCACGCAGGGGCTCGGTTTTCCCAGGTGGGTCTTGTCTGAACTGCGGTAGTATTTGCGAACACCCTTGATTACTTAGTGTTCTATAAATGGAGATGAACCGTTCTTTTATTTATTTAGTAGAAGATAGTGAGATTCGTGCCCTTTATTAATGACACATAACCTGTCGACTCAACCATCTAGGGGGGCATTAAGTACATCCACGTGGTTGTATAGTCATCACCCCCGTCGATCTCCAGAACTCTTCCCATTTTCTGAGACTGAGACTTAATTTCCAGAATATAATAACCCCAATCACCCTGCTTGGCAGTCCCGTGTGATCAATACTCTACTTCTGCCTCCATGAGATTCACTAGGGGCCTCACCAAAGTGACATCGTATGCATGTCTGTGACGGACACAGTTCACTTAATTATTGTCCTCGGAGTTCATTTATGTTGAAACATGTCAGGATGTATTCTTTGTGTGTGTGTGTGTGTTGGTCAGGGGGTGGGCTTGAACTCAGGGCCTGGGCACTGTCCCTGAGCTCTTCAGCTCAAGGCTAGTGCTCTACCACTTTGAGCCACAGCGCTACTTCCAGTTTCCTGGTGGTTAATTGGAGATAAGGGTCTCAGGGACTTTCCTGCCTGGGCTGGCTTTGAACTGTGATCCTCAGATCTCAGCCTTTTGAGTAGCTACGACTATAGGCGTGAGCCATTAGCACGCAGCTGTACTCTCTTTTTAAGAAGGTATTCCTATCTTCCATTTAAAAAATATTCTCTTTTTTTCTAATCTATCCCTTTAAATTGAATGTGCTGTGGATGAGGAAAGACCTTCTATTGCCATTTCGTAATTTGCCGTCCCTGTGTTCTGAAGCTTTTCAGCCTCCATTTCCTCCCTTCTTTCCTTTGTGTTTAGATGTTTCTGTAGTGACACATTTTCCCCCCTCATTTCCTTTTGTGTATATCCTATAGATATTTTCTCTGTTGTTACCATGGGGACTACATAGAACATCCTAAAATTATAATGGTTCCCTCTAAACTGCTTCTGATGGAAATTGAGTTGCATGCAGAGACTACTACAGCTCCACCACTCCATTGCCAGGCTACTGACACCACGGAACACATCTTTATATAGCTTGGACATTATCCTAGACTGCTCTACTTCATGCTTTTGTCTTTTAAGTCCCTCCAGAAGCCCAGGAAATAGTGACAGGCCTCAAGTACAACACTGCTTTTATTTATTTATTTGCAAGTATTTACCTTTATCTACTATTCTCATATATCGGTGTATGGCTTCTATCTTTTGCCTTTCTCTTTAAAATTAAGTATAACTAAATAAGTGGGACCATATAGTTCATCTCTCTTACGGAGCAAACAATGTGGTGAGGTTTACACCGGTATCCACGGGGAAATCATTGGAGACACAAACTGAAATTTCAGGGCTTGGGATTTCTAAATATATATTATAGAGTATAGCTATTGATATATCATTTCTAATATGAATGTGGACAAAGGTAAAGCAAGGCCAGTTGTATAATTGCTGGGCCGAGCGCACATTTTGGGTTTCCCAAGAAAACGTCTTGCTCCTGGAGTGCTGCGTTTTGTGCTCAGTTGGTGGCAGGGTCAGATAGCTCAACTCGATCTTAGAAGATACGGCTTTAAATCGTTTCCCTCTTCTTTTCACTGTTTCAGGAAGTTCCACTCTGAGTCAGTGCCAAATGGGTTTGTTTTTCAGTTTGATTTCCCTGTAAAGGGTGGTGGAAGCTATGATTCATGAACCCCATCCTGCCCTCATTTACCTCCTGCTTAGAAGACAGCAAGTGAGCTGTTGGATTCTGAAGCCTGGGGCCACTGAAGAGAAGCAAAGTCTCCACATTCAAGGCCTTGTCCACAGGAGAAAAATGTATTCAGGAAAGGACTCAGGCCCAAGCATATTTCAAGCTGCTCATGAACAGGCTAATCAAACAGAGTTTGTAAAATGGCATAATTAGGCAGAATCATGCAAATGATGTTTAGTAGAAGCAAGGAGATGCTATGCACTGTGTTTGTTGGATCAACCTATGCCTTCAATTGTAAATATCATAGAACAAGAAGGGCAGGTACTGTGTTTATTATACTAGAAAAGCAGTCACAGTCGTGCGGTTATATGTTTCATACTTGCCTTAAGGGGGTCTTTTCATTGTGTCACTCATGCATTCAAATGCACATCATGCAAGCTACACAAGAAAGAATAACGGGTTGATGTTTGAGACCTGAGCGCTAATGCTAGCTCTGACCAGGAGTCCACAGCCCCAGGAAACCAGATTTTCTCCATGGTTCATAGGTAAAGCAGGGGCATGTGTGGGTATTGAGTTATTTAGAGACATGCACGCTGAGTTTCCTTCTTGTCACTCCATTTGTTTCTACACATGTAAAGTATAGGGAGATTCTGAACCACTTTTCAATCTAATTTAAAGTTCCTACTAGTGTTCCGAAGCCATCTTCGATGAAGAAAAGACATAAGGTAGTTTTGTGAGTCTCTGTGGACCTTTAAGAGATGGTCACGTTTTTTACATTTTAAAACATATCGCGTATATATGAGATATATTTTAAAATTATATCACATATAGTACATAATTACTGTGTATATAATATAATTAAGTATATAAATACAATTAACATAAAGACTGTATATACAATATACTACATATATATACATTTTGTTTATATATGTACTACATATACACACACATATACATACTCAAGTCTGAGGCAGTATTTTTATTTTATAAATTTTATAAACACGGGGAGAACAGAATGTTGAGTTGAATCTTCATTTGCACAAAATGCAAATCCTAGGCTGTCGTTTGTTGTAAAAGTGCTTTATTTTCCCCCTGCAATACTGCATGTCAAACCATTTTGATGCATTGTAAAGAGAAAACAGCCATCCTTGCCTCTTCTCTCCCCAGCAAACCTTTGAATCCTGGTGATCACAGGAAGCGATAAATCCAGATTTGTCAAATGGCAAAAGCTCAAAGCAGTTTCTGCAACCCTCTTCACTGTAATGACGGGGGGCGGGGGGGCAGGATCCGGGCCCCCCACAGGGAGTGAGGGCAAGGTGCGCCTTCTCCGGCCTAGTGAGTAGGTTCCCTTCATCTCCCCATCGGATCCATTAGTATTTGGTCTTGATATTTTAAAGTGACAAGATAATGATAAGTTTTCGACTCCTTTTCATTTTACTTGTACTGCTTCAATTAGAGATAAGTGTATCGGTGACATTATCTCTGGCTTCTGGGTTTTTTTTTTTTTTTTTCTTCTTCTCACTTTCTGAGGAAGGTAGGGTGTTCTAGAAGGCTGGGCTCGGGAAAATGAGTGGAAATAGACAGAACCCAGCGCAGAAGGCGGTTGACCCCCCCCCCCCCATTACCCCATCACCTGACCAGAGCTCAGCGCCCCCTCCTCGGGTCCACCACTGAGGCCTCCTCCCCCCCCCCCCCCCGCCCTTCGGCCACGCATGCCACCAAACCCCAGACAGAACAGAGGCAGACAACATATACTGTGTGTTCTACAGTAACACCATCTCGGGCACGCACACCAGGATCTCGGATTTGCCAGTGAGCTTTGGGGTCGTAAGCAACACCCTGACCTCTTAAGCAATGCTGCAAAAACCTTTCGGTTCTTGCCAGGGCTGATGTCACCACCACATGCTACAAAACACGAGTCCATCCCCAGAGGTACACAGGCCCCCTGGGAACACAGGGCATCTGACACGGGGGCGGAGGGCGCATGTGCCAAGGCCCGGAGGGAGGGGAGGGGAGGGGAGGGGAGGGGAGCCACCGTCAGCCAGCAGGAGAAACATCAGCATCATCTCTGCTCGGCGGGAAGCACACGACCGTCTGCCGTGTCAAACACGGTGAGGGAGGACATTGGATAGGATGGACATCCCAGCTGGCGTGGACAGTAAGCACGCTCAAGCCGTAGGGTATGTTTTAAGAGCTGCGTGGTGAGCCGCAAAGCCTGCCTGGGAGATGGAAATAAAATACAAGAGCTGAGATTTAAAAGAAAAAATAAAGAATTCTGGCTTCCAGTCCTAACTTCCAGCCTTATTTCTGCCCGGGGCTCTCCTGTACACACGCAGGTGTGTCCTCCTCCTCCTCCTCCCTGCTACGAGCTGCTGCTTCCTCCACGTGGGCTGACATTTCCCGTCACACTTCCCCAGCACACAATCACCACCAGCTCACGTTCACTCCTCAGTGGCACTCGGGCATCTCCAAAGGAACCTCACTGATTTGGCCTGATTTGTCATATATGCCACCAAGACTCTACGTGATCTTTTATATACTCTGTGATACCATCAGAACAGAAACGGCCATCTGCAACCCACCGAGTGTAACAGCCCCGGATATGCCCCAGAGTCTTTCAGGAGTGGAGTGCCTGTCCAAATAGAGGAATACGAGCACTACGGATTGCTTTCTGTCCTCTCACCTGTTTATGATGGATACACGGGGCCCTGTGGGAAGGAACGAGTTTGCTAAGACTCTAGGCTTAATAGTGAGACTACAGCTTGTATATAGGTACAGACTGTGGGTACCATGTTAGGATTTTTAAAGCTGTGCTCATCCAGATCAACAGTTCCCTGGCTCATATTCTGCCGTGCAATAAATGGAACATTCCATTCTACAGACAGCTTCTGAGGGGACCTGCGTAGTGAAGGCTTCGGTAATTTCCCACCTGCTAAATAGGTGAATGGCGTCTGTCCAGAGCTGTGGATACTGAGTGGTAATTCTCTGTCTGCAGCTTCTAGTTCTGTATTTATTCAGCTGTCAGTGGACCCAGCAGCTGGAAACGGGCTCCCTAGCCAGCTATAAGAAAACTACCAGGGACTCTTTTATTTACTATTAAGCCGTAAGCACTTGGCAGGGTCTCTGGTCCCACTTTCCTGGGACAGGATTGGGTAGTAGTCAGCATGGTTGTTAGAAGGGCAGCTGGAATATTTAAAATGTCAAAGAGGGAATCCAGAAGTCTTACAATTTCAGCACAGCTTGTTTTGTGGGGGTAGATGGGGATGCTAGGTAGAATGAGAAAGCATTTGGAGTCTGAGATTCCACAGATGAAGTGCACCTTGAACTTACTCCCAGCACAAGTTCTGGTGTGTGTGTGTGTGTGTGTGTGTGTGTGTGTGTGTGTGTGTGTGTGTGTGTGTGTGTTAGAGAGAGAGAATGTGTGTCAGGTATGATAGTAGTGTCCCACAGAGACTTTGTCGGTGATCAATGTCTGTAAAAATGCTAAGTGCACAGGGAAAGTATCTGGCAGAGTGGGAAACGAAGCTAGACCAGGGCTTTGCCATGCCTATGTTTTAATTCTGGTTTTGTCATGTAGTGCTATCTTCATGTATGGCAACAGCAAGAGAGAAAGAGAGAGCGAGAAAGAGAGAGAGAACAAAGAGGAAGAAGGAGGAAGAGAAGAGGAAGAGGAGGAGGAGGAGGAGGAGGAGGAGATTAGATGAAGATCTGAGGCAGGAGGAGGAGGAAGAAGTCGAGGAAGAGGAGGAGGAGGAGGAAATAATCAGAAGGAGGAGGAGGAAAGCAGGAAGAAGAGAAAGAGGAAGAGGAGGAAGAAGAGAAAGAGGAAGAGGAAAGAGGAAAGAGGAGAGGAAGAGGAGGAGGAGGAAGGGGAGGAGAGATTTGTTAAGAGCAACTTCTTTTATTCCAGGGTCAAACAGCATGCTATTGCTTAGTGAAGCCCCTTGATCACAGTATCCTATTTTATTTACTGGTGATTTTAAAGTTTGGAAGGTGTCCATATTAGCCAAAGTTCATTTTCTGAAGATTGGTGGAAAACCTGAGATTAAAATGGGGCTCTCTCTTTGCATCAGCTACAAACCACAGAAGTACTTCGCCGTCGCCTTTCACTGTCACTGCTGATCTCTGTCAAGAGGGGATGCGGACGAGCACGTGGTAGGCAAGTCCCATGCCGGAGGCTTCACAGCATCAAAGCCTCACACAGGGGTGAATGCACATGGGTCTGAGTCTGGTGCCTGAGGTCTTAATGATAATTTGGTGTTTGGCTCAGTAGGAGACATAACCAAGAAGAAGGATCCCAGGGTCAGTAGACCCTGGGTACAAGCTGGTACCGGTGTAGCCTTCTGCCCTTGGTTCTTGACCTCTTGCCCGCCCGTGAATCTATCAGCCTGGGCGGTGGCTGGAGTCTCGTGGTAGTCTTCGATTGCACTGTTTCCCGTCTTGTTCACCCTCTGACAAGGCGAGAGGAGCTACCGTCAGCTCGAGCACCTACATTTAACCTGCCTGGAACCACAGTGGCTCTGCTTCTGCCTGGCCTCCCAAAGGGACAAAGTAGGCCAAGCTAGAGGAATAGGGCTCTATTCTATAGCAGATGCAAACTCATTCTCTTGGGTTAACGCATGGAAAAGATTAGCTGCATCCAGTGATAAGAATATTTACGGTGAGCTTCTTCAGAAACTGTTAAGCTCTCTCCCAGCACCACTGGCCATTTCATTTTCTTACCAGAAATGTAGAAGACTTTCAGTTTATTTCAGAGCCTTTGCCAGCACTACTGTGAGCAGCCTGTTTAATCTTAGCAATCGTAGCACACGCAGAGTGGTTTCTTGTTGCGGTTTTCAGTTGCACTTGCCTGATGATAAATGATGCTGAATAGCTTCTCATGCGATGACTTGGCATCCACATTCCTTCTTTGCTAGTGTTGGTTCAAACATTTGCTTGTCTTTTTCAATTGAGATGTCTGCTTTCCTACTTTTGACTTGTGAGAATTCACAAGAAATATAAGACCTTGGTCAAGTACATGCTTTGGAATTAGTTTATAGTGTCTTGTGAGTTATTTGCTTTCTCCTCTAATAGTGTTTTCCCTAAGAACAGTTATTTTTAATTGTGACTATATCCAGCTTATAGAATCTTCCTTTGAGTGTTTGACTTAAGAGCTTTTTGTCTTGTCTTATATTACGAACGTTAATTCCTATGTTTATTTTTTAAAGTTTCATGACTTTTTTGGCTACAAATCTAGACTTGGGTGTCATTTTGTGGAGAATTTTATATGTGTTGCAAAGTAGAGATTGAATTTAACATTTAAAACTATGGTTGTCTGATTTTTCTAGCTCTACTGGTTGAGCATGCTATTCTTTACCTACTGAATTGCCTTTGCATGTTTTTCAAAGCTCAATTGTCACTACATGTGTGGGTCTATTTCTAGACTCTTTGTTCTAGTCTGTTGATCTCTTTGTTCATTTCTATGTCACATTCTAGCTTCATAAGTGTTAAAATCAATTACTGTTGGTGCACAAAATTGTTCTTCTTTTTCAGCTTATAGTTATTCTAAGACCTTTTCATTTCTGGAAGAATTACAAAATCAGAATGTCATTGTTTTTTTGCAAACAATCTTCTTGAAGTTATGTTGGGGAATCATATTTATAATTTTTTCATCTTTTTATTTAGTATTTTGATTTTTTAAATATCTCATAAATCTCCCCTTGTGTATTATTTAATTTTTCTCCATAATGTTTGTTTCTTGCCAGATTAGTCTTTTGTTTCCAGTAATGTCTGATTGTTTCTTGTCAGATTAATCCTTCTTTTTTTTTTTACATATTTCTGAGTGCTTTGATACTATTATTGTTGTTTTAATAGACAATTTTTCCAATCAGATTTCAGGGAAAATTGGAATGTTAATTCTTTTTTGAAAATGTGACTTCAAGGTGTGTGTGTGTGTGCATGTGTGTGTGTGTGTGTGATAGACATATTCACAGAAAAATTGAGTGGGTTGACTGTAAGTCATCCCTTACAAGACCCCAGAACACTACAAAAACACGTGGATGCTCAGGTTCCTTCCATAAAATGACACACTGATTGTATATACCTTCCCACTAGACTTCAAATCATTTGCCTGTGGTAACATCTGATAAAATGCAAATGCTATGCAAATAATTGTTTCATCCTTTTGTCTAGGGTTACAATGACCAGAAAGCAGCTATATGTCCAACATGGATACAATTTCTTTTTTTAAAATTAAAAATGTGTTATTCTTATGAAGATAATGAACCAAGAGGTTACAGTTACCTAAGTCAACTCATGAATTCATTTCTTTTTAGATAATGTCACCCTTTTCCTGGTCTCTTCAAGGTTTTCCCTCATGTCTCCACCCACAACTTGCATAGTTCATTTTCAATATAGTGTCTGGTGAGTATTGCAGGTACATTTGCTCACCCTTTGTTCCTCTATTTGTTTTTCTTCTTCATCTTTTTGTTTGCCAGTCCCGGGGCTTGAACTCAGGGCCTGAGCACTGTCCCTGGCTTCTTTTTACTTAAGGCTAGCACTTGAGCCACAATGCCACTTCCGGCTTTTTCTATATATGTGGTGCTGAGGAATCGAACCCAGGGCCTCATGTATACGAGGCAAGCACTGTTACCACTAGGCCATATTCCCAGCCCTGTTCCTCTATTTCTGTTCCTGTGCTTAGAAACACTTAAAACCCGTAGTTGGGTGGATTTGTGGATATATAACCATGTGTATGCAGGGCAGGATATTTAAGATGTGTTGGGATTAGTGGAATATCCACCTGACTTTATTTATTTATTACCAGTCCTGGGCCTTGGACTCAGGGTCTGAGCACTATGCCTGGCTTCTTTTTGCTCAAGGCTAGCACTCTGCCACTTGAGCCACAGCGCCACTTCTGGCCGTTTTCTACATATGTTGTGCTGGGGAATCAAACCCAGGGCTTCATGTATAGGAGGCAAGCACTCTTTCCACTAACTAGGCCATATTCCCAGCCCCTCCACCTGACTTTATAAGCTGGAGAAAATCTGGTTCTAGAGTGGAAGATGGAAACTCCAAAAGGATGTAAACGGGGGGATCCTGGCATTGTCGAATGGTGATGGAGGGTATACTAGAACCTCCTTTGCATGGCAATGGTGCTGTGCACTGGTGTCTCTCCCAGCACCCTGAGCTTCCTCAGAGATGGAGGCCCTGTCCTATCTTTTCATTCTCAGCTCCAGACCAAGGAGATCCTTCTTGCCCAAGGATTTATGCTTCGAGGTGTTGGAATGACTCTAGTCATGACAACCCCTGAACCCTGAACAAGTGACTTCAATTTGAAGCTGGTTCTGCACGTGACGATCCGTTTTCTTCTCATGGAAATAAATGGGAACAATGAGGTTCCATTTTTTTGTCCATACATGAGGAAATGAAGGTGGAGTTGGCGGTATCTTCCTGAAGACCAAGAGCCCCTCGATTATCGGTAACCTTTAAGAATTAATTTTCATGCAACCAAGATAGGTTTGGTCCTAATAACTGACAGGTTTCATACTTTCTGTGTGCTTTCATTTACTGTGTCCCCATCCTCTCAGTAGGGAATGTCACTAGCCATGTTTTTCTAATGTGTATCAGGGTCCTAGAGAAGAGGAAGAGGTTTGCCTGGCTCGAGCTCATTTGGGGTGGAGGGGGGACATCTGACTGCAGATGGCCAGGCTCTGTATCCGACGCCCTACCGGCACAACTTATCTTCCACTGCACCTCCGTGTGGGTTATCGCACCTTAAAGATGCACCTGGAAATGTTTGCTGTGAATGATGAAAACCTTCATGTTAAGGTGCTTCTTGCATGGTGGCAATTCTGTAGCTCAGCGCTATTATTATACAGACCAGCTGTACTTTAAACCTTCCCAACCGTTACTGCATCTGTCATCCTTACAGTCCCAGGGAATCAGTGAGTGAACTGTGTCTCATCTCCAAGGCCAAGGCTCAAGAGTTTGATCTGCTCCAGGATTCCTGGCCAGTGGAAGACTTCTCAGGGAACAGAAGAAAACCTAACAGGAAGACACTGCCATAGGCAAAACACGAATTATTTTTCACAGCTGTGGTATGCATTAAAAATTATGTCCTCTGGACTTAGTGATGAATAATACCACGTCAGCTCCTTTTTGCTTATTTATTTATGTTTGGCAGCTCAAACTTACATAATATAATTAGCTAATCAATAAACAAATGCTTTTTGGATAATTGAACCTAATGCATTTTAATATTCTATGGGCATGAATTTTAAAGCAATGCAATACTTGGCAAAGGCAATGTCTTTTAAATTTAGAATTGTTTAATAGACCAGAGTGGAAAGGGTTGCAGTGGGATTTTTTTCCCCACCATGCCCCATTTAGATCTTATTAATCTATCTGCATTTCAGGTTATAAAGTCATTTGATTTTACTAATGTGCTGTTTTTCTCTTACAATCCACCTCATCCCTCAGCATTCCTGCAGAGAAGTCTCTGGTCTCTCTCATCATCCTAGGAGAGAGGAAGCCCTATATTTTCCTCTGCTGTATATGTTGGTCACCTGACAGATGCTTCAATCAAATCCCTCCTTGTTTTAGTTCTACGTGGACAGATTACATTTACAAGGTGGAAAGGAGCATGTGATTTTTTTTTTTAAATTCCCAGTGCCACTATATGTAGTTGGGTAGAAGGTATTGGATGGATGCTTCCAAATGTGAAAATGTATCAGGACAATTTTGGAATGGAGGAGAAGGTGAGGGGGCAGTCAAGAACAAGCGAAAAGAAAGGATCAGGACCCCTTGTGATGAGCTGGGTTGACATCCTGGAACTCCCTTTTGACTTGTGTCCTGGAATGGAGATGGCAAGTCAGAGGGGTAAGGAGCCGAGGGGCAATGTGGGAAAGTGCCCGCACACGATCTCATCCATCCTGCATGCTCTGTATTTGAGAAGTCTTCATGGAAGGGTTAGTGTGAAGCGGAGTCAAGTTATTCAAAGGGTCAGTTTCAAAAAGGAGTAAAACACAGTGATGGATCAGTGAATTGTGACGAAGTGTTCTGGTTCTGGTTAAAATGCTTTCAGTTTAGATTCAAAGGCAGCAGGGATCCTGGAACTAAACATCATGGTAGACAAAGAAGAAAAATGCCAAGAATTAAAAAACCAAACAAAACACTTCTCTTTCTGGTGGGAAGATAATGTTTCTGAAAGAAAAAGCTGTGAAGGCCCTTTGTCTTATTTTTACTGTCACCCCCCTCCCCCCCCCAACCAAGCTAGCTCCAGATTTATATTGTGGCAAGAAAGTTACATTTGAATGGGTAAAACAATAATTCTACTTAGTATGTGCAACACAAAGCATGGCTATGACAATTCATAGAGTAATGACTAAACTAGTACAATGAGAAGAGTGAATAAACAAATCTTAAGTTTAAGATGACCTCATACAGAATTGAATTGCACCACTTTAATTTTGCCAAGATCTGTCAAGCTGGGGTGTGGTGGAAGACGGTCTCAGTATCTTCATTGTTCATCATCAGATTCTCTAGGTCACAGCATTCAAACAAGTTTCAGTGTCCTTTGACTGGAGGACACGGCTACTTCTGCTCACACCACCGCGCATTTCCCTAAGTAATCTACAAATATGTGGCATCTTGATGCCATTATTATCTTGTGAGGCTGTTCTAAATTAAAATGTGTAAATGCAGTAGTGTACTTTTACGTTCACGGAAAGCCTGTAAGACTGCTTTTCGAATGGCCACTTTACTGAGCTTCCTCCAGGAATGGCTGTGTGAGAAACTTCTGGAACTTGCCTAATTCAGCCTGGACTGTCACTGGAGAGAACCAATGTTTGATGGACTCAGAAAATAGTCAGAAGAAAGACTTGCTTCACCATTTCCAAACTAGAGTATTGATAGTTCCTACTTCAAATTTTCTTTTCTAAAAATTATTACCCTGACTTACACAGAATCCTACAAGGAGGTATTATCTTTACTCTATTTTGTGAATGAAAAGGAAATGGTGAATTATCATAGTTCTGTAGACTTTTCAAAAGATAGAAGATGTGATATATATACACAGTGGAGTTCTATGCCTTCGTCAGAAAGAATGACATTGTCTCATTCGTAAGGAAATGGAAAGACTTGGAAAAATTTATATTAAGTGAAGTAAGCCAGACCCAAAGAAAAGTGGGCTACATGACTTCCCTCATTAGTAAGAACTAGAATATGAAAATGCTATTATTAACAGGGGATCTCAATAACCCAACTGCTTAGTGCATAGGAGCATATATAATAAACATGAACTCCAAGATATGGAAACAAGAGGTTCTTATCATGTCCTGTATACAATTTTTTTCTCTTAGTTTTCTGTACCTTGTGTATTGTATATAAGATTAATCGACATGTGGAAGGGAAAGGGAATCACAGAAAGATCCGGACAAAGGATGAACCAATGCAACATTGACACTCACTTGACGCTATGTTGGATATGAACCTTACAATTTGGGGAGGAGGGGAATAGAGAGGGTAAGTGGGGAAAAATGAATGATGGGGTAACAATGATTAAAAACAAATGTACTCGTTACCTTGCTGATGTAACTGTAACTCCCCTGCTCATCACCTTTTCAATAAAAATAAAAATTTTAAAAGGACACACAATGCTTATTCCCAGTCATGGAGACCCAATAATTACCTACCCCTTTAAAAAATCTAGAGTTGGTTGTGAAACCTTGGTTGAATTCACCCCGACTGGATTGTGCTGGGAAAGGAAGGCGATAGTGTCTGCTTTATAATCCAGCGACTGGAGTGCAGAGGCTATGAGAGACTTTGCCAATAGCACACGTGGTTCCTAGCACCAATGCCAGTCGAATGCAGCAAATGTTGACTTGTCAAGTGGGCATTTCCCATGAAACGCATGGCATTTGTTCCTAAAACAAATACACCGATTCCAAGGTTTTGAGCGTGGGGAACGCGTTTGGGAGTAGCAGCAATTAAGATTCTCCACCCTACAGCTCTTCTGACACACATTCCCCTTTGTCCTCACCCTAGTGCTAGTCACACCTGGCCTCAGAAGTGTGCAGATTGGCCCTGGCCAGGGAATGAAGAGAGGCAGTTTAAATTCTCTAGAGCACAGCAGAGATAATAAAAAAAACAACCCAGCATATGTGACCACTTTTAGACTGTCACTTCGGAAGGCTTACAAGCATTCACACAGTGAGACTGAAGAAGGATATCCTTAGGAGAGGATGAGGAAGGCTCAATAGCTATGCGCTTACGATCGTATGAAATGATGCTTGTCAAAATGAACTCCAAGGAATGAAAACAAGAGGGTTTTTATTTTAATTTTTGTGTTTTTTTTTTCTTTCTTGTTCTGTTTTCCCCCTTGTGTCAGTTTTTTGACTTCTGTACTTTTGGTCTTGTATGTGAGTTTATCTGATTTGGAAAGGGGAAAGGGAAGCACAGAAATGGTGGGACAAATGGTGAACTAATTCAGCTGTGATACTCACTAGACACTCGGTTGGAAATGATCTGTACAATGTGTGGGGGAGGGAAAAACAGGGAGAAAATGAGGGAAGATTTATATAACTATGTCCCTTCTGTACATCACCTTTACAATAAAAAAGTGTAAATTAAACGGCATTCACCTCATAAAAGGGACTGAAAAACCTGATGCATCTTTATTTTAAGAATCAGTTGCCTTTGTCATGAAACTTCCAAAAGGAAAAATAAATAAATTAAAGATGAGAAAAACCAAAGATTCATGTGAAATTACTCACACAAGTGATACATAGCTAAAAAGATTCCAAGAAGAGCAAAGTCCCATCAGTTAACACAGATTTCATCTTGATCTCTACTCCTATTCTATATCCTGAATTTTTTCCAATATGGCATCTTTTCAAGATTACAGCTCATGGCCCAAACCATTGAGGGAACACACACCTGGTCTCTTGGATGGACCAATTGCAACCGAGGCTCTGAATGAAGGCAGTTGCTGTAGGCCATGGGAGTTGGAGAGTAAGTCAGCCACATGGTGTTCATTTGCCATTTTAGGAAGCAAATACTATGCACTTGTGCTTCTCCTAATTGTGTCACACAATAGGATGTTATCAAAGCACTTTAAAATAACTTACATACATTCAGGGTACATCAAATCATCACTGTAAAGAGGAGATTACTCACTCATCAGTAGAGAAATAGCCCAAGTACATTCACAGGATAGCTCAAACTGTTCCCAGTGGTGCTAGGATATACATGTGCTATCAAGACACCATCGTGAGGTGATCTTTCCTAGGGAGGCCTTTGTTCCTTAGCCAATACGTATCTTCAAGGTAAAAATCATAAGTCTTTCCTAAAAAGAAACAGGAACATAATAAGTCACAATACTTGGAAAAAATGGATAAAAATGATTCCCACTGGGCTGGGGCCCAAATTTGTTAATGTATACTGCTTCTCTGTCTGGTTTTCAGAATAAATCACAGAAAGTTAAAAATGATCAACTGAATTCCTTTAATGATTAAAAAGGTGAGCATATAGTATGATGTCATTAAGAACTGAGTATTCCCACATGACTTAAATGTTAATGGAAAAAAACCCTATACTGTGGACTGCTTATAAATCCCAGAAGGTGTGTGAATGAAGAATAAAGGCCTTTAACTAGGAACAGACCCTCCTAGGTTGAATATGAAGTGATTTCTCTTAATTGCAATTTATTTGAAGAAAGATATTCAAGGTCTCCGAGTTTGACAACTTATAGCTAGAATTGACATAGTAAATTCAGTTGAACAAAAAAAAATGAGAGTTCTAATTGACATTCAGTGGAACAAAAGAAATGGGTGTTTTAAATTCAGCCATCATCTCTAGCATAGTTTAGCAATTTTACTCTGGGCAGCACAGGCCTTTAAAGTATCAAAATAAATTCAAAATAATAATGTGTAAGAAAGACCCAATTTCTTGGTTGCAAGTTTTCCCCAATAGTAGAACAATAACTCGGAAGCAAGTTGGATGGTTCTGACCAAGGAAGGAGCCACACGTGACAGAGGAGAATGCTGATATGACAGAGCCCCCATTTGAAGGAGGTCTCAGGAACATGTGTGGAATTTGGTATTTATTATGAGCTGGAATGGAGCTCATATTGTTAGCCCTAACTCCAGTGAAAAGAGAACTATAAAAATGAGGCCTGGAGCCATGTGTCTGTACCTTCCCCACGTGCGCGCACACACACACACATCTTCAGTTCAGATTGGCCAATTTCTATTGCTCCATCCTCAAGTTCATTGAGCATGAATATCCCCTTCATTACATTTCTACTGTGAACTCCCTCTTTTAGTTTTTTTTTTTTCTCTGATGTAGGGTCCAAACTCAGAACCTAGTGTGTGGTAGACAAGCATTTACAACTGAACTACACCCCCAGCTCACTCAGCCCACCCCACCAAAAAATTCAGCTAGTAGATCTTCTAGGATTTCTTTCTGGTTCTAGTTCACGTCTTTCTTTTCTCTGTTGAGATATTTTTATCTTTTCATTTGAAACCAACCTGTTTTCTTTCATTCCATTTAGCACATTTGGGGGTAAATACTTCAATACCTGCCTGCCAACTTCACCAGTTTGAAATCTCTAAGTTTTGCTTCTGTTGACTATCTCTTGCCTCGAGGCTGGGCGTACATGTGTGGTTCTTCGGTAATATCAGGTTATATCCTAAATATTGCAAATGTTTTGTTAATGAGATCGTGGGTTCATTCATTTTCTGGAATCAAACTGTGATCCTGTCTCCTATTTGGCAGCTGCAGTTCATTCTACTTCTTCAAAGAGATGCTTTGGCTTGGCCCAGGGACTCACCCGAGTCTTGAAGCATTTGGTTAGAGAAGCTGAGCTCCGTTTCTCTGACATTTCCTGTCTAGGATCCTCTCTTGCTGCTGCTAGTTGTGGTTGCTGTGGACCCTGTCTTGCTTCGTTGCCTAGAGGGTGACAGATTTTCTGATGGAAATTTGACCATCCCTACCAGGCTCTAACAAGCTAACTGTTCCTTCTGTAAAATCTGCAAACATGGGCTAGAACTCGAATCATAGTAACCCTCCTTCAAAATATCCATTTCTCTCTGAAATCTTTCTCCTTGGGTTTTTTATTTAGAAACTTGCAGGAGTTGTTTCTCCACACATGCTGATCTGTTAGATGCCATTGACTTCTTTCAAAAGTGGAGTCTTCTTAAAAACAAAAAGTATTGTTATTGTTAAGGAGTTGTACAGAGGGGTTACAATTTCATGTCAGGTAGTCGCTTGGACCATGTCATGACTTCCTGTGCTTTTCCTCAGCTTCTCCCCTCCTGTCCCTTGGAGCCATCTTATAATGTAAAATGTCAGAACTGGAAATGTATGTTTGAATAGAAATTAATGCGCAGACAACTTGTGAAGTCAACCACCTAAGTTGTTGGTCAAAATGATAAACTAGGGAACCAGTATTGCCAGAAAGAGACCAGTGCTGCTGGAACTGGTGGTAAACCTTTGGACATGGGATGCCCTAAGCGTCTAAATGCTTGGGGCTGATTCTGAAGATAGTGAAGAAGTGAACTCGACAGAACTTGGTGCTCGTGGATTTGGAGGGTAGAAGAGGGGGATGTTTGTGACTGGGTCACAGTGTTATTCTGGATCAGTGACCACATAGGTTGAAATGAGAGAAATAGGAGAAGCTTTGGTCACAGGGAGGAAGTGGGCATACGAAGTCCAGTTTTGGAATTTCTGAGTTTGAACTGTGGGCAACCAAAATGGATATGTTTGTTATGTGCAATTTGATGTGTGGGTTTGGAACTTCAGCAAAGGAGTCCAGATCTGAGTCTCCCGCACATACGTGGCAGTGGATAGAACGTTCATTCCGTGGGCTGTGGTGGCAGCTGGCACCTGCGGAGAAGGAACGGTGGGGAGCCGGCGTGAGGGCCTCCTTGCTGGCTCAGGGGAAGGCAGCCTCCAGTGGGTGAGCGGAAGCCCCCAAGGAGGAAGTCCAAGCAAAGCAGTGAGCCCGCTTCTGGACTGCATCTGAAATGGTGTGTCTGAGGACAAAGAGGATGTAAGGATGGATGGATACATCCTCTGACTTTCTGGGGGAATTCAAGTCAACGGAGCTTAGCAAGTACTTTTATACCCTCTTGACTTCTAGTACTCTGGCTGGGAATGGAAAACAAATAACCAAGGTTTCTGAAAGTGCCTTGCTGCTGATCTGCAGCCAGTTCCTGGACCCCAGGGTTTCTCTGCTGTGATAGGGTGGCATGCGCAGTCTCTGTGTTGATATCGATCAAGGCCAGACAGGGTAAGATCTAGGCCTATGGGGGGCCATGCATCTCAAAGCCAAGTCCTGGGAAACATCATAAACCTCCGATGACCACATTCAACCTTGGAAAGTCTTAAATTATTCACTCTTTTATTACTTGCAAGCTCCTTTCTTTCACATTCCACCGGGCTATTTCTCTCCCCTGAATCCTTCAGAGCCTCACTGTCATCAGTCACAACATTTAAAATAATCCCTTAGACTTTGGACCCGTCAGTTATTTATAGACAAATGGCGGAGCTTCCATGCCAAGGCTGTGGATACTGAATGCTTTAAGACTCCACATTTTACATTATTCATGTCAGAACCGCCTGGCTTTTCCTGAAGTCTGTCCTCCTCGCCCTTCTGTACATTCTCTGATGCTCCTAGACTGATTTCTAGAGATGAGACTAGTTCTTATCAGAAGGCAAGAGAGAGGAAAAAGTATTTTTTTTCTCAGAAATAGAGCTACTTTTGCTCGCAAGCAACTCCAAATAATGCATTCAGGTTTTGTCATACAGAGAGCTGAAGTTGTCTTTGTAATTCAAGAAAGTATGGGTGGCTCAAACCCTTCAAACAGGAACTTGAGTCCATGGATTCGCACAGTGGCAGACACTTGTAATCCTGGCATTTAGAAGAATGAGGCAGAAGGGTAGTGAGTTCAACACCAGCCTGGGCTAAATAGGAATCCTACCTAAAAATATCAAAACAACAAACCAGCTAGAAATCCACAAAATAACCCATGGACAAACAGCAAAAAAACCCCAAACAGGTGCATAGGCAATATTACCTACCAAACTGGGTTCTCATAGATAATCACAGCTGACTTATTTTATGGTATTCATGCATGCATGCTTGTGCCGGTGCACCCACGCACATGTGTGTGTATATGTGTGTGTATGTATTATCAAAAACGTACTTAATATATAGCATTTGAGAAAGCCATCCTTTAAGTGATTATAGATTTTCACTTGTTTAAATTTTTTTTTTTGCCAGTCCTGGGGCTTGGACTCAGGGCCTGAGCACTGTCCCTGGCTTCTTTTTGCTCAAGGCTAGCACTCTACCTCTTGAGCCACAGTGCCACTTCCAGCTTTTTCTGTGTATGTGGTGCTGAGGAATCTAACCCAGGGCTTCATGCATGCTTGGCAAGCATTCTAACGCGAAGCCACGTTCCCATACCCCTCACTTGTTTAATTTTTATGTTGACTATGGGTAGTTGACACATTTTTGTGTTTTCTTCTTTTGTTTGTGTTATTTTTATTCGTTTGTTTGTTTTGTTCCCATTATAGTACTAGGGAATGGACCCAAGGCTTCAAGCATGCTGACCATGCTTAACAGAATTCCACCTCCAGCCTAAGGGTTGGTATTTTTTGTATCTGTCTTTTTCCTTGTGAGCAGATGGAGCTCACAAAGTTTGAGCATTGTCAAGCTGATCACTCTCTCCAGGTTACATCATTGTAAGAGGTGGAACAGGCTTTCAGCCCAGGTTTGCTTGTGTAATTGATGTTTAGTAACTAGTGAGCACTATTGTTTCTTTCACTGCTGGACTGTCCACATCCTAGCTGAATATTAGTAAACGTCAGGACTGGCAAATTCCAAGTATTTTTTTGCTACTTGGATTGAACATGGTGTTTGCCCCTTGAAGACCTCTGATAACCTGGAGCCAGAATTGCTTACTTAACAAATGCATATTGTAGTTCAAATATTTTTAAATTAACATTCTGTGAAGCTGTGATTACTAAAGCATCCTGATTTGGTTTCCTTGCCAGTTATAGCTACAATATAATGCCAAACTCTGTTCCTAAAGTAGTTGGGGTTCCATGGAAGGTTCCGTGTCCACAGGAAGGTCATTTCCCCCCATGAACTGGGTGGGCAATGGTGATTTCCTGAGGGTTCTTCTCTCAGTGCATCCAGCAGCGTGGGAGATTAAGGATGGTCACAAATTTTTCAATATTCTTGCCATCAAGAGGTGCAATCTGTGTTCTCTCTCCCTGAAGTGAATTGGGTTTTGGAATTGCCTTCCCTCATAGCCTTTGGCAGTAGTAATGCTGAATTAGTCTATGGACCAGGGCCTTTACAGTCTAGTGGCTTCTATGTCCTGTCTGGATGTCCTTGCATGTCATCCAGCAGCTCCCTGTGACAGAAGGTCCTTGGAAGGAAATCCCTGGCCCCAAGCACCGTCAACAGTAGAGTTCCTGCCCTATCTCTGACACTGAGCTTTCCCAGGTAATGAGGCAGGAGACAGATTAGACATTCCCAATGAGCCTTGTAGGCATGTCAGGCTCATAAGCAAAATGTGTGGCTCTTGTTTTAAGAGGATGGTTTTAGATAGTAACTTATTTTTAAAATGAGAAAAGTTAATGAAAATGTTTCCTATATTTGTGTAGTTAGTATAATTTATAGCACTGTCCATTTACTTCGCTGTATTACAAAGTTATGAAGGGAAAACTTTCCTTTATGTTGCTTGTCACATTCTAGCCATGTAGGAATCATAAGCTTAACTTGCTCAAGATAATCCAATGAGCCTTCTTAACACCATTCATTACCAAGTCCCTACCGTCTTATGAAAGCTGCCCAAATATCCATGCTATAGGTGTTTTCTTTTGCTTATGATGAGGCCAAGGCCTAGAAACAAATGACTACTACAGCATCATAAAGAAATTGCACAAGTTTGTGACAACCACTGGAAACCAGGTGCTTTGATTTTTAGTGTTCGGTGCTCTTCTTCCCACCAGTATATTGGAAGTGACTTGAAGCAGAATCCTGGGGGTATCTTCTCTGAGTTCTTCACCGCTCTCGAGATAACACAACATGGAGCAAATGAATGCTTATTGACTCCAAATGAGATAAAAGAAGGAAAAGGAAAAAAAAAAGACCATACGGAATAAATAGATGGAGGAAGAAGGAGAGAAACACAAACGGGAGCTTCTAGAGATGAAACAGATAAGAGGCAAAGACCATTTGTAGAAGACGTTTTTGGGGGAAAAATGGAATTTCCATCTACGCCGCGCTGCCAGGACAAGCGTTTGAATTTGTGGAAGTCGCACGCTGCAGATGTTGCCTGCCCCGCACCGGCACCCGTGGGCTCACCATGACAAAGGCTCTGCTCGCTCTATAAATAGATGGCCAGATTGATTTCACATCCTGCCCGCTTCCCCGCTCAGCCTGAGCAGTGTGACAACAGGGTCGATGAGTGATTCCATCCACGCAGTGTGCGCAGGCCTCCCTGCACTCTCTTCTGGAAGATGACAATCAGGCTCATTAAATCCAGCAGAAAAGAGCTTCAAAGACTTTTGTCCTATCAGAGAAATGGAGCCCGAGCCCATTACCATTGCATCAAAGGGAGCAGAGGTGTAATCAGCCCTCCAGCCCCAACCTATTGTTAGGAAGACAATTTGGTGCTTTCCCTTAGCCTGCTGGGATGGGGGCGCACTGGAAGTTCCGTGGGCAGAGCCGATGGCAGGGCAAGCCAGGGAGAGGAGACCCCTGACTGCAACTCTGTGACCTTGGGGGAGTTTCCCTCCACCCTCCAAACCTTGGTTTCCTTATGTGTGGACAGTCCGTGGCATGACCACCTGGGAGATTGGTATGGTCCCTAAAGGAAGAGAGCACCCGGTATCTGGTTTCTGTATCTATCATGATGACGAGCTAACCTGATTGTGTTGTAAACACTGGATCTCTTTGCCTTGTTTGTTTCTCTGAATTTGGGAGGGCATGGAGAGCCACAGAAATAAAGGGACAAAGGGTGAACAAACGCAGCAGGGATGGCTCACTAGGTACTACCTGGAAAATGGACGATGCAACCGTGGCCAGGGATGGGAGGAGAACGAAGGAAGGGGTAACATTGTCCAAAAAAAAATGTAGTCTAGGGGCTGGGGATATGGCCTAGTGGCTAGAGTGCCTGCCTCGTAGTCATGAGGCCCTGGGTTCAATTCCCCAGCACCACATATACAGAAAATGGCCAGAAGTGGCGCTGTGGCTAAAGTGGCAGAGTGCTAGCCTTGAGCAAAAAGGAAGCCAGGGACAGTGCTCAGGCCCTGAGTCCAAGCCCCAGAACTGGCCACAAAAAAAAAAAAAAAAGAAATGTAGTCTACCTGACACATGTAACTGTAATGCCTCTGTACATCCCCTTTACGCTAACAATAAAAAAGTCAAAGTGACATCTCTTATTATTACTGCAATGAATAGTAGTAACCTAGCCTAGTGAAAGTCGCTGATCATACGGGTTCACCGCTCCTTTAATTAACCTTTGCGAGTCACATGTCAGCTAGGGAGCAACTTACGACACCAGGAATGACGTTTTCTTTCCTCTTCTAACAGATATCATGAACTATCTCTCCACCTGTGGAGACGAGTTTGCTTCGGCACAGGGTGGGGTCCGTCGGGCGACCTGAGATGTTCCCATCCCCTTAGGTGGGTGGGAGCCAGCGGTGTGCCTCGCCTCGTGCTGGGCGTAACGCTGGCAGATGTGAACAACGATTGGAAGCTTTCTTAGTCAGGGGAGCCGTCTCCGACCGGAGAAGCTCAGAGCCTCTCCGGACTCATTCACGCAGGACCCTGACCTCTGAGGTCTGTGATGCACTGAGCCGAGGTGGAAGAAGTCGAGACCGGGAGAGCTATTTGGGTTGTGCTAAACAACTTCCTGACGGTGATGCCCAGCGAAGCCAAGGGCCGAGGCCTGCAGAGCGTAATTGGGTTTGTGCACGGGGAGCAGAAGGGCCCCATCTTGCATTGTGCATTGCCGTGGCGCGCGGTCTTGCAGGATCCTCCACCTCAGAGGGCTCCCGGGCACGGAGGTTGAATGGGTCAGGAAATTCGGGTGACAGATCAGCCCGCAGGGTCTCCCCTGGTAGCGGAATGAGGTAAAGGGTGCGGGAGGGCTCTCCTGGATGTGGAGAAAGTAAATTGCCCCTTGTAGAACGGAGGCACACATACTCGCCCTAGCACCAGAGGTGAGACTATTTCCCTCAAGGGGCAGAACTCCCATGGCTTCCCTCCAGACCCTGCGGCCCTTTCCTCTGTCTTAGTGAGCTGTTCTCTTTCCTCATCTCTGTATTCCAGTATCCTCGGTCTCCCGATGTCCCCTGTAGTCAGTGCCTCAACTTCCCACCCTGTGGGAGCCGGCGGAGGTCTCCTTTCCTTTGCTCCGTGCGCCTATCCCATGGCACAGAATGTCCTACTCCCATCCAGGGTTTGGTGAAACTTGTTCAGGGGATGAGAGGAGGCGCTAAATTGATGCCAAAGGAGCCAAAAAGCGGCTGTGAGCGTTTGTAACCAGTACCGACTGGTCCGAATGGACGTGAAAGCAGGGTTGCTCTGGGCATGTAACCCAGAGACCTTGGCAACACTGCCATTCTCTCCCACTAATGGGCAGCAGATCCTGCCCGATCAATGAAAGCGACTGGTTTTGTTCTTTTAATAGGAATCCAAAAAAGAAAAAAAAAATATGTCCCTTGTTACAACATGGACTGCCTGAGTGGGAAGTGAAAGCCTTATTAAACCCCAAGCCAAGCCTGTGGGTCCACTGTACTGAGCGCCCGCCCCCCCAAACACTGTGGCTGTTGCAACACTAAACATTGTGGCTATTTGCAACACACATTGAATTTCAAGTTTTCCATAAACAAGTTAGTCCAGATCCAAGGGATTTGCTTCTGCTGCTGCCCTTTCTCATGGTTTTTTGTTTTCCTTTTTTTTTTTTTTAAACCAATTGTAATGCTTTAAATTGCAGGGATGGGTGGTTTGCAGGAAACTATCATATAGGATGAAAAGAAACTGTCATGGTTACAATCTCGTTCACTGGATTGGCTTGAGACATGTCCTCGAGATTAGCAAAGCATACCTCCGGCTGTGTTTGCTAGAGGCCTATCCAGAGAGGGTTCACTAAGGGGGAAAGACCCACTCCCAGTGTGGATGGCAGCATCCCCTAGACAGGAGGCCTGGATGGAAAAAAAGGGGCAGCACTGACATTCTCTCTCTGAGCTTCCTGGTTGCCATGATTTGACCTCCTCCCCTTCTCCCCCTCCTCTCTCTCCGCACCGTGATAGAGTGAAACCACAGTGGCCATGCGCCAAGCCTTTTCTTGCCCTAAGTTCCTCTCCTCAGGTCTTCGTCATGGAGAAAACAAAACTGAGTACTGCAGAAAATTAGGAACAGAGGAGCGCAGTTCTTTCTGTGGCTCTTGCTGATGATGCGGTTCAAAAGCCTCTGGAATTGGTTTGTGGGAAGAATTTGGAAGGGTTCGGAGAAGCCGGCTAGAGAACGCCTTGAGTGCTGTCAGCAGATTTCCACGCATGGCTCTGATTGGGAGCCCAGAAGTCCAGAATACCGAGAGGGATGTGGAGAGTAAAGACGATGCTATGGAGGTCTCACAAGGAACTCTGTTGGGAACGGGACTAAAGACCATTCATGCCCCACTGTGACATGTCTACATTTTGTCCATGCCCTCAAACTTTGTGGGAGGCCTCAGTTTAAAAGTGACAGGCTAATGGATTGGACGGTAGAACTTTCAAGACAGCCCAGTATTCGGGCCATGGCATTGTTATTGCTGGCTGCTTTTAGTCATGTTTATTGTAACAATGGGGAACAAAATCCAGACTAAAATGCTTTGAAAGAAAAAAAAAAACAACCCAACAACCCAGCCTTATTGTTTTCCAAGAAAAGAAGAGCGCACATGTTGGGACCAACAGAAATGTGGCTTCTGAGAGAGCAAGGCCATTAAAAAGAAGCCAAGTACTTTGTATTGCAGTGATAGGAAGATTGCTGCTGAGGAGTCGGCTACTCACCTGCATCACGGGCTCCAGTGTATTAAAGATTTAATTCACCTGAAGAAATTTCCTTTGAGGAGAGGGATCTGGGGGAGTGCTTACCTAAGGAAGTATTTCCAGCCTTTCATTTGCCTAGGTGCTTAGAGATTTTTCCACCAATGGCCTAAGGTGCCCGGGCCACTGCAGACAGAAGCATTATGTCCTTCTGCTGGTCTTGGAGGCGTAGAGCCTTCAGGAGAATTGGGGTCATGGAGGCTTCTCCCCAGGTTTCAAAAGAAAGTCTAGGAGGCCCAGAAGTGTGAAGCAGGGCCAGTATACCTGGAAGGTGAAGCCTGTGAAAGACTAAGGATCCACAGAGACCCCAAGTCGTTGAAGATGTCAGGGGCATGGAATGTCTGTTAGGAGATGCTATGCTTGCAAGCAGGTCAGCGAAAGAGAGACACCCTGTGGATTGCAACCATCGAGGGTCAGGCTGCCAAAGTCCTGATGGACAGAGACTGGCGTTCACATCCTGACCTCACGCATGCCGGCGACAGACACGGACTTCCAGGATTTGTTGTACCTTGTGCCCAGTTTCATTCTTGTTTTCACCCCATCCTTTCTCTGTCCCTTCGCCTCCCTTTTATTCGGTGGCACTGTCGGAAGCATGGGGTTCGGTTCGATTGCAAAGGGCCTCCACAGCCTTCGCCTTGGATCTCAGAGGGGACTTTGCACATGGACTTGTAAGCAGTGCTGGAACCGTCAGGACTGTGGGGGTTTCTGTAGATGAGATGGATGGATATTGTGTTATAATAGATACGAAGCTTTCAGAAATTGGTGATGACATTTATGGTTTTAGAAGATATGTTTGGGTGTCTGACAAAGAGTAGATTTATAATGCTTAATCTTGTCAACTTGGGCATTTTCCAGAGAGGATTAACAAAGGAGGAAAGAAATTCTCTCTCTCTCTCTGCCTCCCTCCCTTTCTTTCTCTTTCTCTCTTCCTCCCTCCTTCCTTCCTTCTCTCCCCCCACCTCTCTCCTTCTCTCTGTCTCTCCTTCCTAGCCACCATTATGTGAATGTCTCATCTCCTCATGCCTTCACCACCAGGATGGACTGAACCTCTGGAAAATCAACCAACAGGAAGGTTTTCTCTCTTAAATGGTTTTGCAGGGACTTCGTCATAGTAATAGAAAAACTAACACACTGTCTAACCCCGTCTTCCCTTCGTATTTGCTCTTCATTTTCACACTTAACATCTACTATATGGACATACAGTTTGTCCTTTCAACCATCACCTGTTAACACACATTTGATTCAGTTCTGGGTATGAGTTTCATTACTAAAATTGTTATGAACATCTATGCTATGAGTCTTAGGACACATTTATATCCTCATTTCTCTTAAATAAGACCTAGAAATAGAATTGTTGTGTTGTAAATGTATTTTTAGACTTGCAAAATCTACTAAACTCTCTTCCCTCTGTGTGTTCCATTATGCTCTGAAGGCAGTGGGTGAAAATTTCAGGGCGTCGTATCCTATCAACATGTACTGTTGAAACCAGGCTGTTGGTCTCTCCAGACAAAGTCCAGGAGTCACATGCGAGGCCTGGCCACTCACTCCCTGTGCCAAAGGAAGAGACAGAGTGAAGGATAGAAGGAGATTTATTACATGGTAGCCACGGGAAGATAGCACCACAGTCCATCTCCATCTGTCTTCAGGGATGAGACAATGTCCTAAGGTTACGTAGGGAGAATTGGGGGTTGAGAAACTTCTGCTTGATTAAAGCAGCTCTAAGTCACAGTGTGGGCTGATTGGCCCTCGATGCAGTCTTGGACTTCCATGGCCTGGTGAGGAGTCTGTAGCTTTTGGCTGTTCTCTTCAAGATCGTTGCCTCTTTGTGGAACAAGTTCGCCCTTTCTTATAAGACACAGATTCATTAATCTTGTCTTTCTTGGAGCCCAACATGATTATAAAATGACTGTGACAGGGAACAGCTCAGATCAAAGATCATAAATCCTAACTCTCAGTGTGCAAGTGTGTGTGTGTGTGTGTGTGTGTGTGTGTGTGTGTGTGTGCCTGCCTTTTAGACTTAGTTCTGTTTCCGGAAATAACATGTTCTCCAGATTTCAATATCATCTCTGTCCCCTTCTGGGGTTCATGTGTGTAACCCTGACCAAGTTAGTTATACAATCTTAGCCTTTATGTTCTCTTTTTACAAAAAAAAGCAATGATGGCTACCTTAGCAGATTAAAATAGATTAAATTAGATTAAAAAAGTAATTGAAAGGTGTGTGTGTGTGTGTGTGTGTGTGTGTGTGTGTGTGTGTGTGTGTGTTGGGGATTCAACAAATGAGATACATGAATAATTATTGCCATTATTTCAGTGCAAAGTAAGATTTTTACAAAAAGGAAAAAAATCCTAAAAATGAAGCTATAGCTTCATGGTATTTAATTGTTTGGTATGTGCAAAGCCTTGGGTTCCATCTTCAACATCTTAATCAAAAGTGTGGGAGAGGAAGAAGAAGAGGGAGGGAGAGGAAAGGAAGGAGGGAGGGGAGGGAGGGGAGGAGGGAAGGAAGGAAGGAAGGAAGGAAGGCAGGAAGGAAGGAAGAAAAGAAGGATGGAAGGAAGGAAGGAAAATATAGACTCATCTTTTCAGAGGCTTAGAGGTCCTCTGGAGAGGTCAACAAGCCATAGGCCATCCATGTAAGTGCCTGTCTCTTGAGAGCCAATAGAAAGAATAGTTTCCTCGGTCAGTACAGGCAGTGGGAGGGACAGGTGCAGGGGTGGTGTTTGTGAATACCCTGGCCAGGCTGAGCCCTCTTTCAGTTGTTACAGGGTTTGGAGGCAGAGACTTAAATCACATTAGAGGAGATACTCTTTCTAGGGAATGAGGCTATGTAAGAAGGGAAACTCAGATTCTTGTGGAATTGGTTTTCTTTATTAATGGTGCCTAATGGCCTGTAATTAAGGCACAACTTGTTAGCTAAACCAACAATTACCATTTGTTTGAAGTGCCAAGAGAGGATAATGAATGACCTTATTCAGCAGTTTCCCCTCCTTTAATGGTTTGAACAAGTGTTGGTTGACTTTCTCTTACTCTCTGCCTCCTCCCTTTCCCATCTCTCCTTTATCCCTTCTCCCCTCACTCTTTCCTTCCTTCCCATTCTCAATTCCACTCAGACATTCGCACGGCCCCACCCCAGTGGAATTCCTCAACGCATACGGTAATCGGTTCCTTCAGGCATCCCTGGCACTTAAGAGAATGAAAAATCTAAACCACCCTAAGATTTCCTCTAAATCCAGTCAGGAATGAATACGTTTTCAAGCCCAGTCTAGTGCTGTATCCAGGTGGAGAGGATCTACGGAGACACCGTTTAGATGATGAATTTCCTTTCCCTACCCTACCTTTCTCAAACACACAAGTTTACACTCATGGATTTTGTACTGCTCTGTAACAGATGGCTGTCTTGAAGTTGGATTCCTGTCTGAATGCAATGCTTATGTTTTACGTCCCTGAGTCCTGAGTCCATGTGCAGTGAGGCTAAACTGGGTCTCCTGCCCAGAGACTCAGAAGGCTCAACAACCCACCGCATGCTATCCTGTGGGCTGAGCTCCGTTTCTCGTGGCTGTAGGACTGAGGTACTCAGTTTCTCTGTGGCTGTTTGAGCCACTTTCAGCTTCTGGAGGCGCCCAGAACTCCAGTGTCACAGAGTTCTCGTGTTCCCCTCTGGAAACACGGTGGCTCATTCTCCTCAAGGGCAGCAGGAAGAATTGATCACTTCTGTTGGTTCTGGTGGATTCGTGCATAATAGGACATGACACAACACCGTGCTATAACAAAGCCATGATGTCACTCAATCACGGTGACTATCTCCCTGTCTTTGTCAGATTTTTCTGGCTAGGAGTTAGGTGCAGGTCTCACCTACAGTGAAATGGGCATCTCACAGTTTTGGCTACCAGGCTGGGTGAGTGAGATTGCTTCTAAATGCCTACAGATAAACCAGCGGCAGTGTGAGGAATAGATCTCAGGGAAGTCCTGATCTTTGGATACATGCACATAAGGCTGTGGTTGAACTGGAGGAGGAAAAGTTCAGCGGTAGGGTACAGAAGTTAAGGTCAAAGATTCTTCAGTAACAAAATGGAGCCGCAAAATATCAAGCGTATTAGAATGAAAACTGATAGATGAAAATCTGAAGGCTTTGAGTGTGGCTGAAGAGAGTACGTGATCCTTTAACGTTTCCTTAAACGCAGAGGTAATGCATTAGACGGTTGCCACTGACTATTGTTCTGTCTGATTCTTTCCAAATTAGTGTTAAGAGCACTAAAAGACATGTTTGCTGTGTAAGAGTAGTTGTGCTTAGTGACAACTCTTAGTAATGGTTTCCTGGTGAAGGAAATTCGCTTTCATGGAGGCATTCACGGCCCTCCCCTCTGCACGCTGACGCATGGCTTGGTGTCCACCACCACATTCAGGGTTCATGGCAAGATCGTGCCATTTTCACTTCCAGCTGCTGAAAACAGGGGCCAGAGAAATAACTGCTTTCCTCGAACAGGATGCGGCTGGTGTCAGAGCAGAGAGGGCGCCTGGGTCCTGTCAGGGCTCCCCGGCTTTCAGACCACAGACCATCCATCCCTGGTTAGCAACAACTGCTAAGTGGCATTATCAGGATTCAAACCCCACTTCCTCTGACTTCAAAGCCCGGGCTCTCCTCCCTGCCATAGCATCCTTCTAATCGCAGATAGGAAACCTCTCTGTTTGCTTCACTCTGTTGCAAATGACCCTGGGTGGCCAGGGTTCACAACTCGTCCTCAGCACCTCCAAGTGGGAAGTGCAATAGAAAATGGTGATGAAAGGCCTAAGATGGCCGGGCTACGCTGGGGAGGGAGTGGCTGGGGACAGGGGAGCAGAGGCATGATGAACAAAGCACGTTACTCCCTATGGGTGTCAGCCAGAAGGAGGCAACAGAAACACCAGTCATCTTGATAAATAATGTTTAATTACTCTACCTTACAATATCAAAATGAATTGGCTTACTCGTTTATGAAGGGGGTTTTGGAGGAGATACTCCCTGAGGTCCCCTCTAGCTCAAACCGCACGGCTGCTCTTGAGCTGGCAGATCTTGGGGGGTGATGTTCTGTCCCTTGTTCTGTATGGGGGTGCAGAATTTGAGGGAACAAAAGCAAATGGGTCAAATGCGCACATCTGCTATTTATTCACCTTCCTGGCCTTCTTCTCTTTTATTTGGTGATCAGTGAGTCTCCAAAAAGGGTATTAGTCACTACCACTGACACACAAAAATCCAAAACTTAGGTCCACCAAAGAGTCAACAGGAGTATAGGCTGGACTTGGCTACCTCATGACTGCATTTGTACTTGAGAGAAAGAACAGCAACGGGGTAAGGATCCATAATGATGTCAATGCTTTCTGAGAAGCAGGGTAGTTGAGTGGTCAGCTCATGCTCATAGCAGGCTGGTTTTGATTTCAAGCTTCTCTTCTTATCCAGTGTGTTGGTTAGTGTGTGGTCTGGGTGCAGAGTTCCTCCATCCAGCAGAGAGAATTCATGCAGTCTGGGGTTAAAAAAGTATAAAGTTGTTACCAAGGAAACTGCAAGAGTAACAGGAAGTCTTCAGGATATTATGGAGGTAGTAACTGTCCCTCTAAGAGTGATGGAATGAAAGGAGCATTTGGCATGTGTAACTCTTTGCAGAACACCATTTGGAGCATAATCAAAGGCCTTTGAGAACAGGACAATTTTGGTTGGGTTGTACTTTTGGGGACACCCAGGAACCTATCCTGCATATGGTAGAAAAACTGCAAAGTAGGTTCCACTGGTGTGTGTGTGTGTGTGTGTGTGTGTGTGTGTGTGTGTGTGTGTGTGTGTGTCTGGTATGCAGGAAGCAAGTGGACAGAAAATGATGAAAGAGAAAACCTGGAAGGGTTAGGTCCCTTCAGCCTGGCAAAGCATAATGGAAATCTAGCTGGCAAAGAACCTTCCTGTCCCAGTTTCTCAAGGCAGGCTACGGACAGATGGGTTTGAAGCTGAGAGGCCATTACTCAATAGCGGGTACACTAGCTTCTTGATTTAAAAGATAATCAGCTGACCTTCCTGTACCCATTTACCCATCTGTAAAACAAGAACAGTCATTACATTCTCTGCACAGTGCTGTTATAAAGATTAAATCAGCTAACACAGGATAGTTCCTGGAACAAGATAATTACTCAATAAAATTTATTTGAATGATGGTTAATTTTATGTATCCACTGGAATAAGCACAGTGAAAATATATTTCTAGGTGGATCTCAGAAAGTGTTTTAGGAAGATACTAGCCTCTGAAAAGTCCAAGTGAGTCAAGTTCATCCTCCAGTCTTGGTTGCCATCATATAATCTGTTAAGGGCCTGAATAGAACCAAATCGGGTAGGAAGGATGAGTTCATTTTTCTGTTTGAGCTCAGGTATGCACCGACTGCCATCAGACATCAGTGCTTGCAGCTTTTGTGCCTTCAGACTTAGACTGAGTTACACCATCACTTTCCTGGTTCTCTGGCTTATACAGGGGAAGGATGGATGCAGGGCCTCCCAAACTCCACAAATGAGTGAGTCAATTAATGGGTCGCACGTGCACGCGTGTGTATTGTGTGTGTGTGTGTGTGTGTGTGTGTCTGTGTCTGTGTCTGGGTTTTCTTGGTTCTATTCCTCAGATGAACTCTGAATTAAGCAATGTGATATTATTATCACACAGAAGAAAAAGGAGAGATTCAATATGCAATTGTGTCCACTTTTCTCAAGGCACTAGAGTGAGAGCATCCTTACATTTTGTGTGTGTGTGTGTGTGTGTGTGTGTGTGTGTCGCTCCATTTAAGGAGCAACTCTGAGAAGTGAATGTGCTTTTCCTGATGTCCACACACAGGAGATTGAAGTTTGGAGATGTGAGTAGTTTATGGAGCCAGCCAAGTAGGAAGATTTTGCTGCTCAGAGTTTCAAACCTAGATGTGTTTTACCACAAAGGGGGTGACATGTTGCTTTCCCCTGAATCTGGAGACATGAGGTGACTCTAATTCTCAGTTCCCCACTCACTGATGAAAAGTTAAGCAAGATTTTTCTCATCTTAAACCCCAGATAAGATACCTGTAAAGCTACAATAGAGCACTGGTTTGGGGTACATGATTAAACTTTATTAAAACTAGCAAAATCAACCACAGTGGCAGATAAAGCATGATAAACTGATATGCACACAAAGTTCTATACCACACACTTGCTATTACACAACATAGGGGCTCCTCTAAATTAAAGCACTATGCAAAAGTGTGCCATGAAAACCACAAGTCTTATGGAAGAAATAGGATTATATTATAATACCTCCAAATGTAATCAATCAATAGCATGTAGATAATTAAACTAGTACTACAATCACACATATGTCAAATGATTAAGATGAAAATAAATAGCAGCATAAACACAGCATTGTAACTTGAGAAAGACCTGGAGTACAAGAAAGGCAGCTGTACGTTCCTGGGAAGTATAGGGAGAGGGCAATCAGGAATCAGAGATGAAACTCTAGCACCAGATTCCAGGGGCTGTGGCTCATAGCACTTGTGGCAAGCTGCCATGCGGGTGTGTGTGTGTGCACGCGCGCGTGTGCATGCGCGCACGCGTTGATGTACTTAGACTTAGGAAGCTCAGGTGAACTGTATGGTCTTGGCAGATGAAATCATGTTTATGTGAGTACATATTCAGGTGGTGTTCAAATCGTTCCCTAATATATCAATCATGCCAGAAGAAGGCCACATTTTCAATAAGAGGTTGATAGTGAAACTTGCCTCTAGTTTGAAAAATGAGGCAAAAAAAAAAGACAAGATGGAAGAGACAGTGTGCCGGTTAAAATAGCTCCTGTGACCTTTGAGAACAGTTTGTAAGAGCCCAGGGCTAAGGAAAAAGTATAGTTTGATGATGTCACCGATGATAATAAAAACATTTCACAGACAGGAATCTGGATGAGAGAATCTTTCTGAGTTAGGCCTTCCCTGGAGAAAATTCTGGACTGGGGAGAACACTAGCCACAGAAGACACTTAAGATGACTTCAGACTGCTGGGCCCGTTATCAGTCTGGGGATCAGCTGGAGATTTCCTCTTGGAGCCTCTTAAGTGCTGCCTCCTCTCTCTTTGGATGGGGAACTCTTGCATCTTCACTGGCCCTGCAAAGCCAGAATGGCTTCCAATGCGAAGTCCTCCTTTGCCAATTCTCTTGGACAGAGTGGTGTTGGCAACCCCATGGCGTCAGAAGAAAATAGACATGCAAGAGCCAAAGGAGATCTCGTCAAGACATAGACCACTCTCTCCGAGAGTTAGGCTGGCATGCTGGGAAGAGTGGTCTATTTGGTTTTTCTCCCAACCCAAGCTGTCCCTTCTCCTTGTCAGCATCAACCTCCCATTCTGTTTACAATTGGTTACCAGTGTAAGAGCCTAATACAAGGAAGTTAAAAAGCACTCCAACTGCCAATAAAGAGTTCCCCATTCAAAGGGGTTCCATTTTGTCATGGCTGGCGGTGATCCTGCTGCTGCTGGTTACATTCGGAGGAGATTGGTAAAGTCACTAGAAAGTTCCCTCTCAAGTGTGAGGGTCTATTCTTTAACTTGTCTGGTCAGGACTTATATCCTTAACCTGGCTGCGGGCCTCCAAAACAACACAGATGATAGTTACAGTTGAAGTCAAGAAGCAAACAATTCCAGGAAACAGCAGGACCAGGAAATATCCGTCTTCAGTGGTGACTGGTTACGAAATGGAGATGTTTGAATTGTTCAGACAAGATGACCTTTTCTCACCGTGGCATTCGTGGGTTGCAGTACCATCGGTCTATGTCGGGAACCAAACTATCTGTCAAGGTAATGCCATCCAAACGGCACCTGTTCTAAGGAATTCTCCATACCCTCCCCACTGGCCCCACCCTGCGAACGCTTTCCCTCCTTCTGGATAGATTGGGAGCTTTCTTCCTCGTCATGGGAAGGGTTGCTCCCGTTCGCTGACCAGGAGGGGCATGGGGCTGGGCTGGTCCCATCGCCGCATCACCAAGTCTGGCACGGGGTTTGCCCATGAGAAAAGAGATGCTCAAGACGTCAGCTCCAGAAGGACAGAGGCCCAGTCCTCATGCCGGCCCCGTGGTCCAGGCCAGGCCCTGGCATCAAGGAGACCCATGTTGTTGACTGAAGGCACAATTATTTATATATATATATATATATATATATATATATATCCATCCATTACATCATTATAGGAATTAAATAAGAATTTGTGCATAAGTGAAAATGTGGTCAACAACAACTACTCAGACTAAGGACTAGGGACACGGGGGGAAATACCCAAAGTACAATGTCCACGAATACATACAGTCAGTGTGATTCCGTGAAGTCAAAGAAAGGGGCTGTAGTTTACAGCGTTTATGTCTGGGCTCTGAGATGTGGAACACACGTTTTCATTCTCTTGATTGAACCTTTAGGTCATTTTCCAAATTAGCTAAAATCGCCCTGTAGTCCTTGAAACATAGTGAAGAAATCATTTTAAGGACAGATAATCTCGTGTGGTGCTTGAGTTGATGTGGTTTACTCAGTTGGGAATGTTTGGGGAATGGGATGACTGTCTGATAAGGGAAAAGTTCACAAAATTGTTTTCTTTGCTTTGCCTTGAGAAAGCCAGACTTCCTTCGGGTTCAGTGGGAATTTTCACCATGAGCTGGTGGCCCCTGCAGTGGGGGTTGCCTTGAGGGGGAACATCTTTACTTCTGGGTTTCCATTACAGAGCAACAACTCCAGGAACACCAGGGCCCTCCAGCCTTGATTGATTTTACTTTGTTTATTCTAATTATGTGTGTTAGGTCTACATTGTGCCTGGGGGTGGGACAAAATTAACAGACATTGATGTTGACTAAATCAGCAAGGATTTCCAATGAGGTTTTTTTTTTTTTTAGGGTCTCTGTGTTCTTTGGAAAACATTAGTTTCATACTTTCATTATTTGTATTTCATCACAAGACATGCCTTTCAAAAAATCCAAGACAAAATTACCATTATGAGTATGAATCCTATCTGTAATGATAGAAACCATTCATTTTAATCGACCAGAGGCCAGCATAGTATACACTCAGCAAAGCATAACCCATTACATCTATGGACCATGAGCAGAGGCTATTGTTTGCATTATTTTCATTGGCTAAGACAAATAGAAAAATGATGTTTCGTGGCATATGGGCATTTTGTGAGATTTGAATAAAGTTTTATTGTAACACAACCATATGCATGTGTTTGCATATGGTGGCTTTTGCTCTACCATGGCAATCTTCATTGGTTTCCCCTAGCCACCAAATGGCCAACAAGCCTGGAATGGTTTACTTCCTGGCTCTTTATAGGAACAGTAGGCTGACTCCTGTCACAGACTCACATCAGTGTTAAAAATAATGTGGAATAACTTCAAACTATATACAAGTGAAACAAAGGCGTGCTTGGAGATGGAGGAAATGAGAAAAACATGGAGTCATGCTAGCATAAGCCAAGTTCTCCTCTTGTCTCATCTGAATGACTCCAGCACCCTCAAAGCCAGCCCTTGCTTCTCATTTTGACACACATGTTCCATGTTCTCTTGTCTACTTCTCCTCCTTCTCTCCCTCTCATGTGCCTGTGTCAAACTTCTGTCCAAAGGAAAGCCATAATCTATCACTTTCTTGCTTATAGCACCCCAACATCTCCGAGTTGGTTGAGTATGAAAGGGCATGGATCTTTACTTACGTCCTCATTCTCATTTATTGCGCTTAAAAAAAGAAAACACAATGGGTTGCGTTATTTAGAAATCCCTAGAAAAGGGGTGACGTGGATCCAAATGCATTGTATTCACAAACTGCTATGCCGAATGGCAACTTTTTGTGTAACTATTTAAAGATAATAATAAAAATAAAAGAAATAGCTTGAAAGCCAGTAACAGATGAAATTTAAACTGTTTGCAGTGGCCAGGTACTTTGTGATTTTGGTGTAGCATTTGCAGTTGGTATTTATCATAGACCACACGTATTCCCTCCTGCTTCTTGTCTTTCTAACAAGGAATGTGGCTACACACCATTTTTAGGGTGTCTATGTTCTATGGGAAACATTTTGCCAACGAACTTTCAGTAGAAATGACTGCTGTATCTTGCCTCCATCTCTATTTTATTGCCTATGTAACTTTGTAGGATGCATGGCAGCCGTTCTTGGACGACCTAAGCCTTTGAATGATCGTGGGAAATGTTATTTTTCATCTTGACTTCAGATAGTTATATTCAATTAAGAAAAATCTCAAAATTCTGATTATTATTCATTAGTAGAATAGCATTGACTATTTGACAAATACACCTGGGTGTCCTCTGCTAGTTGGTTGATTGACATGTCAAGTGAATCACTCAATACCAAGAAGCTTGCATGCAGAATCTAGTCTACAGTATGTCCAGTGTTGGGGTTATACGTATCATGCATCACTCCTATGAATTGTTCACAGTCAAGTCATTTTCTTCCCTCTGTAAGATCTTTCCATGTGGACCCCACATGCCAGTTGAAGTATGAAGCTATCCCCGAACTTTCCCAAGCAGCTCACGTATCTACCTATGTCTCCGCTGCTTCTCTTGCCTATGAATTGAGAAATTGCAGACTCCAAACAGCTGACAGCTTCATTTAAACACACAGCGACATTTCCTATTGCTCTCGAAGCTGTTCGGTCAAGCTGGAGGACAGGAAGCTTCCGGCTTCGCAGAATCCAATTTGCTCTGATCAATGGGCCCGATACGTCACATGATGCAGGGAAGAACGCAAACTCCCATAATTCATTATGATGTCTCCGGTTCATGATTCTAAACACTTAGATATTGAGAAATACATCTGGAAGGCTTCTGCCTATGCGGATGGGAATGTTTTATATCTGTTCTGTCAAACCTGACAGCCACGGGCCATGTGTGTCTATTAAACAGTAAAAGTGAGGCTAATCGGATGGAGGAACTTCATTTTTAGCTTCAATTACTTTTAATTAGCTTCAAGTTAGGCAGCTGTGTGTGTGTGTGTGTGTGTGTGTGTGTGTGTGTGTGTGTGTGTGGCCAATGGCTACTGTCTCGTCCAATGTAGCCTTAGCAGGTGTTTAGATCTGTTTGTTTCAATGTGTTTTGTTTTGTTTTTTTGCCCTATAACCAAGATATATTTTAGAGATGTGGCCCTGAACACATTTGTAACCAACATAAAAGAAAGAGTCACCAGCTCACTGTGAAGAGTTGATTGTCTCAACTCACTGCTCTCTTCCTGTAATGTTTATCTCAATTATGTGTAATTCTAGGCCATACCTTGGGCTTACGGGCCCAAATCCTCAGTCTCTGAGGCTTCTCTCTGGCAGAAGCTCTCAAAAGAGTAGAACAAAAATTCATTTACAACATTCAAATGAATGCACTTTGAAAATACTTAGGCATTTGTTCTTTCAAGCAAACAAAAAAGGCTCCAAGTTTTGATACAGGATGAGCATGATTGTGCTAGGTATTGGGGATACAAGCGTGAGCACAATAGGAAAAAGATCCCCAACATTCTGGAGCTTCAATTTTAGTGGGGGAAGTATGAACAGACACTTCAAATAAACACAATAAAGAGGCATATTTCATAGTATGCTAGATATACTCTTTCAAAAGAAGTAGCATGAACAAGAGAGGATAAATGTGACACTGAACAAAGACAGGCTGAAAGTGGATGGAGTATATCGGTAAGTGGTAAAAGGTGCATCAAGGCCATGGCTTCTAACTCAGAAGTGGACTGAAAGAAGGGAAGGCAGAGGCCAGTCCCAAGTCTCCAGGGAGTCTGAGCGGGAGACAGGTGTTTGCACTTAGAAGGAATTGTGGGAGCCAGAGGCACCGGTGCACAAAGGAGGTGACCTTGGGTGTCTGGATTATTCTCATCTGAGGGCACTTTGACATTTACTGTCCTCCACTCGCCTCCAAGCATCTGTTACAACGCAGCTCAGTGGAGTCAACAAGCCCTGCTTTTTCTGATGACCAGGAGTTCAGAGCTCTAGCCAGCCCTTCTCCTGTAAGCATGGGGATCACTTTGCGGCTGGTCAGAAGGTGAGCCATCATCTTTCACACTTCTGGAAGGTCCGAGTCCAGGACCGAGGGATGGTTGGGTCCTCCTATGAGCTGTGAAGAAGTGTCTGTCCCAGGCACTCTTCCCTGGCCTCTGGTGGTTTGCAGGCGACACTCATCATCATTCTTTGGCTTTGCACATTTATGGCATTCCCCTGTTTCTGTGGACGCCACAAGCGTTGGACTTAGTGGCCCACTCATTCCTGTTTGACCTCCTCGTTACTGAACAAGTTCTGTCTGCAATGACCTTGGTTGCAAGTCAATTGCTATTCTGACATAATAGGAGTTTTGTAGGGCACAATTCAACCTGTCATACAAGAGTAAGAGCAAGACACGCAAAGTCTCCTGCACAGTATGCCCAGCCCTCGCTGGTTGCAGAGGTGACTCAGTCAAGTTTCTCTTCCCTTCAGGTCACTGGGTCGTCATTGTAACAGGGACTTACCGAATAGCTTCGGAAATCAGGCTCACAAGACAGACGGCTATAGTATCATGATTTCTAATGTAAAAGAGAGAGAGGGGGGGAAAAAACCCCTTAGTTGGGTCTCTTTTCTCCTCGAAATGGATGTCTATTTTCAAAATATTGCACTGGCAGCTTCAGCAGAAATGATCCATCGCCTGGGAAGGAAAGGCAGAGCCAACATATGCATGCGGGTATCAATACACGTCTGGAGCTGCACATAAGCAGAGAGAGCTCTGACGGGAAGCCGGGCAGCGTGCCACGCAAGGCGCTCCATCGGCGAGGCGCCTTTCCCTTCCAATCACAAACGGGCTGTCCTCGCTATGTATAGAAGCCGGAGCAAGAGAATCCTCAGGTCTATTCTGAGGGCAACCTGCCATTGGCACAGCTTCAACACTTCTCTGTTTGCACAATCGATCGGTACAGTACGGTCTTCCTCTGGAATAGGGGGAGACTGTATTTCGCTTTTTTTTTTTTTTACATTCATCAATAGTCAGAAAGCCTAAGTGACTTCTTCAAGGTAACGCAAGCTTTCCGATGGAGGAGCTGGATTGAAAAGGAGCACTACAGAAGAATTGTGCAATTTATATCCTCCCCCTTCCCTGAGTTGGGATATAGTGTTTGAATAGAAATGTGGATTTGAAATCTGAAAGCCAGAAAAAGAAAGTTTCAGATCAATATAACTCTAATTAAGAAAGGCAGAGCAACAGTTACTCAGAAACTTCCAAGAGATGAGAAGATTACAAATGATCCCTTGTGTAAAAGCGTGTTCAGAGGATTAGAACTAACACAAAGTGGTTGACAGGTTTGGCACTGAAGATCTCAGTTAATCCTCCCAAGTTTACGGGATGGGTATGCGGGATACATACAGGATATCGAGGGCTGGGAAGGTAAATGATGTGAATTAACACATCTCCGCTACGATATGGAGAAGCAGAACTCAAACCTATATGAAAAGGCAAATATTAATTCTTCTAATCTGCCTTTATTCCCTATTGCTTGTTTGCTTTAATCCTGCTTTGTTGTTTCTTTAATGGGGCCAATAAGCCTATGAAGAAAGCTTGTAACGATCACCAGGGCCCCTCACCTCCTGGTGGGACCCTTCAGGCCTTGTCTTCCTTATCCTGGCTGTAAGCTCCAGGCTCTGATGTTCATCTTGATTCTGTCTCTGGATGGGTGGGGTGGGGACTCTTCACTTTCTAGATGTTTCTTTAATCCTTTAGCTTTGGTCGGGAGTCATCTCCTTCTGCATCTTTCCCCTGGGCAACTGGAAGGAAGGGGCTGGGCAGGCTGCCCTGGTCCCCCTCAGCGCCCACCTTGAGGCTGGTGGATGGAGGACAGGTGGGGCAGAAGGGTTGCTGGGCCCCAGGAGTCCTAGTCTCACTGTTTGATTGCACTTCGTAGACAATGCCTCTCACTGAGAACCAGATCCACAAAAGCGGACAGAAGAGGGTTCGAACAGACAGGACATGGAAGGAAGATTTGTAGGGCATGGTCCTACCGTGAGTCCCCTGTGGGAACGACTATGCTTTGTACCCATGTGAGACACTCGGAAGTCTCTGCTTCTTTTCCTGGAGCTTGTGGGTACCTGGTCCATTTAGAATGTGCAGCACCTGCGATTCTGTACACAAATCAGTGGGCACTGAGTGTGTTCTTGAAGAGATGTTTCGACCAAGATGGCGACATGGAGTGCAGCGGGAGGAAGAAATAGCAACACATGGAAGGAGAAAAACAGAGATGGTGTCAGAAATCTGGAGGTTGCACTTGCTAAGTACACTATAGAATTTACTGAGCGGAAGGGGAGTATTCTCCCTAGAAGCTGGGCTTTTTTTCCTTTCTCAAAACAATACCACATATGTCCATACATTTGGCTGAATAGAATATGGAGTTCAAAAGGATAGGGTAATTTAATTTAGGGCATGGCGGGGAAGGGAAAATGTAACTTTCTAATCCCCACTGGAGCCTTTGACTATCACATAGGTCTTTTTATGACATGTTTTGTTTTAGGCCAAACTTTCTTTAAGAATATGGTTACAATTTCCAAGAACCTTTCTGCCTTTTCATATTAATTAGGTTTCCTTTTTAATTAATAAGCAAAAATTATATACTTTTATGATAAAGAGCATAATATTCTGGTGTGTTTAGGCATTGGGTAACTGCCAAAAGCTATTTTAGGTTTATACGACCTCATATACATTTTTCTTTGGTGTTAAAGACACTTCAAATCCACTCTCAGCCATTTTCATGCGTGCAAGAGATGTTTAAGGCTGACTGGTATTCCATTGTATATTTGTCCATTTCTATCTATTTACAGACATATCTGTCTGTCTGTATCTGCTTATATAGATACATATATGTATACATAACTATATATGCATAAATATAGAGATATATACATACCAATATAAACATATACATGTCTCCATTTATCTTTGTCTATGGACAGTAGAATACTATAATATATCTATAAATATCACTTATCTTTTATCCATTCATTGTTGATGAATTTTTTTGTTCACATCTTGGCCATTGTGGATAATGTTGCAGAAAATATGGGAGTATAGGCATTTCTTTAATATCCTTATTTCATATCCTTTTATGTATATATGTATGCATATATGTGTGTACATGTATACATATACATATACATATGTATATGTCTGTGTGTACATATATGAAGATATATACCTGTATATCTATAATGATATTTATATTCTACTCTATTAGTAAAATTGGTGGATTGTATGGTAATTTTTGTTATAAAATGATTTTAATCCATCCATTTGAATACCCACGCCACCTCACTGATTAATTTTGGAGTAATTCAGAAATCATTCAGTGACTATTTCATTGATTTGAGCTCTTTCCCACCAGAACCTTTGGATTCATAAGCTTCTGTTTAGAGGAGACATTTCCTCTAACCCTAAGATCTTTTCTTGTCTTTTCTTACTGTCAGAGCACACATTTCCTCCTGTTGCTTCCAGATCATAGCTTTAGATGCAGACATTCTTCATTCGTTTCCAGATTGTTAGTCCATATTTGGTGGTGATATTTACCCTCATGCAGAATGTGCCCTTTTTTCATTTATTTATTAGAATGTGCTTTTTATCTCTACTACCTGAGTGCCCTTCTGCATTTACCTAGGCCTACAGGTAGGTTTAACATGCGCAAACAACCAATCTGATATTAGATGAGTCCGAATTTCTTCTACAACTGAATTTGTCTTGCCAGATGAGTTTTAAATTTACATGTATTGCTAAGCATCGCCATCAATATTTATATTTTATTTTTTCCCGCATTGGCTAATTGAAGATTCATAATGTCTCTGAGCTAGACTGAGCTCATCCACATGAGAGAGAAAAACAAAGACCAGGGAAGGATAGTGACAAAGTGGAGAGATCCCAGCAGGGTACATTACCTTTATACTCTGCCAAAGGCTCTTCCAAACACATCCTTAGCCTTTGTGAAGCTGGATCTACCCTGCACTTCAGATCACTTCAGGATTTCTTATTTGGATTCACAAGTGTCTCCATCCAACCAAAATTCAATGAACATTAACTAGAATGGGTATACACTGTTTATTGTTATTGTATGATTTATTCCTAACCCAAACACTAACTTTAGTCCCTTTACTGATGAGGAAACTGGAGTTTGGGAGAAAAGAGTGACACTGCTCAACTCACAGTAAGTAGCATGTCTGTGCATCAGACTGAGGCCTGCTTTCCGCTGAAGCCACTAGCTTTCAACGGCAGAGAGCGTGGATTCACTTCCCAGACAGCACATACATACTATGTGAAATTTCCACTTGGGGTTTCTGTTTCTTTAAGTGCAGAGGCAATATTATAACTTAAGTCAGAACTGGTTAAACCTGTGATTTAGTAAGCCTTCAGAAGAGTGGACAACTTCAAAGGGGACAATGTCTAGAAGCGGACAGGAGGGGATCTCATTCTTTGCATTTCTCGGGTCTAATGTGTTAGTCACGTGGTGTGTTCAATGAGATGGCACTTGGGATTTGCACAGTTCTACTGTTTACTTCCTCTTTAATTTAAACTTTTACATGAACAATGTAAGGATGTGTGTCATTTCCTCTTTTCACCTGTATGGGACATATGTAGGTCACAGTTGTCCTCATTCTCTGTTGCCCATGATGGCTTGCTGTTATCCTTCATGCGGGCCATAGCTCCTTCTTCTCTGCTGGCCTGTAGGGAGTGCACTGCAACCAGTGACTTCTCACCTTCCGGCTGCGGTGAGGGAACCCTGGCATGCCTACCTCCTACCTCTGAGGTGAGCGCCTTACCATCTTGGCTATTGATTGAGCAGACATTTTTATGCTACCAGGTATCCTCGGCCTTGTGGAGAACACTATCCTACACAGTCATTTCTTGTCAGCACACCCCAGCCTCAGAACTAACAGACAGGGAGCCTTACTTTCCTGGCAGGGCTCCTGTGTTGACTTTTTAATTCTGTGGCCACTGAAACAGTCACAGCAGTACAGACCTACTTTAACTCAAGAATTTCAGAGGTCTCAGTCTAGAGGTGTCTGGATCTGTTTTTTTTTTGGACTGTTGGGCAGGCAGAACATCCTGGCAGAAAGGCAGAGAGGATGGAGAAAGAGAAAAACAAGAGGAAGCCAGGTCTAAGATACATTTTCAAGGTTGTACCACATTCCTGCCTCCTTCAAGTGGGTTCCACCTCTTCGGCAGCAACGGATTAACCCGGTGATGCAGTTCACTCTGTCAAGATCCAGTCATCTCTGGAGAGTGTCCCAAGTTGGGGACCCAGTCTTTAATACATGAGCCTTTGAGGGGACATTTCATATTCACATCGTATTTCATATTCATAACATCCACGCTCAGGAATGTGCTAGGCCCCTCCAACTTTTACTTTCCATGACTTTGGGCAAATTGTTGGAATTCTCGGCATTGGCTTCCTAAGCTCAGAATAACAATCTTAATACTGGTTTCATGAAAATTTCAGACATGCAGAGTATTAAAATAATTTTTCAAAAACAATAACGCCAACAGGAGCAAGGCATCAGACACGAGGCACAGGTGCCGTCTTATTGATTCGCTGTGGAGTTTAAGGAGTTACTGGTCACATTATTTGTGGGTGTTTAACAATCTGCTTTTTAGGAAAGTTACGGGAAAAAAGGAGGGGGAATCCATGAACAGGCATGTAAACAGCCAGGTCTTCAATGTGTATCTATGTGTTTATTTAACATCAAAGCTAAATGTTATATCCAGTGTAATCTCTACTGGGTTTCTTTCTCATAACAGCACAGCTAGGCATGATACTAGTTTTCATCTTTCCATAGAGGCAACTGAGTCCAAACAAAATGAAATCTTCCCAAGGCAATGAGAAGCAGAGTCAGGTTTTAAACACATGGTTCCTTTTTTTTTTTTTCTTTGTCCTGTTGACTTTTGTTTTATTTTGTTTTGTTCATGAAGTCTTTCATTTGTTTTGTTCATTTGGTGACCCAGAGCCATAGACGGCTATATATATATATTTTTTTTTTTCATGCAAACCATCCAGTAGAATGGTAATATCAGATTTCTAAGGCGACTCTGTTACGGTCTGTGACATTTCACTTCCCGCTGTCGACATCCCTCTGCGAGGGTTGATGGTGGCACTAATTTCTCCAACCAGACATTTGCTCCATTAATATCAAATTGATGCTCTAATGTTCTATCTCTGTGTCTATTTATGTGCACAAATGGCTTGTTTTAATGCTGAATCATAACATCATCTTTTCAGAGATATTTTAAAGGCGGTGAAACTCAATAGGCCTAGAACGAATCATCTGCTTAATGAACTGAGGTGGTGACGGCGTGTCCAGCCCAAGCCTGCAGGAGACCACAACAAGCACATCACAACTGCCACCCCCTGCCTAGCCAGAGCTGTGACAATTCTGACTTAAAAGATGTTAAATTATGTCAAACGCGGGATCTAGAGTGTGTAAAGTGCAAGTTTATTTCTACATTTATTTTTGGAAAATGTCTTAAGTTTATAATTTATAGTTAAAGATGGCTTCCTGTATTCTCGGCACTATCCCTTCATAAAAATAAAAAAATTATTAATCGAGCCATGACAATAATATATATGTACATATATATATATATATATACAAAATAGAAAGAAATCCAAATGAAGGGAAATATAGCGATAACCACTATTACTAGTGCTTAACGTATTTTCTCCCACTGTTATTAACACATGAAATATTACATGTACAAAATCATCAAAGAGCATGCTGTAGACAGATTTTAGTTTCTTTTAACACCTCATTACTTTAAACAATATCTCCAACCGTTCAATAGTTTTCAAAAAGGCTGATTTTTACTGATTGCTTATAACTCTACAATTAATTCTCTACAACTCTACAATTAATTCCGACGTTATTGCTATTCTTGATTTTTTTTTTTTAGTTATTTTGGCTCCTGTTTGTAAGAAAATGTTGCTGTAACTATGTAGTTAGATATGTACATATATTTATGATTTTCCAAATAATAAACTGGTTGGGTTGGAATTACCAGGCTAGAGGAGTAGTATCAATTTTAAATTACCGTGCAGAAAGTTTGTAGTTATTTACCGCTCCGGGAAGTCATGAGGTTCACCGTGCTTCCTGCCTGCTGAGGTACTAACAATGATCGCCATCAGGAAAATCCCACAGAGCATCCTCTCCACCTACCAGAAACAAATTGTGTAGTTAACTTAATGGTACGTCATTTAGTATTCATTTTTTATACCTAAAAGGCTGACGCTTTGATTTTACACTTATTGGCCACTTTCAAGTATTCATTTGGGAACTCCCTTTTGTCTTCTTTCTACAACGAGTGTGTGTGTGTGTGTGTGTGTGTGTGTGTGTGTGTGTGTGTGTGTGTGTGTGGTGCAGGGGGAAGGCCATGGAGAAGCAGGTATCCATGCTTTTCCCATAGTTTCTCTGCTTCACATGAAAGAGACACAAAAACATTGCTCTGTTTGCTATAGACTTTTCTTGGCTGTGATCTTCCTTGTTATTTTTCAAGATGTTTTGTTTATGATAGCTAAGGAAATATATTTTTAGGACAGGAATCAGTTCCCTGAAACCATGGAAAGATATCGCTGCCCAGCAATGAGCTCTTAGAGTAGGAGCACAGAGCTTCTGGAACAATCAACATGAAATTCTCATCAGAATTGTCTTTAGAATGTTTTTCTTGACAGTCCTGGGGCTTGACACTCAGGGCCTGGGCACTGTCCCTGAAATTCTTTTGCTTAAGGCCGCACTCTATCACTTGAGCCACAGCACCATTTCTGGCATTTTCTGTGTCTGTGGTACTGAAGAATTGAACCCAAGGCTTCATGCATGCAAGGCAAGCACTTTACCACTAAGCTACAATCCCAGCCCCGTCTTTAGAATTTTTTTCAGTGACGTTCAATTCTCATCTTAGAACAGTAACTAAAACTAAATGTTTCTTTGTAAATTGTAAAGCTATTCTTTTAAATGAAAATATCTGAAGCACCTTGAAAAAAAAATCACCTTAAATTTCCAGTCCCTCTGTTAGCAGTAGTCACTGTGAAGCTAGGACTTTCTTTAGGGAGTCGAATCACCATGAACGGAGAGCCCAACAGGATGTAAAAGAAGAATGGATTCTTTCCCTCTACTTGAAAAAACTGACAGCCCCCCCTCCACATAAAGCCAAAATATGAGCCTTGATCTGCACACCCATGAACAAAAGGATCAAATGGGTTTTACAACTGGCATGCAGAATTTAGACCGTAATCATCACTGACTTTCTAGATTAGCCCTGCCCATTCAGCCATTCACCAGGACACGGAAATCCACATGTGTACCTATGTTTCACCGATGTCCTGGGTAATTGCTGCTTCCTTCCCTGGGCCGAGGTATAGCCACTAAGCAATGCACTGGCCCTCCGCCTGCGCCTCCTTTGCCCGGGGTTACAATGGGCTTCACTAGGCAGAGTTGTCATGTTTTTCTGTGCCGATGCCACACCTGACCTAATACCTCATCTTTCTGTGAAAAGAAAATAACAGCAAGCATAACATCAAACTGAACCTGAACTAATCCTACCAGACGTGCCCTCCACCACTGCTTCTGTTTATGTACAAACACGTACACCTCACTGTTTCCCAACTTTCCTCTTGAAATCAGGTCATTGCCATTTACCCAAGCTCTAAGTTCTCGTACCCAAAGCAAATGGATTCCACTGTTCCACTACACATAGAAACTTGGGTTGTTTTCTATCTTTCTCTAGTTTTGACTGATCAACATAACATTTGTAGCTTGGATTTCCTTCCAGTGACTTTTTTAGGGCTAATTCCTAGAAGTAGGGAGGAGTGTGGAAGGAAGGAGAGGAGAGGAGAGGGGGGAAGAAGGGGAGGGAGAAGAGGAAGGCGAAAGGAAAGAGAAGGGCGGAAAGGGAGAGGCTACTTCGGCTTTGCCTTCAGTTCTCCATTTGAAAACATATATTTTAGGTGAGAAGGTAAGAATCGCCATTGTGGGAGAAGAAGAAAAGAGCTAGCAAGTCTTAAAGTTGTAGTGTGACTTTTAACCAAACTGTGTCTTTCTGTCTCGTCTTCTGGTTGGGTGACGTCAGAATCACATTGGGAGCTACCTAAAGGTGTTGATTCCGGGTCAGTTTTTGGGGACTGGGGATTACAATTCAACAGAGCTCGTGTGTACGTGGAACTCATTGTACCTTAGAAATAAAACCCCAGCATTTTGGCGCACAATTCCACTGCAGAAGCTCTACCAAGCTCCATTCATTCACTCCGCCTCACTCAGGCAATGCGGAGACCCCAGGGATCGCATTTCCTCACGCATGCATTCAACCCAGTAGAAAATCTTGGGATTTTTGAGGCCGGAATCAACTAAGTGTGAAGTCTGATTCTAAAATCATCTCCCTAAATAACATCAGAACCTCATCTAACTTCCATGAGCTGCAGCTCTGACCTACACAGCTAGTAGTTGAATGAGAAATTCTGCAGGCTACACACCTAACCAAGGAGATGTGTTCGTAAAGTGCAAGAGAAACACAACCCAGGTCATCTGACTGTTTTCTGTGTTAGCATACTGCAGGTGCTGACAGTAAAAAATGAGCTGTGTTCTAAATGCACTAAGTGATGGAGCCCTGAGAAAGAGTCGTTCAGGCTGTGAGACAGTCTGTTCTCTTGAGTGACTTCCAGGAAGCTCTTAGGGGACAGTTAATGACGTTCATCAAAAGGCCGTGTGATTTCATCCTGGATTACAACAGCAACCCTGGCCCCAGGGAGTGGGGAATTTGTAATCAATCACAGCATCTAGAATTTCCAGAGGAACAAGCAAATCTAACATAATTCTGTCCCCCCCCCCCGTCCCCTCCCATCCAGATGTTTTTACATGGACATCTGTGCACATTTTAGAGACCAAGTTCTAAATTCTCCAAGCAGCATGCCCTGATACTGAATACATCTCATAGAGTTGGAAGAGACCACAGGGGCAACCTGATTATTAGTATGCTCATTAACTTATGAATGCAGTAAATATAACTCCAGCTAATGATCATTTAGCATCTACCCTGAGCCAGATGTTATGCTGATCGCTTCCTGTGGTCCTTCAGCCGTTCATCAACAGAAATGTCTCTGTTGCAGCGTGCATTTGAAGAACTGCTATTCAGAGAGTTGAGGGAACTGATGCCCTTTGGGTACCACTCAAAAGGGAAAGAGCTGCCAGTGGAAGCCAGGAAAACCTGGGTGCAAAACTCAGAAGTGCTCTTGCTTCAACGTGTGGTCAAAATGCCACACAGTGGCACAACATGTCCGTAGTGTTAGAAAGGGGGGCAAGTAACCTTGTGATCAGGAAGGATAAGTGGCTGCTGTATTCTAGACCTGCCACTCAAGAACTGTGCGACCTTGGCCAGCACTCTACTTGCACGTTTCAAATGATCCAGAGCCCACTCTGCTCCATGGGTGGAAGGAAGGGGTTAGGGAGAGACTGGGGACAAGCGAGTGGGTCTGCCAGACCCTGCTTGGATCTCATCCTGCTCACAATAAAGATGGTCTTGCTGCCTTTTATATAGTTCTATATAGCACATTGCCTAATGTGAGTAATGAACTTCTTTTCCTTCTGGATTTCCCCCCATAGACAGTATGTGCATGACATTACTTGAATGTACGACAGAGGCCCCTTATTAGAATCATGGAGTCTCTAGCTTCAGCCTCTGGCTCTGTACTTTATTCTTCAAGGGTCTTCTATGACCTTGCTCTTTCTACGTCCTTATATATCTTCCTTTGGTCCCAATGACTTTCTTAAAGGGGAAGATTGGAGGAGACCGGCTTTCTTCAATACTGCATTGTGGGTAGCAAGATGAAGACCAGAGGCCAGTGAGCAGCAGGAACCAGCTCTACTGTCAGACGATCTTGGACTGTATGCCTCGGTGACCAGCCATCCTTGAAGAAGGCCCAGAGAAAGCATGAGCCTGGATAGCCGGGAGGCACATCAGTGACAGAATGCTGGCTCTTGGAGGATTCGGAGCCCATCTTGTGAATGTGTTGAAGCAATAGAGGAGCCACGTTCATCTGTCCTCTGTGCTGTGCTCTCTACACAGTGCCTTGCAATTCTTACTAAGTGGTAGGAAGGCCTTCTAAGTATTGCACTGACCCTGAAAACATGACCAAGAAAGTAGGGTTCAGGGTTCAAGTTCAAGGTGGGAGGTGGCTGTCTATGGGAGATTTTTCTAAGCAGGGAGCTACCAACTGTTTTAAAGGGACTCACATTGCTTTTGGACACCAGTTCTAATTTCCCCGTGCTTGTTTACATTGGCACCTACTGCCCTGCCCCCTGTGAAACGCACCGTCTTCTGTTACCTCCCTCCCTCCTGTCGCCTCCCAAGCCTTGTCTCAGTCCCATGAGCTCAGCAAAGGGACGAGTCTGTCTCACCTAGACCTCTGAGAGCCAAACAGCCGGCTCCTGTCTCCATGTTTAATGAGGACAGGCTCAAGTCAGGAAGGCTGGGGCCGAGGTTTTATGGAGGCTCTGGGCCAAATGGCTTCACCAGGAATTCAACTAGCCCTGGCCTCGCTCCCCTGGGAGCTGCAAAATACAAACAGCTCTGGTAAAACTGGATAGTAATTTCCCAAGCAGGAGACTGGGAGCTTTTAACGAGCTGCACTGAGTCTGCTTGTTCCTCTGCTGGTCCTCCGGTCTGGCTAATTAGATTGTCGGTTGTAAGGAGTCTTTTGATGGCCCAGAGGCCGCAAAAAGGGTGGAGGCTCGGAGGGGCTGGCACCACTGGATTGAGCTGAGTAAGCCATGCCACAGTATAGCAAGAGTTCTAGAAGGTCTCCCTCTCCACCCCACTCATGCTTCCTACTCATGACAGGATCCTGAATTTTTCACTGATGGGTGGACCAGCCAAACACAGCATCAAATATCCCCAAAGCAAGATAGAATATACTCTGTCACACCATTTATCCGTTCATTCTTCCCTCCTTTGTTCTTTTCCACTGGCCATGTGAAATTCTAGGCTAGATTGGGGGGTATAAAGATTACCTTGTTGTACATTGAAGGAAGCTAACCCAAGAACATTATTGCCAAATAACTTGGAGAGCAACCACAACAGTGTTGTACATAGGGTATCACCGCAGCCTAATAAAGGTAGAGGGAGGAAAGAAAACACACTGGAGATGGGGTTTTGCCAAACAAGCCACTCTCTGTGTGAAACGACACAACCGAAGAGCACTAGAAGAGCTGGTGAGCTCAGAGGATGGCACACTCATGAAAGAAAGCTGGGAGACCATGAGTGAAAGGTAGTGCTTGGGAAATACAGGGATCTGCCTGTGGTTTGGAGTTTGGGGTGGGAACTCTGATCATGTTCCTCGTGCTCTTCGGGAGGGCAGGGTCGAATGGTGAATGTCCTCCCAACTCTGGCAGCCACACAAGCCTGATACAGTTTTCACAGTGGATAGGTTATGGGCTGTTTTCGCACCTCCTCTACCCACAAATTCATATATGGAAACTCTCACCCTCAATGCAGCAATAGTTGGAGATAACCTATGTGGGATTGACTGTGACAGACATATATCTATATATATATATCATATTATATATACAACATATGATCATATTATCAGTATTATTACATAATATACATTCTATAATACAAATTATGTAATATAACATATAATATATTCCAATATATTATATAGTGTATATATATCTTATATATGATATATATCTTATGTATCACATGTATCTTATGTTACTATATATGATATATACACAATATATATGTGTATATACATATCTATGTGTGAATCACAAATATGCCATAATTTTCCATATTTATAGATGTCTAGTATATATAGAGTTTTATATATAAATTAGACATGGTATAACAATAATATCATAATAGAAGAGGTATAATAACACACTATGATAAAAGTTATTCTCAACTTAGAATCATTCATTTTTTTGCTGTTTCCGTTGGGCATCCTTTGGGCTGAACTTGACCCCAGGGAAACAGAAACCACCTAAGATAAAAGTACAGATAAGGGGACAACTGAAAAGTAAATGAAGCCACAAGGGTAGGGTCCTCTTCCAATCAGGTCATGGGCTTTATGGGAAGGACACTTCACTGTTGATGGCTCTGTACCTCTCTGCGCACCGAAGGGAAGACCATCTGGGACAAAGCAAGCACACAGCCCTCTGCAATCCTAAAGGAGAAGCTCTCCTTAGAGGATGAGCCCACTGGAACCTTGATCCTAGACGTCCAGCCTGCGTTAGTGTGAGGAATGAATGGCTGCTGTGAAAGCCATCCGTTCTATGTTTGCTGCTGCTGCTGTTGTTATGGTAGCCTGAGCCAGCGAATGCAGCGGGCTCTGGGAGCCATTGAGGTGATGCCATTTCTCTGACCTTGCTCACAGTGCCACCTTTCCAGGAGAACTCATCTCCTGTCTATAATTACTCGGGCTCTCAATATTGTTTGATCAGTGTTTAGGATTTCTTGCCTTTTGTTCAGATGAGGACATCTCTGTTCTCTGTTAGGAAAGTTCTGTTGGGAGAGAATTGGCTTCTTTCCTCTTAGTGTCAGTCTTGGTTAGGTGACGTAATGTGGCGAATCCATCAGGAGAGAAAATAATGGATGTTTTGTGTGGGAGCTAAAGGTTTCAGGGCCACTGCAAGGTCCTGACACCCTTCCTCCGTTTGCCATGGGAATGCCATGTTCCAGATGGGGACTTTTCTTGAGCCCAGCCCTCAAAGCAAAGAAGATACTGGGAACTAAGGACAGCTCTTTATGGGCAGCACACACGGACAGAGTTGGTGTAAAATGGGAAAGAAGAATAAACCTTAGCTGTTGCTAGAGCTGTTCATTCTGATAGAATGTCAACAAGAAAGCTGACCAGCGCAGCTACATCCTATCACCCACGCGGGGTGGGAACCCAATGGTGTATATCATACAGATAGATAACCGTCACTCTTCTCACCATCAACGTTTATTCCGGCAAGCTCCCCTGTATCTCACCCTGGCCTTTTCCATGGGGATGGCATTTGCTGAGCTGTCATTTCTCCGGTCAGATAGCAAGTCAGCTGGATGTCTTTATCCAAGGGCTGGGCCTTTGTGATGCCCCTAATGTCCCATTCACACCTTCAAGAATGCTGAGGGAAGCCACCTCTGCCTCATCTCCTCAGCCGCACCTCAGAGCCCAGGAATCCTGTCCTGCTCTCTGCTTTCAAAAGCATCTGCTTAGGAGCTGGTGTGCAAGGGCGTCCTTCCACAGGAGCGACACCTGTGTCATAGCGGTGAGGAGTGTCTGTGGACTCTTTGTCCTGGTGGATGCACTTTGCTCAGGTACCGCTTGCCTCAGGGACCCTGTGATGTGCGGGTCCAGGAGGGCAGGCTGTGCCCAAGAGCGTCATAGCAGGACGGGGAACAGAGGTACAGACGCAAAGGCAGAATCTGGCTTCCTGTGGGAGAATCCATCCGAGCCACGAGCAGGTCCGGCTAACAACTGCGCACGCGTTGCCTCATCTCCACTCAGCAAAGCTGCTCTCGGGAGTTCTATGGGCTCCGGTCACGATAAAGAAGAGCAAAGAACCGACTGGAAGACATGTGTCTACAGCCCTGGACCTCCTCAGTCAGTCAGTCAGACAGACAGACAGACAGACAGACACACACACACACACGAACTGAAGACGATGAAACATTAACTCGCCACACTAAAATTAGAAAAGATTGAGAAAAAAAAAAAGCGCTATGCCCAGCACAAAATGCACACTCAGCAGATATCATTTCATGTTTCAAATTGGATTACATCCCATGTAATAATAGAGCCAGCCAAATGGTCCTGTTTTTAAAATAAATGTTAATTATCTCAAAATTTATCCTTAACATATCCTTAACATATGTGCATTGTCTCTGGTTGCTGTTCTAGAGGATGAAGAAACAGACATAAAAAGACAATGGTGGCTGATTTCACTGCCTCACATTTGGAGAGGGAGGCAATCTTCAAAACAAATACATCCAAATACCCATAAAATTGCTGTCCTAGAATGTTTTCTGATTGAAATACAAAGGGGGAACAATCCATTTTCACTTCACTGCCCAGAAAAGCCTGGGAAGCAATAATAAATAGTATGAACTTGAGGAGATGAACTAGTGTTGAGTACGTGTTGAGAATGCACACACACACACACACACGCACATCATATGCAACACTTGATTAAATATAATGAATTCATTAAATAAATAAGACTGGCCCGCGTCTTCTAATTTCACAGTCTTTGTTCAATGATTTGCCCTGGACTTGTATATCAGAAGAGCAGGATGGCTTCCCTGAGTCAGAATGAAGTTGCCACGTGTCTCCTGACCTGAAGAATCAAGTGAGAGACCATCCTAGCTCAGAGTGTAATATGGAATACTTAAAAAAAAAACACAAAGTGCCAGCCGTGTAATAGGCATTTAATAGGGTGGCATGAATTACCTTATTTTGTATGTTAGTAATCTCAGAAAAAAAACAAATGGATGTGAATAGCCTTCAGAATCATACTTGCAAATCATTTGAAAATTATGAAAATCTGCTGTTTGAAAGCACTTTCAAGATAGTTTTGCCTAAGCTCTGACGTTAAATATGAGACTTTTAATGTCAAAAACAGACCAGTTCCGAATGTCATCTTGTGTTTGTCCTTGCCACTTCTTTCTTCAATATAGAAAAACGAATGGACTCAAATTTTCATTTGGAGATAAAAGTCTCCTTTTGTGCTATGTAACTTCAAACAATATATTTTGTGGACAGAAAGAATGGTGTAAAATGTCTCTGTGTTGGTATCAGATTTAAGTTCCAGAATCCAAGCATGACATTTGTCATTCTTCTGCTCATAAAGGTAAAGTCAAAATCATTAATGTTATCATTTTTCACACCAGGCCCACTGTTTGTCCTTCTTTGTCTCCTTACCTTGAATGAGGTCAAACTCTCCTCCCAGGTCTCTCCACACCCCTTCATGTTGCTCCTTCATGTCTGTATATTTTTGTGTGTGCCTCGGGTATGATTGGGGTTCAAGGCCCCAGGTTTTCTATGAATCTATAGGCAAGTGTCTTGTTAACTTGGGTGTGACATTTTTTATTTTAGTTTCATTTTTGCTATCTTATAGTTTACCTAGGTAAGGTAATGAGTACGTTTTAAAAAAAAAATTACAGTCTGCCGTGATGTGCTTTATTCATTCACTAGTTTGCTGTTTCATTAGCAGAAGATGAGCTGTTGTGTGGGCAGGGAAAGCTTTTCCAGTGTTCAATGCCAGCCCCCAACTCAATAGCAAGCCTGGCCCGGGGCATCTGGGGCTGGCTCTTCAGAACCAGGTCCAGTACTCCTCCACCTGACGCTTGCTCAGCTCCTAAGGTCATTTTCCCAGCTGCAAGGGTTTGAGCTGGGGGTGACACAGGCTAGGTACTGGAGGGGAGTGGGTAAAGTGTCTTTGGACTCACATTTCCTGTTAAGATTCTAGGATGGAACCCAGGCTTTGGGGGAGCACTACCCCTTCTCCCCCAGGCATGGGGGTGAGGCCAGGCTGTGCTCGTTCACCTGTTGGGTTCAGTCCCTTGGCACCGCGTCCATCCTGAGTCCATCCTGACCCTGAGGCGCTGGGAGTCTGGATGCGCAGAGGCTCAGGTTGGGCCTAGGGGCTGGCGGGCGCAGGGCCTTGGGCAAGGAACACAGCTGCATCGTCCTCACAGATGCTGGCGAGCAGGCCCGGGATTCCTCGGGTCCAGGCAGCTGTCATGTATTGGCTGCGCCCCCCCACGTAATTGAGCAACTTGCTGGGCGCATCTTGAACTCAAGTCCTGAACATTTTCCCACCTCTCCACTTGTGGCTTTTTCGGTCATTCCTTGCAGATAAGAGTTGCACGGACTTTTCTACCTGGACTGGCTTCGAACCCTTGGAACCGTGGTCCTCAGATCGCCGCCACGTCCTGAGTAGCGGGGGTGACAGGCTGAATCAGGGGTGTCACCTACAAAACAAAACAAAAAGAGAATAAAATAAAAATAAGAAAAAAAAAGAAAACCTATAGATGGCGTTGAAAATAGACAACACGTTAGAATTAAACATATTTAAAAATTGTGTCGTAACCTTTTAAAAGAGTATCCTTTCCTTTGTGAGCTTCTGCATTTGGCTTTATTCATTGAAATGTTATATTCTATTACATATATTATTTTTATTTATTGATTTGCTGGTCACGGGGTTTTAACTCTGGGCCTGGGTGCTGTCCGTAGACACCTTGTACTCAAGGCTGTTTGTGCTCAACACTCTACCCTTGAAACATGGCGCCACTTTTGGTCTTTTCTTTCAGTAACTGGAGATAAGCATCTCATAGACTTTTCTGGCCAGGTTGACTTGGAACTGTGATCTCAGGTCTCAGCTTCCTTGAGTAGCTCTGATTGCAAACCACCAGTGCGAGGCTCATATCATATATTAATGATTAAAATATCATTCCCATGAAAGGATTATAGAGATTCTGCCAGACTGATCAAGAACTCTGTGTTTTGGAGTACTCCATGGCAGGTTTCGGTGACTGGACAAATATTTATAGGGTTATTAAATAGGAAAACGCCTCTGTTCATAGTTGAATGTCAGTGATGACATAGTGCTATGAATTTCTCAGAAATGCGACCACTTCTCATGTCCTGTGTACATCCCTTAAGTTCTCCCACTTCCTGCTGGGGCTGAAGCCCTCTGCCTCCTGGACACCAACCCCTGATTCAGATCTGCTCTGACCACATGTGCTTCCGGCCACCTTAGTTCTTAGAGCTTGGCTTCAAGAACTTCCACAGTTCCTGAACAATACTGGCTTTTCCCAGGAAGTTTCTCACATTTTGATGGCAACATCTCCCTTCCTCTCCTATACTTGCCCAGAAGGTTTCCCAAGGCCTGGGAATTTCTCCCTTTATCTTCTGCTTCTTGGGATCCTTGACCTAGAGTGAGCTTGTCCAAGAATAACTTGTTTATCAATTGTATGTTCTCCTCCCAACCCTCAGTAGTATGTTTCATATTTTTATATAGCTCCCTAGGTACAGGTGAGAAATGCTGAATAGTTTGCTTTTAGAAGAAAGACATAAACTTTAGCTGGCTTAGCAGTCTACCTCATGGTGTAGAGTTGGAGGTCAGTTTCATGTCCATTGCTCTTCTAGGTAAGAGGAGGACTTTGGCGAGAAACCAGGGCAGGTAGGACAATGGATGGAGGCTGACAGCGAGAAGCACAATGCATTATCAACAGCTACGCTGAGAGAAGATGACCCACATGGCAATCAGCAGTGCACGCAGTGTAGAACCACATCCAATGGCAAACACTAACCAGAGAAGAATATTGCCGATAGGAAGGAAGAATGGCAGGAAAGGGAAATCGGTTAGTCACATGTGTGAACAAGTGAAAGTAAGACTTTCTTACCATGTGTATGGGGATAAGCCCAGAGCTGAGCTGACTGGGGATGTCGCTCTGGCCTTCGTTATCCCCAAATGGAGAGAAATGGCTCACATGAGAAGAGGCAGACAGAAATCCCTCTGGGGCATCCTGTATTCTCCATCATCCTGGGCTCTCTCTCTGATCACGTGGGGCCCTCTGTTCTCTCATTATGGGGGCCTATCTCATGAACTTTCCACCTTCTCTGCACCTGTGTTAGCAAACTGGGCAGAAAATGTTTATCTTCATTTACTTAGCATTTCCAGCAACATTTGAAGCCATGGACAATGTGTTCAATAAATATTGTTGACTGTGTTAGTGGCTGATGGGAAGAAACAAAGTGGATTGGACAGATGTGAATAGAACTCATCCATCTCTATCAAGTTCTCTCTCTTTCGCCATCTCTCCTCGTATGCATAATTATAAATCTTTCAGGATTTTGTTTGAAACACTACCACTTCCAATAAACAGTTTGTGTTTTTGTCGCCTCCTTAAGTTAGCTTTCAAGGAACCAAACAATTCAAAAAATTTCTTTCAAAATGAATACAGGAACCTAAACTTCAGTGTCTCAAAGCAGGTGGGAGCCAACAACACCAGGCCTAGAGTGGGAACGAGGGGGCCTTTCATTCACAAAAATCACACCACGTGGACACCCAGAACCTTGGGGCCCTTTGTTTCCTTCTCGGACTTGAGCACACCCCAAGCAGGTCTCCTTGAAAATATGTCTGTTCCAAGGCCATCTGTGCTGATTCAAAGCAGCCTGGCAGCTCCAGCCGACTGCCTTGGTTGCAGAAGATAACTTATCGAGCAGTTCAAAGGCAGTTGGGCTCCTTAGCATGTGTGCTGTCTGTGGTAAATGCATTCGCCTTCCCTCTTTAATCTGAAAATACTTATCAGTGAAACAGTAGCCCTGGGGTTGGGACAATGGCTGGCTAACAATGGTTTTGAGGAAGGGTGTGTTAAGTTTATGTTTTTTAGTAACTGCAACCTTCTTAACTGTTAGAAATACCACTTTATAACAAGAAGACTGTCTTCTCTGGCCTCCTTAAACCTGCAGGACTTCAGATGAATTAACTATCCTATCTATATCTAATCTGTTCATTTAGCCTGGGGATTTTATCCTAAAATATCAAGTTGAAATTGTGCTCCATCTGATCCTGGTATTTATTTCAAATGTGTAGTTCTACTGTTGTTGTATATTTAAAGAAGGATGTCTAGCAATGATAATAACTTGACTCAAGAATCAAATATTTAGGGCAGCAAACCATGTCTATTTCAGGCTGTGCAGCTGACGTACATTCTTAGGATACACAGGATAAACACAGTATTCCATTTCACGTTCCTAAAAAGGGAAATGACCAAGAGCAAGATGAAAAGGCTGTTTCCCTGAGCCATACCCGTCTGCAGCTCGCAGCCCCGTGGACTTCATGAAAGTCTGACACAGCCTGGGCCCGAGGATACAGAACCAGTTAACGCATTTGCATCTTGCATGCTGGCATAGAGAAGTATATGTCTACAGAGTTATTAATGCATTCGTTGAGTCTGTAATTATCATCCTAATGGCTCGTATCAGACACAGCAAGAGGTAGGCAAGAAATGGACAATTAGAGGGTGTGCACAGAAAGATGATTCTTCCCCTCAAAGCTTTTCTTCAGCATAACAACCAAAGTATTTGGAACTCACTTGGAAATGTATTAACCACAGGATTTGATTAATAAGTTACTTCTTTAAGTAAACTGTTTGCCAAAGAACAGTATAATTCAGAGTCCTCATTCTCTATCTTACCCACCTCCCATGTAGAAACTGTTTCCTTCCAACAGTTACTCATCCTCTTAGAGAATGGTCTAAGAGAGCTTCAGTGATATTTGTTGTTTTTACAGTTCCCTCAAAGAAAATCAGTTTTCTCATCCATCCATCCATCTATACACACATACATACATACATACATCTACTTGTTTATCCATCAACTTGATTGATAATAAATCATTACATTTGTACAATATTTAAAAAAATCTAGTGAAGGAAAAATACATCAAAAAAGAGGGGAAGTGTGCAATAGAAAGAGAGAGACACACAGATATAAATAGAAGGGAGTACAGTCACTATGCTGAATAGTGCGTGGATGCACCTGACCCTGTAGGATTGCAAGAGGTTTCCCTCATCTTTTTCTTTCCTTATAGTGAAAAAAAATACAGAATACATACATACATACATACATACATACATACATACATATATACCTAATTACCTATGAAATCAACTTCATCTTTCAGGCAATAATGAATTAGTGGGCAAGGAGAAGACCATACACCATTCACCCCACATCATCATAAGCGGGTGCCATGTGATGTCCTCAATGTCAGCCCTACCACCAGGACACAGGGGTGAATTTCCTATGGGTGCCTCTTCTCAGACCTCATGGTGATGCCAGTGGCATTGCCCCCACATGAAAACAAGTAAGGCAATGGAAACTGACAAGACACTAAAGTAACAGTCACTTAGCACATTCGATTGTTACAGTCTCCACACTCCATAATTACTTGGCTCCTTGCCATCCTGATGCTAAAATCAATTCCCAAACCCAGGATTTTTTTATTCACCTGTGAATCTAAAGGAGATTAATGTCTGGCAGCTAATATTTCTCTAATGAATTCATTCATGTGTTGCAAACGTAGCATATTTTGTTATTTTTCTTGCTTGCTTTCATTTATTTATTTCTTTTTTAGGCCATGCGGGCTCTAAGAATGAACAGAAGTTGAGCAGTGGAATGGAAATGCTTACTGGCGAGTCCCTGGAGAGCTAGCCTGTCTCCACTGTTTGTTTGGAGTGCCTGCTCAAGAAACAATGGGGAGATGGTTAATTTTATGTCATCCTGTCTGGGTCACCATGCCCAGATATGTCAACATGCCATCGAGCAGTATTTGGAATGTATCTGGGATACTGGTTTTGGACAAGACTTAGACTTTAGTCGGTGGGCTTTGGAGCTGAGTAACCACTACCACATGATGGAGCCCCTGCCAATCAGCTGCAGAACTGCATAGAACAGAAGGCTGGTCTACCCTTCTCCTAGCCCAAGGACACTGTCATCCGACTGATTCTAGATGGCATCTACTCTCTTTTCTTTCTGGTCTGCCAGCCTCCCCATCAGCTTTCAGATTCTCCAAGCCTTCACAATCAACAGCCTCATGAATCTCTCTCTCTCAGAGAGAGAGAGAGAGAGAGAGAGAGAGAGAGAGTGTGTGTGTGTGTGTGTGTGCCTGTGGCCACCTTCATTTGCCTCCCTTGTGAAGTGACCTGGCCCAATGTGCACAGGATTTCCACTTGAACAGGAGGGAAGGCCCTGGAGAATGGTGAGAAGACACTGATGAAAGTTCATCTGGTCATTCCATTCCTGTTTTCTTACTCTGAAAAGAGACATGGGAGTGGCCAATCCCAGCCAGGCCTACGCTGGCCTTGCAGAAGGCTGTGGGGTGACCTTTAACAGTTGATAAGTAGAAGCTGGAACAGTCTCAGGGCAACCTTCAGAGATGTGAAAGCTGATGGAGAAGCAACAGCTAAGGACCACACGGCTTTTTTCCCAGCATAGTAGACATGAGTTAAGGACACAAAATATACAAACTCTCTGGAATTTGCCAGGATTCAAGGGTGAAAGTCATGCATGGATGAGAATAAGTTCTTGCAGCTAGCAAAACACAAGTTTGAAGTGGATATCATCTGTGTATAGAAAAGAGTTGCATCTCTTGCTATCTGAAATTTTGTAGACTTGATTGCACTTGCAACAAAAGTTAATATTCTGGAGTCACTGGTGATGTGCCCACTTATGTTTAGACACCATGTGTTAAAATAGTAATTTAGATAAATATAATAAAATGCTTAGATAGCACTATAAACATTGAAAGATAGAAAGCAGACGGATATAAAATAATCCAGTGGTTTTGTGGTCATGCAGGTGGCTTCTAAACATGTATGTATTTATTTATTTTAGTATTCTCCTCCCCCTCTTTTTTTTTTTTTTTTACTATCTTTAAGTAGTTGTACAAAGGGGTTTCACTATGTCACTTTATAAGTACAATGTGTCTTGATCAATGTGATCCCCTTCTATCCTTTTGAATGGGTCCTTTCTCTAGAAAGTAGGAAGAAAACTTTTGGGTGACCCTGGGGGATTTTTACAGAAATAAATTGGATCTTGATTCTAAACTGTGGTATCGAGCATCTAACCAAAGAGGAATCCATGAGCGGCTCCTCCCTCGCTCTGTTCCCCAGGCTAAACCACATGTGACTAAGCAGGTGTTGGCAAGGGAAGAGATGAGAACAAACATTTTTTTTCCTAGAGTGATGAAGTGATATAATGTGTGTGTGTGTGTGTGTGTGCGTGTGTGTGTGTGTCTTTCTGCATTGTTGCATCATCTTATTCCAGAGTAGAATAACGAACGTGATGACGTTGTCAGTTCCTATTGTAGCCTGTGCAGTCCACCGAGGAGCCCTGGGACCTGTCAGAAGTGTTTGGGCTTCTTTGCCCAGGGTCTCTGGTGCTGCCTTCACACACAGAGCAGGGGAGTGAGGTGGGGGCCCCTCCCCCTCCTCTCTTCCTCTCAGCCCCATGGCCTGTGGCCCCATTGCGACATTCTTCCTGGTCTTTGAATATCTTGCTGAACTGCCCTTCAAGGGCAAGCTTTATTTTACTTTTTATTTTCCTTTCAAAGAGACCTGCAAGGTTGCTAGGCAGATACAAGGATAAAGAGAGATTTAAGTTACTCAATACTTGTTTTGCTTCGTCTTTTAAAAAAAATTGCATCATACCCATTTGGTGATTGTGCAATGTAGGCGTGTACCTACACTGAAAGTTAAGTCAGTCCAGGCTCTGGGCACCTTTGCGATGGACACATCTATTTATGTTCAAGTGGAAAAAATATTCTGAAGTCATAATTAAGCAAATATGTAGAAAGCCAAAGAAAATAGATGCCAGTGTTTCATGCAGCATAGAAAATTTCCTATTCAGTTTCTTTCCAGGTGTTTCACATTTCTGTGCTCATATCCTAACTATATATCAGATTAGCTATGGGTCTTTGAGAATCCAAACTCCTAATAACAGAGTCATTGTTAAGTGAAAGAGAACCAGTCATGAAATTGCCTAACCAGGGTTCCAATTTGCTTCAGATATCTACTGGCTAGATAACTGGGCAAACAACTTGGTTCTTCTAAATGTATTTCCTTAATCTGCAGGATGGAAATTGTGCTATGGAAATCAGAAAGTGGGAGACAATGGCTGTAAGGGCTGAGATGACAGCCAGGTAGAAGGTTTGTTCACATTAGTCTCCCTTCAGCTCCTGATCTTCACCACCACGTACTGAACATCCCTCTACACCAGGCCCTTCACAAGCACCTGGGGCTGGGGTTATAGATACAGACGAGTGCAACTTGGGCCTGACCTTCAGGCTATGCACAGCACATAGAGATCTCAGGACGGGCTCTGTAAGGGTGGTGCCCATCTAATGCTGTATAGAAGGCAGCATCTAATACTACGTAGCAGGAAGGGTGTGATGCTAGGGAACATGAGCAAACCAGCATCTATTTACACAGCTGCTGCTCCACTTGGTGTTATTTCCAACTTGAAGTCCCATGCAGCCACATCCCCAGTCAATACAATTCCACGAGCACTCCATGCTCTGTGATTTGGTGGCCTCAGGGAGGGGTGGACTGTGAGAAGGGAAGGTGTGGAGTTAGGGAAGCTAATGGAGGCTCAGCATCATCATTGTCGAGAGCCAAACACAAAATCTCATGGTAACTTGAGATTGGAGTATGTCATCGCACACATGCTTACTACAAGAGAAATGGATTTCCAACCAAACCAATGACTCCATGATGTGTACCGAGTCTATATTGTCATGTTCAACAAAATAGATGCGGGTCTTCTTTGATATAAAGGGGAGAAACTGAGGCGATGTCCAGCCTAGGCTTCTCCAGAAGCAATTGAAGCCCTGGTTCAGGGACCAGCTCACTCCAAGCACTGTCTCTGTCATGCCCGCAAATGCTCTGGGCACAGGAAAGACGCCACAGAATCTCAGAGGGCGCTGTGCTGGGGCTGACCTGAAACTCGATGTTGGGAAGCATTTCTACAGGCTGGACTTGGTTTTGTTTTGTTTTGTGATTCCTGACATTTTGCTTAGAGACAGATGTAACATTTCAAATTGTTAGAGAACAAAGAAGCCCGAGAGGAAGTCCCATTCAAATGCACCTGACACCTAAAACAGAACGTCTGGTGTCATTCAATCAAGGCTAGTTCTTTGGGCACCGGATGGCACGCAAACGCCATGTGATGTCATTTCACGTGACTAAACGTTATATCACGTGACTAAACGTTTTATCACTACGTTGTAGCCATGCATGCAATTTATTCTTGGTGTTTTTTTTTTTAGTTCTCACGCAGATCATCTTCTGACTTTCTTCCTTCCTTATTTCCTTTCTTCCTTCCCTTTCTTTCCCTTCCTCTTTCCTGCCCTCACTTCCTCCTTTCCTTCTGATCCTTCCTCCCCTTTCTTCTTTCCTTCCCCCTACCTTTCTGTGTTTGTTCCACTGAAGTCTAAATATGTCAATTATGCAAGAACTACTCACATGGAGGAGGGGTTAGAATGATAAAGCACTCCCACTTCTAAAGAGCATCAGAAACGCAGTACTCACTTGAGACAATGGGAAGAGTTTGAATCCAACTGAACTGTATTTCCTCCAAGGCGGGATGACTCAAGATGGAAGAATGGTACTCACTTCCCTTGTCTCAAGGCCTTCTGGGAAATGGTGACCATCTCACTGTGTTCATTGAGGAGAGAAATCTATTACACTATGGTCACCTTCTATCTGAGAGGCGCTGAAAATGAGAGGCTGCCGTTTCTGATGGCTGATAGGTGTCTTAGTGGGCCACCTCCTTGGCTGATTCCTCAGATTGATTGGTTTTGCCACCTACCGGGGTACACATAAATGGATATCAGCAAAGTCCCGAGAAAGATAGACACCTAGTCTTTGCAGGAGGGAAGTGGGGTGCTTCTACCAGACAGAGAGGACCGGCACAGAGGACTGGCAGGGCGTGTGTGGGAGGAACCAGAGGACCATGGTTCCTGGGGGTTTGGATGGAAGGCAGAAGAAAAGTCCTGATGTGACATGGAAAGGACCTGCCATTGTGAGCCTCTGAAGCTTGGTGTGGGATGGGGCTCCCCGTTGCTATTTCTTGAGCATTGACTCTATTGTTTTCTTTGGTGCTAAATATTTAACAGCCAAAAGATAAGCAACATGAATCCACTTTCCACCCAAGGAATTTGGAGACTGGGGCCGGGTATGCAATCCAAGATTCCACATCCCATTGCATGGGACAAGAACAACCACGTCTTTATGCAAAGTTGACAGGACTAAATACCGCAGGGAGGGAGGAACGCCTGGGCCGCGGTCCTTCCAGCTCGTTGGCACGGAGGACCCGGGCGCTGGAAGCCCAGGCCAGGCCCTGTCTCAGTGCTCTTTCCCGATGCATGGCCTGAAGTGGGATCTGGTTTTGATTTTTCAATTTAAGCCTGGATTTCCAAGGATTTGCCAGGGACAGAAACTCTACTTGGAATCTCCCTGAAATGCAAACAGTTTAAAGGTCACTGAAAGCTTCATCCAGGATGTATTTATATTTGTCTCGTAAACTGTGGCGGAGCATTTTCCAGGAGGTGGTGTCTCGGGAGACTTCTTGCTGAGGCTCCTGTAATTCATTTTCTGTTGTTTTTGGCCTCTGCCTCCTGAAAGGAAAAGGGAACTCAGTGAAAAATGTTAAACAAGGCCAAAGACATAAATATCTTTTAAAAGTACAAAATACAAGTTATTAGACACCATTGGTCAGGGCAGTTTCTCATTGGTCAGTGCTAACCTGGGAACCTCCCATCGAGTTCCAGCATTGAGTAGTCTGGGGTGTTCTTGTTCCCTTAGTGACAGGCCTTTGGGAATAGGATAGGTGGTTAAGTCATGTGAGCTTTTGGTCAAATTCCCTCAGCTAGCAAGTGTGAGAGGTTTCTGGACTTTGGCACTACCATCCTCTTCTTGTACAAAAGAGTAACAAATGGAATTCTAGTTCCTCTTTCTGCTTGTCTGAGCATGATACATGGGTAGACAGACTGACCAGCAATCATGTTATGTGTGCCAGCGGTATCTACAGTGAAGTCTTGTCTTGCTTCCCTTCTCATGGCTAACAGTGTAGGGCAGCTGACATATCCACTAGTACATGTAACATGTATGTTGGAAAATGTACAGAACGAAGAGTTCCATGAACGTATGCTTCATATCTGGACAACAATATATTTACAATGAATGTCTACAAATAACTGTATGCACAAACACCAACTATATGTAATATAAGTACATATATATAGAAATATTACTGTCCCTTTATTATATTTGGGCATTGTAGTGATAGATTGCTTCCATTCTTAGCATTGTAATGTCTCTCTGTTGCTCTTTCTCTGTCTCTGTTTCCCAGTCTCTTTCTTTTTCTAGCTGTGTCTGTCTCTGTTTCTGTCTCTTTTTCTGCCATCACTCTCTTTGTATCTGTCTCTGTCTTTGTCTCTCTGTTTCATTCATTCTGTGTCTGTCTCTGACGCTTGTCTTTTCTCTGTCTCCATCTCTGTTTCTATTTCTATTCTTTCTATTTCTGTCTCTGCCTCTCTCTGTTGCTCTGTCTCTCATCTCTGTCTTTGTCTCTCTGGCTTCTTTTTGCTAGAGAAATAACTATTTTATTCATTACTCACACAGAAGCTTTTGGTTGGTTTCATTGTTTACGTCCATTATTTTTCCTGTTTAAATTTTTAATGATTTATGTTAACTTTATTCTCTTTCTTTTGCTTGCTTTGGCTTTATTTTACACTTATTTTCCTACTTTCTTATGGCAACAATCTTAGATTATTGATTTGAATGGTCTCTAGTTTTCTTATGTAAGTAGATTCAAGGTGGTAACATTTTCTTAACAATGTTTTCAATCATCTCCCACACTGTTATTTTCATGTTCGTTCAATTCAATATATTATTTGCCTTGTGACTTCATTCTGAACACACATGTCTTGTTTAATGCCCACATGTTTAAGGATTTCAAATTGTTTTCCAGTTCAGTTCTATGTGATCTTGAATCGACTGACTTGTGTCCCCTAAATGTTCAAATGTTGAAACTCTGTCTAATCCCAGGACCTCGGCTTATGACTATTGAATGGTTCATTTCAAGTGGTAATTAAGTTCTGGGGTCATTAGAGTGGAGCATAATCCAATATGGCTGGAGTCTTTATGATATCAGGAGATTATGACACAGACAAGCTGGATAAAGGGACAACCATGCAAGTAGAGACACTGAGAAGCCCACTGTCTACCAGACTGGGAGAGAGCCTTAGAAGAAATCAAGCTGGTCAGCTCATTGTATTTCAACTTCTAACCACCAGAATTTGGAGACAGTAAATTTCTGTTGCTTGAAACCCTCAGTGTATGTGTTTTGATCTGGCAACCCTACAAAGCTAATGCAGATTTCAAGAGCACTGTGCTACTTAATTCTTCTAAATTTGTGAAGGTTCATTTTGTAACCTAGAACATGATCTTCATCTATATACATACACTAGAAATGAATGTGTTTTCTCCTTTTTTTTTAAAAGAAAAAGTGGAATGCTTTATAAATACGAATTAGATTCCATTTTTTCTAATAATGTTCTTGACTCCTTCTATATCTTTTCTCATTTTCCCCATATCTGTTTTATCAATTAGTAAGAAAGATTGGTGCTGTCACATGCTATTATGCTGTGTTTGTATATTTCTTCTATTAGCTCTGAAGCTTGGTTATTAGATTAAAACCCACATAGGACGGGTTGACTCTTCAGCATTTTGTGAGACTTCAGTTTATCCTTGTATTTCTTTTTGTTTTGAAACCTTCTGTAATGTATTTGCACACCCACTTCAGCCCTCTTTTCCTTTGTGTTTATGTGATACATTCTTTGTACCTCTTTACTTTGAAACTACTTTTTTTTTTTATTACATTTGAAATTAGTTTCTTAGAGTGTCCTGTGGCTGGCGCTATTAGTGCCACTTCCAGGTAAGCTCTTTTCTTATAAAGGCAACAGGAAGTCAAGTCATTGCTCTGTCTCAATACCTGTGCTAGTCTGGAATCCATTAGTGCATTCTTCTTTTGTGGGCATTTTGTTCTTTGTGCTTCCTTCTGTTTGTTCATTAGTTGGTGGTAATAGGTTTTCACTGCAGAGCCCTGTGCTTCATAGGCCAGCACTGTACTACTTGAGCCACATTTCCAGCCTTTCTTTTTTGCTTTAGCTTATTTTCCCTATAGGTACCTGTTGTTCCTGGCATGGATTGGAATCATAATTCTATACCAATGCTTCCTGCATAGCTGGCATCACAGGTGTTCATCATCGTACCTGGTTTATTTGTTGAGATTGAATCTTCAGGTTTGCCTCAGTCAGTAATCCTTCACTTCTCTGCGTAGTGAATGGCTGGGATGCCTTGTGCTAGCCACTGCACCCACTTGCTGTGAGCATTTCTTTTTTTTTTTTTCTTCAAATTTTTATTATCAAACTGATGTACAGAGAGGTTACAGTTTCATACGTTAGGCATTGGATACATTTCTTGTACTGTTTGTTATCTTGTCCCTCATACCCCCCCCCCCCGCCCACCTCCCCCTTTCCCTTCCCCCACCCCCGGAGGTGTTGTGAGCATTTCTTATAAGCATATTGAGAGCATGAAGAGCCACTATTTCTAGAGGTACCATGGCTTCCAGGACAGGTTTCTCGTTTCCCCCTCTCTTATTAATCGAATAATTGAATTAATTGAGATTAATTAATAGAGAGAGAGGCGAGAGAGAGAGAGAGAGAGAGAGAAGGAAAGAGAGTTAAACTATGATGGTTCAGAAAGTCTGAGTCCAGGCTCTTAGAGTCTTGCATGTAACTGAAGACATATCTGGGGATTATTTTTCTTTCTCTTGCAGTGCTGACAATTGAACTCATGTGTTCTTCCATGGTCTCACAACAAAGGAAAGCCTATGGGTACGGAAAGCTGGAGAGGCCCAGGTGGACATCCCTAATCTGTTTGTGGCATGACTTTCTTTCACCAGGCCATGCTGCAAGAGAATTCACTTTTGGATCCTGTCCCTGCTCAGACTTCATTCTCTTGTCTTCATGCTCACGGACCTAAGCATGAACCAGGAATTGGATGACACTTTGATAGTAAACACTAAGCTCTCTCTACAGACTTGACTTCTCCTAATTGTGGAACTTTGAGCACTTCTATTTCCTGGCCACCTCAGCCACCTATTTGAACAACAACAACAACAAAAGATTATGTATTGCGTTGTCTTGGGAGACCGACTAACCTTGGCTCCATATGAGAAAGTTTCAGAATAAATTTTCTAGGAATTTTACTTTTGCGGGGGGGGGGTGGGGTGGGATGGATGGCTAATAAGAAGCAAGAGAAGGTTGTCAGTGTCTTCTAAAAGTTACATTTACAAACGAGAGGGATCGGGATTGGTCTCAGTGAAATGGATAAAGTGGGGTATGGAAATATATCAGGCTGACTATATACAATGCATATTTTATCAAGGAATGAAATTGTAGTTCAAAGCCACTTATGGCCACGTCTTATGGTCATGATGTTTCTTTGAAGGATAAATGACTTGCAATTCTTCCTTTCTTTGTAGCCCTAGCTCTAGATCCCTAGGTCTAATCACATCGACCCCCTTTGCCCTCGGTTCCTCCTTCCTTTGTCAATTACCTGCTTGCTCAGTGGGGAATGCACCCCTCCATGGTAACAGATGCACATGCCTGGCAGACCTTGGGGTATAGAATAGAATATCGCCAGTCCCTCCTGCTGTGCTTTTAAGTTAACCTTTCTTCAAACAAAAATAATCCATACATAGTTAGAGGTGCCCGTATCTTTAATACGATGAAACTCTTAAAGGGGTTAAAAATCCACCGCATGCTGAAAATTAGTGACCTATCACAGAAAAATAAATCTGGATGGAATAAATAATTAGAAGTGCATCATGTCATAACAAGAAGTTAAAATAGAAGCATTAATCATCCAATCTAAATATAAAGCATGGAGAGGATGAATAATCAAATGATGTCAGTTTATACATGAAGATTATGACTTAGAAAATGAAGTGACACAGTCATCATATTCAATGTACACATGTGAAAAGGAAGCCAGGTAGCTGGAGGGTGTGGATGGAGTTGGGACAAGTGGGAGAGAAAAACGGAAAGGGTGACATGGACCATGATGCATTGTACTCACAAACTTGTATTTGTCTGCCAGTCCTAGGTCTTGAACTTAGGGCCTGGATACTGTCCCTGAGCTTTTGTGCCAAATGTTAGCACTCTACCATTTGAGCCACAGCACTACTTCTGCTTTGTGGTTTTGGGGTGGTTAATTGAAAATAGGAGTCTCGCAGATTTTCCTTTCCAGGCTGACTTTGAACCATGATCCTCATATCTCGGCCTCCTGAGTAGCTAGGATTCCACGTGTGAGCCATTGGTGTCTGGAATGTGCAGCTACTTAAAGATTAAAAGAACAAAGATAGAAAATGAAGTTAACAAGGTTGATATTATTGAATCAAATTGTGAGGTGCATAGTAAATGAAGTATAATATATGACACATGTTTAAATATTCTAAAAAACACTAAAGCTTAAAAATTACCTAAAATCATAGAAAATTTAAAAATAGTTTTTGTATATAAGTTGTTTGACAAAACATTCATAAATACTGGCATTTTGCTAATTTTGTATCATAAAGGTGAGTTAACTTTTTAATAATTCAAAGAGGAATAGCTAGGTGTAATATTATATAGGAAGAACTTAAGGTGGTCTGGGCAATATTATCAATAAAAACATACATGTTAGTATCTATAGATATAAACTGTTTGGGAAAACTGATTACTATGTCATTAAGTTATAATAGCCAAGGAGAACTAAGAGCTTTAATTAATTCCCCATAGAGAAATAATCAAAAATAATCTTTGGTTTATGCTAACATCATTTCCTTGGCTGGATGGCAAAGGAATGCACACAGCAACTGGGTAATAAAAAAAATTCACAAGTTCAGCCTCGCACATTTGGTTGCGTGAGCCTCACAAATCATTCAGCCTCACTTTGTCCCATATTATTGTGGACAATCATACTTATCTTGCAAGATTATGTTGAGGACTGAATTAAGCTACATCTGATGTAATGCCTGGTACTGGGAGCCATCATGATGTTCTTGTATATGTAATTGTCTTATCTCCTTTCTACCAGTCTCTTTGTCTACATTATATAAGGGATAGAGGATAGAAACAGCTGTGACTCTTTTAGACTTATTTAACTTTAGCTTCCCATGACATAGAAAAGTTCCTGACAGAGGAGACTAAAGGAGAGAGTAATGCTAAGCAATACAAGGAAGGCTGGGAAATGGAGTGCTTGGAGAAGAGTCTAGAGCTGGTACTGATCAAGACTCTGAAGACTCTTCTGGCGGAAGTTGGCATAGTCGGAGGTTTGGCCCTGCAGAGAGGCGGAGAAGCGCACGGCTTTTGCCCGAGCTCACAGCAGGAAGTGCCACTGTGAAGGCGAATCTGAGTGGCACAGTGGTCACTGGAGGAGAGGGAGGGAGGAGCAGAGAGAGGCTGGGTAATTGGAGCAGAAATCGATTTGGGAAGGTACTAGTTTTACTGTTGCACAGCACAGCGGATTAACTATGGTCTGTGACAACTCATGACCCGTTTCAAAATAACCAAAGAGGAGTTTAAAAGTTTCCAACATCTTGTCTGAGGAGGTGAGAGTAAAGCAGAGGGAGGAATGGAAGGAAAGACGAAGGGTGGGTGAATACAGTCAGAACACTCAATGTCCATATGTGAAAACAGAACAAGGAGACTCAAGGGGCTGGGGCTGGGAGGGGACCGATGGGAATGGGGACAGGAAGGAAAGGTGGCGTTGACAAGGAGACCTGTACACATAAGCTGACATGTTGAATTGAAGCCCATGTGTACGGTGTGTGTGTGTGTGTGTGTGTGTTCCATACTGGGGCTTGAACTCGGGGCCTGGGTGCTATACCTTAGCCTTTTGTTTTTGCTTAAGACTAGCGTTGTACCATAGACCCACTTCTGGTATATATATATATATATATATATATATATATATATATATATATATATATATATATACATATATTGGCAGTATATTGGCCTATATATATATATATATATGCAGTTTATTAGAGATAAGAGTCACACAGACTTTCCTCCCCAGGCTGGTTTCAAATCTCAGTCTTCACATCTCAGCCCCTCAAGTAGCTAGGATTATAGGCGAGAACCACTGGTGGTACATTTTCTAAAGACACTAAAAATGCTAAAGTTCCCAACATAGAGAAATTGTAATATTGAAGACATGGAAATGTTCATTACCTCCAATTTAATCATTGCATATTGCATACTAAAATATATACATATATTTAAAATATATTATATTTAACCATCATAGTTATATTTTATATATTGAGTTGTAATACTATCAGAGATATAAGTACAAATGTTAGAAAACTGAAAATGTGAAAAGTCTATCTGAGGGTGTAGCTCTGTGGTAGATTATTGCCTAGCAGGTGTGAAGCCTTGATTTTCATTACCAAAAGAAAAAAATGTAAATAAATCAAATATTAAAAGGCAACATGAATATGTACTTAGAAACTAGGTCAGGCTTTGCCAGAAGCACTTTATACGGCTGGCTTTGTAGATCCCGTTTTTCTGTATAACTGCTATGGCAACATTTTCTATTAGTTAAAACAAAATATATTCTAGATGACATCTATAGTTAAAATGGGAAGGATGATGCAACACAGATTGCAAATACTCTTATCAGGTCCACTACTGCCGCTTTATTGTCTTTAAAACAAGCCCTTAATATCAATCATTTAGCAGCACATATTTATTTTATTACTGTCTCTTTGTTGTAGGAAGAAGTTGTCATCCAACAAAGCAGTTCATGAATACAGTGTGTCTTGGTTGATGCCACCCTTTCGAGCGTCCTCACCTCTCTCTCTTACATGATCCCTTCCTCAGGTTTCTACATTTTGTAGGACAGACACTGGATTTTTGACTGCGACCACTCTCCCTCTTCTTCAAACATCTATTCTCGCTGTCACAGTTCTGCAGACCAGTGTGTTTTATGCGCTCAGGTATGGTTTGGGCTGGGCACAGTGATGTCCCTAGAGTTTCTTGAAAACAGATACATAAATTTTGTGACGTCTTGTCCTGACTATAAAAGCAATATAGTAAAGATATATTGTATTTATACATTGCTGTGTTAAATGGCAATTCCTCCATACAAGTACTTAAAGATAATAATAAAAAGCCTAAGAGTTAAAAAGAAAAAATGTATGTTGCGTTTTTTAGAAGCAAAAAGCCAACATTGGTCACCTCAAATGAGTCCAATTCCAGTAACTCAAAGGACCTTACCATTGAAGCAATAAACCACACGGTGCCACAAAACGAACATGGTGCTGTCTGGAGAGCTCGCCTGGCTTTAGGAGAGCTGTTTTCAGAGTGTGGCTGTCTTTATCATTCAAGAGTCCAGACCACAGCAGCCCGGCTAACTGTGCTCTGCCGATCTCATCGGCATCATCAGACAAGACGCAAGCCATACAACCACCAGTCTATTTAAACCTCTGAAATCCTTGGGCCAAACTGAAGCCAAAGAAAATTGTTCTCTGCCCAAAGTGGCAATGAATGAGAACTGGATCTATGCTGGATCATGACCTAAACTATATTATAAGTCATTAATCCACCTATTTAATTGGCATTTATTGAATACTGATTATATCCTAGGCACTATGCCAGAGGCAGGGAATTTAATGACGATCTAGATGAGGTTTTGGTCTGTAGAAAGTTCACAGACCAAGAGGGGAGACAGGCATATGAGCTTACAATTAGAAGATGTGAGTCAGGTGTTGATCATAATTATTCAGCACATAGCACAGGCCAGAACCTATTCTAACCATTGTGCATGAGTTACCTTATTTAAGCTACTCAACAGTTCTATAAAGCAATGACAAGCTAAATAGCTTTCCCAAGGCCACCCATCCAGCTAGTGACACATCGCCACTCAATACCAGGCAATCTTCCTCTGGAATCTTCAACCACAATGGCCATCCTATGTCTACAATGAAAATAGAACTGAGGAGGAATTTGGGAGGGAAAGCAATCTGGCAATTGTAAGACACGCTAGAAAAAGCCAATTTGTAATTTGATTGCCTTTCAAGTCTTCACCCAAAGAGATTCATGGGCTGTCAGGGTTTTCGAATGTCTTCCGGAGAGGCTGGTCCAGGTATTGAACATCTCTGCCTTTCAGGTCTTTATTCAAGGACAGCGAGACCCAGGGAGAAGACGGGGAGCTTTGCTCACTGCTTTGGTTGTTGGTAAATCAAGGAAGAACACTCAGTGCTTTTATCTTCAAGCCCAGGGTTTTGTTTATTTTTGAGAAAATGACATTCAACTATCTCTATCTGAATAAATGTTCCGTCTATTCTTTCCAGAAAGAGAGGACATTTTGGAGAAGAGCTGCAGGTTTGGCAACTAACTCATGCACACACCCAAATTCTTGTCCTTTACCTCTGTGCTCCCTCTAATCACACTGAGCAGCAGGAAGAACTGAAGGGTGGACTTGAATGACATTGAGGATTCTCATTCTCATTGCTTTATCAAAGACATTGGTAGGGAATGCTAGGATTTCCCTTGTTTGCTGTTTTCTTGTTTCTGAAATGCATGATGCTGAAGAACACAAAGACCATATAGGGTACGTACCAGGTCAGGCTGGTATCGTGCCCTCCATTGGCACAGAGTTGCCCGCAGGCTTTATTTATGTACATCATTGCTTTAATACCACCAAGGTAAATGTCAGTGCAGTTACATAGTGAAATACGGTCATGATTGTGTTCAGATTATGACAAGAATGACTTTGACCTTCATGTGTCCCCTAGAGGGTTTTCTGAACTGGCTAGGCATACAAGGGGTACCACACCCAAGCACCAAAGCTACTGAACATCACACTTGAATACTTGAAAAAGCAGTGACTTCTGTGGGAATTGGCAGGCGTTGTTTCCTTGCCGCCCCCCCCCCAGTTGTTCTGATTCCTCATCTTATAATACTGTCAGAGATTGGTAGTATAATAATAATTCAGAGGTGTGAATTAAGTGTGTCTGTGGTGGCAATGAGGACTGGGGAAGAAAACAAGAAAGTGATCGTATGCAGAAGAAAAATAAAATGGAGCAAAATAAGTTCTGTAAAGCCATTCCTCACGATGCTGTTCAAACTTCCCAACAGCCTTCAATGTGGCTTCTGGGTTTTGCTGTCTTCTGTTTTGTGGGCCACCCACCCAAGGGCAGAAATGATCATCAATGACCAGTAGTGGGTAAGGGCCTGGGAAAATATTTGAAAGATACTTTTCCATAACAAAGGCAAACAACCCTAAATTCTTATTTGAACACACATGTGGATATGTGTTCAAAAAAGAATTTCCTGTCTTAAATAGACTTTCCAATTTAGGAACCTCTCAGAGGCTATAGTGGATGCAAACACAACCTTTCCCCGGTGAATATCCTGCTGAAAAATTCCGAAGAAGTTGAGGGGGGTGGGAGTGGGAAACAGTTGCAAAACTATCTCAGGACTTGAGGACAAAATGTCCTGCACTGAACACACACAGACACACGCACACACACCACTATCAGCACCACTACTAACAACAAAGTCACTCAAACTCCGCCACCACTCCCCTGTCAAGGGCACTGTGGCTGGAGGGGGCAGATTTGCAGAAGAAGGAGAAAGGCAATAATGAATTTGAATTACATACCTCCCAGGGGCGCATGGCCAAGAAAGGCATCAGAAGGGACGTTATGGGAGGGTTTGTTTTTTTTTTTCAGTAGTCAGCATTATTCCATTAGCAGGGGGATAAGCAGATGTTAGGGCAGAGGCAAAGGCAGGAACAAAGTCCCTGTAACCAAGGACAAGCATGGACAATGGTGGGCAGAGACGGTTCATTGTCATTTTCTTTCTGCCCCTGGTAGAACTTAAACTAAAAAGCCAGTGTCACCTTCTCTCTCTGGACAGTTGGACAAACCACAGAAGGCAGCACAGAAGGAGAAATGTCCCAACGGTCCATGAACTGTGTAACCCAAGAAGCCTGGAGCTGTCAGTGCCAGCTAGCTATGCCCTTGCTCCAAGTAGAATTGTGCAGAACAGGTAGGATGGAAGATCCACCTTGGGCACAGGTGTAGATCTACCTACAGGAGAGGAAGAGGAAGGCAGTAGAGGCAGAGGCATAAACTGATTCTGGAGCACTCTAGGAATGAAGAATTAAAGTGTTAAACTAATCCAGAATCAAAATATTTTCCTCACTTGACATTCTGATGGTGTTTAAAATAAAAGCAAACAAACAAATCCTTCTTGAATGTGTCAACATTTTATGGGAAACTTCCCATGTGCCTATGTACAATTATGAGTCCAAAGTCGGGCCTTATTATTTACCACCATAATTTTTTTTTCATAGCCCCAAATAATTAAGATGCATCACTCTAGGTGTAGGGGATTCATCAATAAATAAAACTTATCTGTAGAACCAGTTTCCCCATTTGAAAAAAAAATGTGAAAAACCTAGTCGATTCTAGTTCACATCTCAAATATAATTTAACTTTGCTGCCTGTGGACTGTGTGACTTCAATGTTTGCTCTTCTATAGTATACCTAGTTTGTAGGAGAAGGGATGGATGGAGTAGGTGAGGGCTAAAATAAAATGATATACACCAATGACTAACATACAGCAGGTAACCCTAAGTGCAAGGTAGTTGTTTTTACTATTATTTCTGATATGCTGAGGTTGCTCAGGGGACAGATGCTGTTTGACTGAGTTTTTTTTTTTTTTTGGCAACAATATTTAGAAGCAAAAAAAAAAAAAGTCATGTCTGGCTGGAGGCCTCTGTGTCTGACTGTTCTGGCAGTGTTGATCTTGGCTGTTCCTGGCTGGTGTCTGTCTTTACCTTGAACTGCCCTAAGATTAGAATTTCTTGTAAATAGTGACTTAATCACTCATCTGTATCCTTTTGCGTCCCCTGTGTGCAGGGAGGGGCCTGTGGGAGGGTGGTTGGGGGGCTCCTGTGAAGGACTCGGTCCCCAGTCCCCAAAGGTGACCACGGCTGCTGGATGTCAGCCTATACTTAGCCTCTCCCACGGATTTGTTCTGGGACCTGGAAGGCAGGGACATAGGCTTGTTAGATGAGGCAGAACGGCCAGCATATGGTACTTTTCAGAGAGAAGCAAAGAGGTCAGCAGGAAAAAAAAAAAGCTCCAGCTAGAGAACCAAGGATACAGTGACCAAAAAAAAAAAGGGGGGGGGGTTGGTCCTATGTTATGACTCTGGTTAGCTTCTGCTGCTACTCATCCTTTAGGAATCTCTGTGCGTAGGAGTCTTCTGTAGCTATGTTATTCTTACTCACCCTCACGGCAAATGTCACCTCCTGCCAGGGCTTTACCTACGTCTCTTGGCACAAGGAGGACTTGCTTCCTTTGTCCTGAACCTCGTTGCCAAGTTCTGTTGTTTCCCCCTAACCTTCCACTCCCAAGTGCTGGGTGGAGGAGGGGGGATCTGAAGACCAGCATCCCCGCTTCTGTAAGCGGACCTCCCCTTGGCCCTCAGCCCAGCCCCTAGGGCATCTTCCCACGGATTTCCCTTCCCACTGGCTTGCCCAATCTCCACTATCCAGAGTGCCATGGGCCTCTGGACTCCACTCTCTTGTCCCAGCCTTCCTCTAGCTAGTGATCTCTTCTTCCCCCTCCTGCTGAAAACCACCCCTGAAGTCTCCAGTGGCATGAGGTATAAATTCAAGTCATTGGGGCTCCAGTGTAGCTTTCCTCCCTCTCCCCACACAGGTCTTGGGTCCTGTGAGTGAAATCACCATGTGTCTTCTTCCCCCTTGTTTTGACCTGGGCTGTGGCATTATTGGGAACCGATTTTTCAGCTCCCTTTTACTAAACCAGAAGAACCCTTATCACGTACAACACTCACTCCAAAGGTTTCTTTCTCTTGGAAAGCTGTTTCTCCCCTGGACACAGTCCCCCATCTTGCATTTAAAAATCCCACTGCCCCTGAAATCATCTTAGTTTCCAGCCTTTTGTTATGCAGTTACTACCCTGATGGAATTATTTGTCTATTCTCCAGTAGTCTGTATCACTCTCAGGAAGAAGGTCTGGGCAAACACTTGGTGGAATTTCCAGTCCCTTGGTAAGTGGATGAGTAAATAAATGAATGCACCTTTAATGAATCTGCCCTTTCTGAAGGCCATGGAGGTACTTGCTCCCGAGAAGCATTGACTGGCATGAGCAGGAGCTGGTGACCCATTGATTTCCCTGGTGGTTCCCACCTATAGATTACCATGGGTTTGCCTTTGCAATCTGAAGGAGAAGCCTTGTTGCTCAGCCTTCTACCCTGTCACCTTAGCCTCCTGCCCCTTTACTTCTAGACTGTCAGCTTGATGAGGGCCAAGCCATGGGCTCTCCATTTGTGCACCACCACCCACCCAAATACCCAGTAAGATGCTGGGACCCTCAAGCTAGACTGTTCCCACTCCTGTCTTTGGAGACAGTGCCCCTGGAGTGTGACCTGTAGGCTTTCCTTGAAGGAATGGGTCACCCTCACTAATTCATCATGAACCATCAAATCCCCCCTGCACAAATATGCAGATAAAGCAGGCATCTGTTGCCCAGTGACTCGTTGCTCACAGTAGGTGAACCACACTGTAGTCTTCATTTACCCACATTGCTATTCTCTCAGTCATTTTCTCCTTTCTTTTCAAGATGTAGTCATCACAATAAATTAAACTTTCATGGCTTCATTTCCTTCTTTCCCATTGCAGAACCCTGACATACTTCCTTAAGGAAATACTTTTGAGATCATAATTGAAACACAATAATTTATAATGGAAATGGGAGGAGGGGAGTAATAGATTTAGCTCTTGTTTCTCCTGACAGACATGTTAATTACGTTTTCTATTTCCTCTCATTACAGTGAAGCAGGACTCCTTGGGTCAGCCCATTTCTTTCTCTCGTGCTGTGCTCAGCTGTGCCAACCAGTAATAAACATGATTGGCTATGTCACTCTTTGGGACTGAACTTCTAAAGGTCTACCTCATCCATCCACAGTGCTGTTTCCTTGGTGGGATCAAAAGGCCCAGCTCAGGGCTTGAGGGATGGACCATGCTGAACCAATGGTTTCCTGAACCAATACAGCCTCCTCTATCCCTGGTACTTTTGGTCCCCTGCCCTCTTAGCCTGAGACATACTTTCCTCAGTATGCAGAGGACCATGCCCTGTCTATTCTGTGTGTGTGTGTGTGTGTGTGTGTGTGTGTGTGTGTGTGTGTGTGTGTGTGTGTGTGCTGAGACCCACTCTCCTTGCTTCCTTTATATCCTGGTTCCTACCAGGTTGCTACCAATAGGCTATTTAGAGATTGTTAGAAATAAAGTCACACGAGGTCCTTTTTTCGGACCTCGTGTATGTGGAAAATGACCAGTTATCTGCATGCAGAGCCATTTGCGGGCATGAGAAAGTCCAAGCATTGGAAAGTCTGCAGACAAGTAGGACTGATTAGCAGGAGGAGCAATTCTCAAGGGGAAGAATGGACCCCAACAGAATGAAAAAAAAATGGGTAGAAACTGTTTATTCTAGAAAGCACATACCCACCAAAGAACAAAGGAGAGGAGAGACAGCCAAACGTTCATATCTAAAATTCAACTAGTCAGATGAGGGAATGTATTTGACTTCACCCAGCAGAAAATAAGGTAATGTAGGTGACTTAAGGGAGCGAACATAAGCCCTATACTGAACCAATGAGGAAATGAGGGCAGGTCCCAACCCACTGGATAAATTACTTGTTCGAATGTCCCTGTCCATCAGATGGCTGAACTTGCGAGATCACCATTGAACTCTTGCTTCTGCTACACTTCTTTCTCCAAGCCTGTGCTCTGAGCTCAGATGGGTGAGTGTGATTCTCACAGCGTTGACCTTTGGAAGGCTTCTGGGGAAATCAGCCATGGATAGAAAGAGACAGAACCTTGATTCAAATGAATGATTTTGCAGTACAGAAAATGGAGCCTCCCCATGCCTTTATGGTTGCCTTGGGAGACATCAGGATAGCTAATCAGAGCTGATTTAACACAGACATCCTGCCTACTGGTAAAACAGTTCGACAAGTTTACATTCTCATCAACAAGATTAATAAAATCTTCCCTCTAAGGAGAGGGGAGCTGGTGTATCTAGGAGGTAAGAAACTTAGCTTCTAATGGGGAAAAAGCGAAAATACTTCCTCTTGGGCCTCCGCCTCTCCCCACATTGTCTTCCTAACAGGAGTGAGTGGGAGAGTCTGTGGGTGAGGGGGAATGCAGGCACTTTGCAGGCCTGTGGACATTGAGAGCCAGTCGGGGTATGTGGGATATAAACCATTGAAAAATTCTAAGTAGCACAGCTGTAGTATTCAATTTGCATTCTTAAATCATCATTCTGGTTGTGGTAAGAAAAAAAAAAAAAGGTTGGAGGAGTGAGAGTAGGATTCCGTTATAAAAAATCTGAAAAAGTTCTGGAGTTCCGTAAGCTGAGGTGGAGGTGGCGGGATGAGGAAGCGTTGGATGGTGAGAAAACACAGAAGCCACATTTTTGAGAAGTCAAATCTGGAGCCTTTCTTGGAGTGCCGGTGGTCTGTGGATTTAGACAGTTGCATAAATAAAATCGGAGCACACTGAGATAGGAAGGAGCAAAAGTATGGCATAGGAAAGGGAAATGCGATCAGGCTCAATGATGAACTCTGTAGAATTCTTTAGATGCAGAAAAGAAAGTGACAGGAGCCAGGCATGCCTTGAGTTTTCTGATCCTTCTTGTTGGACTTTGGCCGGAATCTGAAACCCGAGTTTCCCCAGGACCCTGGAGCTGTAGAAATACAGACTCGAACAGCTCTGAGGGAACGCAGGGGCAGACTTTCCTATCACACTCCCATGAAGCTAAGCTAGGGGTTGTTAAGAGCAGCCAGTCTAGACATTCAGCTTCAGCTCCTAACCAAGAGTTCTTCACCTTCATGCCATCTGTCCTTCTGTCCATTTGGATCTTCCTCCTTCATCCACAAAGGCAGTGGCCACTCCTAAGTTTTGGTCTAGAGCCACTTTAGAGATTATCAATAAGGCTAGTTTTAAATACAAATGAAATGTCTAAACAAAAATGGCTCACAGACTGTCAAGACCCATTGGGGTTCTACTTTGTCTCAGTAGGGAGAAAGTACTTTATGGCATGGATAATATGTTAAACTAGTGAAAATGGGTCTTTGGAACAATTATTGTCTAAAGCTGAATAGGATGCCCATATTTATTGATGAAACCTTTTTTTTTTTCCCTGTGTCATATTTTTTGTATTACTGATGTACCCCTTGAAAATAATCTGGCAACTGTGACTTGGTAAAACAAAAAATAATCATTAAAAAAAAAAAAGAGAAGAAGCACAATTTAAGGAGGGAAAGGCTGGCTTCCAGTGAGGTTATCAGGCAAGACAGAGCACAGAATGCATGAAGACAAACTCTTTACAGGCTTGTTCATTGGCTGGTGCACGTTTGAGGTCTCTGCTGTTGTGCAGGAAAGGGTGGGGGCTCCCCTCCACCCTTCCCCTTCCTGCCTCACACTGTGTGAACAGGCCAGAGGAGGTCAGGACCACTCATACCGAAAGCCAGGGGAGCTCTTGGGGAGATGGGGGTGGGAATGTTGCAAATCAGTGTCATCTGACAGAGCTGTGACTCTGAGCTTAGATTAAGTCCACTAACAAGGACAATTAAAAAAGACAATGCAGGAGACGGTAAGTTAGAATTGTGTGAATTTAACAGAGGTTCATATCTCAGCTATTAAAAATACAATTTGGGTGTTGCTGAGTGTCCCTGAGTTTGATCCTTAGCCCTGCAGAAAGAAAGAATATGAATTGAACAGAATAATTATATAATGTGTGAATTATATATCAAACACTTTCCCCACATATATTTATATGACAACATGTCATATGTAGGGATTTGGGCCCACTAAATATGAAAGGCACATTGGATTGTTCTGTTCCTCATGATTTTCTTAGAGCTTTTGTAGATCTTTCTAGTTGCTTCACACTTATGAGAGGAACAGGAAAGCAAGAAGAAAAAAAAATCAGAGCCTTCTTCCTCTAAAAGAATCGATTTTTCTTTAGCCTCTTCAGTGACAGATGTCAGAGACTTTGTGGAACTCAGGTGTTGTAAGCTCAAATGTCTTGGCACTAATCTCATTTTCATTCTCTATATGGAGGAGGTAGATGGGTGTTCACATTTCAGCTTTTCAGAAGAACTGAATTGCAATGGAAATGTGTGATACTAGTGAAAATGCTAGCTATTTCTCAGAAGGAAATTCTATATAGATTTCTTTTTATATGGAGGTCTAGGAATATTCAGCACAATTGAAAAAAACACTTTCTTTGAAATCCGTGTAAGATGTAGGGGTTCCTGAGGACTTCCAAACAACTCTAACATTTGGTCAACTCAAATTTTTTAGAGAGACAAAATTCTCTAAATTTGAACACAACTGATAGAAGTTATTCAGGTGTAAGTCTGTTGAGGGAGGAAGTGGTAACAGAACCTTGAATTATGGGCAGACTTAGGAAGTTAGAAAAAGGAAACTGGGGAGGGGAGGAAGGCTAATCCATACCGAGTTGACAATGCCAAAATTCTAGAAATGAAGGAAGAAAGGGGTGGTATCAGTCAAGACCCCCCTTGCACTGAATGCTGAAGGCGAACCCCTCTGCACAACTAAAGGTTAAAAAATATGATTAAGAACAAAAAAGAGATGAAGTAATTCAAGTTCTGTGTTAGGAGAACAAAGTGAGTGTAAGCATATTCTGTAACGAGGAAAGTGGGACCCAAAGTTGACATCAGGAAAAACAGGAGCCGCAGAGGGAATGGGAGAAAGGTTGTCTGGTGGAGGGCAGCTTCGGAAGGAAAGCCACGGAGGGTGAGACAGAGGAAGGAGGCACGAGCAGCGGTGGGCTTTCCGGATCCCAGGCGTGTCACTTTGTGCTTTGTGTCTGAACACAAGAACTTACCGCTCGGAGAGATCTTTGCGGATTCAGCCGAGCTGTCTCTGCACGCAGGCACCTACCTCTCTGTCTCACCCCAGTGGCTCAAGGGTCCCCGTCTGCTGTGAGGCCCACAATAATCAAAGTTGGCAGAGAGGTCAAAAGGATCACGCAAAAATCCCAGACAAAGAAAACAGGTGATGTGGGTTTCAAGTATTGTAAATGATGCTGTCTTGATGGCTGCTTCAAAGGAGCAGGCAATAAAAAGTCCATGGCACAGCCGCCATTTCATTTTTATTGGAAACTCACTCTGAATTCTAAGAGCTCTCAGCAGGAGCCTGCTATTAGACTCCAAGGCTGCTCTGGAAACCAAAGTGCTGTTCCCGGCTCTAGTTGTGTTGTCTCTGCTCTAAGTGATAACCCCCCCCCCCTGCTTCCCCCCCCCCCCCCCCCGCCCTTCCCGGGCCTCCAATCCCCCTCCTTCCTGTGTGTTAGTTGTTTTGCTGAAAGTGAAAGGAACTTGACATCGAAATCTCTGCCTCCAGCCCTCTGGGCTGGGTTGGGGGAAATTTATTTATAGAAGGGTTGGGAGGGACCTGTGTGCAGGTGGCTCATGTCTGTCATCTTTGCTATTTGGAAGGCGGAGAAAGGGTGGATCACAGTTCTGGGCTTCTTGGGGAGAAAGTTCACAAGACCCCTTCTCCACCCATAGCTGAGCAAGGCAAGGCATACCTGTCATCCCAAGCTCTGTGAGGGGCAGATTGTTTGGGCCCTGGTGCTAGGGTAGCTCAAGACAGTTTGTCAGACTCCCTTCCCCGGGAGGGAAGCTGGCCACAGTGGGCTGGGTCTTGAACCTTTGATTCGATTGACAGAAGCCTATAAGTAGGCAGATCTTTGCTGAGGTGACTGACAGGACAGGGATACCATGTCTGAAAATAATCAGTGAAATACAGATCTGGAGGCATGGCTCACGGTTATCTCGCAAGACTAGCTAGGATGAGACCTTGAGTTCAAACACCAGTACTGCAGCCCACAAGCATATAACCGAAGACAAATCGCAAGCAGGCAAAATCCAGTGCTGGCAAGGCAGTCTACATGGGAAAATGTATCTGGAGATCCTGTGTGGCACCCTGCTTCTAGCTAGGAAGTTACTTCTATCATCTAAAGAAGCACATTCTCATGAGAATTAACGCAAAAATACCTATTCCATTCGATAGACTTAATGAATAAATAACCTCCTTATTTTCTCAGGTATTTAGCACAGAGCCTGGTATATAGTGAGTACTCACTAAATGCTGACTGCCATTAATGGCCATGGCTCACGGGGCACACAACTGAGTAAGTTTGCAATAATAATCCCTCAAAGAAAGGAGGCAACCAGAACCTTCTCATGGTCCATGTGCTGAGCAGTGATTTCCTTAGCTTCCTCAGAACACTGAAGGAGAGTTATTTCATTGATGCGTGTAAGGAGAACACCACACTTATGCAATGGAAATACGGATTTTCTGAATAGGATATCTAGGTAGCTTTGGCCATGAGCATAAACCCAAACGTCCTCCAGTTCTGTTACAGGAAGCAAGCTTAAATGAGATATGTCATGTCTCGACCTCTGGGTTCTTTGAAGACTCAGCCATGAGGCAAGACGTGGTTGGCGAGGCGGGTGCCCTGGGCTGTCCGCCTGCCGCACAGCCTTTGGCCCGCTCCTGGGCTGGTCCCTTGGCACGCTCCACGAAGCCCAGAGCGGGTGGCAAGAGGCTCACGAGGCTCACACGGTTGGTGAGCTGCAGAGTCAGGTTTCAAACCCAGGCCAGGCTGGCTGCAGGGCCCTGCCACTTTCCACCACACCACCCGGCCTCCCACAACCGTCCTGAAATAGAATCCGAGAACCACATGACTCACCGTCCTCCTGGCCACAAAGTCATTCCAACAAGCTTTGGCTTGGAGCCAGCTTTGAAGGGCAACGAGGCAGGCGGGCGCTTGGCTCTCGCTCAGAGGCGAGTTCTCTCCTGCGTCCATCAGGAAACCTGCAGGCCCTGGGCTCGCAGCAAGCTCCAGGAAACATCCAAGGATCTTCACCAAGACAGGGGCACGGAGACCCACTGAGTCACCACTGTGTGTGGATGAGAGGACAGGCCCAGGTGGATACCAAGTGGTCTAGGGCCTCCCGTGGTGTAGCCGAGTTCCCTCTACAGGACCCCAAGTCTGCACTGATGTTCTGAAAAGGAAAATACAAGCTAGCCACAGGCTATTCACCCCAAAGGATTCACTGATATCTCTGACAGGTGAATGAATACCACCTCCCATACCAACATGGAGAAGGCAGTTCACCCTCAGATGGCTCTCTTACCGTGCAAGGGAACTGCTCTGAGATAATTTCCTTTATCTGTCCAGATCCCTGCAAAGAAAGGCAACAACCAACTCCCATGTTAAGAAGACGGCAGTGGATAAAATCCTATCCTCATCTTCACACCAGCCCCAGAAAGAAGGCGATGCAGGAATTCAATTCAGTGTGTGAGAAGAAGGTCTGGAGGCTAATTAAACAGTGTAATGGTCAGTATTATAGGTAAATGACTATAAGAAGAAAAATAAACCCCTTTAATCAGTGAAGTTACTGGGATTTGAGGATATTTGTTTATTTACTTTGAGACAGAGACTCACTCTATAACCCAGGCTGGCCTCAAGCTGACGATCTGCCGGCCCCAGCGCCCCTAGCTACTGGGACTGCAGGCATGCATCACCATTCCCCGGGTGGTATGTGTTGCAATGCGTATGTGAAGGCCTCTCCTCCAGGCAGTCATTCCGAGGTCTGATGTCCTTTCCTCTAAGCCTCTCACCTACTACCCTCCGCAGTCTGTGTGGAATCCTGTCTACTTGCACCTGTCTATTAGGGGAAGGAAAATTGTGACATGTGCAGGATTGCACGCGAAGTCGGTAGAAGCAGAGTGCATTCCTTCTATCTCAAGGCCATTTGCGTGAAGGCAGGGAGTCCCCCGTTGCTCGGGGCACCTAAGCTACCTGTGTTCACAGAAGGCAGGGAAAAATCCATGTGGGTGGTTTGAATACACAGGTTTCTGTGATAATCAACTTGGTTTCTCAGTGCACGTTATTATTTCTTTGTCATTAATATTTTACTTTTTGTACGTATTTGTGAGATTCAACCATACATTAGGTAATGATCAAACCAGGACAATTACCATAACCATCAGCTAGAGTTCCATCATTTCTTTGTCATGAGTATGTTTAAATCCTCTTTTAGAACTGTATGCAGAGCATTATTATTAACTATAGTAATCCTCTGCACCCGAGACCACCAGAACCTCTTTACTATCTAACTGTAACATTGTACCCTGCCCAAACTCTTCTCATCATCTCTCCCTTCTACTTTCCCTAGTCTCTGATGGTTCCTTTTCTACTGTCACTTTTTTCTATTCTGCATGTAAGTGAGATCCGTGACATGTATTTTTGGTGTAGGCACAGCGCTGTTGGGCCCGTGTACATTGATGGGGTTGCAGTATTCACGCTACATTTCCTTCGTCCCCTAGTCCTTGGATGGATATGTAGATTGGCTCCATGTCTTGGCTGTTACTCACACTGTGGCAGTGGCTGTGGGCATTCAGGTGTGTCTTTGCTGGCCTGAGGGCCTCCCCTTTGTATGCATTTCTGGTGGTAAGATGAATGTATCCTTTGGGGGGTCATGGCCATTACCATACTGGCTTTCCCAGGTCCTGCTCTCACCAATAATGTTTGTGTCCCCTTCTCATGGGGTGATTAATGCTGACACAGTTATGCGATGACCTTGTACAGTCTCCTTTCCAGGAATCCCTCCTGAAGATGGATCCCTCATCATGCAGTACCCTAGGGGCCTGTGCTGTTTTATGGTCTTTTCTTCAGTTCACCATGACTGTTGTCATCTTGGGTAATTTTGAATTCAAGTAGTGTTTTTATTTTCTTTTCTCATCTATCTATGCATCTATCTATGTATCTATCTATGTATCTATCTATCTATCTATCTATCTATCTATCTATCTATCTATCTATCTATCTATCTATCTAGGCAAGGTCATTATTTTATACAGTCTGGCCTTGACCTCGAGGTCTTCATGCTTCAAGCTCCCAAGTGCTGGGATTACAAGTGTGTACCACCACAATCCAAGAGTTTCTCAGATAATTTTTTTTAACCTCAGGAAGGGTTTGCACCTATGTAGTTGTTATCTGAACCCAGTATCATTCTGACTATTCAATGCCCTAGCTTACACCTTTCCCCCGTATATCTTTCTAGTTTACCTTTAGGGTTATGTCCCAAATCATCTTTGTTCAACAGTTATGTTGATCCCATTTACTAACTGCTTTGTCAGTGGCCACAGAAGTTTTGGACACCAGAGGACTAGAAGTAACCAATCCACAGGTTTGTGCTAGGAAACAATCCTTACTTTCTGCAGCTCAGACTCCGCCTAGAAGAGAACCTGGGAAGACAGCTGATTAAAAATGAGGTTGAGGGCTGGGGATATAGCCTAGTGGCAAGAGTGCCTGCCTCGGATACACGAGGCCCTAGGTTCGATTCCCCAGCGCCACATATACAGAAAACGGCCAGAAGCGGCGCTGTGGCTCAAGTGGCGGAGTGCTAGCCTTGAGCGGGAAGAAGCCAGGGACAGTGCTCAGGCCCTGAGTCCAAGGCCCAGGACTGGCCAAAAAAAAAAAAAAAAAAAAAAAAGAAAAATGAGGTTGACAAGTGCTGCAATAAATGTGAGCACATGGCATAATGGGAATAGAGGGAGAACAAAAGCCATTGTGTCTGGGATCGTTTCAAAGTAGAAGCAATTTTTAAGATAAATTCTGCAGGCTAAATAATAACTCCCAATGAGAACACATTATAGACAGAAGTAAAATTATGTACTTGACACAAGGACAAGATGATAATGAGATGTGTGTGTGTGTGTGTGTGTGTGTGTGTGTGTGTGTGTGTGTGTTACTTTAAGAGTGGGAAGGAATGGTAGGAGATAAAGTAGAACTCAGCATTTTGAATCTAGATTGGCAGAAATCAGGATGTTGAATGAAGAACTTGATTCTTGCCTTAGAAGAGGAATGGCAAACACTGTTTTCCCACCCAACATTGCTTTCTGGTCCCTGTATGTACCTGTCCTTGCTTCTTTCATTGCTTAAAAAAATGAGTGGAAATTGCATCTTGGGACATGCTTATGGATCCATCCCAAGTCACCCTTCCTTTCCTGTATTCCCTCCCTCTTCATCTTCTGGCCATTTTCATAGTATTCAGACACAGTCAGCTCTGGAGTCCACCTAAGAAGAGATTTGTATACAGTTTCTGCCTTCAGAGGGTTCACAATACATTCAGAGAGGCAAACAAACAGGCAATTACAGCCCAGCACAGCTGGAATATTCTACAGAGATTGTGGGAGAGCAGACCAGAGTCTCAGAGGCTAGGGGGGCATGAAGAGCTGGTACCCTCTGATTTAATTCCAGAGGACCAATGTTTTGTTGAATTAATTCCCCAGCAGGGATGGCTTAGTGAAGAGATCTAATTACACTGCCCTATGACAGAGCAAGTTTGTAGGTCAACTCATACAGGGCTGGTGATCATCTGGATTAATGGAGTGGAGAGTCTTGGATGGCAGCGGAGGGTATCCTTTGGTTGATAGTGAAGGGGTCTCTCTGGTGTCTTTTAAATCACTGGTCACTGCATCTTGCATTAATTTCCAGTAGGTCTGACCTCGGTTGCTAATCAAGTTGACTCAGAAGAAGGGTCTGAAGGAAAGCCATGATGCTTTCAAGGGAGAACAGACCCCAGAAGCCACAAGAGCGACGCTTCATCATCCTGCCTTCTCCCGCATAACCGGTGTTGCCTGGTCCGTGGCTGTCCCTCGCAAGCTCTTGCTGTCTCCAGAGTGCGCCGACCGTGTCCTGTGGTTAAGCCGATGCATTGGTTTTGCAATCAGAAGCTAAATGAGCCTGAAAGGAAACCTTGAGTCTGACCTTGGAGGATTTCATGTTCTCCACCTCATTGAGTCATCGGTGAATTTACGAGCCAGGTGAGGGATTTCCAGAGACCGGACGCCATGCAAAGATTTTCCAAAATGAGACTTTGAAAAAAAAAGGGGGGGGGAAACAAAAGAAATAGCACCCATCTACAGATCTGAGAACACTTTCCCCAGTTCCCATCCTTAATTTTATAATTATGTGTGTGTGTGTGTGTGTGAGAGAGAGAGAGAGAGAGAGAAAGAGAGAGAGAAAGAGAATGAATCTCATTAACCCTGTATTCTTGATTTTTTTTTTTCATTCAGTGTATCCTCTGAGAACACAGATTTTTTAAAAAAAAATCTAGCTCAGGCTCTGGTCTTTCTAATTAGGGCTGAAATAAGAAGCCTGCTTATGAGAGCAAGGGTACCCTCAGCCTGAACCTTCATGCCATCTGGAAGCCGTGACTCCAAATGCTCTTTGCTGATGAGAACTCGACAGGACCAGCAGAACGTCCATGCTGGATTCTGTGAACCTGTTCAGGTGGGCAGATCCATGTGGCCTCCTTCCTTGATGGGTCCTCGTTCGTGCTGATGTGAATCCCACATCTAACTGGAGTCTGTGTCCACAGTTTTACTCCAGATACGGTTGGCAAGCTTTCCCTTGTCTCATCCTGTTAACTCATGAAGGACATCTTCTTTTGCTTGCCTGGGGGTGGACAGCCTTTCCGGGACACCTAGGCAAATCACATGTGGCTCTGATGCAAACTCTGGTTGCTTCTGTGACGTCTGCAGTTCTACTAGAGCTCCACTTGGGCTTCCCTTGCCTGTTCCTGCCACATTCCTGCCTTCACCTGGTGCCTTTCCATGCACATTCCCCGGATGGGGCAATTACTGTCTTTTCTTTTTCAAAGGCATACATAGTCTTGCTGTGTTGTTCAGCCTGGTCGTGGGCTCCTGGGCTGCATTTCCATCACCTTTGTTTCTACTCGCTGGGACTACAGGCATGTACTTCTATGTCTGCTTTCCATACTGTATTTTTTTTTCCACAGTCAATACTGACTGACTTAATTCCGTATTTCCCTTTTCCAGTTTTCTTTATTTCTTGCATATTTTCATGTTTTCAGCGAGGTCTCTTTCCTCTCTCAGGTGATAAATTTCTTCAACTTTGTGTTATAAGAAAAATCCCATTTCACTTTCATGTTTCAGAAACATTTGGTTGCATATAAAGGTTTTGGCAGGTAGTTTTTGTTTTGATGGGGATCAAAGTTCACTTAGCCTCTTAAACATTTGGGATGATGTGTTTTATCAATTTTGGAAACTGCTTGGCTATTATGTCTCCAGATATTGCTGTGATCTGTTTCCTATGATCTTTTCTAAGACTCCAATTCCACACACATAAAAACATCCAAGTGTGGCTATCATCTCGCTTATGTTCTTAAACTAGCTTGTTTGTTTTCATATTTTCTTGGACCTACATTTTCTCTCTACTCTCTCATTTCTGTACTTTTTGTTGACATGCCATTTGGAATAATTCGGCATTCTTTTTCTCTGCTGTGTTTAATCTATTGTTGAGCTTCTCCATTAGATTCCCAGTTTAAAATATCACGTTTCCTGTTCCAAAAATGGTTACTTGATCAGTTCATTGTAGATTCTACTTCTCAGATACAGCTCCCATTATCTTAATATGCTTTTACTCTTTTCTGAAAAAAAAAATCCATCATAGATACTTTGAAGTCTTTATCATTGCACCATCTGAGAGCAATTGCAGGATAGATTTATCTACAGGTATCTGTTTGCTCCTTTGCTCATCCCCAGAGCCTGCATCATTCGTTACAGGATGGAGAAAGGAGAAGTAGCTACCAGTCAACATTTCATTGTTTCATGGGCTCTCTGATACTTTAAAAATAACCAGGGCTGCCAGGTGCTGGTGACTCCTGCCTGTAATCCCAGCAACTCAGGAGGCTGAGATCCGAGGATCACAGTGCAAAGCCAGCCTGGGCAGGAAAGACTGTGGGACTCTTTTATCTCCAATTAACCACAGAGGAAGCCAGAAGTGGTGCTGTGGCCCAAGTGGTAGAATGCTGGCCTTGAGCACAATGGAGCTCAGGGACAGTGACCCAGCCCAGAGTTTGAGTCCTAGGGCTGGCAAAACAAACAAACAATGGGGGGTTTGTGGATTCTTGAGCTTTCTTTGGTTGTGACCTCTGGACCCTTCATAACACTGCTCCTTAATACTTTGCGCAGCTGCCTCCTCACAGACTTTGCTGATTTCTGGTACTCTGCCTGGAAAACTAAGAGGCAGTTTTGATTCCTAATCAATCCAGGGTTCCTGGGATTTGGGTGGAGAGAGGAGGGGGCCCCTAGCAGTGACAAGGTGACAGTGCTCGGTGTTCACATCTCAGTCCTCTGATGCACACGCTAGTGCTTGGTCCCCGTTGGTCCCCCTCTGCTTTACCCTCCTTGCCTTCAGCATATTAACAGCACAAACAAACAAAAACACCCAGAACAACTCCTCTAGTGATACCCTGCTGACATTTCAGATCCAACATTAAAAGGCCTCCCTGGGGGGCTCTCTCTGCACCCCTCGCCCTCCCTCAAGCCTGCCTCAGACCAGAGGCCTCTTCCCTGCTTCCTCACAACACCATTGGAATCTATCACAGCACCGCTGAGGGCTCACGGGGTTTCCCTGGCTCGGTCTCAGCTGCAGGAAGGTCCGAATCGGGCTTGTGTTTTCTAGCCCTACAAACATGTCCTGGCGCTTGCGCACAGTCTGCGCTCCGTTACGGGATAGATGTAACAAATTTTCCCCATGCATTTCTCAGCTGTTGTTGAATCTGTGGCTTCAGTCCTTGTTTCCTGAGCAGGTACTGCGTGTCTGGTTTGGTTTCCTGTGCCAGAGACACAGAGTGGAGGGAAGCTGACGGCCTCATGTCTTCCTGTGTCCTAGCAGAATGCAGAAACAGAGTCAGATGGGTGACACTCCTTGGTATTTTTTCATTGACTAGGTGGACACTATGTTTCACACTTTCTTTATAAAACAAAACTTGATGGAAGAGGGATAAGTAATATCTCCAATATTTCTGGGCTAGTAAATCATTGAACTGGGTTTTCTGTGCCCAGGCAAAAGGTTCTCATGGTTTCATATTATAGTGGATGAAAATAAAGTGACTTACAAGTGAAAATGTCTCTTAAAAAGAATGTGAAGGTAGGAGAAAAGTGAGGGAGGAGGTAACAAGTTTGACAAGAAATGTACTCCCTGCTTTACTTATATAACTGTAACCCCTCTGTACACAACCTTGACAATAAAATTAAATAAAAGGAGAGCATGTCTTCTTTCAAAAAGTTTGGTCTCTATTACCCAAAAGTATTTATTCATTTTTTAATTTTTATTATAAAGGTGACATACAGAGGAGTTACAATTATATAAGTCAGGTATTGAGCACATTTCTTTTTGGACAGTGTCACCCCTCCCCCTCCCTCATTTTCTCCCATTTTCCCCCCTCCTGATCCCTCTTTCTTTCCTTGGATTAATGCAGTATGCGGCAGTGGTAGGACTCATTTGTATCTCCTCTCTGGCACAGTGCGTCTAGGGAGGGGTTGGCATGTGTGAATATGAAACTGCATCTTGTGGATGGCAGCTTCTACATTGTATACTACGCATTTACACTCTAAGTGGATTTTCTTTGTTAGGATAGGACCTAATATCAACATTTCAGCAAAGAAACTCGGGATTTTCTTATGCTGAAAATAAAAGTCCCCCCACACCCTCTTGGGAAATGGGTGTCCCTCTACACAGAGCTTTGCTACTGTTGTTGTTTAATCACTTTACTATCTTTCTTCAGCTAGAGGGTCAGGATGTTTTAGATGTTTATGTTCAAGGGCCCAGTTTTGGTCAGGTTTGTGCCGTTCTGAGAGGTCAACACCCCAGTAGCCATTTATGAGGGACAAGAGGATGTATTTCTGCAGTATATCCAGGGAACCTCGAGGCCCAGGCTATAGAGACAACTAACTCAGTGTCTGTGTTTGAAAGCAAGACACATAGGAAAAAAAAACTACATAGAAATGCAGAAGAGAGCTAATGCTGAGGGCTTAATACACTTCATGTTAGCTACCTTCAGGCTTCTTATCAGAACCTTATGCTATGTTGTCATGCTCATATATTTGGAGACTATAACACCAATGGGTGAAATAAATGATCTCTTCATACAAATGCACCAGAACTCTCCCAATAGTTATTGCTGTTTTAGACATCCTTCTTTTCCGTGCATACATTTGGTGTTAGCATTTCTGTTCCAGTGCGGTGGCCGTTCTGAATCTAGGACTGTGTACAAATGCCAGAGCTGGCTTCAGTTCCTATGGACCAAATCTCGGGGATAATCGCATCGGCAAAGATGTTCCCCTGAAGAGAATCATGCAGTCCCAGAGAGAGTCATAGTCCCTGACTACACATGGGCCCGGGCTCTGCCAAACAACCAGAACTCGCCCTGGTGAAGTGGGAAGCACCCCAAGGCATTCCTCCAATGGCATAGGGAGGCTGGAAGATTCCACCACTCATTAGATATCACTCAGAATGAGGTGGTTAGTTCACCATGCCTGTGTATTTTCTTTTGACCTCCTGCCCTGTTGATAATGAATTGGGAAACTCTCATCTCTCCTAGGTCCTGAAAATGACCCAACTGCCCAGGGCCATAGTTGTTTCTCCCCTGGGCTTCAACATTGGGAGTCTACTTAATCCTCTACTTCCACATCCACATCCTGTGGAGGTGTTAGACAGACCCGCCTCACTACAGCAGGGAGCCAAGAACGTCTCCACAAGAGTCTTCCAAAGAACTTTCAGTGGTGAGAAGAACCCTCCTTTTGTCCACATGGATGTTCCCACCTTTTCCTTCCTGCTTTTCAGATCTATCCTCACTCCAGGATTATCTTCTGCCCTTCCCATGCACTGTTCCTGTCCTTGAAACGCATTTCATCACTTCCTCGAGCTTGTTTGCTGCTTATTTATGCTTAACATTGTAGCTTACATGTCAGTTCTTTCCAGGCTGTGTCTCTGAAGTGCTTAGAGGACATTTTGCAACTTGCTATAAAGTTCTTGAGTATGTACGTACCAACCCCAGCCTCATCCGCTTCCCCCTTGGCTCATTCCTGTCCCGGTTGGACTCTGAGCTCTGGTGCGGGTCTGAGCAGACGCTCCTCCAACACAAGTTGCATAACAGCAATGGAGGACGGTGATGGTTAACTGTGTCAACCAGAGTCTCCCATGGGGGCCCAGATGAGACACAATCAGTGAGGGTGTTTCTAGAGGAGACTCAACTTTGGAATTCATCAATGTCGTGAAGCAGAGTGTCTTCCCCCTGTGAGTGGTCCTCACCCAGTCTGGGAGTGAACAGAGCAGAACCAAATAAATGGGTGGAGGAAAGGAGACTTCAACTCTGTTCTTACCTGCCTGCAGGAGTTGGCGCCCGCCATCTTCTTCTTCCCATCAGACTGGGATTTAAGCCATTAGTGTCTTTGCTCTCGGGAATTTTAACTCAAAAATGATATCACCAGCTTTAGGGATCTTCAGGTATGTATATATGTTTGTATATGTATATATATATATACATATATATAACACCTATGTTTATATGTGTCTACTTATCACTCTGTCTCACAATACCATTTGTTCATCCTCTTTGAATGCTGAATAGCACACACCACTATACCTCTTCTCTTGCTCCTCTCACAAGGCCTAGCGTGGAGCCTGATACCCAGGAAACACCAGAGTTGATTGGATAGCATAGATGGCATCTCATCTTTTAGCTGCTGGACTGTGGCCCCTCAGGAGCCCCCACCCGGGAGCTTGTGTGTGGTCTGCATCCGCAGGCTGCGGCCTCCCAGGCGGAGCAGGTGTCTTAGTGTACCGGGGATGCAGGCGACTGTCCCCCACAGGATCTCCCGTGGAGTGGGGGGTGGGCAGCCTGCTGTGGAAACTAGTCACCAGAGAGACAAGAGCACTGGCCAAGCCAGCTTCTCAGAAGGATAAGTGGCAAATAAGGTGACACCTGACCCCACATGGAGACACGCCGTTGGAGAGGCTGACGGTGCTGTATCTCCCGCAGGACTGCAAGAGGGAGAGCCTGTGATGGGGAGCTGAGTGGCCAGCCCCCGGGCAAGGCCTATGCAATCTGTCTTCAAGTAACGTGACATGGCACACAAGGCAGGAGAGCATTTGCTAAGTGCCGTCAGGGATGCTGAGACAGAGCCCACAGTTTGTTCTCTGGAAGATGTATTCTGTAACTCGTGTGTGTGTGTGTATGTGTGTTGCACTTCTTTCCTTTCCTTCTTTCTGCTCTGACCACTTCAATCCCATGGCTAACCTGTCAAACCCTCCAATTAAGGAGATACAGGAGATCTTTCCTTAGGTAGACCTGAACGTTGTTATCTCTCTCTTCTCTGTCTCTCTTTTTATCTTTATCTATGTCTCAGTCTCTGTCTGTATTTCTGTCTTTCTGCCTTTGTCTCTTTCTGTGTCTGTTTCTCTCTCTCTTTCTCCCCCCTCCCCGCCCCCATTTTAAATAAACTGCAGTGTTCTGAGGGATAGGTTTTCAAAGGACACTGACAGTCGGAGATGAAGGTCGGCTCTCAGCAGGCCGGCTCTGTGGGGAATGTGGTAACATCAGCACTCTGGTAGAATCGAGGGTGGGGATGAGCTTACCGAGAAACCCACAAAGCCCTGTGAGCAGAGACAGATGGAAGCTGAGAAACCTACTATGGGCAGACACTGCAGACACTTTTCGTTGGTTTGTTTGTTTGTTTTTTGCTGGGCTTGGGCATTGTCCTTGAGCCTCTTTGTGCTCAAGGCTAGCGCTCTACCCCTTGAACCACACTGTCCAGATAGACTCTCTCATGACAGAAGACCCCTCCTGTGTCGTGTGCTTGGGATGTTTGTGGTGTGTTCAGAACATGTAATATTTGTCTGTGTGGGGTCTGTGTGGTGTGTATGTATGTGGTATGTGTATGTGTTGTGTTGTGTGTATATATGTATGTATGTGCTATGTGCATGTGCGGTGTGTTGTGGTATCTGTGTGGTCCATGTGGTGTGTGTGTGTGTGTGTATGCATATGTGTGTATGTTTGATGTGTGCACGTGGTGTATATAGGCGTGGTGCGTGTATGTTTGTGTTTGTGCTGTGTGTGTCATGTGGTGTGTGATTTGCGCTTGTGTATGCGTGTGGTCGCACTACCTTCCTCTCTCCCCTGCTGAAGCACTGTAGCTCGCTTAGTGTGTGGACAGGGCTGCGGGGTGTGCACGATTTACCCTCAGACTGCTGGCCCCACAGTGGAGCTCCCACGGAACTCATCTCCCGGAGCTTCGCCTCCCATGGCCGGGAATGACACACACGAACCCTCCGCAGGATCAGAGAAACCCTGTCCTCTAGCAAGAGGGACGACAGTGTGGCGTGAGCCCGGTAGATTCTAACAGCGGGCACCGTCTCCCTCGCCCAGAGCCCAGTGTGGCTGCTGACGGACGCCGGGGGCTCTGTGGCTGCGTAGGGTGGAGGTGGTTTAAAAATCACCACCGAGAACTGTTACCTAGGGGCTCCCCCATCCTCTCCCCATCTCCCTCGGCTTCCGTTGCTCTACCTGCTCTACCTGCTCATCTCCCTCACCATCACCGACCAGGCTACCAGAATGACCTCATGAGCAGCATAAAATCAAATCGTTGCGGTGCAGAACACTCCCAGTGGACTGACTGCATTGGCTTCTGCAAGGAAGCCCTGGGGCCCCGGCCTGATTAACCTGTAACCTGAGCCCGGCTTGTCCTGTTCCCGTACCTGCCCCGAGGCTTGTCTTTACATCCCTTAGGTTGTGTGGCTTTGTTAAACTTCTTATTACTGCACAGATGTGTCTTATTTTCTAGTTAAAGAAGAGAAGACCCTCGTAGCATCTCCTCTACCACGGTGTCTTGTCACCTTCTTATCTGCGCAGCTCACGCTGTTCAGATGACAACCCTGAAGGCTGGAACTCAGAACAGGCTAGAAAGCATTTTCCAAACTCTGGCCATGTACTCGGAGGCTATGTGGTTGAATGACCCTTAGAAAAACCTCAGGGTTTAGCTGTTGTTAAAAGTACTTATGTTTCGTCTCCTTACTTTTATTGCATCAGGAAATGGTTCTTATTTCTTCTACAATTTACCCTCACTTCTATCAAGACATGAAGGCTTAGACATGATCAAAGATTTTTAAAGAAAATTCCATTTTTAGTTCTTAGCTTAATACCACATAGAAAGAATTAAATGCACCAATTTTTGTGTATAGATTTAAACAAAAGAAAAGACAAGTACTTTTAACTTTCCAGAAGTTCTTTTATCATAGGTAATTTTATTTTGCATGTATAGAAAGAAATCTTTTAGACCTATGACACATTAAAAAAAAATCTCATACTACTTAATAACACACAAAAAGGGAAACATAACACATTAATTGGTGCCAGCATCCTTATCATATTTCACACTCAGAGTTACCCCTGTGCAATTGTCTACTAGTTATGGATATCTATGTTTTTCTCTCAAATTATTATCCTGTGTACACCTATGTACAACTCCTTCCTGATTTGTTTCCAAGCCAGTTTGTCAATTCTGCGACTCTTTCTATGAGCAGATTCTTGATCTTAGCACAAGATGTCAATGAAAGTTTTCAGACAACCAGGATTCATGGTTACCCCTCAAGTAGTTCTTCATCAATTGTTGATTGACACATCAAAGTGACCATTGCATTTTATGCAACCAGAGAATGAACTAATCTCTTGCCAGTACAGGAGAGGTAATTCTAAGGCTAGCACTTTCTGGGTGAACACGCCCATACAGTATTTCTGAATTATATTCATATTAGTGCACAATATATGTAAAAATGTATCCCAGAGTCATCAATAAAGTTCCTTGCACTGGAATCCCAGAACAGTTTAGATTCTCATTTTGTTTTTCAAGGAGTTAGGAGGTGTTGGGGATTCATCTTGGCCTTAATGGGGGAAGGGCCAGGAGAGCTCTCCGGAGACGCCGCCCTTCCCCCAGCCCTGGGGCAGTGTGGAAATGAGCCACACCTATCTCCTTCTGGGTCCAGAACCAGAAGGGGTAGCTTTGAGACCATCCCCCACCTTGCACCAGCGAGCATGTGTGCTCTCCTTTCCCGAGCTTTGCCCAGAGGGCGGTACTATGGGAAGTGATGTTAGCCAGGGAGGTCCTGGGGAGCTGCTCTTGGATGGACAAGCTCGCCAGCCTATCGCCAGCTCATGCTCAATCCTTGTCATCACTACTATATTACTGTGAGCCCCTCCTGATTAAATTGGATTGCTCTCCGAAGTGTCTCCGGGATCCGTCTGCGCCTGGCTTCTTTGGTGGGTAAGGAGGGAGGAAAAGGGGATCTTGTTCGGCCACGTGCACTTTAGGCTTGCCCGTGTCCCTTCACTCCACCTTGGCCGCCTGCCGGTCGGGTGCCCAGGGGAGAGGGTGAAAAGGGGAGCACTGATAAGGGAGTAAGCTTAGCATCCCCGCACCGGGGGAGGTAAATCTAGCCCGGCAAGGAGGGGGAGATCTTCAGCAGTGCAGTTCTGAGAGTCAAAAGAACCTGATAGACATTTGTCTTGTCTCAAGTAACTTCTCTGGGGACTGAGAAAAACCCAGAATCGTGGGACAGAGAAATCCAAAAGACATGGCAAACTTCCTTCTGGACCCTCTGACAAATGTCAGGCATAATTATAGCGTTTCAAGAAAAATTACCAGGCCTGACTGACTAACACATGCTCAATCAAGTCTACACTGAACCTCAAAATACATGTCTAGTGGTTTCAATCAAAAACTTCTTAGGTTGGTTCCGTATTAACAGAAACAACACAATGACTCAACATTCAATTCTGTGTCTTCAATTTGGTGAGTATTGTATCCTCTTGCACTTAATATAGAAATGGAAAATTACGGTTGATTTGACTTCAACAAATCTGCAATAGCAAGGGATTTAAAGAATATTTTCACTCATTAGTACAGACTTTTGCTTCTGTGGAAGTGAGCATGTAAACCACCGACTTCCAGAGGGAAGATATGCCTATTATTCTTTTGGTTCTGTTGACAGCAATCACCTATCTTGAGCCAAAAGCATACCTCAAAATGAGAACCTCACTATGTAAGTTAGTGACATTCCAATAACATGCTGGAGCGTCAGCGACTTGGGAGCTTTTCATATAATTGCATGGCACCAACACGAACTTCATGGGCTTCATTCAAAATGATGTGTTCACAGTCTCACTATAATTTTATTGTTTGCCATCATACTGTTAATTTCCTTTCAAGGAATTCCAGGATTACATTAATATTTTAAATTGTAAAAGATGGCCGGTCTTTCCTGTAAATCTTCCAGAGATTGCCACCAGGTTGGAAAAATGTGATGAGGTTCCAGGTCATTAGAAACTTGGAGGGGTTATCATGAGCAGTCCATTTTGAAGAACATTATGGAAGGACAGCCACATGTCTCCAGGCTGTCAGACTCTCCATTTTTATTCTGGAAGGCCCTCTAATCTGCACAATATGATTTCAGCTCAGCACTCTTACTCAGTTCTACCACGCAGGCTCAGGTCTACTTGCAAATTTGTCTCCATTCTCATTATTCAGCCCTAGAGAAAGAATGAAAACAGGACCCCTGATTCATATTACAGCACAATATACATGAAAACTTAATTAGAAAACAGTAGGGAAGAGATTAGATCAACACTACACACATACACCACACACACACACACACACACACACACACACACACACACACACACACTTTGCCCTTTTGTCCCAAATCCCAAAGAATAAGAGAAAGAAACAGAAATGTTTAAAAATAAAGCCAGTGAAGTACTAAAATCCAAGGCAGAAGCCGTTGTCTAAACAGAATGTCTTGAAATACAGATACCTAAAGTTGCACAGTGAGGCTCGCCACAAATTCACATACAAGAATAAACTAACATCTTAAGAAAATGGACTAAAATAAAAAATAATAAATAAATAAACAAAAATGAACTGAGAGAAAAGGGGAAAGTTACACTTGAAAATGAAAGTTAATGTAGAAAAAGGAAGCAAATTATAATAATTAATTTCATATAGGTAAGAGATTTTGTGTGGGGGAGAAAAAGAGTCATTTAAGATGTTAGATATTAGAGCTAAGCTACTAGAGCAGAACAACATATATAATGTGTTATAACAATAGGTATATTATATTATAATACATACAATATATTAGATACATTTACTAAATAATATATTGACTATATTAGAACAAAACCTACTATAGCAGAAAAGTAAGAAGGCTCATGGAAAGAAGATGAAGAGGGCAGACTGAGCTCTGAATCACCACAGAGGAAACTTAGGGAGAAGAGAGAGAGAGAGAGAGAGCCAGCGGAGGTAGCGTCCCTCCAGAGGAAAAGAAAGGTAAACAACACACAGCAGAAGAAACGATCAAAGCAAGAGCAAAACAGATGTCTTGGAGTTTGTAGTACTGAAGGCATGTGGGATTCTGGACAGGATGAAAGAGAGCCAGCAAGCTGTGGCACAGTGTGAGGCAGAGGCCAAGAGTTAGGGAGAGTATTCAGGGAGCCTATGATCAGGGCCATTCTCACAGTCCTGAGAGCAACCAGGCTGCTGGAAGATGGCAGAGACTGAAGTTCAAAATTCTGAAGCCAACAAAGAACTCAGAACCACCCTCCCATCTAGCCCTCGTAGGATAAACAAACTAATCATGCCTTGAATCCCTAAGAGCTCAGCAAGCACAGCATTCTCAGGCTGTTTCCAACAACACCATCTAAACTCAAACAAGGTACAAACGAAATCTAAGAAAGATGCTTGCATATAAGAAATAGATCTAGGACGCGGAAAGGAGCTTCAGAGTTACAAGCCATTTGCAGAAAGGAAGGGATAATCAACATTCCAAGAGATGACTGTGTGTGAAAGTATAAACACTTTAGGCAACACATATGAGCAACACGATACCAATCCAAGGATTAGAATAATTGTTGTTAGGGAAGGAAGAGGGAATAGAGGGAGCAGGAAAGGAAAGCTTTGCATGAAACAGGGAATGCACTTTGAACAAACTGATAATAATGTGGCACAAGTCTGAGTCACTCGCCACAATCACCTTGGCTAGGTGTGGCCATGCACACCTGTAATCCTATATATTCAGGCCCCAAAGGCTCCAGGAAGGTGATTTCACAATCAGCCCGTGTAAAGTGAGGGGTGAATTGAAACTCCTTGAACAGTCGGTTGAAGATAACAATAAAAACCAACTTTAAAGAGAAATTCATTGTGTAATCTTAGGTCAGATTCTTTGCTTTATTATAAAATGTGTCACTGGGACGTTGTTAGAAACTTGGAGAGTCTGGTTGAAGGGTAAAAGGAAATTGGATTATTGTTACAATCCGCTCCTAAGTATGAATCCATTTTGAAAGAAAATATTTTAAAGTAAAGTGAAACAGAAGTGTTGGGGTCAGAGCTAAAATAATGTAATGACCTGGGTTCAATTACTAGTAATACAAAAAAAAAATAATAACAAGAAAACAAACAAAAAACCTCTTCACGTAACACTTAAAGAATATTAAAGAGCATTGTGTTTAACAGCAAGACCAAATACAAAGCCCAATCATCAACCATGTATTGGTTTATCTACTAATATGCAAAATATTTCATGAAGCATCAAAATCTCTATATCTTGGGAATTAAATGACCTCATATGAACATATTTGTGTATGTGTGTGTGTGTGTATGCACATATGAAAAAGAAAGAGAGAGGAGGGCAGGAAAATTAATGACCCACTTTTTAAAAAGTAACAGAGCTAATAGTATGATTAATCCAAAGAACTAAAAGACAAGGAGAAACAAAATATTGGAGCAGAAGCAGATGTATGAGAGTTAAAAAACATAATAAAGAATTGCTAATTGATAAAATGGTGTTCTGTGGAAAAATATGATTCTGTAAAAGACAAAGGAGAAATGAAAGGTATTCATTGTGATAAGGATCATAATAGCTGAAATAATTAAATAGTTAATAAATACTAAAATATACAGAATAGTTTTGTAAGCAATGTTGGCAGAGCAATCCTTGACCAACAAAAGCTTACTTAGAAACCGAGATGTCAGAAGTATATTAAGTGCAGATCAATTAGAACACGAAAAATAAAGATATTTATAAATGTCTAAGCCCTCAGAACACTTCGTGACATTCTTTTTTTTTTTTTTTTTGGCCAGTCCTGGGCCTTGGACTCAGGGCCTGAGCACTGTCCCTGGCTTCTTCCCGCTCAAGGCTAGCACTCTGCCACTTGAGCCACAGCGCCGCTTCTGGCCATTTTCTGTATATGTGGTGCTGGGGAATCGAACCTAGGGCCTCGTGTATTCCGAGGCAGGCACTCTTGCCACTAGGCTATATCCCCAGCCCCTCAGAACACTTTGTGATCATGGGTTATTTTGGATAATTTTATTCTGATTTTGACTTTAGCAAAATACAACAGAAACAGAAGATGTAATTTTATAACCATAATTGTTGGTGTCGGTTTGTGTACCATTTTGACTCATTATGTAAAATATTGATTACTGATCAATTTCCATAAAAAATTTTGGTGTCTGGATTACTTTGGGCAACATCTCCATTCCATTAGTCCTGGCCATTGGTATGTTTCTCACATATTTAGGATTTCCAATCTGAAAAGTTGTCCTCTGAAATGATCAGAAAAGCAATAGTCCTCTCAGTGTACAGACATTTAACAAATACCATGGAAAGCAAAATACAGGACTTGGTGTAATCTTAAGACTATATTGTTTAGCAAATATGTAAATTAAGCAGAAGTGCATTGAGCATCATGTTGTTATGTTTTGAGAGATTCAAAGCCATATTCCCTTCATTTGAATTTTAGAATGCCTAGATTGCAGCTTATTTTAAAAATCCAAAGGTGGTTTAAGATAAAAAAAAATTCCAAATTCAATAAACCAGTGAACAAAACCCTAAGTGTCTAATAAACCCAGGAAAATTATTCTAAGTGGAGATAAATACCGTTTCTCTGTACAGAACCTACTGTACAAGTGACCTTTGTTGAAGGAACATTATGGAGAAATAGCTCCTCTCACTCCATTCCAAAATATCTGACATTTGAAAGGTCCTGCTGTGGGGAGCCACTTGACTATGAGTCAGTCTCCCCGTTGATAACCATTGGGTGTGTGGATGATGTGTGGATTTAAGGTTATGGAAATGTCGCCTTCCTGCAACATTCAAGGGAATTTTCTCTTCCTAAGGTATCTCTGTAAGGTAGAAAGTCCCTAGTGCCCAAGACCGTTCAATGATTACAAACAAAGGAAAGGGAAGGCTGGGAGACAATCGATACGGGATCAGAAATGAGCAGGAATGAGGAAGTCCTTGGTGAGTTTGCTAGGTAAGTCTAGATCTCAGAAACTCCACTGATGAGCTTTTCCCAGAATGAAGCAGACCACTCTCTCTAAACCTTATCCAGTGGCCCAATAAGATTATGTTAAGTTTGCGTTAATGAAAGCGGAGCCAGGCAGACACCGGTGACTGATGCTTGTAACCCTAGCTATCTTGGAGGCTAAGGATTGGAGGACCACAGTTCCAGGCCAGCCTGGGTAGACAAGCTCATGAGACTGATTACCTGCCCATCATTGGGCATGTGGTAAGTACCTGCCATTCTGAGGCCTGGAGCTCTGTGGGAGACTGAGATTGGGAGGATAGCTGTTCCACAATACCTGAGAAAGAAGAGTCAGAGGGACCTCATCTCAGCAGAAGAAGCTAGGTGTGGTAACATGTACCTGGTGGATGTTCAGGCATGTTCCTGGGGAGTGAAACTAAATCCTATATAAAAAATAACCAAGGCAAAAAAAAGGGTTAGTTAGAGGCTTGAGTCAGCAGTAGAATCACACCTAGCAAGAATGAGGCCCTGAGTGAGAAACTGCCCCCAAGGTGGCACATTCATCGCTAGAAGGCTGAGCCAGAAAGGGCACATAGGAAGCGTCTAACCCTACCAGCTCTGGCATATGTGTCTGAAACTTCCTTATCACAGTAATCAAGGGTCTTTTGTTGGGCACTTCATGCGATAAGAAACGTCAAGTTATTGGTATCACTGTTGTTTATATGAAGCTATTGGGTTGGGCTCTCCTGCTCCTAATTTTCCATTCAGTGGAGCTAACCAGAGTGAATTGTGCTTCTTTTTTTGTTTTTTCAATTTTCAAGTTTCCCTCTGGTAATTGAAAAGAACACTTGGGTCTCCATTCAGCTTCCTTTCCTTAGCTGAATGGCTTCTTTCCCCTGATGTGAAGACCTCCTTCGGAGTTTTTCTGGTATTTTGCTGCTCACCTCAGGGTACATTTCTATTTGTTGATTTTACTCTCAGACATTTATGCCCAGAACTAAGTAGCATGAACGTGGTGAGCTTGACAGAGCAAAGAGCTCAGGTGAGAACAGGCTGTCTCTCTATATCTCTAATGATCACATAAGACCCACTGAATATTCTGCTTTGTTGTATAGTGGTGCCTGGGGTGGACAAGTATCCCCGTCAGTCAAAACTTCACAATTTAAGTTGTGTTTTGTGTACAACTGAATTTACTGTAAGCAGGTCTTCTGGATAGCTGGGAGAATCACTAAATAATAAATTTCAACAATAGTTGGCTCAGTATTATACTTGGGAAGAGCTTTCCTGACAGAGAGAGTGCCTGTTAGGAACTTTAGCTCTGACCTGCGTGCTCGTGGAGGGTCTGTTGGAGCTGCTGAATCTTTCTCTGTGTCCTGTAGATTGGACTGGAGCCAGAAAATGACAAAATTGTCTTACAGTGGACTCAAGCTTAGCCCTAAAATACAGATGTCTTTCTAAAGAAGCCATCTTTGAAGGCCTATTGGTTGTTGCTTCCACATGTTGTATTTTTTCACTCCAGATTGTTAGATTTAAGGAGAAAGATGACCTTATTTCCCATTCCTAAATAAAATGAGTTATTTAAACAAAACTGAAAGGAAAGGCTTCCATTGATAGGTGGACTTCCTACACTATTCTCCTATTGTGAGATGCTCAATTGATGTGGAAGAAAAATGAGGACAAATCACAATTTCTTATACCTCATAGCTTCAGGGAAATGATAAAAAGAAGAACAACAGCAATGAACACTCCATGCCCTCGGTTCTACTTTGAATGCAGCTTAAGGAGACAGGACGGCTGATGGAGCAGCCCTAGCAGGAGGCTGACCTGCACCAAAGAAGGACCACGGATCTCAAGGCTCCTGTGGATGGGAAGGCGAAGAAAGCAGGTTTAATTTAGAAAGCAGCAAAATTTTCTCCCAAGAGAATGCAAATGAACAGCAAAATAATGTAAGGAAGGAAAGGCAAGATGAGGGGGAGGGATTCAATAATGAGAAGAAAACCATAAAACATACACACACACACACACACACACACACACACACACACACACACACTCACAGAGAGAGAGAAATACTTTGGATTACTACACAGCCATAAAAGAAACTGAAATCATGTAATTTTCAGTGCAATATATGCAAGTAATGGACATCATATTGAGCAAGACAAAAAAACACCCAGAAAACAAAATATCATATGTTTTTACTTATATGTGGAAGCTAGACAAGACATACACACTCATGGACATGTACACAAACATACATACCCACGTACATAATTACTGATACGGTTGAACACTGAACCTGAAGCACAGGGCTGGATAAAGTTATAATACCATTGAAATAGATGATTCGCATTTGTGTAAAGAAAACCTACTTGGGATGCTATGGAGGGTGTGAGGAGAGGGAATGTGAAATTTATAAACAATGATCACGATTGGCTGAACTTGATTGGTATACAATATAAACATAGATGGAGGCCGAACAATGAAATCTTCCACTGTGTAAATTCCATAAGCTATTAACAAAAATAAAAGTGAGAGGTACATATTTAAAATATACGTAGAACTAAAAAAATTAAATTCCTCCAAAACAAATCCTCAGAAAGCCAATGGCCCCCTCAACAAATGGGCTAAAGACCTAAAAAGAGACTTCTCTGAAGAGGAAACGAGAATGGCCAAGAGACACATGAAGAAGTGTTCTACATCACTGGCCATAAAAGAAATGCAAATCAGAATAACACTGAGATTCCACCTCACCCCAGTAGGAATGTCCATTATCAGGAAAACTAACAACAATAAATGCTGGAGGGGATGTGGCCAAAAGGAAACACTACTACATTGTTGGTGGGAATATAAACTTGTTCACCCACTCTGGAACATGGTATGGAGGTTCCTCAGAAGGCTAAACATCTATTTTTATCCCCCACTTTTGGGCATCTACCCAAAGGATTACCAGCAAGACCACACTAAAGCCACCAGCACAACTATGTTCATCGCAGGACAATTTGTTATTGCTAAAATATGGAACCAACCCAGATGCCCCTCAGTAGACAAGTGGATAAGGAAAATTTGGTGCATATACACAATTGAATTCTTTCTATGCCTCTATCAGAAAGAATGACATTGCCCCATTCGTAAGGAAATGGAAGGACTTGGAAAAAAATCATACTAAGTGAAGTGAGCCAGACCCAAAGAAACATACACTCTATGATTTCCCTCATAGGGAATAATTAGTACATATTTAGGATAGTCATAGCAGAAGATCACCATAGTCCAATAGCTATGCCCCTATGAATACATAAGATGATGGTAAGTGAAATGAACTCCAAGTTTATGGAAACAAGTAGTATATCATTGATGTAATTATTTTCAACATGCCATGTGAAACCACACCCTTTTTTTTCTCTCGTATTCCCTTTCCATGGTTTTACCCCTGCTATCACTGTATCTGATCTTAGTACCCTGGATACTGTGTATACGTGTATTGAAACTAGGGAAGGGAAAGGGAATACCAAACTCGAGAGATAAAGGATAAAAAGACAAACCAATGCAACAGCAATACTCACAAAACTATATGGTATAAACCAACTGTAGAACTCATAGGGGAAGAGAGGGAAATGGGGAGGGGGTAGGCAGGGGAAAATGAGCAAGGAGGTAACAAGTTGGATAAGAAATGCACTCATTGCTTTACATATGAAACTGTCACCCCTCTGTACCTCACTTTGACAATAAAGAAGAAAAGAAATAAAAGTGAGAGGTAGTAAGGGGGAGGGGGAGGGGGAATGGGGAGGACTAAGTGGTTGCCAATCATAGCACACATGTGAAGATGGAACAATAAAGCTTATTGACATTGGCTGGAGAAGGGGAAGTGGGCAGGAGGGGAAGTGATTTGATGGTAGAGTGAGCCTGGTCAAGAAACACCGCCTGCAAAAGTGGACACAGCTAAATGAAACCCTCCCAGGTGACTAAGGGATGCTAATAAAAAGTGTGGAAAGGGAAGAAGAATGAGAGAAATCAAGTTGGGGTTCATGCGCAGGCTCATTTAATGTGGCGGAAGTAACAGAGACATCAGCTGCTGGGCCCATCGTTGTGGTACACTACACACTGGTTTCCTGTGCTCTGTCCTTCCAGGGACTCCATTCCCTACCCATGAGCAAAGAAGAGAAAGTTGGATTTTACAGAGATGACTGGGGTTTTGAACTCAGGGCCTGTACTTGCACAGTACCACTGAGCTATGCCTCTGGTCCTTTATTATACTGGATCTGGTTTAGGCTCTCGTTTCCCACCCACGCCAGGGCCTGGTGCTCTATCTGCTTGATTTTGGCTCCTTGTCATAGCTGGGAAGGCAGGTGTGCACTGGCACACCCAATTTCTTCCTTGTCGATGAGGTAAGGATGTCTTTTTGCTTCCCAACTTGGTCTGGAACCTTCATCCTTGCGTTCTCTGCCTCCCACTTAGCTAGGATGGCAAACTTAAGCCATTGCCTCAGGCTGTGAGTTCAGAAGCTCAGGAATGGCTCTGTTTGGTGGCCTCAAAGTATGACTCTCCCATTCTTGACCTCCCAAGTGGCTAACCTTTAGGCATGAGTTATGGTTCACACCCAGCATGGAGGATAAAATTCTTCTGAAGATGAATAAGAGCAAGCATTAAGGATATTGAATGGACAATTCTTAAGGCCCAAAGAGAAAAAGCAATAGGGAGGAGGAGGGAAGGATCAGATGAGAATGTAGCTCTTGCTGGGTTATAAGTAGGCAGGGACAAGCTGGTGTGTGCATGCATAGATGGGAACACACGTGTGTATGTATGTGTGCATGGGAACAAATCCATGTGACCTCTTGTACATTGGGTTTGTATCTGTGTGCTTAAGTAAGGACATCAAACCACCCCACAGCCTTCTCAAATAAATCAGGGAGGAACAGAAGGAGAGAAGGGCCAAACGCACAAAACTCCATACAAGGGAATTGAGTGCTGGGTGCCTTTAACTCCACGGGTATAAATAGAAGGCCATAGTATTTGGAATGTTGACAGAATGCCTTTCTTTCTTTCTTTTTGGCATGCCTTATGATAACAATGAGAATCCTATTTAGAATAGTGTGCTTATCTTCCAAGCAATATCATAATGTCAGAGGAAATAAAATAGTAGCCCCGATATCAAAAAGCCTAGTGAAAGTAGGATACGTTAGTCTACATTTTCTCCACGAATATTTCAGCAGTAAACAGTACTCTTAAAAAATTATAACATTAAACCTCTCATTTCCATGTCTTGGAGTTCATTTTGATAAACACCATTTTATATGATCCTGTGCCCATAGCTATGAGACCTTTGCAATACCCTCCTAAGAATATCCTTCTTTGGTCTCACTGTGTGAATGTCTAGGGTCCAGTGTGATCTATCACGTCCAAGTGTATGTTTTATGTTATTTTGCTTCTTATTTTTTTTTTCTCCTTTGTCGCTATTTTTGATTTCTGTAGCTTTTTCTTGTATGTACGTTTATCTGTTTGGGGAGGACCAGGAGGAGAGCAGAGCAATGATGGAGCAAAGGGTGAACAAATGCAGCAGTGATACTCACTAGACACTATGTTGAAAATGAGCTAAACAACTTGTGGGGGAGGAGGGTCAGGAGGGCAAACCCTGAGGAAACGAAGGAAGGGGCGACACTGTTCAACAAGAAATGTACTCATCACCTGGCTCATGTAATGTAACACCTCCGTACATTACCTTTACAATAGCAATTAAAAAATTATAACATAGAAAAGGCTAAGTAATTTACGGTGCATTCATTCCCTCGATGAAATGTTATATAACTTCTGACATGACACATGAGTGAAATGAGCTAGAGCAAGAAGTGAAGCGGTTTATGTTATAAAAGTAACGCAAACAATGAGGGTCAGAATAATTTGTGTATGGCGAATACAGCTACGTGGGAAAAATTGGAAAGGCTTGAAAGGAAAAAGACTACTTGGAAGGCGATACTTTATAGCAAAGGTCTTAGGGCTGGAGGATTGTTGAGATAGTGTACCCGTTGTGCTATGGCTTCATTCACAATAAACAGAGTGTAGGGTACGGATTAAAGGCGCCCACCTCTCTCTCTTTGCACCTGCGTTTGAGAGGAATGGCCCCGGGGCTGTTGTTGCTAGAACCACGTTTCCTGGCATCCAGGTGGAGCGCCCAGCACAGCAGGAAGGGGTTGCACAGGTGCGGAGAGACAGCCTGGCCCTTTCTGGCTCGCATCCTCCACCCCTGCTTGTGCGCCTGCCTGGTTCAGGCCTCAGAGGGATGAAGGTGGAGTCATTCTCCAAGACAGGCACGGCAAGGAGCTCATGTTAATCCTCGGCTCCCGTTGGTTTAGGTTTAGGCTTAGGCTTCAGTTTCTTCTCTTGCCAAGCATAATGAGAGATGGAGTGGGTCTCAGTTTCCTACTATGTCAACCTGCCGGGATGGGGTTGGTTCATAGGGCACTGTCGTTCTAGGAATGGGAAAGGGCCATGGAAAGAGGTTCAAATGGAGTCTGCTTTGGCTCCTCCATGAACATGGAAAGAATCCACAGAATATGTCTACTTTGTTGCAGGCTCCCCTCCCTCCCTCCCTCCCTCCCTCCCTCCCTCCCTCCCTCCCCCCCTCTCTGTTCATCACACACACACATGCACCTGCACTTTCACCTGCTTCTCTCTCAGCTCCAAGACCCTCACACCTTTCCTTCCACTACCTGCTTGTTCCGCTTTCCCCTGAAGCACCTCCTATTTCAGATATGCCAATGTTAACCTAAATAACTGATTTTCTTAGGGAAATCTTTGCCATGTAGATGCTGCCATGTAGGTTAACTACATAAAGTTATCTCCATCTGGCTCTAACACAATTCATTTTGTTGCTTAAACTATTTTCAAATACGTGTTATTTGTGATTAGCCCCTTGACAACTGAAGGAATGGGTTAGGCTAGACTGCATTACAATCGCCACCACCGTGCAAAGAAAACAGAAATGCCCAGATGCGTGGTGTCCAGTGATCAAATCATCACCCTAGGGATGGCGGAACTGGGAACAGAACTCAGGACTCCTAAGTTCCAGTGTGGAACTCCCCGAGGTCCAGCTGGGCCTGTCTCACACTGACTGGAATGGGTGTGCCAGACAGGGCAGGGGGCTTGGGGCATGAGAATTTCCCCACCACCAGTCCTTACCTCAAGAAATTCTGACAAGTTATAGATTGTGCTGCAGCAGACTCAGGGCAGGGTCAAGTGACTTGCATCGGTCCCAGGCATCAGACTCCTCAGGCAAAGCTGAGGCCTGTTGTCTACTGTGACAAGCATTTGCTGAGAGGCTTTAGCAGAACTACCCGGTGGCACCAAGTCCTTCTGTAGACGACTTTTCAAACACCATCACACCCAGTTGTGAAGTTCCTCTGCTTGCCCTGGCCAGGTTTCCCACGTTGTAAAATGCCCTCGGAAATTGAGTTTAACGGAGTGCATGGTGGAGAAGGGGTTGGGGAAATGCGGGGGTCTTTGGCCCTCATTCATGCGTTGACTTTTCCAGGATCTTGAGAAAGGCAGCATGGCGGAGGGACAAGCCTTAACAAACAGCCCCATTCAGGGGGCCAGGACCATGCGGACCTGCACGTTAAATGTTAACTCCCTTTAAAAATAAAAATAAGGCAGAAAGCAATCTTCACTGGAGAAATAGATCACTCTAGATGAGGCCAGCCTTGTTGTTTCAGGTGGCTAACCCTGGGACCTCAAGAGTCCGCGCGGGAGGGTCAGTGAGCAGCTCAGTAGTCTGAAGGCAGCCTTGTTAACAGTAACCCAATCCCAAGAATTCAGGACATTTGGACTGTGGCCTCTTGCTGTGCAGGAGAACTTAAAAATAAAGATAGTTGTGTAAGGAACACGAGCAACTCGTGTGTTTTCCACCGGGGCCTCCGCGGGGGATGTTTATTTCACCTGTGGACTCCTGCAGGGTTATGTCCAAGGTCAAGAGTGTGAGTGTGTGCCAGGAACACGAGTGGGTGTAGGCTTGGGGGAACCCCTGCATGACTTGGGGGCAGGTGGACTTGGAAACACTTGTAAGTCACTCATTCATCTTGGACTCTGGCTTTCCTAATATAACCTCAGTCATGTGGAGCGGTCGTTAGCTACAGAGCTTGTCCAACTGTGGTAGTGAGTAACTGGCTACTGGAACAGTCAGAGCTTATGTGTGTCTACACAGAGACAGTTTTGAGGGCAGTTCAGTCAAAGCCAGGGATCTCTGCTCTGGGAGGCTGGATTTAATTCCTCAGCAACCTGAATGGACTCATCCTCCAGTGAACCGCGCCACAGACACACCACAACGGAACATGGCCCTGGTGTCTCTCCGTGGCAGAAACACATATCCTAGCAGCAGTACCACTCATTTCCTGGAGATTTTTTTTTTTAACCTTGAAAGCCTCCATTGAAAAGCTGGCCTGAGTTTCCCTGCTCTTGTATTTGTTCTCTGTGAACAAAGCCTACTTTTGCTAGTTCAGAACTGAAATTTCTAGAGGGTGACGTTTGGGCACTGAACAAGATTGCTGAAATCCTACAAGTTCATTTCATCATCAACAACATCGAGATGTTTGTGCAGATAGTAGTAAAAGAAATCGTGCTCAAGTAAGGAAAATTAAACAAAAGGAGTTCCAGGAAGGATGTACTTACAAGAGAGGGAGGTGGGGCCCAAAGGAGAAGGGTAGGAAAATGGCGGGGGAAGGAGAAAGGACGCAGGCAGGAATTCACTGTATAGGCCACAGAAGTGAGAAAGACAAGCTGGGGAGGGGGGGGCGGTCAAGGGGAGGTAAAAGGTGTTGAAAGGCTGATACAGCTCAAGATGCATGGTGTACGTAAATGGCTTTGTTAAATGGCAAAAAAAAAAAAAAAATCAACATGGAACCTAAAAATTAAGAGTGAAGGAAGGGACGGGTTGGGAGGGGTGGGTGAGAATGTTGAATGTTGAAATTCGTGAAGACATACTGTATTTATAAAATGCTTTGTTGAATAGCATCTCCTTTGTATATACTTAATGATAATAAAAACATTCAAAAAAAAAGGGGGGAAAAACAAAATGAAGAATAGCAACTGCAGAAGGTACCCTAGAGCAGCAAAGGATGGGGTCACCTGGGAACCACCCTTCAGGAAGTGGTACAGGAAGGGAGGTCTTGCACATTTTTTTCCTTTTCTATTTGACAGAGAACTCAGATTCACAAATCATTGTTATTAAACTTGTTTTTCTTATGGAGAAGAGAAAAGCTAGCACTTGCAGAGGGCACCTTCTGTGTTTATCTTTCAGGTTGGGCTCCTAGAATTAGCTGTGGTACTTGGAACTCTGAGTTCAGGGCATTCAGAGGGTTTGGTGGCCTGGTGTGGTGAGAAAGGGAAGTCTCCTCCACAGACCCGTCCTGTGAGATGATATTCCAGGGTGAATTGACAAACACTGGGCCACTGCTGTGGTGGTAGTGGAAAAGATTGTATTCTTGTCTGCCTGTATATGGGTTAAGTCTTTCTATTCAGTAAGTCTTTCTCCTGAAGAGAAAGACATGATAGGCTAGGGAAAGTTGTTCAGCAGCAGAGTGGTTGTTTAGCATGTGTGAGCCCCTGGGTTCAACCTCAGCAACAAAAAATATCTTCAGAATCAGAAGTAAGAAAGGAAGGAGGGAGGGAGGGAGGGGAAGGGGAAGGCAGAAAGGAGGGAAGGAGGGAAGAAGAAAAGAAGAAAGGGAGAAAGAAAAAGAGGGAAAGGGAAAGGGAAGAAGGAAGAAAGAAATAGAAAGGAAAGAAGAAAGGAAGGAAGTGAGACATCAAGCAAGAAAGCTAAAGAATAATTGGAAGCAAACCATAGGTAGATCTAGGAAATGAGTTTATAATGAATGTTTGTTCAGAAGTGTGGCTTTTATGTCTCTTTCTCCCAAGACCCTCTGCTCCCTCCTCCACTTCAATACCTGTCAGATTAACATGTTGTGAATGAATTCTGGAAACACATGGCTGTACATGTGTGCACAAACACACACACACACACACACACACATCTAACCATAGTCTGAAGACAAAACACATTATAGTATATGTAGGAAAATGATTAGATATCTCTACTTTTATGAAAGATTTATTTTGTATTTTGTTTTCTACTGAAATGTATTTAGTTTCGAAAAAAGAAAGAAATAAAAACTAAACCATAGTGTTAGTAACTTCACTGAGACAGCTAGAAGTAATAGGTAAAAGTAGATTCACCAATTACTAAACACATTGATGATGCCAAACTGAGCAATCAATGTTATTAATTTTTTAACATCAATTAATTGTACAAGAGGATTCTGTCTCAGCCAGGTGCCTGCAACACATTCCTGAAGTCCTGGCTACCTCAAAAGGATGAGATCTGCACCTCAGGGTTTGTAGGAAAGTCTACAAGATTATATTTTCTTAAACATTTCTCATATTTCTTTTAATTAACCATCCCCAAAGCCTAAATTGGAGCCGTGGCTGGAGTGGTAGAGTGCTAGTCTTGAGCAAAAAGCTCGAGGACAGCACCCAGCCCCTAGTTTCAAGCCCCACTACTGGCATACACACACAAAAGTATAGGGTTCCATCTTGGTATGTGTTCACACGTGCATACAACGTACCTTGATCAGACTCAGATCCTTCCACTCTCCCTTTTCTCAAACCAACATCAAAAACCTCCATTGTTCTATCTTCATACCTGTGTGTAAAGTATTTCGGCCACATTCACCCTCCTTCATCCATTCTCCTTCTCCATCCCTGTAGTAACCCACCCTAGACAGGACCTGTGTTACATGGCAATCTGCATTTCTTAAGCATGGCTGAAGGTTCAGTGATATTCTATCATCTTTTATTTGTTCCATCATTAGGGCTTGAATTTAGGGTTTGGACCATGTCCAGCTTTTTGGCTCATGGCGGATACATTGCCACTTGAACCACACCTCCATTTCTGGCTTTTTGGAAATCAAAGCCTTGGAGACTTTTCTACCCAGGTTGGCTTTGAACTGTGGTCCTCAGATTTCAGCCTCCTAAATAGTGAGGGTTACTGGTGTGAATTATCTCTGCTTGGCTTTCATTACTGTTTCTTCCTAACCAGAATTAACCCACCAAACAATGAAAGATGTCACACACTCACTTATGCATGCTTTATTTCAGAATCATTTTTTTTCCTCCTGATAGAGCCTTTTGAACTCAAGGCCTTGTGCTTGCTTAGCTTCCTTTTTTAGCTAGTGCTCTAACACTTGAGCCATATCTTGAGCCTGGTTTTTTGTACCTGCTGGTTAATTAGAGGTAGAATCTCTCACACTTTTCTGTCCAGGGTGGCTTGGAATAGAGAGCGCCTGGATTTCAGCCTCTTGAGTAGCGTGGCTTCACAAGCACGAGCCACCAGTTCCTGGCTTCAACGTAAGTTTTTCTCAGAGATGAGAAGAAACGTGTCCACTTCTTCATTCTGTTTGGTAGATTTGACACGAGACGAGGTGATCCACTATTTCAGATACAGCCCCAGGTTTCTGACCCTCGATTATTTCCCCTGGGTTTGGCAAGTCCTAGAAAGTATATCTATTATTAGATCTACACTGAGAAATTTGAATGAGTGGGACAAATCTATTATGGATTTATATCATACCCCAGAAACCCACACAGAGAAAATAACTTTTCAATTTTATTTATTCGATCATCCACTGATTGAATCTGCTCTCAGTCTCCAGGGAAGAACTCTGCTTGGGCACAGAAATCAATGACAGGCATTTGTGACCCCATCTTGCTGAAGTGGGACGGAGAGCAGAAGAGTGGCATGCCGTGGAATGAACAAGCCTCCCTGAGGTGACATTGTACCTGCGTCCCCAGGGGTGGGAAGAAGCTGGCTGGGCGCACAAGCTTGGGAACAATGGTTCAGACAGAAGGAACTGCCGGTGTAGCACCAACATTTTTATAACCATCGGTTTTCAGCTAACATATTGTCTTAAAGAAGATCCTCAGAAGGAAAAGCTATTCTCTCTTGCATGAATGGCAAGCCTTCTTGGAACAATAGCAGGTAAAGAAACCCTACCATCTGAATGTGAACTGTCCCCCAAGGACTGCGTGGTCCCCCGCCTGCTCTCAAGCTCCCCCGCAGCCTCTGCCATCTCATTAAAGGCAGTGCTGGAGAAAGGCACTCGGATGCAATGATTACCCAGGTGACTGGAAGACGCATGTGGGAGCTAACTTAGCAGGGAAGAAAGGAAAGCCAGAGTGCCTCCCCTTCCCATGGGGGACTCCCGGAAGTCCTGACGAGTTGCTGCTTTCTCTGGATTGCAAATGCAGATTCTCTGACACTCCTCAGCCTGGGATTTCACCAGAAGCCCTCGGCTGATGGGCTGGCCCATCTGGATTTAGTGTGCGGTGACACATGGCTTGGGATTTTGAAACGTTTCAGTGTTGTAAGGATTGAGTCACCTAAAGTGGTTCCACATGGCTGATCGCCCTCTCCTCAGGCAGGAAGGTCTGGACTATTTCTCCTGCTCTTGATGCTAGTAATGTACAGACTGCTTCTTCTATTAGAGAGCTTGATCAGTAGCGCGGTCCACCAACATACACAACGGAACGAAATGTCTGCTAAAATCAAGAATCTCTGTCCGAGGCAGTTCAGAGTTTCTAATGGGATCCGGAGATTGTGGTCTGACTCCCTTTTTATTCAAAGGAAAGTGAATATAAACAATTAGTACCATTACTTGCTGTCATTCTTTTCAGTTTACATTCACAGAACGTGTTCTACTAAATAATAGGCCCAAGGATGATGCTTGAAACGAAGACAATAAATAAATGGAAAGGAAACATACAAACTCGGTCATGTCAATGGACTGAATCATTTTACTCACTAAAAGAGGTGTGTGTGTGTGTGTGTGTGTGTGTGTGTGTGTGTGTGTGTGTGTGTGTATGAGAGAGAGAGAGAGTGAATTTGCTTGTTTTCATATGAAAAATAACTACTGTGGTATAAATAGGTCTTTCCTTAAGAAGAAAAGTAAATGATATTGCTCACAGGATGAATTATAGATCCCCACAGATTGAAGGAGGTATAAAGAAGTTTAGGGATCTAATCCTTTTAGAATGTGCTAGATCTGCCCAATGGTCTGGCAGGATCTTTAGCACATCTGTGGTTGGTATCCTATTGGGTCACCAGGAAACACAGCTGAAGAAAAGGAAGGCAAAGCCAATGACTACTAAAGATTGGAGATTGTGGCATAAATGATGTGAACTTTAACATTAAATTGCAATGAGTTTGATTCTTAACTCTGCCACTCGTAACCTACTTAACACTTAACTCTTAATTCTGGACCTTTTTTCCCTCTTGAGTTCTTTGAAGCACCATTTCCCTGTTTATAACTTGTATAACTTTTGTATGCATTCAAGAAGTAAAAATATGAAATGAGTGTTTGGATTGGCTGAGAGGAGAGAAATCAAAATGGAGGAGTCAACTGGGAGTCAACCGGGAGTCAACCTTGGGACCCAGGGAGATGATGCTCCAAACAGTGAGAAGGGATGGACCGGAGGGATGACAGGTTTTAGCACGGTGGGTTCCTTGAATGGGATTGGGGCAGTCATGCAACCACTGTCAGTCTTCTGCCTCATCCTCTCTGAAGGTGGGAAGATCTGAGGAGAGAGCAGAAGGAAGAGGAGTCAAGGTGAGCCAGCATAGGAGGATCCAGCAAAGGTTCATTCCTGACTTAATACTGAGACCTAGAACAGGCAATCGCTGCTGAGAGAAGAAGATAACTGAAACAAGAAATATATGAATATGTTTTAGCCAAGCATTTCCAACTGTCTCAAATGCTTTCTTAGACATAGAGTTCAATGACTAAATAGACAACAGTTTTCATTGGAAGAAATCCCTCCATCTTAGTTCTCACAATGTCTAGAGGCAAGGAAGGGGAGTGACTTTACATACCAGTTTGGTAAAGTTCCTGGAGCAGCTTCATGCACTGATTCAACGCCTATTTTTTGTGTGTGACACAAGTTAGGCTTCTGTAGGTCCCAAAAAATTTAGAGATCTCTCATTTTTTAGATATGACAAATGGAAAACAGTGTCTTGGCTAAAACAAGGATTTTGATACTTGGTTCATAGACTCAGTCTGTTCTAGTTCATGTTGAAAATGATATTCTTCTTACACCATCTCAATATAAACTTCCCTCTCAAGTAGTGGGTACTTAGACTTGCATATCTCCTAGGATGAAGATATTTTTCAATGTATTAAAACAAATAAAACTTCTTTAAGATACAATACCATATGGTCCCAGTGGGAGATAAGTAGTAATGGGTGATCATTTGTAGTAAGATTAGTGTTTTTGATGGGTGGAGTTTATATCCTTAATGACAAGGTTGGTTCTGCTTTCTTCCCTATCGTCTAAGTCTTCATCTGCTTAACCAGTGAAATTACAGAAGGATAGGCTTGTTCCTGTTTTTAAGTATTGCTCTCAAAGTGTACAATTGTGGAAACCATGCAAAAAGTATTATCAGACTAGAGAAAGACTAAAGTTAAAAATAGGATTGTTTTCAGCTCACTCTGTGAATATTAAGCACAATGAAATGATGCAGAACATTTTTCCCCTCCCAGAATGTCAAGCCAAACTTTCCAGTTGGTAGAGCAACCATGTGGGCTGACTTGATGTCATAGCTCAGTGTCATGTCTTTTAGATGCACTAATGAATTAGACTCAGTTTGAGATGCTAATGAGGACCCAAATTCTCAAGTGATTGCTCAGCTCCAGCCACTCATTTGTGGAGATTTGTGCTCCAGACTTGGGCACATGGAAGTATTTTAGTCAGAACAGTGAGAAGAAGAAAAACAACAACAACAAACCCATACCAATAAAAAAACAATAAAAAATAAACAAATAAAAAAAACAATTGTAAAGAAAAAGAAAATAGCATAGCATCATAGTTTTAAAAGTGAGAGTTAAGTGAAGACCTTAGATTTTTATCACTTTTACTGCGATCACACGCATGAAGGAGGGGCTCTGAGTAAGTTCAGCACGTGGAGCACCCTTCCAGGAGAGTACACTGAACACCAGGACACGGAGCTTTGATGCCTGTTTCTATCAATGGCGGTGGTGAGTTGGTGAAGTTAGTTAACCTCTCTGTACCTTATTTCTTCATATGTAAAACAACAAGACCTAAGGAGGTAACCTGAAGGAGGGAGCGAGCACAGGGCTATCATAATGAATAAAACAGCACTTGTCAACAAACGAACAATCAACCAATATTCATTCCTTCAGTTCATTTATAGAAACGAGGTAGATGTGGAAAAGGCCTCTGTGTGTGTGTGTGTGTGTGTGTGTGTGTGTGTGTAAACTTCTCCAAGTAAATATTAAACTCAAACCTTTCTGATGGAAAGGGCAGAGAGTATGACATGGTAAATGTCCAAGAAACATGATTCATCAGCTAGTTTTGAACATTCTTTTCTCAAGGAATAAAGCCAGTGCCGGAATATGATTAACACCCAACAGAACGACATTGAGAAATAAGAAGAGAACATAAAGGGACTGATGTTTCCTTTAAGGTGCCGAGTGTACCTCATTTTCAAAGCAAGGATGTCAAAAGAAAGCCTATAAAACATATGGTATAGCCAATGGTTCTCAAAAGCACACAGGCTTTTAATATGAGACATGTTAGTTCATTTTTTTTTAGCTTTATAGAGATTCTAAGGTAATATAAATTAGCACATTTTTAGAAAAGACGGAGAAAATCCTCTTGGTATTGTAGGTGTGGGTATAATTCCTTAAAACCTGCTAGTCCTTTGTCATGCATGGAAGAAGTAAGGAAATGCCACCCTAACAGTGACACACACACACACACACACACACACACACACACTCATGTAAAAGTGAGTTGCTTGGCAACAGATTAACTTATTTAAACTTTATTGCTGCTTTTGACGAAGATGCTACGAAGAGAAATGGGAAGACACCTGTAAAATCCTCAGGGTGACTAGTACCAGGAGGCTTCCAAGGAGCAGCGCTGGCTAGAAGCCTGAAAACTACATTTCCCAGGAGCCTTTGCAAGCAGGATTTCCATTTGATTCTGCCCATGGGAGGCTAGGAAGAAGAGAGAAGCTGTAGGTTTGTTCTTCCTACAGTAGAGAAGTTGCCGCAAGAAGCTGGCAGGAAGTATACTATCAAGGGGATTATGGACTCCAGTGACCTTTTAGAAAATTTCTGACTTGGCCCAAGCAGTGTCAACTCATATAGGCAGAGATTCTAATTCCGTTCTGGAAAGGAAAAATAAAAAATACATACAGGCCACAAGAATGGAAAGAGAGGGGAAAGGTGAATAAATGCAATAATAATATTCATTATACATTATATAAAAATGAACTAAGCAACTATGGGCAAGGACAGGAGTGGGGAAATGGGAGCAGGCAAAGGAAAGGGGGATGACATTGTCCAAGGAGAATCATGCTCATTGCCTGATTTATGCAACTGTAATCCCTTCGTACAACTCCTTAGTAACTATAATACTATGGATGTCTATTACCATAAAGACATTTTAATGGTATATGCTGTGTTATCAGTTATACACCTGACAGGATAGAACTTCTGTTTCAAATGATCTGCTTGCCATTTCACATGTTGATGGTTGTCAAGATTTCACACAGATTAGCTTTGGACTCTCTGCCCATTCTCTGCTCCCTGTCTACTCCTGCGGGCAGGGGGTGAGTTTGTTTTCAGGGCTGTCTACTGTCCCTCTCTGTGCTGTCACCAGCACTGTGCAGGTCAGCAGTAGGGGTGGTAGGACAGATAGATTCCAGAGGCTCTTACTGCATCAGGATAGTCAGCAAACGCTTGGTTGTTCTGGAAGATGCTATGAGGCAAGTCAATTTGTTTCAGTAAGTCCAAGCCAACCCTACCTTAAGACTTTCATTAGCCCATCCTAAATGCTAACAGTCACTGCAGCTCGCCGCTTCCCCACCAGCCCGAGGGGATGTGACAGAGAAGGCGGCACGGGAAGTGACCCAAATCTTCAGTGATGCCACTTAAGTGACTCACTTGGAAAATGAGCGTCTGAATGCAGAGTGAGGTGCTTGAAAGTGTAAGCTCCGCCCCCAAGAGGGCTCCATGCAGATGCCCCCCACCTGTTTAAATCTGCGCCCAGTACCTGAGTTACCTAGGTAACAGGCACACCTGGAGGCAGTTACGTTCCCCCTTCTCTGAGGTGACATCCAATCCACCTGGCCACGCCTCCCGCCCCGGCCCTGGATAAGGCAGGGCCCTTCGGTGGTCCAGCCCTTCTCTCGGGCCGGGCATCATCTCGGCCACGGGCCAGCAGTTTCAGAATAAACTTTCCTCTCCTGCCTGAATACCGCATGGTGCTCTCCTTTATTGGCTATCTAATAAACCTTACAGAAGGCGCCTGCTCACACGGAGGGTTCCCAAGATCTAGTTCATTCATTTTACAGAAAGCAGTCTCTGCTCTTCAGGAGGCCGATTCCCTCCCATCCTCCTCACTGGAGCTAGGAATTCCGGGAAAGTTCTGTGGGTTTTCCATTTTTGGTGGAGTTAACGGAGGAATGTTCATAATATCATTGGAGAAGAATGCAAATCTTATATCGAATCGACTCTTTATAATAAACTGAAAGCAAGATGCTTGAACAGCGATGAACTCCTGGAATGAAAGTGCACAATGAATTAAGACCGTTGGTGAGCGCTGTGAAAGGAATTTAAAGAAAAGACCCAAAGAGGGGGTTTGGGACTATCTTTAGGAGTGAATTAAAAATGTGGACACCAATGGATGCCAGGTACAGAAAATTGGCACATGGCCTGACCACAGGACTGCACGGTTACTACCCAGGACAGTTTCTCTTGAACAAGAACAAAACAGCTGGTCAGCTGCCAGGGCACAAGGCCACAGAGAGGGTTGGGTGTACCAGCAAACATTTGTTATTTCACCTTCACAGAGAATGCAAGTCCAAGGTGAAGGTGCTGGCCGGGTTATGTCCTCTCAATTTGCACGCCTGTGCACTGCGTCCTCAGGGCCTCCGACATCAGTCCTCTTGATCTCGACCTTCAAACCCTCTCACCCCCTCCATTATCTCCACGAAGACACTGTCTCCAACGTCCTCACGCTAGGCTTAGGACTTCAACATGGATTCTTCAGAGGAACAGAATTCAGCTCACAACAAGAGTCTTGTTTTTTTTTTTTTTGTTAGGTATGTATATGAATACATATACATATGATGTCATTTTCTTGTGAACGTAACCTGCTTACCTCAGAAAGGCTGGTGTCATGGTTTGTAAGTAGAATGACTTTTCCTAGAGGGATTGGATGTGGGACCCCCAGCTCTTCTGCACTTAGGCAGCTCCCAGTTTGGGGTACAGACAAACCAAGTTTCCAGACCCAACTGAAGGATGGAGGGACTGGAAGTCACGTGTAGAGCCCCTTAGAAGTGGCCTGTCTGGGGCTGGGGATATGGCTTAGTGGCAAGAGTGCTTGCCTCCTACACATGAAGCTCTCAGTTCGATTCCCCAGCACCACATATATGGAAAATGGCCAGAAGGGGCACTGTGGCTCAGGTGGCAGAGTGCTAGCCTTGAGCGGGAAGAAGCCAGTTATGGTGCTCAGGCCCTGAGTCCAAGGCCCAGGAATGGCCAAAAAAAAGAAGTGGCCTGTCTGACTCTGGCTACTTAAAAGAGGCCGGAGCAGGGAGGACAGAGTCAGGAAGTCACAGGGTCTGTAGGTGGGGTTCAGCTAATCAAAGCAACTTATTCCCTAAGAACAAGATGGAGAGACAAGGACATCACTTCCTGCCTCTGTTCCCCCAGGGACATCAGGATACCTGTCCCGAATTTCAAGTGGGGAAGTGCTAGAGTTCACTAGAGATTTTCTGTTGGAGCTTGTACACGTCTAAGGGATTACAGAAGGCAGTCATGAGAGCATCCTGCCCTGGTCTAATATTCTGCCTCCTTGTTTAGACAATAGCATCTGTCATTCAGAATTCCCCATCTCTTTCTATACTTGTATATGATATCTTCATTATTTTGCGCTGTAATCCTATAAATTATATTCAGATTTTACATGAAAGTTTATTCCAATTGGGGTGCTGTTTTTTTGTTTGTTTTTTTTAGCTTTTATATCAACTTTATTCTCAGAGTGAACCTGCACAAGTCAACAATATCCTCATCACTTCAAACCATTGTAGGAGTCATATTATTTCTTACATGTGCTAACATTCATACTCAACAATATTCTGGGTTGCAAAAGAGGATTTAATGTTTGCATCACTCTGTAAGGATTTGTTATAAATTAAACAAAGATACTCATAAGTGCTACTTGAAGTGCTATTTTTAAAGGACCACAACTTCTGATATTTCTTTATTAAAGTATTGTTTTTGCCAGAGGCTTGAACTCGGGGCCTGGGCCCGGTCCCTAAGCTTCTTTTGCTCAAGGCTAGCACTCTACCACTTGAGCCCCAGCACCACTTCTGGCTTTTTCTGTGTAGGTGGTGCTGAGGAATCGAACCCAGGGCTTCATGCATGCTAGGCAAGCACTCTACCACGAAGCCACCTTCCCAGCAATCTTTATTAAAAATATTGTAAGTAATGTACTTGACTTTGTGGTTCTTTGTCCCTTTGGTGCACATCTGTAGTGCACATTGATCAAGATTTTCCTGCTCTCCAGTGGGCTGATCCACAGTTGAGATCTTCCCAGGAGTAGAGTCAAATTCAGAAAATGGCCCCAGTGGGGGTGGGGGTGATGCCATGGACATTGTGAATCAGGGTTCAGCTCCAAGAGGCACCCCGATTCACACTGCTCACCCCAAGAGCTAAATAGACAAACACAACATGACGGCCCATTAGAAACATTTCCTTTGCTTACTTCTTACTGACTTGTATTATAAAATAGAGATTTTTTTTTGAAGAGAATGAGTCATAGGAAAAAAAAAAAGAAGAAAATAATAACCTGGTCCGACAATCAGCACATTATATCTCCCCCGTGAGTCATAACATCAGACTCGAGTCAGGACAAACAGCGTTCCTGTCAGAAAGAAGTGCAGTCCAAAATAAAAGCAGACATGGCAAGGAGGGAGGAGGAGGAGGGCTTTCAACTGTGCTCAAAACTCCTTCCACACACGGGCATCCAACAGAGGGTTGAGAGGTGGGGGTGCACGAGGCGGAAAGCTTGGGTCCCGCACAGGAGGAGGCAGCCCTGAGACGCCCAGGCCCGCATGTCTGCATGAAAGCCTGCAGCTGAAGAGGGCCGCAGAAGCTCTGAGGTGTGTGCTGTCCTTCCCAGTGAGCGGCCCTGGGGAAAGGGCTTTCCCAGAGGGTCCCGGGTGCAGCAGAAGGAGCAGAGGAAACACTGTTACTGCCTCTGAATTTGGGTGCCACTAACATGAGTAGTGCAACTCAAGAAGGCCACGGATTCTTAGACCTCCTCAATCCTTCCTTTCCTCCTCCTCCTCCTCCTCCTCCTCCTCCTCCTCCTCCTCCTCCTCCTCCTCCTCTCCTCCTTCCTCCTCTTCTCCTTCCTCCTCTTCTTCCTCCTCCTTCTGCCCCTCCTCCTCCTTCTCTTTCCCCTCCTCCTTTTCTTCTTCTTCCTCCTTCTCCTCCTCCTCCTTCTTCCTCCTCCTCCTTCTTTTGGTCCCTGTACGAATGGTTTCCATGCAGCATGTTGTTTTATGAGCACGGAACATCTTGATCCGTGTCACCCTTCCATCCTCCTCACCCACATTTATCCCAGCCTCACCCACAGCTTCAAATTTCCTGCCTCCATATTCACATAAGGACATTGTATGTTCCATGGATGGTGTATAATGCCCTAGTCTGGCCGAGTAACCTGCAGAAGAACTGTGTTGCAGGCTGTGTACCTCACCCCTTGGGAGGCTCTGGGGAGGTGATGGGTACTTGAAGAGGAGGCGTCTAGAAGTAGGATGTTAGAGCATCGAGGCTTTGCCTGTGAGGGGATCTGTTGGGATGCCAGGTCTTTCCTGTATCTCTCTTTGCTACTTGGCTACCATGAGGTGAACAGTCTCTCCTGCCCCATGCGCTCTCCAGGAAAGCCAAATACCCATGAACCACACAGAAGCCATGAGCCAAAACAACCCTTTTCTTCTTATGGGTTTATTACCTCAGGTATTTCGTCACGGTATTGTGAAGCTGACTCACAGAGATAACGAACTAACAAACGCCATCACGGAGCTACTGTAACGACGCGAGGAGAGCAAAGTGCTGCTCTGTGTTATGTGTGCACGCAGGGCTTCTCTTTAAGATTCACATATCGGGGCTGGGGATATAGCCTAGTGGCAAGAGTGCCTGCCTCGGATACACGAGGCCCTAGGTTCGATTCCCCAGCACCACATACACAGAAAACGGCCAGAAGTGGCGCTGTGGCTCAAGTGGCAGAGTGCTAGCCTTGAGCGGGAAGAAGCCAGGGACAGTGCTCAGGCCCTGAGTCCAAGGCCCAGGACTGGCCAAAAAAAAAAAAAAAAAGATTCACATATCATGCTTCTTTGCCCTGAAAACTGGGTGGAAACAAGTGTGGAAAGATGTTTCTAAACCCTCAAGTGAAAAATTCAGATTGATGCCCTTCACACACGTGGCATGGTTGCAGTTCCACTGCGTGATTTAAAGTCATATGGACACGGATGCATCTTTCAGACCTTACCATAGCAATAGACTGGGAAGACTCTAAGTTGGTCCACCAGTTCTCAATGAACATGCCCACTGCTTTCAATGTGCGTTCAAAAGACCCCCAACATAAGTTTCCAGCCACATGACTCAGTTGAAGTCTGAGCTCTTTCACTTATTGCTGCATGACATGAGCAAGATGCTTACTTTTTCTGAGATTTAGTGGCCTTCCTATGGCATGGAGAGGAAATCTACCGCCTTCAATAAGTGCCATGAGATTTTTAAATAACGAATTTCAAACGTTTAGCTTGTTTTGGGGCCATAAAAGCAAGTTGATTATTTTCATTCCTCTGCCCTAATGTCCATGTTTTTTTTTTATAATGTTCAGCAAAATAATCAATATCAGAACCTACCCTCCAGCTTTTAGAGGAGAATATTCACAAAGGAGTTAGCCCAGTTGGTGAAGTTTTACTGGAAAGACAAATGTGCCTCTCTCCAGGGCAGAGCCTTTGCGTCTGTTGCTCTTCCTTTCTGTTCCTTTGTTCCCAGAAGAGAAGAAGGAACATCTCTCTGAACAGTGGAGAGGCCCGAGGTCTGCAAAACCATCTGCCCAAGAACATTACTATGAAAGGTCATAGACCTTGGAGATAGACTCTGTGGTTTTGTGTCACAGCCAATCTGCTTTATGGCTGTGTTAAGTTGGTCAAATCATGAGATCCTCGGTTTCCTCATTCCATAAGGCCAAGGGGCCTTCAGGGTACTGTGAAGATCAGGCATCAGGAGGCAGGAGTCTGACCCACCAGTGACCACAGTCACATGGATGTGACAAGCCATCCGCCGTCCCACAAGAGGTTTCTGTACTGCGGGACCCAGAACTGGGCTCCTTGCTCATGTTTCGAGCAGCTCTCATCGAATCACTTTTGAGGCTCTGTCCTTGTAAATAGGTGCAGCGAGGAATTAACACCTCACCTTTTTCAAGTCCCAGTTTTCGAGTCCCAGAGTCATGAGCAATAGTGAAGAAGCACAGGAGAAGCATGGGAGAGAGGGCAGAATGCTGCGTGAACATGTGTAGAAATGGAGCAATAAAAGCCTGTTGAGACTGGTTTGGGGAAGAGGTGGAGAATGAGTGAGAGTAACGGGCAGACAGATGAGTCTGACGTAGAAACAATCCATAGGTATATGCCCTTTGCGGAATGAAACTTCCTTGTATAACTAATTCATGTTAACAAAGAATATGGGAGAGAAAGGACTACCAGAGCAGCCCGCTGAAGGACAAGACCAAGGTTTAGGCCCTTCGGACTGCTCTTGTTCCCATGGAGTTCCTAATCCTCCGGGGGGAGCTTGTCTCTGGGTGGCCTTTCCACCACCTCCCCATTCTTACAAGCTGCACACCTGTGCTTCACTGCCGAGGAAGTCGAAGGCCTGAGATGATAGGTAGAAGTCACTGAGGCAGATTGAGTGTCCAGAAGTAACCATGGTCATCCTTGTGTCCTATATGACCTTCCAGAATGTTGTTATCATGAAGCACACAGCCTGTCTGTCTGCCCCCGAAGTCTGGGCAGGCCTGAATGGCTGTCATGGTAAGAAGTGGTGCCCATCCTTTTGAATGTGGATCAGGAAAGGTGCTTCAAGTTCTGCCTCACTTTGTGTCGTCGCCTCTGTCCTGCTCTCTTAGGGAACTTCCTGTGGAGCCCTGATCTACTGTGTAAAAATCGCAGCTAGCCCAGAGCTAACTTGAAGGCCCCATGCTTACCAGCCCCACTGGAGAGCACACTGGGATAATAGTCAAGGGGCAGCCATCCAAGCCCTGGAGCCTGGTTCTTCCCCTGCAGGCACCATACAGGTGAGGGAGCAAATAGATAACCACACTCAGCCTCCAAGGACTACACCTGTATGAGAGACCGCAGTGACAACTTCCAACTGGGACTATCAAGCTCCAGAAATGTGAGGGATAATGAGAAAAGCAACATTGTTGTTTTCTTTTTTTAAGACCACTTATGTGTAGATGATATTGCATGGAATATACCACTGAAACACTTTTTGCTCCCTGTAACAAAGTCTAAGGCGCTGTGACAGTGGCTTTAGGGCTAAGTAACCAAGGGACTTTGGGACTCAGGGATGAAACAAAACCAGAAAAGACTTGAAGAAATGGTGAGAGTAACGGAGGGGAATTTAATGATTCTCCAAGAGATTGCCAGAGAAAAATAAAAGGGAGGAGAAGGCAATATGAAGTTGGAATAAAGGAGACCTTCCTTATGTATAAGAGGAAAACTAGTATTACCATTTCTTACTGAAATGTGGAAAATAGATAATGTCCAGAATCCTCAAGTTGACCCCCGACAAAATCTCCAGGCAGAATGGTAATGCCTTTCAGTAAGGAAGGAACAGGCGAAAGGAGATAAGTAATCTAAAGAAAATACTAAAACAAATTGGTGCTGGGACTTATTAAGTATGAAACCTATTCATCATTTTTGGCTCCCACGGTGACAAAACAAAGCTGGAATTCAGTTATAACTCCTGGAGAGAAAGAAAATTCAGTTCAATACCAAGAAAATACGTCTAAAGGAGAATTTAAGTATATGAGAGTAAAAGTCTTTTCTGAAAACGGTAGAGCAGTTTCAGATGTTGCCTAATAGACCCTTTTCCGTAGACAGAAATCCTTGTAAAGACCCCAGAGGCACACTCTAGATTTTGCCCTTCAACAACCGGTCTGAGAATCTTAAGATCATTGCCTGACAGCAAAACCCCAGAGTACACAGTAGATAAGGGATCGCCTTGAAGAAATTTGTGGGTAGACCCTTTTCACCTAATGAAATGTGTAAATTGAGACTTATTGAAAACTCAGAAAATTTATAGAGGAATCACTTTCACTTAAATCAAGAGGGATAAAAATACTGTAAAAGAAGGATATTTCTGGGCTCTGCTTCAGCAGGCTGAGATAGCTGAAAAACTGTGAACATGAGCTGTATCTTAAGAAAATAGAAGAATATTTCAAAGGGCAGAGGTATAAGGGATGAATCTGGAGCTCATCATGTGTAATAAAATAATCAGTCACATATGTGCACATGTATACACACAGAGCAAATATTGCATACACCATTTAATTTTATGAGCTATCTTTAAAAGTTAAGCTAATAGAAGCAAAGGTCATAATATCCATTGCCAGAGTTATGGCTGGGAAAAATAAGAAATTATTAAGTCGATTTAGAATATTAGTTATGCTGAATGAGTAACTGATAGAGATCAATTTCACAATGCCACGTCCGTAGTTAAAAGTTTAGTAAGTTCAGTGTAAAATTTGGTAAGAGGGCAGGTCTCATGTTACTTATTCTTCACTATACATATAGCACAAAGGGAAGCAAAACAGAGACTATTAGATCTGCTTTTTGCTGTGCCCATACTTAGGTTATCCTAAGTACTTGCATTTATATAGTCATTAAATAGTATACACTATGAATGCCATGTTCTTTGTATATCAACTATACATCACTAACAAGTTGATAGTATTGGGCTGGATTTCAGGAATGCCAGGTACCTTACTTATTTGTGTCCCATGTGTCTCCTTCAGAATGGGAACATCTTCCACGCTCATCCAATTCCCCATGCACCTTTCTGCATTGTGTCAGGAGAGGGACACAAGATGGGGATGTCTCTCAGGCCTTCCATCAGGAAGAACCCTCCCGGGGCTGTAGTAGAGCATCTGCAACCAAGAACCTCAGCACATTCAGAACTGATGTAGACTAGGAAAGCGTTGATCTAAAGCTGGGTCCTGGTTTCATTATGGAATTGAGCTTGGAGGAGGTATCCGCAGATAAAGACTGCTATATTTCTCATCTACGAGGAAAATTAATTATTGTGTGCAGAGGGAAGTTTCTGGCAGATTGCTCATTTCTGAAAATGGCCATTCCAGTGGTACAAGCCAACATACACTTCCAGGACATGACTATCCCTTGACCAAGAGGTAGAGTCTATTTATCTTTCCCTTGGTACTGAGGAGAATTTTGCTCTACTCTCACAACCAGTATTTTGGAGAACTTGCACATTAGGACCACTTATTGAGAGAGTAAGAACTAAGAATCCTTCCACGCTGCGATGCAAAGGGTTTCAGTCTTTCTGGAACAACTATACCTGTGACTGGGCACATCTTTGGATGGCTATAGTCTTATCTAATGTATGAATGTTAAAAGTGAGAGATTTCAATAAGGGATGAGAAAAATGACATGATGGTTGATATTTGAAAATGTCATAGTTTGGGTTCATTCTTATTCAGCAATAGATAACTAGAATAGCAAGATAGATTTTGAAACAAAGAAAGAATGTTCAGGTGGAAAAATGTCATAATTGTAACATCATATTTTTAGCAAATAAGGAAGGAAGGAAGATGGCTCTCCAGAGAAAATATATTGGAAAACAAAATCAAACAAACAAAATATATATCACAAAGTGAAAGTGACAGTGAGCCACATTTAAGGTTTAAACTTTTAATATGTTGTATGAAAAGAAACAGAATTTGGAGATCAAGTAACATGACTTTGGTTGCAGGATGAAGATTGTAGATCATTTTGGGAAAATAGAACAAAGCCGAATCACAAACCTCTCTCCAGAAAAATCTAATAAAATAAAAACAATCAAGCAAAATTGTTTTACAAATGAATCTCCAAGAGCATATAAAAACAGGTGGAACATAATTTATTATTTTTCCAGTTGAAGATGACATTCTTGAAAGAGAGGTTAAAAAATGAGAGATGATGTGTACTTGCTCCTCAGCAAGCTCTATAGAGTAGTAGGCCACAGCTAGAGACAAAGATTTGAAACTTCTCATACCTTCTAAACTGGAATTCCATCCTTGGTAGTTCATGGAATTCCCCATCCAGAACAGAAAATTCTTCCCAATGGAATAGAGGAGAAAGAATTTCTAAGTAGGGTAATGCTGCTAATGCTTATCTGTTTCCCTCTCATGGTAGAGAAGACAGAAATGGAAGCAGTGATATGTACCAGCAAATTAAGTCAGAAATCTTGATGGGATCTGATTGTCCTTGGAGAAAGGAACTGGTTTGGAATAAGGCAGGACACGGCATTCCACTTGGCCTTTTTCTTACAACTCCTGTTCAAAAAATAAATTTCACTCATTTTCTTCTCTACGGGCTGAGAAGCAAGAGGGGTATGAGGCTAGCAGAGCCTCAGGGAATGGCACTGTAACGCTGCTGTTGATATCAGGTTAAGTCTATGCTCGCAGAAAAATCCAATATAGTCTTAATTTCTCTGACCACATAGGAAGGAAGGATATACCCTGGATCCCCCAGAACAAACCCAATTACGATAATAAAATTAAATAAACCTGAAAATAGGAAACATCAACCTATCACAACTGTCAGAACTACTTCAGAGGGTTCTTAGTAACCCGCAAGAGGAGACACTAGGTGTACCTGTACTCAAACAATATTTCAGAGATAGCAAAGCTTTCGCTAACATAAGCCAGTGAGAAAGTAAAATTCATATAATTCTGTAAATGGGCAAAATATCATATTTTTTAAAAAAAAAGTTTAAAAGCTGGGCACAGTAGATCAAGCATGTTATCCTAGAAAATTGGGAGGCAGAGCTTGAGGAAGCAGGGCTTAAGGTCAGCTTGGGCAAAAGAAGTTTGATTGATTCTACCTTTAGCAAATGATGGAGCGCAGTGTCGCACACCTGCTACCCCAGCTAATGGGCAAGCACGTTGACTGGCCATGGTGGTGTGGGCCTATAAGCCCTGCCAACACAGGGAAACACAAGTGGAAGAATCATGGGTCAAGCTGGCCTGGACATAAAGCAAGAATCTACTTTGAAAATAACCAAGAAATGGAAATGAGAGGTTTCAGGTTATTTTGCTGCGCCCCTGCCCCCGTTTTGTTACTGTTCTTTGATTTCTGTGCTTTTTGTCTTGTACACAAGTTTATCGGTTTTGAGAAGGGTAAGGAGGAACACTGAAATGAAAGGGTAAACAAGTGCAGCAGTGATACTAGACACTGTGTTGAAAATGAACTACATAACTTGAAAGGAAGGAGAGTCAAAAAGAAAAAAAAAACCTGGGAGAAAAGGAGAGAAGAAGTGAGACTGTTCAAAAAGAAATATACTAATTATATGACTTTTGTAACTGTCACCCCTCTGTACATCATCTTTACAATCATCATCGCAAAGAGAATCTCCAAACAGGAGAAACGTTTGCATCCGGATAGGAAAAGTTAGCCTACCCGAGCCTGATTTATATCCCCCTTCTGTTCTTTAGTGGTGATCTGACTTTGGACAGGTTTCTTGGGATGATTTCTCACATGTAAAACAGAAGTATTGGAAGTATAGTTCCATGCTTTGTTTTGAATGGAAATCCAATGAGTTAATGCATGTAATGGATTTACAGGAGTCACTGATAGAGACACTATTATTTATAGGTATGAGCTATTGTTTCTGTCTTGGCTGAGCTCCTGAATTTGAGAGGGAGGAAAAGAACCCCGAAAAAATAGGGGGGGGGTGTTGCATTGCATTCAAACTTTTATGGAACATTAGGTAATGCTAAACAACAATGCAGAAATGTCGAGAGGCTTTATGGGTTGAGAAACAGCATGATTCAGGAATGCAATAGAGAGATGGATGGGCATTCAGGTATAAAAGAACTCAATAGGCATTCTAAAATTTGCTGGGTTACAGAGACCGAAACTTTCTTTAAAAGGCTCATTGATGAAAACAGGAAATTTACAGGATACAAAATAGTGAACCACCAAAATGGAAAGACCTCGTATAAAAGGACTGGCACTGGGCACGAAGATCACTTAAATATAGAATAAGTAAAGGTATTGGAGCAATAATGATTACTTAAATACATGCTGTATTTCGTAACCTAATAAAGGCAAAGACTTTTCCTTTTATGAAGAAAAATAATGACCCAAGTATAATGGACTATGGAATTTGTTTATTAAAATATCAGGAAGTGGAGATGGAAAGGGGAAGGTGTTAACTTTCCTGTTTCCTTATACTAATAGCAGAAAACCCAGAGACGGTAGTTTTTTTTTTCTGAAAAAGAAAACAAAACAATGTTATTTTTGTATAAAAGTAAACCCTACAAAGCTAGTAAGACAAACTCTGCAAATATAACAAAGGAAATACAACTCACAAACAAGAACAAACGTTTCCTAGGAATCGTAGTCTTTGTAGATGAATCGTGATGCAGACTGTGGGTTGGGGGGAGGGGACCCTGCACAGCAAAAGCTTACGGGGAATACAGATGGCACGAATTGTGTGTCCTTTTTTCTCTTTATTGATTCAGTTTATTTTTTGTTAAGGGAAAGGGATACAAGCTAGTATTTTTAAAAACAAAAGGTCTCAGGTATAATCAAAGTGTCCTCCGCACTGAATTCTTTGTCCTTTCCTCCATCTCTTATACTCCATGGTAATCACCCGACAGAATTTGATGGTGTCTGTTAAATTGGGTTTAATGACATTATATCCATAAACAGTGTAGATGTTCATAGTTGGGAGTGTGTGTGTACGTGTGTGTGTGTATGTGTGTGTGTGTGTGTGCATTGACACACACCAGTACTGGGGTTTGACCAGGGCCTCATGGTTTCACACAACGTTCCCACTCAGGATTGAACTCCCACTTGAGCCACACCTCCACTTCTGGGAGATATGTCTTTAATATTGATGAAATGATGCTGTGTCGTGTTTGTTTTTTTCTGCAAGATGTGTTTATTGCCAAACACTCTCCTGTGTTTTCCTTCACCTTTCCTTAGTCTTCAAGTAGGCACATATGTGCAGGGCTTATTTTAAACGGAATGGAAATGGTTGGCTTAAGAGGAAACATCATATTGTGAATACTGCAAAAATCACTCAGTCACTAAATTCAGTGGAAAAGTTGATGGCCTTCCAAAGGGATACATTTCTAGGAAGATATCAAGAAATGATGGCTATTTACTTTAAAAAAAATCTCTTAATCCCACCAACAATGAAGTAGGGTTCCCTTTTGGCCACATCCCCTCCAACAATTGTTATTATTAGTTTTCTTGATATATGACATTCTTGCTGGGGTGAGATGGAATCTCAATGTTGTTTTGATTTGCATTTCCTTTATGGCCAGTGATGTAGAGCATTTTTTCATATGTCTATTGGCCATTCTAATTTCCTCATCAGAGAAGTTTCTTTGTAAGTCTTTAGCCCACTTGATGAGGGGGCTGTTGGTTCTTTGCAGTTTTGTTTTGGAAGAAGGTAATTTTTTTAGTTCTGCATATATTTTAGAGATGAGGCCTTTGTCTGTTGAATGTCCGGTAAAGATTTTCTCCCAGTCTGTGGGCTTTCTGTTTCACTCTGGCAAGCAGTATGGAGATTCCTCAGAAGGCTCAATATAGAACTCCCCTATGACCCAGCAGCCCCACTGTTGGGTATCTATCCAAAAGACCACAAACAAAATCACAGTAATGCCACCAGCACAACAATGTTCATCGCAGCACAATTTGTCATAGCGAGAAGCTGGAACCAACCCAGATGCCCCTCCATAGATGAATGGATCAGGAAAATGTGGTACATTTACACAATGGAATTTTATGCCTCTATCAGAAAGAATGACATTGTTCCATTTGTAAGGAAATGGAAGGACTTGGAAAAAGTTATACTAAGTGAAGTGAGCCAGACCCAAAGAAACATGGACTCTATGGCCTCCCTTATTGGGAATAATTAGTACAGGTTTAGGCAAGCCATAGCAGAGCATCACAAGGCCCAATAGCTATACCCTTAGGAACACATAAGATGATGCTAAGTGAAATGAACTCCATGATATGGAAACAAGTGATATATCACAGTTATAACTACTTTCAACGTCCTATGTGTATGTCTAGTTTCTATTATTGATGATGTTTTGTATCACCTTCCTATGTTTGTACCTACACTATCTCTGTAATCTTATCTGAGTATATTGGAAACCGTGTTTACTGGTATTGGAAGTAGGAAATTCAAAGGGAATACCAAATTCGAGAGACACGGGGTAAAAAAAGAGAAATAACTACAAAAGCAATACTTGCAAAACTGTTTGGTGTAAGTGAACTGAACAACTGGGCGGGGGGGAGGGAAGGGGGGGAGGGAGGGGGGCATGAGGGACAAGGCAACAAACAGTACAAGAAATGTATCCAACGCCCAACGTATGATACTGTAACCTCTCTGTACGTCAGTTTGAAAATAAAAATTTGAGAAAAAAAAAATCTCTTAATCCCAAATAAATAAAAACTACAATTTTTGGATTTGTTTTATCAATGCCAGAAAGCGGGCTTGGTCTCAGGGCCGTGGGCTTTCGTGGGCATATTTCTGCTCAGAGCTGCCCCCCTCTACCATCGCCATCCCGGGAAGTCTTCAGATCCATGGTTTATAATGGCTTGTGCCCGTTATCAAATCCACTTTTCTTTCTAAGGACAAGACCTCCTTATAGTTTTTATTTTTCCAGAGCTGAGGACCAAACTCGGGGCCTTGCACTCCCCAGGCAGGCGCTCTTCCGCTGAGCTAAATCCCCAGCCCCAAGACCTCTTTAATATACTAGTATATTATATAGTAGGGGAATCTGCCATCCCCTTCACCAAGAAGCCCAGTGCCTCCACTTTCCAAAGGTGCTTCTTGGAATACATTAACTCTTGGAAAGGTAACAGCACAACAAACACCGCTTCTTATAATGACAGGAGAGGTGCATGGATTGCTCTTTCAGGAAGTTAGGTTCAATGTTTCAGTGACTGTCACTTCCAATATGAATTGCTACAGTAGGACTATTCAGAGATAAATGGAAATGTGCTATGCATCGCATAGGATTAAGAACAAAGTTTCAGAATACAGCAGTATTAAAACTGAAACTTATTTCCCTCATTTACTGTCTATGTGCCTTTGTCATCCCACAGTTTTTAGAGGGGAAGAAACAATTTCTACTCCCCGACGTTTGCACACACACACACACACACACACACACACACACACACACACACACACACACACACACACACCCCACACCGCATGAGGGCATGGGATAAAAAGTTGTTACACGTTCAAGTTATGTTTGCATTTTTTTAGTACTACATACTCCTAATGTGTTTCGATTATTTGAGACACAAAACATTTTTTCAATTCAAACTAGAATGAGGTTGAACCCAAAATCTGGAAATGAGCATATAGAGAGAATTTCTGCTCAATGATGCTTAAGTATGGCTATGTCAAAGTCCAACGAAAACATCAAACGTAAAACTCAACAGAATAGTATAGTAAATATATAAAGAGAGAATACCAAAAAAGAGAGAATACCATATATAATATCCATAATATAGAATGACACATGTGGTATATTTACCATATACAACATATGGGTACACATATATATATATATACATATATGTATGTGCTCACTTGTATCTGTACATGCAAGTACATACCCACATGAAATCTACACCCATTGGAAACACATGAATAAAATACACATGAACATATATATATATATATTTATGTGTGCTTATATGTGTATATGTGTATGTGAGGGTTTTGTTCCCAAGAAATGAAAAAAAAAATAACACATTTTTTAATGTCAAAATTTGGTTGCATTTTAGGATAGTCATTGTCAATATCTACTGGTTTTATAAATAAGTAAAAGTTCATTTATATGCATATGCTCAGCATTAATAAGTATTAAAAAGTGCTACATGTTTTTCTGGTCATTTCTAGGAAATAGAAAAGACCAGAAATTTAAAAAGAAAGCAAGTTGGGCACCAGTGGCTCACACGGGTAATTCTAACTACTCCGGAGGCTGAGACCTGAGTATACGGTTCAAGGCCAGCCTGGGAAGGAAAGTCCGTAAGACTCTTGTCGCTAATTAACAAATTAACAAAAATGTCAGAAGTGGAGCTATGGCTTAAGTAGTAGAGCACCAGTCTTGAGCAAAAAAATTAAAAGTCAGTGCCCAGACAGTGAGTTCAAGCCCCTGTACTAGTACTGGCACACACCCACATGCACACCCACATATACACCATTATATGTGGGTAACAGTGCCTAAAGTATGTGTTTCCTTAAGCAATCTTTGTTAACAATTCATTAACACTAATTTCTACACTTTTCTTTTCCACTATGTCTGTTTTCTTTTTCACTGAAATTTGATCTAATCTTACTATTTTCTTTTTACTGACATTAGATTTTTCTTTTTTAGTTGAATTTGGTGTAGGGAACGCAAAAGCTATGTTACTCTTTTTTTTTTTTTTTTTCAAATCAATACAGGAAAAACAATTGGAAAACAGACCAAGGTTTTGAGCAGATATTTCATAGAAAATAGCCAGTAAATATGTAAAAAAAACTCTGCATAAACAAACAAAACTCTGCCAAGACAATTGGGAGTTAAGGTGTGGAACAACTATGAACATTCCTGGTTGGAATATGAATGGCTACAGCTTAGAAAATGTTGTGGCCATATATATATGTGTATATATATCCACAAAGTTTATGATTAATGTCCAAAGGATATATACATATATACTAAAAAAATATAGGCTTTAAATCATTCTTAAAAACAAGACAAATATCCTACTGTGACACATGGGAGTAATTGTTGTCATTTATACAATTTGCAGTGGCATCCTACGGTCCTTACGGTTCCTAAGGGGTGAAATGGACAGGCATAATTGTCACTTGCCAACTGGTGACCTGAAGTCCATAGAGCATATGCTGTACTTCTTACATATGGGTTAATGTTACAAAGGCTTATAAATCACCTCCGTGCATATGGTCGTGGGTGAATCCTAGAGTCACAGTGGGTATCTAAGGCTTTATGTGATATGGCCAAGGGCAGAACTTGACGTGGATCTTCTGACTCAAAATTGTACTCTTCTCGTAACTCTCTTACTGCTCCATACTTCCTCGTTCTGAGGATGACTGAGTCTCAAGGAGAGGTGCAACACGTCAAAACCACACAACGAACGAGGTACTATCTGCCTGTACCCAGATTCCTGCCATGCCACGGGGCCTTGCCTCCAGTTATAGACGAGCAGCGAACCATCCGTGCTGGAAGAGTTAAATCTCAGGATGGCTTGAGATGGGGGTAGTTCAAAGCCCTTGCCAATAACTCTTTATTATGGGTAGCATTTCCAAAGCAAAATTACAGCATGTTAGAAAGTGAGGGGGGCAAATTACTGGTGATGTCATGAAAGTCATCGCTGTTAATGAGTATTTTACTCAAGGGATTGTCTGATGCCAATTTGACAGGAATGAAGGAACTGCTTTCTGTGAATCTATTTGGATTATTTACAAGGCAAGCTGAACGCTGTAAAGGCGTAATGTAAGAAAACGGCAGATCAGAGTTTGCGTGCAATGAATGCAAGGATGTCAGGAAGGAAAACGTAGCACTCTATTCTGTAATGGTGTTTTGACAGGAGTTCAACAAGCTCATATTTAAAAGATTGCATTTCCCCTAAAATAAAGAGGAAGTAAATAGGTAAAATTTAAAATTCTTTAAATGTGCTTTTCTATCCAACGTGAGAATAAGACGGCCATTAGTCGAGAGTTTTCATTTCAATGTAACTTATCGTGTAGTGGATGAAAGAAAACTACTAGCAGCAGTCACGGAGATGACAGCTTATTCTGTGATATTGGTCATCATCTAGGACTCAGACCTCTGCGTTTCCTCTCCCTTCCAACTCATCTCTTTGTTTTCTGCTGCCCATTAATATCTTCCCCAGAGAGTGAGATGTACCCGTCTTCTATTAGTCACGTGGATAATTGTACGTATTGGCGTGGTAGAAAGAGGAGAGAAAAATTGTATTAGTAGGTAGTATAGAAAAGAGAAAAGTATATGAAAAGATGACTAAAACTGTAAAAAATAATACATATGGGTTCGCATGTATCTACACAGTCTTGGATCCAGGTGAGCAATGGGCTACTCTACTCACCGTGAGCAGCCTGGCGAGGCGATACCCCAAGGAGATTGTCTGAAACCCTTGACTTGCCAGAGAAGCTGGACAAAACATAACCCATGTGGAACCACGCAGCATGGCTTTCAAAGATCTAATATATATATATAGAGAGAGAGAGATTAGATTAGATATATAAATATATATATATATTAGAATATATATATATATATATATCATATGTAGTCTTGCATCTGAAATGCAGGGGTGGAGACCCAAACAGCCAAGACACAGCTATGTTCATGATGACGGCGATGAACCATGTAGGTTAGAGCAGCCTCGAGGTGGCCACCCGGGAGGGGAGCCCACACTCGCTCATCTCATGACAGCCATCTTGAGTTTGTTAATGGTTATATTTCGGAACTTAATGTTTTGTGAATGAAAGCAGATGTCACCGTGGGATTTGCTGGTGAGCAGACACCCACAAGGAATGTGCCTGCGTTTCTCGGCCATGCCATGCCCATGTAGCACCCAAGATGCCCTTCCCGCGTAGGATTCCTCTGGACTCGCAACACTGGGAAGCCCAGCCGGGTGCGATGTGAGTACCAGGGAAGCACGCGTTGTCTAAATTCTAGACCTTTCCATTTCTGGCATCACATTATCACTTTAAAGTTTCAGATCCTGGAGCATTTCAAATGCCAGCTTTTCAGATTGCTCACTCATCCAGTATGACAAAAATGCAAACAGTGAAACAGAAAACAAGAGAAAAACAGGGTAGCACTCAGCTCTCTTTGCTCTGGCTCTTCCTTCTCACAAGTAAAGCAAAGGTAGCGTGTGATAAAATACGTCTGAATGAATGAGCCGAGCCCACAGTTTCAAGAACACATGAGCCACACAATGTAAATGATCCTAATTCAGTGATCTGGCAGGAGAGCGAAAGGTGCTTGTATTTATGTTTAAAAATTGCATGGCTCAAGTTAAAATTTTTCTCTATGTAGAAAGGCAACACATGATAAGGACAAACACTATAGGAAAAAAACAAGAATAAAAAATGCTATATTTGTACTTTGGGGGTTGGTTTGGTTGAATTTGTTTTTTGAGGTGTGGTGTCTTCTCAGAGCGCAAGCCAGCCCTGAACTCATGATCTTCCTGCCTCAGCCTCCTCAGGGCTGGGATTCTGTGATATATTACCAGTCCAGCTTTCTAGTTGGACTTCTTAACTATCCATTTACTCTTGAGCCAGGGTCCTCTATATTATTCCACGCTGAAGCCAGCAAATCACTGTGGTCTATGACAGACTGTGGACGTTTGAGTGCCTGAGTGGGCACTGAGTGGAGAAACAATGTCTGTGGCCGATGCCTCTATGTGCACCAAGGCACCGGTCCACAACAGACAGCTTGTCTAACCTCACACAGCCTGGGTCCCAGCCAGGCGACTTTCCCTCCCTCCCTCCCTCCCTCCCTCCCTCCCTTCCTTCCTTCCTTCTCTCTCTCTTTCTTTCTTTCTTTCGTTCTTTTCTTTTCTTTCTTTTTGTTGGTTGTGAGGCTTGATCTCTGGGCCTGAGCGCTGTCCCCGACCTTTTTGCACAAGCCACAGTACCACAACAGGTTTTCTGGTGGTTAATTGGAGAGAAGTCTCACGGACTTTCCTGCCTGGGCTGGCTTCTAACTGTGCTCCTCGGGTCTCAGGCTCCTGAGTAGCTAGGATGACAGGTGTGAGCCACCAGCACCCAACCAGTCAGTTTTCTTTGGCCATTTGTTTGTGCATAGAACATGAATTGAAAATATACTACAATATTCAATAAAATTTCAAAAAGAGGAAGCACAGTGATACATACCATTGCAGTACACCTGCCTGTGTGCTTGGCTTGGAGAACGGAGCTGGATCACTCGGCCTCTGCGGCCCTTTCCCTGTGGCTCTCTCGCTGTGGCGGAGAATAGCCAGCGTGGTCATACCTGTCTGTGGATTCTTTTCTGCGTTTTCCCTTTCAGTGTGTGAAGTTGTTCCTGCATGGTAAGGGATCTGTGGAATGAATGAAAATAATGTTTATACATAATTGAGTAGTATGTTTGTTCTTGCTGACTAAATTATATCCATTTTGACTTATTACCAAAGGAGAATGAAGAAGTTTTGCCTAGATGACTTTAAACAGGAAGGCTTTGGGAAAAGCTCAGAAGGCCGTGGCAAACTGCAATGGAGCACTTGTCATTTCTCCAGACAATGGGCTTCTGGATTGTAGCCATCCAAAATTACTCACCATCTTGCAGTTTCCAACATTTGAATTCCTGCAAGAAGGAAATCTTGGATTTGAGAACCAGACAGTGGGCTGGGAAGAATCTGGTGCATGGAACAATTATGGAACTCTCACCCATATATTTGTCATCACTTCAAGAGCATGAAAATGCAGATCTCAATGTTTCATCAAATTTAAAAACACCAAAGACATGCTATGTGTAAATGCATCTGGGAAGTTCTAGAATCCCTACAGAAAAAGGAAAAGGAAACTACAATTGTCAAGCATCTTAAACATCTTGTTTCTCTTGATTTGTTTTTGTCATGGCTACAGATTGCTATCACATAGAATCTATTTTCTAAAGCCACACAGCTGATACCTTCTGGATCTTGCAAGGTAGAAACTAGAGAATGATTCTGCTAGGTAGGAACTGTTCCACCCCATCTGAGCCCACAGGCTTGCCAGCTCTTGCTCTTCTGTCTTCCAGAGGGTTTTCTAACATCTCTTCTGACTTGGTGTTCCTCCAAGTGTGTGAACTTCTTGTGTTGATAAATACTGCTTCCCACCTATATAGAACATTTTTGGCACAGCTAGACTCTGCCTGTGGCTAGGAGAAGGCAGAGGAGGAATATGGAGGGATTTGTGATGCTAGAAGGCAGGGACCAGTGACTCACCTGCAAAGGACCCCATTGTAAATTGTGGATTGCACTTGATACTCAGAAGTGATATGGACAAACCAGTTCTTGCCTGATATTACTTTCAGGTGACTTTGCGAAACTGGGACATGGGACATTTTCAGACTTCTAGCAAGATGCATACCTTGTGAGGCAATATTTTTGTGATTTCATGCAATAATAACTACCACAAAAGCCATAACGTCACTCATTCTAGGCTTAAGCCACTGGAGGATTTTTATATTGGGCAACAGCTCTGTGTCCAGGTAATCAAGCAATTAGGGAGAAGGCTTTCCCAGCTGTGGACGGGAAGCAGCACCATGGTAAGTGCACAGGAGACAGCACTGTGCCACGTCCCCCCTGCTGAACTCCTTTGACAGCACAGGGAGGCAATGCAAGCAAGTGGCAGGAACTTTGGCTCTGGTTTCAGGCAGCCTTAGGTATCTAGAAAAAGATGTCCTCAAGAGATCAGAAAGTTCAGCACAGATCCAGTGACCATGCTAGCTAGCAAGAGTTCATTGGGCCTAGAGACCCATAGGTGAGTCAACTGGCCTATGGTGGGCACCATGCTGAAATGCGCTGGGCACTTCCTGTGCACGTGCCTGTGATGAGCTTCCACCGAGCCCTACGAAGCCCATGTCAGTAGCTGGAGGTATCCCAAACGCCGCTGTGGCCCTAACACGTTGTTACACATTTAGCACTTCACTTTCTAGAGATCTTCAAGTGGCACATTAAGATAGAGATGAAAAAAAATATAGTTAGAGCTGTCCAACTATTACAAAACAAATAAATGCCGTTTGTTGACGTGATGTGTACTTGCTCGTAGGCTGAATGGTATAGTTGAGAGCAGGTAGGACTGAGCTGAAATCCTACCTCTTGCAAATCATCCGAGGTCTCCAGGCTCAAGATTGACCTCTCTGGGCTGTGGGAAAGAGGAGTAAGATGAGCTATGTGAGCCACTGGATCCTAAGAAGGCTAGTGAGCACGGAAAGCTACTGCACACAGGGCATCTCTCAGAAACGGGACGTCCCTCCGTATCTCTCCGGAATATTCTTTCCCCTTCTGCTCTGATGAACTTTAGTCTTCAGCATCATCACTCATCCAGGCTATTGCTATAGCCCCCACTTTGTCTTGCTCCCATTCTTGCCTTAACCAACTGATTCTTCTCCCTCCCCCACAGGAACTGTTTTATCAACCACAAATACGTCAGTCATTCATCAGCTCCAGCCCCCTGGAGGACCCTTCCCCCCTCCCTGTGACTGTAGAATAGAATGTTGTCAGTAGTCCTTGGGAGGAATTCAAGGCACTATGACATCATTCTGCATTTCTAGCCTCACCTAATAAATATTCATGCTGAGTACCTACTGCTCTCTATACAGGAAAACATTTAAAGGCCTCTGAGGTCTGCTTGGAATTCTCCCATCCTCCCTCATTTCCCTGCCTTTTAATATGCCACTCATAATTTATTCAACAAACAGTCATTGAGTGACGCTGGGTGTTTGCCCTTGCAGTTCAGAGGTCCTTCTCTTTGTGAAGCTGGCTTTGGAAGCTCCCATTTTTGAGCTCACACTATAATTGGGATAGTATTTAATCACCACGTGCATTGATCATATTAATATCAAATATAGTTTTGTTTCTCTCTTTCCACTCCTGCATTTGGAGCATGTATCTGGGAACTGTACAGAGTACAGTACATTACAGAGACTCCATCAGATCACTGACTGGATCATTTCCAAATCATTCTTCTAAGTTTGAAAAAATTAATAGTTTAATTGTGAAACGTTACACACACACACACACACACACACACACACACAAACACACTTCAATCCTCTCTATCCCTCAATATCCTTTGTGCCATTTCCCTCCTGCTGATTCCCCAGGCAGTTCCCCTTTTGCATTCACACCCCATCCTCTTCCTCTTTATCATCATCATCATCATCATTGCGTTAGGTCTAGGGTGCACAGATCAGGGAGACCCTATATGACTTAGCCTTCTGAGCCTGGCTCACCTTGCTCTACACGGTCATCTACAGTTCTAGGCCTGCTCCACTAACGTTTGCTGATTTTGAAAATGAAGAGACACTAGATGACAAAGGTAATACAGATGAAGCCAATAAGGCTAGTACAGAATTGACATTAGAAGATATTGAGGATGAGCACCCTGGTGGCTGAGAACACTCAAAATACTTAGTATTCCTACATTATTTTTTACCTCTGAACCTGAATAAAATAACTGAGGGCTCATTAAATTAATAAGAGGATTGGATGAAGAACCCCATCACACCAGGGGAAGTGGTAGAGGTAACATTGCGAGGACTTTGCCAGGACTTCGTCACATGACCAGTAGACGTTTACGTAAAGTATTTTATACTGAGATGTGTTTCATTCATTGGTAACTCTGCAATGGGTAGGGTGATTTGTCTATCACTCTCTCATTCAATTCATTGCCTGATTACAACATAGACCAGATGAAAGTTGGAGGACAACTGTGCTACCATAAACTATGCCACGTGTCACTCTGAACGCAATGGCACCTCTACTCCAGATGGGCATCTCTGATAAAGGAGGTGCTCAGTTCTAGTACACGGCTGGTAGTCATGGATTGCAATCATTCCTTTCTATCTCTCTTAAACAATGATCAAAACGTAGTTCAGAGTTACATTGAGTGGACAAAATGAGAAGCTTGCAATTGTTTCCTGGGATGATAATAGTTCCTTTGATCCCCTCTCTATCTTATCAGTAATACGGTCCAGAGAGAGCCTAGACTATCTGACATCTCACAGAATGCTGTATTGATCCCTATGTTTACTTCATCAAGCTATTCACAGGAGTAAAGTAAAGCAGCAACCTTGTTGATGGAAGCCTTAGTCACATGATGGTGGGAGCTATACTCTACAAGACTCATAAGCTTCCAATTAGAAAAATATTCAGGGGTCTTGTGTTCAGGCAAACTACTTATAGTAGTTTACTGGGATTGCCATAAAATACCAATAATTATAATTTCAAAAGCCAGAAATCCTAAAGTAAATGATTTCTATCCCTTCTTCCTTCCTGCTTCTGCTGATCCCATATTGCATCTCTCCAATTTTGCCTACTTTGTTACATTGTTTTCTCACATCTCTCTATTTAATTTCCCATGTGTCTTTCCTAAGAACACTTATAGGATTTAGGGCCCACCTAGGTAATCCAAGAGTATCTCTTCATCTCAAACTTCTTAATTATGTTAAATTTACAAAGACCTTCTCCCAACCACAGAAACATTCCTAAATCATGAGACTTAGGGTATGAGCATACCATTTGGGGATCCACCATTCCACTTACTGCACCATCCAAATAAAACGATAAATCACCCCATCTGTCTCGAAATATACAAGTAATAGCAATAGCCCAGCCAATCTGAAAGGGAAAAAAATAATATAATAGGCAATCAAAGAGGGATGGGCCCAAGACCTATATGTGGACGCGTGGAGTTGGTTGTAACAGATGGAAATGATGGTGTTGCACATTAGCACTATTAAGGAGCATCCATTCCAAAAGAGGTATTGAAGAGCCAAATAGAGAAAACATCGACTCTGAGAATAGGCCAGGCCTGTCACAGGCACATAGTACAGAGTGATGGAAGTAGAAAACCCCAGGATCTTCCATTGACCAACTGTGTATCAGTCAGTATGGCCACTGAAGGTTCACATCTGTGATGAAGTTAGACACTGAACTTGTAATAACAGACCAACTGGTCCATTCCACTCTACAAATGCCAGCAGGTCCTTCCCAGAGGAACAGATGGACAAACTCAGGTATGGGTTATTCTTCCTGCCTACAAGGTCTCAGAGTCATTGTCTAAAGGCCTGTAGAAGGTAAGGAAGATAGGATCACAGACAGAAGATCCCACAGAACAATCCAAAATCCCAAATAAGCCCACTGAGCAGTGCAGGCTGGGGAGTGCCTAATTACAACAGAGGCAGTTATTATTATTGTTGTTGTTATTAGCTGTTCCTGGGATGTGAACTCTGGGCCTGGGCACTGTCCCTGAGCTTCTTTTGCTCAAGGCTCGCAGTCTACCACTTGAGCCGTGGTACTACTTCTGGCTTATTTTGGGTAGTTTATTGGAGATAAGAGTCTCATGACCTTTCCTGTTCAGGCTGGCTTTGATCTCCATCTCAGATCTCAGCCTCCTGAGTAGCTAGGATTACAGGCGTGAACCACTGGCACCCGGCTTACACACAGAGGCAATTTTCACAGATGCTCCAGCACCTAGATGCCACGGGGCCAAATGAGTGTAAAAGGTAAAATCTCAGCCAAAGCTGCAGCTCAGAGATGGGTGGAGGACAGCGGGATGTCCACCAGGAAGCCACAGTAGATGCCCTGAATTCAAGTCTCTGCGGGATGCTGTGGGAAACAAATGGGCAGAAGGAATCTAGATAGAACAGAGGGGAAGCAGTAAAGGCACTTGTGAGAGCTCTGAGAGAGAATTCCAGCTGTCCTTCCATGGACACAGGGCCTACAGCTACAAAACCCAGCCCACTAGGGGGTGGGATGTTAGAGGGGAATGCATCTGTATTGAATTCATGCAGCTCTCCTCCTTCGTCATTGTTTCCCAAATAATACAGCCATCAACTACAAAGCATTGTGTTAGGTGTTATATGTAATGCACACCTGATCTGAAGCATGATGGAGAATGGACAGAAGTATATATGCAAATGCAACTCCATTTTGAATAGGAGATTTCAGTATCTGTAGGTATTTTTTTGTGTGGTGTCAACACTTGAGACTTGAACTCAGGGCCTTGTGTGCTCACTTGGCTCTCTTAGAGCTCACATCTGGCACTTTACAAGTCCAGCCCCACCTGCCGTCTAGAATTTTGCTGGGTAATTGGAGGTGGAGTTTCCTGGACCTTGAGCTCTGATCCTGTAGCTCTGGCCCTCCTGGCTGGCACCCCTGCAGAATTTGGTATGCCTGAGGATACCTGTGTCAGTAACAGGAGAGAACCACATTCCTGGCCAGTGTTCTAGAACATCCGCACCGTCAATTACACACAACTGAAAAGAAGTCGCCTTGAAGATGTTTGCGAATGCAAATAGTAGATAGCCTCAGTAGAAAGGGAAGGCGCCAGAAATATGGGATTCATTAAAATGAAAACTTAGCACATGTGAGCCAAGAATCTCTGCATCATGCTGCGTCGAGAGAGATGATCAGGTAAAATCGTGCCCAGGCCCAGCACCCTGGCAGTCTCCTAGAAGCCACTGGCGAGAAGTCTCCAAGTTGTGACTGCGGTATTTGGGGATTTTATTTTTGGCAAGAAATTGGGGATTGAATAAATAATATTGGAAAATGAATGCAGTGAACAATAACAACAACAACAAAGACCCTTTATAGAAAACAAAGTTGTACAAGAAACATGCTTAAGATAAAGATAAATTGAAAGACTGCTAGGGGCAGGACCTGGGTCCAAATGGGAAAGAGAAAAGGATTTTTCAAACAGAGGTAAATCCTCCTCAGATGTCTCTTTTGTTAAACTCTATCCTGGTGGTGGGGCCTCACCCACAACCTAGATTCTAGAGTATTACCAGAGAGGCCTCGGCTGTGTTTGGCATTCGATGTATTAGTGACTACTACCTTCCTTTTATGCTGTGCCATCTCTATGATCGATAGTATGATCAAGTCCCCTTTGCTCGTTTGACCAGGAAGTGTTATACTTCCCTTGAGAAGAGATGCATTTGTTGCTTTTTCCTTATGCACAGCATGAGGCTCACGTTCGTGGGTGCTTGCCCTTCCTCCGCATGCTCCTTAGGGCCCAGGTTGCTTTGCAGTGCATTTTTATCACGTGTACCGAATGTTCTAACATCCATCTTGCACGCGAACTTCACTCCCAATTCATTACATTTTCTGACCTTCATTCTTCCTTTCTCCATAATTTCTACCCTTAAAAATTATTACAGTGGCCGCATTTCTTACATCCCCTTCAAACCGTTTTGTTTTGGAACAAGGCAAGGTTAAAAACAGACGTAAATAGATGGGACTTTAGACCATTATTAATATCTTTTCAGATGCACCCTTTGTAATTGCTTTGCTTGCTTGAGCTGTGTTGCCACTCTGTCTTCCTGCTGCAGTGTAAATTTACAAACATCATGCAAATGCATCATTTGTAATAAAACTGACTAATGAGCATTAAAAGCCAATTATTTCTATACATCTGCTGGCAATGGCTGGCAATAATCATGCATCATTCAGATTTGTGTCTATGTGTTTGCCTTAGTGAGATTTTAATCACTCACTAATTTATGAATTGCAATACACATCATGGAGGCCTACATTCCCCAAACTGCCTGAGACATATAAATCAGACAGCTTGTGGAAGTGTGACAACACAGGCTTCCTTTCCGGATTGTGTCTTCTTGTCAGTGTCTACTGGAGTGTCATAGCTGGTACCAGACAAAACTGCCGTGCAGCACACTGAGAACAAATGATCTTCTATTCTATTGACGACCACTCCATCAGTTTCAAATAAGAACATATGGTGCCATTTTATATATAGCATGCTTTCATTTGCAGCCCATAACTTCTGGGCAGCCTAACTTCTCTGTAGGGTGTTACTGCAAGTGGAAGCAACTTGCTAGATACAATACTCACATAGTAAAGCATTTGAATAAGAGAAACCAGCATGTGGCAATGTCAATCAACGTTGATACTGGATTCCCAAGAAGTCACCTAGTCGAATTATTCAGAAAGAAGCAGAGACAGAGTGCTCTGAGTGGTGGGTTTTTCACCTGTACCATCCTATGAAGAACAAGAACAAAGGTAGTTGTTTCAAATATGTACAAGGTAAGATGTGAGAGGGGGAAAAAAAAAGAATTGTCAAATAAATTATGGAAGATGTTCTGAAAGGTACTTGTTCACGTGTGTGCCCTTTCCCCACAAAATGGCCAAAGAAGGATGGGACCCTTTGCTGAGGAAAGCATGACTTGGGGAGACTTTGTGACCGGCTGTTTTCCTGTGTGTTTTGGTGCTCAATACACATATCTTCCTTCTACAGTCCCCAGAGGCAAAGCTAGGAAATGCATTATAACCAAAAGAACACATGGGCTGCAAGGGTTGCAGTGTGATGAAATAGTCGTGGATGTAGTGGCTCAAACTAACCAAGATTCTAATCTCACAGTGGCCTTGAGCAGAAGTCCAGATCCAACTGCAGCTCCGCTTCTGCATCGACGGCACCCACCAGGTAGGGGAACTCGCACCAACCAAGGACAATCTCTCCTTAGATTTTCCTCAGTGCCAACACATTAGGGCCTGGATGACCATTTCTGAGTCTGTACTGTTGTCATGAAACTAACCTAACTACTGAATGGCATGCTTCAAATGCACAGGTGCTCCCCACACTCAAGGGTAGGAGATTATTTAGAGTAGGCCAGCACGGTGTCGCCTGTGAGAATCCTGCCTACCACACGGTCACTTCCCTGCGCACCTGGCAGCTCAGGCTCTAAGCAAGCTGCGATCCCACAAAAATGATACAAGTTGGAGGAGACTGGGTTATACCGTCCCACGCTATGATCTTCATTGAGGTTTCCTGATGCTGGTTAAGTCATATCAAGGATATCAGCTTTGCATAACGGGAGCTTAACTGTCTCTGGGAATGTGACTGTGTTACAGGAAGAACCGTCAAGGCTTTCAGTATTTGTATAACAAGCACCTTGGAAGCTAGAGAGGACACTGCTTTGCTCCAGAGCAGACCAAAAATGGCTTTTCTCTTAGGCGAAACAGAAACACCGTCTCCCTCCAGGGAAGAGCTTCGCATGTTTTCTTACAGTCCGCTGTAAGACTGAGTTTCCTTAGGCTTCACAGTCCTCCTCTCTGAGGCAAGCAGGGTGTGTGCGTATCCACCGGGGCTCTCTTCTCTGTTGGTTCTGTGAGATGCAGGAGTTGTCAGAAGCAGTACAGCTGTGATGCTTCCGATGCCGGCAACATTGTGAGCGGTGAAAGACCCGGGCATCTCATTGCTTCTCTACCTGCCTCTCTGGGACAGTGGCAGCTGAGTGAACTTGCAGGAGGACAAAGTGTGAGACCCTTCCCGGTCCCAGGCATTCCCCCGCAGTGTTGTGTAGAATAAGTTCTTTTGTTTCACTTCCTCATTATCATGACCCCAGATGCATTTCCTCTTTGGCATGTCTCTTCCTAGACTCTTCTTCTTCCCTAGAAAAGTCAGACATGCTCCTTATGAGCCTCTTTTTGATGTGTACTTATTTAGCACTGATGTCAGATGAACAACAAAATTTCCTCTGGGAAGCACAGCCTTTTGAAAGCAGGGAGTTGTAGGGTACCTACCATGGTGTAAAATTTGTTATAAGAAACTTCCCCATATTTTATATCTCATAATAGGAAAAACATTCGAATGAGAGGAATCAGCAGGTGGCAATGTCAGTGAATATTGACACTGGACCCTCGTGGAAGTCACCTCAGGGAATTATGAACATACAGGGCAAAGAAGTTTAAGGAGTTGTTAATTCCCTGGCGAGGAGGAGTTGTTTATGACTCTCAGGTGCACTCCTTGCATGTTGTCAGAAACAAGGCTTTTCAGCTGGTTTTAAGATGGCAATAGAGTAAGAGGCTTATGTTGGAAAGACGAGAAAGACTGCATGGAAACCTGCAGCTTGGAGACAAATTTCTGTTGAGAGAATCTTAGCAGGATTGGAGGGGAGCTGCCCAGATGAGAGAAAAGGGCCGTAAGAACAGCTGTGCAGATGAACAGGACAAGTCTATCAGGAGAGGTGAGGAGTTTGAACAACGTGCACCACAAGATGAGAGGAGACAATTACGTATTTTATAATATGATGTCATCTTACATACACAGCTAATTTGGAACTGAAATATTTTATGATTTTGTACCTTAGCTACTTGTATAGATTGTGTGTGTGTGTGTGTGTGTGTACACAAAACCTTGGCCATTTTCATCAGGCATGTGAGGCCCTTTACTGTATCCACAGCTCTTTTGTATTCAGTCATAGACAGTAAACATTTCCTGCATTATCAACTCGAGGCACAGTTGCTTCTTTCGAGTGAGCTACAATTAGGGATTATCACTTACTCAACATCTTGCCTAGCATGTGATATGCATTGGAGAAATTCCTGTTGCAAATTGAATTCTTTCTTTGAGGCAGCACTTTCTTTCTCTATAAAATAAGGTCACTTAACCACCAATTCTCCTTTGTTCTTCTGGGCTGGGGCATTCTGAGTCTCTCATGCAGCAGCTTCCAGGATGGACTGATGTTGTAACTGCCTACACATTCCTATCAGGAGACTTGGTTGCTCTCCCTTCCCTCAGAGGCCAATCATGACAGGCTTTCGGGGCTCAATAGCCTCTTTGTGAGCTGCCCCTCCCCCTCGCCACAGGGCAGAGGGTTTCTGTGGGAAGAAGGGAAGCTCATGCTTTATGGCATGTTTTGCTAATGTGAGAATCAAAGACCTTCCAGGTGTTAATAGGGGCAGTGGTGCAGAAAGCTCACAGTGACATAACTTGGTTCTGGTTTGTGTTGGTTTGATTGCCTTTTCTTTCTTTTTTTGGCAACAGCTAACTATTCGTTTCCTTTTGCCTTTTGGTTGGAATGAACCCAGGGAGCTGAGACAAAATTTCCTAGGGATTAGGATATAAACCTGATCTTCCTGTACCCTAGATTCCAGGCCTGGCACTCAGCTGGTTGAGAACGGAGAGGGAAAGAGATGGGCAACTATTTACAGCTCTCTCCTTGCTTAAGCTGCACGGGGAGGAGAACACACTTCATGGAATCTCCTAATTAAGAACAAGAGCCTGTCTCTACCCATCCGTGTTCATTAATGCAGAGCCTCTGAGAGTCTGTTCATCCTGCTCCTTCATTTTCTTTGAGTGAGGTACATTTCTTGTGGGCAGTATGTGGTTGGCTTTTATTTGTTAATCCAATCTGATTAAGTTCCATCTTCTTGTTTGGAAAAATGAGACCGTTAGCATTCAGAGTAATTATTGAACACTATGTAGCAATTCTCCCATTGTATTTATTCTGTAGTTTATGATCCTTCCTAACTCATCATTTGCTTATCTGTTCACCTTCTGCATATTTTCATGGTTGTATGGAGCTTTCTTTTGTGTGTGTAAGATTCCTCTAAGTATTCTCTGTAGCATTGGTTTTGTGGTCATCAATTTAGTTTTTGCTTATCATGGGAGGTTATTATTTCCTTTTCAACTATGAAGGAAGCATCACTATGTACAGCAATATGGGCTGGAGCTTATTTTCCTTCAGGGTTCAAAACACATACTTCCATAACTTCCTGGCTTCTAAAATTGTGATTGAGAAATATGCTTGTTATTCTGGTGCATTTTTACCAAGTTGACTTTATGCTTCTCCCAGCTTTCAATATTCTTTACTCATTCTAAATGCCTACTTTTTAACTATGACCTGACTTAACTTCTTATTATGACATAACTTCTCTGATTTATCTGCTTGCTTCTTTCTGGTTTCTCTGAATCTTTCCCAGACTCTTTCAAATCTCAATTTTGAGATTTTGACATATCTTTCTTTTTTTTTGGCCAGTCCTGGGCCTTGGACTCAGGGCCTGAGCACTGTCCCTGGCTTCTTCCCGCTCAAGGCTAGCACTCTGCCACTTGAGCCACAGCGCCGCTTCTGGCCGTTTTCTGTATATGTGGTGCTGGGGAATCGAACCTAGGGCCTCGTGTATCCGAGGCAGGCACTCTTGCCACTAGGCTATATCCCCAGCCCCTTGACATATCTTTCTAATGAGGCATGTATGGTATTTTTTTTTGTCTTCAAGTTTCTGCAACAAGGTCTTGCTATATAGTTCAAGATAGCCTAGAATTCCCAGTTTTCCTCAATCAGTCTCCCAACTGCTGGGATTATAGACAGCTGCTACAACATTTAGCTACAGCTTAGATCTTAAACATACTCCCTAGGCTCTTTTTCTAAAGACTTGGTGAATAGCCAGTGGCATTGTGGAGAGGTGAAACCTTTAAGATATGGCCACCAAAGGCTCACACCTGTAGCCTTCCCTACCCAGGAGGCTGAGATCAGTGAATCATGGTTCAAAGCCAGCCTAGGTGGGAAAGACCGTGAGATCACTATCTCCACCTAACCATCACAAAGCTGAAAGGGGATCAGTGGCTCAAGTGGTAGAATACTAGCATGGAGCCAACAAAGGTCAGAGGGAGCACTTAGGCCTTGAGTTGAAGCCCCAGGACTGGCACAAAAAGAAATGGGTCTAGTAGGAAGGAGTTCTGGCATTGGGGGTGTGTCCTTAAATGAATATCCGGACCCCCTTCCTCTTCCTCACCCTCTTTTTGCCTGTCGGTTGCTTTGAGGTCATCACATTTCCTTAACTATCTGTTTCTGCTTCCTTGCCACAGTTCCAACTGCCACAAGGCCACGTGACCGTGGGCTGCGGCCTCTGAAATGATCCTCTCAAATCCACGTCTCTGTCTTGATAAGTTGACTTTCCTCAAACATTTTCTAGCTGTGATGGAAATGCTAACACATGGAAGATCTTTACCATGCAGCGTTGGGGGCCCAAGCCTGCCCTGAAAGGACAGAGTGGTAAGTCATCACCTCCTCGTTCTCAGAAGACGCCTGCTCAGCTAGCCGCTCACGGTGGTGAGGATGCTGGTGTGAAACAGGCAGAGTCCCAGGATTCCCTCTTGCACTGTGTGGATGGTGTGCGGAACCCCTCAGCCGCTCAGAGCCTCGGGGTTCTCCTGAGTGCAAGAGAGAAGAAAGATGGATGTTGTGAGGACCGATGTTGTGAGGACCGATGTTCACCGAGCAAGGATGTGAGCGGTGCCTGGCACGGGCGAGGTGTCCATTCAAAGCGCATTTTTATGACTCGCTCCCCGTGTTTGCCGTCTGCAGAGGACAGCCTCTGGGGAGAGAGCAGCAAGGCCTACCCCATGCATGGGCATTTCCTGCCCAGACTGGCTCTCACAAAGGCTGGATTGACAGACTCCTTTTCCATGGCATTTGCACTGATGACTGGGTTTGTGTAGCAGGCCGATGGATGTTTTTGTTCTCTGTGGGCACACACACACACGGTGTTTCTTTATAGGAAAGTCCACAATAAATGACGAATGAAGACCCCTCCCCATAAAATAGGACTTTTTGAAGCCACGTAGGAAACTGGAAACGTTCACACTGTTTTTGTTAGTTTGTGGCACACCTGCAATCCACCAGTGTATTTATCAAGACCCAAAGCATCCCATTTTCTTATCTGCAATGTGATTGGTTGGCAGTGAGCCAAAGGCAAAGGGGCAAGGGGAGGAATCGAGTCCACATTCAGGACTTTCGCAATGTCAAATTGCTCTCACATTTCCATTTCCCACATCCACATGAGACAGATGCTCTTGCTATGGCTGTCTTTGCATAGAACAGGAACTCAGGCTCACACCTCGCTCTCATTGGCTAAGATTAGGTAGCCAGAAATCGCTGGAGTTGGACTTGAAGCCAAACGCCAAAGTGCCTGTTCTCCAGACATTTACATGCTATTTCCAGAGAAATAAACGTGATGCCCGGGCGGTGCTCGGGCACCAGGGCCGTCTCCAGCCAGCGGCCAAAGGGTGAGCGAGCCATCTGCTTAGCCATGGTAAACAGGCCTTCCTTGTTTCCTGGCTGCCCGAGAGTGGAGGGAAGGTGATTCGGTCTTGTTTTTCTTTGATTTCCTGCCCCCTCTTTCTTATGGAAAAAAAAATTAAACAAAACTTGTATAGAATCCAAGTACAGTCCCTCTGTGTGCTGGCACGGGGTAGGTCTTCCTTTCCTGGTTCTTCGGTCATTCTCTGCGCCGCTCTATTTTTGTAAGTGTTACTATATCCTGCTGCTGCTTAATGGTTTTGCCTGCCTGAGCTGGTGGGGAAACCTCAGCGGCTTCCACTCAGCACAGCTGCCATTCTGCTGCCTGTGTCAGCCTCATTAGGTAAGACCGAACATCTCAGCATCAATGAAATGTGTTATTGTTGCAACCAATGTTCCCATTTGACAGAGCAAAACCAGCAGTTCTGAAATGGAAACTTGGTCTTGAGGACCCTATAATGCAATAGACAGAAAACCTTTTTTTTTTTTTTTGCTGGTCCTAAGTTGGGGCCTGGGGTGCTGTACATGGGCCTCTTTGTGCTCAAGACTAGCACTCTACCACTTGAGCCACAGCGCTACCTCAGGCTTTTTCTGAGGAGTCTATTGGAGATGAGATTGTCACGGACTTTCCTGCCCTGGCTGTCTTCAAACTGCGCGATCCTCTCACATCTCAGCCTCCTGAGTAACTAGGATTACAGGCGTGAGCCACCAGTGTTGAGCAAGAACAAGCTTTTAAAGTAGTAGAACTACCTCACCCCCCAGGTATGCTACAGAACAACTCAACAGAATGGCCTCAGGTCCTTAGATATATTTACTGATGCACTCTTTTTCATTTCAGAGAAATCTCTGAAACAAATAAACAAAAACCAAGCAACCAAGTAAAGACAAGCTGTCTATGTTAGATAGTGGTGGATACAGTCTTTTTTTTTCTTATTTATTGTCAAAGTGATGTACAGAGAGGTTACAGTTTCACATGTTAGATCTTGGGTACATTTCTTGTACTGTTTGTTACCTCCTCCCTCATTCCCCCCTCCCGCCTCCCCCTTTCCCTCTTCCCCCCATGAGTTGTTCAGTTGGTTTACACCAAACAGTTTTGCAAGTATTGCTTTTGGAGTCGTTTGTCTTTTTATTCTCAATTTTGATATTCCCTTTCCCTTTCCTAGTTCTAATACCAGTATAGTAGGGTATAACCCCAGTATGGTAGGGTCGTCAGGTTAGGCGATGCCTGGCCTCTGATGGTATGAACAGTTTCAGTGCTTCCTTGATCCTTTTGGACCAGTTCAAATGCTTCTCCGGTCTTCCCTCCAACTGTGCTGGTCCCTCAAGCATGAGCTGAACTGAGCCATGCGCAGATCCATTTCACGAAGTCCTAATCTGTCACACTGCATGATGTGAGCATGTAGGACCTTTAAAGAGGAAATTAGAGTTCCGTGAGATCAATCGCGACCAGCCTTAATTCCAGGGCCTAAGTTTGTTTGTTTTTGTTTATTTTGAGAAAAAATGTAGACACAAAGAAAAGGAGATCTGGACACGCCATAAAAAATCGGGGTGTGTGCGCATTGCAGAAGGGTTGTGGGAAGACACAGCCACAAGACAGCGGGGAGAGGCCTGGAACAGCCCAGGCCACACCTGCAGCAGGGACTTCAATGTACGGGACTGGAAGGAAGTACATGTCTGCTGTGTACCTCGCTAGGGCTGGCGGATGTTTGACATTCCACGCACACCAATGCTCCCCCCTCCAGTGGAGAGGATGCCTCTACTCCAGGGAAGTGCTGCCCCTCCCCTAATGCTACCACTCTGGCCCTTACAAATGCCTGCCCCTTCTTCTATGAGGGAGGCAATGTAATAGCTGGGGATGAGCTGGGTCTAAGGCAGCAGGGAGCAGAAGCTCTGGAAGGCCAGGAATACTTGGCTTATATGCAAACTTCCACAAGTCCCCTTCCAATTTGCCTTCTCCTACTGCCTTCTTCTTTTTCCTTGTTTAGGGTGGGCTCTTCAGCTAAATTTCCTTCACTTTAATCTCCTCATCTGTAAACAGAAGAGCACACCAGCCAGGAACATGTGGTCAGAGTCCTGGGAGTGTAGTAAGGGTTTGGTTATTGCTGATGTATCAGTTATCCTCCTGTGCCCTCTGAAAGCCTCTGGAGGGAAATACTATCTAATGTATTAAAGTATATCTATACTATATGTTAATATTATATATAATATAATAGTAAGGTATATGTATTAGGGAGTAGGGCCTAACAAAGTACAATAGTACCAAAAGTACTAAAGTATCGTAGTACTAAAGTATCACAGTATCAAAGTAAGATATGGCTTCAACCATAGAAACGTATCCCATCTCAGCTCTAGAAACGAGAAGCTCAAGATCAAAGTGCCATTGGGGTTAGTCACTACTATGCTGTTACATGCCTTTTTTCTCACTCCTGGTGGTTTGCTGACCGTCTTTGCTGGTCACTGGCTTGTAGATGTATGACCCTAACTCTGCCTTCCTCCTCAGTCTCTCTCTCTCTCTCTCTCTCTCTCTCTCTGTGTGTGTGTTCATGTCTGTGTCCACATTTCCCCAGACAATAAAGATACCAGTCACACTGGAGCAGGGCCCATGCTAATAACCTACACCAGGGCCCAGGCTAATAACCTCATCGCGGCAAGTTAAGTAAAGAAATGATCTGAAAAATCTGAGCATGTACTCAATAAGTAGAAAACTTTTACCTAGCTGGCTTCCTTGTTTTCAAAAATGAGGATAATGTTGATAGCTTCAACATGTAGGACATAAGGCTGTCAGGGACCTATGTATTCTCTGTTATTTTTTTTTGTCCCTTTTGTATTGGTATCCCTTGGATGATAGAAACATTTATTTATATACCTATTGCTTTCTGTTATTCTTTGTCTCTCTGTCTCTCTCACTCTCTACAGTATTTTCTCTTCCTTTGTTTGAAGCCTTTTGTCTGTCTGTTCAGTTGACAACTATGCAACAACTTGTTTCAGAGGTAAGCTTAAAGAAATCACAAACAATGTCTAGTTATCACAAAATCTGAGTGGAGAACAGCTCAGTTACAGAATGAAATAAATGCTGGTATTGGACATCAGGAGGTTTTGTGAGTTTTGCTTGGATGTCGGAAGGTGAGGAAAGAGCCCCCACAGAGGAGAGGGTCCCTGAGGACCATGGGTTCCATACGGCACAAGAAAACGCTAAAGGTGACCAGGTTGAGGGCCACGTTAGGAAGGTGTTACTACACAACAGAGTCAGAGTAGCCTTGTTGAGCTACGGCTTCCAAGCCTGGCTATCCATTAGAGTGATCCAAACAGATGGTAAAGATCATATGAGAGCTCACACTCCACCTCCCTCCCTTTCCCTTCTGATTGTAGTGGGCTTGAGATGAGGCCCTGAAATTACTTTGCAAGGCTTTCCTGGAAACCATTTGGTATGAGTTTGGGGAAGGGCTAGAGGGACAAGGAGAGAACTGGGGTAATAATAGTGAGCATGATGAGCAGAAAATAAATGACTGAGGCTTAGTGCTCGGATAAGGAGGGAGATCAGGGCAAGTCCCTGGGTATCTTGGCAACTGAGCAATACTTTCATTGAGAAGTAGAGAAGAGAGGACCGGAGACTGGTTTAATGGTGGTGGTGAAAAATATCTGGAGGCTGGTTTAATGGTGGTGGTGGTGACATATCCCATTCTTCTCTGCTGAATTGGGTAGGCCATAAAAGACCAGGCGGAGCTGACAGCAGTCAGTTGTACAGTAGGCCATGAGCTCAGCATGCAGTCCTTGGTGCCAGGCATTGCTACGTGGTCACAGTTCAAGCTCTAAGGCCAAGAAATAAATCGGGGCAGATTAAGAACAGCCACTCAGTCACTGCAAGCATTGAAACTTAAGCATGTCTACCCAACTCCTACCTCATTCCCTGTTAAATGATGACCTTGGGACATGCTCCCAGCATCCTGCTCCCCAGGACCTACTCTCATGGGAGTTAGCTCTGATGTGGGACTTGGCAGAGCAGGTCGCTGACAAAGGCCTGTCCTAATCCTGAAGACCCTGGGCGGGGGTCGGGGGGTCGGGGGGGTGAGGAGTGAGGAGGCGTAGGGGAGAAGAAGGGAAAGGGGGTGTGGGGGGAAATAAGGGATCTGGAAACACTATCAAGCTTGACTTGGAAAGAGGAAGGAGCCAATATCAGTAACAGAAACACCAGGGACCAGAACAAGATAGAAACAGAGTGTGACATACCAGTCTGAGCTAGCCGACAGTACAGTCTCACATCCTAGTCTCACTATCACCAAACACAGCTGAAGTTGGACCGTCAAGATGGCTCTCTCCGCAAGAAAATCTGCCCTGTTGGGCTTCTACGGCGCTGGAGAGGAGCAAAGAGGCCAGTTAGGGACACGCCCAGGTCAGCAGCCAAGGATCTTGCCAGCCTCTCCCTCAGGTAGAAGAGCGGTCAATTACAAGGAAGGACAGGAACATTTGCAATTCAATTTCCCTGCACATGGCTGCACTGGATGAGTGTTATTGATGGGCAGTGAGAGCTCCTTGCACCACAAGCGGAAGCTCTCAGCACAGCCCCAAAGGAGGAAGATTTCTGCTGGTACTCAACTCCCTCTGGAAGCCAGGGCAGACCTAAAGTTCAGATCTGACAGCACGCTGACATCGTCTGATGTGCATTTCCCTTTCCAAGCTTTACAAAGACCTCAGAAGGGGTTTACGGTGTTCCCTGACTAAGGTAATAGTACTATCTACAAGGCAGAAGTGATGGGGCTGTCAAGTTCAACTATCCGGCACTGAAGCAGGTGTTCCTCTGCTGTCTCTTTCTTCTTTCTTAAGTCAAGACACGGCCACTTCTTCAGCCTGGGTCACTTCAGGACAGAGAAGGCAGCCAAGAATTACCTTGAATCTATTAAGGGATACTTAGTAGGCTGTCAAAAGATGGAAAGGATATTGCATTAAGTGACAGCAATCCCAAATGGAAGTACGAGCTTTGAAATTTACTAGCTTTGTACCTATGCTCTAGACTGAGTGAATCTTAAAGTATCCTCTCCACCATTTGACCTGTGATTTTCCCTTCCACGTAATAGAGGTAACACCTCACCCTATTTTTATATCAAATGTCAAGATTGTCCACAGTACGTTCAACTTGCTAGTTTGGTCTCAATGATTCTGTTTAGGTAAGGAAGAAACTTCCCAAGTATTTGGATGCCAGCTAAGAAATTTGCCTTACCTTTATGTTGGTTTGGACGGGAGGCTCTTGGAGCTGATTCATGAGGCTGTTTTCAAATCCAGTAGTAGCTAATACTAATGTGGCAAGACTCCGGTACTAACAATGAGCCCAACAGGAAAGAGATGACTCTCCACACCATGTTGACTCCCGTCTCATGCATTCTTGCCCTTGAATGAGATGGGTAGAGTATGGTGAGCAATAAACCCATCAGTTTCCAGCAGAGAGGCAAACAGCCTTAGACAAGGTAGAAAAGGGCACTTGATAATGCATTGTAGGTTAAGGTTTGTTTCCTTTATTGTTATTAGAGCATTGTTATCTTTCAAGTAGTTGTACTAAGGAGTTGAGTTCACAAAGCAGCTGAGGGATACGTTTAAACGAATCAAATAAGAACGGCGAGCGTCCAGGAATTTCCTTCTCGCTCTCCATCACCTGATGTGAGGTTTTTCTCACTTGATCCTGCAGCTTCATTCATGACACTGTTGTTTTTGGACCTTCCTATTTCATCTAAATCTAGCCCTGGACATTTTTTTTTTTTTCAATAAGAGGGCATTCCATCGGAGGCGACCCTGACTTTGGTCCTTGATGGTGTATGTGTTTGGAAACCCAGGCTTCTGTGAATCGGTCAGGAAAGCGGCAGGAAGCTGCTGCCTTGCCTCCTTCCCCAATCACAGTGTGGGTTCTTTGGAGGTGCAGTAAAGCTGTCTGCCCCAGGGAACAACGCTCCTGTTGTTAAACGCTGGGCTTTCTACACTGAGTGCTCTGCTGAGGAGACTGCACCACTCTGGGAACCTGGGAGGCTGTCCACTCTTGTGCCTTGACAGTATTGCAATGCCCCCCCCCCTTCCCTCCTGATTGGGGGGGGGAGGGGTGCTAATTGGAGACAGCTGGATTCCTTGCAGAACTCTGAGCTGGGAGTTGCTGGAGAAAGATGTGTGGGAAAAGAAGTTCTCGGTGATCAGGTTTGAGTCCAAGGACCATGGGAGGCCCCTGGGTAATGGTTCAGAATGTCTCTAAGTCACAGGCTGTGTTTTCTCAACTGCCAAGATCCAGCGTTCACAAAACTGAGGTCATTCCTCAAGAATTCTCGAAGATTAAATTTAGCTTCAGCTTGAAACATGGGGAATAAAAGTTAATAATGGTAATAGGTTATAGTATTACTCACTTCCTAAATGGTTTCATTCATGTTATCAGTTGATTGACTAACATTAGCGTCGTCCTGAAAACAAGGTGGTTTTAAAGTAGGAAACAAGCAAAGGTTGGGAGGCTAGATGAGAAAATCCCAATTCAGACGCAAAATCCATTGCTGTGAAAAGCTAGAGTGTAACACTGGAAAAGTCACTTACAAACATGTCAATTTCTGTTTACTCAGGATACCAATGAGATGCACATGGGTTTGATTCTGAAAGGTGTCATCAGGTAGTGTTGAAAACACCTTCATACTTATTCCCATGGTATAACAATCAATCCTTAGAACACTTTTGGATTCCAGTTCAGAAATAGAGACAGACTTTCTCATGACACACTTGGATTTGTTTGATCTTTTCTCACTATCTCTTCTATTTAAAGGCTTTTTAATCTTCACTCATAAGTCATTCCATTGGTTCACTTGCCTGGACTTTGAATCATGTGAGGATTATTGTGAAATCAAAATGCATTCTCAAAGTCCAAAGATTTGACATCAGTAGGAAATGGCAGTTTGTTTGTCCATCCTCCAAGTCAATCTGTCCATTTGATGAGCAAAAACAGTGCTAACCTTTTGCTTTCTACAAGGGGTAATGCACAAAAGAGAACTTATATGGGCTAGTGGATGCTACACTCCAGGCTGGGTGTATCTTGTACGTACATGATTTTATCTTCGTAATAATATTACAAGAGACATAACCTTATCTCTGCTGAAAATATGAATGTACTACAGATTGGAATTTGTTTCAAAAGTTTTCATAGTCTGTTCTGTTTCCACTGAACTTCATTTCTACTCCATCTACTTGAATGTATACCCTCAAAGAACCTCAAAAGCATATAGAGAACCTCCTTCATTTATTTGTTTATTCAACAATATCTGATGATCTCCCTGGGATTATAGCCCCAGCCGGGGCCTGTGAGATCAGACTCAACCACATACAATGATTTCTCTGGTTGCAAATCTCCAAAGTGTTCCATTTTCCCAGTGAACGGAGTTACATAATGTCACCTATTTAATGATTTTTTTTAATGAAGATGATATGAAAGTAGTTTTTTTTTTGTCTTTGTAACAACTGTAACCGTATTTCAGCCTCCATCCAGATAAGATCGAAAAGGAAACTAGAACCAGACTTTCCTGTTGTCTAACTGCCATCCCCAGTGTACCTGTGGGCATGTAATTTTGGAAAGTCGTGCCAAGAACCAGCAGAATTTGAATTGGGTTTCTCCTCTGGATTTTATCACAATATTGCTGACATCCGACATCCAAGTGGTTCCTGAATTAGGGTGGTTGAAGTTAGGACTGATTTTTCAATAATAGTACGAAACCAATACACATTCGGTAGACCCTGTGCTCTAGACTTTGGATTTGCACCTTCTCTAGAAACGACCATATGCAGATGGACACTCTTGTGACGGCAAGATGCCGGGGACCTCCGTCAGCCATAGACTCACTGGGAGGAGCCATAAATACCCGAAGGTGCACTGTGTTGCTAAGCGTGATCTTAAGGTGGTCGGGGTGGGGGGTTAAATACATCTTTGATTGAGAATATTTTCAACTTGTGATGAGATGATCAGAATATAACTCCATCACTTGTGGAAGTGCATCAGTAATCTTGCGAATCGGAGATGATGTACTACTGGGTGCCCGTTGCTCACACTGCTAACCCTAGCTACTCAGGGGGCTGAGATCTGAGGATCCAGATTTGAAGTGGGCTTGGGAAGGACAATCTAAGATGACACTCTTATCTCAAAATAACCACCCAAAAGCTGGAAGTGTAGCTGTGGCTCAAGTGGTAGAGAGCTAGCCTGGAGCAAGAAAGTTCAAGAACAGCTCTCAGGCCCTAAGTTTGGTGCCTCCAAACAGGCACCAAAAAAAAAAAAAAAGTGATATAACTTATCTTCAACATCTAGTCAAGATGGGATAATAGATGAGACTCTACCCTCTCACTGGAATAAAACTACAACTTTTGAATAACAATAACAAAACGTACATGAAGGTTTTTCAAGGCACTGAACACGAGGAAAAAGAAAGTAGTGATAAGTGCAGGTAGCTGTACAGTTTGCCTACTACCTTGAAACACTTTGAGATGATAACACGCGGGGATGCGTCTCGGCTGAACCTGGGAGTCTCTGGCTTGCGAAACAGTGCTGAGATTCAGGAGTTCAAAGGACAGCGCACCGAAGAAAAGAAAACTACACATAGAGAGAGGATCCTGGAGAAATGCAAAAGGCGGTTTCAAGTTTCAACAAAATATTGATTTTGCCAGACACATGAAGACTCTAAACTTGAGATTAAATAACGAACAAACAAGTACCCTCCCTAAGCATTGAAGGAAACAGTGCTAAGCCCTCACACAGGCTTAGAATTAGCAACTAGCCAGACTGGAAAGATCTCATTTTCCCCTGGGCACTGAGTACATTACTCAAGAAAGTCTTATTTTAATAATGATGAGCAATTAGTCCTAAATTGCTCTGGATCTTCCCAGTAAATAATAAAGACAAGACTCTAATGGCACGAACTTTTCCAAGTAACTGAATTATATTCTAGACTAAATCTCAGGAATATTTGTAAAAGGCAAAAGCAGTCCAGCATCCAACACAGTAAAAATTTACAATGTCTGGTATTCCAATCAAAGATTCAGACCCAAGCAACAACACATATGTTAAAATTGGAAAACAAAGACGTTACAGCACTTATTATAAATGCATCCCATATGCCCATTATGTCCATAAATTTCAGTAGAGATAGGAACAGTTTTTACAAAGAGCTAAATTTGACTTCCAGAGGTAAAAATTACATGATTAAAAACTGTACCGGATATTATTGCCAGGTTAGATATTTGGAATAGAAACTGAAGATATCTTAAAAGCATAGCAATTAAGGAAAACTAAATGAACAAAAGAGGGAAGAGTAGCTTAAGGCAAAAATTAGATGTAAGGAGAACTGAAAGTTCCAAAGTGTGAAGTATATTTCAAACAGCCCATCATATTATATGAAGTCCTTGGAGTAATGGAAACTGCAGCACAGATAGGATAAGTACTTGGGGGATGGGGAAGAAGATGACTAGCCTTCCAAATCTGATGCAGGGACAACCATCTGGGGCTAAGAAGACCACACAAATGTATATTATCCCCAAACTACCCCAAATTAGCAATCAGAGAAAAAAAACTACATAAATATTGAGGAAAAAAGATATAAAGTTTTTGCCCAAGGGAGAAAACAAAAGAAATCACCCTGGGTTTCTAATCAGAAACAGTATAATCCAGAACCACTTTTATGTATTGGTTAACAAGTAAATTATCAACCTCCAATTCTATACCCATCAAAATATATTTCCAAGGACAAAATAAAAGAAAAAACGTTTTCAGAAATACAAAAGCTTAAAGAATTATTTCCAGCAGGTCCATGTGCTAAAATAAAGTTAAGGGAAGTCTTTCAAATAGAAAAAAAAAATTACCAGATGTAAATGAATCAAACAGAGGAATAGAAAAAAAAAAGACTTCTGAAATAGCTACTGATAGAGAAATATATGTTGATATTGTTTGATTCTCTTGACAGGATAATTGGCTATTAATCAAAAATAGTGGCATTCATTTAGTTCAGTGAGGAAATGAAGACATTAAGATTTTGGCACCATGAATAAAGTGGAACCAGAGCATTCAGGGGGGCAGGCCACGTGTGGGAAGTCACACCTGTAATCTCATCTACTCCAAGCGGGGCAGATAACTGTTGAGGCCACGCTACACAAAAAAAAGAAATTATGGGGACACCTAACATTTTTTCGGAGGTCAGGAAGTGCTTACTACTGTTAGCACGTAAATCATTCCCAAATTAATCTATAGATTCGGCATAATCCAGTCAACACTCTCAAAGGTATGTAGTAGTAATCAATGCACATCAATTCTAAAATTCATGTGAACTCACACAGGACTAATAATAGATAAAAATAATTTTAAAAGAGCATCTTTGGAAGACTGCCACTCCCTCATGTGAAGATTTATGAAAATAGCTGGTGACAGCATGGAATTGGTGTCAATGTTTAGAGACCCGATCAGTAGAACAGCATAGTGTCCAGAAACTGAACCACCCAGGTTGCTATAATGGCTTTACAACAAAGATGGAAAGCAATTTAGTGGGAAAGGAGAATCCTGTCAATTGATGTTGCAAGAATCATCTGATATTCTTAGACAGAAATAGACAAACCTATGCCTACATTTTTTACCCAATGCAAAAATCACTCAAAGTAGACTGTTGACTTAAATATCAAACCTAAAGTGATAAAACTTTCCAGGAGAGACCTTCGGTGAGCCTTGGGTTATGCAAAGACATGAGACTAGATCAGGAGCAGTACAAGAACAAATGGATAAATTCAACTGCATTAATGTTAAAAAAAAAATCTTGCTCTTTAAAGCACACTGTCAAGCAAAAGAAATGAGAAATCTGAAAATAGAACCAAATATTTTTAAAGTGTGCTTTTAACAACAGACTGGTTGAGAATACATAATCAACCTTCACAACTAGCAGAGAAAACAAACAACCCAACTCAAAACAAAAGTTTAAAAAAAATGTGAACAGGCACTCCACCAGAAAAGATATAGACACATGGAATAGATGCATATAAAAACAAAAGAATGACCATATCAAAGATTAGTGAGACGTAGAACTCTCATACATGGTGCTGTGGAGTTCTAAGGCTACGTTAGAAGATAGCTTGGCAGTTTCTTAAAAACATTAAGCATGCATCTACCGTGCAGTCTATGCGATTTCTGCTTCCTGATTCAAAATAAGAGGAAGCATTTAATCAAATACCTATCTGATAATGCTCACAGTAGTTTTATTTATAACAGAACAAACCTAGATATCATCCCTGTACCAACAAATCAGAGGTGAAGGAACAAACAAAAGGTATATGAACATATAACAAAAATAAGAAACTAAAAATATGGCAGTGTTTTAGAAAAAAATCTGAAAATGATTAAGCTATGAGAATGAAGGCCAACTAAATCAAAGCACCTACTATACATTTGCACTAAGATAAGATCTCAGGAAATGTCAACTAGCGTGTAATGAGCAGGGGCATACTGTTGCTTGGGAAACAAAGAATTGGAGAAGGAAGTATTACCAAGAGACTCTAGAAAATTGGGGGGGGGGGGTAGGATGGACATGCCCAGTGTTTCAATGTATTGTTGAATGACTTCATACACACAATCATCTATCAAACTATTTTAAATGCCTTTAATTATTGTAAACAAAAAGAGAATATAGTTCTGAAGACTGCATCTGCTTGAAAATAGTCTCTGAAAGATCACATTTCCAACGGGCTAAGAAAACAATGTTCTGATGAAATATTGATCAAACCGTCCCAAATAAGCCACAGGATATGAATAGGAAACAACAGCTCAGCCTGCTGTTCTGGTTGCGAGACAGCTCGTCAGCCTGGGGGGAAAAACAGACGGGCAGCTTCACTGAACAGAACTCAGTGGACCAAAAAGTGCCTTGGTACTGAACCCTGCCTCCTGTCTAGCTTCCAGTGGGTAGAACGGTGCGTGCATTGGTGTGTGCATTGCTTAGAACCCGGAGGGTACCGCTGGCTGCTAGGAAAGCACAGATGGAACTCGCCTGAGGCTGGATGGACAGGGCCCTACAGAATGAAGAAGAGGGCCAGGGATCTGAGGAGAGGCTAGGCATGGGTTGGAGGGGTGTCAGCAGGCAGGCCCGCCCTTCCTTGACCACGTGGCTCTGTGGTCCCTTGGGAATGGAGTCCAAGTCCGATGGTGGAGTGGGATGGGAGCCTCAGTCCTGAAAGGCTGACACTCCTGGGGTCCCAACCCTCTGGGCAGAAATGACACAAAACTTTGATACGTGGGTTTTTCTCCCTGCACATTTCTCCCTACGTGACAGAGCAAAGCCATAGATAGATCTTTCCCTGGCCCGAGGATGGAGCCAGAGCACTTGCGTCCTGTTCCGCTGTCTTGCACTATTTCCAAACTTCTGATTTCTCTCTGTCCTTCAGGGGTTTTGCTTGCTTGTTTGTTTTTCCTCTCTTCTCTCATTCTTGCATTCCCCTCTTCCTTCAAACATGCTTTCAGTGGCAGCTGAACAATAGAAGCATGAAAAATGCAATTTGAATGTTTGCTGCTTCAGCAACTATTTACGAAATACTCTGTTTCAGAAACTGTGGCAGGCAGCACAGAGGGCTGAGCAAGTGTAGCTAGCACCTTGGCCCAGCAACCTGCTCTTAAAAAAAAAACAAAACTCCCTGAGAAACAGGACTCGTGAACCTCAAGTGGACATTACAAGAAGATTTTTGAGAGAAGGACAAGCAAGGTTTGACCTTCCCAGGAGTCAGAGAAGCTGTGAGCCGGTCTTGAGGAAGAGCAGGAGGCCATCAGTCCAACAAGAATGGGGTGGCCACAAAAACAGAGATGTCACCCACCAAAAGGAAATGGCAGTGGGCCAAGTGTCTAGGACTCACCATAGGAAATCCAGTGTGGCTCTGGAGTGGCCGTGTGCCACAGAGCACTGTCTAAGCAGCCCTGGAGTGCAGGTTCCATTCCCTGAGTGATCTAGGTCTGGGGCTTTGCACATGGCTGTGGCTCAGGGTCGCTAATCTTCTCCAGGAAAGCGGTGAAGAACTCAGTTAGTACTCATTCTTCACTTCAACTCTGAAACCATGCTGCCACTCAGCAGTAAAGAGTCTCTGGTCCTTTTCAACATATGGATCTGCACCAATTGGCCTCCCAAGCCCATTGTACTGTGTAAGAACACAGGCAGTGAGCCACCTCTTGCATCAACAGGATGCACAAACAAATCTCTGACTTGAAGCCAGAGCAAGTTCTGGCTCAAAGCTTGATCTTTGGATACGGGGACGGATCAAGAAGGATGACTTAAACTTGGTCAGTTCAACAAGAAGTTCAGCAAAAGGTGGTAATGCATTAATTATATGTCCATATCACTTTGCCAGCCCTGCTAGGTAAAAGTCAAAGTGCAGTAGGACTGTGGCGCAGACAACTTTCATTCTACCATGTTGAGATTCAGTAGAAGACCCACAAACGTCTATTTGAAAAATAGCACGGTCTCTGAGGTGTTGCGTAGTTCTAGTGGTCCCTCCTGTAGTCTCCAGCAAGCAGTCTATCCTCCCTGCCAAGCACCAATTTGTAGATATCAGAATGAAGCAGTTCAAAATCCCTGAGGATCTTAGGAGGCTCTAAGAAAAGAAGCTCAAACTGAGCCACGAGGCAAATGGTGACCAACCAGGCTGGAATTCCAGGTCTGTGCTCAACTAACAGTGCATGGAAGGATGGCTGCCTTTTCTGTGTTTCTTTGTTAAATGAGAAAAATGAGATCAACTGCCAAAGTTGTCATAAAAATTGGGATAACCCATGCAAAGTGTTTGGCGTGGTGCCTGGCACACATTAAACACTCACTAAGTGGAGTCCAGTTTAATAAATCCACTGTGGGAGGCCTACTCTGTATCTCTCCAGTATATAATAAAGACATATTTCATGTGTAGGGAGGGCTAGGAAGGTAATATAGGTGGTAAATTCAGTACAGCCAAATGGTCCTTGAAAATGACTGAAGAAGTGCCAGCACGAAACCAATGTATCCTTTAGTAAGTTTCACCCAGACAGCTTTTATTTTTCTCCAATCTAGTGCTGTTACATTATTTAGTGGACCACAAGAGAAAGCAGCATGAGTTGTGTACATCAGGACAATATTATTCTAGTTAAGATGATTTTTGAACTTCGGTTTTTAAAGAAGTATGTAGTCTGTCAGACAGCTAATAAATCACAGAACCAGGATTCGAACTGCAGGTTTTATGAGACCACATCACACAGGCGACAGTCTCTGCTGAGAGCCAACGTCAAGGTGAAACCTGGAAGGGGTTACTAAGAAAAAAACAGAGCTGCAGAAGAAGGCATGTGGTCCCTCTGAAGTCTGAAAGGTTTTTCAGAGACAAAATATTACAGGAATAAAACAACTCCCTCAGCTTTGCTACTTCCCAGAGTCCTGGCCTTAAATGCTAGCATGGTGCCTAGTGAAAATGTGGTCTTCATATCCACCCAAGTCCATTCCAACATCTACCAGTCCTAGTCTCCTAGGTAGCTCCCAAATATGATTATTCTCTGTGACATTATCCCCAAGAAATTCATTTAGACATTGATACAGTAAGTTCCCTGTATCTCATTCCTCCTATACCAAGCTGCAAAATGGGCAATATTCTTCCTTCTACAGAATCTGACCTATCCCAATTCCCTTGGAGCAATAAATGAGGTAGAGGTGACAGTCTTCTAGGTCTAAAGAAATCGGATGACGTCTTCTCTCTGGGAATTCTAAATCACCATAGAAAGACACTGCAGGAAAAGTCACATGGACAAAGCAAGCAGACCCTTTGGAGCACAAGACCAGTTCACTTCAGAACGAGTTCCCAGGTCATCCCAGGTGTGGAAAAGAAATGACCTTGACATTGCTGGGCATCCCAGACATGTCTGATTAGAATCCCATAAGTGACCTGGCTGACATTGTGTGAAGCTCTGTGAGCCAACCCCAACAGAAAATTACACATAAGAGCAAACAGACCATTGTTTGGTCTTGAGGTACTAAATGTTCGGCTGCTTTATTATGCTACAATTCATACCTGCGATAGTTATATTTGCTTCAGATGGGCATGTTGGCACCAGTCTGTAGTGTCAACATTCAGGAGGTTGAAGAAGGCCACATAGTTCAAGACCAACCTGTGCTATAAGGCAAGAAAAAAAGTGATACTTGCTCCAGGATCTCATAACTATTTACCATTTACCGGCATGTAATAGGATCTTGTAACAAAGTTTTCAGCCATCCTTGCTCCTCAGGTGTGTCTCTATACGGAACCCATTTCTAATCTAAAATATAGATTTGTATGAAACAAAACCTCAAATTTCCCTGTCTTCTCTCAGTTTTAAACACGAATAAAAATTTTTCTTGAAATACTACCTAGATCAAGTAATACATTTTCCAGGAGGAGGCAACACACAAACCTCCAAATACTCAAATTAAAATGTCTCTTCCCATTCTTTCTTTCCAGAACCCATTATGGTAGCAGACTGCGGTGTAGCACAAGTAAATAGGGCTTGGAGTTATGACTTCCAGCTGTGCATTTTACTGTCAGCATAAACTCTGGAAAATTACTTAACCTCATGCAGATCCTCTGCTTCCTTGTCTGTCAAAAGAAGATAATAATAACAATGCAATATTGGGGGCCCTGGTCTCTTTACAGCTCTATTATTATAAGAACACATGTAAAAAAGCAAGGAGGATTAAAAAAATAAAGCTCTTTAAACTGCAAGACACTTGGAAATGAAAAATGCTCAGCACCTCCATCTTTATATTGTTCATAATAAGATACCCCAGAAGTTCTTCATTGTAAGTAAGGAGATTTTAAAATGTAGTAGGCGACATTAGTCACCTGTTTACACCTAAGGATGGATGGGTCCACAAATACAAAGCTAAAGGGATTTGGGGGCACCCCAGGCAATTACAATCAAATGGAATTTTGCCTAGAGATAGTGCTATCTAGCTTTTTAACAATTGATGTGTGCCATGTGGTCAGAATGCTGGGGTTATGTGGTTAATGGCCAAGCTCAAGCAGAACCCAAGAGCAAGTTCAGGTTAGTGTAACAAAATATCCTCGTTTGGGACTATTCCCAGCTCTGGGAGTTACCATATTCTATCAGGTCTAATGTTTACATGTTCATTTCAATATTTCTAAAACCCAAGTGGATCTCAAGTAAGTCTTGAAATTACGTCTGTCTGCAATTTAGTAGTCACATTGTGATGCTCACTCACTGTGTGTTTGTGAACGTGGACCTAACTGTTCAGATTGCTCTCACTGCTTTGCCCAACACACAAGGGTGGGGTTTATTCAATACATTCACAATGTTCCCAATATAAATTTGCAAGGAAAAGGAAGGCTCAGGTCATCAAGCAGTGACAGTGTTCTCACCTCTCTTCTTTTCCTCCTCCTCATCTTTTTGCTTCTTCTTCTTCTCTTGCTTTTCTTCTTTTCCTTCCTTCTTCTGCTTCTTCATGATGTGCAAAATGATGCTTTCCTGTACCTATTTGTGTCCTGGGTAAGGTGAAAAGCCATAGTTCTACAAAGATGTCTCATTATTATTATTATTATTATTATTATTATTATTATTATTATTATTATTATTATCAGCATTGTCTTTCAGTAGTTGTCCAAAGGGGTTTAAAATGCCATTTTCACATGCAAATTTGTAAATACAATGTATCTTGACCAATGTCACCCCTTGAGAAGATGTATCTTATTGACATTAACTGTTAAGACCTTCTAAATCTCTCCACCTACCTGGTTCCAGCCTCATGGAACAGCTCCAATAATAATTAAGCTTCCTAAACCGCTGTGTTTTAAAGGTGTGCCTAGACAGACATCGTATATGAATGCCCTAGTGGGCGCATTTTTCATTGCAAACCGACTGAATGGGGTCTGGGTTCTCTATGTTCATCACCCACCGGACTCATGGGCAGGGCTGAGAATCTGAGTCACTGAAGGGCGCCTTGGCACAAGGCAAGCTTTCAGTGTGGGCTCCATGGAGGAGATGCCAAACCACGGTGATCTCATCACATTTCTGTCCCTCTGCAAGGCCTCGCCTGGCAGGCAGCCTGGCTTCCACAGGGCATGGCTGTCCTCTCAGCACCCCCACCTCGCCTGAGCACGGAACCAGGTCTCCCTGCATGCACTGAATCTCTCGTACCTGTCAGTGCTGCTGCTGGTCAACAGGGCTGAACTGTTCAGGCTAGCTTGTCCCTGTTGTTCTTCAACTGACTTGGCCAAGAGCTGAACCAATGTGAAGGAAGGGCAAGTGATGGAAAGTGAGAGGAATACAGCCAGAGCCTTTCTGCCTCGAGAGATGCCCTGGCAATCACTTACGCTGGCTGCTCTGTCTCCAGGTTCTTCCAGGAAGTCTGAAGGCTGTACAAGCTCCCTGGCTCTGGCCACACCCTGTCCATCTCTTTCCCTGCAGTGGAAGTGGGGAGCCATGACTCCTCTTGCCAGTGTGGAAAGAGCAAGCCCTGCCCTGGCTTCCTCCTCAGCCTTTCATCTCAGTGGATCTACAAATAGTTTGTTCCTGTGGTTGGACTATGTCTAAAATACACACCTCTGGGTCCCACCAGGACCACGGGTGGCAGGAAGTTAAGAACTCCACTTATTCAGGGTTATTGATCAGCAGTTGGTATGGATTGACAACATGGCAGGTAAAGATCTCACACCCTGGGAAGGGGTAGTTTACTTTCATGGAGATATTTGTCATCGTAGACTCGATTCTGAAAAAAAAAAAAAGTGTATCTCTGGCAGCTCCAGGGTATAGGTGCCTACAGGACCATTTCCTGGGAAATACCCAACAATCCAGTGCACCCAAAAGATATGCCAGGGGTCAATGGTTTGTGATTCCTAAGACCTACCAGAGTAGTGTGGCTTCCATTTCACAGATGATGAACCTGAGGATCCAAGAAATGGCTACAAGTTCACAAATTTAGCATATACCACCATCACTGTAGAATTCTATCATCCCAAAGCTGTAGAGGATATAAGACTCCAGCCATCAATCAGAAGTGAGCATGCTCAGGCCTTATCCATAGAACCCACTTGAACAAACCGAGATTAAATTCCATCAATTTTTCCTAATATAAATATTTGTTAACAACCATCTTCCTTGGACTCTGATGGAAAAATACTGCAATAGAATATCAGGAGCATGCATCTGTGATTGATTCGTTCACTGATACGTTCCTAGGCCCTGGCCATATCTCTGGCACTTAGCTGATGCTCAATAATTTATTAATTAATTTATTAATTTATTATTATTTATTATTTATTATTATTTATTATTATTATTATTTATTAATTTATTAATTTATTAATTAATTAAAAAAACAGCCCTTTTGTTTGAATCAAAATCTGAACATGTTGTATTGTTCTCTTTTATTTCAATCATCGTGTCAAAGCTTATTCTGCTGTTAATTCATTAGAAAGACAATTGCCTAGCTTTTACCATATGCCTGCCTAGTGCTATACTGAGGAATACAGAGGGGTGCATCTAACCTTTAAGATGCATTTGGTATTGTACAAACAGCTCTTGCTGAAGAAATCTAGGAAGTAAGTACAATAGAGATCTGAATGCATACACAAAATAGATGTTCTTATAGATGGATGTGGAAGTGCATTAGGGATACAAAGTAGATGTGATAAGGTCTACAGCTCTACCTTGAGGAAAGAAGTTAGACAAAGACTCCACGGAAGAGGTAAATCTGACAACGAATGACTGTGTGTGTGTGTGTGTGTGTGTGTGTGTGTGTGTGTGTGTGTCTGGGACTGAATCCAAGGCCTTGGACAAGAGAGGCAAGCCTTCTATCACAGAGCTACGATCACAGCCCCGTACCTTGGATGTTTAAGTGTTTACCACTTATTTGTGTGATAGAAGATAGCCTCGTGCTATCTTCTACTTCATGTATGTTTTTGGAGCCTATCTGTTGATAGATTGATTCCACAAGCCAGATATTGTGATGAGTGTCATACCAAACCTGCCATGCAGGTATCTCTTTTTAAAGGGACTTTGATGGGGGGTGGGGTGGGTAAAAACCCAGATATGGTCTAGTGGGATCATCTGAGAATATGAGTTTTGATTTTTTGAGGCGCCTCCATACTCATTTCTAGAGTGTCTAAACCTGTGTACATTGCCACTGCCAATGTATAAGCATCCCTCAGCTTTCACCAACGTTCATTGTTTCCTGTTTTCTGGATGGTAGCCATTTGAATGGGGTGAGATGAAATCTTAGTACATGGGGCTAGGGATATGGCCTAGTGGCAAGTGTGCTTGCCTTGTATACATGAGGCCCTGGGTTCGATTCCCCAGCACCACATATACAGAAAACGGCCAGAAGTGGCGCTGTGGCTCAAGTGGCAGAGTGCTAGCCTTGAGCAAGAAGAAGCCAGGGACAGTGCTCAGGCCCTGAGTCCAAGCCCCAGGACTGGCAAAAAAAAAAAAAAAAAAGAAATCTCAGTACAGTTTTGACTTGCATTTGCCTGGTATCTAAAGATGTGGACCAGTTTTTCATGCATTTAGTGGTCTTTTGTACCTCTTCATTTTAAAAGTATCTGTTCACTCCCAGTGAGAATGGACATTATCAAGAAAAATAATAATAACAAATGATGGCTAGGATTCTGTCAAAAGGGAACTCTATTACACTGTTGGTGGGACTGTAAACTTGTTTAACCACTCTGGAAAGTAGTATGGAGATTCCTCAAAAAACAAAACATAGAACTACCCTTTGACCTCATAATTCCACTCTTCAGCATTCACTCAATATAGCACAAACAAGATGCAATAAAGCCACCAGCACAAGCATATTTATTGCAGTATTATTTACCATAGTCAAGATATGGAATCAGACCAGATGCTATTCAATGGAAGAATGGATTAAGAAAATATGTATGTAGACACACACACATACACACACAAAATGGAATTTTACTGATCCATCAGAAAGAATGATACTGTACCATTCATACGGAAATGGAAAGTCTTAGAAAAATGATATTAAGTGAGGGAAGCCAGACACAGAGAAACACGGGTTACATGGTTTCCCTCATTTGTGGTAGCTAGAATACATCAATAAATCTATACGTAAACACACTGGCTGGCATGCAAGTGTTTATAAATAAATTTGCTGGAGAATAATAAACTCTATGGATATCTCAAATGGTATAATTATTTAGAAAAATGGAGTCAAAACCCAGCAAATTAAGTACCAGCAAATGAGTACTTGTAAGGGGTTGATACTAGGGGAAGAGGGAGGGGTGGAAAAATGAAGGAGCAAAGTGAGTAGAATGCAGAGAAGAATACATTGTATATATAGTAACACATAATCGAGAAATATAAGAGAACGGGTAGAAGGAAGGGGGATGACGTTGTTGAATGGATGACACAGGTCAAGATGCACTGCATACTTAAACTGCTGTGTTAAATAGCAACAAATTCAATCTATTACCTAAAGTGACAGAGGGGAGGGTTAGGATGGGTGAGAAATTAAAGGGGTGGCGTTGATCAAGAGGGACTGTATCCGTAAAGTGCTTTTTGAATGGCAACTCCTCTGTACAACTACTTAAAGATAATAAGAATATTTTAAAAATAAATAAAATTGACAGAAATGCAAACAAACAACAAAAACGTGTCGTTTCATTTCATTTTCCCATTTGTTGTTGACTGGATTATTTGATCTTTCGGTATAATCTGGGTATTAGTTCTCCTATCAGATCACGTCACTGATGTTTGGCTTTGAAAGAACATCTTAATTTAATACAACCCCATTTGTCATTTATTGTCCTTATTTCCTGAGATATATTAGATTTCTATTCACGAAGTCATTTCCTGTGTCTAGATCTTGAATTATTTCCCTTATGATTTCCTCTAGTAGTTTCCAAGTTTGGGGCCTTACTTTCAGGCCTTTGATCCATGTCAGTGTGGATTTGGTGCAGTGTGATAAGGATGTAGTTTCATTTTCTATGTATTTGTGAATATGATGTGTTCTTAGCGCTTATTATGGAGATTGTCTTTCAACCCCATGTGTGTTTTGGGCACTTCGGTTAAGAATCAGATAACTGTACCTGTGTGGGGTTATTTCCAGATCATCTATTCTATTTCATCGGTCTATTTCTCTACTTTTGTGCTGTTGTTGTTAGTAGGGATCTGTAGTCTATTTGAGTTCAGGTATTGTAATATCTCTGTCACTGCTCTTTTCACTTGGGAATGCCGTGGCTCTTCAGGATCATTTGTGTTTTCATATGAATGCTAAGATTGTTTTTCTATTTCTATGAAGACTGTAGTATTTGCACAGCACCTGAGGATGGCTTTTGGTAACATGACCATTGTAACAATATAAACTGTACTTACCCAGGAACTTCAGAAAATTTCTAGTGTCTTCTATAATACCTATCATTAGAGCTTGATAACTTTCATTGTAGAAGTCCTTGAAAGACTCTATGAGAAAACTTGCAGATCTGAGAAGCGCTTTCAGCAATGTGTCGGGATATAGAATCAACAAACAAAAATCAGTTGCTTCCTTAAGTACTCTCAAAGAAGTTGCTAGAAGAGAAGTTAGGAAAACAGTTCGATTCTCAGTAAATAGATGTATACATGCATACATATACATGCCCAGGCATAAACTTAATCAAAGAAATAAAAGGCCTCTACCAGGAAAAGTAGTCTGAACAAGTGGTTCAAGTTGGGACTTTAAGTGAAAAGTAACTAAGCCTCAAGATTGAGTTCTTAAAAACCACACACACCTAGATTTCCAAGAAAACAGAGAGTAAGGAATGAAGGGGAACGAAATTCTGAGCTCTGCTTTAATGTAGGCCCAAACACTCTTCAAGTAAAGGGTATTTCATCAACTTTTCTTTGAAAATTTTTATTGTTTTTCTTACTTTGGAGTTGGGGAATGAAAGCTTAAGAAGGACAAAATGGCTTGCTCAGACCACGCAGGTGGGGAGCAGTTTGCTGCCATCTGTGAAGTGACTTCACCTATTTGTTCTCTTTGATTTTCCTCCCACTCCTCTAGATTGAGGCCGGAGCACAGACAATGACCGTCGTGCCTGTACTTGTCGAGCAGCTACAAGTGCAAAGCAGTTTAGCATTGTCCATCTCCTTCCCACAAACTGCAGGTGCGATAAAACACAACAGTGATTGACAAGCCACACTGCCAAGAAAACATGGAACCATTTGAACTTAATTGCCCTCTTACATGATCCTGTGTTTTCCATAATTGGAAGAAATTTGTTGGCTTCTGGACTGTCCTTTCTCCAGAGACATTTCAAAGTATAACTATTTAATATAGGCAGCTATTATTACTCATGCCAAGAATAAGGAAAAGGCATTCAATGTATTAAATATTCGTTCAGACATAATACAAGAACCCATTTTCACTCTTCTAATACGTAAATGAACCACTAAACCATATCAGATATGACTTTCATTGAGTAACAAAATATATTTTAAATGACCACAACATTTAACATTCAAAATATGTGCAGCCATGTTTTCAAATAAGCCTCAGTACCATTCTGTAGTTTTGTCACAACTGACATAATTACACCTTGTAAATACTTCAAATTTGTAATGATATCCTTTCAAGAATTATTTCTAATTATTATACTTGACATGACAAACATGTTGTTTGACGTAATTACACAAAATAACTCAAAACACTAAGCATGCTTAAAAATAGCAATTACCATAATTAAGTAAAAAATATTCTACTGTAAATTTTGATATGGTTTCACCACGGCCAAGTGAATTTTCTAGAAGGATTTGATGAAGCTTAGATGATAGGATTTATAAAATTTATTTTAAACTAAGAATGATGAAACATCTTCAACTCTTTCCTATGCCTTAGACTTTGGATAAGAAGAGTACGAAGAGATTGGTGTTTTGGAAAGTACAGTCTTGAAGTTAAACAGAGTCCAGTATGATTCTGGCTCTTTGGCTAGCGCTAGGCTTAGCAATGGCACCTTCCTGAATATGATTTATCCTAAGGACAGATACAAGAATAAACTAAAGCTATATAATGTGTGATAGAGCAGGGAGTCTTGTACGGGGGCCCAATATGCCGCATACTTTACACCTGACTCATTAAAGACAAGTATATGTTGAACGCAGTCTCCTAGGCTATTTGGGGGACCAAAAAAATGGGGTGAAAGGTGGCTATATTTTAAATCCAGCAATCTGAAAAGGAGGAAAACTGCTGTGAAATTCTTCTTCGATGAGGCTATCCCTTCATAAATGATCATTTCATTTCCCTTTTATAAGAATAGATGTTTAAAACTCACCTGAGGTTCAGTGACTCACCCAGGATTAATAACCAAGCTGAACTTGGAAACAAGTCTGAGATGGTGGCCAGGTCTGGGCCACATGCGATTCTGTATTGAAAAGCGTGGCACAGACCGCGGCTCCCTGACCAGGCCTTCCTTCTCCTGTGCGCTTCTCGGCCTTCCTGTCCCTCCCTCTCTGGGCTCCACTTGAGACTCTTGCTGCCTCTCAGAGACACAGTCTTCTCTGTTCTCCTGCACAATGTCGGAGCTGGAGAAAGAGGCTGCGCTTGCATCGGCCGGCATCTTGACAACTCTCTCCTTGTTTGGAAAATACTGATACAGTAACTTTTCATCTAGGAGAGACAATTTACTAGACATCTGAATGACTGTCAGTTGTACTCTTGTCTTTTCTTTTAGGTAAAAAGGCACAGAAGACAGAATGCTATTATGATGTAAATGAGCCGAGTGGCAGGAACTCTCTCCAGCTAGGAAGCCAGGGAAGGGCTTGACTTCACCCTCGGCTCTTGGGGGGCTGTGGGCACAGGCCCAGCCTTCTGCTCCCAGGACGTCTGCCAAGCCAGGGAAGCTGACTAGTCCATTTGGCATACCTGTAACCTTCAGACCGAACCACTCAGCCCACCTGTGACCTTGAGCTCTGAAGTGCAAAGGGATTTCCGAAGCCAAAGCAAGAGAAGACAAAAGCTACACAGGTGCATATCGCAAAGGGCCCCCTCCATGTAAGTAACCTTGCCAAGCACTATGTCAGGGGAAGCAAAGAAGTAACATTTGTCCACAAATGAAGAAAGGGGTGTGCATCAGGGGTGGAACACCGATGAAGGAAGGGGATGGAGAAGGGGGGAAGCAAAGCTTGTAGATGAGGAAATGCATTTTCTTACAGGTTTATCCCACCAACATACATGTGATCCTGGCCCAGAACGTAAAATAGCAGAAATGACCTAGGCGCTAAGGTGAACGTAGAGTGATTTAACCCATTCATAGCCCCATGAATCTGCCAGATACGTCTCAGACTTTCCTGAAAGCAGTGCATGTGCCCAGTTGTGGAGCCAGAGGGACACCCATCCTCGCCCCAACTATCTGGGTGGTCTCAGAAAAATGTCTCCATTTCTCTGAGTCTGAAGTGAGTCCAACTTTGTACTGAATGGGTGAGGGCTGGGGCACATTTTTTATATTGGAGGGTTGTTAGAATCAAGGAGCCCCTTGGAGTTCTTCCCGTGGAACCTCAAACCTGCTCCGGTACATTCGCCCCATAGTGCCACTCTGTGGGTCTCACGAGCTCCATGCTTCCTCTTCGACCCCAACGCTTGTTCAGCAATCTCAGTGAGCAGACTTAGTATGCATTCCCTGTGCTTCAGACACATAGGGTCTCCATCTTTTTAGGTGTCTGTCCATGGTCCATGAAACATCTGGATTACATAATGTTGACTATGGGTCAATGGAGGCAGAAAACTGGGCTTCCTCTGGCCTGTCCAGGTGCATGGCATGTGATGGTTGAAATGTCACAGGCTTCCCTTGAGCTTAGTTTGACCACTTCTAAAAATGTGGCATTGTTAAAGCCGGGTAGGAAGGGAAACAGGAAAGTGAGGATGACAGGTAAGATAGGATGCCCTTGGGAGAGCCCAGTTCAAAGCCCAGGCAGAGGTGAAGGCACCAGGAGAGATGGCAGGTGCCAAGGAAAAGTATTTTCTGCAAAACAGACACTAATCCACTGACCTAGGTCCTGGTGAAGCCGCAGAAGTCAGCTTTGGTGGGCTCATGTATGTGAACAGACAGAGAGACAGACAGACAGACAGAGAGGGAGGCAGGGGGGCATGTTTGAAGCTGGAGCCAGAGTCCTGTGTCCGATGAGCTAAGACTCTGCGGGTATCCTGCGTGATAGCAGTGGGTCTCCTCTCACACAGTGTCCCCCCCCCCCAGAGGGTTCTCCATTCTCCACCACGAAGATGGGCACACAGTTCTGGTAACCAGTGTGATGGGTAGGCTGAAGGAGGGAGAAATGGAGCTGGTGGACAAGTTAAAGAAATAAGAAGAGAGGAACCAGAAGGTTTCAGGAAGGTAACCAGAGTTTCATTGTGTTGTTACCTTTTGCAAAGCCTCACAGTCCAAGCAGGAAGGGAAGCACAGGGAAATTCAATAAAGAGAACTCTGTATGCTGGAAGCAGCATCATTAAGAGGCAATTAGCTGGCCCTGCCTGTTTACCCAGCCCTGGGGCCACGTGGCTGTTACGCTGGAACCGGAAGGGGGGTCCTAGATAGCCCCCACTGCCTTCCAGTTCCACGGAACCGGAAAGGCGGTTCTAGCTGGCCCCGCCTCCCAGCCTTGGAACCACGTGTAGCCAAGATGGCGCCTGGTGGTGAACCCGGAGGCGGTCCTGTGGGCTGTGACGTAGAATTAGGCCGCCTCTTAGGATTGGTCCCTCGGCTCTCCACCCTTGACGGACAGCTCAGACCGCCTCTCATAGCCCCTAGCTAGGTGCGCTACACCCCTCCCCTTCCTGCCGCTCTCTGACCCTTTTAAGAGTGTGACTCCTCCCAAATAAACCGAGATTGCCAGACCTTTCTCCTGGGCTGTCTGGTTGTCCTCCAGCGAAGGGGGGCTGGGTGCGGGCGCCTTTCACCTTTTCTTGGCTCACCTCGGTTGGGGGCATTTCCCTCACCTCTCCCACTGGCCAGGAGAGTGCTGGGGGGGTGGGGGTGAAGGACCCCAACACAGCAGGGATTTGGCTGATGGGAGACAGGGGAAAGGAAGTACCTGGATCCTGTCTTTGTGGGAGGGCCATTTGTGGACTCTCCACACTCAGCCTCAGAAGTGTATGTTTTCTCTGTTGGAATTTTATAAAAGATTTCATTTTCAGATGCATTTCCCAGTGCTGTAGGTTGCTCTTAGTTGCTGTGATACAATTCCTTATAAAAACAAGAAACAAAAAAAAAAATCAAAAACCATTTCATAGCATGAGGGTTTATTTTAGCTCGGGTATTTCAGAGAGTTCAGTCCATGATCCATCTGCTCCGTCGCATGGCTGGAAAGTAGAGAGACACAGAAGAGAGAAGGGCCGGGGGACAAGGACATGCCCTTCAAAGGCTCATCGCCCTTGACCCACTTTCTCAGTTAGTCTCTACCTCCCAATTTCCTGTTGAGACAGGGAACAGGTCAGAGCCCTCAGCAGTCAATCACTGTCGAAGCCCCACCTCTAGGTATTGCCTTGGAGGCAGAAGTTCCTTGACAGCATTTGTGTTTCTATACCTTAACATACTTAGTTGCTGTTTTGCCCACCCAGGCATGACTAGAAGAAGATAACTTCCGGGAAGTGACATTTTAGTTGGTGATCGGAGTCAAGATTCAAATATGAATCTAACTTCCATCAAGTGCCTTTTTCCATTCTGTGTCTCGTTGGTTTCTGATTTGAATCTGAACTGCTATCCTTTCTGCTGCATTTCACAGTTCTGTTCTTGTTACTGCCTTTGTTATTGTTGAATTTGGTGAATTTGTACTGGTCAAGTGTTCTTCCAGAGTCTCCTGAGCTACAGGTTGGAGGAAAAAAACATTTACATGTGCTTATGTTGTATTTGGTTTTTGTTTGTCTAGAATAAAAAGAAAATATAAACCAAAGATGCTCAGGGCCACCATGTCTCCAAGGGAAAAAGTCAGAAACAGAAGCATTGTCCCCGATGCTGCTCTCTTCCCCGTGAACAGAGCCTATGACCTTCCTTTCCAGGTGTTTCTTAAATCTATCCCACTCTCTCTTCGTGACCTCATTTGCCCAGCGATGTAGTCTGCTTCTCCACTGTCCAATCTTCCTGATATATCAACTTAGCTATTAGAATTGGATCTTTCTTGCTCTAGGTTTTCTATATTCTCATGTCCAGGTGTTCCTCTTCCTGAATGATCATGTATGTTCATCCGAGGCCCAGAAAGGTATGTCTGGCAAAGACCTGCTCATCGTCTAATCCCCTCTAAGGAGACTTGCCCAACTTCCTCTCCTCTCTTCCCCTTAGAACTGATTTCCACCCACAAAGAACTCACAACACGTGCTTAGCAACCTTCACACCTGATGCTGTTACTAGGCTAGTAGAAACACATAGAGTGCAAGGGAGTTTGGGATCTTAATTATTGCAGCACTGTTCACAATGGCCAAACCATATAATCAGCAGAGCGCCCGACATGTCTTTCACAAGAAAATAGATGGAACTGGAGATCGTCCTGTTGAGTGAGATGAATCAAGTTCAGAAATCAAAGTACTACATATTTTTGCCTGTTTGTGGAATCGATATCCTAAAGGATAATCATGATGTTGTTGTTGGTGATGATGATAGGACTGGAGGGAAGAAATAAGAAAGGGCAGAGGGAGGAAAGGATACTACTGAAGGGTAAACAGGATAGAAGGGTGTTGTGTGTGTGTGTGTGTGTGGGTGGGTGTGTGTGTAAGAAAGAGAGAGAGAAGAGAAATGAAACTCACAAAACTCTTAGTAGGAAAGGAGAGAAGTGAAGAGAGAACAGAAGGAGTGATCTTATCCCAAATACACTTCATTCCTACTTGGAATTACCATAGCAGAACTCCCTTGTATTATTAATGCATGCTAATTCAAAAATAAATTAAAACGTATCAGGTTCAACTTTACATGGTGGGGCTCAGCATGTATTTGCCAAATGAATGAGTGAATGGATGAATCAGTCATCATTGACCTCTAACTGAATAACCACATACCTTTTCGGGTGTAAGTTAGAACTGGCCATGCAGGCAATTAAAACAGAAACCTTTACGAATGTAAACCTTTAAAAGTCACTTTGTTAGATGCACTCCCTCTGGTTTTGTTCCATTTTCTTAGATGCTTTGCTCTCCCCAGGAAGTTTGGGGTGAAAACTTCCATGGGCAATTAGCATGACAGGCTCAGTGATCATTCCTGTAATCTGTGGTCCCTAAGTGGTGGGAAATAGGACTCTGGGTGGAATTTGAGTTTATTTGTCCTTATTAGGAAATCATGGTGATTTCATGAAAGTCACAAAGGAAATGTTGTTGTATTTTTTTCCCTGAGAAATAGCATGCTGTAATGCGTGAGGAGAGGAAAGAAATATGTACTTTTAAGTCCCACATATTAACGCTGTGTCTCCCACAATGAAATTATGCAGTCAGGAGATCTAAGCTTGCGCTTGGCCTTGTTGAGCAGAAAGATGGTGACCCGGCTGCATCTCCAGGGTAGGAAGACGTCTGGCTCTTTATCTCCAGGGCCGTGTCTTTGTCCATGGCAGAGGCACTTCTGGGACCTGCTCCCATTGCAGTCCTTGCTAGGTAGGGAGCTGTCACATATTGAAGAGAAATGAAAGCTAAGACTTTGATCTTGAGCAGATCCTAGGATTCCCCGAGCTCCAGAGCTGCACTCCTGTGGGGCGTGATTGGTGTGAAGCCATTTGCATCATTCCTGAAAAATAGGGTAGAGCCTCTGGACTATCTTAAAACTCTCTTGAATAATACTTCAAAAACAATGTTTTCAATGAAGGGGAAATGTGGGTTGATAAAACTTAAGTTACAAGTCATCTGATCCTTGTCCTAGCTTTATTAATAAATTCACCACTTGATTTTGAGTGAACCATTTTTTAGGATCTGACCTCAGTCAGATAAGGTATATGGGCCTCATAATTTTTTTAAAAAATACATCCACTACTGACTATCTTACGCTAGGGTCAAGATTAAAGTACAACAACTCTGGGTACAATTTTGTTTTCTTAACCTGGGTATGATCATTCAATCAGGCAGCTGACGGCTGGTAAACAGCCAACATCTATCTATATTTATGTCTGAAGAAGTAAATGCATTAATAATGCAGCAACCAGGTTTTATACTTTTACTTGGGTCTGATCTTCCAGAAACTTATCTTCCAGTGGACACTTGAAGATCTGCCCATAAATCCTGATCTTTATCAGCTCCCTAATGGACTTGCTTAGTGTCAAAACAGCATTAGAATAAATCCAGAAATGATACCCCAAAAGATGAATGGCATTGACAAGATGGAGCAGTGTGTGACATCTCAGATCAGTTAGGGCAGGGGCCATTGTCAATCGGTGTCTTCATGAGAGTTGCTGTGTCTCTAGTATGTCCTTTGCCTGTAATCCAAATGTCACGCCTGCTCTGGGGAATCCACATTCTCTAGAACTTCAGCAGAAATCTTGTGAATGACCCGATGTTGACATGATCTCACATCAAGATCACTTTTCTCCGTGTGATACACAGTTTCTAGTTACTAAAAACATATAACACCCTAATCTTAATTATACACCCTAATCTCCCTGTGATCTTAGACATCGATAATGAATTGTTTGATTCCTACTAACTCCATCAATCAGTGTTTAGGCAAGATTTGCAGATCAACAGCTTCCCTCAGTGTAATCAGAGAACTTGTTGCCAATGTCAGGCTGTTCTGAACAGTGGAGATTAAACGGTAGGCAAGGCCATAGTCTCAAGCCCATGAAGCCTCAAGCCAACATGAGAGACAAATATATAAAAACAAAGGTGCAATTTCATAGGTAAAGGGCTATAATAAAACTTATGTGCACACCACAGTGAGTTTGAGGGAGGAAGAGCCCCCTAATTCTGAAGGAGGAAGGTGTAGTCACAAACATTTCAATGTCTTAGCTGCTTGCTTTAAGCACTGCCTTCATGCTTACTTCTTACAACGATGACACATTAAGTTAGGACTGGCTCATGCCACCTTTATTCTGGAATCCAGGCTGAAGGAGCAGCCTCCCGCTGGAAGGGGCTCCTGCCACAGGACAAAGGGGACGTGGAGTAGGAGCCCGTGACAGAGCAGAAGTTTGCAATAGATGGGAGGAGGAGGAAGATGAGGAGGAGGAGGAGGAAGAATGACGGAAGTGGTGACACGGATCAAGATGCACTGTGTACATAAAGTGAAACCCTTTGGTAAGTGAAACCCCTGGGCACAACTACTTAAAGGTAAGAAGGAACAAATTTTAAAAACCCTAAATCCTAAAGAAGAAGCCCATGTTACTTCCAATCATATATCTTTGAGTAAAACAATTCGTGGGTCTGAGACTCTCATCGAAATTTGGGTTCATTTAATGCTCCAGAAGGAGAAATCTTGAATTCTTCCCAAGATGACGATGACAAGGATGCTGATGATGGTGATGACGATGATATGTTGATGATGATGGTGATGTTGCTGTCACCTGTTACAATTAGAGCAGAAGTCCTAACAGCATGGGTGAAGCTTGATATGAATGATGAAGCAGGTGATGGAGAATTCTGTAATGATCGTAAGCCAGGATCTGGGTCTTTGCCTCTAGAGGAAAGGAAGAAGGTGCAGGCAGAAGTCTGGCTGGATGTAAACACAGGTCTGTCACCAACAGGCCGTTGGCAGGGGCAGGGGAAGGAATAGGAAGGCCGAGGGAAAGCGTGGGAAGCTGCCGTTCTGGCTGCAGAGGAGGAGGAGGAAGGGGACACAGGGGGAGAGGTGGCAGCTCCAAGGGGCAGCTGTTCCTCACCAGTACCTAGATATGCCTGTGAAGGCTCACATTTCCTCATCGCATTTTCATGCAATGTAAGTATGCGCCGAATGTATGCTTTGCATGTAAATATGTCAGGAGAGAAGCAACGAATACCTGCGAGCAGGCACTGGGAAGGGCCAGAGGGTCTGATCCAGTCTCTTATGTCATTGTAGCTCTCACAGGTACATAACAGATAATGGGCGGGGGGGGTGGGGTGGTCAAAGGTACATGTGCTTTGTGCTTTGTGAACCTGGACTTGCCAAAAGAGTCATCTATTTGTTTGTGGAACACTTAGAAAGTCACTAAATGGAACTGTGGGGGCAAACTATGGTCCCAACTGTGGGGTTTATAAGCCAATTTAACTCAACTTCTTGAGTGAATTTCCTTCTTTGAAAGGAAAGAAGGCAGGAAGGCTAGCAGGAAGGGAGGGAGGGAAGGAAGGAAGGAAGAAGGACGGAAAGAAGGAAGGAAGGAAGGAAGGAAGGAAGGAAGGAAGGAAGGAAGGAGGGAGGGAGGGAGGGAGGGAGGGAGAGAGGGAGGAAGGAGGGAGAGAGGGAGGGAGGAAGGGAAGGAATGCAGGTAGTCAAGCAGGGAGGGAGGGAGGGAAGGAAGGAAGGAGAGGAGGGAAGGAAGAAGGGAAGGAAGGAACAAGACTGGAAAGGAATTTGGGAAATAATGAAGAAAGATATTGCTAGTAAAAGTTCAATCTAAAAAATGAAACAAACCGCAGAGCCAGCAGTGTGAATGTGAATGTGTAGGTGCATGAAACAGAGCTAATGCTGACTCTGTGTGTGTGTGTGTGTGTGTGTGTGTCTTTGTGTCTGTGTGTGTGCAGAGAGGGAGAAAGAAAGAGGAAGACACCCAGAGGAAGAGAGAGATGAAGAGGGGGAGTAGGAGCATAATGGGCTGCCTTACATGGCAGTGGAGGTTTGGTGACTCTACAGTCTGATGGAGGGAGGCTGTTGGATGGGAAGCATCAGAGTTCAAGTCCAGAGGTGGCGTGGTAGAATTCCCACTTGCTCGTGGTAGGCCAGTCTTCTGTTCTCTTCCGGCCTCCAACTCATTGGAAGACGAGCACACACATTTTGCTTTATTCAAGGCCTACCTATTTAAAATTTAGATCTTAATCTCATCCCAAAATAAAACAATCCACAGAAGCATCTAGAATAATGTTTGAACAAATTTCTGGGCTGGTGGTCAAGCCAACATTAACACATAAAACGTTCCTTCACAGAGAGGAAAGAGGGGGGAAAAAAGACAAGGGGAAGAAAATCTATGGGGAAAAAAAAGAAAGGACTAGTGTGGTGGCTCACATCTATAATCCCAACTTCATGAGAAGTATAGGTAAAAGGACTGTGATCTAAGGTCAGCCTAGGCAGGGAGAGAGACCCCATCTGAAAAATAACTGCAACACAAAGGATGAGGGAGAGGTGAGGTGTGGCTGAAGGGGTAGGTTTAATGACCTAAGCTCAATCAAATATCACCCCCAAACCACCAGAACGAGAGGTGAAAACAAAAAACAACCTGTAATTGTCTATGTGAAAATCCTCAAACCAAGGAGCTCACCAAGCTATAGATTCTTTTATTACTGAAATTGCGTTTATACTATTTTCTCTATCCATTCACCTTTATTTTATGTATATCAAGACGGACATTTAGAGTTCATCCCTCTGCCCGAGAGCTTGCATCCTCTCCCACAATGTGACGTGTCTCCATCATTGGCTAGGTGTGGTCCTCTACCAGGCTCTGGCCAGCTCCACAATGAGAGCAGGACAAGCAGGTATTCCATATAACTGACTTGATTCTCACAGGGCAGGACCAATAAGGATAAACACTTGAGAGTGCCAGTATATTCATTTGCAAATAATAGAAACAAAACCTGACCTAGTTTAGGTTGTGGAGTGGGGCTGCAGAGCTTCCCTTTTGGATGAGGGAGACTACAAGGGCTAATGGCCTTTGTTCACTCTGGACATCACCCATTCATTTTTCTGATTGCACAGGACATGGTGATCACACACTCCTTATTGCATGCCTCCCATCCTACCAGGCTTTGTAGGGGCCCAGAGAAGCAGAAATGGGAACACACACCGAGTTCTTCCGTTCCTGGTATTTTGTTAACCTAGATGACCTCATTTTACTTTCAACTGGATCAGCTCTGGGAGTGATTAGTTCCCCTAAGTTTCTTTGTTTTTGCTGATAAATATATTATAACAGGATATGGCAGGGTGCTCCCTCCTGCTTCAGGATTTCACAGATGAGAAGCTCAAACATCTAGTAAAGACTTTAAGTTGCTCTCCAGGACAAGCAATGCAAGAGACTTGAAGTCAATATCGGGGCCACGGTGATCAGAGGGGAAGGCACAGAATGATAAAGAACTGGGAAAGTAGATCGATGAAAGGCAGGCCCTCCACAGGGCTGGATAAGAGCCAGAGAGATGAGTTGAGTTCACATAGCTTGTGAGAAGCAAAGTCAGAGCTGAACATCTGTACACTTCCCCCAGCACGCTTCCTTACATCAGAGCTGCACCCCGAAGACAGTGGGGTGGTGCTGTGTCTTAAGAGTAATCCTTGTCAATCCCAGCTCTGTCATGCATTGTTACTTAAGAGACTTGCCCACCCTTCAGTGGAGATGGGAATGCTGACTTGGCAGTGCTCATCCAAGGAGTCGTGGCAGGTCTGACGGTCTGCGAGGTGCTTGGCCCAGTGCCTCGCCTGTTCTGCACACTTCAGATCAGGTGATCAGACCTGCTCAGTCTAGTTTCGCACAGTGCTCTTGGAGATCCACGGAAACCATATTTCTGCATTAGCAAGAATTCAGCTATTCTCTTTCTCTCTGGAGAAAGCTGTCCTCCTTTGATCTGAGATTGACAAAGGAGGCTATTCTGAGAAGGACTAATTACAGAACACATCCGGTGAGGGCCCCTCTCTTGCCCACACAGTTATTGGAGATGTAATGTGACATGCCAGCCTTGCCAAGCGGCCCAAACCTGTGGTACCTGTTAGCAGTGGTTGCCCATAGCAACAGCAAGGGGGTGGGAGGAGGTACAAGGATAGAAGTCACTTCCAGTGTCTGTGTCTGTGGATGGTTTTGTTCATGAATGCTTTTTTCTCCTGCGTGTACACTTGTGTAAGGAAACGTGCAATTTTACAGGCCGGGGTGGGGGGGCAATGGGAGAAAAGTGGTACTTCTGACCACATCACTTTCCAAATACTACTTTTTAAACAGTAAAATAGCCAGTTGAGAAGTGTCTCATCCATGTTTATTGGAAAATAGTCATCCCGTGTTACCCCAAGGAGATGGGTTTCCAGGGACCCATGGATAGGAAGATCCATGGAATGTAAAACCCTCAGATCAAAACAGCATAGTATTTGCACATCACATGTACACACCAATTGCTTAACTCATTCCTAGATGATTTAGGAAGCCTACCACCATGAAAAACAATGGAAAATAATCGTGATACAGTAGAGTTTAGGACGTCATGACTAGAAATATGCTTCTATCTGCTTAATAGAAATGCAAACGTCCACAGTTGGTTGAACCCATACACCCTGAGGAATGACTGTGGGTACCCAGGTCATCGAAACCCCCGCTCTCCTCTCGCTCCACCTGCAGCACTCCTTCCCGCAAAATGGCTCACAGCTTAAGATGGTGACTTTTGAAGAGAAATGATACTGTGGATCTCCACATAAACTTCCACCACAGGATGATGAAAAATAATGACGATCAACAGGTTCAAGGATTCTTGGAAAGGGAGCTGAGGGGGTCATGATTTACTTTCTCCATAAATAGAGCTGCCCGAGGGCTGGGAATGTGGCCTAGTGGTAAAGTGCTTGCCTCGTATACATGAAGCCCTGGGTTCAATTCCCCAGCACCACATATATAGAAAAGGCCAGAAGTGGCGCTGTTGCTCAGGTGGCAGAGTGCTAGCCTTGAGCAAAGAGAAGCCAGGGACAGTGCTCAGGCCCTGAGTTCAAGCCCCAGGACTGGCAAAAAAAAAAAAAAAATAGAGCTGACCGTGAGAGGCTATTCATCAGAAGGCCCTTCCTCAGAGCCCCGGGAGACACAGCAAGAGCATGAAGGAAGCAGAATCTTAGAGAAGTCACCAGCCTCGTGGCTTCTCAAGCCTTAGAACATGTGCCCCTCAGATGAATCCTGACAGGATTCATGACCCTGAGGAAAGTTGCTAACCCAATGCCGGGAAACCCCAGGCAAAAAGTTGCACTCCCAGGTGATGGCACAGTGTGAATGAGCGAAGGGGAAGAACAAGCTTGCAACCAACTCTTCCTGCCTGTTCCACGGGCTTTGCCATCCATAGCCATTAGCTCCTTGCAGGCATTGCCACTTCCCGGGTGTGTGAGGATGCTGCGGAGTCCCACTGTCGTCTGCAACACTCTTCCCAGGATAGCCCTGGAGCCCACAGCGCCCCTATCCGCAGACCACGGTCCTCACACACTGGGTGGAAGCGCAGCCAGGCAAAACGTGTGGCCCAGAACCAATGGGGTTCCCTACTCCGTACTGGGTACCGCTGTGGAGATCGGACTTCTTTCACACGCAAGTGTGCCACCCAAGTCAGAGTGGCAGCAAAGGAAAATTGGATTCAGGTGTAACCACCAACTGAACTTTAACAAAGATCCCAAGAACACATTAGGTGAGAAGGTAGGTCGAGGTGTATAAGGCCGGGAAAATTGGAAAGCCACGTGGGAAAGAATGAAACTAGACGCTGATCTCACCTTTCCTAGTAGAATCAACTCACATGTGGCTTAAGACTTAAATGGGCACAATGGCTCGCGCACCAAGTTCCAGCTATTTGGAAGTCAGGGATTGGAAGGACCATGACTGAATGTTAGCTTAGACAACATGTTAATAGGACGCCATCTAAACAAAAAGGCTGGGTGTGGTGCCTGGCACCAGTCATCCCGTCTATACAGAGGGCCAGAACAATGAAGAACGTGTGAAAAAAAAAAAAAAAAACAGGGCTGTGGGAGGGGTCAGGGGGAAGAACACTTGCCTAGAAAGCAAGAGGTCCTGAGTTCAAACCCTAAAAGACTCATATGTAAAACCTAAAACTCCAATGCTTTTACTAAGGAAAACTATAGGACATTAATCTTGGCCAAGGTCTTCAGGGTGTACCCCCGCCCCCTGCCAAAGCAAAGGTACAAAACAGACAAACGAGATCCGTCAAACTAATAGCTTCTCCACAGCAAAATAAATAATAGTGCACCAGGAACCAGAACTTATGTTTTTAGGCTGAATTTATTCTAGAATGTATATGTCCCATGATCTTCCAACCTCATAATCCATAACATTGAAAACCTGTGGGTCTTTGTTTTGTTTTAGTGTTATCTGCTCAAATTGTACTATTATCCAGAGGGAGAAAAAATAAGCATATCAAGGGTTTGAGAAAATCAGTGCATTCAGGAAAGGCTTCCTTTTTCTCTACAAATGTCTGTACAATTATCACATAGCCTTTCATAGCCATCAATTCTTCACAGAAGTTAAATATTTTTGAAGAGGTAAATAATGAGTATGTAGATGATTTCAGAATAAAATTTGTGTCCAGCTGAGCCAATAAGTCAGAAACAGACATGAAGAATTTTTATTCCAGCAGTATAAGTGCCAATAACTTCCAAAACATAATGACCAAGATGACAGAAAAATATCATTTTGGCCAAGTACTGTGATGTCAAATATAGAAATGGGAACCAACAATCATGGAAGAACCTCACTCTAGTTATTTCTTAGCACTTACTTCCTTATTTGTGAAGAGTCCACCTCTCAATGGACCTTTTCGTCATAACATGAATTTTTTTCTGAGCGGCAATCTTTCGGAGACGGGATGTCCCTATCAAGATTGTGGCTTCAAGACGGAGAGCACTGAGCTCATCCACACACACACACCCATCACCGCACATCTAGAGACCACCCAAGAAAATTCAAGACAACTCAATTACCACCTTTTCTGTAAAGCTACAACTCTCCTGGAGTTAGAATGCATTTCTTTGTTCAAAGAAAAATAACGGTACTAAAGGAAACTAAAAATAAATCACACCTCCAAGTATCATATGACTGTCAAAAGAAAAGATGGAACTAGCATACTTAGCCCTACAAAGGCATCTTCTTGCAGCCTTTGGAGCTTGATCCACAGCCCAGTCCTGGGCATCGGTTCCTTAGTTCAGGCATGGGTTTGTCCTGCCTCTCTTGGTTGTTCTTCAGACTCTAAACCATCTGGATGCCCTCTCAGCACTCCTGTTCTGCCAGAGCCGGAGAACCAGCCCCAGTCCCAGCCCTCCGTAGGGACGTTTGATGGATATGCCTGAATATCTGAATTTGTGTATTGGAGACTCACAAAACACAAATTGTGAATAGCTGTGATGCAAGTCTGGTAGTTTCTTTGGAGCACAAAGATAGAGTCAGTACTTCGATCTAGAAGATTTGAGAAAGGCTAAAGTATTTAGGAGAAAAGGGGTAGAGGAGAAGGAGGGTCCATCAGAACATATGATATGTGTGAATGAGCCAAAAATGTTTGTGATAACGAAACAACTATGATTCAACATATGAACCAGTATTTTTATTCTCAGAAAAGGATCAAGTTATCATTGCAGTGAGCAAATATTGTGCAATTATAGTATCTATTAAATTATTATCACCATTTTATGATTTGAATGGAAACTTTATGGAGAACACTCCAAGACACAGATCTTTATGTCACTTCATGAGGAAAAACAAATATATGTCAGATTGCAAAGGCAGCCCGCCCCTCAGTCTCCTCATCAAGTTGTTTCCCTCTTTAATGCCCCTCATTTATCAAGTGAGCAGGTGAAAGGTTTACATGATCTCAGGCCTGTTGGCAAGCCCCGGGATGGTGGGGGAAAGAGCAGAGGGTGTCCCACGGTGGAGAGAAGCTTCGTCCTTTGGAATGCTGATCAAGATCATGGTCATATCCCAACTGCGGCAAACAAAACTGGACCATTTGTACTCAAAGTTGAAATATGCCCTGGATTGGGAGAAGGAGGAGGAGGAGAAGGAAGAAGAGGAGGAGGAGGAGGAGGAGGAGGAGGAGGAGGAGGAGGAGGAGGAGGAGGAGGAGGAGGAGGAGGAGGAGGAGGAGGAGGAGGAGGAGGAGGAGGAGGAGGAGGAGGAGGAGGAGGAGGAGGAGGAGGAGGAGGAGGAGGAGGAGGAGGAGGAGGAGGAGGAGGAGGAGGAGGAAAAAGAGGAAAAGGAGGAGAAGTTACCACTCCAGGAATAAAGCTGTAATTAGTATGAATCATAATCTTTAATTGCCTGGAAAGGTGAGAAGGATTTTTTAAAGAAAACTCTAGAGAATGCAAACACAATCATATATGCAGAAAGACAATGAAATATGTGGTTTTACTTTGTGACTTGAAAATATGAGAGCTTATGGTTATACTTTCTTTTTCTTTTTCTTTTTCTTTTTCTTTCTAATGTTCCTCTTGTTGATCAATGTTTTAAAAACTGTCCTGGTCTTTACTGTGTTGGGGACATGATGGGGGTAGATAGAGTATTAAGAGCGCTTCCAGGGGGAAGAGCTATTACCAACAGAGTCCTGTTCATCTTCCCGATGAGTTTAAGACAAACGAACACCAACACTGTCAGAAATGGCTGTAGTCAGTCTATACTTTACAATGGGCCAGTATGTTGAGCTTTAGCACACTGTTGATTATGAATTTCATATGTCCCTGTGTCTTATTTTTGTATTTCTCAGTATCCCATATAAGTCTTATTATATAATGGCTAACAAGGACAGTATAACTTTCCTTATATCAAATCCCAAATATTGATCAAAACTTTACTATGCAGCAGGCCTTCTGCTCAGAATCAATACGCATATCCTGATTTCTGAGAAGTCATAGCACAGAGAGCCAGACAAAATCTCCTCAGTATGTGAATGGCACATGGAAGAGAGAGAGGAGAATCTAAGATAAATGGTGATGGCTTCCCAAAGGAGGAAAGTCTGACTTGGAGTTTGTCCTGCAAGCAAACAAGGAAGCCCACATAGCAGTGACTTCTCTGTGACAAGCAAATGAATAATTTCTCAAATGGCCTTTCTCACTTCACAATTCTGTAAAATTGAACCAATTCGTTTCCCATGCCCTGGAGGCGATATATTTAGAAATCATTTTGATTTAAATAATAACCAAAAAAAAAAAAAGAAAGAAAATTGGGCTCAGAATATGAATTGCTAGATCCTGGCATGGGTCCTATGATCAGCCACGTATCTAGAAGCTTCTCAGGAAGAGTTCAGCTTGACTTGAGAGGTGAGGAGAATCCCAGAATTACTTGTATCACAATGGCAAGCTCTTTCCTGGAGGGGGAACCTGAGGGGCACAACCTAGCTGCCACACTACTGATATCATCCCCACCTCTTCGGCTACTTCTTCCCATGGGGGTTAGCAATCCATAGACCCAGCTCAGGGGCAGGTCGCTCTCTCTGACCACCTATCCGTGGTTCAGATCCTGTGGGACTGATTCTGTTTGGCAGCTTGACCACTCTCTTCCTGTCTTTCCATCCTAATAAGTCAACTTGGTTCTTAATCAAGGCTCAAGCTGCCACAACGCCTTGCTCCCTGTTGGAGAAAGCTCATGTTGCTGACCATTATCTGCAATCCAAAATGCTGACCATTCACTTAGGGTGGGATTGGGGGGGGGTGTCATAAATGGAGGAGAATCCATTTCCCTTTTGGGGAAAGGAGAGGATGAAATGCATCTACAGCTATAGGTCGTCCTCATAAGCCCCCAAACAAAGTCTTAGTGTAAGGGGACATTGCTGTTTCTACTTCAGAGCCCCAGCATAGAACATCTGCAGCCTCTGGAGCAAAGCCTGTCCATGAACACCGGACAGTCTCTTCGTGAGCCAGGTTCACCTATGTGCCTCCATGATAAGCGTCTTTGCTTTGTTCTTCTAGTTGCCAGAGACTGGAAGCCCGCTGACAGTTGAGGGTGTGTCTCTTCTGTTCTCTGTGAATCCCAAGAGCTCAGAAAACAGGACATAGAAAAGACGAAACATTCCACACATGGCGAATAAAGTAATGTGATATTTTCAGTACTGCTCAGAGGAAGAACTCACTGTGTCCATACTTTAAAAATGGAGCAGCTAAAGTTGGAAGAGGAGAATTGGTTTCCACGAACATCTCTTTGGTAGTCAGGGAGGCTCCGAATGGAATTCACGGTCTGATGGAGTCGCCACACAGAATGCATTCTGCTTCAGCCCTCCTCCTTCATGGGAGTCTCACCCAGTTCCTCCTTGGAAACTCCTGTAGGCTCAAATTCTGGAAGACGCAGTAGTGTGGCATCCTTGTCTTTCCTCAGTGAACTTGTTACAAGCTTTTTCTGTTTCTGTGGTGCTAAGGAATCGAACTCAGCGTTTCATGCATGCTAGGCAAGCGCTCCATCACTAGGCCGCACTCCCAGCCCCTGACACTCTCTTACAAATGGAGACATCCAAGCTCGGAAAAAGTCAACTAGGTGGAAAAATACCGAGTACCCCGCGGGCCTGGCGTCAGCCTACACATGCGCATTTTCTCCTCCAGCGGCGGCTCTGCCCTTGTGCGTTCGCATCCTCAGGTTACCACTCAAGTCATCTCATCACGAAGACCTTCCAGGACTCCAAGCCGAGGCAGACCCCTGTCTCTATCAGATTAGGACATGATAGTTTCGTCTTCGTTTCCGGGCTCACCTTCCCTCCGTGGGATCAAATCTCCTTGCAGATGAAGACTCTGTGCCATTGATTGCTCTGTCCTTGGCATTCTAGCATTGTGGGTCCAACAGGAATGTAATTTTTTTTTTAAATTGCAAGCTAACTCTCTTGAAACCATCCTGTAGGAGTTCTTTGGGGAGGGAGGGGTGCGCTGTGTGTGTGTGTGTGTGTGTGTGTGTGTGTGTCTTTGTGAACATGTCTGGTAAAAAGGGAATAGAACAGGATGCGAAGTTAATGCTTCTGTTTTGGACAGATGGAGGAAAATTGCCCCGATTTTCATATCCTCTGAAGATGAAAATTACCACTTTGCTTGGGAACGCGTCCCATTGTCTCACCACCCTGCCAGGAAATTCTTGTACAGATCTGACCTAAATTTGTCCAGCTGTGGCTGAAACCAACTTTGTCCTGGGTGGTCCTCAGTAGGACCAGCTGGTAAAAGAACTCTTTGTGTTAAATGACACAACTTCCCACCAGGACCTCTCCACGAGAAGGGAGAAGGGGTTTAGCGAGAGCTTCTGGCCTCAATGATGCTCTAGCCAGGGAGGCAGCCAGAGAGCAGCAGACAAAGCCCTGGGGAAGGTCAGCTTCCGACGGTCTTCCGGGAGCTTCATCATGCATAGTAAGACCCTCTCTCCTAGGACTGCTAACGCAGGTTTGGTGATTGTCTGGGAGCTGTCACTTGTTTGCCCCTTCCTTTAAAAAATGTAACTCATAAGGTTTAGGAGTCAAGGAAAGAAAATGAACAGCTCGATGTCATTGAACTAATTTTTAGGAGTGGGGACTGGGGGCTGTGCAGTACAAGCTAACTGTGAACCAAAGATCCTCCTGCCTCAGCCTCTTGAGTGATGGGTATGGAGTCAATTTATAGTAGAGTTCAAAATGTGGGAAGTTCATCAAACCCAAGGCATTGGAGCAGTATCTCCCTCTGAACCCCGACACGGTGAGAGGAAAGCAATCATTCAGGGGAGAGAGGCAGATCCTTTGTAAACCACTGAATCCCTGGCCAGGAGGTGATTGTAGTAGACCTCTGATTCCTGGCTGGCTCCCATGTGGCTCCTCAGCTCCTTGCAGCTCAGCTCCACAGTCACCTGAACTCATTTCCAAGTCCCGCTGCGCTCATCACTCCCTGGAAACTGTTGGTGTGGTATTGACAAGGCAGAGCTGAACTGGCACAGACTTCAGAGCACACTGCCTTGGCCCCCACCGTGGATGCCCGCAGCCGTTTCAGACACCTGCAGCTAAGCCGGGCCAAGGCATTTGTGACACTGCAGTGTTTCTTCTTGACATAAGCATTTCCCCCATATTTTATCTCCAGATACACTGGTGCAGAATATGCTGTTAGTACCAGACCAGTCACCTAAGTGGGAAAGTGGAAGAGTGCAAGGGGATTGGCCTTGTTCTGGCCTTCCAACATACAGGGCAGGAGTGGCTCTGTGTTCTCCAACACTCAGTCCTGAATCATTTCCACCACACCATCCTCCATCCACAAAGCAAATCCAGCTCCACACATCTCAGAAGACACGGATGCTTTCTTAGTCCAACTTAATTTCGAATCATAGGATTTTATTTTAGCCACTGAATGCTAGCAATTGGTATTCCAGCTGTCTCGCTCTGCTTGAGTTTTATTTTTCATGGAGCTCATTCTCCAGTTGGCGTGGTATCAGCTATGCTATCAAGAACTTGGTCCTTAGAGACAGATTCCTAGAGTTCATCACCTGGTCATGCTAGGCAATCGCTATGCCACCTGCGGCAAAACCCTTTATGTTCTCTTTCTCATTGTCCTCATTCTATAAAACGATCGTAAATGTAAATGGCCTCATAAAGTGGCTGTGGGTATTCAGCGAGTGGCCAGTTATGCAGTGTTTAGAAGACTGGATTGTAGTAAGCACTGGGTCAGCATTGGCCATGACCGCACTTTTCCATTAAAAAAAAAAAACTGAGAGAACCAGTACCATACCAAAGAATGAACCAACGAAATGGTGGGCACAAATACCAGGCTCTCCTGACTCTGAGTGCAAGACTATTCCAGCATAAAACTACCAGGATGCAAAGGGCTTTAGGCCTTTCATTGTCTGTTTTTCTGTTGTATGACAGGAGAATCAAGGTCTACAGGGAGCAATCTCAGCATCCCACACAGGTCCTTGAACGACCTGGGAAGATGATGGGAAATGATCCATTGGACTCTGTTGTGAGTCTACAGAATTGACACGTACAGAAAGAGTACCAGAAATTGTGACATTTAGCTGCTGTCACAAATAGCTCAAAACAAATTTGTAGTTTGGTGTTTGGGAACCACTTGATGAAAACATTCCAGCCTGATTTAGAGAGGCTGATTGGCTAATTACATTGGCATCTCTGGACCAGCCATCCACAAATTATTTTAATTTTGCCTCCCTTATATGGAAGTTTGTGTATAAATTGTACACTCCAAGTATTGCACTCAAAAATGCTTTGCCTACTATTGAATTTATACACACAGGGAACGTTTTAGGATGAATGCTAACAAAGCAAATGTAAGTTGAAGTGTCATTGTGGCCCTCTGTCCCCCTTTTCCTGAGGGAGTCTTGCCTGCCCTGGAGACCACAACTCTAAAGACAAAGATGCTGGTAATCAGCCTCCTATCCTCTTAAGTAAGTTATAAATGCAAAGTATTGAAGGATAACCTGGTGTACAGCTTCTGATTGCCCTAAAAACAAAAGAGGTTTCCCTCACAGGGAATAATTAGTACATCTCTAGGATAGACATGGCAGAAGATCACAATAGCTCATGTTATAGAAATAAGTGGTATATCATTATTGTAATTATTTTCAACATGCCATGTGAAACCATACCTTTTTTTTTTCTCTTGTATTCCCTTCCCGTGGTTTTACTCCTGCTATTACCGTAACTGATCTTAGTACCCCAAGTACTGTATATACGTGTATTGGGACTAGGGAAGGGAAAGGGAATACCAAAATCGAGAGACAAAGGATAAAAAGACAAACCATTGCAATAGCAATACTTACAAAACCAATTGGTGTAAACCAATAGTACAACTTATAGGAGATGGGGCAGGGAACTGGAGGAGGGGAGAGATGGGGGAAAAATGAGGGAGGAGGTAACAAGTTGGGTAAGAAAAGTACTTGTCTTACATATGAACCTGTAACTCCTCTGTACTTCATTTTGACAATAAAGAAAAACAACAACAAAAACAAACAAACAAACAAACAACGCAACCAAGAAGTTGTCCCTGAGCTTCCGTTCCATGTCAGATCACAGCTTAGATGTGTATGTCTGGGTACCTTGTGCATTACGTTGTCATTTGTGCTAAGAAGGACAGGTGCAACTAATTGGACGTGTACTGAGTCATGAGTGTTGGTGGATGGGTTGCTGGTCCTATAACGGTCATTCTCCTGAGGGTGGACCTTCCTGCTTTGTCCACATATGGCTAGAAGAGTAACCTGAACTGCGGTAGCCCAGAACAGTTGGGCTACCCTCTTGTCTTTAACTCCAGACATCTGTGGCTGGGTTTAGAGATTTAAAGACCTCTGTGTCAAGTAGAATAGGCCTGCCAGCAACACCACGGTTCCTTTGCACTTCAAAATGGCCCCCAGGACCCCACCTGTTCCTGCCTCACCGGCAGCTGCTGCACCTACTCTGGATCTTGCAAATGCAGAGTGCGAACCGCTGCCACCTACACAATGAGCTGCTGCCCCTGGTGCCCAGGAGATGTGCCAGGGTGCCGAGAGATTGGGGCCTCTGACAAATGCATCTGCCTGGCTGGCAAAATCTGCTGACCTGACAAAAGAAATAAAGATTTGTATTATCTCAGACAACATACTTCCACATGATGAGCCCAGTCAGAACTGTACCCTGCCTGGCAGACACTACTCTTTGCCAGTGGTGACTGGCTTGACCATCGTTTCTTCTTGTCTCCTCACAGGCAGAAGGCACAAGGCATCAGGTCAAAACCGGCACCCACGTCTCATCTTCAGTTCCTGACTTCATATCATGTATGTGTATGCCCTGTATCGTCCCTGCTTGATTCAACCAACACTTTCCCAGTGACTTCCTAAGCTGGTAACTTCACTTCCAAACTTGGACTAACCAAATCCTGCTTGCTTTTTGAGCCTGATAATGTTGGTTGTATCATGGAATGCTTGTGTAGCTTTGAGCAAGTCAACTGATTGAATTAGGTCTATGGTCTCATCTCCAAAATGAAGACACAAATACTCTCTCTGTCAAACTCATTTGATTGTTGTGGGGGATGAACTTGGAACATGAGTTTTGTAAACTGACGAATCACATCCAAATATATATATACAGGCTATTGACAAAAAAAACTGTTCTGAATATAGTAGGAGTTGAAACCAAGTGTGCTGTCTGTCTCAAAAAAAATTTCACAGGAATTAACTCAGAAAAATAGATGATGATTTTGAAAAAGAATCTCTGTATAAGTCATGATCATGTGTCCTTCCTTTCATGGTATATATGTACTGGCATCCGATTCTGTGTCAGGCTACCAAGAGCCAGACATAAAAGTGACTGAGTAAGATGCAGTTCTCCCCATTGAGGCCACAATTCAATAGGAGATATGGAGACAGACATAACCATGCAACCACCATCGGCTGGTGAGTTCTGATATGCAAATGAGGACACAATGCTAGTGGGGTGAAGGGAAACTCACCAAAAAATGGCCCATATAGAGGGAAGTGAAATTCATGCTGAAACACAGAGAAGTTGATTGCACTGAAGGAGGTCAGGGAAGGCATTCCAAATGAAGGGAGAGGGGGCACTTGCAAAACATGTGAGAGAGAAGAGGCTTTGTGCTTTCAGAGAGGGATAAAGTGCCCTAGCGTACAAAGTGTAGGAGATTAGGAGAGACACACAAGAGTGGAGACTTTAGCCTGAAATGGGACACCTTCTGGACTGTCTTTTAGAAAGATATGTTAGAAATGGCCTCAATCAATCACACCCTGCTTTATACTAGAGGCAGGACTTTCTTCACCTGGCTGGGACATCAGAATCTTTGAGGGAACTTGAGCCAAGTCCACATTACTGGACACCATTATGCTAAGCCTGAGTCACAGGACATGGCTTCCAAATACGCTCTTCCAGTGAGTCTCATGAAGCCAAAGGAAGCCCAATCAGATCTGTGGCGCACCCTCCACACACGAGATAGGTCCATTCTAAATCTCCTACCTCGGCATGTTACCTGTGTGGGGACTTGGAAGGGGCAGCTCATCCTGGGTTTTCCACAATGGGTCATCCATGCGATTGCATACAGCTGGATAGGATACACTGAAGACAGAAAGACTGAGGACTCAGCCTGCCACATGGCAGAGATTGTCATGATGCCTACTACAGCCACAGCCGAGGGCCATAGGGAGCTGACAGTCACTGGGGTGGCAGAATAAAATCTCTGTCCCTGCCGGGGTAAACAAAACCCTGGGGCACCTGGATTTCTGACCTCTGGTTCCAAGGATATGAAGACACAGATCTCTGTTGCTGGGAGCCATCTGTATGTTTATTTGCTAAGGCAGTCTTCAGAAACCAACTCTCTCACTAACAACTTAGCTTCTGCTTGCCATTGTGGGAATCTTCAAAATGAGAAAACTGATCTCTAACTCTTCAGAAGCCATAGTGGCCATATCTCCAGAGAAAACTCCAACTCATGGCCACCTTGCGAAGCTCAGGCCTCTGGGTGCAGTGGCGTGAGAGATAAGCTTCATTGCTAGAGCATTCATTACCCAGCCACAGTGCTCTGCAGTTCAGCAGCCATCACGGAGACACCGGGGCCTTTGGGCAGACACCAGGGCCTCGCTGTATTTACTGTGTAGGGCTAGAAATTGCTCACACTTAATGGATTAAGTGTGATTATGCCTAAGTGTGTGCGTGTGTGTGTGTGTGTGTGTGTGTGTGTGTGTGTGTGTGTGTGGTGTCTGTCTGCTGCATTTACCTCCTTCCAAGGAATCATTTATTAGGATTCCCTTTGAAGACATTAAAGAATTTTCTAAAAGATCTAATGTAGCCCAGGGAATAAGAATACATTAGACATTATGCCTACTTGAAAAATGTTCATGGCCCAGTAGAAAGTGACATAGTGTAATGTAAAAGTTAAGGAAAATGACTTTGAATTTCAGGCTCTTCTCTTCATGATGGTTAGCAAGTTTCCCAAGTTCTTTATCTGTCAACTGAAGAAAGTAACACTGTTCTTGAGCTTGCTGAAAGGATCTGATGATTCAGTGTGTTCAGAACCTGTTTCCTACCATAGGAGCAACTTTTATTCACTTCTGAAAACAGACATAAGGGTTGAAGAAGAAGCTAAGTCTTCCTGGACTCGGGAAGAGATGTCCAGGACAAATCAAGTTAGGAGGTTGCCAGGAGGGATGGGGGCAGGCTTAAGCAGGAAGCTGGAACTGAGCTGGGTGGAAGAATCATCACAAGTCCCGGATTTTCCCACCATGGAGAAGTCCATGGTTTTGTACTTGATGCTAATGGAAAATTGACCATCTTGCCCAGTCGCATGTTTAAGGAGCAGAAACACTGTTTATTCAAATAGCAAGTGGTTGGCTCTATAGATCATAATGAACAATACATAATTACTAGCACAATTATTCTCTATTGAAGAAGAAGTCACTCAACTATGAACATTTTCTAAAACATTTTCTAGAATTGTCTAACCTGCTTCAGCCTGAAGCATGGTTTGAAAGTCATTTTTTAGGAATTCTTTTAAGTTACATCTATTAATTGTACACAAAGTAATTTATCCTGAAATGCCCATACATGCACACAAAGTGCCCTGATCAATTTCACCCCTTTGTCACTCTTCTTTATCCCCTCCCCACTTTTTAAAAGAATTTCAATTGGCTTTATTGTTCTATTTGCATCCACGCATATAAAATACTTCAGCCATAGTCACCCTCATTTACCTCTTTGTTGGCATGTCCAGCCTGCTTTACTTTCCTGTCATTTATTTTTTAAATCATTGTTCAGAGTATATTAGTTGTATAAAGAGGCTTCATCATGCTATTTTACACATATATGTATTATATTTTAGTCAATTGATTTTTGTCTATTACTATCTGGTTCCCTGCCCCTTACCTTTTCATTCTTCAACAACACTCAATGAATTCCTTATTTCACCCACATACATAAACAATACTATTTGTCCTCCATCGCTTTCTTCCCTCTCCTCTCTTCCCTTTGTCCCCCACTCAAGAAAGATCCACAATTAGAATCAGGGTTACACAAATTAATCCCATACTAATCAATTGTAAATAAATCCAAAGTCTTAATGTAAGACCCATTTCCATACTATTAAAGGAAACTTGAGGGAAAGGTCTGGAACATATGGATATAGACAATAACCTCCTAAACAGAACTCCAAGAGCTCAAGAAGTAAGAGCAATGACAGGCAAATGGGATTATATCAGACAACAAAGGAGATAGTCAGGAGACTGAACAAAAAGCCTACAGAATGGGAGGAAATCTTTGCTATGTGTGTATGTCAGACAAAGGCTTAATAACCAGAACGTATAAGGAGCTCAAAAATCTAAACTCCTGAAGAATCAAAAACACCAATTAGCAATAAGAAAAAGGACCAAACAGATAATTCTTGAAAGAAGAAGTACAAAGAGCCAGGAAATATGAAGGAAAATGCTCACTTTCCCTGGCTACAAAGTAAATGCAAATCAAAACGGTGATATTTAAACCACTTTAGTCAGACAATCATCCAGAACACAATGGCTGGGGAGAATGCAGGGGGAACGAACCCTTTATACACTGCGAGTGGGATTGCACTCTGGGGTAAACTCTGTGGAAGTCAGTTTGGAGTGGCCACAAAAACTGAAAAGAGAGCTGTCATGCCATCCAGCCTGCCCTCTCTTGCAATTCACCCAAAGAATGTTAAGTCACAATACCAGTGCCCTTCAACTAATGAACGGGTAAAGTAAAGGTAGTATACATACACAGTTGGGGATACTATACAGCTATGAAGGATGAACTTACGACATTTGCAGGAGAAATGGATGGTTCTGGAGATGATTGCATTAAGTGTTGTAAGCCAAGTTCAGAAGGATCGGTGTGGAAACGAGTCCTTAAAGATGTCCATTTGCACAGGAGGAGCGGGGGGGGGGGCACGTTCCAGTGCTCCTGCAACAGCAGAACGCCCAGACCACAGAGAACCCTGTGGACCTGGCAGAGTGAAGCTGAACGGTTTTGGCTTATTCTGCAGTAGTTATCCCTTGCTGACTCCAAGAGGACTGAAGGAAGATGGCTTTCTGGTCCAAAGCAGCATGCATGCATGCCTGCCTGGTCTCCATGGTGATTTGTCTTCCACATACTGTGGCCACATTGAGGAAATAAGAAGGAAACATACCAAACCATAGAAAGATCATGTGGTATGAAAACGAATCCAAGCCTTGGAACCCATAGTCATCCAAATGTTGTTTTTCCATCAACTCTGTTCACCAGGCTGCACCTTCTCCAGTCTGCTGGTTTATTAGAGCTGTCTCCACACACTTGAATGAATCACAAATCTTCTGATGAGCTCAAGTGCTCAAGAGCTCAAGAGCTGTTAATCATGGTGCTCTACTTTTCAAATAAGATGAGGCAGGCATAGGCAAATATTTCATAATTCATGAAGTATACACTTCCAGAAAAGTTCTTTATTAAGATTTTGAGTAATATTCTAATCATCTTGCACAAAAGATGACTTTTCAGAAGCTAAACAAAATGCAATACTTCGGGGTGGGGGGAAAACAGAATACTTTCTGAGACCTTTCTTTTCCTCTTCATAAATGGATTGGTCTAGAAGTTGGCATGCAAAGCAGGAGGTGCTCTCTCATTGGTTGCTTTTAGCAAGGCATATTTCTCAAAGAGCCTGACTTAGCTGATCCTTAGGTCTGTTCAGCTGGTTACTTCCTTAAGTAGAAAGAGACAACATAGAACATCCAGAGAGAACTCAGCCTGGTTTGTATTGGGCTGCAGGCTCTGAGATTCACGGACTGTCCACTCCACAATCTTCAAGTTCACACTTGGGAGGATCAATGGATCAGACAATGTGTGCAAATTTCCAGTTCCCTGACAGGTGAGCAATAAATGGCAGCTGGTTTAGGTTCAACACTAGCCAAGTGACCTAGCTAGGGAAGCAAGTTTTAAAAGCCGTTGGATGTGCTCATGGGCTCTGGTGCTCTCGCCGTCTTCCCTGTTCAAGGCGGCAGGCTCAACCCTTATGTCTTCCTCCCTTCAGCGTAACTGCTCTGCGTATGTAAGTGCTCCCAGCATGAGGACACTTCTGCCATCACTCACTGTAACACCGTGGCGAGATCAGTCTGCACGGATAAGATGAGAGCCTGCAACCAAGGGCGGCAAGCAACACTCCTCTGAGGCTGGACTCCCGGCACAGAGGCGGCAGGGAGGAGTTTAGGAGTGGGAGAAAGACCTACCTACTCTTATCTCTAATTAACTAGCAAACAGCCAGAAATGGAGGGATGGAGTGTCAGTCTTGAGCAAACCAAGCCAAGTGAGAGCTCAAGGCCCTGGCAGAGTTCAAGCCTCAGTACTGCCACATACATACACAAAGTAATAACAATGTTCCTTTATTTTAAAATTAATATTTCCTTCAAGAGTTATTAAAAAGAATTTGTACTTCAAGAATGAACGGAAAATCTAGTTTGTGATCAATGTCCAATAAAAATGATCTCCTAATGTCACCTTTACAACAAAATAAAATAAAATCTTTTTTAAATGTTAAAAAAAAATCTCCTATCCATCCTACTACCTTAAAAAAGTTGAATCTGGCTGGGTACCAGTGGCTCATACCTGTAATCCTAACCACTCAGGAAGCTGAGATCTGAGGGTCAGGGTTCAAAGCCAAGCCCGGGCAGGAAAGTCCATGAGATGCCAATTAACCACCAGAAAACCAGGAGTGGCACTGTGGCTCAAAGTGGTAGAGTGCTAGCCTTGAGTGAAGAAGCTCGGGGACAGAGCCCAGGCCCTGTGCCAACAATCATTAAAGATTAGGGAAGGAAAGGGGGGATGAATGATCAGAGCTTGGAGGACTTTCAGGGCAGTGAAATTATTCTACATGATTATCTAATGGTGGCTATGTCTCCTTTTACACCTGTCCAAATCCATAAAATGTACAAGACTAGAAATAAACTCTAAAGTTTAAAAAGTTACATCTGTATATTTTTAGAAAACAATATGATCTATTGGGAAATATAGTAATGTATTTAAGAAGATGTATGTGTAGTCTGGTTTAACTTTTTTTCTGATTTTATTCAAATGTATCTCCAACAGAGTTTTCAATTCACCAGTAAGGTCTTGTCCTCTACAACCTGGATTTATCCAAATAATTCCTATTCAAGGAAACAAAGCTCAGAACTGAGGACGAGGACCGTTCACTTCATTCCAACCAACCAGGATTGATACCAGTAAAGGAGAGCATCTTCTTTCAACCATGAGTCTTGCTAGTTGGTGGCTGAGAGGACAATATCTTTAAGTAACTCACCAGGGGTCCGTTGTAATGGCGTGGGACAAAATAAAAACTCAAAACAAACAAAGAGAAACCCTTCTCAACAGCCTTACTCTGCCTCATCAGAGACTACTGTTCCAGAGAGGAGATTCTTTTTTTTTTTTTTTTTTTTTGGCCAGTCCTGGTGCTTGGACTCAGGGCCTGAGCACTGTCCCTGGCTTCTTTTTGCTCAAGGCTAGCACTCTGCCACTTGAGCCACAGCGCCGCTTCTGGCCGTTTTCTGTATATGTGGTGCTGGGGAATCGAACCTAGGGCCTCGTGTATCGGAGGCAGGCACTCTTACCACTAGGCTATATCCCCAGCCCCCCAGAGAGGAGATTCTAGACCCAACAGAAAATGGAGAAGGGAAAATTCAGGAAACATCTCAAGGCAAGATGCCCAACATGGCAGCCTGTTTGGAACAGACAACAGTTTCATCCAATTTTGTGGAGTCTAGTTAAAATCATTGGCCTGTGAATTCAGAGCTTATATGAGCTGAGATAGCAGATTCACTGGGGTCACAGTCCAGAGGATACTGCACAAATGAGTGTGTAAAAATTCTTCAAGGTTACTCTTTCCTGCCCTTTGAATCACCGTGAGATCTATTTGCTGCATGGGGTCAGGCACTGACTCTGAGCACGACGTGTGGGCCCGCGGAGTTTCACAGCAAACCTCCTTGATTCCTCTGTTCTCTAGATGAAAGAAAGAAAATGAGGACTGAATTTTCTTGTCATTAAAATTCCTTCCTAGACTACTGAGTGCCTGTAAATTTGAGCGAATTATCTAAGAATCAATGTTCATACTTAATTGGAAGACAGAGGAAACCGCAGAGAGTCTGACAAGAGATGGCAGATGAAGTAGAAATGTCTTCAGGCACTGAAAGTTTGACAGGCAGAGGAGACTGTGACTTGAAAGACACCTGATGTCGAGTATGAATCAGCATCAGATAACTACAAAAGCTAAATAATTAAGCTTGCATAATAGCTATCTGATTGACTTATCCAGGTTTGGATTCAATTAACATGTCTGACCTTTGTCAGCTATATATTATTCAATTTAAAAGTGGATACATTTCATTATTTAAAAAAAAATTCATTCAACAGCATAGCTATGCATTTATTGCAAATTGAGTCAAGAAACTATTTTTCCTCCAACTCTTCTATTGGCCCTACAGAAGATTTATGGTTAATTTTCTTTAAAAAAAAAAAAAAAGAAAGAAAGAAAGAGAAAAGGAGAAAGAACAAAAGAAAGGAAGAAAGAAGAAAGGAAATTGGAGGCTCTGATGATCATTTTCTACAGGTAAAATGGAAATGCACACGCTGGTGTGGATTTAACCTGCTCCAGTATGTGCTGCATGACAGGTCTTCTCCATGCAGGGAGGGGGCTTCTGAAACTTATGCAGACTGAATGCACATCTTGCAGAAGCTCCCAGGCAACAAGAAAGGTGACTAGGACATTAATACAGCTCAATCAAAGAGGCAGTGGGAGCTCTTCAGTGGAGAGCAGAATTCGTCTTCCAGTATCAGGCAAAGCAGCAGCCGGGGGGGGGAGGGGGGTGGAAAGGCAGTCAGCAGTCCTGGAGCCGGGTGCTGGGGTCAGGTAGAAGGGGCCACATGTGGGTAGTAGAACTAAACGGCTCCTCCGCTCCTCCGCTGATCACAAAACAACACGTTTAGTGTATAATGTTAATTTACAAAATACTTTGGAAATAATGAGTGTGCACAAAAACCTTCAGAAGGCAAATAAGCTAGACTGTAGTCGAATAGACAGAACTTGCTAAATGCTGCTGATAGGCAGTCTGGAGAAGGAACCTTCAGCTGAACCTTGAGCAATGGACTGAATTGAAAGCACACGGTGGGGGGGGGGGGGGGGAATGACAAGGTGCTATGTGTTTAGAGTTTTGCCTGTGAAGACCAAGAGAAGAGGTAAACTACAGTCTGGGGGTGGAAGACGTTGAATGTGTAGCTAGGAAATGGAGATTATATCTGTGGAAATTTTACAGAGCTGCATCAATCTCGTACCAAATAAATGAGTATACCCAAATAAGAATTGTTGTTTTTTTTCTCTTGCTTTATTTGCCCTACTCCATGGAGCCAATAAGAGAGTCTTGTAGTCTGGTTCTCTCTGGTCAGTAAACACAGCCTTGCTTTGCCAGAAATACGGTTTAATGTAATATCTTCTTCCACTCCTATAATCTTCTCCTCTTCTTCCTGGGTTGCATGATAAATGATGGAGACCCTGGTCTCATAGCCCACATTATCAGAAGGAAGGATCCACCTTCTCAGAGATCTTTTGGGGGTCCCTTGCTTTGCCCCTGCCAAGCTGGCCTTCGGAGGGTCCCGATTCTGTCCCTACCACCTTCTCCCTTTGGGATCCCTTGTTCGTATGTGGTGTTACTCCTTTGCCCCATTGCTCATGGAAATGGGTCCGTCCATAACCAAACCTCAGTGGGCCCTCAGGGACGAGGTAGCCTCCATATTAAATGGCTTTAGGGGTGAGGGGAGCATTCTGAAGCCACGAGGCCAAAAGGACATTTGATGTTGTTGTAAAGCATTCACATCATCACATTCACTACATTCACTTCTGTTCCGTAGCTTATTTTTTGTTTTCCATTCCGTTGAGAACACGATAACCTCTACAAAGCCTCTAAAAGCCTTCATTGACTGGACGTATCTCACTACTTCTGATTTGTTATGTCTGTGGTAGGACCTGTACGGGCCCAGCACGCAGTATCTACCAGCGATGAACTGGGATGCGAAGGCGCTCCCAGAGTGACAGGTGTCCTTGGGGGTGGGGGTGGGGTTATCTTGGAGGGTGTTATTGAACTTGAGAATGGCCTCCAGAGGAGGATTTGGTTGAAAGCTGGTGTTCCAGATGGATGATGGGATGGAAGTAGCAAGGGCTCTGGGCCCCAGGGTTTCTCTAGAAAGGAATTCTGTGCCCTCATTGGCCTCTCATGGCTACTCAGACAAGATCTGCGAGACAGTCCTGACCTTCACCTTTACAAACATGTTAATGCATAAAGGAAGTATTTAACAAAGTAGCATCTAGATCAGTGTTGCCCTTTCAACACTGCCACCTCCCTTCTACCCAGCCCTTCCCTCGCTTTTCTTTATTTTGTGGCATATGCAATGAATTCTTGACTGCACTCTACTTCCTACCTTTATTCATCTACCCTTCTCCCCTTGGTTCCACACCCCCTCTTGCATGTACCTATTTCCTGGTGCTGATTTTATTTGGCTTTGACTTAGTCCTTCTTAAAAAAAATACTATCTGTGTTCTCCATAGAGTCTATATATTTCAGTTCATTCCTTTGCAACCACTTACATACCACCCAGTGTGTTTACGTATATATTTATAGGTACCTTCTATCTATCACAAATGAGGGAAACCATGCCACCCATGTTTCTCTGGGTCTGGCTTACTTCACTTAATATAAAATTTTCCAAGTCTTTCCATTTCCTTATGAACAGTGCAATAACATTCTTTCTAACGGATAAGTAAAATCCATTGTGTTCTCCTGTAGACTCTATGAGGATTAGGTCCTAGCATACATACCTTCACTATGTGGTCTGCAAACCAAGGAAGATAGCAGAGAGGAGGTGTTCTGCTGTGTGCCAATAACTTGAAGGAAGCCATGCTGGGCAATCGACATAAATAGCAGTTGTTTGTCTAACTAGCAGAATTTGATAACAATCATCTCTTATTTTAGAGAAGCAAACTATGTCTCAAAGTGCTTGGAGGAATTGCTCAAGGATTAGATAGACATTAGGAGTGCATTTCAAGGGCCAGCTCATGGTGGTGCTACACAATGACCCAGAGATTGCCTCATGAAGGCGCCATTGGGAACCCAATAGTTTAATGGCACTGGTTCTGCCTCTTCCAGGAGATTAGTATAATGGAAAAGCAGATGTGCTCATGTGTGTGCGTGCGCACACACACACACACATCTGGGTTCACCTTTAACAGTGAACCAGAAAAACACATTGTATATATAACCATACTATCCCATTGGCTGAGAACTTTTCTACCAAGATTCTCATCAGAATTATTGTCTACTCTAATTTATATAATACAGATGTGTGTGTGTGTGTGTGTGTGTGTGTGCAGGTGTGCAAGCATGCGAAGAAGGGCATGTGTGCAAACATTTGCCTTTGGATACTGCAATTATTTTCCCATTTGTCTTTCTTCCCAGCTGAGCATCGAGTTCTTGGACAGAGACAGATGAGATCTATGCGGGGAGGTGATAATGAATCACTGTAGCCCCAGTACAAAGCACAAAATACAGTACACGCTTTGCAAAATCAATGCCCAGAGAATGGCTATATGGAGGGAGAAAGTAAAATTAATCCATCTATTGTGTTTGTGGGATATAATGAGCCTTATATTAAAGTGTCCTATGCTCTGCCTTGACCATTCGTTATAATAATTTAATATGCTATCAGGAAAAGGTTCGAAACGTATCACTCACCTAACTTCCCATTTACTGTATTCTGTTCCAAAGATGAGCCTTCGAGTGCCTCTTAGGACCCAGTTCCTAGATGAGGGGGCTCAAGTCCAAGTGCACATACAAGGGGAGTCCCCATCATCCTGGAACTCACAGTTGGGTTGGTGACTCTTTAAGAGGGCAGTGCTCAATTCCGGCCCACTGGAGTCAGTGGATTCCATTTCTTCATTAGCTCGCACAGGCACACAGGGAGTGGGCAGAGAACTGTTGTTCCTGGGGAACGAGGCACAAGGCTCTGCTGCTGGGCTGACACATGCCGGGCAGAGAGAAGCAAGAGGGAGTCACTGGGTTCTCTGGAGCATAATCGATCAAGAGCATTTCCTTTTGGTATCTATTTGGATCCAACCCCTTCAGCACGAGAGTGTGGAATAATGAATGTTACCCTCCATAGCCAGTCTCCAGATGAATGGATTCATGTTCCTCGCCATCTGAAGGGTTTTTTTTCTGGAGTGTGGTTTGCAGGATCGCACCATTTTGTAGCTTTCCCAGATTTTTCCAACTTGGCGCTCACATGGCAAACATGATGAGTGAGCTCTTAACTCTCCTCTGTCCTTGAGAGCACAACGCTGGGCAAGGTGAATCCCTAAATTTTGCAGTCAGTACAGAAGCAGAGACATCGGGGCCTTGCATGCTGGCTCATGTGGCTGGGACTGAGGGCCCGTCTCCTGCCTGGGGACTGAGGAAAGATACCTGTGACCTCCTCAGTTACTGGGAGGCGTGCGTGAAGGTCACAGGGCGCTGTAAGTCCGGCTGCAGTTGGCGTACAAAGTGATAGAGCTTGGCTGCAGGGACTCTGGCCAGTTTTGGTGTTAGTGGTGGCATCCTCAGAGCCAGCCATGGTCCTGCGGAAACAAGGGACCATCCCAGGCCACCTTGTGCACAACTTCTGCTTCTGAGTACAACTGCGGGCTCCCCGCGATGACAAATCCCTGCAGATCCCAACAGGGACGCAATATCAAGGTGACCTGTCTGGTCAAGGAATTCAGAATGAAAGACCCTCGGCCCAGGAACACAGCATCTCCTGCCTTTCTTTTCCCAGGCAGTGAAAGAGGACAGCAGACCCACCGCAACCTTGGAGGCTTTGACCTGAAGTTGAAGGTGAAGGTAACCCCTGAAGACCTCCCCTGGCCCCTGAAGACCTCTCAAAGCATTTCAAAAAAAAAAAAAAGACAACTTCTAAGTCTTCTTAAATGGATGAGAAGCCAGGTACCCAGAGATAGCAAGGTATTCAGAGCTAGAAGCCTGCATTGATAGCTCCCTTTCACCGTCCAGCACCACGTCGGTTTCCTTCTGTGAGCCTGGCTGTTCTCACCCCCTGAGTGAGGAATGAAAACAGTCTCAGAGCATTGCTAAAGAGGCTTCCCATCTTAGTGACCTACAAAGATCAATGAAAGTAAGCTGGGTGCCAGTAGCTCACATCTGCAATTCGAGCTACTCAGTAAGGCAAACTCTGGAGGATCATGATTTGAAGCCATCCAGGGCAAGATTTCATTTCCAAGCTAACTAGCCAAGAAACCAGACTGGAAGCATGGTTCACGTGGAAGAATGCTATGTGAATAAGCAAGCTAAGCAAGTGTGAGGACCTCAAACCATGGTACTGGCAATAATAGTAATGGTAGTAGTAGCAGCAGCACCAGTAGTAGTAGTAGTAATGAGTAAGTGCTATGAAAGTGTTGGCTATTACTAGTGACTGTGTAGAATCCTAAGCTCTTTCCCTCCTAGGTGATTTCCCCACCCTCCTCCAGTGCGTTCATAGAGTGAGTCTCTCCCCTGAGGATGCCGTCAGGGGACCAGGTCAGAAAGTCCCTTGTGCAGCTTGATATTTTTCAGGTGTGATTGAGAATAGCTCACCTTGGTGCCCGTCTAATCTCATGTTTTAGTTTCTCGAGGCACCGAGCTTCCTGAGACCTGGGTGGTGCCCCTAAGGTTCGTGGCTCTGTTTGCAACTCAGCTCTCGTGCCTACTGCTGCACCATACACATTAGGATGTAGGAGTTTATATCTTGGGGGAGTTTTGAGGGAACTTAGAACATGCTTCTGAGTCATTACTTGACTTGTCAGTCCACTTGGAAATAAGCCCGACCTTTCTTTAGGTCTAGGGTGCTGTTTCTTCAACAACATGAATATAGTTTTATATGGCTAGAGGTTCCATCCTACCTCCTTAGAAAACAACCCATCTTGTTTCCATTTCCTGAAGTTCGTTTTGATACATACTATTTTATGTGATCAGAGCCACAGAGTCACTGTGCCTTTGTGTTCTTCTGCTAAGGGTAGCCTCCTTTGGTCTCACTGTGGGAATACCTGGCGTCCTATGTAATTTATCATGCCCTAGTGTGTTTTAGACCTGGCTTCTGCATTTCAGAGCAAACGTGCGCTGTTTGTCCCTCTGAGCTTGGCTTACCTCACTTAACATGATTTGTTCTAGGTCCATCCATTTACCTGTGAATGACATATTATTCTTTCTAATGGCTGTGTAAAATTCCATTGTGCGTAAGTACCACATTTTCTTTATCTATTCCACTCTACTTTCTTTAAGCAAAGCAATCAAATAATAAAACTCAAGGGCAACAGAAATGATGCTCTAAGCAGTAAAAGATGTCAACTGTGCATGCAAGCCCCATTACATAATCTCTGTGTGAGTCCTGGCTCCACAATTCATTGAGTGTCTTGGGTGAGCTAATTTGTGTCTCTCAGGCTATCTTTGCTTCCCCGCAGGTGGGACTATACTAGTCCTGACCCCTTAGAGGACCTGAGGAACGTGGAAGGTAAGGTGTGGCTATGTCAACGTGATGCAGGCCTTAGAAGCCATGAAGAACCCAGGTCAGGAGCTCTGCCTCTGTGGGACACAGGCCTCGCTCACAGTCGATGCTTCCTGTGAAAACGAGCCCCTGCCCACTGTCCACAGCCATCCACAACTTCCTTGCAAAAGTTCCTGGACTAGCTCAAAGCCGGCATTTCCAAATGCGAATCCACGAGCCGTCAGGATGTCGGTCACTCTGCTGCTTCTCCTTGGAGGGAGCTTGAGGCCCCCACCTCCTGCTCTGGCCAAGCCATCCTTAGCTCCTCCCACATTCTCCTACCCAGGGCATCTAGAAACCTCACCTCCTCCAGGTCTCTGGCTTGGCTGACTTCGCCATTCCCTCACTTTCTACCAGCTTCTGCACCCGCGAACCCACAGTCTGGAATCACATGGAAGTCATTGTTTCCCTATCTTGTGGCTATGGAAACAGGTATCAGAAATGTGAATGCAGTCCCAGTTCCTTCTCACTCACATCTTCGTGTGGCCCTGACAGCTCCAGGACAAAAGTCCCATCATAGTGAGGAGGCTGGTGCCCCTGGCCTCCTTTCCAACACACACGTGCCTTTGGCTCCACTCACCAAAAACACACTCTGTTTAGATGCTCCTTCCGACCATGCCCCTCTCTGGCGAGCTGTTTGAACTTGTCCACACACGGAAGCCTTGGCAGTGGTCCTTAGACTTTAAAGTTCCTTTCTCAACTCCCTGGCCTACAGCACTACTTCAGCGAGTCCATCGTTTTCATCCCCAAGCTCATGATGGCTCAGAGAAGATGAGAGAATTGGGGCAAAGGTCTTGGGTCCCCATTCCACCTCTTCGCCCCTGCGTCACAAGAAAAAGCAAGTCAATATTTCAAACGTTAGTTACCCTCAGGCAAAATGAGGATGCGTGCACCGGTTGTTGAGAGACTGGGAATCAATTACGGACAAGCATGCTAACTTTAAAATGGAAGATCACGGGGCACTGTGGACCTTTCTCCTTGTAATTTCCGTCCCTTTCCAGAAAATATACACTGTTAACATTTTCTGTGAATTAAGAGGCCTCTGGATATTTGTGAAAGTTGTTATGAATCATCCCTTCCAGCTCAGAGCAACTTGCATGCTAAGGAAGGCTGAAGTGAGAGGCTAAAAACAGCTTTTGCTGGGAGGTCAAGGGAGTTTTCCCAGCCCACTACAGACTAACGGCTTCAAAACTTCCTCATGTACAACAGGATAAGAGCATGAATTCTGGACTTGAAGAAGATGCCGGCCCTGCGATGAAAGGCTTTCGGCGTCCCAGCGTCTCCTGCCTTGAGGCCTTTGCCCTCCCTGGCTCTTCTATGTGAAATGTTCTCTTTTTCTGTCTTTGACCCAGTTAATTCCAACTTTGCATTCCACCTCCTCAGGGAAGCTTCCCTTGGCTTCCAGTCTCAGGAGGTGCCCCCCCCCCACCCTCCCTGCTCCATGTCACCTTGTCAGTTACCTATTAATAGCACAGTCACAGCTGTAATGGAGTCATCTGCAGCATTTGACAGTCTTTCCCAGTAGAATGTAAGTTGGATGAGGCCAAGAACAACCTGTCTTTTCTAGCATGGTGACCCAGCATTCATTGTACCTATCCCGCCTCCAATGTGGTGATGCTAATTAAATATTTTGGCTGCAAGAGAGCACCTGAGATTTGATTTTCATATTGTAAAGGGACCTCTCTGGCAAGAGAGCACCTGAGATTTGATTTTCATATTGTAAAGGGACCTCTCTGGCTGTTTGTGTTATTGTATAATCTGAAAGTTTTTGGACAGGATATATATGTACATATATACATATATGTATATATACACACATATCCTATATACATAGTGAATAAATATCCTATATAGTAAATATAGATTCAGTAAATATCTACTTACTATCTGTATATACTTTGAAAAGTCTATTTCATTATATTTAAGAAGCTGTACAAAGAACTTTCCATTCAGCAAATCAGTTTCTAAGTACAATGCGTGCTGATGCATGTCATTGGCTCTCCAGCTAGAGAACAGGAGTTCCCAAACTCTGTCTTGGACATGTTGTTTAGAGGCGAGAGTATGCAGGGATACAAAGCCAAAGGCATCCCATTGAACACTGAACTAAATTAAGGTATTATATTAAAGGAGGAAAAAGGGAGACACATGCTAATTCTGAGGGCAGAAAACTTCCAAGCACGGAGTTAAGTCTGGGATTGTCGGCGGCCTTTCGCTGTGAGCAGGATTGCAGGGAGATAGATTTGGTGCTAAGTGCTATTTCTCATTGGCCATGGGGATGAATTCTAACTTCCTGTAAACAGAACGAAGAGCGCTCTGGTGCTACATTATTTATCCCACATTACAGCTGGCCCCAAGCAACAGGGATTTTTGCCTCCACAAAGGTAGCTGAGTATAGCCTATTGTCATTACAGAAAGAAAACTCTGAGAGTTCACCTCATGAAATATAAATTATCCATTCATTAACCACTGAAGTGCACACACAGGACTCCTCGCAGCTACTTGTGCAGACTAGAAATAGACAACGGGGTCTCCCCACTTACATTAGCTCTGGATGGCTGCAAAGATCCCATTCATCATTATTTTTTTCCCCTCAAGTCTATAGTATAAATGAAAAGCAAACGCCTATCTCCTTTGCCTGCTGAGCCAATGATAGTGTTCCAATACCCATCGGGGAACAACTGGGTTCTGAAGGCCGAGCTTACCTGGAGCTCAAATGCAGAGCAGACTCCTTAGAAAGTTCCAGTCTCTTGCAAGACAGGCTGTGTTTAAGGGTGAGGCTGGGGTGAAGGCAGACGGGGCAGAGCACACTACCTGGACAACTTCTTAGACAGACGTGCACACGACCCTCATTAAGAGGGAAATTTTTAGCCCCACATTTTCATCCCTCCCCCTTTGTTTTCTTTTACTCCGACTTCCTTTGGTCATCTCCTATTTTCAGGGAAAGAGTAAGCTCAACTACTTATGTATTTGCTTGGCATTTATTCCTCCCTGCTAAGGGTAGACACTGCCACCAGGGAGTTTGGGGTGTGGCTGGAGCAGCCCAGTGTGGTTGATCAGCCTGGGCATTCTCATCGCAGACCCTCCTCCAGGAAGCCCCCCCCTCCCTGCAGTGCCCAGCTCAGATCTTACCTTGGCTTTCACTTGCTCACAGAATCCTGGTAGAACCTCAAGGTGACCTTCATCTCCATGTTCATGCCCTGTGCTCTGGCTGCCCCCTGAAACAGCAACCCCCAACCCCACAGATCCTAGCAACCCTCCAGCAATACCACAGAACAGTCCTCCTCCTCTGCCACCGAGCTCCAGACACCCATGGGTAAGTCCTTGGTCTGTATCATTCATGATTACCTCCTCTGGGCTCAGCACAGTCCCTGGCACACGGTAGGTGCATGTGTTGATAGGCCAGGTCCATGCTTCTACGAAGTCCACTCCTCACTCTCCACGCAGGCCTCCGGCAATCTCAGCAGTGCTTCTCAGATGGTTCTCATCTGGGAAGCTGCTCAGCTCATCTGCAAGGCCCTGAGCTTCTCCATCTCCTGATTCAAGCTCACCCTCTGCCACTGGCTGCAGGTGGGAGATGAGCACGGAGAGGGGAACTCTTCGTGCTGGCGGGGTTCATGTCACCGGATTCCAATCATGGTCAGACTATGACTAACCAAGTACCCAGTACCTTGGACAGTGTTGAGGAATCCGGGCTTACCAGTGAGCACTGCTCATCTCTGCCACAAGCACCTGAGAGAGCGATGAGGGTGGCGATAGGCAGTGTGCAGAGGTCTAAGCAGTCATGGATTGTGAGCTGGCGGAAGGGAGCGTGAGAACAAGATAGCTGGGGATCTCTGAGCAGCCGTCAGGAACCCAGAGATGCCTGGCACAAATGTCCAGCACCCTTAGGACAATAGACTAGAGAAAGAAATGACACATAGCAGGATCTCAGACTATTCTAGAACGGACTTTGGCCATCCAGGCCTCCGCTCCGTCTTCAAGCAGCTGCTGAAGCTGTCCCGTGAGGAAGAGCAGCAGGGGCCTGGCCTGAGCGGGGGACAGGAGGCCAGCACTCTGCAGAGACTGGGGCTGCTGCAGGTGCTCTGTAGGGGATTCCTTACTTCGTCCGGCCTCACTTGTGGATTTGGTGATGAAGCCACTGTCTCCAGCCTCACAACAGGAACAGGTGTGTAAGGAAAACCCCGGGTGCACTCCACGTACAGAGCAGATGGCTCCTCCAAATGTGTACTGCAGCAACACACTCCAACTTTAGCTCCCAAGGCCGCTGCTCCTGGAGTTCTGCCTTCCCTGTTGGTGCTGAGGACACAGAATTCCAGGCGGGGCGTGTGGCCAGCGGGGCAAGAGCGGAGCCCAGGTGTGCTTATGAGCTTCACCCCCACCTCACACTGAGGGAATAGCCCAGGGTGGGAGCAGAGCCACGTGCCAAGGACAAATGGAAACTCTTGAGGGAAGAAGAAAGGTCAGAATTGCTCTGGAGTGGAGCATGCTGTAGAGAGATTCAGTTTTAGCACAAGATCTAGAGGAAGCCCTGTAATGGATGATGTGCACAGAAAGGCTTGAAGGACACCAAAGCTGGCCACACGTGCACCAGGAACAGAGGTCCTCTCTGGGCACAGCCAGTGGGAGGGATGAAGGCGTGATGGAGCCGGACCAGATGACAATGGAGAGGATGATGAATGGAGCGAGGCAGCCGGCGCCAGAGTGAGTTCATACAGAGAATCTTTGATCTCGGGAGTATCTCTGATTCCACGTTGAGCCTAATGGGTACCATTTGCAGGGCTAGGAGCAAAGTGCAGTGTGGAGGCCAAGCTGTGCCTAAAGGGTGCCTTTGGCTGATATGTGAGGGAGACAGAGCACAGAGCAGAAGCGTACGGGCCATTGCAGTCACCCAGGTAAGAGTCATGCACTGAAAATGACCCATCTTCTCTAGTGTGCGATACCACAGGAATGTGACTACAGATAACAGTGGTTTCATATATACTTCAAAATAGCTACACATGGAATTCACTGAGGTGATCACTGTATGAACCACCGAGTTCATTATCACACATCATCCTCATCTCTGGGGCCAGCATGTTGTGTCCCGTGACCATGTACACTCATTACGCAGCAACTTACATGAATACAAAAAATCAACAATTAAAATGTAATGCTTCAAGCATATGCCTGATAACCATGAACACATGGATTGTTCATAGAAAAAATGTGCACTTGGGAATGATGGCATATGCTTCTAAGTCCAGCATCCAGAAGGCAGACAGGAAGAACACAAGTTCAAAGTCAGTTAAGACACATAGTGAGTTCCAGATTGGCCTGAGGTATATACTGAAACCATGTCTCAACAAATAAAGGAGAGAGAAAGCAGGTGAGCATGAGAGAGAGAGACATACAGACAGAGAGCAAGAGCAAGTGAGAGAGAGAGAGAGAATCAACCCAGTTGCTCCTCAGTGGATGAATGGATCAAGAAAATACAATACACACACATATATTACATATATACATATATATATATATATATATATATATATCTACATGTCCATCAGAAAGAATGACTTTGCCCCATCCATAAGGAAATGGAAAGACTTGGAAAAAAATCATATTAAGTGAGGTAAGCCATACCCCCCAAAAACACAGACTGCTTGGTTTCTCTCATTTGTAATCATTAGTGTATGTCTAGGACAGTTCTAGCAGAGGATTACAATAGCTCAATAGCTATATACATACAACCTTATAAAATGATGCTAATTGAAATGAACTACAAGATATGGAAACAAGAGGGGTTTTGTGTGTTTGTTTTTTCTTAGTGTGCTATATGCAGTTCTTTCTTTTTTCTTTCGAATTTTCCTTCTTTGGTTTACCCCCTGTTGTCACGTGCTTTTGATTTCAGTACCCTTCGTATTGTATATAAGTTCATCTGCTTTCGGCATAAGAAGGGGAATCACCGAAATGGTGAGACAAAGGACAAAGGGTGAACCCATGCAACAGTGATGCTCACAAGACACCATGTTGGAAATGAACTTGACAACTTGGTGGGAGGGAGTCTGGGGGAGGGAAAGTGGAGAAAACAAGGGAGGGGGTAACACGGTTCTGAACGCAATGCACTCATTACCTTATTTAGGCAACTGTAACCCCCCTGTACATCACCTTTACAATAAAAAAAGAAACAAGCAGATAGAGAAAGGGAAAAAGAAAGGAAAAAGGGAGAAAGGACAAACTATACAGAATAGGTATTCTAGACTTCAGATGAGAAATGGCAATTCAAGGACTTAAGGCCTTCTGCTTTTGCCCACATAGTTATCAGTAAAGTCAGCTTTCCGATCGTGACTTCAAAGCACACATGGTGCCCAGCTACTGCGGCCCACTGTGAACAGCGGATTTACTCTGGAGTTATAGGCCGGCAGCTGATGGGATAGGAGTGAGGAGTTGCAAAAGACAAATGACCAGAATTGGGGTGCAGTTAACCCAGCCCTCTGTATCTAATGCATGCCACCCCCCTGCCAAGCTCTCCCTGGCTTCTTCCAACAAATGCCCTCCTCAGGGGAGCCCCTCTAGACGCTGGGAGAATTTTGAAAGGCATGGCAGAAGCACAAAAGGTCAGACAAAAAGAGCAACAGGAAACATGCACACAGAGGAGTGCAGAGAAAAATGCAGGGGTAGGGAAGAAGAGAGGGGGGAGGGAAAGAAGGAGAGAAGAAGAGAAGGCGGGTGCTCCGACGCAGGCTTATCTCTTATCTTTGTGCCTAAAATTCTTCTCTCTGTCTCTTCACCATTCCCGCTCAAATAAATCACCTCCTGGCTTCACCTGGCTTTACCATCAGACAGTCATACAAGGCTATGTAGACTTGGTTTGTGCCTGTTGGTTCATAGACAGATGACACCTTTCTCTCTGCTCCTGTCTACATGGTAAAGGGGCTGGCAGTGCCCACGGCAGCTCCAAAGCTCCAGCTTCTGCTGGTTTGGGGGGACTGTGGGCCGAGGGGTTCTCAGATGAGAAACAGGCAAGGAAGCCGGGGAGGGACAGCTGGGCTTCGGGCTTGCCCTTCTCTTTAAGGAACTTGTGATACAGGTGTGTTCCCCAAGGCCAGGGACGGTGCCTTCGCTCTCCTGTGCACTTTGGGTGGTCCCAACTTCCCTTTCCCTTTGTTCTGTTCTGTTTGGCTTCTCTAGTATTTTCTCTCCAGCAGAGTTCATTCCTTGGATTAAGTTCCTCCTACTTTAAATACTGAAAGTGGCTTCTGTTTTCTTTGAATGAAACCCAAGCTCACTTTTAAACCACAGAAAGCCATGTGTCCTACAGCTCTTAAAACAGCACTAGTCAAGGAGTCAGTCTCTCAAATACCTGCCTTGGGCAAGGCTTCCGCGCGAGATGTATGACTTCGCATTCAAAACACAATTTGCTGGAAGAAGGGTCATTCTGCAGGAGAAACTCATGTTTTCTTAAAACTTTTTTATGATGCATTACCATCCACAAGTGTATCAATGTTTAATTTTCTTCTAAAAAAAAAAATCTCATGGGGCACGACGACAAAGAAAACAGCCTTTGATTCCAAGGCAAAGGACATCTCCACGACAAAGCTCCCTCCCTGTCACCAAAGAACAATGTGGGGAGCCCGGCAGGTTATTTAGACAAACAGAAAATCTCTGTTCTGAATTTGTGCCTCTTGCTACTTCCACAAACAGCCTTGCTTGATCAGAGGGGGGGGGCGGAGCACATAAAACTCTTCAGATGCAGAATATGTTCCCTAATGTTTGGCTAATCTTTGGGTGTTCCTGAAAGAAGGCACTAGACGAATTTTAATAGCCAGCAGGGTTTTTGTGAACTTCTCTCATGATGGCTTGGGTCAGCTGACACTTCGCCAGGTCATAAGGCATGAGAATCCAATAAGCACAGCGGCTTCTCCTTGGTGCTCTGTTCATGTCCATTTCGCAGCTGTCTCCTAAGTGCTAAGCTCTAATAGACTTGTTCTTAATAATTCATCTTTCCCTGGAAGTACTTTGATTTTTCTGATTTATAGTCAGCTAAAGATAAACCTGGTGAGTCTCGGCCTAGATAGACCATTACGATGTGGGAGGGTCCCAATTATCCTGCAATCCTTGAAGATGCCAGGGGAAGAGTCTAGATAAGTGTGTGCTTTAACCCTCTAGAGAAGCTTGGCATTCTCCAGCTAATAGCTGAAGAGGAGCCTTCAGCCACAATCAAAGCACCCCGTCTGCTGGTCACCGTGTGAGGTGTTCTGCATGTGTGTCATTGCTCATGTTGCTACCCATCTCTGAGGACTCATCATCACATCCTACAGGAAGGCCTCCTGGAGCTGGGCTCGCACCCCGTCATCCTAGCTACTCAGGAGGCTGGGATCTGAGGATCACGGCTCAAGCCAGCTTGGGCAGAGAAGTCTGCGAGACTCTTATTGCTCAAGAACAGCGTGTAAGCCCAGAGTTCAAGCCCCAGGACTGACAAAAACAAACAAACAAAACAACGAAGCCCTCCTGGGCTTCTTGCCCTACTCAGGCTTGCTCTGAAGTCTGCCTTCTTCCCCTTCGATGCCCCCGCCTTTGATGCATCAGATGCTATGTGGACTTTTCTGGGTCTGCAGCCCCTGGAGCCTCTAAATGCTGCACAGTAGGGACTCTGTCTCTGTAGGAATTCACAGCCTCAAGAGCCTCAGAGTACATGTGGATTCAGCTCAGCCGAACTGAGCTGAGGAGCCGAGCTGAGCACAAGAGCTGATAATTTATGAAGCTGCTTGTTGCCTCCAGCCAAACTGCAAAAGACAGCCATTTCCTCAGTCCATGCCCATTTCAGGGCACATTCAACATTCACCTCACTGCTGTGCAGTTCTCTGTGTGCCAAAGCTGCTTGCATTTTCCCAGCTCTTTTTCTTTTTGGCTTTCTTCCTATAGGAATGACACAATCTCCTGTCCTCCTCACTCCTCTCCTCCTCCTCCTCCTCCTCCTCCTCCTCCTCCTCCTCCTCCTCCTCCATCTCCTCCTCTTCTTCCTCCTTTTGCTCTTCAACTCAGAAAAGCTAGAAAGGAAGAAGCTGGCACTCCAGGAGTCTGTTACTCACTCAACAGAGGCATACCTTTCTGTGAGTCCTGAAAAGTTGCATCTTCCTGTGAATGAAGAACCAAAGAAGCCTTTTCCTCTTTTCCTCCAGAAAAAAATGCAGGTCTTATAGAGACCTGGAAGAGCTTTCGGGCCTGGGCCAGACTTGCTTCCTCCTTTGCAGGAATATAATGGGTAGCTGGAAAGCACAGTGGGTAGACCACCTGGCTTGAAGGAGCTCTGTCGCTGACTTCCTGCTGGCGACACAGAGCATGCAGTCCTCCTCTCGGCTGGCTCAGAGGAAGTCAGTGGCATCGACGGGACAGTGGGTAGGAGGGACTGGTAAGGCACTCCTTCACACAGGCTGGCATCTCATGTTCAGTCGTAGCTAGAAATCACAACAGGAACACTTTTATCCTGAGATATCATGAGTTAAGTGACACCCCCTCCCCCATCCAGTCTGTACCATGAAATTCTAACTCTGCCCCTGAGGATGCGTGGTCTTATTGGGAGACATTGGGGTCTTTAAGGAGGTCATCAAATTGAAATGGGTTGGGTGGAGATAGGTTTGAATCCTAAGAGACTGGTGCCCTTGTATAAAGGGGAAGTTAGGAACACACTTAAGACACACACACACACACACACACACACACACACACACACACGGTGGATTCTCTCAGAGCCCTCCGTCAAAACCAATTGTGCCATTCGCTCCCTCATGGATGACAAACAAGCAAACTCCCTTTTTGAAAGAACTTGTTTGTACAGCACTCACTTGGTGGCCCGGAGTGGCCTGGTTGCGTTCTCTTCTGATCACTGTCCTCACTTCTCCTTTTGTACAGTACAGCACGAATGCAAATGGACTGGCCCTTGCCCTGCCGCAGGCCTCTGTCAGGCTCAGCCCCTGTGCTTCTGCTCTTGTCCCTGCCCCACTGTCACGAATCAACTCGAACTCGGCGTTCAACACTGAGCGCCCGGCCTCCGACCTCAGCATTCTACGTGGCAGTCTTAATCGGTGCCGACTTGATGTTGTCGGTGAGAACAGGCAAACAGTTCCAGTATCCACAGAGGAATCAAACCAACACCACCCCTGAGTGGTAAAATCTGAGCATGTTCCTGTCCTGGATGATGTCATGCTTGCTTAGACCCTGGGTGCATCCTCCTGAGGGCTACACGATCACCTGGAGATGAGCAATAACACCGAATTCTACCTAAGTCCTCATTCGACTGTCTTGTCTGTGGAAGAAGGACAGGAAAACATTTTTTTTTCACATGTTCAGCATTGATGCAATTACATTCCAAATATTTTCAAGCTGTGGTTGTTTGAATCTGCAGATGCTGAAGCTGCAGATGGAGTGGGCCTGGTCAACTGCATTCCCTCTCTCTCCTCTCTTCTCCAACGCCCTGCATTCTCGAGAACTGTGACCATGAATCCTCACACCTGCCTGGACAGCACTTAGGCATTTGGCTTAGGACATGCGCTCAGCAAATGCTTGTTCCATGAAGGGTGACTCACGGGAGCTGCTATTTACGAATGCTTTACAGTTTGCAAAGCATTTTAAATGGCAAATAGCATGAGGCCAGGGAACGCTGGGTCGTGCAGATGCCGGAGCTCTCCCACCGCGGGCTCTTGCCAACCCTGACTCAACTTTGAGTTACTGCTCTCCATGGGCCTGCAGTGGAAATGCAGCTGTTAGTGAAGGACAGTGGTTTTTATCTTTGGACAAAGAAGAGTAGGTCCGCGCATCATGATCTAGAGAGGAACTAGCCCCGCCCACTATGATTTGATGGGCGTTGTGCCTGTGACAGACCGTGCAGGCGTGCTGAATGCTGGCGTTCCCTGGGCAAGGTCAGCTCGTGGAAGCATGTCTATGCTTGAAGCCATGCAAAGACCCGAGCAGACACAGTTCCCTGGGAGCACAGGCCTCTTTCCCAAATAGGCCATCTCCTGAAAGCGAAAGGCTTCCTTATTTACTCAAGCCCAGAGCACCAAGGGAGTTCTCAGTCTGCATTTGGATTTCTGAACCTCTTGCCAAGACTTCTGGTGAAGCCATTTGGAAGTGAGTAGGGCCCCGAGAATGAGGTAGCCCTTACCCAAGTCCTCCTTGCCCAGTCTCTGGGGGAGAGAGACAGTGATGGGCAGTGGAAAAGAAGCAGCGTTGTGTCCATCTCCTCCACTGTCCACCCTGCTCCAGCTCCTCGGTGCACCCGGCGTGGCTGCAAGTGTATGTGGTAACAGCCCAAACTGACACCCCTGTCTCCCCCACTCCAGCTCTGGAATGGCTCCAGGCCATCTCCAGTTTGACTGTGTAGCTCTTGCTTCTATTCTGCTTTCTTTCCAGGTTTCACAATCCCCTCTTGGCTTCATCCCCTCTTGGCTCCGACTGTTAGTCAACGCCTGTGGATCCACAATTTGATTTCAGATTAGCAGTCTCAGCCCCTACCTTCCGTAGCCCCCACTCTTCCCACCACTTTACCAGTCCTGCCTCCCCCTCTGGCCCCTGACACACCCTACACACTCACGAGCTTGTCTGCCAGACTCTGCCTCCTGGCTTCCTACACTGAAACACAAGGATGAGGTTGTGTCAGCTTCACGGAGCCTAGGGCTTGTGCATTATCTGGCCTGCCCTCTGCCTACAAGGATAGGTCTGATATCAAAGTTCTGGACTGTCCACCACCGGAAGCATCGGGTTCAGGCTCAGGGCTTGGCTCCAACCAGACCATTGTAATGAGTTGTCCAAGGTATATAAAATTAAACAGCTCCCATTGGGCCATTCTTCTGTCAGTTAGAACAGCTGACCAATAGAAAGCTTATAGCCAGAGATGTGACTCACCTTTGCCAACTGGGTGGAGACTTCCTGGGCCAGGATTTTTGACTTGATGCTAGCTAGCTAGCCTTACTTCATTCACTTGGACGTCTTCTGTTGTTTTGTTGTTGTTTGTTTGTTTCTGACTTTTAAAATACCAAATTATTGGAATAAAGGGGTGAAAATAAGTGAAATAAATTCAATGGAAGTATTAGATTCATTGAAATAGAGTCAAGCCATAACAGTGAAGCAGATTCTATGCTCTTTTTTGTGGTCCTGGGGTTTCAACTCAAGGACTTGTTTCTGCTTGGCTAGCGCTCTACCACTCGAGCCATACTTCCAGCCCAGCTCTTGCTGGTTAATTGGAGATGGAGTCTCATAGATATTTATACCTTAGCTGAACTCAGTTGATCCTCTGAATTTCAGCCTCCCCGGTAGCTATGACTATACATGTGAGCCACTGGCACCTGGCAATATTCCAGTGTTCTTCCAATTTTCAGCGCCTTTGCTTGGTCCTTGGCCTGCAGCAACATCACTCTGTCTTTTTTTTTTTTTTTTTTTTGCCCATCCTGGGGCTTGAACTCAGGGCCTACGCACTATCCGTGGCTTCTTTGTGCTCAAAGCCAGCACTCTACCACCTGAGCCACAGTGCCACTTCTGGCTTTTTTTCTGTTTATGTGGTGCTGAGGAATCGAACCCAGGGCTTCGTGCACGCTAGGCAAGCACTCTACCGCTAAGCCACATTCCCAGCCCTGCTATCTCTGTCTTCACATGGTAATCTCTGTGTGTGTCTCTGCCTGATTCCTCTCCATATCAAAAGTTGCATCCACGTTTCGACCAACCATCTTTTCGAGACAATCTAGGCTTTTTATACCTCTATATACTCCAAGCTTCTGAACACCCTGATTCCCAAGCTACTTCCATATTGTCAGACATTTGTTACAGTGAATCTGTCAGGTAAATGTGTGTGTGTGTGTGTGTGTGTGTGTGTGTGTGTGTGTGTGTGCGCACGCACTCGCGCCCATCCGCTGTGGCTGATCTCACAGGCTTGCTCATTGTGAAGGACTATGATAAACAGAGTGGTGCAGGTACCAGTGCTGATTTATTCTCTTTGGATTTATACCCAAGTGTGATAGAGTAGAGTCATAATGCAGGTATATTTTTATGGATGAACTCCCATACATGGTTTCATGGTTGAACTAGTTCACACGCCCATCAACCATGTATAAGGCTTCCCTTCCCCCACGCCCTGGCCAGCATTTGTTTTCTACATGGCTACCCTTCTGACCCAAGTGAGACAGAATTCTTTATGGCTAAGAATGTTGACCATTTTTTCATGTGACTTTTAGCCATTTGTTCTTCTGAGAATTGTCTGTTTTAATCATTGGCCTGTTTAAAAATTGGGTTGTTCTTTCATTGTTTAATTTTTGAGCTCTTTGTATACTTTGGATGTTAATTCTTGATCTAATAACCAGCTGACCCTTTCTGTTGATTCTTTCTTAATTCTGTTAATTTTCCCCCCTTTCCTGTAGAGAAGTTTTCAGTTTGATGCACAGTCATTTGTCTACTCTTGCTCCTATTTCCTGGGTGATTGGAGTCTTACTTGGAAGAAATTGCCTACTCTGTACCTTCATAAATTTTCCTTCAGCGGTTCAAAAGTTTCAAATCTTACATTAAGATCTTTGATCCACTTTGATTTGTAAATAGGGTGAGAGATGTGGGAATCCATCTCAGTGTTTTGTTTTGTTTTTTTAAAGTACGTCATTAACCATTTTCCCCAGCACCCTTCCTTTGTAAAGGAAGCTACTTTCCTTCGATGCATGTTTCTGGTTCCTTTGTCAAAAATCAAATGGCTCTGGCTGTGTGGGTTTATTCTGGAGTCATCTGTTCTGTTCTGTTGATCTTCTTGATTCTGTTACTATGACTCTTCAATATAATTTGAAGTTTGGCAATGTGATATCTCCAGCATTGCTCTCTTTGCTCAGGATTGTTTTGTATTCAGTATTTTGTGCTTTCATATGAATTTTAGGATTAATTTTTTTCTTTGTCTATATAGAATGCGCTTGGTATTTCAACGGTGACTGCACTGAATCTCTAGATTCCTTGGTGTTTTCACGATATGAATTCTAGTGGTGGTCCATGGGTATGGATGAAAAGGGTCTGATCTACATTATCAAGGGCCATTATCTTTGGGTCATCTGATTATAGATGACAATCAAACCCACAGAATACCTGTATGGCAACTCTAGGCTAGTATTTGGTCTAATGCCTGGGACAATAGCCTAGCCAAGTTGATACATAGAGTTAACCAATATAGTTAGGGCTAGGATTGGTGGTGAAATTCAACCTTTGCATTTACTTAACCTGGAATCATTAGGAATTCATACTGCCTTTCAGGTCTTCCGCTGTAAACAGAAAAGTTGGGAGCAAATGCTAAGATCCCAGCAAACTTCCACTTCTGCAATCAGTGCGATGTATGTTTGCTACCCTTCCTACAGTCCTCCTCCACCACACAGTCATAAACATGAAACTCTGCATAAAAGTAAAACGTACCTCAAAAACAGCACTTCCTCAGCTGACTTGAAAGAGAAATATTGTCTGCATGTATGAAACAAAGTAAAATAAATAGAGATGCGTGCCAAGAATAAGCTGGAAGAAAATCTTGGCCCTTCAGAATACGGTGGTTTCAACCCCATGAGTCATTTGAGTTACCTGAGGAGCAAATTGGATGCAGGCAGAACGGTGGGGCGTAATGAGCACGCACAGATGCCACGTGCATTCTGTGCAGATGGCAGCTTGTTTCCAGACATTTTGTTTGCCTTAGCCCTAATGTCTTCCTGATATTTCAGATCCATGCTGTGACTTTTTAATGGAATGAAATTACAGCGGCTCAAAATGATATCAATAATTACACTCCGCTCAGATGAGAAGGATTATGTGTTCCAAGATGCTAGCAGGACTTCTAGCAAAAGTCCAGAAAGCAATTTCTTTGTGCTGAGCAATTAAGTGGAGGCTTCGCACAAGAGAGTTACAGGAAAGGGTGGGGGTGGGGATGGGATCCCTCAGAACTGAGGAATTCCATCTCTGCCAGCCATTAGCTCCTGGCCAAGGGTCCTGTCCTTGAGGCCGCAGCATCTTTCTTTATCAGTTAGAAATCGTGATTTGCTTTCCCTCATAGAACTCTGATGATCAAATGAGAAATACATTTGTGTCGTAAAGTATAACCCTAGCCACTCAAGAGGTCGAGATCTGAGGATGATGGTTCGAAGCCATCCCAGGCAGGAAAATCCATGAGACTCTTATCTTCGGTAAAGCACCGAAGAGCTGGAAGTAGAGCTGTGGCTCAAGAGGTAGAACACTAGCTTTGAGTGGGTCGTTCCACAGGCATCATTTATGCATCTTGTGTCTATGTCTCATCCATCCCATCATGCCCTTTTTTTTTTCTTTCAAAGAGTATTTATAATTTGTTGTTGCTTTGATATAAGCTAAGTTGGGTCTAGTGAGCTTATACAACAAAACTTCTTCCATGATCTATGCAGTCACGAAGATCATGATCAAGAAAAATTCAATGAATAGTTACATCTGAAAGATAACCCCAAACAACGATTCTCCTTTCTTGACCTAAATAAAAGCAATCATCTGATGACAGCATTTAGGAAGGATCTTACCGTTTCTATTCCTAAATGGCAGTAGTAGAACATCTGGAAGCTGTGGCCAGCCATATCATATACCAGGGCCATAGTGATGTTTCCCAAGTACTAAGGCCACCATTTGGAGCAGTGGATAGTAAACAAGAAAATCACTATGTGCAGAAAATTGTCTGAGATTATGTCATGTAAATCTAAACTTGTATTTGAATGATTTTATTTTATAAAGCATTAATTTTTTTATTCATTGAATAGCTTTTAAAAGTATAGGATTAGGGGGCTGGGAATATGGTCTAGTGGCAAGAGTGCGTGCCTCGTATAGATGAAGCCCTGGGTTTGATTCCGCAGCACCACATACACTGAAAACGGCCAGAAGTGGCGCTGTGGCTCAAGTGGCAGAGTGCTAGCCTTGAGCAAAAAGAAGCCAGGGACAGTGTTCAGGCCCTGAGTCCAAGGCCCAGGACTGGCCAAAACAAAACAAAACAAAAACAAAAGTATAGGATTAATTATATGTAAAATACAAATTTCTGGTTTACTTTCTGCTGCTGCTGAGACACATAAGGTCTTACTGTCTAGCCTAGGCTGGCCTTGAACTCCAGTTCTTCCTGCAGTGTACCTGGTACCACCTGGTACCACCATGCCTAACTAAAGTTTTGTTGTTTCAAGAAGGTCAGTCATGGGCATGGATAAAATGGTTCACACTGGAAGTCTCAACTGCTACAGAGGCAAAGATTGGGAATTTCACAGTTCAAAGCCAGCCCAGGTAAAATATGGTAACAAGATTCTATCTTAGTCAACAAGCCAGGCATGATGGGTATATATGTAATCATATCTATGTGAGAGACACAGATACATAGAAGGATCTTATTCCAAGGCTAGCCTTACACAGAAGCTCAAGACCCTACCTGAAAAATAACTAAAGCTAAAAATAACTAAATAACTGGGGGCTAAATAACAGTGCTTGCTGAGTAAGCAACGAGCCCTAGGTGAAAACCCAGTACCATCACCACCACCACCAAGAACAACAAAAGAAAATGCTTAATATTCAAAATACACTCCAAGACTAATTATTCTTCCCGGGCTATTTCTGTGTCAGATAATCAAAATAAAGAATTTTATTTTGCCATTTTCTCTTCTGCTCCCAGATACACATTGTTTTATAATTTTTCAAATTTTAAAAAATAAGTTAAATTTTGAAAGCAGTTTTGTGTAGAAGTACCTGACAGGTTCATCCCTGTTCTAAACTTAGTGAATACATTTCAAAATTTTTATATATATATTATATTATATATATATATATATCACTTAAGTACTTTCTAGTACCCACTTTCAGTCTCCAAATGACTTGCAGAAAAATCTGAAGGTTACTTAAAACAATATCGTGAGTGACAACTCCGTATCCTGTCTGTTCATAGGCAATCACTCCACTGTGTGTAGAGCTGTCATCCTTAAGGATCTTCAGGACAGGACCCGCTACAGAAATTCATAGCGCAGTCAGTGGTCACGAATACTTTCAGGGAATTTTGTGATTAATTTCTGGCACAAGAGAGCTCAGTATTTCCTGATTGCCATGGTAAATTGTGCAAAGTCACCAGCAGATAAATGCACCTCAAAGTACTTTCCATAAACCGTGAGTCATTCATGATAAAAATATGTGCTCCTTACCAGATACTTCTATTAGTCATTTCTGTCTCTTCTTGTGTGTCGGGGGGGGGGGGGGGGGGCGGGGGGAGGGGGGGCAGTGGAACCATCAATCCTCCAAGGTCAATAGCTTTTAAAAATAGCTCAGAGAACGATGCTGAGGTTGATTTAATCAGACTACGTGTGAGTCACCTATGTATCTTTGGGTCCTAGGTTCTATTTCCTAATCATAAGACACCCATGTCTCAAAGGTATTTTGTCATCTACAGTCTCCCAAATTTTACAGACAAAATGAAGAAAGATGGGAAGATCAAACATCCAATAGCATCCCAAGGCTCTGGAGACCATAGAGAAAAAGCCTCTGCTAGAACTCGTTCTTCATCCCTCAAGTGCAGACAGTCAGTCACCCTGGGTCAATGTCATGGCAGTTCAAATGCCATTTGACACTGAGACAGCATCCTGGGCTTTGGAGACCACTAGTGGTTGGAATTTTGGATCTTTGGTTTGGTTACAGTTTATTGGGAATGAGTATTTAAGTATAGGCCAAGAAGTAAATTATTTACTGATGGTGGTGGACAGGATTTTAAGAAGGAAAAGCTAGATTTGAAGAGTGGCATTATATTACAATTCCGTCTCTACTGTTTAAAAAAAAATCCAATGGCAGTTAATTGAGGTGATTCTCAGAATGTGACCTTCTGGCCTCTAATCTCAGAGCTGGTGAGCTTAGAATGCACCCAGTTTCGATCTTTTCCATTTCAGGAAGCACATGTATCTTTTCATTGGATTTTCCAGGTCACTTGTGAGGACAAACTGATGTTGCAGTTCCTTCTACATTTATACACAAGAATAAACACAAAGAGCCACCATCCCTGTTTCCCTTTTTCATGTTTTACATCATTTTATTCCATCCTGAAAGGAAACTAATGGAAAAAAAAATCAAGACCACAAGCTAGAGACTTATAAAATCATTTATTTAGTTATGGGCATTTGGTTGTAAAAATAGTGCTCTTATTTACCGTATTGCACTGTGGTGGTTCATGCCCATAAAAGCAGAACTTGGGAGGTTGAGGCAAGAGGAATGTAAGTTTGAGTGCAGCCTAAACTAGATGGGCCCATGTAGGCTACACCGAGAGACCCTATCTCCACAAATTTTCTTTTTGAGGGTAATGAAGTTTGACCTCAAGACATCACATTTGCCAGACAGGTGCTGTACCATTTGAGGCACATAAAACCAGACCTTTTGCTCAGGTTATTTTTTGAGATGGAGTCTTACAATATGCCCTGGCTAGTGTAGACCGCAATCCTTCTATCAATGCTTCTCACAGTAGCTGGAATGACGGGCACTCACCCCTCTAGCTACCCTTTTTGCTGCAGTCTCATAGATTTTCTCACCCCCATTTACTTGGAACTGCTATCCTCCTGACCTCAGCCACAGCAGAGTTAGAAAACAGACAAGCAACACTAGGCCCAGCTCTTTCTAGCTCCATTTTCAAAATAACTTTGAAGTGTCTATGGACCTCACCATTTGAGTTCAAAGTTCATGTGCATCTTTAAATATCTATAAATTACTGTAGAATATTGGGAATAAAAGGAAGATGAAGGGTGCACACTCAAGTATACTAACCAAAACTGTGTGGCATTCCAGAAAGTGATCTATTTTATATGTCAATACAGGACATATGATAAAGTTGATAAGGTAAAAAACAGAAATGATTCATGTAACACTATAGAGATATCAGATATGCAATTCAGAAAAAAATAACCAGAGTAGAATTATACTTCAAAGCATGCCACATTTTAAATGGTAAATTCTGTATGCATCACAAGTATAAACTATTTAATCCATATTTATGAAACATCGCTATTACTTCATGTTCCACAAGGTAACACTGACTCATACTTAAAAATTTTTAGCTCAATTTTCTCATTTCAATAAAATATATTCTCTCTTTGTACCACATTTGAAAGTTTTATCCAGCAAACATGAAGCACTTTCTCTGGGCTGGGCACTGGGAAGTTAAAGGCCTCATTCCGTCCTTTTTACCAAGTGTGTGGCTCTTCTCTATCCTCTGGGTTCAGAAGTAAATTCTGACCAGCAAAGACTTTTGAAGGTAGCCAAGAACTTTCTTACAATCTAAAGGTTTGAAAAACGAGAGGTGGGAGGAGAAGAGAGGGGACGCTAAGGAGGACAAAGGAGGAGGGACCCGCCGACAGGTCAGCCTACTTTGGGAAAGTACAGAAGGGACCCTCAGTGGCCATGAGGCTTCAGGACCAGCGCCGACTCCGGAATCCACAGGTGCAAATCCCTTACACGAAGTGGTGTAGTCTTTGCACAGGTTCCACACGCATTCTCTTGCATACTTCGAAGCATCCGCCCGTCCCTTACAATACTGAAGGCGATATACAAACGATGCAAACAGCTGTTCTAGGATGTTGTCTGGGGGACAATGACAAGAGCAAAGACTGTGGATGTCTCCACACATTTTTGTGTTCATCTGTGGTTGGTTGAATCCATTGGGGGTGAAACTCACAGGCGGGGCGTTATAGATTTCATTAGAATGTGGCAAGTGTCAGCAAGGATGTAAGAGCTGGCGACAAACAATGAGGGAAGGACAACGAGCCAAGGACGGGGGCCCCAGCAACTCAGTCTCAGTGCCATGATGTAGAGTAGGGTTCTGAGGACCAAGAGCAGCCACCCAGCGCGCAAGAGGAATTGGGTTCTGCCGAATAAACACAGGCTGAATTGATTAAGGACAGGATGATTTTTTTGGTGGGTTGGATGGATAAATAAACAATGGTGGGAGCAGAGGAGTCTGGTGTCGTTTCTGACCTGTGAACTTTGAATGGCGTGCAGTAGAAAATAGATGGAACGAAAGAAGCCCAGTTGGTACCCCCCCTCCACTCCCACCCCAGAAGAAATTGCAAAAGAGCTCTTGGTTAGAATACTTCTGGCTACAGGGAAGAGAATACATGGCTAGATGTGAATCCCAAAAGAGGGAGCGGGTAACACAGATGTGTGGTGCTCTTCTAACCTTCAGCAAATGCCAGAGGAGAGTGGAGCGTGTGAAGCACTGATTTCAAGACCTAGTACTGGCACAAAAATAAAACACACGCACACACACACACACACACACACACACACACGTGTGTGCTCAGTAATTTCCTAAATCTTTTCTCTTATTTTTTTTTATCAACTCTGAGAAATGTAATGACCTTTCTAAAAAGACAGAGCTGAGAAAAGTTAAAGATAGCGAAACTCCTTTTGTCAGGAGTGGACACTCACGCTCTAACACAGTTCTTCCCTTGATCTGGAGACAGGTATCACTGGAAACCCAGGATCGATGGCCAGGTTCTGTGTTTATCTCAGGCCAGAGATCTGAGGCATTGGAGCTTGGTCTCCAGCCTCTGTCTGTCTGACAAAACAGCAGCACCCCCCCCCCTCCCCGGGTCTGTACCACTGCATGACAGAAGGAAATGATTTCGTGAATATCTAACAATGCTAAACATCGACTGTATATGCCTGCTAAAGTTCTTGAGCACTGACAGTCAGCAGAAGATGTCTCATTTAGCCCTTCCTTGCTTATTAATTTATGACTTCACGCTGCAAGGCCCGTTTTCATAGGAAAAGAAATTCATCCTGACTGTGCAATGGCAACCCTGAATTCTAGTCAAGATGAATAAGAGAACAATGAGTCCAAGTATTCGCCCCATGTTTGCACAACCTCTCATCGAAAAGCTTGTGTTTTGAACCTCTATATCCATCATCCGTTCAACAGATATTCACTAACCATCTACCGTGCATCATGTACTATATACTTATAGATGTTTATAAATGATGATTTGTGATCAGACTTGAATTCCACAGATGCTCTCTGGTTATCTGTGGGAATGATACCTCACATAGTTTCTGATGGGACCAGGAACTTGCCCTTGAGACCTCTGTGATTTTTTTTTTGGGGGGGGGGAATCATTCTCCAGCTGTTTCAGAAAAAGAACATGTGTTCTGCGCTTTCTGCTAAGATAGAAGCAGAATCCCGTTTAAAAGGGCATAAACTATGATCTGGATTTTCTGTTCTCACTCATCCAGACCCATGCTTCATCATTCTTTGCTCTGTTTCTGCAAGGTAAAGCCCACCCTCGGTGTACAGCTTGGGGTCTGGGTTCCCACCCTGATGCTCCCTCCCCCCTTTGTTCCATCAAAGACTAGCAGTGTTATCTGGTGATTTCTCCTCAGCTCTCTCCTTGAGCTTGATTCTCCGGCAGCCCTGAGGACCAGGGTTCTTCTTCTCTTGGAGGTTCTCCAGAGCTTTGGGTTTCACTGGCTCCTGTCACATTTTTCTTTGTCTTTTCTCTTTCTCAGTGCCGTCTAGTTTTCATTTGTTCTCTTTACATATCTGGTAGGAGTCCCTGTAAAATGTCTTTGTTTGAAACATATTGGGGAGATGTTTCTTATTGGGACTCTGCCTAATCAGAATCCAATTGCAGATGCCAACTTTGAAATCCAGGTTTCCCAATAAGGGCTCACAAGGGGTTCCGTGTGCCTGAAGTCCCCCATAGCTGGGAAGGATGGGAGTCAGCTGACCTACCTCTCCCTCCCATGGTACCGGTACACACCCTTCATTCTCAGCATAGGCCACATTTGCTCTATGAGGTGTGCTCTTGCAATCTTTGGACAGCAGCCACTTTTGCAAGCTTTTGAGCCTGCAAGCTAAGGACATGAATGAACTGAGTCATCCCCACAGAGCTTCATTAATTTTCAGGCAATTTAAGATTTCTGAGTCATAGGTTTCAGTCAGTTAGACTTTCCCAGCTGGTACTGTACTTGCCCACGCACATTTTTCTTCAAAGATTGCATCTGTGTCTGGCTGTGTGGTTCTGCCCACTCTCCATCAATTCCTGCGAGAAATCAACCTTGTCGAGCGACACATGCAGAACCGTGCCGTTTCCATTCGCTGTGCACATTTCAGTCTTTGCACAAGGGCTTCATGGAATTAGCGGTCTACAGCCTCACCAGATTCAATGCACCAGAAACATGCACAATTCCCAATTTTATCTCCAACATCATATTTTTTATCCAGCCTCCTGAGGAAACTCAGTGGTGCCATACAGTGACTGCACTCACTAAACAATATTTAGCAACTTGGTGAACAAGGAGTGAATCATATCTTCACCATCTTGGCCAACCATTGCTTTATATAGAAACAGTACTCGTAATACACACACACACACACACACACACACACACACACAATTTCCTTTATGTTTTTTCACTTGCACTTCCTGCTACACCCACTGAAAATTGAGAGCTAGGCCTCACTGAAAGTCGACTGCATGCACAGTAAGAGTCCTTACTCATTAGCAATCTTCATGTTGTATTGTACTTATGATACATTCAGCATGACTTTTTCCCTTCCTTTTCCTATAGCAAAGCTGCTGGGGCTCAGCTATCATCTCCCAGGGTAACACAGCAGGGAATCCTGGGGCATTTCCCAGACATCCAAAACAAAGGCTAAGTTCCCTGGGGAGCAGAAGGCTTGAGCAAGCTGCCTCCCCTGCATTCACAATGTGGAGAAGAACTCTGGGATCCTCTGGCTGGAGGTGCTCAGTGGCTCATAGCAAAGTCACTTTCCTCTGTGAGGCTCAGTTCAATCGTTCAGCAAGGACAATGATGAAAATCCTTCTGATCCATCACACAACATGCCAGGGCCAGCTTTTGTCGTATCCAATGCGCAGGCACTGTCTCAGCTGCCTATGTGCGGCCACGGGCAAGATAGAATCTATATCGACCCTGAATGTGTTAGTCGAACATAGGAGGATGTATAGATGACTTCAACAAAATGCAAGTGCAGCTGAGACGGAGCCATGCCTATGGAAGAAACTCTCAACACCAGAATCCTTAAAGGAGTAGGTGTCCAAGGTGGATTCTTGAATGATCAGCAGAGCCCTTGAAGGTGAGAAGGGTATTTATGACAGATGAGCAAGGGCATGATCATGTCTTACTAGAAAATGCAATGCCTCTTTCAACACAGGAGGAAATAAGGCTGTATCTGTAGCAGTTAAGAAGTATTAGTTCTTATTGCTACAGCATTGTTTTCTGAACATCACAAAGGGTTCTAGGGGTCCCCTATGCTGTAACAGGAGTCCCCCCCACCCCCGCGACAGCGATTGGTACCCAATCCATAGCTGTAGCATTTACTAGAGTTGGCAGGAAAGTCATCCTATTGTATCTTGATGTTTCTAGGCATTTACATCCCCAAAGAAAAGAAACTACTGTCTTCATTCTTCAAGAAATGGAGCCCCTTTCTACTTCCCAATGAAGTTTTTCTGGCAGGTGGACTACAATGCTTGTAAAAGGAAAGGATACATGAGCTCCTTCTTAGAACAGAGACTACCTGAGATAGAAAGGACTTGGGTATCATGTGACCCAGTGTCCTTACTTCAGACATGAGGTAATTGAGTCTAATGAGCTTGACGGTGGGCATCTAGCACATTAGCGATCAAGGGGAAAATAAAAATAAGGTTCCCTAAACCACAGCCAAGGGCTATTGTGAGAACAGAGTGAGTTGTAAAGCCTTTAGACCTGAAGACATTCTTTCCTCAATAGTTGATTATTACAGCATGAACATAGGCCCAACATTGCAAGCTACACTGTAGCTCAGAAAGATAGGCAGAAGCTTGGTTGCTTGGCACCCCCTGAGAGAGAAGAGTTCACTTCCTACAACCATGTCTGAGTAATCAGAATGCAGTATAAAACCGTCATACACACTAATGCTCCGCACACCAGGAAAGGAGATAGTCCCTTAGCCAGATATTTTGGGTAATGAAAGGGTGGAAATTCATTCAACTGGTGTTTAATAGATACCATCTTACTATAGATTGCAGCATGCATTTTTGCAACTCCTCTGAGCAAATCTTAGACCAAAAACTGCCTGTGTCTTATTTGCCATTTCAAACAGCACTAGCCAGTTCAGATTCTAAAAGAAAAGACATCTCTGTTCTAATAGAAACAGAGGAAAAATTTATGATCATTTTAACTTGGTCTACTTTTCTCTCTATTCTGGGTAGCTTCAATTGTGGAAGAAAATCTTGTTGATTCATGGCCCAAGACAGAGTCCTCTAGAAAAAAAAATTCAAATGAGGAAACAGAACAAAGTGTAAGAGCATATTCATGATGCCACAAGTTCGGGTAAGGTCTACTTTCCTGCACTCAGCACCTGACACACAAAAGGTGACAAAGCAGCAGAACTAAGACAACCAACAAGAGTTTGCCATGACATTTGTTGTCATGCGAATTAATTTCTCACACTGAACCTCCCAGGAAAGGTGCCAGGGGAATCTTATTGCAAAACGAGAGGCATTTATTTGGTTGACAAAGAGAACATTCAATTAAGGGGACTTTTTTCAGAACACAATGGAATATTTCAGTTGTGAAATGTGGACTTAAAAAAAGTAATCGTTTGGAAATATCCAACGAGCATTTCAAGAGTGGCTGGCAGAGGTAGCTCCTTCCATTCAGACGGACTGAGACATAAACCGGCTCCTGGATGGACCCAGAGGCGCAGACACATCAATGGATGTGGATGAATTGCATGATTCTCCATCTAAATACAAAGTCCAGGCTTTGCGTAGGATGCCCAGCAGCCGCAAGATGCCATCCCACAATTGACTCAATCACCACATACCCATCACCATCCTAACAACGACGGACATCGCAAAGGTGAACACCTAGGTCGAAAGAGCCGTCTTATCTCCACAGTAGGGTAATGTGCTCATTCTTAGAGTCCAAAGAAATGTACAGGTGTCAGGAGATGGTAGGCCAAGACGGCGGAGACTGGGTCAGCCGATTGCCAGCCGTGAAGCCGGTATGTCAGAGGGATGAATCTCTCAGAATTTCACAGGGAAATCGGCATCTCACAGTAGAAGTCAACATCTTTCTGTTTCCACGGTTGATTTTGCTAAGTATTCCCTTTAAGTTCTGTGCTTCAGTCACCGTAATGGAGTTGCAGTCCTGGTAACCTAAGCAATCCAGGATTTTTTGACCTGGGTGAATAGCTGAGTAAGATTCTCTTGAATGTCCCCGAGTCCAAAGTGTCCTGTCCCCTAGGTCCTAACAAGCTGTGTGCAGGGCATTTTGTTCTGACATACAGAATCCCTCTATGGGATTTCTTACAGGAATTAGAGGGAATTTTTTACTTTGTTCTCTGTCAGAATCTAATAACAGACATTGACAGGAAGCAAGACGAGCTAAATAAAGGATTTCCGAAATGCGAGTTTTGGCCAGTTTCACTTGTGCTTCCCTGGGGAAGTCGAGTGTACTTTGTGGAAAAGAACATGACAGCAGCACCCAGGTGCCCTGCCCTGGGTGAGTTTTCAGATCGCAAGCTCCTGGTTTTTTCCTCAGTGTCTACATGCCCCGATCTGCCTCCTACACCTGAAGGTAGAGGCTCCTATCTCCCGCCACTAGACTGAGAGCTAAAGATTATAGAACGCCTAACCACATCTTGAACTTTCTTGTCCCGTGAAACGAAACAAATTGAAAGGCAAGTCAATAAGACAGGGACAATAGAGAAGTAAGGGAAAGAGAAGACAGAGAAGACGCAGAACATCACAGGAGTTGTGCTGGTGTTGGTGATACTGGTGGTTAAGTCATTACCCAGAAAGGCTTCCCGCAGGTCACTCACTGAGTACTTGCAGTAACTTTGTGGATGTTCTAGTATCCTCCTGACAGTTGGAAGAAGCTGAAAGAAGTGACTTCAAAGTATAGCCCCTCTACAAAAAAGGTGTCTTCCCACTTAGAATGGCATATGACACAGAAGGTTCTAGAAAGAGAAGGAAAGGGACAAAGGGAGAGAGCCAGGGAAGGGCAGAGGCATACCAGTGAGAGCTTCATATCAGAAGGTGACAGGATGTGTCAACAGAAAGTCTGGGTCTGAGCTCAAAAGCTACTCACTTCCTTGAGTTTCAAGTTCCTCCACCGAAAGCCCCTTGAAAGGGTCAAATGAAGGAAACTTCCTTGAAAGGAGAAAATAAAATATAACCTATGAGCACCATGTAAAGTGGCAAACCCCAACACACATCTTGCTCTACACCTGAATCTAAGATCTCAGGTCTGTCTAAAACCAAGTTGGCAATTCGCTGAATAGAGGCACCAGACAGTGGGAGAGAAACTCGACTCCTCATTATTCAGACCATGGTCTATTTGTCACATGTTCATTTAAGCACTTGTAAGTCACCGTGTGATTTGCTCAAATCCCTCTGTAAGGAAGATATTATCACCTCCACTCTACCTAGGAAGCAACGGAGGGCAGAAAAGTCAAGTGCTACTAAAACTCTGAAGATTATGAGAAGGTTGATGAGGCCCAAGGTCTTTCTGTGGACAGGTTGGAGAGGCAACTAGGGTAATTTACCAGAACATTCTTCAAACAGAATCCTTTTATAGTAACCTAGCTCTATAGATAATATGCAAATTTTAGAGCACTTCCTGGATTGGCTGGTTTCAGTGTACTTGTTTTCACTTTTCACTCTTGCCTGCTCAGCAGGCAATAGGCAGATAGATAGTAGGCCCTTTGCAATGCTCAGAAAATTCTAGCCTCCTCTAACCGAGAATGAATTGTAAAAAGTGTCTCCTATTTCAGTTGTGCGTATGCAACTATTTTTATTCCTATAGAAGAAGAGCTATAAAACCAAAGCCTAGAAAAAAGTCTCAACATGGTAATTTCTTCTGTATTTATACACAGCTGATCATATATTTTTTAATGATAGCAAGAAAGGAAATCATCATTACAGGAGGGCTTTCAGGTGAAAAAACAGTTAAACTAAGGGCTTCATCACTTCTGGAAAACTTTATAATGTAGCAAGGAGACTGGGTCTGTGCTTCCTCTAGATAATTGGCCTTGATTTCCCCTGATTCTTTCTCTAGATGGTGTGCTTTTCTGTCAGGTTTAAGTGTCCTTCTCTGGGTTGCTTTGCTCACATATAACACAGTTGTTGGGTTTGATTCCATACACCTTGTGTGGCTTTGGCCTATATAAGCTTTGTGTTAGCTGCTTTCAGGGCTGCTGGTCTTTGAGGCATGAATCATCCTCTGTCTCTCCAATAGAGACTCATAATTTGGCCTTTTCAGTGATGGCGTCTCTGTTTCTCACTACTGAGTTTCCTTAGAACAATAATAAGCCTTATGGTGTAGTGAAAAAAATCATAGTATCATAGTAACTCATTTCTTTGTACCCTCTTTCCTTTCTCTTCCCTTTCTTTCCCTGTTACACACACACACACACACACACACACACACACACACACTCAAGACTTCCAGGCTCTGGTAAAAGTGCTACCAGGTAATAAATTAACCATGGGATATATTAGTCTCTAGGCTGGTCCTTACATCTATAATGTAGGATCATGATTTCAAGTGTTCTCTAAGAACGAGAGAGAAAGATGTGAATGTCTAGCATTCCGAGCATAATGAATGCATGCCTATTACCGTAGTTAACAACAGGGAAGATTTTGAAAGCAATGGAGCGTATGACATGAAGCTAATGTAGTCAACTTATGCCAAAGCCTAGATACCATCCATTCAGCACTGCTTGAAGTGAATCTCAGCTTCTCAGCTCTGTGTAAAGTATCCGATCTTGGTGAACCTTGCCAAACGTGTTCTCAGCAGTTGCACTTATATAGGCAGGCTCCCTCTTCCCAGAATTTCTTCTCTCTTCACACAAATGCATGGCACAATTGCTTGCCACAGTCACAGAGGGCAACAAGGGAATATGAAATGAAATGCAAATTAAAGCAACCCTAATGTTCGAATTTTAGGTAGAAGGTAAGGGCAGAACTCAGCTTAAGCCAGGCCAGCTACTAATAATGTGACCAAGCAGGGTGTTAGAATGTTTGAAGAAGTATTTATCTTCTGTAGCTATCTTTACTGACCTGGCCACTAAGTAATTTGTGGATCCCATCATCAGGAACTGCTGGATTGCACCTCAGGCGTTATTGCCGTAAGACTCCTCATTACCTGTCAACTGTGTTCTGCCATTTTGATTTTGAATGTGCCATTTAAACCTAAGACATTCACCAAGCCTAGTGACTGGGGAAGCAGAACCGTAGTATCAGCACTGTACACAGAGGCCCCCGAGAGCTGCTCTGTTTGCTTTATCACATTCGGACCAGTTGTAAAGAAATGCTAGCTGCAGACCTGAACTCATTCACGCATCCTGACAAGATCCCAAATCTACAGGTGCCTTAGCTTAGCCTTCACAGCCTCCAGAAGGGTGAGAAATATTTTTTTTGTGTGTTTAGGAACCCATAGTTTCTTATGTTCTGTAACAGGCACACCTGTGAAGGCACACGAGGTTAAGACATTGGCATTTCACAGAACTCCAGGGAGGCCATTTGACGTCGCAGTGGTTCTAGAGCTCTCTGGAGATGAGCGATCCACTGTCTATAGATCCGTATGAGCTGTTATTCTTCATAACTCACTGGGGAAGTGGGCCACAGAGATTTGTGCCTAGGTATCACTTGTTGTGTGTGTGTGTGTGTGTGTGTGTGTGTGTGAGAGAGAGAGAGAGAGGTCATCAGTAGTTATCATGCTATAGTATTCTTATGAGTCTGTCTCAAAAAGTTTTTTGCTCACCAAACTGGACACTATTTTACAAGTAGCAGCCCCCCATGGAAAGTTTGCCAATGAGCTATGAAGTGCATGAAGGAATAGTTACATTTCAAGACAGAGAAAGTTCTGGAAAACATGCATACCAGTCTAGGAACCTGGGGCACATGGATATGACCACTATAAAGTGGGTCCTGATTAAAATGCACTTCTTTGTACTTGTACCAACATTATTTTAATCGCCACACAACATTTTTTGTCATACACACATAACGGTTGTGGTAACTAGGCTTTAACAAACCCTCACATGGTATTGATGAAATAAACATTTTTTATCTGTTATTTATCATTGTTAGCTATTATTATGGATTACTGCATGCTGGATTACTTTCTGTGGTGGTATTCCAACGACAGTGACTGTTCACAATAATGACAGTGACTATTCAATTTCTTTTCTATACACAGCATTGTATTAGTTGACTTATACATAGCTATCTTCCATAATTTTCATAGACTGGCAAAATTCAGAATGCAATCGTGCTATATTAAGACTAAGAGATTCCAAATTTGCCCAAGATCATGTGGCTAAAAGGCTGATAAACATTCCCACCCATCTTCCTAGTACTAATTTTTTTCTGCTTGAAACTGAGTCAGCAGGCATAAGAATTCTTTAAAGGCCCCATAGCACAATTATCCAAGTTTGTGAGTTTGGCTGTTAAGAAGGGGTCAAGACAAGGGCTTTTGTGTAATTTCATCAGGAGTAGTAAATTCACTATCTGTACTGGATAGAACCAGTTACACAGCATAGAAAGCTAGTATTTTTACCTGGAAACCCAGTGGTATTAAGTCCATATGATCTCTAGCATGGTTGTCCTCAATGCCCAGTTTAACTGTGCCACTACAGAATGTATACACAGTGTTGATTCTGCCTCTACTGCTAGTGTGACAACAGTCTTCAGGTGTACTAACCAGTCAATTTCTGATCTAACCCCCAGTGTACTCGGCCTGTGTGTCTGGTTCTGGAGACCCGGCTACTGATACCAGTGCTATGCATGGCAGGTTACATATGTTACTAGAAATTTCAGAACTCCCACTCCTTTGCTTTCCCACATTCCTTTCTCTCTGGCTGAAATGCCAACAACAATCTCTTATTCATATTATTTTATGACTCATAGGTGATTTCAAGGTCCACAAAGAAGGGACATATATATTTTAAATGGTTCTTTCTTTATAGCCAGTGTCTGGCACATAGTAGGTTTCAGTAAATATTTGCTCTGGACTAATTCAAGTTCTCTCTCTTTCTCTCTCTCTCTCAATAAAACAACCAAAAAACAGCCCATTTTATGGAAAAAAATCCCCCAAGTCCTGGAAAACTTGCTCCCTTGGGGCCTCAATACTGTAACTGCCACATTGTTGCAATTACATTATTTGCTTCCTAGTCTTTCTCTGGGGCTAGGACTCTGAGCCCTTGAGTGGCAGAGAGGAGATCTTACTCAAACTTGGATGCTTAATATGGAGCCCAGGGCCTGGCTTACAGTAAACCTTCCTAGACTTCCTGGAACTGCAAACACTATTCTAAAGCAAGCCCATGAGGAAAGCAGAGCTTCTGTGTTAGGGTGCTCGTTTTTTAAGGAGGAAGAAACAGGGACCTAGGGAGAAGAAAATAATCTCTGGACTCTGTTCTTTTCTTTTTTTTTTTTTTTTTTTGCCAGTCCTGGGCCTTGAACTCAGGGCCTGAGCACTGTCCCTGGATTCTTTTTGCTCAAGGGTAGCACTCTGCCACTTGAGCCACAGCACCACTACTGGCTGTTTTCTATATATGTGGTGCTGAGGAATCGAACCCACGGCTTCATATATACAAGGCAAGCACTCTTGCCACTAGGCTATATTCCCAGCCCAAGGACTCTGTTCTTTTTTCCTACATTAAATCAGAGGCTAGAGGTGGAATTCAGGTCTCTCCAAATACCTAATTATGCAAAGATGGGGGCGGGGGGAGTGGCCACTCAACTTAGGTGACTACCAGGACTTTTCCACCAGACTCATCAGCAAAGGTTGCCCAGGGACCATTCTTGCCTTGGGGCATTTGTCTGCCTGGCTGAAGCAGGGGGCCATTGGCTTGCACTTAAGACTGGCTAGAGCTGAGAGCCAGTAGTTTACACCTAAAGACTCAAAAGCCTGAGATCTGAGGATCACAGTTGGGAGCCAGCCCAGATAGGATAATCTATACAACTCTTAGCTCCAATGAACTACAAAAAAAAAAAAAAATCAACAACAACAACAGAAGGTGTGAAATGGAACTGTGGCTCAAGGGGTAGAGTGCCAGCCTTGAGTGAAAAACTAAAGGAGAGGCCCTGAATTCAAGCCCCATTACGGGACAGACACACACACAGACTGGCTAGTATGTGACCATGTCAATGACCCTAGCATGAGGGATTAAGATTCAGGCAGGGATCCCAGATTCCAGCTTCCCAGGGCTGTACATCCGTGTCCTCTCTCCATGTCATGCCTGCCTCCCGGGGGAACTGGCACCCAACAGACAAACTCTTTTCCTCAGAGTGAGCATCATTACAAGTAGCAACACAGAAGTGTGTGGTGCTAGGCAATGTGGCAGGATCAAAGGCCTACTGCATACATGTAAAAATGCTCACCGAATCTCGCAGATCTGCCCACACCCTTTCCGCAGCCCTGGGCTTTGTGTCTAAGGTTGCCTCTCGCTACACTGGTTCCTCCCAGACCAGGATGCCTTAGATTAGGTAAGATCTGGAGGCCAAAGTCTGAAGCCTTGGTCTGAATTTTCCTCTGGGGTGTCTGCGCAAGCCAATGGTCCGGAACCACCCCCAGGAAGTTCAGCATAAGCTGCTGGGGTTGAAAAGTGTGTGTAGTCTTTGCCTGATCCCATCATTGCGGCTGTTCTCAGTCTTCATGAAGGCCGGGAGCCAGCAGCGCTGTCTGGAGATGTGGGTGCCAAAAAAAAAGCAAGGGAAGAATTACTGATTACGTTTGGTCCGAGTCAAAGGTGCTGCTGCAATAGGGTGCAGGGTCGTGGAGGTGGTGTTGGAGGTTGGGGGGCTCAGGGTTGAGGGGGCGGTGGAGACTCCAAGGGAACTGATTCTCCAAACTCCAGGCAGACGTTCGGACGCGAGCACCTTCTTGGCACCGAGGAAGCAAGCGGGATGCTCGGGAGATAGCTTGCTTTTCGGGGGGAAGGCACGCTCTGGGTCCAGGAAGGGGCAGTGGGGGGTGGGGGGGAGGATCTGGCCCGGCTCGGGCGCCTCGCTGGGAGCTAGGCGGGCGCAGCCGCCGCCCACCCGGGGGCCTCATCCACCCGGCTGCCCCGCCGCTGGGCATGCCGCAGAGCCCCGGGCCGCGGAAGGATATCGCACTTTGTTTACCTCGCGGAGCCCAGGGAGCGAGCGAGCGAGCGAGCGAGCAGGCTAGAGACGGGGAGAGGAGAGAGAGAGAACGAGAGCGAGGGGCGAGGCCCGCGCCCGCATCCCCGGGCCGGCCGGGAGCTGCAGCCGCCCGCGCCGCCGGCAGGCGCCCAGAGCCGTGCGCAGACCGGCAGCGGTGCTGATGATGGATGGGCTCCCGGTTCAATGACGAGGGGCTGAGGCCGGGAGTGGGCGGAGCCCGTGGCAGGCTCGGCCAATCGCAGGTGCCGCGAGGGGAGGGAGGGGAAGTAGGTGGGCAGGCGGGGGCTCGCGGTGGAACCGTGTCGGTGACATTGAATGGGGGAGAGCCGGGCGCGCGCACGGGGGGCGCGCGCGCTCCCACACGCGGGCGCGCACGCGCACGCGCACACCCCCCCCCCCCCCCCTGCTCCCCGCTCGCGCCGAGATCCCCGGCCACGTAAGTAACTATTAATACCGCCTGGCCGCCGGGAGACGCGGGCGTGCGGGCGTGCGGAGCGCCGGGGTTTGGCCTCGGGCACGGTCGGCCTTTCCCCCCTCCACACCCCCCCCCCCCGCTTCCCCACCCCTTTAATTTTTAAATACAGAGTCTTCTCCTACCTCGGGGTGGCAAGGAAGGAGAAGAAGCCACACACTCGCAAATCATTAAAGAAGAAGAAGAAGAAGAAGAAGAGAGGGCGTCCGTGTTCTCCCAACGCATTCGAGGCTGCGCGCGCGCGCGCGGGGAGCCGGAGCGCCTCGCACCGCACACTCCTCCATCCAGGACGCGATCCGGGGCCGCCGCGGGGAAGGAGCCTCGCGGGTGGCCGGGCCGGGGGGAGCGCGCGCCCGGCTGCCAGCTGCCGCGGGACCCCGGGACACCCCACCACCCCCACCACCACCACCCCGGGAAGCTCGCGCCGGGGACCCGGAGCGCTGCGCACCGCCCGCCGCACTCCCAGGAAGATTCCCCCCGGACGCCGGCGAGCCGCGACGGCCCCGGCGGGCGCTGAGCTCGGCGCTGCGGGCCAAGCCCCCCCCGGGGGGGCTGGGTCGCCCCACCTGCGCCCCGGCCGGCCCCGCGTCCCCGCCCGCCCCCCCTCCCCCCCCCGGCACCGTGGACCCTCTTCCAGTCGGCGGCGCCCACCGCTCCAAGTTAAATGCTCCCCGGCTATCTCGCTTTTTTTGTGTGTTTGTTTAATTTGATTTTTAGAGAGAGAGAGAGAGAGAGCAAGCTTTTGGCGATCTTGGAAAAGCCTCAGACGCCATCTACAGTTAAAACGTAGGTAACGGCCCTCTCCGGCACCCCCTCCTTCCACGCCCCCCACCCTTTCCACCAAAAAAAAAAAAAAAAAGAAAGAAAGAAAAAAAAGAAAAAGGGGGTGCCTTCAGATCGTGGCTGCCGCGCAGCGAGCCGGCGGGCCGGGGCCGAGCTCCTTTTTTGTTGTTGTTCGGTTTCCAACGCGCCGGGAACGAGTCGCCGCCGTGCGCTCCCGAAGACCCGGCCAACTCCGGCGGGGCTCCTCTGCCCGGGACTGCGGCTCCGCCAGCCCGCCCGCCCGCCCGCCCGCCCGGGGCTGCGCTCGGAACCCCGAGCCCGGCTGCAGCCGCCCGCAGCCCGGCTTCCTCCTGCTCCTCCTCCTCCTCCTCCACGTCGGACCCGGAGGGACGGGGACACGCCGCCGAGCGCGCGGAGCCTGCGCCTCGCCGGCGGCGGCCGCTCGGGGCTAACAAAAGGACCGGACCGCCGGCCGCCGGAGCCCGGGCCCGGGACCCCGCGGGGCGCCCGCCCGCCCGCCGCACCTCCTCGGCGGGGAGGGGGAGGCTCCCTCCTCCAGGTCGCCCCTCGCCGCTCCCCTCCTCCTCCCGGGCTCCGGCGCTCTCGCTCCCGTTCGCTCTCTGAACCCGTGGCTCCGAGGTGCCCGCCGGCCGCCCTCGCCGGGGACTCCGGGGTCTGCGCTCCCGCCGGCGTCGGCGTCCGTCCGTCCGTCCGCCCGCCCGTGTGTCTGCGGGGCGCGATCGCACACCCATGAACATACACAGGTCCACCCCCATCGCCATAGCCAGGTATGGGAGATCGCGGAACAAAACCCAGGATTTCGAAGACTTGTCCTCCGTGAGGTCCGCCGCCGAGCCCAGCCAGAGTTTCAGCCCGAACCTCGGCTCCCCCAGCCCGCCCGAGACTCCCAACTTGTCGCATTGCGTTTCCTGCATCGGGAAATACTTATTGTTGGAGCCCGTGGAGGGGGACCACGTTTTCCGCGCCGTGCATCTGCACAGCGGAGAGGAGCTGGTGTGCAAGGTACGGGCGGCCGCGGCGTCCTGGCTTTTCCTTTATTATCTGGGCTTTTCGGAAGATCCCCCCCACCCCCACACCCCGGTCTTCCCCGAAGGGGCCGACGCGCGCGGGGTCGCGGGGAGGGGGGCCGAGGGTGGGGGGACCCGGTGGATTCTGCGTGGCCTGGTTACATGGGGCTTCCGTGTTTTATTTGTCCGGCTTGGATTAGTTGTGAAGTTTGGTTTTATTTATTTATTTATTTTTTTAGGCCGGTGCAGACAATGGGGGCGTTTGGGGGAGAGCCCGGGAGGGGAGGAGGGCGGCGGGACTGCGCGGGGCGCGGACACGCGTGCACCCCGAGGCTCCCGCAGCCCCGGTGCCGTGCGTGCGCATCGCCGGGTCTGCCCGGGACACCCTCCCTAGGTCTGAGCGCCCTCCCCTCCCGGTGTGGACTAGGGGGACCCCCCCCCCTTCCCACCCCGCTTGTAAGAGGACCGTGACTCGGTTCCCTTCCTCAGCCATTGTTCCTAGCGGGCAGGTGCTGAAGCTTTGTTCCTAAGGTGCCCCTTAAACCGCACAGACAAAGGTGCGCCCGCGCCGGCCCCGCTCCACAAAGACCGGGCTTCCTCCGGCAGCCTGGCGAGCGGGATGGGGCGCAACTCAGCCCTCCGCGCCCTCCACCCCCCCCCCCCCGGCCTTCCAGGCGCACTTCCTTCCCACCCGCATCCTCTTGCCCGCTCATACTCCCCCACACACACCGCCCTCTCCACGCCGACCCCCTCCCCTCCACACCTGGGACCCCAGCGCTGATACGGACACGTCCGCTTCCCTGTTTGTCTTTGACCCTGAACCGCTGGCTTGTGTCTGTGTGTCTTTGTGTAGACTCATGCCTGAGCACCAGACCAGGGGATCAATAAGGGAATAGTTGATTTAAACAACAACAACAAATAAAATGAAGGAGTCCAGTAGAACGCAGTGCTGATCAGAATTGGCTCTGGATCAGTAATCCATTGTTAAGTTTGGGTTTGAGGGCTGCTTTGGCAGGGGTGGGGTGGGGTAGGGGGGGGGATGCCTGCCGCTTTGGAAATGGGTCCTGTGTCCAGCTGGGGCCCACGGAATGCATCACTCGCTTCCCTTTAACCAGACTGTTTGTGTGGAGTGGTTTTTCTTTCCGACTCGACTAGAGTGTTCCCTTGTCATAATCAGGTTGGCAGAGATGGCCGGTCAGCTTGGTGATTGTTTGGTGGAGACCTTAAGGGCAAATGTGAGGCCTCTTTCAATATTGCTCTTTGCTTGTACTGGCCATTCGGGTGATTTACATCTTTTCCAAGTTCTGCAGACCCAGAGCAACTATGCCCAGTTAAGCAAAATTCAGTAGGCAACTCAGCTGGATTGAATTCTCAGAAGTCCTGCAAGGTTACACAATAGAAGAGTCATCCTTTGAAATGAATGAATTCCACAGCTCTGCTGCTCCCCTAGCAGACGGCACCCCTCCTCCTCCTCCCCCCCCCCCCCCAGCTCGGAGTCTTCCCTCCTCATGCTCAACTTCAGCACAGAATTTTAATTTTTTTTTTCTTTTGCAAAGGCAGGAGATGCTTTTTAAGTAAAGAGGCTGCAGCCAGACTCTGGTGGACCCTCCTGCTGTGATTTCTTTGTTTAAAATCGGGGATGACTCTGGCCTGTGCTCTTTCTTTCTCCCTTCAGATCCTTCAAGACATATTTCACTGCGGGCTGACCTTCCAGGGGCATTAGCGGACTTGCTCTCTGGCCTAAAACTGTACTTAATCTGCCGGTTTAGATATTGCAAAGATGGAATCAGTCCCTCACCAATTACTGTGTGGCTGCAAGTGGATTAAATGCAGTATCATTGTTCGGCTTGGCAGAGGTCATCACTTTAAGACACAGAGGCTTCTGTTTTCTTGCCTGTTCTGCCAGAGGTGATGTAGCTAAGCTGTGCTTCAAGCAACGCTGTGATACCCCAGGAAGCTAGCTCCCTCGCTCCTAGGGAACTTGGAGCTTTCTTAGGGCTGCCTCTGTGAACTGCCCTGGGCTACAATTGTTGGGCTCCTCGCATGCTTTTCCAAGGCTCACTGAAATCCACAGATTGAATCAAGATCCTTTTGATGTCCTAGAATTCAGGGCTCATGTTTCCTAGCTTTGTGTTGACCCGAGGGGAAAAAAGGAAAGTCTGCAAAAGCAGACCAAAAGCAAAGATGCTGTTTCTTAGAGAGAGCTGTGTATAAAGGATAGCCGAGGACCCTCTGAGAGAGAGATTCCAAGGGCCAGTTGGACAAAATAATCAGCCAGTTTAATTGTCGCCGTGTGCCTACTTTGGAAAGGCAAATAAGGAAAGAACTGTTAGGGGTCTTTAGCTGTATCCTTTTCTTAGAAACGCAGGGAGCTACTGTGCAGATTGACATAATTACTGTCTTGGCAGAATGGGCACTGTTTTTTGCAAACATTACTAATGTGGCTTAATCTGACTGCCTTATCTGAACTGTCACATTATATAACCAAGGCTCCAAATTAAACATTTAAAAAAGAAGCTGGCAACCAGGCTTAGGGCTTGATTTTGCACTTGAAGGTGATGGTTTAACAACCAATCCAAGCCCATAAATGCCTGTTAAAGCTACCAATAAAAGTTTGGCTCTTTCCCATTTGGAAAAAAACATATAAGTACTTCTGTTATTTTTCATTTTCTGTCCACCATCTTGGAATTTGGTCTCTCCTACAAGGGGTTCCTACGTACATATGTCTGCAATTTTGAGGCATCCATTAATGCATTTGATTTTTTTTTTCTTTAAGTCTGTTATTCAGTTTTTCAGCAGTGGAGCAGAATAATAAGTTTAATGTACCAAACAACAAAAAAGGCACCTTTTATTTGTTTTATTTTTCTGTAGAGGCCACTGGAAACAGGAAACACTTTATAAATAATCAGAGCTGCAAGGCCTCGTGACGGGGCCTGCAGCCTGGCGCTTCAGAACAGCTCTGCTTTATTATATAATGCAGTGGGTTGACATTCGCTATTGCAAAGGGTTTATTTCTCTATGAAATTTCTGAGGTTTGACCCGTTCTGTTGCCTGCAGTCTGGGTGTGAGAGTTGACTCAAGCATTTCAGATTCCTAATTGAGCGGCCCTCTGAGGTCACTGCTGCGAGGTCATCCTTTGACAATCTCCAGTGTGATTTGTGGTCTCTGGAGAGGTGGAAGTATTCATTCTTAAATTCTAGGGTGTAGTGGCAGCAGCTGCAGGCTTTCTTGAGATACCTCATTATGGTTCATTCACAATTTACTGTTAAACTTTGCTTCCTCAGCTCCAGTTAGCACCAGCCCCCTTGAGGTGTTTATTGTCCCTGTTTGACTCACAGATTTTTTTTTCCCCCCTTAAATGCTCTCAGTGACTTCAGAAGACTGGGGAGTCCCTGAAAAGAAATGTAGTATTGTGCACGCATTTGAGAAAGTTGTCAGCGGAGATGGACACAGCTCTCCTTCAGATCTCTGGGTAGGAACAGGATGAAAGGAAAGTACAGCACCTAGGTGGAAAAGGGATCTCAGACTAACATGACGTGGGCCACCTAGATTATAGGTGGCCCAGCCAGGATGAGTGAGGTTTGCTGTTCCAAGCCCCCACCCCACCTCCTTAGCCACTCCCTGACCTTGCTGACGCTAAGTGACTTGGGAAGCACAGTGTTTGAGAGCTGCTGCTTGTGCTTCTAATCCTAGCTACTCGGGGAGGCTACGTTGAGGATCAAGGTCTGAAGCCAGCCCACGCAGGAACGTCTGTGAGACTGTTAGTGCCAGTTATCCTCCAAGTGCAGCTAGCTGTGCCTCAAGTGGGAGTGTGCCAGCCTTTAAGTGAGAAAGCACCCAGGCCTCGAGTTCAAGCCCCAGCACTATCATTAAAGAGAGACCGAGACAGACAGACTCGGGCATTTATTTCTATTGTGCTTGCTTTTTGCTCTTTAACAAACCGCCTCATGTACCCTCTCCCTCACCTCTTTATTTCCTTTGCTTCCTTCCTTCTTTTCTTTTCTTTTTGTAAGATAGGGTCTCTATGTAGCACAGGCCCTTCCTTCTGTCCTTGCTTCCAGAGCACTGAGTGCAGGATTACAGGGCTGAGCCATCTGCAGCCACTAGTATTCCTAGTTCCGTACAAATCTTAACAATGAATGAAAGCTTTCCCTTTCCAACCTCGGGATCTCTCTGTACTGTTCATTTCCCTTAGGTTTGTTCCAAAGATATTGATGATACATTTTCTTTTTAAGCAGCAGCGAGGTGGCATTTCACAGGCTAATTCTGATTCATAGGAAATCATTGCATAACGGTTTCATTGAGTTAGATACGTGTGGAGGGAAGAAAGCAGCCAGCCTGCGGACCCGGGGACTCGGTCTGGTTCCTGGCTCTGCCACCAGGGGGCAGGAGTTAGAGCTGCTTCTCGGTGCCTCTGTTTCCACATCTGCAAAATGAACATATTAAATGTAGGGAATCCTTAGGCAAAGTTTAAATAGATGAGTTTCTGGTATGTTCTATAATGTCTGTTAACGTGCATTTTTCTTCTTTATGTTTTCTGAAAGTAAGTCAGATGTTTACCTCTGTCACCTGATGTAGTCTTTGGTTTTTCTATAAGCAGGCAATTAGGCTAGAGGGGAAGAACAATACAACTTTCCTGTGCATAGGACCTTCATTTTCTCCCAGAATGCATCGAGCCAAGTTTCATTAGTCTGTTTTACACAGGATTCGGTGGCTCAGAGAGGTCCAGACACTTGTTGGATATTGTGCAGCTGGTAGCAGACTGGGCTGTTACGTTCCTTGTTCCTCGTCTAAGTGCAGAATGCTACTCTCTACCATCTGAAAAGCCCAAGCCTGTGCTGGCCGTCAGCTTCCTGTGATTTGGTTTGTAGGGAGCCCCTTTGACTCTGGTTTTGTTTCTCCTAACCCAGGTATTTGAGATCAGCTGCTACCAGGAATCTCTGGCCCCGTGCTTTTGCCTGTCTGCCCATAGCAACATCAACCAAATCACCGAAATCCTCCTGGGGGAGACCAAAGCTTATGTGTTCTTTGAGCGGAGCTATGGAGATATGCACTCTTTTGTTCGCACCTGCAAGAAGCTGAGGGAAGAGGAGGCGGCCAGACTGTTCTACCAGATCGCCTCTGCCGTGGCCCACTGCCACGACGGGGGCCTGGTGCTGCGAGACCTCAAGCTGCGGAAATTCATCTTTAAGGATGAGGAGAGGTAAGTGAGGCTCACGCCTGGACAGACACCGGGTCCGGTGCTGTCCTGAAAAGGCTGTAGTGACCAGTGCCGGCTGCCTGTTGTCCAGCGGAGGGGCACGATACCAAGGAGGACAACAGGAGTCTACGGCAGACCCAAGAGGCCCTTGGAAAGCAAGTAAGCATGGCGCTCGCGTGCCACGTGCAAGGGCCCATGCCCAGATAGGCTGTGGTTTGATGTGAAGTCTGAAGGTGACTGGCAACTGGTGTGGCAAATTGAATACCAAGAGTGGAAGGATTCTGAAGCTTCTGTGCCATCAGAACTCTCATTGCCTAGAGCCACGTGTTTGTCCTTTATTCATTCCCTCCACAGCTGCCTCCTAGCCATATATTATGTATGAATGAATCACAGCTTGCTGGACTGGGAGTGTTGAGATGAATTAGATAGTGGCCGGCCCTCTAAACAAGAAGTATTTATAGAATCTAACCAGAGGTAAGGATTGGATCGTGTGAAAACTGAGGGTTGGAGGTGTTAGTTCTGACTAGGACTCGAAGAGTGAAAAATGTTGGACCTTGTGTGTGTGTGTGTGTGTGTGTGTGTGTGTGTGTGTGTGTGTACGTGCTTCTGCATGCACATTGGTTATTTTCAGAATAGGGTCTTGTTTAGGCCACAGCCAGCCCGGACTATAGTCCTCCCCCTTGTGTTTCCCTGTGTGGCTCTCATGACACTGCGACTCGCTGTCATCCCCCTAGCCTGGATAGTAGGTGCGTGCTACTGCCCCTGGCCATCGGGGTGGAGTTTCACAAACCTCTGTGCCTAGGCTGGCCTGGAACTATGATTAATCTCTACCTTCCAAGAAAATCAGATCCCAGAGATGAGCCACCATTCCCAACTACAGAAAGGGTTTATAGGGGAGGATGAAAGCTCAGGAAACAACTGCACAAGATGCCGGACGCTGGCGTTCCTTGATGGTTTAACACCGGACGCTGGGGTTCCATGATGGTTTAACCATTAATTCATTTTTTTTTCACACCCTGCTGGGGCCTTGCTTTCTCTTCTGTCTGACTTTGCCAGTAGAACTCCATGGGGCCTCTTGTTTCCTTTGAAGAATATGCTGTTTTAGAGGGATGGGGGCAACAAAGTTATACTCATTGCTCAGTGTGCTCCAAGAATCAATGAGGAAGCTACTTGAGGTCCTGGATTCTTGTGGGTGTTTTTAGTGTCTGCCATGAAGCTTTTGCGCAGAGCTTTCTGTATCCCTCTTCCTTGGCTGCCTCGCTTAGTGGCTTGATATTTTTCAATCCATTGCTCATAGAAATCCAGTGATGCTTGCTTTAAAGACACAAAAAGAGAAATCTTTGTGGTTTGAACCAATTAGTAATGTAAATGTCTGGCAAGCATTTGAAGATTAAAAAGGGAAAATGGCCTGTTGTTACTTAACCCAAATGGAAGAATGTCATGGGTTTTTGCAATCCAGCTGCGTATACAGCAGGCTTCTGGGCTTCTTGGACCTGCAGATATTGGCCATTTTCCCCTATTTTTACCCACAGAGGGGGATCATGGGTAATGATCTGCACTTGACTGTGCTACATTGAGGCTGTCAAGAGCTTAGCGCATGGGAATGTACTCACCTCTCCTGCTCATCAGTTCAAGCAAGTGCTTCTGCCTTTGGAGCCTGGAGACCCAAGTCCTTATCTCGATTTTATCTTCAAGAATCTCTGTGATATAGCCTAGTGGCAAGAGTGCCTGCCTCGGATACACGAGGCCCTAGGTTCGATTCCCCAGCACCACATATACAGAAAACGGCCAGAAGCGGCGCTGTGGCTCAAGTGGCAGAGTGCTAGCCTTGAGCGGGAAGAAGCCAGGGACAGTGCTCAGGCCCGGAGTCCAAGGCCCAGGACTGGCCAAAAAAAGAAAAAAAAAAAAAAAAAAAAAAAAAAAAGAATCTCTGTGACCTTATAGCCTTGCATTGTGCCTCACCCTCCTCATTCGTCTGTGGTCCAGATTGGCTCCAGGTTCTTCTCCAATGGTAACCTTGGGGTCTGTGCTTCTTTGGGATGATGAATGAATGTGTATCACGCTACAGCAGATTGCAGAGGAAGAAGGTCTTAGTCCTTGTCTCTCTGTGTTCTGTCTTCCTTGGAGATTTAACCACATCTCCTACAAAGATCAACTGGAGGTCACGTTTGTTGACCTTTGACTATGCAGTGTATCGTTGAGCTCATTTAATTCTTGCAAATTTGGAGACGAGAGGAAGGGGTACTGGTGGGTCTTTGAGGAGCAATGGCAGTGAAGTACAGGGTTGGGCAGTCTCCGTGACACCAGGGATGAATAGGGGATTCCCTGCTAAGTCGGTTTGGCTGTCAAGAAGTTTATGTCGCTGAAAACTCATCTTCACAGGTGAAATTCATTCACCTGGGAGAATCCAGAATACCCAGTCTTTCTCTCACGGGGACCTGCCTATGTAAAGCATTGTCAGAAAGAGGAGCATCATTGAGCTCTGGGGTGGCACGTCTGGAGATAGCACTCCTTCACGAATGTGTAATTGGAGAGTGACTGAGAGCAGTGTGGACGTCCTGTCATCGTGAAACATCGGGCAGGAGTGGATCCCGGAGATCCCATGCTTCAGCCATCTTGTCTGCCTGCCAGCCATGATGGAGCGTGCCTGCCTCAGTGCAGGCAGTGAAGGCGACCAGTTAGACTCCAGGTCCCTGTCATGGGGCTTTTTTCTGCCAGACCTCGCTTCCCTTTTCTGAGAAGACGCCTAAGAATGCATAGCATGAAAGATGGCAAAAGCCAAAGTCCTTGGTCCCCAGAACCCAGGGCAGAAATCGCCAGGTGTAAGAAGCTCTCAAAATAAGAACTGAGGTTTCCTAGAGGTGTGCGGTCATATGTGTCCTGTGACAAGTTACCACCCTCTCCAAAGGAAACTGGAAGGGAAGGTCAGAGGCCACTGTGAAAGCAGAGCGGCCCACTGGAGCAGACACACGAAAGCCTTTTCAATCCCTTTTACTTTACAGGAGAGTTTGCCACCCTATGAAAAGGACAGAAGGGAGTGTGAGGGAGGCTGGCTATCATCAGTGGGGCCGCATGAACAGCCTGGTGGCTTCTCTGAGAGCCCCATGGAGCCATCCATCAGAGAGAATGAAGGAGACCCGTCTGAGTAGTGGGCGAGGATTCAGAGGCCTTGCTTGCCCACACCGCCATCCACAGAGAACAGCCAGCCCCTCCTGCTCCCAGACTGGGGGTTTCTCTGTGCCTCGCCTAAGGCTGAGGTCTGTGTGGACTGGTCACGTCTGTGTTCAAGGGCAATCGAGATGGGTTCCTTGTAACTTACAACAACTTTTCTTAAGTCACAGCTTTTTGTGAAAGGCAGCTAACGTCCAGTAGCCAGTTTTCTTGTTGTGTGTTACTCTTTAGCCTAGAATGGGAAACTTCTGGTCTGTCACACAGAACACAACTCACCCTCTCTGCCTCCTGGCTATGTGGAGGTCCGCAGCAAAGTCCACTGTTGGGCCTTTGTATTGGCCTGCACATCACAAGTGGCCAGGTCTTCCGGAGGGAGCAGAGCAGGAAGCCACAGAGCAGAAGTCCCCAGGCTGCTGGGAGCAATCAGCTCTCATGTTCATTGGGACATATTTAGGAGATTTCAGGCTTCTTTCTCTCCTGACATCCGAAGTATGGAAAACAGTGATGTAAATCTGAATGAATTCTGAAACCTGAAAACTTGCGCCTGCTTTCTAATCCTTTTTCCATGGGCTCTGTGAAGAGCGCATTGAAGCCACTTGGCAATCCTGCTTCACTGAGCTTGAAATGCCCCCTGTACGTCGGTCTTCTTTATCTTGGTTGGTAGTGTGCTTTTTGTTCCCCCTGGATCTGGAGGGTGATGGGTAGAGTGGAAAAGAATTGCAGGGCAGAAGTGACTGGGGCCCTACACGGTGCAGGACAAGATCTGCCTAAATGCCGACTCCACGTGCCTAGGCGGTAGATTGCCCACCATCTGTGACAGCATGGAGGGGCCTCCAGGAGGACGCTCTTGGTGGAACTGTCAGCACCCTAAGTTTGGTTTCCTGGGTAGCTTTGCAAATATTATATGCAGATGACACTCCATGTCATGTTTAGACACAGTGGCAGTGTACCGTCTGTTGTGTTGAGCTAGCAAAAGCCATATTCTACTTAAAACAAAAACAAAAACAAACAACTTTGACTTAGGGTCAGGATTCAGATTCTCTCATTCTACTATTCATTAGCTACCTGCTTGGATGTGTCATTTAATGTTTCTGAGCTGCAGTTTTTCAAGGCAGAATTTATTCATAACATTTATCCAAGGTGGTTGTGAGTGTGAATGGAGATGATTCTGTGATTCAAGTGCAAAGCTGGGCATCCTTAAGAGGCAACTGGGCCTGAAGTCATACACAAAGCAGTTTCAGTTTGGGTGAGCATTGCCCAAGACTTGTAGGGTTTGTGAGGAATGAAATCTCTTTTTTTTTTTTTTTTTTTTTTTGGTAGCCTTTTCTGTGAAGGGTAGTGTCCTGGTACTGAGGGGATCAGATTCAGGCCACATCCGCCTTTCTTTGATGATAATCATTAAGTCAATGCAAGAAAGGGTAACATTCAGGTCAAGTGCATCTGATGTGGAGCCTGAGACTCAGAAAGACTGGAAGGTCGACCAGATGTGTGCAAGGGAAGATGGCCTGAATCAGCCGTGGTCTTGTGGACTTTGTGCTGCTCTTTCCTCTTCAGGCCCCGGGGATGTTCCTACAGGGAAGAGCCTCCCTTCTCTTCTTTGGCTGACTGTATAAGAGGGAAAACCTCAGGACTCACCAGCACTGAGTAGCAGCAGCTGGGGAAGTGACGCCTCAACTACCACTGTGCCCTTGGCCCAGCCTATGCCCTCGAAGTTCCTGAAGCACATCTGCGAGGACCAGTGGGGCTCGCCTGCAAACTGGGACCCTGAATCTGACAAAAGGCAGAAAGCGTGCCTACATCCCCAAAGGGTGTTGTCTGCTCTGTCAGCTGACGGAGGGCTGCGTTTTAGTTTAGGCCTTTAGAGAAGGCCTGGGGTTGGAAGAAGAGCCCATTACTTTGCATAGAGTCGAATTTGCTACCTGAATTCCAATCCCTGCTCTTGCATTTGTTAGGAAATTTAACCTTTGGCGGGTTTCCTAACCTCCATGCCCAGAATGCCTTATCTGAAGTGAAAATAACAAGAAGAACTTCTTCGTGAAATGAAAGGTATCCACACCAGTAAATTCAATGCTTGGCCTATGATCAACCTCGGGAGGTGGTAGCTCCCTGACCTTAACGTCTTCCATGCCTTGCCTCTCCCGTCTCTAATGCTGGTGGCACACTTGGGCTGCCTGAGGAAGGCATCGGAACTTCTTTCCTATAGCAAATCCTACTTAGTTTGGCCCCAGCAGCTTTTCTTGCCTGGGTACAAGGCCTTGCTACCCTCAGGCCTCACTTACCCCCTTCGTGCTAGCTCATCGTGGACATTTTAGGCACAGAAATAAATGCCTCGCGAGGACTGAGAAACATTTGCCTCTTTTCATGTTTCTTCTTGGGCTAAACGATTCTTATCTCTTTACCAAGGAGGCAGGTTTCATTTCCTCTGCCAAGTCTGTCCCTGCTTCTGCAAAGTAGGAGCTGAGAACCAAGGGCAGGGACTCAGGGGCCTCCTGTGACTCCCTCCGCGTTGTGTGGGGAGGTCTGCCCCTCCACTCCCATAGATGTCAAGGCTTCCCTTTGGTCTGTCTCTGTCTTTAGATCTTCAGATTACCCCTGCCTCCATTGAGGCTGCAGTATCCACCACAGTGCCAATAGCTGGTATAGGAGCCGCAGGTATCGGACTCGGCTTTCCTTTCATTCATAGCCGTACCTATTTCTTTTTCAAGATGTATGTGCTTGCGGCTGTGCCAGTTGTTGGTCACAGTTAGCTCCCTCCATGCTTCTGGGGCTGAGTAAGGGTCCCCCTACTTCGTGCAGCCTTGCTGAGTGGTATCTGTTCTGCTGTTCTGCGAGTCTTCGTGTACGTTGTTGGCCCGTCCCTATCCTCTGCCGGCCTGGGAGCTTCCTGGGGACCGAGGCTGGCTCTCATTCACTGTGCCTCAAACACGATGGGCATTGCCATTTGTTGAATTGATGAAGATTCCCTTTTTTGGGCAGGAGCAGCGGTGGTTGGATGCTCATGGCAGGATGGGAGAGGCAGGGATAAATAGAGATCATTCAAATGTAGGTCGTTGCCTGGAATTGGAGCCCAGAAAACTTAGGAATCCCCATGGAGACACCTTTGCAAAGAGCTATTTTCAAAGTTGCTCATCAAGTGAGAAATTAACCCATCACTGCCATTTTGACGAAATGACTTATACAGAAGTGACATTGACTTAAGACTTTGTTTTAGGAGTGTAAATGCATCTATACTTTTTTTTTTTTTTTTAAGGAAGGGCTTTGCTAATCACTGCTAGAGAAAGCCAGTCTTCTCCAAGGTTCCTTGATTAAAAATGTGTGAAATTATGGGTAACCTTGAGTAGGATTTCTGGCTGGACTGTTTACCACTTGTCAATTACTTGATGGCTTGCTTGTCTGGGGGTCTAGGCAAACCGACAGGGCACAATGGTAAGGATTTTGATTCCCCTGTGTATATGTGTGATCTCAGCCTTCTTCTCTGAAAATAATTAGAAAAAATACCTATGTGAATTTCCCACTACTGTGCCTACTGCCTTTCGGGTCCTGAAAACAAAGTTTCCATGACTGCTTTCAGCATTGCCTGCTAGATTTGAGCCTCCTAACCTAACAATCCATAGGCTCATATTTATTCATGCAGGGAATGTTTTTCTAGCACCTGTTATGTACAGGCACTATGAGATGGTAGAGACTGCATGCTAAATGAGACAGAAATGGCTCTCACAGCCGCTACCCCCCATATCAAGGAAGTACTACCTAGGCCTACCACCACACACAGCTGACTACATGCTTTGCATTATCCAATTAACTTCCCTTTAGTAACTCTCAAGTTATTTGCTTTAAACCCAGTGAGTAAGGAAGAGATCCTTGTTACTACTGGCTTATCGATGAAGAAATTGAGGTACAGAGTTTTAACAAGGAATTAGTGGCAGACCTGGGCTTTGTATCCAAGATGGCTCTCAAACACTAGGTGGGCTTCCGGTACAAATCTGCAGGTAGATACTAGGTAAAATATCTCTGGGGCTCATATCTCAGAAGACATTTTCCCATGCTGTTAACAACAAGGAGTATGTATCAAGAGGGCTGGCTCCCCGAACTTTGTAAGAATAGGGTCCTTGTCATTTTCCGAGCAGTTACAACCTACAAGCACAGGGCCACCAGTGAACCCATCCCCTGGGCAGCCCTCTTGTGCCCTTTTACTTCCTCTTACGTAATGGATTTTGTTTCTTCCATGGAACTGTAGGGTGGATTCCGTTTGTCTTTCTAGAACCCCACACCTTACACGGTCTTGGTGTTTCAGGTACTTAGTGAATGAGTGACAGTTGATAAAAAAACACATGTCTGAATACATAGCCTCTCATAAATATTACAGAGAAAAAGGCTTCGATTTGTTGGATTTGGAAGCAGTGAGCGTAAACACATTGTCCGGGTTCTTTCTCCAGCACGTAGAGGTTTCTCTAAGTGATAGAACAGAGAGCAGCCTGTGTGAACATTTTGTGTGTACTGCCTGTCTTCTGCAGAGTTGGGCCAAGATGCCCCTGACCCCAGATGAATGGAAGAGGTCTGAGGCCTGAGGTGGGAGTCATGCTGTCTTGCAGACACTTGCTAAATACTTCCTCCATCTTGGTAGCTGTGATCGATGTTGGAAAGTTCTTGCCAGTGGGCTGGATGAGGTGGCAGATAGTCATGTTACAATCCAGCAGTAGAGAGGAGGCCGGGGCGAGTGACCACGCCTGGTGTGGGTTTTGGGCACCTGTCCATGGCCTTGGTCAGTCCATAGAAGGGAAGGGCCCAAAAGGCGAGCAAAGCCAAGAGGCAGGCAGGAAGGAGACACCAAGGTGAACAAAGCCAGGGGACAGGAAGGAAGTAAGTGCTGAGAAGGAGCAGTGAAGCCTACAAGAAAAACATCCTGACTTTGAACTTGACCTGAAGCCCAGGAGGAGCCACTGATGGGTTTTGTCGGGAGAATGGCGACCGGTTAAACAGGTGATTCTGGGAATAAATATGTGTGAAGGATAGAACAGGGGTGACACAAGTGGATTTGATTCCAGCACTGGGTCGTTGAGACCCTTCGGATGGCATGATGAGTGAGAGAGTCAAAAGCTTTAGGAAAAAATCCACCAGGACAGGAAGGAAGGGCCTGACTCGGGGTCCCAGACATGGCAATGGCACAGCCAAGAGCTCACCAGGTGTTCTGGCTCCTGGCTTGCTCGGCATGTGTCTGAGCCCATGGGCGAGCCCCACCTCGAGGTTTCCGGTGGTCTGGTCTGACCCCCCGGGTAATGTTCAGATCCATGTATGCTCATGGCAGGCACCCTGGGAGGCCGGCCATCACCCAGCACTGGGGCCTGAAGAGGGGCTTTCTGAACCCCATATCAGGCTGAGTAGTGAACAGCAGCACCTGTGAGTTACTCCGCCCCAGGACTGAACGTAACAACGCTTTTCCGAGAGGCCAGTCAACAGATCTGGGGAGGAGGGATCCTCGGGGAGCCACTTGCAGGCACGGGGAGCAGGTGGTGAGTGGAATGTTGATGAAGATTACGATGGGCACAGATGATATTGCCTCCTTGCTTGGGTTTCCCCATCCGTTTCCATGGCAACAGGAGTCAAGAATCTCTGCAGTCTACAGATTGCTCTTGCACGGGGGGGTCTTCCTGGGGAGTGGGGTGGCTTCACCTCTCGGACCAGTGGCCTTTGTGTGTCAGGTGCATCCACAATGCAGGAGCTTCATTGTCTCTGGGCAGATGGTCCTGCAGAAAATACCTGTGTGTTGGACCCAGCTTGGATTTTTCATCCCAATTGTGCTGTTTCCTGGCAAAGCGTTCATTTTCTAAGTTACTGGGGGGGGGGGGGGTGTCTCTGCACTGGTCTTGTACATCAAACCAGCCTCCCAGGCTGTGTGTGGCTGAGGGTCTGCTCTGCCATGTAGAACCAGACAGCATCTGGCCTCCCCCTCCTTAGACCTGTCTCCCTCTACCCTTCAGTGTGTTCTCCACTGAAATCTGTCTCCCAGCTCCCTTGAAATACACAGGGTCTGGAGAAGAGGTGGCTCTCACAGGTGCCTGTTGAGATCAACACCCCCATCAAACTGAGGATCAAGTTGGGGATGATGTGACTGGTGTACATTCATGGCCTATCTGGTCCCAGTGGGGAGGTTGTGGGTCTGTTTGGTGGCATGGATATTTCTTATCCCAGGTGCCCTCTAGCACTTGCCTTAGTGGGTCTTGTGTCTGCTTAGCTTGCCTGGCCACTGAGGGCACATTTCCAGGAACAGACCAGAGCAAGGCCACACCTGGCTGTGATTTGCCTTTGCCCTTGACCCTTAGCCTGCCTGGATGTCAGTCCTGGCCAGCCTTCAATGACCTCAGGCTGCCGTACTTCCCGTCCCTTCCCTGTCCCTGCCCTGCCCTGCCCACTTTGTCTGGCTGAACTCCCAGCTCAGCCCTACCCTGGCCCACCCTCTTCTCCTTTCTTCCTGCCAAGAGCCTGGGGTAATACGGAAAGGTTTGAAAGCCTCGTGTGTGGTGGGTGTGCTATTTTTGCTACTGTGGATGGCGCGCTGGGATTGGAGGTAAAAACCTAGAATCGTTTCGCAGCTTGGCCCTCACTTGCAAAGTAGCCATGGGCCGGTCACATCTGCCTTCTGTGGCTCGATTTCTTTTTCCAGTATGTGGGAAGGCCCCAGAAACCTATGTATATGGTAGATCATATCCTCGTCTACTTAGACCCCACCCTTTGAAGGCCTTTTTCTGACCATGAAGTATTTCTGGGGCTAGGATATATTTGGAGAAGACCCTGTGGGGTAAGAAGAATTCCGACAGCGATTTTGCTCCCAGTATTTTCAGTGAGCTTAGGATGTTAACTGTCTGGACACTGGTTTCCGAATATGTTAGGGATTATGTTTATATATTCATCCTTGTCTTTCACTTTTGTTATGAGACGGGGAGAATGAAAGTAGGCTGTAAGAACACCAAGCATCCCGAAATTTCTTAATACATAGTTATTGATGCTGCTATTGTTAAGAGATTTTTTTTTTTTCCTAAAGAGGAGAATGTTGACTGTGATCATCAGGATACCCTATAGGAAGTGTTTTCTTGTGACCGCTTAAGAATGAAAGAGAATGTTAAAGTCGGGAATTTGGAAGCAGGAAGGGCTGTGTTTATGCCCTGTAACTATTCCTTCTTGTTTTGTGGGAGCAGAACAGCCATGAGAGACAGCGGTTGCAACTGCTGGTTGGATGTCGTGGTTGTGGGAGCTCCGGAGGCTGTGCTAGGGTTGGGTGGAGGGAACCGGGGGTGGGGGTGGGGGGACTATGTGGGTACCTCCTGCTGCTCCGAAGGAGCCTGGAGATGGTCAACATCTGCTGGTCCTGGCGTCTTTACCTGGTGGCGAGATCCGGCGACAGAGACCTGGCACCGGGCTGCCAGCATGGAGAACACGGACTGCCCACGTGGGAACTGTGTTCATTCAGCAGGTCGAAAGCAAGGCAGGCTGTTCCTCTCCTGTGCCAGGGACAGACTGCAAAAGATACACAGGGATGTGGCTTCTCCGGCCAAACCGCCTGCCCTGGGCTCCAGCCTCCCTCGTGCAGAGATGCCGTGCCTGCCATTGACAGCCGTTCCAGCACCTTAATCGCTCCCTCTCTCTGTTCAGGTCACTCTGGGGTATCTATCTTTCTTCTCCATCTCTCGTCCGCAAAGCACATCCTGATGAGCTCAGTTGGGACAAGATGAGATGCAGGGCTGAGCTGGGCACACAGCCAGGAAAGAACATCTCAGGGTCGGGGAGGTAGTAGTGGGGTGTGTGTCCCAGATGGGGGCAAGGTCCCAAACCACTTCTACTTCCCCGTGCCTGGGCCTCTCATTGCACTTGATGTAGCCTCCTCTGCCCCGCCCCCGTCCCCAGCCTCTACTGTTGGGGTTGAGGGATGGAGCCTCATTTTTTATAGTGAGATGGGTGTAATTTTCTCACTTTCTACTGGGCCCTCACCATGATCGTATCTGGCCTTATTTCATCTGATCCTCACAAGAGCAAGAGGATGAGGGGGCACCTTGCTTGTCTTGAGCTGTATCCCCACCGTCCCAAGAGCAGCTCGAGGGGTAAATATGCCGTGATTGTATTTCACATGCGTGAATGATTAGTGGGACACTTGAATGACTCGGACCACAGACGATCCCCTGGGTTTTCATGGAAGGAGACTCCTTTGCCTGGGAAATGCATGCGCCCCAGATTGTTTTGGAGGACTGAAAAAAAGAGTTACATTATAAGACTGTCCGTGCATTTCCGTTCCTTTTTCTACCTGTATCACTTCCTGCCCCTCAAGTCCCCTCCCCCCCCCCCCCCCGTGCGTGCCTTAGGAAGGAATCTGGCAGTCCAGTCCAAAAGGGAGGGTGTCCAGAACTCTAAAGCAGCTGCCCTGCAGTTGCACAGCAAATCTTCAGGCCCTCGGGTCGGACACCCAGCTGCGTGGCTGACTTCTCCGCTCCTCCACGTGCTTTGCGTCCTGGAAGGCCAATGATTCAAGACAGAACCCAGAGCCCTGCCTCTTGAGTGACGTGAACAGGTGCAGGAGGCCAGGTCAGAAGAAAGCCTGTGAGCACTGCACTTCCTCTTTATCCTTTCCCTGGGTTCTTTCTCCCTTTCCCCTGAGCCGCGTGGAATGCTGGGAAGTGTAGAACTGGGTCCTGCCCCAAGCCGGGTTCTCTCCAGCCAGCCTGAGCAGCTGCTGCTCCATTGGAAGGATTCTCATCCACCGAAGGTCCCGGGTATCCTGTGCTCCATCTCACGCACGCGCAGGCTCTGGGGCAGCCAGCCCTGGTCAGCCGTGCCCACGCTCTCAGCTTGCCGCCTTACCTCTGCGGGCCTTAGGCTCCTGGTCCACACATGGACTCCTGTACTTGTCGTAGAATCTTCCACATTGAAAGAGAATACACACGTAAGCCCCTGGCCCGAGCCAGGCATGTTGATGATCCGGGACGCTGGTAACTTCCAAAGCCAGAACTTGAGCTCTGGGCTGACTTGAGCGTGCGCGTGGCTCTCTGAGCTGGCCTGGTCCCTGTGGTTGCTCTACTGCAGCATGAGACAGGGCTGCCCCGGCGCCTCCCAGGGAATGGTGGCAAAGGGCCCGTTAATCAGCCCAGGGGCAGCTGAGCTTCCGCAGAACAGGCATCATGATGTTCCTTCATTCTTCAGTTCTTTAGGTAGCTGCGTATCTTCTTAGCCCTCTCTAGAGAGAGGGGACGTCTAGCTGAGGGACAATAAGGGATCTATTCGGAGCCCCTCATCTGATGCAGAAACAAAGCCTCTAGAATGAGGTGGGGTCACGCTTTGTGTAAGGGCACCCTGCTGCCTGGTGGGGCTGAGTGCAGAGGAGAGCGGCACAATCTGCAGCTGTGAACCCCGAGGGAATCTACAGGAACGAGGCTTCATGCCTGAGCAGAAAGAGCTGGAGGCGCGAGCTTTGTCCCTGATCAGACCAGGGGCCAATTCCAGTTCCTGCAACTCCATGCAACTTTCTTCTCACCTGCTGGCATCCTGGGTATTATCGTTTAGCAAGCCTGCCCTCCATTCCTCTCTCTGTCTTCATCTCCACGTACCATTGGCCAGGTAGACAGAGAAGGGGTCAAGGGGTCATTGATCCTGTCATGTCAGCCCAGCAAAGCCCAGAGTCCCTTTGCTTCCTTTGGGTCTGAGGGTCAAAGTCCCCTCTCTCTCTTCTTGGGACACCTGGCCAGGTTGATGGGTCAGTGCCCCTGGCCACCCAAGATTAGAGGAAGCAGGAGGAAGAAAGATTTGTTTTTAATCAGCTCAATTCCAGATTAGCAGACCTTCCTATTTTTGTAACGCATTAGACCCAGGGGCAGGAGGAGAAGGTGTACTCTCCCAATTACAATAGAATATGGGTGAGCATCCGGAGGCAGAAAACACCTGTTGTGGTGAATTACAGAATCCCAGGATATTAGGCCTAGCAGGGACATTAGGACTGCCTTGTTCATGTCATGTGTGTGAGCTAATTTGTAAGCTGTGCTTACGAATGGTTAAGATGAATTATACCTACTATATCTGTCAGCATATCAAAGCTTCAAAAATAAATGGCCTTCCGGGTGACACTGTCCAAAATGAAAGGTACTCTTTACCCAATTTATGTAACTGTGGCCCCTCTGTACATCATCGTTTATAATAACAATAAAAGAAAGCCTGCCTTTCCCAGGGATCCTCTGTAAAGCTGAGACGTGAAGAAGTTGAGTGGCTTAGGGACTATACACACACAGCTGCGTGAGATGGTGCCTGGCCTAGAAACCATACTCCTATATCCCCTAGATGTGTCAGTGGAAACAAATCCAGAGCAGCAGCCACTCCTGGCTTTTTGGAGTTCCTGTCATCTACCCACAAGCTCGTGGAATCAGTGTCACAGTTCACCACCACAGCTGTGGCTGGCCAGTTGCTTTGGGTGTCTCGTCACAGTCTGGACTCTGTCACCGCAAGGCTGTGACACCTGGAGGGAGGGCACACAGCGGAAGATAGACTTGGGCCCAAGCTCTGACTAGGGAGCGCGGTGGCTGGTGTGTTTTTCCCACTCTTAAGCTCCTGAAGCACTTGGGGTTCAGCAGGGTGGAGGCCTGGGTGTGGACCACTGAGCTGAAGGGGGAAAACATTGTGAGTGCCGAGGGCCTTGTGGATGCTGTCCGTATCCCGCTGATCTCTCCACCTCTTGTGACCCTGACAGCAGACCTTGGTGAGTGTGGTGGATACAGAGGGCTGAGTTCGTGGGGCCCAAGGGCCAGCAGTCGTGCGGGGAGATGCTCTGGCTGGGCGATCCATTTCAGGAACTGCAATGTGGAAGGAAGGCAATTCGGGAATCCTCGGGCGGTGCCGGGATTGAGAGTTAGCAGCTAGCGTGATGGTTGATGGCAACCCTCGGTGTTACCTTCAAGTTTAACGGCATTTCAGTCCTCAGCTTCTTCCACGGTGTATTTCGTATGCTGAATATAAGAAGTCAGCTCATTTCCCAAGGACTTTATCCAGCCAGACTTCATTTGTATTCTACCCCGTGGTAGCATGGGGTCTTGCTGGGTGATGGTGCCGGGAGCCTCAGAGTTCAGTCCCTCCTCTTCTGTTCCCCAGCGTATGCAGGGACATCCACATTCTTGGTAGTGATCATGGTGATCTTCAGACTGTAGGAGCAAGATTGAGGACAGGGTGAATGGTTTGAGTTGGACCATGTTGTGGGTTTCCTGGTTGCTTAGCTCTAAGTTCAAGGCCAAGGGGCAGTGGCTCACATCTGTAATCCCAGTGACTTGGCAGATGGAAACCTAGAGGATCCAGGTTTGAGGTCAGCCTGGGCAAAAAAAGTTAATCAAGATTCCATCTCAGAGGCTGGGAGAATGTAGCTTAGTGTTAGAGTACTTTCCTTCCATGCATGAAGCCCTGGGTTCGATTCCTCAGCACCACATAAATAGAAAAAGCCAGAAGTGGCGCTGTGGCTCAGATGGTAGAGTGCTAGCCTTGAGTGAAAAGAAGCCAGGGACAGTGCCCAGGCCCCGAGTGCAAGCCCCAGGACTGGCAAAAGAAAAAAAAACAAAACAACAAAAAAAGATTCCTTCTCAATAAATAAGCTGGATGTGGTGGCTCACATCTGTAATTGCAGCCTCTGTCAAGGTAACATAAAAAATTCGAAACCCTATCTTAAAAAAAAAACAAAACTAAAGCAATGTAAAGCAAAACAAGTGACAAGTGTAAGAGCCTGAGTTCAAACTCCATACTGTCAAAAATAAATCAATACATGGCAATAAAAATGAATCTGAGTTCAGATGTCAAAGTGGGACTTTGAGGAATGACTAACACTTGTTCCTTCGTCGTGTCGTGTTCCTGGTGTGTTGAGTTGGTCAAGATTTGGTTGACTTCCCCAGTAGATGGGAAAGCTTTCTGAAAAGACCCCAGAGGTCCCGTGACCCCCCCCTGGGTGTCCAGCTCTGGAACAGTGTCTGAAAGACGCTCAAGGAGTCCGGTTCATCTTGGTCAAGTGAATGATGAGTGAGTGAATGGAGGTGGAGGGGAGTGAAGAATCTTTGGATTCCATGGGCTGACCATCTTCCATCCCTTAGGAGCTCACGTCGTCCATCTTGTCTTCCTTACAGGACTCGGGTCAAGCTGGAGAGCCTGGAAGATGCCTACATCCTCCGGGGAGATGACGACTCGCTGTCCGACAAGCATGGCTGTCCTGCCTACGTCAGCCCAGAGATCTTGAACACCACTGGCAGCTACTCGGGCAAGGCGGCGGACGTGTGGAGCCTGGGCGTCATGCTCTACACCATGTTGGTGGGGCGCTACCCTTTCCATGACATTGAGCCCAGCTCCCTCTTCAGCAAGATCCGCCGCGGCCAGTTCAACATTCCAGAGACCCTGTCGCCCAAGGCCAAGTGCCTCATCCGCAGCATCCTGCGACGGGAGCCCTCGGAGCGGCTGACCTCGCAGGAAATCCTGGGCCATCCTTGGTTTTCTACAGATTTTAGTGTCTCGAATTCGGGATACGGTGCTAAGGAAGTGTCTGACCAGCTAGTGCCAGATGTGAACATGGAAGAGAACTTGGACCCTTTCTTCAACTGAGCTCACGGCCCTTGGAGACTCGGCAGGTACCAGGAGTGAGAGAGGGCCCCCACCAAGGGAGTTCTTCTGGGGACACCAATGGCCTGGCTGGGCAGCAAGACAGACAAACAGATGCTCGCACTCGTACGTTTCTTGGTTCAGAAGAGAAAAACTTTGAAGTTGCTGATTAAACATGTAGCACTGGGGCGAAAGATGTCACGGGGCAGGGGCTGGGGTCTCTTGGGTGGGAGCCCCCCCCCAAGCTTCTCTTCCCCGATTGTGGCCTGGGAGACTCTCCCCTTCCCTCTCCCCCAACCCTTTACCAGTTGGGCCCCTCCCACCTACCCCACTTTTCATTTTGTTCAGATAGTTGCAGATCTTGATAGAATGGAAACTCTGCCTCAAACACACATCTTGGCATTGCACTGTTAGCATTTAACTTTCGTTATGATTCAGGGAAGAAGGAACAATTGGCTGAGGATTTTTGTTTTGTTTTGTTTCGTTCGTTTGTTTTTGAAACAAGCCAACCACCTACAATTACTGAAAAATAATTAGAAAATAATTCGGTGCACACAGACTGATGGGAAACCTGGGTGCTAAATTAAAAGAAAAGAGAAGTTCAGTTGGTATCTCGTAATCTCTCTCTTCAACACATTTCTTCCAAATAAACTATTTAATATCCTGGCTAGGAAATGACATGTGAATGCTTTCTCCCTACAGGACAAAACTCTGTACTATTCACAGACGGTTCTGTTTCATTTCAGTTGGCTGGTGGCAGGAAGCTATTAGCAGTCGAACTTTCAGATGCATTACATTATTATCATGCTCTAAAAGGGGAAGCGGAAGGAGAATTCTAGCTCCTTTTTGACTTTGTTCTTTTGAACGATGAAAAACTCTCCTCTTGGCTCACATGCCAGGAAAGCCCAAGAGGGCAGTGAGCTCCTGGGGACGTTCTAATCTCAAAACTAAACATTTTGTCTTTGTTTTATAGGAAACTAGTGAAACCAGGCAGGTTGTCCCACATGTATAAAATACAGGGCAGCTACTTAGTTTTCTTTAACGAAGAATGATCCTTTGGCTTGGAAGGCCCTCTGGTTAGGACAGAAAAAGCGGGAAGGATAAATAAGCTGAAAGCTAGGGTGATATAAATACACAAACAGTTATCTATATCCCAATACGCACCTTTGTGTTTTCAAGAACTCCTCTATTTATTAAGGAAAATGTCACATTGTGATGTATTAAATATAAGCCAGTACTTCAATTACGGGTCGACTTGGGATAACATGTTACATGCTGTAGTTAACATTTTATAATCCCCCCCTCCCTTGTTTGGAGTATTTCTGTCCCTAAAATAACCTTTTTTTTATTATTTGGCTTTTCTAGATAGCTTTATTTGATTTCTCGAGTGGCAAAATGTTTTTTTTTAATTATTATTGTTATTATTATTATGGCTTTTTCTATTGCTGTATGATACAGAACTCCTTTGGCATAAATATTTGTGTTTCCAGTACCTCAGTTGTTCGGATTTTACTGCCTGTATATGTTTTGTGAAATGGTCCTGTTTTTGGGGTAGGTGTCACGTGGACTCTAGTGTGTAAATGTTACTTGAATTTGTGCTTCATTATAGTGCGTGGCATGTATGTGCAGACTCTTGGATGCTTCACGCCTGCTTCGTTGGAGCCCCCACCCCCCACCCCAGGAGGGCAGCTTCCGTATTCATAATCACGAGACAAGGCAACCATGGATTTACCCTGGATTCTATTTTGATAATGGAAGATAGAGAGGAGAGAGGGTTTTTACATTCTGAAGACGGTGCTGTGTCAAGAAGGACCTTGGTGGTTCCCTTCCCTCTCCCCCTATTTTTTAAGTACCCCGGTAGGAGAAGGATGGGTGACGTGCATGGTGGATCTATGGCCTCTGGTGCTTTGTCCTGTATTTGGTTTAATGTTTTTGTCCTAATCTCTTCAATCAATAAAATTGTGCGTATTTAACTAAAATGCTGGGATCTGGAAAAATGATTTTTTTTTTTTGCCATCTGGTATGTGTTTACCAAATGTGAGCCAGGAGGTCCTCTGTTTCCCTAGACAGTCTCTCCATCATGGTGAACCACGATCGTTATTTGTAAGAGCGCCTTTCATAATATTTGGGCATGTGCTGACCAATCTAGATATAATAGCTCACTGATTAACCACCCCAGCAACCTTAGGAGGGATGGGTTACCTCCCGGGAATAGATTAGGAAAGCCAATAGATTGTGTAGTTTCTCCAAGGTAAAAGAAAAATTTCAGAGGATAGGATCATTGTACCCCACCCCTGATGCCCTAAGCTTGTGCTGTACTGTGAGAGCTCAGGGGTTCTCGGAGACTGCGTGGTGATATAGCTCCAGAGCAACTGGGTTTTCCCTAAGACACGAATATATATTCCCACCTTCCACATGGGTTTCGTGGGGAAAGCGGCATCTGCTACAAACTTCTTGAAAAGGTTCCGGGGACACCCACAGGCTAATAACTGGCAGCTGTCTACCCAGCTACTTTGACGTTTGAGCGGCACAGAGTGGATGGGCCTAGACTCTCCAAGTGATAGCAGCCATCCTGCATCATGTCAGCTCTGATGCTAGGTGCCATCCTGAATCCAGAGTGGATGGAGAAGCGAGACGGGTGTGAAGAATGGAATCCCATCTTCCATGATGGCTACCCAGTCTGGCAGGGTCTATCAGGAAGTGTCTTAGGAGGGGAGGTAACTGGGGGGGAAAGCGACTTAGGTAAGAGGGAACCTACCGTGAGAACTGGTACAGTTCGTTGGAATTACCATCTCTCCCAACTTGTGCAAGGGGCCATCAAACTCCCTACAAAGATAGAATTGTCATGTGCAGGAGGACAAGGCTTTAGGACATTGTTTAGTCCTCTTTTGCCTTTCTTTGGGGGGGGGGGGCAGTACTGGAACTTGGACTCAGGACCTCACACTCTTGCTTGGCTTTTTTGCTCAAGGCTGGTGCTCGGTCACTCGGGCCACAGCTCCACTTCCATCATGTTGCTGGTTCATGGGAGATCAGAGGCTGGTGGACTTTTCTGCCTGAGCTCACTTCAAACCACTGCCCTCAGATCTCAGACTCCTGAGTAGTTAGGATTACAGGCGTGAGCCACTGGGGCATGGCTTATTCCAGTGTTCTAAGTTCACAGAGATAACAACATCACCTCTGTATACCCCCAGCGACTGACCAGCAATTGGCGTGTGACCCAGCTCCTGTCCCACGCGAAGTGTTCCTTAAGTAAGTGTTCCGTGAGTACGTCATTCGTGCCGTGGGGACTCACAACACTGCTAAATTTCCTTCTCACCTTAGAATTCTGAGATTCGCAGCTTTCAAAAGCGGCCATTGTACAAGAGCCTGTTAGTGACATCTGCTAGAAGGTGTATGGGCTGATGCAGGGCTGTTGTTCTTTCCCTGCCTGTGATGAAGTGGAAACGCGCCTGTTGCCTAACAAAGCCTGTTGGGATTATGCTGTCAAACATTTGCACAGAGAGTTGCTAGGAGAAACACACACACACACACACACACACACACACACACACACACACACACACACCAGGCTTTTGAAAGAGTGATCTCCTATGGCTATGAACTGAGCTTGATCAACCCTCTCCCCTGCCCCCTGGACATCTCAGGACTTGGCCAGTGTAACGCTTTGATCCCCCAGTCCTTTGGAAGACAGTTTCACCCCCTTCCTTGTCAGTCTGGACCTGGAATGGGACAAAGGGGCCTGGGCCATGGGGAGCAAGGTTGGAAGCATAGGGAAATCGTAGATCTCAGATCCGAATCCCCCTTCTTATATGTCAGCTGTGACCTGGAAAATCATTTAGCTTTTATGAGGACCAAGGGTGTCCTGAGGGTTGACAATGAAGGGGTGTTGAGGGCTTAGTACTAGGCCCGGCTGGAATAGGAACCATCACTACAGCCATCCAAGAGCAGGGTGGAGAGCTTCTGCCTGGGGAGCGGTTCTGGAACTGAGCTTGTATTAGGTGCCATCAAGGGAGGTGGGAGGGAGAGACCCTCCCTGCTGTAAGAGGGGAGGCAGCCCTCCACAGACCAGTCGTACGTAAGGAGTTCTAGTGTAGAGATCTACAGGATGGAATGCGAGAGGTTTTGCACCTACATGTGTACTGCCATCTGAATGCATCCTGAATTTTCCGGTGAAACTAACACCCAACATGATGGTGTTAAGAGGTGGGGGTCTTGGGAGAAGTGCTTGGGGTTCAAGAGCTCCACCCTTATGAAGAAGCTCAGTGACCTTGCACAAGGGGCTCAAGGAAACTTCCTGGGCCCTTCCTCCACGTGCAAACACAATCAGAGGTGCCATCCTGATCTGCCCCCACCCCACTTGCAGCCCCCAAACCCAATCTGTCGCCATCTTGATTTTAGACCTGTGAGAAATAGCAGTCTACGTTACTCTATTACAGCACGTGAACGTAATCAAGATGATGTGTTTGAAAACAGAAAGCCCCAGAAAGGACCAGAGTCACCCAGAGAAGCAGGTGAGGGAGTGTGACTGGAGAGAGCGAGCCTGGAGTCGATGGCCAGAATTCCAGGACTCCAGAATTCCAGGGCTTCTCATCCAGTTCTTGTGCCAATCTAAGGCTCTCTTCACCATGAACTTTTCCCCGGACCCAGCCCATCTTGGGGGGGGTGGAGGGGGTATATAATAATATGCAACAATTATGATTGATAGTTAGGTATAAATGCCTAAAGGTATATCCCAGCAGCAAAGAAAAACGTCTAACTTTTAGTCTGATCCCCACATTGGGCTCATGAACAGCCCTTGTGCATTGTTGTCATTTCTGTACCCAGGTCAACATGGTGTCACTGCAGGAAACCAAAGCCGAAACAAAGAACCAACTTCAGAAACAGAAAGAAGGGCAAAACAGAAGCCAACGCCTCTCTCATGCGTACATGAGCCTTTCAAGGCAGAGAGCAAGTTTAATAACTGAGAAAAGTGGGACTCAGAGATGAAGTGAATGGAGGGATGTGATCCAGCTAATAAATGGCAAACCCTCTATTTGACCCCAGGGATCCCAATCTTCAAAGCCGTCCTACGCTGGATCCCTCTCAATTCAGAGACGGAAATGTTAAAACATGGGAGCGATGCCAGTCCCCTCTCCTCCCTCTCACACCCATCCCAAGAATGTTTTCAGCCGTCTCCAGACTTAAGGGAATACACAGGGCTTGGGAGGAAGGTCCCTAAGGCAAGAAGAGGTACTTCCATCTTTCTATGAGCTTGTTTGCAGGTTCAGCCTGATTTGGACAGAACCTTTGAACACCTGCATCATCTTTTCTCCTCAAGGAGAAGCTGCACACACAGTGGCCAGGTTTTAAAAGTCAAATATTACACTAATGAAGCAGATCAAACTTGATGACGATCAAGCTACGACTACACAACATTACAGTATCAGTGGTTCAAAGAGCAACCATTATTCTCCCAATTCTGAGGCCTGGAAAATCCAGGACCCAGATGAAGGCAGATACAGTATCTGAGGACAACTCGCTTTCCCGGCTTGGTTCATGCTATATCCTCACATGAAAGGGAGAGACAGAGACAGAAAACACGCCCTCTCCTGTCTCTTACAAGAGTGGTAATCCTACTGACGAAGGGCCTAACATCCCGACCTTCACCTCCCAAAGCTGCCCAGCGCCAAGCCCAGCCACACTGAGGGCAAAATGAAGGAGCCACAGGCAACGATCACACGGAATGCAGAGCATTTGGAGCTAGGAAACTCGAGTCGTGTTTTTGATCCCATCCTGCCACATGCTTACAACGTGAGCCTTGCTGAAACACTGCGATTGTTGAATCTATGTCTTCTGGTATGTGTGGTAAGAGCGAAGGAAGCTAAGACAAATGGTTTCGCGTCACTATGCTTGATCAGCTCCACGGTTGTCTACCAAAAGGCTTTTACAAGGCCAGATGGCAGATGGCTGCGGCAAGAATACAGGTCCTACAGTTAAAATTCTAAGTTGGCTTCAGGGTGGAGGCCCAGGAGGAGCCCGCTGGAGCAGATTCGAAAGGAGCAGCCAGCTTGGAGCTCCTGCTTCCAGTTTCAAGGCAACCCCACTGAGCACATTTCTTCCAGAACATCTCATAGCTTCTGATCTAAGAAACCAGGTTCTTAGTCTGAGGAGTAGAAGCTTAGAGAGAGCCCTCAGAGGTTAGAAAGCCTGAAAATCAGGATCCTTTTACCTAACCCAATGAACCTTTATCTCAGACCAGACTAGAAAAGGTGGAGGACCTTTAACCACGTCATCTTTAACATCACTCTATACTGTTCCTGAGGGCTCTCAGGTAGAGTTTTGTCCATCAAGACCCTCAAGACCCTGGAAACAGGGACTTTATAGACGTAAACAAGTTAAGAGAGGGGCCGCACTTCATTAGGGAAGACCCTAGCCCCCAAATGACTACCCTCCTTAGGAGAGGAGATGCACAGTCATAGACATACAGAGGAAGAAAAGTTTGAATGATATGTTGACAGTGAGATACCACAGCTGCGGAGTGGCCAGAGATAGATACTAGAAGGAAGCTGGGAGAAGCAAGGACGAATATTCCCTGACAGGCTTTGAAGCCAACACCTTTGATTTCAGATGTCTAGGTTCTAAAATGATAGGTAGATAAATCTTTTCTGCCTTTAGCTGCCCAGCTGATGGTATTCTAGGTAGTAATACTACTAAAAATAAAGAACCTTTTAATGGTGAATTTCTGTTTCTTCTCATCTATTGTGTTCTTTATTTTTTTTTGGAAATACATTTTATTCCTTTGGGTTATAAACCTCACAATACATTGTCATTGTTGTCAACAAAACAATTGATTCTTTTAATTCCATTTAGAATAAAGTTCACTAACATCTTTGTATTTACCATAGCTGTTAACGTTTTTGTTCCTTTGTGAACACAGAGGGGCTATGTAGGGAGCCAAGCTTCTCTTCTGCCTTAAAGGACGAGATGAAAGATGCAGTGACTTGTCTTATGTTGAAAAATAAGGTTCCTGACATTTTAAAACTTTGGTGAGGTAGTGGTGCCCTGAATCTCTTGGAAGCTTAGCTATTTTCTGATTTGTAGGCATTTGATTGATTGATTGATTTTTACCAGTCCTGGGGCTTGAACTCAGGGCCTGAGCTGTATCCCTGGCTTCTTTTTGCTCAAGGCTAGCACTCTACTACTTGAGCCACAGCAAGACTTCCTGCTTTTTCCATGGATTGGTGCTGAGGAATCGAACCCAGGGCTTCGTGCATGCTCAGCCACATTCCCAGCCCCCTCCCTGTAGGCATTTTAATAAGGTTAACCAGCCTTTGCTCATCCTTCATGTGCAACATAAAGTTATGAATGGAGTGCGATAACATGTTTTATGAGACATCTAATAGTCAATATTTCTATAGAATGTGTGGCAAAAGAAGGCAGTAAACTCAGCCTTGCGAAAACTGGTTAAAACCAGTTGGTGTCCGTACCAGTTCAATGCAAAGTATTTTTGATCTTTCATGATTTTGGATAGAAATCAACGACCTCCTCCAATGTATCTGAGGACATTTTAATCAAATGTTTAACTGAGCTTTGGAAGTCCCTATGCACAAAGTGAATTTCTCTATTAATTAGAAACCTGACCCTGGTGATGGTGGCTTATGCCTATAATCCTAGCTACTCAGGAGACTGAGAACTGAGGACTGTGGTTCAAAGCCAGCCCAGGTAGGAAAGTCTATGAAATTCTTATCTTCAATTAATCATGAAGAAATCAGAATTGGAGCTGTAGCTCAAGTGGTAGATTAACCTTGAACACAGAAACTCAGGGCAACAGCTAGTCTCTAGTTTGAAGCCCAGGACTGGCACATACACACATACACACACACACACACACACACACATACACACACACTTGTGATGTGCACACATATGTATACTCACAAACAAGAAAGGATGGAAGGAAGGAAGGAAAGGAGGGAGGGAGGGAGAGAGGAAAGGAGGAAAGAAGGAAAGGAGGGAGGGAGGGAGGAAGGAAGGAAGGAGGGAGGGAGGGAAGGAGGGAAGGAAGGAAGGAAGGAAGGAAGGAAAGAAGGAAGGAAGGAAGGAAGGAAGGAAGGAAGGAAGGAAGGAAGGAAGGAAGGAAAAAAGAAACAAACATAAGAAAATCGTCAGTGCTTCATCTTTATATTTTTGAGTGGCACTAATTGCCACCCTCTGCCTGTGGATACAATATTGGTTTTGTTTTCTTGATGGAAGTGGAGTAGGGAGCCATCCCAAAGTCAGGAAGTTTTATTTGGGCCTCTCTACTGACTCTTACCCCATAGGTCAAGGACATCACGGAAGTTATTAATACTGGCCAATATACCAAATAAAATGATTCATCGATTCATCAGGTAAGGCTGCAAAACCCATGGAGAGTTTTGAGCTGGGCTTTTGCAAGGACTCGTTGTTACTCTCATCGCCGCTCCTCTTTGTCTTTAATCCAGAGCTGTGATGAGAGTTTTTGAGGTGCAGTGTCAAATCCGGCGCTGTGTTTAAGTCTCTGAATGGCCTAGGTCTTCCTCTTTCCTCCATGACACCAAGTAAATGTCCCTAGTGCTGTATGGACAAAGACCGAGGGATATTACAGTATACACTCATTGGTGTGCTCGAAATCTTTTCTCCTGAGACACTAGCCACCTCCACGGAAAATGGAACACATTTGCAACGTTTCACTTCCCTTAGTCATTCCTGCTCATTTTTACTTGTCTATCCGCTTGTGAGCATCCTTGTGGTTTCTCGGGTTTTTGCTATTGTTGTTAGCTGTCAGCTGTACCGACCCGCCCTCTGCCAGCCGATGCCCAAACAGCCTCCTGTCCTCAGCGATGGATTCTGGAGAAGCAGTGCCCTGGTCTTCTCTGTGCCGCACCTCATCAGCAGACGTCTCTCACCCCAAGGCCTCTCCTTGGTCCTGGTGGAGCCATCAAGTCACCGTGCAATGACGCTCAGGTGGATCTCTTGCCTTGCAGGATGTGTGCACTCCGTTGTGCTCTCTCTGTAATGTTTCTGTCCCCTTAGATCTCTGTCATAAGTAATTCAGGGCTCTTGGCTTGGTTTGGTGTTGGCCATCGCTTGGTCCATATTTCTAGGTACCACCCTGGAAGTAGGTTTCACCATCCTCTGGGAACCTTACAGGACCATGTAAGAGTTTGCCATTGCCACTATAATAAAGAAGCATACACTGATCGTAGGTTAGAGATCGCACTGGGCTACAAGTTGGGGCTACTTTCTTTTCTGGACATATATTTCCTAGGATTTACTGGTGGTAGAGGCAGTTTCCCTTATCAACTCTTCCTATCCAGCAACACAGCATCTATTTGACCGGTCTCCCATCTTACCATCTCTTCCTCTGATCTTTCTTCTGTTTCCCTCTCCTATTGTTAGGGACTTTGTGATTACATTGTAGCCACCTTGATAATCACCATATTTTTAGGTTGGCTGATTAGTTACATAAATTCCATCAGAAATCTGAATTCTTATTTGTCTATGAAACCTAGTACTCACAGATTCTAAAGATGAGAACTTGGATATCTTTGGGGAGTCGTGGTTTTTCTATTCAGGACAGTAAATCCTGTATCTAAGAAGAATGTCCCCAACTCAGTAACCTCTCTCATCCAGTGTTATGTCTTAGTACAATAATCAAGCATCTGTAAGAGCCAGAGCCACAAATAGCCATTGGTTCCCACAAACATATGAGAGCTAATTATTGTAGCTATTTTGGACCATCTCCTTTTCTCTCTCAGATTAGTTGCTTTGGTTTTTCTTGATATCTGGTTATCATTTGAATATAGTGCTTCCTTTGAAACTCATCAAAAATTTGATCCCCATTGTCATAGAGTTGAGATGTAGTGGGACCTCTAAGAGATGATTATATAATTAGGGGACAGATTCACTCTCATAGGAATGAAGTCTTTACTGCAAAGGCAGGTTGTTTTTTTTTGTTGTTGTTGTTTTGTTTTTTCCAGTCCTGGGCCTTGGACTCAGGGCCTGAGCACTGTCCCTGGCTTCTTTTTGCTCAAGGCTAGCACTCTGCCACTTGAGCCACAGTGCCACTTCTGGCCATTTTCTATATACGTGGTGCTGGGGAATTGAACCCTGGGATTCATGTATACGAGGCAAGCACTCTTGCCACTAGGCCATATTCCCAGCCCCCAAAGGCAGGTTGTTATAAGAGCAATATGGCATTCTCAGTGCACTCTCTCTCTTCTCTCTTCTTTCTTCTCTTCTCTTCTCTTCTCTTCTCTTCTCTTCTCTTCTCTTTTCTCTCTCTCTCTCTCTCTCTCTCTCTCTCTCTCTCTCTCTCTCTCAGATACAGCCACACCATCTTAGACTTCCAGTTTCCAAAACCACAACCTAAATAAAGGCCCTTCCTTTATAAATTGTCCAGTCTTAGGTAACATAAAATGTATTTAGGCAGTGTGAGCGTCATTCCTGCCTTGTGTTCAAGGTCTGAGTACTACTGCTTCTGTAGTATTGTTACCCAAGTATAATGGCTGGAATCTGCTTGATGGAGCATTTGGAAGTCATTACAGTTTATATGTATGTAGTTGGGCTTTGAAGCTTCATGACACAAGCTACTGATGTGACATTCCAAAAAAAAAGGGTTTGGAAGGGAGCCTTGTTGTCTTGCAAAGGGGAGAACATGCCTTAAGTAAAAATAGTAGGACTTAGTGGGGAAGGGAGGGCTACTGCAACAGAAGCTACAGGAAGTTAAAAAGTCTTTGGAGAAATCTGTCAAATGTATGATGGATCCAGATTTTTCCAACTACTGCCTTTATGTTGGTTTAATAGACCTGCCTTAACTGAATATTTAATTGCCTTTAAGGTTCTGTAGTAATACTCTGTATGCTATATATTAACTTTTTGGTTCTCTTGGTATCTGGATATTCTTCGAATACAGTGCCTCCTTTGAAACTCTTGTCAAATTCTGTCCCCATTGTCATAGAGTTGAGTATTAAATATCCAGTATGAACTTCTGCATCTCATGTACTACAATGGATGTAGTGCTTATATTCCCTCAGAATTCTATATATAAATATCTTAACACGCAAGGAATTGATAGTGCTCTGATATGGGACCAAAGGTCTAGTGTACATAACACAAGACAGATGATATAAATTCCATGTAAAAGCCAGAAAAATCGCCTTCAGGAGTACCTGTCCGTGATGGCCTCCAGAACTGTAATAAATAAAATCCATTGTTTACATGCCACTGCCTTGGGGACATTTTTATCATAGCACATCAAATAAACTAACACATCCAATGAACCAGATAAGAATATTTTAGGCTATCAAAGGGACCCCCTAGGCTTCATACTGAGTCTGTAATTACTGTTTTCAATTCTTCTTTATCCTCCAGTATAATCCCATTGTCCTTCCATGCCCTTTCCTCCCATACTTCTCCAGTACTAACATCACTGGGTTGACCAGGGCAAGTTCTTTGTCTGAACATTCTCTTTAAGTTGTCACTCGTGGAAGTGTTGTCATTTAGGCTACTACTATGGACAGCAAACTAACTGAGCCCCATGTACCACTGCCATAGATTCCTCATTGCCTGTTGAATGCCGAGTGTTCCAGTCCTTCGAACCCCATTCTCCTCTGATGTCACGTATCCATTGAGTCTTTTCCAAGCTGAAGCTGACTTCCAATCGTTTGTGTTCAAAAGTCTAGTGGGGGAAATAGTTGGAGGAAGCAAGACTGGGCAGAAGGAGCCATCTGACCATAATTCAAACTGTCCCATCTCTGTGAGACAGACACGAGGCTCTCTATAAGAAATATTTGACCGCTAGAAAGTACACTGCTGGACCCTCATCTTGTTTCTTGGGCTGTTTTGAGAAGGGCACAACTTCAGCTGCAAAGCCAAGATGGACCTGCAAGCTAACTGTGGGAGGGGGGCTGCTAGCCACGCGTCTCTTTCTTGAAAGAAGAAAATCTCTCCTTCTCCCAATATCTGTTTCACAGAGCACTGCAAACATAGGAGTTTTGCTGCAAAAGAGGTTTGATAGGAGTAATATCTACTGGATGCACAGCTTTCCTCTTCTTTCTGCACTCCCAAGACCCCCCCCCCCCTCACTTCACCCGTCCCCTGGAAGTCTTCTTTAGGCTACCCTTAGCCAAGTGAGTCCACAATCTTAGTCCACATGATTTGTGGGATGGGTTCATGCAGGTTATTCTTCAGGAAAAAAGTAAATTCCACCTTCAGGATTTGATTTCCCAGTTTAAACATAAGCTTGTCTCTTCTGCATGAAATTGGTGTGAATGGCCCATGATCTGAGGAAGAGTGTGAGCTGGTTGGAGACACAAGCTTAAGATATTACATTTCCCGTATCCAATGAGATCCCAAGATGTGATCATTTCTGATTTGTAAAGTAAATAAATGAAGATTTCAAAGGGAAGCACACATCCTTCCTGGAACAACCCAGCCCATAGGAAGGAGCAACAATGGCTTACATCCTTGGGCTAGCTCTTCCTCTCCTGGGAAGGAAATGTGAGTTTTCTGGGTGTGGAAGGAATTTGAGGCTCTAGATATTCTGTTCACCCTGGCTGTACAGTCTGAGATTTGGGTCCAGAAGGAGGTTGAAGGGAGGTCTAGGGAAGAGGTCCTGGGGCCAGTCAGCAGAGAGGAGAGGCAAGAGAAGGAAACACGCCTACCTGCCTCATGAGGTAGCAGGTATCGATCCTCTCTTCCCAGCGTGATACTTTTTCTCAAAGTGCTCTGGGAAGCAGAAATAGGGAGAACAAGAGACTTTTCCTATTGGCTGTCATCCCTGTGAGATAGCTGGGGTTGTGGTAATCAGGACTTTGTGACAGAATACCCGAAAAAAAAAAAAAAACCAGCTTCAAAGAGGAAGGATTTCTTTTGCTCTTGGTTTCAGAGGTTGGCATCGTAGTTGGGTAGTTGAATTGCTATGCACCTGAGGTGAGGCAAAACAGCCTGGTAGAAGCAAAGCTGCTCCCCTGTCGATGATTGGCTCCATCAACTGGGTACCAAATCTTCATTCCAAGTTTCTTTTACAAGCACACTCATATCCATACTGTAAGAAGCATTCTTTCCTGGAAAGATGATAAGCCAAAAATCAGGAGCAAAGTCTCTTGGTTTATTCAGTAGGACTGGACTGGGGTTTAAAACTGAGTTTAAAACACAGTGTCTTTACATACTATGAAAGCTAGCCCTACATCTTCTGTGTGGTTTACTGTGTGGCTACTGCCTTTCATATTTTCAACTTCACAAACCATCTGAAGAATTATGTAGTTTGAGCGTCCATTAGTACGGATGAGGACAGTGAAAGTCAGGGAAGAAAACTCACAGTGTGGTGGTTCTCACATCATTATCCCTCAAACCAGCGCTGTGGCCACCACTTCCAGAATGAAAAGCTTGTGTTCACCTCTATTTTGCCAGTCACCCTCATAAATGTTGATATAGTTAGCAATCATCACCTCTGTACTGCGTGAATGAAGGTCAACCACAGATATCCTTGGCATTACAGCTGAGAGCATCTAACACAGTTATTTTGAATACAGGAATCTGATTTTTAAAAAGAAAATCCCACAGGAAGAGGAGAAAGGAGAGAAAAGACAGTCATGGAACAGGAATGCAAGGAACAATTGGTGGCGACTTGGAGAAAAGCATCCTTTCTAAAAACTTACTCATAGGTTTTTCTTTATTACATAGGAGACTGTGGTTTTTAATATATGAAATCCAGCTGGTGCTGGGATGGTATACAAAGCTGTGTATACTAAAACCCCAGCCACGGTATCAGTGAATGTCTAAGCATCCTGTCACAGTTACAGGGCTGAAATCTAGAGTGTCTGTGCTACTATCATTAATTCCTGAACTTCCATGTAGAATATGCTTCATGGCTGCCCCTCAACAAGTACCTATAGAAAGATAAAACACTAAATTTAATGGACTACTTCACAAGCCCAATGCAGCTTGATACCTTTGTGCTAGGATGTGACTCAAAATAATGTATGCATATCTCAATGTGAATGTGGCCCTTTTGTAGGACTTTTATGATGTCTACTAACCCCTAGAGAGAACAAGAGCAACGTCCTGGGATGTTCAGCCAGGATGTACATGAAATGCCTTCCCAAAGTGGCACAATCGTTTAGATCAATTTGACAATCTCTCAACTCTGCCCAACTAGCTAGATTCTCTGGTATTTTCCCTGAGACTTTATTTTTAGCTGTTTATCACTATGAGAGGCCTTTTGTTCAACATTATTTTCTAAAGCCTTATAATTTTTTTAAGATCGCACATTTCTCCTTTCCAAATATAAAGTTGCTTTTGTTATTTAACACGCTTTTAAAAGCCACATACATTTCAACTGCCCCTAATGAAATTCTGACACTAACCTATAGGGAATGTCTTTATGAATCTTAACCCCTAGATCACCAGAAAAAATTTAGTAATCCACATCCCCAAAGCCCCTAGAGAGTTTGGCAGTGCTTGGCACTTAGAGACCAGTGAAACATACTAAGACCATGGCTTTTAGGATGAGGGGGGAAAAAACAACAACAACAGAACATGTCTCCAACTCTAACTGTGCTACTCTCTCAATATGTGAATTTGATGTTCATTTAGACTTTCTGAGCCCAACAGACATTTACAAAACTAGAAAATCAATTAGTTGCTATCCGCTCTCTAAAATAACGTGTAGATGGAACTACCTTTGTGAGAAGAATGGACAAGAAGTACAAACAGCCAGGCCGAGGGAAGAGCCAGGTAGAACACTGGCCTGGCCTGTCCCTTAGGTTTCATCTGCTCAGCTGCAGATTGTCTGAAGGGATGGTCTCAAAGGCTTCAATACTCCCGTTGGGTTAAAAACACTTTCACAGGGAAAAGGTTGGAGAAGGTTCTAAAAACAGTGTTATAGCAATAGTATGGACTCAGTTTCCTACAGCCCCATTGACTACCAGTAATTAATTCATCTCTTCCAGAATGGATGCTCAGGGGCAGGGGATATGGCCTAGTGGCAAGAGTGCTTGCCTCGTATACATGAGGACCTGGGTTCAATTCCCCAGTACCACATATACAGGTGCTGTGGCTCAATTGGCAGAGTGCTAGCCTTGAGCAAAAAGAAGCCAGGGACAATACTCAGGCTCTGAGTGAAAGGCCCAGGACTGGCCAAAACAAAACAAAACAAAACAATCTTCCAGAATGGATGCCCAAACAGTTCATTCCCATGAATGGTCAGTCCTGGAATTATCACTATATTTATCACTACAATAGGACATTCCACAGATATATTAAACATATTTATAAATCGACATACATGACGATACTTCTTTTTTTTGACAAAATGGTTATATATAATTTTCAACGTGGAAATCTAAGATCAAAACTATAAAAGGGAAAAGTAAGTCGCTTAAAAAAAATCTAAGGTGGTCATTTTTAGGATTGAGCATAAATTTTAACTATTCATTTCTGCGATCCTACTCTTTCTTGTTTTCCCTCTCCATCCCCTCCTTCCATATTTATTCAGCTAGACATTTAAAGAGTTATTGCTTCCAAGAAACTTCTGTGTTGCAATTATACAGGGCACACAGACGTGCAAAACCCAATATTCTTGCATATAAGGAAGTCAAGGTCAATTGTGAGAAGAAATTGGATAGTCAAAATGCCCTTCGGGATTACTGTAGTTTATCTAAGCCTAAGTGCCTAATAGAGGCAAAGGAAAGGTAAAGAAGGAAAGACTATAGCCAAATTGAGTCCTGAAGGATGTGTAAGAATTTGTGAGATTAAAAACAGGTCTTTGTAAGTTGAGATATCAGAAAGTACATGGATCGAAGATCGTGACAGGCTCCAGGCAGCTATTATTATTCAAAGTGAAACACATATAATATATGCCATGTCTGAGCAAATAAAAAGTACTCATTAATCAGGGAAAAACATAACTTTCTTACTATTAAACTCTGAATTTTTTTCCTTTCAAAGCTATATAGAACACACAAAGATATGGTAATGTTCCCTGGGTCAATTTTGATGAAGATTTTGCTTGATTATAATTTATAGCTCTTTAAAGGTCGTAAGGAGTATGTTCTCAGCCTGAAACAGCCTGATAGGACAGATAATATATCAGCTTAAATAAGGGCGATAGTTCCGTGGGGACTGGGGCTTTTGAGCAAGGCTCTCTGGAAAGGTGTCTGTAATATGTGATCCTTGATTAATTAAAATATCTGTCCAATGGGACTTTCACTACTGAGTTTGCTGAACACTGGGCCTCATCACGGCCTTTGAGTTTTGGACTGGTCAAGTTGTAGACAAACTCAGGGGGCAAGTCAGCCTGGACTAGACAGAAACAACAAGAAACAATGAGTACGGATTCTATCTTACTTTTCAGTGAGGGATTTGATGGAGTGGGCCCACTTGGCTCTTTTTCCTTCTAGGTTCCAGGTGTAAGAAAATGACCTGTTTTCACCAGGACTTAGAGCTCATATTGCAAGTGTTGTGCCATCTGGAGAAAACCGTTTCAGCTTTCCTTTTTCGTTTTAAAAGCTTGCTTTCTCATATATTCCAAAGAAAAGCATATGCCCATAGGTACCATCAGCGTTGTGAAGGACAGAATGTTTATATCCACCCACCCAAAGTTTGTGTTGAAATCCTAGGAGAAGAAGCTTTTTGCAGGTGAATAGAATACTGCTTTAAGAAAAATAAACAAATAAAAAGGCCTAGGAGATATTTCTCATCCCTTACAGCACGTGCAATTGCAACACCAAGACAGTATCCTGTGTGGAAATGGGCTCTCCCTAGATGGATGTGGGATCTTCACGTTACTCTTGGATTGCCATCTTCCAAGACCACACAACAGAATTTTCTGTTGTTTACATGCCACTTCGTATTTGGTATGCGTTGTTATCACAGTCTGGATGGCCTTATGACAGAAACAAAAAGGCGACGTGGAGTAAAATGCTCTTGATACGAATTCTAGCTCCATTCCCTCGAAGAGGCATGTTAGGCAATAACAGAAACCTCGGCGTAGTGAAACGTGAGGCCATAGATTCTATGTGTTTCACTTTCCTACTCTTAAAAGTCACTTGGGGATGACGCAGAAACACCTGTGAACACACACACTCACACGTGGCAGTACTAGGAATTAAATTCAGGGCCTTCTATTTGAAAGGCAAGGGTTCTACCACCGGAGCCATGCCATCCGTTGTTTTGTTTGTTGGAGATTATCAGGTAGAGTCTCGTGCTTTTGCCAGTGATCTCCAGATCTTTGCCTTCTGAGTAGCTTACCACACCCAAGCTGGAGTAAGTGTTTCCTCACTCATGTACCTTTGGTGTTATTTGCATAGGATAACACACACACACACACACACACACACACACACACACACACACACAAGACAGGGTAATGACTTACTATTATTACTTGGTATCTAGTTTTTAACTGTTTCCTATGAATGCTAGGTGCCTTTGGGACAGAAATTTGCTCAGAGGAGAAAAAAAATAAAAAGCTGAGTGGTGGTGACAGAGTGGCGGCCAACTGTGGGTCCCTCGTTTTCCTGGGAGCCTTCAGAATGGGCATCCCCTTGGGCTCTGTATCCAGTAGGCTTTTCTTCAGCCAAGTGCAAAGAGTGTGCTGGCCTCGTAAGGCCAGGGCCCGGGCAGGAGGTGACCTCAGGTGTCCCCAGGCGTAGCAGCTCAGTTAGGCAGGAGAGAGCCTATGGAAACTGGGATGGCATGCCAGGAGGTGTTGCAATATTATTTTAGAGGATTCATCTGCTTAGTATTATGCTTCCCCTTAGTTAACCCTCAGAGGTTTTGGACTCTGTCTAGTGTGAAATTTTTTTTCTGTTTAGAAAGAGTTCCGCTCATTACTTTAGCAGACTGCACATGGGGAGAACTTGTTTATCCTGCTAAGTGAGTCATCGATATCCTGCTATACTAAGCCATGGAGTGGTAGACTTGGAAAGGAGCGCAGGCTCCTCCAGCTCGGCCTCCTCGTGGTAGCAGGGAGGGCAACGGGAGATCTCAGGGGAGAAGGGCTGGCACAAAATGGCACGGCAACGGAGCTGCCTCTGAAGTGCGGGTCTCCAGCTTCCCAACCTTAGGTGTCTCCTGCCAAACGCCATCATGCCAAAACCACATGGGGAACCGTGTTGAGAGAAGGAGTAAAGAGAACCACGCGAGGTACCAGCCACTCTGTATTCTGATTTAATTTCTCGGCAACTCTGGGAATAATTCATGTGTAAGGCGGGAAGTAAAGAACTCAGTTGTGGAGACACAAGTAGACCATCAACCCATCATTCGCCCTACATAAAGATGTATTTGTAAGCTGGGTGCTAGCGGCTCACACCTGGAATCCTGCCACTTGGGAGGCTGAGATTTGAGGATGGAGGTTTGAGGCCAATCCAAGTAGGAAAGTCCGTGAGATTCTTATCTCCAGGTAACCACTAGAAAACCAGAAGTGGTGCTACGGCTCAAAGTGATAGAACCCTAGCTCTGAGTGAAAAAGCTCAGGGATAGCATTCAGGCTCTGAGTTCGAGCCCCACGATTGACCAAAATAAAAGTATCTGTTCATTTATATGTAGATGTTGTGTCAAGTATACTGAAGGATAGATGGGAGCAAAGCTGAGACTCACGGTAGTCCTTGTCTTATTGAGCTTACAGTCTAGTGTGTCCACAGCGTCCAGTACGCATGTGTTTTCATAACTGGTTACTTGGGATGCTTGGTCCCAGAGAAATGCCTCAGGGACTCCTCCGAAGCTGAAAAAGATAGAGGCAGGTTCCACTCTCTTCCCACCTCAACTCTCTCCCCTGCCAACCATACAGATCTCATTTTGTCTCCTTGTGGGGACTTTAAGATCCCATTTGAACACAATCACCCTTCTTGGAGATAGACCTTTGAATACTTCAGATTTTAGGTGATACGACTGTCCCCTTGTGCTTGGCCTGAAGTAAATCTGCATCTAAGACCTTAAATGAAGGCCTCAGAGTTGGTTCTTCTTTCCTTTCTCTCCATCACTGCTCAGTTTGCTTTTTTTTCCATGGCTTCATGAGTGATAGTCAGCTCCTGGTTGTTGGTCCAGATCTGTAGCCTTTCAGCAGAAAGGCTCATGTCTACCCAGTCATCCCAAGGTAGAGCATTGGTGGCTCTGCCTGAGTCCCTCCCTGGGACTTGTCTTAGAGCAAACCACCAGTGAGAAGTATCTGATGATATTCTTACTCTCCAGCGAAGGTTCAGCTGCCAGCCCAGGGCACATGGACAACACACTATGATTAACAGTCCCTCTGGGATGAGAAAGAATGAAAGAATCGCCCAGAAAAGCAGGATACGAAGTTGCACATAAATATAAAGACAAAATGTAAGCCCTTTCTTCCTCTTTAAATTGGCATAGATAACAACTGTGGTCTGAACATAGTTTGTCTTCTTTGGAACTCATGAGGAACTTAATCCATATTATGGGATATTAAAAACATGGGACTATTTGGAACTATTAAGAGGAGATTAGAGTTCTGCCTATATGAATGGATTAGTACATACTTGTGATTAATGAATTAAAGGATTAATGGGTTAATGGGATAGTCTAAGAACTGGTTTACTACAAAAATGAATTTGTTCCATTTTTCTGAGCACTGTCTGCCTCCTGGCTTGGCACCCTGAAGAGCTCAGGACTCAAAAAGAAGAAAGGTCATTAGCAGATATATCCTCTTAACCTCGAAGCAGAATTGGGGGCCCCATCTGTGGTATTGTGTTGTCAGCAAGAGAAAACAAAGACAGTGACTTATACTTGTATTCTATTTGCTGGGCACTCTTTCAATACTAGTGACTTATACTTGTATTCTATTTGCTGGGCACTCTTTCAATACTAGTGAAGTAGTAAGATAATTCTAATCCAGAAGTTGAATCTCAAACTATTGGTCTCAAAACAAAAGGCAAAAGGGCAGGAACACGGAACATCAAACCCGAGCTATGGATTTCCCAATACTCCAGGAAGACAAGGGAGAGATTGATTCTCATCACCTCGTGTATGAAGCTTGTCGCCAGGGAATAACAAATAGTTGTCCAATGCTGAAATCTGAGCTCAGTTTTTCAAAGATAGTTTTGTCCAGGATACATTCATGTACTTTTCTCAACGCAGCAGAGATAATCTACTCCTGGGCCTGGACCTCAAGATGGCTTTTCATCAGCCCTTTGTGAAAATTAAACACACCCACCACTTTTTCAAGATGCTATTCAGCTGAGAAGACCCCGCCCAAACATGTCTGTGGTGAGGACTCAATGATTGATAGGTTTGTTTTTACAAACCCACAAGGAGAATCACCAACAGGTATCCTGTTCCCTTCCTGCCTAGAGGACAGGATGGTGACCTTGATAACTAGGGGTAAATAAGATTGATTTAGTTGAGTTCCCTGCAAAAAGTTGAAAAGTTTGCTACTGATCATGGCAGAGCTCCTATTTGGTTGATAAGTGACACTATTGTTTTCTAAATGGAGTTCTTGGAAATTGCTCCTATTTGGTAATAAAATCTCATATTTCCTAAATATTTTCCCTCGCTGTCTGTTTTAAAAAGTGTTTTCTTTTTGAGGAATATTTTGAATATCTATCACTCTGAGTGATGAGAGTCTCAGACCAGTAGCTTTTCAGGGATAGCCATCTTCTTCAATCTGTAAGAAATAACGGATGACTCAAAGTTCTCTTATAGTTCTTTCCTCCATAGCTTCTCTTTGTGATCTGCACTTAGGACTTGTCCTACCTCCCTCTTCCTAAAATAAAAGTTGACATTTCCTTCATTCAGAGAAGGAGCTAGAGACCCCATCATAAGAATAATACTTAATACTGTACTGCTAACTCTTCCATTTGTATAAGGCTGTACATGTTGCAGTCCATATTGAAAAGTTCATCAAAGATGGCTGAGATTCTTTAGCCCAACCCTGGCAAGAAGTCAGGTAAATAATGCTCTTCCATTTATGATACCCTTCCATAAATATTATCTTACAGGAACCCTACAAACAGGCAGTCTTCATTGTGTCTCCTCAGGGAGGCCACAGAGTCCCACACTGGTCAGCTGAGGCAGAGTTGTTGCGTTTCAATGGCTAGAAAAGAAGGGAAAGAGTCGGAGTCAGAGTCCAGCTCTCAGCAACCTATTGCGAAAGTTGTGCTGGCACTGTGTAGGAGCTCTCGGACTCGGTATCCCACAAGTAAATTGGGAACTGTAACCCTAGGCTACCTGATTCACAGGTATGAATGCATTCTGAGGAAATACAAAAGCCATTCATCTCCTACTGACCCACATCCAAGTCGATTCCAAATATGGTCAAATATCAAAGATCTGGATTTAGCAACACCGAAAGTCAAAGCACACCAACTGCCACACAAATTCTGCCTTCTGCTCCAAAGAAGGTGGTGGTAAAAAGCCTGGATGTTGTATAGGAAAAGATTCAATGGTACCTGACATGGGGGTGGGGATGAACTTGATGTTTGCAATTTAGATAGGGTTTACAAACCATTTGTAAACTTTCCAATACCCAGTGATACTCTCGAGCTCTCTTCCTGCAACTGATAGTCATCTCTCTCTTCTCTTCTCTCTCAGCTCCTCTGTCTCAGTCTCCCTCCTCTCTCTCTCTCCCTTTCCCTTCTTCTAACTGACCTGTATTTGGAGTATGCTGTTCCTAGCTATTGTGACCCCATCAGGTAAGTGAGCACCATCTCCGGGGACCTGGCCATCCAAGCCCTGAGCCTTATTCAGAGGCAGTGTTTTCTTGTCACTGCCACTTCCAGCCCCCACAGGAAGCTTCTAATAATTGCCAACCTTCCATCCTCATGACCTCACTGTAAATCCCTCTGGTCTTTTGGAAACTCTCCGCTTTTATTCCTATAACCTAGACTTCCCTAAGCCTGACATTTGCTGATCCCTTTAATTGATTCAGCGCGCCCATATTTAACAAAGAAAAATATAAGATACCTGGCTCAATCTGAACTTCACCTTTACTGTGAGTACATCCAGTGCATTTAGATGTACTCATGAGCACTGGGGCTGGAATTCCTGTCTGTAGACCAGAGAAGGAAAACCAAGACCCAGAAGGGTGAAAAAAGCATTTCGAGTTTACCCAACAAGGGGGAGATGACACTGGTGTCTGAATCAAGGTTGGCTGACCTTGGATATCACCATTTCCCATAGCAAAGTAGTAGTGGGACTGCACAAGGCAATTTTCCTAACATTTGCAGATCCATAATTTTAATTCATCTTCACAGGACTCCTCGGGGGCAGGTGACATGATTCCCTTATTCCAAGACAATGTCTTTTTCCTTTTTTTCTTAATGACTTAACACCACTAACTTGAAGATGTATTTTATTATTGATTGTGGGTCATTTAAGTAGACAGCATTGCCTTGTTCTTTCTTAGCCCTGTGCCGAACAGTGGCATCTTGGATGTCATTAAATGCAATGTTATCATCCACTTTGTAGCGTGGCGGGGGGTGGGGGGGTTGGGACAAGCTGAGGAATGCTGTTCTTTAGCTTCAGGTGGTAGACACTGTAATTAAAATGGTGTCTTTCTGGGGCTTGGGATATGGCCTAGTGGCAAGAGTGCCTGCCTCGTATACATGAGGCCCTGGGTTCGATTCCCCAGAACCACATATACAGAAAATGGCCAGAAGTGGCGCTGTGGCTCAAGTGGCAGAGTGCTAGCCTTGAGCAAAAAGAAGCCAGGGACAGTGCTCAGGCCCTGAGTCCAAGCCCCAGGACTGGCCAAAAAAAAAAAAAAAAAAAAAAAAATGGTGTCTTTCTGACCTTCGACTCCCTGAATGCTGAAAGGAAATGACTGACTTTCTCTCCATGAACGCAGTGGTCCCAGTAAACTTGGCCACATCCGTGACGCTGCTTCACAGAGGGAGTCCCAAGGTGAGCCCCACTTTCTGTGGACACGCGTGCACCGTGACTCGGCACATGAACTGAAAAGTCTGATCAAGGACAGCTTGCTTTGCTTCCCATGTATCTTCCAGGGCAACTCTAGGAGAAATCCAAAGCGAACTGCAAAGACCTACCCAAGAAGGACTGGAACAAGTGGGAGGTGGGAGCGTTCCTCGTAGAGTCATCCTGAGCCAGGCACAGCCAGCTGGAGAGCACCCTCGACAATGTGAGAGCTGCCTGCTCCAAGCCCCGAGCCCTGTCCAAGCACTTCATGACTCAGGCGCTGCTGCCACCGCCTTTTCCCCTCCACGCTGCGTCTACAGTCTAGACGAGGCTGGAAACCATCCCTCTTGACACCAGGCCCAAACGCCCCAGCAGGGACTCAAGGAAACTTGTTCCCAGTGTTGGATTCTGGACTCCAATATTTTTTATTTTTCAGGGAAAAAGAAGAATAAGAAGAAATATTAGACACTGATGGTAAGCAGGTCATATGTGACGTCGAATTGATTTACACCTCCAGAGCCTAGGGAGGGCAGGGGCATCTGCCTGAAAGGCGATTACGTCCAGAAAGATGCCTTGCAGGCCCTAGAACTAAGGGCAGGGAACATGGTCGTCCTTTCTTTAAAGCAGAAGAGAGACTTCCCCTGATCAGAAACACATCTGCAGATGGCTGTCTGTGTTGATAATCGTGGATGCGTGATGCTTTGCTAATCTCTCAATAATAAATTACATTCTTCAAGTCTCACACTATGTGTATAGGTTCCGTACGAAGAGTCTCATTGTAGAGACAATGAAATAAAAGCTCAAAGACCCCGGAAACCTCGGTCAGGTACGGATGAAGAATGGCCGCGTCAGGAGCTGAGTGCAGATCTTCCCTGACTTACTGACTGTGTTGCTTGTTCTCAGAGCCATCGGGAAATAAGGACACAGGTCAGGCTGGGCTGAGGAGGAGACGGGGGAGGAGCAGGGATTTGAGAGAAAATTGGGAGTGAATTAAGTAGGGTGGAAAGAGTCCCGAGAAGAGGAAGAACTTAAGAATTTACATTGTTTCTTGGAAATCTTGACCCCAGGGAATCGTGGGAGTATGTCCCAACGATACTACAGCGGATCAATAGAAAGATCACAGTCTCAGGGCAGAGGGAGTGGCCCGAGTTGCAGAGTACCTGCTGAGCAAGTACAAGGCCCTGAGTTCAAATTTCAGTATGGCCAAAAAAAAAAAAAAAAGGAAAGTCATCGTCTTAAGCCTCTTAAAGGCTCAAACTAGGAAGGAGGTCTGGGGATCTTGGATTTATAAAAGCCTTTGAATGCAAAATAAAGAATAAGATTGCCTCAGCAGTGATGCAAGAAAATGTTTTTAAAGCATTGTTTCTACCCACATGTCCAGGCTTGTTCAGAACGGCATCATGGAACGAGGATGGTCACTGAGCCCAACACAATGAGCGGAGTTTAGGCAGCACCACTTACTGATACTGGGCCCTGGCCAAAGGGGCTAGGATGTGTGTAGGGAGAGCTTGCCTAAGAGGCTTCATTTGTTCTGTTACAGTCTCACACACCATATTCGAGTATCTATTTTGTTCCGGTCTCCTCTTTCACACTTTTGGCATTGCAACGGAACACCAGCATCAGTGTCTGGCAAAGGAGAGACTAAGCATCCACCCACAGGGAGCACTGGGAACGCGGGAAGTACTGAAGTACTGAGCTGAGCACACTCCAGCAATGCAGCGAGCCTGCTGTCTCCTCTCAGACCTTCAGCTGTCTCCCTCCTTTCAAGGTTCCAAGTTCCAATCCCAACTCCCAGCTCTAGTCCACATGCAAATGAGATCAAACAGGTCATGTTTATTCCTCATAGAGGGGTGAGTAATTTGCAGTCAGTGAAGTGGTTGCTGAGTTCTTTTTTTTTTTTTCCTCTCTCCTTATCTCTTTTGAGCTGGAGCATGCCACTGCTGGGATATAGGAAGCAGAATTATTTCCATTGCACAGATGAGGAAACTGAGTCTCAGAGAGGGAAAGGCAGTACAAGGTCACCCAGTTCAGGAACCTGAAGCCAAGCTGTCCAGTTCCTCTTCTCTATGCCTACCTTAGGCTTCATCTCCCTAAGGTAATACGAAACTAATGTGGCTAAAAATGACAAAGAGAGGCTGTGTTAAGTGTGGGGTAGTCCGTTGGCTCTCCCTGAGTGTCCTACGGGAGGTTTCACTTGGGAGACAGCCCTTCCGGTTCCCAGGAGGAGAGGGGGCCCTGCCGAGCTGCTCTCGCTCTACAAGAGGAGCTGAATCATGGCAAAGCCCTACTGTTTGATCAGAAAGAATGGTGTGGGTGGTAGTGTTCCAGACAGAAGACACGTGGCCAGATGGAGATGCGCCTGTAGTCTTGGATCCCCTTAAGGCTTGTGGCTGGATCCTCCGGGCTGCTCTCTTTTGGCTGAGGAGTCTTCCAGGAGCCACGCGTAGTGGATGGATTCCTCAGAGCTCTCAAGTGCGGCAGGGACACATCTACACCTGACCAGAGGCCGTGGCTCCCTGGGGCTCCCAGAAATACAGACACAGCCTTGTCAGACACAGATCGGTGTTCTTCTTGGTAAGGAAACTTGGGCAGTGACAACCGCATGGCAACGCTGTTATTTTATACAGCAGCCATCTGGCGAGTGTTCCGAGTGCTTCCCTCTGGGCCCACGGGGGATACAGCAGCACCTACCGTTGCTGAGGGGACTGGGGGAAGGGCCCTTTCCTAAGTCATCCCACCGACGGGACCACTGAGCCAGCAGCCCTCCTTTCCTCTCTGTGATGATCAGCATAGTCACACGGACAGTGACAACTCTGCACTAGTTGTGTCTAATCTTAACGACCCTGCCCATTACCTGTCATCGTGCCATTGCACTGGGGAGGACATGGGTCCTCAGAAAGATCCGGAAAACCACTCAAGGGAGGCAGAGTACTGAGGCTGACTGACTTACTACCGCCTCGGTTGGAGTCATCCGCTGGTGGATGTTGGAACCGGGGCTAAAATCAGATCTCTCTGATTCACAGATCTGGCAGCCTAGAACTGCTCCTCGCATCCTGTGCTCCCCACTCACCGTCTTCTTCCAGAAACCCCTCCCCTCCCTGCTCCCCGGAGGAAAAGATTCCTTAAAATTCTCCTCCAGAGAGAGCCCGGATGACTGCTGTTGTCCCCGAACCAGCATGGAGAGGTTCCATGGCTGCAGCCCCTTGGAAATCGTGGGCAACCGTTACCCACCTGTCCTTGGCACAGTTCGTGTTCCCAGAGCCTGATGGAGAGGCAACTTCCTCCACTCGCCCTCCACCTGTCCGGCTCTTCCTATGAGCACACCCTCACCAGGCTAGCCTGATCCCAGTCCTGAGGAGAAGCATGTCCGGATTCCCCGCACTCCTTCCCGAGGCCTGTGGGGGCTTGTGAGGATATGGAGACGATCAAGGAGTTCACCTTCCACCCTGCCTAAAAAAAAGGGCCAGTTGTACACATGAGTGAAGGCACATGACATAAATCTGACCAAACTGGGAAGAATCCTGGGAAAATCAGCACTGCTTGTAGCTTAATCTGACAGAAAGGAAGGGAAGAGGGAATGGACAGACGGAGAAGGGAGAGAAAGGAGCAGAGGCCTCAGCGTTTACTGGCTGTGTCTGTGTCTCTCCCGATGGAGGTGCTTTCAGACTGGAATCAGAGATGGAAACTAGTTCCAAATCACATGGAACGTGTGACTCTTGGCAAGTCATTTTCCTCTCTGCACTCATTTCTGACATTCTAAATTTGTATCCAGGATGATGCCTCCAGAGTTACAGAGGTTTATAGGCCAGTATTTCCTTCTGCAGTAACACGAGTAACCTCCTCTAAGTTAACCCTGTCAGGACCCATGGCCCCTCTCCCTTCCTTACCCCTTCCCACCACCATTTCCCATGAAGTTTGTGCTATAGGTCCATGTCAGCATAGTGTGAAACACTCTGGTCATTTCCTTCAACCATAACCATTTTTCTTCTAACCTAGGGTAAGGATCTGGTAGGGTGTTGGCGGTCATTAAACTGGGAAGTCCATCTTATGCCATTGGTAAACATGAGCCCATCAAGATTAAGTGGACTAAGTGAGTTAGTGGATATTGGATAGAAGAAGAAGCAGAGAAGAAGTAGGAAGTGATATGATTTGTGAGGAGGCAGAAAGAGATTATTGCTGGGCTCTCTACGGGTGAAAGGATGTCAGCAAAATCTCTTGGCGAGCCCAGCTTGCTCAATCAGAGAGATAAATATTATTTAGCAGTGTGCAGTGGACTGGGGCGGTCACTTGTATCATGGGATCTAAGTTCTACTTCTCCGCCTGCCATGAATTCACACACACACACCCCATTCCCTTTATCTGTTCCTCTACAGAGTGAGTGGTATGTGGGGTGAGTGGGGGGAGGCTTTTCAATGGTTCTCTTCCATAATAGTATATTGACTATTTAATCTGGTGCTCTGCAGAAAACTAAGATCCACTTATGTGTTTGGGGAGGAAAAAAGGAAGCAAAAAAGGAAAAAAAGGAAGGAAGAAAGGGAGGGAGGGAAGGAAGGAGGGTGGGAGGGAGAGAGGGAGGGAGGAAAGAGGGAAGGGAAGACAGGAGGGAGGAAAGTTTGTAGGGAATGATAAAGAGTTCCCTTTTGATCATATTCACACCAGCTTTTGTTGTTAGTTTTCTTCACAATGGCAGTTCTAACGGCAGTGATGTCAGTGCTGTTTTGATTTTCATTTCCTTTATGACCAGAGATACTGAACATGTTTTCATATGCCTATTAGCCATGTTTCGTTCTTCTTAAAAGTCTCTCTTTAAGCCATTAGTCAATTTATTAATTGGGTTGTTGTTTCTTTGAGAGGATTATGTTAAATGAAGTAAGCCAGACCCGGAGAAGCACAGGTTGCATGCTTTCCCTCATTAGTGGGAACTAGAATGTGCCTATAAATCTAGAAGTAAGCACCCTGGATGGCACCCAAGCGGTTGTAAATGAATGAACTATAGTAGAATGGAATCTACGGAGAGTGAAAATCGTGTAATTCTTTACAAAGACAAAGTCACAGCCCAACAAAATGAGTCTAGGAAATGAATCCTTGTGAGGGGGGCAGGTCAAGAGGAGCGGGGTAGAAGCATGAGTATGGGAAATGAGTAGACTGCAGGCAAGAAGGCCTTGTGGTTGCCACAGAACTGAGAGATGTAAGGGAAGGGGTGAGTGGAAGGGAGGGAGGAGTTGAAGGAACGACACAGATCAAGATGCATTGTATACTTTGTGACATGACGAAAACTCAATATCTAACCTAAACGTTAAGAACAGGGGAGGGAAGGAGGGAGGTAGGAGGGGGTGGGCGAGAATGTTAAAAGGGGGGACCTTGATCAAGAGGCGCTGTGTTCAAAAACTGCTGTGTTGAACAGCAACTTGTTTCTACAAGTACCTAAAGAACTTTTTTTTTTTTTTTTTAAGAAAGAGGCTAGAATTAAAGGATGGTGGGGGAGTGGTAGCCAAGGAGAGAGGAAAACAAAAGTTGGGAGAAAGGAAGGAGATCAGACACTTGGATGACTGCGTGCGGAGGAGGGTTCTAGGCAGCTGCAGCCCTGCTGCCTGTTTGCACAGACACCAGCTGCCAGGCGCCGCGGCGTAACCCGATGTGATTTGACGGTTTACTCTGAAGAGCAACTTCCGTAACTGTGGGGCTGATCAGGCACCTGGCTGTCTCTCAGCACAGTCACTGATGTCTCCGAAAGATGCTTGAAGTCGAATCATCGGCGCTCGTTCCCTTGCTAGTCTCTTGCCAGCAGAAAGAGTACACAGTGGAACTGGTGGGTGTCTGGCCTCTCGGGCTGCCCAAGGCCTGTTGAGGAATCTGAACTTCTTAGTGACCGGGGGGATAATGTGGGAAGCAAAGACTTGGCGCGGCCTCAGAGAGGCGAGGCAAAGTCGCAAGAGGTGGAGAGGCAGCTTTGAGACTGGTGTTAGCGAAGTCGCTTGCAAAATTCTCTCAGCATCATCGGCTTAGTGAAATTTGCTTCAGGAACCTCTTTGGAAATGAAAGGATCTTGAGTCCTGACGTCGCATTAACCCAGATGCAAACCCAATTCATCCCTTCACCCTGGGCACATATTTTTTAACCTTTCAGAGCCGCAGTGTTCTTACCTGTGCAGAAGGGCGAGGCTCCCAATCCCGTAGAATCATAGTAAGCACCCAAGACAGACATGAGTAGTTGCTTCTTACTGTGTCCTTTGGTACCAAGCAGTGCTCAGGAAATGCTTACTCCCAGGCTCTCCACTTTAGTCAAGTCCACCAAAACATACACAAGAGTGAAAGAGTATCATTTGTTTTAAATAGCAAAGGAAGATGAAAAACTTTTAAGTGTCGAAAATCAGCAACCAGGCATATTCCATGAGGTTCATTTCCTTGCTCAGAGGTTGATGGCCCCTCAGTATTCTCTATTTACCATTGTATTTCCTGGTCCTCTGGTCACGCAGCGTGGGCGTTAGAACAACGGGACACATTTCTTTCACCTGAGGAATGAACGCTTGTCATTCACAATGTCACTCAAGGCACGCCCCCTGTCTTCTCTAAGTAATTGCCAAACTTAATCTTTATCATTGTTTTCTTAATGAGTGGTTTTAACTCCATTCCCTATGATTTTTGCTTCCTCTCTTAAAAGTTTGAGAAGTATTTTTATATTTTTCTATTTCCTGCCTTTTACCAAGTTTCCTAAGCAGAGTCAGCTGTTCATGCCATCTGGTCACAGTCTGAAGAATCAGTGAAGAGTGTTGATAAGAAATTCCATCCTTCCTTGCTTCAGGTATGCAGGCAGGAATCGAGAGATTTGGTGAGCTTCCTGCACTCACCCAGTGGGGTTATGCTAATGTTCAACAAAAGACATTGTTTGAAAATGGAATATTGCAACTACCCACTCACGCACTTCACATAACCTAGAACAAGAGACTGAGGCAGATTCAGAATAAGGGAGGTCAGACTTCTGATCCCATTTCTATGTTATAACATCATCCTGTGCAATAGATCATAGTATTCCAATGTTACAGATAAACATCTATGGAGCAGATCTGCTATATCTGCTCTCAATTAGTACTGTGTTGTTATTAGCTAGAATAGTTATCATGTAGATTAGCAAATTCTAAATAGTAGCTCAGCTTGGGCACTAAGAGGTCCCCATTCTACAATTAGAGTTAAAGGGAAGGTCATTTGTGTGGCTGTATTGAGGGGAAGGGGCGGGGGGGGGGCAGATTATCAGGCAGATAGGGATTAAAAAGTGGTAGACACAATGTGTGGCAGATAACACGTGGCCTATCATGAGACTTCTTGATCTATAGTGTCTTGTGTTTTCACTTAAATATTTCTTCTTCCCACAATGCCCTAGGTACCTGATCAACCAATGAAAAGAGCCAGGTGGCACATACACAAGCATGGACCAATCAGGGCAAAGGGAGAGGGTATAGAAAGAAGCTTGTACTTTAAAAACTGCCCTCTGGCGGACTCTACTGGACTCAAGTCTTCTTATGAGAGAGTCTCACTATTTTCCTTTCACTTGTAAATAAACTTGGTCTGTCAGCTTTAGGGACTTTTCTGCATTTAAATTCCTTCATGGGCAGAGAAAACAAATCCTTTCCCCTCAATGGCATCATCTCTTTCCCTGGACACCTGTGCTATGGGACATTTCAACGATCCCTGCTCCCTGAGTTTGTCCCTTACCTCTAGAAAGGATACATCTAGCAAATCGAGTCCATCTTTCCCACATGGTATCCAATCGCATTTATTTAAAGTCAATCAGAAATGATTTAGACTCGTGGGTTCAAGCGATGAAGAGAAGACAAAATTTCTACACATAATCAATTTACACAGTAATGTACATGGAAAATAAACAAATCTGATGGTTTGTTTATTTGGTGAGATGAGATAAGTTCTGACACTAAAGTCAACAAGATCAGTGGGGAGTTATGAGTCACAGTTCTATTCGCAAAGGAGAGTGAAGAAGTTATCTTTTTTTTTTTTTCTCAAATTTTTATTATCAAACTGAAGTACAGAGAGGTTACAGTATCACACGTTGGGCATTGGATACATTTCTTGTACTGTTTGTTGCCCTGTCCCTCATGTCCCCCTCCCTCCCCCCTTTCCCTCCCCCCCCAGGTGTTCAGTTCACTTACACCAAACAGTTTTGCAAGTATTGCTTTTGTAGTTATTTCTCTTTTTTTACCCTGTGTCTCTCGAATTTGGTATTCCCTTTGAATTTCCTACTTCCAATACCAGTAAACACGGTTTCCAATATACTCAGATAAGATTACAGAGATAGTGTAGGTACAAACATAGGAAGGTGATACAAAACATCATCAATAATAGAAACTACACATACACATAGGACGTTGAAAGTAGTTACAACTGTGATATATCACTTGTTTCCATAACATGGAGTTCATTTCACTTAGCATCATCTTATGTGTTTCTAAGGGTATAGCTATTGGGCCTTGTGATGCTCTGCTATGGCTTGCCTAAACCTGTACTAATTATTCCCAATAAGGGAGGCCATAGAGTCCATGTTTCTTTGGGTCTGGCTCACTTCACTTAGTATAACTTTTTCCAAGTCCTTCCATTTCCTTACAAATGGAACAATGTCATTCTTTCTGATAGAGGCATAAAATTCCATTGTGTAAATGTACCACATTTTCCTGATCCATTCATCTATGGAGGGGCATCTGGGTTGGTTCCAGCTTCTCGCTATGACAAATTGTGCTGCGATGAACATTGTTGTGCTGGTGGCATTACTGTGATTTTGTTTGTGGGCTTTTGGATAGATACCCAAAAGTGGGGCTGCTGGGTCATAGGGGAGTTCTATATTGAGCCTTCTGAGGAATCTCCATACTGCTTGCCAGAGTGGCTGAACCAGTTTACATTCCCACCAACAATGAAGTAGGGTTCCCTTTTGGCCACATCCCCTCCAACAATTGTTATTATTAGTTTTCTTGATATATGACATGTGAAGAAGTTATCTTAAGTAACCTGTCCAGGAAAAGATGATGTGAGAGTCAGCAGATGAACTGGAGACTAGAGAGTGAGAAGTAGCAACTTGGAGCATAGTCTGGGGATGTCAGTCCAGGACGTGGACATGGCAAGGAAAAGGGCCAGGGGAAGGGGCCGAGCATAGTCTGCGCAGAGAGTGGAGAGTGCCCTGGACTGATGGACCTTCGTGAGGGTGGGAGGGAGGTAAGATTGAGGCTGGACATGGTCATGAGGCCCTCGTAGACCAACCATAGGGAAAGGTTTCAGTCTTACTTTAAATCCAGTGTGATGACAGGACGTAATAATACCCAGGGAATGGGCAATCTGGTTTGAGGTCTGGGGGATACCACTCTGACTTTGGGTATATAGGGACAAAGAGAAAGCAAATGCTTAGGAAGTTACGCAGAAGAACAAGGAAAGGACTAGAGTGGGTAGGAGAGACTGGAACTCTGGAAGCTTCTGGGCACATGGCAGGGCATGGATAATTCAGGACGTGTGTGCATAGACCAATGTGGGAGCCACCATGTTTACTCATGACAATGGAGAAGTTTGAAAAGTTAATGAAGATGAGCCAGGTGCCCATGACTTATGCCTGTAATCCTAGCTTTTCAGGAGGCTGAGATCAGAGCATCTTGGTTCAAAACCAGCCTGGGCAGGAAAGTCTATGAGACTCATATCTAATGAACCATCTGAAAGCCGGAAGTAGAGCTGTTGCTCAAGTGGTACAGCACTAGCCTTGAGTAAAAGGAAGCTCAGGACAGCACCCAAACCCTGAATTTAAGCTTTAGGACAGGCACAAGCACCACCACCACCCCCCCCCCCCCCCCACACACACACCACAAGTGGGGGAAAGTGAAAATCTAAAAGATGATTGGAAGGTAGAAAGGCAGAGAGATGGAAGAGGACTGAAAAGGGAACCCAAAAGCAGACCTTGAGGGATGGGAGGGGATGGGAAGGCTGTGATCATGGGAGATTAGAAAGGAAAGTCATGGCCAAGGATGTCAAGCGACATGGTAGATCCAGTCATGATGGGAAAGAGGGAACTGGATCTGGGAGTTGGGTGGGTGATGGAGTCCTTGTGCCATGTTGAGTGACTGATGCTGAAGCAGTGAGTGGAGCAGGATTGTGGGAATCCTAAGATGCGTGGCCCAGTGTTGCTAGCAGAAGAGTCGGAACTCAACTCCAGAGGAAGGGTCAGGCTGGGGATTCCCACAGAGCGGTGCTGGATAGAATGTCTCCAGATACACCAGAACCTGGATGTCCTGAGACTGTCAGCCTCCTTCCAGGAGCCATTTGTTATCCCTCTGAAGTTAGCTCCCTTCCCCTTCCCCCTTCCTCCTCAGCTAATTCTCACCTCCTTTGTCAGCAGATTCTATTGTTTGAAGTGATGGCCACAGCCAGGTGTTGAAGGGAGGCATCCTGATTAAATAACTTCGCTTCCAAGTGTTGGTGAATGGGAGTTTCAGTCACTTCCAAGGGTCTCTGTATTTCTAGAGGACACATCCATAAACCCCAATGTCCTATTGAGTTATGGGTTCCTGAGGTTATGTGACATGATGCTATGAAAATATCTCGGGGACTAGATGAGTTTGAGTGATTTATGACCTGAGTGTATCTAAAGAGATAAAAAATCACCAATGTGGTATCCATTGTGCTCAACCAAGCTCCCAGCTGAAGACTATTGTTTTAGAAGTTCCTTACTTACAATATATGTACTTAACACTAGAAGAATCCCACCCAGTATGTATTTTCTCAAACATCACACACACACACACACACACACACACACACACACACACGAGTTCATTCTTGGAGGGCCATAATGAAGAGGCAAGGTCCAAATTCTATACTAGGAAATGAAGCACAAGAAACAGTTGGATTCCATTAGAGAAAGAGCCTCAGTATCACCCCCCTGGGAGACACTGCTTCATTCCTGCAGGAGATTCCATCTTTGAAATGTCTTCTGTTCAAAACTCCCTCCCACCCCCTCTTGAAATTTCACAGCTGGGAGACAGAGGGACTTTGAAGGGCGGAAAGACAAGGGGGATTTTTCCTTCCTTCATGGTCCTATTTTAACAGCCAGTTCCCAAATGTTATTAATAAACATTGAAACTTCAAAAACTTAACTTGACATTTCTATATCCTGCCCATTGTGGCTGTGTTTTTGTCTTACAAATGTCTTACCCAAATGATTTCTATGCAATGTGCTGTGTGCATTTAAGTTTCTGTAGATTCCCCAGAAACATAAAGAGTAGTGATAATTTTTTCTAGGGACAGTTATGAAAGGTCACAAATCCAAAGATAGAATCTTAACTCCAAGATCAGTACCTGGGTAGAAAAAGCAAAAACACGTATGTTCTTTAGGCAGAAGGGACAGTAGTACCTTGAATACCGGTGTAACACTTTCATTTGAATGCAATCCTAGTTATACCACTGGACATCTGCATGATCCTCAGTAAATCCCACGATCATTCTCAGTCTTAAGCGAAGGACAACAGGTGCAAATGGCTTGCACATAGATATTAAAATGTAGTCATATTAATAATGATTTAATACTAGTTTATTAGTTACTTTTGCCATCACCGTGAGCAAAGAACTTGAGAGAACAACGTAAGAGGAGATATATTTATTTGAACTCATGAGTAAGGGCTGATAGGATCGTCAGCAGAATTTAATTTTAGAACTCTCCACATTGCTCCCTTTGAATTGCAGTATCTTGGGGTTGAATTCGGGCTCCATCCCTTGCTGCTGATGGTATTTGGTGTTTGTTCTTCCTCTGTGGGCATCTGCATTGCATCCCTAGGTGTTAGGACAGGTCTAGCAATCTCAACGTTACAGCACTGGCAGAGGGACTGCACTGAAATCCTATCCCATATCTAAGGCAATAATGGAGAAAGTAGTAGAAGGTGCCATATTTAATTGGTTCTAAAGGGTTTTCTGGCAGACTAGTGAGATCCATGAGCTGGTGGGTCCAGCTGCACTTCTCCCAGGGAGACAGATTCTCTTCATGATTGTGTACTAACAGGATCTGGGCGTTCATGAGAGATTCTCTTAGTGATTCTGTACTAACAGGGCCTGGGAGTGCAGGGACACACAGCCAGGTATAAGGGCCCAAGGACGATGCAGACAGTTCACTTGCTAAAACTGAAGCTTGAAGCACAGCATTCACCTGAAGCAAAGCTTTCAGTCAATAGCTCCAAATTTGCTTCTTGAAAACGAACAAAAACAACAAAACAAATAAAGCCCACCTTTTCTGGAACCCATGGTGATAAAGGATACTTGTTCTTGTTTGTAGTTTCTTCTTCACCTTATTCCACATGCCTTTAATTCACACTACCTTTGTTTCCCTCCAGTCTCCAGGCTTCCTTTCCACACATGACTTTCCCCACGGTGTTCTTTTACCTGGACCAACCTCACTCCTCTTTAACACTGGCCTCTGTTTTGTGCCAGTGTGAAACCAACATTGACGAGGGAGAGGTCTTGACTGCACTTGACCCCTCACTGATTATGCTTGTGTAACGGCCCTTAACTCAGGAGACTGTAAACCTTCCAGGGTAGCAAGCTCAGTAGGTCTCATCTCTGTCACCACCTTAATACTGAGGCTGGAAACATATCTATTGAATAGATAAGTGATTGAATAACTTGGTTCTCAGCCCATAACATAATATTTCTCTTAGCATGATTCCCAGACCACCTGCAACAACATATCCTTGGGCTGCTTCCTAAAGTTGGGAGAATCTGAGCCTCACCCAAGGCCTCCACCTTCCTTTGGGTTGGGCCTTGATATGTGCATGGCTAATGAACTTCCCAAGTGATTACACTTAGGCTGAAGTTGAAAATCACTGCTGTGGTGGACAAACAGAGAAAAGCTACGTAGACAAATTCTCCACTGACAGGAGCTGAGAGCCTGATGGGTGGATGAAAGAGAGTGAGTAGAATCATGCTATCATATTGTAGAACGTTTCACACCATCGTATGGTAGATATTTTAACCAACGGAAATAGGCTCATTCATACGCATAGCAATGACATTACGGTATCAAGAAGTGTTTACACTTGTCTTTTTAGGGAGGAGCAATGATGTATAGATAGATGCTTGTAGGAAGATCCCCACTACCATCTTGCAAAGTGTTCCTTCAAACATTGTTGAGGAAGAGCTACATTACCATCTTTGGAAGCTGGGGAATGGAGATATGATTTATTTGGAACATCAACATACACTGAAAATTTATGAGTGAATGTTGAAACCAAGTTCATTCAAGAGAACTTCGTTTCTCACAATAAATAGCCTCACTGACTGAACCTAACAGAACCAAACAACCCAGGGATAAGCATAATTGATTGACACCAGGCAGTGCTACCAAGAGAAATGACAGATGTCTACTTGACTATAGCTCTTACTCATCCTGGGCCTGGAGGCTCTTATTCTTCCAATCTGAAATTGTCCATCTTATTCCTGTTACAGTAGTCCCCCTGATCTGTACTTTTACTTTTCAAGGGTTTATTTACTTGCAATTCCTAAGACTTAAACAACACTTATTACAGTGTATTGTTAGATATACAGTATGTTTCGGTTTCATGATTATTGTTGTTAATCCCTTACTGTGCCTAATTTATCAATTATTAAGTTTTTATAAATTAAGTTTTTACATCCTTTTGTCCAAGTGTGTAAGCATTGGAAAGTTGGTTTTAGGCATCTCATAGTGGGTGTGGGAACACAGGCTCACAGATCCAGAGAATTACTGCATGAGTTATTATGGAAATTGCATTTAGCAGTTGCCCTTTACATATATTACTATGCAAAAAATCATTTCCTAGGTGCAAACCCAGAGATTTGAAGATACGTGAAGACTTGCTACAGTTGCTAGATAGCAAACGCGGGCATTCCGCTTTGACTCTGCCTTGATTGTGAGTATAAACCTATGTGTCAGGTCTGCTAGACGCTGGTGAACGCACATCCTTCCGTTCCCATGGCTGACAGGAAGCTGAGGTACAAAACAAAGCGCTGGGATCATCTCAGATCTCTTTCAAAGCAGTTTTTCTTTTTCGGCGACACCATGGAAGCAACCAAGAACTCTTTCTCTCCCAGATTCTCTTCATCTGGAACGATTTCTTTTTTTCGAGGCAGTCTGGGGGCACAGGTGACTGACATGGTGGGAAGGACCAGCTGCTGGAAGACTGACCTCCAAGGTGACCAAGATCAAAGTGGATAGAGACTTTGTAGATCAAAGGCGTTGCCTCCCCCACGGGGCAACCCAGAGAGCCCGTGTCAGGGCCGCAGGCAAGCCCAGGCTGCGGAACATCCTGCTCCCATCAGCTCATGCTCCTAATTAGGCAGCCAAGAGCATCAGCGAAGGTTTCTGGGTGGTCTGCATGTGATGCTCCAGTTGTTTAACCGTTGCTGAGCTTGAAGGAGGATGTCCCTCGGCCCTGCAGGCTCATCCCGAGAGAAAGGCCCTACTGTTCGGCGGGGGTGGTAGGCTTCCAGCCCTGTGGTCATTATGGCTTTGGAGACTTCTGCTGTCCTCTGCTTTAGATTATCAGCGGTTTAAAATGGCCGTGTCAGCTTCAAGAAGAGGTGATGCCATTGACCTCCTGGGTATTCCCTTAGGAGGGAAGACATCTTTGGAAGGTCTGCACTGTGGGAACAGAGGAGTAAGGACTCCTACTCAGGTGCACAGTAGAAAATAATGAAAGCTTTCGGTTACAGAGACTGTCATTAACGCCCAGAATCTTACACATGGCCCTGGAACTCGCACACAAACCCCACTGGTGGCTTCAGCCATCCCCATTTTATTGTTCATAAAACGGAGGCTTAGAAAGATGAACTGATGAGCACAGGAAGTGAAGGCACTAGGGCTTTGGATTTCAAACCTGCATCCTTTGTGCCACATTAGTAATGCATGACACACAATCCCCACATCACATTGGTAAACAATCATCAGCATGTAATTTTTGCTAACTCGGCTGTAGGGAAAAGTGGGAAGGTCTGTGATCAGGACCAGGCTTCACCGCCAGGGCTGGGTTTATCCCCATGTCTTAGATCAGCCGTTGGGATGGCCAGGGCAGGCTCAGCTTGGCGGGGACAATGGTCCCTTCCAACATGGGATTCCCAGTTGCAGCCTGCCTGGCTGGGGCTGTTCTCCAAGAATGGCAGAGGGCCCTGGGCACTGAGCACAGTGTCTGGGTTTGAAGCTGGTTCACTACCATACAGATCTTATCCTATTGACCATCGCAGGCCAGTTCCAGGTTAGAGAAACCCCATGTATAAGACACCTCAAGGAGATCCCGCGAAGGAGATCTCAAGTCTCCCTGCATAGAGATCATCAACGGTAGCCCTTAGGATAGTTCGTAGCTTCTGTCTTTTCACTAGGCCAGTCTGCTACTTTCATAGAGTAATGGGGGGAGGGGGGTGTTGCATGTCTTTTTCTTTTGTGTAAAGAGGCTAGAGCTTCAATATTGTCCTCTTCATTTATGTGGCAAATGTGTTTAACTTAAAAGATGTATAATAAACTTCCAATCAAATGTATTTGACCTGCAATTGTTCCCAAAGAAAAGATGGAAGGGAAAAAAAAAGTTTGATTCCTCAGTCATGGCATCTGAGAATTCAGAGTTGGCTATTTCTAAGTTCACAGAAGCAGTGTATTGGTTCCATACTGGTTTTTAAGAGGAACACCCTCTTTGTGTAGCTTTGGCTCTTTGCCCATCTGCCCTCTGTCTTCTCTCCACGGGCACCTCCTGCCATGTCTTCCTGAACTCCTTTCCTCCAGACACAACGAGTGCTTGTTTGTTCCCCAGTATTAGTCCTCTCTCTCACTGACTATATGTGCCATTCCTTTCACACGGAATGCCATTCCTGTTTTCTTTCTTGCCTATCCTAGTCCACTTTGCAGAACACGAGCTCTCTTCCTGAGCATGCTCAACTACTTAGGGTTGCCCCACCCACTTAAGCACTCTTTGGCCCTGTATTGCCTTTTGATTGCTTGATCCGGTCTGTCTCTAGCCACAGAGATCTTCAGGACCAGGACGGTTTCTTTTTTATATGTCTGGCACACCTCAACAAATTTTAAAATAATTTCTGTAGGAAGAAAACAGTCGTCAAAGAAATGGACACAGCCATTAACTTCCACCTGTTTTGAATGTGAATTATTCTTTGAGGAAGGGGCTTTCCTAAATGGATAGTTTATGATTTCCTAATGCCTCATGCGAATTTTGCAATTCAAATATGTTTCTTAATTATTCCTTCACACAATGAGTTACAGGGGCCTCTCTTAGCAGTAACACATGTCTTGTTGGGTGGAACCAGGGCAACCATGCACTGCATGTAAACACCTCCTTGGAATAAACAAAGCCTCAAGCTGTCTACTGTAGTTCCAGGTCAGGCCTGGTGGGACATCTTCATGAGAAGTTTCTGAAGTTGCCTCACAGGCCGAGTCTCATCCTGTTTTTCTCCTCTCCTGGATCTGCCTGCATGCTAGGGTTTTGGTCTTCCATTCTGGACCACAGCCTGTCCTGGACAGAGTGTGTGATTGAAGAATGAGGGTGTGTGCAGATGCAAGCATTTCAATAAACAGACTCATTCCAGAGGCCTTGCTCTCAAGATAGGGGCATGAAGAATGGCAAGGTTACAAAGAAGGGGAGCCAAATAAATAATGACTAAATTTCACAATAAATTCTGTATTTTCAGATGAGATCGGGCGCGTTCAGGGTGGTATGGCCATAGACAAATTCTGTATTTTCAGAATCATATGTCCATTATTTCCTAAACATTGTGCATCTCTCTCTACATATATATATATACACACACATATATGTATATATATGCTGAGACATTTAACATGTAAATGTATATTTAATGTATGCATCTATTCTCTAGCTTTATATACATGTATGTACATGTGTGTATCTCAGCATATAGGCATATATTTGTGCATGGGCACAAATGTGTTTATATTACATACTCACCATATATTATGCATGCACCACTATGATTAAATTTGAAGCATAGCAAACTTTATTCATAAGCTTGATGCATATAAATACCCCTTTATACATATGCAATACTTCATATATATATGGGTGGCATTTATGTCCATGTATGTGAAGTATAGCAATCTGTTTATTCATAAGGGCAAGTGTGCATAAATGTTTTACTACATATGCATAAATATAGGCACACCTCAAGTCCTAGATTTGAAATATCTTAAATATAATATGGATATTAAGGAGGAAATCCAAGACTGTGTTTAATGTCTTTTGATTTCAAAGCGTGTCTGGGAAAATAGTTTGCATAATACTAGGCACTTATGAATATTCCTGTTGCTTTTGTATTTCAAAAGGAGCAGAACTTATGAGGGTGAATCTGGTTGCTGGAATGAATCAACAGCAAATCTCAGCGGCGCTCAGGAGCCTGTGTCCTCCAGCTCTGCTGCTTACCACAAAGCCCTTGGCAACACACACTCTCTCTTCTTGCATTCTGTCTCTTCCTCTTTAACATGAGCATGCTGTGTGAAATGGCTCCCAGATTCCTTGTGAGTGGTTACATGCATCGCCTTTTCATTTTTGGCAGCCCTTCAATGGACACCCAGACTTAGCCTTGCAATGTTTTCAAGCAGTAGATTTGCATGGACAATGAGACAACAATCTCTGCAACTCAGTGTCTTTGGGTGGGGGGAGCACACTCCTATTTGGGGCCAGTGCTGTTGTGAGCAACACTTCCTACCCCGTGCACCAATCCTTTCAGACACAGCACCCTGAGGTTCACAATGACATCATAAATGAGCCATCCACAGACCAACACTGCCCTGCTGTGATTGACAGGCCCTATGGGGCTGGAGGAGACGGTTGTGAAGACAGAGGCTTCCTTTTGGAAGCTACTTGGCTGAAAGATTATGGTTCTGCGTTACCTACCTACAGAGACTTGTTATAGAAATCAGAGGAGAGCACTTAGGAGCTTTGCAAAATACAAAGTGATTTTTGTTGAGATGATAATGATAATTCAACTGACATCTGCTGTTTAGGTTTCTAAATCGCAGTAGTGAGCCAGGCAAGCACTTGAGCAATTCCTACATTTTATAGCAACGTAGCCATAGTGAAGACTGCACTGGCAAGTTTCTGCGGTTGGTGATTAGGAAGGAAGGTCAAAGACAAGAGAGCTTTGATGTGAGAGAATACCACGGAGTTCACAAAGTTCTTGAGAAGGCAGAGGTGACCTAAGAACTGAGACAAACAGTCCATCAGAGATAGTACAGACCGCACAGTCATCTCAAAGATGTGCCCTCCCCCACAACCCCAGGGCCAGATTCGGATGTTCATGAACATATCCACAGTGAGCTTGCCACGAAGGGGCTTCTGGAAGGTTCCAGGCCAGACTAGAAGTCTTCAATTTTGGTACTTGAGCATCTCTGTTCAAGACTAGCTCTCTACCACCCACCCGAGCCCCAGCTTCACTTCTGGCTTTATATGGTGGTTACTTGTAGATAAGAACCTTACAGACTCCTGCCAAGGTTGGATTTGAACCACGCTACTCAGACATGAGCCACTAGGGCTTGGCTGCACATTCATTTTAGTATGAATACACGTATTCCAATTCTAATATGAGCCCTTGAAAAATATCCATTGGTTTACACGATCTAAGAAGGGTTCTTAGGCTTCACCATGCATCTAAAAGAACTCGTGGCATGAGAAGAGCTACAGAGTCTTGGCTTTTGACAAAGGAGGTGGCTGAGGGCCAGCTGAACCATGGGCTGAGTGGCCCGCATACATAAGTTGCTGAGCAGTGGAGCAGGTGGTACCATGCAATGGATGTCGGGAGGAAGGCAAGAATGCAAAAGGAGTGGAAATCCAGGTAGCAGAATCTGGAAGTCCGCCTTGGGAATGCATGGGAGGACGACGAACAGAGCTGCCGACTTAGCTGTGAGCTTGGGCAGATTGAGGATGTGAGCGCTGACCAAGCGGGGTCCTCAGGAAGGCTTAAAGAGCTTTGCTATATTTGTTGCAGCAGCAATGACAATATTGATAGCATATTTCACTGACCACGGTGGTGCCAGACACGATGTTAGGAATTTTCCTTGGATGAGCTCATTTAACTCTAGTGACCCCTGCTCATAGTTAGGGGAACTCAAGCTGAGATGGGTGCAATTGTTTTCCCGTCATCACGAAAGTGGCAGAGCTAGGCTGCAGAACCCTGGGGTCTACATACTCTGGGGCTCGTTACAATAGCACAATGTTTCCTCAAATGTTAACCTTTTGTGGAGGCCAAAGACAGAGGTATTTCTAAAAGGCCCATGTCTGAGACTCCTTTCTAACACAGCAAGGGTGGCCTGCCCTGACTTTGTAACAGCACGCATTAAAGGAGATGACTATCTGAGACAGCCTGTTGTGATTCATTCCCACAAGGGGAAGGGAGTGACATTCCTCTACAGATTCCTAGGAACCGGCACAGCCCAGCTAGTCTAGGGTCTCAGGGTCATCAGAGCCTGTGGGCTGATGGTATCTATTACACCTGTGAAGCATTTCCTAGACAGGGGCCCATTCTCCCACTCCATGCGCTGCTTCTCCCAGCCAAGGCAGGGCTGTGGGAGCCACATGGACCAATTGGAAGAACTCTTATTGGAATTGTCCAGTAGATGTCTCAGTCTACTGGGGGGCAGGAGAGGCTGGGGCTCTGTGTACCATATTCAGAGGACAATCACCATGTCATGACTTCTCTAAAGGGAAATCAAAACAAGAACCAGGAAGCATCACTGGGATGTGAACGCGTTTCTGTTTCAGCATCATCCGCTGGTCCCATCCCTTTTCCACTTGAGGTTTAGGAGAGTGTGAGCTAGTGGTGAGAAAGAAGGAACCTGACAAGGTGCGCAGCAGGTTGAAGAAAATTTCTCAGAGTTCTGCTGTCCTCCTACAGAAGAAACCCAAAGGTGGGTATAACTAGAAGTGCCTTCTTTAAAGACCTGGATAGTTTTTCTATAACGTGTTTTTGGACAACTGACCAAACACCATGTATTTGAATCTGTGAAAGTTACTTCTCCCTAAAGCAGGCCAGTAGATGCTGAACTTGACCTTTAGAATGTTTTTTGTTTTTTTTTCCTCGTGTGAAGTTGTATTTTCTAGTTCTCTCAGCCTAAGCTATTGTACTTGTGGCATTTGAGAAACTAATTTGACATATTCTAAAAATATTTTAAGAATTCTTTCAGAATATTACGTGTAATTGAATTTATTAAGCACATAAGGCCCTACAACTTCCTCTCTTCCTACAAAAATCATTCTCTCTCTCCTTAAGTATTAATACTTTAGTTTAGATTGTACTTGAAAAAAAATCACAAAAATCTATGAACATTAGTTAAAGTTTTATGTGCTTTGGCCTCAAACATTTCTTTCTCTATTTTGGTTTCTTTGTGAAGTCTTAGTTTTAAGGAAACAACTTTATTATTAGTATTCCCATTCTCTCATAATATTGGAGGTGGTATATATTGAATTCTTCTTTTCAGACCATATGACATGTGGTCTTATTTAATCCATGAATGACAACATGAGTAGGTATTCTTACCTCAGTTTTATAGATTCAAAATGAAACTTAAAAATGACCAAGAGCTAGGCTTTACATGCTAGTTCATTTGTCTGTCTGTCTATCTATCTATTGAGCTGGTCCTGGGGCTTGAACACAGGGACTCGGTACTGTGCCTGAGCTTCTTTTGCTCAAGGCTAGCTCTCTATCAGTTGAGCCATAGTGCCACTTCCAGCTTTTTCTGAGTAGTTTATTGGAGATAAGTGTTTTATGGACTCTTGATTTGAACTGCAGTTCTCAGATCTCGGCCTCCCCAGTAGCTAGGATTACACGTGTGAGCCACTGGTGCCCAACTAAGCCTATATTTCTGACTGCAGTATATTCTACATCTTCCTGAACCCTCTGTGCATAGAATACTTATTCATCTTTGAGTTCTTTGTGTCATATAGAAATCCTTATGCACAATAAATAATTAGTATGAAAACAAACGAGTAAGTGAATCAATAAGAGTAAACATGATGACTATTTTTTTTAACTTTCTACTGGATGCTCTATGTGTTAAAAAATTAGAAATAAATTACTTCCTAAGCTTTGCTAATGGAAATAAGATATGTATAGCTAACAACATGGGTAGCTGGAACATTTTATTTTTAGTCTTGGTGGGGTGGCTAGAATCTGATGTTTTCCCTCTTGCAACAAACCAGGTGATTCACTGCATAGGATGTGAGAGAATTCTTGGAAAAGAGATCTGAGCGGATGTTAGGGTCAAAGAGAGGATATGGAAGTCAAATCACGGTTCACACAGAGCTGGGAACAACTCCAAAGGAAAAAAAGAGTTCAAAAATTTTATTTCTATCTCTTTAGAATTCCATTCCATTGTGTGGGCAATGGTTTGGAAAAAGGATGGATGGGAGAAAAGGGGAGCAGAACTGCTCTGTTTTCCTAAGGGGTTTTCTGTTCGGTGGCTGGAATGGAATGGACATAGGGCACTGGTGTCAGTACCGTGTGCTGCCATTTATTAGCTTGGCCAAATCACTTCATGTATTTAAGCCCTCATTTCCCAACTGTAAAATAGGGTCAATTATACCCAACTTAAGAATTGCAACGAGGGCTGGGGATATAGCCTAGTGGCAAGAGTGCCTGCCTCGGATACACGAGGCCCTAGGTTCGATTCCCCAGCACCACATATACAGAAAACGGCCAGAAGTGGCGCTGTGGCTCAAGTGGCAGAGTGCTAGCCTTGAGCAAAAAGAAGCCAGGGACAGTGCTCAGGCCTTGAGTCCAAGGCCCAGGACTGGCCAAAAAAAAAAAAAAAAAAAAAAAGAATTGCAATGAAAATTAACTGAGATAATTTTCGTGAAACCATCTAGCACGGTATCAGCTTGCGTCTGAAATGTACCGAGAGTGTTTACATAGAGAATAAGAACAGTCATCTCTTCCTAAACATTTCCCAGAAGACTGTCATAATGGGAACTGTTGGACAAGGAAGTTAGTCAACAGCAAAAAGGGCTTGACCTCCAGTGTCCCCCACTGGTCATACCAGTTCAATAGCCTTGTGAGAGAGAATGTGAAACAAATGAAGGCTAGAAGAAATATACCCTCTAAACAAGCTCTCTTCCTGAGGAAGCATGCAGGAGAAGCTCAAAGGCCCCACCTTTCTTATAAGTACTGCACACTAACCGATTGTGCAATTGGAGCTCCAAGTTCCCACCTTTCTATATTACAGTCAGATCTCCTGGCTGATGGCTATATCCTAGGAACTGTACTAGCTTCAAATATACAAAGACAAGACAGACAATTGTCTGTTCTATAGTAAATTATAGTCTTCTGCATCAAATAGATACTCAGCAGGTGCTTTTATATGTCAGGGTGGGGTATGGTATTGAGTGTATTCTGTGTTATGTGTAAGCCCCAGTCATTAAATTTCTACCCTACTGTGGGGACAGCTTAGCATTGCTCATTGAAATACTTGAAATGAGAAGTACTTTGGATTATTATTATTATTACTTTTGAAATTTTGGAATATTAGCAATAATATTTGGAATATGAGCAATAATGGGTGCTCAAGGAGTAAGGACTTTTGGAACACTTTGGATTTTGATGTTAGGATGGGAAAGGCTGTGTGTTACCCCAATTAATTCTCCAGGAAAAGCCACAGGTTGCCAGGAGCATGTGCAGATGATAAAATGGGAAGTCAAGACTAGGTTCTGGGTTTAAGTTGTTAAACTAAAGAAGACACAAGCTTCTTTGAAAACAAGGTGCTTTGCACATGAAAAGGGATATTCCTATGCACAGTCATAAAAAAAATTAGATTTGTTGGTTATTTGGGGGAAGTAAGCAAATTGTTCCAATTACTCCTCTTGGGAAGTCAAAAAAATTTTAAAAGTGAAAGAGAGAATAGAAACAGATTATGATAAAAGTAGAGAATGTGAATTTTAGTAGTGGTTCAATAATTTATCATACATTCAAAAGTAGCGTTCTTTTGAATATATATGTTCTGACATGACACTAAGTTTAAATTGATCCCACATTTACTACCTCTCTTTAGAAATCATAAATTCCTCACTTATGACATCTTCAGTTTGATTCTTATTTCGATCACATTTTCAGCACTACAGATGTTGTGGTGTGTAAGATCTGCTATGATGATACTCATTTCATTGTTCTTATTTATAAGCACAGAAAATTTACTATTTAGAAAAAGTGGGGGTTGTAACCTTCCTTTCAAATCTCTAGACTTTTTTTTAAACCCAAGAGTTTAATATGGGTCAAACCATCGTTGAAACCAACCAAATTTAGTTCCTTCCATTATAATTTAACATATGTGCTTTTTTTTTTTTTTAAGGAAACTCAGATGAGAAGCTGTTTTCTACCGTGCCTTTTTTATTCTTAAGTTTAGTAACTTCATTAAGATATGTTTATTTATTTCAGGATTATCATGTGTGTTCATTTTTAGTGTGATGTTGCAATTAAACAAAGCAATGTTTCACCAAAGCAACCCATGGGATTCTGATGAGCTTGGAGTTCTGACTTCTCTCGGAGTCAGCTGACCTTTGCTGGCTCAGGTACATCCTAGAGCTTATACTGGGTCTTCTCTTCTCTCTGTCTTCCCTCTGAAGCCTATTTGCTATTTGAAGCCTGTTTTCCCATGGAAGAGTTGGCAAATTACAATGGTGAAGAAAATGCGAAGCATCTGACGCTTCCTCAAATCTTACCCACACTTTACTCCATTGGTCAATGTCAACCTTAAATTCAGTGGTGAGGGAAGTGCTACTTTACAGGGGTGGGAATGAAGTAGGGACTTTCTTTTTACTTCAGGAAGTCCTTTGCTTTCTATACTTAGAATTATTTTTTCCAGGTTGTCCCATCCCCTTTTTTTCGGACCTGAAACAGTGTTGAATCTTTATGTATGAAGAAGGTGTAAAAAAAAGCTCATGGAAAACAGTTAAAAAAAAATAGAAGCTATGGGTAGACAGGAAAAAAACACACAGCAATAGAAGGTTAATCTTCTTAAGACACAATATGTACATGTGTAAAATACAACCCCTTTGTATATAATTAATATACATTGGAATGACAGGAATGCATAATAGGTTCTTTTGGGAGTGGAGCACGTGTGTGTGTGTGTGTACGTGTGTGTGTGTGCATGTGTGTAGTCAAATGGAGAGGGCGAATGAGAATGAATATGGTTGAAGTGATTCACGTGCATGTTTGAAAATAGCACAAGAGGACCTGTTGAAATTGTTTTAAGAAAAGCAAAATGAGGGAGAGGGTTACAAGAGGGAAAACACACCAGGGAACATTGTATATATGTATGGAAATATCACCATGAAATCCATAAATACAACTAATTTTCATTAACGATAAATGCTTTTTTAAAAAAGAGTCCATTTCCTTTACCAGTATTTTGTTAACAGTATGATTGGAGTGCTCCTAATTCCTTCCGCGTCACGCACTGGGCTGATTAACTATTACTCTTGGCATATGGAACACGAAGCCATTCCCTAGCAGGATAGCTCTCTTCTCCACAAGACAGCCTAATGCATACCAATTTACTCTTGTTTGTTCCCCAACCCTTTTATGCCAGCTCACTCACTATGTCAGTTATTAAATTTAATGAAATACCTTTTAAACCAGTAGATGGAAAAATAAAAGCTAGAGAAAGTGTTGCTATGCAGTTGAGTGCTTGGGAGAATCTCTCAAATTATGAATGAATGAGAAACAAATGTTGCCACAGGCATGATAAAGACAACTACAAGAGTTTAGAAGAGGCTAGAAGAAATCAAATAAATCTGTAAGCAGTTTACCTGAGGCTTTTAGTTCACGAGAGCATGGAAATCCTTAATACTTGGCAAAGAAATTAGAATTGAAATTGACAGTGAAGAAATTAGGGAATGGCCAAAAGGAAAAAAATAGGTGGTTAACAAATGATTGGCCAAAATTTATAAAAATGCCTTGAAGCCACACTGAAAGATAGTCCTACTGTAAGTTTAACAGTGAGTGTGGGGCTGGGAGGGCGACTTCATTTTACATATATTTAACACTAGCAAAGATGTGGTGGTCTGATGACCCAATGTTAACACTTAAGGTGCGTTGCTATGTCAGTTTTCAATATAGAAATTTTGACTAGAGGAAAACCCTGCGGTTAGACCAAACAGGCTTAACAAAAGAGACTGTCAGAAAGCCAAAATTCCAAGGGAAAAATATCTCATTGCCTGCTTCACAAATTGCCATTTCTTGTTTGGGGCAAAACCAGGAGCTCTACCAGTAAATTGTTTCTCGTTCTTAGCTTTCCGATGCCACCTGAGCCTACAAGACAGGATTCTGAAAAGCTCAGGAAAGCGATTATTTTCTTCTCTGGATTTATATACTAAATTTCCTTGAACATCCCTGTAGTGAATCTAAACAGGATGTTTCGGGTTGTGCCTCTACTGGTGTCTGACTTCCTAGGATGTTTAATGAGTTATTGTCAGAAAAGGATTTTCTTTATGCTTCCAGAAAACAGAGAATACATGAATGAAATTCTTTAAGAACTGGATCCAGCTCTATCGAGTTCCTTGATATTCTTTATAATACAGAACTCTGTATGGTGAATTCCTGGAACATCTATCACTATGAATTCATAAAGTTTGGTGTATGGCTGGCAATGTGGCAAAAAAATCTCTGAATTTTTGAGAGAGAGAGAGAAAGAGAGAGAGAGACAAATAAGGAGTCGTGTCTCTACCTCTGGAATGTAAATTTCAAACGACATATTTGGCTTTTTTTGAAGACATATTTTCTCTAATAGTCTCCCTCACTCCAGGGATTAGATTAGAATTTTACCCATTATTATCACATGATGAATATTGCTGGAATAAATGACACAAACATCAAAATATTTGATTTCCAAGTTTTTTGGTGCAATATTATTCTATGGAAATGTTTTGTTCTCTAGAGAGCCTAGACTTGGAAAGAGAATAGGAATTCCTTCTCTGAACTTCCTTGTTGTATGATCTTGATTGAGTTACTTTGCTCATGAACTTCATCTTTGTTATCTGTACAACAGGCAGTAGAGCATTGGGATTAATTAGGCAACTGGACTCAGCGAATGCGTGGAATCTATCTAGCTGTATGAAAGTCTTCTTTGGTGGTGGGGAAGGTGACCATGGCGGGGGCGATGGCAGATGGAGATGTTGGAGGTGTCAGTACTCGCCCTGAGTGTCTTCCATGAGCAGACTACTTTTCAAGTCTTCTTATTGCCTTTCCATGCTCAAAAAAGGCCACAGTCTCTTGGAGAGGAAATTGTTCAGCCTCAAACAGTTCTTCAGCGGGTCACATTGCAGAAGTACTGCTCTGGCAAGCCTAACAAAGGCGCCATTATTCTCATCTGCAGACAACGCCAAGAAGGTACTGGGTGGTCTAGAATACAGGAGACAGATAATGTAATGACTCCATTCATCAAAAAGTCGAGTGTGCACACCAGCTGCCCGCCAGCTGGAAAATGAAACTCTTCTCCCTTCTGAGGATAATTTACTTCTGCTGGGGAGGCTCTGAGATACACTTCACCTTAAGGGACCAACCAAATTCCAACAGGATCATGTAACGTTGTGCTGACCCAGCAAAGGGACTGGAAAGGAAAACCAAAGAGGAACAGGCAAACCAAGGGGGTGAGGGAAGAAAAGGCACGGATCCCTTTACATTAGACAGAAAAGAACAAACAACTGCTTATTTTAAAATCTGTTCTGTTTTCACCTTTTGGATACTTAGTATGTTATAACTTGCTGTGTGTCTCTCCTTTTCTGAGGCCATTAGGAAGTGGGAGGGCACAATGCCGGTTCTCATCTCGCTGTAATACCGGAGACCATGCATGCTGTTCCTTGTGAAGTATTTCTACAGCTTTTCGAGTTCTCCCATTCCAAATTTCAAAAATTGCCCATAACCCACAGTTATTCATTTCATCTTTTTCTACTGTATATGTAAAATAATGATTTATATACCTGGCATATATATCTGAACTGAGCTTCAAAATGATAGGGTTCTTATTTTATCTTTCTTGGATGTTGAAAGCTGATATTTCCACTCAGTACGTTGACTGTTTATTTTCAGTTCCAATGAATGCTAATCATGTTGGAAATAAATTAGTTCATTAAATTTATTCACACAATCTCTATATTTACATATTTAAAGAGTGGCCCTGAGATTTAATCATATTCAATAATTTACTGAATTTCTAGTTAGAATTTGAGGAGCCCAATAGTTGAAGCAGGACGCTCCTGATACAAGAACTCAAGGCTTAAAATGCTTAGACATCCATTTTTCTGCTTAAACTTAGTTGTCATTTACCTATGGGCAAAGCCCAGTGATTTTGCTCAGGGTTAGATTTGCAGGTATGAGTCAGCTGCAGTTTGTGAGGCTGAATGAACCAGTCAATGTATGTTGGTTACCTCGAAAGAAAACTTAACTTTGGCTTATTATGGAAGAGCCTAACTCACTGTGAATAACACAAAGGGATTTAAGAATTGGGTGTTGCTATCCTTAGGGTAAAATGCAAACTATGACAGAATAGAAAAAAAAAAAAGCAATGTCATGGAAATAATGAAGGGTTTTGACATGGTATTTTTGCAAAAAGGAAATTATGCATTAGAGTGATTCTGGGATAGAAGAAGCAAGATTGCACTTCTAGAAAGCAATAAGGCATGAAAATGGCCTGCAAGAATGGGCCAGTTGCACATCCAAGTTCCGTGTTTGGAATCAGAGAGGAAAACTCCAGACAGTAACTTTCAAGTTATAATAACTCGATATCAGTTTTTTTCCCCCCCTCAGAAATAGGCTTCTTCCTGTTGGCATTATTTTCTGATCTAAAAAGAAAGACTCTCCCACTCCAGGGTGGAAATAACTATCCTAATTGGGAGAAATTCAGACTTCAGGAAAGGAATCATCTGTTTAAATTACATTTTCCATAGCAAATGATATATCTGACCATCATTTTGTCACAGCTCAGACAGATTTCTACATAAGATCATCATGAGTCATGGAAGTCTTATTATTTCCAGTTTCTTTCTGTGGGGCATCTTTGCCTTCACCCGCCCACAGGAATATCTTCTCATTTTTTTATTTTTTTTACTTTGTGTATCTGCTGTTTGTAAGTCAGAAGGCTCATCCCCCAATTCTGAGTTTTTCTAGCAGATGTATCATCATTTGCCTTTTCCGTCTAACCCCCAAGGACCACTGGTGTTCATCTTGTGCCTCCTTCGAACGACAAGCATTTGATGGAACAAATTCCGCAGTGCCTGTACCTCCGTAAAGGAATGTGTCACACAGAGAGACAATGAGATTTAAAGATTGTCTGTGGTTGAGTTGATGGAATTAAGGAGAGTGGACTAACTCATCCAGCAAGGGAAATGGGCATGGAGTGTTAATGTGCCACACATCTAATTGTCTCCATTTAAAGTAATGATCAGGTTGCAGATGATCAGGGAAGATGAAGAGAGGGAAGGGAGGGGCAGAGGAGAAGGGTGAGTGAAAGAGAAAGTAAAGGGAGAAGTAAAAGGAGATGGAAGGAAACAAAGAGGAATAGTCAAAACAAGCCATGAGTTGGGGGTATAGAAAGCACTTAAAACATTTATACCCAGTATTAAAAAAGGCAAGACATTCCATCCAAAGTAAATTGTCCTGGCCATTCATTCACTTCTCTTTGCCCTAGTTACTTTGTTACATGAGTTCAAGGACCATCCAGTTTCCTTTCCGTGTGCTTAAGAGTTTCCTGGAGATCCTGATTAAAACATACTGCTTTCCAGAGTGGTTGAACATGTTTACATTCCCACCAACAGTGTAGTAGCATTTGTTCTCTTTTGACGGCATCCATGCCAGCATCTGTCATTATTAGTTTTCTTGATAATGGCCATTCTAACTGGGGTGAAGTGGAATCTCAATGTTGTTTTGATTTGCATTTCTTTTTATAGTCAGAGATGTTGAGCATTTCTTCTTGTGTCTATTGGCCACTCTTATTTCTTCTTTGGAGAAGTTTTTTCTTTAAGTCTTTAGCCCACTTATTAACGGGGCAGTGGTTTCTTTGAGGATTGTGGCGGGAGGTAAATTTTTGAGCTCTAAATATATTTTAGATATGAGGCCCTTATCTGATGCATAGCCAGTAAAGATCTTCTCCCATTCGGTGGTCTTTCTATTTGTCTTGTTAGCTGTGTCCTTTGCCATGCAGAAACTCTTCCGTTCAATGCAATCTCATCTAGCCAGCCTTTCCTTTGATTTGTTGTCTTTCTGGATCTTTACTTAGGACATTTTGACCTGGTGCCAAGGAGCCCTAGTGTTTTCCCGATCCCTTTTGGTAATATTTTCAGAGTATCTGGCCTTACATTGAGGTCTTTGGTCCATTTGGAATTGAATCTGGTGCAGGGTGATATATAAGGATCTAACTTCAGTTTTCTACACGTGTATAGCTAATTCTGCCAGCACCATTTGTTGAAGAGGCTGTCTTTCTTCCATCTGTGTTTTTGGCTCCCTTATCAAAGATTAGATAACTATAGGTCTGTGAGTTCATTTCTGGGTCTTTGATTCTATTCTATTGCTCCTCAGACCTGTTCATGTGCCAGTACTATGGCCATATACAATGATGCTTATTGAAATGAACTCTAAGAAATGGAAACAAGAGGGTTTTCTTTTTTTGGTACTGTTTGCAGTTATTTCTTTTTCTTTCTTTCTTTTCCTTTGGTTTATTCCCTGTTGTCACTGCTTTTTTTTATTTCTGTACCCTTTGTCTTGTGTATAAGTTTATCTGAGTTGGGGCTTCACACCATCTAACATGTGCTAAGCTTAATGTGAAATCAGTTAGTATGAGGCTAGAGGTGTGATGCCAGTAGTGTTTCCTGAGGTTCTGGGTTCAAGTCCAGTAGTGCACCGAAAGAAGAGAAGAAAGAAAATCAAATAGTTCTGTGTGAAAGGGAATTCCAAAGTAAGAAGGAATGTGATGCAAGTAATAGAGTATTCATCACAAGAAAATCATGTTGTTTATTTTATTTGCATTTATTAAATCAAACAAAGAATCCCTTGCTATTTACCTTAACCCTTTGGTAAGTCTGTGGAATGCCTGTGAAAGCAATGTAATAAACTTTGGATGTGCTTTTGAAAAAAAAATGTTATATATAACATCTGTTTTCATTCAAGCACATGGCGCATTATTTCATCATGATGTATTCTTTGTGGTATTATTTTAGAAATCTATTACCCACAGATCACCAGAAGATCTCTTGTCCTGTCATCTTCGGGGTAATGAACACCCTCCATGTGTGTAAATCTGTCAGGCTGAGTCTTCCTAAAGAGACAGTTGCTAATGTACAAATCAAAGAAATCATTTTTACCTTTTCCAATCAGCGACTGCTTTACTACAGAAATTCAGAAAGGGTCATTAGCTTGAACAATAAAACATCTCATCAAAGAGCCTATCAGCAGGGAGAAATTTAATCTTGTTCACTTTAAAAGGAATTTGGAAATATGGAAAATTGAAGATATATTTAATTTTTTGAAAAAGTAATGGCTATGACAACTCTGTGCCCGATTTACATTGCAGCCAAAATGAAGCTAACAAGAAATTATTTAGTGCTGTGCTTCCTCAAAATCCTATAATTCATATAACATTTAATTGGAACTATCCTTGCTCTATGCAAAATTACTGTTCAGCAGATTTGTTTTCTTTCTTTCTTTTTTTCTCTTTTGGATCAATTCTCAAAAGCCAGAATAGCTATGACAGATATATGTCTACTAGGAAGGGGCAGGTGTGCTACCTGATAGATTTTTGGTCCCACTAGATACTCTATCATAAATTTCTCACTGTCTGCTGCACAACTCTACTAAATTAGCATATCTTAAAGATGAGCATTCTGTGGTTGACTACGTGAAACTTTTTGAGTGAAGTTATTCTTAACTTCCATCAAAAGTTATCTTAACCTATTCCTAACAATCCACTCTCGGGACCTTAACATGATGAGAAAAATGTTCAAAGCAAGGTGAATTGTAGAGGATCTCTGAGATTTCAGAGCATCCTTTTTTTTGGACATTTCAGACCAAAATGTTCCTTGCTGAAACAGGCACTGACAGGTTGAGCCAGAGCACATACCCAAAAGAACTCAAGAAAAAAGGAGAAACCAAACGAAGCACTCAGCAAAGCAAGAAAATGAATGCTGTAGATTTATATTTCTGAATGGTTAATTTACTCCATTCAAATGAAAGATGCCTAAAAATGGACTGGACAATCAAATCAAAGATTGTCTTCTAATACCAGAGTAACCTTTCAATTTTCAGTTACTTTTCCTCAGCCTCATTATATTATCAGCTTTTATTTTCTTAGTGCCAAATTGGAATTATGTGCAGTTTATTAAGGACTATTGTATTCATCTAAAATTGGAAACAAAATCATAGAGACTTTGTAAGGTATTTTTTTTTTAAATCTACTTAAGTGTTCCTATTCATGTTTAAAATTTCCTTTTGGTTTTTGTAAGTGAATATGAAATCATGTGTTTTTAGGTTCATTTTTTTCCTCAGGAATAAATCTCACATGTTCACTCTGTTCCGTGTAATGATTATGTTACTGATCTTCTCTCTCAGCATGGAAAGGCAATTGATGCTCGTGAGCTACTTCACAAGTTGGCTTTAGTACACTGGTAATTCCAGGATCATCCTTCAAGGCAGAACTAGAGAGTAAACTGCTGTGTAACGAACACTTGCTTCTCAGGCTTTAGAGCTCTGTCTCACACATCACACTGCAAGTACATTTGCAATGGCTTCATTTTCAGCATCGTTATAATTCTGAAGTTGCTAGAACGGCACAAAATGAGCTAGTAGCTGCTTGAGGGAGATTCTGACAGACTCGTACCAATACAGGAGGTAGTGTAGTGAGCTTGCTGTTACAGGAGGTATGAGAGAGGGAGTTGAGAAACTCTTAATAATGCCCTTTCTACGAACGAGTGAAAAGCCAGAAGCGGTAGCTTCGTAGAAGAGATGGTCTTTCAGATTCCCCGTGAATCGGTCTCAAGTCATGACTTCCCGTTTGCCGCCTGCTCATTGCTTTTCCTTCCACTGCACTCTCCCAAGCACCAGAACAATTCAGCTTCCAGGGTCTTTGCAAGTTCTTGCTGAAGGATGACTAGAGAGCACACAGGAAGGCGCTGCTTGCTCCGTGATTTCCCTCCACCCCCAGAGTCTCGGGATGCCAGCATCTTTCCTGGGCTGTGAGTAGAGAAAGTGAATGATCCCATGATGTCTCTCCTGAGCCCCGGGGCCAAGGGCACGGAGAGCAGGCTGGCTGCGTCCTTTGCCTCTTCGCCGCCACCTCGGGTGGATCCAGGTATGGGCTGAGCCATGGCAGGGGTTGTGCGTGAGGCTTTAAGCATGAGTGCGGATGAGGCCTGGCCAGGTTATTTATTTATTTAATTTTAAGATAGCAGCACAGGGGCTGGGGATATGGCCTAGTGGCAAGAGCGCTTGCCTCGTATACATGAAGCCCTTGGGTTCGATTCCCCAGCACCACATATATAGAAAACGGCCAGAAGTGGCGCTGTGGCTCAAGTGGCAGAGTGCTAGCCTTGAGCAAAAGGAAGCCAGGGACAGTGCTCAGGCCCTGAGTTCAAGGCCCGGGACAGGCAAAAGAAAGAAAGATAGCAGCACAGCAGATCTGAAAGCAGCATGGCGCAGGTTACCACATGAACAGTGTGGTACAATGTGCGAGGCTCGTCCCCCAAAGCGAGCCGACACTGCCGAGTCTGTGAACAGAGCCCAGTGCAGAGGCCCGGCCATGGCTGGGGGATGGCCGCCCCGCCCCAGTCCAGATGTTACTGTCCACCACGGGTGGGCACCGGAGGAAACTCATCTTAGGGAATCTTTGTGTCCTCTCCGCTATAAGAAGAGGAATCTGATCACCCCTGAAGCCCCTCGCAGCACCCCAACTTTCTGTTGCAACCCTCTGAGGCTCAGAGAGGTCACGTCCCATCCCACAGGCATGGTGGGGGCAGACCCAGGGACGGTGCTGTCTCATGCCCTTTCTTCCTCACCCGTGAGGCTCTTAGAGGAGTGCGAGAAGTGAAGACAATGCCCTGGCAGTCTCTCTCTGTACACACGGAAGCCGGCGTGCTCTAAATCGCAACAGCTGTCGGGTGAGCGGGACTGGCGAACGACTTGGACAGACACCCTCTGCATCTGGAGGAGTCTGACGTCTTCCTTCCAAGACACCTCTGCACCAACTCTAATAATCTCCAGTTCTGTCTCCTACTACGGCTTCTGTGATCTCCAGCTGCCCAGTGACCGCTACCTGCTGTGACAGAGCACGCTAGACAACCAGGGAAATGCAGAGAGAATGAGCAAAACAATATGCTCACGCATTTTGAAGGCTCTGTTTTATTTTCTTACACATTTTGAGCAAGAAAATGATTTCCTTGGAACACTTACTCCATCAACCTCTACTGTCCACGTCTGATCCTAGTTTCAGAGGAAAAACACATAACCTTTCCACGTTGTTCCTGGCTGATGTTTCCAATCTGCTGGCTCAGCTTCTACCCCACTGCAGCCACGGAAATGAAGTCAGTCTACAGAGAAGGGGGCCAATTGTGTTCCTGTGCAGAACAATATCTGGATGTACTGGAAAAAGTACAGGCAAAGCTCATTTCACAATCCCAGCTCCACCCGGCTTAGGGATCCCACCTTGGGAAAATGATCTAAGCTCATCCGGGCAGCATCTGTGGCTTACAATCCATCTCAGGATCAGAAACCACATGTGGCTGACAGGGCCGCTGAAATCGATCATCTTCATAACTCATGAGTGGGAATCTGAATACCCTGCATGCAGATTCGATGTTCAATATAGCTCCAGCACATGACAAAGTGATTAAGCTAAAGCAATCCAAGGTATTAAGTACGATGGAGAACTTTTTTAGTTTGGTTCAGGGTGGCTTAGAGAAAAAGAAGTGCTTTCTAGTTCAGTTTGTGCCAGGTGCAGTTAACCATTGCTCCTTATTTAGCGTATTCTCTAGGTCTGTGCAATGGGGAGATGGATTTGATGCCACCACGCTTGCTTCTAGTCCTGGGTCTACATGAGCTCTGAAGAGTGGCTTAGAGTAAGAGATCGGAGGGTGTCCACGAGAAAGACAGAAGAAGATTGGGGTTAATCAGTGTTTCTTCTACCATGGACCATCACTAACAAGGGAGCCGTTACTCCCACTGAGAGAATAGAAAGGCAAGTGTGTGTGTGTGTGTGTGTGTGTGTGTGTGTGTGTGCACGTGTGCTGGAGCAAGAGCAAACAGAGGTCTTTCTGGGAGGATCAGCCAAACAGTAACAGAACAAAAGACCAAACGGTATCTCAGCCTAATCCAGGTGGTCCTGTGCAGGCAAGGTAACTCAGGCAAGGTAACATTCACAGAGCTAGTATCCCTAGCTGGGCCTCTGACAGGGGTGTAGGCCCACCGTGACCCAATTGTGAGACCGTACATAAGACAAGTGACAGGGTGATGCATGCTTGCATGTCGTATACACCGAATGCTTTCTGAACATGCAGGGGGGGAATACTCACATATTTACCCTGCCTTTGTTCATTAAAAACACATGCACACACAAAACCAATCAGAATAAACGTAAAGTGAAGCTCTGAAGTCTTATTTTAAAAGAGTTGACTTTGGGATCGTACTGAACACAGCTCCATTCAATACACTTGAGAAAGCGAGGGCCCTCTCCCATCTGCCCCGTGGGCTTGAGAAGTGCCTGGCTCCTTCCAAATTCTCTCCCCCATCTGTTAAAAACAAAAGACAGCTGGGTGTTGGCGTCTCACATCTGTAAGCCTAGTGGCTGGGGAGGCTGAGGTCTGAGGATCATGGTTCAAAGCCAGCCTGGGCAGGAAAGGCTGTGAGACTCTTATCTCCAATTAATCACCAGAAAACCAGAGGTGGAGCTGTGGCTCAAAGTCGTAGAGTACTAGCCCTGAGAGAAAAGGCTCAGGGACAGCTCCCAGGACTTGAGTTTAAGCCCCACAACAACAAGACAGAAATGACAATGAAAGAGGAGGAACTCTTAGTCAGTATCCTCCTGGCTTCTTTGTGGTTATCACTTCTCTGCTCTGACCTCTCCATCTCCTCTGGGTGGGGCATGCATCCTACAAAATGGGAAGCTCACTCACCCATGCTCTTGCTCTTCAGGGCTTTTAAACTTCACAAGGGAGCAGAGGTTCTTCCAGCAGAAAGGAGGACTGAATGGGAGATGTAACATTAAACCAAGTCACAACACTGCCTTTCCATTTATCTGCCCAAAGGGAAGTTTTCTTTAATTCAAAAACGCGGGGACTCATCTGGAGTGAAGGAAGGCAAACATGACATTGTGACATCCTTGGGAAAATGTCACTGAAATGGGTCAGCCTTTCTATTTCAGAGCCGTGCTCATCGGAAGACATTAAAAGAATGCTAAAAATAAGTGTACAGTGTGCCCCAGAGACTCTAGCCAAGCCAGGATGTCTTTGAGAAGGTCTCTGGATATTGACAATGAACTTGGGAGGTATTACAGCCTCCTGAAACTTTTCCAGGGAGCAATGTAGGTATTTTTTTTAGAAACCTCTGCATCATTCACTGCCCTACAAATCTTTGCCTACAGAGCAGAAATCATGTTCTCTCGAAAGGTAATACAGGGGGGTATAAGCCATACTTAGTGAATCTAAATTTAATGCCCAGAAGATGTGTGCTTGCCTGGCTGGGCCTCACTTGCTAACCCTGTGCTTCAGTTCTGGACACTGAGGTTCTACATCTGACCTGAAAAGTATAAATCAGTTTCAACATTGACTATATTTTTCATTCCTCAGTCTTTTCCCTCTGTCCCTGTATTCAGACTTCCTTCCCATGCCCAGTGACTGTATAACAGATACAGGGAGAGAATTTTGCTTTCCTTTGATCTACCATGGGACTTGAACTCAGGGCTTGGTGCTATCCTTGAGCTCCTTTTGCTCAAGGCAAATACCCTATCACTTTGAACCACAGCTCCACTTCCAGTTTTCTGGTGGTGAATTGGAGATGAGGATCTCACACTTTTCTGCCTGGGCTAGCTTCTAACTGTGACCCTCAGATCTCAACCTCCTGTAGCTAAGGATTACAGGTGTGAATCAGCAGTGCCTAGCTTAAAAGGAGCACAACTTGTTAAGGGCTTCCTGGAAGAAGAATAGTAACTTTGGAGCCAATCTTGATTGGAGAAGTTTTCTAAGTTTTGCAATTTAAGGAGATGCATAAGCTTCAAATCTCTGCTTCTCTAACTATGCAAAATAGAAATGAGCAATTCATAACTTCGGTGAAATAGTTTGAGTTGTTGAGCACATTCATCCAGATAAGTACTTGGAGAAGTGTAGGCACTCTTTGAAGGCTATTTCTGAGTATCATTACCATGGCTGTTACTGTTCAAACGACTCCTACTTGCTCTAGTACTTTCATTCATCATGTCAGTTCCTGGGTTATGAAGCCATCTTCTTCCTGACACCATAGCTGGAGTTATGAGGGTGGCTCTTGCCTAAACCTACAGTTCTTGCATTCTCCCTTTTTATCACCTGAAGACTAATTAATGGCTCTAGAGTTTTGTACTTCTCCTTCCCTCGTTCTGAACAAAAGGAGCCTTGGTTAGGTCGTCTTCTTGGTGAACACTGTGAAGTTTTTGTATGAGAATTGTCTGTAGGTCGGCGTTTCTATGTGGTGAGCTCCTCAAGCTCCAGAGGCTGACTTGATTAATGCCTTTTGCAGACCTTGGACAGAATGAGTGAGGTCGGCCACTTGTTCTGGGTTCTGTTTGCTGACTTCTTTAGAAAGCTGTGTTTATCCTGGCTGTCGTTGCTTCCTCCATGACTTTGCCTTTGGCTTCCTGTCCTCACTGCATCTCACCTAAGTGGAGGGCGGAGTTCCAGCACACAGCCTTCTCCCTCCCCTCTGCTGTCCTTATTCTGCCCTAGACACTTCCCTGCTGGCCAGGGTCCCATAATGAAGTCATCATCTCAGAGGTCAGTTAGCAATTCTAGTCACGTATTTCTTACACAAACACAATGGAAGTGGACCTGAAGAATTGTACAGAAATTACTATAATCGCCATAACTTGTAAATTGTAGAACTGGAAGGAAGAAGAAAAGCAGGAAGGAAGGAAGGCAGGAAGGCAGGCAGGCAGGAAGGAAGGGAGAAAGGGAAAAAGGGAGGAAAGAAGGAAGGAAGGGCGGGAGGGAAGAATAAATGGAAGGAAAGAAGGAAAGGAGGGAAGAAGTGAGAGGGAAGGAAGGAAGGAAGAGGGAATGAACTCAAGGAAGGAGAGTAAACAAGCATTTAGGAGTCAGAAAAGGAAAGAATAAAGTCATGAGACTTGGACCAGACACTTTCACAAAACCACGCAAAGATAACTTAAAAAAAAACTCTGGAGCCAGAGGCCAGTGTCTCATGCCTGTAACCCTAACTATTCAGGAGGCAACAATCTGAGAATTTTAGTTCAAAGCCAGCCCAGACAAGAAAGTCTGGGAGATTCTTATCTATAATGAATCACCAAAAGAGAAAGAGAATCCGGAAGTAGAGCTGTGGCTCAAGTGGTAGAGTGCTAGACTTGAGAAAATAAAACTCAGGGACAGCACCCAGATCCTGAGTTCAGGACTCAGGATTGGCACAAGAAAAAAAATCTGTATTAATATTCAGAATATGATTCATGATTAATAATTTCCTAAAGTTATATACGTAATAAGAGAACAATGATAAATACCTCAGAATCCCCTAAAATGTAATAGAAAACTAAGAACAAAAAGCAAACATCAACCAAACTGAAAGAAAATCATATTCAGCATGAGGGAGCCTAGGTGTTAGTTCAGTTTGGGTTTCAACTGTGGAAAAAAATTCTTCCTTAAACTTCCTAATGGATAATCTTAAAAGTTACTTTCAGACCTGGTTGCAAAGCTTTCTTAAGAATGTTGCCCAAGGGTGCTTTCCTAAGCATAAGGCTCTGGGTTTAGACAGTTCTTCAAATGCTATTTTCTCCCATTCCTTTGATGTCAAAGGAGTCTCTGCCCCCAGGAGACATGGCCTGTCTGCTCCCCGCTGATGTAATTGAGATCTCTCCCTTTAGTCTGGACATAGGCACAGGGGTTACATTTTTTTTTAAATGACAGCTGAAATCCATAGAAACAAACATATATCTTTTTCATATGACCATCCTCCCATCCCCCTAGACAGTTATGCTGCCTAAGTCGCAAACAAAGTAAATGGAAACAAACGCAAATTAAAATTCACTGGGAATCTTTAATTATAAAACTTGCCCAAACTCTCAATTTTTCTGTTTTGAAGCAATAGCTAATCTAGGATAGTGAAAAGAATGAAAATCAAATAGTGTTGCCTGAGATATGACTAGGGCCTAGAGAAAATTACCAGGCTGGTAATTACCTGAGAATGATTGAGTACCACCATTTAGGATCTCTTGTCTTTCACAGTTTGGCCTGGTCAGTCGCATTAACTCTTTGCAGATAATTTATTTTCACTACATTCTTCCAGAAAATCTTGGGCCAGAAAAGTACAACAACTTCAACTCATTTTGTCACTGAACTTTCTGTTCTCTGGAAAATCACAGATTCTCCAATTCGCTAGACAGCGTGGAAAAGACAAACACTGTGGAGATAGGTAGGTTGGGATGTAGTTAACATTTGGTTTGTTGAAGAAAATACATCTAGTTTTTCAGAAAGAAATTATGGGTGGTGAACAATTTACAACTAATAAAACATACAACAGTCTGCTATGTACCCTACATAGGCCAATTGTTTCTCACAGTATGCTTATGTTGACTTTTGCCAGACTCTTGTATCCATGTGGACAAAATGTGGTTTCAATTGACAGGCAAGCAGAGTTTCAACATGCATGTCAGTTGATAGCATCATTTATCTTAACAAGTAAGATGAAAGTAAAACAATAAAAAAGAATGCCTGAACTTCATTCATTTATACTCAGTACCAGTGACTTCTTTGCTGAATGCGCAACTGTTCTCAACTGCTAGAAGGATATTTACTCACTACTCACAAGATTGATACCCAGAGTTTCAGCTTTGGGTGTAACACACACTTAAGTTTAATCTTCATTGACCTTTGCACCATAGTTTTCATAAGGCTGGAAAATCAACCAAACAATAACTCAAAATCCTGTATTAGATAACATATAAAACATGGATAACGTATGTCAATTCCTATACCATCACTGAATGGTGACTTGAATAATTATCAATAACTGTACTACGACAGCTTACCTAAGGCACATACCATTTATAATCTATGCAAGTGCATAGAAAATGGTAAAAATTATGAGAATGTTTACGTTTTGAATATTATCACCTTTATTTTCAACATAATGGAATTGTAAGTTCCTACGATTTAATATTCCATGATGACTGGGCTTAACAATAAGCTTGAAAATGCCTAAACATTTTAAAAATTGCCTCCTGCAAGCTGGTGAAAGGTATCTCCGACAAACTGGAATTTAAATTTGAGGTTGAAAGGAGAGATAATTGGTAATTAATGTATTTAAAAGCATGGGTTTGACCCTCTTTTCTAATTCCAGTTCTTTTATTTATTTGTTTAATTCTGGACAAAATTCTGTTACAGAAACGGAGGGTCTCCCATCCCCTACCTGATCTTGCTAGAAGATATGTGACTCCTCAAAATTACTATAAAAGGAAATACAAACATTATTCAAAGTCAGAAATTCAGGACCTGTTCTTTTTCAAACTTGTTTGACTCATCTACTACTTTACACTTCTATATAAACTTTCAAATCTGCTAAGATAAAGCTTGGAGAATGTATACAAACCGACTCCAAGACACAAACTTATTCCAAGCTATAATAATAAAAAAAATATGTTGATGTTAAGATAGACAAATATATCAAATTAACACAATAAATTTCAGAAGTTAAGCAATAGATGTATAGTCAACTAATCTTTGCCAAAGTTCAAAGGCAATTTAGGAGAGAATGAGAGTTCATGTACAGTAAAAATAAACTTGGATCCATATCTCACATAATATAAAAATTAACTCAAAATAGATCACAGACAAAGTAAAATCTAAAGCTTTACCAGTTATGAAAGCACACATAACATAAAGTCTTTTAAACTTGGAATTAGGCTAAGATTCCTCAATAAATATCAAAAGCATGATGCATAAAAGTAAAAAGTAACCTTAGACTTTAAGTTAATAACTGATCCTTAGAAAAACACTACTAAAATATTAAAAATGTATACTGCAAGTTGGAAAAAAGTTTTTCAAATCTTGTATCTGACTAAATAATTATAATGATACTTACAATATAACCTTTATGAACATCTCAAATGATAAATGACCATATAGGAGTGGTCAATAAGTAGCAATAAGTGGTCAATAAGTAACTGATACATATCACTTCAAAAATGTGGGACATCTTTACTTATTAGAGAATTGCAAATTAAAATCTTGATGAAATGCTACTCTGCATTTGTAAATATGTGCAAAAATGACTGACCATACCACTTATTGGAGGAGAACTTGAATTATTAGGAACTTTTGGACACTACTGGTGATCTGATAAAGTAGACTGGTCATACATAAATCCCTAAAATACTTAATCATTTCCTTACTATGTGACTGAGAGTAGATATTTTCCCATATGATCAGTGAGTATGCCCACACACTGTCCAGTGCATAACTATTCATCCCAATTCCCTTGGCAACAGCACAGTTCTGGAAACAATGCAAATGGACAATGAAAGGTGATTGGGTAAAAACACCTCATCCTCACACTACATCTCTAGCAGTTACAGGGGAAAAGCACAACAATCTGTTTGAATTTTATAATAATCCTATCAAGACAAAGAAGTCAGATGAGCAGACTATATGATTCTATTTATATTATATTCTAGAAAAAGTGAAAAGTGATCTGCAGTGATAAGTCATGGCTGAGTCATGAAAGGTAATGGATGAGTGACTATAAGAAGGTTTTCCAAAAGGGCACAGCGAGACTTTCAGGTTTGCTTGTTATGTAGACTATGACAGGAACACATAAATACTTTCAGTGTTTATGGAATTATACACTTTAGCCACATACAGCTCATTTGTGTCAATTATCCTTTAATAAAACAATCAAAATGAACAGGTATAGAAAGCCCAACATACCTTTGATCTCCAATCAAGTGTTTTTCAACCACAAAAAAAGAAAATTCACAGCTTTAATTTCTCTAGCATCAGTTATTTCTATTCTTTGAATTTCTCCAGCATCAGTTATTTCTATTCTTTTAAAAATATTTTGTTGTCATTATGAAGGTGATGTACAGAGGGGTTACAGTTACGTAAGTCAGGTAATGAGTACATTTCTTTTTGAGCAGAGTCACCTCTTGCCTCCTTTTCTCCTAGTTTTTCCCTCTAGTCCCAACACACAAGTTGTATAGCTCATTTTCAACATAGAGTCTAGTGAGTATCACTGCTGCATTTGTTCCCCCTTGGTTCCACCATTTCTGTGCCCTAAATAAACTTACTACAAGACAAAAGGTACAGAAGACAAAAAAAGGCAGCAAAGGAGAAAAAAAAAAACCCCAAAACAACAAACAAAATAACAAAACCCTTTTTTGTTTCCATATCTTGGAATTCATTTTGATAAACATCATTTTAAGTCATCATATGCACGTAGCTATTGGGCCTTTGTGATCCTCTCCAAGAATATCCTCCTTTGTGCTCACTGTGCAAGAATGCCTAGAGTCCTGTGTAATTTATGCAAAAGTATTTTTTTGTCTTTTACCATCCAATGTGTTTATTTGTAGATTTATAGGCATAGTCTAGTTACAGCAAATGAAGGAAAGCATGCAACCTATGCTTCTTTGGGCCTGGCTTACTTCACTTAATATAATTTTTCCCAAGTCTTTCCATTTCCTTACAAACGGTTATTGCTCTCATTTGCACATCAAGTTATAGATTACATAAATGATTGCTCAACCTGGCAAAATATTGCTTAGAGGATTAAAAAATCTGACTCTTGTCTATTCTATGAAGCTGTTGAGAAGTCTGTGTAATGGAAGCTGTAACATGACCCAATACATTTATATGAAGCTCCAATTTTTATTTCAAAGGGCAGCATTAACTAGCTATAAGAATGTCACTTGCCAGTACAGTCTCTTTGGGTTTCTTTGCAGGACTAAGTGCAGGCCTAGCCCAGCGGGCAGTGCGTGTAGGGAGGCCAATGACACTCTGCTTACATGCTTTAGGCATGTGAGCCAAGTGAAGTGCCTTCCATCCACGGTTTGGGATTTCCATCTACACACTGGGCACAGTGGCTCAAGGCTATCAATTTAGCTATCTGGGAGGTGAAAATCAGGGGACCATGGTCCAAAGCCAGCCTGGCTGAGAAGGACGTTCCTAAGATTCCATCTCAAACAATGGCTGGGTGTATGTGTCACCCCCAGAAATATGGAACAGTGCAAATAGGAGGATCACAGTCCAGGCAGGCCTAGTTGTACAGCAAGGCTTTACTTTGAAAATAACTAATGCAAAAAGGGGCGGGGGCATGTCTCAAGTGATAGGATACTTGCCTAGTAAAAGTGAGACTCTGAGTTCACTCCCTAGTTCTATTGCAAAACAAATCACCATGAGCAGAGATTGTCCTAGCTCTGAGCTGCTTAAGCCCTCTGGACTTTGGCCCAACTTGTATCCCTGATTAATTAGTTAAAATGCAGAATGCACTTTGAAGATGGGAAATGCTGTTAGCGTACAAAGCTCATGTATTAAGGATGATCTTTCTATACAGCTGAGCCCCAAATGCAGCAATCATAAGTGCAAAGAGGAAGCCAGTGGCTATCGACAGCCAGGGCAGTGTCATGGAGGAGGAAAGTGTCGGCTGCAGCTCTGCCTGGGAGCTCTTGGCATGCCGTGCTGCTACAGGAAGCAGGTAGCCGTGCGTCCCTCCTCAGCCTGCAGGACGTGGCTCCACATTGCTACCTGGCCTCCAGCGAGGGCACTCAGTTTCCCACGGTCCATTCTGACAGCTGGCTGCCTGGAGCCTTACTTTCCATGGAGTCGAGCTCCAAGTCCCTCCTCCTGGTTCAGGGCATCACGCTTACAACTGATCTGGTTGGGGTCATTCCTCAGCCCTGGCAATTGTGCGGTATGTGACGGGGGCAACGTGACAGCATTGGGTGTATGTAGTGTGAATCCTTAAAGCATCCCCAGGTTTAAAACAAATATTCAAGTATTAAAATTCACATTTCACAGCTGTGCCTCAACATACTGGATACAAAACAGACGTGGCAGGAGCCCCACATGAACGGTACCCTGATTGTGTTGCTACCAGATTATTCCTGTGATAGCAGAAGTCAAGGCTGTTTTTGGTAGGTGCATTCATGTGGGGTTTCATTGCCCTTGTTCCTCACAATTCTTTTCAGGGTGATCTCTCTGATTTCCAGACACGTTTCCCTATTCCCTAGTCCCAGGAGTCATTATGAGAGGAAGGATAAAGGAATTTGAGTTCCTATGGTCTTCTGCTCCTCGCAGTTCTGTGGGCCTTCAAAACCTTATTTTTGATGGCTCAGATAGTCGTGGAACATCTCACTTTTGGGATACACTTGACATCCCCCAGTGCCTTGACCAGAGAAGGGCATCCCAGTCTGGCTGAGCCCTGGCTCTGCCTCCTGGCTTCAAACAAGGTAGATGAAGGCACCTGTTTTATTTTTGTTGTATTTGCTTTCTTCGGATGTTTGTTTATTTGCTTTTCCCTTGCATAGCACGCACGGAGGGATTGCTGCTCAGGGCGATTTTCTGAAGAGTGGAGGACAGTGTTGGTGGGTGGGTGCTTACCATGCAGACATCCCTTCTCTGCCTGGGTAATGGTCAGCATGTGCAGGTGGCCAGCCCCACGGAGGAAGTGAGCCTGGGCCTGGCTGAGGGCTCAGCCAGCGTGGAGTTCTGAGCTGAGTCCCCCAACCCCTGCCAGCCAAGAGTCTCCGCAGCCATTCTCCCGTTCACACATCTCCTCGCACTTCACGTAAGGCACTCCTTGGGAGAGTTAACCGGAAATGAGTTCTATCTCAAAGGAGAGATCCGTGAAGCCTGACTGCTTCCCCACATCTTCGAGACCTTCAGCTGGGTTCCCTGGTGCTCGGAGGGTGTTCCAGGATTGTCCTTCATCAAGGAGTGCCTGAGAACCCCTCCCTGGCAGGCATCCTCTCCCTCGGTGCCCTCACTGAAGACCGTCACTGAGATGCTGCTTTTGAGAAAGCGTAGGATCGAGTCCTCTGCTGTTATTTGAGGGAAAAGCCCTTTGGAGGCGCAAAGCACGTGAGTCCTCTCCAATCGCCACGGTGTGGAAGCCAGCTCAACTTCAGTGACTGGATCTCTTAACAGACATCACCCCTTCTATAGACTGAGGAGTTGGGCCCATAGTAAATTTGCAAATTGCCGGGCGTGGGAAGGTACAATTCTAAAGACAGGGCAACTAATACATTTTTTTGAGAGAGAGAGAGAGAGAGAGAGAGAGAGAGAGAGAGAGAGAGAGAGAGAGAGAGAGAGAGAGTTGAGCCTATTCAGTCCTCAAATGCATTACACAGATGAGACAACCTTATTTCCTTCTTCCCTCAGGGCTAAAGAGAGGTAGTCACCTCTCCTTGCTCAGTTGCATTCTGTGGGGCTCCCAGGCCTTAATCACCCACAACCTGTAGGACCAGGTTTCCATGGAGAGAATGTGCAGCAGAGACACCAAAATGAGTGATCAAAGCCATTTGTCCTCATTCTTTGTGGCTTTACTTTTCTTGTGCTTACTGGACCTCCTATTTCTTTCTCTTTGTTTGGTTGCTCATTTCTCTAACTTGTACCTTCCTTGGTTGGCTGTGCCATGTGAGCATACTAGGCATTGAGCTGTGTCTCCTACCGAAACTTATGTTGAAGTCCCACCTCCCGACACATCACAACGTGGCCTAGGAAATGGAGTGTTTGCAGGTGTAATTAGATCACAGGAGTAGGATGGTCCCCTTGCCTACAGTGCCCTTGGAAGCAATCTCACTGTGGAAATAGATGTGCCAGAGAATAATGGTTGAAGAGAGATGACTGGAGCAATGCATCAGCAAGCCCACACCAGCCGAAGACTTAGAGTAAGCCACCAGGACAGACAAGGCAGGATCCTTTATGGGTCTCACATTTCTGTTGTTTTCAGCCATCCAGTTTGTGGTACCTTTAAAAAACAGCCTTAACTGCTATCTAGGGCCAGAATTGAGACAAGAATGGTGTTGAGCAACCAAATCCTAAGTTCAAGTAGCATTTAAATTCTCCCTACTTGTCAGAGAAGAATCCTGTAACACTATCAGGGGGCAGGTTTTAGCTTTGCATTGACAAAAATATCTATCTCCCCTAGGCAAACATCTGCAGTACTTGACAGTTTGAAGAAATCCATGGTCCCTGAACTACTGGTAAACAAGGACCTTGTGTCACAAGATGAGAAAACACAGGACAAAGCAAGGACATCCATTTAAGAGCTCTGGCTGTGAGACTCACAGAATTATATCATGGCCTAAGCAGTAGGGATTCAGCTAGGAAGCGGGGAGAAAAGTAGGAATTTGGTATGTGTTATAGTGCAGCCTAATATGGTCAAGAAACCTTTCACAAATGAAGCTACAGTACTAATTACTGACAGCTGAGATTTAAGCAGCTAGGGATGAAGACAAAACATATTCTAAGTATAAGGAATTGCATTGAGTGAAAGCATAAAGACAGAAACAGAACGGCAGATGCAGTTCTAGGAGGGGACTTAGCTGGTTAGAGTAGTCAATTAAAAGAAGTAGGAGAAAAAATTTTAAAAAGTAACAAAAGGGGAAAACCAGAAAAAAATACAAAAAGTATTTGTTTCCATTTCTTGGAGTTTATTATAATACATATCATGTTATATAGTCATATGCATATAGCTATTGGGCCCTTGTGAGCCTCTCCTAAGAATATCCTCCTTCGGTCTCACTATGTGAATAGTTAGAGTCCTGTATAATTTATTATGTCCAAGTTTAATTTTTTGTTTTTTTATTATTTATTGTGTTTACTTGTAGATATGTATGATAAGTTTATCTGATTAAGGGAGGGTAAGGAGAAGCATAGAAATGGTGGGATAAAGAGAGAACTACTTCAGTAGTGATATATACTAGACACTATGTTGGAAATGAACTTTACAACTTGTGGGGGAGGGGCCTGGGAGAAAATGAGGGAAGTGGTGACACTGTTCAAAATGAAATGTACTCATTACAAGACTTATTAACTATAACCCCTCTGTCTATCACCCTCATAATAAACAGTTTTTTGAAAAGAGTAGGAGATATTTATAGGGTAATGGTTAAGATACTTTCTCTTCAGCTTGGCTGACTATTAAGGTGTAAGAGTTATCCTATCTTCTCTTGCTTTTCTTTCCTTCTCTTTTCACTCTCTCTCCTTCCTTCCTTCTTCTCTTCCCCCCTTCCTCCCTCGCTGCCTCCCTCCTTCCCTTCCTGCCTTCTTTCTTTCCTTGTCTTTCTCTCCCTCTCTCCCTAATTGTCCTCTTCCTTTCATTTCCTTCTCATAATCCTGTCTCTCCATTTCACTCCTTCCCTTCCTTTGTCTTTCTTTCCTTCAATATTTTGCAGGCACGCCCAGATTGACTGTGTACCAAGTCCTCTGACTGGAGATGGAGGGCTAAACCTCTGGTTTTGCCCTTGGAGGCTAGCACACACATTGTGCTACATGCCCTGGGAGTACAGCAATGAAAATGAAAATATTTAGTCAATGTTTGACAATATCCAACAAACATAAATGGTACTAACCGACAGACAAACCTTGTTCAAGGATTTTTATTTACCTTTTCCTATTTATCAGATACATGAAATAGTACTCTGCCTAATTGACAAATCAAAGGATTGAAGCTTAAAGAAGGGATGAAAGCCTCTCCTCACACAGTGGTAGGTGGCAGACTCTGTCTGGGCTCTGTCCCCATTTTCCTAACTGCTTACTTGGGCTTACTTGGGCCATGCATGCTACAAGAGAGCATGTGTGTATTTGTCAACAAGAATAATGCTTTGGTCAACTGGATTTCTCTTACAGTTTTTAGTTGCTTACTTCTCACCAAGTTCCATTACACAACAGTTGCGTTAATGGGGACTCAAAATAAGGCTAGCCCTCCTTGTAGTTCTGTCCTTTCTTCTTTCCCAGGAGTATCTGGGGCATGGGAGACAAGCACGTCTAAGACAATGTGGAGAAGACGTTTCCCTCAGATGACTGAAGACCTTGTCCCCAACATGGAGACAAAGCACACATGACCACTAAAAGTGATGGAGGCTAGCTGAGAAGGCACACAAGTCTAATCTCCTGGCTGTTCTAGATGAATCTCAGGAATGTGGGAGGCTAGCATGTCAGATAGGCAATTATTGGCCGGACGCAGAATTGCATAATGTGATGATGACTGGAGCTTCCTGCTTGAGCGTGAAGGCAGCGAGCTTGCCAGAAAGGATTTATCTTCCCAAGAGAAACATGCCAACTCTGGGAGGATATGAAGTAACTGTTATTATGGGAAAAAAGACAAGCTTCATTTGAGAATAGTCAAGGTCCCTTTCAGCTTGGACTCTTCATTTTTTTCCTTTTGCTTTTTTCTTGGTTCTATTTTCTGCTCTTTTTGTTTTGTCACTTGGGCTTTCTGAAGGTCTTTCTTATCTTACTTAGCTTTGATTTTTTTAATTTACTTCCTTGTTTTTGTTCAGATCTTCACAGCAATTTAATGTTTGGAGAAAGGATCTTGGTCCACTGTTTATGTATAAAAAGGGTTCTGATGAAAACAGAGGGACCATGGTGACAGTTTGGTGGGGGAGGGGCCTGGTGGATTGAGGGTTGAATGCATTGGATATGAAACAACCCAGGGACCTTTATTTTCAGACCCCATCTCGCTTCTTTTCCTCCACAACGACCTACCTCACTCACTCCCTGACAATGGCATTTGTGTGCTTCCTGCTCAGAAAGAAAATCCTGGCTGTTACTTGAGCTGCTTGGAAATCTTGACTCAGGGTCTCAGGATGGCTGGTTAAACGCTTCACACAGAAAAATGGCTTCCTTAAACAAATGCTGTTGGAGAGCCACAGAAGGGCTCTCAGGGACATTGCTGTGCAACTTTTCTTTTACCAGATGGGGAGTGTGAATCTCAGGGCGGTGACATCATCAGCGCTGAGACACAGAGCAGTGGCCAGGGCCACTGGTACCCGAAGTTGATGCTTCCAGCTCTTGGTCTGGTTTCCACCAACAGAGCCATGCTTCCTCTCTCCTCTTCTTGTTAAATAACATCTTCATACAAAGCAACAAGTGATGTTCCAGATAAATTATAGGCTATGGAGTCACAGAACACAGAAGTCTATAAAACCTAAAGTGATTCATTGTCCTATAGAGAAATCATCAATAAGTATTTTCTAGCATGGTCCTGTACACTAAAACAAATGCGTTATTTAAGAAGACAGAAAAATGCATGGTAGCACATAGAGGCTGCTTAAAGCTGAATTAAAGCTCTCATGAAAATCCTTCTTGGGGACTTAAGGAGGGCCAACATTATTTTTTTTCTGGAAAATAGACTAAGTTCATGGAACTAAATTAATGGAGTGATTAACTACCTATTGAGTATTTATTGCTTGCCAGCCTCCATGGTGGCATTGAAAGACATGGGACCCTTTAAAATTCTTGTAAACATGGCAGAAGTGGAGCATAGAGGGCACGCAAGCGATGTGGGCGGTGAGACAGGAGGTCAGGAGGAAATACCTGTCTTTTCCTTTCTCACCCTATTCTCTGTTTCTGGCCAGAAGCTCCTGCAATTGGGGAAAAAAGCAAGAGCTTGTTTCATTTTGGGGAAATAACTTTCCCCACTCAGTAGGAAACTCTGAGCATGTCCCGGAAGCATAGGGTGAATTTTACGTCACCATGACATAATTTACCAGCACTCCGGTGAAACTCCTAACTACTGTACTCAAAGCACTGATTTTCTTCCCAAACAATATTCTATTCTTTCAGTACCTTCCTGTGATGACTATCAAACAAGGCTCCAATGTCGAGATGATGAGCCCCATATAGCAAAGAAATGCCACCTTCGTCCCTGGGACTCTGAGTATCCAATTCAAGCAGCAAAGCTTACTTGTTTCTCAATGTCTGCCTTTAACCCTGCATAAACATCATCTTGAATATCACACGAAGACTAATCACACCTCATCATGCTTCATTTTACTTGATCGGTAAAGAATCTACATGATTAATATTTTCATTCCTCCATCCCTACAGACTCTTCTGGCTCCATACATTCCTGTGAAGTTGCCAGAATAAAATCATAAGGTCTCCGTCCTGAGGAGAGTCTTGAGCGTCGGTCTGTACAGAGTCTTGCTAACACTGCCTGCGCTATTCCACCCGAGGCTGAGCTCAGATGCCAGGCAACTTCCAAGGTGTTCACTACTCTCGCCACAGCCACATTCTCCTTCTTCCTCCTATCTGTTCTTCCTTTGTTCCCCTTGCTTATCTACAGTTTTGCTTCCTCCTCTGCCTTCTAGAATCTTTCATACTAACGCCAACAAGACCAACTTTTAAATAAACCTCTTTGAGGTAGAAAAAAATCGTAACTCAGATAGATTATTTGTCCATCATCAAAAACCTAGGCAGCATTCAGACGCAGGCCTGGATGCCTGTAGGTTCAAAGCTTTGGCCACTACCTGCAGTGGTCACGTGTCTGAAACCTTTAGGGCCCATCACCATCTTTGGGGGTTCAGTGTGTGCTGCCCTCTCTTTGACACCTTGGCCCTCACCTGGAATGTGGGGGTTACCTGGGGGCTTATGATCTAGAGACAAGCCCTCTTCTGGTATATTACAAACCATTTCCACTTAACTCTGGGATTGTGCCCTGTAACGACTACTCATTGTTTTAAGAATGGTCCTTTTCTGGCACTAGCTTCCCTCCCCGTGTTTTGTTCCTTCCGTCCTGCTGCAGAGGGCCCAGGCCCCGACATCCGTCATCCAGTTCCACACGTGGTCAAACTCCAGCCCAGCCCTTCCGGAAAATGGAGAAGTTAGGCAGTTTCTTTTTCATGACTAAAGAAATAGGGGGGAAAAAAATCTCATTTCTGTCATCAAACATTACATGTCTCTTAAGCTACTTCTACTCAGCCCTGCACGGAAGATCTGATCAGAGCTTCTGATGAAACCACTGGTAATGCAAACAACCATAAAAGAAACTTTAGAACTCCCCAACCGTCATAAAACGGTGACTGTACACAAAGAGCAAGTCTAAAGAAACAGGCAGAGCCACATGAACGTATCTGCATTTCCCAATCCTCTCTGACTTCTTTAGTTTTCAAGTCATTCTTGCCACTGGTCTCCTACACATGGAGATGCCAAGGAAGACATAAAACATTCCTCCAGGCTGCGGAGAATCACCAGCTCTGAACATCTCCAGCTCCTAACCTGACGGGGACCATGGAAAAATCTAGAACAGCAGGGAAGATTTAGTCTGGCCAAGGCCAAGGGGGGTGCTAGAGGACACAGGGATGTTCAGTGATGGCCACAGGTGGACGTGGCATTAATGAACACCCCCGGAGGAGGCGGTGAGGGGCGTTCGGTGGACACCTAGGAACAACAGTCACCCAATCTCTTTCCTGGGCGTGGCCGATGGAGTCACTCTTCTCTGATTCCTGGGGAGCTGGCTCATTGTAGGAGAAAGCTCATGGGAGGAGACATGCCCTACTCCCTGTCATAACTCCACGACTTCTAAATGTTTACAGAGCCTTCAAGGAGTGAACCAAGTTATTAAAAAAAAAAAAAAGAGTAGCAATTAGGGTGGCCCATCCCAGCAATTTAAAGCTTCCTCTCTCAGGAAGCATGTGGGGGGGGGAAAGGGGTGCATTCCTGCCTCTGGATTGGACCCCCCCCAACCTCCATTTCTGGAGGCAGAACTCAGAGAGGGGAGGAATATTTGTCCAGTGCCAGCACCGCTCCCCAGGGGACTTAGCATGCGACTGCCATACTCCAGCAGCCGCCCCCCCACCCCAAGCAGTGCCCCGTGGTTCCTTTGGAGGACCCTGGCTCGGCTGTGCAGGCCTTTGGCCTCCTTGGCCTGCCCGCCCAAGTCAGACTGGGCCAGATGCGTCTGTGTGCCTTGGCTGCAGTGGGGTTTGCGGGGAGCGACTGTCTGCTGACTTCCAGCTGCGGTCCGGGGACCCCGCTCGGGAGGCAGAGAGAGCTCATTCTGTTCAGTGCACACCTCATGATGCTATGAGAGGAAGCGGGGCGGAGGAGAGGCCAGCGCTGCCTCCCTTCATTTCTTCCATGCAACCCGAGCTCAAGAAGCCAGGTCCAGAGAGCCCGTTTCCTGACAGGTCTGTTGGAGCCCTTCCTAGGGAAAGGAGACTTTCCTTTTCTTTCTTTTTTCTTTCATTTTTTTTTTTTTTTTTTCCTGGAGCTGAGGTTTCACAATGCTGGGCAGGCTTTCTGCATTGTGGTCACAGTTTCCCAGAACCTCCAGGGGCCCATCCAAGAACACGCCCATGTTTCCAGGCCTTATCATCTGCCTCCTCCCGAGGGGATTTCATTTCCTTGATTGCGCTCCATGGTTCCTGATGGAAAGGGGGGGGGGGTGAGGGGAGGGAGGGGGAGAAGGGAGCAGCTGGGACTTGAGGGGCAGGAGCCCTGCACACACGTGCATGCGCAGTCCAGCTCTGGATCCACCGAGTGACGGGTTAATGGTCCTCTGCTAGCTTTAAATCTTCATCTCCCAAATGAAAACAAGAAGCTCTTCCTCGGGTCAGGGTGGCTTTAAATTAAAGCCAACATGGTTGACACAAAGTAGGAGGAAGGGCAAATCTACACGACATATAAAAATCAATTAATTGATTAAAGTATAAACACAAAAGGTCTGATGATAGAGCGTAAGAGGGGAAATAGTTGAACATTTAATGTATTCAATTTTAGCTGAGTATCAATAAGAAAATAAAATGCGCAGAAAGGAAGTTTTAAAAAAAATACATTTTGGTTCTTTTCTGGTGGTTCCTTTTTGCTTTTACCCAGTTTTTGCCAACTAGCACACATATAGGAATGGCCCCCCAAAAGGCTTCAATCATGTGAGAATTCGAATTAAGGGCAAAGTTGCTTAAAATAACATTGAGAAGACTAAAAGTGACTGGTTTCCATCCTGTGTGGGTTAACTCTTTGGAGAGTAGGGCTGGGCTCTATGACTTAGACTGTGAAAAGAATGGAGGTTTTGTAGCTAGGCATTTGTTTCTCATGTGCTAGGAAAGATGGAATGCTAAAGGACAAAGGGCAGGCCATTGCAAAGAGGAGAAAAAAATGTGTGCAGTTCTACCTTTCCACAATAGACTGCTTTTCCTTTTCCAAGGAAATTAAAAACTTATTTCCTTCAGGAAATGTGCTCCATTTAGTCTGAAATATAGATATCCTGCCACCCACACACATTTCCTTATAATTCCTGTTCATGCTGATCCTCTAGGAATAAAGAAGCAAAGCACAATGTTAGTGATGAGCAGTGGAAATTAAAAGTCTCCCTTTTCTTTTCTTTCTCTTTCTTTCCACTCTTCCATTCTTCCATCCTCCCTCCTCCCTCCCTCTCTCCTTCCCTCCCTTCCTTTCTTTTGGTCCCCAATGAGTCTGTGGTTGAATTGATTTAAAACATCGGAAGTGTGCCTAACTCGTGGGTTAAATGTTAAAATCTTATCCCAGAGAACCAACTGAGGTGCTTATGCCTCGGATATTTTTAGAAATTTTGTGTGGAGAAGGGAAGAGGAATGGGTAAGGAAGTTATTATATTATTTATTGTCTTCCTCCAGCTTTCCAGAAAATACCTGACTGAAATTTGTCCATCCATTATCTGTATCTTCAAACACACACACACACACACACACACACACACACACACACACACACCACATACACGCACACATACCTACAGACTGGTCCATTGTTTAGGTAAGCCAGTGCTCCTTGCATTTCCCTCTTTAGTAGGAAGAGTTCGAATTGCCACTGTGTCTGTATAAATCATCTGAAGAGTGTAGAAGAATGCAGAACCTGAAGGAAGGAGGGAAACTCTGATTTCCTAAGAAAATCCTAACAAGTTGGACACTGGATGATGGTTGAAATCCACATTGAGTATCAAGGACACAGCAAGCAGGCTCTGCATCCCACAATGAGTTCTCTGTCACTTGCTACCAACTGGCAATTCGCTCTTGCCTCTGAGTCTCTGACTCGCTCACTTAGTCGTTGAAAGAACAGAGGGAAATGACTTTTAAGGTCTTTTATAATGTTGCTATTTAGGATACTCCATTGTAGATTCTTATCCTCGTCCATGCAAAAAACCTCACCTAAGAAAACAAAGTACGCCTCAAGTTTATGGGAATGAAGAATGATTCACTCCAGAATCTTTCTATAAGCCCTCATCTCTTAAGAATATGTACAGACTGCCAACCATTGCATAGAAACAGGCGCAGCACCACCAATCCCCAAGCCAAGCTGGGAAGCACACGGAGACATCCCCTCACACCAGTGAGGATGAGTCAAGTCAAGAAGGCGGAGCCTGAGCGCTGGCACCATTGTGATAAGAGGGACCAGGGCACGTTTTTTGGTGTGCGTGTGGATTACTGCAGCCACGGTGGAAAACAGTATGGAGGTTCCTTAAGTAACTGGAAACAGAACTAATATCTGATCTATCCTGACCTATTTGTACTTTCTGCTCTCTCTCTGGGGAATTTTGGTTTCCTTTCTCCTTTTCTTCCCGACTACATTAAAATTCAGTTCCAACCATTTACGAATTTAATAATATTCCTGGGTGGTCTCATTTCAACTCCAAAACTGTGAGCCAAAATAAACCTCTCTTATTTATTAAATACCTCGTTTCTGGTAATTTAATGTAGTAATGCCAACGTGGACTAAGACTTGGTAGAAGCGAATCCGTGTTGCTGATGATATGTGCCACACAGGGAGCAGACGAAATTCTATATCTTTGAAACGCGAATTTAAACTTCAGACCCCCAGTTTCTCTTAGTTGAGATGTAAATATACGTTCTTTATAAACTTATTTTCCTGGTGTAAAATAAAAAGAAGTTAAAAATTAAAAATAAAATAAATGAAAAGAAACAACAACCCTGTGGTGCCAGGATTTGAACTCAGACCTTCGTGCTGGCGTGGTAGGCACGCTCCCCTTGAGCCGCTGTCCCAGAGATGCTGGCTTTAATTGCTTTTCAGATACAGCTCTTGTGCTATTTGCACGAAGCTAGCCTCAGGCCACAATCTTCCTAGATACGTTTCTAGGGTAGCTAGGATTACAAGTGTGTGCCAATGTGCTTGACCTGTCACCAACTGGTTGGAGAGAGAAAGGATACTGCATCTAAACTAGCTAGCACAAAGATGTCAAGCAAAACTTCAGGAACGTGAGATAACATGTTTAAATGATGATCACTACCATGTTTTGCACCCCACATGTTCTTGAAATGTAACTGTGCCCCTCTCCTGGGTTTCTCATTCTGGAGTTCAGATATGTTTCTTGATGAGGGGTGGAATGACATCATGTGTCCCCAGAACCTTGGTCACAAAATGCCATATGGCTTTACATGTGACTCCCCCGGGGTGTACTGTCCTGAAATCCGGCTGCCGTGCAGAGAGAAAGCCAGAAGTTCCCTACTGCAGGGGCAATGACATGGAGAATCACATAGGAAGCTTCAGCTGCCGGTGGCACTGAGGACCCGGTCATCAGGCAGCCTCAACCAACACATGAACAGAAAACAAGGCAGGCACCTTCAGGGGCACACCGCAGCATCCATGTCCATTCGAAGTGTTCTTTCTGTGGTGTGAACATAAACTTTTCAGAGCAGGAGGATCTTCCTGTCTACCATCTTCACAAAGCAAGCTGGGCGTGTCTCTGAAGATCTGTTTCTATTGGTCTTCTTAACGTTTGAAACATGATGCGTGACCTTGAGTATCACCCAAAATATGGCTACTGTCTCTCCTTCTTGAACCATAATTTGTATATGCTCAGGAATGTACCCAAAGTGCTTTCGTGTGTGTGTGTGTGTGTGTGTGTGTGTGTGTGTATCTGTCTGTGTACTATGTATCTATGAGTCCATCTCTATGAATCTATCATCTATCATCATCGACTATCACTCTATCTCCTATCTACCTGTAATCTATCTCCCAATCACTCCACCAACCTCCAAAGTCAGCATCAACACTTTACCATTATTGCCAAATTGATCTCTCAACGCTCAGTGATATTCCGATTAACTTTTACTAGCTTGTAATCACTCCTAGTGAATCATATCTCTCATAGCGTAAAACCAAATAGCTAGCACAAGAATCTTCGTACGAATCTGAAGGCTGTCATCAATTAAAAGGTGGAAGAAATGAGAGAAAATTGAACACTCAGTTCATTCATCTGACCGGATCATGCCTACGAATGGTAAAGTAGAAACAAGCCAATTTGCTTGTGTGAATCTCGTCTCACAGAATGATTCACCGAGTTCCTGAGCCAGATATTTTCGACGAACAGCAATGTGAGATTTGTGTTTGTGACTCTGTGTTGTTTGTGTAAAACAAAACGACTCTCTGTACACGTGGCATCATCTTTCTAACTAATACTGTTATCTTTCTTACCACTTCTTTTGAATAATTGCCTTTGAAGCAGGTTTGGATTTCTGTGCGGGGTGCAAAGGCAGAGAGCGGGTTGGCCTCCTTTCCTTCTCTGCTTCCTCCCACCCAGGCTCTAAATAAGTGTGAGCTGGTCCTCGCCATACGTGTGGGTGGCCATGCTGTTCTTGGTCCAAAGGGAGAAGGAAGCACAGGAAGATCAGGAGAAATGTTAGCAACTTGGAATTTGTAAAAAAAAAAAAAAATGCGGGGAAAATGTAGCAAACTCAGTTATCATTAAAATAGAACACCGTCATTTCATTTCATTACTGTTTCCTGGTATTTGCCAACTGCAAACACTCCAGATATTTGGTTTAAAAACAACAACAACAAAAGGCTTAATTCCTCACAGTGAACTCCAGTGACATGCAGCCTTAAAAAATCATTTTTGACTTTGTGAGCAATATTGTCTATCTAGGATCCTTGCAACAGTTCTTAGAAAACAGAACGGTTAAAAGTACATATGATTGTGGAGGATGAAAAACACCTGATCATAAATGTTTGCAGAAGACTCTTAAAACAATGTCTCTTTCCCTTGAATTGCTAGTCGTCTTGTAGCAAAGACAGCTTTGTGAGTTGAAGAGGGGAAAATAAGAAGAAGTGATTCTGTTTGCACTGGGGCACATCCCCTCGAGTTATTAGAGGCGCTGTCTTGGGGAGGCGCTCTTTCTTCCATGTCACTGCTACACTGACGTTGCGGTTGTGCTCCTTGCTAGGCAAGGATGTGTGGGGAATGTTTGTAGCCAGTGCTGAATGACAAGGAGGAAGCCAGTGGACTGCAGTGCCTCACACGTCATCTTTATTTATAGATATTAGACGCAGGCTGAGTCATCCCACATTGAAGGAAGTCCTGAGGGTCTAGGGCCCAGAGACAATAATACTCTTGTGTACGACGTGATTTCCTGTTGCCTTCTGTCTTTGCATGGGAAGATGGAGATGTGTGCCTTTTGGCCTGGAATCCTTAGGGCCTATTCCTTGAGAAGCGTGAGGAATACCGAGTAAGGGGTCAGTCAGGAGACATTGCTTTCCCACAGGCATCCAACCAGCTGTCCAGGAAACACACGGGCATCATTAAGAATCATTGTCAGTGAGGATCTATTTCCCTCCTGCATCTACTGCACTCATTATCTCTTATATTTCTTAAAGCTTCTTTCAATACAAAATATATCCCATTGTACCATTAGAGTTAAAAATAGTAAATAAACACAACTGTCAGAGAGACTAAGTACATTTGCTTTTGTCTACAGGGCTCACAGTGTATGAAGGCAGAAATGTTCAGATTGTCTAATGGAACTACACACACACACACACACACACACACCAAATTGACTGATGAAGTTCACACTTAGCACTATGGGAAGCTATACGTAGCACAGTGTACGAGGGAGAAGATGGACTTATTCTTCCAAACCTTTGGACCTATGGATATGTTGCATTTCATGGCAAAAGGGACTTGGGAGATTGGGCTAAGGTCTCAGACCGTAAGATGGGGAGATGTGACAAAGACAGCCATGATCATGAGCATGGCTAATGTGAAACTGCAGCACCACAGTACATCCTTATCGAGGTCCAGGGGCCTCAGAGAGAGCAGCACCGACTCCCCTTATTGGAGGCGACCGTAGGGAAGGAATGAGATGGGAAGCGACATCCATTAGGAGCCAAGAAGACCCTAGTTGCCAACTAGCCAGAAAGAGTGAATCTACTGTGCGCCTTACATGGACTCGGGGGTAGCCGGCATCCTCAAGAACACGGGGCTGACCCCTCCTCCGCTTCACAGAATCCTGCAGACACCTTGGCTTCAGCCTCATGAGCTTCTAAGTAGAAGACCCAAGGGGGTCATGTAGCCCCCAGACAGAGGATCTATAGAAATATGAGTTAATAAAGGGTCGTTGTTTTAAGTGACTAAGTCTGGGATAACTTGTTATGGCAGCAAAATAAAACTAGAACACATAGTTTGAGCTCTGACTTGAGTAGCGGATATATTTATATCTTGCTCTCCTAGTATTTTACATCTAAATGCCGCCAATGAAACAGCCGCAGAGTCTCCTCTAATTTCCCTCATGTAATGAAATCCTAAGGTTCTACTTTGCCTTTATGTAATTTTAGCCCGAAGACCCCAAAGCCTGCAATTACTGAGGAGGGATAATTCGGTATCTAATGTATGCCACCTAAAGAAAATTGGACATGTTAATTTTCATGGAAGATCTCCAGTGAGTTTCCCCCCAAAATTTCCTTTTCTGGCACCTTCCAGCTCACTGCGATTTGTGGCATGGGAATTTTCAATGGATACAATGAATTATGAAAGAGTCACGTAGTTCCTTTGTTCAGTGAGAGTCATCACTGCCTTACTTGTAGGGGAAAAAGAGGGACCCAAGAAGCACTGTGTGGCTGGAAAAGTGCATCTGTACTGCTGGAGCTGGAGTGTGAGCTTGGCTTTATCGACGACCAGACGACCAGCCCTGGGCTCTGGGACACTTGCCCTGGCTCCATCTTTCCTCATACTGGACAGGCTCGCGCACATGTCTTATTTCCTCTTTTACAATATGCTTCTAGAAATGGCTTTTCAGTGAATGAAAAGTAGTATAGAATTCTGTGGGGTGTGTGTGTGTGTGTGTGTGTGTGTGTGTGTGTGTGTGTGTGTGTGTTACTGGGGCTTGAACTCAATGCCTGGGTGTTGGATGCTATTCTTTAGATTTTTTTTTTTAACCCAAGGCAAGTGTACTACTATTTGAGCCACAATTCAAAAAGGGCCTTTTGGTGATTAACTGGAGAGAAGAGTCTCATGGACTTTCCAGGTGGGCTTCAAACTGTCATCCTCAGATTTCAGACTCCTACGTAGCTAGGATCACAATAATGAGCCACTAGAGGCTAGCAAAACAATATAGGCTTTTTTTTCCCAAAGGAGATTTCATCAATGCAGCCATCCAGTTCTTTTATGAGACGTTGCTCATCTCTAGGGATGCATTAATGAATGCGATGAGAAATGTCTGCTCTGCGCTCCATGCTTTCCCTGATAATGTGGGGGCAAAGATACCCAGCTAAATGCTTTTGATGCCACAGGGCAGGAGCACGGACTCTCGGAAGCGCAGAGAAGAAAGAACTATTACTTACTCGGGCGTGTTCAGTGCTGGGGATGGAACCTAGGGCCCTGCATAGAGGAGGCAATAACTTCATCTTTTCACAGATGACGAAGTGGTACCAGAAAAGCAAAACGAAGCTAACGTGCGTGTATGTCATGGAGGGTGGCCATAAGGACTTGGTAGAAGATGAAGAGAGGCAGAGAAACCCAAGTTAGGGAAGGCCTGAGACTGACTGCCCGTGGATGGGAGGATGGGAGTGGATGACAGAGCTGCACTGACGTATTAACGTGAGTGTGCAGGAAGGGTATGAAGGGAAGCGAGAGGCAGCATGGGAGGCAGCAGGCAGCTACTGCTTCATTGTGGGGATGAAACGGAAATTAGATCCTGAGTGGTGGCTACGAGACTGAAACGAGATATTTACTTTTAGGAGACAGAAGAAAAGGCATGAGAAACCGGGGCATACAGGTGAGAATCGCTAGCAGACTATTACGTTTTCAATGGAGAAGCATAATTAAGCATGTTGCTGTGTGACACAAACTGAAGGCGCCAGGTAATGCTGTGGTTGTCTCTAATGAATTCAGCTACAGCTTAATGGAAAAGCAATTGGTGACGGGCATAGCCTAATTCTGTCCCTCTCTTACATAAACAAACAAATAGAAAAAGACACTTCTGTTTTACCGCAGCCAAGGAAAGCAAAGGCCTTAGCTAAAAGCATTTTGGGAGAAGAATCAGCCTGAGGTGTTTTCCAACCAGCTCAGCACCGTCCACAAAAGGGGATCTTACAGCATTGCCATTAGGAATTTGATCCTGAGTCATGACACCTGAATGTGGTCAGTATGGATTCCTCCAGAGCCAAGAAGACAACCAAGAGGGGATATATGAAGAATGCAAGAAAAATATGGGTGGGAGGGTCAGCTCACAGCAGACCACAGCAGGAAAGATCTTTGTGGACATTCATGGAGTCTGGATGAGCAAGAGCCTCCTGCCCTCCTGGGGTCTTACAGTAGATGCTCGGTCTTAGTGACTGTACAACTAAGAACTGTGGCCCACTCACTCAGAAAACTCTCTTCTTGCATCTACATTCATTGTACACTAGTTGGATCTCTAATTGTGCTGGCACTGGGTCTTGAACTCAAGGCTTTGCACTCTCTCACTTGACTTCTCCTGTTGAAGGCTGGTGTTCTACCACTTGAGCCACACCTCCTGTGGCAGCTTTTCGGGGTGATGGTAATTGGAGATAATCTCATGGACTTTTTCTGCCCAGGCTGGCTTGCAACTTCGATTCTCAGCTCTCAGCCTCCTGAGTAAGTAGGATGACAGGCATAAGCCATCAGTACCTGGCCCTAAATGTCTCTTGAATAGAGAAAGAATATGTGTTTAAATCAATAAAGTTATCTTTTCCATCTGAGGAGATCTTCAGACAAATGAGGGAGCAAGTGAATTATTCACAGCCATGACCACTGGGGAAAATATCATGAAAATATCTCATGCACCCATCTACCTCTCCAAACAGTACTAAGAATTTTTTTTTTTGGTCCAGTCCTGGGGCTTAGACTCAAGGCCTGAGCACTGTCCCTGGCTTCTTTTTGCTCAAGGCTAGCACTCTGCCTCTTGAGCCACAGCGCCACTTCTGGCTTTTTCTATATATATAGTGCTTGAGGCACACATGTATACACCTGTATACGAGGCAAGCACTTTACCACCAGGCCATATTCCCAGCCCCTAAGAATTTTTTTATATATATCCATTGTGAAATGATGATTTTGCATCACTTGTCACAGAACATGTGCTCTGGTGAACTATCTGTGACTCCCTTTCTCTGTGACTCAAGGCTTCTGAGGTAACTACTTGAAAATCACAAAAAACTGGGAAATGCGCTGTGGTTCCGTCTTTGTCCAGTTAAAAAACACTAAGACTATTTCACTTATTCCACAGTATGGAATTTAATAGGAATGAGGAAACTAAAGGAATATAGAAAGGGATGATTATATAACACACTCATAAAACTCAGCAATAGGAAGCAAAAGAAACCAATCTTTAATGTATAGACAGAGGAGCTGAGCAGACATTTGACCAAAAGTGATACGCGGGTGACATGGAAAGATGCATCACAGCAGGTGATTGTGAGGGGACCCAGTGGAATGTCCCTAGAATGGCGAAGATCTTGACCACACTTGACTCCAGTGCTGGGTGGTTGTGCAACAATGGGGACTTTTCATTCTTTGTTGGCGGGATTGAAAAACAACAGCTCAGCTGATTTGAGCGGCAGTTTGTCACTTTCTGACAAAATCCAAATATAGTCTTCCTATTTAATCTACCCGCTGCATGCCTGGTATTTATGATGAAGAGATGGAAACTTATGCCATACATACACAAACGAGAACGTTTACTAGAAACTTGGGAGGAACTAAGATGCAGTTCAGTAGGTAAATGGAGAAATAAATTGTGGTAGAGCAGACTATGGAATACTATTGAGCCCTAACAAGAAAAAATGTATTCAGCCATGGAGAACTTTATGTATGCTGAGCCCTGGCAACCTTGGCTGCTCCCATCACCAGAGGGGCCACAGGCACCGCCCTTGTCTGAATAAGCAGAAGGAAAATTGGCTGGAAGGAGGCGTAGACCCAGGACTCTAATTGGAGGATTTATAGCCCAACTTCCTAAGGAGAACAGCATAGGCCCAAGCCATGGGGTTGACAGTCCACACACAGGCAATCAGCACAGAAACTGAAGGGAGGATTGGGAAGGTCTGTCCTCTTCCCTTTCTCCTACTTGTCTCCTTTTCAGACTCAGACAACCAATTGCACAAGCCATCTGAGTTGCCACCACTGCCCGAGGGAGGACAGAGGACATGCCAGCTCTTTTCCCTTCCTTTATCTAAAGTCGTTATTATAAAAAAAAAAACCCAGAAGGACAGGCTCCTTTCCACCCCTTTAAATCTCCTATTGTAGAGGAAACAGACTCAGAAATTAAGTCGCCTCTCCACAGTCCAATGGGTCTGTTTCCTCAGACACCGGTTCTGTACTGCTTTCACACCACCTCCCATGACTACCGAGTCTGGCCTTGGATCTAACTCTAAACTTTCTAAAGTTCATCATCATAAACGAAATCACAACAACGATAACAAAACACGCCAACAAAAGTCAGAGTCACAGATGAACCGTGGTGAACCCCTCATTTGCGTATTCTGCCTCTCTCCTTGGGAACGTGAACTTAAACCTCTCTAGTTTTCCTCTCATCCTCTGGGGAGTGTTTAAAAACTTCTTTCAAGAAAATAACACTTCCTAAGCCCAGATGTGGCTGGCTACTGTGAGAAGTTACCTTTCTTTCCTTGTCCATCTGATCCAGCCACAAACCCAGGACATAGTGTGTAAACAAACAAACCAACCAAATTTCCGACCCAGACCCACAGAATGAGCTGTGTTACGCTCTACCTGAGTAGAAAGCTCAGGGAAAGCTCAGGTGTTAGAACATCTCTCAGTCGTGCAGGAGCGGGCTTAGCATCTGAGTCAAATGCTTCGTGTGGGAGATGGTGCACAGAGAGAGGTCTCAGCACTAAATGCCAAAGGTCACCCAGAAGTCCCACAGGGGCTGGCATTTTTAGGCGTGTGTATTTGTATGGTATGAGGAGAAGGAGTGATCATGTAGGATGTCTGAAAAGGCCTTTATAGTGGGCTATTGTGGCTGTTTTAGAAAGGAGGCTAAGCACGAAAGAAATGTATATAATGCATGAGCTAAGGCTGGGATTAAAATGGGTGGAATGTTTGTGTTGCACGTGGGTGAGAGAAGCACGCGTCTTTTCCTTTGACTTAACCACCCTTCCCGTTGTCATTGGGGGAAGCTGACTCTCCAGAGGACTTCAGATTTCTCTCCCCTTTCAGCCTTAATGCGCATGTCTGCCCGTGGGAGCACGTTGGCTCCAATCCACCAACCGGTCGCCATTTTGATATTGTAGCATGATTAATCTTTCTCCTTATAAACTACTATGGTGTCAGACAATTACAACAGGTATATTTCCTACCCTCAGAGCGTATACAACGTAGCTGCTTAGAACAAGAGAAGGCACACACAAAAGTACATTCTTAAGTGATGAATGGGAAGGGAGGACCACCATGAGGAAAGAACCAAGATAGATCAAGTGATCCCGTTTGTTTACTGAGGTCTGTACAGGTTGTTCTATTTAAATCTCATGGCAGCCATAAAAATTATTGTTATGTCAGAGAAGAAGAAGAAAATGGAGTTCAAGCAATAGACCCTGTCCAAAAAAATCACAGAGTCAGGAGCCTGGAGTGTAGAGTCAGGGGTTAGGTCTTCTGCATCCATAATTGCTTCTAAGAGACTGTTCCAAGATTCCAGACAAGGCAGAGGTAGTACTGCCATGGAGGAGGGGGGCTGGAAGGAGAACAAAGGAAAGTTCTGGCCTGAGCCTACTTGAAATAGGAGCTAAGGGCTAATAGGGAAGCTTGAGAGGGAGAATGGGAGATTCTGAGAACAGAGTCATGATATCTACAATGTAGCAGATGTAAACACCTCATCAGTAGGAGGGCTATTTAAAAAGAGCACACACTCCCCATTGGAGGGACAAGCAATGGAAGATTCTGGTCTATAGAGTAAGCCCCCCCAGACTGGCTGAGAGCAGAGAGGAGTAAGGAATGGGGCCCTATGGAAAAGAGTGAAGAGCTTCTACAAGTCAAAGCACTGGGAAAGCTAGGACTGCTGAAGTCCATTTCCATCTTCCCAGCGTGGTTGCCATTTGCATTTGTCCCTCTCTGTGATACTGAGTACGTAACTTCCAGAAATTACATCTTCAAAAGATGGACAAATGGCCAGCTTTCCCTCCCCCTGCATAGAACTTAATTTAAAAACCCGTCTCCTTCAGTCATCAGTTCTCTGGATTGTGCTGATTGAAGAAAACAAGAGGAATCCCAGAACCATTGCTGTCTCCGCATTGTATCAGTGGTAAGATTCAGGTCAGGAGGCTAGCTCCCAACAACACAAGGACTAGAGCTTGTTTGGGACCCAGTCTCCTAATATTAGAATCGATATACGTTTTTCTTACTGAACTTGGGGCCTCTCACTTGCTCCGGGAAGTGCAAGGGTAAAGTTAGTTTAAAAGTCAGGTAAGTTTGTGAGTGCAGGATTCCTGGAGCACTTCTTGCTATGGAAGGCCTGGCTGTACTGCTCTGCATTCGCTTGACCACGGGAACCATGCTTAGTTCTACTCGCTGCTGGTTATTTGGGAGGTGGAGTCTCATGCATTGTTCTGCCCTTGGCTGGCTTTGAATTACAGTCCTTCAGATCTCAGCCTCCTGAGTAAGGAAGATTACAGGAGTGAGTCACCAAGGCCTGGCTCCAAAATACTCAGAGGTTTTTTTTTTTTACCTAGTCTCATATTATCAAAACAAGAGAGGCTAAAGCTTATTTCCATTCAAATGTAGGCTCAACTTTTCTTTGTTTGTAGTGCTCTGTCTATTGAATTCCAAGATGCCTTTCCGGAACAGATTGGGATGATCAAAGCCGAGAGCAGCTCCCTGTATCACAGACAAGCCTTCTGACAGAGGGAGCCTTTGTTCAGCCACTTTATCAGGCAACAGACAGAGCTTGTGAGCCCATAGCTGGACGCACATGACGGGGATGGCTTGGTCTCCGGCGAGAGCCAGGCGTCTGTGAGCTGCCAGTTGGCAGCACTGACAGCTGCCTATAGCAAAACCATCATGAGCAGCATGGAAGAAAATGACTGATTCATCTCCCAGGAGCAAATAAACCCATGCACAGACAACCCAGGAACAGGATGGAAAATTGTTCTTTGTAGTTTGCACTTTATAACCAAAGGCAGGCTTTTCACTTTCTGTCTTTAAATAAGTGAACACTTTGTGTAACATGTTTTTGTGGGTGGAGGAGTCTGGGATTGAATCCTCTAGAACAGCTAAGATGATATAAGACAGAGGCTCAGGATTGCTGTTAATGGGAAAGACAACTCAGTATTAAAGTCATGAGCTTGGTGCTTACTAAGGGTGCCAAATTATCCGACCTGCAGATGGAGTGTTCGCTGTTGACATGGTTTTCTAGGGAAGTCACTGCTCAAATATCTGCAGCATTCTGCTTCTGCCTGTGCACTGTGTCCCAGAGCTGGTGGGACCACCACGGATGGATACCTATTCCCTTTCTTTACAGCAGCTCGAAATCCAATCTCCTCTGACCACCAGCTTATCTCTCTGTCCTTTTTCCAAGATCCAAATCCATTTAGGAGACTAGAGTCCCTTGATTTCCTTGGAGGACAGAAGCCAGGTCGTTTCAAGGGTTCCAGGTGCTTTCCAGACAAGAACTCAGCATTTCTTTACTTACTGTCGTGTTCATGTAGCCAGTCCTCGTTCATTCAAACGCTGTCTCATGTGCACATACACGTAGCAGGTGTCTCCCAGCTGCCACTCGAGGCCAGAGCACCCAGGAGGAATGCAAGCCAGCCCAAGTGTCTGTCTGTCTACAAGACAGGAGAAACAAGGACCACTGCGCAGGTTAGCACAGGAAGGGAGAGAGGGCAAGGTGGGCCACTGGAATGCAGAGGGGGAAGACAGAGGGCGACAGGCCCCCTGGTGAGCATCTTGCAAGGGAAGGCATTGCTGGATCCATTGCTGGATCCCCGAGTGGAGAGCAGACGAGGGAAAAATGCAAGATTGTTTCAAAAATGAGGGCTGCTGAGATGGCAATGTCTTGCCTCCATCCTTCCGAGTCTTCATAATCTTAGTATGGGGCACATAGGTGGCAGACCTCAATGAGAACTACAGTTTCACACATGCTTGGTCTGCTGTCCTCGGTCATTTGTATAGGGGCCACAGCCCAGAGTGTCAAAGCCCCTACACTCAGAGGCACCAGAGCTGGGAGAGCTGGCACACAGACCAAACAACCGAGGCCTCGAGGGACATACTTCCCTGAATGGAGTTCTTTACACTCAGCCACCGTTGTCTTGGACTTCGTTTGTCAAATCCCTGAGACAAGAACCCGGCAAGGCTATGGAAGCAGCACCAGCATTGGCGTTGCCACACTGGTGGGCACTGCCTGCCGCTGAGTTGCTACCCTCGCATGCGTTGCCTGCTACGGGGCTGCAAGCTTAGTGGTCGCTGCTGTCTGTGGAGACGTAAGGTCCATCCTGCTAACGGGCTCTGCATCCAAGAGGGCTGGATAAGCTATGGCCAAAGGGTCTGGTAGGGGCACACAGCAGGAACAGTGTTGGGAAAGAGGAGATTAGAGCACCCAAGGCAATGAGAGATGGTAGGAGTGGGGTGTTCTGAAGGAGGTCTCCTCTTACCACACAGGGCTCCGTCTCCAGTTCCTGCTTTTGCTTTTTAGATTTTTGAGTGCATGGAGTGCAAAGATTTTATTTTTATCCTGGTGCTGGAGTGGGGGGAGCGGAACTGGAGCTGGTACCAGGAGGCCCCTAGGAGGCGCTGTGGTGTTCACACACGACACCTGGGTGGCTTGGACCGGGGACACAGTGGAGCTGAGGTGCGAAGAGCAGCGGAGGAAAAAAAATGTTAGGATCCCCGTGAGAAGAGACTTCTGGAACATTTCAAGAGTGGCAGTGCACTCACGACTCTCCCTGCCCTCGAGCCAGAGAGTTGGTGATAGTCTTCAGCACGTTTTCTTGCTTCCCGTCAAGGTATTCGTGGAATTTTTGAGAGGCGAGCGTCTGCTCTTGCTGAAGCACCTCTGATGCCGGCTGTCTTTACTGTCATCTTTATAAAGTTACGTGCTGAGTTGGAGACTTCTGTGACCGCCCCCCCTCCCCCCCACTATCTTTTAGCCAATTTCCCTCACAAGTTCTATCCAGCATCCCAATGACCTCCCAGGTTCTTGTGTCAACCATTCACCTGCTTTTACCAAAATGAAATCAGGTTCGTGCTTATTTAGTCAAGATAGCTTGAGCCATGGTCGCATGGGTGTGCGGTCTCCGCCCTGAAGTGTGTGCCTTCAGACCCAGCGGAGTATCACCCGCTTTGGGAGGCCTTCCTTGACTACCCCGAGGTAAGGAAGGGTACTGAACACTCTGCCCTTTCTGATTCTGCTCTTTCCCTCTGGTTGCACCAGTCTGTCTGTGATAAAACAGAGTGAGCAGCAGACCTTACTGTGGTACCACACACCTGGATTCTACCTGGCTTTGCCTCATATGAGCTCTGTGACTTGGCGGATGTCACGTCACCCTTTCACTACAGTGACCTCGATGAAGCAAGGAACATATTAATGGTGTGCAGCTCATGGAATTATCGTGGGGGGAAATAAGATAATATTGGCAAATGAATTGGCTTGGGACCTGCTCTATTGTAAACACAAAATAAATTTCAACATCATCGATCACCTTCCTTTTCATCATTATACACTCCTCTTTATTTCTAGTGTGTATGTATGTGTGTGTGCCCATGTGTGCTCGTGTGTAAATGCATGCTAGTCTTGGGGCATAGACTCAAGGCCTGGTTGCTGTTCCTGAGCATTGTTGCTCAAAGGCTAGAGTTCTCTCACTTGACCTACAGATCCTTTTGCTTTTGGTGTGTGTGTGTGTGTGTGTGTGTGTGTGTGTGTGTGTGTGTGTGTGTGTGCTAAATTGGAGAGAAGACTCTCTGGACTTCTCCTGCCTGGGTTGTCTTTGAACCAGGATCCTCAGATTTCCACCTCGGGAGGAGCTAGGATTATAGGCCACCAGTACCTGGCCATTTCTGGACTTTAAGAAAACAATCTTGCTTATCTTTGCTCCACTTGGGGAAAACTCAGAGCATTTACAACGGCGATGGTGATGGCTACACAGTATGCCTGTAACCGCAGTTAAAATGAGTGTATTTTTAATTAAAAAGAAAAGAACAAACACATACTCTAAGATGAAGCTTTTGGTAAAGTAAGTGGTAGCCAGTGATATGCTTAAGATAGAAAGCAAGGAACCAGTTATTGTCCTTTGGCCCCAATATTTTTTATTATATTACCTAAAATTTATTACCAGGAAAGCAGACATATGTGTCTTATTCTCCAAAGGTCTTGCTGTGGGAACAAGCAGGAAGTCCCTTGGCATGTGGACTTTAAAATGGAATTTCTCCTTTCCCCTTGTGCACTGGAAATCAGCCAGGAGTAGAAATGAGGGCTTCAAATCTAAACTAAAATGCCTGCAGCACCTTTCTCCAGAAACAAAGGCCGGAGAGGAACAACCTGTCACTGCTGCCCCACTGATTTGCAAGGTCAGAGGCAATGGATTTACGTATCTTTCAATAGAGTTACATTAAAAAAAAACAACAACACAGAATGACAGCTTAAAGTCTCCATTTGGTGAGAGATGTCATGGTAGAATGTCTGAAATAATACACAGACATCTCTGGAGGTCTACTATAAGAGACTGTATCTCACTACTTACAATTCTTTGTTTCTGTGTGGAGCAGGTGCCGACCGATGGAGAGAATTTAGTTCTGCTAGGGGTAGTGGTGGTGAGGGCATGTCAGTTTTAAGAGAAAGGGGGAGCAGGGCTGACCTGACCAATCTCATACAGAGAAGGTTTTGCACAGCCCTAGGAAGATGAAAGAGAGGACAGGAAGAACGGCAGCAGCGGCAGCAGCAGGAAGAGGGGTCTGGTGCAAAGGAAGATTTCAATTTGTTGTTGCCTAAGCCAATGTAAACCTTGCCTGCTCTATGCAATCTCAGGAAATTATATGTTGCTCATGAGTGTTTCTGTGTGAATGGGTTATTTTAGGGGGGAAAGTAACTAGCTGAAGGAAAACCAGAAAGATAACATTTTTTTTTTCTTTGAGAAAGTAGTAAGAACCATTTTTAGATGAGAAGAAACAAGCGATTACAGGGTATAGCATTTCCCAGGCACGCAAGTCATTGTGCATTTCCTTGTAAGGCAGAAGGAATAGAAAAGAGATAAAAGAAGCCAAAACAAGAGAAAAAAAATAAGCTACACATTCACAGTTTTTAATTCTCAGTTGTGCTCTCTCACCTTCAGTATCTTTTCTGACAATATACCTGAAGAGAAAATTCCACATGCAAAATCAAGTAGAGATAATGGATTTGCCATCACTCTAGCCTGGAATCTCAAATCCTAAATCCATAGCCTAATGGAGACTCTTGTCAGAAAACTGAAATGATACAGAGATTTTTCTAGATACCTGGCTAATGGCCAAGAGTTTCCACCGACATGAATTCTGCGGATAAATTCCCGTATCCTTGCTTATACCAATTGCCAAATATTTTAAATAGCCTTCTGCCTGGGTGTCTATTATTTTTCAAGCTTGTTTTATGGCAGTGTGCAGTTTCTCAAATTGACTGGCATTTGGTCTTTCCTTCCTTTCTTTATATTCACATCTCTTTCAGCCCTAGGGGCTTTGAGTAGAAGTGACAGGTAACGGTCTTGAGATTAGGCTTGTTCAGGTGTCCCATTAATGATAAGCAGCTTTTAAGGACATGCTTCCTAGAAACAGAAAAGCATACACACACACACACACACACACACACACACACACACACACACACACACACACCCCCAGATGACCAAGAAGACCTATAGAGACAATTCTCACGAGTTGAGCTGTATTTCCTTGCAATATCTAGACCCTCAGGTGAAGCTGCCCAACCCAATCCAGATCATAACAAAATCAAAGGTTGATTTTTGCATCCCCAAAGCAGTCGAGACTCTTCCCCAAGGCAGTCGCATTTCTATAGGAGATATCTGGGAATGCACGATGGAGCACTGGGCAGCGAGACCGGTGGAGACTGAGGCGGTCCAGGGCCCCGTGGAGACTGAGGTACGCTAGGGCTGAGGATGTGGCTGTTTGCTTACTCCTCAGTGGGGGAATGGTCTCACCAACTGAGAAAGCCTGTCCAGGGAGTAAAAGCGTTTCACGTAAGAATTACTGTCTTTTGACTCTGCTTTGCTTATGTCTCAAGTAAGAGCAGTGTGGCCATGGTTAGAAAAGTCAGCTGCCTCTGGATGGCAGCTTAGCTAAGCCAGCAGTACAAACATCTCTTTCCCGTTAACTTTATACCAGTACTAGTTGCACTGGGTAGGAATGGCCCAAGACTACTGACTTGCAAACTCTGGAGGACCGGGAAGGTAGGCTCTGAGCTGAGCTCGGAAAGAACATTTCTCTCCAGAGCGGAGAGACAGAAGCAACAGAGGAATACTGAGAGGAATGGAAGAAAGACATAGCAGAACAGGGAGCTCTGACCACATAGCCCTAAACAATACATGTCCTCTTTGTGGTCTAATTTCCTGGCCATCTCTTTCATTGTCCTCCAGGGAATTTATATACATCTTTTCCTGTCCAAGTTGACTTTCCTCATCTTCCACCCCGCCACTTCCACCCTCCCCCCAAATTTCTATTTATGCTTCAAAACCCAAATACCACCCCTTCTGCTCAGCTTCTTTTTCAATCACCCCTACAAACCTCATAACCTTCCTGCTCGCTGCACACATGGCACTTTGTTCTTGAAAAGGAAGAATTGAATTAATTAGTGAGGATGAGAAGCCAAACAATCCACATCCTTTGGAAAATGGAAAGCAGATGATGCTAGATTAAATAAGATCAAACAACAGCAAATCAACAATTGTTTTTGAGTGTATACAATGATCTCCAAGTAGGGCCTAGCTAAATTTCTTTGTGTATGTGGATATGTGGCTATTTAGAACCACAGAATTTTAAGATCTTGATTTCTTAAAGCTTATCTAATTCAACTACTTCCTTATTCTGATCAGGAGAGTGAGGCTGAAGTACGTTTCTTTCTACCTCTGACAGTAAATGGCCTGAGCCACCAAAAGGAAGGTAAGATTGGCTTAAAACCCACAGATATGTGTAAGTTTCGCAGAGAAGGAAACTGCCCTGTGTTTCAGGCAAAGAAGAGTTTATTGGGGGGAGAGCAAACTGCCAGCCCACACAAGATAGAGGTGTGTGGAGACAGAGGGGAAGGAAGAAGAGAAAAAGGGAGAAAGAGAGCAAGAGAGAAAAGGAAAGAGAGCAAGAGAAAGGAAGGGGAGAGGGGACTTGTGTTGAGCCAGATTATATAGGGAAAGGCAAGAGGCGTGGCCAGGTGGATTGGATGTGACCTCAGAGAAGGGGGAGGTAACTGCCTCCAGGTGTGCCAGTTACCAAGGTAACACAGGTACTGGGCACAGACTTAAACAGGTAGGGGGCAGCTGCCTGGAGCCCTCCCCGGGGTGGACCTTACAGTATGTATCTTCTTGTTTTTCCATTCCATTCCAGGATAAAGTTCTGTTCTATATGCCAGTGGCCATGCCAGAGAGAGAATCATAATCAAAGCAATCAGAACCAACTCCCCCCAGTCATCTATCAATCTACCATCTATCTATCCATCTATCTACCTACCTATCATCTATCTTTCTAAATATAGGCAATGGAAAACAGGGGTGAGCAGATGTGTCTAGGCATTAAAACAGTAATTCATGCTCTGTTTTCCTTTCCCTCTGCCCTGGGAGAAGAGCTATACAAGTATACTATTTATGACTCACCACCAGTAAAGAAAATAATAAGTTTTCTGGTAATTCAAAATGTGCAAGCAGAGTACATGTATCAAATGCATGGGAATTATGGCAACGTGGGCCTGTTTCAGAGCAAAGGGATAAATATGACACCTTGTGAAAAATGTCTCTTTTTATTTGGATAACAATATCTGCATTGACAGTCTCCTTTGAAAGAGTCTAAATTGGGTAGCAATAGAACTGCACAAACCCTGAGGTTTTCAAAATGGGAATGGGAGATTGTTTGCATTCCTGCTGGGAACACTCAGGCATAAACACCTAGGAATAGTTTCCATCACATAATTTGCCAAAGGAATCCATAGGCCGGGTCCTCTCTGTTTCAGCCGCAGGTGGTCTTCCATCTTGTGTCTGTGTTTCTCCTCCCTTCAGGCTGATTCCTCTAGCCAGTCTTTCACCCACTTCCTGCCACTTTGGGTGCTTCTGTTGAATTTGGCACTGCCTTGTTCAGCAATCGCCTCATCAGAAGACCCCTGCATCCGCAGTTCCCGAGGCCTTAGGAGTTGAGTCAGACCATTTATGTGAGGCTCAAGGATAGCTGATGAATAAATGACAGGGGAAGGACATTCTCTGAGGTCTTAAGTTACGGAACTAACCACGGTTGGGAGTACACATAGCACTTACAAGTATGCCTAAACAATAAACAAGGACACTAATAAATACTATGTAGAAAACCTGTAAAATAGGAAATATCATCAGAAATGCCTTGGGGGAGTGACCACCTTGGGGTGTCAGAGGAAGCTTGCTCAGACTTGGCCAGTAGATAGAAGGTAGTCCCCGGTAACCCCTTGAGGTGATCTTCTCATGAAGGGGACACAAAGGCCGATTTTGTGGGTGATGAAAGGATTTAACAAGAAGAGTCCACATAAGATGAGATGCTCTGGAATTCTATTGTCAAGAGAACTATGAATACAGATCTCATCATGACAAATCTTATAGCCATAAAGGGGTGGGGAGGTTTGGGTTTTCATTGGAGGATAGTAGACAATAAAGAACTAAATTTTAAGTTAAGAGTATCATGATCACATCGTTCAAGACAGTTCTCTGCCAGGCACAAGTGTCTCAGGCTGGCAATCCTAGCTACTCAGAAGGTTGAGACCGAGGCTCAGAGTTTGAAGACATCCTAGGCAGAAAAAGCACACAGGAACTCCATCCCCAATTAGCCAGTGCAAAGACAGAATGGTAGAGAGCCTACCATGAGCAAGAAAGACAAACAAGAGCATGAAGTACCAATACTGCACAAACAATGTTTTAAATCTACAAAACGGGCTATACGACAGAAAACCCCTGATCTAGCTCCCAATTATCCCTACTTTTTAGATCCACAGTATGTTTTTTTTTTTTGTTTGTTTTGTTTTTACTATTTTGGTCACATTTTGACTACAATAAATTTTATTTATTGATGTGCAACAATGTTTAGATTTTTAATCTTCCTTTTGAGAGTATTAAGGTTTGCTTCTCAAGGTCATTTAGTCATATGCAGATTGAATTTATTCTTTTGAGATTTGACATTTCCCACCCCCCCACACACACCCAGATGAATCTAAAACCTCTTTTCTACAGGGTTATTTTACACTTGGTAATATGTTTCAAAAATTTTAAGTCTCTTCCAAATATTCTTGGGGTTCAGGAGGTCCCTCCTTTCAAGCTATTTGGATTTTAAGGCTTTTTCAGTTTCTTTTTTTTTTTTTCTGTTGAGTTGGTACATTTATCAGGAAGTTGAGCTGGGACCATATATTTGAGTCTCCATACTAATTTGAATGTGCCTTTTGATAGATCTTCCTGACACATTCTTAGTATGAGATGATAATCACAGTAGCTAGATTTTATTCAGCCACTGCTGTGTGTCCTTTTTCTGAACGTTTTGCAAACGGGCCTTAGAGTGTTGAGTCTCCACACGGAGTTGAGTTGCAGACACACAAGTGTGTGGGTCCCATTCCTCGCCCCAGCCAAGGTGTGATACATATATTGCACAATCTTCTTCAAAACACTGCTCCTATTTGTAAGGATCCGAAATTGCCCAGAAGTCACATTAGTCACCGGAATATGAACTCACCCTTTCCAGAGCAAAGCTTTCTGAATGTATTCCGTCTGCCTAGACTGTGGGGTTACAAAACTGACAGATGTTTACCAAGGAGATCCACCACCCTACCAGGATATTAAACACATTGTGTATAAAGCGCTTGCACCACACTGCTACAATCAGAAATCCACACCCTGCATCCAGCTGGCAAACCTTAGCCTGTGGAAACAAGTAGGTTTAAAGGCAGACTTCTTATTTTACGGCTGGTGTCTGTTGAAACAGGACTCCCAGTGAGGCCTGAAGGCATCGTTGGAAGTTTTAATCACAGATAAGAATAGTCAAAGGGGCAAATACAAACAATCTGTTTCAATTACCTAAGGAGATTGAATTTGCCATGTGAAAATTGTGTTTTCAGCTTGGTCTTCCTCTCCTGAACTCAAGTTTCTCAAGGCTAAGAAACAAACAAGATTCGCATCTATATCCTTCTTGTTTAGGATCAATCCTGTTACCAAAAACACACAGCCAGATACAAACTCTTTGAAAGAAACCCAAATGCATATTATCACAGCAGTAAGGGACACTGGAAATCAAATAGTTCGTGTGACAACTGCTTTACAAAGAAGGAACTATGAGCCAGACTTGCATAGACAGCTGAAGAAATGGAACTGGAGGATAAAAAACTGTGCTTTTGTAGTTCTAAATCCTGAGCTTATGGGCAAACACATGAAATTATCTAGGTGGGACTTTCCCCTTGCCTGAAAGTTCAACTGAAGGTAAACTAACTTCTGCAAGAATAAAAAATACAGAAGCCACCTGGCGCTGGTGGCTCACACTTGTAATCCCAGCTCCTCAGGATCTGAGGACGGTGGTTCAAAGCCAGCTGTGGCAGAAAAGTCTGTGAGATTCTTATCTCCCATCAACCGCTTAAAAAGCTGGCTGTGGCTCTGTGGCTCAAGTGGCAGAGTGCTAGCCTTGAGCACAAAGAGGTTCAGGGACAGCACCTAGGCCCTGAGTTTAAGCCCCAGGACTGGAAAAAAATATATATATATATGTATATATGCAAGAAATGTTCTGCTTTTGCATAAATGCATACACATCTACTTAGATCACATGTTTAGACAGACAAGTTCAGAGGAGTGTCTTAATACAGTCCTGTACACACATGGTTCTAGGCAAGTTAACAAGTTTCCTTAGGTTGACTTCATTCTTAATAATAAAATAGAAAGCATCATCATTTGCATTTTATAATTTTGCAAATGCAGAGTTATAACATTTAGGATGAAATAGCTCCCTGATGGCAAAGCTCTATTTTATTTTAAAATATAAATACTTACAAAATTCATATTTTAAAATGGATTGTAAAGATTTCTTTGAGTAAATGAATGACATGTCGAAATGCTTGATTCATTCCTGTTCTTACAGTGCCCCCCTATTACAGCTTTTTTTTTTCCTGTCCCAGCAGAAGGGAAGAAGTATAGGAACCTGCTTGGGCTTGCTACATCAGTCAGAAGCGAAGGAACTACCCTTTCCTTGGAAACAAAACTGTGAATTTACCAAACAAGACAATCAGGTAAATTATGCAACTACCTCTCGCTCCTTCAATCTCCCCATTGTTACTTAAGTGACTCATGATTTTAGCTTCACCTGATCTTAGCTTTTTCTCTGGGCGAATATCTTTAGTTTTGGGATAGTAAACGGCTATAATCAGTATCTTGAAGGTCCTTGGCACTGAAGCTCAGTCATTCAGCCTGTGACATTTGGGGGGGGTGTGTGGTTTGACTTCAGGAGGTAGAGTCTAGTGGGAGGAAGTTAGGTTATTGCTTCCCAGCTGCCAGAGGCAAGCACCTGGGTCTGCTGTAATACTGCTGTCATGTATGCCCTTGTCTCTGCCCTCAGATAACAGTCAACCAACTGACCTTAGATGGAAACTTATGAAACCGTGAGGCAAAATAAGCCTTTCCTTCTTATAAATTATTTCAGGCATTTTGCTGCAGCAGTGGTTCCTTGATGACACATAAAGGGACGTGTGGCTTTAGATCTTGATTCTAGAACTCAGATTGTAGATCAGAGTTTCATATTCTAAACTTGGTTAACTTCAACTACTGTCAACCATCTAAATCATTTGAATGTTAGTCTTGTTATTCATAAGCAAGAGAAATTCACTACCTTAAGACAGATGACGAATAACTACTTTCACATAAAATCATTTAATCTATACTAAATGTTAATGAATACTAATTTACTTGTAAAAATGTACTTTTGAGCTGGGATCTGGTTGCTCATGCCTGTGATCCTAGCTACTCAGGAGTATCTGAGATCTGAGGATCCCTGGAAGGCAGCCAGGGGCAGGAAAGTCCGTGAGACTCTTTTTTTTTTTTTTTTCTCAAATTTTTATTATCAAACTGACGTACAGAGAGGTAAGTCCGTGAGACTCTTATCTCCAGTAAAACTACCCAGAAAAGGTGGAAGTGGCTCTGTGGTTCAAGTGGTAAAGAGCTAGCTTTGAGGAAAAGAATCTCAGAGAGAGCCCCCAGGCTCTAAGTTCAAGCTCGAGAAACACACACACACACACACAAACACACACACACTCACACACACACCAAGTTATTTATTCAATATATTTAGTTGAAGATAAGTTTCTGTCTTTCCTAATCTTACACACATGTGATTCATTCATTCATTTCACTATTTATCTTTCTGCAAATCTACCCTGTATAATTTTTAGTTAACTGACACTTGAATGGATAAAGTTCTGAGTCAGGCTGGGTAGAGGATTTGACAGATGATAACTGTGTATACCCATGATTGATAAGCAGGGATCTATTAAGGATGCTCATTGGGAGAATGAGTGTGTGTAATAGTTTGCATATAACAGAAAAAGATTTGCGAAGAGTTTTGGAATTAGTGTTCGTAAGGAACATTGGCAACTATAACTTTTTGAAAAAATTAAAAGTAAGCTTTGGAATACCCGCGGGGAAAGGAAAAGTTCAGGAACCATCACCAAACCTTTGTAAAGAACCATGCCTCAACAGGAATCCTATAAATGCTTTCTTGACATAGTGGCGAACTGTGAATTCACAGACAGACTGGAAGATTTTGGAATAAATAATAAAAAAAAAAAAGTGAAACAAGTCAGTCCCAGAAGGACAAAGAGTTCATATTTTCCCTATTTGTGGAAGTTAGATTTCACTTATAAACTTATGAGGAAATCTGTTGGGTGGTATGCAAGTATATACAAATGTATTAACGGAAATACGGTAGATTCAAGGGAGAACTCAAATAGTGTAATTCCTTAGAAAGTCCGGCAATCAACACAATCAACACCAGGAAGCAGTACTTGAAAGGGATGGCATGGGACCTAGAGAGTAGACCAAGGAAGATGTGAAGAGGGAGAGAATGCAGTCAAGAAAACAATGTATATCCTATAAAATTAGGAGGAATGAGGAAAGGTTGGGAAGGGGACAGATGGATGAGAATGTTGAAAGGGTGACATTGATCAAGATAACCTGTAGCCATAAACTGCTTTGGTTTTTTTTTTTTTTTTGGCCAGTCCTGGGCCTTGGACTCAGGGCCTGAGCACTGTCCCTGGCTTCTTCCCGCTCAAGGCTAGCACTCCGCCACTTGAGCCACAGCGCCGCTTCTGGCCATTTTCTGTATATGTGGTGCTGGGGAATCGAACCTAGGGCCTGGTGTATCCGAGGCAGGCACTCTTGCCACTAGGCTATATCCCCAGCCCCCATAAACTGCTTTGTTAAGTGGCAACTCCTTTATACAATTACCTAAAGATAATTTTAAAAACTTGGAAAAAATTTAAAAAACACAAAGAAGAAAAAAAATACATACATAGAATAAATGTGTTTAATATGTTTATCAGATTTTCAGAAAGGAAAATGAGAGGAAAAAGAAACCTCACTCACAATTTCTGGAAGCCAGTTGTATGTCTAAAATACAATATATAGTATAAAAGTAGAAATCCATGCACATATATAAATATACACATACAGGGAGATAGATATATCTCACAGTGAAACATCCTAACCAAAATAAAATCTAGTTTTTTATTTCCCCTTCTTGTTTGATGATTTCAGATTGTCAGTTTACATACAGTCACATTGAATTAGGCCAAGTATGTCAACTGTTAGCACTAAAATAATACAAACTTTGCAGTAGAAAGAAACTAGCAATAATAAAAAGATCCAAAAATAGCTATAAATATGAACAAAAAGATTGCTTTGCCAAAATTTGAAGAAAAAGTCATTTTAATGTAAGAGCACCTGAAAAGTTCTAATGGCACATAGAACAATTGTAGTTAAAATGACAGAACCATCATGACCTGTGGTATTTAGTTATAAAAGCAATGCTGAGCTGGTCACCATTGTCTCATGCCTGCAATCCTGTCTACTAAGGAGGTTGAGATTCTGAGGATCACAGTTCAAAGCCATTCTGGGCAGAAAACTTTGCTAGATACCATCTCCAAAAACACTATGGTTCAAGTGGTAGAGACCACACTCAGCAAGCAAAGGCTCTGAGTTCAAATCCCAGTTCCACCAAGGAAATACTATACCTGCATTCAAAAGCTTTTAATGCAAAACAAGTTCTTACTAGCTGAAATAATAAAGTTTAAACGACTTTTAATTTGTATTCCAATATTACTACCAAAATATTATTTCTAAACATGCAAAACAAAATAGGCGTAATTTCATGAGAAATGGATAATTTCATGATTAAAATGAAATATTTTTACATTTTAACACTCATCTTCCAGTGAATTATAGACAAAACAGGAAAAAGTTAATGATATACTTATGTAATATTTTATTAACACCGTAGAAATAACTTAAATTTTTTAACATACAAATAGCAAATGCCAATCACTAATGATTGTTTAGTAAACATTCACTTAAATTACAAATACTAATACTGAGCGAAGAAATCAGCTTCAGAATATTTCAGTTTTAACTCACACTAAGTAAATTCTTTTTCCATAATGAGTTTGGAAGTGAACATCTGGATAACACTGCCTCAAAGAAAAATCGTAAGAGCAATTCAAGAGTAGTTTAAATTAATCAAAAACACAGCACAACCGCCCAGTGATGGCATCTGTAATCCCAGCGACTCAGGAGGCTGACCCAGCTCAGGCGGCCAAGTCGTGAGACTTTTATCTCCAATTAGCCACCGGGAGCCAGAATTGGAGCTGTGGATCAGTGGTAAAGCATTCTCTGAGAGCAAAAAGCCAAAAGAATGTGCACCCATCCCTCAGTTCAATCCCTGGATGCTCAACTATGAGAATACTAAATGCTGTAGCTTTGAACTTTTATACAGAATGAATTGTATGTATGTAAATTAAATGTCAATAAAACCGTTAAAATACTTTAATGCCCAGGTGCTGATGACTCACGCAGTTCTAGCTATTCAGGAGGCTGAGGTCTGAAAATTGTAGGTCGAGCCCAGTTAGGACAGGAAAGTCCATGAGACTCTGATCTCCAATTCACCACCAAAAAGCTGGAAGAAAAACTGTGGTTCAAATGTTAGCCTTGAGCAAAAACACTCAAAAAACACTCAGTGACAGTACCCAGGCCAGAGTTCAAGCCCTAGGACCAACACACACACACACACACACACACACACACACACACACACACACACACACACACACAGACCACTCAGAATAAAAAAATCTTTAAAGGAGAGCAAATAACTCTCAAGGACATATATGGAGAAAATGATAAATATACACATAGAAATTTTAAAAAAAACACATTAAAAGTAAGCACAATCTAATTGTCCTTGAGTTTAACACAAGTAAAATTTACTGCTCTATTGAACAGGCAGCAAATTTTAATTTTATTTTCAATTGTTTTAATATTTATTTTATTTTTGCCATTCCTAGGGCCTGAACCCTGAGCTTTTGTACTCAAGATAAGTACCCTATCACTTGAGCCACAGCTCCACGTCCAGCTTTTTGGTTCAGGTGGCTGGATGCTAAGCTACTCTTAAAGCATCAACGGCTTTTTCAGTTTTACACGTCTTACTATAATAACGTGCAGACTTTCAGAGAAATCAAAAAGGAGTCCCTGGTATTTTCTGTGAATTACGGTGTACGTGAGACACTTCATTGAGAGAGTATCAAGAACTCTTTGCTGTGCCCAGACATAGCTAACCAGATACTTATTCATTGTGAACATTGGTTTGATCATAGACGTCTTCAAAATGATATGTCCCAAACTGACTTCCTTCAGGTGAAGTACTTTTCTGACCATCTCCAGGGACCTAATATAGACCACGAGCTTTTTCCGCTAGCGAAGGCCACACACCTAGAAAATTACATTTAATGTTGTTCTCTCTTTCTAAATCCACATTACGTGTGAAAACCACGAGTGCGTAGTCAAATCTACGGAGTCCGATTCGTTCTTTTCACTGCTTGGCCCCATAGGCAACTCTTCTCCCCTGTGCACAATCTTTTCTGGCTTTCTTCCCATCTCACTCCAAAGCGGATGTCAGGTCCTGACCATGACATAGGTCAGGACCTGACTATGGTCTGTGACGTAGGTTCTATGACGTAGGTCTGTGACTTCCTGTCCAGCCTGCTGTGATTTGCTTTCTATTCCCCTGAGCACGCAGTCTTTGAACGTCGGTGATGCAGGTCCTCTGACCGCCTTTCCTCTCCATGTTTCCTAGCTTGCTTCTCTCCAGCCTTCACGTCATGACTGTTCCCACCCACATACAGCACCCGGGTCTCCACGCATCCTCCCTGTACCCCAGCCCCGACAACTTCTTCTCTACTCTGCCTTTTTCTTTCCTGCGCTGTCGTATTGCTGTAGCCTAATTGTTTGCTACGGGAGGTAGGATTTTCTTTTCTTTTCTAGAAGCATTCTGTTCAGCACCTAGAACTTTACCTGACATGGAGTAGCTTCTTAATGAATAGGTTTTTGAACGGATAACTTCGACAGGCTGAGAAGCCAGGGTTCGGAAAGGAAGGAAAGTCACAAGCCCGAGGATATCAGTGGAACAGTAGTGCGGTGAAGGCGATGTCCCCCAATTCCACCATTCTCACACCTCACTGTCTCTAAACCCCACCTTTCCAAAATGCTGCCTCTCCCAATCCCAGGCCGGCATGTTTTCATATGAAGCACAGATCAGGTTCCAGCCTCCTCTGTCTTCCTGAAAGAAGTGTGACCTTGGCTTGAACTGAGAAAAGTGGGGCTTAAAATAATGAGGAGTCATGACCTTCCTTGGGACCTTCTTCCTTCCTGCAGGGGCCGCGGCTGTTCCCACAGTCATTTCCCAGAGGACGTTAGCAGCAGGCTGTGCTTGTGAGGGTCCCTGGGAAGACAAGGCCTTGCATTCCTGAGGGTGCACACAACCCGGTCCCAGGACATACCCCAGGAATGACTGGAGGAAGTTGCTGCCTGTAGGTTATTTCCAGAAGGATGGGTCACAGGAGTCATGTCACTTCTTGGCTCTGTCACTGCTGGCAATGGGACGGGGTTGGCAAGAAACACCGTTTGCAGGCTCACGGTCAGTCCACGTTGGAAATCCTGCCTCAGTTCCTTCCCTGGCCTGTGCTGCTCTGGTTACCTCATTCATCTAAAAGCCATTTGTGCCACACCTGCTAGCCACACAACCCTGTGCTAGGTGAGTGCTCCTGAAAAGCTAGGCCCATGTTGATGGACATCTAACTTCTAATGCCTCATGAAACACTGGTAAGAGTCCCCCAGTCTGGTGACACTTGAAATATGCATTGTGATATGGATATAAGGGAACCGGAAGGTGACAGACGTACAAGAGGCCTCCGATACTCCTGATTCTCCCCTCTGGCTTTGTAGGTGGGTAACGGATGCTTGGACATGGTACCCTTTTGTGTCCCAGACCGGTCTGTGAATGATCAAGACACAGTGCTGTGCAGACTTGGTGTGTGCACAACATGACTCAAACTCAAAGTTTTCTCCCTTTCCAGCCCCCAAAGTGAGTAATTCCTAGTTTGTTATCAGAACAAACTTCTACTGGTCACAAACATAGGTGTGCAAAAGATGAAAGATGATGCTTGTAATTTCATAGTCATATTCAACCGTGATGTTGACAGACTCTCAAAAAGATCTGACAGACAAAGCTGCCGGTGGGAGCAAAAGGGGACAGCCTCCTCGCGCGACAGTAGTCAGGTGACGTGTCACTCCCTACAGAAAAGCTCACAAGGCTGAGGGTAGAAAACCCGTTTCACCAGCTGGAGTCTCCTAGGTCTACCCACCCCTGGGCTTTCTTCCACTTTCCTCCCCCAAACCCTACATGTTGCTCCTTTGCTTAAAGAGAACCTTAAAGAAATGAGGAAAACTCAGAGTATTCGGAGACACCACAAACGCTATCACGAAATGATCTGTTCCTTTGCCTTCTTCCGGTCTGTGAGTTTTCCCACTGGAGAAATGGCTCCTCCTTCATCTTTGCCTTTTCACTTCCAGGTAGAGCTGTTGTCATGAGCTGCTACTCAACAAACATATTTGGAGCTGAACTACGTTTATGGCTTCTCTGCACTGTGAACTCCCGGGGGTCAGGAGGGTTTAAATCATGCATCTCTAAGCCAGACACACATGTGCCATAGACAGAGGTATAGAAGTGACAGCTGGGAAGTCAGCCTTCCTGGGGCGACCAGAGCAGAGGAAGCTGACTTATCAAGGAGGACCCAAACCTCTCCCTCCCTTGTATCTTTGTACTTTATGAAGTGAATTTCCAGTCCTCAAAGTAAGGACACTTTTATCTGTCTTCCAAGATAGCCTGCATTTAGGATTCTACTTTGGCCCAAAGAATGCCACTAAAGGACACTCCTAAGCCTTTTAGCTACATGAAGGTGGAAATTGTCGCACGAATAGTTACAGCTTTATTTCCATTATGCCCGAAAGACCAGTTGTTTAGATGGAGAATAAAGCTAACTGGGGGGTGTTAGATTTGATGCATAGTATGGGCTCCCTGGAGCTCTGAGTTAAGTTTTGATGCCATTTGTCAGCCTGACTGGAGAATGAACCATAATCAATCAGTAATGCTGGCCATACAGATTTAGAGGCACAAGAGAAGCAATGATAACATGAAGCCATCTGAATCCCACGGATGACCTGGCCTTTGAGCACACCGAGTAAAACAGTAGAGTCTTAATGGCATAAGGCACAAGGCTCTGCTGTAAAGAATGGACAGGCCCACTGTAACACAGCCTTCTTTCTATGCCAAGGCCCTTGCGTGGGAACCTTGCTCTCAGATATCAGAATTCTCTGATAAGCAGAATGAGTACATGAAATATCATCTCTACATTGTACTTAGACTTGCCCTAAATCATTTACTCTGTGATGATCGAAGGGGATATGTGAAGTATTGGTTGTAAAAACACCTTTTTAAAAAATTTATTGTCAAAGTGATGTACAGAGAGGTTACAGTTTCATACGTTAGGCATTGGATACATTTCTTGTACTGTTTGTTACCTCCTCCCTCATTCCCCCTCTCCCTTTCCCCCCATGAGTTGTTCAGTTGATTTACTCTAAACAGTTTTGCAAGTATTGCTTTTGTAGTCATTTGTCTTTTTATCCTGTGTCTCTCTATTTTGGTATTCCCTTTCACTTTCCTAGTTCTAATAGCAGTATATACAGTTTCCAATGTACTCAGATAAGATACAGAGATAGTACAGGTACAACCACAGGAAGGGGATGCAAAAGGATCATCAACAATAGAAGCTACGGTTTCACATGGCATGTTGAAAGTAATTACAACAGTGATATATCACTCGTTTCCATAACATGGAGTTAATTTCACTTAGCATTATCTTATGCATTCATAGGGGCATAGCTATTAGGCTCTTGTGATCCTCTCTTGTGACAGACTAAACCTGTGCTAATTATTCCCTATGAGGGAGACCATAGAGTCCATGTTTCTTTGGGTCTGGCTCACTTCACTTAGTATAATTTTTTCCAAGTCCTTCCATTTCCTTACGAATGGGGCAATGTCATTCTTTCTGATAGAGGCATAAAATTCCATTGTGTATATGTACCACATTTTCCTGATCCATTTGTCTACTGAGGGGTATCTGGATTGGTTCCATATTCTAGCTATGACAAATTGTGCTGCGATGAACATTGTTGTGCTGGTGGCTTTAGTGTGTTCTTGTTTGTGGTGAGTTGAGGATGATTTCTTGTCAGTCAGTTCTCAGATCCATAGAGCCAAAGAGGCGCTGCCCTGAACTAGTTTGTTCATACGATCGAGCCTCTAGCTTGTTCTCCTGTCCTGCTGCCCTTTTTCCTCTCCCTATCCTGTAACTCAAATATTTCCATTTGGAGTCTTTTTATGGCATTTTTCCCAAAGTATAAAAATATCCCAGACTCAAAACAAAGGGATTAAAAATACATCTTTTTAAGGGAAGCATCCTTTCAGAGCCAAGGGAAGGACTCATCCACAAGAAACACCACAGACCTATGGAATTTAGCCAGCAAACTAATTACAGACTTTGATAGGTCTGTTCTCCCCTCTTTCTTTCTCTTTCTGTTAGCATAAAAATTAAAAAGCATTCTTTGATAGCAATGAATGTTAATGTATTTATTTGAAATTGTTGGTAAAGTTAAAGTCAAATTTCCAATTGGATTTACGATGGTTCTATTCCATTTATTGTATAAGCTTAACCTAGAGAATCCACTTTTTCAGAAAAATCTAGTTGTGTATTGAAGTCATAGAGGATATGCAAAACAGTATAAAGTGTACAACCGTTTGAAATTATGCAGAATATTACAGAGGTCTAATCAGAACTTGTGGGACCGCCTCCATGTATGGGAACTTGTGGATCATTTCCTCCAGAAATGGCTGCCACTTCCTGATGTCCTTTGTGTGGTGCAGTCCCTTCCTCACTCCACAAATCAGAGCTGATCTGCGACCTGTCCTGTGTGATAAAGGTGACAGCTCTTGTGTGTGTGTGTGTGTGTGTGTGTGTGTGTGTGTGTGTGTGTGTGTGTGAGGCCCAGTCATCATTATGAGCACTGTGGCTTCCTCCGCTCTCTCTTGGATGACATCCTTTCTTTGTTGTTTGTCACTTCTGGGATTTGAACTCAGGGTTTTATGCTTGCTAGATAGGTGATCTAGCTGTCAAGCCCCACACTCTCCATCCTTTCTAGCTCTAGTTATTTTTGAGATAGGAACTCACTTTTGGCCCAGGATAGCCTGGACTGAAGCCATCTCATTTCCATCTTCCTCCCATAGCCGGGATGACAGGAGTGCCCCTGAGCAAGTTGGGGTTTTCTACTGACATGGTGCTTACCGTTTTTCTCTGGGCTGGGCTGAAACAACAGTCCTTCTGATCTTGGTTTCCTGCATAGCCTGGATGATAAAGGCGCTCTATCCTATAGCCAGTTATTGGTTGAGACACAGTCTTGCTTCCTACGTTGGCCTTGAATTGTCATCTTCCCAATCTCTGCCTCTGGAGTGCTCAGCTCCCTGGATGCCGTTCCGTCGCAGGTGCTAGCTCGTCACAGGCTCTGGCACCTGCAGGGGAGGTGAGCTGGGCTGCTCTCAGGTGTGGTGCCGGGGTGCACGTCCCACTCTCCTCTAGAGGCAGCTCAAGGCGAATGGAAGTTGAGTCAGTGAGGACAGCCAGACTCTTCCTGAGCGGCTCCGCAGACAAGAGTCTCTGAAGAGCAACAACCTCCCACTTGAAAGCAGGAGAGGATCAGTGTCGGAGACGTAGCCTGTTCTGATGTCAAGACCCCAAAGCTGATCTATGCTTGTGAAGGCGTCTAAGTCAAATGGTCGAGGCTGGGTGGCCGTCTCTGTGTCTCGGGTTCGTGGGAGGTAGAGATTAGAGAATCACAGTCATAAGGCCAGCCCTAGCATTAAAAATAAACAAATCAACAAACCAACTGCCTGAGGCCCGGTTGTAGTGGGCTCAGGTGGCATGTGCCTGTTATCCCTGCTACGGTGGAAGCACAAAGGATGAGCATCGCGGTGCATGCCTGTCAACATCCTCAGCAACACAGGGAAGCGCAAGTAGAAGCATCGCACTCCAGGCCATCCTGGACACAAAGGAAGACATTACCTTGTAAACAGCCAAGGCCAACAGGGGCTGAGGCCCAGGTCAAGTGGTAGAATGCAGGCTTTGCAAGGTGAGGCTCTGAGTTCAATCCTCACTGCAAAGAAAAACACAAGTGGGCTGGCTCTGACTTTGCTGGGCATGTGCAGAGACAGATTTTCTGGGAGCGTCTCCTGCTCCCTACAGCCCAGAAGGAAGCAAACAGGGCCCAGCATTTGAGGAATGTGTGATTCATGCAGCCCAGTGGGGCCTGGTCTTAAGAAATCAAAAGGAATTCTGAGACTCATTGTATCAATTCGTGGACAAAATATTGAGAAGGTCATTCATTTCCTTTCAGGAGAGATAATCACTGAGGGATTGGTTTGGCGATGCCTTTGTCTTTTTATACCGTAGGAAAGGTACCTATCCTATGTGTCTTTGTAAAACACAAAATAAAATAAGCTATCAAAGGAAAGCCACTGATTCCATCGCAGGCTTCACTAACATTTACAATTAAATGGGTAGTGACACATGAATCCATCTTGATTTCACACACACACACACACACACACACACACACACACACACGTCCTTGTGGATGGGCTTAAGAGAAACTCACGATACCCTCTGAACAGTTGACCCCCTCCCTCAGACTTCCCCCCTACCAGAAAGGATACAGAACAGGAGCAGGTGAGTGGAGGGGGGGATGATGGGGTGGGGGTGGGGTGGGGGCGCTGCCACCAGGAGCTGCAGGGTGACCTGAGCATTCAGGGAGGATTTAAGTTTGAGACAGAAGAGCACTCTTGGTGTCTGTGGGGAGGAATTTTCCAGAGACAGCTGCAAGGGCAGTTGCCACCCTTTGAGACTCGGAATCTCTTTGTCTCACCGTTGGACTTGGCCTGGACATTTGTTTTCAGGTCAACCGTGGTGAAAAAGGACCCCACACACGTGCAGCAAAGAATGAGGAGCCTCAGTTCCCCAGGCCGGCGAGGGCCTGGACAGTTGTGCCTGGCTTTGAGAGGGATTTGAGGATTGGTGTTGATCTCAGCTACAGTTGTTGCCCAGCAACTCCACTCCTATTTGTCTTTTCTGCCAAGGCCAAGAGTGACTTCCTCCTTCAGGTCCAGAGTGTTTCCCTTCCGGGGGCGGGGGAGGGGGGTGCCTGTCCTGGAGAGTGGGGTGCATGCTTCCCACCTCCTCACAGGGAAGCTGTGCTTATTGGTAACACATTTGCAGCAGAGTTACAACTGGAATCTTGTAGTAGAACATTTGGCAGCCATTTGTAGGAATTGACAGCCCTGGCGTTAGTGGAATGAAGTTGGATGAGTTTTTTCACTTGCAGGACGGACGGACACATGATTATAAAGGTCCTGGATACTTTGCAAAGCATTCTGGGCTTCTCTCTTAAGCCTCCCCCTCCCCCCACCTGCAGGTTGCCTTGAAGATCCATTGACAGTAAACAGAGATTAGCTTCTGCGAACACGCAGGTGACTGACAGATGGTTTTACTTGGCTGTGTCTTAAAGAGAAAGGATTTAAGGAAAGTATGGAGGAGGTTTGCAGGACGTGGTCTCAGATCTGAGCTATCACTGCAGCCTTTCCCCTTGAACCACCTTCTTTCTGTCTGGCATACTTTCTTTCTATGCTTTATTCTTTCTTTTTCTTCCTTTCTTAACAAAAAGGCCCATAGAGGCTACTCGTTTGGGGCATTTCAACACCTGTGTATCAAAGTACATGAACCTGGCCAGGCTCTGGAGGATCGTGCCTGTCACCCTAGCTACTCAGAAGGCTGGGATGTGAGGATCATGGCTCGAAGCCAGCTGGGGCCTGGAAGCCCCCGAGATGCTTATCTCCAAGAAAATACCCAAAAGCTGGAAGGGGAGTTGTGTCTCACGTGGTAGAGCACTAGCCTTGAGCAACACAAAAGCTCAGGGGCAGCACTTAGGCCTTCGGTTCAAGCCCCAGGACCAGTACATGCATACAAAAAATAGTATATGAATCCTACTCTGTTAAATAAATTTAGTCCTCTGTCATGCCAAACTCACTAACAGTTCCTAGTATCTGACATAAGATATATACGTCTATATATATATGCCTATTCTCATAAATGTATGTATACATGTGTACAGACATATTCGGATATATAGGTGTGTAAGTGTGTGCAAGATAATAGCCAATAGCTTCAATTTATTGGTCTCTTAAGCAGTCCTCAACCCCTATGTGATCTTCTTTCTTCTCTATAAGTGCAGGTGACAGGGCTAAACACCTGCTTCCCAGATCAAGGAACTAGGCATAACTATTAGTCAACATCAACACTTGCATTTCTGGTGACCATGGGCCCCAACTTTTGCCATAAAAACCCAGGCATGGCCCTGGGAAGGGACTCTCAGAACCCCTAGGTGATGTTGGGTGATTTTTCAAGGACTCGGAGGCTCTGCAGCGGCCGAACAGCTGATGCCCTCCCCCCCACCCCCACCCCCGCCCCGGACATGTCTGAGGAGTCTGGAAAGCGGCCAGGATGAGCCTCCGAGTCCAAAAGCAAGCACCGATTTAAATGCTAGGTGGGAACATCTAATCTTTGACAATGCTCTTAGATCCTGTTATTACCTCAATTTGATGGTGAGCTTGAAACTCAGAGAAGATGGGAGAAATCGCTTAAGGACAGATCCCGGATGAAATCCAGGACTCATGCCCAGTGGTCCTGTTGGTAGGGGAGATGCTGGGTACAGAGGGGAGGGTGGTGATGACCAGGCGTAGAGCCTCGGTCCCAAGGTTCGGCGGATGGCTGGCCTTGCTTGCTTCTCTTGGATGGGGTTTGGATGTGTGTGCAACTTGCATGTCATAGCGCATCGTTAGCATGTTTTCTAGTGTCATTATCCCTAAAGAGACAAAATCCAAGTTGAGCAAAATAAAAAGCCAGGAAGTGGGTACTTCCTTGAAAGAGATGGGGTGGGGGGGGACAAGGGAAAAAAGTAGGTGAATGAGGAGAAGAGGAGGAGATGCTAAAGCATAGCCTACGAAAGTGGGAAGAGGGAGGTGGCTAGGGCGGGGATGGGTGAGATTGTTGAAAAGGGGCAACATTGATCAAGAGACAGTATATCCCTGAACTGCTCTGTTGAAGGGCGACTCCTTTGTACAACTACTTAAAGACAACAGAATTTTATAAAAGATATTTTCTTGCTGCTAAAAAAAAAAAAAGAAAGAAAGAAGAAGAACCAGCGGGGCATCCGTGGCTCACACTTATCATCCTAGCTACTCAGGAGGCTGAGATCTGAAGATCGAGGCTCATAGCCAGCCCGGGCAGGAACCTGAGAAGTGGAGCTATAGCTCAAAGTGGTAGAGAGCTAGCCTTGAGTGAAAGAGCTCAGGGACATCACTTAGGCTCTGAGTTCAAGCCCCAAGCCCATCCCAAATCAAACCATTCCAAAAATGTACCTCAAGGCATTGTCTAGATTTCCTAAGCAGAGTTTGGGGTGTGGGGGGAAGCTACAGGAAAGATACTGGTTGTTCTGCTGCACAAGAAGCAGCGGCTCATGGTGCAGGAGACAGCGATGGGGAAAATACTGGCTTGGATGAGATGCCCTGCGGCAGGCATTGCCTCCGTTGGTCGGAGGCTGGACAGCAGATGCTGACTTAGCTCCGAGCTCCCTGCTGAAGCAGAACAGGCCCGGGAAAGGCGTGAAATCACAGCAGATTGGGAGAATTCGCCTCCAGGTCAGGCAGCGAGGCCCGGCAGGAAGCAGAAGCTTGGGGAAGACTGGACTCTGGCGAAGGCCCAACCACTGTGGCACTTTTCCATTGCTCTCCACTTTCATCTCTTTGGATCCTGACTGCTTAGAAGTTCATTGATGGGTTCTCCCCCGTTTCTCCAATTGTGCAAGAGTGTTGATCTGTCCCATCAAGTAAGTCAGGATACAGCAGTGTTCTAAATAGGAAGCTCACAAGTGAAAACCAAACTAAACAACAAGTGAGGGAACGGGATCTTGAGAGTGAAGAGGTCTTGAGAGCGTAAGAGTTCAAATAGCTTTCCTGGTCATAGTTTCCAATTCTTCATATAACTTCATCTTGAGACCTAAGAGAATATTGATGATAAGGAAGTGACCCTCATGGGTTCTTGTGTCAGTAGCTTGGGCCCCAGTTGGGGGTGCTAAGTTGGAGGTGGTAGACACATTAGGAAGTAAAGCCTAGTTAGAGGCAGCTGGGAGGGGTGAGTCTACAAGTCCCTCCCCCTTTCTGTATCCTGGTCATTGTGCGGTGAGCTGACTCCACCACCTGCTCCTACTGCCAAGACCTTCTGCCTGCCACACCACGGGTCCAGAATCAACAGAGCCACGGGCTAGCAACTGACCTCTCTGAAACCTGGAGCCCCCAACATCTTCCCCTTTTCAGTTGTTCCATTTTTTTTTTTTTTTTTTTGGCCAGTCCTGGGCCTTGGACTCAGGGCCTGAGCACTGTCCCCTGGCTTCCTTTTTGCTCAAGGCTAGCACTCTGCCACTTGAGCCACAGCACCACTTCTGGCCATTTTCTGTATATGTGGTGCTGGGGAATTGAACCCAGGGCCTCATGTATACCAGGCAAGCTCTCTCGCCACTAGGCCATATCCCCAGCCCCCTTTTCAGTTGTTCTGTCATGTATTCTAAGTCTCCATGAAAAATCTGCCGAACACAAAGCTGAAGATGTACCTTTGGGGCAGTTGGAGGAGCTGATGCGAGGAAGCACAGCATCACAGGATGAATCAAAGATTTGCTAATAAGATGCTCAAACTCTTGTTCCTTTGATCCACTTGGACTTGGTTTCTCTGAACCTTCAACTTCTTTCTTCTCTCAGTTGTGTTCAGAAGTCTGCAAGGATTTATGTCCCAAGCATGAGCTGTATTCTGGTCGCCTGGGTGTCTTTTGTATACTTATAGACATGATTTTCTTCATTTCTATTCTGGGGTTTGAGTACCTTGAATATCCCCCCCATAGCTTCCTGTTTACGTAAGTTCCCTAAGACCTTGTCCATTTTTGTTGTTGTTGTTATTACTTATCCAGGGAAAAGGCAGTTCTGATATTTCTTTCCTTCTTCTACAACTCAATATTATTTATTATTTAGATTTATAATCCAAACCCTTTTGCAATAAAGTCACTTCAGGGCACACACACAAGGTTAAAAGCTTTAGGTCAAATACACAGAACTATAAAAATAAACAGCTGGAGCGCACAGTAGAAATATTATTTAAAGAGAAATGGTGACTTGGACATAGTGGCCCTTTCAGAGAAAGGTGTTTGAAAAGATACAAAGATGAATGAATCTCATGGAGCTTTCCAGTTGTTTAATTAAGGGATTGGAAAAAATCACCCACCCCTCAGAACTTGCTTCACTATTTGAGTCAAGCCAAATAAGGCAGCCAGCCAGACCTTAACCAATGCAAATGTCCGTGTATGTTTCTCTAAAGGGAGACTGTGAGAAAATTTACACCTCCACGGATGCCAAGAACAAACTTTCCTCAATGCGACCTCAGGCAAGTGTGCTGGATCAGTGCAGGGTTGGGGATTTCATAGGAACAGCAAGTTCGAAGCCATTGAAATATTTCTGGGCTCTCGGACGAGACCACCCTCTTGTGTGACTTGGCTGCCCTGCACAGATCTGTTCCATAACGTTTCAGTCTGTTGTTGTTCAGGGATCTGTCTCCTTCCCTGACTCTCAGCTTCCTGCTCTGCCCATTCTGTGTCTGCACGTCTACCTCATGGTCCATGAGCCCTCCCTCCATGTATTGCCTAACTGGACAGCAGAAGACTGGAAAGGGGCTCTTTTCAACCTGAGATGCTTTCTGCAAAGCTCACATGAGGTAGGATGTTTGTGTTTCAACAACCTGGGAAACTTTGAAAACAGGAAGTAGCTCAGTAGGATGGAGGCAGCCCAAACAGTGGCTGTTTGCAAGTTAGTTTAAGCAAGGATCCATGCTGAGCTGATGCAGGTAGAGAGAAAGGATGCACGGCTGCAGCAGAGCATGCTCTAGAGGAAGGCCGTAGGAAGCCAGGTGCTCTGAGCTACCTCGCTGCTCCAGGCTCTGAGAGGTACAGCGGTAGGTGTCTTCCAACCTTCTCACCTACCTCTTAGGCTAGCGTGTCAGTATCTGATGCTCACTTATTGAAGGTCATTCATGGGGACAAATCAAAGGGGGACTGTTGAAGCCCACAACCCAGGTTCCGTCCTAGCTTCACATTCACTGCCAGCCACCATGGGTGAGTTGCTGAGCCTTACGTTTCTGCATGTGTAAATCAATAACTCACATGATGAACTGTCGTACTGTAGTTCTAGCCATCAAATGAATGAATGAATAAATGTCATTCCTGGTATACAGTCAATGCTTTATACATTTTTCTTTTCTTTTTTTTTTAATGTTTGCACTTGATTTTCTAATCATTGGTCTAATAGTTTGGGAAAATATAGGGGTGAAGACTGAATGTTGGCCAAATATATACAAAATTGATATTGTATGCTTTTTATTGGCCTGGAGAATACACACATAAAAAAACTACTGTGTTTTTGTCAAAGAAGGGAAATGATTAGAATCATTCTTGATTTCTTGCTTATTAGATTGATTGGCTAGAATGTGGTACATGAAAGAGCAAAGATTTCCATCAAAAGGGTATAAGAGACTACCATGTGAGGGGAGTATCCTGTGTTTACACTTAACATATGATCAAAACTGTACCTGTAGAATTTTGTCCTATTTCAAAGAAGAATGACTTTAACTTAACAGTAAGATATTCTTCCCATAGTCTAATGCATCAGTATTTACACACACACACACACACACACACACACACACACACACACACACACACACTCCAGAGTCAGAATCTGTTGTACTCTTACCTCTTTGGTCATAGATGCACCTACCCTCCTTTCATAATTGAAAACACTGAGGCAGTTAACTTGTGCTTTGCTATTGTCTTTGATACCACCGATTCTAAAATCCTCAGGCTAGAACTCCTGCTTAGTTCTTTTTCTTTTTTTTTTTTTTAAAAAAAAGAGCTAGTAATAATGACACAGTAGACATTTACTGAGCTCAAGTTGTTCCTAGGAACAACTGAGATTCTGTGTACCACCATTTGCATGCATTAGCATAGTTTGGCAATCCTAACATGAATGCAATATATGCAACTATCAGTTTTATCTTACAAAGGAAGGGACTAAAATCGGGGGAGAAATGAACCTGGGAGTGGCAGCAAAAGGGTCAGAACACAGATTATATGGAAAGAGAAAACATGGTTCTAACTTCTATGAGATCAAGTCCTTATTCATAACTGTTTGCCAGATTGGAAACGTAAGAGCAGAGTTTCCAAAAGTCCATTTGCTTCATGTCTCTGGATAGCAATGGAAACAGACTTCTCCAGAAAGCCGTGGGAGTCTATGGTGAACTGACTTCATATAGTTGGGGCAAGCTATTCAGAAATGAAAGGGAACCTGAAGAACTGCACACAGACCTTTTATCTGGGCCTGCCTCTTATCCTGGCTCCCATTTATCTCACCACTTAACTGCAGACAAGGGAGAAAAGAGAGCACACAGTCTTTTTCAAAATAATTACCTGACCCGATTATCTTAAAAGACTTGCAGACTGCTGGTTTTTATTTTATTTTTTTCTGAGTAGTTGGTGGGTGGGATAATCAGGCCTTACGTTACTAAGTGTTATCCTGAGAGAATAATAAGACCTAAACAGCAGTCTTTATTCTTCCTCTGTGTCATTAGTCATCCCAAGGAAAAGAACTGGAAAATGTGAAGCAACAGTGGTGTGGGGTGAAGCTGAAAGTGAATCTAATGTCTTTATGAATCTCCAGTGGAGAGCAAACATCAAATTCTTCTTCCACCTGGAAATCAACCTAAGGTTGAAATCAACAGCTTGCAGAGGGCCAGAGAAGATGATAAACCAAAATCTGCTTGATCAGGAAATGGAGGCAGGTCCAGGAGAAGGTTAGGAGGACAAAAGAATAAGGAAATAGGGACAGGGCACTAAATGATTGGCATCCACCAATCAGAGTCCTCTTTAAGACTTTACTTCTTCCTTTCTAACCCACGGCCAGGCTCTGGAATGAGGAAGGTGGCTCTGATGACCAAGAGGGCCAGGAACGCTGTTCTTCTCTGGTGGCTCCATGTCACATGCTCTCTTTCCCTGCCATATCTATTTGGTAAAGTAATGTTTCCTATTACTCTACTGTGTTCCAGTCGTTCTTGAATTCTTCTTTTGCTAGATGCAAGGACTGAGCTCAATGTCCTCCTCCTCTTCCTCCTCCTCTTCCTCCTCCTCCTCCTCCTCCTCCTCCTCTTCCTCCTTCTCCTCCTCCTCCTCCTCTTTCTCTTCTTCCTCCTCCTCCTCCTGCTCCTCCTGCTCCTCCTCCCTCCTCCTCTTCCTCTTCCTCCTTCTCCTCCTGTTCCTCCTCCTCCTCCTCTTCCTCCTTCTCCTGCTCCTCCTCCTCCTCCTCCTCCTTCTCCTGCTCCTCCTCCTCCTCTTCCTTCTCCTCCTCCTCCTCCTCTTCCTCTTCCTCCTCCATCTTCTATCTTCTCTTTATCCTCTTCCTCACTCCTCCCTTCCTGTCCTCTCATGCTCCTCCCCCTGTTCTACCTCTTCTCCTTTTCTTCCCCACCCTTCTGTCTCTTCTCCTCGTTCTTACTCTCTCTGTCCTCATTCTCATCTTCTTCTGCATTACAGTTATCTGCTATTATGTTAGAATTAACTCTTCAGAATGGATTTAATGCTTTAGGGATTGCGCCCGTGTTAAACGAATGTAGTTTACAAAAAAAAGGCAAAAAGAGAATGTGCGTATGTATCATTCTCGTCAGAGATAGAATCCAATTGCCATACTCTATGTGTATAAGTAAATCAGGAAGCTACATTTCAGTTGGAATAAGAAAAGATTCACGTGAATTTGGTAGGATTTTTATCTTGCGCAGAGTTAGAGGCAAATACCGAGGGAGCGTTTGAGATGAGTAAAAGGTCGGTGAAATGTCGGAGCCAAATGCTACAGAAATGAGAGCTGAGAAGTCGATCTCAGGGGAGATTTAGGCAGGAGAATTTGGGTGACAGTACCCTGCTAGCCAGGTGAGGCCAAGGCAGGAAAAAGCTCTCCTTGGAATTTATTTCTCTGTCTTTTCTTGGTGTGATTGATTGGATCTATTCACCAATCTATGGTCTGTCTGTCTATGTGTCTGTGTGTCTGTGTGTGTGTGTCTTTCTACCTACCTACCTTGCGTTTATCTATTTTTCTATCATCTATCATTAACAAACTTTACATATATATTTATATATGTATACACATGATAGAATTATATATACTAATATTTATATTAAAGAAAGAGTCTACTTCTGTGGGAAAATTTTTCACAAAATTGGTATGAATAGGTCCTTATTGCTGTGGCCTGACATGATTTATGTACGGTATATATAATCTCTGGCTATGGGGATGATACGAAAGACTGAGAAGGAGCTGCGAAAGGGAAATACAATTTCACCCTTTATGTTGTGGAGCAAATAATGTCCTCCCTTCCCTTCCTTCATTGTTCCCTCATCCATTGGCTCATCCTTTCTGTCACCCGGGGGTGTGTATACCATGTTTGAGGCATGATGCTGGAGAGCACAAGGACAGACAGAAGTCAGAGATGGCTCTTGTCTTTCAAGAACTTCATTTTCTTTGAAGGAAGATAGGAAAACCTAAGGTAAAAATTTGTAACTGAGTTTGCTAGGAAGGTTTAATTGAGTTCAGGGAGGGAAGTTGCTGAGTGGGCTTTAGTTTTCTCACCTCAGTGACACCATGACCAGCTAGTTATTGCAGGAGGAAATAGGATAATAAGCATAATGGCACACTGCACAACCACTCTAAAACCATTCTTCCTGCCCCAGGGCAACAAGTACAATTTGCACCTTCACAGTCTCAGGGAGAGTATTTCTAAAGGGCATTCGCAATTAGACTTTAGCCCTTTTGCCTTCTGTAAGTCCTATTGAATTTTCATTTCTCCTGGAATTTCAAACTACTGACTATTCTTAAGTATGAGACTGTTTCTTATGCCTCCATGGTCTTCTTCCATTGCTTCCATGGTCTTCTTCCATTGCTGTGAACCCTCCCTTCCCCCCTCTCTCACCAACTCTGCATCTGAAGGCCTGCCCATCATGATGTATACCAGCTCAAGCAGCCCTGTGATCTCTTCCCAAACTCCTAATGCGCTTCCTCCTTTCTTCCTTTTTGCAGACCTGCTGAATGTTCTCCCCCACTAGTGAAGAATTTATCAAGCCTGTCCTTACTCTTCTTTACTATAGACTGCATACCAGTAGACACTTGCCATTCTTATTTTATTATTGCAAGTACCTAGCAAGTGCTTGATTAAATGTTAGATATACATCTAGAGAGAACCTATCATTCAGTGGGAAAAAATACCTAATATTCGAATGAATGATGAAATTACTATGCCAGTAAACGATTGAATCATGATTGAGAAAATGAAATGACTAGGTACATTATTATATAATAATTTGATGAATGGGCAAGTTCACTGTTTAGTAAGGAAGTAAATGAATGGTTAACTTACCTAGAGGAATTCATTACAGTTTCTCTCTCACTCAGAGGGGAGACAATTCACTCTATTCTCACAGGTCCTTTCAAGATGATATTGCTCGTATATGCTTCCCCTTCAGCTGTCCAACTTTCCCTTTCAGGATGCTAGTAAGTTCTGTCTTAAAGAATTATGAATCCTCACTTTTAACTATGGCAGTTAGCTATCAATAATGCCAAAGGATAGTATCATTATTTTTGTGTGGTGTGGACCTCATGGTCTTCCACATGCTAGAGAAGCACTATTATGAGCTATGATGTCACTAGCTCCTAATGCTACACTCTCGGTAATAATTCTCAAGGTTCATTTGACATTGTGGTTATAGTTCCCTGTAAAATGCTCATTTTGTTAAAAAATATGAAAAAACAATTCTACATTCAGGTACCGGTAAAAGAAAAAAATAAGACGTATAACCTATATACGAGCTCACGAATCCTATTACCTCCAAGTAAATAGAATTTAGTCAACTTTAATCTATGAAGGACAACCCTGACTTTTGGTTTCTCTGACACAGTTCACCGAAGTGTCAACAGGCCCATCGTTCGTTCTCCATTTGCACGGGGAGTACCGTGATCGGTCAGCGTCAGCTGCGGCTTGGTGTTAATCCCAGTCAATCACCTTCACAACAGGAAACACCACGGGACTCGGAGTACGAGGTTGTGCTCAGTATTTTGAGGAACCTTTTTGTTTGTTTGTTTGTTTAAATGCAGCTACAGTCCTCTAATGAGAATTGTTCATTAAAGAGATCATTCGGTTAATATTAACAGCATTCATGCAGATTTAGCCTGCTAAGCACGTGGAGCTTGCTGGAAGGAGCCCATGCGTTTTGCAATGGTAAACAGATGATGAGTTTACAATATTCCACTATCACCTCATTTTTGATTTTTCAAGTGGCAAGGTGAGGGATGAAATGCATATATGCGCTACCAAACTTATGACAGGCACTACAGGAAGTGAAAATTATAACCTTCTTAAATGTATTTAACTAGCAAAATGTTAAGGCCTTCTCTAGCCTTTGGTTTCGTTCTTTGAGGACTAAGATTTTCTAGACTCTTTTTCCTTTTTCCCCCCAATCTACTTGTCCTTCCTAAATATATTCACTTTCCTCTTGTGTCATTTTATAAGTCAATATGGTGAGTTTAATAGGTGTATGCTAAATAGCTTTATAATTTGTCATTATTATTATTATAACCTGTGGGCTAATGATAGCCTGCATTTGGGTCATTTGTCACATTTCTGACATTTGATCATTACAGACGTTCCTTTGAGTAGCTGGAGGTACAAAGCTTTTTCCATAGGTTTCGATGATTTCCAAAATAATGACTTTACAAAAGGGATATTTAAGTTGAAATGATTACTAGTTAAGAATCTCCTTTTTTAAAGATTTCCAAAGTCTGTGTAGAAAGAACTTGGATATATTCTAAACCCCGATGGCTCTCTTCCACCTCCAGGACGCCTCGATGTCTCCCTGGGCTCATGTTGAATATGGAAGCCAAAGAGGCAGGTTGCTAAAACCCGCAATCCCCTGACAGGATTCTATTCACAGTTGCTTAGAGGGCATTTCAAGAGCTCAAAAGATGTTGACATGGTAATCCTGGAATCACTTCTCAGGAAGGATGATATAGAAGAGGTTATACATTTTTTTTTTCTTTTCTAAGTATGGGTAGTGGCACAAAATGGAAGCAAAGAGAATATTCCAGAAATAGGAAATCAATTCATTGTAAGGAAGAACATTCAAATGCTTGTGCTTCTCCTCACTAACACAACTGGTTGACTAGTCGACTTTGGGTCAAATGATTGTTTCTCAAAAACATCCAGAAAGATGGTGGATGAGCAAATCTTGGGAACATTTTCTTTAAGAGGTATTCTAGTACCGGTTGGCAAGTCCAAGTGATGTAAAATCATTGTCAACCTGGTATCCAGCTCAGGTGATTAGTTATATAACTGGAAAGGAACACAGTTCCCAATAAACTATAATGTGAATTTTTAAAATTTCATTCTTATCTTTAAGTAGATGTATGAAGAAGTTACCATTCACAAAGTAGTAGATGAATATCATGAATCTTGATCAATGTCATCCTTTTCATCAGTCTCTATTCCTCCTAACTTAATCCCTTCCCTCAATTTTCTTGAATTTTGATCAATCATTTCTTTCAAAATCCTCATCCATTAACATCTCTGTTTCTTTCTCTCTCTCTCATTCATTCATCCATTTTTCCTTTCTTTATTTTTATTTATTTATTTTTATCTTTTTGTGTTGGTCCTGGGGCTCAAGAGCTACTGAAAACAACAGAATAATGATTTGGTAACATCTTTTAATGGCTTGAGCTCATTTGTTTTGTTTTTGGGCCTTGTCATACTGGATATGACAATGTATGAGGAGAAGAAAATGAAGAGTATGGCTGGGAATGTGGGTTAGTGTAGAATGCTTGCCTAGCATGCATGAAGCTCTGAGTTTGATTCCTTAGCACCACATAAACAGAAAAAGCAAGGAATGGCACTGTGGCTCAAGAGGTAGAGTGCTAACCCTGAGCAAAAAGAAGCCAGAGACAGTGCTCAGGCCCTGAGTCCCAAGTCCCTGGACTTGCAAAAAAAAGTTACACTCATCCATTAGAAAGAATGATATTTTACCATTTGTAAAGAAATGGAATGTCTTGGAAAAATTATGTTAAATAAGTCAGTCCCAGAAAGATAAAAGATGCATGTTTTCCCTTATATGTGCAAATTAGATTTAACGTATAAACTTCAAAGTAAATTCATTGGGGGATATGCAAAAATATACAAATGTACTAATTAAAATATGGTAGATTCAAGGGCAAATTCAAATCGGGTAATTCCTTCAAAAGTTCAAAATCAAAGTTCATCAAAATTAAACACCAGGAATCAGATACTCAAAAAGAGTAAAAAGAGTGGGGTGGGGTCCAGGGGAATGGGAAGACAATGGAGAGGACAAGACCGGGGAGAATGCAGTCCAGAGTCCAGTGAATACCCTACAAAAGTAAGAAGAGCGAGGGAAGGGGTGGGCAGGGAGGGATGGGTGAGAATGTCGAAAGGGCTGACATTGACCAAGACATACTGTATTTGTACACTGCTTTGATAAATGGCAACTCAAAGATAGCCATGATAAAAAATTGAAGAAATACAATTACATGATAATCAGTATGTTGTTGCTACAAAATGCCCAAAATACCCCACTGAAAGAGGAAAGTTTGGCTTTGGTTTATAGTTTCTGAGGTCTAATCCATGGTTTCTTATTCAGGTTGCTTTGGATCGTGACATAGTACCCAGTGATGGAAACACATAGCATAGGAGTCTTGAAGTGAGAGAGAGAGAGAGAGAGAGAGAGAGAGAGAGAGAGAGAGAGAGAGAGAGAGAGAGACAGACAATCAGACAGACACAGACACAGACAGACACAGAGACAGACACACAGAGAGAGTCTCAATATCCCTGTTACCTAACTTCCTCCAAAAACAGGTCTCACAGTATAAAGTTGCTAGCACCTCTGAATAATATCATGGGTGTAGCCTTAAATATATGGGCCATGAAAGGACATTCACGATGCAGCTTTTAACAGTCAAGAATTGAGACACAAAATTTGGATTTGGATTTGGGAGCTTAAGGAAGTATAATGAAGATAACAACAGGTGTTTGAGACTCTTCTAAGTACATGGCATCCTTACTAATCTTAGAGTTGAATTCTGTCATCTCTTTTTCTTTTCGTGTCAGCATATGAACCTCATATCTTTATTGGTTCTCCTCCCTGTTCTTCTCTTCATAGCTCATCTCAACCATCCGTGGGATTCATATATGGCAGCATGGAAACTGACTCTCACGTGGTAAAGGTGAGGAGTCCTCAAAGAAGGTTAGCTACTTATCTTGATCAACATTTTGTTGGAGCGAAGAGATGGCTAGAAAATATGTTCTTTGAACAAGAATTGTGGAGAGAGGAAGAGAGAGGGGGTTGCTGAGGCATTTCTATGTATTCCCGTGGACAAAAAGAATTAAGAGAAATTACTAAAGAGCATTCTAATGGACAAGAATTAGCAGGTATGGAATATGCCCCTCAGGAGGTTGGAAGGCTTAAATGGATATTGCAACTTTTTGGAAATGGACTAGATGTTCTGTGACAGAATAGTGGGAGGTGGGTCAATCCATTCCATTAGATATTCTAATTACATGATGCAGTAAGGGACGAGAAGCTATTGAATCTGAGCTGTTATAATCCCTAAACAACCCTGATGTGGCCCACAATTACTGTAATCGTTCAGGTGGGCTCATAAATGGCAGGGAAAGATTCTTTTGAAAGGAACTTTTAAAAGGGAGGACCTTCTCCCTAATCAGTGCACATTTTCTAAGTCTCCCCCCCTTTGGACTTAGTGAAAGAATCTCACGCAGTGTAAGAATGTTTAGCAATTGGGCCTGTTCCCAGGTTGTGAGACATTCCACAAAAATTCAGAGTTATTATTAGATTTAAATGGAGGCTTTTGTCAAAGGGCCTCTTGAACTGTTAGGAAATCGGAGGGCAAATTGATAATGATCCACAACACATCCTTGGCCTGGCAGCTCCCTGAAGGCCGCGGAGATGCCCGGATGGACTGCCAGGGACTCCCACCAGCAGCGCGTCGCTCCACAATGCCCAGCTCCTCGGCCAGGGTGACAACTGCATTCTTCCACTCCTCACAAGAGGCACAAGGAGCGGGATGAAAGACCGTGTTTGAACCCAGACTATTAATTTCCCCGCAGTGTGTATTCAAGTCAGATCCCTCCCTTTGCTAAGGGCCTTTTGTGGCTTGATCAAATTACAATGTTGGCTACTCAGTTTCCTTTTCCAAAGCACAGATTTGGTTTCTAAAGAAAATGTACGCACTTGGTATGAAAAAGGAGGAAAAGGAAAAGAAATGAGTATGTGGTTATCTTAAACATATTCATTTTATATAATCATTCTGTTACTCACAGCATTAACTACTTACTAATAAAAAGAGACCATAAAACAGTCTTCATAAAACTTATATGGCTTCTTTGATATGTATTTAAAAATAATAAAAAGATTCCCCCCTAATAATTTATGAATGCTTAAAATGACTTTTCACTTTAAAAAAAAAAAAGTCTCTCCCTTTTCCAAGACTGTTACGTTGCATTTCAACTTTTCATGGGTTGGGGATTCAGCAACAGATGATTATTTCATGGGTGAAATGAACAAAAGCGATGTCATTCAGTGAAACTGGACAATAGATTCCTTCAATTCCTCGTTCTTTATTAACACATTAAATGCATTTTGATAGTTCTCTGAAGTTTGAACTCAGGGCTTTGTTCTTGCTAGGTGGATACTCTACCACTTGAGTCACATCTCTAGCCCTGATTTTCTACTGGCTACCAGGTGGGGCTCCACCCACTTTATTTATTTATTTATCTATTTATTTATTTATTTATTTTTGGCCAGTCCTGGGGCTTGGACTCAGGGCCTGAGCACTGTCCTTGGCTTCTTTTTTGCTCAAGGCTAGCACTCTGCCACTTGAGCCACAGCACCACTTCTGGCTGTTTTCTGTATATGTGGTGCTGGGGAATCGAACCCAGGGCCTCATGTATATGAGGCAAGCACTCTTGCCACTAGGCCATATCCCCAGCCACCTACTTTAAATTTCCTCTCGTTATCAGGATCATGGGCACACCACTGCAAACAGCTTTCCTCCACTGAGGTAGAGTCTGCTGACTTTTCTTCCTGCTGTGGTCTAGAGCTAGAATCCTCCCAACCTCAGCTTCCCAAGTAGCTAGCATTGCAAGTGGAAGCCACTGACACACTGTTAACTTTTGAGTCTTAATCCTCTGGCACCACTAGCTTCCTGACTGTCATGTACAGGGGAGATGGTTCATTGAAATATAAAGTATTCTAGATTCTTTGTAGATTCTGCCTTTGTGCCCCAAGCACTCACATGGTAAAACATACGTCTATTTCATTAGTGCATTCTTAAACATATACCTGTAAAGGAGAAAGGGTTACTCTCTCTGCTCTTCAGGAATGACGGTCCTTTTGCTGAACTGAACTGGTAGAAGATTAAGCCCAATAGAGCTACCAATGATAAAAGGAAGTTTGGGTTTCTAGAGTCAGCTCCAGTGTTTGTAGGTAAACTTCTGATGCATGAGGCCAGAGTGAGATGTTAGATCTCTGGACTCGATCTTGCCTTGGTGCTGTTATCATACTGGGAAACCAGTATGATAACAGAACTACCACTGGTCACTTGGTAACCCAGGTGCTAGGTCCCACCAAGGTTAGTTTGTTCATAAAATCTAATGTGTATGGTCCAGATATGTGTGTTTGGTGGTAGGAGGGGCAGCCTAGGATTTGGGAGATGGGAAGATTTGGATTGAGCAGGTGGGCAGTGGGTCTTGACCTCCTCCTCCTCCTCCTCCTCCTCCTCCTCCTCCTCCTCCTCCTCCTCCTCCTCCTCCTCCTCCTCCTCTCCTCCTCTTCCTCCTCCTCCTCCTCCTCCTCCTCCTCCTCCTCCTCCTCCTCCTCCTCCTCCTCCTCCTCCTCCTCCTCCTCCTCCCAGCCCTGGGGCTTGAACTCAGGATCTTAGCACTGTCCCTGGATTCTTTTTTTGCTCAACACAGCACCACTTCTGGCTTTTCCTGTATATGTGGTACAGAGTAATTGAACCCAGGGCTTCATGAATGCTAGGCAAGCACTCTACCACGAGGCCACATTCCAGCTGGGCCTTGATCTTCTGCCTGTGTAACAAATACTCTGATGATGCTAGTGGTCTCTACAGTCCCTGGACAAAAAGGACATAAAATTTGGAGTTTGAAAAGTGTACAGAAGCTCAGGCTCCACCTGAGGCCTTACAAAATCAGGTCTTGAGTCTTCAAGCTTCTAAAGTGATGCGCACATTATCACTGTCCTAGGTCATCTACATCTGTAATAGCCAACCCCACCCCCCCCCCCCCGGCTTTAATTCACATGGCCTGGTAGAATAAGGATTATACATGCTTTGTCTGAGTTCCTTCTGATCTGCTTGTGCGGGTCACCTTGGCGGAGTCTCCTTGTCATTGTCCAAAGGCTTCTCATCCTTCGCTTGACTTTACATCGTAGAGTGTGTGGTTCCCTCACATTCCGTGTCGAAGGGATCACTTCCATTTACCCACTCAAAATGTTATTAATCCCTCTAAAGAAGTTGTAACTATTTCAGCCTCTGCTCCTCCCCAGACCCCCCACCCCCACCCGTAACCTTTACCAATTGAATTAAAATTGCGCAGATACGTTTAATTCCCCATCTGGAATCGACATTTCTGACATGTCACAAATGTGCCTTATTTAGCTGTTTTTCACCTGTTGAGCTTCAAACCACAAACAATACACATGGACCTCTCAAAGTGGCTTCTGAGGGGTGTGGAGAATGTGGCAGGCCCTTTACAAGTCTGGGCTTTCTCTTACGAATGAGTAGCAGAAGGACTCAACATGCTGCCCCCGCTGAGGCCTGGAGCTGAGTCTTGGTGTGTCTTAAGAACATGTTAGAACATGAGAGCAGGCTCAAGACCCACAGGAGGAAGCAGCTTGGGTGGGCTGTCTTCAGGAATGGGAAAGGATGAGTGAAAAGGGCCCATGCTCTTGGACTTTGGGACTCTTTATATTTGTGACCTTTATCAAAGTTGACATTGCTTCTCAAAGGTCAGAGGACCGAAGATGAAAACAGACCGCTTCGATTTGCCTGGTGTTATTTTACCTGTTTCCCTGGCTGCCTGAAAACAGTTTCCATCCTGGGCTGGCCCCATATTTTCTGGTTGTTAAAGGCAGAACCATGGGTATTGCCAATGCCTCGTGAGATCTAGAGAGACTGAGAGATCTGGGCTCCCTGCCATGTGACTTGACAGACTGGGGGAGTGTGGCGGGTTCAGACCCCATGCTTTTCTTCCTGTGGACCCATTGTACACTTCCTGTGAGGGGGCCCAGGCCCTGAGCTTGGAATCACGTGCATCTGAGTGTCGCATGCATTCAATTCAGTGAACATCTATGAGTTGTTCTCTGTGCATCAACCACACGGTTACATGTTGGGCAGAGTGGCTTTACTGAGTCATAGATTTTGTCTTTACAGAGCCCCCTACTTGTGGATAAGAAAGACCACACAGCTAAGTGTTACCCTGAAGAATAAGTCATCATTAGAGCACAGAAGGAGAGGAAATTAACTCTGCTGCTTATGTCATAAAAAAAAAAAGATAACAAGGGGGTGATACAGAAAAGGAAACTTTAGAAGAATGAATTACTAAAAATAGAGAATAAAAAGCTTTCCTAAGTAGGAAAATAGCACAGTTCAAGTGAAGAAGGTGAAACACCCTATTAAGCTTTATTATAATACCAGGATTAAATTTAGTAACATCTAATCTTAAATATAAACATTTTCTTCACTTATATAATGAAGGCATTCTCTAATCATTATTCATGGATAATGTGAATAATGCCATGGTGTAATAAAATGTCCAAGAAAACGTTGGGGCCAAAAGTTAAACTAACACCTCTAACATAATTATGAAGTCGGGCTGGGATGTAGCTCAGTGGCAAAGTGCTTGCCTAGCAAGTGCAACATCCTGGGTTCGATCCCCAGTACCAAAAAAGAAAAGACAAAAAAAAAAAAAAACCACCAAAAACATAATGATGAAGCCAACTTTAGCTTGACTTGAATGAAATGTAGCAAAGATCAAGGGCTGGGGAGAGTGGAAGAAAGCAGTGATATGGGCATAGATTTAATGTTTGTTATAAATCCAGGTGTGTGCGTGCCTTCCAACAAGGTGGGTCTATGACCTTGAACAAGTCACAGTGTTGACATAACTTTTCAAATGTAAGGAATAAAGTGAAGGAAAATGGAGAGAGAGAGAGAGAGAGAGAGAGAGAGAGAGAGAGAGAGAGAGAGACATTAGCCAGAAACAAAAGGTTAGACATTGTAAAAGTGAAGACTGAACACAGAAGCGATGGGTTGAAAACCCACAGGTATTAAATTTTGCAATAGTAAAATACAATGCTGGAAATAATGGAATCGTCCACTCCTAGATAAAAGGGAGAAGTCCTCCAATACAAAGCAAAATAGCTAGTTTTGGTGGAAATTTTTGGTTTCCTACCTACAGCCATTTTTTTTCCCCTCTGCCTGTTTGCAAGCACACTTCCAAATTAGAGTTCAGATTCCATCTTGTCGGGGCTCTTGGCCCAGTTCGCACCTCCTGACCCACGGGAGAGACGTGAGGGTGTGCCCCTCGGGGCAAAGCCAAGAAGAAATCTGTGAGTTGCGAGATGCCCACCCAGCCCCCCTTAAAGGCAGGACTCAAGATACACAGGCGACTCCGGGTGAAGTCACGCTAACATCTGACAGTTAATCTCATGGGTGGGGGTTTATATAGCAGTGATGACCAGCAGGAAGGGGAGGGATTTGGAGGGGCTAGCCAGACATGGCCATAGGCTCATCAGGCTGTCCTTCACAGGTGATGTCATGGGACTTCCCCTAGGGGTGGAGATCACAGCCCCCAGGACCGCCTCTGGGTTCATCACCTGCGCCATCTTGGTGCACACGAGGTCCGAGGCAGGAGGCGGGGCTGGTTAGTGGCTTTTCCGGTTCCAGGCCCAGAGAAGGCAGGTGGCCCCAGGGCTGGAGAAGAGGCAGGCCTATTAGGACCGCCTCCGAAAGCTGTAGTCCAGTGCCCCACACATCTATTTCAAGTTTACTGTACACAGACCAATTTGCTTAGTGTCTGTGGCCTCATTACTAGCATCAGGACAGAGAATGGTTGAAACAGACTGTGTGGGTACCAAACCCTGATATATTATTTATTCGGCTTTTTGAGAAAGTCTTTACTGGTCCCTGAAATACATGATCAAATAAGCAGTGCAGAGATGATGCCTGCTTTTTTCTGCTTGGGCCTGCTAAACTGAGATTATCTTTGAGGATCCATCTGTACCCTCGTTTCTGTTCTCCATGACAGAAGTTAATTATGAGCTCCTTCTAGACACACCCATTTTCAGTTTGCATCTATGTCCTGAACTGTTACTGCAGTCTTGGTACCATGGTTGTTGGATTGATCATTTAAGTCCTGTACATGCAGACACCCTGTAGACCAGCTGCTGCTTCAACTGATGTGGAAATTAAGGCCTAACTCATGTTGAGTGAATTTCCTTCACCTATTGGCAGCCAGCATCTTTAATTATGCCTCGAACCCAGGTTTCCTTTCTCTCACTCCGGTCACATTGTTCTTACTCCAATTCATCTGTCCACATTAGTCTAAAAATAAGCAATGATGTGAACATCAGTTGAATGAGAAGACTAGAGATATGCATCTACTTAGAGAGTCATGCTTTTAGAATCCTGATGACTCACTTATGTGAAAAAACATGCCCAGAAACTTCACTCCATCTGTGTTATAATCATCCCTACACAGCAGAAGTTTGTACATCATAGTAGCAAGCTGGCTGGCTGGGCTCAACGAAACCGAGCAAGGCTTAAAGATCCTGCGAGGAATCCCATGGGAGGTCAGAGACTCGGAAGTCTGTGCCATGCGGTTCCTTACGCCTGCTCGCCCTTCCTGGTAGAAGGCTGGAAACACAACTAGGAGACAAGCACCACAGATGCTGCCGCTTACGAAATCCAGAAGAAACCGACAAAATGGGTAAGACATGAAAGGCTAATTTTGCTTATAGAAAATAGCAGACTGCAAACTAAAAACCAAGAAAAACAAACAGGCAGATGGAGGGAAGTGGGGACAGGCATTGGCACAGCTGTGAGCAGGATTTAGACATCCAGATGCAATATAATTTGGGGGGAGGGAAGGGAGGAAGAGGAGGTGAACCAAACATCTAGAAACAGTAAAGAGAGGGAAGAACCATGACTTCCTCTCGCTTCTCCCTGCAGGTTCAACTTCTTCCTAGGCATCAGCTCACGACGGCTGCAAATCATTTCTGAAAGGAATGCTGGAAGGCAGAAAAGAGAAACAGGTGCCATTGCTAGCCGTGGAGGGAGAGCCAGTAAACCAACAGCCAGGACTGTGATAGAAGAAGAAAGACAGCACGGTCACGCACGAGAGGCAGGATGGGAGAATGGGGGGGGGGGGTTAGTATTAGATGTGCTATTTAGATAGCAACACATGCAAATGCCTGCCTTTCCAGAGGAACCAAGGGCTGGAGAAAGGGCCAGCAAACAAGAATGAATACACACAATGTCTCCCCTGCACAACTTGTTTCAGTGGCGCTGGAAGCTGTATGGCTTCATCTTCACTAACCTCCTCTCCTAATGAGCATCATGAATTAAAAGTTAACAGTCACTGGTATCCAGGCATTGTTTTCCTCATTTTTAGAGGTTCAGAAGCTGGAACGTTTCAGGGAGAAGTGCCAGCATCTTAACGGATGTCTTGGTGATACCATTTGAGTACACAGACGAATCATTGGATTAAATAATCAGTAAAGGCACGTCTGCTACAGAAAGCCAAAGACCAGAAGACAGCAGCCATGGTTCATCTTAGCAAATAGAGACTCCATGGAGAAAGTTCTCTTGGCCCAAGCACGCTCCACCAATGGGCGAGAAGCTCTCGCCATGTCCCCCTACGCCTCTCTTCTCTTGAGAGACTTAGAGTTAAAAAATCATTTTCTCTCCTTTCTCAAAAGTCTTTGTATATTTTTAATTATCATACCGTGGATTTCTGAGCACAGAAGGCAGACATTTCTCACCCTGTCTTTCCAGAATTGGAAAAAAAAAAAGCCTAGCCCTGCTTTGAGCTATTGAATTGCTGGCTCTGGGTGGGGCCATTTTCACTTCTTCAATGGAGAGAGCTGCGGTTCCCCCCCACCCCGGGTGTTTTGCATAAAACAAATGCTCAGTCAGTGGTGACAGGACGTGGTCCTGCCTCAGCCAGCCAGCTCCTAAGAAGTTCCTCTTCCTGATGGGCATGCTCCTAGCCCTGGCTGTCCAGGGCTGTCTGACATACCCTCCTCCCCATCCCCAGCTCATTGATTCCAGGCCCCTGTGTCAGGATGAGGTGTGGGGGCAGAGCTTTGGAGGCTCCTGCCTGCGATGCCCTCTCAGCTCCCTTGAAGTGGTCTGACCCAAAGGAAGGGAGTCCTTCTGAAATAAGATGTCTTCATCTATAACCTGGAGCGCCTACAGGTTCTTGTACAAATGATGACTGTACAAGCGATCCCATTGAGTCCTTTATCTCCCCCCCCCCCTTCCCCCCAGGTCGTGGAGCAGCCTGGGATGAGGACAGGGAGTGGGAGGGGACAGGGATAGTCCTGGGCCCTCTCAGGATGGGACGGGGCATGGAGTTTCCATTTCTTCCCAGGATGCCTGTCTTCGTGGGAAGAGAGAAACCAGAGCTCCGCATTCTCACTCTCTGACTGTTCACACCAGCTATTTTGGGGAAGGGGCAAGCCAGTCCTATCACACTTTCCCCAGAGAAAAGATGCCAATGTTGTGACTACGTTCACCATGAGGAAACACCATTAAAATGAATGAAAAACTGACTGCGGACATTTTTATGAGCCCAGAATGCTCTGTTTGGAGGTTTTATGGAGACCACAGGAAGCCAGAGAGACAATCACATTCATAGCCTTTCTTTCTTTCTTTCTTTCTTTCTTTCTTTCTTTCTTTCTTTCTTTCTTTCTTTCTTTCTTTCTTTCTTTCTTCTCTCTTTCTTTCTTTCTTTCCTTTCTTTCTTTCTTTCTTTCTTTCTCTCTCTCTTCTTTCTTTCTTTCTTTCTTTTCTTTCTTTCTTTTTTTTTTTTTTAGATCAGTCTTTGGGCTGAATCCTGTGCGTTTGGAAGGAGAAATCACTCAGTCAGGCACCATCAAGACGTCAACCTATCTCCCAGACCTTGTGAATAGAAAGCTCTAGGTGGGGTTGCTGCAGGCTGATTGCTCAAATCCTCCTAGAAAAGCAATGGAAGTCTGTCCTCTGGATTCCAAGACGTTTTGAAAACCAGTCTTCAGAGAACACCTTCTCCTCAGATGTCTGTGCTTGCAGTGTGACATCTATAATTTCTTCGTTCCTTATCCTGTGACCAAACGAAGTTCAGAGAGTTTGATAAACTTGTGCAGATGCAAAAATAATAAGTGAATTTAAGCTAGCATTTTCTTTTCTGCCCTCCCTCCCTTTCTTCCTTCTTTCCTCCTTTCTTTTCTTCCTTCTTTCCCCTTCAATCCTTTCTTTCCTTCTTTCTTTAAGCAGATTTATTACAGGGATAGAAAAAGGCTACATAGGCACAGTGACCCCTAAATCAAATCTCCTGGGTCTTTACTCTGGGTTTCAAGCTCAGTTTGGGAGGTATTTATGCACGCAGGGAGGCGGGTAGACTCCCCAAGGTTTGTTTTCTGCCTTTGCAGTGTTGCAATTGTCTGTGTTCCCTGGAGCCCTGGGAGAGAGAAGGGGCAGAGGGCCCAGGATCTTCCTGCAATGCTTCACTCTGCTATTTATACTGACACCTCGCGGTGGTGCCGCGAGACTGCAGCCTATATTGTTCCTGGGAGCCAATCGTCCGGATTTCACAAAGAAACATTTTCACTTGCTTGTACATTAGTGAAACAGGAAGTTATTAAGTACCAGGGAAGTGCCAGATTCTATGCCAGGCACCGGAGAACGCCAAGACATGCTCGAGCAAGGACCAGAGGAACACACCACGCAAAGAACTTTTTTCAAAAGAGCAAATGAATGTGCTGCTCAACTCTGATAAATGTAAGACCTCCAATGGGGTGAGCTCCACCCATGAAGGATGTTGAGTGTTGTTGATAACTGTGCACTGTGTTCTGCCTTGACTATTCCCCCAGACTGCCACAACGACCTGAGCCGGGGAGGAGTCTCATTTTGATGTCAGTTTTGGAAAAAAACCAAGTTGACAGAAAATATTGTCAATGATACAAACTTATACATGGCCAGGTATCAAAGTTTTGAGCCCTTCTTTTGCCAGATGTCAAAGTCAGAGCTACACAGGTAGCTACACAGTAACCCACGGTGAAGGATGAATTTCTAAGTGGGAAAAGATCTTCAAGAATGGCACAGCTCATTCCAGATGATGTAGACCCTCAAAATAATGGGTTATCAACATTCTGCATTCCTTGTGGTTATAATCTGTTCAATTTAACCCAATTCCTCAAGCAAAACCCCTATTATTAACTTCATCATTGGTTTAACTAGTTTTCATCTATAACCTCGTAACACATAAACAAAATAGGGATTAAAAAGTACATCTGAGTATTTGATCTAAATTACATCTCCAAAATCTGTTTTGCCATGCAGTATAACTTACAGCCTACCATTTTTCATATTCATTTTAAAAAATTATTTTTATTTGAAAATGCTGAAATCAGAAGGGTTGCCGTCATATAAATCAAGCTGAGAGGACAGTTTCTTTTTCTTTTTTTTTTTTTTTCCAGTCCTGGGGCTTGGACTCAGGGCCTGAGCACTGTCCCTGGCTTCTTCCCGCTCAAGGCTAGCACTCTACCTCCTGAGTCACAGCGCCACTTCTGGCTTTTTCTATGTCTGTGGTGCTGAGGAATCGAACCCAGGGCTTCATGCATGCAAGGCAAGCACTCTACCACTAAGCCACATTCCCAGCCCTCTTTTTTTTTTTTTTAACATGCATGCATTGATAGTTTACTAGGTGCTAAAGTCTAGGCTCTACAGCCAGGACAATAAACAAAATGGAAACCATTTCTTCCTTCATGGAGTTGATGTGCTGGTGTCTGAAAAAGATAAATATCTCTTGTTATGTATTATATGCCAGTGCATTTTAATTTTTATGGACATATAGTACCATTGAATAAATTAAATACATAATTTTAACTATTGGATGAATTAGAACGCATTCCAACTTCTTGAACTATTGACTTGTTTTGCACCATTAACAGAAAGAAGATTTGGAGTGAAATAGATGGGCCAGATTATATTTTGACAGCTCCTGCGTTGGGAAGAGGTGTTAAGTGGTTTTCTAAAAATCCTAAGTCAGTCATGTCCCAATCAATAAATGCTCTTTTCCTTTATTTTTTTTTTCTAAACTGGGGCTCTACCACTTGAGTCATACCTCCAGTACAACCTTTTGCTATTTCGCTGATTATTTGGAGTTGGAATCTTGTGCACTTCCCTTCCCCCGATGACTTTAAAATCTCAGTTCCCTGGATCTGAGCTCCTAAGTAGCTAGCACAGAGGCAAATCACAGTCACTTGATGCACGGTTTTTAAAAAATTAAATATTTGCAGTTATTTCTGGGATTAAATATTTTATCATAGATATGATTGAGGAGACATACTATAGAGAGTCCTATTGAGCTATATTTCTTACTAAAATTTTACATAGCATTTTACTGGCGTGTTAAAGAGCTTACTATTTAAAGATACGAAGGAATTAAGCTTGTTGTCATATATATTAAAAACTTATACCTGTGTATTGTCATCCGATCTCGTTTTATGGCACTTTTATAGCTGGAAGGTTTTTAACTCTAGTCGAATTTATTCATGTTTTCTTGTATGGTTGTATTTTTGGAATAGCTGTTGATAAAGCTCTTTTCACTGCCTCGTGACAGAATGCACATACATTTAACATTTTTTTGTTTTAATTAGGCAGCATATGCGGTTATAAATTTAGGGTGGTGTCTTATTTTTCACAAGTATGACCATGTGTTCTGCCATTGTTTCAGGAACAAGACCCTCATGTCACAGGGCCTTAGCGGTCACCTTTCCACTGCCCTGTGCCTCCTGGTGAGTCTCACCGTGACCACTGCTAGAGCTTACGGCGTTGTAATACTCCACTACCAGCCAAGTCCCCCTTCACTACCGTTCTTAACACAGCCCAGTCAACTTCAGAGGGATTCCTTTTTGCATGCCTTACAAAGAATGAGGGTCCAACAAGGTTTCTTTCACAAATGCCAGTTAAGTGTTTGACCACTTGGGCTCTATCCCAACCCCTGCGTATGCCTTTAGTTGGTTTTAGAGATAAAGTTTCCATAATTTTGCAAGGCTGCCTTCAAACTCAAGAGTCTCCTTCTTCCACTTCCCAAAGAGCCAAGACAACAGTTATGGACCCACAGGCTGGAGGCCTACTTTCTTTTCCATCCCACATCCAGGCCCCCAGTCACAGACCCTCTGAGAAAATGAGAGTATCTCTGATCCACCCCCCACTGCACCCCAACTTCACTTTCTCTCCTATTGCTAATTTTGGGATCTCACAACATTTCATTGTTTTCCCCTCCCAGCAAAAGAGTGTTTTTGCTACAAAGTTCACATGACAACATATCCTGGAGCCCTTGTGTCTGGAGTTCCTGGGAGAAAAGAAGGAATTTTCATTGAGTGTACTCTGCCTGGCTCTGCAGACCTCTCTGAAATTAACTTCACATGGTATCCAGGCCACTCTCGGTTGCTATGGAAACCAATATGTCAGATCAGCAAAAAATAAAGATTTTTTTGCTGCAACCTTTTTTTGGTTGTTTCTCTCCTATCTTTGTGCAGTATGTATGAGTGAGGAGAACATGTGTGTGTGTGTGTGTGTGTGTGTGTGTGTGTGCATGTGTGTACAAGCACACGCATAGGTATTCATATGTGTGTGCATACATTTGTATGCATGTGTGTGTGCCTGAACGCACACTTGTATCTGAATGAGAGCTCGATGTTACAAAGCACATTGTCCCTTTTCTCTGAGACTGGGACCCTTCTCTACACATCTCACAGCTAGGAGTCCCCGGACTGTCTTTTACTATGATTGGAGTTCCTTTAGATATTTAATCTAAGCTGTAGGACCACAAAGAGAACCTTTCCTATGAACGTTTCAATGCTCTCCCAATGAAAACTGGTTATGTAAGAAGGAATAACGTACCAGGAGGACTAAGTCACATTCCACAGGAAAGAAAATAAAAAGCTGTGGTCAGTGTTTTGCTAATGTCTCTGCTGTTAATCCAGGGTTGGAATCTAGAGCCAGGGAAAACATTTCATTCAGACCTTGGAGTCTCTTGTAAAGGCCCCTGTCTCCCTGTGGCCAGAGAATTACCCACCCAGGCAGCACATGGGGGAGATGTTTCCCACATTAGAAATTCCAGCTGTGAGCTCCATTTGCTTTGGGATCCAGTGTGGAGAAAGTCCCTACTCAAGAGAGAAAGATCAATTGCTGATTTATGTTCATGGGCATGTGGAGATGAAATGGGCAGGTCTCTGACTTCCCAAAGGTTCCCAGCTGCTTTATGTGCCCTCCGAGAGACGAGAAGTGTAGCATTCTGATCATGTAGGGGTGCTGGTCTCTCCATTTATTGTTGTTGTTTTTTTCAATTACAGATGGATCGATGCATTTTTATTTCTTGCAAATATCATGTTCACTTTTGAATATTTCTCACCTCTTTGTCATTTTCCCACATTAATTAATTAATTATCTGTGCCCATACTGAGGCTTGAACTCAGGACCTTGCGTTCTTGCTCATCTTTTGGACCCTATCACTTGAGACACACTTCCAGTTTTTCTTGGCTAATCGGAGATGAGAATCTCTTAGGTTTGTCTTCTTGGCTGACCTTGCACCTTGATCTTCAGATCCAGACTTCCTGAGTAGCTAGTTCATATTTGCTTCCAAACATATGAGAAGTTAGTGTTATGCAGATGAACAATTCTGCTATTTGTTGTTGCTGCTGATGTTGATGATGCTTTCTTAGTAATGTGTTGTTTTCAATTCATGTTTTCACATTCTATTTTTGGCAGTTTTGGGAAGCATTGGTTAAAGATGTCCCTCAATTTGGTCTTTCCTATGTCAAGGGAATGTAATACACTAAATCCAGAACAATGTAAATCTCTGACTTCTGTGGTTTTCTTGGGTGTTTAGTTCTTTGCTTCTAGGCAGATTGTGTGACTTCCAAGCCATGATGCTGGCGTCTGAAGCTGGCTTTGCAAGGGATCTTTTTGTTTTGTTTTGTTTTTAATTCCCCTCTCTTCCCAGCACCAGGGCAGAGGAAGGCTCTCTGCCCCTTCAGCAGGAGCTGCCGGGTCCTTCCGCTCCAAGGGATCTCACCCCACACCTTCACACTGTGCTTGCGAAGGTATCTTTACTGCATTGCGCTTAGTCTTAGCAGACTCCCCTTATTTTATTTCATAGCTTAACATGATGTGTAAAGCAGTATTAACATGTAGAGTGCCTTCCCTCTTCCAAGTTTAACCCTAACCTTAACTGTTCTATAAGTCAGGCAAAGAATACTTTTTTGGAGGGGGGATAATGTTAATGCCTTCTCTTGCACTCTTCCTGTTCTTCCTTCCTATCCACACCAGCAAGTTGTATAATTTCTCTTCAACAAAGTGTCCAGTGAGCACCACTGCTGCATTTGTTCAACCTTTGTACTTCCATTTCTGTGCCCCCTTGCCCCCTGAAAAACAGATAAAGGCACATATGTTCCTTGTCTGACGAGATGTCACCACAGTGTGTCACATATGCACATGCTTTCAAGATACGGACTCCCTCGGCTACTGTCATGCGGAAATAGAGCATGCCAAATACTGGATAAAAAGAGAGGGTGACTTCCGTTCTCCCCCATCCCTGATGATTGTACACACATCCCATTCCTGCCTTTGATAGTATAAACCCTAGAACAGAAGGGAAATGACAATACAGGTCTGCATGGTGGTGATAGAGGGATATGTAGTTCTTGTCATCAAAGGAGATCATCGTATCTGTTGATGCTATAATTCTATATGACAGGCATCTCTACAAGTTCTGGCAAAGCCCAACTCTCATGGTCTGGACTGGACCTGTTCTAAGAGGGCCAATCAAAGCAAAAACAAAGAAAACAGAAGCAGCAACTTTGTAACATGTTATAGAGAAATACTACCAGTTCCATGTCCACATCTTCTTTTGTGACTGGTAGCCAATGTTTGCAATGAACAGCCACACATGGTAAATTCAATTAGAAAGGGAAATTTTACCTCACTGATTGCAACTGGGAAATAGATTTAATAGCTAACAAAATAAGTCCTGTTAGAAGACATCTTTCATATTTATTGTAAAAATATTTTTTCCAGTCACAAGTAGGTGAGTGGCAGAAACTGAAGATTGGGATCAAAGTTTCTCCAGTTGGTGACTACAGAAATGATAGTCAGAATGAAGAAGTTACCATCTTCTCCTTTCCTTTCCTGTATTTGTGACTCAGAAAGAGAACTTTCCTGTATTTGTGGCTCAGAAAGAAAACCCCTTTGTACAATTAATATATGGTAATAAAAAATAAAAAATTTTAAAAGAATGGAAAAAAAGAAAGAAAACTTAGGGTCATGGGAGGAATTTTTTCCCCCATCATTTTTGCTGTCCAGGGCTCTGGGCTTTATCTGCTCAAATCTAGCACTCTTCTACTTGGACCACAGCTCTACTTCCACCTTTGTTTTTCTTTTTGGTAGTTATTTGGTGATATGAGTCTCATGGACTTTACTGCCTGAGCTGGCTTTGAACCATGGTCCTCAGATCACTGGCCTCCTGTATAGCTAGGATTTTAGGCTTGAGTCACCAGCTTGCAGCTAATGGTCCTTTCTTAAGTGGCCTGGATCGTAGGTACATATCATGATGTCAAAAATCTCCTTTCAGCCCTTGTTTCCTGTGTCTTCCAGGGCCATCTTGGGGGCAGCTTCCTAAGAGCTGTGCATCTCAAAAGCCCATCTCCGCCGGCTCCTAGACTTGTTTACTTGGATGGCATTAAAGAAAAGAAACAAACCCAACTATTGCTTATTCAGGACCTAATAGAATTTTATGTGGTAGCTGTTCAGTACTTAGCTGCTGAGTAAGAGACAACACAATGTCTACTTTCCTAGGATAATGTGGTGCAGAATGACGTCGCAAACAGTGACATGATCTCCTCCAAGGCACGAACTACTCACCTGAGAAGCTGCTCGCAGAATTGTTTTCTCCACTTCACATGTCACAGGACAGGACAGCGCAAGTAAAATCTACCTATTGATACTGACTTGTGAGAAATTCTTGAACTCTGTGATCTTTGAAAAGCACAGGAAGAAATCTATTTTGTGGACCAACACATGTAACAATTCTTCTTTTATAATTTATATATTAAATATCAGTACGAAACCATGTAAAATGACAGAAATATCCGCCTTACATTAAAAGCCAAAATAAAACAATCCCTCCCCCCCCAGACCCCTCCCCAAAAAAATCCCCCAAACAACCCGACACACACTGAAGGTAAATTTTAATTACAAAACGAAAGAGTAGGAACAAAACATTTAAAATAATCTCGATTATTTGGCAACTTACCACATCACTGCAAGACAAATTTGACCTTAAGAAAAAGTTTGATTTTATGGAAAAACGTTAAGTTGGACAGTATGTTCACATGGGAGTTAAAATGTTTAAAAAAGAACCTGGTGATAAAGCCAGGTTCTCTCCTGAAATAAGCGTAGAAAACAACACAAAATCCCAAAGCACAACAGACAGCACTTCATCTTCAATGCATTTCTCTTCACTGACAAGGGCGAGAGGGCGATGGGGGGCGGGGGTGGGGGGTGGGGGGCAGGGCCTGGGTGAAGGGGCCTGACTCTCCCTGAACCAGATTCTCTCCCCGCAGTGGGGCTGGTGGCAAAGTCACAGATGCAGGAATAAGCTAAGAACAGGCGACATCCTGAAAAACAACAACAAACGGTCACAACTGTCCAGGGAAAGCAATGGCGACCCTTTCTATAGCTAAAACTATTTGACTTGGATGCCTTCTGGAGGTCTGTGTACAGTATATAAACATGTAAAAATAGGTTGCATTTTACTCTATGTATGATGCTAATCAACGACCATTTTATTTATTTTACAGAGAAATCTTATCCGTGAACTTTACTATATATCTGTCTATTTTATTTTATTATTTTTAATGAGAAGGGTTTTAAATGCTCTGCAGTCGTTAGTAGATTTTTCGTTGTTTTTAGAACTCTGCCTGCCCTGTAACTCGCTGAATCTGACCTGGCAGGAAATGCTACAGAAACTCGCCGCATGTGCCTCTTCTTTATTCATGCATTTGTTTTCTTGCTTCTTCATATGAACTGTCTATGAACTTCTGTGTGGATAAAGGGGGCGTTGGTGGCTACACCTTATTTCTGAAAGCCAGACTAAGCTCTGCATTACGATGACACAGGGGTGTGATCCTTGACAAACTTGACAAATTCTTTATCTTTCTTCCTCCTTCTTCAAGTGCAATCTTATTTGCTTTATAGCAAACTGGCCCTACGTTCTTTTCATGATTCGAGCTCTCTTTGTGCTCTTAGAGTTTGGCTTTGTTATTTCGTTTCCTCTGTGGTAAATTTAGGGCCTCAGACACTAGGTATTAGGTACTCTCTTGGTATTCCAAAAAGGTTTTATTACCTCACTCCTGTCCTTACCCACTCCACACTAATACTCTCAGCCATTTGTTAACCAGAGAGCAGGTATCCAATAGGAAGTGAGTTAAAAAACATAGAGAATATAGCCAAGGGCCTCCAGTATTCACACACCAGAAGCACACAAAAGTCATTCTTTGATTTTTGTGCATAAATGTACAATGTACAGTTAACAAAGCGTCTTATGTTTTACTACAATTTTTATGTCAACTCCATTTGATTTTTGCTATGTGTATCTGACTAGAATCCCTGATTTTATTTAATTTTAATTTAATTTAATTTTATTTTGGCCAGTCCTGGGCCTTGGACTCAGGGCCTGAGCACTGTCCCTGGCTTCTTCCCGCTCAAGGCTAGCACTCTGCCACCAGAGCCACAGCGCCACTTCTGGCCGTTTTCCATATATGTGGTGCTGGGGAATCGAACTGAGATTCATGTGTAGGAGGCAAGCGCTTTTGCCACTAGGCCATATTCCCAGCCCCCTGATTTTATTTTGGTAATAGTATCATTAGCAATTTCTTTATTTGAAATCCGTCCTTCCTTCCTTCCTTCCTTCCTTCCTTCCTTCCTTCCTTCCTTCCTTCCTTCCTTCCTTCCTTCCTCCCTCCCTCCCTCCCTCCCTCCCTCCTTTCTCTCTCTCTCTTTCTTTCTTTTCACTTCTTGCTATCTACATTTCTTCTTTCCTTCTCTCCTCCCAACTTCTTCTCTTCACCCCCTCCCATCCCCTCTCCTTCCTTCCATTTTACACATTAAAAGCAGGTCCTCAGCCACAGAGATACATTCTTGTCACCAAAGGAATAAAGTGGAGAATAAACTGTCCTTTAACAAAACCACACAATTTCAAAGAGGCATGATGCCATCAAATTCCCACTTAAAATAATTTTTAATCATACCTTAGTAGACTCAATGCTCTACTCATAACTCATGAGTTTTTAGCACTATAAGACACATCTAAAATGTAGCTAATGGAAAAAGAATAGTATTTTTTGGATGTATATCAGTATGTCAAAACAGTGAAACAAAATATCAATGGAACATTTACTTTGGTCATATTTTAAGAATCACTTGATGATTTTAGTCAGAATAATGAATAGTAAAATCGGAACACAGACTGACTACATATGTGCATTTTTACATGATCATTGATTTGCTAAGTGAAATGTTCTAAAGTTAAAAATCAGAAACAAAAATTTCCTGTATTTTTAATATTAGAGTTTCTAGGTATTTTTAATTTGTATCTTTGCATTTTTCTATACTGTTGTATATTCTCAATGTTCTTGTTAGATTCAATAATGTAAAGCTTTGAGATGATTGTTTTTGAGGGAGGTAGCTTCCCATGCTATGTGTTAATACTTTCTTGTATTCCTTTTGTCTGAACTGATGAGCACTGAGGATTAGTAAAAGAAAAATACTTTACTGTAATGAGTGGAAAATAGGCTAATGTTTCTTGATTGTAACATACTGACTATTGCTCTGAGAATGTTAGGGGCCATAACTGAGGAGCAGTTACTTCTTCATCATTTAACTGGATAGAGGTATCTTGTTTGGGGAATTAGTCTATTTTGAAAAAGAAAGGATGTGCATTTTTAAAAAAAGTTTGTAAAGCATGCCTTTGCTTTTCCAGTTCTGTTTTCTCCTTCAGTATCTTATGAATGTAGTCAGGCTGAAAATGGTGGTGGTGGTGATGTGGATGAGGCTACTGAATGAAGATTACAAAGCTAGCAGCAAAAGGAAAAAAAGAATAACAAGACCTCAGTCCAATATAGCTGTTGATATTTTTTTCCCTTCCAATTGAAAGGGAGAACTATTCAATTCCTTCTTGTTGCAGTTTCCCAATGGCCCAGCGTTCTGGATCCTAGTGAATGCAGGCCATCATAAGTGTCTCCAAAGCTTTCTAAGTTTTCATGGCATAAACCCTTTCCTCATGGGGCTTGTCGAGGGACTCACTACCGATGTGTTATGCCAGCAATGGGAGCAGCAGCAAGAAATCCTGACCACAATCCAGGTGTTGAGCTTCCTGTAGAATGGATTACACAATATTAAAGAATCACGTCTTAGATGCAATCTGACTGCTTCCAGCTTTGCTTTGATGCTTGATGTAGAAACTTGAGAACATTTTATAAGAGGAGTTGAACAGAGGTAAAAGAATTTAATAAATAAAATAATGTTATAATTAAATAAATTAATGTTATAATTAAATAATATAGTTAAATAATAAAATAACAAATAAAATAATGCATAGGTTAAGCATAAAACACCCTATTTGACTTGTACAATGGCTCAAAAGCTAAGTGATAGTAGTACTTTTATGGAGTCAGAAACAAAACCCAGAGGCATTCGTGAACTTGTTTACACTTAGAAAGTTCTGTTCAATAAGGTAAAGATATTGAATCCGACTCTCTCAACCTCAAAGCTATTTTGGTCCACTATCTTTTATGATCTCAGAAAATTCTGAGGGGCAGTGACAGAATGCTTCACTCACCCTGCGTTGTTATACTCTTCGTGGTCATCAACGATATGTTTGAAGCTTGGGTGATCAAGTGGTTTCAGTGTAGCGGGGGCGGGGGGGGGTGGCGAGCGTATCAGTTCTACCAAAGTGTGGTTTGCAAAGGGTCAGGGTTATTAATAACTTCATCAATGAAGTGCCGGAATTTAATTCTACCTAATCTAATATGACTCAATTCAACTCATGCTACAATTACTTTCTGAGCACCAATTACATTGTCAATCATATGCTGAGACCCTACTGAGAACAGGAAAATGTAGGTCTGTATTATACCTTTCAGAATCTCTCAGGGAGCTAGCGATATAATTCACAGGCAACTTTACCTTACTTGTAAACTGATGACTGCAAAGAATGGATAGACTTTGAGTCAGATAGTCAAGGCACTCATACAAGTTTTGACACTGCCTACCTGAATAGCTTCGGAGAATTCTTTTATATATAAATAGAGATTAAAAAATTCCCCAAGAGGTTATATTGCAGACGAGAAGAAATGCTACCTTATCCAGTTGCTATAGTGGCTCGCATATGCACTCCTAGTTACTCAGGAGGCTGAGAGCTGAGGATTATGTTTGAAGCTAACCCAAGCAGGAAAGTCTATGAGATTCTTATCTCCAATTAATTACCAAAAAATCCCCTCCCCCCCGCCACCAACAAACAGGCAGAAATGGAGCTGTAGTTCAAGTGGTAGACTACTGGCCTTGAGCGGAAAGCTCAGGGACAGCTCTCAGGAGCTCAGTTCAAGCTCCAGCATGCATGTGTATGTGTGTGTGTGTGTGTGTGTGTGTGTGTGTGTGTGTGTGTGTCTGTGCATATACACGCATGCGTGCACACACACATAAATGTTACCTTAAAAGTCCATTTTGATTGTATATGTGACACAGATCTTGCACTTTGATAGAGGATTAAGTTAAATGTGAAATTCTTTCTCCCTCCCAGATAATTTCATCCATACATTTAGTTAAAGAAGAAGACAGCTCCAGAGAAGAAAATGAGCCAAGACCTTGATGTTCAAAGGCAAAAATTGAGTATGCAGAAAGAGATTGTTCCTGTATAATTCATATATCCTTCAAGAGAAAAACTAGTATACATGAATGATTAAAGAAATACGTTTTGATCAAGATATCCATGTGATGCAAGTTTAAATAACACTCTAGCTTGAAGCCGAGGCCATCTTGATGTAAGGGCGTCTGATAAGCTGTATCATGATAAAGGGGGATGCTTTCGGTCTCACCTTGAGGAACCATAATGATTTAGAAACTGGGGATCTCATTTGTCAACAGAAATAAGATGGCTCAGTAATCCCAATGACAGAGTGACAGTCAAAGAAACTCCAGATTTAGAAGCAATGAGACACACATTCTTCTGAATTTTCACATCCTCATCATCAACAAGATCATCATCACCACTGAGCTTTAGACTCCATCATTCCTGGAGGTTGTAGCCTCCTCCTGCTTCCTTCACTAGCTCTGCAGCAAAGCTGTCATCATTACAAGATTTAGCCTGGGGCCTGCAACTGAAGGTTGGCCCTAAAGTCTAGACAGGTGAGTAGGAAGATGAATCACAGCTTCTTTGTCATGATTTTAGGAGGCTCTCTCAAATAACTCTAAAAATACAGGTTTAAGGAATTCCATGAAAAGTTTGAAATTGTCCTAGAAAAAAAGGTAACGACTGAGAAAAAAAAGGTCACAATTTCCATGGATACTAAGAGTGGAAGAGAAGGTGAGAAGTGAGCTATCATAGTGTGCGGAGAGCCATGGAGTATCCTGTAAAGATTGTACAAGGGCCTTAAGAGAAGGGGTATTTATGACAAGTCTTACAAGTACAGTTTCCATAGTTTTCACAGTGCTTGTTCATCCAACACAGTCATGGGTCACAGGAAGGACCAATTTATAACCGTGACAAGTATCTTACCTCCCTGCTTTAGAATTTCATTCTCAAGAGCTAGTTAAAACTAAGACATACCTAGAGACTTAGTCACAATTTTACAGTGACTTCATCCATTACGGATGATTGTTATTTCATACCCAGATTGATTAAATTCCCTGAGACTTTCCTTAGTTAGCAAGAATAATGTTGAGTATTGATTTATTTTTATTTCTGAGACAAGTAGGGGGGATGTGAGATTTTCTCTCCATTCAATGATGGTTTCCAGGAAACGTGATATTAAGAACGGTGTAACTCTTCTACCCAAGAGACAGGTACCACAGGGAGAGAAGGCTTGTCTTGGTTTGGCTCCACTGCCTTGAAAGTAAATCCAAATGCATAGTAGGGTGGCTAGATATTGGGTTTTTCAGGCATTCCAGTCAGAGGGCGCAGAGCAATGCTCTTGCAGGGGCTGGTAATCATGACACAAATCAAGGCACAGATAGTACAGGAAGTAGGAAATAACAGACTTTGCTGTCTGTTTATCCTCTGTGTTATGCCAGTGTCTGGTGAAGCAAATTACAGGCACTCTATTTCACCTAATTCTGTTTCTTTCACTCAACTGGTCTCACTTGTACACCTTCCCATATCTTTACCCATACATAAAGAGAAGTGACAAGGCAGACAAGCCGCTTCCTGCAAACAAGTAGTTCCACCTTTCGTGCGAGTGCGCACACACGCACACACAAACACGCACACCCATGAGCATGGGTGTCTTCTCCCTTTCTGTAACTTTCTCCGTCCGTTCTCTCGTCTTTGGTCCCTCTGTGTGTATGTCTCTGCTCCCTGTCTTCCTCTCCTCTTCCCTTTCTCCTTTTCTTTCCCTGTCACCTTTCTCTGTGTCTCAGCGTAGCATCTAAATCCTTCATTTTCTTTTCTCTGTTAGATTCTTTTCTGTCTTAGCAATGACTCGGTCATTTGGAACTCACAGAATAAAACTAAAATTGCCCCCTCCCCACACAGCCTTACCTCCACTCCATAACCTAGGATGATCTCTTAGGGTGGGTAAACTGAGAACCCCACCCCTGACTGTGGTTCTGAGAGCTCAGGAAGACTTGCCATTGCATCGTGAAGGGCGGGAACAGGTATGCTCAAGTGTAAGGCTAAAATACTCATGGAAAGTGAGACTCATTCACAAGGGATGCTGGTGGCACGGGTGGAGGAGCCAGGGGGCATTCTTTTAATTTCAGTGAAAATGAGTTCTTTGCGGGTGCTTTGGGGCCTCAGCCGTCCGCGTGTCCCCCTTTCCCTCTCCTTCGCGCTCTGGAAATCCCCTGGAGCAAGCTCTAGCACAGAGAGCAAGTGTGCGACTTCACCCACCTTCGCCCCTGGGTCTCAGCCGCAGGACTCCATGTCAAAGGTCTTTCTGTGCTCGTCTTGCAGGGGAGTCTGAATGCAGGGGCTTCCGTGGCCAGCTGAGGACTCTGCTGGGTTCCCGTAACTGTGACCCTGTGGTGCTTTACTGCCTCTGGCTTTTGACATACAAGGCCGGAAAATTGCCTAATGAATCCTGTGCTCAGTAAGATGATCTGATACGGAGACAGCCCTAATAAAGATGCCTGCAAAAGTGATCTCAGCCAGTTACGACTTCACTTCTAGAACAGGTATTGTGAAAGGACCATGCATCAGGCTTGAGCTAAGACTGTGGTACAGGTTTTCCTTTCTAGTGGAAGAACCTAGGTAAATAACTATGAAAATGAGTGAAGCAAGAGGTCGATAAACAGTGACAAGTATTTTGAAGAATAACCTGGGGGACTATGATGGGCAGGACTGAGATACTGCACCATCAGAGAGCAGAGAGTATCCCACGGTGTGAAAGGGAAGCTTGAACCTGACTATAATAATCCAGCTCAAATTATGGTAACCCCTGATATCCGTCCTTCCTTCCCTAGGCAGATCGTACTTTTCAAAAGTGTTTAACAGCTCCTTGGGAGCAATGCACTTCTGACTGAGGTGCTTAATGAGGGACCTGGTGGTCTCACGGATGTCACGTCTTGCTTAGAACTGGCTGGGTACAGCCATCAGCTGCACGTGAGAGACTCAAGTAGCCAGCAGGGGGCATGGTTAGGCCTGGGAAACTTGGCAAATGGCCGGTTATAGGCCTCTCAGGTTCTACAAGGTGGGGTGCTGCTGGCTGGCCAGGGCTGCATCTGCCACAGAACGATCCCTACTAGAGTTTTTATTTTGCTTACCACTCGTGTGTGTGTATATGTGTGTGTGTGTGTGTGTGTGTGTGTATATATATATATATAATTTATTATGCTGTTACCATAGAGGTGATGTACAGAGAGATTATGATTCTATGAGTCAGGTAGTGAGTACATTTCCTTTCCCACAATGTCTTGTGCTCCCTCACTCTCTCCCAGTCCTCCCATCTCTTTTCATGCTTTTGTTTGAACCAGATTTTCTAAGAAGACTTTCTGACTCAGCGAAGCATAGATGTTTACAGATCAGGCATGCACAGTGAGCGAGCAGACCATCCTTCCGCCCAGGCAACATGCGTTTCCGGGTCCTGGTGCATGTGGCCCAAGCTGAGGCAAAGTGGAGGAGGCTTCTGACATCATGACGTCAGGGCTGCTCCAGTCCTTCTCACCACTGTTCCTAAGCGCTGAGTGAGATGGACAGTGTTTATGCACATCATGGTCTGCACACTGCAACCTGATTCTGTGTAGAAGCAATCTCTCTGTCTCTCTGTCTCTGTCTCTGTCTCTGTCTCTATCTCTACCTCTCTCTTTCTCTGTCTCTCTTTCTCTGTCTCTCTGTCTCTCTCTCTGTCTCTTTCTCTGTCTCTCTGTCTCTGTCTCTGTCTCTCTCTCTCTCTCTCTCTCTCTCTCTGCCAAAGCCTTCACTCTCCTGGAACAGTAGACGGGACATTTTATATGTTGCTTTTAGATGGAAGTAGCACGTCTGAGTGCAAACTTAGGAAGCGAGGCTGCGGACGCCAATGCGGACGCCAGGGTGCTTCCTCTGCAGCAAACACTAAATTCAACCGAGCTGAAGCGGCTCCAGCAGTCTGCAAGTCTTGTTTATCATTGGGCGCGTGGTGTCCTCTGGGCTCCGTTAGCAGCACTGGGAACACCCTCTTCAGTGACTCATCCCAGGGCTCTTCAGTCACCTTTAGGCCAGATGCCGCTTAGTTATCCAAGTCTGATGGAGTGCAGATGCAAATGAGGCGTCTGAGCGCGGTACACTTCCAGAGGGTGGGCCTTCGTCCTGCCTGAGCATAGCAATTGGGACTGAGAAAGAACGGGGATGGCAGCTCTGGATTCAAACAGAATGACTTCAGGCTTGGGTGTGAAGCCTGGTCCTCACCCTCACAGAGCAGAGCCAAGGTTGCTAGAGAGAAGATCGCCTCTGCTAGCCAAGTGACGAAAGACAATTCTTCCTCAAACTCAGAGTAAATTGCCCAAGGCAGAGAAAATAATGACTCTTTATTATTATTTTTTTTTAGAGACAATAGCAAAGACTCAGGCTATATAACCTGAGAGTATCTGGCGTCTACCCAGTGATTCTTTTATACTTCACTGATACCTAGACTACTTTTTCTCTGTGTAAATAAGCTATACACCTCCACCTGGTATTTAAAAAAAATCCACTATGTTGAAAACAAGCAGCCTTGTTTTAGGGAGCAAAGTCAATGCAGTTTCAGGATATTCTGTTCTTCGGAGAAGGGGCTTCAGGTCTGAGGGTACAAATGTGTATTTCTTTGTATTGCTGTGAGATCTTTACACAAATATGTGAGGTTGGATCAATTCATATGTCATTTTCATCACATATAAATAAGTCCTGTTAATTAGAAAATTCCTCCTCCAGATCCAGTAAAATCTTATTTTATACCAGAAAAGGCAAACATATGAAGGATTTTGTGATGAATTTATCCTTTGACTCTTGGGCCACAGAGAGGAAATGGAAAATAAATATATCATGCTTATGATGGCTGGGTTTGGTTAGCTTGTCTAGAACTGTATTTAATTAGATTGTTAGCTGGGCCTCTATATCATTCTGAGTCAGCAGCCTATTTTCAAAGTGATGGATGCTGTATTTTTTTTTTTCAATTCTCCAATTCAGCTTTCCCTTCCCCTGCCTTCTTCTTCATTTGAAAAGTGATAGGAAGGACCCATTCAGGAACTATGGACCTTTGCTCAAGACTACAGGGAGATGAAATTGGTAATGCCCATTTACTTAAGTGTGGTAGTAGCTACCCAATGAGGTAATATATTATGAGCCAATTGCCAATGAGGGTTGATACTTATTTCTTACTTTTATTTCCTGTCACTTCCAAGGCTATCTAAAGCTACGTCTCAGTTTTGCTTTCCTTTCACTAACCTATTTTTTGTTATCCCTCCTTTTCTTCTGCATGCCTCCATTTGCACGGCTCTCCTCGCCCATCTTCTAGCCGTCAGGCATACCTCTTCCTTCGCCAACTGCCTGCCAGCCCCACCACCAAGCCTGACTTCCTGACATGTTTGAAGGTTGTCATTCTTTCACACTTTACGGTGCCAGTAAGGAAGTGGATCCTGATTCCCTTTGATGTGAACACACTAGCAGACATAGACAAAGAGAATCAAGAGAAGACTACCAACTCAGTGGGGAATGGAAAGCAAGCAATTTAGAAGAGTGGGGTAAATTCTAGGTTTGAGAGGCTGCGGTCTATTTCAAACTCTAAGCCTTTGATTTTAGAATCTAGGTGTGTTTTTTTTCCCACTTATTTCTGTATATATTTTTCTCAACAGTGAGAATACTGGTTCAATGTACAATGACTATTGGAATTGATGACAATCTTTTAGTCATAGCCACTACCATGCTGTTCAACTATCTTTCCTTGGAATAATGTATAATCAAGCTCTTTAATAGCGATGCTCAGATTCTTGGCCTATTCATCTCTGAATCCTTGGTTAACACAGGATTTTTTTTAGAGCAAATGGATTAGTGGTAAAGAGAAAGAGTAAAGACTTTAGGGATGGACATTGAATTAAATTTCTTCATTGTCAAGCACAAGCTGTACAAATTCGAGAATAGACTTTAGATCCCAAACAGGAATTCCTCAAGAGTACAGTAGAGCTGAGGTGGAGGATGGGGGTCAAGGGGAAAGCAATAGACACACGAAGGGGAGAAGAGGGAGAGAATGCAGCCAAGAATTCAATGCATGTCCTGCAAAATTAAGACAACCGAGGAGAAGGGAGGAATGGGTGAAAAGGGTATTTATTCACACATTCTTTATCATGGCAACTCCTTTGTACAACTACTTAAAGATAAAAAATAAGTGCAGCAAGGATTATTGTATTAATCAAAACAGCATAAGTGAGGTAAACAACAGGCTTTGCACATGGTGGCTACTCAAACCCTGCCTGTCAGCTTACTCCTTTTCCCTTATGTGGATGCAAGAAAGGAGCCCAGGTCAAGCATCTCTCATATGCCCAGAGCCTACACAAGACAGTGCAGTGACTCCTTCCTTCTGTCCACTCTGGGAGGACTACAGCTCAGTTTCTTCATGGCAGAGTTATCGGGAATCCATTATGCCCTGATCCAGGCAGCATTCATATTCATTTCTCTAGAAGATGTGCATACCATCCAACTCACTACTTAGGAAGCAGAACTCAGCAGCCACATAAGAATAATCTGGTTCTTCAGTCGTCCATAGTCCTTAGGGCTGGTGACGTGGAAAGTGAATTAACTGACCACCCAAACGTGCTGAACTTGCCTTAGGCATGCGTGTTGTGCTTGACTTTCACTCTTTCCTTTAAAATAGTGGGAAAGGGCAATCCTCAACTCAGGCACGGGGAGCGTTTGGTTGATTTATTCTGGTTGCACCACAAAGCTAACTTTTCTCCAGGCCTCCAAAGTTTGGCATTCTCAGGACCTTCCTGCGTAGACACGAGAATGTGAATTCTTTCCCACACTAAGCAACTGCACTCTGTGCGTTTGGATTTTTGAAATACATTTTCAAGTCACAGGGTATTAGAATAACATATCAGCGGGGCAGGATAGGAAGAAGGACCGGATGCGCAGGCCATGGGTTTAGTCCTTGTGAAGGAAGTCATCTAACCTTCCCACAGCATCTGCAATGCCAGCAAAGCCCCTACATTCTTTTCTGAACAACTCTCTTGCAATGAAAAGCACATGTCTAAACTGTAGAAGCAGGAAATACATACTTTCAACCTTCTAGTTTCCTATATCATTTCCTTTCCAGAGACTCAGATATTAAAGCTATAAATTTTCAGACAGAGACACTGACAGATGTGGCTGGAGCAAATCAAGGGCCATGTGGCAGGAACTTGGACCCACTGATGCCTGGGCTGTCACAGTACCGCGCCTTGGCACCCTTGACGTATGGCTGAAGGAGAAGCCAGGTGATCGCCAAAGCTCTGAGATGGCACGTGGGAAGATCAGTCAGCCCTGGTCTCCGTGAGGGGTGGCTTACGGAATAGATGGTGTTGGCTCCTTTTCTTCTTTTTTTTCCTGTTGTGAGTGCTGGAGTTTGGACTCCAGGTCTCAAACATGCTTAAGGTGTACCTTACCCCTGAGCTACAACGCCAGCCCATGTTAAAGTTTGCTTTTCTATATTCATAAATACTAAGGGTTGGTTTTTTTTTGTCTTTCATTTGGACATGATAAATTAAACAGGACTCTAAACATTCACACAGTGAGACCAAAGGAGGATATTCTCAGGAGAGGAGCACAGAGGCTCACTAGCTATGTGCATCTGATCCTATAAAATGATGCTCATCAAAATGAACTCCTAGAAATGGAAGCAAGAGATTTTTTTTATTTTACTTTTTGCAGTTCTTCTTTTTGCTTTTGTTGCTGTTTTTAACTTCTGTACCTTTTATTGTATGTAAGTTGGAGAAGCACAGAAATTGTGGTGCCAAGGGTGAACGAATTCAACAGCGATACTCACTTGACACCACATTGGAAGTAAAATATACAACTTGTAGGGAGAAGGGGGTCAGGAAGGAAAAAACTGGGAGAAAATAGATAGGGGGTGACACTGTTTAAAAAGAAATGTACTCATTACCTTACTTATGTAACTATAACCCCATCACCTTTACAATTATTTTTTTTCTTGAAGTACCGAGTTGTTGCTATAATAATGATGTTATGGGGAAAAGAAGAGAACATGATTCTCTTGAAGCTTCTAATGAGAGGGAAAAGACAGTGTCTCTTGCATAACTCATTCTCTCTACACATACCACAGGGCTACTGGCTTATGTCTGACGCTAAAGCGGAGTTAGAAACTAGAAGGTAATATAAACAAAGAGGCCTTCATGGAAAGTTCTGCCGATAAAGAAAGCTTAAGTGAAAATATAATGGTTGAATCAGTATGGAAATCAGTATGGAAAGAAATGAATGCTCTTGGAGACCTTCCTGGATTTGAAGGAGAGAGACCCAGGTCATCTCCTTCTCTCTGTAAACGCCTCACTGCTTTCCCCCTCTTCGCTGAGAGCTAATAATGTATGGCAGAGTCCTCGAGTCCACCCAAGGTAGGGCCTGATACAATGGTATGTGTTGTCTGTACCATAGTTACCAGACATTCTCCCACAGTCTAACCTACTGGAGGTCCGCTTGGAACAAATCCTCATTGGGGTTAGTGTGGTTCTAAACTCCAGTCCTTTAGTCCTGAGCTAAGATACTCTGATCAGTTCATGCCATTACTGACTCCCAGGAAGCCTGCATTAGACATTGACTGGTTTTTTTTTTTATTTGTCCAGATGTGAGACATCCCTTTGTTTGTAAAAATTGCTTTTTCTCCTACAAAAGCCATGTGATGAATTCCAAGTAACAAGTCATCTTATTCTTCTATGGACACAGAATGGAGCTCATCTGTAACTTAGGGCAAGCCGAATTTATATGCAGTATTGTTTTTTTTTTTTTTTAAAGAAAACGTTTCCTGACACATGGAATACAGTGGAGAAGAATAAGAAGGAACACAAGTAGAAGAGAGACAGAAAAAGCTTGATTGGTCCCATGATAATGAAAATGAGCACCAACCTTAACTTGTTAATTGTTAAGAAATCTGTACACATTCATGTAGTTTATCTCACTAACACAAGGTTCCCTGGACATTTGAAAACCAATGAAAAGGGAAACACTGATGCACACCCACTGATCTTTGTTTCTATATGTTTGTCTTTTCCAGAGTGGCACTTAAACGAATCTTGTCATAGTTTCCCTTTTAAATGTGGCTTCTGTCTCCCAGTAAAGTCATTTGCAATTCATCTGTATGCTGTTTATCTCTCTCCCTCTCTTTCTCCTTCCCTTTCTTATTCCCCTTTCAAACATTGTCTTTGGACTTCAGCTTAGGCATTTTTTTTTTTTTTTACTGACCTAATCAAGTTCATCAGTTCTTTGCTCAATCAAATGAATTTTAAGCAAAGGCATTTTCATCTCTGTGACTGTGCTTTTGTTTCTGGTATTTTGATGCTATTATTTCCTTCAATGTTCCATCTGATTTTAAGAGAAAGGAAAGAGAAAGACAAAACTGTGATCACTGTGGAATGACACAGAATTAGGGTGCCCTTTTATTCTTAGCTGATCTGTTTACCACTCTGTCTTAGCCTTTTTCCCTGCTTACACAAAACTCAACAGTCATTCAGCGACTAAATTTTGGCTTTGTCAGGTGATTTCTTAGCTGATCTTATAAGGAAATATTTCCTTCTAAGGAAGTAGCTAGGATTACAGATGAGAGTCACCTTGGCTGGTGGATCCTTTAAGAAAGGAATTAATGACCTTGTAGAAAAGATATAAGGGCTTTTTCTTTGTCTCCATCTAATGAGATTGGTGCTATCAGAAAGGCAGGAAGTAGGTTCACATCAAAGATGGCTCTGCCTTGGCCTTGGATCTTCCAACCTCTACCACTGTGAGAAACAATTTTCTATTGTTTAGGCCACATAGCTTTCCAAACAGGGGTCTAGCGGTCTGCATCGACCAAGACAACGCCTCAGGATATGTGGGAACTTTTCACATCATTTATTCCCATGTACTTCCTCAGTCTTTTCTTTCTTAAGGGGTTCTGGCCTTTCCTTTGCTTCAACATTTGTCCCCTTTCTTATGGAGGTAGAGAGTGGGTAACTTGAAATGCTTTGGACAGCTGTGACTCAACTCCGGAGGCTCCTCTGGCTCTGAGAAGGTTCTGAGGAACACGAAACAAAGACAAGTTCCTGAAATAGGCCCTAAAGGTGATCTGTGACTGGTAAAAACAGGCGATCACAGTATTGGAGATGGAGACCCCCCCTCCCCCCATCAGCTTGATAGTGGAGCATCTTAGCCGATTCCACGGTTTGCAATTATTAGCAAGGCTGAAATAAACATGGGGACACTGTAATCTTTTGGTACATTGATTTATTCTCCTTGGGATATATGTTCAAGAGTGGAATATCAGGGTAGAAAGGAGGTCTATGGTTAGGCTTCTGAGGAACCTCCTCATTAATTTCCAAAGTAGTTTTATTAGTTTACATTCTCTTACAGTCTAAGAGGGGTTTTTTGTTTTTGTTTTGCTTTGTTTGTTTGCTTTCTGCTCTCTACAGCCTTTGTAATATTTGCTGTTGTTGTTTGTTTTCTAGGTGATGACCATTCTGACAGTAGTGAAATGGAATCCCACGGTAGCTTCAACAAGTAACTTTTAGAGAGTTTCGTGAAACTTTGGAATTTAGACACAACAGCCAAAATGGAAAACTTAAAAGATGTAATCCATTAAAAAGACACAAGGGCTTTCTATATAATGCCTACATAATTAGAGCAAATTTCTATATTATTAGAGCAAAAAAATCAAAGTGGAAGAAAAGGAAATGAAGATTGGAAATGTTGAAGTTAAAGTATATTAATGCGTGAAGAGAGAGACCAGAAAAGCACACTTAGGAAAATTGTTGCATGAATAAAGAAATATTTAGAACCAAAAGATAAGAATTTCCATGTTGATAATACCCACATGAACCCAGAATAACTGGTTAAAAAATAATCTCAAAGACCTTCTCCATATACATCATCTGAGATTTCCAAATTGTGAACAAAGAAGAGTGGTAAGCTTCTGCGTAGGAAAATGCCAGTTTAGCAAATGGCAATAGACTCAGAATCACATTGTTTCTTCATCAGTAACATTAGAATTTAAAATGCGGTCAAGAATGTAAGCAACATCTTTATTTTTTTTGGAAAATTTTAGCAAGGATTTATTTTTGTACAACAGGTTAAAATAGGGAGAACTAGAACAAAATAAGAGAGAAACATTTCCTGCTACCCATGCAGAAAGTAGGAATTAACGATTTATATTTGACATCCTTCAAAAGTCAAATTTTATCCTACCACTTGACATTTTAGCAAACCATCAATTAAGTATGAGTAAAGTCACTTTCAAGGATAATCTCACAGCAGTGTTGGGCGACATAATTTAGGAGGCTATTCTAATATGCCTACAAACCAACATATCAGAAGCAAAAATTGAAAAGTAGGCATATTAACATCTCATTTGGGTGCTACAAGAGTAGAGACAAAAAAAGAATTAATTAAGCAAGTTAAAATTGGGTCTGTATCCTTGGGAACTAAGAAACAATTTTTTCCTTCTTAACTTACTTTATTGAACTATATAACAATTCCAGTTATATCTAAGTACATTCTTTTTAATAAACATGAAGCTAATTGAAATACCTCTATGGGATTAGCTAATTCAGGTACTTTGCACACAGTAGTATGCTAGTTCTCTAATTTATATCATGTTATCCAATGGTGGGCCCTTGCATAGGTCAAATTCCCTTCTTTCTTCAGTTAGTCAATTGAACACAGTGATGCAGTACTATGTACAAGTTATCGGAGTAATATTATCCCATTTAAAATTGTGTAAGTATACTAACTGAAGAAAGAAGGAAAGTTGAGTTGATGACGCAGTTCGGTAGATTATTTACCCAGAACATGCAAGGTCTTGGGCTTGCAAGGCCCTGTGTTGGAACCCTAGCATCACAAAAGATAAACCAAAGACAGAGGGGAGGGAAATGACCTTACCTACATTGAAACCCTTCTGGAATCCCTACAGTTTTACTGGTCTATTCATATTTAGTGTTATAATGCCACTTTTGAATATTGTTACATCTTCACTCCTAATTTCTTACCTTCCACCACAACCATCATGCGAAAGCAAGAGATTGATTTTTTTTTTTCTCTTTGGCCCAAGATGATACTCAAGCTAGACCTTTCTTTCTGCTCACTGGAAGGTACCTTGCCACCTGAACCTGGCCTCTAGCCCCAGGGAGTCTTCCTAATCATTTTCCTGATTGTGTTCTTGTTGTAATCCGTTTGGTAGAATGGAGTCCGGAGAATGTTATGCAACTGACATCTCACATCCCATACAAGGCGAGATTTCTCAGTATTTCCTTCTCCTCCTAGTGACCTGATGGGTTTGAAAGGTGAGGCCAAGGTTATCCGCACCAAACAGTCCTCTCAGGACTTGGAGAGCAGGAGAACTCCACACTGTACATCTGCTTGTCAGTACCTGATTTAGAGGAGACCTTTAGTAAATGCCAGGTCATAGGGTCATAAAACCATGGCAGGTAATTAGGGGGCAATTTCAAAGGGAAATGTTTCCAGAGCCATGGCTGACACCCTACTACCCAGCAGGCAAATATCCTTTCTCAACAGAAGCATGTCTTGGAGCAGGTAGCCCGGCGAGGGACGCCTCTGGCTGCTGTCTCACCCATCTAGCCCTCCGCGTCTCTGAACTGGTTCTTTGTCCTTGAAATCGGACTCAGCAACGATGCCTGGCATGAGTTAGAAATAGGAGACCCTGAGAATTTGGGTGGTTTATTTGCTCGCCCCTTCCTTCCTATCCCATTCAATTTAATTAATTTCATGTTGCAACAAGGTTTATTTATATTTCCCAGAACGTTCTAGAGAAGCTGTCTTGATTGTGGCCAGTTCCTAAGTGCTCTCTTTTCCTTTATTATACAAGAAATTTGAGACTCTGGTCCCTATTAGAAAACATCATTGATGTCCAGCTCCCTTCCAGCTACCCTACATTTGAGCAGACAGCATGACTCATCTTTCCTAGAAACACAACAATGAGATCATCGTGTCTGTTTCCTTCCCACTCAAAGTATGGTTGAATTGGTTTCCTCTGTGTTCAGACCTTTATTTTTCTGAAAAGCCCTTTACTTGTTAAAACACAAGAGTTTAATCACATAATTGGAATACAGAGAGGAAGAAAATGAGCAGTGATTCATATATTCATTTTCCCTCAAGCATCTCAATTCCTCTCTCCAAAACTAAAGTTGTATAAATGATGGAAAGAGATACATATGCATTTTATTTAAGTTGCTCCTGTAATAAGGAGCTTACCACTTCTAACAGCAGTTAGATCTGCTGTAATAATTCCTTTACACAATTCTTACTGTCAAAGATCTAAAACTCTAATGGTCAGTGACTTTTCCTTGTTATCCCTAACCCTGACTTCTAGCACCCAAGTATGACTTGGCCTTTTAAGGTACTTATTATGTTCCATGGTCTGCTCTACTTTATGTGTAGAAGACGGTTTTCTTCACTTTAGATATTTAGTTGAATTGTGTTATTAGTGATGGTCTGAATTCCAAGCAAATTCAAATGTCTGTTCATATATTTCTGTAACTGACAGTTCAGTACTGTGGAATAGTCAAAATACCTAGAAAAATATTTTGCTTCAGTTGCATAGATAACTTGGTATTATTGCTTAGTAACTAATATCTAGAATATGTTTATAACAAAATGATGAGCAAAATTCTATGCTTTAAAATTTGTTACTCTCCTCCTGAAAAACATTTCCTAAGTCAAATTATTGCATCAATCCATATACAGTTCAAATATTAAATTATTATTAGTTATTATATGTATGTGAACAAAATATTCTATAATGCATAGTACTTGTTTCTATCTTATGACAACATTAATGTTTATAAGCCATCCTGTCCCTGCCTTCTCAGTTTCCTTTGAAACTGATGTTGAATAGAGTCAGATGCACTGATACTTGTGAAAACAAGAAAGACTGAGAAATGAATAAGCCCAGAACAGAGGTGAGCACTGAGAAAATATCCAAATATTTGGGTCTGGCTCAATTCCCTTAATATGATTTTTTAAGTTTTATTTTTATTTCTTATTTTTGCCAGTCCTAGGCCCTGAACTCTGGGCCTGAGCACTGTCTCTGGCTTCCTTTTGCTTAAGGCTAGCTCTGCCCCTTGAGCCACAGTGCCATTTCTCTCCATGTGGTGCTGGGGAATCGAACCCAGGGCTTCATGTATACGAGGCAAGCTCTTTTGCCACTAGGCCATATTCCCAGCCCCATCTAAGTCTTTCTATTTCCTAACAAATGGGGCAATACCATTCTTTCTGATGGAAGCATAGAATTCCACTGTGTACATATACCACATTTTCTTGATGCAGTCATCTATTGATGGGCATCTGTGGGTTTTGCTCATTGGTCATAACTAGTATATGTATGTCTAGGAGAGTTCTAGCAGAGGATCACAATAGCTCAATAGCTATGTACAAAGGGTCATATAAAGCGCTGCTGCTAAGTGAAATGAACTCCAAGATATGAAAGCAAGAGGTTTTACATTGTTGTTGTTAATTTGTGTACTATGTGAAATTATTTATTTTTTTCTTTCCTATGTTTATCCCATGTTGTAACTGTAACTGATTTTGGTACCCTGGGTATTATATATACATATGTTTATCTGAATTAGTGCAGGGGAGGGGAACATAAAAACGTTGAGACAAAGGATAATGGGGTAACGAATGCAACAGTGATACTCACAAGATAATATGTTGGAAATTAACGGTACAACTTGAGGGGATTGGGAAGGGAGGGGAAATGGGAGAAAAATGAGGGGGGAGGTAACAAGCTTGACAAGAAATGACAAGCTTGAAAGAAAGGACAAGATCCAGCCAGTGGTGCTTGCAGGATGGCAACCTGGCATTGCAATCAGCTCTACATGGAAAGTTTGCAGTGTTCTGTGCGGTACGAATGCTGTTCAACCAAAGGAAGCCACATTAAGGAGGTCAGGTATAATATTAGCATTGCAGGGCTGGGAAGGTGGCTTAGTGGTAGAGTGCTTGCCTAGCATGCGTGAAGCCCTGGGTTGGATTCCTCAGTACCACCTACACAGAAAAAGCTGGAAGTGGTCCTGTGGTTCAAGCCGTAGAGTGCTAGTCTTGAGGAAAAGAAGCTCAGGGATAGTACCCAGGCCCTGAGACCGAGCCCCAGGACAGGCAAAAAAATAAATAAGGGTATTCTGAAAGATGCATAATTGTTTTCGAAAATGTCCAATAAACGATACCACCTCCTTTGTATCCCAAATTCCTGAAACCAGTGTGCGAACCTTCCCACCGTGCTGGGCTTGCTCGTGTTCTTTAACCAGCTTTATTTCCTGATGTTTGCTTTCCAGGTTTTCTGCCTTGGTCCTCATGACCCCAGTGCCTACCTTGCAGTGATACTTGGGGAGAGAGCACCTGGCCTTACCATCCCCCATCAGTGAAATCCCCAGGAACAGGCCTCCTCCAGGCACATTTGAGGTATTTTCTGTTTTCTCTTCTACGTTTGTTATCTTCCACAGAAAACAAAAACAGCCACGAATTTTCCCAATTCTTTATAAATAAGGACCATCCTACTTCTCAGACAGGTTCTGAGCTTGTGTCAGGATACTGGCTGGCCACTAATTCACACTGTATGTGTTGTCTTCAGTGAGCAGATTACAAACCAGTGGTCTTCCTGCTTTCTGAGTAAGGGCTGATATCAATGGGATGGATCGGGGATAAATTCTGTGGTGACTTCACAGGTAAAATACAGCCTTTCAGAAACAGGAGAAAAAGGAACTTGATTCATTCTCTTAGGTTGGGCCTACAAAAAACATGCAACAAAAATTCTATGAGCAGGAAATTCTCTCCTGGTGCCTCTAACATTCTCTTCTTTGCACTGTGCTCCAGGAGACCAAGTGGTATACTGCATGACCAACGGCCCTGACTTCTCTTGGCTTCAGGAAAACATAGATCTATGGACTCGTAGAGATTGAAGAAGAGAGGTTTGAAGGTGATCGGCACCTCTGGGTCCCTAGAGGTGAACGGTTTGAAGACTGCTGCCAGTCTAACTCTCAGAGAACCTGGTGCAGGCTCCTTGCCTGCAGTTTTAAGATGTTGTACCTTTGTTTCTTCCTCCTTCCCCTCCAGGCCTTAGAGACAGTCACCACCTATAGCTGTTGCTTCACTCTGTGCTGGGATGGAGACTGGAGTTGTGATTGGAGTTAGGACAGTTGGTTCCCTTCATTCCACTCACACCTGTGGAATGAACCCCTGCAGTAAACATGCTTCGCTCACCCATGCAAACAGCGTGGACCCCGGATGTCACAGAAGGAAAGCAAAAGATACATGAACGTTTTTGAGACAAATATGTTTGCTGTTTTTAGAAGGATGACACTGGATTTTGGAGAAAGAATAGTGAAGACTCCTGGTTCTGCTACATACCCGCTTTGTGGCCATAGCATTCCCAATCCACTTCCTCATTTGTAAAATGAGCACAAATGTTAACTTTCTGACTCATTGTGAGAACCGCATTATAACAACATCCACTATAATCATCTACCACATTTTCAAAATTAGTATCTCTTTTCTTTTCCTGGACAGGTTCCCGACATCTCCTGGACTTCCTCTTCCTTTTCCTTCTGTCACTTCCAGATTCCTAAAGTCCCTGCAAGTAGCAGCACTGGTCCCTACACCCTGGTCTCGTAGGCCCCATGCTCATTTTTGTGAGGACCACCCAGAGTAGAAGCTGCCCATTTGGGAAAAAAAGAGATCTTTTTTCCGTACACCCACCCTCCTCATGGCCACCCATAAACTCTTACTTTTATACTTAGTTTTCTGAGATGCAATTAAGTGGCTTGGACTGAGTGCCTTGTTTAACTTTAAAACTCGCCTAAGTATTTTCAGAGCTTTTATGGGAATGCCTTTGCAGGCTGCCTCCAGGCTGGACTGTGAAGGGTTTGTGGGTGTGAGGTCGGCATCCCGACTGGAACACATTTGTCCTTCTCTATTTAATTTATTTGGAAATGTCTAGGGTAGAAGGTCCCGCAGTTCTCTTTACCAAAAATAAGGTAAGTACAATTGTGAACTGTAGTCCACTGCCTAGCTCACCGATTTGGGTTAGAGAAGAACAGGATTTTGTAGTTTGGCTTGAGTTCGTTGGGTCTTCTGTGACCGTTAAGCATTCTGGTGTTCTCAGATGAAAATATTCATGTGTCCTTGAAGAGGACGCTTCTGTGATGAAGGACACTGGAAGAAATCCACCATAGATAGGAAGGTGCACAGCATTTGCAGTTAGTAAACCCATAGGTGTATATAAATAAATTTAAGTGCTCATTCTTTTCATACTATGTGGCTTGTGGGAAGTTCATTTTAAGCCCTTTGGTTGACATTTGAACTATCTTAACCAAGTTCCTTACCAGACTCTATTTTGGGATCGTCCCATGTGTATACTATAAATTAGTGACTTAGACTATATCAAAATGTTCCAATTCAAAGGCAAGTGATTCATTCAGAATTCACGTGCATCCAGGACTGTACATTTAGACATTCACTCTCTATCTCATGGGCTGCGAAGCTGCCTGGTTTTCTCGGATGCCATTTAGTGTCCTGGGCTTTGTTGAGGCAGAAGCTACACTTCCCAGAGCTCCTGCTTGGTACCAGGCACCCATGTGCCTGTCATTCAGTTAGCAGGTAGAGTCCTCGCTGCAAAGCTAGGGTAGCTGGCATTGCCCCAGTGAGCAGAGGAGAACACTGGATGGTGAATTAACCAGAGGAAATAAGTAGCTCCTCAGGAAAAAGGAAGCCTTGCAGATAGAATTTGAGAAAGGATTTTGAGTTAGGGAGATCGTTTTAGATTTTCCTGGGGAGTCAAGTCTAGTCATAAAGGGCCTTATTATAAGGGAGACAGAAGGGTCAGAGTCAGAGACCCATGTGATGTTAGGTCAGAGAGAGAGAGAGAGGCAGGGGCCGGATCCAAGGACTGTGGCAGCCCTAAGAAGATAGAAAAGACCAGGGAAAGGAGGCTTCTCTCAGCCTCCTGAAGGGATGACCTCCTTCTGGCCCCACAAAACTTACCCTACCCATGCTGATTTTGGACTCCTGGCTTTCGTAAAGGTAACAAACAAAAAAAAAGGTTCAGTTGTTTTAAGCCTCCCTGATACATTGGTAAACAAATATGAGACTAGCACCCGAAAACTCATGCACCCAATCATTCCGTGAAGATACGAACCTTTAGCTTCAGGGTTGGGACGACAAGGGCTTGCATTTTCTCCAAGGAAGCCATTCCAGAACGCGCATATTAAGTACTACACATTGCTTTTGTCTACTTTTGTTACCTCGTATTTAACTCATTTGAAAAAATAGCATCCATTTCACAAGGCACTTGTGATAAGTAATTATTGAAAGTTTTGAAAATGACCATAGGATGGCCAAACAAAAGTCACAATCTTCGTGGTTCCTTCCGTGAGGGGATGGCTCCGCTTGCTTCTTGCCTTGAATCTGTGCTTCTTCCTGACTCACCGTGGCCACAGGACATCCCCGCAGTGATGGTCTGTGAGTTCCTTCACAGCTTAGGCCCTCACATTTTGTGCCTTTATCATGACGTGAGCAAGCTCAGTCCGGTCTACCAGAGGCCCTGTGTTGAGAACCAAGGGGCCCAGCCAATATCCAGTGTGACCTGCAAGCTCTAAGAATAAGGTCCTTCAGAATACTTCTCCAGCTAAGCTTCTGTTTCACTACAGACATCTAAATGCCAGGCGAGACTAGAACTGCCCAGCCAACATGGAACCATGAGAAATAGCCAACTGGTTGTTGTTATGGACCAATAAACTTTCAAGTGATTAGTTATAAAGCAACATTTATCTGATAGACGTGCACAAATATATCATTTTTTCCTCCCTTAAAGTAGCAAAGAAAATTCAATAACTATAAAATTAGTTTCCAAAAGAGCAGCAAATGCTGACTGGTTTGATACTGAATGAATTCCAGACCTCAAATAAGATTAGGATTAACATGATTAGTAAGATTAAGTTAATCTTTGCAAGGGTGTTAGGAATTCTAGGTATTTAATTATTTTCAATAACACAGACCAGGTTCCCCAATGTAAAATAAGAAAATTGAGGTCTAGAGACATTGAGTCACTTGTCTGAGGTTGAAAAAAGAAGTAGGGAAGGGTTCGTAATTCAGATCTGTCTGGCACTGAAGTGCATTCTTTCCCCAAATTCAGCTGAAAAAGTTTCTAGTGGTCTCTGCAGACATCATTTTGTTCTTGCAAATGTGTCCAACTAGTCTTCATCAGTGAGTGGAAAATAGCCAGGACATGATCTATAAAATCTCCCTTAACATTCAGAATCCACTGGTAACGGTTGCCAGGGAAAACGTCTCCTGCTAAAATTGCCTGTCTTATAAGAAGTTGAAACTGATTTAAAGAGCCTTCTCCTCACAAGATGCATTATATTGTTACCTTAGCTCTTTCTAAAATGTAATGTGCATCTGAAATACAATATGAAGAAAATCTGTAGTTTAAAATAGTGAAACCTAATGCCATAGAGTGAAATTACATACCCCAAGCAAATGAAGGAAGAAAAGAGAAGTTCACATGCCCTGTTTGTTTTCTTCAAGGTATCAAGTAGTGACCACACACACACACACACACACACACACACACACACACACACACGCACATACACACAGAAAATAAAAAGAGTTTCTGGTATTTTCTGCCATTTTCCTTGTCTCTCACTTTTGTCTTGTCACCAGTTTCAATCAGAGGAACCATGTAAGAAGAACATTAGCCCTGATTTAGGAAAAGAATTGAAGCATGTGTAAGAAATATCCATGTCTGCACAGAAAATACCTTTTACAACCTACCAAATAAAATAAACCTATTTACTAATCATTTCTTTATTAGGACGTTTTGAATAGTATTTTTGTTTTTCTGTTGATAACAGGACTAAATATGAATTAAGAGTACATCAAAAATTAAGAGTGCATCAAGGAAGATTATTTATAGTACCACCACTTAAAACCAATTAACACGCACACATATTGTTGCATTATAAATTTTCATACTCCGTATACCTTTTGAATATTGATAAGACAATTGTGCACCCTTGTTTATTATGGTTATAAGCTTTAAAATTTTAACTCTCCACAGGACATTACAAGTACAGGAGGTGTCTGTGGCTGTAGCAATGGCTGAATAATCTACTGGGCTTCAGCGCCAGGAATCCAATCATGTGAAACCTTTTTCAGAGTTTAGGACAATCGATGTCAAGACTTTCTCCACACAACTCCATCCAGACATGAAAGGAGAGAAGTTAGATATGGAATAGCATTGTGATTTACAGCGTGTTACTGGGGATACAAACTTGCCCATCTGTCATGACGACAATTCATCCTAGCCTTGTTAAATTAAAAACAGGACTTTACCTGGAGTAAAGCATTTGCATCCTGATATTTTCTCAGCTTACTGAAAATCCTTTTGACATTGACACAGAAACATCCATGTGAACATTTATCGCAGCTTGATTGGTGATCAAGAGAAAATGGATGCAGCAAAAGTGTCCTTCAACAGAGTGGATAAGTTGTGGTTCATCAAGCAGCAGCATACTGTTAAGTAATAACTTCAGTTATAAAAAGGAATAAACTGGTAACTCCCGTGAAAGATGGATGTGGGCGTTAAATGCACATTGCTAAGCAAAAACACGAATGTGAAAAGGTCACACAGATAGTACTTGTTTCTACTTACATAAAATTCTTGAAAAGGAAAATTGCAGGGACAACGAAAAAACAATTGGTTTCCAAGGGTTGGTAAGTGAATCATAGGAAATTTATTTTAGAAGATAATACTTATTCTGTAAGCTATGCTCATGGTAGATTGATGAAACCATGCATATTTCAAGCTATTAAGCTGTTTATTAATAAGCATGGATCTTAATGTGTAGAAACTAAAACCATATGTGTAGGACAAGGGTTCCAAAGGTGAAATGTACGCTTTGATAATGATCTAACTATATGGTGAAGAAATGACAGGAATTCACTGGGGAGGATAGGAGAAGTGATGGAAATAAATGAAGTCCCTAACACTGAATGCAAAAAGGATCTTATATTTTAGCTCATAAAATCAAGGAGATGGGTGAGAGGTTACAGATAAGCACGAAGAGAAGGCAGAATAGATGAATGTTGGCACAGGAATAATTTTGCCAACATTCTTAAGAAGTCACATTGACTTAGATATAGATAATATAGATAGTGCAGAAATAAGGATATGTGTAGATACAAGAGGTTGCCACACACTTGTGTGTTTCCTGGCATCATCATCATCATCATCATCATCATCATCATCATCATTATTATTATTATTATTATTTTGCTAGGCAGTCTTGAAGCCATCAAACTGTAGTAGCAATGAGTTAACTCTAAGATTTTGGGTTCTAGTATGACACACAACAAAGCACTGGAGTGTGTATGTGTGTGTGTGTGTGTGTGTGTGTGTGTGTGTGTGTGTTGTTTATGCTAGATGGCTGTTTCTAAGACTGGGGCAGATGATGAGCCTGGAGTATGTTTTGGTATCAGCAAGGAAGGACTCAGAGAAGAAATCAGGAGAAGGAAGAGGAAGGGGCGGAAGAAGCAGCAACAGCTGTCCGTCACTAGTTTGAGTATGCTGAAAAGATACAAGAGGCAAGTAAACAGAACAAGGGCCAAAATATTGAGAAAAATAAAATAAAGCCGCATTGAATCCAAAGAAATTGTTTCTCTTTGATAATTTTGATTTTATTTCGTTCATTTTATTTCATCTAATTTTATTTCATTTTCACATTTAGTTTAGTATTTGTATCAGAAGAATTAGTGTTGTTTAAATTTTTATATTCACTCCTATTAGTATATGCCTATGGCTATCTGTATCTATCTTTTGTCTGTCCATAGTTATAAAAATAGAAAGACATGATTGAATTCATTAAAAATCATGGAGAAGAGATGAATCTCACATGCAGATAAAGTACAAACCGTTTATGTTGAAACTCTGCCCTCAATGACATCGGACATGATTGCCTACTTGGGCTATTCTTTTTGTCTTTCTTTACCAAAGTGCAGGATAGAAAGGATGGAAGGGAACAACTTGCATGGTGCAGCTGACCACCGCAGCCAGGTTGTCAAAGTTCAACATCAACACGGATGAGTCAAGTGGATAGAAGTTATCTCAATACAATGTGATGAGAACAGTGCTTTACTCAGTCTGAGAATGAGAATAATATCAGCAAAATCCTAACTGAAGAATATAAGATAGCTAACCAAATATTCAGAATGTTCCACTTTACCAAAAATAAAGAAAATCTGAGAAGCTGCCATAGTTAAGGGGAGGAGCTTGAGGAGAGTGAGAACTGTTCCTAGTTACCTTGGGGGCGTGGGGGGAGAGTCTTGGAAAAGGACCAAAAATAACCCAGTCAGGTGGGAACTGAGGAAATCGGAATGGAGTTGCACTTGGGCAAATAACAACTATTCATTTTGTGAACAATTGTGACTAATCAATCAAATGAATCGATGATCTTCAAGATGGAAAACTTGGCAGTGTGTATAATAGAACTGTCTGTTCTATCTTTAGTCTTTTATATCAATCTAAAATGATTTTAACCACAAAAGTATATGATTTAAATTTGAACTCAAGGAGGCAATGTAACCTATTTGAGTGGTTTTCATTGTCGGTGGGTCTGCTTGTTCATTTTTGTAGGCATGTGTCATCACTTCCTAGGTGACACTTTGTAAATGTTGGTAAATACCCCTGTTGTCTCAATAATTGGGAAGGCATAAATTGGATTGAGTGAGCCAAAGACCAAGTTGAGATACGAGATGTCCTTTCATGTGAACAACAAGTCTTGAAGGATGAATTTTTTGTTTCTTGGGAAGCAAACAGCCTTCCTGCTCTCATCCACTGAAATAGTGATATGTGTTCAACGATGTGAAAGTATGACTACAGTCAAGTATAACCCCCAACATCATTATATATATATGTATATATATATATATATATATGAATGGAAGTGACATTTTCCTAGTTTGAATATATGTGAATGTATTTATCAAATATTGTGGGAACCTTGTAAATTCTTCCATTGAAAAGTTCTTAAGACTTGTTCGCTTTATTGGACAGGCAGAATCAGAATCATGTGTAGTAATGAAATTTGGATGTGTAATAAAACACATAGGAGCCAGTTTGTATGTAGGGCAATCACAGTGCTGTCACACAAATACACTGAAGTCTAAGGCACTATTTATTTTATAAGCATGGAGTCAAGGGGACAAGAACAAGGGAAGGGGGAGAAAATTACAATGTATTGCCTACAAAATTAAGAAAAGTGAGGGAAGGAGTGGATTGGGAAGGATGGGTGAGAATTTTGAAAGGGGTGACATTGCTCAAGAGGTCTTCCTTCTATGTACTGTATTCAGAAACTTCTTTGTTGAATAGCAACTGCTTTGTACAACTACTTAAAGATAACATAGAGATAAGACATGGATAGGTAGATATTTAGATACTTGCTTCTCAATATTTATATCTTGAAACAACTAATTATTTTTATGGTAACTTCTTTTTAAATTTATTTCTCTTGTTACATAAAAATTCAATTTGCCTTTTGGGAACATTTGTCTAGGTAAGTGTTGTGATTTTTATTTCCTGATGTCAACAATGTATTCGACTGCTTGTTGCAAAACGGGGACATTTGTGTCTAGTTGGATTAAGGATCACTAGGCTAGCTGGCAAGACATAGGGTGGAATCTCTTAACAGAGATGACTATGTAGTCAAGAATTTGAGGTACTCTTGCATACCGTATAAGTATTTCTAGAAAGTCAGGTCCACTAAGTTAAGATAAGGTAACACTTTTCTGCATTGTGTATAAAAAGATGGATGTGTATTCTCTACCTTCTCTGGTTAGATATGAGGTTACTCAATAGACCTATAAGCATTGTATGTGATCTAAAGTTTTGTAGATTGCTTGATCATATCTTCTCCCTCTTTACTCCTTCTAATAAATGTGTCATTTGGGAAACAAATAACAACTACTTTATCTCTGAGTCCACTAGTGCATAATAGTGACCATATTTGGGTGTCCTGCTTTATCAGAAAAGAACATAGCATTTATTTCATTCCCCAAATGGTCATTATTATTCATGTGCATCATATTTGTCCCTGTTTGTAGAGAATTTGCATCATTACTGAGGCATGGACGTAGGAAAAGTTCAAGGTTCAAATCCTGTTCAGCTACTTGCGTAAGTTCCCAAAGGGAACTTCAGACTGCAGATTTGCCCTGGGTGAATATGTGAACGTTTGTTTAAATCCGTGTAAAGGCTATGAATATGGAAATGCTGAGGCTAGAGGCAGTGGCTCTGCCAGTTCTTCAATGTTTCCTTCAGAGACATGGCTCATGGATGCAGAGGAATTGTGACACATCCTTTCCCACAATGCCATGCTGTCAAACAGCTCTACTCAGCAAGCTTTGCAAACAGACTACTTTGTTTTCAAATAATACCTTTGTCAAGAATTCCCAGATCACCCATTTTTGAAATAAACAGACATTGCCAGCATTTAGTGAGTTTAGTTATCTGGTCGAGAAATCTTTAAATTCTTCCAGTTAGTTCATCGCAAAGAGCATTTTTCTGCAAAACACTAAAACAAAAAAAATGCATGTATTCCTACTAATGACATAGGCAGCAAATGATTCAATTACGTGGCCCGAATTTCTGAAGACTTTTCTTGGTTATTTCCGCTGCCGCTAACAATAAACAGTTGCACATTGTAGCCTGTCGGGTATATTAGAAGTATTTGGCGCAAAGCATGCCTTTGAAAAGATCATCAGAATCTGTCTTATCTTCTTTTCCCCTCAAGCAATTGTATATGTTTATATGTACAGGACATGTTTATAAATGCAGGACATTTTAGGTAGATATTGACACTGGTAAACCACATGGTCCCTAAAATAAAAGCCACTGGGCTAAGGGCTAAGGATAAGGCTCTCTGCCCAGTTTGCTCTTTGATCTGCACCCTGGATCCCTTAGCCTTTCCAGTTCAGTTTGCTGCACAGCCGTTCTTATCAGCAGAATCTCTTGCTGATGTAGGTTCTTCACATACCTGATACCTGCATGCTTTTGAGCATTGCACATCATATGCCTCTTGATCTGGAAGAACCATAGACTCCAAACCCTACATCCGATGCATCTAGTATAAGGCAAAATGTTACTCAGAAAACCTAACTTTTCAGGCAAGCTTTTCAGCTTGTTACCTTGGGTGTACCCTTATTAGTATTCCACACATCTTTTATTCAACATTGCCCTATGTTATATCCTTCTGCCTTTCCTTGAGTTGGAGCTGGGTTCTATTCACATTTATATTTATGATTATAATGTCCATCATGAATTCTGGTACAAATAGAAATAGTCAATAGAATCTGCAGAATGAGCAAATGAATGAATGGCTTCCCTTACATGCCAAAGATAGAGGGGACCAGACTGAAGTCTGGACAAATGAACCAAATATCAAATCTCAGGGACATAAGCAAAGCATCAGCACAATTAAACACAGTAAGACCCAAGCTAATTCAATCTGTTGATTCTAGATCAAATAAAGCGGCCGAATCGAGAGAAGAGAACACCAAACTAAGTTTCAGGGATGAATTAGAATAGAGTAGGCAATAAAATCTTTAGGTGAAAAATGAATAGCAATATCCATGGTGTTCAACTGTGTTTGTGAGATAAAAATCTGCTACAGGCAAATTTGCTTAAAAATAAATTAAAATTAAACCTAATAAGCAAACAGGCTGAGCTGAGGCCCCAGGGAAGGGGGTGGTAGTGGTTTGTTATCCTCATTAGGGGATAGAAGTTGGATAATAGCTCATATTTTTCACAAGTTTTCCTCTCTCACTGATCGGAGGCGGACAGTGAAGACTTTACGATACAAAGATAGAGCAAATATCACCCATGGCACCCCCACATCCTCTAGTAAACCCCAGGCTCTCTGGGTCTGGTTCATATCTGCCTCTTGGCAGGAAACTGGCTGAAAAGACCAGTGGGGAGTGACACAAGCAATGCATCGGAAACCAGAAACCCTGACTTCTAACATGTGCTGCAGCTTCCTTGGGTGCGAGATGCCAGGGGAGTTGCCTCTGCTGACCTTCATTTGTCCTCTGCCAGGCTTCCCATTGGTGTCTCCTGTTGGGATCCGGCCTTTAGACTTGGTGGGGGGCTTGACCCCCTTCCCCCCCCCCCCCCAAGCCCTAGGGGAATGCGGAAGCAGGCTACTTTCTCTGGGTCCGGAACCAGAAGAACTGGCTTTGCACCCAGCCCCCAACTCTCCCGCCAGCCCAGGCGCCTACCTGTCCCGCCCTGGCTCGGTGCTTTCGAGTGACCTTAGCTCAAGGGGATCAGGTGACAGCTCTCAGCCCATCGGCGTCCTGGCCGATCGCCTTCTCTCGGAATCATCTCCCTTTACCTTCGCCTTAATAAGGCAGTTGGCTCCAGAAGCTTGCTCCGAGACTTGCGTATGCCCGACTTTGTTTATCGGTAAGGAGGCGGGCAGGCTTTCTCGTTAGGCCATGGGCATGTGAGGTTGGCCCTGACCCCGCCATCCCATCCTGGCTATCTGCTGGCCGGGTATTCAGGAGAGAGGACGAGAAATGGGGGTGGGGAGAAACCTAGCAGAGCCTTGAACCCCACGCCGGGAGAGGCTACCGAGCCCGACAGTCTCCCTCACTGGACTGCAGCTGGGCCCACGGTGGCATGTATGTTAACTACATCATGTGCAATTAGTCAAGCCCATGCAAGCATTCTCCATGAAAATAGATGTCTCATGAAGATGAGATACAATTTGTCATTGATTTTCCCCTCTTGAGAGCACAGAATAGAACAGACATTTAATGCTCACTGACAAAAATAAAAGCAAGGAATGCATGCACATTATGAAACGTATTCACGGCGATAGTTTCTTGTGATCTCAGAGCAGCGACTAAACGTGTTCCGTTGGCATCTTCCTCCGGAGCTGGAGGGGCTATGTAAAACACCTGGAGAAAATCTCAGGTGAAATGTCCCTGGACCTTGTCTTAATTCACGTGGGCTGTTCTAATGAAATGGCGTAAGCATAACTCATGATTCTTGAGGCTCCAAGACTGAGACCCAGGCACAGAATTCTTAGGACCTTGGTGTATGCCTTTAGCTGGGCTGGTAGGGAGTAGCCTCACAGAGCCTCATACGTCACAGAGACATCTCTTTGTTTGATGAGACATTGATTTTATTCATGAGGCTACTCCTTCAAGACCTAGTACTCTTTCTAGAACACCAATTCCTAATGCCATCCCATTGGGATTGGCTGTTCAGCATAGGAATTAGGAGAAGACAAGCTTTCAGTCTACAGCAGTCCTATTGATGAATTGATGATGGACAATGGGATGCCTTTGTTATAGTAATCAGTGACTTTCTCTACACACACATGTATGTAGATTTATGTTATTATGAAGGTGAGGCACAGAGAGGTGACAGTTACATAAGTGTAGTGAAGAGTACATTTCCTTTTGGACAATGTTAACTCTTCCCTCGCTCTCTGTCTTCACATATATTTTTAAGTGAATAAAGAACACCTTCCATGACAGATTCTTCTTCATTTTCAGATATGCTATCCTTCCACCGCACTGGGCAAGGTGCAAGGACTTGACTTTTCTCCCATGCACTGGGTAGAAGTTCTTTGAATTCCAGACACAAATGCAGAAGCATCGCTGTTAGTTTAACTGAAACATCTGCTTCAACTTTCCGAGTAGGAGCAAAAGTTGCCAGTGTGTACGCCTGTTTGAAGCAGGACTCGGGTTGCACACATGGATACAATATGCATTTACACAACATTCCGAGTGGTCTGATGTCTCATTTGGTCCAGAGGAGTAAGATGATGGAGGCATGTGATAGTGGAAAATGAGTAAGAACCGCTACCCTCTCCCCCCCGCCCCAGGAATGCAAGTCCCGGAGAGAGCGCCCAGACCACCACTTAAGGCTCCATGAAAGCCAAGTCCTCGACATTCGATCTGAGGACGGCTGGTGGGTCACACTCCTCCTTGAAAGACACCGTCTCTCCAAGAGCAAGACTGGCAGGAGGTGCCGGATGAGCTAGCGCGCAAGACTGCATGGTTCTAGCTTTCAGACCATTTTCACTTTACTCATTTTGTCAATGACTTTGGAAAAGACGCTTCGTCATTCCATCACGATAGCTCTCCACTCTTTATCTACAAAATGAAACACACAGACAGGAACTCTTTCAAAGTGGCTGGATTCCAAATGTCTTGAAGCAATACCAGCTTTTTAGTCAATAAATAGTCAAGTCAATCTCTGGAAGCACAAAAATGCAACCCACATTTCCTAAACTGTATTCTATCTTAATAGATTAATCATCTGGAATTTACTATAACATACACCACACACACACACACACACACACACACACACACACACACACATACATTCACACATACACACACTATATTGGAGCTTGAAATGAGGACCCTAGAGCCTCGTGCTGTCTTTTCTCAGTCATGGACATTCTACCACTTGAGCGACATCTCTACTTGCAGCTTTTTGCTTGTTAATTGGAGATAAGAACCTTAAGAATTTGTCTGCCCTGGCTGGCTTTCAATGACAATTCAATCTGGAGACCACTCTTTTGAATACCCAGTTAAAAACACCTATATTATATGTATAGAAATTCGCAGATGAAATGTCACATAAAAGCTAGCTCCAGGCACAGCTCAATTGGTAGAACGCTGGCCAATGAGAGGGCGTCAGGTATTAAGTTCAAGTCCCTGTCTCAGACCTAAAGAAAAGAAAGGAAAGGAAAGAAAAGCTACTTTCTCCCCTAGATAAAGCACAACAAAACACAAATTTTGAGCAATCTGACTCCGTGTTGGGTTCTGAACCATATTCTCTAAGCCAAGCATCCAAAGACACGAGGGTTGATGTGCAAAGCTGATGAACCACCTCCGCATTTTGGTAGATCTCTTTTGAAGGAAATTATTGCCCACATAGTCCAAGAGATGCCACAATATAGAACAAGGAACTTACAGGAAAAGGTTATGAGGAAGATGATGTTGCATGATCCCCACTAAGAAGCTGGATGAGTGAAGTCAGCATCTCCAGCACTGGATTTAATGTTCTTCCTCCGTAATTCTGCCCACAAGTTGGCTATCAAGTTCAAATACCAAATCAAAGTTGAAACGAATGCTCCAGTTGGCACCTGGCGACTTGCTACGTTCTAATGCAGGTGGCTTTTCTTTTTCACAATGAAGATACAAGGCACAAGTGAGTCTTGGGACATTTTGTCCTTCACTCTCACACTCTTTCTGGGTCGTGGATCTTTGCCGTCTCAGCTACCAGAAGATTTCTTGCTTGTTCACTGGCAATCAACTTTAGATCGGTATCTACAATACTCGCCAGGAGATGCCATTTCACAAAGCAGTGTATGAACACAACGCATCTTGGTCAGTATCACCCCCTTCAACATTCTCAAGCCCCTTCATTCATGTTCCTTAATTGTGCCGGATATGCAATCCATGCTTGACTACATTCCTTACCCCATCCTGCCCCCCTCTTCATTTGTCTATCCCTCTCCCCATGGTCCTCATTTTGCAAGTGCTTATTTGGTTAGGCTTTGACCTTGTCTTTCTAAAACGAGGTACTATTTGAGCTCTCCGTAGTGTCTATTATACTTCAGTTAATGCATCTGTAACCACTTGCATGCCACCCAATGTGTTTCATATTCGAAAATTAAAAGTGTGATTCGTTTGCTCTTATCATTCCCATTTTCCTTTATCACAATTATGCAATCATAGCCCGCATTTCCCAAAGATCATTACAACTATAGTTACAACAATGGGATTCTACCTAGTGAACACCTTGTAATTTCTGGCCTTCATAGGGTTAAAAAAAAAAAAACTTTTTTTAAACATCTGTTGAGTTTTCCCAGAATACCACAGCTTAGTACCTACTTTTTGAATCCTTTCAAGCACCTACTTACATTTATTACATCCAGTGTTTTTTTTTTTTTAATAGATAAGGGAGGGTAAATTCCATTTTCTTTGACTGACCCCTGTCTAATGAAATAATCAGTTGACATTTCACAGTGGCTCCAAGGATGCTTTCATTGATGAAGTTCTTGACTTGCTAAATGGTCCTAGCAATGACAAATACCCAGCCATTGGAGACACTGACTTTCAAGACTCCAATCTCACTCTATCTCGACCTCGCAAACTCTGCTTATTGCTCTTCAGGGTGGATAGGCTCTCTCCTTCCCTATTCCCACTGCCCGGACTTGTACCATGTGTTCCTCAGTTCTTCCATTTGATCACAACAAACACCAACTATTGTTTACTTGACTGAACAAATTCTAAGCACAAAAATGGTGCTGTTTTCTGGCTGTCAGAAGTCCAGGCACCTTGAGAATTCAGTGTGTAGGAGGGCACTAGCCAGGACTGGTCCTCCATTTCACAGTCTTCTCTCATCATGGTCACACATTCGCCTTCTGACACAGAAATGCAGCTCCTGGGTGTCAAGACATAGCCAAGTCCTGCATTCACGGCAGCATCAGAGCAGTTGGAAAAGAGTATGCTTTTGAAGGAATAAAAAAGACATACTCTGAAGTTCCTAATACACTCATGCACCAAGATGCTCTTGAGACTGTTGACAGTACTAGAATTTGAGAAGGAAGTGTCATGAGGAGTTTTGGGGTAGCCATTTCAGACAATAATTCCCAATAATTCAAGATCCTTGCTGTTTACCCTGTAACATGTGCTGGACATGAAAGAGCTCAGGGATGGTGCCCAGGCCCTGAGTTCAAGGAACATGCTTTTCATGAAGAGAACTTGACAAAGAGGTTGGGTGACTCCTCCATCGTTATCTTGTAAAGGCCATGGTTTTGTAGCTCCCTCTTCTTGCCTCCTCTTACCTTCCAGTTCTAGCAGAGCTACCTGACAAGGACTGTCAGCATCTTGGCGGCCAATAGCCAGCACAGAACTGAGACTCACAGGATTGTGAAATGGAAATTTCACAGAGTCAATCTGTGAATTTGCCAATAAGTACAGAGTGAGTTTGGAAGTTAACACTGCCCTGATGGCAATGTTGAAATGATGTAGCCCCTGATGACAGCCTATGAAGTCCTTAATAGCTCAAAGAGGAACTGGATAAGCCATTCTCGGGTCCCTGGCTTGCAGAAATCTATGAGATAACACATGTGTATTACTTTAAGCCATATTTTTTTTAGCAATTAATAGAATGCTTGTATATTTTGCATGTAAAGTCAAAAGTAAAAAGGACAAAGCTCAGGTGTGGGTGATTTATGCCTGTAATCCTAGCTAGTTAGGAGATTTGAGGACCTCAGTTTGAAGCCAGCCCTGGCATAAAAGTCTATGAGACTCTTATCTCCAATTAACCACCAAAAAGCCAGAAGGGGAGCTATGGCTCAGTGTGAGAGTGCTAGACTTGAGCAGAAAAACCTCAGGAATAGCACCCAAGCCATGACTGAGTTCAAGTCTCAGGACTGGAACACACACACACACACACACACACACACACACACACACACACACACACACTTTTGATCTAAGAAGCTAATTATGCTACACACATTGAGCGTTGTGAAGCCATTGTACTGGCAGCACACAGAACTGCTTTTGTAGAGTGAACCCGAAAGGAGTATTTGTGTAAGTGATGGTGCATTCTTTCTCTGAAGAAATAGTCCATGCCTTTTAATAGCCTCAAGAATCTTCAGTCTTTATAGCATTGTTTGAAAATGCTGACTTATTCTTACCCTCTTACTGTAGAAATGGAACAAGTAGTTCTTCAGAAGAAATAATCTGTACCATGCCATAGAGCTAAAGCAATATATCTTCAAATGCCCACCAACTGCTTCTAATGTTTCTTTAGAGAGTTATGTTAGTAGCCTCAATTTTGAAAGGCTTTGAAGAGCACAGAATATGCTTACTATTATCTTACTAATGTGGACAATAGTTTGTTTTGCCAGTCCTGGGGCTTCAACTCAGGGCCTGAGCACTGTCCCTGGCTTCTTTTTGCTCAAGGCTAGCACTCTACCACTTGAGCCACAGCGCCACTTCTGGCTTTTTCAGTTTATGTGGTGCTAAGGAATCGAACCCAGGGCCTCATGCATATGAGGCAAGCACGCTACCGCTAAGCCATATTCCCAGCCCCTGGGCAATAGTTTTTATCACCCAGTGAAAGATGAGACCTGGGTTCATATGGTATCTCAGAGACAGCTTCAGGCGCTCGGTGTGGAACAGCGAGGGCAGCCCAGGCTCAGTCCATGCACAGCTTACATTGATGTCTGTGGCATTCTGTCACAGACAGAAACTGAAAAACCCAGAGTGAGATAATGCAAATTTACTTCATATATGTGTGCTCTCCTTCTCAGTATCAGGGTTACCATTGATTTCTCTAACTCTGAATCTAGACCTAAAAAAGAAAAGAAGTGATATAAATGAAAAATGGGTATTGTTTTATTTGGGGGGGCAGAAGAGAATGATTGGGCACAGGGTAAGAGAGGTTAGTGGGGGTGAAAACAATAACATATTTTTTATGTATGTCTACCAATTGAATAATAAAGCCCCGTAAAACAAGCAAAAATCAAAGAAGAGGGAGTAGAATAACAAAATAAACAGAAGAGGTAAATTTGATCAAATCACATATGTGTAGGTATATATCAGACTGAAGCCCTTGTATAATTAAACTCTTTATGTAATTATAAACAAGACTTCCTGCAGGCAAAACACCCTAAAATAAACTGCTCCTGGAATACCAAAAGTAGAAATATCTGTTACCCAATGTCTCAAACAGGGAAATATAGTCTTATAGGAAATGGCATTTGAAATATGAGATATTACCCAAATAATGCATTTCTTTAAACAATGACCAATAAAACTCAGTTCCATTATAATATTTATAATAATATAATACATTACAATATGCATAATATTTTCATGCTCACTATTCATCATTTTTTCAGAGGATCACAAGACCCCTTAAAAATGTACATTCCCAATGTTTGTATGGCCTCTTGAACACTATCTAGAGAATCAAACTTGGCCAACTACCTCAGTGAGGGGGAATTATATTTCCTGGAGCTTGTTTAAATTTCTCAATGTTATTAATAAATGTAGTCATTGAAAGACAAGTACAGTATAGTTTGAAGAGTCAAAACTTTGAGAAGCACAAGGTAATGATACACATAAAGATGAAGTAAGGTATACAAGGGACCTTGTGGCTTGGAGAAGACTCTGTAAGCCAGAAGATTAATCTAATTTAAACATACGCAATTCATAATGCTACCAAACATCACATAGTACTCTGCCAGTACATATATAATTTTTTTCTGATTTATGAATCAGTTAAAATTAAATAAACCTAAAAGTTATCGGAAATAAAAAAGTTTGGTATATGGCTAGACACTAGATTGAACATAAAACAAGGTAACAAACAGTACAAGAAATGTATCCAAAGCCTAACGTATGAAACTGTAACCTCTCTGTACTTCAGTTTGATAATAAAAATTTGAAAAAAAAGTAATATTAATGTAACTAAGTACAAACCAGACAAATTTGTCTATGTGATGAAGGAAGATAATTATTTTTTATTTTAGTAGAAATAACATACCAATATAAGTTACCAGATGGTCTACTAAGAAAAAAATTAAGGCAGTTTGGTATTTAAAGCTGATATAATACCCTTTTATATGACATGGGATGAAATTATAAATGATCACAGATAGCATATTGAGTTTCCTTGAAATTCAGTTTCTAGCGCAGAGTGGCTCTGAGACAAAAATCCTTCAATAGAGTATGATAGGAATGGCTTTGGAAAAAGAATCAGTAATAAAGGAGGATGTGAAGTCAGGGAGGAAAACCCTAGCCAAAATATTTTCTTCAAATAGGATGCATAATAGAATTCAGATACAAAAGTCATTGCAGTAATTTCTCAGTGTACATGGTACATATGCTCCTCTGTACACCACACACACACACACACACACACACACACACACACACACACTCACTCACTCACACATACATCAATATGCACAATGGGGTAACATGAGATGATTTTCAGTGATCCTAATTCCATCATAAGGAGTTCAAATCTCTTAAAAATTCAATTTATATAGGTTACTGTATTGATAACTCTAATATCTTTACTAGCATTTCCCTGTCAGACCTAACTAGTAACTCTTAGTGAATATTCAGAAAGACTAAATAAATGTTTTCTAATCCATAGTAAAAAAAAAATTTCAAAATTCAGTAAATAGATTAGTTTGGTTCCCGGAAAATAAAATGAACATTACAGTTTTACAAAGTAATTTATATTTGCAGTGAAAAACAAATTCGATGCTGGATTCCATTATGTGTTTCTCTTACATTACTATATGAGAAAGGTATTTTGTAAAGTATTTGACCTTTGTCCACTAAATGAAGTCTAAATATGTCCCTTTATGTATTATTTGAGGAAAATTCATCCTTTCAGGGAAATTACTAGAATTGGCTTTTTAACGATTTGCTTTTGATATGCTGAATAGTGTACGAGATGAAACATAATTCCAATGTAAATGGAACTCAATTTTGTTCATTCTTCCTAAAACAGTAACACCAGTGAACAAGGCTAGCAGACACCGGGATGGCTCTGTGGACTCGTTTACCCAGTTTGTGGACTACCATGAGAATGGCGCCACCTTGCTGGGGGGAGCAATGGCACACGTCTATTATCCGCGCAGTGGGGTGGCCCAATGGCGGGCACTCTGACACATACCTGCCGTCCCCGGCAACATGGCAAGCCACAAGTACGCCTCAGGAATCACTAACGGATCGATAACGGGCGAAGTGTTGCACATGACATGGACAATATGGCACGTGAACCAACCTGATGAAAGATGAAAAGTTATGGAGACAATACCACTGGCACTCAAGATTTTGTAGAAGCACGTTTTACGAATTAAACATCTGAAGGCTTCCTGGTAGTAAAATCTATTGACAGTTGGACAGTTTATATTGGGCACCAGGAAGACAGTTTGGAAATTCCTCAAAAACCTAAACATAGAATGACTATACGATCTGGCAATATCACACTTGGGGACTTATCCAAAAGATGACAAATCAGGATACAATTAAGAAACATGCATAACCATCTTAATTGCTGCACCATTGACTAGAGCCTAGTTATGGAAACGGCCTAAATATACACATATACATACACATCTACCATATACATGTACAATGGAATCTTACTCATCTATCAGGACAAAATGTTATGTCATTTGCAGGGAAATAGATGAACCTGGAAAAATTATGTTTCAGAGAGAAGGAGACAGGCCATCTCTTATGTGAGAGTTAGGTCTAAGTTACAAACATATATGTAAATATATACAGGACCATACACACGAACACACACATATTGAATGAAGTATGGTTTTTATAGGAGAGTATTCCAATGGGGTAACTTTTTTAAACAACTCACCTCTAGTTTAACAAAATGAATACTAGGAAGCCTGAGCTGGCAATGCCAGGGGGAAGGAGTGAGATCAAGGGGAGCTGGGAAGATGAATAGAGAGAGAAAAGGTGGGGAAATGCAGTCACAATCTCCAATGTACACACGTGAAAATGGAACGAGCAAAGCTGAGGTGTGGATTCAGAGAGATGAGGGAGAAAGATGGAAGGGGAGACATTGATCAGGATGCATTATTCTCTTAAGCTGACAGGTTGGATTGACACCCCTTTGTATGACGACTTAAAGATAATTGTTCACGTTGCAAAAGGAATGTATGTAGGGTGTGTACATGTTTGTGTGTGTGTGTGTGTGTGTGTGTGTGTGTGTGTGTGTGTGTGTTGGTTCTCCTTGGGCAAGGAAAGGGTAGCGTTGTATAGCTTTTCACAACAATGAAAATTTCATATTAAGTAAGTTACCTGATTTGCTTCCTTCTGATCAGACTTAGATATTTTTTTTCCCTCTTACAAGAGGTGAAATCTCCGCAGCATGTTTGGAGACCAATATCTTTTTCTGCAGGATTTACCTCCAAATTAACAGAACTCATGTTATGTGGAAATATTTGCATCGCTCTCTCGTGCGTAGCAAAAACCAGACAAAAATGGAAAACAAAAATTCCATGACCACGGAACAAAGATCACATTCAGTGTGTCATACTAACTACTTTAAAGGATCCCATGTATCTTTTAGAAGGGCACTATCACAGAGAATCACACTTACCCACCATGCTAGTCAGCTATCAATCACTAAGACAAAATGCCCGGGGTAGTCAAATGAGGAAGGAAAAGTTCATTTTGGCGCACACTTTGGGAGGCTTGAGTCTAGAGATTTTGATCTCCTTGTTCTGGGCTTGTGAATGTACATGGTAGAGGAGGTTCTACTCATCTCAGGGGCAAGGGTAATGCTCCCAGTAACCCCTTCAAAGCCATAAACAAGATCTTATACATCTGACCACAAACATATGAGCCGAAGGATGGTTACGTAGGAGAGTATTCCAATGGTGTAACTTTTTTTTAACAACTCACTTGTAACTTAACAAAATGAATACTAGGAAGTTGGCAATGACCTAACTGCCTTCCATGCGGCCCTACATTCTCAATGCTTCACCACCTTCCAGTAGCACAACCGAGCCTCTGAGAAGCTCTCCAGAGCCAGATGATAGCAGCTGTTTTGTAACCAGGGGACCTGAAGTCATCAGTGTCACCTGCCTAAGGTCACAAAGTTACTGAGCAATCTGCAGCTAATTAGAAAAGTTGTTTTTAGTCTGACTTTGAGACAGAAACGAAATGATCTGTTTCAGTGTTCCTTTCCAGGTTTGTTCACAAAGATGACACCAGTTGATGGTGGAAAGTCTTGTTATTCTTTGCAGTATTATGTATCTGGGACTGTAGCTCACATGATCATGAATTTTACATTAATTTGGATATCTAACTTTGGCTGCTGAAACACATTCTGAATCAAAATGACTTAACACAATAAAAATGTACTTCTTATTTATATAATGTCTTTACAGTTGCTCAAAGACCCAGGATCTGCATTCATTTAAACATCTCAGTCATATTGGACCATCTGCAGGCCAAGAAGCTGAATAAGAAAAGAAAGAATAAGGAAGAGAACTTGATACCGAGCTTTTTATTGTTGAGACTTGGAAGTGGCAACATTGCCTAAACTTAGTCACATGTTTCATCAGCCAGGAGGGTAGGGACACAGCATGCAAGAAGAAAAAACTGCCACCTGTTTTCGTAGTCTGAATGTTTGTTTCCTTATATAATTTGTATGAAGGAACCCTCTTTGAAAGTGGGATTAGTACATATATAAATGAGACTACAGGAAACTAGTTAGCCTCTCCCACTATGTGAAATATTCACTGCAAATTCTTCATTTCTAAGAAAGCTGGATATCACCAGACACAGAATCTCCCGTCATTTAGAAACAACACAGTCTATGTTACAACATTGTGAAAGGGCTAAGACCCAAAGAATCAGATTCCTCTTCTCACATACAAACAGTTCATCCCCTATCCAAAGATCTTAACGCCCATTTACATCCAGTTACATGACTCATTCCCAAATCAGGAAACTTGAGATAGCATCTATTAAATATGAAAAATCTCTTTGTAGTCTGTATTCCTAGAGCCTAAACAAGTCAAATGATAAATGATTTACTATTTTCTTTCACACACACACACACACACACACTCACACACACACTATAAGATGGAGGAAAACAGAATAAAAGCATTATGTATTCATCTTTGAAAGGTATGAGGAAAACAGTGATGACAGAAGAAGGAGGAGGAGGAGGGGGAGGAGGAAGAGGAGGAAGAAGAACAACAACAAGGAGGAGAAGGAGAAAGAGGAGGAAGAACAACAAGGAGGAGAAGGAGAAAGAGGAGGAAAGAAGGAAGAGGAGGAGGAGGAGGAGGAGGAGGAGGAGGAGGAGGAGGAGGAGGAGGAGGAGGAGGAGGAAGGGGAAGGGGAAGGGGAAGGGGAAGGGGAAGAAGATTTTTGTTATTTTTATGACAGAGCAACTGTTGGTGCCAGCCTCAAGTGTAATCCTTTTGTTTACCCATCCCGAAGTACCTGAGATGTCAGGGGCACACCACCGTACCTAGCCATTGCTTGACAAGAGGTCTTTCCCACTTTTTGCTTGGGATGACCTAGAACCTCAGATGTGATCCTCCCAGTCGGAGCTTCCTGAGTAAGCCTTAGCCTCACAGGTGCACAGCCATAACCAGCTGCCTTTGTGCGTGTGGCTGTCTCTCTCTTCACAGCAGGGGAGGTTCCATTTTGAAAAATCAAGTTCATTCTGACTGCTGGCATTTCTGGAAGGTTCTTTCCTTCTGTTATACTCTCCCATCACAGCATGAGTAGGTAGTGGGGTGTATGCTCCCCTAGCAGGTCAATGAGATCTCGGAATCTTTTCCCTATTTGTGTGAGTGGGAGCCTAGGGCTTATTTAAAGCTTGAGAGCCAAAGACACTTCCAGTTTCTACCCGTGGATCCTCTGACAATTCCTTTCTTTCAAAGGCTTTGCGAATCCCTGCGGTCTTCACCTAGGCAGCTCTGTGCGGGTAGAACCACCGTTAAAGTCCTTTCCTACACTCAGTCTTCGTGTCTGTGTTGACCCATGAGCTTCACCACCTTCCTGTTAACTGCGCAGGGCCCCTTTGAAGCTTCTGGGAAAGGAGTGTGGGAAGGGCACACATCACTTCAGTGCTGCCTCGCATTGTGCTATTCTGTTCTACTGCAAGGTCTGGCGTTTGCCCCTGAGCATCTCTAAGTCATACTTAGACTACATTTTCATTGGCTAAATAAGCTACATATGGCCAAATATAAGTGCAAAGATGGCTGAGAAATACTGTTTAAAAGTGGCCTCATGGATAGGAAAAATTATATTTGACTACCAGAGAAAACCTGCATTGCATTTGTCAACAGACAGGCAGTTAGTAGGGTTAGCATGAAAGGGGGGGAAAAATTACCTAGTACATCAATCAGCCTGACAATTTATTACTGTCTTATGTTTGCCCCTCGGCTCTCTTCTTAGAAAGGAACCTGCTCAGCACATTTTGGCTGGAAGTTTTGGGGTCTTGTCTAAAATGGGTAGTGCGACAAATTCACAGAAAGGCCAAGTAATGTTGCTAGGTTTATTTCAAAGGCCCCAAAGAAACAACAATCATATTCCCCCATCTATTAAGGAACGAGTTAAAGTGTCTGGGAAAGAATGTGGGTACGGATGTGAACCTAATGGTCTGAGAGATTCTGAAGGATATTCAAGAGAAGAAAAACAAGTGAAGAATGGATGGGAGAGGGGTGAGATAGGGCCACTAGTGACATCAAAGGCCGTTGCCTTAAGACTTCTCTTTCCTTTTGCGGGAGGAGAAGGAGCTGTGGAGAACTCTGGGCTGATTGGAATAAGTGCAATCGTGGGTGACAGAGTTTCGTGTTTTCCTTTGAGACTAGGCAGCAAGTCTTCAGATCTACACTATTTTCAAGGACTCACGTTGCCTTTGCTGTGGTATTTTTTCCTGGCTTTGCAGAGGTGAAAGGGGTGATTGCATTTCAGTTTCCAAGCATGGAAAAAGTCAGTAATCAAATTGGCCCACCTCCCAGGTAATCTGTGAGGTCTTAAGAGAAACGCATGCCAGTTTGAAAGAAGCATTTTGAAATAGAACCTTCTTTGGGAGAGCTGGGGAGAAGTACTCTGTGAGTCAGAGACCTGACCTGCTCTTCTTCAGGGGCTGATGTGGTCACAGCATTTCCACCCAACCTGGACTCATCCAACTTATATGCAAAATAACAGCATGTTCTTCCAGGCTGTATCTTTATGAATAACAGATCTAGCGGGCTAGTCTCACTAAATGGGTGTTTCTGAACAGGATAAGAACTGCAGAAAAGGCTATGGCAGAAATATAAAGGCTAAAGTGGAGTCCTTGGGCAACAGCTTTGGGACAGTAGTCAGTTCCTTGGTTTTCTGTATATTGGGGATCCCTCAAGAGCAGGGAGAGGATCCCCATGCTGGTGTGTCATGATGATAAGTGCTCCATAAATGTCAATGTAATGTAAGCACCACATATTCTTTAATAATCAAATGGCACTGGGAGATCATGGCTTACACCTGTCATCCTAGCTACTCAGGAGGCTGAGGTATGAGGATCATGGTTCAAAGCCTGCCTGGGTGGAAAAGTCCCTGAGACTCTAGTCTCCAATAAATTACTCAGAAAAATCCAGAAGTGATGCTGTGGCTCAAGTGGAAGAACGCTAGCCTTGAAGACAAAGAGGCTCAGGGACAGCGCCCAGGTCATGAATTCAAGCCCCAGGACTGACTAAATAAATGAATAAGTAAATAAATGAAAATTAGTGAATAAATGAGCAAAAATAAAGAAGCAAATGGCAGTAAAACAATTCATACATACTTTTATAATACAATGGTCATAAAAAGGACTGAACATATGCCTGTAATCTTAGCCACTCAAGAAGCCAGCATGGGGAAATGGTTTGTGAGATACAGTATCCTCTCGACCAGCAACCTTCAGGAAACTCAGGTGATTTGTTAATTAATTTTTTGGTAACTTTAAGTCCAAAGCAGTTGTGCAAAGCAGTTTCAACTCAGCATGTCAATTTATGAGTACAATGCACGTTGACTAGTATCACCACTTTCATCTGCTCCAACCTCTACATCTCCCCAAGTTAGCCGATTACATTTTCACACATGTTGATTATTATGACTGTACTTACCTGTGGTGCAAAAACTCCAGATTTCATCCAGACAAGAACTCGTGCAAGTAAGAAATGAAGCTGTGGCTCAAGTGGTAGATCATGTGCCTAACCCATCTCTCCCTGAGTTCAGACTTCAGTATCACAACATTAAAATAAATCAACGAATAACATGAAGTAAACTCACCCCATAAACATATTATGTATGTCAGTTTCAGGTTGAACTTATTTCCTAAAATGATTATATCAGAGAATAGTTATCGATGTGTGAGATGGCTTGTTTCTATCCAGATCATGGTTCCCCATAGAATCACTTCAGTGGGGTCGGCGAGCTCTGGGTGTAGGCCAGGTCACAGTAGCCCCCAGGCAGCCTGAGCTGGAATCGGCTCTGCCAGGATCTGGAGCTGCGAGTGAAGAGTGAATTTCTGTGCACTCGCTTGATGGATGAGAATTCCTTCCCCAGCTGACAAGGCTCTGATCTTTTAGTGGACTATGCAGCCCTGGGACAGACATGCAAGGATGGGGAAGAGCAAGTCCCACGGGTTCCATCTTCCCTCCCCATCCATGACATCACCGGGTACCACACTGAGCTACTCCGTGACCTACATTGCAAAGATACGACAAGGATATTCTTTCAGTGGCTGGCACGGTAAATAAGCACACTGAACAAAATATGCCTTAACTACCAAGAAATGCCAAGTAGACAATGACAACCTACAAATGATTGAAGCAGAATTCATGCACCCTGGGTTTACTTAGAGACAGAACCAGAAGAAGAGTTGTGGTTCAGGAATGCCTGCTAGATCGGGGAACAACCTGCCCTGGAACTTAAGAGACAGTTCATATGAGAGAATACTTGAATAGCTTGCCAGGAAGTCATGCACAAGTAAAAAAAGAAAGCATAAAAATATATGGCCCATGCAGAAAGCTCTGTGTCAGCAGCGGGTGGGGGTGGGGAAGGGACGATTATTTAAGAGGAGCGTTGGAGAAGAGAAAGAACAAGTCAAGTGAGATCCAACTGAGGTGGTGATTCTTGGTTGTTGTCTGGAATTAGTGACTGATGGTTTTTAAACCAAGGGATGATACGATCGGATTAGTACTTTACAAACATGATTTGGGTGTCTAAGTGTGGGTTGATTGGATGGGAAAGGCGGAAGAAGTAGTAAATGAATATAGTGAGATTGTGTATGTTCCGCTTCAGCTCTGGAAGTTATGCTTGGGCAAAAATATCCTTGTGGTATAAATAGTTAGCTCAAGGCCCAGGGTTCAAAAACCTCCTGATGGGATGATTCCCTAGATCCTTCGCAGTGTACAGGATGGGTCACCATGGTTACCAGACGAGTCTCAGAGAGGGATGTTTAGGAAAGTTGGCACACAATCTGTTTAAGACTGAAAAGGGCACAGTGGTAGGGACAATGGCTTCTGTCTGTGAAGATGCTCTGAAATGTGGTGATCAGAGACCCCGAGGGAACCAAGTGACTCAGATGGTCATCAGCTGCACATGTGTGGTCAGCTGTTGACACACAAACAGACGCGTGAATGGTGCCTGTGATCTGCATTCCCTGAATCCACACGGGATACCCAAACATAGATTGCACTCACCTTGCCTCTTTCTAGCTCTCATCTATGTATGGTTTTGGCTCCAGGTATCTTTTGAATAAATAAATAGGGTCAAGGGAAGGGTATAGTGCAGCAATCTGTTAAAGAAAAGCAAAATCCCAGTGCCAAGATCAGAAGATTCTCCTGGGGAAAGAGCCAATGTCACTGTCTTTGCTTAGAGAAATGTGGCCAATAATTATATCCAAGCTGTGAAATAAAACTTTTTTTCCTCCCTCCTCCAGCTGGCAGAGAGATTTGGAGCACATCTGTTAAATATTTATCAGTAGCGGATACTAGTTTATCTTGGTTTTGCTGTTTTGCACACATCACCAGGAATTTTAATTCATTAATCTAGAAAAATACTGGAGCAATTTAACATCTCTTCTGGAGATGGGTGCAAGTTTCAGACAAGGGAAAAAAAACAAAGGTTGATTCTTGAGCAGAGAAGAGTGTGCATTAGCGAGATTAACCAGCTTTCACGTGCTAACAGTTAATTATTTTTTCTTTAAGCTACTAGGATTTAAATTGGATACTTACCTTCTTCCCAAGGTTAAAACTTAACTCCCAAAATTTTATGGAACATACTTAATTGGAAAAGTGTTCCTGAGAAATCTAATGATGTAAATTATAATGATACTTGTGCCAGAACAAACCTGATAATTGGCCAGACAATCAGTTCAGTATCCTGCCTCCATTTTCCGATTTACCTTCTAAATCTAAATAAACTAGTAGGGTTTTAGATTTCATTTGTTAAAACCACCATATTTATCAGACAGGTTTATTTTAAAAAAAAACACATCCACTTGATTCCTGGCAAAATGAAAGATAGAAAAGAACAACATTTTTTTTTCTAATCTGTCCCTATTAGTAATAACTCAACTTTTCTTTCTGCTAATCTTTTCCTCAGGTAGGAGAATTTACTTACATGGTCTAACCAATTATTAACAGATGTAGAAAGAACAGTGAACCAAGAGGAAAGGGACCTAAATCCTTACTGCAGGTCTGCGGATCTCAGGACCCTTTTGGCCCCTTCGTTTTCCCCCCTTGAGAAAATCAGATCCATACAAAGGGGCTTTGTCTCATGTCTGCCATCGCAACTACTCAGGAGGATTGCCATTAGAGGCTAGCCAGAGCTGAAAGCTAGGGAGACCTCACCACAACAGGCCAGTTAGCTGTGATAACGCCTATGTGTGATCCCACCTGTGGGGGATCTACAGTGGGGAAGAGTGAGGCCGCAGCTTTTCCAAGCCAAATGCTCGAAACTCTATCTGAAAAATAATCTAAAACCAAAAGGGATGGCGGTGCGTGTGGCTCAAGTGATATTGCATCTCCCTGGAAAGTGGGGGGCCGTAAGTTTCAACTTGGGTGCCACCAAAATTACTTTAAAAAATATGAATGACTGAAATAAATAAGTAAATAGAGACAATCATATCTGTTGTAAGACTCCACCAGGGGTGTCTGAAAGACAAAATGATGAAAATGATGATGACCGCGTCAATGTTGATGAAGATGATGGTGATAGAACTTATTGCCATAGACACTGTCTGTCAACTCTGAAGTCAGAAAGCCTATGACAATTCCATAAAAGAGGTGCAGAGATAACTTGACCAAATGTCTTCTAGACACGAAAAATAGTAGTTTCAGTGTTCCCGACTCTTGTATAATATGCGATTATTTCCACAAACTCTAAAAGAACAGGGCATATAATTATAAACCTAAACCTCTTTCCTTTGCTATGTACTTGATGTTAGGTCTCTGTTTCTTGTCTATGCTAATGTGTGGTTGTGACTGACTGAGCCCCTTAGAATTATGGAATCATCCTGACTGTGCAGGAACTTGGGCTCGGAGAGGAAACAGCCACGTTTGGGCTCTCTCTAAGTGTAGTAAAACATGTCCTTCAAAGAACAAGGAAGCTACATTTTTATTTTGTTTGGGCAAACCAGCAATGAGTCCACCCAGGGGCTCAGACTGCAGAATTCCATCCCCAGGAAACTCTATTTCATCCCTAAAGATGGCAGCCGTGGTTTGCACATGAATAACCGTAGGAGGCATGGACGGTTGTAAACAAGGGTGAGATTTCCTTCGTGTGATTGTGAAAAACAGCTGGGCAAAGCTTCTGAGGACACCGAACTGCGATTCCCTTGTCCACTGGTGATAAGCTGTCTTTTAAAGGCATCTGATTCAACCTGCCCTCCAGACATGGGATATTCTATCCCCTTTAAGGATATCTGTTGGTCATTCCTATCCCTCACTTCCTTAATATGTGGCTTCTTACTCAGGAAGAATGGCGCCTCATACTGCCAGTTGACTTCTGGGACATTTTCCTTCCTTCTCATTACAGGCAAACTCTGTATTGCCTTCAAGACCAGTCAATCAACTACCTTCTTTGTAGCATCTTAGGTGTTCATGTTCTTGGGCTAATTCCCATCTGCCTCCCAACTCTCACATCTGTGGTCTACTGATGACCTGCTTTTGCTTCAGAATCCTCTTGCTTGCTAGGTGTTGGCGGAAATGGTCTTCTTCCATTGTCTACCTCACACGCTAATAGTTTAGGTCCTAGGTTTCTTAAAGAGATAGATGACTTATTCTACTTATTTTATTTGTCATTTCTGCAGTTCTTCCTCACCCATGCTTTAGGATTTCCTGAAAGGCCTATAGTGCACTTTTATTCTCCCCCCAACCCCTCAAATTTTCATATCTTCTAGTAGGCTTTCCAAAGTGATAGATGATCCTTTTTGTGTGTGTGTGTGTGTGTGTGTGTGTGTGTGTGTGTGTGTGTGTGTTTAATGCCTGTTCTAAGGCTTGAACTCAGGGCCTGGGCACTGTCCCTGAGTTTCTTTTGCTCAAGGCTAGCACTCTGCCCTTTGAGCCACAGCACCACTTCTGGCCTTTTCTGTTTATGTGGAACCAAGGAATCTAACCCCTAAGCCACATTCCCAGCCTGATGGATGATTCTTATTAATATCTAATATCTTTTTTCTTAAATGCATGTTAAGGTCAATATAGTTAGAAGTTCAAGTTATCAGGAATTGGATGAAATAAATGTACAAAGTAATGATGTTGCTGTCAGAGGACAGAAAATACATATTCCAACACAGCCCAATTTTTCCAGAGGGAACAGCACCTCATTTGAGTTCTAAGCAACACATGAGCATGAAGACGCAGCCGATCACACTTATAATCCCAGCCACTCAGGAAACTGGGATCCGGAGGTGCAGAGACAGTCCAGGCAAGATGTCGGTGAGACTCACCCCTCCGTCGGCAAGCTGGGGCATGTTGAAAGGTGCAGAGGTGGAACAGGTAGGAGGCTCTGATCAAAGGCTGGACCCCAGGCAAACATCAGAGACCCTGTCTGAAAATTAACTAAAGCAAAACAAACACAAAGGCCATGGTGAGGGGGCTTAAGTGGCTTGTGGGTACAAGTGGCTGAGTGCCTGTCCACACAAGGCCCTGAATGCAAGTTCCACTACCACAGTCACAGGAGAAGAGCACACACTGAGAACACAAGGTGAGCAATTCAACCCAGTCCCGGCATCCTTCGCTCTGCAGAGCTCATGGCTGCCTTTAAAACTGTAAAGAGATCAAGTTAGATACTTAAGTATCGAATAACTTGCAACAGGAGCTAGTTTTCCAGAGGTGAAAGGTTCTGAAAAGCTTTGCAAACATGTTGTAAGCAGTTTCCCCTTGCCTTTGCACATGTAAAATGGTACATATATTCCAAGCACCAATGTTTAGTGCATATGGGAGGATAGAATATAGGGAAGAGGTCACACCTTTTTTTTTTTTTTTTTTTTTTTTGGCCAGTCCTGGGGCCTGAGCACTGTCCCTGGCTTCTTTTTGCTCAAGGCTAGCACTCTGCCACTTGAGCCACAGCGCCACTTTTGGCCATTTTCTGTATTTGTGGTAATGGGGAATTGAACCCAGGGCCTCATGTATATGAGGCAAGCTCTCTAGCCACTAGACCATATCCCCAGCCCGAGGTCACACCTTTTAAACCATTCACAAACACAAATTCTCCTGCAGAAGAGAGCCATCTTTGGGGTCCTAGGATGCACCATTTCCTTTCCCTGCCTATCTTTACATAAAATAATTTAAAAACACTGCAGTAAACATCACCATTGCCTGTGGCAGTGAAGTGGCAGGATTTGAAGGGGAACCAGTTGGAAAATGAAATTAGGAATCCAAAGATGGAAATTGAAAGATGGATGAGCTGATATATTCAGGGGCTATTTTTAGCAATGATAGGGATCTAATTTAGGGAGTAATTAATTATATGTGCTTCAATATTTTCATTTGTTATGATTAACTTGGCTTGGGTGATCAATCTTCCTTGTCAGCTCTGGTAGAGTGGCGGAATTTCCAGTCTGAGATGGAAATCAGGCCAGAATTCATCAGCCTTTAGCAGTTCCGTGATGACAGGAATTTCTGTTACCAAGTCTTTTAACTAGATTAGGACCATGGACATCGTGTACACTTTCTACAGCAGCACAAGCAAACGATGCATTATTTCCTAAGATTCTAACCTGGTGGGGCCTAAAGACAATATCACTTCCCCTTCTTGCTGTAAATAAAGATGTTGTGATTTTCTCTGACCTTTGCCCTTTGCAATCCAGAAACGTTGGCTTCTTTGTTCTTCTCCTGTCTTTCAGACATGCCATTCTTTCAGATAACTTGAATTTTGTATGGGTTCATTTTCTGCATTTGTAATAAAATACCTGAACCTGTGACCTCACAAAGGGAAAGAGGTTGATTTGAGATCATGACGTGAGGATACAGAGGTCCAGTATCTGGAGAAGGCCCCCCTGTAGGACAGGTACCAAGGATGTGCAGATCATGAGTGAGGGGGCGTGTCTGCTCCCTGCTCCTCTTGGTAGAGAGCCACCAGGATTCATTTCTGGGGGTGTCTGTATTTAACCCTAATGACCATCCAACATCAGAGTCAGAATAAGTGAACCCTACCAACAACTCACGATAGGATTTGATTGCAATGCATGGGGCTGCATACTTGCCATTCTTATGCATGCCCTTGGTATGTATGAAAACTTTCCTTTTAGATGTGGTCTTCAGTCTGCCCCTCCTTTGTTCTGTCTCTCCGCACGATGCTGTTTTGCTTAGTGTCATTTACCTGTGTCCTGTCATTAGCATTGGAACCATCTGGAGGGCCGCAAGGACGGCCCTCTATGGGCACTGTCTAGTGATTTCTGTCTTTCTTGGTTTCATTGCATTCCCAGAGCCAGGACCCAGCCTGCCATGTACAAGGTGCCTCACCCAGCATCTGTGTGTGTAAGCGATTCTTCCCGGCGCCTCTGCGTCAGCTGGCTATTAGAAGGCTCCAGTGCTGCGAGAATCACTCTTCCTTCCTGACACTTCTGATATCCAGCCTCCCTATGATCTGCTAGACACAAATGAACACTTAAACGCCATTTTCAGGGCTATGATTCTATTCTTAGAAGGCTCATTTTTAGCTAAAATTTTAATTTAGATTTACAGTTCTGAATATCTCATCCTGAGAATCATGTGTCAACTATCTTAACATTTTTCTATCAGGAAGCAAGTCTGCCCTTACATACTCTCATGGAATCTATTTCCCTGCACATTTTGTCAGGCACCCTTCCTTCCCGGGGCTCAGTCTCTCCTTCCCAGTAAATCAGGACAAGAGCAGTGATAAGGACTTCTCCACGTGCCTCTCTGGTGAGAAAATGCTACGTTTTAAAAATCAAGCGAGAGCCTAACTGCTCACATACTGGTTTTCAATAAACACATCTGGGCCGACCAACCTAAGCTTCTTGTGTCCCCTTAGTGAGTAGCGGCTCTGCTGAAGACAGGGAGTTCTCTTTCTGCCTGCTCAAGTTGAGCAGGTATGGCGCAACTGTCAGGACGATTTTCAAGACCATCCTAGGTGCAAGAAGGATCTAGAGAGGAACCTGCTGCCCTGCAGACATTCTTTTCTTAGGAGCCTGCTAGGAAGAAGAGGAAGGATAGTGGTGTGGCTCTGGTGCCCCCTGGTGGTTTTTCTTTGAGTTTTCCTGTGACTTCAAGGACACCAGCAATGGATGGTTCTGGGAAATCAGTCTTGAAGAAGAAAATTCAGAACCTTCGCTTCTAGAGGAAGGAAGGGATTATTCTGACAGAGGCGGTAGACAGGAAGCAAGATCAAGAAATGGAGGCATCTGTATTTGAAAGCAACAGAATTTACATTAGTGATTAGACTCAGGCCCTGCTTGGGTTGAAAAATGTCTTTATCAGTGTAGGTCTTGTTGATCTTTGAAAAGTAGCGATTTCAACATATTCTGCAATAAACACAGGGTACAGGTGTTCTAAATTCATTTTGTGTTTCACATATGAGTGATCTTTATGTTCCCAAATTTGCTTTGGCAAAATACTGTTTTCCGGGAGAGAATTCTGCAGCTCTTGAATCAGGCCAGACTTCTCTGTGTGGTTTGGCAATTAGGGGCAATCTTTTGGAATTCTTTTTCATAATCCTCAAAAACAGGGAGCAGAAGATAATGGTTCATGGATGTACTATTACCAGCTTCAGAGGAAAACATTGGCTTGAGTCTAGTATGAGGCTAGCATGGGTAAAACGTTCAAGACTCTATCTTAAGCAGTGTGTGGATGTGTGGATGCATCTTACAATAACCAGAGCAACAGAGGCTGAGGGAGTGGCTCATGTGAGTGTCTGCTGAGTAAGCATGAAGTTCTCATTCAAAGCCCCAGTACTTCCCCTTTCCCACAGAATCCTCAGCAAATAACTGCCAGTCAACTCTATAGGTAGAGAAAGGGCTCAGAGAGGCTCAGAGAGTGTCCGTACTCTATGTGCAAGATGTTAACTAGTGGCTGGAACGCTAGCCTTGGTCTATGTGGTTTATTGAAGCTCCAAACTTGCATGCCTCCACTGCCCAGCAGGTAGTGATGGCATCATTGCTGGAGAGCTGGATAAAAATGGGGAAGGGCCCATCACAGGTCAAAAGTCAGCGTCTATGCTGGGCCTGCTGGAAGTGGAAGAGTCACCGAGATGAGCCGCAGTAACAGAGGCCGGGTGCCAAGTGCCTGGGGCTAGTGTGAGGAGCTGGAAGGTTAGAACAGCAATCCATCCTGTCACCAGCTCTACCCATAAAGCCTAAAGCTGAGCTTCAGAAAGAAAGCCACTGGTGTCATCAGTGCTCAGATCAGAAGACATTCACACAGCAAAGATGCTCCAAGGATGGCAACCTGATTTCTTAGGAATCAGGTAGCAAAATGCTATTTGGTTGCAATGAAACAATAACCCACCTTATCCAACAATGCATTTAGTTCATTTTGCTTATGCTGGATCACTCCTGAGACCTACAAGGATGTAATCATCTTTCAAAGATCAGGCTAGAAGGTGATTAGAGTAAGAATGTGTATCAGAAAAAGGAAGAAGGCAGAGCTGGGTTCCAGGTGAGTGGACAGGATGGTATACCTCCATCTTGCATTCCCTGGGTTAATTAATCCATGATCAAGGAATTATTTGGAAAACAGTCTTACAGAGGAAAATCTGTTCATACTTGAAAGCTGCCATATTGGTAGACCAAAGCCCATTATTTTGTTTTCTAACAGTGTAAGTGTTCAAAGTGAACACTTTGGGCAAGAGGGCATACTTTGAGTTTGTGTGCATATTGTGTGTGTATATATCATCACCATATAAATGTTATACAGATATAATTACTATCCATCGTATTACCTAACTGCTAATGTGGATCAAACTATTTTTGGCTTTATAACTCAGTAAGTCTTAGTTTTGTCAAGTGGATCTCGTGGAGGAGCTATTCCTAGGTGGTTTATGCAATTGGTTCTGTCAGCATCCGTCTGACTTTGATTCACTGAAATCTTCCTCGATTACAATAGCTGGGACACAAAGAGAAAGGAGCCCAGCCAGCCCCAGGGCTCTGCGCAAAGCCGGCCGCATGCCTGACATCGCACCTGTCAGCCGGCGTTGTCTTCTGGCTCCTCTTTGGAAGGTGGGCTTGTGACAGGGCTTCTGTGGAGCCTGGCGCTGGCTCCTCTGCTAGGAGGGGCCGAGTCTTGCCGTGACTTACTGTGTCGGATGCCCACAGAGCCCACCCTTATCAACTCCCATCGGATTGGTTGCCCGGTGATTGTGGGTATGGCTGAAAGAGTGGGGGCTCTTCATGGGTCAATAGTTGGATCTATGCATGGTTGTACCACTGACTACGAGATGTGAATTAGAATTGATGGGGCGTTCTTAACCTTTTAAAATAAAGATGTCTCCTGTTGTGTAACATAAAGACAATGACATCCGACAATTGTGAAGAGGGTCGGAGATAATTTAATATGTGAACACGAGCCTGACGCGTGATAGACTCAGTATTAGGTTCTCATCTTTTTTTTTTCTTTCTACAACTCCCTTTCTTCTCCTCTCTGTCTCTATGGATCTCTCCTTCTCTCTATCTGTGTGTGTCGGTGTGTAAATCTACCTGTCTTTCAACATGCATACCCCCCCCATCTCCACACACCTTTCATCCATTAAGAAAAGACTTGAGACTTTTTAATTCTGGTCATTGTTGCTGCTCTAAACTTGTGGTCTGGGTCAGAACACCAGTGTTTACTTAGAAATTACACCACTGTTTTCTTATTATAACGAACAAGAAGGACAGTGACTCATCTGAGGAAAAAAATAGTCTGTGAATTATGACTGTACCTCAGGGCATTTTAAAATTACCTGTCTTCCTGCTCTCATTTATCAGTGAAGATCGTTAAGACTTTTATTGCTTGCTCTTAATGAAGATTCATGGAAAGTGCTTTTGTTGGCTTGCTTGTTTGTAACTTCTCCCTTCTGGATGGGAGTTTGTTCTAGTAAAGACTCGTGTAGTGTGTTTGTGGGTTGTACCGAGCACAGGTAGTTTAACTGTGTCCGCTGTGGCTCTGGGCTGCTGGGGTGATGGCACCCCCAAAGGTCCCCCATGGTCTTCCAAGTGAACTTCAACCTGAACGGAAGGTGCTGATGGACAACCCCCCCCCCCGCCCCCGCCCCTGAGCTATCTGAAGGGTGGCTCTACAGATTCCATTGCAATTTTATTCTAATTTCTTAAAGAGACTTTTTCTGTATTAACCTAGCTTGGCATATATTTTTTTTTCTGATCTCCTTGCTCTATATTTACAGACACATTTGCAGTATCCTTCCTACTTTCCTAGAAGAGGGTCACTCTTGTCCCGAGCCTGCTTGGGCTTGGCTTCTGATTGACAAATGCCCCAGTCCCCTGCCCCCGGCCGCCCTCTCCACCTGAACTCCTTCCTCTCTGCTTTCCTCCTGCTCCCATGCATTATGCATATTTTTATTTGCTGAGTAGACACCATCTTTCATTTCCCTCCTTGATAACAGGAGACAGATCTGGTTCAAGTATCAGAGAAGCAGCCTGATGTAAAAGACAGAAAAGCACCTCTCCCACTGCTAGCGTTCATGCTTAGAACAAACTATCAGTGTCAACCCAGTTCTCCTAGCTAAGCATGGATGAGCTTAAGCTTGGGGATGCCGGATGGGAAGAAGCATCTTTGAGGCCTCTGGGAAAAGTCTTCTTTTTTCGTGGACAGAAGGTTGCGAAGGTAGTGGAGGCATGTGCATTGTATTATGAGTGTATAAATATATATGCGTGTGTGAATGCATAGCTACATAGGCATGTATGTTTTCATCATGTTTGCATTCATTTTCTCTCTTTGCGGCTCTACCCTTCCTCTGGTTAAATTCACATACGGGGGTTCTTCACGTTGCGTCACACCGACTCTGTGACTAAGAGAGCCCCAAATACATTTACCCAGACCCTCACATCTTAAAGCTGATGAAAAAGCCTAGGAGCAGCTGTCTCCAAATATCTAAGCAAAGGCCGGATGCCATTGTTGAGATGGGGATTTGTAGAGTCTATTTCTTGTAGCTTGCACGTGTGTGCGTGTGTGTGTGTGTGTGTATGTGCGTCACACTGCATGTGAGACATAGTGTTTGGAGTTTCAGAAGGAAGACAACTAGCCACTGACAGATGTGCTGCCCCAGGACAAACAACAAACAGGGCTGCCAGATGGCGGGGAACAGTGGAAGAAATTCCCTGAGGATCAGAGACTACAGGGAAGACATTTCTGTCTGGTTCCCTGCTAACTTAAATTCCTCTACTGCACATTCGTAGACGATGCTGGCAATTTAAAATATAAGAAGGGAAATCCTGGAGAGAAGAGCATGCTCTGGATCTGGGAGAGTGCGTTTTCCCTTTGCAAAGAGAGGCAAGACTTCCACATGGACTGTGAAATGCATGTGACCAATGGCTTCCATGTTTTAAGAGGAAGCTGAAAGTCATAAACGAATCTGAAAGGACAGAAAAAAGTAAATGGAAACACTCTAGTATCATAAACCCCAAGCACCAGGGGAAAGTAGGGCAGTAGAAAAGATACTCTAATGAAAGTAACTTCGATATAAAGTTAATGATACTTGAGTCCTCATTTGTAAACACGCTTGGCCTCATTTGTAATTGAAACAATAGTCGTCTTTTACGTCTTTCAAATTTGAACACGGTACCATACATAATTGCCAGAGACAGAATCTTAAAATGGCTTTTTGAATATCAAGGCAATGTATGATACCAACGACATAAACAAAAGGCTGAAAAATAAGTTCCCAACAGTAAAAAGTGGTCTGATTTTTTTTGATCTTTGGCATTTCTGCCTCCTGCCACAGTGTTTTGGTCTGTGAACTGAAAGGAAGCATTCAGGAAGGATTTTTGTCACGGGAGATGTTCGTGGGGAGCCAGTGGCTAGCGTTTGTGCATATTATGTGTAATGATAGAAGAACTTTGCTTTATATAATGCTAGAATTCTTAAAGTGCTTTAATTGGTTTAATTCAGTATTCACAGGATGAGGGTTATTTTCTTTTGACCCCAATTGAAAAGTATTGACACTCCCTGAGGAACAGGAAGTTCCCAAGACAGAAAACGTGTAAGTATTTGTTGGCTTCTCCAGTGCTACAGATACAGCCTTTGCTCTGTCCTGCAGGACAGTGAGAAGGAAGAACAGCAGGTAGGGTGAAATCCTCTAGTGACCAGCAGCTCCCTGAGTTCAAGTCTCTGGATGGTCCTGTGAGAACCAGTGAGAGATCAGAATCCAAAGTACAATAAAAACACTAGAAAGGGAAAAATTCAATGGCAAACCTCAAAAGCTCATTTGGTTGACATAAAACAAGGTACAAATGGAAAAAGTTACAGTGAATCTGAAGACAAATAAATTAAAAGTAACATGAAGCATCTCAAATGAATGGATATACATATTTATGTAATGGAATCCAGATGGAGGTTAGAAAGAGAATACCTTACACATATCATTCAGAAAGATCAACTTTAGGAGTTTACAAATTGAAAGATACCAATCTGAAGATTTCAGAGCACAGCTATTCCAACCCAAACAAATACAAGCAAAACCATGCCCATGAAAAATTAAATAAGCTGTAGGACATAATACAAGATAAAGAAAAAGTCTTAAACTCTGCCAGAGCTTAAGAAAAAGATAATTTACACAACCATGAAAAAATAAAAGCAGCAGCTCATTGCAAGCAATGCTAGAATAGAATTGTTAGATTAATAGAATAGAAAACAATGAAATGGAAGGGGATAGGCCAGAATAAAAATAGAACAGAAAAAAAATAGCATAGAAAAGAACAGAGTACACAGAGTGAATACATCGAAAACAGTCCAATGTCAGGTTTAGAATTCTGAAGAACACAAAAATTTTAGCCTAAAATTTATTTGCCTAAAACAGCTCCTGTAAACTCAAGGTTACAAAATTGGAAAGCAGAACAATACTGAGAGTCCATTCCTAACAAAGTTTTATTACATGGAAATAATTGTATGTGTGTTAGTGTGTACATACATATATAGATATATATGTGTGTATCAGCTTGCACACTTCCATGCACACAGATATAACCCTTAAATGATTCTCACTATAAACATATAAATCTAGTAAACCTCCAGTAGGAAAAAGAAGAAACTCTTAAATGCACGAAATAGTTGAATAGATGTTTCACCAAAGAAAGCATGAGTGATCTATAGGTTATCAAAATTGTTTATTATTATTAATAATTGGGCAAATAAGTTGATACTAAGGCGAGACATTATTTCACACACATGAGAGTGATTCAAATTACAAAGATGATGTGTTGGAGACACACTGACTCTGGGTTCCATGTTTCAGTGATGGCAGCATACAAGTGTGAGGAAAGCTGTCATTTCTATCAAAACATGTTGCTTAAAAGTTTCTGCTTTCGCCTGATGGCTGGGCTCTGGTTGATTATTTGGCTAAGACAATACCAGCAAGTAGAGAAAGGAAAAGAGGAACTGATCTGGGATAGGAAGGAGATTTTTAGATGTAGGATTTTGTCTTAACTGGTTGTTCTAAGACAAAATTGAGACATACTTCAGAAGACACCGCTCAGATTGCTCAAGAAATAAGAGAGGACGTAGGTATCTTTTGAGATTGCCTGTGGACTGTAATCTTACTGCATTGTCTTTTAATGGTCACCTTATGTAATTACATCTCACCCTCTTCAAACTAGCCAATCAAGAGCAGATTGTGAATCTGAGTTCAACCAATCCAAGCAGAGGGGTGGAGCGTATGCCTTTAGCAATAAATAGGGAGCAGCCTGCCTTCAATGTGTGCTTGCTTGTTAGATTATGGCTGGTGGTCCGCCCTTCTGCAGAAGCAGATTTTGCCTTGCTGAGTCAGTTCTTTGTTTCTGTGTGTATCCTATGACTCTGGTTGTTCTTGGAGAACATCTTTTTCACACAAGTCTCCCCTCCCACCTCTACTTCAGGTCCACATCTGGACTAGTTGATAAGAAAGCCCGCTTATCCTTTGGCTGATACCCATTGGAAGTTGTGAGGTTTCCATTCAGAAATCCTCATCCAAGGACTTCCCAAACCCCAGCCGGTCCCCAATTCCTGTTTGCGCAAGGTATTTTTGTTTTTAAATCTAGTTGGGCGTTCGTTCTGTTCTCTCCAGGAAGTTTATTATGTCAGTATTAAATTTTTTTCTCACCTTTCTGGTGTGAGATTGAAGTCATCAGTCTTTACATTTGAACTAAATTTTGGATGGAAGTCTTCTGCACCTCCCCCCATCCGATTTGACTGCAGTTCTGAAAGTACAAAACGTTGTCAAACATGTATAACCATGGAGCACCTTACTTATCCCAGAGAGTGTGTAACACAATTTTAGAAGTTCAGAGCATTTGGGCAGTTTCTTATGAACTCATACATCCAGCTCTCTATTAGGATTACTTTCTAAAGAGATATAAAAAGAAGTGTGTAAAACTATTGAAGAGAACTCATAGGTGCCTTATCTCTCTTAGCTCCAAAGTGGAATCAACCCATTGTTGATTAACAATGAAACAGATCAAGGATGGGAAATGCATCAAACTAGGTAGCCGTAGGAAGAGTGAAGATCCACACAGACACATGAATGATCCTCAGAAATGACTCCTCAGTCTCAAGAAACCTGCCTCACACAAATAGGTGCTGTGACAAGGCAAGGACAAGAAGAAATCTGAAAGCTCTGGCTTGTCAGTGGAGTTAGGTAGTTGGAATTCCAGTGGATAAAGATTCCAGTGGAATTTGGGGGCATTCTAGAAGAATTCTGAATCTTATTTTCTTTGTCAGTTATGCTAATGAATAAAATTTCAAAACGTATTTACCTGAACTCTTTCAATATGTACTGACTGGTCTATATACATTTGTTGGGGTCTTTGGCCCCCAGCGCTCTCCTGACCTGCGGGAGAGATGGGGAAGCGTGCCCCGACCGGGGAGGGCCAAGAAAGGAGAAGGGTCGATGGACCGCCTGCACCCAGCTCCCCATCGCCGGAGGACAATCAGACGTGTCCAGGAGAATGTCGGCGCACATCTCGCTTTACTGAAATAAGCTCTGCTCTTAAATAGGTCAGAGAGCGGCAGGAAGGGGAGGACTGTACCCGCACCTATCTAGGGACTGTGAATGGACGCCTGAGCTGTCCGTCAAGGGTGGAGGGCCAAGGGACCAAATTCTAAGAGGCAGCCTAATTCTACGTCACAGCCCACAGGACCGCCTCCGGGTTCACCACCAGTGGCCATTTTGACCACGTGGTCCCAAGGCTGGGAGGCGGGGCCAGCTAGAACCGCCTTTCTGGGTTCTGTGTAATAGCCACGCATGACTCTGGGGCCGGAAGACAGGCGGGGCCAACTAGGACCACCTTTCTGGGTTGTGGCGTAACAGCCATAGGCACGCCCCACATGAATTATACACAATGTATAGTAGTTTAAAAAAAAATCTTAATTTCCTAACTACTGGGTTAATTAGTATTCTTAAGCTTGTATTACCTGAACATGTATACTTGCTTAAAATATCTTATTACAAAGGAAATAATATGATGAAGTAGGAATTTAATTTATAGCCCTGTTTTCCATATTAAAAAAAAACTGGGCTCAGAAATTCAAATAATTTCCAGTTTTTGCAGCCTTGCTATAAGGCATATGTAGCTGGAAAGAGGGCTACCTTTTTCCCCCCTCAGATTTCCAGAGAGTCCACCTTGTGGGGAGTACAGGTTGTGAGGTTTTTCCAGATGGGGCTGTGTCTTTGTGTCTCTGGGCACTGATGAGCAAAATGCATGACTTTTATGCACAGAACTGAGTATCGCGTGAGTTCTCACTACATCTGACACTCCCTGGGATTTGTGATTTGGGAAGCAAGAGGCTTTCTGGAAGTCTTTTCTGTGACTAGCCAGCAAACATACACCCCAAGAAGCTAATGGAATCTTAGACTATGAGGTAATGATTTATATGACAAGTTCCTCAAATGTTAAAAAATACATGGTCTCAATTCACATCAGTGAGGCCACCTTCAGAAGAGCTTTCCTCCTCTGCCATGGGATGCTGGTCAAATACTTTTAATTATATTATGCAATCAGTGCAATGGAAGCAGATAGCTTTCAGCTGCTGAGTTTCCTTTCAGTGACCTGATTAAAATGCACCAAGGGAGACAGAACCCAGCTGTTCATGCCACTAACTGATAAGCAATAGCTAGTAATCTTCAAGGATTGCTGAAATTATAAGGGAAAGAACAATGTTTTAATGGCAAACATAAACAAAATCTTCTATAGGCTGCATCTTCTAAAGGATCATCTTTTATGCTTTTCAATATGTAAGTGTGTTTTCTCTGGAGTTGGGTAGCTATTCACCCTATCTCTACTTCTTCATGGGAGGAAATATAGCAGAAATGTCAGGCATGCTCATTCAACCACCTCCGTGCATAGTATTGATGTGAGACAAATTTTTCAGGCAAAGAACTTTACTTCTTATGCCACATGTGGTTATTTAGAGATTTTTCCCTATATATTTCATTATTACCAATTAGTTGTATGAGGTGGTTTTATTTGACATGCCCTGTGTATATGCACTGTTCCTTGATCAGACTTACCTTCCCCATCACTCTCCCTCCTTCCTTGTACTCTTTTTACAAACTAATTTCAACAAGTTTCATTGCTCATTTTCACACTCATACGTAAAATATTTTGGTCATGTTCACCCTCCTTTACCTTCTCTGCTTGCCCATCCCATCCCACTTAGTGCCTGCCTAGCAATGGCTTTACTTTCCTGCCATTCATGTCCCTTTTGTGGAGGCTAATTGTTCAAAGAGATCCACCAGGGATAATGCAAGTGGGCCCAAAACACCAAAGACATGGCATCTGTGAGTGAAAACGGCAGAACAGAAACTCCCTAAGAACCGTTGACTACTAGTGGGCAATAGGGATGGGAAAAGTGAGAGGAATCAGGGGTACCAATCTAATGAAGTTAAGTTTCGTTATTCTCATAGTTGTGCCCTAGGCATTAGGTTAACTTTGCATATGATAAACAGGAGATGTATTTGTCAAAGATTGAATTTTACAGACAGGGGCATAACTCAGAAGTAAAGTGTTTCAGTGTTGTGGTAGAGGGTGTGAGTTTGAGAGTTAGCCAGGAGGAGGAGGAGGGGGAGGGGGAGGGGGAGGGGGAGGGGGAGGGGGAGGGAGAAGGGGAGGGGAAGGGGGAGGAGGAGGAGGAGGAGGAAGGGGAGGAGGAGGAGGAAGGGGAGGAGGAGGAGGAAGGGGAGGAGGAGGAGGAGGGGGAGGAGGAGGAGGAGGGGGAGGAGGAGGAGGAGGAGGAGGAGGAGGAGGAGGAGGAGGAGGAGGAGGAGGAGGAGGAGGAGGAGGAGGAGGAGGAGGAGGAGGAAAGAAGGAAAGGGAAGAAGGAAAGAGGAAGGAAGGAATGAATAGGGAAGGAAGGAAGGAAAGAAGGAAGGAAGGAAAATCCAAAAACAAATTTAAGTTTCTTTAGTTAGTGTTTTTCTTCTATAAGTGTTTTTCCAATGTTCAGTGATAAAAAAAAAAGAATTAGAGATAACACAAAGGTTTAGCTACCCTTGTCTGTGGGCAAAGTGCTGTACAAAAAATGATTATCATACTGACTGTTTTACAGTAAATGCAAAAATACAGTAATCATTATTCTTGTTATTATTTACTCAGTGCTAGGATTTCAAATACAATTACACACAGCCAGAGACATGGTCCAAATATCTTGTTTTTTTCAGTTTTCAAGATCAAAATCATACTGGGTGCCTTATTTGTGTTTTCTTAGTGTGAAATAACTGACAAAAATATGACATTTTCATATCTGCATATAGTATACTTGGATCATGTCTATCCCTCTGTTCCTTTTGCTGTCTTCCTTCTTTACCTCTCTTTCTGTTTCCAGAATAGTGCCCTCTTCTGCTTTGGGTGCAAAAGAATGATGTTACATAATTTTGAACCTTTGGCACCCCAGTATCTTAAAGGGGGCTTTAGTTTTTATCCTTTTTATAAAACTTAAGGTGAATTTGTACATTTGGTACTTGAATGTTCAATTAACACATGAGAAGAGAGGATTATTCAACATCTTCTTACCCTAGATTAAAAGAAGCGGGAGGAGGGAAAAGTGAGAAAAAGTTTCCATTTCATCAGTTGTTTGCAATCTATATCAATCATTCTCATAAAAGCTGCTTTAAAACATTCTAATAACCACAGGTAGGTTCTCTTCCTTGTATGATCACAATGACATTTTTGTCACCTCCTTGTGCTTAATGTTTAGGATAGAGCTGTTTTGATAAATCCTCCCACCTCTTCAGTAGCCCTGATTTTCTATTCAGTGTCTGAGCTTATTCTTACATCTCCTGGTGACTCTTTGTATTCTTTATGTGAAGATTTGCTTATTGAGCTGTTCTTTTGGAATTGAAATCCCCTACAGTTGGAATACTTAATGAAAGGGAGAAAGAAAAGGAGGACCTGAGAAGCTATTTAGAATGGGCTTTATGATTTTCAGTGAGGTTTTACTTTTAATTCAGCCGGCTTGAGACAGAGTTCAGCCAACCGTGGCTATGGCAGAGATAAGATGAGCATTTGGATCCCAGCAAGTCGGTTCATTCCCAAAGCCTTTTCAGCTGCAGACATCACATCAGAGGTGCCTGGGACAGAGGATTCTTACGACTGTGAACTTCCTGCCTGCCCAAATGAGAGAGGCGGAAGGAATGTGTGTCCTGAATACCTTTTTAGAGAATAATAGTTAAGAATTGTTGACTTAAAAAATACAGCTTTGTTCTTTTTTATCTAGTAGGGTTCCCCTGAAGTACAGCGTTGCCCTACACTCTCCTCCTGCAGTAAAACATATATCGTTAAGCACAGAAGAAAAATCTCAGAGACCAAAAATCTATTGATAAAATGTTTTAGCTGAAGGGAACATACTAGTGCTCTTAAATGAGAAGAATTTAAGCTCAACTCTGAGCATTTACCATGATGTCTAGTGTTTTTTCAGCTTGTGACTCAAATACTTTACATCAATTATGCTTCACCATGTTAGACAATGACAGTCAATGGACCCTGAAGAGGGCAGAGAGAGGCATTGTTGAAGAGTCTGAAAGCCACAGTCAGCTCAAGCAAGGGTCTTAAGAATCAATAGATTCGATGCAGAGAAGGAGGTGTGACTCACTCACCTCATTTAGTAAATACAGACACCAAGGAAACAGAAGAGGGGATGTGGTGACTAACAGGGAAAGCTGCGCTCATCTGCCTGGCTGGGTAAAACCAAGAGAATGAATGCATGTCCTCCGATGACATTGCCCTTGACAATGACACAGAACACACCCTAGACACAGGTCATCTGGGAACTGAGTCCCAGTTCTTCTACTTCCCACCTGTGTAGCGCTGCAAGGGTGTGATGATTAAATCCAACCGAAAAGAAGCGATAGGACTAGGAAACTGCACTTGTAGATGTCCCCTTGAGAGCAATGGAGGAGAGATTAATTGTCTTGGGTATGGGTGGCAACATCCTATAGTTTTTATAAAAAGAGGAGATGGAGAATGCTAACTAGCACAGGCATGCTCCACTCTGCCATCCTCCTCCCCAAACCTGATGCTCTCAAATGTTTTATATGAGGGCAAATAAAGTTTACTTCCCTTATGATGGGCTTTCTGCTCAGGTATTTTGTCAAAGTGGCGGGAAAATTGACTAACAAAGACACTTGTGAGATTGTTGTGTTGACCTAACTCTGTGGTTTGGAACTTTGAACTAACTGCTTTGGGGAGGAATTTGGAAAAGTTTGGAAGTGTGGACTAGAAAATTAAGCTATCTTTATAGCTTAATTGATTCCGGAAGGCGTTAATAGTAGAAGCGCAGACAATAAAGACTGAGCTTGTGAAATCGCAGATGGGAATAGAGATAGTCTTGAGCATTGCACCGGAAGCCATCTCTGTCCCTTGGCGTGGGGGACCTGGTCTGTAGTCCACCCCTGCCCTGCCGGTGGACACAGGCTGCAGAGGAAGGGATGGGTTGGTCCGGTGCAAGACATTCCAAGGCAACCGAACATTCAGAACATGATGCGTTTATTGCTAGCAGCTTTTAGGAAGGTTGACAGTGAGAATGAGGAACAAAACGTTAGTGGAAAGGTTTGAAATAAAAAGTGTAGTTTGACAAGAAAAGAGTTTCCTTTAACATCTTAGGTCAGGAGGGAGTTGAAGTCCTGAGGGCCATTAAAAAGAAGCTTTGCATCAGAACTGTAGGAAAGAGGCCTGAATGCAGCTCAGTCATTGGCCAGACCCCACCCATCACAAGCTCAAGGAAGCTAAAAGGCTTTGAGAAGCAAGCGCAGGGAGCTGGCTTGCCAGGGCTAGCCATTTGGTTATCCAGGCCCTGGTAGACGGAGGCAACTAAGACCCAAGGTCGCCCAGATACCCGTGGCGGTCTCTCTCTGTTATTACCCACGGCGGTCTCTGGTATTACTCACGTGGTGCAGGTTTCACAGGCATGTAAGATGCAAGAGGACAGCGTGGTAGAGGCTTTTAGATAGATATGAAAGGATTCATGAGAAGGGTCAAGAGAACTTTGTTTCTTTCCTTCTTCTGCCCATAAAATGCATGAATCTGTGTGAGAATAAAGTGTCTGACATGTAGTGAGGTCTATTTAGATGAATGCTCTATCTTTATGGTATCAATTACTTGTATCATTGGAAGGAGTCTTGGGTAGTCAAGGACCTATTTAAATATGAAAAAGTCACAACCGATTAAGACTGATCATTCTCTCCATCTCCTCCTTGCCTTCCAGAGGCCCCTCTGTCCTAAACTCTTTCTGTTTCAGGTCAGTTCCCCAATTGGCAGTGACAGTGGCTAATACCTTTCTGAATAGCCACTGTCATTACCTCTTGTGTGAAAAATCTCCAAGTTTTATATAAATCCTGACCAAAGCCTGATGACTAAAGATGGCATTGAGGGCCTGGGAATACGGCCTAGTGGCAAGAGTGCTTGCCTCATATACATGAAGTCCTGGGTTCAATTCCTCAGCGCCATATATATAGAAAATGGCCAGAAGGGGCGCTGTGGCTCAGGTGGCAGAGTGCTAGCCTTGAGCAAAACAGAAGCCAGGGACAGTGCTCAGGCCCTGAGTCCAAGGCCCAGGACTGGCCAGAAAACAAACAAACAAACAAACCAAACAAACAAATAAAGATGGCATTGAAGGTACTAAGCCGCTTCTTGACTCTGCCAGCATTGACACCTCCTCTCTCAGGACTGTCCTCCAGTCATCCTCAGCTCTTTGCCTACCTGTGACTCTCACGAGTGGCTGTATTCCATGGTAACTTTTATTCCTTTTACTTTAGGCCATTCCCTCATAAACTCTTTTCTGAAAGCATATATGCTTTTTGAAGCAATAGCAAAATTACATAAGCAAGAAGTTCTTATTCCTAGGAAGTCTGGATAAAGTCCACGTGAAGACACTGTCTATACTATGTTGATTGCATTTTAGTAATGCAATTGGTTCACAGCAGGATTCACTGAGTAGGAAGCACCTGAGTTCTGTGTTGCTTTCATCTACGTCATCTTGGATTCAAGGGTTCTTCTACTTCTAAGCCTCCAATCATCTCTGTTTCCCTCTAGATTTGGGCTCCATATTTATTTAAGAATTCATTCTCAGAATTTCTCAGATAATTTTTTTCCTGCATTGTCATACGTAAACTTTCACCCCTAACCGAACCTGATGTAACACAAAGACAAAACAACTAGACATAAGTAGATTATAATCTTCTCAAAATAAGAAGTCCTTCACATTTATAACAAGAAAAGTTGCATTTCACATTTATAACAAGAAAAGTGATTCAAAGAAATAGTTTTGAACTCCTGATTTGCCTTCCTGTTGTTCTTAGTGAGTTCCTTTTTTCAAAGATCTATCAGCATTGCTCTTTGAAGAACTATTCCCGCAATTCTTTTTTTTCCTCTAGCATTTGCATTTTGCTTTGGAGAATTTCTTATTGTATTTCTGGTGGCAAAAAACAGGTTGTTTTTAGTTTAAAAAATCATGATTTAGAGCCAATGAATATTTTAAAAAATCTTCTAAATCACTGACAGAGCTTAATTTAACTTTGAATAAAGGAATGTCCTATGGAATTGAATTATAATTAAGCTTTACATTTCTAAGAAACTTAACTAGCTAATTATAGATGTTATTTATATACACCTTATTAGTGCAATTTTGTTCACCCAATTTCAATTAAAAACTATATTCATGTAAAATGATTTCTCTCCTACTTCATATTTGGTTGAATTGAAGTTTCTCTCAAATCACGGAAGGAATTGGTACTACCATTTAAGATATTTTTCTACACTTTAAAAGTCTAATAGTATAGAAATTTTCTCAAGGATATTTTAATGAGTAGTGAATAAAAGAGAGATACTATTGAAGACGATGAAAATCTAACCATAATAATTAATTGTTTTATATCTTACATAATAAAGCACTGGCTATTTACTTTGGTTGTATCATCTGGACTATTTAGAGCTATACTACAAATAATCGTTTTACAAATGTCATAATTGGTGTATTAAATTGGATAGTATCCCTTGTCATTTCATAGTTGTAGATTCTAATAGAGGTTTCAGAAATGTCTGACACCGAGGCTCTGCTCTTTGTCATACGTTGCCTTGTCTTTGTTTTTAACCAAAATTATTTTGTATCTTTTATGGTACAAATTGGCTTAAAATTATTCAATTCCTCCTCCAGTCTGTGGCTTTTTGGTTAGCTGATAAGTATCTCGATTTGCACTGAGGACACATCTTTACACGTTCTGTTCTTTCCTCGGTGCCCCTACAATAATTAACGCAGGTGTCAGGGCTGACTTAAGCTCCGGCATTCTCGGTGCTTCACCTGCATAACCAACGGTGGGAGAGCAGCACCATGGAATTCACAGGGGGCTCCTGGAGTGTCTGAGATGTGCAGCACTGATGCCAGGCCGAGGCCTAGGCTGTGGGTCTCGGTGACATCACTCCTCTGGTCAATAGAAGGAAGGAAAACATGGGATTTCTAAAACCGCAAGTCCAGCGTCAAGTCTGACTTGATTGATGACTGTACTTTGGCATAGATTCTGTGCAGGGAATGTTTACAAAGTCTCCCAGGGTTAAATAAAACACTATTTCAAAGTACAAGAGGTTGAACTCTATATAGCACATATAGTTTGGAGACACTACCTTGTCTGTTTCTTAAAGCATTTGCCTTCCTCGGTCCCTTAAGGTCTGCACTTAACATTTAAGAAGGGTTGTGATAAAGTAAGAGCTGAAAGTTAGTTAATATAGGGAATTGACAGTGTACCCTACTGGTTTCCACCACAATTTGGTTACAACAGATTGGTCAGACAAACAAACAAACAAAAAAAAAAAAGAGCCCTCCTGAGCAGGAAGGGCAGAAGCAAGGCAAAGAGCTTTTTGCCAGGACCTGTGTAGCATCAGCACAGTGGCCCCGCAGGGAACACAAACAGAAGAGGACAATGGCAGAGGTGATGGGCACGTGGCAGCTAACTGAATGAGCATGTGGGAGACACCCTTCTGGGACTATCACACATATCAAATTAAAAAGAAGAAAGGTGAATGAATGAACTGGAGCCTCTGTAGAGAACAGCAGAGCTAAGCTGAAAATCAAGTCTGGTGTAGAGTAGGAAGTTCAGATATGTGCTCTCTTGATTTGCTTCTGCTACTGTAACATAATGCTCAAGGCTGAGGAGTATAGAGAAAAAAAGCAGAAATGCATTCAATAGGTTTGGAGTCCCAAACCCATGACTGGGACAGAATGGTCCGTCTGGGGGGAGCAATTCTTTTCTCCAAGGTGGCATCTTCTTGTTGCATCCTCTGGAGAAGGGAAACCCTGGGTCCTCACGTGATAGAAAGCAGAAGAGTAAGCTAGCCAAATAGCACAGGAAATCTTTTTTTTTTTTTTTCTAGGTCGGTCTCATGGAAAGAGACGCACACTCATGGTCAAGTCCTCTTCAGATGACCCACTTCTTAAGCACACCACATTGGCAGGCCCTGGACTTTGTGCAGTACAATACGTTTAAACCAAAGCATGGTTTAGACGCTTAGACTTGGACTGAGCAAATAAAATGCAGAACATAAATGAAATATTTTACATGCAATCAACCATAGCCAGTTTCGACTTGTTTTTGAATAGAGAACCCTGCAGAGAATGAGGATGAGTCTAACATGTCAATAGGATCCTACGATACCACTTAAGTCAACTCAGTGCATTTTGTGATATTTATTTCAATGCTAAGTACAATTAAAATGGAAACTCATCATCGGATAATGAGAGTCCCTGGTAAACTAAATATAATTACAGGACAATTTCTCAGTTCATGAAATTTTCTGTGTATATTTTCCATCTTGGGTTATGTATTGAAAGACTAGGACAACTCCATCTTGAAACTGCAACCATCTTGTTGTTTGTGTTAAGCTAAGAATAACCCTGCACATACGTAAAACCCAGCAAATGACTTGTTTATGGTGAAACTAGCCAGAAATTGTACAGATTCCAGGAATGAAGTAGTTTGTGCGGATGTTTGTGCCGAAACCAACCGGCCATAAAGCCCATTTCCCAGATGGCCAAACCGGTTTGGGAACGTTGACGGCCCTGGAATGTCCATCAATCAATTTCAGAATCCCCTAGCCCCGAGCCAATCAGATTTGTCCTCGCACCCCAACCCTGCTTGCACTTGGTTTATGTAATTTTGTGGTTTTTCCCTTTAAATACCCATGTAAAACTTTGCTCAGGACCTTCCTCCTAACCTCCGCTGCGTCGGTGTGTAGGACGAGGTCCGGGCTGCAGCTCGCCTAATAAAGCCTTGCCTTGCTTTTGCATTTCGGAACGTCTGGCTCTCGGTGGTCTCTTGGTGGTCTTCTAGGGCTTGGGCACAACAGTATCATAATATTTTACAGAAGAATTTTGAGTTTTAATTAAAGGAATTTTCCCCCAAATTTGAACCGCTAGGAATAAAGGGTGATTCTGATTATTTTGTATTCTAATTTGCCAAATTTTTGTTTATAAATAAAATAGGTTGCAAGTTATTTGTTTTAATTTTAATACATTTGTAAGACTCTTACCTAATAAAAAAACGTTCAAAAATCTGGCAGCCCTAGTATATCAACTGTGATTAAATTCAGATTATTCTAACATTTTTAAAATTTACTTTTGTGAATTCTTTATAAAAATGGAGCCAGATGGCATCTAAGAAAACAAACCTGAAATATTTCCAAACATTGATTTGCTAATATTTGAATAGTAAATTTCTAAATAGTTGTTTTATGATATCCCATGGAAATAGTTTGTTTTTACTAAGGCAGGTTATCAGGGATTCCTTTAAACAGGCACAGTGCCACTCTGCTACTAATCTCCAATTGAAAGGACAGAGGACATGTGAACAGGAGCAACCCCTAGGTGTCAAAATACGACTGTGAGCCTTGCTTTAACTGTGAGCCTTGCTTTAACCTAAGCAGGCTTGGGTACCTCTCCTGGAAATTTGAAATGGAAGCAATCATGGTTGTTTTCTGAGTAGGATACTAAACAGATTGCAGAATGCCACTGTCAGAATCCCCAACTAATCCTGAAGTTAGTCATGGAAGTTTGGAATCTCATAATCTCTGTCTACCAGTCTACCCAGCTCTTCTTTGCTGTCCCTTGGAGTAAAGATGTTTGAAAATGCTTTTACATACAAATGCTCAAGTGAGATTTAAAAGATAGTTGTGGATTTGTTAGGCCAAAGGGATAAGTCAGGAAGAGGAACGAAAAAAAGCATTTTTAGAAATGCAAACATGAAGTAAAAAAGATGAGAAGTGATATTTATTGTGTTATGAACGATTAAGTCAAGGCAGAGATGAACAGAAATGCTCCAATAGGGGAAAAGGACAAAAACACGGAGAATCATCAGTGTATAACATGTAAAACGTTAAAACTTAAGAAATAGGAAAACACAAAAGTATTAATATCACAGGTGCAAGACGAGAATAACTGTATGTAAACTATTCTTTTTTTTTTTTTTTTGGTCCTAGGACTTGAACTCCTGGGCGCTGTCCCTGAGCTGCTTTGTCCCTGAGCTACTTTGTCCTCAAGGCTGGTGAGCCACAGTGCTACTTCCAGCTTCTTTTGGGTAATTTATTGGAGACAAAAGTCTCACTGATTTTTCTCCCTGGCTAGCTTGGACTGCAACCCTCAGATCTCAGCCTCCCAAATAGCTAGGATTACAGGCGTGAGCCACCAGCACCTGGCTAAACTATTCTTAGCCATAGTTGTGTGCAGGATGGAATAGATCTTAAAGCAAATCTTAAAACAGATGAATGAAAAAAACCAAACTCCTCTGATTGATTCAGAAGGGACACTGAGAGATGTCCTACAGTGGTAGGACAGGGACAAGACAGAAACACTTACTAAATAATTAGTAAGTCGCTGCTGAGACAATTGGAAAAAGCTTATGAATGTAGCTTGGGCAAATTTGTGGTGCACTTGCCGGTATTATTTTCTGTGTGATGTGATTGGAAAATACTTGAGGAAAATAAATGAGCAAAAATCAAGAAGCTAAAGATTTAGATTCCAAAAACCGGCAGAGGTGGTTTATAACAAAAGGCTTCTCTGAAGAATAAATGACAGAAGTGAACAAGTTTCCGAGGTGGCTGGTACCCATATTATCTACTCCTCAAAGTGCCCAGAGAGAGAATAGAATGAAAGGAAGGTGGCTGGAGACAAATCTCTTGAGAAATTTCAATGCTTTCAACATCAGGTCCTGCATATGAAAACAGTAAAAGAAAGCAAGAAGTAAGAAAGTAAGAAAGGGGGGAACATCCCTTGACTTGAATAGTATTGGAAGTAACCTTTTACCACTAGGGATAGCTGGAGTGGCCATGATGCTATTTCCCTCCACAGAGCCCTGGATAAGTACATGAGGGTAGGAAATGAGAATTGCTTCCACCCACTCAATTACTCATGCCAGGAATGTAAAGCTGATGTTCCTTTATCAGTGCAGATCAACTTGACTGGTGGGAAAAGGGAAATCTCCTAATGACAACTGGTGTACCTCCCAAGACTTGCTGAGTTCTGAGACTTAAGTGTCTTTTCATTTCTTTTCTTCTTCTCTATAGTCAGAAGGTCCCTGAAATTTGGATACAGTCAGCCACAAAATTCCTTGTACTCTACAAACAATAGCCTTCATATTAAACACAGTATTTTTCTCAAATGGTTCCTCTTGAAATCAAAATCAAAAGCCCTCTTTTGAAAGATGTTATTTCTTCCATCCTCTTCTGCTGGAGTATAACAGTATTTTCAGTTAAAAGTCAAAATTGTAGAGAACAACTCAATAAGATTTAAGTATGTGGACATCTTTACAAATCAAATATAGTACATTTTGGGTACCCATCATTTGGAGCACTTTCTAGACAATATAAACTCAATTTTGGCCTCTAGCTTATCAGCTATAAATCAGAGAAATTTTCCTTAGCTTTGAAATTCATGTACAGTCACTTGCAATCAATTCGTCTGAGTATGCTTCTATACTCGGTAGTATGTATAAAATCAATGCATATTGGATAATGAAGGAGAAGAGCAGAAGGGTGTATTTCATGCTTTCTTCCTCTGTGTGTGTGTGTGTGAGTGTGTGTGTGTGTGTGCGTGTGTGTGTACTAGCACTGTGGCTGGAACTCACATACTGGGGGTTGTCATTTAGCTTTTTCATTCAAAGCTAATGCTCTACCACTTAAGCCACAGCTCCATGTCTGGCTTTTTGCTGGCTAATTAGAAGTAAGAGTCTCATGGACTTCTTTGACTAGGCTGCGTTCAAACTGTGATCCTCAGATCTCAGCTGCCTGAATGATTAGGATTATAAGCATGAACCATTAGCACTCAACTTGATTTTGTGTTTTTTTTTTAAAGTTTAAGCCAAGACTTATTTTAGTACAAGAGGTAAGTAGAAAAAGAAACATTTGAAGACTAGTGAGAGTTAAATACTATTTAATTCTCTTTTCTACAGGTGATAAACAATTTCTATGGCTGTGAACATTTGTGTTGAATTTTTGTGGCTGTATGCATGTATTCCTAGGATTAGACTTGCTGAGTTGTGTGGTTTATTTTGCTTAGCTTTGGAACATGGTTAAAATTTTCAACAGTGGCCAGAGCCACTTTCCTTCCATTTGCAGCCCAAGAGAAATCTATTGGTGGGGCTGGGAATATGGCCTAGTGGCTAGAGCGCCTGCCTTATATACATGAAGCCCTGGGTTTGATTCCCCAGCTCCACATATATAGAAAATGGCCAGAAGTGGCACTGTGGATCAAGTGGCAGAGTGCTAGCCTTGAGCAAAAAGGAAGCAAGGGACAGTGCTCAGGCCCTGAGTTCAAGGCCCAGGACTGGCACAAAAAAAAAAAAAGAGAGAAATCTATTGGTTATGCATCCTCAAGAAAACTTGCTGTTGCCAATCCTTTCAATAATAGACATTCTAGTAGATAACTGTTTCCCCAGTCATTACTACTATCATAGGTGTTGCTTTATGCATACTGATAATTTGAATGCTTTAGTATGTATCTTCAGACTCTTTTGCCCATAGTTATGTTAACTGGATTTTTAAATTTCTTGATCATATACAAATGTGCTGTCTTAATGTAACATGATATTTACTCTCATTTCATATTATATTTTGAGTTAGTCTTCAGAATACTTGCTCATTTAAAAATGTAACTCTTGTCATTTATTTGCATTTGCTTTTGTGTGCACATATTTGCATAGATATATACATTTATGTATACATAAACAAATTTGTCAGAGTTGGATATTGAGTATACATCATATTCTGAGCATTTACATTTTTTATTATTTTCTTTTGATGCATAGACATATTGACTTAGTGAACACTAATTTGTTAATTTTTGTGTTTATTGCTACTTGTGTTTGGTTGAAAAGTATTTTCCTATTTGTTTGTGAAAATGCTTATAGCTTTTCTCCTAAAAGCTTTATCCTTTATCCTTTTATGTTCCTATCAATGACCAACACCTATCAGAGTTTGTGTTTGAAATGACAGCAGCAAAATAAAGTCTCTTTTCTGTGTGAATGCCAACTGGCCCACCACCACTGCGGAAGTTATATAGCATGTTGTCTTTTTTTACAGCGAGTATTTCCATTGGTTCCATTTTCCAAGGATGTTTGTCTATCCTGCCGCCAATTCCACATTATCTTAAATTCTATAGCTTCATAATATCTAGCAATGAAATGTCTCCTAACTTACCTGTGAATAGAATTAGATTTTTTTTAATTCTATAAAAAACAACCTGCTCTATACTCGAGCAAAACATTATTTGGAGAGAAGATCTCTAAAACATATTGACTTTCTCATTCCATAAAGGCTATCTCCGCTATATTTTTAGACTTGTAACTTCCACTGTATCATTGTTCATCTCTCGTTACATTTTTCATTTAGTATACTTCTAATCAGATGATCTGGGGTACTATTCGCACAGTATTTTTGTATGTTATTAAAAATAAAGTATACTTTATATTGACCTTATATGTCATAATGTAGCTAAATTTTCTTATTAGTTTTATCCAAGTTACTGGGCTTTTCAGAGTATATGACTATTATTGCAGCTGTAAGTGAAGGAATTTTACTATCTTATCTCTGGCTTTTATATTTTTATATTAGTGCTTTTTACAAGCTACAACCTGCAGTACAATGTTAGATAAAATTGAGAATAGTGCCCAAACAAATCTCTTTCTCAAGCTCATGGGGAAAACACAGATGTATGTTTATTTATTTATATGTTTACTTCTTTCTCTTCTTATTCCTTATTTCTTATTTTGGAAATCTGAGTGCAGGGAAGGACTAGACCCTCCTCTAGCATCTTATTCCTGGGAAATCTCCCCTTTGTGTTTGTCTAGCATGACCTTCTTCCTTAGAAACACATTTTGATGGCACACAAAGAATACATCCCAGAGATTCTGCCTACCATATTCCTAATGTTTCATGAGTTCACCTTTAGTATGACAGCTAGGCTTATTAGAATCTGTCTTCTTATAAGTTTATCAGCTAAATCTACTTTCCCCCTATATGAGAAGACATGCGTTCTTTGTTTCTCTGTGCTTGATTTATTTCAATATATATTTCCATTTCCTTACATTTTCTTGATTTATTCATCCATTGAGGGGTGTCTGGGCTTACTTAAAGAGAAAAGAATTATATATTTATGCATACGTATATTACATCACACAAATAAAAAATGAAATGATCTTCTAAACAAGTAACATGAGTCCGATAAAATCTGTTCAAATTTCATATTAACATTTATGATTTTTCAATAAATATTCCTGATGTTCTTATTTTCACCAGAAGGGGACACTATGACCTAAGTTAATGAACTTATTCTGGCTATGAAGCATGTTTTCCCCCTTCGGTTAGAAATTAGCAAGACTCTTCACAGAGCAAAAGTCCACCCACCGGTACTCTTTCTTTCTCCTCTATTCTGAGGGAAAAGCAGTGCCCCCCTGCCCCCCCCAACTCCACCCCTGAAGTTGAGAGTAGACATTTCTATGGCTCACTCTGTAAAGAAGCTAAGGTTTCGGAGACAGATAGGCGTAGGTGCAAATTCAAGTTCCATTGCTTATACCAGAGACTAACTGTTCAATCTTGGAAGGGGCTTAAACTTGCTTACCTGTATTTTTTCTTTTCCAGGAGTGGGGTTTGAACTCAGGGCTTCACATTTCCTTGGCTTTCAGGCTGAGCTGTATTCATGCCTCCAAGAGTCTCTCAAGGTTTTCTGCCATGGCTGCCTTCAAATCATGAATACGAGGCAAGCACTCTACCACTAGGCCATATTCCCAGCCCCCTGGCATCAAGTCATAATGCTCTGTACCTCATTCACTTGGGTGGCTATGATTACAGCCTTACCAATAGCACCTGGCTACTTCCTTTTGCATTTATCCTGGTCATGAACTTACTGGTGGGCATTAAAAATAGAGAAGCCCAAACATTTCTTTCTTAAATAGTTTGATTTCAAAGTTGGCACCCATGTACCACATTCTGTATTTATTTAGAGTGCAAACTCAGCAGTGACTTCTCACCTACAATGAGGAGTATAGTTTGTCTCTTTCTCCATGCTATCTTTCTCAAGTTGAGCTTGCATTTTCCTTACTTTTATTTCTCTTTCCAAATAAAACTCAGATATTTCTAGTCCGTATCATGTAAAATGGAGTGATACTACTCAAATAATTCTTTAAGCTGCTGTGTAGTGAGTTTCTCAATAATTGTATGAAAATATAGAATATGACTATTCTAAGGAAGAGCTCTATACTTACTTAGCAAGGAGTAATAGCCATATCATGTCATGACGAACTGGGCTGTGAATCAATTAGGTAAATGGATACTTTAGCATTAGGAAATTATAAATAAAACTCACATGTCAAAAAAGACAGAAAAACATTACAATCATCTTGATAAATAAAATGATAAAAATGTGTTAAAATTATTGAAAAATATAGTTGGGAACATAGACATTGAAGAGATCTTACTTAAACTGACAAAGCATATCTGTCTTTAACAATAATTATAACATGGCAGCTGTCAGAGCTCATGTCTGTAATCCTAGCTACTCAGGAGGCTGAGATCCAAGGATTGTGTTTGGAAGCAAGTCCAGGGAGAAAAGTCTGTGAGACTCTCATCTCCAGTTAACCACCCAAGAGCTGGAAGTGGAGCTATGGCCTAAGTGGTCGAGTGCTAGCCTTGAGCAATAAAAGCTCAGGGACAGTTCCCAGGCCTGTGTTCAAGCTCAAGACCACACACACACACACACACACACACACACACACACACACACACACACACACACACAGAGCTCTAGTGAGGTGTCTAAGTGAAAAAACTAGTATTTCTTCCAGTTAGTAACCATAGATGAGGGTATGTGAATGAAGGAAAATAGCCTTTACAATAAATTAAAAATCTTCACTCTATATCATAAAGAAAACTCTGAAAAAGAGGGCTTAGGGAATAGTACACATACCCATGGAGGTGTCATGCATATCGTAGAGGTCGATGAAAGAAATGGAGATTGTCATTAATCGCCAGGAAACCGTATTTAATCCCTATATTGATTGGTTTTAAGCCCATGAATTAGTGTCAAATGAAACGTAACCTTGGACATGATCATCTGGATAGTCATCACATGACCCAGAGTGTGCTATCACAAAGAAAGGCTCATGAGAAGTTAAGGAGGTGTGGCCCTTCTGAGAAACAGCTTGGTTTTATGTCACAACAATCTACTACATCCTTTTATGTTACACAAGTAAAAATAAATATTCCACTCAAGGGTTTAGTCTGTCTTCTACATTCAAAAAGTAGATTCAGAATCTGACATATTTCTAACAATAAAATTGTCATGTCCCTATTGTAATTGTATTTAATATAGTGTAGAACGCATTGTAACGTGGCATCTACTCCGACTTATTTATAGAGGAGCAACTTCTCCTTTAGTGTACTCAACTTTTATTTTCATTTCTTTTCTATTACAACCCCCGTTTCAATTGCACTTCCATTATTAATTTCTATTCTCCTGCAACATACCATGTATTAAAGCTTGAAAAAAATCTATCACTGGTTGCATTCATAACTTTCCTCCTATCTGACAGAAATGGTCTAAGGAAAGAAAGCACTATTTCTGCTTGTGGTTTCAGTGATTCCAGTTCACAGTTCTTTTTTAAAAAAATATTATTATGTTTACATAGTTGTACAAAGGAGTTGCCATTCAAAAAGTAGTTTATGAATACAATGAAACCTTCATCAATGTGACCCTTGTCAGTATTCTCATCCACCCCTTCCCTACCCATCCCTTCCCTCACTCTTCTTAATTTTGCAGGCTCTGCGTTGGATTCTTGACTGCCTTCCCCCTTCTCATTCTGGGTGGGCGGAAAGGCAAAACATCCTGCTGGAGGAAACACGAAGGGCAAGGACTGTGCTATCCACCTCACTAGGGCCAGGAACCCCCTAAACATCTACATCCATGGCACTATCACAGCTATCTTTACTTTTTGGTCCTCTTATTAAAATTTCTATTATGCCTTGTTTGATTTTATAAAAAACCTTTTTTCACTTATTTGAAACACTGATCATTTGTTTTTCGTTTGTATGCGTTTTGACTATTTTATTTGAGTTTTAAATTTTCTTTTAATAAACTCTACCTCCATAGCCTCTAATGACCCACCTTCAGGAACCTCCCGTCGCTCAGGTAGGCCTCCATTGGTAAAGTTCCTACCCTCTCCCCAACAGTGCCACCCACTGGGGACCAAGAGTTATCAATCTCCTGAGCCTGTGGGAACGTTCCATACTTAAACCATAACAAGGGATGCCCTGGCCTGGGGGTATGGCTTAGTGGCAAGAGTGCTTGCCTTGTATACATGAAGCTCTGGGTTCAATTCCCCAGCTCCACATATATAGAAAATGGCCAGAAGTGGCACTGTGGCTCAAGTGGTAGAGTGCTAGCCTTGAGCAAAAAGAAGGCAGGGACAGTGCTCAGGCCCTGAGTCCAAGTCCCAGGACTGGCAAGAAAAAACAACAACAACAACAACAAAAAGGGATGCTTATTTAAATTGCAATTCATGAACTAATTGGTTTTCGATTTTTAAAATTTTCTTGAGACTGTAATGTTCTACTTTTTTCAGTTGGAGTAAATTATTAATGCTATTAGTGCACAGTTAAATGAAATGATGAGATGCATTGCCAAGTTGGCTAATTATGAAAATAAATTTTAATGAATTAAAAGCTTCAAAAATTCCATTTAAGCTGAGTGCAGAGAGCTTATATCTATCTATAATCCTAGCTACTCAGGAGGTTGAGATCTGAGGATCACTTTTCAAAGCCCAGGCAGAAAAGTTCCCATGAGACTCTTATCTCCAATTAACCACCAGACTACCAAAAGTGAGCAGTGGCTCAAAGTGGTAGAGTGCTAGCATTGAGCAAAAGACCCAAGAGACAGCACCCTGGTCCTGAGTTCAAGACCCATGACCAACAAAATAACAACAACAAGAAAATTCCGGGGCTGGGAATATGGCCTAGTGGCAAGAGTGCTTGCCTCGCATACATGAAGCCCTGAGTTCGATTCCCCAGCACCACATATATAGAAAACGGCCAGAAGTGGCGCTGTGGCTCAAGTGGCAGAGTGCTAGCCTTGTGCACTGAGTCCAAGCCCAGGACTGGCAAAAAAAAAAAAAAAATCCATTTACTAAAAGCAGGAACATTGCAAAAATTAAAACAACACAAGAGGGGGCTGGGGATATAGCCTAGTGGCAAGAGTGCCTGCCTCGGATACACGAGGCCCTAGGTTCGGTTCCCCAGCACCACATATACAGAAAACGGCCAGAAGCGGCGCTGTGGCTCAAGTGGCGGAGTGCTAGCCTTGAGCAAAAGGAAGCCAGGGACAGTGCTCAGGCCCTGAGTCCAAGGCCCAGGACTGGCAAAAAAAAAAAAAAACAAAAAAAAAAACCACAAGAGCCCCCCAGAACCCTCCAGTTTTCTGAGAACTATTAAATTATCCTTACTTTGGAGGCAAAAAGGAAATGATACTTAAGAAGTCATGTGAGGAGTGAAGGCTATAATTGTAATACTTTTGCCGTGAGATTTTCCAGATATATTTGACTATCTTATTGAATAGTACACAGTAAGCCTGAAAATCATTTTATGGGCATTTTTCTCATAGATCTCTCTCGAGATGATATGCATCAATACAATATCATAGGGCTAGCATTCCAGAACATGTTTTACACTTAAGAAACCACACACATGCATCAATACAATATCATAGGGCTATCATTCCAGAACATGTTTTACACTTAAGAAACCACACACATGCAGTTAAACTATCCTATATAAGCAGCTGAAAAAAAACAATTTTTTCAAATATTGATGGTTCAAAAAAGAATCATCAGAGTAGCCAGAAATCATTTCTCAGATGTAAATTAACAAATAACATTGTTTTATGACTGAATTTTTGATAATAATTTATATTGGTTTGTTCCCAGGGACTTTTCTCTCATTTTTTAAAAATAAAAATAATGAGATGAAAGGGGCAGAGAATATAATTCAAAACTTATGTCACATCCCACTTTGGTACACATTTAAATTCAGCAGATACTAAGGTATATCATTATTCCTAAGGTTTACATGCTTCCCTTAACCATACATCTAAAACTGAGGTTTGTAGCACCTTTAAGAGTTCTGTGTTACGTTTTCACATTCTGTGGAGGTCAACATGGTAACTTGCAATACAGAAAGATGGTATGTGGGTTTCTTTTATAAAGAGAAAGAACTATGTGTGGATTTAAAAATACCTACAGGAAGTCTTCTCTGAGGTACTTTCAATGTGAAAATCAAATATTTTAAAATCATCTCATGCCAAAGGGAAGATTTTTTTTTCTGATCTTAATCATAGGTAAATATTAACGATGTGTATAACATAGAAAAAAATGCCAGGCAAAAGAGATTAAGCACATAGGTCAGTTGTTTTACATATTCATTCTACAGCTCTGAGTGAAGATTTCAGATACATCAGGGTGGCAAGCAAGGTTATCCAAATTTGATCATCACAACTGCCTTCATCGAATGTCACTCTTCCTACTAATGTTCACTTCACTTCCTGTGAAAGGTAAAGACATCACATATGGAGTTGGTTGACAGGGCTGAAAACTTAGATGTAGCCCTCCAGTTTATTTCTCTGCCTCCACTTCATGTTCTTTCCTGAGCTTTAAGGAAGCTATCGTGTAAATTAAATATTTATTTAATAAGTTCATTGCTACTAATAAGCTAATTTGATGGCTCTTTTGAAGCTAATGGAGTGAATGGCTTTGGATCTGACTCCGCCTGAGAAAAGTATACTGAATCCAACAGATGGCACTGTGATATAAATTAGTAAAGTTACAAAATTTAAATTAAAAAAAGCACAGACACTAAAATCGTAATCGCTATCTTTTTTTCCCCCCTCCCTCAAGCAGACTTTATGAAGCATTAATCAATTCAGAGAAGCTAATAAAATGCCTGGAAAATGAATCCCAATGTTACTTAAATTATGGCTGTTTGTCAGTAAACAGAGGAAATTTATGGGCCAGTAATTGAAGTGTACTAAAAGGCAAGCTGGTCGAAACAGGCTTGGCCCATGATAGTGCTTGGAAAGAGAAGGTTTGAATTTGTCATTGTTTGCAGGATGCATTTCATTATTGTTTTCTTTTTTCAGAGAGTCCAGTCTTGACACTCCCTGGGCTGAAATCAAGTTAAGTAGTCTATAGAGCAAAGTTTTAAATCCTGCCAGCTCTTTGCCTGGGACATTGGTCCGTCTCTTTTAATATGTCAAGAGAGTGTTTGTCTGCTACAGTGAACTAACATTTATTTTTGTTCTAAATTAGGAAAACAAAGGGATTGAGTCAGCTTGACATGGCATTTAGCCAAAGGCTAGCGGGGCCACTTTCATCGGTGAGAATGAAGAAAGTGAAGGAAAGAAGCTATTTCAGGAGCATTCCAGAAAATTCTAGGGAAAAAAAACAACCCAACAACAACAAATGGTATGGAATCTTGGGCAGTCTGGAAATGTGTATAAAAGGCTCCACATTTTACAGAGCTGTCATAGATTTTTACTGGGAATGTGGCAGTAGTTTCAATGAGAAATCACCATCCTCAGGGATAAACTGGGAAGTCTAATTTCAGTTAGGTTCAATGTCGGTCCCCACGAGCTTACTCAAAGTGTTAGAAGTTCCATTCTTGTCAGTATAGGGCTCTTGCATACTGATATACCGGAAAGCAATGCGATTTAGAAGCAAACACTCAAGGCTGTGAGTTCAGGGCAAATAGATTGTATTACTTCATGTCCCTGGATCTGTGTTTTCTTGTTTTATAGAGAAATGAAGGAGAAAAGATTGTTTCAGAATCCCTACTAGTAGTAAAACTGCATTATTATTTCTTTTTACTAATGCTGAACATAATAGATGTTGTAAAATTTAATGACCTTATTACAACACAAATGATCATTTATATTTTAGAAGGAAAGGTTGAATCAATCCCCAGTAAGTCTGCGAACCAAGCTTCTAATTGCAAAGTTTGCCTGACATTAACTGTGTATTTAGAAATAAGGTTGATGTAGAAAGAGAGACCCATCTTCATTTACAGGGAGTCTGGCTTCCTCTCTCTCCATCCCATTCTCTCCCCCCATTATTTATCGAGCAATTCCTATGTGATAGGACTTTTCACAAGCTATTGATGGCAGGGAAGTCACGGGTTAAATCTGACATGGTAACTTAGAGTTTAAAGTTTAGTAAATGATCACGTTATAAACATGAGCACGGAAAGAGAGAAAGCACACTCACGGGGCCTCAGACAGCCAAACCAAAGACAGAGCTGCCCTCCTGTGTTCATCACTTTTGGGGGTGTTTATTTACTTACTTCATTATTCACTCATTCATTTATTTATTTTTTTCTTCTCTTTAAGTCGTTGTACAAAGGGGTCTCAGGGGAACATTACTTTTATCTTCCTGTCTTCTTTTCCCAGGAGGTTTAGCGACCAAAGGTCCACATTTTGAAAGGCTCTTGGTCAAAGGGAAAATGCCTGCAGAGAATCTGTATAACTTACCTATGCTTACTGTAACAAATATTACATCTGGATGGCTTGAAGCAGCACCCATTATTTTCCTCACAGTCATGGAAGTTCCAAGTTCAAAATCTAGATGGGGGCAGGGCCATGCTGGCTCCACAGATTCTAGGGAGGAGACCAGCTTTGCCTTTTCTAGTTTCTGTATTGACTAGCAATTCTTGCCCTCCCATGTCTTCAATAGCATGACTGAGATCTTGGCCTTGGGTCCTGCACCACCGTATCCTGTCCTTTGTATCTATCTTCAAAGTTGTCTTTTGGTAAAGACACTGATCACTGCTTAGGCCCACTCCATAATACAGGAGCTGAACAGATGTGGTGATATAGGCAGAGGTTGTATTTCCAAATTAAGTCATGGGCACATATTCTACAGGGGCAGACATGTAGATGAGGCACCATGCATGCCAGTGGGCTATCAATATAAAAGTCGCTGGCCCAGGAGAGTAGGAGATGGGGTGAAAAATGAGAACTAGAGTCCTTGTAAATACAATTGATATATAATTTCAACAGATATGAATAATATAAGTATTTTCTAGGAGAAATAAAGTATGGCTGTAAAGTATGTATGCTTAAGCATCCACCATGCAAATAACATTCTCTTGTAATGATATGTGACACAATTGACTGGCAGGAAGTTGAATTTAGGGTGACTACAAATGGTAGGTACTTTAGACTGTGCAAAGAACTCATTGAAGCTGGTGGTTATATTTTCCTGCCCATAAAACCAGGGGGAAACTGTCTTTTTCAATCTATCAGAGAGGAAACTGAGGCAGTTGATGGGGAAAGGGGAAAGGGAAAGTCACAAGAAAACTCAAAACACAAAATCTGAACCATCTCAGAACAAAATAATTAGGTTCTGAATTATTGAAAATGTGAAGAGTTCTTGACAACATAATGATTCCACTAAGTTCCCTTCCAATTTTCTTCAATTCAAAATCAATTTCAAATTTACTTGTCTTGCCATTAGCAATGACATATTTAATACGAGGAATTTCAAGCAATGACAACATGAAACATTTTTATGATAGATTTATTGCTAAGCCCTCGAAAAACAAGTCAAACTTTTTAAGACAAGATTTCCTTTTTGTTCTGGTTCTATCAGTCATGGTGAGTTTCCACTGGAAGAGAACTTGTTTCCATACAATGCAAGAGAGACAAGAGAATGTTGTTCTTAGGTCTTAGAAATTACCACTTGGGGACTAGACAGCAGTGAGTGACCATTGAGTGATTATGGTCTTTTCAAACATAGCTTAATTTAATAAATCATTAAAATTTTTCTTTACTCCTTCCTACTCTTATTCTGTCTCCTGTTCTTTCCTTTATTTTCTTTTTTTCTTTCCCTCCCTCCCTCCCTCCCTCCCTCCCTCCCTCCCTCCCTCCTTCCCCCTTGTCTGTTTTTCTCTTTTATCTTTCTTTCTCTCTCTCTCTGCTTACATTCTTGATTATAGTCTCTCAAGATTCTCTTTCTCTTTTCCCTCCTTTTTTTCCCTCCTCATTCTTGTTTCCCCTTCTCCTCAACAGAGCTTCTTTTCTTCCTTTTTTTGAAGTATTTATATTGAAGACTCAAAATTCGTTAGTGAAGGGCTTTCTTTGTAAATCTGCTCTAAATGACTCTAATAGGACAGAATTCAAGCTTTATATTAAGAAAATCTCAACTTACAAGTTTATGTGCGCACTCAAGAATTATATACTCATGTCTCAAATGGGAAGAAAAAAAAAGAATGTATATCCCCAATATCACTCAGGAAGCTTCTGGAGAACCTGAAAGAAGGTGAGTTTCTGTCAGCATGAGTACTGGAAACTTTGAGAGAATTGTATAGGCTTTGCTGTCTATCCTATTAGGACACCTCTCTGAGCTGTAGACATTGGTGCCTGCTGCCAGCACAGGGTGCACCCAGCTGGATTTCATCTCTCACTCCTCAGCCAGTAGATCCAATTTGCCCATCCTCAGAGGCAGAACGGTACTCCTGTGATAGCCTTTAGCCTTTCTCTTTTGTTGATTTTATTACTAGTCCTGCTTTGCCCTACTGTGTGCAGTAGTCCCTTTTCCCTTACTATGTGAAGGTACTGGACACAATCAACTTAAAACACACATACAAAGGTTTCTTTTGGCTGCTGCATCCCAGGGTTGTAGTCCACGGCTCACTGAGTGGTGCTTCTGTGCCCGTGGCATGGACGTGAGCCACAGCGGAGAGCACACAGCTGAGGAGGCTGCTCACCTCGTGGCAGCCAAAAGCAGGAGCAGGAGAAAGTGACCGCCGTCCCACAACCTGCGTCCCACAACCTGCCCGAAGGAGATGTCACTAGTGATCTAGAACTTTACACTAAGCTCAACCGCTTTCACAGAGAGCCATGAGCTTACAACCAAGACTAACACACATGTTCTAGAAGGCATACCATGTTGGGAAAACATAAAATTTGTGTGTCTTCTTTGTCCATCTTTGAACACATGATTATCTAGGACCTCTCTAAAATCCAACGAAGCCATAATTAGTAGGGAGGTCTTGAAACCCAGTAGAAATTCTTTGGGTTGGAGTCTGGATCCTCTCCAGCTGGGTAGAAGACTTTACACTCACCGTGTGCAATGCTATCCTCAGAAGAGCTGACAGGATTACTGCGGAAGGCCTTGTGAGTCACAAGGTAAGTGCCGGCATTGACTGGGATGTTTGACAACCTACAGAGTATGGTATATGTACTATAACTGAACAATTCTACTTTAAATGTTTTGGAACTCATGACTATGTAACTTCAGCTATAATATAATATTAAATTAGAGATAATATTAAAAGGAAAGAAATAAACATCAGAGGGGCAAAGTTAGTCATTAGTAATGATCCTTCTTTATTCATAAACCTACAATTTCATTTTATCACCCCCGCACTGGAGACTGAATTCAATACATATAAGACAAGTATCCTTTCACTGAACTACATGCCCATTTCAATTAGACCAAAATTAAATTTTGTTAAAATCCAACTTTTTGCAAATTTACACCCAATATATTCGATGATCAGGATAAAACATTTCAATGGGCTCACAATTCAATTACAACAGAGTCCTTGATTGATTGATATACTTTAAGGTATGCATGAGATAGAAAGAGAGCACATACAAAAGAGACAAGAAAAAGAATGAAAACGTTTATGAATAATTTAAGAAAATGAAAGAAGCTTTTTCTTTCATCTCAGGGAGAAGTTACTTTGTTGATCATCTCTTAGCTCAGCTCATTGATTTTCTTTTAACCAACCAACTCATAAATATTTGTAGGAACTGAATCTGAGCCATTCTCAGACTCCAGGAAGAAGTGTTTCCATTGGAAACAATCTAGACTCAGTAAATATAAAGTGCCTCTTACAGAAGACTCTTTTGCAAGCTTACATGATTATTGTAGGATTTCCCTTGCGAATGGCTTGAGGGATAGAGGTCACACCCTAGGAGAGAGGGTCACTGCTCTGACTTATCCCTAAGTATTAATATCACAGACAAATCGATGTTGCTTTTGGCTTGTTAGGACACCAGATCTATCTCTAAGATGGCTTCACACAAACTTCTCTAAGCATGCTGACAGGAGGCCAGTTCTTCATTCACACCAAATAGGACGATGTCCAGAACACAGGGAAGCTATCGTTTCCATGATTGGAGCCATCCCTAGGATCTTACAAATCCTCCTGGAACACTGCTCAGAAGGGCTTGGAGTTAGGATGGGGCAGAAGTCTTCTCCTTATTGGTAAAGTCCAAGGAACAGATTCCCCTAGGTAAAGAGGAAAAGAAGTGCTGTACAGAAGATCCAACTTTCTTATTGACTAAAATTTAAAACCTTAACTTATCTTAATTGTTTTAGAACCCATGATGACATATGCAGCTAACACAACTTCTGACATGAAATCATGTGACCCCTCAACATGTTAGTGAAGCTGTGGAAAACCAAATTCTTGTGTGTGTGCAACTGATGTGAGTGTGAAATAATGCATTCACTGGAAAACCATGTAACAGCTTTTTCAAAAAGCCTAATTTGCAATTACCACATGGACCTATAGTCACACCTTGGGACACTCATCCCAGTAAAATGTCAACTTGGATTCACATACAAGCCTGAATGCAGTGTTGAAAAGCAGCTTCATCATAACAACCCCAGTAGAGATGAACTCTTGCGTGCACAGGGCCCACAACTGGTGCTGATGGTGAACAGACCTAAATGACACACACAACAACTTTGTGATTCCCCAGAGACCAACTGTATATTATCAAAAACATCAATTTCTAGAGGTCAAAGATCACCTGATTTCCTTTATAAAATATTCCACAAAATGCAATATTACAGAATGAAAAATAAAGTAGTAGCCATGAGGAGTTAAGAACCAGATTGGATGTGGGGGGAGGTGGACATGATTATACCAGGGTAACATAGGAATCACTGTGGTGGTAGAACTACTCCTTACAGTTAGGTGGTGATGGGTGCATTTAGCTGTATGTGTGGGTAGAAATACATAGAACTAAAAGCACACAGAAACACACACACACACACACACACGTGCACACACGCACAGGCGAAATAAATCTGGGACAATCTGAGTAAGAGCTGAGCATATTTTTGATACAGTATCTTGGCTGTGCTATTGGACTATAGTTTTAACAGGAGAAATCATTAGCCCAACAGTTCAAAAAGTATGCAAAATACTGACCTGGCAGGGATGTATAATCTTGTAATTCCAGCATTTAGGTGTCTGAGAGAATTCCAGTGTAAAGCCAGCCTGGGCTACATAGGAAGATGTTGTCTTAAAAGCAAACAATTACAGAAAAGTACACAAAACCTTTTTGTATTATTTCTTTCAGTTGCATGCGAGTATATAATCTGCAGTAGCTGAGTTTAAGTTTAAAAAGGGCAAATAGATACTTGTGTTATTTAAAAATATATGTAATTAATATTCGCTTTAACCCACATAAAATTGCGACTTCAGATTATTCATTTACAATCATTCAAAGCAGTTATAAATTTTGGAATGAAAAGATGCTACTTATCATTTGGCTACCTAGCTGTATTTTAATGCTATGTCATACATATGTACAGGCTGCTCATATTTCCTGTGAGTTTGCATACAGATGTTTGTTTCGCTTTCTAAAAACTCTAGAATTCAGTCTTATGATCATTTGGTTTTGTAAAGTAATTAAGACTATGTCATGTTGCTGAGGATCAATGTATTTACCCCTCTGTCACCGTAGTAACGGGATAAAATGAATTTATCTTCCATAGGGCAGGAGTGGTTCAGTAGAATGAACAGCAGCTTTGTGATTGGTTCCAGTTCAGCCAATTGCTGGATGACTTTTCCCAAAGAAGTCACTCAACCTTCTTAAAGGGTAGGGTCTCCATTTCCTCTCTCTAGCAGGAAACCGATCACAGCTATAATATAAACACTTTGTACATGAGTAGGGGCTTAATAAATCACAACTGCTATTTTCTATTTGTGGTGCTACAATTGTCCAGCTACAATTCTGTATTTTTGCTGAGAAGGTCGGGCACTTGATTGCCCAAATAGCCTGCCTGCAGCCAGGCCACGCAAGTCGTTAAGGGATTGCTAACAAGTGAAAGAACTCCTGGTTTGCAATCTCTGTGCACAATCCAGAGACCTTTCCTCTCGGTTTAGCAGCTTGGTTGCACTGTTCTTCCTAGGATCACTTGCTGGCTAAGAGCAGATTTTAACTTAGTATCCTAACCTAAGTTCTCTTCCCACAAATGGGAGCAGGTTTCCTCTCAGATTTCTCTAGCCTGTTCTGTCTTCTTTCCCGTCCTCATCATGGAGTGTTCAAATCAATCGCTCTCTAAGCCGTTTCTCTGCCCCTACATCTCTCCGTAGCTCAGTCCATGCCCTGCTGTACAGACAGATTGAGATGCCTAAACATCAGTCATTTCTTGTTTTATTATGCAGCTTTGGATATTTGAAATAATGATCGCAGTGAGTAACGACAGGCCCTGAGGGGAACTTATTTGCAAAAAGAGACTTAGAAAAATGGAGCAAGGATAAATCAGCTTTTGGTATTTACAGAGTGTGTTCCTTTTGGTTCAGTGTAGCCCAGCAAGATCCAAACCCACTGTATGTGGGGAAGAAAGAAGAGCAAGAACTAAGGTCACAAAGGAGGAAGGAGGAGAATTCTGGCAAGACTAGAGGCAGGAGACATGATCACTTCAAATGTCTGTGAATGTATTGGTTGGGTAGGTAATTGCAATATAGCCATTCAGCGAGGAAAAAGAACAGGTATTGAAATACATTTAGATGGGGAATTAGCTCTAATGTTCTGTTGTATGGTAGGATAACTATAATCTGGAATTAGTTATTACACATTTCAAAATAATGAGAGAAGAGTTTGAAGGTCAATAACTCAGGGAATGGAAAATATTTGGGGAAATGAAAATGCTAATTACTCTGATTTTGTTATTATGCAGTGTCTAGATGTATTGCATTATAATACTGTTTCCCCCACACAGGAATACATATTGTACCAGTTCATTGAAAAAGAAGTGTAATTTTCCAAGTGTGCGAAAACAGGTTAATACAGTAAAAAGCAGATTAGTATTTTGGGTAATGGCTTGGGCTAGCCAGGTGTCTATATGTTATCTCATTTAATCCTTAAAGAGAAAATTTATGAAGCAAATTTTGTCATTCCTATATTAAATATAAGAACATTGAAGTTGAGAGGTGAGCAATAACATACATTTGGTTATTTCTCAAGGGAGGAGAATGGTTTGTGATTGCATGCTTTCAGGGATTTTTTGTTTTAGTAAAGGGATATGATTGAAACTTCTCTGCATGTGTGCACACTCACACATGCACACATACACGCATGTACCACACACACACACACATACTCTTGTAACTATTTAGAGAACATGTTTGCTTTCCCTTTTTAAAATGCCCTGTATTCCTAGAAAAATATGAGGAATAATCAATAGTGGCAAACAACAGAGTAAATTATTCTTATATTTTCACTGATTTGAATGGTGAATTTGTGGGAAATGAATTGGAACTTCACAGGGAAATGCAGCTTTCATGATAAATTGCACAGAATAATGGGTTTTATTTAGGCATTTTCTGCTTGCCTGATTTGTACTTTGATCATATTCATCCCTCCTCTGCCGTTTTCTTTATGGTGGTCTCCCTGTCTCCAAAAGTCCTTCTTCTGCTTCATGGGTTTGTTTGTTTGTTTATTAAATTTAGCTTCTGCATGAATATTAGAGAAAACATGAAATTTGCTCTCCGAGTTTGGCTTTTTAAAAATTTAATATAATAATCTTCAGTTCCAAATGTTGTCTAGCAAATGACATTTGTTTCAAACTTTATGTGACTGAAGGGTCCTTAGTAGTGCATATATACATTCTTTACTTTAAATTGTATTGTAAAGGTGATGTACAGAGGGGTTTCAGTTACACGAGTAAGGTAACATAAGGTACATAAGTAAGGCTTTGAGCAGTGTTATCTTCTTCCTCATTTTCTCCCACTTTCCACTAACCCAGCTCCTCTCCCCACAAGTTGTAAAGTTATTTTCTAACCTAATGTCTAGTGAGTATCACTGTTGCATTGGTTTACCCTTTGTCTCAACGTTTCTGATTCCCCTTTCCTTCTCCAAACCAGATAAACTTATATACAAGACAAAAGGTACAGAAATAAAAAAGTGACATCAGAAAATGAACCAAAGGGGAAAAAAGAAAGAAAAAAGAAACAACTGCAACCAGTATAATAAAAAACAAAAGCAACAAAAACTCGTTTCCATTTTTTGGAGTTCATTTCAGAAAGCATCGTTTTATATGATCATATACACATAGCTATTAAGCCATTGTGCTCTTCTTCTAAGAATATCATAGACATATTCTAGTTATTACAAAAGAGGGAGACCATGCAGCCTAGGCTTCTTTGGGTCTGGCTTACTTTGCTTAATATAATTTTTTTCAATGTAACATAGGCCCTAGAATTCCATTGTGCATATATACCACATTTTCTTGATTCATTAGTCCACTGAGGGGCATCTGGGTTGGGTCTATATCTTAGCTGCAAACACCACATTTTTCTCACTCCAGTCGTCCCCTGAGGGAACGACTCTTAGAGGGAAACAAGAACACATCTGTTCTATGTTGAGTGATCTTCACACTAAAAAAAAGTAACAGTGAAAGATGGGAGAAATTTTTGATACCTGATCATCTGATAAAGGACTAATATGTAGATTACATAAAGAACTCAAAAAATGAAACGCCAAAAGAACACATACTCTAATCAGTAACGAGAAAATCAACTGGACTTACATTTCTGAGAACAAGATGTACAAATGCCCAATAAATGCAGGAAGTGCCTCTTTTTTTTTTGCAGTAAGCTGCAATTATGCTAGCATTCACCAATTTTGCAATGAATTTGTCAAGAGGTTACACCTGTATCTTATGATGTAAGCCAATAATTTTCACAGAACTTAAGTTGAAGTATGTTTTGAAAGAAAGATGGTATTAGTTAAAAAGAAACGTAAAAGACTCCCATCTATAAATACCTGCATTAAAAAAATGAATTTCTATGAATGATAAGCTTTTCCTAGTGGCCTGTCAAATACCCAAAGCTGCACTCCTAACTTAACACCTTTTATCATCCCAAATTAAATCCTCCTGTAGTGAGTATAATAAAGATGATAGAAGTAGTTGGAGAAAAAAACACCATAATATTATCTTCCCTTTCTAAATTTATTGAAATGAATTTTCTTGAATTTTCATGAATTTCATGAAGCATGGTTTTTGAGTTGGTTAACCACTGTTATTAAATGGAAGTATGTGCAAATGAGGACAGTTTTTCCTTCGGAGAGAATAGTTTTAATCTTCAAAGAACAAGTACCATCAGATACACAGGAGAGGGCTTAGAGAGAGCTCGCCCCCTTTCTGTAGGCAGTCAGACTGCTACCCATGCTGTGCAAGTGACAAAACAGAGTAGGCATGAAGGAGGGTACAAAATAAGGCACTGTGATGTTGTGAGGACAGATGTGGGGAGTGTAGTGTCCTTTGAGCCTTGCAAACCGCCTCAGGGGCTTTGTCCAGGAATACCCTTGCCATCCAAATGGTCTGCAGCAAGTGTTGTAACCTGTCTAACTCTCATTAGTTAGATTAAGGCATTATCAATACCTTCCAATTCAAAAGAGGTGGTGTTCTCAGAGAAACACAGTAGTCTACACTTAAAAAGCCCATTCAGGACCTTCAGGTACATATGAAAGGACCAGATAGTCTACATAAACAGCTGGATGCTAATGGCTCATACCTATAAGCCTAGCTACTTGGCAGATGAGTAGGATTAAAGTTGAAGGCTAGCCTGGGCAGAAAACCCACCGGACTCCACATCAGTGGAAGAAACTGGGTGTGGCGATGTGTGCCTGTCATCTCAGCTGGAAACGGAAGCCTAAAATGGTAGATCACAGTAGAGGCACAGGCCCTGGTAGGAAACAAGACTCTCTATTCCCCAAATAAGCAGCTCACAAAAGATCAGCAAGTACTGGGAAAGAAAGAATGAGAGAAGAAAGGAAAGAAAGAAGAAAGGGAGGGAATAAAGACAGAAGGGAAGAAAGAAAGAGAGAACGGATAGCAAGACCCACTGCCACTGGTGAACTGAATGTGATAATGAGTTCCTGTCATCTCAGCTACATGGGAGGTGAGGGAAACCTGCATTTTTCTCATAAGCCAATGCTGCCTTCATAGCCTAGCAGGGCCTATGATTTCTTAAGGCAAGAAGTTGTTGGTAGATTCCTAAGAGATGGGCTCACACGATAAAGCCTAAAAAACCTAAGAAAAAATGATTATCTCTGAAAACACTTGCAATGCCCAAGCTGAAGGTAAATCTTACAGAAAAACTCAAAGAAGGGAATTGTTCCTAGCGTGACATATTCATATATAGAATTACTCTGGCAAGTAACAGACATCTTATTTAATCATATCCCTCTGTCTCCAATGTTAGAATAATGAAATACTAAAGTATAATAATAAGAATGAGAGAGAAAAAAGAGTTGAGAGGAGAGCCAAGAATAGCAGATCATATTCATATTCTTCAAAATCAGGGTTCATGCAATGAGTTAAGGTGAATAACCACTTGTTCTGGATTGAGTATTTGAATAAAGGTATTCATTTTGTGCAAATATTATAGAAAACAATCAAATTCTATTTTTTAGCTTGATAAATTTGTAGCAGTACTTGGGAACTAAACACACACACACACACACACACACACACACACACACAAAACTTGCTTCTGCTTACATTTCCATCCTGTAATAGAGATGAATTATTCCCATATAACAATGCAGTATGATAGTATGGAATGAATAAGGTGTTGTTCTTTTTTATTGTATTTATGTTAGACTTAGGACAATTGCTATACAAGAAAGTATAAGTGCAGAAGCAAATAGAAACTAAGAAGGAAGAAAGAGAAAATTTTATGCCAATTTAAATTGAAGACCAAAGTATTGACTTCCCCATATTGTCAGTATATGCTTTACATTGTATTCACAGGATGGAATGCAGTCTCCTTACCCTGTAATCTTATTTTCATCATTCATAACATATTTATCTAGGTTTGAGAAAATAGTATTCATTCAAGAATGCTTAGGAATTCAGACTTTCAATTTTTTCTAGTCATCCCAGCATCTCATAATTTTAAAATAATTCCAGCTTATAATTTAGTAAGCATCAATGAACTATTAAATATAAGCTAAGTGTATCAGAGAGTAATTCTTGCAGCTGGTGACAAATGCAAATGTGTGAAATTAATGGAACTTTTTTCTTCTCAGGAATTCATGGTACATTAACAACAACAAATGTGCTTATAGAAAATGTTGTTTGGGGGTATTGGAAAATTATCCCAATGAGCACTACTGTAATTACCATTATGAATTAAAATAATAATAGCTCTTTGAGGGAATAGTAAACTCTTTCCTGAGAATTCTTTTTCATGATTTCATTCTTAGCTGAACACTTAAAAAAATCCAAACTCAGAGCAGATGGAAAAGATTATTTTTACTAATCATCATCAAGGAAATAAATTAGAAGTCATACTCAGAGTAAAGAACCAGGTGTCTAACTACCAACAGAGAAATTTGGAGAGAAAGACCGTATGTCAACACTCAATAGGGTTAAGTCAGCAGCAGATTGAGATAGAAATCTGAGATGATGATTAATGGCTTCTAAATAAACTTGCAATACCTAAGTTTTGGGAAAATCTTAGAGCAAACCTCAAAGGAGGAATTGCTCCCTGAGTGACATATTCATATAGACAAAGACTCAGGTAAGTAACAGATATTTTATTTAATCATGTTCCTATTTCCCCAATGTTAGAATTATGAGATACTGAAGTCACTCAGAACTATTGGTCAATCTCATGCTATTAAGATCCTCTGTTATACCCTGGGCATCAGGAAGGCATTATGCAGGAGTCAGGAAGAAATACACAGTCTGCATGCTATTAAGAAGCTTTTGGAGAACTTGAAAAATAAAGCCATGTTGTAAAAGTCCTTACTGTCCAGCTATAGGGTAATCAAATGCTATTGGAGTTATCAGGATGAAGAGCGGCAGCCAAGGAAATCCAGAGAAGGCTGTCCAGGGAAGGAGGGGTTTTCAATATATTTGACATTCCCAAAGGCCACTGCACTGTCAGGGTAGAAAGTACTCGTCCTCTGGGATTTGATCCTAGCTGCTTTCTCATCTCCTATAGAGTAAACAGGTTACCATGCTGAACTCTAAACATATCACCCAAGCGTGTATGGACACACACATGCATGAGTATACTTTATACAACACACTATATAACCATTCATATGAACCACAACTTATGCACTAGGGTCGGCGCATTTAGGTAAACAATATAGAGCACTTTCTGTGCTCCAACTCCCTATGACTACTCATAACTAGGAGAGGCTCTTCTGGGCCATGTGGGCTCTACCACATTAGATGGTAATCCTAAAAATACTCTGGGTCATCATGGTTATGCATTTGATAGCATAGATAAGGCAACTTCTATGTCATAAATAATAACTATAGCGAGTGTAATTCCATTGAAGACAGCCTACGCAATATTTCAAGTACAGGCAATGAACTCCATACAAGATACTTCGCTAGAAATACACAATGCCTGGCAGTAGTGCATCCTTCTTTTCTTTTCTTGAGAAGTACACAATTAGTACCAGAAGCAGACCTGTAAATACACAATTATAGAAAAAAAAACATAATGTGACAGAATCTCAGAGGAGCAAAAAGACATTCATTCTGGAGAGATTCTTAAGAACAATATTTCATGTGCAAACGACACACCTTTGGTGTTATCCAGGGTTACACTGAGTTGTCAGTGGTAATTGATTCCAGAGCAGAAGGAGAAACAGAGGCAAGATTCAGAAGAGCGGTTTACACTGCGGAGTGGTAGACTTGCACATGGGTGAGACAAATGATCTGGGGAGCCTCAGAGACTGTGGGCCGGCTTCGCCTTTCTAAACTTGTAGAACTGTATGAAATTCAGTTAAGAGAAGTAATTGGACTTCATTTTATTTCTTATTTATTGTCAAAGTGATGTACAGAGAGGTTACAGTTTCATACGTTAGGCCTTGGGTACATTTCTTGTACTGTTTGTTACCTCCTCCCTCATTCCCCTCTTCTCTCTGCCCCTTTCCCTCTCCCCGCCATGAGTTGTTCAGTTGGTTTACACCAAACAGTTTTGCAAGTATTGCTTTTGGAGTCATTTGTCTTTTTATCCTTTGTCTCTCGATTTTGGTATTCCCTTTCACTTCCCTAGTTCTAATACCAGTATATACAGTTTCCAATGTACTCAGATAAGTTACAGTGATAGTACGGGTACAACCACAGAAAGGAGATACAAGAGGATCATCAACAATAGAAGTTACAGTTTCACATGGCATGCTGAAAGTAATTACAACAGTGATATATCACTCATTTCCATAACATGGAGTTTATTTCACTTAGCATCATCTTATGCATTCATAGGGGCATAGCTATTAGGCTCTTGTGATCCTCTGCTGTGACTAGCCTAAACCTGTGCTAATTATTCCCGATGAGGGAGACCATAGAGTCCATGGTTCTTTGGGTCTGGCTCACTTCACTTAGTATGATTTTTTCCAAGTCCTTCCATTTCCTTACAAATGGGACAATGTCATTCTTTCTGATAGAGGCATAAAATTCCATTGTGTATATGTACCACATTTTCCTGATCCATTCGTCTACTGAGGGGCATCTGGGCATCTATTCAAAAGACCACAAACAAGAACACACTAAAGCCACCAGCACAACAATGTTCATTGCAGCACAACTTGTCATAGCTAAAATATGGACTTCCTTTATGGTTATAATGGTGCTTCCAAAACTCTCGTTACTGAGGGTGTTCAAGCGGGGGCAGGAGAGCCATTCTCACACTCACAATGACTAGAATGAGCTGGAGTTCCAATAACCTCGCCAGCAATGTCAACCTGAGTCCAGTAGTTGTGTAAAGACAGCAGAAATCTGTGTCTTCTTCAGGAGTCCAATGCTGAATGTCTGTGCCCATTAAGCGGACATAGTGAAATTTAACCTCGAAGATCCTGGCCGTAAGTGATGGGTGTGAGGGAGGTCTTTAGGTCCCGAAGGCGGAGGATCAGGATGGAATTAATATCTTACAAGGGGCTCTCAGGGTTGTCCTTCCCTCCCTTTTCCACCATGTGGGGTCACCTAAGAAGGTGGCAATCCATGTGACTTGCCAACCCCCTCTTGTGCTGGGGCCCTGACCACAGACTTCCAAGCCTCCAGAACCATGAAGCACACATGTCTGTGGGTCGCAAGTCACCCAGCTTCTGGCTAACAGCCGCTGAGGAAAATGGAAGGAAGTGAGTTGGGAACCGAGGAGCAGGAAGCAATGTTGCCTGTGTTGCAGCCAGTGGTCAGGGCGACTGTGAGGTTGCGAGCTCGAGGGCAGGGCTCTCTCCTCCCTGCTCCTAAGGCTTCCTTTGCAGCGTGTCCTGTTTGAACTGGAGGGCGCACAGCCCTCTAGTTGGAGTGAGAGTGAAGGTTGGCCAGGTTTGAAGTGTCTCTGCTTCTTTCTGGTGTGTGGGTCTGGGATCCTCATCAGGACACAGGAGTGGCAGCAGGATGGGTCTTGGTGGTCAAGAGGACATCAAGGGACTTGCAAATGTCTGGTGGGTTGAGTGAGTGGGCAGTGTGAACTCAGTTCTCACACCGAGTGAAGGTGGGAAATCCACAGCTACCGCTTAGTGTTTTCGTGTACAGTAGCCAGATGTAAGCTTGGGAGGTGTGAAGCTCCAGGGAGGAGCTTAACACAAATGTTGGATATTCGATGCAGCAGCATCTGACCAACTCCTCTGGGACGAGGAAGGCTTCGTGTCCAACATAGAATTTCACACAGATCACTGCTCAGTGAATTTCTGAAGTAAGTTTCCCTTTTCCATCTCCCTTTTCACTAGTCCAGCACTAAACTAGACAACCATCTGAGTATCATGGCTTTCTCTGCACACAGTTTCTCCACGGCAGCACTGTTTTTCGCATCCTACCGCCTGCCAGGATCTGCTAAGCTTGTCTCCATGCCTGCTGCCTTAGTTACTCTCTTATAGTTCCAGGGCTTTTTTTTTTTTTTCAGAACCTTAAAAATGAGCCACATTATTTTCTATGACAGTCTGTGGACAGGAGAATAGGCTCCTTGAAGTGCATATCAGAACAGAATATTCCACAGTCACTGTTGGGTCTGCGGTTCCTTGAGGTAAGCATTGTGTTGTGGTGTCATAGTCCCATTTCTCCTTCCTTGTTGTCAGAGATATTGTTATTGCTGGGTTGTAAATTCCTTCACAGATGCATGGTCATTTTCTTTTTCACTTGGAGTATATCATTAGATCTGCCACTCAGATCTCTTAATGATTTTTTCTGCAATCATTACTTGTATGGTCCTAGCTCCTGCATATTGACTGTCTTGTCTTGTCTCAACAATTGGAGAGCCATTTCCTACCAGTCAACTGGGCAAGAACTCATTTGGCGGAACACATTTACAGTGTTCACTTCTCTTTCCCATTGGCCTCACAGGCTAGGAGAAGTCACTCTATCCAGAAAGTAGCCCAGGAATGCAGCTGGGTAGCAGAGAAGACTGAAGATGTTTCCAACAGGTGGTGAAGGAAGTCTGTGCATGGGCCTGTCTAGTAGATGTATGTGGATGTGCCCAAGCACCTTAATGACAACAAGGCAAGGGAGAACAGGGGTGAGGTGTTATATTCACTTACACTGATCTCCTTCTGAGGAGAGGTGATGGTAGGTCTCAAATGATACACACAACTCTATGTATTTCCATGGCTTTTATTTTCTGTTCTGTCCATGATTACATATGTGCATATGGTTTCTTTCTCTCCCTGTCTTCTCATTTATACTTATATCTATTTATATCTTTATATCATTATCTCTATATCATCTCTATATCTCCTCTATCTATCTGTAGCTCTATCTCATCTCTAGATACATTTACAAATAGATAGACATGTCTTCTGTCAGTGTCTTGTTTCCTGAGCCACATGAATTTTTAAAAGCATTGTTTAGATGTTCATATTCATGTAAGACGAAGAAAATAAAACCTAACAATGTCAAACGAAAGTGTTATTTATCAGGAAAAAGAGACAGGACATTCTATGCTGCTCACTGCAAAAACTAGACATGATTACCTATGATTATGCCAAATTCTAGCAGCACACATAAGTATACGGAGACATTAAAAGGTTGTGGGAAGAAGCTACTTCTGTGCATTGTCTTATGCTTGTTTATAAAGAAATACAGTATAGACAGACTGCCAAGTGAGTGTCCTCAGAGAGGGGAAGACATGTGTCAATCAGCGTGCTTTACCCAATGAAGACACAATTCAGCGATCAGAGAGAGGAAGACGTGTGTCAGTCAGTGTGCTTCACCCGATGAAGACACAATTTAGGGATTCCTTGCTACAGTGAGTGTCTGTGGGGTGGAATCCCTGTTTAAATCTGCTGTCTGCAGAAACTAAAAACAAAGTGTCTCCTACGGGGCAGTATAGACTGAGAAACAGCGCTTTCCTTAACTGCACCCTCTGCTCCGTTTCCTTCCAAGTCATTAGTTGTAGTGACATGTACCTGGAGATGCTATCCTGTGGGTAAAATGATAAACAGGCATGCAATGTATTTAGGGCATAGTAACTTATCTTCAAATATTAATTTCTTCCTCTCAGCATGTTAAACTTTTATCACACAAGATCAGAAGTGACAATATGAATGGTGCACTACGTCAAGGGGTGTTTGAAGCAGTGCGATGTGTAATATTGTCTCTCTTACTCAGGCATCCTTCTTGTTTCAGTGGCAACTAGGGTACTCATTTCTTTCTTGTTTAGAATTAAAGAACATTTTATTAACTGTTTGGTGTAAGTGAACTGAACACCCCATGGGGGGAAAGGAAAAGGGGGAGGAGGGAGGGGGGTATGAGGGACAAGGTAACAAACAGTACAAGAAATGTATCCAATGCCTAACGTATGAAACCGTAACCTCTCTGTACCTAAGTTTGATAATAAAAATTTGAAAAAAAATAAAGAACATTTTATTGTGTCTGGAATTTGGTAATGCATTCAATGTTCAACAACTTTTTAATTGTTCACTTCATTGTGCTTATTTCTCTTCCTACCAAACTCCAACACACTTCTAAAGACAGAATACCTTCTGGATGACAGCTTTCTGGGTCCCCGAATGTTTGTCGAGATAAGGGAACACAAGAATGATGACAGTTTAAGGAATATGTCATGCCTGCTTTGGAAGGCCAGGATTTGTAACATCTCTCACGACATACTTATCCATTTTCAAGCAACATTGTCTCCCCCACCTCCCCAAACCCAGAGTTTTCATGGCTAATACATATTAAAAAGGCTTACAACTTTTCTCAAGGTATGCTTCTGCAGAAGGAAATGGCATCACTTTTCTCCCTGAAGAAAAATTCAAGTGAGATAAGCAAGGGAGATGAGTGCTAACCTTGTTCGCACTTTGTTACCCTTTGTTCTGCTGAGAGAGTCAGAGTCCTTCTGCTAGTCCATGTCTGCATACAGAGTCATGCTTTGATTGGGGTGTGATGGACATCTCAAATGACAACACTGCCAAACTCAGAGCCACTGGTGAATGTCCCGCTACAAGCCATCACAAACCTAACGCATTCACAGGCATGCATAGACATCTCCCAGTATGTGAGAATTATTTAATATCATTCTTCACTTAATATCATTCTTGCTTCTCAAATCTCTGCACTGCTATTCCTAGTCAATACATTCAAATAATAATTACATACCACACTGTATTTCCTTTGTATAATACATGTATTTAATTCTCGCTGGAGCTCTCCAAGGTTTACAAAGTAAAAATTATTTCTTCTCTTCATGGAAAGAGAAATACAAGCTCAATGATGTATAAGAGCTTTCTCCAAGATTAAATGGTGATTACCTTTTGGGGTGGGGGGATCCATCTCAGACTGAGGTCTGAATATTTGGCAATGCATAGTCTACAAAAGCTCCATTTTTCTTGCTAGCTTTATTTTTCCTGTTTCAGGAAATTTGTTTACTTTAAATTTTTCCTTCAAAACAGAACTAGTTTTCTTCTGATTTCAAAATGTAATACCTTTACTCATAGTATGTGCAGAGTAGGGCTTCATTCACTTACTGATTTAGTCTACCATTCTTTCTTTGACTGAATATAAGCACATTTGTGTCTAATGACACAAAACCCCTTAAAATAACACAACTGACACATTAAAAGCAGCTGTATTCAATGATGTACAACTTGGAAGTTACTAAATTTGGACATCTTCAAGACAAATGTCTCCTTCCCTCTTTCTTCCTCCCTCCCTTCTTCCCTCCCTCCCTCCTTCCCTCCCTCCCTCCCTCCCTCCCTCCCTTCCTCCCTCCCTCCCTTCCTCCCTCCCTCCCTCCATTCATCCCTTCCTTCATTGCTTTCTTCTAAATGGACTCATGGATACTTACTTTGTACTCTGGTTATAACCCAAAGCTGCTTCGCTTGACTCATTCACTTCTGTTGGCTCTTCTGTACCTTTAACTCATCAATATCTTTGTGGATTTTTCTGTGGAGCAGTTTCATAATTTCCAGCTTTGCAAAACGACCAGAGTACATTGTGAACATTTCCTGCCCTGTCTTGGAATCAGGCATTGGTCTAAAGATCTTGATTCCTTTTATTGAAGACTAATTTTAAAAAGTAGGAACTGGGCCCTAGGTATGTTTCCTGCAACTTGTGTCTCATTGCTTTTAGATTTCTTCCACTGACATACCTAGGAATTGTGTGTATGCTTGACAGCCTGTGTATATTCACAAGTATCAATAATATCGCGATGTCACCATCTGCATCAATATTAATCCACACACGGTTTGTCTCCAGGCTTTTCTGTTTTCTAGTATGTCATATGACTGGAATTGCACAACAGGTATCTTCTTATAGACACAGATGTATAAATATGCATTGACTTCTTAAACATGTCTTTTTGTGTAAATGGTTTGTTTCCGTTTTTTACTGTGTGCCACTTTTTTCATGGGAAAGGTTGTTTTCTTTTTTAGTCATTTGGGTAGTTGTAGAAATTCACTGGGGCTGCTCTAAGAAAGTACTGCCCATTGAGGAGCTTGAAACGAAACACCGATGCCTCCCAATTCTGGAGGCTGGGAATCCAGGACTCGAGACTCACGTTTTCCTTCTCCTGGAAGCTACGAGGCAGAAGCTTGTCCCTCTGAGGAGCTTTTCCCTTTTCTGTACTTTTCATCTCCCCTCTGATGGCATGGCATCTGTCAATCTTTCGTGTCTCTTAGCTTGTAGATACCTCAAACCAATGTCTGCCCTACCTCCATGTGGCGTTTTCTCTCTCTCTCGCCTCCTTTCTCTTCCCTGTACACATGAATCTTCTTGAATTAAGGCCTGTCCTCTGGCTGCCTGAACTCATCTTAACTAAGTAGATCTGTATCGACCCTCCTTCAAAATAAGCTCCCATTCTGAGATTCTGGGAAGGACATGAGTTTTGGCAGACATGTCTCAATTCACTACATTATGGCAGGGTATTGTGTTTTATTTTGTTAAAACCATAAGAAAAATACTCAACATGCTTAGGTACCACGCAGTGCTGATTTGTTCAGACTTTACATATGGCACACAATTTTTTCCCTCAGGACTAAGATGCTAAAACAATGAGGCAAAATTACTCAAGAATCAGTGCTCTGCTCTGGTTAGATGAAGTCGTCTTAATCTTTAGTCCTCAGGGAATCTGTGGTCATTTCATAGCTTGGCTCCAAAATTTATTAATTATGTCACACTGAGGCAGTTATTTAGTATTTTTTCACAAAATGATTTCCACTTTGTCATCTGTAAAACGGAATGACTAATAATATTTTCTATCTGTAGGAGAAATCCATTATGGAATGACTTGGATGCCAGGACAGAAAATGAATGAGAAATGAAATGAAGATACAGGTAAATAAAAATTCCCTCCTGAAAAGGCACAATTATACTCATTTGAATACAGATAATCAAAGGAAAGGCAATGCTTGTGACCCCCAGAGCTTCACTCCTTGGATTGCTCCTGCCTACAGTGTCCTCCTGCGGGGGGCGGGGGGAGCTACCTGGCTAGAGCTAGCTTATGGCTTAGTTGGCTCATGCTGTCACTCCCCGTCACGGGTGCGTTGTCGTACCAAAGTCCAGCATTCATTTCCCTCCATTCTGAACACTCCAAGTCCCAAGTTAGGGCTTGAGGCTGGTGTGACCTTCTGGTAAGAGGTGTCTTCTGGGTGGCAGATGGGCACTCTTTCTCATCAGATTCACAGTGGTGGAAAGAAGATGAGAGAAACTTCTAGCATCTTCTTCGAAGGGCTGCACTCTGATCACCTGATTACTACTAGGAGGCCCCATTACCAAGGCCACCACAATGAGGTATATAGCATATTCGAATATATATATTTGACAGGTACAAATCACTCAATTTATAGCAGTTCATCCCCTTTTTAGTCATTGCTGCTTCATATTTTAGGTAAAAGGACAGTAGACGAACGTAAGTGACCCTGCTTTTGTCTTAGACACTATGACTCCTTTGACATTAAAAAAAGAGTTCTCATAAACATTTAATTTAGAAATAAGGTTCACAGAAAGTTCATATTCTAGCCTCCCATAAGTCATCTACAATTCATGTGGGGATTACGTAAATACAGTATATAAACCATCGAAGAGCTCTTTCTGACACACAGTGAGTAGCATGCCTTGGGTTTCTTTTTTCCAAATTAGGTCTTTCTATTAGTGTGTAGGAAAAATCTTATTCTATGCTGCTGCTCAAAGTCTCTTTGAATAATGCAAGTATTGTTTCCTGTTATACGTGCTTTGGAATGTCCCTCTCCCACGACACATTGCTCTGGGAATTACGTTGTGTCGGATTTGCCTTTTTGAGGGGAAAAGCAACCTACAGATCATGCTGGGATGAAAAGAAGCATATTCCTCACACTTCTCTTCCGGAATGTTTTGGCCAAGAGCATGGTGAATATGGTACTTTGGTACATTGCTGTGCATTAAAGGGAATTGAGAGTGTTTCTCACTTAAGCATTGCTCCTTCTTTATTAGGTATGAACAGTGCAAAGAACAGAGAATGGGAGCAAGTCAGAGAAAGAGAGGTACACAAGTGACGTGGGTAAGAAATCTGTTCTCAAAGTTCGAGGCACTTATTTATCGACCCAACTTATACTTATTTATATGATCTGCCTTATAGAACAGGGTTTCTGCCTATGCAGTTCTTACACTCTGGCAGAAAATAAGAAGCAGCCGCACGAAGCCTTCACCTGTCTCTAACAGATCTAAGTGGAATGCAATTTTGATTCTGGAATATAAAGTTGGAGGTGAATAAACAATATAATTTCTCTAGTGGAGCTGGTGTAACTACATGAGGGACTGTCTCATTAATCATCATCTCTATTTTCTGGCTCATATATTGAGCTAACTTTAAAAAAAACAAACAAACATGCTTTTTTTGTCTTTTGACCCAGTAAAGGAAAGGTTATTAGTTGTTGATAAAAAGCAATAGGTAGCCGTGGGGATATTTAGTGTGCTCAGGGAGGGAACCCAATTAATTTTTGCAGTAAAACTAGACTCTCTTGGTCTCTTTGCTCTAGCACCGAAAGTTTCATGCTTCATTTGGGATATTTTTCTTCCTCTAGGCAAAATGAGCTAAGATTCTGCTTCTAAGCAATTTGCTGGCTATTTGACTGGAGACCATCAGCGAATATTTGGATAGGCTTTTCTGCCAACACACTGAGCACAACTCCATTTAGAGGGAAATGAAAATAAATATGCAATTCATTTTAGAGTTAGCCATCATAATTACCTATTGCTCTTCCTCCTGCCTAACCAGCCCTTAATTCTACCTCAGGAGGTTTGCATTTTACCCGTATTTTGCAACGACTCTATGACTTGGGCAAATCGGTCAGGGATAATAATTCTAAATGACAGTCAAGATAGGTACAGTGCTTTGAACTAATAAAGAGTGTTCTGACCACAAGAGTTCTTGATTGAGTTATTACTCATCGACATACACGAAGACACATAGTTCTTTCTGTTCATTTTGTGATTTTGTGATTAGCAATTTCGGTTTGGATTGGAAGGAGAGATGCACTTAAGAAAAAAAAGTGATGTTTATATTTGTTGTTGATTACTGATTTCTCTCACCTTACTTTTTATCATTTTATTTTTCACAGGCAACATAGCCTGTGCATTTTATCTTTTACTCCTATTGTTATAATAATCTAATTCCCTATTATGAAATTACATTTTTTTTCTTTTCCTTGCACACATTTGTTACCTTTTCAGCATTGTGGATATTCTGCCTAGTGTGTCTATTAACTTTTTTATGTTTAACTATCTTATAAATACAATTTATTCAGGTATTTCATAATTAATTGAACAAGAATGCATCGCATTTATAATAATGGATTGTGGGAAGAACACGGTATCTCTGTTATTTTGATCTTAGTTTCAAATATAGAGGAAAATGTAGAAGGCCTTCAATATTAATGGTTTTAACTCGTATACTTTATGTGAAAACTATACCTCAAATAAGCACAGACCATCAGAAGAATAGGATAGAGCATTTGGGTAAAAGTGTGTGTGGAGTAACTATAAAGAGCAGCCAGAGTTCCTTGTATTATTTGAAGCTGATTAAATGGGAGGTCTGAGTGGACATTAGGGAAAGACAGCAAAGAGAGAGAGTTACCCTAACCACGGCCCTTGTCATTCAGAGATACATCTGACAATTCCAGCAAGCTGGAATACAACAAATATTGCTGGAAATGTATGTGTTTGTCTTAACACCACCCAGAGCGTGCTGAAATAGTCCCTGCCTAATAGTCCCACAGCTCAGTTCATGAGCAAATCACTACTGGATGAGATTGAGCAGCAAATAGCAAAGCACAGCAACACCTTGGCAGCAACCACACTGGTCGCTCTCTTCCTGGCTAGATGCTAGTCCCTCCTGCACCTCCCTGTATCAAACAGCAGAGGGGAACAGGAGAAAGGGGTAGGAAAGAGAATGCGATTCAACTGTTTATTCCCTTTCTAAAGAAGCTTTTATCCTAGAGCTTACCTTTTTACTCATATTGAATTGGTCAGAATTCAGTCAAATGTCAATCTCTAGCTGCAAAAGAAACTGGAGAACATTATCTTTTAGGAAAGCACACTGTAGCCTTTACTTAATTAGGTCAGACACCAATGGAAAGTACAGTGACTGGAAGCCAGGGCCAATCTCTGAAGCCACGCAGGCTGTTTCGGCCAACGGGGCCTGCGAGGTGGAGTGGTCTTTGTAGGAACCAGCAACACTAGTGCTGAAATGAAGTAGGGTGGGGTTAGATACCATAAACCTAACATCTGCTACAATCAGAAAGCAAAACTCTTCAGTGACTTAACAACAGAAAATTGGCATCATCTACTTAGGCTGCCTGCCATGTCCCAGAAATGCATCGTGATAAATATGTAAGGTATTAATGATGGCTATTCTGTGCATCATACTATCTTTGGATAATGAGCTATGGATGTACCGTCCACCTTCTTCAAGTGTGCACAGAAGCCGGGAAGATGAGGTAGGTCACCACATGTGATGGAATGCACCTTGGAGTTCTAACCAGTATCAACAAGGACCACAGAGTGTGTATAGCTAATGGAGAAGGTGGAGAAAGCTTTAAATCGAATAGAATCTCCAAAGGGCGAATGCAAGAGAATTAGTAAATCCAATATTTGAAAGTGTTCCTCCTTGAAAAAGAGTGTTTTTATTTTTTTTTTAACATATCTGGGTTGTGTTCATCAAGCACGAAAAGCAGTATTTTACTAATAACAAAAAGTGTAATGAAGCTTCTAATAAATCTTGTCAAATGTTCAACTTGATATTCTGATTGTCTCTAAAGGGTTCAATTACTCTGTAATACACAGGAGTACAATCTAAAACATTTTTAAAAACAGTAAAATTATATTCTGAATAAAATTCAAACCAAATAATTGTTGCAGGAATGCCAGCGTACTGTAGGGGTGGAGTTCTATGTGCCTAGCTTGAAGTGAGATGATATCCTAGCTCTATAAGACTTTGTGTTCAGTTCACAGACGTGAAGCTTGGGGAACCCGTTTGTAAGTGATGGAGGTTATGGTACAGCTGGGTCTAAAGCCAATCAGGTATGAGGCATTCCTGAACCCTGACCCAGTGAAGATCAATCACATTGTATCTGCATACAGCTTTTTGCTTAGGAGGCAAGAGGAAGCATAGGCTATTCACTCTATAGACACAGGACTGTTACAGATACTGCATTTAATCAATATAACTACAATCCAGTCTTAGTCTTGAGCAAGCTTCACCTTCGAGATGGTTGTTTGTTTGTTTATCTTTCATTCTTCTTTTTCTGGTCCATGAACTCTGGGCCTGGGAACAGTTTTGAACTTCTTTTGCTCAAGGCTAGTACTCTACCACTTAAGCCATAGCACCACGTCTGGCTTTTTCTGGGTAATTTGTTGGAGCTAAGAGTCTCATGGATTTTACTGCCTGTCTAGCTCTGAAGCAGGAGCCTCTGATCTCAGCCTCCTGAATAGATAGGGTTATAGGCCTGAGCCACTGGTGCCTGGTTATCTTAGAGATTTTGGAAATGCAGAATCTCTGAGCCATTCCAGATCTATTGAATCCCAATATGCACCTCACAATCGGAGGTAATTTTCATGCGCACTAGAATTTAAATGAACAGCTTTAAATAAGTAACAAAAAGCTAGACTAGTGTTTTCATACTACAGAGGTATCGTTTGGGGGGGGGGTGGTTGCGTGTGAGTATTGAAACTTTGTGCACGGTGGAAAACTTCTCTACTGTAGTGTATATTTGGAAATATGTAAAAGTCGTTAGCCCTTTGACAGAAGAAAAGACAGCAGTAAGTTTGGGGTGAAGGATTGACTTGAGACTGCTGTGCTTTGGGAGTAGCTGCACAGAAAGGGCAGGTTTGATTTAGGAGAAGGAGACAGGCAAATGTGGAAGTGGCAAATCAGAAAAGTGACAAATCAAAGTCTTGGACAAAGGGGCTGGCGTGAATGTGCAGGGTCTTGTTTATACGGTGAAGGATACATTTGTAGAATAAAGACACAGATTTCTGGATCTTGCATGCTGCTCTCTCAGAGACCCCTTTGCTCTGAAAGGACAACCTCTCACACCGAGTTCCATCACCCTGTGTGTAGTTAGGGAAACTATTATAGGACAAAAGCCTAAATAATTCATGATGTGGCTTTTAATGCTGTGCAAGAAAGGAGCATTGTGGGAAAATGAGCCTTTATAGAAGGCAGGAATTGATAGCCACTGAAGTAGCTTCACCAGGTGCTGGCCATCGGGTATCTGTGTCTCATGTCTCCTGCGCACACACCACCGACCCCAAATAGATTCATTTCTTGTATAAAGGAAGCAAGGACAAGAAAAATCTCAGGAGCAATGGGAGGCACCCCCACCTCCCAGGAAGGTTCAGGAAAGATGGTCTGTGTGTTGCCTGCATGTACTGTAGCTGGAGGCCTGGAGAAAGCTGCCTATATGCCTTGAGCGTTTAGGTTTTCTGCCCCAGGATAGGAAGACAAGTTAGAGTGAACTGTTGAAGGACATCTTATCTCTTGACCAGACTGGAACTAAGCCTGGACTATTTTTATCCCTCTTTCCTCCTCTCCACTCTTATCTTGGATGTTCCATCTGGAACACTTTCTATAGTTACTGTTGCAAACTTTAAGTGACAGTATTGGGAAAGCTATGTTGCTCCAAGTCCACTCTGGAAAGCCATTTTCATTGACAGCTGTTTTCTTCCTTCCGCATTTGGGACACAGCACTTTCTGTAACAGTCCTGCGCTCTTGCCTATTGGTTGACATTCTAAGGCAGCGTACATGTCCCTTGGCCCTCATAGTCTACCCTTTTTCACTCATTACCCAGCTCCGTCCTGTTCTGGTGAGGGGCTCAGTTCTGGTTGCTAAGCAACCTCTGCCACCCCTCCTTGAATGTCATTTATCCTCTCTGAGACTGATAAGGCAAGAGAAAAAGAAAGATGACAGTCAAGCCCAAGACTTTAGAGCTGGACACTTGAGTGTTGATACTGGACAAGGTGAGTGCACTGGGCTGACCTTTCTCTGACAGTGGGAGCCACATACACTAGGATTTGACCACGTGACTTTAGGAAATGCTTTCCCCTGCACACACAAATGTAATTCGGATACCTGAGTCGTGACACTGACTACGGAGGGAGAATATAAGGGCAGTATATGCCTTTCCTCTACTATAGAAAAGGCTTGAAGAAATGTTCTCTTTCTCGCTGTCTCTTGATGCTACTCTAACTAGCCCTGCTTCATTTTAGATGAAAGTGTTTTCTCTGTATCTTCTAAAGCGCAACAGCAATGAGCATGAAAGAGAAATCTCTTAGCAAATCTTCCAGCAGAAGCTTCCCATCCTGTGTGACACAGCTCTGCTTGGTAGATAATGGCGGTGGACACACCGGTTGATCAAGGCTCAGCCTCCTTCTCTAAGCTCCGCTGAGAACTCAAGGAGAAGAGCAGGCAGCTAACATGAAAATGGTCATCGTTTCTATGTGTGTGGGAGCGGTATGTTTCACGTCCCAGAATTTCCTCAAAACAAATGAAAGATCTATAAAGGACAAACCCATGTCATTTCTCTAAAACCTTGGATCAAACAATTCAGTGGTAATACTCAATTATGAAAAGAGACTTAAAAATGAAATATTTAGAAATATTCTTCCAGGACTGAAGGTAGGTGTGGTGGTTCAAGCCTATAATTCCAGCTATTCAGTTGTGGGGCGTAGGGCAGAGATAGGAGGATCATAGTTCAAGATAAACCCAGGAAAAATACTAGCAACAATTATTTTAAAAATAAGCCACCTATGTTGGCACCTGCCTGCAATCTCAGATGCTCGGGAGGCAGAGGTAGGAGGATCACATTCCAAGCACAGCAGACACAAACTAGAGCCCTATTCTGAAGACCACTGAGGCAAAAAGACGCAAACCAGGGACATATCTAAATAACCATCTGAAGTGAAAAGGCTTAAAGATGTAGCTCGCGTAGTAGAGTACTTGCTTAGCAAGTATGAGGGCCTGAGTTCAGACTCTAGTGTTCCCAATGAAAGAAGGGCAAAGGAAGGAAGGAGGGAAGGAAGGGAGATAAGGAAGGAAGGAAACCATTCAAACCTCAGTACTGCTACAAAAGCAAAGGGGGAAAAATACCAAGCTTATTTCCAGTTTAAGTTTTGCATATCTTCAAGAACATGGCACACATGACCACAGTGCTCGCTCTGCTATTACTGTGATTTTCTTTGCTGGAGTGTCCCCTTTTCTAATTCCTGTCCTTGTGAACTCTCTCCTCACCAGTGTGGATGGATCTGTGTTTAGACACCAAGACGCTTCCATAGTGTTTTGCCTAATGGATATACTGATTTGCATGTCCACTCACAACATAATATATATGTACCCCATTCTCTATATCCTGCTTGGCCCTTGTACTTTGCCATTCTCAAATGAGCACTTTTATTAGCATACCTCAGTTGTACAAGGCCAGAGCAGTGGTCTTGTGACATTTCCATACACACCTACAATGCATGGAACCATAATCCCCATCCTTGTCACATATTACATTCCTCTCGTTCTATATTTCCTTTTGGGAAATAATAAGGATTGACTTTATTAAGTATGAACTCTATCACTTGAGCCATGGCTCCAGCCCCTTTTGGCACTCGCTTGCTTTTGATGTGAGGTCTCACATTATGCCTGGGCCGACCTGGTCTGAAGTTCTTCTACTTGTGTTTCCCCTATCAGTGGGGATGACAGGCTCCCAGCCCTGTGATCCACCATTATGCTTCCCCCACATTCGGCCACAGCTCTGCTATTCCCAGAGATGGAGTCTTGAGTCAACTTCTACGCTGGCCAGGTTGGGTAACGACCTCTTCACCTTCACTCTCTCCCGCCCCACTGAAACCCAGGCTGAAAGAGAGTTCATTTTACTTTATTGTCATTCTTCTTTTTTCTCTCTCTCTTTTTTTTTTTTTTGGCCAATCTTGGGCTTGAATTCAGGGCCTGAGCACTGCCCCTGAGCTTCTTGTGCTCAAGGCTAGCACTCTGCCACTTGAGCCGGTGCTCCATCCACTTCGGGTCTTTTCTGTGTATGTGGTACTGAGGAATCGAACTCAGGGCTTCATGGGTGCTAGGCAAGCACTCGACTGCTAAACCACATTCCCAACCCCCTGTCATTCTTTCATTTAATGTACATTATTTGTGTTCAGCATTTTCATCGTGGTAATTTGCCCGTGCACATACTGTGTTTTAATCGGAATAACCTCCTCTGTTGCTCTTTTCCCCCCTCTTTTCATCCCCTCTTATTCAACAGCTTTCAGTGAGGTTTCCTTTTCCTCCATTGGAAAAATCAGGATTCAGTGATGTTTCTGTACAGATTAATATGTTTTTTATACTACCTTCTCTACCATACTAAAGAATAGTACTTTTTGTGTAAAATTTTCTAAAGTACTGAGGTTTAACTTATAATTATCTGTCTTCTTTCATAGTCTCATATTACTAGCACAATAATTTGACCTTAATATTTCAGAAACTATTCAGTGTCTTCCTGAAACAATTTCTTTTTTTTTTAAAAGTAATCTCCTTCAATATTCTCTTGTCTGTTTTAAGGTAGTCTTCTAAATACAATTCAGAATAAATTGCTATGTTGAAGTACTAATTACCACCGAATTTATATATTATTCCTTCCAAAATTGACATTTCATTTGTCAAGTCTTAATGACAAGGTCAGGCTATGTTATTTGTTTGATGCAGAACTTGTTTTATAGTAATAAATATGTTCTTATACAATGCTATATGTTAAACTTTGCAGTTTAAAATGATTTTCTTGCCAGTATGCAGTTTGAGTTCCCATGAAATGGAGTATTTTCTCCATTTCTCTTTCTTTCTCAATGTTTTGCTAAGAAACAGATGTATATTTGTTCTTAGTATTAGGATAGTTGTGTATTAGAAAAATCTGATTTTCTGTTTACAAGTCATAACATACAGACAATGTCCTAATTTTTAACATTTATACCAGCAATTTTATCTCCCAATCCTATCCCACATTTTAAAATTTATTAGGCATAACTTAAATGTAAATGGAAGTAGGTACTTAGTCTCTGATTTAAATTTACATAATTTTATTCTTTAAAATACTTCTTTAAAATTTATTCTTTAAAATAATAAATACTAGTCGATGTTACACTTAAATTTCTCACATGCCTCTGTGATTATGCAATCTTCCTTTAAAAAGTATTCTGTGTGTGTGTGTGTGTGTGTGTGTGTGTGTGTGTGAGAGAGAGAGAGAGAGAGAGAGAGAGAGAGAGAGAGAGAGAGAGAGAGAGAGAGAGAGAGAGAATGTGTATGTCCTGGGGCATGAACTCTTGAATTCAAGGCTAGGGTTTTGTTCTTGAATTTTGTTATGTTCTAGGTTAGTGCTCCACACTTGGGCCACAGTACTACTTCCAGATGCTGCTGCTGCTACTTCTGCTTCTCCTTCTTCTTCTCTCCCTCTTCCTCCCCTTCCTCCTTTATCTATCTATCTGTCTATCTGTCTGTGTATCTATCTATCTATCTATCTATCTACCTATCTATCTATCTATCTATCTATCTATCTATCTATCTATCTATCTATCCATCCATCCATCCATCCATCCATCCATCCATCCATCCATCTATCTATCTATCTATCTATCTATCTATCTATCTATCTATCTATCTATCTATCTATCTATCGCTGGTTTTAGACAAGAGTCTCATAGACTTTCTTGCCTTGCCCCTTTTAGAACTGTGATCCTCAGACCTCACCTCCTTAAATTGAAAGGATTTTAGGCATGAGGCACTGGAGCCCACTTTATTCTGTGTCTTTCTGATATCTAAAACAAATGATAATATGAAATGATATTGATCAAAATAACCTCCAAGGAAGTTGTTTGTATTTATTTTTTGTTGTTTTCTCTGTTGTTGCTGTTTTGGATTTCTGTACCTTTTGTCTTGTATGTCCCTTTTGTTTGTTTGGGGGAAGGTAAGGGAGAGCTCAGAAATGGTGGGGCAAACTGAACAAAGGCAACAGTGATACTCACTAGACACGGTGTTGAAATTGAACTATACAACTTGTGGGGTAGGGGGGTTAAGAGAGAAAAAAATGGAAGAAAATGAGTAAAGAGGTGACACTGTTCACAAAGAAATGTACTTATCACCTGACTTAAGTAACTGAAACCCATCTGCACATCACCTTTACAATAAAATTAAATAATCAAATAAAAATATCCGTTTTTGTATAAAATGTCACAACAATAAATGGTATTTGGAATACTTAAATCTTTTCCTATCCCCTTGTTACTTTAATGACCTAATTATCTTTCCTGTTGAAGCCAAATAAAAACAAATTATAAATCCAATATGTCTTGCTGGTAATTCCAATGAATATTATTTTCAAGTACTTCATAGTAATTAATCTTCATATTTCTACTTCTTAAGGGTCACTTTTATTATTGCAAGAAAATTTGGATTGTTCACTAAGGAATTATGGAATTCCTCTAGGATTTCATATTATTTGACAACTGTCCCTTCTAAGATTTATGTTTATTTTATGACATTTATCCTATTGTACCTTTTTAAAATCATGTATCCTCATCTTCTGCAAAATGCTATGAAAAGATTCCTCCTGTAAAAAGAAAGCGTGTGTAGTCCCAAACCCTGGGATAGAACAGATACTGCTGTCAACTGACGAGTGAAACTAGTAGTTGATCCTCCTCTTTTTGAAGAGAAAAACCCAGATGAAATCCTGACTGTACCCTCATGAGAGAAGTTGAATCAAAGATACCTGATTAATACACACTTAAGTCCCTGACTCTCAGATACTGAAAAAAATCAAATAAAGTTTGGAGGGTATTAGTTACTTAGGAAAAGATAATTAATATAGATCCCCCTTCTTAAGTTATTTTTTATTTTTTGTGCTCTTTGATGTGAATTTCTTCCTAAATTTTAGAATGTAATATATAGATATGATATATAGAGAAATATGAATTTAGAGGAGTGTAAGATGGAAAGATATTTTATTCATATAAAAGAACAGAAATATGAAGGCTGAGCTCACTGGCATGTTTATGAGCCTCGAATTCCTAACTCTGCCCGGCATCAGTGGCTCACATCTCTTGTTCTACTTAGTCAGGAGGCTGAGATCTTAGGATCATAGTTCAAAACAAGCCTGGTCAGGAAAGTCTGTGAGACTCTTATCTATAATTAACCACTTGAAAAGCTGGAAGTGGAGCTGTAGCTCAAGTGGTAGAGCACTAGACTTGACCCCAAAAGTTCAGGGACAGTGCCTACACACAGAGTTCAAGCCCCAGGACTGCCATGAAAAAAAAAAAAGGAAGAAAAATTTCTAGCTCTTTTGAACTTCCTCTTTTCCATGTGTACATTATTTTATTTTGCAAATTGCTACAATGGTAAGATTTATGAGGGAAAGAAAAAGGTTGGAAAAGAGTAAAAGAGAATTTCCTATGCCTGAAGAATATTGCATAATCATTTTATAATATTCTATTTGCTGGATATGGACCTCTTATCTGGAAACTAGGCAGGCAAATGATAATGCTTTATCTAAGCAGCCATTTGTCCAGTTTAAAAAAAAATGGTTTGTTACCATAAAACAGAGTTGGCAAATATTTCGGCTCCTATGCCAAATCTATCCTGTTGCCTGCTTTTATAAATACATTTTTATTGGAACACAGCCACACCTACTCAGTTATTTATTTTGTTTTCTGTGGCTGCTCTTACAATGTAATAGCTCAGATGAATAATAGTGACAGAGAGCATATGGCCTGTAATCCTAAGAAATTGATTAGCAGGCCCTGTACAGAAAATGTTTGCCAAGCTCTGCAGTAAATTTAGTATAGAATAGATGTGGTAGATGTGGCTATCTCCTTTCAAGCCCAGGAGATGGGAATAGGCTGTACATTCTACATTGGACAGAATGAAAGCGTAAGAATTTCAGGTAGGCAACCTGGGGGGCACACATTCGTAACCATATTAATGAAGTATTCTCACGGTGATCTGGAACATAGACTATAGGTGGTGTACAGTCACAAGCCAGTGTTTGGCTCCCGGCTGCCAGTTGGGTGAAAGTCGCATAGCACAGGCAGAGCTTAGCTGGGTTGTCTTGCCGGCCCCCATCTGGGCCCTCTGCATGTGCAGTAAGCTGCCCATGTTCTGCTCTAGTCAGTGCTGATCGTCACGCTGCTTCTGTAGCCCCACGGATAACCGTAGCTTCGTTTCAGGAAGTTCTCGTAATGATGACAATACAACCTGCTTCGCCCCAGTCTTTGGGTTAGTGTCATTTCAGCCTCACTGGAGTGGCCAAAGCAAATTAAGTGGGCAAACTCAATGTCAAAGCCAGAGATGTGTGCTCGGTTTAGTGAGAAGTGCTTCAGGGTGTTGTAGCAGGGTAGGGAATGGAAAAAAACAAAAACAAAAACAAAAAAACAGATGCTAACCTGGATGAAAGACACAATCCGTGACATGGATGCTGTTGGATGTATGCTATTTTGTGGTCCTTCCTGAGAAGATGACAAAATTATTACACAGCCTGCTCCCAGACAATGGAGCAGCACCAAGGTACCCCTGGCCCAGCAAGGGAAAGAACTACCTTAAGGAAGCTGAAGCCATTCCTAATCTCAAGTTTAGCATTAGAATTCCTGCCACACTGGAGGCATGAGGGTACACGCTGTTAGGCAGAAAACACCACAGCCTGTGCAGCTAAATAAAACCCATTCAGTCCATCTTAGTTCATTTGTGTGCTCTCACAGAATGCCCAGAGTGTAGCTTACAACTATTTAATTATTACATTTCTGGCCATATTCTTCTTCTTCTTCTTCTTCTTCTTCTTCTTCTTCTTCTTCTTCTTCTTCTTCTTCTTCTTCTTCTTCTTCTTCTTCTTCTTCTTCTCCTTCTTCTTCTTCTTCTCCTTCTCCTTCTCCTTCTCCTTCTCCTTCTCCTTCTCCTTCTTCTTCTGCCTTCTGGGGCTTTGACTCAGGGCCTGAGCACTGTCCTTGGCTTCTTTTTCCTCAAGGCTAGCACTCTACCACTTGAGCTGCAGTGCCACTTCTGGCTTTTTCTATGTATGTGGTGCCGAGGAACCAAACCCAGGGCTTCATGCACACTAGGCAAGCATTCTAACACTAAGCCACATTCCCATCCTTGGCAAAGTCTTCTTTAATGAGTCATCTCATGGTGAAAGCAGAAATGGAGGATTAAATCAGAGAATAAGAGAAGGCCGGACCCATCTTTTGTAAGGAAGTCACAGCTACCGTAGCGACAGATTCATTCATGAAGGCAATGCACTGAGACACTCACAACCTCCATAGTTCCCAACTCCCGACACTACATCATTGGGGATCAAGTTCTAAACACATGAATTTTAGAACCATCCCAGCTCTTTTCTTGTCTCTGTGGCTCTTCATGTGCAAACCTAGGAAATACCTGAATATTATAGAAATGTAACTGAGAAGTTAGTTGTAAGGGACATGGTATTTTCTCTTGGTAGTATGTACTCTTTAGTTGTAGAAAAAGACATACGTTTAAAACCTTGGATATCTCTGGGCCAGAGTGCTTGCCTCGATTGTCTTACTTTTAAAACTAAGATCTTTTCTTACAAATAAAAGCTATCTAGAAATGTATGGGCAATGTAAAGACCACAACAACAAAAAAGAAAACAACCCTGATAGAATAAGAAGAAAGAACCCAATGTATCACTAGACAGGAGTAGGAGAAAAGAAGAAAAGCATTTATAATTTTTTACTTTTATACCTTTTTGGATCAAGTCCTATAATGAATGCATCAAAAGCATAAATATGCAATGGCAGTCCACGATCCAGCTGTTAGAAGAGAAATCTAAGGAAATGCCAAGATGCAATAGCAAATAAATACTTAAAGCATGAAGTTTCAGTGTATTTCTTTGGAGCATTTACGTGTTCATTTGTAGCCACATGAACTCAGAAACTAACATCAAGTTCCCCCTTTACAGGGAATCCTTTCTCAGATCCTCCAACCGTAAGCAGCTGTTAAAACAACTAAAAGACCTAAGGAAACAACTAGGAATTGCCTCTGCAAGGATATGAGAAAGGCCAACTATTTCTGACTCCTGCTTTCCTGTATCTCTTATCTCATGGCTCCTGTTAAGGTTAATCTAGATTATCAGCATGAATGGATAGAGAAGTTCCTAGATTAGTAACGCACACTTCTGAATGTGTCCGTGAGGGTATTTGCAGAAAGGATGAATAAGGGGCTGAGGTTGGGGGGACCCCAGGTAGAAGATCAGGCCCACAGTGTCATTGATAACAGACGTGCCCAAACTTGAATTATCATTATCACACCAGTCAAAGCACACTGTATTTATTCATCTTTGGCCAGAATTTGGTGGGAAGACTTGCCTCCAGCCTAATCTCCTTGGCAAACATCCCAAAGGAAGACACATTTGAGTCGAGAGAGTAGAAAAGTTATTATACGTTCATGGCAAACACTCAGCGGTGATGGCTGAGTTAAAGAATGGAGAGAGGAGCCAGGAGTGACCTTGAACCCTCAGCTTCTTTCACTGCAGCCCTGGATGCTTCCAGGTGCCAAGCACAGCAGCTGCTTTCTGTCAAGCATGTCCTCGCTGCTTCTGTTACATTCTCCTCACAGGTTCTTTATCTTGAAGGCAAGCCTGGTCTAACACAGATCATCCGTACACAGGTCACTGTTTCCCTCGGTTGTGATGCTCACAGAGGAGTAAGCCAATGAGAGACTAGCAAGGGGTCTCTGTGCAAAGTTGTGCCAGCAAAAATGCTTTTGATGAACCAAGAGGAGGGAACAGACAAAAATAAGGTAAAGGAAGAATGTGAAGGAAAAACACCTGTCTCTGTGTGTGCAGAGGTTTTGGGTCAGACTGGAGTGCCGTTGTTCCTGGATGCCTTTTAGCCTGTGACCTTGGGCGACTTCCATCTCCCCAAAGCTGAAAGCCCTTATCTAGAATGTGGCCAGCATTCTTGCCAAGCCCCCTGTGGCTGTTTATTAATCAAGTGGATTTCAATCTGTGAAGGTGCATGTAGAGTTTAAAGATTTATTGACGGTAGAGTTGGTGATTTACACGGGGCTCTGACAACGTGGTTTTATAAAAAGTGAGACATTTGATTGTATCTTTTTAAAAATATCTCCAACGTTCATGTCAACATGGACAGAAATTCACATCCGAAAGGAAGATATACATTCCCTTATTTGATGGGAAGCAATAGGGATGGTATTATCTCTAGGTCTAGTGGTCTAAAATATGAGCTAGTGGGATGTTTACATGAAAAGGTGTTTATCTTGGCTCAGGATTCTTGGTGGCTCATGAAATCAGAGACCACAGAAAGCCTGCGTCTCAGGCTGCGTCAACTCATGAGAGCAAAGAGAAGAGAGGAAGGAAGAGCAAGCACACACTGAAGATATGAAACCCAGGGGTCTCTGTCACTGTGCTCCCCATTTATACATTATCTTATCCAATCCCGGGAACTATCAACCTCTCTTCAAAACCTTCTCTGTCTGAATCTATGTCCTCATGTGGTGTTGGGTCTTTTTTTATAGAGACATGAGTCACAGGAGTCTAAGAATTTTCCTTACCCCATGTTAACTAGCAGCATCTACAGTGTCTATCTTCAAATCAAGTCGTGTTAGTAGTCTCTGAGGTTTAGAACTGCCACAGGATACCCGATAAACACCTTCAACCCCTGAAGTAGATGTCAGAAAATCTGTATTCCAGAGGTAATCTCTTGCCTCACTTCAATTACAGTAGACCATGACTCTCAAATTTATGACATTAAAAGCATCTTCTTAGCATTGAGAGTTTTGTCTTAATTGAAGGAATGAAATAATAATACTGCTATATTCATATGCACGCACAGACCTCAGGATTAAGGAGTATGGCTTAAAACTTGTATTGTGCTGATGGGGACAGAAAAGAAAGGTCTTTAATATACATCAAATCTGCCATCCACTGCCGTAGGCTTATGTACTGCCTTGTTTCTAAGGTCAGCCACTAAACAGTGTCCGGGTACTTTTGTTTGCTCAGAGATTAATTTGGAGATTAACTGGATGACTTTGTAAAAGCTCTGAGAAGACTTTTCATAAAAGCTCATAAAGCATAGCTGTAGGTCATTGTTAATGTCTCTGGAAATGGTGCCTGTGTACATGCACCACTTTAAGTCTCAGCCCTGCACAAATGGGGAGCTGCTCTGTCCCTAAAGATTCGACTTCCTCTTCCAGAGATTCCATTATTCCAGTGACTTAATACGCATAAAAATAGGATGCAATATTTTACATGTATAGTCATTTATTTCTTAGATCACAACTACATGGTAGTTACTATATAAATAGGTAGTATTCCTTAAACTAAATATTTGGCCCTTCTGAGTTTTTTGAGTACTGTAATCCAAGGAATGCTTGGAGTTTGGACATGCTCGGATCACAGATTGAAGTCTAAGGCTTCCAGCAGGGATTTTTCTTTCCGCTATTATGCATTTCTCTTCATTGGAAAGGACATACTACAATTTGAGGAGGAATATGGAAGAGGGAGATATAACATAACTCAGATTTAGTAGGAACAGTAGATGTGCTGTTATTTTTAATCATCTCATCTTCTTTGACCCTTTTTGTTCCTATTTTATGGAAGAATAAATCGACATTTCTAACTCCATTCCTCTGATTACAAAATGGGGGAAAATGAAGTAAGAAGTTGTACCAAGATCTGCTAGATTAGGAATCCTCAGAAATTTCTCAGATTCCCGTGTGTGTGTGTGTGTGTGTGTGTGTGTGTGTGTGTGTGTGTGTGTGTAAAGGTAGAAACAAAATTATCCTTCAAAGGATGACTCTCTAGGAGGAATATTGTCTGGAACCTTCAAGTTTCCCATTCATTCCTTGTTCTACAGATGTACCTTAGTACTCTTTTTTTTTTTTTGAAAATTCTGAGGTGTCAGAAAGTATGGATCTGTGAAGACAGATAAAGAACAGTTGGGCTGTTGGGCTGGGAGAGCTGTTGGCATTTGTATTAGAGTTCTCCAGAAACACAACCACAGAATCCACAACATAGCTTGAAGTGTTTGAGCTGTAGATAAAGCAATGAAAACAGAGATAGGAATGAGAGATGTAGAAACGAGGGTCCATAGAAACAGGGATAGATTATTAGGAAGTGTCTCACACATATATGGGGATGGATGAATTGGGAGATTTGCATATCGAGTAGGAAAAGTGGGGACCGATGTTGGCTGGGTGTGAAGTCAATGGCAAAGTCAATGTCCAAAGGCTTAGGAACTGGAAAGCTGACAGTATATTTCCATTGCAAAAGTTGGACAGTCGTGTAAACATCTTTCCTATTGTCCTTAAGTCGCATGGCTGGTGATACCACCTGCAGAATGACTGCACTGTTCTTGACTTAGGGCCAGGCACACTGCCTATTTCCCACAACCCATCAGTCTACAACAGCTGCCACTGACAATATCTCCTGTGGTTTCTCTCCCTGTGTTCTCAAGGCATTTTCTTTGGCCCATGACAACTCATCCCGCTTCTGACTTTTGCTTCTCCTGAGTGCATTTGTATTGACGCTTGACCCTGTTAACATTTAGGTTCTCAGTCCCCACCGGGAAACATTGTTTTCTTTGCTGTTGCCATTTTGGATGGCTTTGAATGAGTCACTTTCAGAAGGCCATATCCTCTCAAAAGATACTCTTCCCCCTGTAGGTGTGGGTTAATTCACCATGAACGCATCAGCCTCATCTTAGTCGGTATAATTACTACTTTCCAGTTGATGGTGAATGCTTCATGTGTAGAAATTAGATCTTATTCATCTTCATGTCTCATGAGATTGCTTTGCCTACAGTGATGTATATCCTTAATAAGTGTGTGTGGAATGAATACAATTAAGTGCATTTTTTGCACTTGAATGTCCTCTTTCTTTGCTCTCATCAGCTCCTAAATTCTTGACATCTTTGAGGAGATAATAGCCTAGCCTAGCCAGAGGTGATTTCCTAAAGCCAGCACATGTCATTTTATTAACAGACAGTGGGCCTATGCTTTGATTCAGGAGCAGTGTTCTTTTCTTTTCCAAATGTCTACACAATGCTTAAAAAATGAGTGCTCCAACTCAGTTTCTGTAACTCCTTATTCTATGTTGGATAAAAAGAACCATCGTCATATGTAGCATCAAATCATTCTTATCCATTTCCCATTTGAGAGTGATTCTCAGGCATTTATGAGTGTTGCTGAGACGCAAGATATTATTGAGTATACATGCAAACTTAGCATCTCATATATGCCTTGAATTGAGCAGGAACTAGCTTAACATTTCATATGGCATTGATATAGCATGTTAATCTCTAAACTGGCTCTTAAGGACTAAGCACCAAGTCAAGTTGGTTCATAGTTCCCGGGAAACTACTTTGTGTTTGGCATTTTCTGATCTCATTACAAACATGGAGGAAGTCACTTAACATCTTCTGGCTTCAGTTTTATTATCTGTGAATGGACATGTTACTTACTCTTACTCGGTAGAGTGGTGAGGACGTATTGAGATGATAAACATATAAACCATTTAATTTTATGTTTTAAATGGAGTAAATTTTATGGCAGGAACTTTATATTCAATAAATTTGTCATTCATTTTTAAAATTGCACAGCTATGCTGAAAATAGTGCTGTTATCTTGAGAGAAACATTAATTAGGTGATCTAAATGACACAGATCCTACAATATATCTAATAAAAATTTTAGTACCACTAACACTGGTTGCTCTTTTTTACCCTTAGGCCTTTGATATCCAACATGGTCAGTTTATTTTTTTTTCTTTCCCTCATCTAGTCTATCATTTATTATTATTATGTGCCATTTATTCCGTGTTCACTATTTTTCTCAAATTGTTTTTACTCACACATTGATGTCATGCGAGTGTAATGCCTCATCGTATTCTCTTGAGCCCTCAAAGCAATCTGTTAGCTGTCTGTGGCTTCTTCTCGCCAGGGTGGCCTGCTCTACTCCACAGTGTTTGTAGCAGTTTGACTGTGTTTCCAGCATTCTTTATTGGATCAACAAATTACATGAAACACTCCACATTGTAACATATCGTAAGCTCTTTATGGAGGGATATCGGCTAGACTAACCTGTGTCGTCTAGTAAGAGATATTAAATTCACTTGCAACTTAAACTTTTTATTCACAGAAGGTTTAATGAGATGTAATAATATAATAAACTGAAGACGAATTTGTATGTGCCTAGGTAACAGTTGTGTCTCTCACATGTCTACTCTGTTTACACCAGTGTCTTCTTAGACGATGCATTCCAACAGGTTGGTACAGACTCATCATAAAGATGGAAAACAGCAAGCTGGATCAGCAGAAGTCTGAAAGTGCCCATATCTTAGATATATTGCTAGTTTCATTTGCATGTATTTACACATACATATATTCATGTTTCCTGGGACTTACTCAGCATTCCCTGAGTGTGCTGCCTAACTCTGGACATCGCTGAGAGACACTGGAGCGAAGTGCTCTCCATCACTAGTCACATCGATCATTTCCAAGGTGAACTCCTTTTCTAGAGAACATGAGACTATTTGCCAGTGTATTCCCCATCTAGTTGTGTGTTTCGTGATAGAGGAGCTTCTCTCTGCTGTAAAAGGTCAGTGTCAAACCAAGGGGCAACTTGTATCTCAGTTTTGAATGACCGGGCTCCTGTTCTGTGCCATGTGTTCTGCTCATTCTAGGATCCTCACAGACACACACAGTGCGGCTGCGTGCAAGGAACAGCAGGGCTTGCTTTCTGCCTTTCTTGGTCACTGAGGGACGTTTTGCTGTCATCAAAAGGTATGGAAGCTGGGTGTTGGTGGGTCATGATTACAGACATGTTACTTAGGAGGTTAGGGATCTTGGTCAGTGCCGGCATAAGCTGAAAAACACTGAAGGCTTTGTCTCCAATTAGCCAGCTGAAAGCTGGCCTTCAGTTGTGCCTAAAGTGGTAGAGCACCAACTGAGCAAGCAAACTGAGAGCATGAGGTTCTACATTCAAACCCAGTACTCCACCGAAAGAGAGACCGAGAGCAAGAGAGTGAGAGGGTGAGAGAGAAAGAGCAAGAGAGAGAGAGAGAGAAAATGAGAGAGAGAAAGATTACAATCCAATACATGTGTTTGAAAAACTGGGCATGGTTATAATTCTTCTTGGGCTGAGAAGAGCACAGGTTTATCTTCCAGCACATAGAGGACAAGAAAGAAATGTGGGAAAAGATTAGAAATGACCAATGGAGGATGTGTTCCCGACACTATTTCTGGCAGTCTTCATGAGGACAGACGATTTTCTCACTGATAGGAAGAAGTGTTTATTTCTTTCATTTAGTGAGGAGAGCGTGGAATAAAATGAACCCAGAGGAAAATGAATCTGGTAAAATAAAAAGTCCTCTGCAGTACTTGAAGAAGACTGAGAAGGAAAAAGGAAATGCCCGTAAGTGATTCGTACCCGCCTTTTGCAGAGCAGCGGAAATCGTCCCTGTGAGACATTATGTCTGGGCTCCAGGCCGCTGGCAGGACTCCAGGCTCAGGAGCAGAAATGTCAGGTCAGGAGTCACCAACTTCCTTTCCATTGTGAGCCAGGGTAGAGTAACGAACCCTGGAGGGGCAGTAGGACTGGAGGGAAAATTGCTTTGATCCCATTTAGATAGGTAGAAACTTTCCCATTCAGTGAGCAAAGAAAAGTTTCCTTAAATGGAAAGAATGAAACTGGCTTTTTAGTAAACGATGCCTCACTACCTAGAAAATCAGGGATGGGGCACATTTGCTTTAAATACAAGTTGTTTTGAGAGTCTGCCCTTTTGCTGACAGAGGATGGAAACACGGGTCATGAGGCATTATCCTCTGGGGACAGCTGTTATACATACAGAGTTTTGGACATTACTTTTTGTTTTCACTGTTCTGAGCAAGCACTGATGGATCCTTCAGTGAGTGGAGGGCAGGGTGATTACAGATGGACTTGTCTCTTCCGGGCACCTACAGCGCACCAGGAAAATGGGGAAGACAAAAGCTCCATGCACTGAAATGTTGCTGTCTTACCATGACAGCATGGAAGTCATAGTGTGATTTCCCTTTTGTTTGTGAAGACTGGAGGCAGTGACGGGAAGCAATCCATCTGTGTCCACACCACTCTGCTGCCCTGGACACAGAACTCGAGCCCACTCGCGTCTAGTGCCACCATTGAGGAGTTGTTCTTGGTGTCTCTTATGGGTCGAACGTGAGGCAGACTGAACAGTAACAGCCCCGAGCTTTTAGGACCCCAGGAGCCTCAGCTAATAAGGCTGTAATAAGGTGAAGTTTAAGAGTTATCGATGCCATGATTAAAATTTCAATCCAGTGCTGCTGAGTGCTGTAGAAAGAATGTTTGCACTCCCTGAAGATCCTTATGCTGAAATCGGATCCACAGTGTATTGGTGTTTGGTGATGGGCCTCTAAGATATGGTTAGGAGGTGAACCTGGCACTGTCTTGAATGGAATTGATGTCCTTATAAAAGAAACTCCCTCCCGAGGATCCCTTTACTTCCTCCCTTTGGCAAGGACTCAGCCAGATGGCTCTAGGATCCTGGAAGGAGGCCCGTACCCAGCAGCAACTCATTCTAGTGTATTCTCTCATGCTTGTTGAAAAGGACTAATCCACCCACCATACATCAAAGAGCCACTTATCACTTCACCTATTTATTATCCAAGAATGAATAGCTAGAAACATTAGCAGTGTAACACTTATGTGGCAAACCAAAAGCACCTGTGCATTTAGCTTTAGCAAATAGGAATTGTCTGTGCTTATCTTTGAGGGCTACACTGGGTGCTTTCACACATGTAATTTCTGTTTATATACACTATGGAATACTGTGTCTTTAAGGTGTTCACTAAGTAGAAATGTTTGGCCACACAGCAAGTACTGTGGATTAGTGAGATACTACCCAGTATTTTTTTTTTTTGGCCAGTCCTGGGCCTTGAACTCAGGACCTGAGCACTGTCACTGGCTTCTTTTTGCCCAAGGCTAGCACTCTGACATTTGAGCCACAGTGCCACTTCTGGACATTTTCTATATATGTGGTGCTGTGGAATCGAACCCAGGGCTTCATGTATACGAGGCAAGCACTCCCAGCCCCACCAACCAAGATTTCATACAAGGAGAATCTGGATTTAATTCCTGGCTCCATCCTCAGCTGCAAGGCCTGTATATATTAGTTTCTTTCCACACAAGACATTCTACCACGAAGAAGGTGGTTGAGAGGTTTTGAGCACGGTTCTGGGTTATGTCTTCATCCATTCACTTCTGATGCCTGTTCGAATCATAGGATACAAGTGCTAATTGTTTCAGTGGTTAATCTTGATTTTGCTTTAGAAAACCCTTGGTACAATCAGTTAAGATTGTGATTCATAGCCATGTTTGGAAATTGATCCCTTATTCTTTTCATTTTCCTATTTTCATCCGATTTTCATACTTCTTTTTCTCCCACATTCTCTTCATAATGCCTTTTTTTTTTATCATGCACACAATCTTGTAATTTTAACTCTAGAAAATATTACTCACTCTGTGGGTAGAATTTAGGTCTTCATTTTTTAAAAGAAGGAGCTATAGTTACAAAGGGTTTCTCTCCATGAAAGATCAAGTCGCATTTCTATAGCACACACAAAGTTGAAAGAATAGACAAATAAAATCTCTTAATCACAGAAATGGTATATTGAAACATTACTTCTTCCTTTAGCCGTAGACAAGTGAGCTCTGACAAATCTCAGCAGGGAACTGTTCTCATCTTTCCAAGAAGCATCAGTATTTCTTAATGAAGTTGTCTAAAATTGTTCTATGATTTCTTTTTCTTTTTGCCAGTCCTGGGGCTTGAACTAAGGGCCTGAGCACTGTCCCTGGCTTCCTTTTGCTCAAGGCTAGCACTCTGCCACTTGAGCCACAGCGCCACTTCTGGCTTTTTCTATATATGTGGTGCCGAGGAATCAAACCCAGGGCTCCATGTACACCAGGCAAGCACTTTACCACTAGGCCATATTCCCAGCTGTTCTATAATCTCTTAAGTATAAAGAAGTATAGACAGAATTTATGCAATGTATTACTCTTTGTGTACATGTTAGCACAATTAAAGGTATAAATAAATACATAGCCATTGATTACATCCAAATCAAGTGCTGTTTGTGCTTACTTTACCGGTGCTCTCATTTACTCCTCCAAATAATCATTTTGTTCCTTATTTAATATAATAGATCATGAAATAGAGGCACTGAGGTTGCTCGGTTAGAGCCAACAACTAGTGGTTTAAATTAGGTTTTCTGGGAAGAACATCCACCGTGGAGAGCTGGGTGCAGAGGTTTCCTTGGTAGTGTTGCTGAGCAGGACACACGGTGCAAGAAGGAAAGGGAAACACTGACCCACAGCGTTTTCAGATGAAACCTCAGCCTTTTCTATGTGGAGATCTGATGCTGGATGGTCCTTTCTGAAAAGTGATCCTAGATGTTGAGTAAGGGGTGGGCTGTGCAGTCTTTATCACACTGAAGAAGTGGGAGAGCAGTGCTTTGAGTCCATGATATTTGACAATGACATTTATTACTTTCATGGAGTGAAACTCTCATTTTAGCATTCTTGTGATGCTTCAGCCAATAGCTTTCCGAACCGCTGCACTCTGGATTGCACTTCTCGAGAGCCAGGGTTTAATTACAACCCTTGTGCGCACAGTGCTCAGAGTGCTCTGGAGAATCAGGTGAGTCTTGAGGTGGACAAGATTGCTGCCTTTCTTCTTTGTATACTTTATACGATATCATGAGATGGGGGAAGTTTCAGCTTAATAAGCTGACATATATACTTAAATAGAAGAGCAGGCAATGAAATATTTCTCAAGGAGAAGTTGTGATTTTGGAATCTTGGTGAGGCTCTTTATGTGTACCCATGATTCCTCGCTCTTTTTCTTCCTCGTCTTCTCTATTCTCTATCCGTTTTAGGCATTTGATGATGAGACATTGGGTGTACTTGATGAGAGGCAGAATTGGATGGTGGCCTCAAATCTACAAAACATTAAGAGGAAAGATTTATATCCTCCACACATGAAGTTTTGAGTCAGTAGCTCTTTAGCAAGGCACATGAATACTGCATAGATTATCTTTCTTCATGACAGATTTTAAGGAGAAAAAAACCAACAACTCACGTGCAAAGGACAGATGTTCAGTATGCTGGCCCAGCTCATCTGATAAGGGTCCCTGCTTTGGGTGGTTCAGACTCTTACAGAGCAGGGTCCACTAATTTCAGGGCAGGGTGTAGCATCGAAATCACATTTTGTAGATATTTTTGAGTGAGGGAAAATAAATTCTCTGAATCTACCTGTGTTAATTCAGTCAAGTTTCAAAAGCCCCGGCATTTGAACAGGAAGAATGAAAGAACAGAGGCATTAGCAAGTATTGTCAATTGAATAAATCAATAGGAATATTTCAGTGTAAGTTAATAGTACGTCATTTTATTTCCTGTCAAACCAAATGGCACACTAAAATGCCACAATACACATTCTAATAGCTAATGATCCTTACATTTCCAAGGAAAATCTCCAGGGTTTTCTTTTTTGGCTACTTCTTACAAACTCTCTAATGTTTCATTGAATATCTTGTCAGGATGTTTAATCTTATATTAGCAATGAGAGCTGTAAATTGATCTTACCTCAGATTCTAATTATTTCCCTATATTTTGATGTAATTACATAAAACAAAACAGACAGCCAAGTAATATGAGCAAATTAATGACATTTATTGTAATGCCTAATTTTGAAATAAGGCATTGAGTGATCTTACACAATAGCATTTAATATGATTTACATAATATTAGGAAAAAAGAGGAAGCATATTTGCTACCAAGAAAGGCCAAGCTGTTTATTATGATTAAGAAAATACTTGAGGGCTGGGGATATAGCCTAGTGGCAAGAGTGCCTGCCTCGGATACACGAGGCCCTAGGTTCGATTCCCCAGCACCACATATACAGAAAACGGCCAGAAGCGGCGCTGTGGCTCAAGTGGCAGAGTGCTAGCCTTGAGCGCGAATAAGCCAGGGACAGTGCTCAGGCCCTGAGTCCAAGGCCCAGGACTGGCCAAAAAAAAAAAAAAAAAAAAAAAAAAAAAAAGAAAATACTTGAGACTAATCTTGTTGCTTTTATCATATAGAAGTCTATTTTAATGTCCATTAAAATATTGAAATAGATTTGATCTTCATGGATGGGTTCATTGTTTTTGATATTAAAATATATTTTACTGAAGTTTAGAAGACTTTTTTTCCCTTCATGTGATGTGTTTTGTAGAAACTGACTTAAAAACTGTGAATTGGACATTTTGCCCAGATTTTCCACAGTAAATAAAGGAGCTATAGTCATATAAAACTATATATTTAGATACAAGCTCAAGGTCAAAATTTTAAGCATCATATAAGTAGAAGATAATTCTAGGAAACCCTTTGCTCCTTTACTTTGCATTTCTAACTTTCTGATATGTTAGCAAACTAAAATTAGCAAGCTAAGTTCTGAAGAATGAAAGCCAGTGGATAAACCTGGAAGAGCATAGGACTGAACCAGAGTTTCTCACTGTAAGTAAAAATTTTAAGCTTGCAAGCATTAAAAATACCCACAATTTTGTAAAAATGTTAGTTGTTCTTGCACAGTTTCCTTCTGGACTGTAGAAGCAGCTGATCATCAGCAATAAACCCAAGAATGTCCATTGAGGAAGAAGAAGCACCTGACAGATAATTTATTAAAATCCCTTCTTCCTCCGCATCTTAACTTTATCACAGTACATGAACCACTTGGATCTCAGCAGGTTCTCTCGTGGCCTGAGTTCCTTTGGTTCTGGAGCCAATTTAGCCATCCAAAATAAGGATGACAGAATGAACTACAGTCACATGGGTGAATGTGAGAATATTTTTATTCTTCTATCACTTGGAACCTTCAATCTTCCCAGAAATTTTCCATTATGTACACAGCATGGATAGGAAGAGATATTGCATAGAAATTTGCCTTTCCAAAGCTTGCAAACACAGGGGTTGCATATTTTTTTCTGGAGTGGCTATAGGTAAAGCAATGGTGGGAATTGGGACACATCTTGAATTTTTACTTAAAAACCATTTTTTTTTCTTGAATAAATGCTGCTATGCTGTTGGACTGACTTGCATAAATAGTTGACTCTTTTTGGGACATTTTTTGTCTGACCATTACATCTATGCTCTCATCATTCCTGGACAGCAGTTCTCCTAGGGAATGCATTGTCTCAGTTGTCAGATCTCAGAAATCTTCTCCATCCCCTACCTCCCCATAATCCACTGCAACTATGAACTTGGGGAAAGATGCCCAGAACTCCAGATATTATGAGTTAGGACAATAAAACATTATTGGGAAAAAATAAAGGTACAATGAGAACTAGATTGCCACAAGGTTGAGTTCAGTACGTGGTCCTTAGCGATCCCAATTTGGCTTTAGTACTATAAAATACCTCATGTTAGTGAACTTGATAAACTAAGTAGAAAGTTGTTTGTTGAGCAAGATAAAATTTCTGGGTCTAAATATTTCTCTTGGTCATTCGAAGAATTATTCAATAAATCTCCTATGTGTAGAGCAACATGAAAAAATCAAAGAAGCAAAAGAAATGATCCCAAATCATACTTTTCTAACACTATTTGTCCTTTACTTTTCCCGGAAATGGCGGGTTGTAATCTCAGCCTTTCAGAACTAGTGGTCAGTTGGGAAACATAGGCACATAAACAGATAAGGTGGAGAATTCCAGTGATAAGCTAAAGGGAATGCATTAGGAAGCAGGCGGAAGTCTCGCTACACCTAAGAAATGGCCTCCAAATGGATGGAGAAGTAAATATTATCAGTGTTTTACATTTAACTCACTATTGTTTAGTCTTAAAATCTTGGGTTAAGGCCCAATTGCCTTTAAAATGGAGTCTCTCAATGCTAACCATTGTCATGCGCTCTCATTGTTTGTTAGATTCCTCACAGTGATCCAATGTACTTGCCCTCTTTGTACCTTAGAAATATTTCTTTAGAGAACAAAGAAAAATGATTGGAGAACAAAGATTCTGTAGGAGTAAGTGGAAATAAGAATGTGGGGTCACCATGATTGTCAGAAATTCAGAGCCCACTACCGGTGGAGAGCCAGAGTCTTCTGTTACAGGAGAAAGATGGTAGAACTATAAATGTGTCTTCAATCATCCAAAGCGCCTACAATCTGGCTGGGACTGTGCAACTGCAAAGCTCACATTCAGTGTCTTCTGCATGTTTCCCATGGTTGCTCTTACACATTTTCTCTTGGTGTCTTCTGTTTTCCTCACTGAGTGAAACATAAAATATTCTACTAAATAAAGAAATTAGGGTTATAAAGGAAATGGACCTTACAATCTTTTCCCAATGGCAATTGGGACCTGACAATTTTCCCAATGGCATCTTTCTCTACCCTCATGTCAAGGAAGTAAATCTGACGTTATGCGTATCAAGAACCTAGAGTAGAGTAATAAATAGAATTCCTTTGAGGCATGTTTTTTTTTTTTTTTCCTTTCCCAATTTTATCCTGATTTTATTCATTCCCTTGCTGTTTGCTTTCAGAGCTATTCTCATTTAATTCAGGTCTTAGATCTGTTTGTCAGTTATTTTATAATGCTCTTCTGAGATGCAGCATTAAGTGTTTATTAAAGATTTAAAAACACACAGTGTAATTCAATTGAAAAACATGCAAACATTTCTCTATAAAAAGAGTCAACTCCTTCCAATGATTTGTCTTTTTAAATTGCCTTGGGGGCGCAGCATTTCTATTTTCCTTGCAATGCTATAATTTAAAGTCAACCCAGTATATGTATGACCAAATTTGTAATCATCTGTCATGATTGTGGGAAAAGTAAATTAAAGGAACCTATTTATCCCAGTGTGGAAGCCGGAACTTACCCTCCCTCTGCTGAAGCCATATCAACTTCTAGAGATTCTATCGTGTCATTTTCATGTGTCTGCCACAATGACAGGATCATACAGACGGGGAGGAACTTTATTTCTTCTCAACAGGTGTCATAAAATGTACTCCTCAGGACTGTTTTCTTTATTCTATCCCTCATGGCCCAGTGCAGTGGGGGTGTGACATGTTAAGTCTCTCAACTCTGCTTCTTGGCACGAGGCCTCTTCCCCCCTCTTTTCTACAGGTCATTCATCTGGAGAAGAGCCATGTCTGCTCCCTCTTAGGTTTTAGAGGTAAAATTCAGTAGGTTGAAGACATGGCTCCATTTCCTGAAATATTGCACATAATTCTCAGGTAAATTATGGGTCTGATGTTAAGTTTAAATAGAGAACTCAGGTAAGCGTCTCTGTAGGATAAGAAAAGCTAATAAAAGATGAGAGAAAATGAAGATTTAGCCTATTTTCTGACTCTGGCTGCAATTAACTGCTTATTTAGGTCAATACATACTCAGTGTTTGGGATAATTGGGAAAGACATTGAGACTTTCTCTCTAGTCTCTTTTCATAAATATTCTAACATAGCTATTGAAGGACATATACAGTTATGTCTGTTTATTTCAATCTTGATATAAATGAAGAGATACATGTTCATGAGTACAGTTTGAAGGACAAATGAATTAGAACCCGATTCGGTCTCTAAAATAAAATTTCTGTCAAAAACAGGTCTTTCTGAGTACATTAATAGCTTATTTATAGATTTCATTGTCAAAGGCCATCTTTATTACTTTTTGAATGCTGCTATCTCTCATTTATTAATGTCAGTTTTACAAAAATTGGCTTTTTTAAAAAAACAAAAATCTATTTGAGATTCCTCCAACATTTTCATATTGATGCTCTAAAATTCATGTGGTGAATCAGATGGACAGACAGACAGACAGACAGTGCCAGTCCTGGGGCTTGAACTTTGAATGCAGAGCTGAAGTATTGTCCTTGAGCTTTGTTGCTGATGGCTAATGATCTACTACTTGAACTGCAGCTCCACTTCTGGCCTTTTATTTTGTGGCTAATTGAAGATAAAAATCTTGTGGTCTTTTGTTTTTCATTTCTTTATTGTTAGAGTGATGTACAGAAGGGTTACAGTTTCATATATAAGGCAGTGAGTACATTTCTTATCCAACTTGTTACCTCCTCCCTCATTTTCCCCTGTCTCCCCCCTCCCCGTTTCCCTCTCTCTACCATGAGTTGTACAGTTGGTTTTCTGTCCAAACTGGCGTCAAATTGCAATCCTCAGATCTTGGACTCCAGAGTTGCTAGTATAATAGACATGAGCTACCAGTGCTCAGCTATGTGTATATGTGTGTGTGTGTGTGTCTGTCTGTGTGTCTGTGTGTGTGTATATATACACACACACAGAGACATACATATACACACTGACACACACACATACACACACAGACACACACATGTACCAAGCCAGATTTGGCTTGATATCCATTTCACTTACAGTTGTGAAGCCCCACCCTACATCCTCACACAGATGAGAAAAAGCCTTGACTGATACTATGTCACAATTTTCTAATCAGTTGTTAGGACAATTTTTCCAGTCAACAATATACTTCTGGATATTTCATTATCTATTTGATTAAGTACATATTTTAAAATTTTTTTATTAAGTATTGAGAACTTGCTTTGATAAAAGATTAGCACAGTTAAGAGAGAGGATTTCTTAATGTACAGAAAAGTTGTATTGTAGTTGGAGAAGTCAAAGATCAAAATAAATAGATTGAGGCTGTAGTAGTAAATTATAATAAGTGCTGTACAGAAACACCAAAATCAGGTAAAGCATATAAATTATAAAGTGTGTGCTGCTTAGAGATGACTTCCCTAAACAATGAACAGTAAAACAGAGACCCAAATGGAATGAAGAAGCAGAGGGACAAAGCTCTAGAGGCAGAGTTACATGAGAAATTAGATGCTGTGTTTAGACCACTGTTAAGTGAACGTGAGTGCATAAAGGGACAAGATCAGAAAGTTTCATCCCAGGACATGAAAAGCCTTTTAGGCCACAGCAAATCATTTGCCTTTCATTCTAAGTATTAAATAAGAGTTCATTAGAGGATCCTCTAGACCTAGAGCTTTCAAAGCTATCACCCTGGTTATTTTCCTAACCATTCATTGAAGTGTTAGGAGAGTGTAGGAGGGGCCACTTGGGAAACACGTGGCTTTGAAGTGGGTGGGAGATGATAACCTGAGCTCTAGGACCCTAGTCATGAAAATGAAAAGGGTCGGTATAATTGGAGGGGTGGTTTCCACAAGCATGACTTACTGATTAGAAATGGTATTTGTAGGGGCTGGGAATATGGCCTAGTGGTAGAGTGCTTGCTTCTTATACATGAAGCCCTGGGTTCGATTCCCCAGCACCACATATATAGAAAATGTCCAGAAGTGGCGCTGTGGATCAAGTGGTAAAGCGCTAGCCTTGAGCAAAAAGAAGCCAGGGACAGTGCTCAGGCCCTGAGTTCAAGGCGCAAGACTGGGGGGAAAAAAAAAGAAAAAGAAAGAAATGGTATTTGTGGCAATGGATTCCGTGTTCAGAAGTGGCCGCTGTTAGTGTAGATGGAGTGGCTCTGTGTGAGATGGAGCCACTGTCTGCGAGAAGAGAACCACAGCAAAACAGATTGGGAAGAGTGTGGGACTTAAAAAATTACTCTTCGCAAATGCCTTTAAGCTCTGTTATACTTCCACCAGAAAGACCTCGCTAGACAGTTGGATCTGTGAGCTCCTGATTAAGGTTAGGATAGAAAATGAATGTTGGGTAACTAATTACATGCATGCAGATGTTCTAGCACTGGGTGCCTTCACTGGGGCTGGATAGGGGTGTAGATGATAACTCCGGAACTCTCCTGAGAAACATGATTGCATACTAATGCTGAAGAGAAGACAGGACCAGCAAAAGATCCAGAGAATGACCAACCAAGGCAGTAAGAGGAAACAATTCTGTCACAAGTTTCCTAACACTTACCAATGCAAAATTTGGAATTAAATTGCCGGTTTGAATTTAATAAATTGAGTTCTTGATTGAAATAGCATTGAATCATTTGAGTAAATATATTTGTATTGTGTTAAATAGTTGTACAAAGGAATTTGCATCCAACAAATCAATTAAGGAATACAACGCCTCTTGATTAATGTCGCTCCTTTCGTTATTCTCCCCCAAATTATTTCCTTATTCTCTTTTCCCTTTCCCTCTGGCTACTAGCAATCCATTCCAAATGTGAATTTGAAATTCCTGGAGAATTTGCTTAAAATATACCAGCTTCACTCTTACCTCATCAGCCACAGACATGGAGCTAAGAAACCTAAATTATAATAAGCCCTCTGGGAAATTATAATTGCTAATATGAGTATAATAGCTGCTAATGTTTACTAAGTATACACTTTATATGTATTAGCTTATCTAATTTTTATAGTACAGCTAAGTAGGAATTATTTTTATTGCTGTCATCAATACCATGTTGTAGATGAACCAGAGGGATCGCAGCTAGGGAGTTATCTCAGTTCCACTCAGTAAACTCTGCGGATCCATGGACGAGTATCATCCCAGACTTGCATCCTCTGCTTTCTCTAGTCCAACCACCTCGGCGACACGAGACCAAAATGATGGTCTTCTAGAACTGAGGATAGATTTTTAAAAACACAAGAAAACAAAGCAATAGAAATGACATCAAAATAATTGTTTCTTGCTTCTTTTGTCACCTTAGCTGTGTGGTATTGACCCACGTTTGCTGTGGCTTGGGCCATGGCTCTGGGGTGACCATTCAACAGAGCAGTTCGCGTGCTATTTTTCCAGTTGGACTAGTGGAATTCTTTTCTTAAGGGCCGAGCTTTCTTTGCCAAGGTCTCTGTTGGGCTACTATCATTTCAAAGATGGAGGAAAAGGCACCAGGGAAAACAAAGTACCTCCTTATCTGAATAGACAGCCCGACCCCCTCAGAATTTGAACAGATGCAGAGTGTGGAACGTCCCTGTTCTCTGGTCTCCCTCATGTCACACTTCAGAAGATGACTTTACACTCTAGACTGAATGTTTTTTTGGGGTACAGGACAAAAGGAAGCGGCAGAACAAACTGACATAAAGAACGGGAGGAAAGCTAGTGGTGCTGTGGCTGAAGGTGGTAGAGCACCAGCCTTAAGCGAAAGAGCTCAGGGATAACGCCCAAGGCCTGAGTGCAAGCCTCATGATGGGAAAGAAAAAGGAAATCTAGCTTAGTAAATACTGAGTTTTCCATGCAAATCCCAACCGTTTTGCTAAGGGTTTGGGCACTCAGTCGCTTTCGTACTGTGGCTCTCAAGGGAGCAAGGTTGGCTTGTCACTGCTCTGCTGAGGAATGCTCTTGTGCTTCGTGTTCTAAGGCTGTGTCTCCGTGTAGATTAAAATCTTTATGATTAGAGTCAGTAGCACTGCTAGGATTGGAGGTGAATTTTGCTCAGATGGTTTCAGAAAATTCATTAGGTGTTCACATTAGCAAAACACGAAACCAGTAAAATCAGACATTTGTAGACCTGTTGAGTTGATCTAATATTGAAAAAAAGTGGAAATATTTAGCCAACAGTATTCAATGTATAGTCCCCCAAACAAAAAAAATCTCATTTTATTAAGTTATAATTCACTCAGAATAAAATTTATTACAACATGTTTTTCCTCAGTGGACCTGTTCATAGTAAATATCACTTATATATATAAATGATACTTGGCCTCTACGTTCTTACATTTCTGATAGGCCTTGTATGAGTTTCCTTCAGCTTTACTTCATAAGACACTTCTATTCCCTGCTCATTCTTGGCTGAAGACTTGAGAACTAGAGTTTCTACCTCTGACTTCTTTCCATTTATTGAAAAAATTGTCCCATTATTCCTCCTAGAACATGAAGTAGCAGGTGGTCCACTGTTCACTGTTGAAGGAATGAACAAATGACTTAATTAATCTTGCTATTAGAAGTTCCCCTTTGTTCCTGAACTCACAAAGCAAATCATATACATTTGTGTTAGGGTATTAAGAATATTCTGTTATGTTGAACTTGTGTTCTCAGTTATGCACAGGCATTTACTGTGTCAGCATTTGGCTTATTTGGGTACTCTGAATAGTGATTTAGGTATATTTCATGCTTAGCAAGGTTTAGTCAACAAGAAATATGATTTGAAAAACAAAAAAGTCAATTTTTCACATTGTTTGCTTATTCATACAACTGATTTATTTTATTTTTTTGTTAGTTCTGGGGCTTGAACTCAGGGCCTGGATGCTATCCCCGTGTTTCTTTGTGCTTAAGGCTAGCACTCTACCACTTGAGCAACAGCACCACTTCTGGATTCTCTGAGTAATTTATTGGAGATAAGAGTCTCATGGGCATCCATTCCCAGACTAGTTTGCAACCACTATCCTCAGATCTCATCTTCTGGCATAGCTTGGATTACAGGCATGAGCCATCAGCTCCTGGCTTCCATAAAAGTATTTTTTAATGGCTAACTATGTCAGTTACTCCCTAGGTATTGTCATTAGAACAGTCACAAAGCTCTACCTAAAGGGGTGGGAAGTTACTATAGAAATACCTATTAAATAGGTAAGAAAGATAATAAATAGATAATATAGAGAGAGAAGGAAAAAAATGTCATAGATGTTGACAGCATAAGGTGACTGAAAGGGGTGTGTGTGTGTATATGTTTGTGCTGTCAGGGTAGCTAGTATAGATAATGTAGCCAAGATGGAATCTATATTTTCTAAAAGGGAGTTGTTTGAGCTGCGATTGGGGCTGTTGAGATGGACTCAGCCAGGAGTAAGGCAGTGGAAGAGCATGTTAGGTAAATGAACATCAAATGGAACAGCTTGAGAGAGAACCAGTTCGGGAATTGCCACAGGATTCAGGAATCAACATGGCTATCGTCAGAATAAGTGAAACAGTGCTGTATAAAGTGGCTTGAATGACCTGTGCAAGAATCATATGTCACATTCATCTTGAGGCTCAAGATCAAGATTCACATGGTGCTGCAGGAATGACAGAAAGCCATGGGTGTTTCGAGAAGATGAGCACTGATAATGAATTACCAACCAGTGAATGTTGGACAGGGGAGTGAGCTGACCATTGTAATTATCTCTTAGTGTATTATATTGGTTAAGAAAGTAGTTTTCTTTTCATTTTTATCTTTAATTGTTATTATAAAGGTGTTATATGGGGGACTTACAGCTACGTTCATCAGGTACTGAAAGAAAATAGTTTTGATCGGGAGAAACAAATGAACCCAACAGGTTTATGTCAAGGCAGAGCTGATAGAATGGGAGGAGGGCTGTATTTCCATCTCCAGGCTAGACCACAAGCTTAAGGATGTGAGAGATTGCGGAGAGATCCATAAAAAGGGGAATGACAGGCAGTTGTATGTGTGCACCTGAGTACAACAGCCTATGTACATTTTTGAACTCAGTATACATGAGAGAAGATCTTTGCCCAGGTTTAAGTTAGCATATTGAAATCAAATCAATGGTGCTCAACTGTTTCTACATAGAGGTGCATATCTCTATGACTTGGCAAGGAACTCACTGAACTTTTAAGTATTTATAGCAGGGACGTTGGTAATCCATAGGAATATTAAAGCAAAAAACATTCCCGAACATCAAATCCGCACTGTTTTCAAAAGGAGACTCTTAACAGGCAGAACAATCTTTTTGTCCTCCTCCCTGCACAAAAGACCTGCCATCTCCAGGGACGATGTATAGACATTTTTGTCTGAATGTCACCGAGCATTTATGGAACCCAGAATCGGTGTAAATCAATTATCTTTCTGACGGAAACTGCATATTCTTAGTGGAATATCTTAACTGGGGAGCGTGGATGGGCTCAGGTCACTGCAAATGCCCCCATAGCTCCGTGCAAAGGTTCATTTGAATTGACTATAGGAGGGTGAACACGGTTGATTAAATCTTCACAGTAGATCATGATACCATGCAGGGCAAGCACTCTCTTGTCAAGTGTAAGAGAAGGTGTCCAGTTTCTTTCTAATTCTCACCCATATTTCTAAAGCTCCATTAGCAAGGCCGCTTCAACATCATTTTCTTTCCCTTAACTTCTTTCTTACATGAGTCTTTATAGTTTTAGACTAGTTAATGAACCACCTGCACCAGAGTTTCTTTTCTTTCCTGGACACACATGTTCCCTTGGTAGATCTCTGAAACCCTTTGGGTTCCCAACTTGCAGACTAGCTTTGACCTTCCCTGGGTGTTACCCACCATCTTTCCCATCCTCAAGGTCAAGTTTATGTGGGAAATTCCTTTGAAATAGATGTAAGTGCCGACAGCAGAACGTAGCATGTCTTTGATGGACGACAGGGGTATGTTGCTGTATTTCTCTGCTCTGCCCGGTCTTAGTTGCAAATAAATGGGCTGGGTGGACTCTAGTTGTAATTTTTACTACAGTAATATTAAGCACCTAATGTTTTATTAGGCAAATCTATGTTATATCACTTCATTTTGGCAGAGGAAATGAAAGGCTCTTCTCACAGCAGACGATTAAGAAGATACATAGGAAGAGAAGAAAAACATACTCCTCCAGGTCCAACATTCCTCACTTTAACTCAATTATTAATAGCTAGAGGTTATACTAGAAAACTTATGGAATTATTATAATAAAACCATAGAGGGGTGTCTAATATTGACATGGATGTCCCTATTAAAATTAAAGAAAGTTGGCCAAAGAAAACAAATGACATGTAATTGTACTGGTTAGTGGTCAAATAGGGTTCAAACCAACTTTGAATTTCAGCACTTACCCTTACTAATGAAACTCAGTCTCTTGGCTATTGAACTCACGTGCTTTTCCTTATTTATTGTCGTTTGTCTTCACAATTTTAAATATCTTGTTTTTACCCTTTAAAGTCACTTACCCATACACATTGCTTCACTAAAGTTTAGAAATCATTTCTATATAGAAATTGAAGTTAACCACTAGACACTATGTCAGAAATGAACTATGTAACTTGGGCCGCGGGGGTAGGGTAGGGAAGCGGGAAAGGGAAGCACTGGCTAAGAAGGAAGGAGGGGATGACACTGTTCAAAAGGGAACAGTTTCATTAACTGACTTATGTCACTGTAACCTCTCTGTATATCAACTTTACAATAGATTTTTAAAAAAGAAATTGAGGTTAACATACAGCTTAAAACATTTAGAGATGGTAAAATAAAATTATTCAATTTTCCACTCAGTGTTCTTTCTCTAGCACTGCAATGCTTTAAATCTAATGAGTAAAAAAAGGAAACATTCTGACAATAAAATTCTCTTTCAAAATCTTCTACAAACCAGCAATTCTTAAAGCCTTGCTTCACTTTTCTGAAGTGAAAACAAGCAATGTTACTTTTTTATTTTATTTTTTACCCGAGTATCTCCTTTCAAACTGTTTTCTCATTCCATTTAACATCTGGCCTTTCTAGTCACAGATGTTTCTAGTAGCAAAAATAGCTGAAGAGAACAGCAGAACTTGAAGATTGGAAATATGCTCAGTAATTTCTAGTCAGTCTATGGTTTTCTAGTTAGCACAAGATAGTATTTATTAATATTGAGTGCTCTTTTCCAAGGATCTGGGAAGCTTTTGCCAAACTTTGAGCCCAAGGTTTGTCAGATGGTATAATCACCAAGTGCAGGTGGACAGAAACACTACTTAGTAGGCCATACTCATGGATTTGTAATAGAAGAAATGAGACTTATTCTAGCTGCCCTTGCTATTCATTCATGGAAGGCTCTTTGGTGCTAATTTTCTATCATTTGTGTAACAAAACCAAGTGAAAACACTATAAACTCAAGGGCTTAAACAGCACAATTCTTTTAACATATATTTCTGTAGTGAAGAACCCGACATGGGTCATACTGGGTTGAAATCAAGGTCTTGATGGAGGTTCATTTTTTTCTGGAGGCTCCATTTGATTTTCTGTTTCTGATTTTGATAGGTTTTTTTCTTTTTTCTTTTTTTTTTTTTTGTACATTCTAGTTTCTAGTTATACATTTTCTCCCATCTTGAAATCTGGTGAAAGGCTCACATGACCGAAATGCTATTGTGAAACAAGCAAGTGAGACCTAGTGGAAGAAAGTTAAGTCATTAGTACTGTGTCCTTGAAATGACATTGGGCACCTTGGCCACTTCTCACCTTACTTTCTGTCCCTGGCCATTATGAAGTAAACAAACTTCCTCTAACGCTTGCTTGTAACTATGAAGTACTACGCTGTCGCAGACCAAAAAACCAAAAGGTAAGCTAAGATAAATGTTTCTTATTTTTGAGCTGAAATACTCAGATATTTTGTCTCAGTGATGTATACATAGATTTTCATTTTTAAGACATGCAACAGTTGGTAAGCTCCTATGTCTGATCAAATCTGTGATTGCCGCCTCCTCCTCCTCCCACCTTTATATACCTGTTACAGAGTAGTCAGAGCAATCTCCAGAACAGTCTCCTAGTGCTAAAGTCAGACTATTAATTATGATTCCATTGGAAACCTTAATTTTCCTTTTCAAAGTAACATACCATGTCTGTAAGTTCTGGACATGAGGACCTATGTTTCTATGTACCACAGCCGGTATTCATATTGTAAAGATGTTTCCAAGGTAGAGTCACTCAGAAGCAATGTATTTAGTAGCAGCTCTGCAAAGAATCTTGCAGAGGAAAGAGTATTCTGACCTCTTTTCATATGTATGAATATTAGCTTATTAGATATGGTTAATCTTGTTCACTGAAAGTATGGGCAGTATGTTTCTTTATGCTTTTAAAGTAACTCAATAGATGCTTGCTCTACTTTGTCTGTTTCCTAACCAATCATTTAATTAAACCGGTAGCATCTAATTTCATAAACATCTCCTGAGGAGCGTTATTCCCCAGACAGATTAGAATTCTTTTGAGACAAGCAGGAGAAAGGGAATTTATTATTTTTTCTTGCCTCTGGGAAAGAATTGCATTAGGAGGGTCGCAACAAACATGTTACCACTATTAAGTGGAAATGCCTAACATTCCTTCAGTTAGGAAGGTGATGTGGCTGAAACCTGCCACTAGGTTTGTCTAAACTCTTTGTACTTTTATAGCTTTTGAATATTATATGGCAGTTTCAAAGTTGAGGGTCTGGAGAGGTGCTAAAATTTCCAACGGAGCGTTCAGAATGGTCTTTTCAGGATGGTCATATGGGTATGAAAGAAGTTTTTCACGTAGATAGTTGGGAAGAATGCCTTCTGCAACAGAGAATGAGACAAGTTTTCTAGAAATTCAAATAAAATTCTAGAAATCATTTGGCCGGCTCTCATGGTGTTCTAGGCATCACATTCAGGTCATTGGACCTTTCTTGAGACTAGAGAGAGCAGCCCGAAGTGGTGATAGACAGGCAGCCAGAACAGTCGGGTCTTGTCCAGGTACAGCTGATGGTCTACTCATGTTTTCCAAGACACCCAGAGAAAACAAGTATTTGGTGAATCACCAATTCCTGTGTTTCACAGCGTCCTTCCTTGTGTCTCTTCAGCGTTTCTGGTCTATTTTAATTCTCCCCTTACATCACTGAATTGTTTTCCTGAAACAATTCTACACATACCTCTTGGTATCTCAGAAGTCACTCTCCAAAGTTAGCTTTAGCTCCTTCATACTGCATGAGAGGACTTCCAGGATTGGCCTCTGCCATCTGCACTAGTGTCTCTGTGCTCAAAGATCTCCATGCACACCCCAGGTTGGGTTTTTATGGTACACTTCTCCTAATACCCATGATTAGCCTCTTCCTTTTGTTCCTGTCTACCAAAGCATGTCACCATTTTGTTTAAAGATGTATTGATATTAATTTAATGAATGTGTTTCATTCTGATAGTTACAGCTAATTCATCCCACCAATGCTACAGTTTTTAACAATCCTCCTTTTCCTTCTCCTTTTTTGTATTTTTCTTTTTCTTTTTTTTTAACAATTTCACATTTTTTCCTATTGCAAGTACTCTTTGTTATTATAAGCTCCTTTAAGGGAGGGAATTATTTTATTCACTGTTAGGTGTTTGTGACATCTAGTACTGGAGAGCCAAGGAGCAATGCCTATTTTATTTAAAAGGGAGAAAAAAAAACTAAAAATGAATATTATTTCATTTGAAATCTAAAAAAGAAAGAAACTAGAAAATAATAAAGAGTAACTTGTTCTTATAGTTTTAATTTAGTAATTGGGGAAAGTTGTAATCTAAGTTAATTTTCCTGTGCTTTTTTTTCCAAAAAATTAAATAGACTATATAATTTCCCATTGAACTTTATACGCCTATAAATCTTACTTAAATAAATGAACATTTGTTTGTAATTGAAAATTAATAAATATATTTTTCATTATTAGAATAAAATATGTTGTTATGATTTATATCCTACATTCCCATTTCCAGGTTACATCAGAGAACTTCTGGAAAAGAAAAAGCTGCTAAAAAAGGAATGTCTTTTTTAAAAATCTGGATAATACTTGTTGGTATTTGTTGTCTTCCTTCAAAATTTCTCATATTTAAGTTCTTTACACCATATAAAATACAGATTACAAAATTAATATAACCAATAAGGGGCCAATAAAGACTAAATAATGTTCCTTATTAGAGGACAGAAAATAACTACAAATTGTAAAACATTCTGTTATATATATATATATATTTTTTTTTGCCAGTCCTGGGCTTGGACTCAGGGCCTGAGCACTGTCCCTGGCTTCTTTTTGCTCAAGGCTAGCACTCTGCCCCTTGAGCCACAGCACCACTTCTGGCCGCTTTCTGTATACGTGGTGCTGGGGAATCGAACCCAGGGCTTCATGCATGTGAGGCAGGCACTCTACCACTAGGCCATATTCCCAGGCCCTACTGTTACATTTTCTTTACACATATTATCAGTACTTGTCTTAATAGCCTAATTTGTTTAATAACTTCTAATTTTTACTGTTAACCAGTTCTGTTGCTGTTTGATTTAATTTACGGCATTTATAACAGAAAAGTAAATAGTAAGTGGAACCTTGTGGGTTCGTTTATATTTATAAAATGACCACTGTAACTCTAAAAATTAACCAAAAAATTTGACAATACAACTTAGAAAACTGACTATATTTATTTTATTTTTATTTTTTAAAAAAATACATATGTTGGGGCTGGGGATATAGCCTAGTGGCAAGAGTGCCTGCCTCGGATACACGAGGCCCTAGGTTCGATTCCCCAGCACCACATATACAGAAAACGGCCAGAAGCTGTGCTGTGGCTCAAGTGGCAGAGTGCTAGCCTTGAGCGGGAAGAAGCCAGGGACAGTGCTCAGGCCCTGAGTCCAAGGCCCAGGACTGGCCAAAAAAAAAAAAAAAAATACATATGTTTATTGTTACTCTAAATGTGATTTACATAAGTAAATGTGATTTGCACAGTTACATAAGTTAGATATTGGGCACATTTCTTTTAAACTCTCAATGAAATAATAAACTAATTAATAAATGAGCTAAAGACTTAAAGAGGAACTTCTCAGAAGAAGAATTAAGAATGGGCAATAGACACATGAGGAAATGTTCAACATCTCTGGCCATAAACAAATGCAAATCAAAACAACATTGAGATTCCACCTCACTCTAGTTAGAATATTAAAAAATAAACCTAACAATAACAGATGCTGGTGGGGATGTGGCTAAGGGAGCTGTATTACACTGTTGGTGGTAATATAAATTGTTCAACCATTCTAGAAAGTAATATGGAGGTTCCTCAAAATATTAAACATAGAGCTTCCCAAAGACCCAGCAATTACACTCCTAGGCATGTATCTAGAAGACCACAAACAAGGCCACACTATAGCTACCAGCACAACCATGTTCATTACAGCATTGTTTATCCAGAGCCAAGATAGGGAATCAACCCAGATGCCCCTCAGCAGATGAATGGATCAAGAAAATGTGGTGCATATATCACATTATTATATATTACATTTCTTGATATAGATGCAATTTATTATATATAATATGTAACATATAACATACATATATGCATATGTATACACATATGTACACACACACACATATATATATATACATACATACATAATGGAATTCTATGCTTCTATCAGAAAGAATGATATTGTACCATTGGTAAGGAAAAGGAAAGACTTGGAAAGAATTATGTCAAATGAAGTAAACCAGTCCCAAAGAAGCCTAGATTGCATGTTTTCCCTCATGCGTTGTAACTAGCAACTGCCTATAAATCTACAAGTAAACACATGGCATAGTAAAAGACCAAAAAGTACATGTGGACTTGATAAATTATACAAGATGCTAGACATTCACACAGTGAGACCACAGGAGGATATTCTTAGGAGAGGATCACAAAGGCTCGATAGCTAAAAAAAAAATGATGCCTATCAAAATGAACTCCAAGAAATGGAATTAAGAAGTATTTTTTGTCCTGTTTTTTATTTCTGTGCCTTTTGTCTTGTTTGTGAGTTTATTGGTTTTGGGGAGGGTAAGCAGGGGCACAGGAAGGGCGGGGCAAACGGTGAACAAATGCAGCAGTGATACTGGACACTATATTGAAAATGAGCTATACCACTTGTAGGTGGGGGTGAGAGGGAAAAACTGGGAGAGAGCAGGAAGTATCTTTTTTATTTAATATTTTATTATTATAAAAGTGATATACAGGGGTTACAGTTACATAAATCAGGAAATGAGTACATTTAGCAGTGTCTTTTTTTTCCCCTTATTTATTGTCAAAGTGATGTACAGGGAGGTTACAGTTTCAAATGTTAGGCCTTGGGTTCACTTCTTGTACTGTTTGTTACCTCCTCCCTCATTCCCCCCTCCCCACTCCCCTTTACCCTCTGCCCCCATGAGTTGTTCAGTTGGTTTACACCAAATGGTTTTGCAAGTATTGCTTTTGGAGTCTTTTTTTGTCTTTTTATCCCTTGTCTCTCGATTTTGATATTCACTTTCACTTCCCTAGTTCTAATACCAGTATATACAGTTTCCAATGTATTCAGATAAGATACAGTGATAGTGCAGGTACAACCACAGGAAGGGGATACAAGAGGATCATCAACAATAGGAGTGTCTTTTATATGCTAATTCAGGAAAGAGGATAGATAGCATCTAATTACTAAGCTCTAACATTTAAATGGCATGCTTCACTCTTTATATCCAGTATCCAATATCCTTTAACTTCTATGTAATGTTCACACCATTAATGTATGTGTAAGATGCAGATAGTTTGCTTTCCTAAGTGAAGTGACTCACCTGAGGTCATCCAGCTTCTAAGTGACAGAAGAAGCTTTCAGTCATTGGGTGGATCCCAAGTCTGTGACTTCCCAGACGCCTTGCAGTTCATGCAGGACCCCTTTCAATTACTGTTTGGATGTCTAGATGACCAATGCATTCCATACTTCTACCCAAAACAATTTTGCATAGTCACTAACTATTAGCAAGAGCCTTCAAAGACAAGACATCAATAAAGGATAATTAAAAGTACCTTTCAATGAGTACTAATTACATAATGTACCGATCATTAATTTCTTTAGCTGAAAAATGGCTTAAATTCCTAGGATGTTTATAATGAATGGTTTATGACATAATCTGTTTTCTCTTATAATAAATAATCCCTGACACTATGATTTATAAAGAATAGAGGTTCATTTAGCTCATGATTCTGGAAAGGTCTTAAGTCCCAGTATGGCTCTGGTATCTGGGGAGGGTCTCCTGCTGCACCATACTATGACAGAACCTGTCACAAAGAGAGAGAGAAGAGGCCTGCCTTAGGCAGTTCACTTGTGCATAAACCCACTCAGTAACCTTACAGGGTTACTATAACCCTACTGATTGGGTTACCAATCTGCTGATCTACGAGTATATTGTTCCATCCTTACAGGTGAAGTCCTCGTAACTCGATCATCTCCTAAGGCCTCAACTCTAAATAGCAATAATAGATGAATTTAAGAATTCTTTCTCCAATACATGAGCTTAGAAGACGCATTAAAAAACAGCAATTTGCAAGGACATCTAGCACAACAAAACATTTGAATTAAACAGTACCCACTTGATAGGTAGGTTTAAATTGTATTCAAATCATCTTGGAATATTTGCTCATTAGATTGATGAAGTATACACAGAATCTGGATTTAGAAAGCATTGGAAAGATTAGGTAAGCAAGGTCTTTATTTGGCAGATCAAAGTGCCATGTCCAGGAGGCAAAACACTTGTCCAAGGTCAGTGAGCTGAAGACTTGTCTCTGTGAAACGTTCCTCTGATTTCTCTCCAAGAATGACTGGAATCTTCTGGCTTATCTAAAGCAGCTAGCTTCATGCCTGACAACCATAGGTAATTCCTTTAATAATTTAAGTAACTCTGACACAGACTCATGCAAATTTACAAATCTTTTAGAAGTAAAAATTCTCATACTGTCTTTTGTGTTTTTTTTTTGTCTGGATCCAATTTTAGGGATTTGTGTTTCCTGTTTCTCCCTTTAAAGTCTGACTAAGAAAATCACTTAAGCCACGCGTTATTTATAGTCATTAATTTCATTCTTCTATGCATGAATTATTAAGCCTATTTTTGTTGTTGGTGTCTCCTTCACTATGAGGTATTTGCAAAAAGTATGCTTTTCTTCTGCCTACAAGTATTAATGTTATGCTTCCATATTGTGAGTTTTACAAGTTCCTTTCTAAAACTAAGACATAATCATTAATGTACTTCTTTTTTTTCCAGCATCATGTTATTTTCAGGATTCTCGATACCATTGCGGAGGACATGAGGGGAAAATTCTTGAATGCTGGAAAATTGGTTTAGCTACTGGCATTATTATAATAACTTCAAAGACATATTACAGGGAATTCTTCTGACTTTCCTTCCTGGGGAAAAGGGAACATTGTTCTCTGTGAGTCTCATACTTATCCAAAATATATACAGAACAATAACAGACAGCTAGCGCCTTTTAATTATATGTAACTGATTTACTTGTGATTTGGTTGTAGGAGTACTTTTTTGAAAGTAGCCAGAGTGAAGCCAAAGAAAAGTTCTTTTTCAGTTTTTGTCAGAGTCCTTAATAGAAGTGATATAACACACCGTGACTGAGGTCAGTGATCTTATTACAGAATTTTCTACACTGCTCCCAGGTGAAATGCAAGCTGACATTTTCAGTTTCCATTTCTCCATTTTACAACATCTGTTGATGTTAACGGGACATGGCAGTGCTGAGGTTGTGCTGATGAACACAGTGATTTGTCAGCAGTCTTATTATGGGATGTGACACAGTGATGTGTCCTTATCAAGCTGAATCACACAGGATATGAGTACTTAACACCCTCAGCTTTGTAATGTTTAACTTTTTGCATCAACTTCACTGGGGTTAGGAATGCAGAGATAGGAAAAGAGCGCTTTTAGGTGTGCAAGCAAGAATACTTTTGGAAGAAAATAGCATTTGAGTAGGTAGACTGAAGTAAAAATAATCACTTCCTTTGCCTATGTGGGCAGACGCCATGCAGTCTATTAAGACAGCACTGAATCAGAGAGAAGGAAGTGCAGACTCCTTTCACCTAATCTATCAAGAAACATACCTTTCATCCTTCTTCCTGCTCCAGCCTCCTGATTACCCAGACCTTCATAAAAAGATTATATATGTATATGTGATATATATATATTCTTTGAATTTAATTTTCTTGTAAAGGTAATGTACAGTGGTGTTACAATTACATAAGTAAGGTAATGAGTACATTTCTTGTTGAACATTGTGACCCCCTCCCCTGGTTTTCTCCTACTTTCCCTCCCCCGGTCTCCTCCCACCCCATCTTGTAAAGTTCATTTCTGACATAGTGCCTTGTGAGTATCGTTGTTGCATTGGTTCACCATTTTGTTATGCCCATTCCCTTCCCCAAATCAGATAAATGTATATACAAGATACAGGGTACCAAACTAAAACACACTGATGACAAGGGATTAACCACAGGGGGAAAAATGAAAGAAAAAAATAAATAACTTAACACAGTACACTAACAACAACAATAACAACATCTCTTGTTTCCATATCTTAGAGTTCATTTTGATTAGTATCCTTTTTGTGTGGTCATATATGTCCATAGCCATGGAGGTATTGTGATCCTCTGCTAGGACTATTCTAGATACACTAGTTATTAAAATGAGGGAAACCATGGAGCCTATGTTTCTTTAGGTGTGGCTTACTTCACTTAAAATATGATTTTTTCCAAGTCTTTCCATTTTCTTACGAATGCAGCAATGTTATCTTTTCTGATGGAAGCATAGTGTGTGTGTGTGTGTGTGTGTGTGTGTACACACATACACACCCACACACCCACAAATATATGTGTATGTATACATACCTAAGTATATATATATATATATATATATATATATATATGGAGCTACTGTAATGCCTATGTTATTATTATGTCTAGTGTTAGAACACCAAAAAGAAATTTATTTTCCAGGCAATCTATGATATTCTGGTAAAGCCTCAAATCTGGGTTTGATCTTAAGATTTTATTGATTTTCAAAGCTATTATATCCATGATCTACCCTTCCAGCCTACTCTGTGAGTTAAAGAAGACAGACACATTTATTTTCATGCAAATTTAATTTCTTTTCATTCTTGCAGAGAGGTTTGATTCCAGTTCTTGCTTGCTCAATTGAAATACATTCATTTCCAAAAGGTTGTATTTCAGAAATCATGTTGAGATATATGTAATAAAGCTCATAATTCCTGTATTTATAAGCCTATACCAATATCCACATGCATACACACATGCACATGCACACACACACACACACTACAAATATGCTCACTAAAAAGCTAAAGAATCATTTTGTGCAGTACATAGAAAAGTTTGAATTCTTAAATGGAGTCAAAGTTTATATGAGAAACCAACTTACAGCTGATATTAAAAAATAACTATGTTCTCTGATTACGTGTTTATGTAGAGCTGTAAAATATCATTGTTGAATATGAATACCAAGATCACATACCCTTTTCTTAAATATACCTCTATTATTGTTACACTTTGACTTAGTTATTATGGTGAAGGTAGTATTTCACCACATTTTGCATACTACTCACTCCTTTAAAACAAATGGGCCATTGTTGAATGAAGGAAAATAAATAAAGTCATTGTCACAAATCAGCAATCTAATATTGATTTTGGAAGCGAGGATAAAGGTTCTTCCAAGATTGCTAGTGTTCTACAGGATTTTCTTACTTGGATAACTCAGCAGCAGAAATGACATTGGTCCATGAATTGTAATGGTCAGGTAATATTATTTTATTGAATAAGATTATCTTGGTCATTCTTAGTACAGTTTTATCCTTCTTTCCTTTCTTTGCACTAAATCCAATCGATTACATGCGGATTATGCACTATGAAAATCTGTGCTTTACATTTAATGTATACTTTATATGTGATGGCACAATGACAGAAAACATCTCTAAAATTGCTAGTGTATTTTGGCATGAATTCTCACATTTTTACCACTATGACAGTCATCTTCCATTTCTAGTGTCTGGTGTAGTTTGTGTAACTTCCTGCTAATTTTATATGATAAAAATAAATAAGGAATAATAATGAATGACACTGAAAAGTTGAATCTTGGTGTAGCTTTAATTTTCAAAAATTCCATAAATGGAGGAGATGGTCTTTCTATTTGTTTTCAGATTGTGCAATTCTGGGTTACCTGAGGAGTACTGACAGATTTTCTGTTGGGTATGTTGAAAATATTTTCTTGTAGTTTATCATTTCACTTTTTTGCTCAGATATAATTTGACATATAAAGCGTTTTGCTTGCTTGTTTCGACAACTTAAACTCACTGAAGTCTGACTTAATTTCATTGAATTTGAATCAACATATGGTGTCTATTTATACTTTTGATTTGTAGACAAATTCACTTATCCTTTCTTCTAACGATGTAATGGCTCTTTCTCCTCCTCTATCCCTCCTTCTCCTTCTATATTTTCCTCTATGTCTAGTATTTTCTCATATTTGTAAGATTTTCATTGATACCCACTAGTGGTGCAACTTCCATAAATGCATAGAATTTAACAAAATCAAATTCATTTCCTTTTGTCAAACTCCATATCCATCTTCCCCACTTCTTAAAATAATTTCAACAGGTTTCATTGTTCTACTTACATATAGGCAATAAAAACTTCAATCACATTTACCTCCACTCAGTCACCCTTTTAGATGGCCTTCTCCTCTACCACTAGTTCCTGATGCCAACAGAATCCATTTTACTTTTGTCATTTATTATTTTTATCATTTTCAATGTATATTAATTGCACAGTGTTCCATAGTATTTCAAACATGCATAGATTATCCTTGAATCAGATTTATATCCTTATCTTTCTACTTCTTCTTTAAATCTCAAGATCTCATTGTGCATGTGGATATTTTATGTCATCTTCATGTATAGCTATAATGTATTCCAGTATTATTCATTCTCCATGATTCTCTATACTTATCCTTTAGTCTCATACCTACTCCCACTGTATCTATCTATTTATCTATCTATCTATCTATCTATCTATCTATCTATCTATCTATCTCTATCATCTACACCATGTTCTGTTTCATATATATGTATATTATCCTCCATCATGTATTTATCATTATCATAACCTCTACCATCTATTATCCATCTACATATCATCTGTTTATCATCTACCTATTTATCATCTATTTATCTTATCGTCATTTCTATATCATCTATTTATTATCTAATTATCTATCTATATACACACATGGTGGTTTATGGTCATGGTCACAATTGTATATCTACTTGATATATAATAATCTAAATATGTACTGAAAATTGTCAGGAACCATTGAAGGGTAGCAAGTGTCAAGTACGTTCAATCCATTAGGAGCAGGTGCCATTGGGACCTGTGTCATGAGGCCTCTTTCTTTGAAAGGCAAATGACCCAGAGTTTGGCTTGAGTTATAAGCTTGATATACATAGTGACATCATTTGGAACAAATGTCCTTTTATGTGAAGACACAACAGTTCATTTCTTTGACTACTAAAGGTTCCGAAAAGTCTTTGAATTTTGTCAGGATGCCCCTTGGGAGAAATAGCAGAGCAAAGCTGAGATCTGAGTTTCTGACCCACCCACCAACAAACAGTACAGTATACAATCTTAGGAATCAAAGAGAGTGGCAATTATGCTAAAATTTTATCTACTCACTGATGGAAAGAATCATAGCATTGTTGGTGCTAGTGTCTCTAACTGAAGAATTTTTTTGAACACCTTATACCTACCCACAGTACAGGCATGTGATAGATCAATTTCAATTCTACAAGTTGATAAAACTACTTGGAATTGTCTCATAATTCTCACTCATGGGTTATTTTAACTGTCCAGTTTTCTTTTCATAAACGTTACATAGAAAATCCATATGAAAATGCACATCAGGAGTTTAACTTAGGCATTATAAGGGTCTCAACTGTGATTGATAACATACTGTTTCATCTCTCAATCACTATAGCACACTTTATTAAAAAAACCGTGCATCTAAAGTACTTGGCAATATCTTAAGACTTCTAAAAATATGAGTAATGCATGATATTGTTTTCGGCTTTGGGTTGGAAAATTAACTCCCCAGAGCATGTCTGAATTGAACAAGAAAAATAATATCTGTGCGAAACAGTTATAGATAAATGTGATATAACAGTGACATGGCCTTTTGTGGAGTAAGTACTCTCTTGCATTGTTCCAGAAATTTTAAATTATTTCTAGGAATCCAAATCAGGAATATGCATTGTAAACAAACTGTGAAGATAATTTATGCCCATCAAAATTTGAGAAATAAAGTTCTTAAGAATGAGCAAGTCAAGAGGTGGATTTAATAAAAGGGAACAACTAGAAGACGATTGGATTGTGTCATCTAAATATTCACAACACTGAAATTATCAAGAAATTTCTCTAACAATAGTGTTTATTCAGTTGAAATTTGCACAGCTGGCAGAATTCATTCAGCTCATTTCCAAGACCGAGGGACTCATTTTTCTACATGCAGAAATCTAGACGTAAAATATCCATTGCCACAAACTTCATAACTCATTGAAAGCATGGATTAGTGAAAAATGAAACTGACTTTTCAATGGTTTTAACTAACTTCTCCTTTTTTTCTTATAATGACATTATTTGGCTCGTTGTGCTAATACTGCATTAAAAGTGCCTTAGCATGAACCCAATCTCTTATAATAATCTTATGTGAATCATTGCTATTAATATTTAGTCATTTGACTTTCATCAAAACTTGTATTTTAAAATAAAAGTAAAAACTTGAACATAATTCACATTTAAATTTTTAATTAAATGACTCAGGACAATGGCTTCTCCATATAACCCAAACTCTTTGATAGACAGATATCAGATGGTGAATTGAGGTCAATCTAGTCAAAATGTTCTTGAGACCACATTTCAATGACCATCTGGAGTGCAGACCTGCTGTTCCAGCTACTGTGGAGGCAGAGCACACATGAAGACTGTCAGCCTGGTCAAAAAAAAGTTTCTGAGACATCATTGCAAGAGAAATAAGCTGGTCATGATGATGTGTTCTTGTCATCTCAGCTTTGGTGGAAAACACACAATAATAGATCAGCGGTCCAGAGCAGCCTGAATAAAAAGCCAAGACTCTACCTCAGATCTGGCTAGAGCAAAAATGGCCGGAGTTGTGGTTCATGTAGCAGAGAAACTGCCACACAAGCACAAAGCCTTGAGTTCAAACTATAGTACTGTAAAAAAAAATAAATTCAAGAATGCACAATTTAAGTTACATTAAATTTAAGATACAGATAGTAAGCTAACAAGAAGACTCTGTCCTGCCAAATTAACCATGAACAGAGCATACATAATGTGAATGTTGTAACTGCCCACATGTAATTTGATTTATAAGAGTCAGAGAGTAGACTCTATTAAAGCTTTTCCCACTTTCTAGAATCCATTGTACTCTATGTGACATCCTAAAACTGATTACCTGCTAATTAAGGAGAAGACTTTAGAGAAAAATTATTTTCTGACCTGTGCACTGAAATATAGGTCATTTTGCACAAGGAAATTAGTAAGTCTAGCTGAACCAAGAATTAATCCCTAAGCAGAATTCCATATAGTCTTTCCAGAAACAAATAAATCTCAGAGCCTTGTCTATTGTCATTCTCCTGCTACTTGTCATAGATCAAGGAGGTGAAGACAACAAATTCCCCAGAAAAGTGAGAGTCTTGAGTCATCCTGAAGGTTAGAACCATCATGCCATACTGCAAATGAGAACTGAACGGAGTGACTGTCACTTCACAAACCCAAAAAGAAATTCCTTTTTTGTTTTTTTTTTTTTTTTCCAGTCCTGGGGCTTGGACTCAGGGCCTGAGCACTGTCCCTGGCTTCTTTTTGCTCAAGACTAGCACTCTACCTCTTGAGCCACAGTGCCACTTCTGGCCGTTTTCTATATACGTAGTGCTGGGGAATTGAACCCAGGGCTTCATGTATATGAGGCAAGCACTCTTGCCACTAGGCCATATTCCCAGCCCAAGAAATTCTTATTTCACACATGACAGGTTTTTTTTTTTGTTTATGATATTTACTTAAAGCACACGGCAGTTTGTGTGATAAAAACTCATTAGAAGTATTTGTACTATTAGCTAATGCTAGACTGCATGTAACAACTTTGAGGGATAAGCACATACATATTTGTTAAATATCTGTTGTAGGTTGAGCTCTAGGCTACTAAAATAGTTTTCTCTGTTTTGTTATAGATACCTCATTGCACAGAAAATCTCACTACATCCCAAGAATTTTCTAAGAGACTCAGGTTCCCTCCTCCTATTCTGTAGCTGCTTTCTTCCTACATGACACCAGCTCCTTCCAACTACTCATGATTCACTGCCATTAGTAAATCTTTCATCCACTTTATTAATATTATTTTTCCTTTTCTACCTTCTTATACTGGAAACAAATAAAAGAATAACCCTTGGTGAACCAAGTGAAGCCAATAGCTACTCAGTCAAGAAGTACTCTGCCAACCTGGGAATTGAATTTATGGGTGGATAGAGTTCTTAATTAACAACTTTGGTTGATAAATGTTTGTTTGTGAATTAGAGAAATTGGGTTCTCCAATTAGATTCTAGGTGAGAAATCCATAATAATTGACCCAGATTATATAAAAACACATTTAAAAGGAATAGAGACTAAAATGGAAGTGTGTGTGTGTGTGTGTCTGTGTGTGTGTGTGTGTGTGTGCGTGTAACCACTATATACCTTATTATCCAGTGCTGGTCACTACCTAGTAGCTACTCTTAGACTCTTAGGCAGGTAGCAGTTTTAACAAGGGCTAACCTCTGGGAATTAAGAAGTTGAAGTCACAATCTCATGTAACCTAATTACAAAAGTAACAATTGATCATGTTTGCAAATTCTGTATGGTAGAAACATCCCCATGTCTAAATTTTCATTGGATGGATGAACGAGGGAAGGACCACAGAAAACAGGCAGTACCAAGTCTGAAGTATACAACGTAGAGCCGCCAGAAGCAGCAGCAGTGACCAAACAGAATGTCTCATGACCTGGATACACATATTTTCTAGAGAACTCATAAACATTAGAGATATGACCTATTCATAACCATCAAAATAAAAAGGTTTTGCTTACCTTTATTGTGAACTATTTAATTATGTATGAAAATTAAAAAGCACACATTTGTGGGCATTCATTTTTGCATGTGTTGAAGGTGGAGTAGGTTGTTTTGATTGACTGCTTTTGGTAGCTGCATTTGCAAGTTATTTTTAAGTTTCAAAATTCTAGACAAAAACCATGTAATTAAAGTCTTAGAAAAGAGCAACTCTAAGAAGGAAGTAAACAAATCCTCTTATGGCCTGAAGTTGCCAGCTTTGCAAAACACTGCTATTTCCTCTTGTTTTCTGACCTTTTGAGTCTTTCAGTATGTTTATTTCCTTTCTGAGTCCTGCTTTTACCTAGAGTATTCCTCTTTATCTTTGTTCATACAGTACTTATCATTCACTGGGGTGTTAGTTTCTGATTCTATGGGGTAACTTTCCCAGAATATTTTCAACTGGTGCAATGTTCCGAATTAAACATCTTCTTACTTACTTCTGACATTTATCACAGCCTTGTCTTGATATTCTGACATGGCTATTTACATGGTTTGTGTTTGGTTCCTAGAAAGTAGCTACATTTCAGAACTCACCTTGCTTCTCTCTATCCTAGGCTCATGGCTTACACGAGGCTCTTTAACCACTTGCTGAATGAATAAATATATTGCTAATAACTCAGTCAATATTTCTTTTTTATAAAGAAATTCCTTTCCAAATTGAAGACCTTGTTCTATTTGGTTTGTATATAGTTGGTGAAGCAGTAACTACAAAGTATTAAATCTGATTTGAATTCAAGTAGCCTCTATATCATGGGTTCCTAGGTAGCAATCGCTACCCCAACTTACTATGTACACAAAATACAGCCAGTGCTTTGTGGTGCATAGCCCTGTGCCTCAGCCGATCACAGCCTGAGTTTCAGCTCTTTAGAGGCTGCTATTTGATTAGACTTCGGCGGCCTAAGGCAAATGTCTCATCACCATTCTCTGATTAAACACTCAGCCAATCAAGTACATTCTGCATGTTAGTTCCTTTTTACATCTATACATGCTTCTTCTTCGTGTTTCTGGGGGGGGGGGACTGTGTCACTTCATGTTTCTGGGAGTAGCTCTGAATGACACTCAATTCAAGGATTGTTCATTGCTTGAAATAAATTCGACTAAACAGGTTATTGGTTTAGCTCAATAATGCAACACTCTCCAAATAGATGTAGGATCCTGATTTGACCCCAAATAAGAGGTACAGTCCAGATGATCTACTGAATTTAATTTGATATCCATCTTTCAACCATGGATATAAATTTATAGGCACATGGCTGTTTTTCCTGAAGTTTAATTTTTTTCATTTTGATAGAAGTTAATAACATACCTGAAAGTAATAAAACTGTCCTGTTGATAGAACATGCTTGCATATCTTATGTGAGCTATATATTATAAAAGGGAGTGATGCTATGCCTTTTTCTTTTGTGCATTTAGATGGGGAAACACTTTGATCTGAGTTCATTCATATTGCCTTTATAGTATTCTCATGGAATCACAGGGTATAAAATTATCTCTCGCTTTAGAATGAGAATGAAAATGTACTTGGGGCCATTAACTAGGTGAAGGTCATGCTGCTTCTAAAAATGAAGTCCTATTTAGAAAGTATACATACAATTGAAGTCCGCTTAGTTCTAGCCCATTTCTGCATTTTATGATGTTGCTGTTGTTGGGAATGTGTGCGTGCTATTTGTCTTTCATGCCTGGGAGATCTCTGTCCACCGCAGCAGGAGAGCTTTTTGGTTTGCTGCGAGGTCTTCCATTATCCAGGCTGATAGCTGTAATCACCACGAGAGGGCACAATGACCTATGAAACGCATCCCACTTTTGCTTCCACTCTAAGGGGGAGAGAAGTAAAAAAAGAAAAGAAAAGGAGGAAGCAGAGATTACTTTTAAGTAATTAAATTCCAACTATTTTTAATTTCTGGCATGACATGCAACTGAATTGAAATTTAAAGTACTTCTCACTAGTCTAGACAAGCAGAAATCCTGCATAGAAGTAAGACATTTGGGAAAATTTGTCACAAGTATATTTATTGACGCATATTTTATGTGGTTTTATATTCAGAAGCAGTTTTCTCCCGTTTGCCATGAGCCACATGCGTGCCCCTGGGAAGAACAGCTGGAATATTCTTTTCTTTTTACTCTTCTGTTTATTCATTCTATCTGGTCAAGTTCAACTATCATTTTCTCTGTAGATCCTTTCTGCATGGTATCAGCCCTAAGAATTATTCTATTGCCCTCATGAGCATACATAATTCTATTATTAATCTCATCCTCCTTTCCATATGTAGAGTGATGTTTGGGTGGTCAATGTGCTGAGTTGGAGATATGGAAACTGAAGAATAATCTGTGTCCTGAAAGACACCAAAGACAGTAGAAATGAGAAAACACATCCTAAAAAGAAACCTATCTTTATTTCAATTCTTATTTTACAGATAAATAAGTCATGATTTTAAGGGATTTTGCCAAAAAGAAATCACACAGGTTAGGTTGACACCAAATCCTGTGCTTTTAAAATTTATTTCTATTATGCCATAATAATAGATTTTAAATTTCCATAGAGATACTTGGTAATAAATATTCAAATAATTTGGAGTGGATGTAATAAAAGTTACTGAAAACTGAAAGATATCCATAGCTATTTGCTTAGATTGTCTCTGTACTAAAATGATTAGGATATCCTACAATAATACATAGCAAAAATATTTGACTTTTCTATGCATATGCTAATTTCATGAAGCATAGCAGTTCATTCTTACATTTTCATGCATGCGCCTAATTTCCTTCAGTTAGGGTCATGCCTCCCCTTACCTTTCCTTATCCTCTTGCCTCTCTACTTGATTCCTTCTTCTATGTTGCTCAGAGTCTCTCTTTTGCTGTTACTTCACTTTACTTTCCCCTACATTTTACACAGGAGAAACAGCATGTGCTATTTATCTTTGTGAGTTCAACTTCTTTAACATAATATGAGCTCTTTATTTCCATCCACTGTTTTAACTTTATGTTATTTTATTGTAAAGGTGATGGACAGGGGGATTACAGGTACATAAGTAAGGTAATGAGTATATTTCTTTTTGCAGAGTGGTACCCCCATTCCTCCCTCTTTTTCTCCTGCAAACTCCTCTTTCCCCTAAGTTGCAAAGTTCATTTTCAACAGAGTGTCTAGTGAGTATCACTGTTGCATTGGTTCACCCTTTGTCCTACCATTTTTATGATTCCTCTTCCCTTCTCCAAATCAGTTAAACTGATATACATGACAAAGGGTAGCAAAATAAAACAGTGGCATCAAGGAATAAATCAAAGTGGGGAAAAATAAAAGTATAAAGAAATAGCTGAAAATAAGACACTAAAAATGAGAAAAAATAGAACCTCTCTTTTCCCATGTCATGGAGCTCATTTCAATTAGCAACATATGTACATAGCTATTGAGCTATTGTGAGCCTCTGCTAGGACTATCCTAGACATATACTAATTATTACAAATAAGGGAAACCACGGAGCTTATGTTTCTCTGGGTCTGGCTTATTTCACTTAATATGTTTTTTCCAAGTCTTTCCATTTTCTTATGAATGGGGCGATGCCATTCTTTCTCATGAAAGCATAGAATTCCATTGTGTATACATACCACAAAGAGCTCCCCTATGACCAGCAATCCCACTCCTGGGCATTTACCCCAATGATCATAAATAAGATCACACTAAAGCTTCGAGAACAACTGTGTTCATTGCAGCATTATTTACTATAGTTAAGATATAGAATCAATCCAGATCACCCTTAATAGATGAATGGATCAAGAAAATGTAGGATATATATACAGACTGGAAAGTTTTATCCACATCCTTTCAAATGAAACCATCTCTTTGTTCTATAAGGGTGAATAAAAGTTCATTCTGCATATGAGGCACATTATTATGTTTGTACCCATTCATCTGAGGGCACTAAGACTGATTCCATAATTTAACTATTGTGAATAGCACCATGGTGTTTATATCTTGAGTCACTACTCTGTATTTATCTCTATAGTAAACCAACTTTGAGATAAACAGCCAAAAGACTCAAGGAACTGTTATTAGGCATGTACTAAGTCCTGTAATATTCTTGTGTCTTTCCTTTTTCTTTATTTTGTATGTTTGATATTTTATTGATTAGTTTTTATCATAATTCTTATTTGTTTTTTCTCATGGTATTAATTACTTTTTGAAATGTGGTTGTGAATGCTTTTCTTTCTTTCTCATCCATGCATAGGATTGCTTTACATATTTTCATCAGTGTTCACTCAGTGGTCATGAATTGCTTTCTTTTCCCCTCAGAATCTCTATCAAAGTTTTACAAAGATTTCATTAATTTATTCATTTCTAATTGTCTCCTCTTTGAAATCATGTAAGACATTGATTATTTTTAAAATTAGACATGAATTATTTACGTTTCAGCCATTTCAATATCTTTGGATTTTGTTATTGCAGAGTTACAAACTTTTAGAGCAGTGATAATGCCCTGCTTTTTCCCATTTTGTGTTTTTCCACATTCTCATTTGGATATACTTTCCAGTTTTATATGACAACCTTCTTAATGAGCAATCTTCTCTTGAAGTCTTCATACCAGGTATCATACAGCAGGTAAAATTACCTTAGTAACCTTAGCAACTTCAGTATGATGCATATCTGCCCACATTGGTTGGACACAGTCTACAAAGGAGATAAGCCATATGTTTTGGCAACATTTCTCCATATAAAAATGGGAACTGCAGCTCATTTTTCTAGCCCTGGTGAATTGTGTTTGTATTAGACCAAAAGAAGAAGCAAAATGATCAGGCAGCTCTCATCCCCCTATTCTTTATTGTAGTGGATTCATCCAGTTGCTGACTGGTAGTAGAATAGCATCTGTAGTTTGTTATAAGAAAGTTGAATTATTTATATTCCAATCTTTAATATTTATTATGCCATTTTGATCAAGTTGTTTTTTGTACATTTGTGTATCCCAAAGTAACTTTTATACTTTAGACCTCCAATCATGTTCCACAATCTTCAGTAGACACTTAGATGATATTTTTAAAAGAAGAAACTAATTAATAAGTTAATATAAATGAGAACTTGAACCTCTAGGACTCCTTGGCATTGGGAGAAACTTCCTCAATAATAGTCCAGAAACAACAAATCAAAGAAAGTTTGGACAATGGGACTGCATCAAACTGCAGAGCTTCTACAGGAAAAGGACATAGCTTGCAAGATAAACAGAAAGCCCACAGATTGGCAGAAGATCTTTAACGCCTATACAACAGACAAAGGCCTCATGTCTAAAATATATGTAGAACTAAAAAATTAAATTTCCCCAAAACAAATTCTCAAAGAACCAAATGCCCCCTCAACAAACGGGCTAAAGACCTAAAAAGAGACTTCTCTGAAGAGGAAATGAGAATGGCCAAGAGACACATGAAGAAATGCTTTATATCACGGGCAATAAAATAAATGCAAATCAAAACAACACTGAGATTCTACCTCACCCCAGTAAGAATGTCCATTATCAGGAAAACTAATAATAACAAATGCTGGAGGGGATTTGGCCAAAAGGGAAACCTATTACATTGTTGGTGGTAAACTTGTTCAACCACTCTGGAAAGAGTTATGAAGGTTCCTCTGAAGGCTAAACATAGAGCTACCCTACAACCCAGCAGCCCCATTTTTTGGCATCTACCCAAAAGATTACAAGCAAGACCACACTAAAGCCACCAGTACAACTATGTTCATTGCAGCACAATTTATCATTGCTAATATATGGAACCAACCCAGATGCCCCTCAGTAGACGAGTGGATCAGGAAAATTTGGTACATATACACAATGGAATTCTATGCCTCTATCAGAAAGAAGACACTGCTCCATTCTTAAGGAAATGAAAGGACTTGGAAAAAATCATACTAAGTGAAGTGAGCCAGACCCAAAGAAACATGGACACTATGGTTTCCCTTATAGGGAATACTTAGTATATGTTTAGGTTAGTCATAGCAGAAGACCACAAGAGTCCAATAGCTATGCCTGTATGAACACATAAGATGATGCTAAGCGAAATGAACCCCACATTATGGAAACTAGTGCTATACCATTGCTGTAATTATTTTCAACATGCCATGTGAAACCAAAGCCCTTTTTTTCTCTTGTATTCCCTTCCCATCATTTTACCCGTTATCACTGTATCTGATCTTAGTACTTGGATTCTGTATGTAAGTGTATTAGAACGAGGGAAGGGAAAGGGAATACCAAAATTGAGAGACAAAGGATAGAAAAACAAACCATTCCCAAAGCAATACTTGCAAAACCATTTTGTGCAAACCAACTGTAAAACTCATGAGGAGCAGGAGGGAGGGAGGAAGCAGGGGAAAAATGAGGGCGGAGGTAAAAAGTTGGATAAGAAACGTACTCATTGCCTTACATATGAAACTGTAACCTCTCTGTCCTTCACTTTGTCAATAAGAAAAAAAAAGAAGTGTTACAGTTACCAAAAAAAAAAAAAAGGAAATTAATTTAGTGATTCACACCTGTAATCATTGTTACTCAGGAGACAGAGATCAGGACTGAAGTTCCAGGTCAGTCCTGGCTAAAAAGTTTACAAGATCCCAATTCAACAAAAGGGACTATTAGGAATGTTTCTCATTCTAGCCTGAAGCAGTAGAGTGCCTACTTGGTATGTCAAAAAAGCCCTGAATTTAAGTCCCAGATGCCCAAAGAAATAAGGAAGGAAATCAGAGAAGGAAAGAATAAAGGAAGGAAGGGAGGGATGGAGGGAGTGGGAAAGAAAGTGTATAAAGAAAATCAATCAACTTAGATTCAATTTTGAAGACATATCAATTTCTCTATTTAACAAATTAGATGAAAGACAATTATTTTTGACTTGATACCAGTGAGAAATTAAAACTGATTTGTAAATATTATCTTAAATTGATTCACAAAACTATAAAATTCTCCTTGACTCTGGTACCACAGGTAACAGACCACTTAACACATGAGAGCAGAAGAAATTCAGTTGTGGATGAAGCGCAAGGAAGGAAAGGTAAATTAACAATCTCTTTGAAGTTTCTGTACAATTTAAAACAGGTGATTGACTCTGTTGTTTACTTATATTCTATCCTATATAATGTAAAAGGGCAAAAATATCACCACACAAAAGATCCAAATAGAATTAAATGTACAATTGCTATGAAGGAACAAAGCTCAATGAATGAACATAACATTTTGGAATAAGCTTTAGCCAAGATCAGAGAGAGAAATGGTGTGTATTCTCCCTGATATGTGGAAATTAGATCTAAAAGGCACTGGGCTATGACAAACTCTAGATATCCACATGCAGAGAGACCAAAACAGGATACTCTTAGGAGGGAATCACAAAGATGAAATACCCATCACCTCTTCATATGCATATAAAAATATACATACTGTAACAACCCAGAGATATGAAAACAAAGGACAAATGAGTGCACCAGTTTCACTGGACAATGAGGAGAGTGAACTACACAACTTGTAGGTGGAGATGGGAGGGAGAGAATGGGGGAACAGATGACACTATGTGAAAGGAAATTACTTATTTCCCGATGCATGTAAAGGTTACCTCACTGTGTATCACCTCTAAAATAATAATAAAGTAAACTGGAAAAAAATCTTTACATTATCTTTCAGCTGGTAAATATTAAGCACAAAATTGAGTCTTAGTTTTCTCCAGAGTCATGCTTATTCTTTTCTTGATGGTGATACAGGAGAAAAATCCACTAACATTCCACAATCAAGTATGATTTCTTCTACCCATCATACACCAGAATACACTGTCTCTTGTTTGTGTATGAAGGATTTCTCTGCTTTCATTGAGACAATCCTCTGAGAAAAATAACATTTTTTAAATTATTCTATTATGGTAGTGAAAATATAATGATTTACATTCAGGGTTATAGTCAGCTTGTCTATGGATCTGTGTGTGTGTGTGTGTGTGTGTGTGTGTGTGTGTGTGTGTGTGTGTGTGTTTAATTTTCTTTGCTAATACCTCGGATGGATTTTAAAATTGTATTTATGGATTATCCTGGCCTATGATTTTTCACTAGAAGGCCTGCAGCATGTATATCACCATTAAGGTGACAGCAGAAAGAAGTTGATCTAAAAAGCAGAATGCTTCTCTTTCTTCCCCTTCAGTTTTCTTTAACTCCTCCTTTCTTCCTTCCTCCTTTCAATGCTTCCCCCGACTCTGTCCCTTCCTTTGGATTTTGAAAATGTGAACTTTAGCATCACTACTTAAATGCACTAAAATGATCATGTACTGAAGCTATTTCTTTCCAGAGTTCTTTGTTAGGAGATTTTAGTTAAGAATATATGAAATGATTTAATTCAGATTATTTAAGATTATATGACAATTGTTTAAATGTCATGGGAAATATACAAATAATATTACATTTATACAGAGCACCAGTCCTGACCTAAGGTAAATCCAGAAGGAGCTTTGCTCTCCACTGAATGCATAATGACAAATCTTCCCTAGTTTGCTGGGAATTGTCACTATTTAAGAAGTCCCTGTAGCCCAGGATACTGCTCAGTCCCATGGAGTTTGCACTAATTGTGCCATTTGGCAACCTGGGGTTTAAAAAGACCTCAAGATCAAGAATAATAGCACAAAATTGATCCAGGAACAAAAAGGAAAGAAGGGAATCAAACGTACTGTCAAAGTTAGTAATAGAGTTTTTTTTTTTTTTTTTGAGGTACTGGGGATTTAACCCATGGCCTTTGGACCCATACCAACAGCCTTTTGTGTGTACAGTATGATTTTGAGATATGGTCTTAACAATGACCACCATCTCCCATTCTATGTTTCTACCTCACATTCTTGACTCCTGCCATTACGCCAGCCAAAAGAACTTACTATTGTCCTTGCTCACAAATGATGTCTTATACACCTTTTATTAAATGACTCAAAATAGCTGTCTAGTCTCTTGTAACTTCATACAAATTTCCTTTAATACTACCTCTGTTTAAAATGTACCATCTTTTCCAATATCACAACTATGTTAATATTTACCTGATCATATGCGTTATCAGGAAAAATACAGAATCTATCTATAACATGTTATGTGTATTTATTATGTGTTCTCTTACACAATGTCAAGTGTTTTAGATATTTAATAATGGTACTAATAAAAAGTTTTCAAAGACATAGCTAGCTATATGATTAGCTATAATTTGTAATATCAAAAGCTTGCATAAAACTTAATGTACAATAGAATATCAACCATATAAAAAAAACTACATCATAAAGCCTGGATAAAATGCATTAAACTATCCAGTTTGTGAGTGCTCAGATTACTGGGGCTGGCTCCTTTCCTTCTCAAATCACTGTTCTGTTTTCTTTATCTTTCTGTATGGCTATATACACAAAAGTATTTTACTGAATAATTGGTCTTATTAAACTTAAAGCAAAAACAAGTTCTCTTAAAATTAGTACCTAAGTATGAGCCTATTAATAGGCTAATAAGTGTCTGTATAGCTTTATAATTTTTCTATATTCCTAAAACAATTCTAGGTTTATTTATTTTCTGACTATTGTCCTGATAATACAGTTTCTTTTATCATTGATTTTCTTAGTGCAAAGATCTCCTACTGAGTTAGCCTCAAGTTCCTATATTTACAATAGTGACATTAATTTAATAGTATGAAAATATCGAATACTCAATATGTGCTATTCACACAAATTATTTCACATTTGCTCTGATGTGTATATTCATTATGCTTCAGCACACTCTTTTAGCTCAGAAACTATTATCATTAACATTTTCAGTGAGGAATAGATAAGAGGTGTCTAGTTTCTAAATTTCTCAATTATGACAATGCAGTAGTACCCAGAAGAGCAGAAACTGAGAACTGGCTGGGAAGATGACAGAACTAGAGTTCTGAAATACTGTGCATGATCACCTCTTTCTTATGCTCTGTGTCTTTTGCCTGGGGTTAGCACCCTGTCCCATACACACGGTGAATTCTCAGTTACTAAATATGGGATTGGTATAGCCTTCTGTCTAGGTTTTCAAAAGAAACAAAATAATATGCAAGTTTTGACTTACATTGAAAAAATTTACCAATAATTAAAAATTTTCCATACTTATTTATTGTCAAAATGATGTACAGAGAGGTTACGGTTTCATACGTTAGGCCTTAGGTACATTTCTTACACACTGATAGTTAAATTTAGTATTCTAAAAATAGTTTTCCTCTAGTTATACTAGCCCTGGTCCATAGGGTAGAGGACAGGTTGTGCTGTTCATTTTATGAGCCACAGCATCAATAAGGATGTCTTAGAATTTTCCATTTTATATCTATTTCCTTTTCCCATTTTCCATGCCAATACTACATCATCTCTAACTTGTAGTCGGGTGCTTTTGTTTGAAAGTTTCTTTCAATATTTTTATCTCTAAGTGTTTGCATAAAGGAGTTGCCATTCAACAAGGCAGTTAGTGAATACAAGGAGTCTTGATGTGTGGCCCATTGCAACGTTCTCTCCCCCAACCCACCCCTGCCCTCAATGTTCTTAGTCTTCAGGTTACACATCAATTGTTTTATGCCATGGAACAATGCCGTTTATGTGTACAATGAATCTCGATCGGTGTCATCCCTTCAACATCCTCACCCCTTTTGATCCACCCCTTCCCTTATTTTTCTCAATTCTGTGATATCTACAATGAATTATTGCCTTTGTTCTCTCCCCCTAGGCCCCCCCCTCCATTCCCTACCTCCCCTTAGCAAGTACCCATTTCCTGGGACTTACTGTTTGGAGCTTTATGAAGTCATATTTCTAGAGTAATAAAAAATAAAACAGAAAAGATAAATTGACATTGTAAGAGATCAACCAGACCAGGTGAATAATGTTATAGATACCGCATACACATTATTCAAATCAAGTAACATATTCACTTAGGCCTGGTAGGTGATAGGTAATTTTCAGGTCTGTTTGGGAACTGAGGTAGCTTCAAGATGTCATGTGAGATTTTCCACATGGAATTTCTCTCCCTTTTAAAACAATTTTTAAAATTATCTTTAGGTAGTTGTACCAAGGAGGTATCATATAACAAAGCAGTTTATAAAAACAATGCAACTTTACTGTGTCACCCCTTCAACTTTCCCATCCCCCTTTGACCTACCCCTTTCCTTACTTTTCTTAATTTTATTAGCGAATACAACTAATTCTTGACTGAATTATCTTCTCCTTCCTCCTTTTATTCATCTACCCCTTCCCCTTGTTGTTCCCCCTCCCCAATTTTCCTATTCCTCAGTGTTTATTTTTTGGGGGTTGTCCTACTTTTTCTAAAACATTATACTACTTGAGTTCTTCATAGAGTCTATTATAGTTCTTTAAAGAATTGTGGTTCTTTCCTTGTTCTGTGTACAAAAGAATACAAAAAAAAATAGTTCTACCAGCAAATTAAACCGATTCTGCTCTACTGGTATTAATAATGTCAACTTTCACTACTTGTATATAAGACAGAGCTCTGGACGTCATCTGTAGATACACTGCTACAGATAGTGTGATTCACACAGTATGTAAGGGGATTGAGTAGGTTGCAATGAGAAAACACGATTTCATGTGGTGGAAAAGCAATCATACATGTGCTTGTAAGGTTGATTTAGGACTGACAAGGAGGCTGAAGTGAAGTTACGACAAACAAATTTATAACCTGGGCCCTGTATCATATAGAAAAGGATCTCTAAGACGGGATGCTTACCTTGTGTCCTCCAGAGGTCAAGTCTATGTAATGCAAGGACTGGTTTGTTCTAGTGTGTGTGTGTGTGTGTGTGTGTGTGTGTGTGAGCAATATCGTTCTCCTGAGGAAAATTACCCCAAGTATGGAAGTCTGAAAGGGGAACACACACATAAATACACACACACACATACACACACACACACACACACACACAGCTTTCTTTTCAAGTATTTGATTTTATTTGAATTTTGAAATGTTAAGTGACACACTGACTCTTAAAATTCAATACAAAAATACCATTCAGTTCAATTGCTTTATGATAGGAGATAATGTATTTTGTTTTAGTATCCAATTTTGAGAAGTTATCCATATGTAAAAGCAACTGAGGAAATTCTTTAAAAGGAATAAAAGTCGAATATCTCTAACTTTCCATCAAGAATGATTTTGAGGGATCTGTACTGACTGTTTAAAATTCAGCCCCATGACCTTGCTTTTCAAACTGGTGATGGACACATGATACTGTGGTCAGTCATTTTATTCTTTTATTGCTAGAGTTCTACTTGAAAGTAATCTTGGGGTGTCAGATGATCTCATCAAGAAGGGGCCATGCTTACACACAGTGCATCGACAAGTGTAATGGGGTTAAAGCTAGAAAAGTTTTACTGCTAGTGATGGTAGTGAGTTGCTCTTTCTTAATATATCCGTTGACATTTCGTGTGTGGACTTCATGCATTTCTAATCGTTGCTAAAAATGTCAGCCTGTTTGGGAACAGTGAGCTGCAAGGGTGCCTTCTCCAGCAGCAAGCCCGTTGGCCGGGTAAGACCCTACAGCTGACTTCCTGTCCCCAGATGATGTCAGGGGGGCCACCTCTAAATATGTGCAGAACAACTCCTCCAAATGCTGCCCCAGTCTTGGTGTCCACTCTTGCCTCTAGTTGAAGCTGGAGGTCCATATATTCTTTCTCCCCAGCGTGGCATAGTGAGAGGGAATTACATTCTACATGGTATCATGGAAGTGAAAGAGATACTTAAGCCAGAGTTGAATAAATCTGTTTCATTTTCAGTCAGACCAACTCACTTGTCAATAAAATTTTTTTCTCCCTTCCTCTTACACTCATGCACACACAGAGAGACAGGCCAAAACACACATACATTTCTGCTCAAGTAACATGAAAGGTTTCCTGACATATTGAAGCTATGTAAAATAGAAAACATATGTCAAGCCAGTTTTCATAAATTTATAGTGTTGTTTGAAACCTCAATGCTAATGGAACTGTTTGTTAACTTCTCTGAGAACCTGTCTCAATTCACTTAGGAACCTGTCTAACTAGTCTTTACTCTTTCAGTCTTTGAGTGGTAACAGGAAATAAACATCACACACCATCTATAACACACACACACACACACACACACACACACACACCTATAAATAGTGAGAGAGAACTCAGGGGAATGTTTACTTGTGCCAAAGTGCATAGAACCTGAGATCTAGATTTCAAGCTACCTGGTCAGGGATAATCTATAGCACTCCAGAATTTTCTCTACAACTCTAAGCCTCAGTTTCCACATTCCAGGTAATATTTTTTTCCTACACACAGTTCTGAAAAGAACAATTCGAGGAGTACTGAAGATCACAGGAAATTTTAAATTTAATTTTAAATATTAATTTAACAAGTCAGTGCTGTTACCACCAGTTATCTGATCTGCATTTAACAGAAATGCATATTTTAGTGGATGCAGTTTTAAGGTATTCAGAAAGCTTCTCTGATTATCAAATACACAATTTCCCATCAATGGTACCCAGGATTCTTACGGACCAGGCCCTAAGAAGGAAAGTTAGCTTCCTTACTCAGCCTCATCTCTGAAAGTGCTTAGTATTAAACTTGGCACATAAATATGCAGAGAACACTTTTCAAAAGCTATGTAAATTGTCTTTCTGAAATATAAATATATGTGAGTGGAAAAAAAATCAAGGACTCAAACGGATTGCTGTCTTTGTGTTCTCCAACAATAAGCTCCTATCAAGGAGGATAATGAGGTTTTACATTTGCTTAGCACCTGTTTAAGCAGACTCAGGCTGAGCGAAATGCACCTTGTAACAGTGGCTCCAGTCTGGAGATGCTGAGAACCATTTGAGGAACAATTGGAAACAATTGGCCTTTGATGGAGCTGAACCAGCGTCATGGCCCGTTTCTGTAGATTAGGCTGCTTTTTAACATTTGCTGTGGTTCTACACAATAAATAAGATGCACACCAAAAGTTTGTTTGCCTTTTCCTTTCCATTGCTGACTACAAAGGTTAACAGATGCGTTTTTCTTCTTTCATATGGAAAAGAAAAAAAAAACAGTTGCAATTATATCTCCACAAGTATGCTTAGTATTTTATCAGCTGTGAAGTGTTTAACTGCAATGTGTGTGAGTCACTGAAATTGGTTATTCTTTGAGAGGATCCTGTCCCACATATTACCACAAAGGCCATGGGGATTCAGCAACATTTTGTAGCAATTTTTAGAAAAAAAAGATAAAAGAGCCCATTAACTATTTAATGAGTAATAGCAGATTTCCTTCCCTTTCTTCTCAGGTTGCTAGCTTTCCTTGATCCTACTGTGTAGAGTTTGATTAAATAAATATCACAGTTATGGCTAGCTAGTGTGACAATTTGTGGGTGACTACATTTTTATTATTCAAACAATCACTATTTTAACCAATGTCTATGGAAGCGATGATGGTGTCTGGTGATTGCTTTATCTTCCTATACAATTATGTTTTGCAACTGGATCTAACTTGTTTTTTTAGTGGATCCTAAACTGATGGATATTAATTTTCACATGAAGTTTGTTATCATCTGTGTATGTCTTTAAGACACCAACAATAAAGTAGAGATATAGGTCAATGAGAAAAGTGGGCGTCCTTGTTCATTGTAGCTATGGAAACGTCACCAAGTCACATTATCATTTGGTGTTTGTCCCCTCTTTTATCAAATGGGCCAGAAAACTACAAAACTAACTTAAAAATAATAGTAAAAATTGAAAAATTAATGCAAGAGTAAACTTTTAGTGTTTTAGTTTCCTTTCTAGCATATTGCCCAGGTGGTTAAATGTATATTCACGTATTCATGTAGATAAAATTATATGGCTACTTAATAGAATTTGCAAATGCATATTTCGCCAGAAATTGGCACCATTTAAAAAGTTTTACTTTCAAAAGTTTTATTCAGCATTATTTTCATTTAATTAAAAAGTATGTCCCAAACTATACACATTAATGTCAAGATGCTTGTCATTATCATATAGAGACTGGGGGATTGTACTTAGCTTATGGATCTACTATAGACAAAAATAATTGAAACTTATTAGAAGATCAAATAAATAAATAAATCTTATGCCCAGTAATGGATACTTGTTACAGCGTTCGACCCAAGAACCTGTGCTTTAAACACACTTCTGAAACAACTTTGGTATCGTTCTCCAATAAATTTTATTCTAGGAACCACACAGATAGGACATAGAGAATGCCAACTAAGCATGCGGTGGCACTAAAGCATACAGTGACATTGGTATGAAGTGTAAAAGAATGCTTAAGCTAAAATAGTATTTATTGAAGTCATCATTCTGGGAAAGGCTGACTGCTAAGAATAGTCAAAGACAAAGACATAGGCAAGATTTCTGCCAACTCTACTCTAGCTGAAATCATAGGATTTCACTGTCCTATATTAAGTCTTCATATAATCACTCCATTTTAATATTATATCTTAATTCAAGTTGCACTTGGTCAAGAAGGAATATAGGCTATTTCATTCAAATGTAGGTGGGGATATTTTCTTATTTCTATCAATATTATTAAACATTTTCTCTTCTTAATTCAAATATCCCAATGAATGTATAATTCAAGAAAATAAGCACTTTGGACAACTATATAAATAAACATAACTTGATAGTTTTCTCAGATATCAGAAAGCTAGTGTTGGGCCCTTGATTCTTTTTTTTTCTCTTTTTTTTAATGTATTATTTTTTTTTCAAATTTTTATTATCAAACTGATGTACAGAGAGGTTACAGTTTCATACTTTAGGCATTGGATACATTTCTTGTACTGTTTGTTACCTTGTCCCTCATGCCCCCCTCCCTCCCCCCCTTTCCCTCCCCCCCCCCAGGTGTTCAGTTCACTTACACCAAACAGTTTTGCAAGTATTGCTTTTGTAGTTATTTCTCCTTTTTTACCCTGTGTCTCTCAAATTTGGTATTCCCTTTGAATTTCTTACTTCCAATACCCGTATACACGGTTTCCAATATACTCAGATAAGATTACAGAGATAGTGTAGGTACAACCATAGGAAGGTGATACAAGAACATCATCAATATTAGAAACTACACATACACATAGGACGTTGAAAGTAGTTACAACTGTGATATAACAATTGTGTTATGGGCCCTTAATTCTTAAAGAGACTGCGAGAAACAGCTCTCTCTCTCTCTCTCTCTCTCTCTCTCTCTCTCTCTCTCCTCCTACACAGACTCACACACAGTAATTCATGTGAGCAAGCAACGGTGTTACCTGTTTAGATGATTCCATACAGAAGCCATGGATCATTGCTGACAAAACCCATGCTTGAGCCCCAGTCTTTGAACTCCAAATTCTGTGCCCACAGTTGTGTAGGCAGAAATATGGGTTGTGAAATGGTGCATCACAAAGGTTATGAAACTAGAATCAGGCTAATAGCAGCCATTTTTTCTGATAATTATATATTCAGAAGCAAAATTAATGCAGTGTGTTAAGAATTGTAAAATTGGTTTTAAAAGTTCTGATTAAATTCCACGAGAGCACAAAGAAATGAAGATAACATGAGAGATAATGTTAAAGTGGATTTTGAAATTCTGATTGAAGAAGCTGTACCAGAGGAGACCGTTAGGAAAGACTAAATTTCTCTTAGTCCTAAGGCTCTAAGATCTGGTTAACAAGCTTTAGCACTTTTTAAATAAACTCATGTCCCAAACCACCACAAACGTGCTGGAGTCCCTTATTAGGTGTGTAGAGTAACAGAGTCTCCAAAAATACCTGTACAATAGATCTAAGAGGAAAACCAGTCTGAAAAATTATCTCATTGATCAAGATATTCTGTATTCATAAAGCTTCTTTGTTAAATAGCAACTTCTTTGTATAACTACTTAGAGATATTAAATATAAAGTAAATAAAATGATCTCACTCTTAATGGCTCCCATTAAAACGAAAAGCTGAAAGTATTGTGGAATTCATTGTATATTCACTCAATTCTTCTAAGGTACATAAGAACTTTTGGAGGCTGAATATAAAAGAAATATTTTGCCTTTTTATCAGTTTGTATTTATAAAATGGACAAACTAATATATAATTATGGGATGATATTAATCTATGAATCTGAATACTATGAGATTATCAAGGACAATGTGTTAGTATTGTCTAAGGGACTAGGCCCTGGAATTGACTGCCCCAAGTTTAAATGTTGGTGTTATTCTTTGCTCTTCGTCTGGCTATTGAACATTCAGCTTATCTGTTTCTCCTTATTCTTATTTCTGAAACAATTACTTCAGAATTACCTGCTTTGATAGTGAGGTAGGAGAGATGAATTTAAAGAAACTATAAATTATTTAAAAGTAATTTTACTGGGATGTAGTGAACGAGGTTCACATTGCTGAGGAACAGAAGAGCTCATATGTAAGTATTCTTGAATACTTGGATCTGGGAAGTAAGGTGGCCAAAGATACTTCAAGTGTATGAAACACACAGGGAAAGGAAGAGTAATGAGAGAAAATGGAGAACAACTTTGGGATAAAGGAAAAAAATGGCTTGAAATTGAGTCACTGAAAAGAGGCAAAGAGAGAATGAAGGGAGAAATGGGAATATATTTGGGCAGAAATTAAAGGTGATTTATCTTATTGACTGGAAATGAAAGGAGTGGAATGAATTGAGGATGATTCCTGAGACTGAAGTTTTAGTAGCTAACAAAATGGTGAAGAACTGATGAAGCTATCGCTTTAACATCCTGATACAAATTCTTTGAAACTACAGAACCTTTAAATATCAGAACCATTTTTATAAATGCTTGTTTTTTATAAATAAATACAGTGCTCATCACTGCATTCATTTTTATGTAAAATGCACAAATTATCCTCCTTGCAGTGACTAGCGTTTGGTTGTCACTCTGTTTCCTTGGTTACATTGGAGTGTTACCATGGTGAATCAGGCCTCTAGAGCTCCACTTATCCAACAGTATGGGTTTTTTTCTTCCTGTTCCTGTGCCAGATTGATAAGATGACCCTGAAGATCAGTTATAGGTGAAGCTATTGTCTGTTTATTGGTGAATGAGCTGCCTGTTTAGAGTGTTCTTTAGCCCAGATAGAAATGACAAATGTGTCTCCAGGCTGCTGTGTGGTTTTTCAACTCCATTTTTCTTAGGATCAATGCCAATACTTGGTGTTTGTATAGCTGTTCATATGAAACTGATAGGAGATACCCACCTTCAGCAGTTTCTACCCCTGAGTTAGTTCTGTGGTGAACGAAAATAAAAGACATCCCTGTCTTTCAGCTAGCTAGACATAAGGAACTATTTTATTTGCTCATTTGTTAGCTTCAGTTTTTAGGACAATTTTATTGTGGTGAAGGCTCATCCATATAGATCACTACTACATCCTATTGCCTAAGTTTTGTACTCACACTGCTTATTAAAATAAATTAACTTTGTTTATTACAAATGAATATATCCTCTGGGTATATATTCCTTTGGGGAAAACAAAATGTAATTGGCAATTCATTTACATATGGAAAGATACAGAGGAAATATTTTCCTACAATCAACAATGATAATTTTCTAATTTGGCATCCAAGAATAACTTCTGTCCATCAAGAAATATGCATCAGATGTAGGAAGATGCAGAGATCACATATTTGTGTGTGTTTCTTGACTCAAGCACATATATATTTTTATCATGATATATATGCTGTTTTTTTATCGGTGACCAATGTAATGTATACTAATATCAATATCACATATAGATTTATCTACCTTGGCTTAAATTACTTTAAAAAATTATGGTGCTAGTTCTGGGGCTTAAACTTTAGGCTTTTCTCTGTGAGTCTCACAGACTTTCCTGCCTGACCTAGCTTCAAACTGTGATCCTCAGATCGCAGCCTCCTGAGTAGCAGATTTTAGGTAGGAGCCACCTGCTTTACTGATTTTACTATTTGATTTAATGAATTCTTAAGAAGGATCTTATAGTCTTTTCGAGTAAAGTTATAATTAATAAAGTAACTGTGAGCCCCTCCGTGTACAGAAAGAGCAGCTGCTGTTCAGAGAGGACATCACAGCTGGGCAGGTCTTTCAGAAATCTGTGAAGAGGCTGCCCAGAAGGGCCAGTTCTCCCTGTGGGCTGAGGGTGGGGGAGTTTTTGAGCTACAGGAAAAACAATAGTAAATATTTCCTTCAGATATAAAAAATAAACTCTCATGTTCTATCTAAAAAACAATTTATTATGGTGTATTTGTTGCACAAAGAGTTTCTGTACATGGAAACATCATGTGGAAATATTTAATATACTTTGATCAGATTTGTCTCCTCTATTGTCCATTATTATTTAGTCCCTCATTTTGAGAAAGCTATTGCCCAGTTCCTTTCATTCTTCAGCTTAAGTTTATATTCTTTATATGAGAGAGAACACAGAATATTGAATTTCTCATTCTATTTCATTTCTTTTAATATGACAATTTCCAACTCTATTCACTGTTCTTCAAATAGCATCATCTTATTTTTCCTGATAGCTGAATAATAATCTACATTTTCTGCATTTCATTCATTAGGTGTTGAACATATAGACTGATTCCATACTTTGTCCATTGTGAATCACACTGTTAGACATAAGGAAGTATAGGGATGTCTATTAGACTAGCAATTATTTTACTGGTTTTCAAGGAATAAATAATATTTTCCCCAAACAGAGCCTGTACCTTAGTATGTATTTTGTTTCTAGATTAACAGTATGTTGAAAATGTAAAGGTTTCATAGTAACAAGCAGGTATTCACTTTTAGTTTTATGTATATGGCTGCCCAGTTTTCTCAACAGTAATTGTTAAAGAGGCTATGCTTTTTCCATTATCTGTTTTGGGCTCCTTTGTTGACTATCAGATGACTATAAATATGTGGTTTTATTTCTGGGTCTTCTATTCAATTGATCATTGGGTCTATTTTTCTGCCAGTATCATCTGGAGGTGGAGCTTTATGGGTATAAGGTACCTTTAGGTATATGATCATGGAATCTGCAAACAGAAATAGTCTAAATTTTTCTTTCCCTATATAAGTCACTTTAATGTTCTTTTCTTGCCTTATGATTCTGCATAAGAATTCGAGAACTATATTAAAGGGGAATGAAGAGAATGGGTATCTTTGCCTTTTTTCCTGATTTTAGGGGAAATAGTTTTAGTTTTTCCCCATTAATATGATGTTTGCTGTCGCTCTGTTATATATAGCCTTTTTAAAGGAATGTCTTTTCTAGTCCTAGTTTCTCTAAAGCTTTTAGTCTGAATGGGTGCATCCATTCAAAGTGGATCAAAGACCTCAACATGACACCTAAAACTCTGAAACTACTCAAGAGAGGGTAGTAGAGATATTCAAATTTATAGGTACAGGCAGGAATTGCCTGAATAGAGTCTCAGGGGCACAACAGATAGTCAAGAGACTTAATGATTGGGACTATATTTAAATACAAAGTTTCTGCACAGCTAAGGTCATCATTACTAAACTAGAAAGACAGCCCACCAATTCAGAAAAGATCTTTACTAGTAATACATCACACAAAGGCCTAATATCCAATATATACAAGGAGTTAAAGAAGCTAATCAATTCCAAATTAATAAACCAATCACTAAATGGTCAAGGGAGCTAAGAAGAAACTTCTCAGAAGAAGAGGTGGGAATGGCAAAGAAACATGAGGGAATGCTCATTATCTCTAGTCACAAAGAAATTGCAAGTCAAAGCAACAACTCAAATACAAATAAACAGAAAAATGAGCTCCAAATACAACTAAACAGTGAAAAAGTTTTTAAAAAGATGGCCCTGCCCAAATACATGCAACAAGGATATCTGTTCAAGTCACGTTGAAAGGGGTGGCCCTGATGAAGAGGCAATGTGTTCATAAACAGATCTGTTGTGAAACTATCTAAGAAAATAAATTAAAACAAATGAGTTTCATTGAAACAGAAGTTTCAAAAATGTGAAACTTTTTCTGGGGATTAAAACTAAAGTGGGATACATCATCAGCAGTATAGAATAGAAAATAGAATTTCAGGTCTTGAAGATAAACCTAGAAGAAAAAGGAGAGAATGCTCAAAAAAGATCAAATAAAAAATGGATAACTTCAGGACTCTATTAAAAGACATCCTTTATGAGTAGTAAGGATATATGAATGAGATGTAACAGCTTAAGGCAAAAGAACGGTATTGAACAAATCACAGAATGCTTCATTTGGGCTCAAAGTAAAACTAAGAATACTGAATTTAGAATGCCTTCTCCCAAGACATTCTTGCACCTGTTACCTGTCAGAGATGCAGCATGCTCAGAGAAAGCCAAAGTCATATATCCTTTCTGGAGCCAGGAAACAAATTTATCTTTTCTTGGATCAATTATGCTACAAGTAGGAACATAGAGGTTGCCCAGAGTTAGGATACAGAGACTATCAAAACAAAGTAAGTATTTGTATCATCTTCCAGATGTCTATGCTTTATTTCTTTTTTTTAAATATAAATCTCTTTTCCCCTTTTATTTTATTTATTTATTTATTTATTTTTTGGCCAGTCCTGGGGCTTGGACTCAGGGCCTGAGCACTGTCCCTGGCTTCTTTTTGCTCAAGGCTAGCACTCTGCCACTTGAGCCACAGCGCCACTTCTGGCCATTTTCTGTATATGTGGTGCTGGGGAATCGAACCCAGGGCCTCATGTATACGAGGCAAGCACTCTTGCCACTAGGCCATATCGCCATCCTTATGCTTTATTTCTAGATGCATCTATTTTATTGGAAAACCTTAAAACACATTGGTAGACACCCTAGTAAGCCATTTAAATTTATTTCATTCCAGTTTAATTCATCAGCTTACAGAAATGGCGATCATTGGAATGAGATGTATACAATTTAATATTACACTCACTAAATAGATGATATTAGAGTGCAACACATTACATAATGACTTCTAAGTAAGCATTCATAACAAACATCCAGGTCTCAGTTCCATAAACAAACATGCTACTCTTAAGAAATCAAGCTAGCCCTTATAGCAGATTAACATCAATTTTCGTACTTTGGTTGGCAGAATTCTTAAAGCAAAACTTGTGTTCTTTATATTACACAGACCAAACAACACAGGTGCATTCTCCAATCCAAATACTACATAGGGCAATTTTCTGATATCAAGCAAGATTTGTGCCTGTATTTCTATTTTTTTTGTTTAATTTTAGTGTTGCTATTTTAGTCTCATCTTCTTAATTTAGCAATAATAAATGAACTTAGCTAATATCTCTTCTGTTTGTTTTGGAAAAAAGACAATATACAGAAATAGTCAATATGCTAGATATGTACTGTGGGCAAAATTACTGAATCTGAAAATTTCCCAGGGACTTAATTGCATGTCATGTAGACAATGATTCTTCTGTGATTGAAATTTAGATAATTTCATATGATAGGTGAAACTTTGTACAATTGTAGTTTTAGAGATCTAAAAGTTAGTGTGACAATTTATTATTATTCACAATAATATCTTATAGAATGTTTAGTGGGCAATATTTGAACATAGGTTCTACATGTACAAAGAAAGTCACAGTAAACAAGTGATTTGTTAAGAATCAATTGAGCAATAAATTTAATTTTGGCCATTTGGAATTGCTGGAGAGGATGATGCAGAATTACAATTTATCAGTATTTACCAAAGAAATGAAGTATATAGCTTTATTCTGTCAAGATATGTAAATTTTACAGGAAATTATTTAAAACTTGCAGAATTAACTGCCTAGCACTTTCTAAGAGTTTAAGATGAAGAAATATATCATTGATGCTCTTCAAATAAATTTTGGTTTTAGTAATAAAGATCTATTTCATGAAATTTCATGGTTTCAATTAAAGATATAGTTAATATATCATTGTCTGCCCTTGCAAACTGTCCAAAGGCATACTTTATTTGTTGACTGAAGTATTTGCATTCCTAAGCATGAATATAAGTGATAATGATTTATGTTCAACTTTAATTTGACATATAATTGAAAGCAACCACAGCATGTTTTCCAACCTATTGCATTTCTGCTTTGAGTTAATTGCATATAAATGCTCTGGTTATCCCCTTTCTCTGGAAAAATCTGGTGGTTCGCCTGCAATTCCCTGTGCTAGATTTGGATAGGTGCATCGGTATTCTAGTATGTGGACTCACCTTGTTCAGTATGGATGTCCCAAGGGGTATGCTGGAAAATGGTAAGAGCAAGGAATATGCCACATATCAAACATCGTAGACAATAGACTTCATTAAGAAAGCCTAGTCCTGTGAACTGAAGATCATTGAAAGAAGGGGTCATTTAAAATTTTCTCAGGATGTTTCAGATCTGGGTCTTTAAAATACCAAGTGATGAGTTCAGCCTCCCAGAAATGGTTGTTAATGTCAGTAATGCAATGATGGTGGCTTCGGGGGCAAATACAGCAATGAACTATGATACAGAACCAGAGCCATTTGTTCCTGATCACGGGCGTTTGAGCAACTGTGCCTGGCTGAAACTCCAGGCGAGTTGCGGCCATTGGGATCATTATGCAGTCAGGCTTGATGTGGAGAGTAACTGACTTCACAGCTTTGGACCTTTGTGTCCTTGTTTGTAATACGAGTGTAATTCTATTGCCATATGAAGAAATGTTGGTAACCTAAAAGGAATGCGATTAAGAATGACACCTGACATGGCCACACAGTTAATACACTTATAATTGTTCGCTATTATTATATATACTTAGCTTTCAGGCTTTTTGGTTACAAAAGCAATGAACTATATTTTTCTCAGATGATAGTGGAATTATCACAGTAATCCACAATGCAATTGGGGATTCAGAAGACAAAAGACTTGATGACATTACAAAACCACCGGAGCGGCATAGGATCTGTATGAAAATATCACATCTTAGCCAATAGCGACAATGGCTCTCTTCAGAATGTACAGGAAGAAGTGCATAGTTTGTTTCTAAAAAAAGTAGTTTTAGAGTTGGGAGGAGGCTGTGAATTGTTCATTTAAATGAGCTCCAGAATGAATTTTTGGAAATCAGAAGCAAAATTAGAATCCACTGTATAAAAGAATCTTATTTTGTTTATATTTTAAAATTACTTAACTCAGTCTACTCAGGAGACTGATATCTTAGACTATAGGTTCAAAGCCAGCCAGGTAGACAAATTTAAGAGACTCTTGTCTCCAGTGAATTGGCAAACAGCTGGAAATGAAAGTGAGACTCAAGTGGTTAGCGTATCAACCTTGAGATAAAAAAAGCAAGAAAAGGCACAAGGCCCCAAATTCAACTCCTATTACTAACACACACACGTACATACACAAAAATAAGAAGAAAAAAATAAAGAAGAGAAAGCAGAAGAAAAATACTTAAAACTTGATGTGTTTGAAGCACAGATGTTACATTTTGTCATGACACTATATTTTATTGTTATCTTTTTTATTGTGAAACACAATTTCTCATACTCTAAGTTGTCTGGTTTGTTTCCTCAAGAGAAAAGTGGATAGAAGTCAAAATAATTTGATTATGGAGACTGTTGTTGTAAGATTTAAAGGCAAATAATAATCATTGTAGGTTCAGAAATACTATGTAGAAGCAAGCAGTTACTATCTTGTTGGTGATGATGGTGAAGCTGATGACAAAGTTGATTGTGATGATGAAAAAGGTTCTTCAGTCTTTGGAATATAACTCTTTTTTTTTTTTAAATAAGGAAACACATTTGAAATGGCACTGTGCAGATATGATCTGGCTTTCAAAACATTGTCCTAGAGTAATGTCAGTCACTCAGGGACAAATATTTGAAGAGAAAAACACATAGGCATCAAATCTACCAAACCTGATGGAATGTGATTAATTCTAAGGAAGTCGACAAATTGCTGTGTGAGAAATGAATTGTTGTGCACTAAACTCCCTGGACTTGGGAGAAAATGAGACACACATTTAGGAGCCAGCAGAAAATTCTCTGATTTTGACAGTTTGGGGCAAAAGTGAAGATTTTCAAACATTTTGAGTTGCATGTTCCTCACTTCTATGTCTACTGCCTTTTTTCCTCATAAACTGGATTGAAAATAATACCACGGAAGCTTCAATAATTTATACTATAGGCATGTCTCAAGTAAATAAAATTGAATTACGTATTTGAAATTGTCTCAGTCAAATCTGAGTAGCTTCCTATTTACTATACAATCTCATTTGATTTTCTGATCACTATTAGACAGAGTATGCAATTCCCATAGGATTTCAGGCATTCCTGTGTTTTTATTATATGTAGGGAACCTCAATCCATTAGAGCAGTGAAAAGAGGAACACTGAACCAGAAATTTAAAGACATTTCTATGAAATGAGAATCAATTTCTACCTCTTAGAATGTTCTCAGGTCAAAATATTCTATATTTGCTCCCAAATTCCTCCATGATTTGGCATTAAAGATGATGCAAAGATGATAGCTCTTGTAGCTTTATAGCTTATGGAGATCTATATGATACTTGGCATTGAAGCAGAATATTTTGGGCTTGGGAGCACTACTGGGGTTAGACTCAGGGCCTTCGGCATGCTGGGCCACGTCACCAACCTGGAGTCAAAGTATTTTTAACATGTAACTATAGTATTCATATTGATGTTCAATATATTCTATGTGTAATTAACATGTAGCATTGATTTCTTCTTATGTTTTCTCTATTATTCTAAAAACAAGCTAATTGTCAGATATGTGAAGTAAAGGTATGATATTTTTAATATGGTCAGAACTATAAAATTAATAAATTGTGGAGAAAAGACTGTAATTCTTCTTTCTACCACATTTGCCATTTTAACATTCTTAGATTTTTCTGTGGGTCTTCTTTTGGTATATAAAATGAGTTGCTAGTAGACTATAATAAAGGAGATAATATAAAATTAGATTGTATAGCATTTAAAAAGGATTGCTGAAATACAATTATAAATTTTTCAGCAGGTTAGAAACTAATGAGACATTTTTTATCATTTTGTCATATCATAGAAACGATTCTGCTTTTAAAATAGGGTTTCAAGGTTTCGTGAGGAAGGAGATTGGTGTCAGAATTTCCAATAAAAGCTTGATTGTATGATAGATGACCTGCTCAAGTACTGATATATAGTTTCCAGTGCGTTTAAAGCACATTCATCCCTCATTCCACTGTATACATCACATAGATTTTATTTGAGATTTTTGCAAAAGTGCTGCCCAATCATTCTTTGTACTTAACATCAAGGGGAAAGCTGTAAGTTTCACTAAAGCGTGACATTTTAAAGCTTATATTCACAATATATATGCATTTTCCCTCATTTCCTTGAATACTTAACAGGTCAGTAGGCAAGGTATTGTTGACAGAGTACTTCAGTGGAATGCTAGTGTTTTAGAAGCATAGCGACATGTATTCTCATAAATTAGGAATTAGAATGGCAAGAAAGTAGCAGTGAAATATAATTTTATTTCTGATTTAGAGGTATAAGAAGATCCAAGATGGGTAACATTTACACTTGTGAAGAAGCACACATACACACATGTTTACACTGTTCAGGAAAATAATCACACACATCATGCGTTTGGTTGTACCATGAATGGGTTGAAATATTTGAATCTGGTTTTCTTCTTAGCTGAAAGACTACAAAAATAAAAACAAATGTCGGAAGAAAATAAATATACATTGAAACACAAGAGAAGCAAGTTTTCTTTACCTAAAAGTTCAAGTCTTCTTTCTCTACTTTGAAATAGTCACACAACTAGCCAGATGTAGGTGGCACACATCTGTAATCCTAATTTCTCAGTAGGCTGCAATCTGAGGATCACAGATAGACTGGGCAGATGCATGAGACTCTCACCTCCATACAACGCAAAGAAGCTGGAAGTGTAGGTGTTTAAATGTTTGAGTGCAAATCTTGAATGAAAAACCCAAATCCAAGTGAGACTAGGAGACCTTGGGTTCAAGCCCCAGTACCATCTCTCTCTCTCTCTCTCTCACACACACACACACACACATACACGCGTACATACACTCTCTCTCCCTCCCTTTCTGTCTCTCTCTCTCTCACCAGTAACAACAACAAAATATCACTCAAATGCTGATTTATTCTGTAGTCAAAGAAGGGTGAGGAACAGAGTCACAAATCAAGGTCATTAAGTTAGAATGTTTGGTGTACAAAGTAAAAATCACAGAATAAGTGACCAATGGTACATTTCCATGTATAGCTTGTAAGGTAGTTGGCTAAGAAATTTGGGCATTTAGAGGTAGCAAGGATGGTACATTAAACACATAACTAAGCAAACAGCAACACATGGTTCCCAAGTTACCTTTCCTACGGCTTGTTCTTATATGTCCTGTCAGCTAATAAGAGGATCTTTCATGTTTTCTGTAACCAACATTTATTTAAATAACACTAATTACAAATTCTAATATCCATAATTACATAATGTTTACTTGCAGCAGAACTACAGCCACTGCTTTACACATGTCTGAGAACCTTGAGAGTACTAGAGTTGAATCATTACTACAGGAACTATGTAGTCCATAAGGACTTCAGTATTCCCATCAGAGAATAAAAAAGTTTATATTTCCGGCATTAAATAACAAATTAATATTCTACTATGATTATTGTAAATATTAATGTCACATTTCTTTCATTTTTCTCTCAGCCAGGTATTTTTAGGAGGATTAGAATGGTCGATGAGGACAAAAAATGACATGAAATGAAAACTTTAATATATTATTTAATTAATGAAATTAATGAATTAGTTGTGTATTAGCCAATAACAGATCTTCCAGTTTGCAGAAATGGGACAGGAGAGAGGCTTTTTTGGATATCTTAAAGGGCAACTTGTCTTGATAGCTACAGTAGAGCTAGGGAGGAACTTGGTATTTCTGAATAACCAGGAATAACCACTACACCAAACAGAAATTTGTCTTTCCAGACACTATAATGCTATCTTGATTCATTTATTCATCCTTAATAAAGGCCCCTCAAGGCTCTATGTAGGATCCCAGGCAGAAATAAACTCATCATCAGTGATTAAATGTCTTTCCGATGTTAATGAACTATCACAGGCTACATAGGCGATTGTTTCTTTCAGCTAACAAATATGTAGGAGAGCTGATATAGATTATCATATTACTTATTTTGATGTCTGTTCAGTGACAGCATGCAACATGTAATAGGCAAGCATGTGTAAAAATTATTTTATTTTTATTTTCTTGACCAATATCATCTAGCATACTGTTTTCAGCCATTGGAGGAGGTGAGTACTAATTACTGTTCCATATTCATGATAAGGAAACAAAGTCACAATCTGGAAGGCTTCTAAACTGGTAAGCGTTTGGTCTAAAGTGTGACACATACTCTCTTCTCTAGCATCCAACTCTCAACTAGCCAGATAATCTAGTTTTAGCATTGTATAGTCAGATGTCTTTCTATTTCCTGGTGAAATACAGAGCGAGTCTAGATAAGAGCCATCACACACTTAGTAGGGCGCTGAAATCAACCACACCCATTGGTACCACGAGTGCCATATGGTTTTTACATAACTAGCATCATTGTGGGGTCCCTGGAAAAGCAAGAATGAAAAGAGCCCTACGGTCGCAGACTGTTCACCACAGTTTCACCCTGAGGATTTATGTCATGAGTGTGTCTGAAAACATCATCACTCGCGTTTTTCCCAGACATCCATCTTATCATAAAAACCCATGAACAAACTTGCTCAGTTTCTACTGAACTGAGGCGACTTGCATCTCCATCTGAAGTCATATTTCTGCTCAGAGAGGAAAGGAAAAACTTTGTAGTGATTTGCAAAACGACATCTTGATATTCCCTTGTCCTTTCTTGGTATAGATGGTTCTGCTCGCTTCAAATACTACAAATGTAATCTAAGTGAAAAGTGACACTTTCATTCCCCACAGAATTCAAGTGTCTCCATCTTAATAGACTCCCACTCATTCTGCTACCCAATGATGTCAGATAAATGTACAAATAATGAATTCTTTTTACCCTTCATGAGCTGCTTGGTTTTATTTTTATGGATGTTGGGCACAGTGATTTCCCTGATGGTGCTGGGATGTTTCTTCCAATATTCTTCTACAGAGCTCTGTCTTCGTATTTCCTGCCAAACACATTTATTTCTCTAATATTATGTTTGTACTTTCCCTAGGGCATTTTCTCTTCTTCACTGTATGACTAGAATTTTCTCTTTTAGCATATTTTTACCTAAATATACTATAATTTCATTAGTTTTGGTATGCATGTTATTTTAAATTTACCTACAGTATAACATACTCCTTTGAATTACACGTTAGAGTTTTTAAGGATCTTCATATTGTTAGTATCAACACAATTTTAGTAATCACACATACTCTTTGTGCCCATTAATCTACCCTCCCCCACCCCGCCCCCGGATGACTACTGCTTGTCTTTTGGATGACATCACTTTTAATTTCCAGAAAAGAAATGTGTAAATGAAGTCTTCCTCTAAGTAGTCTCCTGTGTTTAGCCTATTTCAGTTACCGTGATGTTTGTGAGTTTCATGCCTGCTGTCGTATGCATTAGTAGAGCAGTTTGCTCCTGTTATGGCTCATTTATCCCTGAGCAATATTGCATTCTATGGCTGTAACACATTTGGTTAGATGAATTTGGGGTTTGCTTTTATGGATAACACTGCTATAGAGAGTGTTTTACAAACCTTGTGTGGACATATGTTTTCATTTCTCTGAGGCAAACAGCTGCTAGTAGAATATCTGTCATATATTTATTGTAAGGTGTCTTTTACATTTTGAGGAACTGACAAGCTGTTCACCCAATTGTCTGTGTGATTTTTAAGCTTAAAAATGTAACTAGAAATAGGAGCACTCTCTAATTCTTTTGCAGACTAGTGGGAAGGTATTGATATATCTTAGTCTTAGTATTCAATTATTTATTTATTAAGTAATGGTGCTGAGCACCATTTTATGGATTTACTTGACATTTGTATAAACTTTGAGGAGGCATTTATTTAATTTACTTATCTACTCTATATTGCTTTGCTTTTTTCCTTTGGCTTTTCATATTTAAATTATAGTAGCATTTAGGATAATTCTGGGTATATTTCTCTATTAAATCTGCATTTTGAAAACATTTTTAATTTGTTTCTATGCCAGTACAAGGCTTGAACTCAGAACCTCTTGATCTCATTCGACTTTTGCTCTCATGGCTGTTTTATTACTGGAGCCATGCCTTCACTTTGGCTTATTTGTTTGTATATTTGTTTGCTCTTCTGGTCAGTGAGAGATGGAATCTCGCAGACTATTTTGTTTGGGCCAGATCCCAAAATCAGTCCTCAGATCTCAAATCCTTGAACAGCAAGAAATATACACAGAAACTACGAACAACTTGCATGTTATTTTTTAATGTTTCTTAAGAGACAACTTTTTAATAATCCCTTGTTAATTTTAATTTTTATCATTAAGTAGTTGTACAAAGGAATTTCCACTTAGTTTATGAATGCATTGTGTCTTGATTGGTGTCACCCCTTTCCACTTTCTCACCCATCCCACCCCTCTCCATCTCTTCCCTCCCTATTCTTTGTAGAATATTGTAGAATGTCCATTGGATTCTTGACCACTTTCTCTCACTCTTCTCCTCTTCATTTGTCTACCTGTTTCTCCTTGACCACAGCCCAAACCTTGTAGCATCCACAGTCATGTTTCAATTTAACATGCCAATTTACATGTATGATGCATCTTGATCAGAATCACCTCTTCTATCATTCTCCTTCTCAACATTATCCCATCCTACTCAAGTTACCTAGTTCTGTTTTCACCATTGTTCATTGAGTATTATGGTGGTGTCTTGGCCCACCATTTTTCTTTTCATTTGTTCTTCCCCCTAGTTCTCCCCCAGCTTCTTAGTCCAACCACCTACCATTTATTTTGTTGTATTGCCAGTTAGTTGTTCAAAGGGATTATTTCTCATTTTTAGGATTCCTCTTCCATTGTCTATGTTCTCTCAGTTTTGGCATGAACCATCACTCTTACATATGTACTGAAACACCGAAGCGTTACAAGTCACAGCAACATTACATTTACTGAGCATATGGCTGGTATATGTTGAACTAGGTTCTCAGGATTTGTGTTCAAAGAACTCTTATTTCTGGGGTGTGTGATAGCAGAGCATCCTTGGCGGCTAGACTGTTCTTCAGCAGTCTTACTGTCTTCAACATTACCACTTCCTCTGAATACCTTAAAATATATTGCCTTTTCTCACATGTAACTTATTACTCACCAAATCAAATGCTTCTGTGATTGGGGCAGATGCACTGAACTGATTATTGAACTTCACTATCTTCAATTTGTACTAACTGAATAATAGATCAAGCTATGCAAAATTCACTCAGCATTCCCTTCCCAAATGAATTTAGCTCTTTAAATTCCTAATCTGGGGGAGTGAGACCTCCTGTTAATCATCCATAGAAACTAAAAAGCAGAAACAGCTTAGCTTTGTTTTCCTTTGTCTTTTACTGATCACCATACGCACTGTTTTCTGTAATCATTTTTTGTCTCTGTCTTTGTCTTTCTGTCTTTCTGTCTCTCTTTCTCATCTCCCATATCCCAGATTTCCCTCCATATTGATTACTAATTACTACCTTAGTTTCGTCTTTCATCTATCTTATTTGAAAAGATAATTCTGAGATTAAAAATTTAAATTTCTTCTAGCATCCATTTTTTGTTCCCAGAGCTATTAGTCACTTGTTCGAAATCATGGAATTTGAATGCTACTGCTTTGCTAAAATTCCTTGGTTTCCAAGGTCTATCAATACTGCAGTTTTCTTAGTGTAGCATGCAGGAAGTGGCATTTTCTTAGCTCTAACTACTTACCATATCATTTTTGCTGCTGAGTGAACTGCAACTAAACCTCTGAGGTGTTTCTTCTCCAATGTTACTTGTTTCATGATCTTATTTTATTGCCATCAGTCTTGGTTCTTTCCAGAATATCCTTCTTTTGCCTGGCTTATAAATTCTTTTTTGTTGTTTATTGAGCTGATCATGGTAGTTAAACTCAGGGTCTGAACACTGTCTCTGAGCTTTTATGCTCAAGGATAACACTCTCTCATTGGAGGCACAGATCGACTTCCATTTCTTTCTCCTTCCTTTTTTCCTTCCCTCCTTCCCTCCCTCTCACATCCCTCCCTCCCTTCTTTTTTCCTTCCTTTCTTCCTCCCTTCTTTCTTTCTCCCTTTCCCCCTCCCTCTCCTTCCCTCCCTCTCCTTCCCTCCTTCCCTTCCCTTCCTTCCTTCCTTCCTTCCTTCCTTCCTTCCTTCCTTCCTTCCTTTCTTCCTTCCTGTCTAATTGCAGATAAGAGTCTCATGGACTTTTTCTTTCCTGGTCTGGTTTTGAACTTGGTTCCTCAGCACTTAGGCTAGGATTACAGGCATGAGCCACCAGCACCAGGCTTAAATTCTCATGCTTTAATCTGACTTTATCTTTCCTTTCAAAATATCTTTTGCTCCAACATCAGAAGGATTAATGTTTCTTCTGTGTGTTCTGAAAGCATTTTGCCAAATGACACTTTCTATTGAGAGATCATTTATATGATGTTACTCCTTGTTGCATCAGAAGGCCCTGGGTGACATAGTCTATGTATTCTATTATTTCCTGAGTATATCACATAGCATTGGATGCATGATTGATATTCAGTACATCTGCACAGATGCCTGGGACATCAATAAATTCAAACTACTTCTCTTCCATATATTTTCTTAAATTTTCAGAAAAACAGGATAAATTATGATACACTTAAAATCTTACTAAAAGGGAAAACATATCTAATTAGTTAATTGTGCAATTAATTGCAAATTAATTTTAAGTATAACGATAACAGACAGAATTGGTTCTGGCTGATATGTGATCCATGTGACAATGGAATTTACTGAATCATGATTGGGGATCATTTTTTCTATCATAAAGGATTTCTGTTAAATGTATTGCCTGTATTTTGTCTTCAGATATCTGGAAGTCATTGACGGAGGAGAGGAATTTTGGTTTGCTTTATCGAACATCAAACAATGTCAAGTACCAATGTTGGGAGCAGGGAAAACCACCCCGAGAAAGCAGTGAAGCATTCCTGCAGTCTGGGCGATTAGTTGTCAGGGATGAAGCTGAATGGAAGCATCCCATGTGCCATTGGTGCCTGCTGCCTTGTGAAAAAATAAAATAAAACTTAAAGATTACAACTCACCTTAAAAGAGATCAAACATGTTTTTTTTTCAAATGGTAAACTTGTCTTTGCAATAACTAGATTGTAGAGACTTCATGGTTATTAAATCCTTCTGTGAAGGCTTTCATTGAGCAGATCGACATATTGATTTAGATACAGGTACGTCCCTGTGACCCATACATGTTTAAACTCCTGTTTAGGTTAATGCTATGTAGTCATCTGAGGTGCTGCTCTTTATGGTGTGGGATTTAATATAACTGCCCTGAAGAATGGAGTATAATCTTATTATGAGATGCACACATGTTTTCTTGATATAAAATATATCATTGAAATTCAATTTCACACTAACTGCAGTGTGTTTATACAAGATTAGCTCAATTTATTTTGGTCATTTTGGCACCTTGAGTTTGAGCCATTAACTGTTGTCTTAAACATGAAAAATCTGGTGTCATAATGGCTAAGGATGAAATGAGACATCCATTAGAAATGCTTATTTCCTATCATTTATTACATGCTTCTCCTGTTTGATGGAGCTTTTATACAATATTGAGTGTGAGAAAATTGATTGCTGTCATGCTTGACTATGGCAGACCTTCTACAGAGCAAGCTTCAAATAAGCAGTCTTTCTTTATTGGTTAAACCCAGCTTCAAATGAGTCGTCCTTGGTTATTGGATAAGCTTTATCTAGTAATGAGACTGAGTTTGATTTTTTTTTAGTGAGTCTTGATGGGATTCCCAATTGCTGTTAGAGTGACTTAATCTCCAAATTAATATATTTTAGGGTATGTTACCATGTTTTTATGGCAGTGTTAGGTACATATTGTAAATGAGCAGATAGAAATCGAAAGTATTGATAATTCCCTATCTCCATAAACATGTGCAACTTCCCCTACTAACATTCTGCATCAGAATAGTACACTAATACAATCAAAACTATATAGATACATCAGTATTACCCAAAGTTCATGATATCTATCTATACCTGTATTTATATCTATATTTTTTCCTTCAAGTACTTATTTTCAAGCCAGTATTAATATTTTGCTTATGTGTTTTCCAGTACTAAAGCAACCAAAACTAGTAACAACACACACAAAATCAAGTTTTGAGTTAGGAAGCTCATTTTATCTAAACAGATTGAATTTGGAACATATTTCTGAGAGCTACAAAAACATCATTTTTGTGCATCAAGGATTTCCTAGCATAGTGTGGAGGAGCCTTACAGATTCTCCGTTGAAATTATTTACAACATGTTTCAGGCCTTGTAGAGATGTCAAGCTTGCCTCCCTTTTCCTGCCGCTGTCTTCCCTTTCTTTTCTTTTTTCTGTGTTTCCCGCCTGCTCTGCTTACAGAACTCCACCTTCCTCACTGTTAATTTGTAGTGGTTAAGATAGGCTGTGGGCTCTATCCCTGCACTCCTCCTCAAGATGGACTCATCGACCGGTTCTACCAAGCATGGAGGGTAGTGCCCACTTAGGACGGGCCACTGTCACCCTTCATCTGAAGGCTCATTGGAAGAGCATTGTGAATAAAGGCCCAGCGCCCTCAGGTCGCCCTGGGAAGGCTCTGCAGGAGCACCTCAGCTCCACCCCAGGCATCGTGGTGAGTGCATTGCTGTTGCACATCTCCTCCTTCCATATTCACTTCAAAGGAACTCTCTAGCTTTCCTTTCCTAACTTACCTGTCTCAGAGTATCCAGAAAAGTGGGCTTGGGGATGGGAATGTGGCTTAGGGGTAGAGTGCTCGCCTAGCATACATGAAGCTCTGGGTCCGATTCCTTCGCACCACATACACAGGAAAGGCCAGGAGTAGTACTGTGGCTCAAAAGGTAGAGCGTTAAAAATGCCTTGAGCCAAAAGAAGCCAGGGAAAGTGCTCAGGCCCTGAGTTCAAGCCCCAGGACTGAAATAAATAAATAAATAAACAAACAAATAAATAAATAAATAAAAGAGAGAAAAGTGGGTTTGCCACAATTAGTGATTAAATTTCTCTGAAAAAAACATAATCTGGATTGTTGGTAAAACTGTTGTCAGGTGAAGGCCAATAAATGCTTGGCTCTCTGGTAGAATGCCTGCTACCTGCTGCTGCTGAAAACCTCTGCAACCTTCACTGATGGCGGGCTGGAGAAAATCACGTTACCAGTGGTGCACCTGATTAGTCCCTGCAGACATATTGGACATGTTGATTGGCAATTATAAGAACAAGTGAGGAGGGCAGATGCTGTCTGGGAGAAAGTGAAGAAAAGGCAAAGGGAGACATTTGATAATCAATACTAGCCACGCCTGAAAGCCAGAGCATCTTCTCAATGTCATCTCCAAAGAACAGAGCCAGCTGTTGATGGAAGCCAGAAATAACCATCAATGTGGGGTAACCACAGTTGAAAAATGAAGCAGGATATTTGATTTTCAATCTAGGTAGGTCTTTTGTGCAATGTTCAATGAAGCAAAGAAGAAATGCAATCTTGAATCATGTGATGGGGTATTGGGTTGATGAAACACGTACAACATTTCCAGGTATCAAGAAGTAGAAAGGAGTTGGGTGCTGGGGGCTCATGTCTGTAATCCTAGCTACTCAGGAGACTGGGTTCTGAGGATCCTGGTTCAAAGCCAGCCCAGGCAGGAAAGTCCGTGAGACTCTTACTTGCAATTAACCACCAGAAAAGTGGAAGTGGTGCTGTGACTCAAGTGGTAGAGCACTAGCCTTGAGCTGAAGAGCTCAGGGACAGCGCCAAGGCCTAGAGTTCAAACCCTACCGACCAATTAAAAAATATTAAAAGATTAACATTTCCTATTAAAGGTTGTCATTGCCTTCTTTGCTTGAAACTATAGTTTCTAATTGTAAAGCGATGCCTATCTTCTCTAGAATTTGTTCTTCTCTTCCTAGCCAGCCAGAAACTAGAATGCAGCAAGTCGGACTATCACCTACTCAAAGAAGTGCTGTCCTTCGAAACAGAAGAAAGAGAATTGTAGAATCAAGTCAACAAATGGCAATGACCTCATCAAGTATGAATGTGACAGAATTCTGATGGTGCTAGGGTGACAAGGCACAACCTCCCAGAACATAATATTTAACACCCTGGATACATCACAGGGATGCAGTATGCTCTGATATGCTGGGCTGGCTCCTAGAAGCTCAGAGAAACAAAGGTGGAAACAAGAGAACATACAAATGGCAGAATTTGCAGAGCAGAACGTAGAAGAAGAGACCAAACGGCAGTAGGTATTCTCCTGCCTGACAAAAATCCGTGTCACTGAACAACAAGCAGAAAAAAGCCTTTGATCCCAGTGAGGAAAGATACAGATGAAGTGGCTCTGAGATTTTGCCAGCTCATGACCTGGAAAGGGATTCTAGGCTGCACTATAAAAAGAAAAGCTAAGGATATCCCAATAGTCTTTCTGAACGAGGGAGACAGATACAAACTAGGAAGACCACGGGAACAAGATTTGTGAGGTAGAATACTGATGAAAGGAAGTCACGTGGCCTGTACTCCAGATCTCTGCACACAGCTCCCGAATCATTGGTTTTTAACCCTATGTGCACACAGGACGTTACAGAAACGAGGAGTGGACCCAACATACAAGATTAAAGAGGAAAACAGGAATGTACGTGTCAAGTGTCCTATATGTCTGTCGCTATAATTTCTACGCAGACGGTGATGAGTTAATAATATGAATTATAATTCCTACTCATCTTGTGTAACCTTTCTACCTTCACATAGTTTTATAATTCTCCCCTCTCTCCATCATTCTAATTGCTAGCACACTTCAGAGCCTTATAAAGTCATAAAAATGAGAAAAATGTTAAGGTCATTCTACTGTTTATGCTCGAAAGGATATGGCGTGGTAGACTGCGTTCTCAGCAAAAGGCTTTTCCCCTGGCAGGACCATAATCTTTCACTGCATTTAAATTTTCACTGAAGCATCACCTTAAAAGTGAAAGTTGATTCTCTTTCAAAAATACATTTCACTTTTTGAATTGTGTTTCATGTACTTTACAGTAAATGGTCAACTCAGTTTAGCCAGGGGCTGGTGGACTTTCTCAGTTTTTTATACAAAAAAAATTCTATGTTAGAATAAAAAAAAACACAAGAATTTGTTTGAAATCATCCTCCTGCACTGGATGGAAAAATGAACACATTGAACTGCCTGAGATATTTTATTGCCTATGATATTTTATTTAAATTGTACGTTGAAAGTATTAAAATAAGATTCATAACTATGTCTTCTATTATTAGAATTATTCTAAATCATTCTTCTAGGAAAATAATATTGAAAAAATTAAATACTTTTTGTGGTTTTTCACTTGTCCAAAAATTGACATGTATTCACTCTGGTATGGGACATAAATGATGACACTTAAAATAATCACTAGCTGGACCAGGTGCAGGTTGCTCATCCCTCTGATTCCAGCTCCTCACGAGGCTGAGATGTGAGGGTCACAGTTTGAAGCCAGCCCAGGCAGAAAAAACCCATGAGGTTCTTATATCCAGTTATCCACCAGGAAGCCAGAAGAGGCGCTGTGGCTCAAGAGGTAGAGCGCTAGCCTTGAGCACAAAAGTGCTGGGACAATGCCCAGGTCCTGAGTTCAAGTCCCAGGACAGGCACACACAAACATACACAGTATTACAAACTGGAATATAGAGTGTAGGTTATCAAAGTATGTTAGAGGTTACATGTTCTGATGTTGGTAGATACACTGGTGTTATGTGAAAATATCTATAATTCTTAACTGAGAAGGATTTAAGCATTTTAGGAGTAATGAGGTTGATAGATGCAAAATATTCTGAAATGGTTAGGAGGAAGATTTCAATGATGCATAAAGTTTTGACAAAAGAAATTCACAATAGCAAATAGAAAATATGAACATATGAATGTTATTGGCAGTTGTGGGGTTCAAATTTGGAACTTTGATTTGTTATGTAGGTACTCTACTCCTTAAGTCCTGCCTTCAGCCTTTTTCTCTTATTATTTTTGAGATGGATAAGGGCTTTTATGAGACAGTGATATCCAAATGCAATCTGAATAAATTCATAAAGATGATTAAGATGTAGTCCTAGCCTACAGTCTACTGGAGAAGACAGATAAACATAATGATAAAGTATTCTTGAAATAATTACTGTGAGGTATGTTAAATTGAAAGGTTTGTCAGAGGCAGCATGGTATGATAAATATCATATATCACTTGTGCTGGGAGTTGAATTAAAATTCAAATTTCAAGGGAAATTATATTAAATATCCTAAGTCCCTAAAAGTCTCATGATTTCAATGTTGGGGATTATCTTTTAATATTAAGAGGATGATTTTCAGATGTGGAATTTCATAGAATTATTCCACGGAAGAAATTAGAAGAAACGCAAACAGACTTTGAAGAAGATTTTTCTCATTTGGTGTGGTAGGGAGGTGGAAGGGAGGCAGGAGGTGAAGAATGGGAACAGAAGGACATTTCCAGAAGGAACAAGTTACAAAAGTACAGCTGTGAATGAAATGCATAACTCTGCGACAATATAAGGGAACATGAGCCTGAGAAGAGACTTATGGGTGGAATGAGAAGCTAGTGGAAATGTAAATCTGGGAACAATTTCATCTCTAGTTGTGGGACTCTTATTTGCCATTAGTTACAGGACTCGTTTTGCCATTAGCTAAATACCCTGGAATATTCAGATATTTGTAAGATGCTCCTATAGAATGATTACCAAAATCTTACATATCCCACAGAAGTTCATGAAACTTCTTTGAAAATTGAACATATTGGAATTGACTCTCCTCATTTCCTTTTCTTTTCTTTTTTAAATCATGCTGATGAAAGACTGGATTTAGAGATTTGGAGCAAAACCTGTAAGCTACCCTCAGAGAACCTGAAGAATGAATCCTGTAGACAATAAACACCATAGACTTCAAACAAGACACTAAAGTAGCCTTTAGGATGCTCTTTAAATCCTGGTATCATGGCCTGTGTTTAAGGCCCAGAAATTGTCTTCACAGTTCTCATTTGTCATGCAATAATATAAAATTAAGTAATATTAGCCTACAAAAAGGGAAGTTTTATTCAGTTACACCTATAAGCCAACTCTTTGAGTCACCATGATCATACTTCTAAAAACTTGTGTTCAGAGTATACCATTCAACTTTTCCAATCACTGCTCTTTCTCTTGTCAAAAAATATGATCAATTATGCATCCATAATTGACTTATATGATTTATTACCTTCATATATTGTATTTTACTTGTAACACAATTTTTTAAATCAAAGTATAATATGCGTCTTTATAAGTGTCGCCTCATATTGAACATTTATCCTGTACACTAGAAAATGTTAAAATGTATATAGATTCAATATAAGCTTTTAAATAAATATCTATTGAGCTCCTAAATCTGCTAGTTGTTGTCACAGATGCTGAAATCATGAATATCCTGACTTCCTAGAGTTTAATATCTAAAGATCAGAGAACTTCATAAAGAAAGAAAGAACAAAGTTGTCTCTGCACTTTGATGCTCACCACCGGCCTCATGACAGCTTCTTTATCAAGTGTGCCTGGTCTAGGACTTCATTCAGTTGGCAGTGTACACCATGCATACGCTTTGTCTGGCTTTGTTCGTGCAGTGCAATGTTACTGGCATTCATCTTTATTGTTGCATATGAGAAGTCTTCACAAAGTGTAAATTTTCTTTTCCAAGTAACAATTGAGGCAAGCAGCAGAGAATGCATTGCAAAAAATACCATCATTTAGCTGAAAAGGAAATTTGTTTGACATATTAAATGTGTGAATTTTTAAAATTTATGTTTTATTGGGGCTGGGGATATGGCCTAGTGGCAAGAGTGCTTGCCTTGTATACATGAGGCCCTGGGTTCGATTCCCCAGCACCACATATACAGAAAATGGCCAGAAGTGGCGCTGTGGCTCAAGTGGCAGAGTGCTAGTCTTGAGCGGGAAGAAGCCAGGGACAGTGCTCAGGCCTTGACTTCAAGGCCCAGGAAAGGCCAAAAAAAAAAATTATGTTTTATTGCTACTGGGACTTGAACTCATGGCCTTCCACTTGTTCGACAGACACAATAGCAGCCCCCTTTCCTGTTGATTATTGTCAAGGATAGGTCTCACTTTATGATCCACCCTGCCTAGGCTGTGATTCTCTTACTTGTATGTTTCCATGTTGCAGGAGATAAGAACATGTGCCAGGGTGCGATACCAATGAGTAAGAAGGAGTCTTATAAATTCTTAGAGCTGATCTGTCCTCAAATTGTTATCTTTCAATCTCACCACTATTCCTGCTCTTAAGTATGTAGGATTACAGGCTTGAGAAATTGTGCTTGGTTTCCATGATTTTCTTTTACAATATATTCTTTTAGGAGATTTGCCTTCCTTAGTGTGGGGGTCTTCATTGTGTCATTGATTTGTTCTAGCATTCTGAGCATAGACAGTTCCATAAATATATTTTTTTCATTATTTGACTTCCTGTGACTTTTCTTATGCCTGTCTTTCAATACACAGAACATTTGATTACATCACGTCCAGATTGTCACTCTTCTCTGTCGATGGTTAATATTATCTTTGCCTTGACTAAGAAATAGGTCACTATTCTCAGGTTTCAGAAATGTGCTTTTAATTTTCCTCTAGAAGCTTAAATTGAAAGATTTTACAGATGTGGGGCTATTAATCCATCTCTCAATAATTTTCTATATTCACTTTTGCAGTTTTTCCAATTTCATTGACTGGAAGTACTACTTTTACACAATATTGCTTTAGTGACATTACAGAAAATCGGCTTTCCATGAAAGCATGGGCATTTTCCCCCCTGGGTTTAATTCCTATTGTTTGAGTTGATGTTGTCTGCATTGGTAACAAGAAACTGTCATTATTGTAGTTTTATTGTCATTGTTTCGAAGAGTCCTACTCCGTTCTTTGATTGATGACAGTCTTCATCCATAGAGTAAGTCAGTAGGTGGAAGTAAGTCAGAAGGTGGAAGTTTCTGGGTTCAAATTTGGCTACAGAATATTTTTTAGCAAGAGTTGTCAAGGCCCTCTGAAATGTAATCTCATACACATAAACAGTTTTATGATGTTTCCCATCATGTCATCTGTTTATGTGAAGCAAACCACAGGTGGGAGGGAGAATGTCCTCACAGGTGTGCCCTAATGGTCAGAGGCCTGATGTGTGGGAACTGGCAATACTTTGCCCACCACACAGAGACTAACACACACACACACACACACACACACACACACACACACACACACACACACGATTTCATCCAAATGGACATGCAAAATAAAATCAAAGTTGAAAATCATGAGGAAAAAAACTGACATGCTGAATGATAATTTCTGTGTACAAAGACAAAGATAATAAAAAATATACTTTAAAAAGTCATGAGAAAAGTCATAAATTCACATGAAGCCAAAAAGAAAGATACAGATACATATATGAATTCGTTTCCAGTAAATAGTTAGACATTGCATACAAATCATACTTTGCTTGTGAAATTGTATTAATATGTTAGCAGGTTTTGCTTCAAAATGCTTTCTAAAAGTTGCTTGCTTTGTATGTTAGTATGTTAAATGAACTGTATGTAGTGATTCTGGTACAATTTTTAACAACTACAGATTTTACAAATAAAAACAGCTCACCTTAGCTTTTCCCCAGGATTCTTTTTCTTCTTTCATCACTGGATGATGTAGAATTGACTGAGATCCCGAAGCACAGGAGTAAGGACAGTTTTCATTTGCATTTATCAAATAGGAAGAAAGGTTGGGTCCATCAAGTGCACACAGTGAGCTCTGAATAGCCTTTGGCCACCCAGCAACACTTTAGCAGAATGGCCAGAAGATGCCCCCGCCTAGCTGGGGAGGCATCTGATTCCCATAGCAAGGAAATCACCGAAGGCCAGACTGATGAACCTTTATGTGCATATCTCCATCCTTGCATGCAATGTCTGGATGGATGCCAAGTATGATTATACTTAGCACAATCCCTTTTTGATAATTTCTCCATTTAACTTGGCTGTGACAGTCATCTCTGAAGTTAGGAGACACAAGCTTGGTCCCTAGTTTTCAGAGGAAACACAAGAACATGTCACCTAATAATTATGTCTCTGAATTAAGAATCTCATAAGAATTAAGAAGCTCATAAGATTTGTTAGAATTCATTCCTTTAGATTAAAATTATTTCTGAAACTTAAGAGGATATTGAGCATTTAAAATTCTTTTCCAAGCTGATTCATTTCCTTTTGTACAGTGCCTTCTGTTCCCTCACTCTCTCCCAATATAGGTATCAACTTGTAGGATAGAAGCCCAAGGGGCACAACAGGCAGGAGAGAGACTTAGCAAGTGGAACTATATCAAACTAAAAAGTTTCTGCGCAGCCAAAGACATAGTTTTAAGCTAGAAAGACAGCCAAGAAAACGGGGGGGAAATCTTGCTCAGCAATACATCAGACCAACACTCATTTCCAGCATATACTAAGAGCTCAAGAAACTAACTCCTCCCAAACCTAGTAAGCCAATCACCGAATGGGCAAGGGAGCTAAGGAGAGGCTTCTGAGAAGAGGCAAGAGTAGCAAAGAAACACAAGAGGAAATGCTCATCATTCCTGGCCATAAAGGAAATGCAAATCAAAACAACTCTGAGATTCCATCTGACCTCAGTAGGATGGGCCAACTTTGAGCCAACTGACACCAATTTGAACCAATTGACACTTGAAATGATCTTGTACCTATTGTCGTATCTCACCTAGTAATATTTAAGTCAAGTCTGACCACATGTACCATGTGATTGTTATTATGATGATATAAACACTGTCCTGATCGGAGCCACAGGAGAAGTACAGTGCGTACACACAAGAAATATGCATGCATAAACACAGATCCACACATATAGACACACAGATACACCCAGTTACAGTATAGCACAAGTCTATGTATAGTACATAATAGTTGATAAAGACACCAAGTTACTGTTTATATTTAAAGTACCCAGCTTTTCTCCCTATTTGATAAGTGCAAATGTTACTGGTACATCTGTTCACTATATTATACCTTCAACTGAGAATCTTATATATGACATTTCTTACTGTTTTGGCATTATATTTTGCATTTTATACCATGATGTGCACTATTTATTGAATGGTAACTTCTTTGTACAACTTAAAGAAAGTTTTAAAAATCCATTAAAATTATGTGAATAAACATGCTGTAATTTATAAAATTCTGTTTTTATTCACTGAACCACACACATGCTTGCATAAAGAGAGAAAATAATGTGTTCAAAGGAAGAAATGACATATTGTGGGGCATGCCCCAATGCCTTGCCTCAGAGGAAGTCCTAGCTGGCCCCGCCTGTTTCCCAGCCCTGGGGCTGCGTGGCTGTTACACCACAACCCAGAAAGGCGGTCTTAGTTGGCCCTGCCTGTCTTCCTTGGGGTCATGTGGCTATTACAAAAAACCAGAAAGGCGGTTCTAGCTGGCCCCGCCTCCCAGCCTTGGGGCCACACGTGGCCAAGATGGCGCCTGGTGGTGAACCCGGAGGCGGTCTGTGGGCTGTGATGTAGAATTAGGCCACCTCTTAGGATTGGTCCCTCGGCCCTCCACCCTTGATGGACAGCTCAGGCCTCCCCTCACAGTCCCTAGATAGGTGCACGTACACCCCTCCCCTTCCTGCCACTCTCTGACCTGATTGGCTCCTGTGCCTTATTTAATAGAAGGATCTACCTCAATAAAGGGAGACTTGTGCAGACATTTCTCCTGGACTCTGTCTGATTGTCCTCTGGTGAGGGGGGGCTTGGTGCGGGCGGTCCATTGACCCGTCCACCCTTCTCCTTTCTTGGCCTGCTCCGGTTGGGGCGCGCTTCCCCATCTCACCCATAGGTCGGGAGAGCGCTGGGGGCCAAAGACCCCGACAACATATATATTATTAACATCTGTCAAGGTTATAACATTCAAGCAATCTAAATATGGGATCAAGAGGTGTCTAATATTGTAAACCATAAACCAGCACCACAACTCTTTAAACAATCACCTAAAGTAAAGGCATTTTATCTTCTCTATGTAAGAATAATGAATGGATGGATCATGCGGTGTGTGTGAGTGTGTGTGTGTGTGTGTGTGTGTGAGTGTGTGGTACATTTAGTGTACATTTATATACTTGCTCCTGTCTCCATTTGTTCTATCATTTTGCCACAGGTTGGGTACCTTATTAATAATAGAAATTTATTTCTCCCATTATTAAGGCTGGAAAGTCTAAGATCAGCAGTCCATTAGACTAGGTGTCTAGTTAGTGGCTCTTTTCTGATACATAGATGACACCTCTGGCAGTGTTTTCTAGGGGTGAAGTGTGAATAAGTTCTCTTCAGCTCTTTCACTTGAGCGAATAATAATATTCAAGTGAAGCCTCAATATGAATTGAAATAAACAAAAGTATTCAGTACCTGTCATTTTCACTCTTCCTCCTCTCTCTCTCTCTCTCTCTCTCTCTCTCTCTCTCTTTCTCTCTTTCCTATACCCCAGAATATGTTTGTTGTTTTCTTCCAGAATTTACTACTTTTTATTTCACCTCTCCCAAGGAATTTATGTGGAGAAGTCCTCATCGGTTTCCCTTTCTGGCTACTAAACATAAAGAAAGTTGGAGAGAATGCATCTTTTATCCACCTTTTCTAATGGGAAGAAGGGAGTTATCAAGCCAGCAGACACATTAAAATAAGCAAAAAACTCAAATGCGTGGTGCTCTCCATAGGCGGAATCCATCTGAGAACCCAAGTTTTATTAAGATGAACCCTCATTTTTATTTGCTACAGCTCACTGCACTGAATTTAGGGTCAAAAATATGCTTGGTAAAGTTGTTGGGTGAGGGAAAGATTTCTGCTCAAAGTAATATGTTTTCATTTTAGTTTAATGTTAAGAATTAACAATTTTCCCCTCAGAGGTTCCCATTACATAGTGCCATAAGAACACGCCAGGAGAGGACAGATAAGAGAAATACTTTCTAGCTGACTTCTCAGGCAATACATTAAAGTGAATTCTTGGTAACAAAAAATTATATTAATCTGTTTGATAAGGAACATTAGAATTAATGTTCATGTCCAGGAAAAGTTGCCTTTTTCAGTGTGCCTGATAAGAAGTATATGACCTCAAATACTACTTAAGGAGAAAATTAAGTTCATGATTTCATATTTTAATTTTACTAGTTCTATTTAATAAGATTTTGATATATTGAACTACAGCTATTCTAGTGTATTTTACCTGACATTTTAATTAAACAGAGTGAATTCAGAAGTTTAAAGAGGTTCTGTTTACTGTAACCAGGTAATATTTTCTTTTATCGGTCTTAACAGTGTAAAATATAATATCTCAGATGGAAATCAATAGATGTTTTGGAGCTCTACAAACGCGTTTGGGTTTTCTGAATCCAATTATAATCAGTGCAAATATTTTGAGCCTCACACTCCATGCAGACATGAGATGACTGGGAGAAAGCTCTCGATTGCATCTGTGGTTTAAAGGGTATTTAAACAGTGCTAAAAATGATGTGAAATTTAATAACCAGTACTCTAAGCGTGCCTCTGCTTTCCTAGTTATTGTAATATGCAGCGTTTAATTACCATAGAAGCTCAAGGTGGTTGTTTTACATGCTCATTCTACAGAGAGTGAATGGAAACCCAGGGAAGTCACATAAATAGCAAAGGTTGTAATAGGATCAGAGCTGTATCTGAATTTAGGACACCAAGCTACAGTTCTCACATTTTATCTGGTCACAAAGATAGATAATCCTGGATGATTATGTCCACCAATGAGTGTAGGTTTCTGTTAAGTGTACATATAGTTTTGATTTATCATCCTCCACAGTTATTTGCAAAGCCAAAGTATGTCACACTCTTACAAACTACCCTAAGAACTTCTAAATATTTGAACATTTCACTCATAAAGTTAATATTAAAGGTACTATGTGGTTTGTATCTAGTTAAATATACTTATGTCACAAAGAATGAAGAGATTGTTTATTAACTTGGGATTTTTGTGGCAAACAAAACATGAGCCATGAATGTGGAAAAAAACTAACTTAAAATTGGCCAACTACAACATTCCAAAAAGCAAAGCATATTGCCAAATGTGTGTCTGGAAAGGAATCCATATATATAACTGTATAAAACAGTCAGGTCTACAGTATAGTGGCTTGGACCCTTGCATTTTTCCCAGCTTCAACGATTCAACCTGTGATCAAATCTATGTGCAACAGTGCCCCAGGGTCGAGTGGAATAACTGAGTCAGGATAGAGTGGAAAAGGTGAGAAAACCAAGCTAATACATTAATATAATGATGGAAAGTTGAATCCAAATGAAGATGATTAGAATACTGTTTTCATTACTATCATTTTATTTATTTATTGATATATGAATTATAGTTATTATTGTCAAGGCTGTTTTTTATGATTCAGTAAAGTATTTCCATGTTTATTTTATCACTAGGCTTAAAAACACAATGCATTTTTTTATTTCAAGTAGTTGCTCAAAAATTAGTGTAACAGAGATGATTTACTCTTAATACTATCATTAACATTTACTTTTATTTGCTATAGGTAACTTTAAAATTCTGTGGCTTATTCTTCTAATTGATAGAACTGTAGGCTTTGGAACATGAACAGACACATCCTTTCTCTCTCCATTTTGATCTTTCCCTTCCCTTCCCTTCCCTAGTTCCATTAAATGTGTATACAATACCCAGGGTACCGAAATCAGTTAGTCCAAGTTATGGAAATAAGTGGTTTATCACTGTTGCTATTTTCAACATACTATGTGAAATTATGCCATTTTCTTTTGTCTTTCTTCTCCAGGGTTTTACCCCTGATGTCACTGTAACTGTAACTGATTTTAGGCACTTACATTTATGCCCATGATTGCATAGTGAAAATGTACTTTATCTGGAACTCGGGTTTTCTGATTCTAACCCTGTATGTTTTTCAGCAGAATGTCTCATTCTCAGTAAGGCTTACCTTATTTCCTGTGTCCTCAGAGTTGAAAGGTCTAGGGGCTAACTTCCAAGCATTGGCACAGAGGCAAAGTTTAAAACAAGATTTCTTTGCAGTCAAGAATTAATTGTATATACCACAAAATTAAGAAATGTAAGGAAAGAATTGGGTTGGTGGGGGGTGAGAATGCTCAAGCTGCATTGTGTTCATAAACTGCTTTGTTAAATGCTGCCCCTCCTTTGTACAAGTACGTAAAGATAATAAAAATTAAAAATAAATAAATAAACGGTTATTGGCAATGCTAAACATGGCCGTATAATTTCGTGAAGGTTAGACAATCCATTTGGTACAAATTTCAAATCTTTAGGGGATCATTCTCTTTTCATCATATTTAGCTGTACTTGAGGTTTCCTGAGCTTGATTTTGTTGCTAACTTTTCTATGTGTTGATAACACCTAGAATTATTCTTATAGAAATTGAAGTTATGTGAGTTATTTTACCAATAGATATTAAGTAGAGAGAAATCATACAACCCTTTCATTAACAAGATGCTGAATAGAAACAAATGTGTGGAAAATATTGCTAAAGTATTTTTCTGGTTTTGTCAACATATAATATAGGAAAAGCAAAGTGATCTCTTTACAAATAAAAAACAACAATAAAGGAAACCTATTCTGAGTCATATATTTATCACATTTATTTCCAATTATAGGTATTATGTATAAATTTTGCTTAGATCTATAATATAAGCTTTTCCTTTTGTATATTTAAGTGAAATATTCTGATGATACATACATGGGATAGTAAATTTATATTTTTCTTTCTGCTCTTGTAAATTTAATTTATTTTCCTCTATTTTGTAGTTTATAATAACATATTAAAATGTTTGAATATATAGATTGTTAGATAATCCACGTTACTTTCTATGGGTTGGCTTCAAAATATAAGAATATTTTTAATAAATGTTACCAAGCCGAAAGGTTCCATATAAACCAAACATCACCGAACCAATTCATTAATTCAATTTCACTCTTAAATCCTATTAATACCGGAAAGGCTCAAAGTTGGGACCAGACAAAACCCACAAATCTGAGACATTCTTCTCTCCAATTAAATAGCAAAAAGCCAGAACTAGAGGTGTGTCTCAAGTGGCAGAATGCCAGCATTGAGTGCAAGAAAACAAACCTGGAATCAGTGCGAAAAGTTATCTTAAAAAAATTGGTAACCACTGTAAGAATGACTTTACAGAGCTGATAAACTGTCAGACAATATGCCTAATATAAAGGAAAATTTTTATTTAAAACTTATGTTACTATATTGGCCATAACACACACACGCGCACGTGCACACAAGCACACACACACACACACACATACCAGGAAAACAACATGGAAGAGAGGGTCACTATCCATTCATTTGCTAAGTTTGCGGTAATTTACTACTTCCCTCAGAGAGGGGCAACTGCTGGGTTGGTCCTCTAAAGGCAGCTCACATGCTGGAAACTGAGGTCTGAAACAAGAGCAATGACAAGATCAGAGCTTTGGTTCCTGCCTGTAATCCCAGATACTCGGTAGGTAGAGGGGGTGGAATTTAAGTGATACAAAGGCAGGCTACTACCCTTCTGCTATTGGAAATCAATGGGTGATATTTAGCCTGGAATGGTTTCTATGTCTGAGATAAAATAATTTGTGTTCAATAATCTTTTTCATTATCAAACTATAAAATTTTCGAAGTCCTTCTCTAATTCCTACAGCTTTTCTGTATTTATATTTCTTTCTCTTTGTTGCTTTTATTGGGGAGGGAGGAGTAACACTGAGGATAATTAAACTACTTTTGTTTGAATTAATAATTCATCCTAGTAAAGCCATATTCAATTCTCTTTTAAAAGGGTAACAATAGTAATAATTGTTAATCCAATGGATTCAAACATACTAATAGATTTTAATATGTTTTTTAATGAGAGCTTTTCTAGAAATTTTAAATTTAATTCACTATTTTTTCTGTATATCCACTCATATCAGTGGACTTTGATGTTTACACAGAATATTTGCAAATTTTAATACATAATCACTTTTTAGACTTTTATGTCCAAATTATTCTGAAGCAAACATTAGAAAAAAATCTAGTTACTAGTAAACAGTAGAATTAGTATGCAAAACTATGAATGTTAAGGGATGGCTGAAGTAGAACTGAAAACAATTCAGCACATAGGATTTTTTTTATTGTGTACAATTTTATTTCATTTTTTTTCTGTCTTAAAATTTTTATTGTCAAACTGATGTACAGAGAGGTTACAGTTTCATACGTTAGGCCTTGGATACATTGCTTGTACTGTTTGTTACCTCCTCCTTCATTCCCCCCCCATGAGTTGTTCAGTTGATTTACTCTAAACAGTTTTACAAGTATTGCTTTTGTAGTCATTTGTCTTTTTTTTACCCTTTGTCTCTTGATTTTGGTATTCCCTTTCAGTTTCCTAGTTCTAATACCAGTATACACGGTTTCCAATGTACTCAGATAAGATACAGAGATAGTGCAGGTACAACCACAGGAAGGGATACAAGAGGCTCATCAACAATAGAAGCTACGGTTTCACATGGTATGTTGAAAGTAATTACAACAGTGATATAACAGTCGTTTCCATAACATGGAGTTAATTTCACTTAGCATTATCTTATGCATTCATAGGGGCATAGCTATTAGGCTCTTGTGATCCTCTCTTGTGACAGCCTAAACCTGTGCTAATTATTCCCTATAAGGGAGACCATAGAGTCCATGTTTCTTTGGGTCTGTCTCACTTCACTTAGTATAATTTTTTCCAAGTCCTTCCATTTCCTTACGAATGGGGCAATGTCATTCTTTCTGATAGAGGCATAAAATTCCATTGTGTATATGTACCACATTTTCCTGATCCATTCATCTACTGAGGGGCAACTGGGTTGGTTCCATATTCTGGCTATGACAAATTGTCAGCACATAGGATTTTTAACTCAGAAAGAACATGGTAAGTCTAGTCAAATCCTATCTTATCTAATTTGCATGTAGCAAAAGCTGAAAGTAGGTCATCTATATATGTGTTCTAATATCAACCAATTAATGTCAGTAATGAGAACAAACCCTGACTTTGAAGGTTTAAGATCTTATCACTATGTCTGTATTTCCTCAAATTTGTTTTCCACCCTAAGGATATTTAATGAATCAATTAACAAATTACTAAAGCAAGCACATGTCTCTAAAGAATCCACAGCCCATAACAGGAGCCACAAACACATCAAAACACTATGTGATAGCCATCGCTGTGTGTTCATTGCTAAAGATCAATATGGTTCACAAAGAGGCTTCCATAAATAGATGGAAGAATTGACCAAGGAACATATACATTGCCCTTTCTAGAGCGATATTTCTGGAAACTTCTCACCCATGTCTGATTTTTTTTAATCATCCCCATTCTGTCAGTTCCTCACCTTACGGTTTTCTCAGTATTGGTCCCTTAGTATGTTCAAAGTCACTGGCTCAACACTATCCCACAAAAGAGAGAATTAGACAGAAAGTAAATCTTGGACCTGACCATCCCACGGGAGAAATCGCCATGCATAAAGGCTTTCCATGTAGTCATAAATACAGGAGAGTTTATTGTTTTTAAAAAAATGCATAGCAACACCAATTTTTGTTTCTCACAGATGGGAAACGAGAGACCGTGAAGTGTGGGGCTGGAAATGGAAGATCATCATTTTCTTCTTTTTAAAATACTTTTTGAAAAAAATCCCCATGGATTTGAGATTGAAGCTGTTTGAAAACAGATGGGAGTGTATGGTGGTCAAAGAGAAATTTTAGTACTTTAGGTAAAGCATGCTTTGGGCTCATAAATTAGCAAATTGAGGGAAAGTCATCATTTTAATAACATATTATTTATGCGCTTTCAATTAATTGAATTCATCATTAAATAAATCTCAGATCATTATATGGATATTCCAATTATCTCAGAATTGTAACATTGTAAAAAACATTTATTTACCATTTATTAGTCCTTTCTATTTGGATATCTGCAAGGTCATTGTCTTTAGAAACAAACTCAGTTCTTTCCTTACCTGCAAAGCTTCTTTTGTCTAGCAGTTTCCTCATCTCAGGAGGAAACATTAGTTCCGTGCCATCTGTTGCTCACGCTTCGTTTTTCTTGGTCATCATCCAGACTTTATCATTTCTCAACATCATTACCACTGGCACCTATATGCCATGCTTGAACGGTTCATTGCAACTGTTTCCTTAATTGTTTGTCTTCTAATGCAACCAAATAAATGACACAATGATGCACTGACAAAAAGCAACTACATGACACTTTTGTGTTTTTGCTCTTCTTCTACACATTCAGTATGTAAGACATTTAGTGCACTAGATCATCATGTGTGTGAAGTTTTGTTTTTTTTATCAGGGATAAGACTGAAGACATACTTGGGTTTGGTTGATCTTTATCATCTTCACATGATTTTAAGAAGCCTGAAGACCTTCATACGGTGAGCTCAGCCCAGTAGTATGCAACAATGCCAAATCCAACTGTTTAAATTACAATCTCATTGAAGTCCTAGACAGCAAAGGGTTACTAACTCGGTAACTTTTTTCTCACCTGACTGCACTGTTCAATTGGATGAGGTGGTTGATTAGAGGTTTGCCATTTGTTATAACTTTCTATGATTCACTGTACCTCTCAACTGTATGCAATCTGTTGCTATCAGTTAATATAGTTGAAATTAATGTAGCATTAAATTAATGGAATGAGATTCAGATTTTTCCAAATGTTCATAGACTTTTAGAGAAATATTGTGATTACCAAATAATTAGATTTACTTAGGAACTGAGAAAATGTTATTCTAGAAAAATGAAACTTTCTCATAACTTTGACAAGGGAGAATGACAGCTTACATATTCCATCTAAATTTTGGCTGATTTGAGATGTCTACCATGACTTAAGTCTTGACTTCTAAATGATGTGTCGTCTTGAGGATGTAGCTTGCTGTTGGAGGGTTTGTGTAAACAAAAAGGGCCATTGATTGATCACTAGGACAGCAACATGAAAATGAATGTTTTCATGAAATGAAAGAATTAAATAAAGTATACATTTCCACACTAATTAGATAAAAGAAATTCAGCAAGCATATGTTAAGCTTGAGACTTCTTTGCCCTTTTATTCACCATGTGATTCTTAGTAAGATTACTTAACTACAGATGCCGTCTTTCGGTGGAAATTTTGTTCTAAAATATTTTGTAAATAAAATTGACCTCACAGGTTCCTTTATATTAAATATTTTCTTGCACAATGGTATTGATTAATTCATGAAATTATTGTAATCAGCATTTGATGTTGAAAAGAACTGAAGATTTTCTGAAGAAAATATTGAAAGTTGTTTTGGGAGAGATGGGCAAGATACATTGTATACATGAACTGGCATGTTGAATTGAAATTGTTTGTACAACTACTTAATGATAATATTACACCAATAAAATTATCTTGTTATCTCTCTATATTGGTTTTTCTGACTATGTTCTATAGTTTGGTCCTTAATACTTTCATCTTACTTAGAAACTTTATTCAGAGGTGAAGTTCACCATCAACGAAATACTTGGCATGTGTTATAGGACCAAGAGATCTTTTAAAAGAGAAAATCTCAGAACATACACCTTAGATTTATTTCTCGATTTTTGCATGTAAACAGATATATAGTTACCTCTTTATCAATTCATGTGGTCCTTCCTTCAGGAGCAGATTTACTTGCTATTTATAGATATCACTATGGGCACTGTATCTTCAGACTCTAAAGGCTTACCAGTCTTTTAAATCAAAATCTATAGTCTCAGGCAGAAGCAAATAAGTTGGAAAGAAACTGACAAATTATATCACAATCACTTTTTGAAAGATAAAGCCAAAATACATATGATTCATTTGAAAACCTCCAACTCAAATTTCAGATCTTCAGGATAAAGTGACTAAATGGAAACAGAAATCCAACTAAACATTGTAGAAACTGTCCTTCCAGATAAGATCTGCTAATGAGACAATAGCTTAGTTCCCATTCCTACCTTGTAGTTGGCTTATTTATGACCTTCTGAATGCCTGTGTGCAGAATGCATTCTTTTCTTATTGAATTTGTTATTTGGATGTGAATATGCCAATAGGGGAATGGATGGGTTGTTTCTTCAGAAACTTAGATGTCATGAGCCATCTTTCATTCGCAAACTATTTGTTAAAATGTACCAATTTCCAGATATTGCCAGTGCTACTAAGTATGGTACAAAAAAATGAGTCATTATTCTTCTATTTCCAGTTGCTTGATACTGAAGTTCTGTAAAGGTAGAATTATTTATTTTAAAAACAAGCTGAGCAGATATTTTTTTCCTTGCAGGAAAAATATTGTAATTTTGTATGACCAAACCAAGTTTTAGAGGTTATCTTTGAAATAGATTGATTTTGGATTAAAAGAGAAAAATGAAACACTGGAATTTCAAACGGTCTCTCCTGAGGCCCTCTTTACTTTTCCTTTTACTCAGGCATGGATTGTTAAATGAATGGATCATTCTTTACACCAGTTTTGTATCCAGTTTCATTCCTAATATTACCTAGTGTTGCACGTTGATAGCAGCTCCCCTCCATCTTTCTTCAACTTCACACTGCAATGCAATCTATTACACTTTGATGAATTTGGAACTCCAAAATGTATTTCCTGTCAAATTACATCATTCCAATCAACTTAGAAACATTAATCAAAAGTTTTAAGACTATCAAGCTCTAAAGATAAGTTATGAATTTAAACCTGTGATTAAATATTATCAGATGAGTCAAATTGCACTTGTAGTTAATAATACTCAGGCAGAATTTCCAACAGGCAAGTTTTCTGTAATAAGAGGTTGTGTAATGAATGCATACAACTGAAATAGAATTTGTGTCTGTTCATATTCCAGAACCTACACTTCTATGAATTAGAAGAATAAACCGCTAGAATTTTAAAGTTATCTATAATAGCAAATAATAGTGAATATTAATGATAGTATTAAGAGTAAATCATCTCTGTTATAACACTTATTGGGCTACTACTTGAAATAACAAAAAAAGTTATTGTGTTTTTTTCAAGCCTCGTGATAAAATAACATGTTGAAGTACTTGCTAAGTTTGAAATATTTTACTGATAATTGAATGATTTCATTATATCTCTACTGCCTTTTAAAGTGATGAAACCCCTATGAGTAAATGTAGATTGAAACTTTGGGGATGTCCAATGGGACTATAATACAATTTCTTCCTATAAAAGGAATAGATAGGGTACATATTCACTGAGTACTCACTGAAACTTATTCATGAATGAGTGTGTTCTTCTACCACTATACAAAGGGAATGATTTAATTGTTTTATACTTTTTATCTGCTTAGCCACAAAGAAGAAATAAATGCATAAATCATTAATTTTGTCCTTAGCTATATTAAAGGTCCAAAAGCATTATTGTAAATCATCATAATCTAAATTTTAAAGAAAATTTCTTTCCATGGTATGAAACAAAAAACTAGTGTCTAAAGACTTCAAGTACTTATGGAATTCATTTCATTCCATAAATGTGTAATAGAATTTTTGGGCTGTTGATAACATGAGTTAACTGCAGATCATTAAACATTTATCACAATCTTGCTTTGGAAGCATTTCTGCTGAAGGCTCATCTTGAAGAGACCATGATCACCAAAATGTGCACTTACTGTTACATACTAGTGTCATGTTGTTTTCAGGCAAAGAATGAAAAATAAAACCAAAAGCCATGAAAGTGGATATAATGATTGGGATGGTAAGTGATATGTTAGTAGAAAAGAATCTGATCATGAGAGAAAAAGAAATGACAATTTTTCTCCTAAGGGGTCCCCAGGGTTAAAAGTGTCTTAAGTTAGCCCATCTGGGTTAATGGCCCCAGAGCTAGTACAAGTCTCTCAGCAGCTTGGAGCTGGCCCAGAATTATTTACTAGACACAACTACATCATGGAACCCAAGGCACTTCATATATTTTCAGAATTAACATTTCCTCAACCCATAAACCTGGATTAGATAGCTCTGTAAATTGTACCAGTTATTCATTCAACACGTATTGATTCATTATCTATGCAGTGCTAGAGCCTCTGGTAAGCCTAAAGATACAGGATCATTAAGATAAATAAACTTCTAAGTTATATTGTTGTGCATAAGGGACTTGGAAGTCATGGAGAACTTAAATTTAAGGAAGACATTTTATTTGTCTTATTTTATCTTCTCCAGATCTAATTAAACAACAGGTTCTAACAATCTTTGATCATCTGAAAAACTTCTCTTGCATTATAGGTGTCCACATCCTTGCCTATTTTGCCACTATTTCTCCGAAGCTGTCATCGACCCTTCTCAGGGCTGTTTCAAAACTATCTACATTGATTCTAGTGTTTTACCAATTCAAATGCTTTACCAACTATTTTACAAACTTCAAATGCTTCTGTCTTCCAATTGTTAAAAGTAAACTTGTAATAAGTTATTATAACCATGACATTACAATTCCTACAACTATTAAATTACCCTTTGCCTTATTATTATTTTAAATAGTTGTACAAAGGAGTTCTCATTTAAGAAAAAGGCTTACGAATATAATACATATTGATCAATGTTAATGTTTTCAATATTCTTACTCATCCCTCCCCTGCCCACCCATTGCCTCATTCTTAATTTCATAGGATATGCATTGGATTCTTCACTGCACTGTCCACTTCTTCATTCATCTACCTAATAAAATACCATGATTGGGGTTGGGAATATGGCCTAGTGGTAGAGTGCTTGCCTCATATACATGAAGCCCTGGGTTCGATTCCACAGCACCACATATATAGAAAAGGCCAGAAGCAGCACTGTGGCTCAAGTGGCAGAGTGCTAGTCTTGAGCAAAAAGAAGCCAGGGACAGTGCTCAGGCCCTGAGTACAAGGCCCAGGACTGTCAAAAAAAAAAACAAAACCCAAAACAAACAGAATACCTTGAATATCAAACTAAAACCATTTCTTGCCATTTAACGCCTAACCTACATTTAGAAACTTATTTTTTCCAAAACCTAATGATATTTCTCATGTATTTTGAATTTTATATGCTTTTATTTCTGTTTCTACTCAACATTTCATGTTTAAGCTTAAACATTAGAGAAAATCTGTCCAATTTTTTAATCTCAGATAAAATGTTTATTTTGAAGACTTATTTTTTCCTAATGAATTTAATTTCTGATCTCTTATGTTATCACTTTTTTTTCTACATTTTCTGAAAACACAAGATCTTTCTGGCCCCAATTATCATTCTCGTAATCCTAGCTATTCAAGAGGGTAAGATCTGAGGATCCTACTTTAAGATCAGCCTAAGTAGAAAAGGCCATGAGACTCTTGTCTCTAATTAACTACCAAAATGCTGGGAGTAGAGCTATGGCTCAAGTAGAAGAGAACTAGCCTTGAGCAAAATAGCACCAATGCTCTTTGTTCAAGCCCCAGGACTAGCACAAGAAAATGAAAAGGAAAAGGGAAAAAAAGGATTATAGGCATTTTTTCATCTTCAGTTCCTCTAAGATTCAAATAAAAATATTACCAAAAGTGGGGCTGCTGGGTGAGTAGATGAATGGATCAGGAAAATGTGGTACATATACACAATGGAATTTTATGCCTCTATCAGAAAGAATGACATTCGTAAGGAAATGGAAAGACCCAAAGAAACATGGACTCTATGGTCTCCCTCATAGGGAATAATTAGCACAGGTTTAGGCTAGTCACAGCAGAGGATCACAAGAGCCTAATAGCTATGCCCCTATTAATGCATAGGATAATGCTAAGTGAAATGAACTCCTTGTTATGGAAACGACTGTTATATCACTGTTGTAATTACTTTCAACATGCCATGTGAAACCATAGGTTCTATTGTTGATGATCCTCTTGTATCCTCTTCCTGTGGTTGTACCTGGACTATCACTGTATCTTATCTGAGTACATTGAAAACTGTATATACTGGTATTAAAACTAGGAAAATGAAAGGGAATACCAAAATCGAGAGACACAGGGTAAAAAGACAAGACTACAAAAGCAATACTTGCAAAACTGTTTGGTGTCAACCAACTGAACAACTCATGGGGGGAGAGGGAAAAGGGGAGGGGAGAGGGGGGAATGAGGGAGGAGGTAACAAACAGTACAAAATGTATCCATTGCCTAACATATGAAACTGTAAACTCTGTACATCACTTTGACAATAAATAAGAAAAAAAACAAATAAAAATATTCAAGGTGAAATACAAAGATATAGAAAAGGTAACAACACAAAAAGGTGAAGAAATTTTCAGAGGAACTATTACAGGATAATCCAACAACTGTTAACGTTTGTTGATTTTCATCCCAGGTATAGGAATCATAATTCAGAAACTCAAACAATTCTAACTGGTTGCATATTCCTCGATGATTTGCAGGTCCTTTAGGCAATAATATGGTGTATATTTGAATCTAATAATACACCTATTTTTTTCTTGCCTAATTGATTCTACTCAAAGGGAATGAAAATGAATATCATATCCTGAGTGCCAAGGCAGAGATAAATCACAGTCCTATGCATAATGCAGACCAACAAATGAAATGCATTCTTCATATCTTAAAAGTACTCCAATCACAAAACAAAAACCAAACCAAACTACAATGTTTTCTGTTCCTCTCTCATGTGGGCTAGCAAAGAGTTGGTATAATGTAGTCTTTTGTGCTTCAGAACAATGTCCTCCATATAAGTCAATAAATAATTACTGCCTCCTACTGTGTATCAAGGCCCATGCAAGAATCTAAGCCCACAAAGCAAACAGGCAGGACCTTCTGCTTCTGACAAGCTCACTGCTTAGGGAAGAAAAGAGGACACTAAAGGAGCTAAATCAATGTTAAATACCACGACAAAAGCAGATAAGGGTATCAAAACAAAAATTAATATCTCCTTGACTTACCACTTCTTGGATCCTTGCTTTATCCTGTTTCTTTTGTGTTGGCTTGCCTTAAACTTTACAGCCAACTTATGCAAGGTGAGTATACTTACCTCCATTGGCACGTAAGGAAATGAGGTTTCAAATCAGGTAGACATCATAGGATCACAGAGATAAAACTAGAGGCCCAGACTTCAAAATAATTCTATGGAACTGGCTTGAACATTGAGGTTTTAAGAACACACTGATGGGGGCTGGGGATATAGCCTAGTGGCAAGAGTGCCTGCCTCGGATACACGAGGCCCTAGGTTCGATTCCCCAGCACCACATATACAGAAAACGGCCAGAAAAGGCGCTGTGGCTCAAGTGGCAGAGTGCTAGCCTTGAGCGGGAAGAAGCCAGGGACAGTGCTCAGGCCCTGAGTCCAAGGCCCAGGACTGGCCAAAAAAAAAAAAAAAAGAACACACTGATGCACAGAGGCTGATTCGTGAGTCTCTCATGCTCTGGAGTATACCTTCATGTACATTACAATATAATTCTTCTGTTTTATTTTAATAACATCATTTTAATACCATCTCTTCCATATGTAGCTACAGACCTGTTGGAAAACATCACTTGGCTTTTGGTTCCTCATTGGTAAACTGTGGTGAAAGAGAGTAGTCACCTCATGTACCGCTGTAAGGAATAAATGATAGACATCTGAGAGATGACATTTGGGCCGACTCAATCGCAGATGGCCACATACTAAATTTGCAGGTGCAATCCTGAAAACCACCTGGGCAACCACTGCTCAATTCTGCTATTGGAGCAGAGAAGCAGCAAGAGTTTGCAGATGAGCACATGCTAAGGTGTTCCAATAAGACTTTATTGGCAAAGACAAGTGAAGAGCAAAATTTGTCATATAATCCTTTATTTGCCAGATCCTATTATATAATATATGATGAATTAAGTATTGATATTTAATATATTATTTATTTTTAAGCTAGTAATTTGAGGTCTAACAGATATATTATCAGGATTGAGGCTTGAATATAGACTTCTAAATTTAAATCAAGGGTCCTTTCCTTAAATTTCTGGCAAGGAGATTTACATAACGACAGTTGGATTTCCAATTTTTTCTGCTGAAAAGTTCTTGTCAGCACTGCAAATTTCATGAGAAATAAATCTGTCTTGTGCACTTTAGGCTCTAGCTCTTTATTCATTGAGTGCATATACACAGGGTAGAGCAACCTAATGATAATGATTGCTACACTAAGAAAAAAATCTAAGGGCAAATAGTTATCATAACTCTGAATACCTTTTCTGTTAACCTTCAAAAAGGTGTGCCACTAAGTAGTCTGTGGCTCGTTTTGTTCTTTCCCACTTTTATGCATCTAATTCTTTTTAAAACATCTTTCCTTTTCTTACCATTTTGCAAGGTGAATTTCGAATCCTAGAATTACTGGCATCCATGACCCTCTCTGATCTCTGTTGTCAAACACTGTTCTGATGTATTTGGCCTTAAGATTGACGTCTCATAATTCATGGATTCTATTTTCCTCTTTACAGAGGTTTAAGACATTTTATAACCACATTACATAGGTTCAATCTTCCTATATCACTTCTATGTGAAGATTATTTATTTCAAATTTGCTGTTCCTGGAGATTGTCTGATGGTATGGAAAGCTCTGAATTAGCTTCTGTGGAAATCTGGATTGGAATACCAATGCTACTTTGCAATTAGCACTGTGACAATTAGCAAATTAAAGAATTGCTCTGAACTTATCAGTCTACGTAATCAAATTAATACCAATATCCTAGTACTGAGTAGAGAAAATATGAAGGAAATGCTAAGAATCCCTTTCGTACCTGAGAACTCAGTCCTAACCCATCTTCTCTTGACTCTACGTTTCCTCATGCAGTCCTGAAGAAACTTGGCCCCAAGAATGGAATTTGTTCATGGTTTAATGGACACATAATTAGAAATTGACCATGAATTCTGTGCCTGTTGACTTCATTAAAAATGCAATCCCCGTATTATATATGATTCGTAGGTTGATTTTCATGGCAGCTGACTGAGGTTTTTATTTAAAAATAACAGAAAGATTCAATGCTGAACATAGTCTGAGGGAAAATAATGGCCATTGTATAGAGATAGTGGCTTTTAGAACAATAATGAAATTCTTCCTAGAATACAGAATGGAGCAGATGAGTGGTAGAGGAGATTGAGGCTGTTTAGAAGGACTTGACACCCATTAGCGAGCCACAAACTAAGATTGCATCTTATCCATCAGCAAAGCAGCTTTAGCTGAGCGAGGAAAGAGAGTAGGTGGGAGTGGGCTGTGTAGTTAGTGGGGCAAGTATAAAACTTGATGAACTTGAAAGCAGTATATATATTGTATGATATGTCCTCTGGGGGACATTGTGAAATTCATTCTATTTTCCTCAAGCCATACAAGTTTTATGTACAACAGTTTATTCGTTGCAAAACCGAATGAATAGATTCCTTAAGTTTATCTACTCTATTTATTGTTGTACATTTTTCAAAGGAAATTCACCTCTACTTTCCTAAAGACACTGAAATAAGCAGGTCGATATCTTCCTCAGTGTGATTTTCTCACCAGGAAAAATACTGATGGTGTTAGGGTAACGGAAACATGCATGGCTGAAGTCAAACGTGCACCTTCAGAACTGGCTCCTGGATCCAAACTACACATCACTTACTCTGCTGTCACTGTGGGCACAGGGAAACGTGAGGAAAGGGCAAGTGTGGGAGGTGCATTGTAAAGATAAAACCTGGCTAGGAATTGTAGAATTTGAAATCCTGCCTTCCAGCTCTCCGTGGGCTGCGAGGCTTGTGCTGCCCACCGGTGGTCTCATTCTGGAAGAGAAGATCCGTGGGAGCGAAACACATACTGACAGGAAGATGATTTTCTCCTTTCCTTTTAGCATGAATTACACAATAACTTCATTTTCGAATGACAGATGTCAATTCCTTTTAAACCTAAGAGACATTCCTAATGCTAGCAAATGCTTACATAATGTGAACTATATACTGACACTGTCTAAACTTTTGCAGTGGGGTTGTTATCATTACCCTCTTCTTAAAAGGAGTAACATGGAGACAACAGTTGGGTTAAATCACTTGTCCACAATGTCATCCAGGAGATAAGGAGATGATTTCTCTCTCTGTATTACTACAAATTATGCAATTTTAATATTGTTTGTACTCTGAGTTAGGACCTAGAAAATCTATTTCTGGATCTTGCAGTCTTTACTATAATATTTATATTCTTTCCTTTCTTTTTTTTTTGCCAGTCCTAGGGCTTGGACTCAGGGCCTGAGCACTGTCCCTGGATTCTTTTATCTCAAGGCTAGCACTCTACTACTTGAGCCACAACACCACTTCCGGCTTTTTCTGTTTATGTGGTGCTGAGGAATCAAACCCAGGGCTATGCACATGCTAGGCAAGCACTCTACCACTAAGTCACATTCCCAGTCCCAATATTCATATTCTTTATTGAGATGCTCTGGCATTAAAAATCCCATTTCGCTATTGCTAGACTTTGACTTGTTAAATTAAAGGAGATATTATGCTTTCCTTCCATTAAGCTCAGGCCTCGATTTCTTTTGTTCATTGTTGTTGTTTGTAAGTTTTATTCTTTCATTGATGAAACAGAGGTGAACATAATTAAACTAGGATATATGAATTAGAGGAAACACGCCAGCCATCTTTTCATTCTTTGTAAAATGTATCAAGCTATTGACTGCAGCATATGTCTGTAGGTGCTGAGAGAGAAATTACAGGTAAGATAGAGTTCCACCTGTACCAGCAAAGAGCCTTTTATGGGTTCCTTCTTGCCCTGTACAGGGGCCTGATTTTAGCCCTAAAGGAAGACGGGGAGACATAAGATGGGGTTGAGTGATGGAATGCACTACAAGTTTGATCATTTTTCTCTTTCAATCGTGGAAATGTCAAAACCACCACGTTCTTAGTACATATAATGGAGGTAATAGCAGAACGTTAGAACTGCCAGAAGAAACTTTTGTCACAGTGTCTGGTACTTGCTGGGTCAATGCATTAATGGACTAAACACATGCTACTTATAAACACATTTGCAAGCCTCCCAAACAGGTAAACATGAACCACTCAGTTGGTTGAAGACAGTCACCAACGAAGCCAAAAATAGAAAATATAAGCACTGGCAAAGCATACAAATATTAAGATCTGAATCTCCTGTGAATGTAGGTGACTGCTCCCTTGACCAACGGTCTAACCTTGGGCCAGCCATTCATCCATGTTCATTTTTACTTGAGGGGATTGATACTGCTTACCATTGTTAGCACCCAATAAGACTATTCCTAATGGTCCAGGTAAATGCCTGTACCCAGAAATGAACTATGTGATCATCACCACTGATCACCTGCAGTAAAAGCACCTATGAAATGCCATACTATTGGCATCATTGATTTGGTCTATGTGTTTCTTTTCCAATGTTTCTTAAAGTCCCCAAGTGTTCTGGATAAAATTAGATTACTTTCAGCAGTCCATGGGCCTGGGAGGCTGAAGGAGAAGTGTGACACAGTGTATCCTAGGACAATCCACATTCGGAAGGCAGGTCAGAGGCCTCTCTGCTTCTTCACCCATTTCCTGAGAACCATTGCTCTCTCAGTGTGTTGCGCTTGTTCATTTTACTTGGATCTTGCTTGTCTCTGGGTTTTTTTTATGGCCCTGTCTGTGCAACTGTGGAACACTTGATTTAGTTTATCACTTTATCTCGGGCAGACACTCTCAGACTGTAGCCATAAAAGACGAGTGAGTGTTTGCTTTCCAAGCCATAGGTAAAATACGACAGTTCCGTTTGCTGTCTCGGAGTTATGGCCTAGAAGCCTGAGATCCAAGAATTGTCAACCTGTGCCTCTTCAATAGAGAGGGTAGTGCTCACTAGCCCCTTAGTGCTCCTGGTCGCCTGCCAGCTATCCTTGAATTCTCTTTGTGCAGCTTGCAGTAGCTGAATCCACCACCATCATCACCATCATATGCCTCCTGAGATCAATTTTTCTTTTTCTGTGAAAATGCAATCTTAGATTTTGGATGAGGACTCACATTTACGCTCTTATTTCTAGTGGATCACATCTGAAAAGATGCTAATTCAAATTAGTTCATATTCTAAGATGGGTCTGAATATATTTTGAATTTTTCTTTGGGGGGGGGCATTCTATAACCCATTCTTACTTAACACAAGATAATTTTTCTATACCATATCCAAGGAATGAAGACCAGTGTTCAATATCACAAGTATGAGAGTAGCCATTCAAATAGTAACCAGTGTGTTGTCACCTAGTGTCACCTATGCCAAGTGTGGATAGACTGACATGTCAACAGACATTGAGAAGCACTGTTCTAAGAGGAAAACTCAAGAGTGTGGGTGCTGGTCAGAGCCTCAGCATCTGAGCAAGGCGTGGAGTCTACAATGAGTGCAGTAGAGGGAAGGGTGGAGCTATTGAAGGTGTCCTGGCGCACTTGGTGCTGACATTCTCTCAAAGTCCCTGCTCCATTACTAACCTGCTCTCCCCTGGTCTGCATCTGGATAAGGCTTGCTCACAGTTTATAATTCAAACTACATTCTTCACAAATCTTAACCAGTCTAATTCAAATGAGGTTCCTCTCCAATCCCAGAGTAGACTATTGTCTCTATGTTAGCATTTAATTAGTGATCCATTTGTTTTTCTTCTTCTAAACAAATGATGAAGTGCTCCCTGAAGGATATTTTATTTCTAGCTGCTGTACTCTGTTTCTTCTCAAAGCCTGGCATATATATGCTTTCCCCCCCCCTTCTGAGAAATCTCATGACTTTCACACTAGAGAAACTGTATATCTTTTACCATTAGATATTCAAACTATGGAGACCAAAAACAAAATTTGAATATTCATGTTTAGACTTCTTGAAAGAGTCAAGCCTTCTTCCATAAAAAAAGTGTTTTCAATCGGTCATGTTATGTGCCTGAGTCACACGCCTGTTCCATGTTTTTCCCCTAGTCTCTGTAGATCTACTACTTGACCAGTGTTTTTCTGACTAATTGGAGAAGAGTTTCATAGATTTACCCATCCAGACTCATTTCTAAGCATGGTCTTCAGAACTCAGTCTCCTAAGCCGTTGGGTTTATAGGTATGAGCCACCAGCACCTGGCTGCTCTGCTTATTTTTGAGATAAGGTCTTTTTGATCATACTTGGGCAATGATCTTTTGTTTTTCCCACACAGTTGAGGTGACAGACAAACAATACATTATACAGTTTGAGCACAACATGACCTTGAACTGTCATTCTCTGGTTCTCTACTTCTCAAGTAGCAGAGATTATGCATGAACTCTAGGGGCATTGCCCTGCTGTATAGATTCATATTTGTCTTTCATATCTGATCTTTTCTTACAGTACTAATTGTCTTTGGACAGTCCTGGGGTTTGATCACAGAGGTCTGAGCACTGTCCCTGAGCTTTTTCGGTGAAGACTATTGCTCTACCCCTTGAGCTACAGCTTCATTTCTGTGTTGTTTTTTTAGTAGTTCCCTAGAGATATGAGTTTCATGGATTTTCCTGACCTGGCTGGCTTTGAACTGTGATCCTCAGATCTCAGGCTCTTGAGTCACTAAGATTAGAGGTGGGAGCCACCAGTGATGCGCCAGTACTGTTTCTTCATTTTCCAAGTCCTTGGAGAATTGTCCATTAGGAGAAGACAGAAATCATGGTTCCTTGAAAGCAGAAGTCATTCAATGATCATTTGTGGATTTGTTACTGAAATGAATATAAGGCTTGCCTGCATTCTTATCCTTTTCCTTTGCTAAAACCCATTATTCGTCATATTTTACAAAGAGGTTCTCTTCAGCAAGTTACAATCTAAATGTGTATGATACAAAACAATCCTATTCATTCTTGGAATGAAGAGACACTAAGAGACTCAAGAGGGTACTATAAATCAGGCCAGGGGTGGATGATTTCTTTGTCAGTTTCCCATTCAAGTTTATCAAGTCTGCCATTGGAAGGTCATCGGAGAAAGAAATTGCCTGCCTTTTATCAGTGGTCTTTTGGGTATAAGAGAGGCACAATAAAACTTTTAGCTGGGGACAGGGAATTGCCTTCTGCTGACTGGTTTTACCCCAGCAGGACATGCAGTATGATGCACCGTGGTCATCTCATGATTTCCAGGTATTGTTGGCCTCTAAGCAGAGAACAGGGACAAGAGGGAAAAAAATGACGGATGGAAATGGAAACTGTCTTGTTAGCAAAAGGCTTACTTTTTCCCTAGTAATATTAACAGCTCCATTTTGCTTGCCATAGATTCCCTGCTTTGCTGCTTTTAATAGGCTGTAATAACCATTACAAGGAAAGTGTTTTAAATTCACAGAAATGTTAGCTTACTTGGGCACCCTCATTCCATTCACACATTACTCTGAATTTTTTTCTTAAATGGATGAACATCAATTTTTAAATCAGGTGGCCAATTATCGGTGGCTGTTTTCTGAAGCTTTTATAAATCCTCCACACATGTACTCCACACCTGTTTTCTCATTTGTCACCAAGTCTGAAGGCACAATGCTACTTGATTCTGATGCTTCACGTAGTGGCAGTGGAATCATGTTTCCCTGACTGGTGAGAACTCATTTTACAATCCACTTAGCTTGAGCTTAAGCAGATTTTAGAGAAAGCAATGATAATAGGAAAACTGAGGATTTGTGATTCTGTTCTGTTAAACTTTTTCTTTTGATCTCCACATGTTCCTAAGAGTGCAAATCATGTCACTTCTAATATTGCAACTCTTGTTTTCCACATTGCCTTCCTACCTATTCAGTCTCACTTATGATTGGAAAATAGCCACAGCAAAAAATCAGTTCTTATGGCTGTCAATTTGTGTGTGTGTGTGTGTGTGTGTGTGTGTGTGTGTGTGTGTGTGATTTTTTGATTCATTTTGGATTTCCTTTTAAGGTTTATGTAACATGAATGATATTTCTTTGTTATTATGTGTTACCATCTACTTTTGGCCTTTTGACCTACTGAAATTAATGAAGAACACAGTCATTTAATGAAAACTGGAAACTTTAGATAAATATCTTACTGAATCACAGCTGTAAAAGCTGGTAGCATCTACAAGAAGACTCGGCTTTGAGCATAAAGAGAACTCAAATCTCACATCCTGTCTTCTTCTTCCTGTTAGTCCTTACTCTTATACCTTGGGACTGTTGAGGGGAGGGGGGCGATGGATGGATGGATGGATGGATGGACGGACGGATAGAGATTAGGACAAGATATCCTTTTATCCTAAATTGTGCAAAAGTTCCTTGTAATCTAATGACGTCCTTCTGGAGGCTTCTCAATAAAATTCTAGATAGAGAAGGTAAATCCTCTCCACATCCTTTATTTCTATTGGCATAAAATTTTAGATCAAAGATGTGTTTATGTAATTGAAAAGTTATTTTTATCATTAATAAACCTTTGTATTTCATGCTTTCATTTAATCAATATAGACTAATAGACTATTAGGCTATTAGAGACTAGGATGCCAATCTCATGATCTGGAACGAAGCTAGAATAATATGTATGCTCAGAATGTTATTATGGCATTGTTCAGTTTATTTTTTCTGTTTATGAACATGCTCATCTCTCCATGCTATCAATTGTAAACATGGCTGTAATTCTACGTCTATATGTATTTACTAAGAACATTGTCAACTTGCCTTATAATCAGGTAATACTATTATATCAGGTAATGCTATTGCTTTGGCCAAAGAGAAAAGGCTTCAAAATGATCTAAAAAATTTAAATTACTTAGGTTTTTATATACTGTAATTTACAATTGTACAATACATGTATATCTATATAGATATCTCCACAGATATCTGTCAGGAGAAGGGCTTTTTATTTTGTACTAGTTTCAAATTTTTATTTCATCTCAGTCATATCCCTTAAACCTTACATCACCTAGACTGAGATTCAAATTCTGTTTCTGTGCCTTGAGTTGTCTGATTGGCATTGCTCATTAGTCATACAAGGTCTCCACTTTATTTTTTTATTTTTATTTTTCTAAATCGTTTCTCATTTATTGCCAAAGTGATATACAGAGGGATTAAAGTTTCATATGTAAGGCAGTAGGTACATTTCATGTGATGTTAAAAAATGCATTCCAGTTAGATTTGAGAGTCATGTGATATGACTGGGTAATGACCTCACGTCACAATAGATGCTAAATAATTAGATACTAACTCTCAAGGTGGATATATTTTATGTTTACTGTATTATGTGCAAGTAGTATACAGAGAGGTATCAATTCAGCCTGTCAGTTTATAAGTTCATGCATCTGAATCAATGAAAACTCAAGTTTACATTGAATGTATCATTTTCACAAGTAACGATGGGAACTGTTCACTTAAAATTGAATGTTAGATGAAGAACAAATAACAGTATAGGAAACAGTCAGTTATGATGCAAATTACCTCTATGGAAAAAAGGAATGCATTTTTTTCCTGAAATGCAAATTTTATAATGCTGCTTATGTATTGCTTGGATCCACTCACCACCCTTTTAGACCCTGACTTAAGCACATTACATTCTGTAGGCGACAGCAGTCTCTTCTTTCCTTCCTTCCAGCTATGGTTACTCTCAACCAGAATGTTCTTTCCTATATATGCTTTGCACAGAATGTTTCCTGATGTTTTGTTTCTGTACTTGCCCATGTTCTCATTCGCTTGGCAAAGCACTAAAGATAAACATCTTATCCCTCCTCATTTCTCTGAACCAGCTGTTTCCTTCTCCAATACAAGACTACTTGCTCAGACCACTGATTTTAAATTAATAAATTCATATTCAATCATATTTCCTTCCTAAAATAATTAGTTTTTTTTTTAAATAGGTTCTGCAGAGATTTTGGGCTTTTAGTACTGATGTACTCTGCCAACTAACAATGTTGTAAGTCTGAATTTAAAAAAGAAAACAAAAGCATTATAAGTTATAATTTGTACTGCAGATTCTTTCCATGGTGAAAAAAAAATGAATACCTGTAAAAGTCTTTTTCCTGGTTGCTTTAAAATTATTATTTATGAGAATTCAGTGCATTCTCTTCCAACCTTAAAATAAAGTGAAGTATAGCGGGCATACCTACCTTTGCCCAAAGATTATTCATTGTCCGCCACCCCCCCCCCCGCCAAAACACATTAGGATGATTCAGTTGAAAAAACTGAATGCTTGTATAATTTTCAGAGAACAGAAAAAATATATCAGGATGCTTCTACAACTGAGGTATATAATGTATCTTTTAATTCTTCAGAGCAACCTTCTAAACTTTTCAAGAAAGAGAAAAGTTTAAGTTGCTACCGCATTCTTTTCTGGTTGGATTGTCTCCAGTGTATTTGACTCTATTTTTTTTGTCTTTCCCCTAGGTACATACAGACTGCAGTTAGGTTTCCAATCTCTCAGAGTTAATAAAAAATGCCCCACACATATCTTTTCAATGGTCTCCTATTGGCTATTCTCAACAGAGTGACATATAGCTGGCGGCAGCACATTTTACCCACAGAAGTACAACATTTTGAGAATAAAAAGGCAATAAAATGTGAAAACATTGTAAATATTGACTTATACATTGATATTACTGAATTGATGTACTTATAATATAGTTATCATGGACTTGGGGTATAGTTCAGAAGGCAGTGAACAAGCTCTACAACTTGATTTCCACCTCCTGTCCCAGTAAAACTAAAAATAAATCAATAAAATTTAAATAAACTTTCCCAAACTGCACTGTAGAAACTAATGTCAAATAAATAAATATGTGTACCCACAATAACAGAAGCTGAAAAATGGGCAATATGGCTTAGAACAATGTAACAATAGAAGATAACTTTGAAATGTTTTTAACATATTTTTTATCAGCTATGCAGATGTCATGGCCTTCCATATTAGTCACAGGTTAAGTGTAAATTTAGCATTTTCCTATGAGGATTTAGAACATTAAGCATTTTTAAGCAAATTATCTTTATGAAAATTGCACTTAATAATTGAACAAAATGAGTATTTGGCCTTTTTCTGTTTTCTCTGTGGCCCATGTTACTAGGTGAGAAACTAGTATCTGCATAAATGCTGAGAGGAATGGTAAATATAAAGCAAATTATTAAATGGAAGTGGCTCTCAATTCTATTGTTTGTAGGAATATTGCATAGCTATTTAGCTTTGGTAGCATATACTAAATATGTTCTTGTAAACTATTCTGATTTCTAATTAGTGTACCTCATTTAAAAATGTCCTTATAGGTCAAAGCTTGTAAAACCCATTGTATCTGTGATTTAGAAATGTATAAGCTAATTAGATGTTGAAACCCATTGGCTTTTTAAATTTCTTTTCACACCTATATCTAATATAAATCCAAATAATTAGAAATAGTTTCCATCAGAACACCCTTCTCAAAAGTCAGCATATTTTAAAACAGATACAATGTCATACAATTCCACTCATTGTGGCTCACAAAATTTAATTTATTCATTTTACTCCTTCCTTTGATTTCCAACATTTCCTCATTCCAAGCTTAATTTTCAACGATTAGTTTAGAAGATAAAAGATGATTTTTTTCAGAAAGTGGTAGTTTTGCTTCTTCAGTTTTTTAACCATCTTATTTTAGCTGTGTGTGTGTGTGTGTGTGTGTGTGTGTGTGTGTGTGTTTAATAGTCACAAAATCATTTTCTTATTGTTTGGAGACTTTTTTTTATTTACTTATTTTGTAGTACTAGTATTTGTACTCAGGAGTTGGCAACATCCTAGGCAGGAAATGCATCTTGAGCTATGCTTCCAACCCTTATTAAGGTTTTTAAAACGAACTTCCCTACCTATTTAAGTTATGACAAAAATCCAATTAAGAAGAGTTAGAAGAAGTGGATATGGTAGGAATGGGGGAGAATGATTAAAGGGCTAAATTTCTCTGTTGAATGGCAACTGCTTTTCAATTACTTAAATTTAATAGTAGCAGTAGTAGTAGTAGAAATAATAATAATAATAATAAATGGTATGACTGTTAGTGAATTCTGTGAATGGTACAGCAAAATCAACATGAAAGCATTGCATGCTGACAGATACTCTTTAAATATACTCGTAAGATTTCTTCTTTTCCTCCTGAAATTTCTACAGTTAAGTAGTAGAATTAAATTGCTAAACTGTATCAGTTTTTACATCTCTTTAATTTCAATATTTTTAACATTCAAATGTTTTTGCATGCACACAGATCCTAATAATTGAGTGACATTCGTAGCAGGTTATAATAAAAGCTGAAGTTAATCTTAATCGTCATACAATCCTTTTAATAGAGATAAAAGTAATATTGTCTCTCCCCCCAAATATTGGTATTTTTTTACTTGTTGGGACTGTAATGGCGAGAGGCAATATAGCAAGAGGAATGAAAACTTATTGAGTAAACACAAAAGCACATCAAAATACTTAACTGTAAGATGCCTTGTTTACTAGTGCTTTGGCCAGTCATTTACCCTATGCCTGAATTATGATGAGAAATTATAAATGAATGTTATTGGACCCACATGCAAACTGTAATTGAAATCAATTTACTGAAGTTATTTATTAAAGAACAAATGTTTGCGTGTTCGACAATCAGATTTTGAGGAGATGAAGATACACAGATGCAAAAAATAAAATTCAGTTCTAAATGATGGCTGTTCTGCATTCATGATAAAGTACTTGCAACAAAACAATGAGGAAAAGCTAAGATACTCATAGAACCAGGATACAAGACTTGCTAAAGAGCTGAAAGTTTGTAAGAATGTTAAGTATGTTCCACAGCTTGAGATCATATGGGTCAGAAGAATGAGTAGTCGGTGATTTGTACAGGTAGTAATTATAAGCAGAAACTGAACATGCAAGACATCTCTGGGGGCAGAAGATGAACTGTATGACAAATGAGCATTACACGCAAGGGCCATTCAGAGCCTTGGATTCACCCATCCTTTATTTCATCTATTCAATAGTGTATTCCATTCATTCCTGGTTCATTCTTATACTCAGCTTGAGCCTTGGGACTAACAAAAATGCTACACTTTTTGAGCCATATAACTTGCTTCAAAATAGTGCCCTGAAATAATAATAAAGAAGAAATTCTTGCTAGCAAATTCCTCTTTGCTTGCTCTACTATGACTTTCCAGTAGTAAGAGCTTTTGCCCAATACTTACTATTTCCTTAATTATTTTACTTTATTTTAGTTTGCATTCTGCTAAAATTACAGAACCTATTCATAAACTAAACTTACATGGGATTCCTTAATCATAGGACCAAGATTTCTCCTTTCTGGGTGATTCATATCTTGGTTATAGCTGATTTGGGTTTTAAAAACATTTATAAGTGATTTTGATTTAATTTCAGTATATATCATCTGTTACATGTCCTTTTAACTTTACCTTTTTGTATCTACCACTGACACACTACTTTTAAGTAATCCAAGTGATTGCCACCACTAGAAAAAAAAAATATATATATACATTTGTTGTAGTTAAAAGTCTATGATTTTGCTGGGCACTTGTGGTTTATATCTACAATCCTAGCTGATAGGGAGGCAGAATTGGGAGTATTGTAGTTCAAAGTCAGCCAGGTATTTGCTGAAGACCTCATGTCAATCAATAGCAAGATTCAGGGGAGACCTTGTGGTCTTACTATGTGGGAAGAGTCAATAGGCAGATCGATATCCAGGACAAGCTGGCATTACATGAGAAACTCTATTCAAAACATAGTGATGTTGCAGTTATTTTCAACATGCCATGTGAAACAGTACCCTTGTTTCTTAAATTTTTTTCCCCCTCTTATATTCCCTTCCCATGGTTTTACCCCTGCTATCACTGTATCTTATCTTAGTACCCTGGGTGCTGCATATACGTCCATGAGAACTGTTACAGGGTTTTAGGGAGGGGATTCCATGTCCCTCCAACAGTCCACCACTCAGAGACAGTCTCAAGCAAAAACATGGATTTATTGGGGAAGCAAAAAGCGAACTGACGGGCCAGGGCCGCAGCACAGATGGAAGCTGAAACTGCGACCCCTAACAGTCCTCCCACTGGGGTTTATACAGGTAAAAGCATAGCACAGATGTAGGGGGTTGAGCTGGGGGTAGAGCAAGCAACAAACAAGTTAAGCAAGCTATTTACAGAAGCAGAATTTGCGATCAGGTTGACCTCATATTTAATTTCATTTTAACAATTGCTACCATCTTTCCCTAATGGAGATGGAGTCAGCTCTACTCCCTACAACATTACTAGGGAAGGGAAAGGGAATATCAAAATGGAGAGACAAAGGATAAAAAGACAAACCATTCCTAAAACAATACTTGCAAAACCATTTGGTGTAAACAACTGTATAACTCATGGAGGGGGAGGGGGATAATGAGGGAGGAGGTAACAAGTTGGATAAGAAATGTACTCACTGCCTTACATATGAAACTGTAACCCCTCTGCACTTAACTTTGACAATAAAGAAAAAAATAAAATGTTACAGCGGGGGAGGCAAACACAGTTTTGCATGAGTCAAATTAGGTAGATGCAAATAAAACCAAAGGCTGTCTGCCCTTTTAGGAAAAAAAAAAGAAAAATAAAAATGGGGGGGGGGGGCTGGGGATATGGCCTAGTGGCAAGAGAGCTTGCCTCGTATACATGAGGCCCTAGGTTCGATTCCCCAGCACCACATATACAGAAAACGGCCAGAAGTGACGCTGTGGCTCAAGTGGCAGAGTGCTAGCCTTGAGCAAAAAGGAAGCCAGGGACAGTGCTTAGGCCCTGAGTCCAAGGCCCAGGACTGGCCAAAAAAAAAAAGAAAAGAAAAATGGGGAACTTGAAAAGATCTAGGGATATGGCTAAAGATGTAGTGGCCCAGCTTAGCATATGCAAGGGTTCACATTCAAACTATAGTGTCCACAAGCTTAACTTCTTTTTCTCACAGATAAATGTCTGGTCAGTTTGTTCTATTCTCTTAATTTAATTATTCATTTATTGACTCACTACAGATTGAATCTATGTTTAAGTAGCTGTACGAAGGAGTTGCCATTCAACAAATCAGTTTACAAATATAGTGCGTCTTGATCAATGCCACCTCTTTCAACATTCTTACACAACCCTCCCAACCTACCTCTTCCTCTATTAAAAAAAATAGACTATCTATTGGATTTCCTTTTCCATTTCACAAAGCAGTTTATTTATGCAATTCATCTTGATCTGTGTCACCTCTCCAACATCTCCAGTCCCCTTGGGCCCAGCCCTTCCATTGCTTATCTTAATTGTATGGTACATGAATTATTTTTATAACCCAGTCTAGAATTTGTTTAATCTCTCTAATTGTTTTAGATCAAAATGGCTCCTATTAGACTATGTATACATCAGGAAACATTTTGAGAGACTAGGAAGCACACGCACGCACGCATGCACGCACTCACGCACGCGCGCACACTATTCCTCTGAGATTCCATGGTAACTCTTTGCTGCCTTCATGTTCTGTCACCAATTCAGTGCCACCTTTAGGTCAACCATTGCAAAAAGAGATCCATTGACAGATGACATCCTTTTATTTATTTTTTATTATTATTATTATTTTTATTTTTATTTTTTTGCCAGTCCTGGGGCTTGGACTCAGGGCCTGAGCACTGTCCCTCCCTGGCTTCTTTTTTGCTCAAGGCTAGCACTCTGCCACTTGAGCCACAGCGCCACTTCTGGCCATTTTCTATATATGTGGTGCTGGGGAATCGAACCCAGGGCTACACGTATACGAGTCAAGCACTCTTGCCACTAGACTATATTCCCAGCCCTGACATCCTTTTATTTTTAAGGTGAGATACAGAGAGGTTATAAGCAGTGATGAGTACATTTCTGTTGGAACAGTGTCACCTCTTCCCTCATTTTCTTCCATATCTTCTTCCTTCCCCCACAAGTTGTGTAGTTCATTTTCAGTACCTTGTCGACTGAACATCACTGCTTCATCGGTTCACCCGTTTTCTTTGTCCCACGGTTTCTGTGTTCCTCTTTACCATCCCCCAAACACCTAAACTTACACACAAGACACAAGGCACAGAAATAAAAAAACAGTGACTGGGGGGGAAGGGGGAGCAAAATAACAAAAACAAAATCCTCTTGTTTCCATTGCTGTGTAGAAAGTCTTCAGTTTGATGTAGTCCTGTTTATCCAGTCTTTCTTTGATTTGTTGTAATTCTGGATCTTTACTTAGGAAGTTTTGACCTCTATCCAGAAGCCCTACTGTTTCCTCTGTCCCTTCGGGTAATATTTTCATGGTATCTGGCCTTACATTGAGGACTTCGATTCATTTAGAATTGATTCCAGTGCAGAATGATATATGGTGGATCTAGCTTTGGTTTTCTGCACATGTATAGCCAGTTCTGCCAGCACCATTTGTTGAAGAGGTTTTCTTTCTTACATCCTGTGGTTTTTTGCTCCTTTACCCTAATATTAGGTGGCTATATGTCTGTGGGTTCATTTCTGGGTCTTCTATCCTATTCCACTGGTCCACAGGCCTATTTTTGTGCCAGTATCAAGCTGTTTTGATTTCCACAGCATTATAATAGAATTTGATGCTTGGTATTGATATTTATCCAGCATTGTTTTTCCTGCTCAGGGTTGTTTGTGCTATTCAGGGCTTTCTATTATTCCATATGAATTTTATATCATTGAATAATGTTGGGATTTTGATGGGTATTACATTGAATTTATAGATAGCTTTGGGCACTATTACTATTTTCAGGATGTTATTCTTCCAAATGCATGAGCACAGGAGATTTTTTTTCACTTCCTTAAATCTGCTTTAATTTCCTATTTTCAAGTTTTTAATGTTTTAATCATAGAGGTCCATCACATATTTGGTTAAGTTAATTCCTAAGTATTTTTGAGGCTATTATATCCTTATTACTGTCTCACTTTTCTCATTGTTGGCATACAGAAAAGCTACTGAATTTTTGTGGGCTAATTTTATACCCTGCCACTTTGTCAAAGTTTCAGATCAGCTGGAGTAACTTGGGGGAGGAATCTATAGAGTTCTTTAAATACAAGATCATGTCATCTACAAAGAGGGATATTCTTACTCATTTTTTCCCTATTTGGACTACTTTAATGTTTTTCTCTTGCCTTATTGCTCTAGCTAGAGACTAGACTTCCTTGTTCCATCCCTGGTTTTAGAGAAAGTAGTTTAAGCTTTTCACCATTAAGCATAATGCTCCCTGTAGGTTTGTCATATACTGTCTTTATTATATTGAGGAACGTTCTACAGATTCCTAGCTTCTACAGAGGTTTTATTATAAAGGGATATTGAATCTGATCAAATGTTTTTACTGCATTTACTGAGATATGTGGTTTTTATCCTTGCTTCTGTTGATGTACTGAATTACAATAATTGACTTAGGTATTTTGAACCAGCTTTGCATCCCTGGAATGAAACCCATTTGATTATAATGTGTGCCTGAAATGTGATTCTGTACTTCTCATTGTCACTGGGACCACAGGAATTCACCAGCACGTGAACCTTCCCTGGGTGGAGATGGACTAGCAAGTCCTTTTCCCTCTGGGCAGGCCTGGTGCTGTAATCCTACCAGTGTCAGCCTACGTACCACACAGCTTTTGATGACAAGCACATGCACTGCTCCCAGAGAAATGAAAAAGGGGTCTCAAACATCACTGCCTTGATTAACCTTAAAGTATGATCCTTCTATTCTCAGATCCCTAGAAACTAGGAATGCAGGTATGAGCCATTGGTATACAAGGCTGATTTTTCTTGAAGTTTTAATGAAATAATTTATCTCATGCTTGTACCTAGCATGGACTCAAAGCAGAAACGATTCAGTTCAGTTTACAATTCTTTCACTCACATCAGATAGAAATGCTTAGCTTCTTGGTTCTACTAAACAGCAACACCACCAGAGAGCCTCTAAGGCAAAGAAGGAGAGGGGGCTGTATTGACCTCATTCATCCTGTACTCAGAAAAGATGTTTGCAGAACCACAAAATCCCCTATGCAATGATAAAAGATATAAACCATCATTTGTCTTGGACATGTATTGAGCAGCCTTTCTTATAAAATCCTGGCTGTTTTATGTAGCAATCTGGAGAAGACATTAACTATTGATGAGATATTTAGAGAGGTGAGTAGGATAAGATATTGCTGGTAGAATGGAACAGCTGAGTACCTTGTTTTCTCCCTCAAGCAGTGAACAAACCCAATCACAGGGCAACACCGAAATCCAAATGCATTGGAATCAGACTGAATTCAAAGACAATAGAAATCATCTAAATACTCTCTACTGCTCATTGAATATCTTCATACTGGCAGCCAAGATAAGAGGGAAACTAGGCTCTCATGCAAGGGAGGAAACAGTCTGTGGTTTCTCCTAGTTTGTCTCCTGTTATGTACAATACACAGCGTGTACAGCAACATTGTCCTGATACATCAGGGCTCTGAGATCACACATTTCCTTTCCGGTATTTAACCTTTTCTCAAAGGGTAGCTTTTGATAGGATTGGCATTGTCTGTCGTTGCCAAGGACATGAGGTGCATGGATGCATTTTAGGTATTTTAGGTCATTAAACTGGACATATAGTTCATTCTTTTTAAACTTTGAGGAAAGTCACATGGTGACTTTCAGCCTCCTGTACCCTTGGCTTTATATTGATAGAAGTGATGGGATAATATCCTCTCCCCTGCCCATATATTTTGCTCTTAAAGGTTAAAAATGGGGCAACACTTTAACCCTCTCTGTAATCATTTGCATGTCAGGTCCCTCCCCCACCCTTCTGTGTTTGCTCCTCACTGACGCATTTATGACCACTGGCTTCCAATGTAGAGTCATACTTTCAGTCTTTTCTTACTGTGAAAGTCCTCTTGCAGCTGTGGCCAACAGGAGTCCAGTTCTAAGGCAGCATCTACTATCACCAACCATGTCTTATGAAATAGAGCCTTCATTGACCTAAAAGTGAACTTCTTGTCCCTTTCCTCAGTGATTTTGATGACTCTATCACCCTTAGTGAGTTATTATTGTTTCCACGTTTCTAGAAGCCACTAACATCATGTCTATGGTAGGGTGTTAAATCGGTGTCCTGAAAAAAGTATTTCCAAATCAATTAACTCTCCTTAAGTCATTGTATGATCGCTTCCTCTTAAAACCTCATCATGCATAGATTTACCAGTTTTTGCTACAGAATCCAGACTTCTCGTATCAGGCCAAACATGTCTCTACACAAGTAGAACCCTGCCTACTGGTCTACCACAGGGCTAAGAAAAGAGGCCTCTGCATAATCTTTAGCAAACTGAGGGCATCCCTTCCTCGCACTCACGGAGCTCCGGAGACATTCAGACTGTATCGCATTCTGAAGCATTCTGAACCCCATCTCTCAGGATCCCTACCCAGTGGAAGCAGGACCTTGACTGTGGCTTAGCAGATTTGCTTATATTATTTTTAAATTTCTTTGTCTTCACCTTTTTTTTTTACATTACAGTTTTGGCGCACATTTTCTCTATCTTCTCAGTAGGCAAGATACAGCTCCCTTTTAGACACAGCTAAAGAAGTCCTCAGACTTTTAACTTAGAATTACTAAGGAGTCCATCCCAGCTTAAAAAAAAACAAAGAAACCTTTGCTTAGCAATAGCTATTTGACTCCAGTGACATTATTCTTTCACCTCTATTTCTTAACACATTAATGAATTGCATGAGTCTGTGAGTTGTTTTATTTTTTTCCCTATTGGAAACTTTCCTCTCTCCCTGGTGGTAAAATTTTAGCCACCAGGCACCAGGGGATAGGTTGCTTCACAGATCACCCGAATACAGAGTCTTCCTTGCCAGTTGGGTAGCAAATTCCATGTGCTATGGCTACTTTCTGATATCCCTTGGGTTCCAGATGTTAAGATTTGGGTTTCCTGGGAAATAGACTGCTAACTCTTGAAATGTAGAAGAGAAAAGTGTCTTGCCATTGCAAGCTTCTCAAGATTGGCTTGAAAACATGGAAATGAATATTCTCACAGTTCCAGAGGATAGATAGGGAAAATAAGATTCCAGAAGGTTATGTTTTCTTGTGAAGGCTTTCTTCTGCCGATGCTGCTACTTTGCTATATACTTATAAAGAAGATAGATTGGTCTCTGGTAATCCTCTTCTTTTACAAGGACATGAGCTCTGCCACATATAGGATACAGGGCAGGACCCTGTTGAAATCATGTCTTCATGGCAAATCAGTTCAAATTGAAAGGCCAGTGTATGATATCAGCACATCAGTCACAAGATGAGCGGCATCAGAGAAAGTGCCATGGCCCTTCACCTTAGAGTTCTTTCTAGGGAATTTGATCTGTTCTAAAGTAAGTCAATACAACAGCTTTACAAATGAAAGAATTCTGATCAAAGAATTTTCTGGTTTTTTTTTCCCTGTTTATATATCAGGAAATTTTATAAAAGTATGTAAGAAGGCTGGGCATAGTAGCTCATGTCTATGATTTCAGCTTCTCAGAAGGTTGAGATTGGGAGGACTGAGGTTGAAAGAGGGCAAGAACCTACCTCATTCACTGAAAACCCTGGGCATAGTTGCATCTCTACTACGTGGGAAGTGTAAATAGGAAGATTGCTATCCAGTCCAAGTCAAGTAAAAAATTGGGACTTTATTAAAAAAATGATGGTGGAAAAATATGGTGCAGATTTGGCTCAAGTTGTTGAGACTTGGCTATACAAGACTCTAAGTTCAAAACCTAATACAGACCCAAAAGATGACACTAAGAGCACCCATAGAAAACATACCTATACCTTTTTTTGTTAACAGTCTATAAAAGTACCATAGGCTATATTCTAATAATTATTAAATATGTATTGCATAACAGTATCACTTTGAAGTAGATTTTTTTATGGAGTGACTTGGAAATGCAAAGTAAGTATATTGCATGTCAGTGAATCCCAAGCTTACAAACTGAGATTCAAAATAAGTACATTCGTTTTTCCAAGTCAAATATCACACTAGAAAACCATCTACTTTTTATTAGCAAAGAACACATTAAGAAGCCCCTCCAAAATGTTTTAACTTAAATATGTGTAATTGTATGGCATTTCTTAATATTATTACTGAAATGCATTTTCAGCTCTTTCCACTAGGTTTGGTCATGGAAATGCTATTTTACATCACCACAACTCTGATAAAGGGGGTGATGATACGATGCTGAAAATGGATCAGAAAAGATGATTTATCAAGTCCTGTGGATTCCATATTACAAAATGTCACTGCATGCTATGTACAACTATTTTTGTCTTTAAAAACCCACTCCATATGCAGGAAGAAGAACTAGACATCTTATCTGAGTCAGTGCTCTTCATATTAGACTGGGCATGTACTTTGACTCCTGTCAGGTGATGTATCATGGTGCTTATAAACTTAGTCTCTCCTGTCAGAAATGAGATGGGAGAGGGGTTTTGTCAATTGCTAGCAACTCTTTGGAAACAATCTCAGTAAACCTCAGTATCTTTATCTCAAAATCAGGAGTGATAATAAATAATAGTGTGCCACCAACAAGTTTTGTGATGACAGAAAATGATTACTTCAGAGCCTTTTATGTAGCAAGCTGTCAGGGAAGGTGAACTGTTGTTATTGCAAATTGTATCTATGTTTTATAAATTGCTTATCTTTAAATGGAGCTTTGTAAATCATAAAGTATTCCATATAGATTTAATAAACTATCAACACTCAAGTCACCATTCCACGAATAATTATGAGAACTAGCATTAACCACAGTGCCAAAATTAATATAATAGTCTAGTAATAATCCTCATAAGATCATTCAAATTAGGCTTTGCTTTATTCTAGCCGTAGATGAAGGATTTCACAATCAAGGAGGCAAAAGCTTTGTCTAGAGTCAAACATCTACCATAAAGTAGAAACAAGGGCCAAGTATATATGTTTATGAAGTTAAACTTTGTAGTTTCTGCTTTAAATTTCCATAGCTTTCAAAAGAAAATATGCGAATAATGGAATGTAATAAGAGTACTTATTTCTAAATGCACTTTCAAACTCCATATGTAGATATTCTTTCATTGATGCTTTTCTCAAGCCTCACACGCCCATTTAATCTCAGAAATTTTCCATACAGAGAGGCTCACACTCTTTGTAAGTTTTTATGTAGTACAATTAAGAATGTTCATATTCTTAATCTCCAAATTGCTGGCCATGTTATGGCCCATAATTAAACACTGAGTAAGGCAGAGTGCTCAAAATGATGAAGATGTAGATTCATGGGTCTCATTTCCTACAGAGACACTGACACAATAACATCTGACAGTATGGTTTGCTAGAAACACAGCCAATTGGAATTACAAAAGCAGTCATTGAGAAAATATTTGTTTAACATAACCTCTTTCAGTTTTTAAGATAATGTGCTCAATTAGGAAAGAAAAAGAAATAATAAGTCAAGCATACTGGTTCTGACAAGTGAATAGCACACATACAAAGATAAGAAAAGTTAAATATTGTGAACATTACCTAGAAGTCAGGCTCAGTGCTCACAGGGCGTGGATAATTGGGCAGCAGGCTCCAGGCAGTGAGAGTATTTGGCACCTGTTTAATTCTTAAGAAATAATTAATTAAGGATAGTTCTAACTTCTTTGGTATCCCTGCCAAACTCAGATCCTAAAAGATTCAAGCATTCATATTTCATAAAATATTAGCATAGATACAGTGACCTACGTGGTAGTCACTACTGTTTATTTTTTAGGTAGTAGATAATGCTAAAAAAAGTTAATATGCTGGGTGCATTGTGGCTCACACCTGTACTCTGAGCTACTCTAAAAGATGGGATCTGAGGATCACAGTTCAAATCTGTCCTGGGCAGGAAAGTCCATGAGACTCTTACCTCCATTAACCACCAGAAAAGTGGAAGTGGCTCTGTGGCTCAAATGGTAGAGTGCTACCCTTGAGCAAAAAAGCTCAGGGACAGCACCCCAGCCTTGATATCAAGCCCCAGGACTGACAGAAAAACAATGAAACAAACAAAACACAAGTTAATACTAATTGTAGAGTTATAAGAGAAAGTAAAGAGTGAAAATCTATCACTCATCTATCAAGTGAGTATGTATCTATCTCCTGTCTGTCTGTCTGTCTATCTGTCTAGTATATCTGTATACTGGTTCTATTTGTTTCGAATTCTAGATGTATCTCTATTTTTAAAAATAAAAACAACTTTCTTGAATGTAAGAGATACTAGGTTATCTTAGACTTTTCTCTGTTTGCGTATCAGTACCTGACCTACTTATTTGAAACAGTTCTTGAAAACTCTGAAGCTAGCTTTTCTCACAGGCTTCAGATCTTTTTTTTTTTTTTTTTTTTTTTTTCCAAAAAAACCCACTTTCTTTAGTGAGGCTGGGTGAACTGCCTAGGGGTGGTGTTTTTTTTTTTTCTTTCTATTAATTAAATTTTATTGAAAAGATGTTGTGCAAAGTGGGTACAGTTACATAATAAGGCAGTGAGTACATTTCTTGTGATATCTTTTTTTTTTTTTTTTTTTTTGGCCAGTCCTGGGGCTTGGACTCAGGGCCTGAGCACTGTCCCTGGCTTCTTTTTGCTCAAGGCTAGCACTCTGCCACTTGAGCCACAGCGCCACTTCTGGCCATTTTCTGTATATGTGGTGTAGGGGAATCGAACCGAGGGCCTCATGTATATGAAGCAGGCACTCTTGCCACTAGGCCATATCCCCAGCCCCCTCTTGTGATATCTTACACCCTTAGTTTTCTTTCCCTTCTCTAGATCAGGTAGGCATATATACAATATCCAGTGTACCAAAACCCTAGACAGTAACCATGTAGGGTACATCAAAGGAAATTCACCTAGAACTGTGAATGTAACATCAACAATAGAATCCTCCTGTGTCCTTCTCTTGGAGTTGTTTTTGCTTATCCTCATCTCATATGATCATGTGTACATAGCTGTTGAGCTATTGTGATCCACTGATAGGTCTATTCTATCAGATCTTAAATTACATGTTTTATCTATACCTTTACTCTGAATTCATAGTATAAAACTAAAGCAAAAACTCAATAACGAGTAACAGAACCGTTGATTGTTCATTACAACACTCCTTCCTTAGCTCTTGAGGATATGGTCTCACACTCCAGGGAATGCCTGAAACCACAAGGTACCCAAACCTATTAAATCATGCTCACATTCTTTCCAATGTCCCCTGCAGTCCTGCCACAGAGTCCTGGAGTCAATCTGGCTTCAGTGTTTTATGCCCAATGCCTCTTTGCATCAGTATGCCTGTGCGTTGTGGCTATGATTATGGAAAGCAAGGCTTCCTTCAACACAATCACTGCCGTACTGTGACCAGTGCTCTGAAATCAAGCCAGCCACAAAGTTACAAATAGGCAGGAGCACACACAGTTAGATGCACTGGAGCATAGAGTGAGTCCAGGTTAGGGTACAACAGGAGTCAACAAGGCTTCTTCCACAAAGTCAGGATGGTCAACGTTTGAAACTTATATATTGTTCACTTCTGGAACTTTCTATTTTCAATTGACAATGCCTAACTGAAAGTACAGAACAAAACTCATGAGTAAGTAGGAACTACCATATGTATTAATATATATTTATTGACACACCCATATGGCATAATATGTGTGCATATATGAATATCTATATAACTGTATATGAGTATGTCTGTCCATTCAGATGTTCCTTGCTTTGTAGTTGGGTTATATCTTAATCAGCACAGTACACATTGAAAATACTGTATGGTGAAAATAACACTCAATTCATGTAACTAAAGACAGTGCCTAAACACCACAGTACACTAGAAGTTCTCATGCATTTCCTCATCATGGTTGACTGAATGGAAGCAGCGGCTTCTGGGGCTGGCTGCCATTGCTATAGTGTATCTTTGTCATCTGTCGCTACCCTAGGATATCATCAAATTTCAAAATACCAAATCAAGCTTCTACAGGGTGTGAGTTACTTTCATACCATCAGAAAGATGAAAAAAAATTATTCATGCTCAGCTAAGTTGGGATCAGCATCAAATCACTTTATATGTGCATAACACATTAGCTATGATGACAGTTATGAATTATTCCTCACCAGGCCATACTAAAAACCCTGCCGAGCAGACATTTTCCTGACATCTTTCACTAGGCAAAACTTAAGTTTCTCTTCCTCTAGCATTGAGTCTGCACTAGGTGATATTTACTTGTGTTTAACTTTTGGACCAAAAATTGTCTCTCATTTCTTTCTAAAACATCATATTCGAAGTCAAGTCAATTTTTAATATTTGAAACTCAGTCTTTTTTTGTATCACCTTTTCTGTGGAATGCTTACCAATTTTCTTCCTTCTCCAGGAAACCATTTTCGAGATTTGCCTATTTAAGATGGTGAACCCCACCAGTGAACTCCCAGAATTGTGTGATTCTTTCTCTACTTTTCCTTTCCTTATCCTGTTACAGACCGATAGGCATAGAACTAATGCAAATGCTTCCTTTTATATTACCATATGGAATTTCCATTCCAACTCCTCACCTTCCAACTTTGTAGATATAAACTGAGCCATATTAAAAAAATGAAAACTCACCTTGCATCCTTTAAGTAGCAGATCAAATCTAGAACAGAAGGTCTTGCTCTGCCCTTTTGACTTTTGTTCACAAAAGCACAGCTTTCCAACTTTTACCACTCCATCAGGAAGAGAAGAGGGAGACATACAAACATACATACGTATGAACCAAGAAGCAAAAACAATAGATAGATTCAAAGATACATACTTTCTTAGAAACCGATGGAATAAAGAGAGACAGATACACCAATAAAATTATTTCCCGTGATTTTGTAGAAAACTGTCACGAAAAAATATTAGTAAATTTTATCAACACCTTCTGTAACTTTCTTTCCAAAAGTCATTCCTCCATTTCATTGAACTATTGATGTTTTTATTTTATTTTATTTTTTTACCTCTAGAGGTTAGAAAATATTTTGTCTTTAGATATGGGATAATTACAGAAACTTTGAAATTTATCGTGAGGAAATTCAAAATTAATGTTCTTAGAACAAATTACACTCTACCTCTTTTTTTTTTTCCAAGAAAGCAAAGACCCATTGAAGTAGACAAACCAAAAAGTGAACAGGTGGCTTTTTACTCATCCTAATTGTGCTTTAGATTCTTATGATCCTCATTTTACTCATTCCTTTTTTTTTATTTTACTCATTCTTAAGTTGTGCATTTTTTTTTTCTGAATACACAAGGGGCCGGGTTTGCAATGGCAATGTGCTGCATTTAAAAGCTGTTCTCAGGCTAGGCCTTCAGTAACCAAACTCTATCACTTTGAGTCATGATTAGGAATTTTCAGATTAGCTAGATTTACTTTTAGAAATAATCCTGTCTGACACTCACACTACAGTTAAATACCTATCTTGAAATTTATATGTGAATGTGGGAAGGAAATTTTAAAAAATGGAAAAGGCTTCTATCTTAAAAAATTATATAACGTCAGAAATAGGACAGAATAATAAACACTAATAAATTCAACTCTTTCAAATATTCTGAGTTTTGGCTACATAGTTTTGATAGATTTTTTTTATTACTTTCCATTTGATGATCTCAGGGAGCTACAGTTGATGATTACATGCTTTAGAGAATCATATCAACATTTGCTTCTTGTAAGATCTATTACTCCTCATGAGGTTCATGGGATGACAGGCTGCATACTATTTTCTTCTCCACATAACCACGCAGAGCCCTGATACTGTTTCTGGTCCTTCCCCGGAGAGATTTTGTGCCCAAATATTCCAGATTGTTCTGATTTGATTTATGGGTGGAACTATATGGCCCCTCAGTCTCCTTTGCGTGCACCGGAAGTTTCTCAGGGATTCTGCTTTTGTGATATTTTACCACTCACTCATGACTTGACATTTAATCATCCAGAATGATTTTCAGCATCATCCACATTACATTTTGTGTGTGTGTGTGTGTGTGTGTGTGTGTGTGTTTTTATTTATTTTGATAGTGTAAGGAAAAGTGAAAACGTTTTTTCTTGGGAGATAATGTCAGAAATAGATCTGTATGTTTTTCTCCAAATGGTTTCATCTTTCCTATCTAACTCATTTATTGCTCTGGAGCACAGGGAGGTAGAAAAATAAAAATAACAGTTTCTGGGGGAAAAGGATGCTATCTCCAAGTAAAGATCCGTTGTTTTACCTCCAGTGTGTACCATGAGAAGAAACTGCCCCATGTGGAAGTTTATTGGGTTACACATTGCACATCCTCGGATGTTTTATCCTTACTGAATTCTACTCATCATCTATAGTGGGTTAATAACTAAGTGTCTGTGACCTTAGCCATTACTGACTGCAGTGAAATAAGAAATGCAAGAGTTGCAGAGTGAGGTGAAATGGGGTTTGAATTTCTATAATAGCATTTTTTTTTCACTATGTGGCCACAACAAGCTCAATGAAATTTTCGGAGTTGCAGAGAGGTAAAAGCAGAAAACAGCACTAACCTGATAAGAATGAAAATATTTGGGATGAACACATTTAACTCCACTACTCACAAAAGATGGAGCATAGGAAATCTCGAATTTAATGTTCCTTTACACACACACACACACACACACACACACACACACTCATGATTATAGACTCATGGGATTATGCAAATTTCTAGCATGTAGCAATATATCTTCATCTACGTATAAATGTTATAAATGTCCCAAGGTCATGATTTCAAATATAATTTCCAAAATGTAGTTAATAAGTCTTTGCTCTAAACAGAGTTCGAAATGCAGTAATTTACTATTCCTTACTATTCAAGGAGTAGTTTGGAGTGGACAGCTATAACAACCCTGCTAAAGCCTTAAGGTGAGCTGATGGAAGGTGACTTTGTAGCACTTGAAGATGTCATGGCCGGTCACCTTGGCCTGCTGCTTTCTGCTGCATGTCTGTTAGGTTTTCAGTAAATTTACTAAGATGCCCCAGAAGCCTTCTCAGGAATTTTTCATCCCCTTACCTCTCCTTCCACTCAGTGGCTATAAATTCTCACTTCTCCTTGTTTATTTCGCAAGCTTGATTGCTCTCTCCAAGCATAACTGTTGCCACATTTATCACAATTGCCCTAAAAACGTCTTCACTTTACTTTTAAAAAGGGTCAGGATATTTTTATTTTTATTTTTATTTTGTCTTTAACTAGGGGTCACTATGAATCTTACACTTCTTACCCTCACTCTATTAAATAATATGGAATTGTGAGGATAGGGTAGGTAGTTGGTCCGTACTCTGTTATTGATTTTCAGTGTTTCTGTTTCCAGATAAATAGGCCATTTTAATTTTTTTTTGGTCAGGTATAGGCAGACCAATTAGGTCAAAACATGGAAGGAAGCCAGTGCAGCATGAACATTATAAGTTAGATTTATGTCCCAATTTACTTCAACCTAGAATCTAGAAATTTAGCTTTATGTGCATAACCACAGGGAATGGACACCTATTTGTCTTGGCCCATTTCAGCCTTCCCATCCTCATGGAGTTTCCACTGGGTGGGGCTGTTCAGCAAATACTAATTAGCACTCTGCTGGCTGGGGTGATCTCGCTGATTGCAAGGTTTAATTCTAAGTGTGAATTTTGCAGCCCATGTTACTTTTTTTGTGCTATATGCATGTATTGTCCTTCAAAAAAGACTCACCCAAGCTGACAAAGTACTTATTGCTGTTTAAGGAGACACCTACAGATGGACAAATACAACTCAACAGAACCCTAGTTTTAGCTGAATAAAGAGTACTATTTAACCTGATGCACGCAAATCAGACCGTTCTTGACTATTTTGTGAAAATTTGGATTTTTTTCTTTTTTTGTGCTAGTATTGAGGCTTGACTCCTGGATTTGGGCACTGTCCCTTAGCTCTTTTGCTCAAGACTAGTACTCTACCACTTGTGCCAAAATGCTGTTTTCAGTATTTTGTTGTTAATTGGAGATAAGAGTCCCATGACATTTTCTCCTTCAGGCTGGCTTTGAAATAAGATGCTCAGATCTCAGCCTCCTGAGTAGCTAGAATTACAGGCATGAGATACCAGTGCCTGGCTTAATTTTGGCTTTCTTTAACCATCTATCTATTTTATTGGCTTTAGAGAACTGGGGAATAGTTGTTTAACCTAGTCCAAGAAAACTTTTAAACTTCAATCCTATGCTAGTTTTAATTAGATGAGTCAATAAAATTAAATAAGAAGAATGGTAAGTTATCTGATAAAATTAAGCAATAAAAAATTTGAATGACAATTTTTGTACCAAAAAATATAAGTAAAGGTAAAATATAGAATCACACAAACTGGGCACATTTATACTATACTGATGGTACATTTAGTATAATATTGGTATTTGAGCAGCACTTAGGATTTTTTGTTGTTTTGATAATCTAGTAAATGGTAAAGATGAATGACCATAATTCCAGTTGTATTAGAAAGAGTTTGGAATTATTATGATGTGTCTTTCAATTGTTGACATATTGATATGTTCCAACAAAGAATATGTTGAAACCAACAAGTAGCAACCAGGAAGTAGAAAAAGGAATGAAAAGGACGAATTTTTTTTTTCTTGAAATTAGATGCTGGAGTTTAGCAACAAGTAAAGAGATTTTTTTTAAAGGATATACTTCATGCTCCAATCACTTTACAGCCTTCCAAGCTGCCATGCACAATGCAAAGGCAGCAGAAGGACATTCTCTGTTTCCTATGGGCTGAAATAGTTGATGTCTGCATTTTGGAAGATAGAATGAAGTTTGCTCATTTCTCACTGAATGTAAAAAGAAAAAAGTATTTTCAATGTAAAAAGGTATTTTAATGTGAGTGAGTGAGTGTTTGTCAGGTATCAGTTACATGAGAGATAACTTTCTATGTCTAACCTTCAGGAAATCCATTCTGAACAGCCAGGACCATGCACCAGGGCTACCTCACCTGTCAGCCATTTATCCTTCAGTGCTTATCTGCTACTTGTCATCCAACCTCTGCCTTAGTTCATGTAACCCGGTGACTTCCACACCCATCCACGTTGCTATAAATGGCCAGCTTGCATCCACATGTTATGGTTACTCTTCCATTGTGCAGACATACTGCTCACATCAGAGACACCGTCTTTGTAAAGATTCGAAACATTTATAGCTTGGGATAATTATGACTATTAAAAAGACTCTATGATAGCATTCCATATCACCCCTATCAAAATTCCAGTGTTGGGCTTTCCACATAAGTAGACCAAAAATTCATGACATGGTGGCTAACAAGATATCCACATTATAAATGTGATCTTCAGCAGAAAGAAGTATCCCATTACCAGATTTCAAATGCTACTGCAAATGTGAAGTAATCACAAGGGTAACTTCCTGTAGCAGAAGCAGACCAAAACTCCAATGAGAGATCTTATGATCTTTGGTGAGATTACCAAGAACACACAATAAAGGAAGGATAGTCTTTTCAATTGTCCTGGGAAAACGGGCAATTATCTTACACAAAAATTGAATCAAATTTTTGTGTATCATACAAATATTATAACAATAGCTTGAATATTTAGAGATATAGATATAAAACTTGACTGACCTGTCACACACAAACGAGTGAGACTAAAGAAGGATACTGTTAAGAGAGGAACCCGCAGGTATAAATCCCCAAACATTTACAATACTATTACCAAAAAAATTACAGGAAATGGAAACATGCTCTTTTTGTTGTTAGTGATGGTGGAGATGATTGATTTTGCTTTGTATTTTTTTTCTTTTTTGGGGGGATGGAGTTAGAGAGGGAGCAGAAAGGTAGGAAGGAAGGGTGAACAAATGGAATCATGATATTTAGTATTCACTATGTGGAAATTGAACCATGTAACTTGTGGGCAGGGATGTGAGAAACTCGGGAAAGCAAAAGAAGAGGTGACATTTTCCAAAAAGTGAAATATACTCGTTACCTGACTTAGGAAATGATAACCCTAAAGTACACTTTAATAACAACAATAAAATTGTATACTTGAAAACTATATTTAAGAGAAAAAATATTTCTTCCAATTTTAAAATACTAATTCTTAAAATAAATAATTTAAAATTTTACCTATCCAAAAATTAATAAGTATAAAAATAAAAAATAATAAGATTATATATGCTCATAAGTTTATATGCATGCTCATATATGTATACATGCATATATATATTATACAATTACTACAAAAAAAATAAGTAAAGTCTAAAATCTGACAAAAATTTTCTTGGATACCATCTCCAAATCACTGACCACCAAGGTTTATTGTTTTTCTGTCATGCAGTGTCCTTATGTGATTTACATTCAGGGTCAGAAATAAGCCAGCATTACATGTGTATGTATATATGTGCAAAGTTTAATATATAGATCTTTAAATTGAAGAAGGATGAATTATTGAGGATGAAACTGTTTTTTGAATATATTTATGACTTATGATATCATGCATATAAAATGATATTAATATTAATTATTGAATACAGAAACAAATTACACAGTTGATTGCTCTGTAAATTCAACAGAATGAACTGTCATAATTTTTCACTTGTTCATTATTCTTAACTTGTTTTAAGTAGCTGAAGATACTGACAAAAATCTGGAAAAATGAACTATATTTTTATATATTATAAAGAATGATGTGCAAATTATTTCGTGTGAGAAGTATCTAAAAGTGTGAATCATTGTTGGCATGTGGCCTCATTTGGAGACATTTTTGTTAAATATCAAGCAAAGGCTATTTTAAAAAATCAAATGTGATTTTATATGAGGTGCAATTTTTATACTGTGGCCTAAAATTACATGAACACGTAGAATATATTATCAGATTATTTCAGAGGCTCTAAAAGATTATGTGATAAAACTCTAAATAATAAATAAGTTTGTGTAAGAGTTTAAAAACCTGTTATAACACAGTTGATGTTGTACATGCTAGCAAAGTCACCAAGAAATAATCAAGAATCTTTCCAATCACATCTAATTTCCCAATTCCACAGTAAAAAAGAAAATGTATAGTTTAAAGTAATACATTGAATTACATGTTTGAGAAACTTCAATGCTTAATGTTTGTACTAAATTTACAGTTAACGAGAAATGTATTGGGTGTATTCATACAGACAGATGCTTATAGGAAGGCCTGTTATCCACTGACAACTCAGCAATTATAGGCCACGTGTGGGGATGTGATTCACAGAGCACACCGGACGGAATGGACTATTATGTTCTTGTGTTAGTGGCTGATACTGTATCGACTGTAACTTTGAACAGGTCTCTGCTGTTATCAAACGCATGTCTTGAGTGAGAGGGGACAAAATGGAATACAGAGGGCCGGTGTCTCCATTATGGTGAACTTAATGCATTTTCAATGTAGAAACCTTCACCTTGAAGGATGTAACATGTCACTTCAGAAAACTGCCACCCAGTGTTCAGGAAATGCTTCTCTACATTTTATAATTTTTGCACCTTCGTACAAAATGTGTTGTTTGAATCTGTACCAGCTCCCTCTGGGCAATCTATTTTACTTCGTTCATCCATCTATTTGCGCATCTCTATGATGCAGTTTTGCTTGCCGTAGCTGTGCAAATTTTGAATTCAGGTACTTCACTGACTTATATGCTTTCCTTTTCTTCTAAATATTTTTCCAGCTACTTTTGGTTTTGTCTTATGCTACATAAATTTCAAGACTCTTCCTTACACTTCTGTGTAGCATGGCGTGGCTCTTTTGCCAAGGACTGAATTGCCTCTGCAGGTTGCTTCGGGCAGTGAGAGTACTTCTATGGTGCTGATTTTTCCAATCCATGAGCATAGCATATTTTCCTCTTGCACAAGCAAGAGTGTGTCCTCCTTATTTTCTAAACCAATATTTTACAGTTTTCATTGTTTGAATCATAATCGCAAAGTGATTTTGGTGGCTTTTGCAAATTGACTGAATTCTTGATATGTGTTATAGGTAGATTGCTACTGATATCTAAAAATCCACAGGTTTTTGTTTTTTTTTGTTTTTGTTTTCTGGTGCTGGAGCTTGAATTCAGGCCTGGGCACTGTCCTTGAGCCTCTTTGTACTCAAGGCTAGCCCTCAGAAAGGCTGGAGCTTTTTCTGAGTAGTTTGTTGGAGATAAGAGTCTCATGGACTTTGCTTCCCAGGCTGGCTTTGGACAGCCATCCTCAGATCTCAGCCTCCTTTAGTAGCAAGGATTATAGGTGTAAGCCAATGGTGCCAAAAATCTGTAGATTTCTTTTAGTTAACATTAGGTGCAAAACTTTGTTGAATTATTAGTTCTAATAGTGTTTTTACTTGGTGGAGACTTGAGGACGTTTATAACGTATAAGGTTGTTTGATCTCCAAATGGCAGCAGTTTGACTTGCTCTTTTCCACTTCGGATTAAAATCTGTATGAACCGTTTTAATACATACATACACTTTTCAGGTTTTAATGCATCAGTTTTTAAAAGGAGAATGTAGATATGTTTATCATGATTTTTTTTCACCTAAAGTGTACATGTATGAAATATCAAATGCTATGCTGTAAAGACATATAATTTTTATATTCTTGGTATCAGTAGAAAAATGAGAATTTAAAAGATAAAATACCTGTTTAGTTATGAAAATAGGGGAACACAAAATTTTATATTCCTCATAACTTACTAACAAAACAGTAAAACACATGACTTTTGCGGTGCTATTGGTAGAAATTCAGAGTATGTAAATATGTTTACAGGTATATATTTTTATAAGGAGTAGTTTTCAGCAGGTTGCCTTGTGTTTAATTTTGCTTCTTTGCAGTGTTTATTTGATTTGATGTTTGTAGCATGAATATTTGCATTTTCTGTTTTTAAAGGAAAGAGATATCTCCAAAATACTGTTTGTTGTGCTTAGATAGGCATTTAGTGTCTTCCATTGTATGGTGATCACGAGGATGCCAAAGATTAAATTATGCTCTGAGGCATCCCTGGGGGAGCTGGAATGAATGCTCACCACCTCTTGTCATTTTCTTCTAGGCTTCTTTTCTCTTTAACACCAGAGGAAGAATGATCTACAGAGATGGATTTGTAGGGTTTGCTTAAACTTTAACAGCTTGCATGCAAAGGAGGGTTTTTTTGTTGTTGTTGTTTGTGTGTTCCATCCAATGCTTTAAAAGAATTATGCAGAGAAAGAATATTAGTATGGATTTTAAGTCTGTTCAAGTATACACTATGCATGGAAATTAATAGTATGAGCGAATAGTTTATAAATAATGCAGTCATGCAAAAGCAATTGAAATTAACTTTCAATCTATGAAACTCATAAATTTTCTAAGTTAATGCATTTTTCTTTATTTTTATGCTGTTATATAATGATGGGATATCCTTATTATGCTTTGTTTTTATAGCTCAAAAATATCATATTTTATGTCATACTCTCAAATATTTCCACTCCAAAAGAAAGGAAAGGACTTTTGGGGGGAGGATAATCATATTTACATTTCCAGTTCATTCATTTTTAACTCCATATCATTTAATATATAAAGATAGATGGCGGGTAAGTCAAGAATTTTAAAACTAGATTAAATTCAACATAATAACATATACAAGATTTACATACAAAGAGCATTCACTGAATTCTATTATTTTCTAGAAACAGTTCCCAATTCCAGGAATATAAAAATAAGCATTTATAAACAATTTCCTGCAGAAACACAATATATTGAGGTAAATGTACGAATAACTTGGAGGAGGAAAAAAATACCCGTGATTGGGTCTGAAACACACACACACACACACACACACACACACACACACACACGCTTTCTCTATATATGATAGTGAGTAGTGATTGTATCTTGAAGCTTTAGTAGCATATATGTATATGTACACATATATTACTATACGCTATTAAAGTAAGTCACACATTCAGAAAGAAGTTAAAACAGTATTGTGAGAAAGTACTATCAAAGTGTGAAAACTAGTGATGCATATGCCATTATCTTAAGAAACAAATAGTTAGTTAAAAATAGATTCAGAAAACATATGAGCATAGGCGTCCATGATGTATGTGCATAGCAGAATAGATTGTAGATCAAATCAAGTAATTATTAAACACGAGGATTAATCTTTTCATTATGTTTCTTAAGATTATGTGACTATTATCTTGAGCTTTAATGATTCTATACTTGTTAAGCATGAACTTTTATTTATTCGCTTAATTTTTCTGGCATCCATTAGTATCTTTGAAGCATAAAGGCCCTTAAGTACATGTTTGCTGGAACTTATTAATAGATGAATTGTGCTTAAATTAGCATAGAATTTATTGTAGTCTAGCAAATGCAGTATCATTTATTTACTGATTACATTTTTGGTAAATAGATCAATATCCCATTTCTTTATTGATGGAGAATATACTTGCTTTTGATCTAGAACCTTTTTACTAATGTTTAAAGAATACATTAGGCTTAGCATAAAATACTGTTTCATCTCTAACTGTAATGAGTAAGAAGGATGAAATTCCCTCATTGAGATCCTAGGAAATTAGGTAGATAGTACTTATCTTTAGATAAGACAAGTACCTTCATAATAACCTGGCACAATCCACATTCTACCTTTCTCTTGTCCCTGGGATTCTAAACTCATGAACTGCATTTACTAAAAATGCTTATTAATTCCATAATTTCCTTATTAGTGCAATTCTACCATGGGGAGGATGACACCCCATTGTGATTATACAGATTTGTTTACAAGCCTAAACAAGTAGCTGTGGTAAAAATAGCAGCAAGTTCCTCTCTAAAGATTCCTTCAGAGACTAGCTGATATGAAGAATCAACGTGCCAAGGGAAATAAGGAAATTTGGGCCTTCAGTATTTTTGCATGAAATATAGACTGTTTAAAAAGTTTCTATGGAATGATTAAAGGCAAATTTAGAAACAGGAAAACACAAACTGTGGTATAGGGCTTTTTATTTAGTATGTTAATGTAGATAGCAAAGGTTTCCTAATGGAGGAAATGATCATGAAGGACAGAACGCAAAAAAACCCTCAAGCTACATCCATTCAACAGCATCAAACCTTCCTACCCGGAAATAGGAGGTAGGAAATAACTGAATATCAAAAATTAGAAGGAGATTTGAATTTAAAGGATATAATAAAATAGAAATAACTGAATATCAAAAATTAGAAGGAGATTTGAATTTAAAGGATATAATAAAATAGATTTGATAATTTTCAAGGAAATCAATTTCCAATTGATTTTTTTACTATTTTTAATTATGTGTTTTATTATTGTTAATTATTGAGATTATTAAAATAATAATGAATAGAAACCTGAAAGAAATAATTGAATATATTCTAAATCCCTGGGTGTGAGGTAAGGAAACTGACAGCTTTGGTTATGAGAAACGGACAATTATCCATAAAGATCTCAAGGGAACATTCCCAAAGACAGTCTCAAGTGTCTTTTATTATTTATGTATCTATTTATTTACTCAAATTTTGTTGGTCGTGTAGCTTGAACTCAAGGCCTAGGCAGTCTCTCTGAGCTTTTGTGGCCAATCCAGTTCTCTACAACTTATGCCATAACTCCACCACTGGCTTTTTGGTAGTTAATTGGAGGTAAGAGTCTCACCGACTTTCCTGCTAAGACTGTCTTTGAATGGCCGCCCTCAGCCTCCTGAGTAGCTAGGATTACAGGTATGCGACACCAGTGCTCTACTCCAAGTGAATACTTAAGAAAGGAAGGAACAAATTTTTATTTTCAGAAGATGTTTACCAAGCTAAAAACCTGATTTGAGGATATGATTCTGAGAATACAAGAGTAAGACGCTAGACGATAAGCTGGAATAACTACTGCTTTCGGTGCTGACAGGGGCACTGAATTATCTCAACTTCCTTTGTTTAGATCCCATGTGCACATGGTCATAGCTATAGAGAAAATTCACCAGCAGACACATAAAGTGTTGCAAAGACTTCATCGCTGATGAGCATCGTAATCCCCCACTCTTAAAATTGAACCGGCAGCTAAGATTTGACAATAATCTCCAACACAAACAGCTGGGTGCAGAGCAAACAAATCCGATGAATAAATCTATAATAAAAGTTGCAATATCTGAAACAGAGTGAAACTTTAGAACGGATATGCAGTTCTCTTCTGAGACAGAAAATCTCTGGTATCCTCACAGCTCAGAGCAAAGGAGTTTACAGAAAGTAAACACGAAAAGCAAAATGAACAGGAGCTCTTGAAAATGAAGAGATATGATGGCTAAAGTAAAAACATTCAGTAAAGTCATGAGTCCAGTATAGACTTGAAGAAACAAAACAACTAAAATTGATGAGGATGGATGCCTCTGGAGTCAAAGATCGTCTATAGCAGCGCCCAATGCCAGGAGATAATGATGCAGCCCTATGCAATCCTGACAGAGAGAAACGTGACCCTAGATTTCTGAAGGCACTCATGGGTTCTTCCAAGTGAAAAAAAATTAGTAATACTTGGAATTCTTATTGAATGATAAAAACCAGTCTAGCCAGTCAAATGTTGAAGTCAGAGATGCAATAATTTTAAAGTGTAGCAAAGTGAATGGCATTGAAAACTAGCTTTATTTAAATTTGGAAAGAAACTGAAAATAGAACAAGGTCATGCTGATTCATAGTTAAAAAGACGAGGACTTTCCTTCATTTTTCTTTTCTTTTTTTCACCCGAGGACTTTCAAAACATTGGGGATGTAATCTTAGTATTCCAGCTGAAATTATTAATCCATGTGCAGAACTGAAGTAAACGTATCAAGTGCTTGACTGCTGAAATTACTGCATGTGTAGAATGGAAATATAAATACCAAGTGTTCTTTTACATGACTATTTATTTTATTCTTATATTCTTGGGTTCTTTGCTGGTTTAGATATTTTTATCACTTATTTATTTGTTTGTTTAATTGTTTATTTATTTTCCAGTCCTGGGTTATGAACTCAGAGCCTGAGCACCATCCCTGGCTTCTTTTAGTTCAAGACTAGCACTCTACCACTTGAGCCACATTGCCACTTCCAGGTTTTTTGTTTATGTGCTGCTAAGGAATTGAACCTAGGGCTTCGTGTATGCTAGGCAAGCACTCTACTGCTAAGCCACACTCCCAGCCCCAGCTGTTTTTAATTCAGACATCTCTCTTAGAAGGGAGTGATGGAATATTTAGGAACAATTTCTTTTTCACCTAATTTTACTTCAATAAAATTAACTACTTATTGTAATAATTTAGCAATTCCAAAGTAAGTAAAAAAGTTCTGTAAAATGTTATGACTTACTCTGTCATGTGTAGTAATTTGTATTCATTTTCCTACTATTGCATTTAATAATGTATCTTTTCACATATTTGCCTATATAGGCAGATATTTAGAGTTTCATTCAGCAAAGTGAAAACATGTTTCTTTTGGCGGCATTTCAGTTTCACTTGAATTTTCATGTTCATTGCTTCCCTATTCATTGTTGCTAAGTTATGTTCAGAGTTTGGATGTCCTACAATGAATAAGTGGTTCATGAAATGTTGCAAGATGATAGATAGATAGATAGATAGATAGATAGATAGATAGATAGATAGATGATAGATAGATAGATAGGCAGACAAATAGATCATTAGATGTGTGTGTATTTTATTTATCCATCAATAAAAATAATATATCAATTTCAGAAAAAAGTCTGGCAAATATTATGTTAAGGACAGAAATTCCATTTCAGAGAAATAAGGGGTGTATGTTTTCTCAAACATGTGGAAATTTGATCTAAACCATAAACTTGTATGAAAACCCAGGGAGGACCCTATACATAGACATACAACCAAACTGATGGAAGTCTAGTGTGTGCAGGGTTGGATTCTAACGGCTTAGCTTTCTGAACAATTAACTGACAGTTTAACCAAATGAATACCAGGAAGCTGCAATATGGTTTGTCTGAAAAGTGATGCTCAAGAGAAGTGAGGCAGAAAATTAGGAAGGGTGGACAAATACAGGTATGAACTCCATGTACATTTGAACCTAACCCAACAAATTGAAGGGACAGTGATGTTGGGATGAATGTGGAGAATAATGATAAAGATGACATTGCTCATAAGGCACTGTACACATAAACTGGTATATTCAATTGAAACCCTTTGTACAACTACCCAATGAAAAAAGCTTAAAATTAGCTTAAAAAAAAGAGTAAGGTGGTGGCTGGGAGTATGAATTAGTGGTAGAGTGCTTTCCTTGCATGCATGAAGCTCTGGGTTTGATTCCTCAGCACCACATAAACAGAAAAAGCTGGAAGTGGCGCTGTGACTCAAGTGGTAGAGTGCTAGCTTTGAGCAAAATAAGCTCAGGGACAGTGCCCAGGCCCTGAGTTCAAGCCCCAGGACTGGCCAAACAAACAAACAAACAAAAAACAAAAACAAAAAAAGGAATGTGAGTTTGGAAATTGATTTTATTAATTTTTTATCACTAATCTATACACAGCTTTGCCACAGTGTTGCAAAGTGAAGAATAACACACACACGTATGTATATTTGATCTTTCTGACACTATAAACGATAGTTATTTGAAATTACTGAAGGTGTTACTAGTTGAGATTTAAAATACTTAGGGTAATCCATGTGCTTAAAGCCTCTTTCTCTTAATTCAGAAGATTCTATCCCCTTCCACATCTGCTGATTGTAACTCCTACACCTCTGCCCTGCTCAGAATCCTATAGAGCACATGCAGGTGTGCTTTATGCTAACAGTGAGTATGGATAGAATACTGAACTATGATTCCTTTCCTACTTTAAATTTCATCCTTACTTGTGTCTCCAGTGTCACTGATTTTATGGCTTAAATTCAAGTATAACAAAATTCCAATATTATAAGGACAGGATATAACTTTCTTCTCAAATCAACGCTTTCATTGTAATGCTGACCAACCTTTTTCTCTGATATTAAGGAAGACAACTACCCAAATACAGGTTTTAAAAGAAATGAATTTCATGTTAAAATGAAAAAAAATTAGTAAAAGATTCTTAAAATAGAATAGAAGGATATAGTGAGAGAAATATTGGGCGTAAGAGTAAATTGTAGATTTTCTTCAGAGGTATGGATCATATACCTAGATTATAGACCTTGCTTCTGAAGAGGTTCACTTGTGCTACTCAGACATATTAACTACACAAGTGAAAGGCATTTTAAAAACAGTAAGGTTCATTGTGATTTTGTTATGTTTAATGAAACAGAAAATAAAATTGTCATGTGTAAAACAATCTTGCTTCACACGATGGCAAAGTACCAGCTTACCTTCAAAGAAGACAAATTGACAATTCCATATTGACACTAAAAATAGCTCATCCTTTAAGTTACTTACTCCTTTGTCAATTCAATATAAAAGTCACAGGGTCTAATTCTTGGAATGTTTACTTTCTTATGAGGCCCCTGTGTCATGTTAAGCATTATAAATACATTTGTTAATCATTTTGTTCATCTGTGTTACATCAATTTAATTTTTGGCCTCAGCCAAGATCTTGGGGAATTAGGGTTTTATTTTACCCCTATTTATATACTAAATCATTAACATTTCTAGACAAAAGTCTTTAGGAAACAATGTCATACAGTACTGAATTCCTGATAAGAAAATGAATAGAAAGTTTATATATTCTATTCGGGCTCAGGTGGCTCATACCTATAATGCTACTCAAGAAGCTGAGATCTGAGGATCACAGTGAGAAACAAGTCCCAGCAGAAAAGTCCCCAGAGACTCTCATGTCTTATCTTAGCCTGGAGTGAAAAACAAAACAAAACAAAACAAACAACCCAAGTCCAAGCCAGAAGAAGGAGGGAGAGGAGGGGGAAGGAAAGGGGGAGGAGGGGGAGGGAGAAGAGGAGGGGGAGGAAGAGGAGGGAACTTTAGCTCACTTTTGTTTGTGATTTGGATATCAAAAATCTCAATCCAGATGTGTAGCTGCTATGTCTTTAGAAAGATAGTTACTCTATGCAAGTAGATAAAATAGTAGCCTCAACATTTCAACTTGGGTAATTTCAAAAAGCTTTTAACAAAATATCATGGTCACTTCCCCAGTTAGTGGAACCAAGTTCAGAACTTAAGTTATGATGCTGTTTTAAGAAAAAGTTCACTTCAGCCCTGTGGTGTAAACCTACTTGTAGTTATCTGGTCATTATTCTCTTGGCAGCTTCCTCCGGAGGGCTCCTGTGTGTATAGGTGAACGTTTCAATGTCTACAAGCAACAGAATGCAGAATTATTGAGGCACTGTCCATATATAAGGCCTTATGGAACTTTGGCACCCTGATTCTCTTCACTAAAACTTTTTCAGCTAAATGCACATTTATAGATATAAACAGACACAGGCTAAAAATGTTAGATCTATTTTGCTGAAAGCCACAAATTTGGTGAGTTTAGATTTCAAGTCACAATGTTTAACTTTGTGTCAAGATTCAAGTTTTCTATGTATCTGCCCTTTGCTACCTTCATTTTTGTTGTTTTTGCAATTGGGCTTCTGTGCTGTCATGAACTTACTCCAGGGAATCCTGGCGTTAATGTATTTCAACTACAATTCTTCCTTTGTAATCTGTAGTTATCTGCAAAATTACATCCATTTTTTTTTATTTCTTCTATAGAAATTGGTGATCATTCTAATTTTAATCTGCATTCACTTTAGAAAAATCACATGACTACTACTCCATGAAAATCAGGTTGATTTATACACTTGCTGTATATGCCAACTTCACACTTCACTGAGTATGAGCACCTTCATTCATTAAAAGACCAGCCACAGCTGTCTACCTATCAGAGTAGCCAAAGCTCAGAACAATGACAACATTCCAGGCTCTTGAATGTGTAGGGCATCAGGAAGTCTCATTTACAGATGATGAGAATATAAAATAGTGTAGTCACTTTTGTAATTTTTTCTGAACAATTACTTATTTATTGACAAAGTGATGTACAGAGGGGTTACAGTTTCATACGTAAGGCAGTGGGTACATTTCTTGTACAATTTGTTACCTCCTCCCTTATTTGAGGTTTTTAAATGTTAAAGCATATCTTGTTGTGCTATCCAGCAATTGCCCAATTTAGTATCCATCCACAATAGTGGAGAATTTGTGTCACCCAAAATGGGTATCTGTACTGGCTACTATAATGGCTGTAATACCATAGCAACCAAAATATCCTTCAGTAGGTGAAAGGATTAATAACCCATGCTACATCCAGATAATAGAAGAAGATATCAAACCTTGATGAAGAGGAGGAATCTGTGACTAAAGCAACAGAAGCCAATCATTAAAGGCTACAGGCTGTATGAATCCAACTATATGTCAGGGAAACTACCCTAGGTAAAATCTACAGCTCTAATAAACAATAAGGCAAGTAAACAAGCAGGGAAGCAAAGGGGTCAGAATAATGATAGTGGGGGAAATAATGCACCTGTTGCTAGGCTTAAAATAAACCATGTCCTATCCTGGGTTTAAAGATTCAAGACACAGTGATTTGAGATGTACCACTAAAGATAAAGTTATGAAGAAAAAGTCTAATGAATTACTACTCCTCAGATACGGAACTTTGACTAAATGTGTTGCTGTGCAAATCAAGAGTTTGAAGGATTCTGGAATATGATGTAATTATCTCAAGTGACAGTGCATGGGAAAGCTGCTAACAGTGCATAGAAAAGTAAAATTATCAGCACAGACCTGCCCTTCAGTTACTTTGAGTGACAGCTCTTACTTCCTACAGCTGAAGAACCAGGAATTCTTTCTGGACCTTTAAGTCATTCAGTTCATGTACAAAATGAGTGTATAATACACTTGCCTATTCTGTACATGAATTGAATTCCTTTAGTGACTCAAGATGAAGAGTGGGAAAGATCACACCCTAAGAGCTAATAGTTGAGGCAATTGAATATAACCTAAGATTAAAAACAGCTTATAAGGGCTGGGGATATAGCCTAGTGGCAAGAGTGCCTGCCTCGGATACACGAGGCCCTAGGTTCGATTCCCCAGCACCACATATACAGAAAACGGCCAGAAGCGGCGCTGTGGCTCAAGTGGCAGAGTGCTAGCCTTGAGCGGGAAGAAGCTAGGGACAGTGCTCAAGCCCTGAGTCCAAGGCCCAGGACTGGCCAAAAAAAAAAAAAAAAAAAAAAAAAAAAAAAAAAACAGCTTATAAGGACAACTGCTTCCATTCTCATGTAAGTGTTCCTACCCTCATCTCAGGGTGTGGACTCAGTGACTCCCCCAAAAGCACATTTTATTGCTTTAATGAAATAGAGATTCAAAGGCCTCCCACTGTTTGCCAATTGACTGAGGACAGAGGCTTGGTCAGTCCACCCCAGTGGAAAATGAGAAAAGTTGCCTAAGTCAGAAAACTCTAAAAGTGTTATGCATACTTCATTATTGCAAGGTATTTTTCCCATGTATTACTTTTCTTTCTCCTCCTCCTTCTTCTTATTTTTTAAGAGAATGAATCAGTATGTGGTCAATTTACTTCTCAAGCATTTTTCCTCTAGTGACAGGCTGAAGTGATTTCACATTAAGGCAAAATGAGTTTTGCCTCTCTTCATAAATTGCTAATGAGCTTTTTGAACAATGCTAGCCCTAACCTGATTCACAAAGGAACCTTCTCAGATATGCCATTAATGTGTCTGTAACAATAAGGTAGAGAGAGACACCCAGAATGTTGATACCGCCTGCTGAGAACTGTTTTCCTCTCTTCAGTTCAGCCTATTAGATTCTTCCCCCTCCTCATGACACTGCCAGAGTAGACAGGATTCATTGGACAGACCTTCAGATGTCTCTTGCTTTGCAAAGGGAAGAAAGCTTTAGTTTTCTGCAGCAGGAAAAATGGCAGAACCAGATTTTCTTTTCAGTTCTTCCACTCACCAGCGTACTGGATGCTGGGGAGTGTATTTCTCACTGGGGATACGTATTTCACATGGCAAATGCATCCAAAATGGACCCGAGCCCATAAAGTCTGGTTTCCCTACACAATACACAAGCACACGGGTGAAGAACCAAATTCTGAAGCTGTGTCCTGTGGTTTTGTTGGGAAGATTCCTCTCCAGAGGAATTTCTCGTGTCCATCAAACAAACCCACAACTCATGACAATACGGACTAACACTGGAAATGACTGAGGCAGTATTGGAAAGAATCTCACTGATCTCCAGAGTCAAATTTTGAAGAACCCAGTTGGAACTGTCAACCTTCTGGGTACTTCTTTAATTTTACTCACAAGTGTATGTGGCATTGTTGTTTATTTATTATTTATTTTTGCCTTACATGACAGCTTAATCATATGTCTTCTGAGACATGATTAATTTGCTTTTATCTCTAGTGCTTGTGAGTAATCTCTTCACACTCCTTTAGGCTTGTAACCATCCTTTTATCCAAAAGACTGTGTTATATATTTTGGGTGTTTATTAGATCAATGCCCCTCTTCTAGGTATCAAATTATCTTTCGAAAGTGTTCTTTCTTATAACCAATTCACTGAAAAATGTTGCAGAGGCTTAAAATAGAACTATTGTGTGATGTAATGATCACACTTAAGAATACATCTGAAGGAATAATAAGTCAGACTGTACTATAGAGATAGATGAGCACTTAGGTTTATTGAACTAGTATTCACAATAGCAAAGCAAAGAAAACAGCCTAAACAACTGAAAAATGATTAAAGAGAAAGTAATATTTAAACAGAATGCTGAATTATTAGTCTAAGAGAAAGAATGAAGTTATGGCTTCTTCAGGAAAATTAACGGCACTGGAGTTTCTTCCGTGAAGCATGTCAAGTTCAGGAAAGAAAAGGCTACATAGTTTCTCTTATGCATGGAATCAGAACCTAATATATCATATAATCTAAATAACACATAATATATAATATATTACATGTATAAGTATATACCTATATACAAATACATACATTCATATGCACAATTATTTAATTGTGGGATTTTTTTTTTTTTACAGAGACCTGGAAGAGTGGGAAGATAGGAAGAGGATGATCTAGTGATGGAATGTTAATATAAAATATGTTAGATCTTTTCATGGAGATGGCACAAGGAAACATTGAAAATGGCCAAATGCTATAAAAAGGACAAAGGATTAAGAGGACATGGAAAGAAAGTATAATATACATGTATGTGAAATACTACTGTGAAACCACTTTGTACTCAATACATACCTAAGGAAAAATGAGGGAGGGGGGTAACAAGTTTGACATGAAATGTAATCACTACCTTATGAATGTATCTGTATCCCCTCTGTACATCACCTCTGTGATAAAATTAAATAAAAGATATGAATGGCAAGAATGCATAATAGGCTTTGGGGGTTAGCAGTGAGGGGGGAGGGTGAACGGAAAGCATGAAAGAGTGAATGTGGTGTGGAGTGAATGTGAGCATGAAAGTGAATGTGGTCAAAAACTTTCTCTACGTGCTCAAAGTGTTTTATATGGCAATAGAATCATTAGACGTATTGACATTGTTTTAGGAAGGTGAAGGGAATGAATGAGGCAGAATGATCTAGGGAGTGAACTTTATCGGGACAGTATGTATATATGAAAAGATCACACTAAAATCCTCTTGAATAATTACTATGAGCAGCCAATCAAGAATGGTAAACCATATGTTTGGAAGCATGGCTCAAGAGGTAGAGAACTAGCCAATCCATTGAAAGTATCACATACCACATTTGAGCATTGGTCTCAGGAAAATAAAGAAAAGGGAGCCCAAGGAAATTTACATAATATATCTATAAGTAAAAATATATTGATTGGAAAATTTGGAAAATGTATCAAATGAACACTTTAGAAATATAATATTCAAATGTCTCATAAATGTGGAAAAAAGTACTGATCTTTATAGTTAATATAATTGTGCATTTCAATAGAGACTATAACTAGAATATAAAATGCTCAAGGACAAAAAGAATGTGAAAATTAAATGACAGCGAATAGCAAGTGTTTAAGAGAATAAGAAAAAACTAAAAAAAAATCAAAATAGCGATAACTTCAACAGTCATTGCCAACTGAAGTGTCACATGCAAAAGATTAAAAATGAATCAAGGTCCTATACACATAAGTTAAAACCCTAACACTCTTAGAAGGACATAAAAAAGCCCTGAATCTTGACCTTGCATTTGTCAAAGAAGTTTTAGTATGACCTCAGGTGTGTGAAAAAAATAAATGTTGAGATAAATTTGTTAAAAAGTTAGAAAGGTTTGTGCAAGAATGACTATCATCAGGAAAATGAAAAGACTATTGACAAGACAAGATAAAATAATTGAAAAATTTAACTCATAAAGTTTTAATATCCATACTATATTACTACCTGAAATTCAACAGTGAAAGAGCAACTAAACATTAAGCACTAGATTTGAATGGACATTTTTCTGTAAAACACACACAAATACCCAGTACAAATATGAACAGATGGCCATCTTTACTAATTGTTACTGAAGTGTCAATCAAAAACATAATCATAACTATTAGTATGGCTCTAAAATTAAAAAATAAACAACTAAAAGTGGAAAGTTAAAAAAAAGGATAAATAAGTTTAGTCTATCCACTGATGATGAAAACATCAAATAGCACGGTTGCCCCAGCACAAAGATTGTCACTTCGTCTAAAAGCTAAATACAAGAAGCAAAATAAAGCAGTGAAGCCAGTAACCCCATTGTGGGTCACGTAACCCCCAACTGTGACACTGATTCATCCAAACTCCTGTGCTTCAATGTTCATTGCAGCATTATTCATAATAGCCAATACGATGAAACAGCTCAAATGATCATCATCAGAAGATGATAAACAAAATATGTACATGCATGCAATGGAATATTATTCAGCTCTGGGGATGAGTAATTGTCTGTACATTCTGCAGCATGAAGAACTTGGAAAGCATCATGCCAAATGAAGTAAATGAGACATAAAAGAATTATGATGCCACTTATATAAAATAACTAGCATATGAAAATAATGAGATAGATAATACATAATCAGAGAGTTTGCATAAGGGACAAACTGGGAGACACTGTTTAGTAGGTCCATAGTTTCTATTTAGGTGATACATTTTTTTTAAATGGATCATGTTAATTAAAAAACAACATGTTATCATAATAAATGCCTTTGACTTGTACACTTAAAATATTTTAGTAATCACAAAATATATGCCACTATATTTACAACTAAATGCAATAAGTATGTGAATTTTAATTAACATTTTAATTTACACCATGTCTCTGAATCTTCACTCTCTTATAGTGTAAGGTCAAATATACTTCCATCAAAGCTTTTTTTTTTTGTTTTTAAGGATCGAATCTTGGAGTTTTTATTAGAGCATTAGCAGTCTGCAGGCAGCCAGTTGTTATAAAGGCCTGTGGCCTGTAGATACACTTAAAACTGTTAGGAAACAGGCCAGAGAGGAAAGAAAGAACAAAAACAATACCAACAAACCAATTCAGCTCCAGCACCAAGGTTACCAGAGATGAGTCAGGAGACAGGACACAGGACCTGAACATGTAGACACGTGGCGTGGAGTCCCATCAACTAATATTTTATAAAATTACTACTAACACATTATGTGAAATGGAATGAGTAAATGGATTGTACATTTTGGTTGAATGTGAATGCATAACCTTGAATACTATCCATAAATTTATATTTAAATGAGGAGAATAAGAGGCAAACAGAATTCACATTTTACCAGGTACCGTTGGCATATGTAATCTTAGCTAGTAAAGAAATAGAGATCCGAGGATCTTAGTCTGAAGACAGCCTCAGGGGAAAAAAATCTGTGAACCTATTATCTCTGGTAACCAGTGAAAAGCTGAAAGTTAGCATGGCTTAAATGGAGAGTACCTGCCTTGAGTGGAAAAAAAGTCAAGCAAGAACACAGGCCTTCAGTTCAAGCTCCACAACTAGCACACATAGAAAACCAATCATATTTTACAGTTCCAGAATACAGTTCTCCAAAACCAGCAAAAATCCATCTATACATCTAGAAAGAGGTAAGTTCCTGCAAAGAGCTATGGGTTGGAGTACGTTCTGGAGTCATACATTCTGTGTTCTAATGCTCATGAATTTTTTCATACTTATGCTCCCATAAAATTTTATATAAAGATTAAAGAAATAGAACATAAAGCACATATGGCAAATGAGCAAGATTATTTGTTTCATTTATTTCAGTGTTACCGTAGAGAGGCAAAGATGATTGCATTGGCAAGTAGCGGCTATGTGAATTCCTGCCAGATCGGTTGGTAATGTTCAAGTCAACTTATTACCAGTCTAATAGAAAATTTATTTCAAAGTATGCAGATGAGAGAGAAGTGAGATCATGAAGTGAGAAAAATGGGATCATGATGTGACTAGGAAATAGAAGGAGTTAGTGGACGTGTGGGAAGGTGTCTAACTAACCACCCACTGGTGGGACTCCAAACAAGTGCCGTCCAAAAGTGCTTTGGGTGTTTAGAAAGGGCCCTGGGCTGTACAAATAATAGTTCTCTGAACTGTTTAGATTGTCACAACCTCTAAAAGTAGCTAGAAGTAGGAATAATCATAGCATAGAGAACACATTATAATTTTTTTGGCCAAATAAAGCTCAAGAGGCATTTTTTTTGACTGACATGTGTGTAGACAGTAACTAATTTGGTTAATGAAGTGACTTCAGTGCATTATTCTTTTCACAAAACAATGAGAAGGATTAAACCTACAGTAGTATAAAGACATATGACAAAGTTCTCCATATTGAAGCAAATTCTAAAAGAAAGCATAGTGGGAATGATGTGCTATAAATCACCAATCATAGGATGATGACTAAATACACTTTGCTGAATTAAGTTTCTTAATAGGATTATTTTCATCTGTCATTAATAAAGACAAAATGCAAAATTTCCCCATTTGAAGTAAATCACTATTAATATTCAGTCAGTAAACATATGAAATAGAAATTGTATGTTTATCCCACTATTGAAGTAGGAAACTATTTTTAATAAATCCGAATTAATAGAAAAATACTGAATTATTACAAAAGTTTTAATGATACTTAAAATGCCTAGGTGAATTCTTGCTGTATAAGCTAAATACAATGTTTTATAATATATCAATCATGTAAAACAGATGTGTAGAAATACGTGAGACATGGTGAGTGGCTTGAAGAAACATCCAGATGTCGAGTAGGATGTAGACACACGCGCCTGTAATCCCACTCTGCAGGCTGAGGGACGAGGAGCAAGTGTTCCAGGATAACCTAGTCTTTCAGACTGTCTCATTGCAAAGGAAGGAAGAAAGGAAGGAAAGGAGGGAGGGAAGGAGAGAGGGAGCGAGGTAGAAAGCCATAGGGAATTCATGGTCATTTACATATTTCTAATTTAGCACAACATGTTATTACAGGAAGAAAGCAGTTTCACAGTAATACAGATTTGCTTTTCCATATTATGAATATCACATACCTGAGGTATATTCAGTCTGACTACTTTATGCATTTCACTTTAGAAAATAAAATAATTGGTTGTTGAAATTGATAGCAGGTTCAGTTACTTGAGTTCTTGATACCTATTCAATTCAGTATGCAATCTACTGTAATACTTTGATTGTACTATAATGTATGGACCCTCTTACTTCCCTACAACTGTCCTTTTATTTCAGGAACAATTTTATATCCTGAGCTTGCCTGTGATTTGTGACTTTCCTTCCTAATATGCCTTCTCATTTGAAGGAGGCAAAGTGACCTGTAGGCAAAATATCCACGGGCTTGTCATTAGAGGTGAGACCAGGGCAGCAAACAAATTATGGCTCAGTGTTGGGCCATGGAGAACAAATGTCTCTTAAGCAAATAGCTACTTGCTGCTTAATGATGATTTGTTTGTCCTAGATGATACATCAAATAAATGACAATTTAGTGACTGAGCAGAGTTCCTTGGTTTATTCAACTAATGTCTCGCTTGAATTGAAAATGGAATTGACTGCAGGAATAACACCAACACTGAGAAGAAGAGGCAAAGTGAATGAGAGGGACTTTGCAGGGCAATGAGCAGCTGCTCACTGCTAGTTACATGGAGAAAATATTCGTGAATATGGGATGTTCAATGGCAGTGGTTGAAAGGTGAACAGATATTGAACATTAGGAAGACAATGGACATAGATGGGTCTCTTGAGGCACTGGGTTTAGGAATCAACAAGAGAGACTTATTAAGAGACATATTAAGATGTGTTTATAATGAGAAGTATAAAGAAATACAAAGAGGAGCAAAAAGGATGAATATTGTAGAGGCTATGACGACGCAGACGTTAGAGTCTGAAAAATTATAAGTTCACTCACTAATTCTTATTTTCTTTTACTTTTGCAGAAGTGTCCAGGGCCAGATTCAATACAGATGGATGCTTCTCAAAGGAGAACGACACCCGTGATTGACTGCCAATAATGGCCCACCCAAATGCTTCGTTCAGACTGGAGGGAATTTTAATCTTCCCTCAGAAAGCTTCTTTAGTGCACTTTATTGTAGCTGGGCCATGCTGGAGATAAAAATTGACAAGGAGAATAAATCTATCTATGTTAAGGCTCAATTATGTGCGACTAAGGAAGAAGTAAACTAACACATTAATATATCATGGTTATCCATTCATTGCTTTGGAATTCTGTGGTCCACAGGACATGTCATCCATTGACAAATGGATTCTAGTCTTGATGCCTGTATCTGTGCATGCAGAGATTATGACAGTATGTGTGTACATGTGCAACACATGGAAAAAGGCTATAGGAGTAGATAGTTGGTACTATGTTTATGAGGATGAATGAGTATTACATTTTTTCAGTTAGTTTTTATGAATATAAACTAGAGGCAACTTTTCATGTATTTGACAAAGGAAACAGATTCAAACTAGTTAGTTTTGAATTAAAAAAAGATGGAAATCTCTTTACAACAACCCAATGAAAATAAAGCTGATAAATAAAGATAAAAAATAAAAAGTGACTCTAGGATCATGTTCTATTCACTTGTTTTCCTTCGCATGAATATTAAGTTCTAAAACAGGTTAAAGGCAAAATACTACTTATGTTTTAAACAGGAAAAGTTTATTGAAAAATCTGTGGTTTTTGAACTTTCTGCTCTACTAAAAGAATATATTTGACTCCGTATGTTGGGTCAACATGCTAGAATATACTTTCTTTTTCAGAACTTTATTTGTTATTGTATTTCTGTTTTACATACCATGTGTTTAGTGAGTTCACAACAAGTAGGATAAAACTGAAGGGCTTGTTTGATCCATGTAAAATAAAGGCAGACTAAGGAAAGGACTTGACAATTAAGCAGAGAGGGATAATGGGGATAAGAATTAGTCTTTTCATTCTAAGGGAGACCCTTAAAAAATTCTTTCATTGGCATTAGATATACACATGGATCCTCTCATTGGTGTTAGGTAAATGCACAGGAAGTGTGTATTGAGCTTTCTAGGTCCACAGATCTCAGTCTCCTGAGAAACTAGTATTACAGGTGTGAGTCACTGGAGCTCAGTACTGTTTTCTCTTCTTATTACTTCATTACATTGACAGAATGGGGCTGTCCATTATGACATTACTATACATTTCAATAAATAGGTTGTCTTTTGATATTTGTTCCTTCATTATTCTCTCTTACACCTTCCTACATTTTTAACCCATTTAGTAATCTTAGTTGTTTCTTTTTACTTCATTCCTCCTCCCTTAGTTTCTGAGTACAAGAGAAGATACGTAACAGTTGTCCCTGTGATTGTCATATCACTTAGCATGATAATCCCTTTTTCATCCATTTTGTTGCACACAGTACAATTGCATTTATGTTAATCGCCAAGTAACAAAAGTCCATTGCATATATTTATATTTTTTTCCTTACACATTCATCCATTGATGGATAATCAGGATTATTCCATCATCTGACTATTTTGAGGAGTGATACAATAAACATGATTATACAAATACATCCATGGAATGCTGGCATTGATTTTCCCAGGTATATATCTAGAACTATTATGGTGGAATCATAGGAAAGATTTGTCTTTAATTATTGATGAATCTCTATTTCTATAGTGGTTAGACTAATTTACATTACCATCAGCAGTGGATAAATGTTATCTTTCTTCCCACAGCTTCAACAGGATTAGCTTTTATTTGTTTTCTTGATTGTTGGGGATGGATGTGCCTTTAAGAGGGGACAGCTGGCTTTAGCCCATCCCACCTCCACCCCGCCACCATGGCGCCAGAGACCCCAGAGACCCGGTCCTTGGGGGGCTGTGGTCTCCGCCCATGGAGGAAGTTCCATTATATCACCGTGATGGACAGTTCACTAGCCAATCGTTAATACCCAGTTAGTCCCTCCTCTTCCTGCCCGCCATTACTGTTATATAAACCCCTCCCTTGAATAAAATCCTTTGAGGCTGGCAGTCCATCGGACCAGCTCCCCGAGATCTTCGTGTCTGGCGTCTGCTCTTAAACATGAGAGGGATTGGGACCGGGGTCTCGGCATCCTACCTCAGCTCTGCTTAGCCCGATAGGGACAGCTTCGTCTCTCCTGCAGGCAGGAGAAGCAGAGCTGACTGCCCCTCACAATTTGGGGCTTGGCGTCTCCCCGGGGAAAAAGTGGGGGGACACGTGGAATTTAGGCCCCACACTTGATGATGATAATTTTGATTGGGACAAGATGAATTTTCACTGTAGTTTTTATTTGCATTTTTCTGATGCCCAGGGATGTTGAACAGTTTTTGTATCTACTGGTGATTTCTGCTTCTTCATTTGAAAAGTTTCCGTTACATTTCATTTCCTTCTTATTGATTTGATTAATCTGTGATTGTTTAATTTTGTTGAGTTTTTAAAAGTATATACCAGATATGAATTCTCTACAGACATATATATGGCAAAAATTTTCTCTCATTCCATAACCCATTCCTTTTGTGGTGCATGGCTTTTTAATCTGCTCCAATCTCATTTGGAAAATTTTATTTTACTTTCTGAGCTATTATGTTATTCAGAAAGTCCTATTTATTATATGTTTACATATGGTTTGGTTTTGGTGGTTTTCTTGTTTTCCTTTAGTTTTAACATTTCAGGTCTTGCATCATGGTATGTAAAATATTTGAGTTGATTTTTGTGCAGAGTGAGAGACAGTGATATAATAATGTCAGTCTTGTACATGTAGATATAGTTTTCCTGTTATCAAATGCAAAAGTGGATACAGGCACACAGAGACGTAGAAAGAGAGACAGAGAGGGACAGAGACAGACAGAGAGAAAGGCAGACAGTGACAGAAATTCAGAATGAGAACTGTTCCTGAGGTTTTTGTTAATGGCTAGTGCTCTACCACTTGAGCTACATCCCCATTTTCAGATTTGGGGTGCTTTACTGGAGGTAAGAATCTCAAACTTTCCTTCCCTGGCTGAGTTTGAATTGAAGCCCTCAGATCTCAGCCTCCTGAATAGCTAGGATTACAGGTGTGAGCCACTTGTCACTGGCCCTTATGTATACTTTTGAACTTTTGACAGATATCACATAGCTGTAGCTGCATGGAGTATAATAATAATAATTAGTGGTAGTTTAATTTGAACTCTGGGCCTCATTCTTTCTTGATAGGAACTCTATCACTTGGGCCTTGTACTTATCCCTACTTCCATTTCTTAGAGTTCATTTTGATAAACATCATTTTATATGATCATATGCACGTAGCTATTGAGCCCTTGTGATCGTCTCCTGAGAATATCCCCCTTTTTTTCTCATTGGGTGAATGTTTAGACTGCTGTTTCATTAATCATGTCCATGTGTAATTATTGAAGGGAAAATGAAGCATAGAAATATTGGGAAAAAGGGTGAACCAATTCACCAGTGAAATCCACTAGACACTGTGTCGGAATGAACTATACAACTTGCGTGAGGGGAGTGGAAAACTGGGAGAGAATGAGGGAAGGGATGACAATGTTTCAAAGGAAATATACTCATTACCTGACTTCTGTAACTGTAACCCCTCTCTACATCACCTTTGAGGTAATTTTTTAAAGAAATAAAGTCAAAAAATTGATTTAGGAGCAAAAACTGAGACAATAGGATGACCTCCGTAGTTTTGTGTCCATGGTGGGTTGGTGTCCTTACAATATTTGGTGTGGAGTTAGAGCAGCACTTATATGGCGGCCTGCTGGTGTTGTATCTAAGAGTTCCATGTCTATCAGCATTTCATGATCCCCAGGAGGGCATGTCTCCTTTGATATTACTCCAATGTGAGCTGTCATTATGGTAACTGCATCTACCCTGATCCTGACGTCTAAATGCCACCTCTTGGTCAGTGTTGCTTTGGTGTCCAATTATCATCATTGTTATAAGTGAGCCCAAATAACCATAGTTTGCAAATGGATTGTTGCTGTACACATCGGAGATACAAAGAGGGAGCTGGAGATGGAGAGACTGAATGTGGGGGGCAGAGAGTGGAGGAGAGAGAAAAGGGGAGAACACAGGTGATGAGAAGGGAGGGGACAGGAGGAGAGGAGAAGGGAAAGGAGAAGAGGAAAGGAGAGAGAAGAGAGGGGGAACAAAGAGGAGTGGAGAGAGGAAGGGAGGAGAGGTGAAGGGGGTGGGAAGGAAAGTGGGGAGGGGAAAGATAGGGAAGGGAAGGGTATTTCAACTCTACAGGGGTAACAATGTGTCTGTACATATACTACAACATTTGCTGTTTAGTTTTTGATATGTACAATATTCAATGTTATCAGCAGTTGCCCTGCCTTGCAACTGCAACATGACCATTTTCCTTGCTGTTATGTAACTGAATGAATGTTAGTCCCCACAGATCCATCTTCCCTGTCCACCTATCTCTGACATGTTGTGGCCTCCGATGACCACCATTCCTCTCTCAACATCTGTGATATTAACTTTAACTCCATGTTTGATTAGATCCTGTGATACCCATCTTTCTCTGGCGATATAGGTGTCCATTTAGTCCCCCTCTGTGTGTTTCTCAATAGCTCTGTAAACTAAATTCCATGATATTTGTCCTATGACTAACCAATGTCAGAACGTCCACACTGTTTCTCTTTTGGATAAACAGACTATTGGAGCTGCTATCATAATCATTTTTACAATGACAGTGACAGGCTATTTTAATAGAGTTGTCCATGTTTGTGCTACGCATTAGAAGCAGGCTTTGTGAATACTTGCCAGTTCAAAGTAAAAACAACTGCAGTAGCCTGGGATGTGGAAACAATGTTTGAAATGCTATTGGGCTGCTGACCAGTTTAGGATCTTTGCTGTGTCACTCACGCCCTGAATGTTCCCTCTGTTGAATTCGAGAATGATGCATTCTTTACACTATTCATGGTTACTTTCAGCTTGCCTGAAGATAAAATGAAATTAAATTAGTAAATGTACGTGAAAATCTCTAGCATCATAGTAACTACTGGAATGCAGGTGAGTCCCAAGGACACCATTCAGCCCTACCTCAAAAGAGGAACAGCTTGCAAGTAATTGCGTCTGTCTTCTAAGCTCCCTGCCTCTGTTTGGCAACACAGTGGGGCTTCCCCTGGAAGCCACCTTGCTCTCATTGCATCTGCCCCAGAGAAATCAAGAAATAATTACCTTTTTATTTGGAGACTTGATTAATGCAGCAGCCTTCCCCCTGGCTATGGTGAGATAAACTGGGCTGTTGAGAATAACCTGGGTTTTATTCAGCCTTGATTACTCCTGGTGCAGGGATCATTTGAGTTGAGGGCACAGAGGATCACAGCTGATTAAAGAGATGACCTTGGGCACAGCACTCCTAGACATCTTGATTACGAAAACTGGGGGCTCCCATCCCTGCTCACGGATACTGCGAGAATGTACACCCCTTGTGTATATTCCCATCAAGACAGAAGAAAGAAGCAAGCGGTTGTCAGCAATGTCAGGGAACAGAGTCACGAAGGGAGCTAAGATTGCTCCTCTAATATGAGATGATCATTATTTACAGCTGAGATTTTCATGGTTCAAGTGGAAAGTTTCAAAGATATGTACTTTGTTTTAAAATGTGCATCTCTTTGAGTGGTAATTATAGTTGCGTGACTGCCAAAATGATACCATAGTATACCATGACTACCATAAATTATAGATGGAAAATTGATGTTCTAAATTTCTATACACATTGAAAAAAGATATGATATGTTCAAAATTCCAAGGATATTAAGTATTCATTCCCCCAAGTACTTGTTTATTTGGTTATTCTTATATCAAAAATGTGTAAATAGAAGCTGAACGTTCTCAAGTTTTATAAGCCCTGTAAATTAGGGCAAGCAGAAGGACAGCAGACAAGTTTAGGTGGAGAAAGTCTGTATGTTTCCCAAAATTGGGAATTATAAGGGAAAGAATGTGTTGTACAGTTCAGAGCATGCAGATCAAACAATATCTGCTGTACCAAAGCTTTCTGGAATCACACAAAACACTTTGTTACTCTGAACTCTAGTTTCCTATTAAAAAGATGGTATGAAAATTAGAATCGTCCTTCCAAGCTTTTGCACCCGACAGGGAATGCAATATACTCACTAGATAGTTTTAAAACTGTGTGAAAATGTCCATGGCTGTCATTCACAACGTCACCCAAATTGTGAACAATTTACCAGAGAATGAATCAAATGTGCAATACAAAGTAGGTTCCTCAATGGGTCTTCAAGAATAATAGTAGCCCATGAGATACCTTAAATTAAAAGGAGAATGTGACTCAAGCATCTATGTAGCACATTAAGAGAACCAACTAGTTCTCTTTAGTGGTAATGCCCTTTATTTCCCAATTTTTCAGTAAAGATTAGTTTTTAATTAAATAGGAATGAGCATGCTTTCTCAGTTTCATAAACATTAAAATATTAGTTGGAATGGAACAGAATTGAAGACCCAGAAATGAACCCACAGAATTACGCCTACTTAATCTTTGATAAAGGAACTAAAACAATAGTATGGAAGAAAGATAGCCTCTTTAACAAATGGTGCTGGCAAAACTGGCTCAACACATGCAACAAACTAAAACTAGATCCTTATATATCACCCTGCACCAAAATCAATTCCAAATGGATTAAAGACCTCGAAATCAAAACAGACACCCTGAAAACACTAAAGGAAGGAGTAGGAGAAACACTTGGGCTCCTTGGCGCAGGACGGAACGTCCTTAACAAAGACCCAGAAAGGCTACAAATCAAAGAAAGGTTGGACAAATGGGACTGCATCAAACTGCAGAGCTTCTGCACGGCAAAGGACACATAGCTCGCAAGATAAACACAAAGCCCACAGACTGGAAGAAGATCTTTACCGGCCATTCAACAGACAAAGGCCTCATCTCTAAAATATATGCAGAACTAAAAAAATTACCCTCTTCCAAAACAAAACCTCAAAGAACCAATAGCCCCCTCATCAAGTGGGCTAAAGACTTACAAAGAGACTTCTCTGATGAGGAAATGAGAATGGCCAAGAGACATATGAAAAAGTGCTCTACATCTCTGGCCATAAAAGAAATGCAAATCAAAACAACATTGAGATTCCATCTCACCCCAGTAAGAATGTCCTATATCAAGAAAACTAACAATAACAATTGTTGGAGGGGATATGGCCAAAAGGGAACCCTACTTCATTGTTGGTGGGAATGTAAACTGGTTCAGCCACTCTGGCAAGCAGTATGGAGATTCCTCAGAAGGCTAAATATAGAACTCCCCTATGACCCAGCAGCTCCACTTTTGGGTATCTATCCAAAAGACCACAAACAAAATCACAGTAATGCCACCAGCACAACAATGTTCATTGCAGCATAATTTGTCATAGCGAGAATCTGGAACCAACCCAGTTGCCCCTCAGTAGACGAATGGATCAGGAAAATGTGGTACATATACACAATGGAATTTTATGCCTCTATCAGAAAGAATGACATTGCCCCATTTGTAAGGAAATGGAAGGACTTGGAAAAAATTATACTAAGCGAAGTGAGCCAGACCCAAAGAAACATGGACTCTATGGTCTCCTTTATTGGGAATAATTAGTACAGGTTTAGGCAAGTCATAACAGAGCATCACAAGGCCCAATAGCTATACCCTTATGAACACTTAAGATGATGCTAAGTGAAATAAACTCCATGTAATGGAGACAATTGTTATATCACAGTTGTAACTACTTTCATCATCCCATGTGTATCTGTAGCTTCTATTATTGATGATATTCTTGTATCACCTTCCTGTGGTTGTACCTAAACTATCTCTGTAATCTTATCTGAGTATATTGGAAACCATGTATACTGGTATTGGAACTAGGAAATTGAAAGGGAATACCAAAATTGAGAGACACAGGGTAAAAAAAGTCAAACAACTACAAAAGCAATACTTGCAAAACTGTTTGGTTTAAGTGAACTGAAGACCGGGGGGGAGGGGAAGCGGGAGGGAGGAGGGGGTTATGAGGGACAAGGTAACAAACAGTACAAGAAATGTATCCAATGCCTAACGTATGAAACTGTAACCTCTCTGTACATCAGTTTGATAATAAAATTTGGGAAAATAAATAAATAAATAAATAAAATACTAGTTGGTACTGTTGATGTTCATATTTGTTTCATAAAGCTGTGTTCATAAAATAAGTATTTTTGAGTCACAGTAGAGTATGAATATCTTCTTATATAACTTAATTTAACATTAGAATAATATAGTTCAGTAATGACAGAAAATTTTCTTTTAGCCTTCAGGAAATATGCTTATATATGGTATGTATGAATATATATATTATTTATGTCTGCATATGTATGCATAAATGTTATTCTGAAAGAAAAATGAATGTTGGTCTTATTTATTATTTCCTCTGCTGTGATGATAATCTACATTTAAATTTCTATGAATATATCGCATTACAAAATATACTTTGTGTTAAGTATGCAACAAGATAAAAAGGCAAATGGCATAGGTAGTCTAAAATATTTATATATGGCAGACAGACTTAATAGGAATGCCAATATGTACAAATCCTAAAATACAAGATATAATGGGTTTTTGAATGCTAATGATCCCATTCTAATTTAGCTCTCCATATATTTAAATTTTTATCAATTTCCTTTATGTTAAACCCTACTTTGAAAACAATCTTCTCTATATTACCCATAAACAGGTTGTAACATATTTATTATGAGTCATTCCACTTTCTATAGAACAATCCATCTGACCTAATGTTAGATTATGTTTCATTCAGCCTGTTGATTTGAGGGACAATTGCTCAAAACACTAGGTGAGCTGGGAACGCAATTTAGTCCACAATTATGGAAAACAACATGGAGATTCTATCACCTATTCAAGGAATGCTGTTCTTCAGTATGCATACAAAAGAAATGAAACCAGCATGACATGAATCATCTGTGCTCTCCTGTTTGTTTATTTTAGCAGTCTTCACAATGGCTAGGACATGGGCTCCCCTTAGCTGTCCATTGATACCCGAATGGATAAATAACATATGGTATATTTGTGCACTGAGATATTATGCAGACATAGAGATAAATGAAGTCTGTTAAGTGAAATACTCTAGACACAGATAGCCAAGTGCCACGTGAGGTCTCCCACACATGGAAGCTGAAACACTGATCTTACAGAAGGAGAGAGGACACTAGTGCTTACCGGAGGCTGGAAGGAGAGACAATGGTTGACAGTACAGATGTACTACTCAGTAGGAAGCATAATGGTTCCTAGTGTTCTAAATTGCACAGGATGACTGTGATGGACAGTATGTTGCGTAGTAGAAGAAAGCTAGTAGAGAGGATGTTGAATGTACTCAACACAAAGCAGCCATAAATGTTGGGCATGATGGAGATTCCATTCCGGCTGATCTGATCATTACACATCACATCCATGGGCAGAAATGCGAGGCTTTCCTGAGGAACGAGAAGAATGTAGTAAGTTTAAACGATGATACGTGGGGCTGGCCTTTGTGTGGAATGTGTGCAAAATTAATCTTTAGGACTAGAAAGTTTCCTAGGGAAAAATATGAGTCAGAGGCTAAATCAAAGTAAGACCAGGACAATTTCTGCAGTTTTCCTGGGTTCCATACCAACTGTGACATTGAATTGGAAATTGACCAACATGCATTTTACTCACAAATTGATTTCTTTACTTGAAACCCTTTTATCCAACTCCTTAAAATATTGTTACAGGAAAAAAACCAAAATATGAAAATGAAGAAAGAAAATGGTAACAATTGATAGAGAATTCTAAAGACTAGACAGGTGGAATGTTGAGTAGTCTCCCAGATCTGAACTAGGCAAGAGTTTGGTAAATGTTTTGTATTACTATACAATTAAAGATACTCATTTACATGCACAATGAAAGAAACTATTGCTCTCCCCAGTTTTTATATATATATGATATATTTATATATATATATCATATATATATATGATATACATATGTGTGTGTGTGTGTATGTGTGTGTGTGTGTGTGATTTGTAATTTTGACCTGATTAGGTTATTTCAAAATCAAAGTATGAGCATTCTGGACAGTATCTGAGTGGAAGAGCATTTTTATAATTTTCTTACAGTCTCATGATGATCAATTAGAACTAAACAACGAGTAGGGAATGACATTTACTGGAATGCTGTAAATTTCACAGGAAATCACTTTTTTGTGTCTTTGTTGTAAAGGTGATGAACAGGAAGTTTACAGTTATATAAGTAAGGTAATGAGCACATTTCTTTTTAGGCACCATTACCAATCTCCCATCTTGATTTTCAAGAGCGAAATGAATTATTTGGACATATGTTTTTCTTTACTTTTCTTTCATTTTATACTTGGAATTTGCTCCATCACACATTCAAATTAACATCATTGCTGACTTAACTGTGTTACTAAATACTGCAATAAAATATTCATTGAGTTCCACAGTTCCTAGGCTATTTTTACTTGGTCTTCTCCAAACATCACATTGTAGCTCTTATTTTTTGATAGGCAGTTATTTGAAAGAATTGCTTACATTCATTGTGACCAGGCATAAAATTTAGTTAACTAATTTTTAAGTGTGCACTTTAGTACCATGTTACATCAGTATTGGTGAAATCATCAGTATCAATCATGGAATTTCTGTCACTCCAAATACAAGTGCTAAATCCATTAGGCAAGAATTCCATTTTTTTTTCTACTCCCTTCCTGCTATTGCTAATTTCTCAGTGAAGTTTCAGACTCTAAACTTTTTACACAAGTGGAGTTTCTCACCATTTATTCTTTACATAAAGGCCTTTACAGTTAGCACAATACATCTGCTGTCTATCAATGCAGTTGCATGTTTGTATGCTATCCTTTTATGGATGGGCGGTACTCATTTTCAAGTAGATGGCACGTTTTGTTTCTTTGTTGATGGAGAGCATAGTGACTTCCAACCATCATCTTCATTTTGTGACCCCAAAGTTTATGAACCTCCCCACCAAGCTGTTATTTCCTATGCTCCAAGGATACTGATATCATCAAAGTTCTTAAGGAATTGTACACGGTTAAAGTGATGAATTAAATGATCAATCTATATCTTACTGAACATCAACTACCTTTCACACAAATAATGAGAACTCGCCTCCCTAAGATACCTTCCTCACTGCATTTCATAGTCCATTAATGATATCTAGACGGTAGGATGGACGTGTTTTAGGGTCAGTATACACGATGAGAGATGTGAGGAGACTCCTGGGAACGCAGCTGAGAGACGCCGTGAAAGTGAGAGCGAACAGTTACCCCTGTCTCTTTGGTCTGAATTAGATCACAGGTGCATTCCACATTGATAAACAAAGAACTTGCAGTGATTCTGACATTCTCAAACTATTCCATGAGGCTATGAATAAGCTCAGTCGCTTCTAAATAAGGCGCAGGGATATTTGTATGCTAAACGTCCCAAGCAAGTTCGGATTCTGTCTGTACAAAGGAAGATAAAAATGAGGCTGGGTAGATAACCATAAATAGGACATAAAATATAGTATATATTTCTGAAAATGCATCCATAAAATATCACTTCTTTAACAAGTACTGGTATCAGCATGTAGGATAAACGTGTCCATGCCAATTGAACCATTAAACTAATATAAAAAGTACAACTTTTTTTTCTAAATTTTCTCATGACCGGTCAAAATAAATGGGGAAAGATCCACTCATTTTTTTTTACATTACCAAACATGACACTTTTAATGTTTCAGTTCACTCACTGAAGTAATCTTGGGATCAGAAGTGATCTGTATTTGGCCTCAGGATGCTTCCAGATAACATTTAATAGCTAGCTATACAAGTAAATCGTGTGGGCAGTAAGCAATGGTTCACATGTGAAACACACCCCCCGTCTTCAAGACTATCAATTATATGTGAAGGACTGTTGGGCTGCTCTGCTGCTCTTCCGATGTTAATGAACATTTGTGCGGCAGCCAAACCTGCCCCGGCTCTTACACAGCTGCGCTGCAGCCTCTCATCCTATTGGAATTGCAGTGAACTATTACTGCTATGTCATTACCAAGACGCATCCAGGATTGCGCTGTGTTCCAGACTCCCAACAGCCTGAGCTAGAAGAGCTCCCTGTGTCTTTTATTGTAGTTACTCCTTGTACCTTATCTCTTGGTTTCTCCTATCAGGTCAGTGGAAAAGATTCTGGCAGTATAGCTTTCAGAACTTTATGATTATGTAGATGTCATAACTATTTCTTGAGTTTAACTTTTAAACTTGAATGATTAGAATACTTTTTTTTCTTCTTTGATCCCAAAGCATTTCAACTTTGAGCCATGTGTAATGACCTATTTATTTCTGGCTAAGAATGCAACTAACAAAAATCCATATTATGGAATTGTAATCTCTTTGTATAACTACTTAATAATAATAGTAAAAGCCTTTAAAATGTTCTAATTGTGGCACTGAAATAATTTGTGAATGGCACCATTGAGAAACCAGACACCGTGCACAAAAGTTATCTCTGTGTTGCTTTTACAGATACATGTCAATCTGTCATGATCTTACTTAAAATCTTTGCTGTTTGGAAGTGAGGAACATTTGGTAGTAGCTTGCCTGCTCTTAGAAAACAGAAGATAATGTAGTATGTAAATTAAACGGGGCAAGTAAGGATGAATCCCAGATGGCCCATTTCTTTAGAAAAGCCCAAAATTTATAAGTCTCTCTATTTGTCATGCAGTAAAAATTTTGCTATTTTCTTGGTAAACAAAATTCTGAGAATAGTTGATGTTTGACTTTTATCTTTATATGGGATAGGAAGCATTTAATCTATCTAGGAAAATGTCAAAAATAATTTTCTTGTGTCATACTTTCTTATTTTCAAGGCAATAGTTCTGCAGATTTCCATGAATAGATAGAAAGATCTATTCATATATGTGCCCCAAATGGAAATGTTCAATTCACCCTCCTTATTTGTTCTGGTGTTTGTAATATTCCTTTCTGCTCCTTTGGTGACTGGAGCAGTAACTTGTGGGCATTTAGATATGTAAACTCAATGTTCTCATTCTATAGTGCTCCTGTTTAATTTTTAGCAAGTAAATTGTACTGTAGGTAGTTTCCTTTTTTAATTTAATTTTATTGTCAAGGTGATTTACAGAAGGGTTATGGTTACATATGTAAGCTAGTAAGTACATGTCTTGTCAAACTTGTTACCTCTTCCCTCATTTTTTCTCCCACTTTCCCTCCCTCCCCAAGTTGTACAGTGATTTCCAACATATTGTCTTGTGTGTATCACCATTTCATTGGTTATTACATTATCCTTTGTGTCACAACAAATATCCTTGGATAAAGAGATTTTTTCATTTGTATTATCCCAAGTCAAGGTAGTCAGGTAGTCAGCAGGAAACTGAACAAGACATAACTATTTTATCTACATCAGAATTCCTAGCAACTATTTCTACATGAGAAATTCTAGCTCGATAAATTCTACTTTTCCTACCAAGTTTTTGCAATTTTTTGATTTAAAACATAATCAACTAAGAGTTCATAAAATCTACCTGCCTGTATCAAAATGAGATTTCCCCCCCCCCCATGATTGTTCCACAGAACACCATTTTTGTCCTCTACATATCGAAACTATTAGAATTCGGTCTTTACTGTGCTTTGGACTTTTCATATACAGTAAATTTCCACAAAGCATTGTTAGAACCTGTGTTGGTGGACACTCTTTATGTGTTGGGACCAAGCAAAAGTAGAAACAACAAATCTAGGTATAAAAAATGACCATAAAATTAGACAAGAGAAATTGACACCTCCTGCAAATACCTCCCTATCTTTTTCTCATTCTATCTCTAAAGGTGGTCTCAAAATTAATCATCATTTTCACCTTTCCAAGGAAATGCAGGATAACATATGTGAGGGAATTGAACGAGGCCAGACCTACATTGCAAAAAGTCTCAGAAAACATGTTGTGGAATTGAACAGGGTCTAGTCCACCTTTAAATGCCTCCTCTCAGGTCTTTCAAAGTACAAGTCTGGTATGTTTTTATGACATTTGCAAAATGACTTGCTATCCCAAAACTGCGCCTTACAGGTGTAGTTGGAGTCAAACAAACAAAGAACATACTGTACAACTAGGCATGAAAATTTGGTTTTGTTTTTATTTGTCCAGTTTGATTTCTTAAAATTAAGATTTTTCCCCTTTCATGTACATTGCATAGGCATGTATATTTGCATCCATGAAATTCTTAGAAGTCTTAATGAACCACTACTAGAAAACATATGCATAGTGTGGAGGTTCCTAAAAAGGCTAAACATAGAGCTCCCCTATGACCCAGCAGCGCCACTTTGGGGCATCTACCTTAAAGACTGCAAGCAAGACCACACTACAGTCACCAGCACAACTATGTTCATCACGGCACAACTTGTTATCACTAAAACATAGAACCAACCTAGATGCCCCTAGATACAAGTGGATAAGGAAAATGCGGTACATATACACAATGGAATCTATGCCTCCCTCAGAAGGAATGACACTGCCCCATTAGTAAGGAAATGGAAGGACTTGGAAAAAATCATACTAAGTGAAGTGACCCAGACCCAAAGAAACATAAACCCTATGGTATCCTTCATAGGGAACAGCTAGTACAGGAATAGGCTAGTCATGGTAGAAGACCAAATTACCCCAATAACTACACCCATATGACCACATAAGAAGATGCCAAGTGAAATGAACTCCACATTACAGAAACAAGAGTTATACCACTGTTGTAATTCTTCTTAACATGCCATGTGAACTTGTACTACTTTTTTTTCTCTTTTTCCTTGTCAGTTTGTTTCACTGAGTGGTTTGCCTGGTTTTGTTTCTTTTGTAGTTCGTTCCTGTGGCTGTACCCTTGCTATCACTGTACTACACATACTACAGCTGAGTACCCTGGATATTGTCCAATACGATAATAGAAATGGGGAAGGGAGAGGGAATACCAAAATCGAGAGACAAAGAACAAAAAGACAAACCACTCAAAAAGCAACACTTAGAAACCATTTGATGTAAACCAACTGCACAACTCTTGGGGGGAGAGGGAAGGGAAAGGAGAGGCGAAAATGAAGGAGGAGGTAACAAGTAGAACAAGAAATGTACTCACTGCCTTTCATATGAATCTATAACCCCTCTGTATCATACTTTGACCATAAAAAAGGCAAAACAAGGAAAACATGTACATAAGGAAAACTCAGTTCTACTTATTTGCTTCCATAAATGGAAGTGACACTGATAACTTACCCTTTTCACTGTGTTGTGGAATACTTACAATGTCTTGTACCTTAGTATACATTACTTGACCAAAGTAAGGAATCTCATTATGACATTCCAATGTAATATATGTTAAGCATTAGTTCTCTCTTTCTGTCTCCCCTCCCTTCTTCATCTTTCTAGCAGTCCTCATATTAGTTTTATGTACTTGGTTATTATTTTTGACTAGCTTCTAAAGAAGAGATAATGTGCAATGCTTCTCTTGGTGACACTGGATTATTCTATTGAAATGATGATCTGCAGTAACATCCATTTTTCTGCAAACAATCAAATGAATTTCATTCTTCCTGATGGCTGAGTAAAACTTCATTTTGTAAGTATGCTACACTTTCTTTAATTATTCATCCACTGACAGACAACTATACTGATTTCATACGTTGGCTACTAGGTGGATCATGCCACACAACACACAGTTATGCGAGTTTTTCTACAGTAAGATGGCTTTGAATTTGAAGGGTATATACTTGGAAGCAGTGTGGTTGAAATTTGAAATATTTCTGGCTTTGAGTTGCAAAAACACGACTCCAGGTTGTGCTTATGTTCTGCCCCTAAACTTGTTTATTTCTAATGTGATTGCTACAACCTCTTGGAGTTTAACTATTAACTTATGCCCTAAGGGGAACTCCAGCTTTCCTTATGTAACTTCACAATATAAATATATATTATAGGATTTAAATATCCTGACAGATTCCAACACATTCTGGGCTCATAATTAATTCTGCAAGTTGAAGGGCATAGACTGTGTAGACATGCAGTGGATAATTTGGTGGCTTAGCAAATCAGATCCTGAGTTAAAGAAGCAAAAAATGGATCAAAGACCTAGAAATCAAAACAGAAACCATGAAAACACTAATTGACGGAGTGGGAGAAACACTTGGGCTCCTTGGCACAGGATGGAACTTTCTTAACAAAGACCCAGAAAGGCTACAAATCAAAGAAAGGTTAGGCAAATAGGACTGCATCAAATTGCAGAGCTTCTGCACGGCAAAGGACATAGCTCACAAGATAAACAGAAAGCCCACAGATTGGGAGAAGATCTTTACCGGCCATTCAACGGACAAAGGCCTCATCTCTAAAATATATGCAGAACTAAAAAAATTACCTTTATCCAAAACTAAACCGCAAAGAACCAATAGCCCCCTCATCAAGTGGGCTAGAGACTTAAAAAGAGACTTCTCTGATGAGGAAATGAGAATGGCCAAGAGACATATGAAAAAGTGCTCTACATCACTGGCCATAAAAGAAATGCAAATCAAAACAACATTGAGATTCCATCTCACCCCAGTAAGAATGTCCTATATCAAGAAAACTAACAATAACAACTGTTGGAGGGGATGTGGCCAAAAGGGAACCCTACTTCATTGTTGGTGGGAATGTAAACTGGTTCAGCCACTCTGGCAAGTGGTATGGAGATTCCTCAGAAGGCTAAGCATAGAACTCCCCTATGACCCAGCAGCCCCACTTTTGGGTATCTATCCAAAAGACCACAAACATAATCACACTAAAGCCACCAGCATTTGATAGCTTTAAAATACTTCTGACCGCACCTCTGAATCTGGCTTGGGTCCTATGGCATCCTGACAGAGGATTTAATCTCATTTCACTCAGCCTCTTCTGGTAGAATTGTCAGAATATTTACCGGTATTACAAATACATACTTTTCACCCTGTGTTGATTATTCTAAAACTGTAATTGGCCAGTCACATTTGAGTTCTACAAATGCAGATTCAAATTTGCCTTAGAATACCTAGAAAATAATGTCACAACACATTTTGTCGTTGCTGGCAGGAACCATGAGTTAGCACACTCCTAGAGTGGTTGTGTCTACTCTGAACACAAAACATTAATTCAGTTGAAACAATATAGTATAGCAAATACTTACATAGCAGTTGCATTGCATTAGGCATTATAAATAATCAAGTATATGGCAGGATGCACGTGGGTTACATGGAAAGGTAACACCATTTTATTTGAGGAACTGAGCTTCTACACATGTTGGGTTCCATAGGGGACACAGTACCAACCCGATGCAGATATGGTAGAAAAAATATATTGTTTAGAATAATCTGTGTGAGATTGGGTAGGTACTTTATCTCTGGAGTCATCAGTGTCCACACTCAGAACATTTAACTCATGAATATGATGATCTACAGAAATCAACTGAAGTAATGCCTACTACGAAGCCTCCACAGGCAGCCTTTCGGCTTCTCTTTCCCAGTTTCCATGGTCTCATGGTACCCTCAGGCCATTGTTTCTGTTCTCAATTGGCTGATCCCAAACTTATCTCAGCAACTGGAAAGGGAACAAAAATTAATATAAAGAAGTCATCCCCATTCATCTTTGGCAGAATCCACTGTAATAGCTTGTCTCATCAAATAATCATTATACTCAATAAGTTGTCTAACCCATGAAATGCAAAACTAAATGACTGTCAGCTGGCTCAGGAGAGTCTTGCCCACTGAATGATGGCAGGCTGTGGCAAGAATTCTCACTACATCAGTGGAATGGCATTTCTAGTGGATTTATGCACGGATAAAATCTAGTTGTCCTGAAAACTGGAGAGCATTTTATTTTAATGTTTTCATGACCACAACATCTATCTAAATGGGAGAACAAGGCCATGCTATCCAGACAGAGAAAATTAAAGCAATTTGTGTAAGATTTCACAACACAAGCACTGGACTACTTACAGTTAGTGAGCCCGTGCTCCTACTTATTATATACTACTTGTGCAGTAATTTTCCTTGGAATTTTCACTCAAATATACAACTATACATCAAATAATTACGCATGCAATTTCCAAATGGATAATATTAATTTTGACTATTTTCTTTCTGAAATTTTTATTTTAAGGGAAATGCACAGGTGATCTAACTATATACAGTCAAGCATTGTGATTAAAATTCAGAAAAACATGGTAGCCAAGATTTTGAATAAAAGTCACATTCTATTTCTAAACATATTCACTTTATAATGACATGCATGTATATATATATATGTTTGATATTGATATTGGTGATTGTATGCTTCTTGGCGGATATATGCTCACATTTGATGTCAGAATTACCCACAGTTGAATTTAAAACTTATTTTCATATACGCAAACACACACAGAAATAACACACACACACACACACACACACACACTTCCTTGTTGTCAAGAAAAATGGCTATCTACTTTAGATTTACAGATGGCCAGTAAAATAGACTTCCCTGATATATTTTACCAAGTTCTCCACAGTGAAAATTTTAAAGTAAAGGATCCTCTTTAGTAGCTGTTAGATTTTTACCTTTCTGTCCAGTGGGATTGCACGTCTCATCTGTGACTCCACGTTGCAGTACTACCGAAAAACTTTCATCTTATTTATTGCACTTCGACAGACTGGTCTTGTTTCTCATTGCCTAGAGAAGTTTGTTGTTTTTTTTTTAAACCAGTAGTTAGCTGTTTACTTTGTGAATGCTTTGTGATTGAATATGTGAATTTTTTCATTACGTTGAGGCTTTGGACTACTGGAAAAGATTCCACAGAAACAATGCGCCTTTGTTAGGACACAGAATCTATTTACCTGATGATGCATCTAATTTGTCAGGATGTTAATATCAACTTCTTGTTTCTATAGTGTAGACAACCTATCAAATTTTATTTCTATTAAGTAATAGGAAATGTTTCATTCTGAAGGAAATAAAAATATTTGAGGACGATGCAAGTATCCTGCTTTTTCTTTAGCAATTACCAACCAATGTATGCCTAAACGTTTAACATGTATGAATCTTTTTGCAGCCAATTATACTGTGGTATATGGTGGCAGTCACAGTTTCTCATTTGCACGTTGATACATATGGTGGTTAAAAATTTTCCTCCTTATAAATATTTCTCTTTTAGTCCATTCTTGTTCATTTATATCCAATCAATTTGTATAAAAGTCTCAACTCTCAGATAACAATATCCCAATGCTTTTAGTAATAATTCTTAATATTTTCAAATTATGTGCTATAAAATCAAGATCTAAAATACTTTGTTGATTAGAAAATATCTTTAAATAACTAGTCATATTTCTTTGTTACTCAAAGTATATCTTGGATTATCATGATTATAATAATACTTATGCTAATGGTCATGATTATAATAATACTTATCTCAAGCAAGGATGTTTTTTTCTTCTGTAAGTAGTAATGGCCAGTCACTTCCCAGAAAAATAAAGATCAAATAGATATATGTCCAGTACAATTTTATATTTGAAAGTAAATATAAATACAGAAGAACATACATACATATACTATATATAAATGTTACAGTTTAAAAGGCAATAATAATACAGAAATTTATTCATGATCTCATAGGCATACAAGTTTATTAGTGGTTGCCATTTTAGGGAGCAAGAAAATATTTTTCCAGCACATAATGAATTTATTCCAAGGATTTCTACAACTTGGGGTCAGGTATTCATCTTTGTAAACAGATCTATGTTTGTGTTTTATGTTTCAATTTACTATTGATGTTAAAATATCAAAATCACATTGGCATTCATATTTCTGAGTTGTTTTTGTTTTGTTTTTGGCCAGTCCTGGGGCTTGGACTCAGGGCCTGAGCACTGTCCCCGGCTTATTTTTGCCCAAGGCTAGCACTCTACCACTTGAGCCACAGAGCCACTTCTGGCTGTTTTCTGTATATGTTGTGCTGGGGAATTGAACCCAGGGCTTCATGTATATGAGGCAAGCACTCTTGCCACTAGGCCATATCCCCAGACCTGTATTTCTGAGTTTGTGAACATGCAAATATTCAGCATTGGATCTACATTTCTACAGCCTGTGTATATGAACCCTTGAGATGAGGATTGGAGATATTTTACAAATAAGATGACATTTGAATATCTTAGAAGGATGAGTAACAGTGGTATCCAAATCTTCCATTATGCCTTTTTACTTCATTCATTTCGAAAAGATAGTGACTTTACAGATAAAAGAATCTGGGCTTGCTGGGCACTGGTGCCTCAGGTCTGTAAATCCTACCTACTCAGGAGGCTGAGATCTGAGGATCACAGTTTGAAGCCAGCCTGAGCAGACCATGAATAAACTTTAAAAAAAAAAAAAAGTCCATTAGGGGCTGGGAATATGGCCTAGTGGTAGAGTGCTCACCTTGCGTACATGAAGCCCTGGGTTTGATTCCTCAGCACCACATAGACAGAAAAAGCCGGAAGTGGCATTGTGGCCCAAGTGGTAGAGTGTTAGCCTTGAGCAAAACGGAAACCAGGGACTGTGTTCAGGCCTTGAGTTCAAGCCCCATTACTGGCAAAAAATAAAATAAAACAACAACAACAGAAGTCCATTAAACTCTTATGCCCATTAAATTCCTTAGAAAAAGCTAGAAGTGGCTCTGTGGCTTAAGTGGTAGAGCACTAGTCTTGAGTAAAAAGGGTCTCAGGGATAGCACCCAGTCCCTGAGTTCAAGCCCAAATATGGGAAATTAAAAAGTGGAATTTGTATACATACATTGAAAATAATCTAAATGTGAGTTATAAGCCTCATATATGTTTACATTGACAACCCTAGCAATTTTTATCTTAATGTTTGTTTTTTGCCCAGTGAATTTTGACCTTGTTGTGGCTATTTTTGATTGGATAATTTTATAGGAATCTCTTCCACATCTTTCCAGTAGAGGTATTTTTTTCTGAAATGCATTTGCCTATTTTATGGGATTGCATAGTTTAAATGGAGATTTCACTTTGTTTTTGTTAGTGCGTTCAGATAGATTTCTCACAGACATTTTTGACCATGTTGGCTTCAAATCCTCCAGGTTTCAGCAGCTAAGATTACAGGTGTAAGACACCTACACCCAAAAGGTATAGCATCTGTTTTTTAAAAACTTTTCTGTTTGCTGCATTTCTTCTTTGTCTCTGTCTCCTTTTAATTTTTTGTATGTCTGTATTAGTCATGATTTCAGTATGTATAATGCTGTTTCATCATTTCCACTTAGTCTAGCAATTATACAGTTTTAACACCAATCATTATTACTGTTAACTTCCAGTAGTTGTACAAAGGAATTCAGTACAGCATGGGAGTTGATGAGTAGAATGCATCTTGATCAGTGCTACCCCTTTTATAATGCTTCCTCATCTCTCCTAATCCCACCTACCCACACAATTATGTGCTTTGAAAAATGTACCTTTCCTTCCAGTCTGTAAAAGTCACATCAATTCACCTAGAACACCTTCAGAAAGCACTGTATATCTTCATGGGTAGTGTGGATATCACCATTTCCTCTATTGTGACCCATTATATTTCAGTCATTTTTAAAAAATTTACCATTTAGTACAACCCCCATACTGTTAATGATAGGTTGGGACTCAGGGCTACTACAACAATTAATAACAAAAAAGGAATTCTATTTTCATCTATTCCTTTTCTGAAGCTCTTTTTTTGTGTGGGCCAGTTTCTGACCTACATACTTTTCCTTCTTTCTGAGAAACTTTTTTTTTTTTTGTATACCACCCTAGTGACAGCAAATTCCCTGAGGTCTTGTTTGGTTGTGTTTATTTCTCCTTCACTCTTGGAGGATCATTGCACTGATTTAAAAAAGCTGGATGGTAGGGATATATTTTTTTCCTGTCACAGTTTTTGTCTCTCTATCTATTACTTTCTTGCATGACTGGTTTCTCATGAGAAGTCCAATGTGTTTGTTATCTTTATTTTGCCACAGACAAAAAGATTCCCAACCCCTCTGTCTTCCCAAATACCATTTTTTCCCTATCTTTGCTTGGTTTTAGTTCATGAAAATATGCCTAACTATAGATTATTCTAGCATTTATGAGTCCTTAGTCTCTGAGCAATCCCCTGTATGATTGCCATCTTTAATTTTAGAAAAGTCTCAATTATTATTACTTCAAATGTTTTGGTTTCATTCCTTTTTGATATATTCTCTGGTCTTGCAGAAGACACCAAAGTGACCAGCATCAATGCACTTTCCGGAAGTCTAATGTCCAGAGTCACTATTAGTAGATCCAAATACCTCGTGTTTGCTTGAGCACACCATCCTTTTTTAGACCTGCACCAAAAGACAGAGACAAGGAAGGAAAGAAGGAAGGAAGGGAGGAAGGAGGGAATAAAGAAAGTTTGTTCTTGTATCACCTTCCTGTGGTTGTACCTACACTATCTCTGTAATCTTATCTGAGTATATTGGAAACTGTGTATAAACTGGTATTAGAAATAGGAAATTGAAAGGGAATACCAAAATTGAGAGACACAGGGTTAAAAAAAGACAAACAACTACAAAAGCAATACTTGAAAAACTGTTTGGTGTAAGTGAACTGAACACCTCAGGGGGGGGAAAGGGAAAGGGGGAGGAGGGAGGGGGGGAGGAGGGACAAGGTAACAAACAGTACAAGAAATGTATCCAATGCCTAACATATGAAACTGTAACCTCTCTGTACCTCAGTTTGATAATAAAAATTTGAAAAAAAAGTTGCTACTCTCACTCATGAAAGGTAATTGATGTAAAAATAAATATTGCTGCATATTTGAATACAAAATGAAAAAAAAGAAAGTTTTAGAAATATAGGAAGCACTTCTAGATGTTCCTCAAGACTGCGCAGAGATTTCCCATGCTGTGTCTGAGCTTCAGATTGATGCTTAAACTGACTCTATAACTTGGTCCCATCATTGGTTATCACTCTTCATCCCAGAAAAAGTCCTGTGAAAATTACGTCTCTAAATGAGCCAGAACAAACCCAAGCAGTCATCAAATATAATTTTAGTAATGATCCTTGGTGTTTTACATTTGAATACTTCCCCAAATGGTTGCAATTTATTAATGTCAGATTAGAGGACGTCGCTCATTTCTCCTATTCAGTAAAGAGACAGTCAATGAATGGTGCCAACTTGGCCAGGCTTGTCCTGGATCTGCTAGCGAGCGGCTCTCCATGTGTGGAGACTCAGCCAGTGCCAAAACTACCTCCCTGCCTTTCATCTGCACAGAACGACCGTTTTCACAGCGGTTGCTGAAGGAACTGGTGCTTAGGTTTTCAAGAGCTAAGTAAAACACTGTGAGCCTTATGACCAACCTCTGGAAGAGCCATTCCAGGAACTGAACACAACCTCTTACTTCCTACATTTTCCTTATTCTCATTAGTCGCTTGCAGTGATTTCTCTATACATGTGAACGTAGAGACAGAAAACATTCGTTCTCATTTTGAAAATCTAGTTAATGAAGAATATAGAAAGAAATGTGAGACCGGCATAGAGCAGTCACTATGACTGAAGAACACTCTGGTTTGGTTATGACATAGATCAAAACTTTCTCTGATCAAGGAACTTCAAAAAATGAATGCATAAAAATGTCTTAAAATCTGCAAGCTTTAAAGAGGACTATTGATTTTCCTTTAAGTGTGTGCACAGGCCTGAGAGCTTTCAAGGAAGAGAATATATTAACAGCTTGTTACATGAACTAGAAGAGACTGGAGAAGATGAAAGAGCTCAGGACAGAAACAATATCTGGAATGTTTTAACAGGAGATTGAGGAGAGGGAGAGAAAGAAAGAGAGACAGAGACAAAGCGAGATTGAGAGATAAAGTACAAGAGCTGCTTCACTTCAATCTTCTTTCCAGAAATGCAATCGTACTCAAATGCCATTCTCCTTTGGTTTCGCCATTCCAAGCTCTCTATCACTATTCTGGTGCACTGAGAAATAAATGAGACAAGTCTCTTTTCCCATCTATTGTATTCTTCTTGGTAAATATAATGATTTCTTGTCATCAATGTGATGTATATACAAAGGGATACAAATTGTACTACAAAGTTGATCATGGAAAACAGCAATAGCCTAGCACTCCTCTCTATCACTTCCTCAAAGTTCTTGTTGAAGATGATGACTATTTACATTGCTTTTTTTTTTTTTTTTGCCAGTTCTCGGGCTTGAACTCAGGACATGAACACTGTCCCTCATCTTGTTTTGTGCGAAGCTAGGCACTCTCCTACTTGAGCCACAGCGCCACTTCTGGCCTTTGTAATTTATTTGATACTAAGGAATCAAACCCAGGGCTTCATGCATGGTAGGCAAGAGCTCTACCACTAAGCCACATTCCCAGCCTACATGGTTATTTTTAATCAAGCAAGTTGGTTTGGATTCTGTACAGTGTTTCCCATTACAATCTTCTTATAAACCTTGGTAAAGAAGTGTTGTTGCTTTTGTTTTACCTGTGGGCACATAAGCTGACCTCTGAACAGTGTGTCCTATTCAACTGTAGGTATATATATATATATATATATATATATATATATATATACATATATATGTATATATGTATATATACATATATATCACACTTTCATTATAATCTAATAGTTTTATCACTGTTCACTTAACATAACATCATCAGTATTTCCATATACCATTTAAAATCCTTTTAAGCCAGATTGCATTGTAGGCACAATATTCTAAAGGAAGAAGCACATCAGAGTTTACCCAGCTCCTTTGATACTGTAGTGAATTTGCATTTATCAAAGTAACATTGTTACAAAGCAATATCATTATATTTTTAAGTTACATTTAAAGTAAAATCAAAAATAGAATGTCATTATGACCCAGAAAGTCCACTTTGGCTCAGTGTAATGTTTCAAAGAGTGTTTGCTCATGAGTTTAGCAATCTGCTTACACAGGTAAAACAAAAGTTTTACCTACAGTCAAATTCAAAGAAGGAGAAAGAATCCTGGGTATCAAGGAACACAAGAAGAATGAGTGCAGTTGAAGGGTTCAGGATACCCATTGTGTAATAGGTAGAATGTTTCAGTTTTGCAAAACATACAGTTAAAGTGAGAGGTAGGAGGTGAGTTTAGTACCACAGTATGAAAATATTTAAGATCACAGAATCATACTTAAAACCCCTTAAATGGTTAAGTATTTTAGCATACTATATGTTGGAAAAAACATTGCAAATTGTTCTTTGTCTCTCACTGTGAGAAATGGAATCAATTGTTAAAACTTAGTCCCTAGAGTAATAAACTAGTATTTATTTTCTCCCTCACTGTGAGAAAACTGGACCAAACTCTAAAACTTATTCACAGAATAATAACTAGTACCTGTTTTATAGTAATTCTTATGGGAAAAAGCAGTCTTAAATATTTCAGAGCTTGGAAAGCTTTCTAATAATTTGTAACATCTTATATTCTGAAATGTGTTATACCTACATAAAAATTTCCTCATGTATCCCAAAAGAAAAAGTTCACAATCAGAAGTGTGCGTGTGTTGTTTTGTGTGTGTTTTGCCTGAGTAAATCTAAGTGCAAAATTTCGATGTGAAATTTTCTTGTAAATATCTCATTTTAAGAGAAACCCAGACAAGTAAACAATTCCCCTTCAGTCTTAAGTTAGTCCTGGGAGGTTTTAGGTTATTACCCAAAGCAAATCTACTTGGCGTGGGTGATATACAAAAAAGATAATGACGCTTTGGAATTTCAAAGGTATCATTTTCATTATTCCAGGATGTACCAAATTCTAAGAAAATCCTGTGAAATAGGCAAGGAGAAGAAACCAACAGGAATGCAAGGAAAGAATTTGAGGAAAGGTGGGATTTTCCAGCTCAGAATCAACGTGTCTGCACAGTGTTTGTCAGAAGTCTGGAGTTGGGTAAACCTCAATGAGAAGGGTGACCTGAAGCTTTTTGTTCAAAATGCCTTATCTACAGTTGTAACAACCACTTTTGCAAGTACTAAGCTTCTACTTACATCACAGTTTTTAGAGTTAAAATATATTGTACAAGTACAATGTTTTGCTAGTTAGCAGGTGCATTAAAATAAGAATGATTCATTTGCAAAATGACTTTCATATACCTATAGCAAGCAAAAAAGAAATTATATTAGATCATATTTTCACAAATATAATTCCCTGTAATACTTTCTTTTACTCAATACTCAAACAAGGAAAGTGCTCCTGCCTGGGCTGGCTTAGAACTGCAATCCTTGGATCCAGTGTCCTGAATGACTAGAATTTAAGGCTTGGCATCTACACGATATCAATGAAACACAAAAACAAAAAACAAAAAAACTGAGGGAGACTTGTTCAAATACAAATCATAACACCTACATCTGCTCCTCGGTATCAGATAGATAGTGCTAGTTACACAGCATCAAGACAAACAACAACATTAGACATTATGTTGACCATGTAGTATACAGATTGTGAGCTGGGATAAGAGATAAAATCTAGGAGTGAATGATGGAAGGAATGACATTTCCCAAAAAGAAATGTACCCACTTCTTGACTTATGAAACGATAACCTCTGTACATCACCTTCATATTAACAATAAAAATTTAAAAGAAATAAAGATTTGAATAAACTGCACAACCATACATAAAATGCTTGAAGCTTGAAATCTTGTCTCCTTAAATCTGAACTGGGTGACTGTTAGTCATTGCCTACTGCTCTTCTATCTCTCCCACATCCGTTTATATATTCATCGTTTTATTTACCCAAGTCTGCCTGTCTGTCTTCAAGTGAAGCAAATGACATTTGTTTCCTATCACCAGGGATAGAAGTGGAAATGATTTTTCCTGCTATGTCTTGTTACTGGAATTTCCAAGGGAAACAGACAAGAACTGAAAAAAAAACAAAACAAAACAACTAGGTAAATCTCAGGTTCAGCTGTGCGTGTTGCTCCCCCATAGCCTGTGGGTCCCTCCTTCTCGTGAACAGGTGAAGGACCCCATCTATCTTTGCATGGACAAGTTTTATCCTGGGGTTGACCAGGTGTCAGATCCTGCAATCACACAGAAAAAAAAAAGAGTGCCCACTGAGTCTAAAACACGGAAAGGCAATTCCAGACAAGGTAACTGGACCAACATAGATAGGACTGGGAAGAAAGTGCTCTGGGCCCTGGTTCACCTCACGCATCCCACTGAGCTCCCAAGACTTCATTCAGCACGCTGCCTTTGGTGAACGCGCACAGGTGACCAGCTCTGAGTGCTTGCTATTTCCTACCCACAGTCCTCCACAGACTCAGCATAGACCATCTGCTTATTCTCCACTCAAGCTGACTGAAGAAAGTCTAATGAGATCCAGCTATCAGAGGGAATGTTAAAGTTTTCCATACGAACTTGCGTTTCGATGTCCCTGTGGACTGTTTAACCTCAATGTGTCCTCAAAGGGCCATGTGAACATTGCATTCATGCCTTCACTAATTACCACAGAAATTTGGGGATAGAGTATAGAAATTTCCATGAGAGTTGCTGAGGTCCATGCGTGATGTAAAGACTTTCCCCTCTGGGAACTCCAGGGCTTCAACTTAAACCCTATGTGAATGTTTCTTTCTGTTTTACTTTAATTTCTATAAAAGAAATCATGTTTCTTTTTTTCATTCCTGCCCAGTCTGGTCCAAAAATCACACCAGGCCAAACCTAGTGATTTTTATAGTTTTGACGTAACATAGGGCGGCCAATGCATTTTATTTGGTAAAAATCATAAAAATAGGATCAATGGAAAAATGATCATATCTGCATTTAGCTAGTCACACGTCTGGTGCTTTCTAAGATATGTTACAGTTTATTTTTTCAGGAGATAGATAACAGTGTATTATATTTTAAGTGCTTCCAATAGGTACGATTATTGAAATACAAAACCAAGTAGACATATTAAAGTATACACTGGAAAACATCAGTGCTTTCTTGTGATATTTTCAGAGTACAGTAATATACTTCGCAGGGGTTCCATATCTTATTATTCCTTTAAAATGGAAAATTAGAGTGTGATTTAGGTATGAGCTAGTGACAAAAAGTGTGATGCTAGAAATCAGATTTGCTACCGTAGAGAAGAGTATGGCAGTCAGTGATCACCGGCAGGTCTGTGGCACCACGAAGACTTGAGACAGTGTGTACACAAGGGAAGTCAACCCAGGGTTTTTCTGTACACGTGCTTGTTTATTCTTTGACACACTGCACTAGTTTCTAATGCTTAATCTGTACTACCATTCAGTTTTAGAGGTCAGTCAGGGAGCCTGAGAGAAAAGATACTGAAGAACCACAACTCTATGTAAAATACTGGAGTAAGTGCTGGGTAACTAGTATGGTGTTTAGTGAATTCACTGCTTGGAATTGCTCCTACAACACAAGGACACAGCCATGAGGCCAGTGGGGATACTGAGTTAGTTGAGGAAAAGAGGCTTTTAGGGATTTGTCCAGACCTACCTTCACCTTATCCGGTGCCAGACACAAGAATGACTTGCAGAAGATCGCAGCTCTTGTGAAAATAATATTACACACAGCACCACCACGATGCCCTGATCTGCCGCAGCAAACCACCATAGTTGTGAGTTCCCACAGAGCATTTTTCTTTTCTTTATTTTTTTTTCAAAAACTTTTTTGTAAAGGTGATGTACTGAGGGTTATAGTGACATAAGTCAGGTAATGAATTCATTTCCTCTTGAACAGTGCCAACCCCTCCCTCGTGTTCTCCCAGTTTTCCCATCCCCAAACCTTCTCTTCCACTTGTGTAGTTTTTCCAACATAGTGTCTAGTGAGCATTTCTGATGAGTTAGTCCACCCTTTGTTCCACGGACACAGAGTATTTTTCTGCGGCCTCACATTCAGCGTAGGAGACATATTATCTTCTCCATGTTGTACATGCTTAGCTTCGAGCCATTCCTAAACAAAAGTAAAAGAACCAGAGCAAATCCCTTGTGTTAATTGGTGAAGATATGCGGAAACAGGAATGGTAAATGCATTCATAGCCTTGTGGTCACCACTTAGTGTTTCTGTGCTTGTTTGCTCTTAACGTATACTGCTGTTGGATTCTAGGAGTGTAATGGGTAGTCATTCACCATCCCCAATGGTACAGAAAATGTTTTTTTTTTTTTCATACCTGTTATATAACTTTCTACATCACAAGATAGAAGGAACATGGAGATTCTTTCTGTTGCTTACTACATATGGCCTGATTTGGGATCTTCAGAACTTATCATGCAACATGGTATGTGTGTGCATGTGTATGTGTGCATGTGAGAACTATTGAGGGTATCTAATCTCAGTGATAATTGTTAAGAAGGATTCTGCTTTCAGCACAATTGAAAACTTCTAAAGTACTTTCTAAGCTTCATTTCTGAAATGGAAGAACTAGATGTTCCCTGCAGAGGGTTCTTAGAAAGTTAACAAGGCAAAGGAGTTCCGTGTGAGGGGCACCTAGGACAAAGTGGCACCGATCCAATTAACTTCAACAGCAAAGGAACCAGTGCAGAAAAGGAGAGCAGGCATTGTTCAAGCTAATAGACCCAGCCTGGAAAAAAATACCCACTTCATTCAAGTGCTGGCTTGTGGATTTAGTCTATAGGCATTTACTGAGTATGTTCATGTATCTAGAAAAGTGCTATTTCCCATAGAGACAGAAAAGAACAGAGAAAATGAAAGGTTGGATGCACTAGAAATTGTCACATACTGTCAGAGGCAAATTCTGGCCAGATACAGTGGTCGTGTGTCTGTCATCCCCCAAATTCGGAAGCTGGGGCAGTAGAATTGCAAAGCCACGCTGGTTAACATAGAGAAATTTTCAAAAAGTAGTTTAACGGGCTGGGAATATGGCTTAGTGCCTAGCATGCATGAAGCCCTGGGTTCGAATCCTCAGCACCACATAAACAGAAAAAGCAGGAAGTGGCGCTGTGGCTCAAGTGGCAGAGTGCTAGCATTGAGAAAAAAGAAGTCAGGGACAGTGCTCAACCCTGAGTCTAGGAATGGCAAAAAAAAAAGTAATTTAAAATAATCTGAAATTGAGGCAAATTGGAGGTAAAAGGAACATTGATGTATCTTGAATCCTTATTTGCTGACTCAGTTGTTTTGTCTTTTGAATAAATATTCTGTGTGCATGCTGTATCTAAATACGGCTCCTCAGAAACTTTTATTCTCATAGGCTGTATTTCATAAAGGAAATGACATTTATTTAGAATATTATACGTGACAGGAAATGTGATGTATACGTGTGTGAGAGGGATCTATATATCAGTGTTATTTGTATGTGTGTATGTATACTTTATTAAGAGGAAAGTGAAAGTGATATGAAACATATGAAGCATTGTCAATGTAAAAAGAAAATAAATATACATACTCAGGACTTCTTTTAAAACTCATTATTACAACCCTTGAAATGCCTCTTTAGCCTGGTAATTATAGTCTTCTAAGATTCTACTATTCATCTTATAAAGGTTTTGAAAATATTTTAATTATCTTTAAGTAGTAATACAGAAGCGTTTTTAAATACAACGGGTCTTGACCAGTGTCAGTCCTTTCAAAAGTTTCACCCATTCTCTCCCAACAAACCCCTTCCCTTGTTTTTATGAATTTTGCAGGATTTGCACTGAGCTTTTCTTTTTACTACATTCTTTTCTTCTTGTCTTCATTCACCTATCTCCCTCCTCTTGACCTCCCACCTTTCAAGTTCCTCACCCCCACTCCTGCCAAGTAACCATTCCCTGATGTTTAGTTTGTTCACCTTCGATTTAACCTTTCTAAAGAAATTCAGTTTGAATTATCCCTCAGACCTACCATATTTCAGTGAACCCATTTGTGAACACTTGCATAGCACATGAAGTTCTTATTTACATATTTAGAAGCTAATTCTAGCTTTCACCTTTGATATGAAACATGTACATTGTCTCTCTGGACATGACTTACATAATTTTTTGTAGGTCCTTCCATTTCCTTGTAAATGAGGTACCACCATTTATTCTAATGGATGAGTCCATTGTGTATATATACCCATTTTTTGATCCATATATTTATCAAGGGGCATCTGTGCTGATTCTATACCTTGACTATAGTGAATAATACTGCAATGAACATGGTTGAGCTGGTGGCTTTATTGTATCCTTATTTTCAATCTTTTGGATAAATGCCCAGTGGTGGAATTCCTGGGTCACAGAATATTTCTAGGTTTAGATCTTTGAGGAACAAACATATTGCTTTCCAGAAAAGTTGAAAAAGTTTATATTCCCTTTTGCCCATGACTTCACCAGCATTGGTTACTGTATGCATTCTTGAAGATGGACATTCTAACTGGGGTGTGGTGGAATTCCAGGGTTGTTTGGATTTGATTGGCTTCATGGTCAGAGTTATTCAGCATCTCTTCTTCTTTTGAGAAGTCTCTATGTTGTTCATTAACCCATTTATTAAATGTGTTGTTGATTCTTTGTAGGTTTTGTTTTTAAAGTTCTCTGTATATTCTGGATATTGGGACATTATCTGGTGTGCAGCTGGCAACTATATTCTCCCAGTCTATAGGCTGTCTTGTTGGCTTATTAGCTGTGTCCTTTGCTATGCAAACCCTTTTTGGTTTGATGAAACCCCATTTATCAAACCTTTCTTTAATTTTCTGTGCTTCTTAATCTTTACTCAGAAAGTCCCTGCCTGTACCAAGGAGTCCTAATATTCTTTTACTCCTTCTTGCACTAGTTTCATGGTTTCAAGTCTAACTTTGGTCTTTGATTCATTTAGAATTGATGTAGATGCAAGGTGATAGACAAGGATCCAGTTTCAGTTTTCTGCATGATGATAACCAATTGTCCCAGCACCATTTGTTGAAGAGATCATCTGTATTCCATCATACAATGTTAGACCCCTTATTGTGTGTTATATACCTGTTGGTTTTAGCTTCTAGTCTTTGTTGCTGTTCCTGTGTGCATGTGTATTTGTGATTACATGTACATTGTGTGTGTGTGTGTGTGTGTGTGTGTGTGTGTGTACTTCCTTATGAATTGTCCCTATTAGGAATACAAAGATAGAAACAGTAAGCAGCCATTGATATCTAATGACTAAAATACTAGGATTCATTCATTCATGGCTCTGCTACTATCAATTTTTTATTATTTATGAAGAGAAAACACTAAAGTGTGTTTGGCTAACTTTCTTGAAACATATTTCTAAGTTCTAAAACTCAGCAAAATAAAGCAGCCAAGCACACAAACTCTAGAGATTTTCTGCTGAGGAAAAGCAGGGAATGATTTCTGCCATTTTTTTTTTATCATGGTCCCACTCATCTCCCCATGTCTTTCTAATCGTGTGTGTTCTCATAAATAAGATTGGTAATATTGCCGTTACTGTTTTCTGTGAATGTTTGTTCAAGTAATTATTATAATTCATCTGATAGCTTAGACTGTGCATGAAAAAGGCTTATGAGTTTAAAAATGCTAGTCAATTGTATTCCCTAAAACTGTAAGCAGCTATATAATATTAAAAATAGTTCTTTTGCAGTAGGTTAAATAGTGATTTTAAAGTAGGTAAAAAGGCCACCATTTGTCTTTCACTAAATGGGAACATCCAAAGGAAATCTAAGCATATGGTATTTATTAATATATGTAAATCTATCTTACATGAACAAGATATGATATATATGTATATATATCAGTATATATATATATCAGTATATATATATATATATATATATATATATATATATATATATATATATATATATATCAGCAGGAGAACTGAAAATGTCTGGCCTGGTTTCCCAGTAGGTGTAAAGTGAGCATGTTAACACTTAGGTTCTTGTCATTGGCAAGTTGCAGACGCCTACCATTCATTGGTCTGTGTCTGTCATTGCCCACATCCAAAGCAGCACTTGATGTTGCTTCTTGCCGACCCTCCCAGGGAAGAACAAATTGTCTTCTGTTTATTTCCCCATCAATCAGACAGAGTAATAGACTATTTCTTCAAATCCCATCAATAATTCTGGTCAATTCAAACCCTAGTGGTTGGAAAGTGTCAAAGTCAGTGTAAAATAAATCAGAATTGAAGACCAGAGTTTATCAAAAGAAATATCCTATTTCAAAATTTAGATTACATTTATCTTTCTGACTCCTGAAAACACTTAATAGTTCTTTTATGGAAAAAGTGAGGACTAGAGCCAAGTGGAGATAAAATGTCTTCATTTTATTCGCATTTCTGGACAAGCTGGATAATAGCAGGTCTGTTTGGTTGCTTTCATTGATGCACCATTCTCCCCCATCCCCCCTGGCCACACACATCTTTTCAGTTTTCCACGTTCTATTTTTTAACGTCTATGCAGTCAATTCTATGAAGGGCTACGTAAAGTAGCCTATTCAAGGTGCTTGTGGCTCGCTCTTATAATCCTAGAGACTCAGGAGGCTGAGACCTGAGAATTTGAATCCAAAGCTAGCCCGGCAGACAATACCTGAGACTCTTATAGTGAATAAACTAGCAAAAAGCCAGAAGTGGAGATGTGGCTCAAGTGATAAGAGTGTCAGCCTTGAAAGAAAAGACACAACAAGCAAGAATCTGAGGCCTTGAGTTCAAGCCCCAGTACTAGAATGAATGAATCCATGAATGAATGAATATGTGGCATACAAATTCCTGTTTCCTAAGAGGGTAGTGAAGATTAGGTAATGGAAGTCTTTTGTTTAACGTATTGAAAATGCAAAGAATATATGCATACGCATATGTATATGTATATATTCACACACATATACACACATGTGCATGTATTATATATATACATATAATTCTAGCATACTAGCATTTGTTTACTAGACAGGCGCTTTAACCAGCTAAGCCACAGCACCTAACCTAAAGCATTTGGACTCACATGTTAAATCAGAACAACAAGGAGATATTGAGAAAGTGCCTCAACTACCTTAAAATCTAGTCTGTCATTTCAAATATTTTAATTTTATTGTCCTGGTATTGCTCAGAAGGATAAAGTGGCTAATATAGAAAAATCATTAGCAAATATAAAAAAACATATCTTTACCTAAAATCATCCCTTCTCTGTCTCTCTCCCTCTGTCTCTCTGCTTCCCTTTTTCTCTCTCTCTTATATACACACACATTAATAATAAGACATCCATTATGTCTCATTCACATGAAAAACATTATATTGTGTTTTACAGGTATATATGTTTAATACAAGTAAAACAAATAATCTGATATTTCCAAATTTAGTCAAGAGCTTAAAATAGCATTTTGTTTTATACTTCGTCATTTAAACCCAGTATAATTTATGATCACATGATAGTCATTCATAAGTCCTGGTAAATCCACCCAATTACTCTCAAAGCATGATCGGACAGTTTGAAGATACAAGATGAAAAGTGAAAATTAGGTGCTGTTTAGGACCAAAAGTTGGTCTTTTTCAATCACAAAGAAAAGTTTTAGGTTACTTTTTTTTGCATGTTTAAAGAAAGAAAATTCAGTGTTTTTTATCATCTTTCTTTCAAAATGGCATGTCCTTTAGTGAAGCTTTAAGGTAGTTATGTAATTCAATTTCATATAAGTCCCAATGTAATTATATTGCCTCAAGCACTACCACATATCTGTTACCACATTACATATCAGAGAATTCCTGGCCGAGTAAGACATGTGGCTTATCTAAAGTCCTCTGGACACCAAAGCTTCAGAAAATGAGTTAATGATTATACGTCGGAAAACCCGACAAGGAGCATACAAAGAACCATAAAACACTCTGAATATTCTTCTTCCTCTCACATGTAACTAGGGGTGAAACCTCAGCATTGGTCTTTTGAGAAGGGGGGAGATAGATCAAGCATTGACCATCAGACACTGTTTTGTACTCTGGGCGGTTAAAAACTCTGTGGTCATCTACTACAGATCCTCAGAGCCCAAAGGCCACAGATTGTGTTACTTTGAATGTGAATTTCCATTTATAAAGAAGAATTTCATTCAAATAAGTTAACAATGCAGCCCAGTGATGCAGACTATTTGAGCTAAATTATAACGAGATTATTGGAGCGTTCATTGGTATGCTTTACTGTACCTATAGCTACTATTGTGATGGCCACTCAAAAAAACACATCCCCAGCACAGAACTGAGGCAGAGAATAAGAAAAGGAGGCAAATCACAATTGTAATCACATATTCTGCTTTTAAACCCAACACAAAGGGAAAAACATGCACAAAAGAAGTCTACCCTTGAAAGTACAGTTATTCTTGAAACTGGGTGAAAAATAAATTCTGTCAAAAGAAAATTTATTCAACCAGAGGAAAGCACACTTATTCACAAGACAAGGAAAGCAGAAAAGCTGAGGGATGACTCTTCGTTGCCAATAGGAGAAATACGTTTGGGAGTTTGCAGGAGCTTCCTTTCAAAGACCGATATAATAAAGGCCCATTTCAGAGAAGTGGAATTAGAAACTACTGAATGCTGTAGCTTTGAATTTGAACCTGAGACATTTTTAAAGCCATAATATCCTATTTAGGATGCCACTAAAACTTACAGCCTCATTTTCGTGAAGCAGTTTGCTGTTCAAGGAAAAATAATTGCTGTGCACAAAGAAACCTGGCCTTTGTTTCTGCAGAAAAAAGGCAGTTTCTGTCTGCATGAATTAGTATCTGTACGCAGTGCATTTCCTATTGCCACATAAACATTTATTTTATATATACAAAGGCATTTTTCTGCCAAAAAATGAATACAGTGAAAACGCTATTCTCTCTTTCTGGGTCTCAAGTGGAAGAAAGAAAGTTCATTTTCTTTCACTTTTCCAATCTTCTGCTTTGTGCAAGGGCTTTCTCATTGCTATATTCTCTATCTACTGAGGCCTTGCATCATACCTATCAGAGGACATGCTTTCCCTCTCCAAAATTTCACATATTTTCTGTGCAATTGTTCCAACTAGTTTCTTCCCACCTCTTGCCATGGCTGTGTGTGGGAAAAGCTTAGTCTTGGAGAACTCTTTTGCAAGCAGAGACTGGATCTAGCCTGCTCCAAGAAAGCCCTATGCATGCTGGGAATGGAGGTAATCAATAGCATCAACAACTGACTTCTCATAGAAAAAGTAAAGTCTTTCTTTTTAAAGGAATCTGAACTCTACATATTTTTGAAAAGAAGAAATTTCCATTTTAACATGATGGTCACAACTTACAACTGATCCGAAAACATCTGAAAAGCTATGAAAAGACTCAATGTCCTTTACCTGGACGTACATCCATGTCTCCAGTAGTCTCTAAGTAACCCTCAGGTACCCCCTTTCTAATTAACAAGGAGTTTTCTTTTCCCCAATGAAACACCGAATCAACCCCTTACTATCAATCACAGCGTTGAGTATTGCCACCAGGAGACATTTAAAAGACTCTTTCTATACTGTTAACTGAAATTAGAGTTGCGACAATAATTTGCAAGTAAACATTCTTCCTGACACAGTGTGTTTTCTCCTTCTGGGCACAAGATTTATAGCCCCTTACACTTTGAGCTGTTCAGCCAGTTTTAGCACCATCTAGATTTAGGCCTCTCTCCAACTTCATTTTAACCAGACGTCTCTCACCAGATTTCTCTCTGATTGGAACTTTTTAGACCTCTCTTGTTAAGTACAGAATTATATTCTGACCCCCACTAGATCAGCTTTCTTCAACTTGGATGCACTGGGTAGAAGCTTTGGGGTTTTGATTCTTGTTATCTTGGAAGTCTCAGTGTTTCTTAAGGAAATCAGTTTATTCCTATAATCGCATACTAGAAATCTTAAAAACGACACCATTCTCCAAGCCATAATATTATTTTCACCCTTTTATGAGCCATTATTTTTCTGATCAATATGTATTTGCAAAATGAAAAAGGGGCTCCTGAGTGATATCTAATGCAAGGTTAAAAATGTGCTACAATAAAAAAGATTTTTTTAAATGTGCTATAATGCCATTGTTGCTCAGTACTTTTGCAATTAGAAGTAAAGAGCAAAATTATTGCTTGCCGTAAGTTACATATAGTTGTAGAAGTGCATTCAAACATAGCTAAGATCTCTGGGTAATGGGTCAAAAATAAAGGTGCCATTGAAGGGATGGTGTGGTTTCTATTCCATTAACAGAAAACAGCTGAAAAACTCAAAAAACAATTGTTCCCTAACCCTGTCTCTGACATTCTCTGTATGATTTTATATGATTAGCTCTCCCACATATGGAAGTCCAACATAGCTTATCAAAACATTTTTATGTTTCATTTAATATATATTTAGTTGATTTGACAGTCCTACAGATTTTCTGTCTTCTAAATGTTTGAGGTAAGAACATGGTCAGTTGTACAACTGAATATCAAGCGAATAGTGAATGTGTATGACAACAGAATTTCAAATAAAGGGAATCAGGACTAGCTTGAAATCCGTGCTTAGCTCAGCTGACCTAAGATTTTCTGTCAGGTTCCACATCCTTGATCCTTCTATGTCAGCTCAGCAACTCACAGTGATAAATAACAAAGAGGATACTTCTCAGGAGACAAGAGCCTTCAATCTGAACGTTGTTATCTGACATTTCACATGCAAATGCTGCTAATTACTATCATTTAGATGCATTCAGTGTCCCTCATAGCTCTAATATGTACCTGGATCTGCATGGTGCTATGGGAAAAATTCATCTATTCTTTCCAATGTTGGGGAAACCAAGCTCTTTGCAGTGGTTTGATTGCTGCTTTCGTTCTCTGAGGTTCGGCATTCATATCTATAAAAACCTTTGTACTTTTCAGAAAGAAATGAAAAGAGAAAGGACCTGTGGATAGCCTAGTATCCTGTTTGCACAAACACACCATTCAGGAAAAATAAGCTATCTTCCCCTAAATTAAGAGAAAAATGTACCTGAAAGTCAGTTTTGTAAAACATTGGTACTGGCAAGAACTTTAATGATTTCTAATGTAGTGGAAGAGTTAAAATGATGAAGCCCACAGATCTGATGTGGTTTTCTAAAGGTTATACAGACAGATTTAAGTAGTGAAAGTTCTAACATATTTTTGCAAACCTCTCTGGGCTCAGAATAAGGTTGTAATTCTTCATGAAGACTTACGCCCAAGTTTTGAGAAATCTACCCAAGCCATATATTCAATGCTTAGACAGACTGAAAAAATACAATTGGTAGTATCAGTTCTAATTCTTACCTCAAGAAAATGATATTTCATATAAGTCAATTTCTTTTCCAAGGACCTGGCAATTATGCTAAGTAGTTGTGGTGTGGAAAAGGACCATATTTAAAAAGAATCAATCTGTGGTAAATTACTTTGCATATATTTCAAATAATCACACACATAATTTATTTCTCTGAATGTAATTCTGAAACTGTTTTTGGAAAACATCCTTTTTTTCCAGAAAAAGAAAGAGGGTTTTTTTTTTCCCCCTATCATTATACTTCACTATAAGTATAATTCACCTGGATATCACTTATGACAGGAATATTTCAATCTATTTTTTCCCAGTTAATCTAGAATGCACTAAGAAATATAAATAAGAACTTCAGTGCAGCAGAATTCCTGGAGAAAAAGCAATTTATTTTGAGTGATTGTCAAGTTTACTAGTTATTAACTATGCCCTTTGTGGGTTGGTAGTATATTTCAGTGAAAATATTTAGGAAACTTTATTTGGGTACCATTTTTATATAATGTTTCTTTAGTTGTGCAAATGCAGAGCAAACCCAAAATGTGGCAAGAAGTGAATAACCAAAATTCTTTCTGTGAAAGTTCTAATTACTGGTGACAAATTTGATAGTAAGTCAGCACTGATTATATGGCTTTAGTTTTTCAAAGACAGAAAATTTTTGTAGACACTGGAAGTATTTTAGCCTGAGAGGGTCTTAAGAATGACCATGTTCTCCCCTGAAAACATGTAGTAAGTTATATGGTTGAAATTAGCAGAATCCTAACCATGGATTAGGCATTTGGCATAATTGATTGTGTTCATCTCAATCTCTAAACTTTATTTTTCCATGCCATTCAATATTTCTGCACCAAGGACCTTTCATTTTCATCACTTGGGTTCTCATATGAAGTGGACTAAAAAGCTTTAGAGTGTAATTTTGAATTTAGACACTTTATGGTGAACTGTTCAGCTTTTTTTTCCTGACTATTTACTTATTAATTGCCATAGTGATGTGCAGAGGGGTTACAGTTTCATATGTAAGGCAGTGGGTACATTTCTTGTACTATTTGTTACCTCCTCCCTCATTTCCCCCCTCCTCCTCCCCCTTTTCCTATCCCCCGATGAGTTGTTCAGTTGGTTTACACCAAATGGTTTTGTAAGTATTGCTTGTTGAGTCGTTTGTCTATTTTGTAATGAATCTGTCAGCCATGTGTCCTTGTGAATTTCCTTCAGATTCCTTAGGAAATCATCATGCTTTCGATCTTTCACCTGGAACTCTCTCTACCCTCTGTGACCCTAATCTCATTACATAAGAAACCCGAACAGCATTGAGACTACAGCGCTTTCATGTAGCTTACCTTTAAGTTCACTGTCTTTGACATGGAAATCAATTAAGATTAAAATGCAACATGCATTGCAAAGTCGGTGTGTTTTACCCTTACATTAATATTTTTGTTAAAGATTTTATTATATATGTAAACATACATAATAGGAGAAAGGATTTTAAGTAAAATAAAAATATTAGGGGCTGGGGATATAGCCTAGTGGCAAGAGTGCCTGCCTCGGATACACGAGGCCCTAGGTTCGATTCCACAGCACCACATATACAGAAAACGGCCAGAAGGGGCGCTGTGGCTCAAGTGGCAGAGTGCTAGCCTTGAGAGGGAAGAAGCCAGGGACAGTGCTCAGGCCCTGAGTCCAAGGCCCAGGACTGGCCAAAAAAAAAAATATATATATATATATATATATATATATATATATATATATATATATATATATATTAGATGCCATGAAACTGATAAAAATTCACTTGGTACGAAATCATAGACAAGAAAGGCCATTTTGATGAATGACATAATTTTTGAAATCAAGAAATAATATTTAGACAGTTTTATAGTTTTTTGTTCTGTGCTTCTAAAATTCACAGATTCTATTTCTTTAAAAGCCTCTTGTATGGACAAACACTTCAGATAAAAGCCACCCACCATTGGCAATTACTAGGTATACTAGACTCAAATTGACAGTGAATCATTTAGTAGCAATATTGTTATGGAAATCCTGTGGCATTAATTACTTCAGCAACAAATGAATAGAGGTTTTATGTTTTCCCAGTGGACACCAGAGCTTTGCCAGTGATTTTCCACCTGCTTTTATGGGCTTGTGTGGCTCCTGATGAAGTTGTTGGTTGAGGGCAGAAAACAGAAACCGTGAAGATGAGAAGGTCTGTTCTTTCAGACCTAACAGAGGAAAACTAAGTGCTTCAAATCTGGCTAACACAGAGGATGGGGACCACAATATAAACCAATGGAAATGTGGTACATGGGGAAAATATGCCACATGTTTCTGAAGTCCATACAGGAATGTTCTTCGCGATGTGATTTTGCTACTCTTTAAGAAAGAGTCTTTATTTATCTGAGTCCTAACGTCAGATGATGGACATAGAAGATTGTATTGATCAGCAAAGCATTAGCAAAGAGGAAACAGGCAGAACCATGGCAAGTGCTTGCAACTGAATGCTGGTCATTCTTGCTACTTATCACCTTCACATTACTGTTCATGAAGTTAGGACTGGCCATTTGAAGACAGTCAGAGAGCCTTGGCCAAGAGATTGACAGATCTGAGAATTTGTGAGGCTGTGCTAGTCCATCTGGCCTTTATGAGAGCTTTCACCCTACTGAAGCATGCAGAAAACAGAGCGTTAACTTGCAGCTACAAACAAAAGGCACAATATATTTAAATAACTCATCCAAAACAACCATATAAATACATGATTAATTGTTTTTTGTAGACATTCAGTTGAATTTGATACATTTCAACAATTATATTGGCATAATATGTGCAAAAAGATAAGCCCTGATCTATCCTTGTGTAGTACAATATGAAGAAATAAAGAGAGGCAGAGAGAAGAAGGAGAGAGAGGGGGCAGAGGGAGAATGGGAGGGAAGAAGAGAAGAAGAAAGAAGTAAAAGAGGAAGGAAGGATGGAAAGATAGACAGAAGCAAAGATAGAGGGACAGAAAGGTGAGAGAATAAATGAAAATGAACTCAAAGCCAAATGGAAATTCTAAATATACATAATTTCTAGATGGGGACAAAGGGAAAAATGCTGTGGAATCAATTAGTATAGTAGAAGAAAATATATGACAGTAAGTAAATAATTGTACTGAAATACAGATTTTTGCTCTTCAAATATCACTTTTATGGAAGTAAAAAGGGAAATTGAGGAGAAAATTCTACAAAACTGTGTATTTCACAAAGGCCTTTTTTGGCAACGTGTAAAGGTTTGTTTTTTTTAAATATCAATATATGCCCTAAATTTTTAATGGTGAAAATCCCTTCAATAACCATTTGAGTAAAATATATAAAGTATAAATGAGTCCTTCAAGAGGGGAATATATACACAAATGTAGTATATGCTACTGAGGAATAAAATGACTTAATTAACAAGTATAATACTAAAGACAAAACTATACTATCAAAAAGAGGTTGTGTGAAAATTAATTATGGTATATATGCTTCTTTATATAGCATTGTAAAGAATGCTACCAATTAATATTTGCATTTATATTGGTCAATTTTAGTTCCCAAATTGCTAAATTGGAAATCATTTTATTATCTAACTTCATATAAATAATGGACAATAACTTACATCTATAACCTGTACAAAGACTAGTCAAATTCATCATAAGCCTAAAATTATTACTTTCTTGAATAATACCTAAAGTAAATCTGGGGACATTCATTTAGATAAAGATTTTTTTATTACATACACACAATCACATACACATACACACACACACACACACACACACACAAAGAATAAGCTATCCAAAATTCAGTGTTAAGAAAAATGACACATTTGAATAAATGTGTGAAAAATACAACCAATAAACACTTACATGTAGAATATATATGTATATATGTAAAACCCAATAATAAATAATTTAATGACCAAATTTTACTAGACTACCTATAGTTATTTGTATATTCATATATATAAATGCATGAAAAGATGCCATCAGCTATTAATAAAATACAAATTAAAATCACAGTTAGATATTACCTATGTGAATAGTATGATGATTTCTTTGGTCTCATGTAACAAACGCTGAAATCTATTCTTTTATCATTTTGCAGGTCATAAAGTGTCGCCACAGATAATTTTCTCTGGAGGCTTTAAAAGGACATTTCTATCTCATTATTCCTAACTTTGGGTGCTTGTCAGCAGTTCCCAGTCTTTCTTGGCATATAAATTGATCACCCCAGTGTTTGCTTCTACCTTCACATGGTCTTTCTCCTTGTGTGTGTGTTCTTTACTTTTATAAGGACTTGCCAACTTACAAGGCTTACTAAATACCAAGATGATCTCATTTGAGATCATATTTAACTTGATCTTCATGTCACTTGAATAAAATAGGAATTTCAAGATTCGTTGTTGTTAATATCATAGGGCTAAGGAATCCTTTGCACTGGCTGTGAACATGGGTTTATTTCGTTCTGTATACCACAGACTTGCAATGGTTTGATGTTGGTCCTATGATCCCAAACAGGCTACAGGATGCACTGGAAGTTAGACACAGAGGGCCAGTGAAAAGCCCTGAATCGCACTGCGATTGGTGTTTGACTCATGGGAGATAATGAAGGCAAAAATAAGGAAAGACAAAACAAGAAGAGAAAATATTATAAAGCATCCTTCTGCAAAGACTATGTTTGGTGCAAGTGGTGCTAACCATACCAGGTTGTTGGTTTCTCCCCCCGCCCCCCACACAAACATATGTGTGTGTGCTGCACACATGAGCCATGACTTGTCCCCCATCTGCAATCTGTGAGCTCACCATGGATCTCAAACCGGGTCCAAATGGCTACAGGATGAGTGATTCTGCCATCCCATTTGTATACCATAAAGAGACAGTTTTTGATCTCTTCAGAGTATTTCACACCCATACAAAGCAGAAGTCTCAAACTGGAAGAAAGTGGGCAAGTGATGAACTGTTTCCTCTTCCTTGGTCTTGTGTACCATCAAAGAGTAACATACTTTACAAGGCCTCATCCTATGGTTTTTAAAACATGCATCAATCTCTCACAAGAAAGAGAAGGTTAGAAAAGGGGCATTGTTCATGCTTAACACAATTATCCTGGACTTCTGTCCTGAGCAGACCTCATCTGGTACCATGGAAATGGTATTTTGCAACCAGGATCGGAATCAAAGTCACACGTGAAGGTGAGACAGATTTCCTTGGTATGCGCTCAGGTACGGCCCACCTGCAGACCAAACATGACCGTTTCTCTGCCTTGGTTTTCACACAACAACTCCAGTAGGACAGAGCTACTCTGTCTGCCAATGCGCAGCTCCCACTGAAGAGAGAGACCTCCAGCCTGTGAGCCTCAAGTAAATAGTACAACCTTCAGCTCAAGTGGATTCACAAAAAAATTCCTGCAGGGAAACCCACATCTGTTTCTTCAAGCATTCTGAAACGTGAGAGGCGACTCTCTCATTCCCCAGCCTTAAAGTTCACGTTCAAAATGAAAGTGCGTCGGCTGGGGATATAGCCTAGTGGCAAGAGTGCCTGCCTCGGATACACGAGGCCCTAGGTTCGATTCCCCAGCACCACATATACAGAAAACGGCCAGAAGCGGCGCTGTGGCTCAAGTGGCAGAGTGCTAGCCTTGAGCGGGAAGAAGCCAGGGACAGTGCTCAGGCCCTGAGTCCAAGGCCCAGGACTGGCCAAAAAAAAAAAAAAATGAAAGTGCGACTTCACTTCCTGAAGTGAAATTGCTGCCCCTACCCTCTTAGCATACTGTCATGTTTGATGAAATGGAAGGAGAAAAAATGGATCCGGAAGTTAATGCAATCTTAGAACTACTGGCTCTGTGGCCATTTCATTTTCATGCCAGTAGTGATAGGACAGACAATGCCTTGAAAAGATGGTCAGTGTGAGACTGTTTTGATCAGAACGCAGCAGAATGCTTAAGACTCTTGCATGTTTTATATTGCTGTAATCTGGATAGATTAGTACATGGAAAATAAGAAATAGTTTATTGGAAGTATCATTGTTTCTTACTCATATACCCAGAGCTTTCATTCTTTCTCTGCATGTTGTATTTAGACTTTGAGAATACAGAAAGCTATTACTGACAAGATTGCTGACATTGTCCAATATAATTATTGATTTCACTCTCATCTCTTCCTGAAAAAGGGACTATAACACACAAAGCAATGTGACAATAAAAGTAAATCACTTAGCACAATAATGTACATAGGTTACCATACAAGACTCATTGAGCACACACAAATGTACATGGGCAAATTTACAAGCTTGTACTTAATTAATGGTAAGTTCTGTAGATCTATTTTGTTAGCTGTATCAACCATTTCTTTAATTCTTAAAACATACTTGATACCCAAACCAAAGGAGTCCAAAAGATGAGAAGCTATTGGATGCAACTCTTGTGAAGATCATCTAAACAGAACATCAAACAACCCACTACTTTCAGAAGAGTACAATTTGTACAGCAGCCTGTATTTAATGGATCTACAAGGCAGACTGAAGTGGAGCCTGCTGAGACTGGGCTGATGACTGATCATTGGTGATTTGGTGCCCAGCAGCTGCCTGCCCAACCAAAGCAATCAATTCCTGCTCAGCTTTAATACACTGGACTCTTACAGTCCCAAAGGGAAGGGAAGACGTTGTGAGACATTTTTGAAAAGAAAGCAGGAAAAAGAGGAAAATAAACTTGTTCTTGAATAAGAAATGAGGGAAGAAATCATGATTGTGCATGATTGTATATAGAAATGCAAAAAAAATGATGAATGACTTAAACCTTTTGAACCTATATTTAATGGATCTATTATCCCAGATCTGCTACTGCATGAACTGGATGACCTTAGACTATATAGTAAAACTATGTAAACCTCACTTTTCCCTTTTATAAAAGGTAGGAAGAGAATCAATCTTATCCAAATGATATGATGGTTATTTGAAAATGTACGGGAAATGTAATACATTATTTCTAGCCCAGCAAATGGGTCTACTATCTCTGCTGAGCTAATCAATGAAAGTTAAGGGCAGTTTCATGGCCAAGCAAGGAGAATATAATATAGGAAACATGAATTTTTAGAAAGGAGGATATGGATTTGGCTTCTGGTTCTGGTCTACCATGAGATTGGACTCTTCTACTTTTGTATCTCTGAGATGATTTCTACATATCAGTGTTCTGTTATATATCAGAGATGATACACATAAAGCATATATTCCTGGTAAGTCAAGTCTATTATTATTATAGCAATATTTACTAAAGTGTTTAGGATATAGAAATAAAGAAGACCAAAATGTTACCATTCTTCTTCCTAGCATTTCAATGGTTTGTAGGAATATCACATTGATTCTCTCCTCATGAATGCATATGTGATACACATAGAAGTATCAGCTCAGTCTGTACATGAGAGAACATCTCTAGGAAGTTGAATACCAGCAGCAGTAGAGAAGCTCCTTGATGTCACTACAGGTTTTTGCCAACTCTACAGGCTCTTCCCTGCATCTTGTATCTATCAGGAAAAGCTCATTTTGAAATCAAACAACCCCCCAATATTACTTTGAATCAGAAGAAGACTGACACACATTTTCTCTAAAATGTCTGCTTGCAAAATGTGTGCCCAGTATTCTTTCATGCTCTAGAAAAACTCAATGTGTAATTAGTCAGAAAAAAATCATAATAAATGGCAGAAAGACAAAGAAGGCAAGGAGGAAGAGGTGATTGCAATCTGACTTTCATGATCATAGGTTCTTCCATTTACATTTAAACATACTGCATGGGGAAATTCTGACTATTTGTGAGCAACACTATCATTCTTTTAATATTTGATTACAAATCTGATCATTTGTCATTCGCCTATGTCTCAGGACTTATACAACAAAGCTTGTACAACAAGCCCTTAAAAGCTGAGAGGAAAGCTTTCTAGAGAGAAAATGTGGCTTAAGATAGAAATTCAGTAATTTCCGTTTAAATTATACAACTGTTGTGATTAATTCTACAGGTGAAAAGTGATAAAACTTATGAGTTTTGTAATTCTTAGTTAAAATGAGCCTTATAGTTACAGCCATAAAGAAAAGACACTTATATTTTCCTGAAATGTGCATTTAGTATTATTATGGAATTGGCACTTTTTCTTAGAAACTGGTTTGGGCCAATAATAATAAAAACCAGCTGACAAGTGAACAAATAAGCACATCTAATTATTTCTCGCATCTTATTACCTTCATCACTGGGGCCAGATAAACAAAAAAGAGAGAAATAGTAAACAAAAAATGCTGGCTCACTGAACAGGATATTTGACCATGTAGAGGAATTAAGATGGAGGTAGAAACTTCAGCCCTGCAGAAGTCTTTGTAACTCTGTTTTCAACTATGATGAGCGTGTGGTTAACGCATAACCCAAGGCTGTAGGTCCAGCCTTGACTTCCTGCCTTCCGAATACTCAGGTGACCATAAGCAAGCCTCCTACCCATCGCTGGTCCCACTCACTGAGCTCCCAGGCACGTTCCACATTCTCTAAATCTCTAAGAGCATGTGTGTGAAAAGCACAAGGTGACAAACAGTCCCAAGCTTTGATGACAATTGGAACATTTGACAGGAGCATGACACAGTTGGGAACATGGAAAAGCACTTTTCTGCAGCGCTTCCTCTTGGTCCTCCAGCAAGGCTGCGTGCAGGGTCGGTGTGGTGGGAGAAGGCCCCTGTGTTCCTGGGTTCAGGGAGACCGTAAGCAGGATACCTCACAGACTGAGGTGGAAGCCGACTCATGTCGTGTTCTTCACGCGAGTAAGATGAGCACGAGATGCAACACGATGATTGGCAGGTGTGGCGTTGACAGGAGCCACATGCAGCTGCCTTCCAAAGTCTGCTCACTTCTTTCTGCGTTTCGTTTTTTTTTCTGGAATGTGGTTTTTTTTGGTGGATCTGTAATTTTAGCTACTATGTGTCTTGGACAGACATAGAAAATACCCATAAATCCTTATGGAAGTTCTGCTTTGCAAATGACAAGACAAGAAAATGGCATGCAAGCATTTTAGACACCGATTTCTAGGGCTGTCGTCCTATCTGCTGTTGTCTCCAGAGCCACAGCTTGCAGGCAGCAGAGAGAATGAAAGGTGCAGCTCCTTCATGAAATGTAGAAATTAAAACTAAACTCCAGGGGAATTATAGAAGGGAGAGAAGAGGGCTGGGAACATGGCCTAGTGGCAAGAGTGCTTGCCTTGAATACATGAAGCCCTGGGTTCGATTCCCCAGCACCACATATATCGAAAATGGCCAGAAGTGGTGCTGTGGCTCAAGTGGCAGAGTGCTAGCCTTGAGCAAAAAGAAGCCAGGGATGGTGCTCAGGCCCTGAGTCCAAGGCCCAGGACTGGCCAAAAAAAAAAAAAAAAAAAAAAAAAAAAGAAGGGAAAGAAGAGAGTGTGGGGGGAAATGATCAAGGGGGTGACACTGATTAAGGAGCATTGCATTTATAACCCGATTTACGGAACTGTGACTTTTTAGTACTACTACTTACTAATAAAATATACATATATGCATACCTACATACATAGAATCAGAAGCAGAATTTTTCTATTTTTAACCAGTAATGCTTATTTTATGACCTGTATTTAAAAATGACTGGATTCGTTCTCTATGTTATTGTTTCTGAATGCTTTGCTAATAGATTTTCTTTTGAGAGTGGTTTTAGACCTACCGGTAAACTGAGTCCGAAATACAGAGTTTCGTTGCCCTACCACTTAATGTTCTTACTCCAGGCAGTTTTCCTGGTAACTAGTTAGATACAATTTGTTAAATTGATTAATTTATGTCGTTATATAACTATTATCTAGAAGTCATGGTGACCTTTACACTTTACTCTGGAGATTTTCCAGTTCTACAGGCTCTGACAAATGTATATATATATATATATATATATATATATATATATATATATATATATATATATATATATATATATACAGATGCCTTCCACAACAGCCCAGTGAAAGTACTTTGATTGCTCTCAAAGTCAGGTATTTTTACTCTCTCTCCCCCCCTTCTTCTATGTAAGCAAGCCTATGGTTTTACTTAGATAAAAATATTTAAGTATTTCTTTTTAAGTAATCTATTTTACTGTTTCACAAATATTCTTTAGTTTCTAAAGTGTACATGCAAACGTTTGTTTTTTGTTTTTGTCAATCATGAGACTGGAACTCTAGGCCTGGTGCTATCCCTGAGCTCTTTTACTCAAGGCTAGAACTCTACCTTTGAACCACCATGTCACTTCCAGCTTTCTGGTGGTTAATTGTAGATAAGAGTCTCAGGGACTTTCCTGCCTGAGCTCCCTTTAACCCGCGATCCTCAGATCTCAGCTTCCTGAGCTGGGAGGTTACAGGCATGAGTCACGGGCCCCTGGACAAACTTTTTTTCACATTTGGTTTTCCTATTGATTTTGTCTGTCACTGAACGTATGACTATCATGATTACAATTCGTAATCTTGTTATTCATCTTTAAAATTTTAAATGTTACAAACAACTCAAATAAAAATGGGAAAAGTATCTGAACAGATACTTTACAGAAACACATATGTGTCCCAAACAAATAAGAGGAACTACTGGCCAATCTCTTCACCAGAGTGTTACAAATAGAAACCATAGTGAGATCTAACCTCAGTCCTGTTAAAATTTTATACTATCAAATGCACAGAAATAAATATTCACAAGGAGTGGAGACAAAAGAACCCTGGTATTCTGTTTGGGGAATGCTAATTCCCACAACCCTTTTGGAAAATCATATGTAATTTCTTCAAAAAATTAACAAAAAACCTAGCAGATGACCCAATAATCCTACTACTGGATATATAGACAAAATAACTGAAATTTTTATGTAGAAGACACAGGTGCAGTGTCATGTATATTGGAAAACAAATGTCCCTCAGGTGATAAAGAAACTATGAACATAAAAGCAAGGAGTTAAAACAAAGGAGAACCTGTCATTTAAAATAACATAATGGAGATGAAGTTACCTGAAATACGACAGGAAGACTAAAGCTAATCCTGCCTTTTCTCAGCCACATAGAGTATTTGAAAAAGCTGATCGCATAGAAATAGGAAAAAAAATCAAAGCCTTGTGAAATAACTGACATTCGGAAACTAAATTTGCTTTTAGAAAGCATTGACATCTTGCTTGGGCCCATGAATACTAAAAGCAGAATAATAGCTCAGCGTCTGTGTCTCGAGTTTGTCTCTGTGTCTTTTGCTCCAAGCTGTTCCCCCCTCTTGTACTAGCTTTTCAGCTACCTTGAGTAGGGGAAGGACAGACTGACAGGTACAGCTTCAAGTAACAGCAAAGGAAGCTAGTCCTGCCAGACTTAAGTGATTGTCCTATTGGAACATGACCCTCACTGACGGTTGATTCTAAATTAACCAGCCATATGACCACAGCTCTGACACCTGTATCAGAAATGTAGCTATCTTAATATTTAATTTTAAAGACAATATAAAAATAAAATTGAAAAAAGTATAGTTTAGGTCATCTAGTAATAAACATGTACTTATGGAAGGTGACTTGAATTTGCTTGAAGACTGCAATTTACAATATCTTTCATTATTCATTTGCATAATAAAACTTAAAATTGCCTTCACCCGAAATACCTCCAATGAAGTATAAAAAAAATAATCAAAGGAAAGACCCTGGATAATCATACTTTTGGAGGAAAAAGAGAAAACAACACACATCAAGCGAAGACCCGTGGAATATCCTTAATATGTTCAATCTAGCACTGGCTCTACACGGCAGATGTGTCTTCCAAAAATTCCATGGCAGGGGCTGGGAATATGGCCTAATGGTAGAGTGCTTGCGTCACATACATGAAGCTTTGGGTTTGATTCCTCAGCACCATGCATATGCAGAAAGCCAGAAGTGGCGCTGTGGTTCAAATGGTAGAGTGCTAGCCTTGAGCAAAAAGAAGCCAGGGACAGTGCCCAGGCTTTGAGTTCAAGCCCAAGCACTGGCCCATAGCAGAAATTTTTGACAGATATGCAGGCCAGTGATAGAATCAGGTCAGATGAGGTGTAACAAACAGCCTTTCAGGCTTCCAAACATCTGAGGTTCTCACTGAGCCATGTTGAGTGCTGCCGTACCCAAACCTTGACCTCATGTAACTATATTCTAACTCTCCATTCCCTCCCTATTCAGTTGAGTAGAACATGTGTGACAGACATTTTTTTCACAGCTGTTATGAAGAGAATGAATTATTTTCCTCTGGAGTATAAATAATAAATCGGAAAACGTCCAACTTATATTCCATATGGAGTTGGTGATGATGAAAAGTACTGTGGCATTGAAGGCTCATTTCTCCACAGGAAGTAATAATTAGAGACTTAATAAAAGGCAGAGGAGCTCCACTGTCTCTCTTCTGTCCCCAAGGTTTCTGAAATACAATACTGTTGTTGGCTTTGTATTTCTAAGACAGGGCATTCTTTCTTCAGCAGCCAGATAGAGCACCTTTTAAGAAATGAATGCCATAGGGGTTATAACCTGCTTTCTTCATGATACCAGCCATTTGCATGTCAATGTGTCTGAGCCTCCGCTTGCCTGGAGATGCCTTTGAGCACCCAGACTTCTGATTCTTCATGATTTTTTTTTAATACGCCAGTAACATTATTGCAGAAATGTGAAATACATTCTTTGTATTGCTGAAGACAACATGGTGAAAATAGCCTTAAAAATACACACTTGTCTTCCCACTTTTTCTTTGGTAAGATTCGGCCTGAAAAATATCATGGGATACTTTACTCTTAAAATATCATGTGATGTTTGCCTTCCTGGTGAGAACTTCTTGCTAGTCCACATGATATTTAGATGCCACTCCCTGCCTGGGCTTTTCTGGCCTCCACTTTGTTCTTTCCTGAGGCTGCACATACTTTGACCTGCTGGTGTCCAGTATGGCTTTATTGTTGTTAAAGGTCCAGAAGAAGCTTTGCTAGCTCTAAAGGAGCTTTCCCACCTCTTAGCCCATGGAAGAACTGTCATCAATGCTTAGAATTCTGCATTATTACATTAGCAGCAGGACAGAACTCCTAAGAAACTGATCAGTATCAGGAAAGACAACACCAGGAACACACATGTGGCTGACAAATCCACTCCTCCTGAAGCTTGTCACTGACAATAACGTCAACTTTCTGAAACAAATAGCATAAAACACATGTAATGATCAAGAATTAATCGTCCTCTATGTTTATGAATGCCGCAAGCCTTCACAAAATGCTGTGTGATTGTATCATCCTCATATGAACCAAATATTCTATTTTCACATAGTGTCTTTGTTTTTAGAATCTCAAGTTTGGAGGAACCCTAAGAGATGTAGCTGTACCATCTGCACCATCACCACCTACATTTTCACCACCAAAGAACTGAGAGCAGATAAAAGGAAATGTTCCCCCAAGTGGTCAAAAATCACGCAAACACCTAGACTATCTATGTACCTGAGCTCCTCCTATCTAGAATTTATTCCTAAAAATTAGCAATATTGAGGTGTAACAGTTAAACCTTTGCACGTGCATCGTCTAAAGACTGCACTTAAGAATGAGGGCACAGGCTACATGATTTTGGAGAACATCCACTCCACAGTTTCTGATACAAACCACACGCTTGAGGCGTATCTGTTCCCCGTGCAGTTCGATGCTTCCATAGGCATATTTACAGAAGTCATTAAGAGCTCTCGTGTGCACAGTTACATTTATCCCAATAAAAGCATGCAAATGAGAAGCACAAAAAGGAGAGGCAGAAGACAGGACCCAGCAGGAGCCCGCTCTGACGACGCTGCGCAGTGGTCTCCTTGAGGACTCCAGGAAGGCAGTGACTCCAGGGCACGCTCCTCTGCACACCCAGGATTTCCTCTTGCTGAAGTTCACCCACGTTAGCGTTCAAATCACCTTGCTGATTTGGCCCTGTGATTAGAGAGGACTAAAATATTTGCACGTAGTCAATTAAAGCTCTAGCACCTTTCTTCTTGGACTTAAGACTAATAATATGTGTCCGAAAGGTGACACTGTCCTTTGGTATGGCCAGGTGGCACGGGAGCCACTTATGGTGACTCCAGTGCGAAATTCCATGAGATTGGAGGTTGCCTCTCAGGAGCTAGACAAATGCGTGGCCTTTCCATGGAAAGTGAATTGCTTTGCTCCACATACATAGGTATACATCTGTATGTCATAAATATGTGAAGAGTATTAATTGACACCCATCTATAATAATAATACCTTATTCATAGGTACGATTATACTCACGCATAAAAGCTATCTGTTCTGTTTATGTGTATATGAAAATATTCTACTGTGGTACTTTTTGCTCTCAATAAAAAAAGGTCTCCTTGATGATATTGATATAAAATAAAGAGGAGAAAGAATTTTTCCATTCCTCCTGTGTCTGTAGAATTCTCCATGAGAGTAGCATCCCGTGGCTATCAGAAATTAATGGTGTACAGGGATCTTCACCATATTTAATTTTTGTCAACAAATCCATGTGCACCATTAGTGATTCTGTTAAATCATCCATCATTATGGAAAAGAATATGGAAATCACTGATTGATTAAAAGGAGAATCACAACATTATTTCACCTTCCCAATTCTGGATGCTTATTTGAAAGAACTGAAATTAAGAATTGCAAAGAAACCTTTGCACATAACCTAACCTTCCATAGTTTTATTGTAGCCTAATTTGTTATAGCCAAATACTGGTAAATACTAAATGTTTACAAATGGAATAATAGCTTTAGAAAAATGTAGAGGATGTGGTTGTTCATATGTATATGTAATGTATTTACATGTACAGGCAAATTTATTCAGCCCTACTTTTATAAATACTATTGAGATAAAATGAGCACATTGTATTAAATTTAATAACCAGTTACAAGAAAGTGAAATATGTCTAATCCTTCCATTGGGAGGCACCAACAATAATCCATTTTTAAAATTTTTATTGTCAAACTGATGTAGAGAGGCTACAGTTTTATATGTTAGGCATTGGATACATTTCCTGTACTGTTTGTTACCTCCTCCCTCATTCCCCACTCGCTCCTCCCCGTTTCCCTTCCCCCCCCCATGAGTTGTTCAGTTGATTTACACCAAACAGTTTTGCAAATATTGCTTTTGTAGTAGTTTTTATAAAAACAAAGTCAAATGGTGGCTACCAGGAGCTGGGCAGGGAGAAGGAGAGGGAAAGGGAGTTGTTTCCTGGATTTAGAAAAAGTCCGGGTAACTGTTGAATGCATTCATGTAATTTCAGCTACTGAATTGGCCTCTGATAAATGGGGAAGGTGGGATACTTCTATATTATCTTTGCTATGTTAGTGGCAAATGAAAAATGATTGCAGAATTTGTCTGAGGATACTTGATGAGGTATAAAACAAACTCAGTGACTCTCTCAAGTAACAGAAATTTAGTTTGAACAGAAAATTATCAGTGACAGAAAGTTGAGTCCGAGATCAGAGAACACACACCTGGCCATGAGGCCTAGCAACAGTTAGCATACACAAGAGTGATAATCTTAAAAAAAATTAAGCATTTATATAAAGGGGTTTTGGGTTCAAAAAGTCAGATCATGAGCACATTGTATCTTGATCAAACAACCTTTGATTGGCTTTGTCATCCTACTAATAATGCCTGTGTTTATATCATCCTTCATGGTTTAAATCACCACAGTACTTGTTTACTCATTCCATAAAATTAAGAGTTGAGACAATGGGAAGTTATGTAATCCGTTGGGAGTTTCATGAGGATGCTGAGATAAGTCATGGAAATTCTCAAAATATATAACAAATATTGACGCTCTAAAGGATAATCATTTGCTAGCAAGTAGAAGCGTTTCAACAGAAGCCAGTAGTCTTAAAATACATGTGCAGAATACTTTTGGGGGCATTTTGCACTTTTGTAAAACTTAGTAAAAGCATTTACTGTAAATGACTATTTTTCTCATTGGAGCCTTGAAAGAAACATGTATTTAACCCATTATAATGGGAATGCTGGAAACTTAGTATTCCTTAAAACTAGCAAAGAAAGAAACAACTTTGTTGTAACTTTTGTACAAGTCAAAAGACAATTCCCTTCTCAGAATTACAGTCTACTTTGACCATGATTATCTCTTTACAAGAGCTTTCTCACCACTTGGTGCTGAGAAAAATGAAGGCCTCTAGAAAGTGTCATAGTAGGTAATAATATCTTTGATATCAGTTTTTTACTCCAGGGAAAGTCATTTAATCTCCTCCACTCTTGAGCAAGGAATCTTTTCAGCCAAGTCTATAAACTGCCAAGAAAGAGTGACCATTAACTCTCATCAAACCAATGAGGTTTCATCTGTCACCCAGGGTGCTATGCCTTTTTCAAGAAAGAGGGAGGAGGGAGGAGTTAAGATGTCTTCAGCACCAAATGAACAAGAAGTGATACCAAAATGGTCCATGATTGAAATAAGAACTTAATACATCTAATTTCAACTCTTTCAAAAAAATAGTTTCCACATTGGTTCGTCTAGGGGAGGAAGAGTGAGTTAATGAAAGTCACAAAACAGAGAAACTTTTTTCGTTGTTGCCATTTCCCATTTGTTCTTCAATATCTCTTCCTCCATGGAAGGGACTATTCTGGCTGTCAAATAAAGTTTGATAAGAGCAGAAGAAGAAAGAGGAAATGGGAAGGAAGATGATTTTACCTGTATATCTCATTCCATTCTCCCTAAATAACAAAACAAAATTTTTTCTCATATCATTCACTGGAAAGATGATTGAGACTCTTGAACAACTTAGCTCAATTCCAATATACTGTGGTCAAGATAAAATCTTACAAATAAAACCAGCTAAGACTTTGGGAAGAGGGGATCAGAGGCAACAGTTTTCTGTGCTGCTTTCTCTAAATTTTACGACTTTTATAATGTTTGTACTTGTTTATACCTTGAGGAAATATTTAAACAAAGATAAGACCAAACCTTTTAGACTTCTGATAGTCATACTTGCATGAAAAATGTTTCCTGAAAAATATTCAAAGTGGAGGAGTTAATTTCAAGATGTATCTATTGAAACAGTCAGAGCATAATTAGGACATAAATATTATTTGTAAAATGTTCATCTGTTATGGGCCAGCAAGCATAATATGGTTAAGGGTACATTGAGAAGTGATTAGGGAAATTATAGATAATATAACTTCATTTATGTTTCCTGGTTTTTGAGGCAATATTTTAGTTAAAATACATTTATCTGAGGATCTAGTTATTTATTTCAGACCAGGAGTAAAGGATGAGGGAGCATCAAGCAAGTAGAAGCCTTTATCTTTTGATTTCTTCTACTATTACCCAGACTTAAATAAAAAATCTTGGTAAGTCCTTGAATAATATATTAATCTCATATCTCATATAATATCATTCTCTCTCTTTATATATATACATATATACGTATATTTGTATATACGTATATATGTATATATATGTATACATATATGTGTATATATGTATATACCATATATATATATATATATATATCTGCTCTGTCTATTCTGAGGCTTGAACTCAGTGCCTTGGCACTGTCCTTCAGCATTTTTACTCAAGGCTGATGCTCTACCACTTGAACCATAACCTCATTTCTGGTCCTTTTGATGGCTAATTAGAGTCTCAGTCTTCATTGATCAGGCAGGCTTCTAACTATAATCCCCAGATGTCAGCTTACTAAGAAGCTAGGATTATATGTGTGAGACTATGGTGCACAGCAACTTTTGTCATTTTAAAACAGTGGATATTAGCAATGTTTTATTCATATTGTATCAGATAATATAAACATATTCTGTGCAACAAACATGTTACATACTTAGGACAGGATTGTGTTTCTCATAAAAAATAGGAAATTTAAGACTCAGATTTCTTCACCTGAAATAGTTTCTTCTAAGCACAGAATTTAACTAGATCCTAACAAAGTGCTCACATTATCCCATATTGCTGAGAAATTTTTTAAATCCTATAATTTGATCATAAATATCCAAGAAGTCAAATGATATTTTAACACTTGATATAAGGTCAGCAAAATACTCTGCAGACAAAGTTCAACATAATGATGTTTACTTTAAGTTAGCTTTGGCCTAGGAAATTCCTTTGACCCTCACTGTAGACAATTCAGCAGTCCACTCTACTGTTATGTCCGCAATCTAGAGCTTATGACAACTTAGTAGCTGATTTCCCCCTTCCTTATTACAGTTCTTGAGCTATGCACAAACAGCAGCATAATATGCTGCAGTAAGGAGTCTCTTAAGACTCTCCAGAATAAGAATGCATAGCAATGGAAAAATACACTGAGGTCCACTGCTGTTTAGGTTTTGAAAATTTGCCCCACCTAGGTAATTATTATCCCTCATGTACACACACACACATTCATACATGACTGAGACAAATTGTATAGAGCTCCCAAGAATGATTCAATAGTAGACAAATTAAATAAATGATGGCCTAATTATATCAGTCCTAGTCTCTCATGTATTAATTCATACAATTTTGCCGCTAGTAAATCTATATACTGAGCTATGCATTCATGTTGAAGCACAGTTTCAGAATGACTTGAGAAGTGTGAAGGATAGGAAACAATATTGTATTTAGAGATAGAAATTAAGTTTTTTTTTAATTTAGTCATTTGTTTACTTTGTGTACTTAGGCAAGGCATGTGTTTATCTCTCTGATTTATTTTCTGCATATGATTTTCAGTGATAATTACAAATAGTAGATGCAAAATGACAGAATGTTTGAAAGTGTTTTAAAAGATAAGTATTATAGCGTAATGCACACAATTGTGTATCTGTTTATATGTTCATGTAGAGATAGTGAGCCTCACAAAACTAACAGAGGATTGATCAATTCAATTCATTTTAGTTAATGTTTGCCTTCATATCATACATGCAATGGAAAAATAATATTTATGTACTTCATAGTTTAAAAACATACATCGTTTTCATGTCAAATATTTTTCAACTATAAACTTAATATCTTAGTAGCTCCAACCTTCAGCTTCATGAATAGGAATCTCAGAAGCTGAGGAATGCACATTTTGCAATATGTCATGTTATAAGTTCCCTGAATCATATCAGAAGTGAACTAGTATCACGATCCAGCACATAGTAAGATCTACATGGTAAGTTCATATGTTGCATATATGGTAAATTCATCAGAGTACTAGACATTTCCATGAGGGCTAAAAAAAGCATTGCAGTTTTTTTTTTTTTTTTTTTTGGCCAGTCCTGGGGCTTGAACTCAGGGCCAGCACTGTCCCTAGCTTCCTTTTGCTCAAGGCTAGCACCCTACCATTTGAGCCACAGCACCACTTTTGGCTTTTTCTCTATATGTGGTGCTAAGGAATCGAACCCAGGGGTTCCTGCATGCTGGGCAAGCACTCTACTGCTAAGCCACATTTAATGTAATAATTATGTCAAGTGAGTTAACATCTGTGAGTCCTGAAAATAGGACTAGTAATATCGATTAAATAATGCTGTTAAAAGAATTTTGTTTAGGCAAGCTTCTATACAATCAGGATTTCAAACTCTCTGTCTTAGTAAACAAGCATTTCTTTCTGAAAAAAAAAATCAGGCCCTGTTCAGAAGATCTTTAGCCATAAAATTATAGGTTTATTCATCACAGAAGTCATCACATGTATGTTGGCTATCAAATAATTTCAAATTTTATCATCTTTCTGGAGTCACCAAAATCTTACATGTAGCTGTAATCCTCATCCAGCGACATAGAGCGAATTATTATTTTACTCTAGACCTAACTCCAGAGTTGGAATATAACATGGCTTTGAAAGAACTACACATAACTGATTTGTTTCGAGCCTCCTCAAGGGAATAGACATCACCACTTCTTTATATATAGAGACCTTCCACCAAAGCTTGCAAACTAATGGAGGTAGGACTTTTATTAGCCTGAATCTGAGAGGTGGCTTCATCTCATGACATATAAACAAGAAGAATCTCTTTTGCTTCTAAGTATAATTTTCTTCACTATCAAATGGGCAATGCTCCTTATTTCTCCAAGGGGCTCTAAGACTGATCAGATTCAGTGCACTGCATCTCTGTGCAGAGTCAAGAATAAGATAAATTCATCAATAAACATGATCATGAGAGCATGAAACACATTGGTCCCTCAGTGTCTCTTCAGGAGTCATTCTGCTCCTGACCTTTAATGGCCTTACATCAGGAGGATATTTTGGATATATTATTTACTTTTAATGCTCTAGAAATATATTTTTTATTTATTGACCTTCATATATCGCCTTTCAAGAATTATGAGCATTACAGTTTCAAAAGACAATTGCAGGGCCAACTAGTGGGGTTTTGAGTTACAGTTTGATCTGTGGTGCTGCAGCATATGTTCCAGAGAATGCTGACTTTACCTCTGATTTCAAAGTAGTACATAACCATAGAAAATATGTAAATAACTGCTCCATAGAGACAGACCTGAGTGTCCCTTTTTTGCCTATTTGGCCAGATATGTTTCTGTATGATAAAGGAACGGCCAAATTCTGAGGTCACAACTCTACTTGTGAAGAACACCAAAATCACTAAGCTTCTTACATAGGTGATAGCTTACAAAGCACTTATTTCATTTTTATTCCAATTATTTTGGCTAAAATCAAATAATACATTTAAAATATAGATGATTTATGTTAGCAGAGTTGGCTTATGGTTTATCATTGAACCTGAAAAACATTTGACAACAAAAGGGGGTGAAGGTCACTGATACGAGATAACAACCAGAACCACAACATCAGGAAAACTTGTCATTATTATAGAAGAATATGATACTCATAATTGTTATAGACAGATTGAGAACCCCTGTTTATCAGCCAATTCAGTGTGTGTGTGTGTGTGTGTGTGTGTGTGTGTGTGTGTATGTGTGTGTAAGTGTGTGCTGGTCCTGGGGCTTGAATTCAGGGCTCAAGAGTTGTCCTTGACTTTTTTTTTTCTATAGGCTAGTGATCTAACACTTGAAACGCGCCTCTACTTCCAGGCTTGTGGTTAATTAGATTTGAGTCTTATAATGTTCCCGTCCAGGCTGACTTTGAACCTTGATATGGTACAAATATTTGTAGAGTAATACTTTTGGAGAAAATACAAGTGGATAAAGTAAAAAGGAATCTCCAAACTAAGTTTTCAAGGAAAGAAAAGAAATCCTCAGGTGAGATTGAGAAAAACAAACAGCACATGTTTTATCTCTTCTGTGCAGAATCTAGATCAAAAAACAAAGAAATCTAAAAAGCATTAATATAAAGGTAAGAGTGTGGGAAGGTGAACTATTTGAGGGATAAAGGGGAGCCGGGAAGCTGAGGAGGAGGAATACTTGTATATGTGAATATATAAATACTATAATAATCTCTTTACTTTGTAGCATTAAAGCAATCTCCCAGCCATACCAGATTAGAGAACACTAAAATAAACAGAAACTTCTTATGGGATATAGATTAAATACTTGTTTAGAGATGTGAATATTTTCTAAGTTCTACTGCAAAATTCAACCACCTGTCAACGAAAGAGCCATGAACAGAAATCCCTTTGTACGTTGTGTAAGCATTAATCAATGTAAACATAATATTATCATTCTCAATCAAAAATGTAAGCACAGGATATTTAGCTCTCTAACAATTTTTGGAATTGCAGAGTATAGCAAACTAAATGATAAAATGTTATTTTATTACATCAATATCCTAAATTGAATTCCATTTCTTAACTCGAATATTTAAAACAGCATATGTATCTTAAACCTTTCTAACAATGCCATCCCGGAAATCCTGTGAAAAGAACTGCAGAAATTAGCATATGTTTTCTGTGGTCTCTTTGATGTAGTTTATACCAAGGGAATATCTCTGGGTATAAAGAACACTCCCACGAAAGGACAAAAGGAGATTTTTAACAATCAATACTCTGAATTCACTGAAATGTGAGTATTTTATTTTCTACTTCCCATTTTGGTTAAACTTTATAATCTCTGTGAATTTTGTGTTAATTTTGTGTGAACTTAATCATTAGGGAGTGTTAGAATTAATATCTGCACCATGTTTGTGGTTACACAGATCTAGAATGAAAACCCAGCTTTCAGTGTCCATCTGCCACCAGGGAAGTACTTAGCTTCTTCAAGAACGCATCCCTGTGCTTTATATAATGCAGGCTTCCCTTAGAGGATGCCTGTGAGAATTGTTCATAATGAATTCAATGCATCTAACATAAAGTAAGGGCTCAGAGATAGAGCTGTTAGTATAACTACATACCAGAATAAGCTCAGGGGCACTTTACATTTCAATACATACAGGAAATCACAAAGTCTCAGGGCATGAATATTCTGGACTGCAGATCCTAAAGGTGGCAACAGAGACCTTGTGCTTTATAGCAGATGAAAAGGTGCTGAGTAGTATTTCTTCTTGGTCCCGCACAATTTCTAAGTTTCATACTTTGTAGAAGCTGCTTCCTCTCTGTCCTCCCCTCTCTCCTTTCCTTCTCTCTTCCTGTCCCTCCCTCCTGTCCTTTCCTCCTCTCCTCCTGTCTCTTCCTCCTCTCCTCTCCTCCCTTCCTCCCTTTATCTCTCTTTTCTCTCCCCTCCCAAGTTATTAAATAATTTACTCAATGGCTACTCCCTGTGAGACTACTCTCTATACTCTGGGAGAATCTTCTTTAATCTTTATTTCAGAAACTCTTAAAAGCACAAAATATTCAACTTTAGATTACAGACAATTTGATGAGAAAGTGAAATAAAGGGGATTTTCTAAGGTGAAATGCAGTTAAGTATACAGATAACAATTTGAGCCCAGGTCTCCAAAGTTCATACTTCAATCATTTTTGAATACCTCACACAAACACCTGTTTACTTTTTACCAGGTAGAACTCTGGTTTCTAGTGTCAGTTTATGTTTCAGTCAATTTTCATAACTACAATTTTAGTCACCAGTGGCTTAGGCTTGTAATCCTGACTATTCAGGAGACTGAGAGCTGAAGATTGCAGTTCAAAGCCAGCTCCGGCAGGGAAGTCTGTGTGACTCAGTTCCATTCAACTTCTCAGAAAAGCCACACAGGGCGTTATGGTTCAAGTGGTAGAGAACTAGCCTTGAGCACAAAGAGGCTCAGCGACAATGCCCAGGCCTGAGTTTAAGCCCCAGATCAGAAAAAAATAATTAGTCTACATTTCCCTCCTTAGGTGTACTCATTTAATTTACTGAGAAGGGACAGTAAAAGGGAAGGCACTATTTTACTCGGTTTCTTTCCTGTAAATTACATTTATTTTTACTGACTTTTAATCCCATTTTTATCTTCATTTTCAGATTTCTCTTTGCTTTTCCAAATGTCAATATCTTTAAAGAATATGCACCAATTGTGCAGAAAGTCCTTCACTATCAGTTACAGGCCAGGGAAAGGCTGAAGTAATGTCCAGCCTTGGTCAGGGTGAGGGATGAATAAGGCAAAAATTGGATGTACATAACAGGTCTCAGGACCTGAGGAAAGCACACTCAATGCAAGGCTCATTCCTTATTAAAATTCATTCATGACCTTATCTCTCCATACTGATCACTATCCAAGTTTGAGCTTAGCTGTGACTAGCCTTCCCACAGGCTCCACATGGACGGACGTTTTGAGACTGGATTTTTATATGTTACATTTTATGGATCATTATATTTGTCACTTTGTTTCTACAGAAACCAAGCCCATAGAATGTGAGCTACCTATAGAAAGTGATTTACCTTAAAGATTTGGTGGATGTAATTATGGAGGCTTGATGCATTCGAAACTCAGGGACTGTGAACGTTGCATCTCAAACCCAAGTGCTGTCTGTCGCCAGAATTCCCACTTGTTAAGGGGCGTCAGCTTCAATTACTCTGCTCAGGCCTACAAGTGAATGCCTGAGGCCCACTCGTGTAACCGAGGAAGACGTTCAGTCAGTGCCCACAGATTTAAATGTAAACCTAATCCCAGAGTACACAGACCTCAGGAAAATGTTTCACCAATTATCTGAAGTTAATTTGACACATAAAATTAAACAACGCACTTCTCTACCTACTCAATAGTTTGTAGCCACCTTATTATGTGACTTGTCTCATTCTATTGTTCTCTGTTGAGCCTTTGTGTCCCACATTGGCAACATAACCTAAGAATAGCTAGAAGCTGTCAGAGCTAGAATGCTGAGAAGTATGTCATGACTCTATTATCTTCTCTTCTAGGGAGAGGGAATAAAGACCAGAGAGCAGGCCTGGTTTTCCCAGCTGCACGTTCTTGTGTTCAAACACAATGCTCCCTGATACCTTGGATAGTCTCAAAAAGTGTACAGAGTTCCATGGCTTCCCATCCATATGGAAAACAACTAAGTGTCATTGCCAGGAAATGGAGACTTTTACACCATGATTTGCAAAACAAATAAAAAAACCCTGAAAGTTTATTATTTAAATTAACATCATTGAAAAATGTGTATATCTGTCCTCGTGTATCTGTGTTTTTACCAAAACTGTCTATAATTCCTCAATTAGGGTGAATTCTGAGACCAGCAGCTTTTAGCCTGAGATATATCATCTCTATAAAGTTTCCAGGCTTGGACTTCAAATACAATTGTAAAATCAGCTTGCAAATTTTATATGTATCTGGCTCCATAATCAAATGAGCCACTACTTGATGTAAATCTCTCTCTGTCTTTCTGTCTCTCTGTCTCTCTGTCTCTCTGTCTCTCCGTCTCTCTGTCTCTCTGTCTCTGTCTCTGTCTCTCTCTCTCTCTCTCTCTCTCTCTCTCTCTCTCTCTCTCTCTCTCCACTAGTACCTCTCTTTTCCTGGAACCTTGGCCAATGCAATTCCTTAAAATAAAATTCTCCAATCTCAGAAATGATAAGAATTGAATATTGCCTTGACCTGCTGCAAAGGCCCTCTTTATAAATAATATAAATCTGTTATCTGTCGACTTCTGAACTTGACCCTGCATTATCCTTTCCATAGCCAGTCACAGCCATAGACACCTGCCTGCCATAGGAATTTCCATAGCTCTCAATGAAGATAGGTTTGCAGTAAGTTTTGACAGTAAAACATCGGGGCCAGAACTATCAGAACAGGCTCAGCACAACTGCTGGAAGAAGCAGCTGGATTCCCTGAAAAAACACTCAGAAAATAAAACACTAGGTATCAAAGAGAGAACTGTTGAGCCCAAGATCATCTGAGTCACTCCTGGGAGACTGTGAAGGCTTTTACAGAGCCATGTCTCTGCCCGTGCCCCTCTTAAGATACCAGGAGAGCTATGTGGGAAGATCCACTAGCAGTTATCAAAACAGTCACTCAAAGCTCACAGACCAACTACATAAAAGGACAGGGGAGAGAGAGACATAGTTAAGAAAGGAGCATGAGAGCCAATGGGTCATGAAAGAAGTGAAAGTTGGTGGAAGGGAAGAACTCTGGCTGGGAAGAAAAATACACCCAGCTGTCAGTGCAATCACGGAATTCAATGAACAAGTGGGTATCTCAACATGTGGACCCTTTGCAGTCTCAGCAGAATAATTTCCACTCCCAATGAGTAAGTTATAACAGTTTATAAAGATGTAGCTTTATCCTGAAGGAGCACATATCTACAAACAAACACCCGTTCATGCTCAGTAACACACACATGCACACACAGGGGTGAATTACATTGTGTTTTATCATCCACTGCATAGTACATGCATCAGCACATTTGACTGATGAATAAATAATGGACTAATAAATTTTAAGTCTGGACAAAACATTTCTTTTGCTGTTGTTGTGCAAGGTGAAAGCATCATGGTAACAGTAACGGGCTTATTTTGGAATGATAAATATGGTAGCCGTTTAAGCCTGGACACCAATGTCTCCTGCATGTAATCGTAACTACTCATCTACTCATCTCAGATCTGAGGCAGCTGAGGTCTGAAGATCCTAATTTCAAGACAGGAAAGCCCATGAAATTCTGATCTCTAACTACCAGAAAGCCAGGAATAGAGCTATGGTTCAAGTCTCAGATCTGAGGCAGCTGAGGTCTGAAGATCCTAATTTCAAGACAGGAAAGCCCATGAAATTCTGATCTCTAACTACCAGAAAGCCAGGAATAGAGCTATGGTTCAAGTGGTAGTACACCACTCTTGAGCAGGTAAGCTCAGGGGTAATATGTAGGCCCCGAGTTCACGCTCTAGGTCTGTCACCAAAAAAAAATTAAAGAAAGATGCATTTTTTAAAAAAATTGGATCTTAGTTGTTTAATTACATGTCAAATGAATTAGATGATTATAGAAATTCATGAAAATTCTTTAGACTCATGGTTCTGGTAGAAGCTAATCCTCAAGTTAACAAAATGTGGCTTTGGTATTTCGGTATTCTTAGGTTCCAATGAGATTACTTTGTTATAGTCATACCTAGCAGCTTGGAGCCTATTTCTTTCTTTTCATTTTTTTTAACCCGTCATTGAGTCCTGAACTCAGGGCCTGGGTACTGCCTCTGAGCTGCTGCTTCTTCTTCTTCTTCTTCTTCTTCTTCTTCTTCTTCTTCTTCTTCTTCTTCTTCTTCTTCTTCTTCTTCTTCTTCTTTTTTGCCAGTCCTGGGGCTTGGACTCATGGCCTGAGCACTGTCCCTGGCTTCTTTTTGATGAAGGCTAGCACTCGGCCACTTGAGCCACAACGCCACTCTGGCCATTTTCTATATAAGTCATGCTGGGGAATTGAAGCCAGGGATTCATGTATATGAAACAAATGCTCTTGCCACTAGGCCATATTCCCAGCCTTAGAGCCTATTTCTTTGCAACAAAGGCACTAATGATGTGTTTTACAAATATAGTCCTAGCATTTAGTGATTTTATGGTACCTCCTTATAAGAGGCACATGAGGAAAATCTAATAAAATGTATTAAGAAGTGTAATTTTTCTACTTTACCAAGTATATGTTAAGGTACATTTGACAGATGACCCACAGAGACTTGTTCATGTGTTTCTTTTTTCCAAATACATGATAAAAGATGGAGATTTAATTCCCTAATAGTAGATCAAGTCTTCAGAATCACATTGTGTGGTTCGTCTTTGTACTTGGAACAAAGTGGTGGAATAATGCCTTTTTATAGAAATTACAAATAAAGTAATTCATGTAATTATTCTGCAATAGTGTGATTGTTATTATGTAGACTGCAGAATATTAGAAAAAACCCATTAGCTAATTGTAGGGTTATTTATGTCCAGAAAACTGTCTGGCAATTATGCTAGAGGTAATACTAGCATGAAATTCACAGGTTAATTGTTACTTGATTTTTAAATGTAAAATGTGGATATCTTTTATTATATACCAAGGCACCTTTCCACATAATGATATCACATGCCCGAAACAGAGTGGAAAATTGGACTCAACCCAATAAAGCAATATATTCTCCCATTTAAGTTCTTGAAAATTTAACTTCTTTAAAAAATGTTATGCCACTCAACTTCAATTCACATATTTTCAGCTAGTCACCTGCTGGCTCAACTTTCTAATCCTAGTGATGGAAGAAGCCAAGTTATGATTTTTAAGACAGTCTGGGCTGAAAATTTGCTAGATGCTACAAAAGAGCTAGCAAAAAGCAAAGCTCGGGTCTTAGTCCATGTGGGTAGTCATGTGAAACTATTCTCTATGATATTTTGATTGTGCATGTTTGCACACATGTGCATGTGTGTGTATGTTATGTATGCCATCTTAATGGATAGAAGCACTTGGTTACTCAAAGGTATCCTTATGTTGGAAACTGGCCCTTATCTTATGTGAGCCAATCAAATATCTTACCTGAAATCTGTTTCTCTCCTGAATGATAACATGGAGTTTATTCAAACAAGAAAAAGTCATTTCATCATCTTTACTTATTTAAAAGTGGAAGAAGAATAAAATGGTTCTATCTCTTAACCTTCAACATTATGTGTGGCATAGAATAACCATTAAAGTTCTATTTACTGCTTAAATAAATGAATTATTGATTCAATGAGCATTAAAGTAATAAGAGTTTGACAGGTTGCCAGAAAAGATAAATTGCTACTGCCTCTGTATATAGGTATGCACGCACACTTGTGTGCGTGCATATTTGCACATATCTCAGAAGATTCTCATAAATATGTATAGTTCACATCTAGGTTTATTTATTATTGATTAAAATATGCAGGCACATTAGAGATCAAACTTGAAAAGTATGAAGTCATGTCATAATCCCATCTCCTGGTTATCATCGTTCACATAGCTTTCCAGTGCCAAGGTTCATGCAAGTGTTCATCATAAAATTGTGAGAAGTTCTTTTACAGCGTGCCGGAGCTTTGTGAAGTGATAAAAAACATACCTGACAAAAGCAACTTGAAAGGAGGTAGGATTGCTTCTGGGCTGTGGGCTGATGGTTGCCCAGCCCCAGGCCCCCTGGCATTGCTGAAGCAGAGAATGCGGTACTGGAAACACATAGCAGAGGTGGCTATAGCTGCCAAGAATGGTGGGCAAGCAGGGGAGAAGGAGAGCTTGGCAGAGAGAAAAAGGGAGTCAAGGAGACATGAGAGAGAAGGGAGAAAGAAAGACAGCAGAGGGAGAGGGGAAGAGAAAGGAGAGAGCAGAGTGACAGGAGAGCTAGAAGAGAGAGGAGAGACAGAATCAGAGAGAGAACAACAGAAAAAAAAAGAAAGACGTAGACAGACAAGGTACCATCCTCATGAGCACTCCTTCCGGGACTCATTTTCTTCATCTAGGTCAAGGCTTCCAAGTGCCAACTAGGGCCTAGTAACCAACCAGATTATAAACCTATCAAAGAACCAATTCACAAATGAAATCAGAGCCTTCCTGATCCAATTGGTTTTCCAAAGCACAATTTCCGAACCCTGGAAATGAAGCTTAAACTCTTGGGAGAAATTCTAGATATTTACCCTAACAATCTTTATATAAAAGCATTATGTTTGCATATATAATGTTTCAGCTATGGTAATGTGAATCTTTTTATATAGTCATGAGCTTCATATCTTTGTTTCTTAATTAAGAGGACTTAATTATTTTTAATAGAGAAAACGCTCTAGGTTCATTTTTGTAAGGACAATATAATAAAATGCTATGATGAAGAGCGGAATCATTTCTGTTTAAAATATATTTTGTTATAGAAGTAATCAGGGATGCTAAAATTACCCACCGTGTTCTACCCAAACAGCAAAGTGCTTACAAATGTCAAACCCCTGAACAGCAAGTTGAGGCTGGCACAATGAAGCATCCTCTGAGAAGATCCAAATTCAAAACATTCACTTCATGAACAGAGCTTCCATAAACAGGGCTGTGATTTGTGGATATCTCTGTTGTGCGGTGACTTGCATTCATTTGGTGATATATCCTGGAGTAGCATACTCGATCATAAAGCAGCTCTACTGTTCAGTTCCTTGAGGAGTTTCAATATTGATTTCCACAGTGGCTGGATCAGCCTCACCCTTCATCTTTGCCACTATTTGTTACTGTTCTTTTTCTCTTAATTTTACTTATTTATCTTTTATTGTGCTGGTCCTATAGCTTGCATTCCAGGCCTGGGTACTATGCCTTAGCATATTTTACTCATGGCTGGCACTGTACCACTTGAGTCACAAATCTGCTTCCAGCTTTTGGATGGTTATTTGAAGATAAATTTGTCATACACATTTCTTCCTGGGCTGACATTAATCTTTGATCCTCAGATATCAGACATCCGGCACATAGGATGACTCATCTGAGCCGTTGCTGCCTGGTTAGTGTTCTTTTGTTTGTTTGTTTTCTCATTTTTTTTTTGGAGGTTCATAAGGAAGTTTACTAGTGGGGCCATAGTTCCCATGGGGTGGCAGCTTCTGTCTCAGGGTAAAAGGGGAAGTAGGTAGGTAGTGAGTAGGAGTGGCTCATTGGAATGGGTGGATCTGGGGCTGATCGGAGGAGCTGAGGACTTGAGGCTGGGGAAATGCTAACATTCCCCCATTTGTTGTTTCTTAATAACAGAGGAGGGGTACCGGGCTGGGAGTATGGGCAGAGGTTGTTTCTTCTGGAGCTCCTTCCTGCTGTAAAGGGGTGAGGTAGTCAGGGGTCCCTGATTCATCATTTGGCCTGGTACTGTCCAAGAAGTATTTGACAGTTTGGTTGGTAAAAGTCCTCATCATTTCCACGAGGATGGTTATCAGGGCCAATGGGTGTCACTGTCTCCTCTGGCTACCTCCTGCAGCTTGGGCGCATCAAGGAGTCACTGGGGCTGGGGTCTTCAGGATCCAGATCTGCGCTGGCAGAGCAATGTAAGTGAAGCCTCTAGTTGCTTGTAGTAAGAGGTTGGCCTTGAACTGCAAGTTCTCAGGTGGCGTCCTGGGTGAGGGATATTATTCTGTAAACGAGACTTTTGCAAAGGTCAGGCAAAAGGCTGACAAGTTCACAGGACCAGTTAACACGAACAACATGGGAGAACACACCCTGGCCACAAGCCAGAAAAGTTCCATTTGGAACATAAACCCAATTGTGGCCCATTACAAGGAAGGAGGAATAACTGGACTGGGGGCAGGAAGGGAGTGTTTAGGAATAGTGGACTGGTTGGGAGTAACCAGTCAGAGGCCAACACACACACACACAACACACACACACACACACACACACACACACACACACACACACACACACACACACACCAAGTAACAAAGGTAAGAATGCAAGTTTCTGTCCAGATGGAAAATGGACAGGTATGGACATTAGGAGGGTAAACAACTATTCCTCTTGATCTCCTGGCTCTGATTAATTTTGAAAGGGCAAGTTTAAATTGACTCCATTTAAGATGAGACTTTATCTCCTCTTACTCTTCTCCACAGTTCCTCGTTGTCAGGATTGACCTTGTCCTGAAGGTCTAGGTGCTCATTGCTTGGATAGCTTGTCCCAGTTGGTATTCATGGGGTTTGAACTCAAGGTCTGGGCACTGTCCCTGAGCACTTCTGCTCGAGGCTAGTGTTCTACTACTTGAGCCACGGTGCCACTTCCAGCATTTGGCTGATTAGAGATAAGTCTCTTGAACCATGTTGCCAGTCTGGCTCTTCACTGGTTAGTTGGGAGATGGAGTTTTAGAGGGATTTTTTTTCTGCCTGGGCTGGCTTCAAACTGCAATTTTTAATGACAGTTATTCTGACTGAAGTGAGAGGGAATCTCAATGTACATTTGTATTTCCCTAATGGCTAAAATTGGTCAATATGTTTGCATGTATTTGTTGGTCATTTGCTGTTCTTATGAGAATTGTCTCTTCTATGAATCAGCCATTGAAAGATTAGCTTACTTATTCTTTTGAAGTTTTACACAGTGGAGATTCATTCAACTTTAAGCAAAAACAAAATTGTATCATTTTCAGGAAGTTAGCTTTAACTGGATATCATCCCATTACTTGTAATAAGCTTGACTGAGAAGGACAGTATTTTGCACTTGTTTCCTTATATGAATAATCTAGATACTTCTAAACAAGGACAGGAGAGTAGAGGAACTACTTAGGAAGAGGAAAGGAAACCAAGAGGAAGATAAAAGAAGGTACTGTGGGGCCATGTATGTTCAGAGTTCATTATTTATATGTATGTGAGTGTCCTAATAAAAGCTCTTGTAAGTGTACAAAATGGTGTACTAAAAATTGAAATGCAGACTTGTGTGATGGAAAAATTTCATGGTTGCTAGATGAATAACTTGCAGTGATTTTTTTTTCAGAACTGAAGACTGGGCACATGGCTGGTGGCTTTTGAAGGCCTCCAATTACAGGGATGAGGAGGCAAAATGGAGGTCTGCTCATGGTGGGCACCAGAACCTCACTTCCAGTGAGGATGTGTCTCAGCCTGGTTACTACCTTCTGAGAGTTCTTCACTTGCCTCGTGTGGAAACTTGAATAAAGTGATAAAGTTTCATTATTCTATAGTCTATAAAATGAAGGGAATTGTGACCAACTCATTACACAATTTTCAGGTGACACAAAGAGCATGTGTAACTGTGTTTACCTTTGAGAACTTTGTACTTGCATTTGAATCTCTGCTGCATCAGTATGATAAGATTACTAATACATTTTAAACATTTTTTATCATAAAGGCTATCTACAGAGGGGTTACAGTGACATAAGTCAAGCAATGAGTGCATTTCCTTCTGAAAAATGTTACCTCTCCCTCATTTTTTCCCATTTCCTCCTCCCAACCCCATCCTACCTAAGTTGGAAAACTCATTTCCAACATAGTATCTAGCGAGTATCACTGTTGAATTGGTTGTACTTTATTTCATTTGGATTCATCTTGGGGTTTTGCTTTGAGTTGTTTTGTTCAGGTTCTTTTATTATTATTTCTTAATGTTTTCTACTTATGCTGCCTTGTCATCTCTGAGCATCCAGTTTACGGGTTTATATTTCGGTTGGTTTTGCACTCTCTCTCTCTCTCACCTCGTTCTTTTTCTGTCTCTCTTTTAAGTTCTTAGTCATTGGTTTTCATTGTTCAATTTTTCTTTTCATCTATGTTCTCTTATTTTCTGATACTCCAATTAAAATCTGGGTGCCTGTTGGAATTTTTCACACAGCTCTTATACATCTTGTTCTCTTTATCCAGGTCTTTTCTGTGTTTATATTGCATTCTGAATATCTTTTATTAATATTGTCAAGCTTATATTTCTTCAACTAGTCAGTTCAGTGGGTCTTTCAAAGCCACTTTCAGTTCTCTTATTTTGTAAAATTTCTTTTTTTCTTTCTTTCTCGGGTATTACACACTTTTATTCATGTTGCCAATTTTTTTTTCCAAAAAGTGCTTAGTGTAGGATCCATATTTGTTCTATAGTCATCGTTTAATCATTTTAAAGTGTTTTCCATTTGTGACTGTTCATATACTCTTTCCCTCAACATTCCTCAGGTTTCCTAGTGGCAGAGCAATTGCCTGCCAAACAAAAGCCCTGCTCAACTCCCAATAGTGAAAACAAATTATTTTCCCATCTAGGTTTTATAGCACATTATAATGTTTTGATGAAAACTGGGCATTGTCTGTCACGTACTATGCTATTAGATAAGAAGATATGCAGTGTAAGATTTTTACCTTTATTTGCCTGAGTTGGGCCATTTGTAATGTTTCTCAAAGTAGTTTCAAATACTCTAGTTTACACTCCCCTTTCTTCCTCTAGTTGTCCTAAAGCTTCCTTCTTAAATGGAGTTTGAGTCTGGCATCTCTTAACTGAGCACACACACACACACACACACACACACACACACACACACACACACACACACGTTGTTGCACCATGGCCTTGTTGATACGGTTATAAGCATTGAGGAAGAGAGACATCTTAATCTTGTGATGGCGCCTCTCTTCTACAGCTTCTGAAGGCCTGTGGAAGACAGCTTTTGTGACATTGCATGTTTCTAAATCTTTTCAGAACCCTGATTCAGGTGATAGGAAAGAATGTCACAGGAAATAACCAAGCAACTGACCCTGAGTTTCCAAGGGACATAATTTTGACAGTGTCTTTCCCTTTGTATAATAGGTATTTGTTAGGAAAACACTACGGGCCTGTCTCAGACCCTTGCATCTTCAGTTACCCTGCCAAAGACACTTGCGTAGTACATGAGAATTAATGATCGAAAGAAGAGCACCAGTCCCTGAAGAAACTCTTTTTCACTGTCAAACTGATTTATACTTCTCAAATGATCATTTAAGCATTCCTGACTCTCTATGGGTCTGGCACTTGCTGTTCTACTTGGCAGAGATTCTCTGTATTTTCCTGGCTCGCCAGAATTCAGGATGGAAACTTTCCTGTGACTTGAATTCTCTAATGGTCCAGGGGAAGTCATTGATTTCTCAGCTCACTCTGCTCTTCTCTGGCTACAGAGATGGGGCAGGAGGTCTCTGAACTTCTCACATGTTACGAAGCTCAGATGTACAGGAATAACTTGGCTATATCACAATCCCCTTAGTCTGTTGTAGCATCATAAGATAGTAGAAGTGATTTTATTTAGAAATGATCAATGTAATTCTTTAAGCCTTCTCTGGGGCAATGCCTAGATTGTATGTGTATCATGGGAGATTTAAAAATAAGTTCAGTATCAGTCCTATTATGGCAGGCTCCAGGAGTTATAGAAAAGAAATCATTAATTTTAATAAGCAGGGAGAGAAACAGCATCAAGAAACTAATCGTCTGAGGCTATGAACATACTGTTTGTCACAATGAATAGTGTCAGTGCCTGATACATACTTCTTGAAGCTGGTTATTTATACACACTTACACAAGGAGAGGGAGAGGAAGAGACAGGGAGACAGAGAAACAGATCTTCTCAGAATATAACTACTAAAATAATAACATTTATAATCAATAAGGAAAATGGATTTCTGCAGACATTACCATAAAATAGTTTTTATTGCTTCTCTTATGTTTTATCCACATTAGCCACATATCTCATTTTCATGGACTATCATTAAGTAAAAGCACTAATTCAGCTGTCACTTAGAAGCTATCTACTGAAGTGGGGGGAAAAAACAAAGGAAAAACTAAGTACACACAAGTAAAATTGATTTTACTACTATTTATATTTATGTAGAATATATTCACAGTATATATGAAATAAATATTATTTGTCAGTCATTACTGTTTATTATTTAGTTTTACTATTTGTAAGTAATATTTATTATTACTGTTTGTTATTTATTGCTTATTTCCCATTTAGATACAATGAACATTAGCAGAAGATAATTCCTTTTGTCTAAAATAGGTTTGGTGACTAAGGAGAGAATATTTTTCAGAGTTCACCAGCCCTATTGGATTCTGCTTGGATACCTAAGATTTTGGGTTGAGCCATGTAAACCTTAATTAAAAACAAAAAAAAATAAAAATCAAGAACCTGGGGACTAATAAAAACTAACAATCTAGTTTCTTAAGATCTTTATATTTTCAGCACAAATCAATGTAGGTTAACAGAATTAATTTATTGAATGTGGATGAAAACATGATTTTAATATTTCCATTTGATTTATTCATGCTTCTGGTTTTATATATTGAATAGTATTCCAGTTTGGAGAAATGTAAATTCTGTTTTCTTAGTAAATAAAACTTGCTCATTAAGATAGATGAAAAATCCAATATTACTTTTTTGATGATCTTGTCCCTGCTCTGAAGTATGCAGATAAAGGGTCTTTTCCTGTAAATGAAAGTTAAAATGAGATTGAATCCTTTAGCAAATGGGTGGTCATATATCATTTATTCCCAAAGGCAAACAAAATAATTAGCACTTTCTGGGAAATGTGACAATATTTTAGGATGAATGAGTATAGGATAGACGAGTAATCTATTAGAAACAATTATAAAACAAAATGATATAACTCAGAAGTAAAATGCTTCTCCATCATGCCCATAAGTCAGAGTTTCAAAGTATAACAAAAATATGAGAAAAAATATTTTTGCTTGATTTTTATTATCAATTTAATACTACCAGGTTTTCCTTGGTGGGGGGCATCTGATTTGTGGGGGGAATGAAAGGGTATGTTATTTACCAATGTTTTCAGACATGCTTCTTGGATTGCAGCTTCCATAAAATAAGGAGAAATGAAAATCATTTTACTCTGACTGAGATGACTAAGTTACTAGTTCTTCAAGAGACTTCATAGCAGACTAGGCAGTGCAGACAGTATAAGTCAAATTGAAGGTATCTTAGTAAAAATTAGCCAAATGAAATAATCTATTTTTTAGGCTGCGCACTGGTGGCTCACACCTGTGTTCTTAGCCATTCAAGAGGCTGAAATCTGAATGTTGTGGTTTGAAGTCTACCCAGGCATGACAGATTGTGAGACTCGAATGCACTATTTACCACCAAAAAGCTGGAAGTGGATCTGTGGGTGACGTGCTAGAGCATCAGCCTTCAGCAAGAAAGCTCGGAGACAGCTCTCAAGCCGCAGGATGAATACACATACACAAAATTTATTTTGGCCACGCCCCAGTGTCTCATACCTGTAATCCTAACTACTCAGTTGGCTGAAGTCTGAAGATTGCAGCTCAAGTTCATCCTTTAGGCAGGAAAATCTAGGAGACTCTTTCCTCCAATTAATCACCCCAAATACCAGAAGTGCAGCTTTGGCACAAGTGATAGAACACTAGCCTCCAGCCTTAAAAGCTGAGGAATTGTGCCCAGGTCCTGGAAGTTTCTCTGTGGCTCAAGTGGTAGAGCCCTAGCCTTGAGCACAAAGAGGCACTCAGTCCCTGAGTTCAAGCCCCACAACCAATCCCTACCAAAAAAAACACATCATGTAAGTTGGATGTTCTAGCCTAAAATTCTATCACCTGTGGACTAAGGAAAATAAAGATGAAAAGTTCAAGTCTATCCTGGGCTACATAGTGAAGTTGGCAAAACAGCCTGGACTCCATGGTAAAAACTCTATCCAGAAATTAAATTAAGATGAATCAAAAGTATTAGGAAGCAATAATACTTGCAAAAGTCATGAAAGCAAAAGGAAGGTAAGAAAGGAAGGAAAGAAGAAAGTAAAGACAAGAAAAGAAAAGTAAAGAAAGGGAAAAAGAAAGGACAAACATTCTCAGGATTTGGATAGTTACTGACTTTAAGGCTTGTCATACAAGGGATGTAATAAAGACAGATGACCTATGCAGGAGTAGATATTTACAAACCCAGCCTCTTTCGATTGAAATGGTCACTTCATTATTGGCAGAAGTACTAAGATAGAAAGGTTATTAAGAGAAGTATTATATTTTCAGCAAATGACACATGAAATCATGGAAATATACTTTGAAAAAATGTGAATTGTGAAAACTGCTTGTACCATGTACCCAAATTTGCTTTAACTTTATCAAAAAACTAATCACGCAAAACAAATTTGCGTAAGTTCTGACAGGAAACTTTAAAGGAAATCTTTCTGACCTTAAAACAAACTATGCTTTCTCTGTAAAATCTAAAAAAAAAAAAAAAAACCTCACTATAATTGTAAGGGAAAATAAACAGTTACTTTGTTTTAACAAAAATTTTCAGGACAATGGAAAGATAAGCTAGTGACTGACAAGAAATAATGATTTTCACTGTGCATTTGGAAAAAGGATTTATATTCTGAAGATGTAATTGATTCTTACAATTAAATACCTGACCAAAATTATTCTACAAGAAAATAAAATCCATACAAACAAGACCACACTAAAGCTACCAGAACAACTATGTTTATTGTAACAAAATTTACCATTGCTAAAATATGGAACCAAACCTGATGCCCCTTAGTAGGTGAATGGATCAAGAAAATGTGGTATATACACACAATGGAATTCTATGCTTCTATCAGAAAGAATGGCATTGCCCCATTTGTAAGGAAATGAAAAGACTTGGATGGAAAAAATAATATTAAGTGAAGTGATCCAGACCCAGAGAAACATAGACTCTATGGTTTTTCTCACTGGTAATAATTAGTACATGTCTAGGGTAGTCCTAGCAGAAGATGACAATAGCTCAATAGCTATGTACATATGAACACATAAGATGATGCTAAGTGAAATGAACTCCAAGTTACGGAAAAATCTGGTTTATTATTATTGTTATTTTCAATGTACTATATGAAATTATGCCTTTCTAAAAAAAAAAAAAGAAAAGAAAATCCAGGCAGACCCAGATACCCTCATTGGTACCAGGGTGTATGGATGAATGCATTATAGTCAAGTACAAAATAAAGTAAAAGTTCATTACCTACTGTTCCAGACCCTTTACACTGACAAATCAGTAACTGGAAAATATCCAGTGTTAAGTAGAATGTGAAGCAACTGTAATTTTTAGAAATTATTACTGTGAATACTAAATATTACATGATTCTTGGAAATATTTGGCATTTCTCCATAAATCTAAAAATATACTCAACTGACAATCCTACATTCACTCCCATTTTTGTGTCCCTAGTGAAAATGCATGTGTGTACACCAAAAGACTTGTGGTTGAACATTCTTACCATAATTTGGGGGTGATATTAACATCTATAGCACAGCAGCATTTTATATATGACCCTGTCATCAATGGACAACTCCTACCCATAAACGTTTTAACGTGTGGTATGCAGCAACCTGAACTCTGCTGGTCACAATCAATGTATGAACTGCACGAGCCAGACCCACACAGCTTCCCATTTAATAATTCAATGTATATGAGATTCTGGAAAGCCAGAAGTACTGAAGAAATCAGGTTAGCATTGCCAACACAGAGGAAGGGAGGCGCTGAACATGGGTTGGGGACATTTAGATGCAATGTAAATCTGTATATCTGAAGGGTCAAAGATCTTGAATATGCAGTCCAGAGGGTCACATGTACATCATGAAAACAATATAAAATAATAGGGAGAATTAGCTGTAATACTAAAAAATATTTGTTTCATTGTCCTACCCTTTGGGGGAAGAGTAATAGTCTCTACTATGAAAAGCATGTAGTTCAGTCTACATTAGTAAATGCTCATCAGAGATATCTATGGAAAGTTTCTGACAGCACACTAATTAAATAAAGGCCCTCAGTGTCCTACTGTAGCTAATTCTTGCCATTGATACCAAGCCCCAGAATCTGTAGGTTGAACAGTCTCTCTCAAACCATTGCTATTTTAAATAAATCTATCTTTCATTAACTTGCCGGAATTATTTTGAAAATAAAACACCCAAAAGGATAAAACTGAAAAGCTTAGATAGTGTTATTTGTAATGAGCATTAGCAAAGGGCTGTAACTAAATGACTGACCAAACACTATGTGATAGGAATTTTGTCATATCATATGTGTATATTAATTTATGTTAGGAAAACAAGCTCTGTAAGCACAATTTTTATTTTGTAAAATCGAAAAGAAAAGCTAATATTTTTTTTCTTGATTTCAATTTAACTTAGAAATTACATCGTAGGTCTATAAAAAAATGGCTCTGACTCAGCCATTTTCAAACCTGAATAGTAATTTTTTTTTTTTTTACTGGAAGTATACATCATTTATTTCAATTTTATGAGAGACATTCAGGAATATGATTATAAAATTGCAAGCCTAATCCAGGTATTTAAAAAATGTGTTTTGTTTTCTCCTGTCTGGAGTAATTTAAGATGGCAGGAGCTGCCCATTTTGTGCTCTAGGGTGAGGGTATATACATCGCAGTCTCACTGCATTACAGCAGAGTGTTGGTCTTCTTTGATTCACGCCTGTAATCCTCGCTACTCAGGAGGCTGACATCTGAGGATCATAGTTTCAAGCCAGCCAGGGAAGAAAAGTCCCTGAGAGACTCTTTTTTTTTTTTTTTTTTGCCAGTCCTGGGCCTTGGACTCAGGGCCTGAGCACTGTCCCTGGCTTCTTTTTGCTCAAGGCTAGCACTCTGCCACTTGAGTCACAGCGCCACTTCTGGCCATTTTCTGTATATGTGGTGCTGGGGAGTTGAACCCAGGGCTTCAAGTATACGAGGCAAGCGCTATTGCCACTAGGCCATATCCCCAGCCCCCCTGAGAGACTCTTATCTCCAATTAACCACCAGAGAACAGGAGTGGCACTGTGGCTCAAGTGGTAGAGCACTAGACTTGAGCACAGAGAGATTCAAGGGACCGTGCCCAGACTGTGAGTTCAAGGCCCACAAACAACCAAAAAAGAAAAAAAAAAAAAGACTTCTAAATTCTAGTTCTTTTCATCTAGGTTATGAGAATTTATCAAATATAGCACAGGGACAAAATAGGTAAGGATGAGCTAATAATTTTTTTGTGTCTACTTACACAAAACTACTTCAGGAAACTCTTCAGCCGGGAAACATTTCCATGATGAGTCACCATGGTATTCACAAACTGCTTTGTTCAATCCTACCTCTCAGCGGAACTACTTGAAGATAATTTAAAAAATCAAAAACTGTGATTATTTTCTCTCTTAGAAATCCTTTTGCAGTGAAATTGCTACTTGATGTTCTCTGGACAATGCATCTGGTGACTTGCATCATACTTTATTTGCACATTCTACTGGATTATAGTAAGGCCTATTGTGCTAGTCTTCATTTAGGTTGGTGGCTACCATTCCACAATGGTAGAAAATCAAAAAATGGAATTTCAGTGGTTTTCTTTATTATAATCTAGGTCAACCTTTCAAATATTTTTCCTTGTATTGTTTATATACAAAAAAACTCTTTTCAAAGAATGGTCTGGGTGTAAATGTGGTATTCATCTCAGACATGGTTTCTAATTAAAGTTCAAAGAGAATTACAAATTACCAACAGGGCCTATAATAGTTGCAGGTCATTGAAAATGATCCATATCTTAATATTATGCCAGAAACTTCCCAATAGGTTGCTCACTAGTTATCAGAAACTGTTTTCAGTATCCAAGGATATGCACCAGAGCCCAGAGATCAATATACAAGCCAAGCTGTTGGACAGTGGGTATAGATTGCTATACTGTTCCTCGGGCAAGACTCAAGGTTGATTTTGTAGGTAAAAGTTTACAAAGAAAATACTCCAGAGGACTCTGCTTGTGTAGACTGAAATTGCAGGTTTCTGTTGGTGCTCTGCTGTGGGGACTGCTTCAGGAAGTAACTTGTAATGGAGAAAAGACCTGGAGAAAGCCTACTGCCAGCAGAAAACTGCTGTTGTGGTCTTCACCTTACCTTGTGTTGGAATTGAGCAAGGACACAGGATTTTGCGTGCTTGACCTTTCACAGTGATTCTGTCTACAACAGGATGAAAGCTGCCCCTTGTGTCTGTGTGTCTTTAACCCATGAGGCTACCTGCCTCTTAGAATGTGTCCTTCAATCTGTGTGCAAACTGCCCCAAGCTAACACATATTCTCTGGCCCATTAAAACTGAAAAAGAGAGGATATTCAGCAGTTTAATTAGTTCTGCAGATTGATTTCCTCCTTGCTCTTATGGAAATATAAATATATGTCTTGGCATGATGAATATTGCTGCATGAAGAATCCTTTTTACTGTCATTAGGGTGTCTAACGAACGGGACCAGCATTTTGCTACTAGATCTATATGAGACTGTTATCACGTAGTCATTTCAAACATAAACAGGCTGTTATGAGGTTTCCAGAGACATTATATGATACCTACAAGTCCTATGCTTCAAAGCCCCTCATGCTTTCATTGCGAAAGTGTGCACAGTTTATTGCCTGTGACCTGGTGTCAACATTGTAAGAGTGAAGGCCTAACCTGACCTACCTCGCAGAGCATACAGTGACAGAATTGTGGCCCACTATGGATGATTTCTCTCATTAACCCAAAATGTTGGATCTATAAACATTATATCTGGACAATTTGATATAAGTGAGTTTACAGTAAGGCTTGGGACCATCTCAGAAATTATCCTCCTTATCTATTTGTAGAGTATATTAGGAGTGTTTCCCACAAATGAAGTCTTTTGCTCCAATGTTAAAATGGAAAACATGGCAAAATGACTAAATCCTGTGTAATTAAAATCTAAGTCACTTCCACTTTTGAAAATCAAGAGATAGCCACTTATATCATGGTTTTGTAATTATCATTTTTAGTAGTTGTACAAAGGTAGATCAATTCAACATGCCTGTTGAACAATAGAATATAACGCATCTTTTCATTATTAATTTTAAGTCGTTGTACAAAATGTCAGATTATAGATACCAGGCATCTTGATCAATGGTACTATGACAAACATTAACTGTCCATCCTCCTCCCTGAAGAATGAAATGAGTTAACCGAGAAGAACAATAGGAGCTGGCTTAGCAGGTAACAGGTGGAACTGTGTCTCTCTCGGGATCAGTTCAGTGTCAGTTTAGAACTTCAACACTCCCGACCTAAATCTCGCAGTCTCCTGCATATGCGGTGCATCTGCTATTTGATTAAAAACAATCCTAATTATAACTTTGTGAGAAAGCCTTTTTCTTGATAGCATCAGAAAGTTGCCTTTATTCATTGTAACCTTATTATCATTTAGAACTGGGCTGAATAAAGAAATTTCCTGGTCCAAATTTGTGCTTAGAGCTGTAAAACTTCATGATTGAACTCTAGCAGATGTCTGTTGAAGCTTTTACAGGTCTTTGTGCTATCTGTTCCATATAGTAGACAAGTCTCAATTAATGGGCTGGTCCATTTAGCAAATCATTTTTAAAATTATCATTCTACATAGCTTTCCTCACAGACTTATGTAAAAGAAGGGATTTTTCTAGCTGAATGTTTACCCAGGAAGGATTCCAAAAATTTGATAGCAGTAGCTCCATATTACAGGAAGCTCTGCAAGGAAATTGCTATATAAGTTAACAGAAATTCATTGTAAATTATTGTTGAGCGAATTTCTGATACTCATATTACCTTGACTATGACAAATATATTTTTGGAAAAAGACACAGAGTCATAGTTTTAGAGGCTGATAATAATTGAGAATAGTATTCCACTTATTATGAAAAAGCCATACTTTTTAATGTAGTCGCTTATGATAAAGAGATGTAATTTGGTTTATGTAGCTATGTTAATAATATAAAATTTGAAATTTTATTTCTGTACTAATCCTCAACCATTCTCACTAGTGATTTCTATGAGGATGGTTATAAAACCAAATATTAAAAATATTTTCTCCAACACATAAAATTATACAATGTTCATCTGACTAACTAGTGGACATATGGTGAACAAAGACTTGTGATAATAACCATTTGTAGCAGGGCAATGGTCACAGTTCAAATGTACATAGAGAAAAATATTTAAACTAGTTTGACATCCCACGACTAGTTATATGACATATTATCCTAATGCCAACAAAATAAGGAAATTTTTAGAGACTTGAATTTTTTTTTTTTTTTTTTTTTTTTTTTTTTTGCCAGTCCTGGTTCTTGGACTCAGGGCCTAAGCACTGTCCCTGGCTTCTTTTTGCTCAAGGCTAGCACTCTGCCACTTGAGCCACAGCGTCACTTCTGGCCGTTTTCTGTATATGTGGTGCTGGGGAATTGAACCCAGGGCCTCATGTATACAAGGCAAGCTCTCTTGAATTTTTGGACAGGGTTATTCTGTTACTTCCAAGGATAAATGATAATATAGTCTAAAAAGAATTTTTCATCAGAATATAAGACTCTACTTTTTGATATTAATAAAACTATGCCAAATAAGGTAAAGTGACAAATCTTGAAAGATGGTGAGGAAATTGAAAGTATGTTTGCTTTATTAGAAAGATGTGCTTGTGTTGTACCATAGAAACTTAAAGAAAATAAAGAATCACACTAAGTCTAGTTCTTAAGATAATTTTCTTCCAATTAGCCTAAGCAGTTTTCTGAAATGCTGATTAATCCTCCATAACTAAAATGAAACAACATAGACAAAATAAACAAAAAAAATCCAATACGTCGCCAAAGAGAGCTACTCACCAGTAGATGCCAGGAAAATAGCATGGCATTAGCATCTTCTTTCTTTCATCTGACTCTAATTCTGGGAACTCTCGTGAATAAGAATAGTTTCCAGTGGGAAGGGGGGCTTTGTCTCCAGGGAACCTCAGTGACATTGGAGTGGTGCAAGACTCTGAATCAGTGACCAGTCAAGGGCCTGGCATTCTTAAAGGAAAGAATGCAGTACCTGCATCAATGTCTGTGCATCCTAGAAAGTGCCTGGCGTACAGATGTGTAAGGTCTGCATGGATCCTATATGAGACTGACAGATGCACCTGCTCCCCATGTGGCCAGAAGTGTCTAAACCCTCTTCCTCTGGATGCTAAGAGAAGGCCCCAGTGAGACACCCTGGCTGACTTCCCCTGACTTCACACTGACTCTCTTAATGCCACCACTGAAGGCATTTCCATTGGAGGCAATATAACTTAAATACCTTTAGATCCATGAGAGAGTCTACAGGAAATTACAATAATATACAAAGCAAAACAGACTCTATGTAAACCTTACAAGATCACAAACGTAACTCAGTCCTTTGTCGACAAGGTTACAGCAGTTTTATTCAAAATGATAATTTAAATTCACTCTGAAATTGTAATGAAGCAATCTGCGAATGGATAGCAAGAGAGCGTGGTACATCCGTAGGGTGGACTATTTAGAATGAATTATATGGGTTATTGAGCCACAAGTACAGAAAAGATGGGGCAGAGTTTTGTGCATATTACCCAGTGAATGAAGCCAGTCTTCAAAGGTCATATTCTATATTATCCTGAATATTTGACATTCTGGGAGAGGCATTACCATAGAGACAATAGATTAGTATTAGGTGAAGAGAGAAGCAATTCGACTATGGTTGGAAAACTGCAGAGAATTTCTAGAGCAAGGAGAATTAATTCTGCAGACAGAACGATATCTTTATCATATCAAATTTTATTTCTGCTAAACCCATTAGGATCCAGGCCAAAATATGGTATGTACTGCAAACCCAAGTTATGAGGACACTAGGTAGTAGCAATAAGGGTGGGTTTTAGTGTCAGAGAAACTTACAAATATTATTATTTGTTGGTATTTTAATTGATTTATTTATTGTCAAAGTGATGTGCAGAGAGGTTCCAGTCACACACATAAGGTGGTGAGCACATTTCTTATCAAACTTATTACCTCATCCCTCATTTTTCTTCCCCCTCCCCCTTCCCAAATTCCCTCCCTCACTTGAGTTGTATAGTTGATTTACAGCATGTAGTTTTGTAAGTATGGCTGTCACATTTGTTTGCCTTTTATACTTCATCTCTCCATTTTGATGTTCCCCTTCCCTTCCCTAGTTCCCCAAAACATATATGCAATACCCAGGGTACCCAAATGATTTACAGTGACATCAGGGGTAAAACTATGGAGAAGAAAGGGAAAAGAAAATGGCATAATTTCACATAGTATGTTTTCTTTTGCCTTCCTAGAATTATTTTGAGTGTTGTGAAACTTTAAATTGCAGAAAGGCCATAGGGAACAGAGTTTGGAGAATGATTGTTTGATGTATTCTAGAAGATAGCCTTTGTAGCCTGGTACTTAACACTGCTCAACACATATTATGCTCCCTTGAACCCCAGAACAGTTGGCAGTCAAGCTTTAATGGTCTCAGGTATGACAGTCAAAAAACTACATGGATAATTCTTTTCCGATCTGTTGTCAGTTAAACAGCCACCCAAACCTCAAAGTTCAAAACTAAACCAAACTAAAGCAAAAGCTAAGCAATGTACTTCCTCGCCAGCCCAGCTGTGCCAGAGAACAGACCTCTAATGGCTTTTGTAGGTGGTTCTTCCTAACACACAGCTAACACTAAGATGTATGTTTTGGGCAATACAATTAAAGGAGAAATTTCATGAAGAACATTTAAGAGAAATAAAGCTCTAAATAACCAATAAGTTATTTAGCCACTCCTACAATCAAGTAGAAACTAAAAGCAAAGCAAAAACTTTTAGCCCTCACAATATTGTTTTTTGTTTATTGTGGTTTATTTTCATTTCATTGCAATAATACTAGAGCTGAAATCCAGGGCCTTGTGCTTTCTGGACAGTCACTCTACCACTGGAGCAATGCCTCCAACCCCTTTTAGTTTGGATTATTTTTAAGTTAAGATCCTTGGAATGGCCTGGGATACTATTCCCCTATTTGTAATTCTACTGTCACTGGGTTGACAGGCACACGCCACTATATCTATCCGTTGAGTAAGATGAAGTCTTGTGTATGGGTATGCCTGAGGTGACCTTGAACCTCCTATCCCCATCTCTAAAAAAGGTAGGATTACAGGCTTCAGCAGCCCCATTTGGCTAAGCATGGGTTTCACATCAAAATAGTGTATAAATTTGGGTCCATTTGTTGTAATTTCTGTACCATGGTAAGAATGTATATTAAAAATGGGAATTGGACATCAGTATATAAGAACTTTATAGGATTTTCCTAGTGGCTCTGTAAATCTAAATATGCTTTATTTTTTAAGATAATGCATAAAAGAGGTTAAAATGTGTGTAACTAACAGCCTGTTGTCAACAAGAATGGATTTAGGGAATTTGTGGAAAGATGTCAAGGAAATTTCTCAGAAGATACAAATATTAAGCGGAGGTATTAACTAACACAAGTTGAAAACAAGGGACATGATGTAGTGGAGCTATTTCCTCAGGCTCAAAGCATACCTGGACATCTGTTTATAATAAATGAAAATACTGGAGAGAGAGAGAGAGAGGAAGAGAGAGAGAGAAAGAGAAAGAGACAGAGAGAAAGAGAGAGAGAGAGAGAGAGAGAGAGAGAGAGAGAGAGAGAGAGAGAGAGAGAGCTATTAAGGAAATAGACAGATCCAATCTCAGACAAACTCACAATTCCCCCACTGCTGGGGAAAACTTGAAGACCAGATGTGAGAGCAGCTGATGATTGTCTCTTCTAAGGCACCAGCCTTGGGATAAGTAACTCCAAAGCACAGGGGACTATAAAATAGCCTTCGAAAGAATTCAAGACATGGTAACAGGGGCAGGAGCATGTTGTAAGAGGACAACATTTCTCACTGGCAGATGCAGGCCAAGCTAATTATTATCAATGCTTTCATGTTTTCTACATCTCTAGAAGCCTGTTATAGGTCAAAACAAGAAGTTTATCATTGAACTCACATCCACATAGACAGTTGTTCTGGCTCGAGGTATCCAAATAAATCCCAACATGAAGAAGGAGTATGCACAGATTAATTCAACATCTTAAAGTTAAGTCCATCTTTCAGATTTTGATATTTTGAAATTTACCGAGATGTATTTGGTGGCACAAGATAAAAAGTTACTTGGGAGGCTCAAAGTTTCATCCTGGCTGAATGATAATGATTGACCCCCTTCTTCCCCATGTCACGAGGAGACACACAGGACGCTAAACTTCCACCCTGACCAGGTGAAAATGTGGGGTTTCTTCCATCTCATGCAGACTTAGGACACTGAACGGTAGCCAGTGGTGACAGGGGCAGGTCCCATTGTGGTGAACATTCAAAAACACTCTGCTCCCTTCCACCCAGGTGAGCACAGGGGACGCATTAGAAGCACAGAATGTCCATCCGCTTTGTAGCAAATGCTCACCCCTGGGTACTGGTGCCTTCTGAGAGGGGAGCATGGTCTTCCGCCCTTCTTGGAAATAAAGAAGGGGCAGCACCCATCATTTACCCACAGAATATTGGCAGGGAAAACAATGTAAAAATAAATTTTTAAATAGTATTCAGAGTATGTGAAGCAGCGAGTTTTTCATTAGAATATCACTGGCTATACCAGAAACAGCACAATCTCAACTTAAATGAGAAAAAGCAACTGATCTTCATACCAAGATGTTCATTCACAGCAAATGACAGGAGAAAAGGATTTTTAATTTATGTTTTATTTTTGATGGTGGTACCTGAACCCACAGCCTGAAAACCATGCAACTTATTGCTCAGCTACTTCCAGCCTGTGAAGGATTTTTAAACAGCTATCATACAAATGCTTCCAGGAGAAAAATAAATAAACATGGTTTTTCTTTAGTGGAAAAATAAAAAATCTTCAAACAAAACAATAAAAAAATAAATACTCAGATTGAACAACAAAGGGAAAATAAAGTAAAAAGTAAAACAAAGATAGCTTCAGGGGCAGCCAGAGGTATAACAATGACCACAAAAAAATCCTAGTATACAATTCTGGGAAGAAAGGATGACGCTCAGAGAGGGGGAAAGTAGGGCTGAAATTGCCATCATGGCTGAAAATTATCCCAGGTTTTCACTGCATGGAAACCTATAGATGTATGTGAATGGGACTCCAGACAGATACTGATATTCCTATGCTGGAATTCTGCAAGGTGTCTGAAATTGGGTCTAAAGTTGTGTGCATTCTGGATGTGCTGAAGTTCCTAACTCACCAACGGGATTAGGCAGAGCAGATCATTGGCAGTTGGGGCTTAGGCTGTACAAAGGGAACAGAAATGACTGTGAACCTGTAGAATGAAAACTAACAATAAAACAAAAGTAAAAATTAAAAAAAAATCTTTGTAATCAGAGTGGAATTCTGAAAACTGAGTATTCTGGAGCCTATAGTCAATAGAAATGACCTTACCTGTGTCTTTGTATGCATGTTGTATATGTGTAAATCTATGTCCTGCTTTGGTTAAAGTGTTCTGGTTTAGGCTTAAAGAGATAATTGTAATTTTATTTTCTGCTCTAGGAATATCAAACCAAGGGCCATCTTACATTATAGAAAAATGCTCTGCTAATAACATACCTGCAAGAATTAGAAACTAAAAGAAATTGAACACAGTTTCAGTCATTACACATTGCATTTGTATCTTTCACATCATGTAAATAAAGATAATTCTGTTCCAATGAAGTGGTTGTTTACTATCAGGGCTAATATGGAATATTTGGAATGTTCCAGAACATTTAACCCTGTTCGTTGTTATTGTGTAGGATTTCCTCAAAATAAAACTACTACTAATAAATAGTTCCTTGTTATTCTTGGCTGTAGAACAACTAAATGGTCATAACCGTCATGATTTAAACACTTAGCATTTTGGTGATAGTAGGGACTGAACTTGGGGTCTTCTGCTGGCCAAACAAGCAATCCTCACTTGAGATTTGTCTCCATAACATTTGCTTTTACCTTGTCAGAAAGAGCTTCATGCTAAAATGACTCTAATTCACCTCAAGCCTTGATTCTGCTGCCCCTGCCTTCCGAGTAGCTGGGATTATAGGTTTGTACCACTTGCCTAGCCTAGCTTCTCTTATATAGCTCATGCTTGCTTTAGTTGTGTGTATCCTGTGAAATGAGAAGACTGGGTCTAAGTCACATGACTTGTCTTCATAGCCATCCTGGAGCCTTGCTGAGTGAAGAGGGCTTTCCACCCAGCTCTGAAAGGGCTAGAGGAGGGAGACAGGCATCATTGAATTGCAGCTGGCATGCTGTTTAGCCCCAGGAAAGCTGTGTTGTAGAGAATGCTGAACCTTGATTATCTCCCTAGATGGTTCCATTTCCTCAACTCTGTTTTCCTATATGAAAAGTTTTGCTCAGACCTAAGTATTTCCCTAGATGCAAGGTTTTCTTATACCTGAGGATTTCCCAGAATGGTCTGCTTTGCTCCACTCCTGAGTATTTTCCAGCACAGTCTGCTTTTGTTGGGTTGAAAGCTTCATCCCAAACACGTGGTTTTTGTCTTTACTTGCTTTGTGCAATTTGTTCTGGCCTGCAGATCCCTGAGACAGGAGTCCGCCTGCAGTCATTGGCTCTTCAATAAAGACTTTCAATTCAGCCTCTCAAGACTTGGCTTCTCCATATCTCTAAGTTCCGGTACAACAGTTGCATTTATGAATCTACTCAGCCTCTAGCTTCTGAAGGCCCTACTTTGTTGTGGTTCTGGAAAAGATCTCACCTTTACTTACATGATGATTCTCTATGGAATTGGTTATAAATGAGAAACCATCTTGATGAAAGCAGTTTTAGGAAAGAAAAGTTCAGAGAGTATATGTTAAATACTGCATTGATAGGAGAGATGAGCCTTCTTTAAAAGTTTCTCTGATGGATGAGTTAAAGTTCTTCATTTAGAAAATCAAGTACAGAATAGAGAGCTATTAAATACCTCATATAAACTTGCAATGCATGAAGCATGTATCGAGTTCTTAATGTTTAGCAGATGATTTTATACATGGTTTCATTTAATCATTCTCTAATGCTGCAAACAAACTCTCAATGGTCTCATTTTATGGATGCAAGAGGAGAGAAGGCACTAAGCCAAGTGGAATGATGATGCACTAACCCAAGATCGCTGATGACACAGGAGAGCTATCATGGTGTCCTTTTCCACACTTGCTCCATGGCCATCTTAGAGTAGAACACAGTCTTTACACAGGCTGGCCTGGCTTCCTTGGACAGCAAGTCCTTTGTGTCATGTAAAATGGTCACAGTCACTTTGGAGTAGCAGAAGTTAGAATTATATTTAAGTTTTACTCTTTGTGAATTAGGAGAGATGGTTTTAAATGCTCCAAAGGAAATGTGTTTTTAGGATTGCAACATGGTCTCTTTCCATGGTAAATTATACCTTCAAGATTATGCTAAATGAACCATGTTTTCTGTGAAAAATATTCTGTGTTCTGGAAAGTTCACCTTTGCCCACGAAGACCTAAGTTTTTCTGTAGCAGAAGTTCCATTTTCTGTGGTGACAAGTGCAATTGTTACTAATGAGAAAGTATGAATAAACTTACATGTATTTCAGGAAATATTTTAAAAAATCGATGATTTTGGCTGGGTAGTAGTGGCTCACGTCTGTAATTATAACTGCACAGGAGGCTGAGATCTGAGTAACAAAATTCAAAGTTGAGTATCAAAATTCAAAGCCATTCCAGTCAAGAAAATCTGTGAGAGTTTATCTCCAATTAATGACCAGAAAAACAGAAGTAGAATTGTGGCTAAAAGTAGTAGAACACTATCCTTGAGCAAAACAACCAAGGGACAGTGGTCAGTCCCTAGCTCAAGCTTCATAACTGACAACAACAAAAACAACAAAAGAAAAACTGTAATTCTGATTGCAGTATTGCTAATGATCATATTGAAAAAATTAAATGTCTATCAATTTGAATTTAAATACAAGGTTCAGAGTAAATATTGCTTTGAATTAGAAGGTCTGAACCCTTAATGTCAGGCTAGTTAAAATACTATCAACATGAGAGTAAAAAAGAAAGCAAAGATGACTTTCCTATAACATTATAAAAATTTGCAGTGTCAAGAATATGCCTTGATGAAATTTCCACCATTACAGAAACTCTTCATATCTTTCACTGTCACCTTATGAAACATTAGTCGAGTGAATTTTCATTATTTACTGTTTTGTGCAGAGAACACAGGACCTAGTGGCAAAGCTGCATATAGCCATGATCACTGAGCAACATTGTCAGCAATTTCTAACACACACACACACACACACACACACATACACACACACGTGAGCACACTCTGAACGTAGTTTCTAATATAGAAATAGTCCAGTATTTACATATATGCAATAACTAGAAATAATCACTGGGAAACAATTACCTGAACTTCAAGCTCAGTCAGTTATTTTGTTGATCTCAATACACTGAATCTAATAATTCTCAGGAGACACGAAGGAACTGCAACATAGTACATAAAACTAAAGAAGAAATTTAGAGTTAGATGTACTTGATTTCCACATCCATGATAAATCTACAATACAAAATAAATCTACAATAATGGTTTAAGTGTGGAAAACAAAAATAATGGAACAGAAAATAAGTTCTATAAACAAATACAATCCACCCATCTTTGTCAACGATACAAACATGTCTTTTCAACAACTGGTGATATAGAAACTGGATATTTCACAGGAAAATAAAATATATATATAATATATATGCATATGTAACTGAATAAGAAATGTACTCACTGCCTTATGTATGAAACTGTAACACCTCTGTACTTCACTTTGACAATAAAGAAACATATATATATATATATACATATACATATGTATACACATATGAATGTGGACTTTAACCTTAAGCATTTTGCAACATACATCCACACTTCAAACTCTTCATGATCTAGCTAAAGACTTCGATGAACTTTAGTTGAGAAATATGTTTTTAGACACATCAAAAAGCAAATCCAGGAAAGAAAAAAAACCCAACAAAATGTTCCTCTGTTAAAATTATACTTCTGTGAGAGACCTTGGTAAAGGAATGAAATGAAATATATACAAGTCTCCTGAGAAAAGGATGAATTGTATCACACACACATAATGTCTTTTAAAATACCACAATAAATCAAATAACCCAATTTAAACATTGGCAAATGAGATGAATAGATACTTCAACACAGAAATTTTATGCATGGCATATAAATGTATAAAAATATGCTCATCATTCTATGCCATCAGATCAATGCAAATAGAAACAAAAATAAGATGCCACTACACTATTATCGTAATGTCTACACTCTAAAATTCTGAATACATCAAACTCTGGCAGTGATGGGAAGCAATGTGAACTCTTATTTGGGACATTGTAGATGGAAAATGGTACTGCAACTGTGGAAAAGTAGATGATACTTTCTTACAAGCCTAAACACACTAATCACATAACCCAATCATTATACACCTTGTTATTTATCCAAAGTATTTAAAAGCATATATCCTACCCCAAAACTTCCACATGCATGTTTGCTGCAACTTTTGCAAGATATCCTTCCATACATTCTAGGATAAGCACATTGTATTTCATTAATAGAGTGGAATATTGTTCTAGACAAAAAGTTGAACTATCAGATGATGCAAAGACAGAGGAACCCTATATGCACATTACTGAACTACATGATCAATTCCTATACTGAATGATGTATTATAAAATTTAAAATCTCTTACATTTCAGGAAAAACTATACAGAGAAAATAAAGGAGATCACTACATTCAAGTGCAGTGTAGAGGAAGTATGGATTAACAGGTAGAACACAGAGTGATTTTTAGGATATTGAATCTAATCTGTGTGATAAGAGTAGTTGGATTGTCTTAATACCATACACTGCTATATATAATTTCTGATTTTCCACCAAGTGAAAGATGCTCAAATAAAAAGAAATCTACAAGTAGCATTGCTGAATATTAAGGTTTTGTATTAAAAACAATATAATAATTCATAACAGTTGGCTGACCTGTAAGACATATACATAATTGAATTCTATAGTCCATGGTTTATAGGGAAGTTATTAGACACACTAATAAATATAAAAATATTTCAACTATTGTTCATTTTGATATTTTTCAGAAAGTTTCAGGTTCCATGTGTTGATATGAAGTTCATTTTGGTATAAAAAGAAGAAACTAAATTATTTGATTTGGTCTTTGGATAAGAAATTAACATCCTATGCCAGTTTTAATCATAAATTTATAGAACTCACTGATTCGGGTGGCACTGAAAATAGATGAGAGGCACACTGTGTTCTCCAAGAAATTCATCCGTGTCTTTTCTGTCCACCGCATCCAAAGAAGCCCTTGTCTACTTTGGTCTTAGTGACATTCAATGCAGGTGCAGTTGTGAAAAATCTGGATTTCGCAGCAAAGCTCAAGTACATGCAAAAGAGCTTCATTTTATTTATTGACAATGCAGTACCTACACAAGTGCTCAGAATATTCTACCAGAGTGAGTGTGATGCTGAGAACAGGAAGGAGAGAGTCACAGTGACTACCAGGAGACACACAGGCCAATGGCAAACGGCAGCAGCCAGCTGTGGCTCAAGGTCACCAAACAGCCAACCAGGCAGCAAAACTGCAAAACACATGAGCAGCTAAGGTTGGCAGTCACAGAAAAAACAATGGAATTGGATAAATCTGAATCTAGGCCTTGTCAACTTGTAATAAAGCGCCAAACAACTTCAGTGGTGGTGGGACCATTTTCCACTCGGTCCGAGGAATAGTGCATACAGTACAGAATAACTGCTTGCATATAAGTCTTGAAAAAATAATGGCCTGAAGTCTCCCAGTGACGCAGGGCCAATACTGCCCATCTTTTTAAAGTATGAGCACTCTGAAAACCCAGGGTGTATGTTTCTCTCTTGTTAGTGAAAACTGGACAGAGAGTAAACTTACCACAAAAGGTTCTCAACTTAATCCACCAGTAATTTTGGGATAGTAATGTTCTCCTAACTTCCACAAGGCTCTTAGTTCCGTCTGTCTCTCTCTCATACACACACATATTACTAAGACCAACTTTTGTCTTCAGACATTTCAACGTGATCCCTAGCATAAGTGCAAGACTTATCATGAGAAGCAGTGTTGAGAAAAAACCATAGGTTGACATTAGATGCTACATCTAAGAAGATAAACACAGATTCTTAAAATTTTGAATTAGGAAAATGTTTTACCAAAGTAAAAAAGAGGCAACTTGCTTTGTGGAGAATTTTGGCTTTTAGCAGGACAATTTAATGCACTAAGGTTAGAGGTGATTAGCACCTGAAGTTTTAGTCATCTGTAACTTATGAGCAGCACTTAGTAGAATTTGTCATTTAACCTACATTTTTTTCCCTTCATATTGTTGCTACTTCAAAATTCTTCCTATGGTGCAATAGAAAGAAGATGTCAGCCCCAGACTCCATTAAGTGAGTTATTTAATGTTATTAGTCTTTGCTTTAGAAAATTTTGTTGTAGAGTAAGCTCTTAAAAGTATGTTTTATACCTAGAAATTTTGTTATTAAGTAAATGTAGTCTTTGTATCTTCATTTTCCACAGGATATGTTGAATATTGGAAGTAGCTGACCTGAGTTGTTTGTGCATAATTAACATTTGGCACCTATTTATACTTTAAATATACTTACTGATTAACAATAAAATGCCTGGTTTTGTATTCTCTATTCTATGCCACTGTTAGTCACTCCACAGCTTTGTGAGCCAAAAGCAACTCAACTCAGTCACGTAAAAATCATCTTACCTAGTGCTGAGATTTAGACATTAAAAGCATGGCAGTAATTTGCCACACTGACAGCACAAAGTCTGAGGAAGCTTACAAAGGAAAATTGTAAGGATATTTCCTTCCTTTGTTTATAGGTTTCATTAATTAATTTGTTGAATTTATCCCAAGTGCAGTCATCAGATAGGGTCAACGAAGATCTGGCCTGTCTCTGATTATAATCCCCAGAAATATTTAGTGCCTGAGCGATGGCTTAATGATGAATTAATAACAACTGACCTGAAAAGCATCTTTGAATCTAAAAGAGTTTACCCATATGGCTCAGGTTCTAAGAATCAACATAACCAGAGAGAAAAACAAATCATTTTATTGTGAGTTTAGAGATAGAATTAGACCATAGAGCTATAGAAAATTTTAATAAAATATAACAATGATAACAGTGCTTTCAGCAATTAAGGATGTACTGTGTATTATTCTCTTTACATTTAGCATCGCCTCCATGTTTAGCAGTAAGTCTGTTAGACTTACTGTTTTTGGTTTAGACATTGAGTTTCAAGAATGGAGAAAAAGAGCTGCTCTGTTTAATTTCAAGGACTGTGTGGTTTCGAATTATCTTCTTAATCACAACTCTACAATCTGTCTTAATTATTTTAGTCTCTGTCTAAATACTTCAACGCCTTCTGAACAAGCAATCAGAAGGGCCGTCCAGCCTCGCTGTCTGGCCACAGTGGAGACAGAGTTTCCTTTTTGTTTTTATTTTATACAGAAGAGTTAGAGTTTTCACTCCACATCATTATTTTTCGTTGCATAAAATTTTACAGCAAATGATCAGTTAAGAAGAAGAGAGGTTATGTATCTTACTGTTTATTCATCAGTTGGGGAAAACAATGTAATATCTTCTCCTGTATTCCTGAACACTCAAAACCCACAGTCCCCCTCCCACTTCTGCTCTACCCATATGCATGTTCTCAGAAACTCATTATCAATGCATAATACATCTTGTATTATGCTGTGATGTATTATGCTGTGCACTAATTGATTTTATTCTTCTAAAGAGCTAAAACATTACTTCCCCTAGTAAGCTTATCTGATATGTTTAACTTTCTTCCTGCAAACATCATCATGATCAGACCTGCAACCATACAAATTTTTCTACTTGATATTCAGGCTGATAAACTTATAGGTGATAAACTTACTCCTTCATTGTTAATTGATGTGGGTATAATTTCCGTTCTCTAACAGATTTCAATTCCTTTTTAATTAACTTTCTCACTAGAAAAATATTCAGGTGTTTGAAATCAATAGAATAAAAAAAAGCATAAAATTAAGTTATTACATGCTGACCATTCCAAATCTAATGGCTTCAACATCAAGCTTTCCAAATTGTCCTCAGATGCTACCTGCTTTCTAGTTTTGTACTAAATAAGCCCTTGCCGTTGGTTTACTGGGCTATTTTCCCAGAAACAATAATAGTGGTATTATTAACTACAGAGTTTTTTCCATGACTTCTCAATTTTGGGTGTATAGAAATACTCAGAATTTAGCTAAAGCTTTCTTTCATTGCTTGTTAAACCATAAATACAAACTTGTGAAGATTGTAGCCCTTTTTCTCCTGCTCACCTCTTCATGTGCAAGATTGCTATCTCTCTCTGTATTTTATTTCCATTTTCTTTTTACTTTTCCACAAGTGAATTCATTTTTCTCTCCTTCTAACCCCAGAAACCACCAACCCGGGTCTCTAGTTTTAAAGATATATCTGTTCTTGAATATTGAATTTCTTGTTACTTACCAAATAAACTGCATATTAAAAATTGAACTCATTAGTTCTTCACTATAAATTCCCCTCTTCTTTTAATGTCATTATCTGAAGCTTCATGAATAATATGCTTGAATAATCTTTTAAATCAAATGATCGCCGAAATTGTTTTGCACAGTATTGCAATTTAAATGAATAATCAGATGAGCATTGTGAGACTCATGAATAAGTCATCTTCTCCAGGAGCACACGGAATAGGAAGCTGGAATTGTTCGATGCATGTGTCACACGAAGCATAGCACAAATGACATCAATTAAAGAAAATTGAATTATTGGATGAGAGAGGAAAGTTGAAAGGTGCTGCTTTTCTGACTTTGTTACTTCTGGCCCAACTTCTGCAAAGGAATGGGGCTCACCTAGTCCAGGAATTAAGTAAGGTGTCCAATCACATAATAGTTTATGAAAGAAACCAGAGTCTAAAATAGACATTGTTTTTGGTAAATTATACAGGAAATAGAGCTTTATATTAGATACTTCTAGATCCCAGGACCTGCTCCCTCATCTCAACGGAGACTCAGTCAACCACATTCTCCAGAGAAGTGCTCTGCGGGTGTCTATCCCTTTACAGAAATTTCATCTCAATTTGACCCAGATTTTCAGTGACAATTTCCAGAGACTTCTCTAGGGGCAAATGTAACCTGGGAAGGCAGGAATTTAACATGCCCAAGGCAACTTCCAACCAGTAGAAACTTTATATAACAGAACTCTGTAGCCTTTTCTGTGACTAAATTTGGGAAACATCTCAGGTTGTCCACAGATGAAATGTGAATATACACCTTACGTTGACTCAGGTGTTTGTTTTTATTTTTTGGTGCACATATTCCAGCCCTTTCTTCCTGTACTCAACTCCCTCAAAACCTTTTCTATGCTCTTCTTCAAGCACAGTTTTTGTTACCTTATATCAAAATAAGTGGATTCTGATATGACTTTTTATTCTAACTCACTAATTAGAATTATGTTCTTATAGTTTGGTGTAAGTGAACTGAACACTTCCGGGGGTGGGGGGAGGTACGGAAAGGGGGGGGGGAGGGAGGGTGGTACGAGGGACAAGGTAACAAACAGTACAAGAAATGTATCCAACGCCTAATGTATGAAACTGTAACCTCTCTGTACATCAGTTTGATAATAAAAATTTGAAAAAAAAAAGAATTATGTTCTTATATAAGATATTCTCTCCTGAACCACTCTTCTGGTCCAGCGATTTTATTTTGGATTTCCCTCCTTGGAATCGAGAACATTTATTCTGGTTTGTTTTCAGTCTCTAGCATTAAGTTGACTAGAGTTTTGAATACTTATTGCCAAAAGGAGGGTGTGACTATTTTCATAAGTCTTCTCTTTTCTCAATCATATTTCTATCTCTGTCATTGTCAACCTGTCACCCAAACAGTTGAAATAAGAAAAAAAATGTAGGGGTGGTTGATTGTCTCAAGTAGTAGAACATTTGTCTGGCTAGCACAAGTCTGTGAATTCCAGGTCCAGTACTATTAAAAAAAAAAAGAAGATAGTTAATATTATTTACTCAGAAAATCCACTGCTTTATGATCTGAGCTTGAAAAATAACCTAAACAGCTGCTTCGTCTGGATTCATTAATTAATGCCCAGCAGGAGAATGGTTTCACAGCTCCACCTCATTTTGTATGTGTCTCTGTTCTCTCCACAGTCACCTTGCAATTGTCTCGGAATCTGAAGGATAGAATTTACTATTGATCAATAACATCTCCATTGGGACCAAAACTAATGGGCATTTCTGATAACACTCACCAATCAATGACTTGTTTATCTTGACCAGTAAAAAAAGCAGTGACAACAACTCTGGAATGAAGCTTTTCCTCAAACATGGCTTAAACAATGATCAACTAAATGATGCTTTGATCTGGATTCATTTAATTTTGCATCATCTCTCCCTTTGCCCTAAATATTCAGACTCTTTAAGTGACTACTTCTTGTCTGTATCCTGAAAAGGGCTGAAGATGTGGAAGCGCTATTTTCCTGAGGCTGCCACACAATAAATATACTTTGTATTCACCATACCACTTTATTTGGGATAAGGGGCAAAGAGCTGTAGCTGAGATGTCAAACGCAAAAAGCTGGTGCCTGGAGTCCAAAACTCTGCAAATGTACTCATTGTGTTACACTATTCTTTTGTGAATAAAAAAAATCAATAAATGTTTCCTGTAATAGCATGGTCTGGGTTAGCCTCCAAACCAAACACACTAATGTGTTACCCACAGGAAATTATTAGGCTAAGAAAACGAACGATAAGGTATGACACTGAATAAATTCTGTGGTCTTGAGTGTTCTTCTTCTTATTATATATGTGTGTTGTCACAATCTAGTAATTTTTTAATTGCTTTGCAAGTATAAAATTGTTTATATGGAGTAGATACCTACCCATATTTAGTATTATCTTTACTTCATTATGTAAAGCAAACTGGAGTTTTTGTCTTTCCCAGATAGACTCCCCTTCACTTCAGGACCAAATATCAGAACATATTTTTCTAATCATTCAAAACTCTACTGTTGCTCCATAAATATTTTAGGTAAAAGAATGGATCATGTTTGTTTGATGGCCATCCTTTAAACTTGGGTTCATTTATGTGCTTTTCCAGTACACATTCTCAGGTTCTTTAACACATTGAATTAAATTTACAGTGATTGAAAAATTTACTTTTCCTCAAATCTTCCTAAAATCAAGTATAGGATTTTCTGTTGAAAAGTGTAGTGTAGTTAGAAAAGTGTAGTGTAGTTAGAAAAAAACAAACAAACACCTTAGGACTCAATGCAATACCCAGCAATATCCCAACACCATTCTTTAACGAAATAGAGGAAGCAATCCAGAAATTCATGTGGAACAATAAAAGACCCCAAATAGCAAGAACAATTCTAAGTAGAAATAACAGTGCTGGAGGAATTTCAATACCAAACTTCAAGCTATATTACAAAGCTATAGTAATAAAAACTGCTTGGTATTGGCACAACAGGCCTGAGGACCAATGGAACAGAACTGAAGACCGAGAAAGGAACCCGCAGAACTATGACTACTTAATCTTTGGTCAAGGAGATTATAAAAGGATGGAAGAAAGACAACCTCTTCAACAAATGGTGCTGGCAAAACTGGTTCAACACCTGTAACAAACTAAAACTAGATGCTTATAAATCACCCTGCACCAAAATCAATTCCAAATGGATCAAAGACCTTGAAGTAAAATCAGATACTCTGAAAACACTACAAGAAGGAATGGGAGAAACACTTGGGCTCCTTGACACAGCATGAAACTTCCTTAATAAAGGCCCAGAAACACAACAATTCAAAGAAATGTTGGACAAATGGGACTGCATCAAAGTGCAGAGCTTCTTCAGGGCAAAGGACATAGTTTACAAGATAAACAGAAAACCCACAGATTAGGAGAAGATCTTTACCGGCCATAGAACTAAAAACAATTACATTTCTCCAATACAAGTCCTCTAAGAACCAACTGCCCCCTCAATAAATGGGCTAAAGACCTAAAAAGAATCATCTCTGAAGAGGAAATGAGAATGGCCAAGAGTCACACTTTTTGTGCTGTACATCACTGACCATAAAAGAAATGCAAATCAAAACAACACTGAGATTCCACCTCACCCCACTAAGAATGTCCATTATCAGGAAAACTAGTAGTAACAAATACTGGAGGGGATGTGACCAAAAGGGACGACTGCTACATTGTTGGTGAGAATTTAACACAATGTTGACTAGAATCATAGTCCCAACTGCTTACAAATCTTTTTTTTTTGTATTCAAATTTTTATTATCAAACTGATGTACAGAGAGGTTACAGTTGGATACATTTCTTGTACTGTTTGTTACCTTGTCCCTCATGCCCCCCTCCCTCCCCCCCTTTCCCTCCCCCCCCCCCAGGTGTTCAGTTCACTTACACCAAACAGTTTTGCAAGTATTGCTTTTGTAGTTGTTTCTCTTTTTTTATCCTGTGTCTCTCAAATTTGGTATTCCCTTTGAATTTCCTACTTCCAATACCAGTAAACACGGTTTCCAATATACTCAGATAAGATTACAGAGATAGTGTAGGTACAACCACAGGAAGGTGATACAAGAACATCAACAATAATAGAAACTACACATATACATAGGACGTTGAAAGTAGTTACAACTGTGATATAACAATTGTTTCCATAACATGGAGTTCATTTCACTTAGCATCATCTTATGTGTTCCTAAGGGTATAGCTATTGGGCCTTGTGATGCTCTGCTATGACTTGCCGAAACCTGTACTAATTATTTCCAATAAGGGAGGCCATAGAGTCCATGTTTCTTTGGGTCTGGCTCACTTCACTTAGTATAACTTTTTCCAAGTCCTTCCATTTCCTTACAAATGGAACAATGTCATTCTTTCTGATAGAGGCATAAAATTCCATTGTGTATATGTACCACATTTTCCTGATCCATTCGTCTACTGAGGGGCATCTGGGTTGGTTCCAGATTCTCGCTATGACAAATTGTGCTGCGATGAACATTGTTGTGCTGGTGGCATTACTGTGATTTTGTTTGTGGTCTTTTGGATAGATACCCAAAAGTGGGGCTGCTGGGTCATAGGGGAGTTCTATATTGAGCCTTCTGAGGAATCTCCATACTGCTTGGCAGAGTGGCTGAACCAGTTTACATTCCCACCAACAATGAAGTAGGGTTCCCTTTTGGCCACATCCCCTCCAACAATTGTTATTATTAGTTTTCTTGATATATGACATTCTTGCTGGGGTGAGATGGAATCTCAATGTTGTGCTTACAAATCTTGACGTATCATCTCTTATAACAGGAGCCAGAAAGCAAAGCTTGAACTTCTCTTGGCCTCTCTTTCACCGCACGGTGGGAGTGTCAGAAGGAGCTGGTGGTTAACGTTAGTGAGTAGGAGTTGCTATGGTTTGGATTCCAGTCTCTCAAAGGCCCACCTAGAGGTGCTTGGTTCCACGCATGATCATGCTGGGAGGTCCAACGACCTTTAGAAACCCTTCATATCTATGTCATTGTGTCAGGGAGAGTGATCCTCGGAGGAAATGATAGAACTTGGACTTCTGTCACTCGTTTCTGGCTCTTTATGTGTTGCCTCACTTCCACGTGCATTCCTGGCTTGATGTGCTACCCTAGCCAGCGGCTCCAGCAAATAAGACCACCAGACCTTTGAACCATCAAAACTGCGACCTAGTGAAACTTCCCCTGATAAGTTGACGGCCTCAGCTATCTCGTAGAAATGACCCAAGTCCGACTGACACTTAATAAAATACTCTGCAAATCATTCTATTTTTCTCTTTGGGGGTCGCACAATCGCTTAGATAATCACGACTGCTATCACGGACATCAAGAGGTTGGAACTACAGAGATGGTGATGAAAATATGTCTGCATCGGATTTACAGGCTCTGTGGAAGTAATTGTCTGATTATCCCTCAGATGCTAACTATTAGAGAGTGGATGGCTTGAATTGTATTCAGGACCCCAGTAGCTCTGGAGGGATGAGCTCCATAGTAAGTTGTGTAATTGGCACACTGATGAATGTATTAAAGTGAAACTCTCAGCGAATGAGTAATTACTGAGGTTGTGAGATAATTAGATATCTATGTGGAATAAATAACTTACCCATAGAAGCTGGGACAGGAATATCTACAATTTTATCTACTCTAGGATCAGCATTTAGATTAGAAGAGGCCTGAGGAGAACGCCATACAAAGAAAAACGTGAAAGGATTCTTATTTCTTCTTCTATCCTTTCTTCTCTTATAAACAAAACAGAACAAAACACAAAAACAGAAGGCTGCTCTCTTTTTCTCAATACAATACTCCTTTTAAATCTGAGGTAAAGGAAGTACAAAAATCATAGGCATACAATTCAGAAAAATGTGCATGTGTGTATTTAACATTTCAGTCAGCACTCTGAGTAACATGCAGAATATTTCCTTCCTCTTCATCAAGAAGACGATACTTCTAGGAAATTTTGCTCTATGTCTCAAATGATAGCTATTAATTGTCTTCTTATTTCAGATACACAGTAAATTGGATATTTTTTTTCTTTTTTATTCTCTTTTTAGTGAGATTCAACCATGTTTAATCATTAACTTGTTTGTTTTTATTTTCGTACAGTACTACCATTACATGAATGTTTCATGATGGTTATCTATTTTTTTCATGATTAGGAAAAACTGCTTCTAACACACTTTTATTTGCTTTTGAATATCATACCCATTCATGTGTCTTTACTGTGTAGCCAAGATACTGAGTAATATTATTGACCTACATTTATCTTTAATAATCTCTAATTGAGGAAAAGTAAAAATTCTTCGGAGTTCCTTTTGCAAGAAAATAAATGGAGAATATTTTGGGGAGAAGTAATATGCACTTTTATCTGGAAAGAAAAGAATTATGTTTGAAGTAATTAGAAAAAGTGAAAAGATGAGAAAACTGTAAGAGGGAGAACAATATTGAAACACATATACCTATGAGGATGTCAAGGCATGAGGAATTCCCTGAAATCTGTTGAGCAATGGGGGAAAGAAGCATAGGGAAAGTGAGGATAATCAAGAAGACTGAACCAGATCATTAATCTATCAGTATTAAAAACGAAATGAACTAATATCCATATTAATAATATAGATTATCATAATTATAATGTGATAGTAATCCAATTAATCATCCATATGAAGTCAGTATATCCTATTTGTGTAATTGCCTCTACAATCAGGATGAAAAAGTTCTCTTTCACTAACTTTTGTCACCAAGTTATCAAAATTATTAACAATCTCACATGAATGTTGTTAATTATTGCTCCATCTATAATGGTTTATTTCCAGAGACATCAATAACATTATACACTATGCAATTGTAGTTGACTGGGTTCTTTCACTCAGGATAATGACTCTGAGATCCATTCATGCCACTGAGGAGAGTTATATTCTATGCACTGCTGAGTAAGGGCAGTTCCTATAATGCATGTATAACAGATTATTGATGTATTCACATACTGATACACATTTGGATCACTTCCAGTTTCTACAAATGTATTCAGAATGCATCAAAATCCATAAAACTCAAGATCCCCTGTTTTCTAAAATGATTGTATAAAGTTGTATTCCTACCAGCAATTCCTAAGTGATTTACAAACACATACGATAGCTTGATTTTCCTTTGTTTTACCAGACAATCTGGGTGGGTTTGGATAGTTCTTTCACTAGTTTACATCCATAATATGTCTCTGTTGGAAAAGGCTGTCATCATATATTTTTAACCAAGGGGTCAATTAAAAATTAAAAATCTTCTGGGTGCCAGTGTCTCGTGCCTATAATCATAGCTACTCAGGAGACTGAGATCCGAAGATCATTCTTTGAAGACAGCCAACTACTCAGGAAAGTGCGTGAAACCCTTGTCTCCAATCAACTACCACAAAGCTGAAAGTGGAGCTGTAGCTCAATAGAGCACTAACTATGAACACAAAAGCTCAGGGACAGCACTATGCCCTGAGCTCATGTGCCATTATCTACAGGTGCATACACACACACACACACACACACACACACACACGCACACACACACAAATTACAATCCATGTTATGAACGTATTATTATTAATAACCACATTGTTAGAGGTATATTCTGTTATTTTTAATCTCAAATTGCCAAATCTCTTTGCAATGTTTGAATCCTAGGCTAAGCAAGTTATAGTACAACACTCATATCACATTGCTCATAAATAACATTAATGTACATATCCTAATCAATATATCGTGTACATCATGTTTGTTCAGGGTTTGTACATGCCAAGGCTCTGAAAACAGAAAAATAGATTCTACTCATTGCCAACACTCCATTATCCAAAAGGAGCATGGTAAAAATTCCCCAGGAATTGGCCACAAAGAAACTGGAATCAATCTCCAGTAATATCAGGAAAAATAGGACACACAGCTATAGCTAATCAGCACTTAACTGTATGGCAGTTTCCTTAAACAATAATTCCATTAGTAAATGAAATTATTAACTAATTCTTGCATGTGCCACCTAAAAGAATAGAAAAGTGAAGACCAGAAAATTAAGTCATTTACTCAGATACCCAAAGGCAGTGAGTAGAGAAGTCAGTTTTTCCTGAAACAAATACTCATATTTTCTCCCAGAACATTACTTTGCCTCTCTTTCTGCTGGGTGAAACTATGTTATAAAGGTCAATTCCTTTAATATTTTGAAAATCATTCTATTCCTTCCCAAGAAAACACTTACAGCAAGTTTGTGTGGGAACAAGCATACAAGCATATTTAAGGTTTCATTCAATTGTATGTTATTAAAAATTCATTCACTCGATAGCATTTAGGGTGAAAAAACTTGGTGGTAGACTCTTTTCTAAGCATTTAAAATACTGTAGTAATAAATAACAGTGACACAAATATCTGCCTTCAAGACAGTTACATTTTAGTGAGGTGAAACAGACAATAAGCAAAATAAAGGAAAAAGGTTAATAAATTCTCATCGGACTCTTATTTGCCTTAAATTGCAGCGTAGACACTTAACAAGAGACGGCGATTCCTATTTGCAATCAGGATGGAGAAAGATGTATCAACAAGGTCATATTTTACCAGTAATGGTGAAAATTTCCAAAATATAATTTATCTTGATCCTCATTACATGGCTGATGTCAAAGACAATAAAGGAAGTGGAATTCCAATAGGCAGAATTCATTACCTATGAGCAATTAGTTATTTCAGCTTAATATATATGAAGGAATATTTATTCTACTTTTCGTTTTTACAGGTTTTCTCAATAGATATAGAATCTGCCAGTGGACATACAAAATATCACTGTGGACCAAAGACAGAAATTTACATTTTATGAAACAATGAATGTAAAGCACTAATTTATTTGTTCTACCACCCCTTTCTTACCTACTTCTCCATATACATTTCCGTCCCAGATTCCATGTGTTTCTTCACATAGCTGTGCGTACACACAGGCATGCTTGTGTGGGTATATACATGTTTGTGATGGAGATGTAAGTATCCATGGGTTAATATATTACTCAGTCATTTTTACAATTCTCTTACTCATAGTCAGTCAAGATGTAAATATAAGTGATGAAAACATTTGCTTTTCACCAAACAGTATTGTTTTTCCTTCTTTAGGGAGGCATAGATGGCATTGATCAAGATGTGTTATATTCATAAACTGCTTTGTTAAATGGCAACTCATTTGGCAACTACTTACAGACAATAAAATTTTAAAAAGACAAAATAATAAAATAGTAATACACTACAAATAATTTCAGATATCCCTTCCTGAAATATTTCTAAAAGTCAAGGCCACAAAGTAAGTATAAAGATTAAATGGAATAATTTTTTTTATTTTTAAAAGCAGATCAAACCAGAAGTAATATAATATTTAATTTTTAAATGATCATCAAATAGTTATACAAAGGGTTTTAATTCAACATGACAAGTTATGCATATAATGAATTTTAACTAGTGTCATCTCTTCCATCGTTATTATATTTGAATGTATTTTATAGAAGATACAAAAATTTACAATCACATGCAAGTGTAATTTGTGTTTTATTTTTGTTTTTAATGTATCAAGGACAGTACTTATTTCCTATTATTTTAATAACCTGTATCATTTAAGAAGAATTAGAATATGACATTTTCAGTCCACTATTTACCATAGCTAAGGTTATGGAATCAACCCAGATTCCCCTTAGTGGAAGAATGGATAAAAAATGTGATATATGTATATATTATATATATATATATGCACACACACATAGAATGGAATTCTATGCTTCCTTCAGAAAGAATGGCATTGCTCCATTCATAAGCAAATGAAAAGACTTGGACAAATTTATATAATGTAAAGTAAGCCAGACCCAAAGGAACACAGGATGCATGGTTTCCCTCAGCTGTAATAACTAGAGTATGCCTATACATCTACAAGTTTTCCAATGGATAGTAAAAGACAAACAATTACATTTGCACATGATTGATTAAACAGCAGTTTAAGCATTCCCATGCTTTCCTGTTCTCAGTAGGTGACAGTATAGACTTCAGTTCCTTCGTTTATTTGGTCTATGTACGAAATGGATATTCCTCACCATTTTTTTTCTGAAATACGTTATAAAAGTCCATACAATTTTTGATTCAGCTGGAATACCAAACCCGTCATTAATATGCACTCATGTGTGCACTTTACAGTTTTGAGAGCAGTAGAGAGTCAACATGAATAATCTTTACTGGACCATCACAATTTTTATCTAATAGCCCAGAGACTCTGGTTATCCTGACCATTGAAAGCCTACCGTCCCCTCTAGATACAGAGGAAGGCTTGTTCTCCATTGTTGAGGCCCTAGAAGTTGAAGAGGATCATTGTACTCATCTGCAAAAGCAATAGGTTAACACATTTTTGCCCAATTTTTGGAAGTTCAACTTACTATTCTGAAAGACAAATGCTTCTTTTTTTTTAATCACTTCTAAGAAATGAAAGCAAACATCTTTGTTTTGCTTTTTTTTTTCATTTCTTTATTGTCAAAATGATGGGCAGTGGGGTTACAGTTTCATACGTAAAGCAGTTAAGATATATCAGAAAATAACCTTTCCCTACTGATATTAGAATATTGTGCTTGGCTTCTGACATTTTGATATTGGGTGGTGGATTAGTGACTATGAAAACAGAACCTCAGAACTCAGAACTCTTTCCAATAATTCCTCTGGCTGGCTGTATAATAAGGAATTAGCTGTTGACAGGATAGGAGTGATAGCAATGATTTCTGATAATTACCCAAAAGGAGAGAAGACTGCTCTTCCTTCTCTCTGGACTCTGCATGGAATCATTGTCATCTCCAGATGTCGGGCCCTGAAATGGCCAACGAAAGAGAACACGTCAGAACTGGGAATAGGACAATGTTCCTTGACACGAGCAAGTGGAACCATTTATATAAATGCTTTACCCTCTTCCACTTGCCTGGATTATGAAAATTACCTATTTTATCCTAGCGGAGTTAAGATTTTCTATTATCAGGGAGAACATGCCTATGTTGACACGATACTTACTTTTAAAGGTCACAGCCAAACTTTTACTGACACACAACACTTTCATGTGCTTGCCAGGTGCTCACCATTCTGGATTGGTATCAGACTTTGTTTTTGTTTTTTTTTGCTGATGATAGAGTAGGAATTTAGCATCTTAAACTTGATTGGCTGGTAAAAGACCACTTAACCCATGCCCCGAGTTCAGCTTTTTGTGGGTTATTCTCACAACTTTTTTTCACCTATCTGTGCTCAGTGCACCCAAGTTGTGGTGCACAGTTTTCATGAGCAATTATTTTCAAATGTTGGCTCTCTCTCTCTCTCTTTCTTTCTTCAGGCAGATAGCAGAGAATGCTATAAATTGCCCATCTCAGCTGGGCTATTTACTATGTTAGTATATATTTTCAAAAATTCTTAGTCTCAATTTTCTGGGCCTGTTCATTGAGTCAATGGAAGTATGTGAGACAGATGCACCCATTTGTATGTTAGATATTTTATAAAGGAAAATGTGATGTGATACACATGCTAAGTACCTAAGTAATAGTACATTTTATGCACTAGGACGTCTTTTGAAGTTGATCCACTATTATAAGAACACACTCAAATTGTGAACAACTACACTGTATGAGAACTCTGAGGCCCTCTAATCACTGTTGTGCTTCAAAAATTTATAGTTAGGCACTAGTATTATTTCCATTTCTTCTCTAAATTATTCTTCTAGAATCATCATGCCAAAATACCCATTGAGGTCTTATGAAAAACTTGCCTACCTTCTAACTTATAACTTCACACATTTACAGATCCAATTGTACAAAATATCGTATAGAGTACCTACTGTGTGAATCATAACAGGGAGAGAAAAAAAAAAGATGTTAATGGTCCATATTAACTGAAGCAGGTTCCAAATGTTTTCACCCAATGCATTTCTTTAGGTCCTGATAAGAACTGTGTGAGGGAGTCCTTGAGAATAGTGAGGCAATTAAAAAAGTTTAAAACATTTGTCATTTAGGACTTAGAGCATGCTATCTTCCCTAGCCTCATAGCTCATAATTCCTGTGTACTAACATAGTGTACATCCTAATGGAAGACTTAATATATATACACATACATACACATGTGTGTAAACAAACATATGCATACACATGTTTATGTATACATATATATACATATATATGTATACATAAATATATATCTCAACTCACCCCACATTGTACCCATGTTGTGGATTTTCATGAGCATTTTTTTTTCAGCAGATTCTGGGTCTTCCTTGTTTGGAAGTAGACATCAGGTACACATTCTCCATCCTCAAACTCTACGTAATTTTATTATATTCGTAATTTCAATACCTTCCTTCCTGCCTCCTCTTTTCATCAGTGCAAATAATTGAGAACTGACTTGCAGTTAGAGAAGCCTTATATTGAACAATTCCCTTTTTACAGAAGAGGATTTTTTTTTTTACTCAAAATTTTCTGCTTATTGCTTGAGCTAGAGAATAATAAATGCTTGATTACTTGTTATTTTATAGCTGCAAGTATTGTCTGTTTCTAGAAAACAGAGCTATTTGTTTATTATATTTGACAAAAGATTAGATCTATCACCTCATTACCTGGAGAGTATGTCTCCATCCATAATGTTTATCCCATAGTCTGTCTCCCATCCTACCCACTTCAATTATCTTTCCGTGTTCTTATGGCTTGCCATGCAATGCCTGAATTGCTAGGTCGTGAAATATTCTTATTGCAATAAGTCAACCTCTGACACATCCAAATATTTCTGTGAGAGGCATCAAAAGGAAGTACTTCATTTCTTTACAGAATTAATAAGATGTTGAGTCTTAACTGCAACTTTTTTTGCTAATTAAAATGCAATAACAATTCACATATTAAGATGTAATAAGAATTCACATAGGAGGTAAAGCTTAAATTCACTGTTGGAAATATTCATGACATTTCCATTTTATGTATTTGAAATTTTATTATTATTTCTTTATTTCAATATAGACACATAGACTAGATCTTATTACATCAAACAATGAGGAGGGAAAATATTTTATTGTTTATTGTTGCTTGGGATATTTTTCCACACAGAAGAATTTCTGATTAAAATTTGTTAAATATAAGGAATTTTCTGATTTCTACTAACTTTTCTTTCATTTTGTTTTATGCACACAAAAACTGTTGCATGTAAAACCCTGAACTCACAATTTCTACATATTAAAATAAATAAATTCAAATCATTAAGAATATTCTCAAGGGGGCTGGGGATATGGCCTAGTGGCAAGAGTGCTTGCCTCGTATACATGAGGCCCTGGGTTCGATTCCCCAGCACCACATATACAGAAAATGGCCAGAAGTGGCGCTGTGGCTCAAGTGGCAGAGTGCTAGCCTTGAGCAAAAAGAAGCCAGGGACAGTGCTCAGGCCCTGAGTCCAAGCCCCAGGACTGGCAAAAAAAAAAAAAAAAAAAAGAATATTCTCAAGATATGCTTATAGTTATTTTATAGCAACTTCTACTCAATCCATATACCAAGGCCAATATGTATATAGAAATCATTCGATTACACTAAACCTTGAAATACTTATTAGTATGTTAATGTTTATTATTCTATTGTTATTGCAAAGTTTGAAATTTTAAATGTCTGCCTCAAATTACTCTTTAAAATATAAATGTTCCACTGGTTAGTATTAATAGACCATTGTAGATATGCACCACTGGCTCAAAGCTGTAATTTTAGCTATTCAGGAAGTTGAGATCTGAAAATTATGTTGAAAGCCAACTGGAGTAATAAAAGTTTGTGAGATGCTAATCTCCAATTAGCCACTGAAAAGCTAGAACTTTACCGGAGCTCAAGTGACAGAGTGCTAGCCTTGACCACAAAAGCAAAGGAGCACTGTCCAGACATGGGTTCAAGCCCTAGGCCATGCACAAAATCAGTCAATCAAACAAACAACAACAAAAAATCTTGCCATTGTTATAAGCTTTCTCCCGAAATATGTGTGAACTATCATAGGCAGAAATACATTTTACAAGCTAAAAGTCCACATTGCATGGATACCTTAACTGTTTTACCGATCTCAGGCTTTCAAAATTTCCAGCCTTTTACTATATTACACACAGGTGTTTTTAAATAAATTGTTAATTTTGTGTTTATATGACACTTATATATTGATATTTATTTGTCAAGAGGGCAATTAAAAAAAATTGGCCAAAAAAATGTAGGAAGAAGGATTTGCCTTAACATTCAAAGATGAGTAGTTTACCATAGGCTCCCATTTTCTTAAGTATAACTGTTAGTACTAAATATATTCTTCCATGGGTGCTCAGTGTAATATAAAAGGGGCTTTATCAAGACATGAAGATTGTTTGGGGGACATAAAAACTTAGGTGGTAAAGAGAGCAATGCAAAGTATAAGAATCAACAGATTATAAAAACACCAAACTCCTACAGCTCAGTGTTCCTATGTGAATATGTAACTAACAATGAGGAATTTACCATTTTCTGACACCTGACTTAGTAGGAATAGGTAAGGAAAAAATATTCTTATTTCTTTATTCATTTGCTGGTCCCATAATTTGTTATGTCCTATTAGATAGCAAACTGACCATTAGACATTAGGCTAATCAGTCAAAGGAATAATACACTTGTTTCCAAAAAAACAAACAAAAAGACTAAGAATGATGCCCATTACATATTCTAAATGAAAGACATTATTAAAGAACCAGGTTATCATTCGATAGTATATAGAATATGCATTCATCTAAATAATCTAATTTTGAGTATTTTCATGTTTTGCTTTGGGTTAAAGCCAAAATATCAACACACATTTGAGCCCTAAAGTGGGTTGAAGTTATTATCGATTGTTAACTAATCACTACTGGTTTAAGCTTACTGGCAAAATTTTCTTCAGTCTCAAGATTCACTTTCTGAATTTATTAGGTATTTCAATTTTCAAAAAGTTGAGAAGGCATACAGCCAAGATTTTATGAGGATTTATAACTCTTTATTTCCTTAAATACATGACTGAAGCTAGTGCTTTAATAAGAGAGAGCAAGCTCTTAAATTTTAAAACAGCCTCCTAATGGCGAAAAGGAGACATGAATGGAAATTGTACTGTGCATCAAATATTTATTTGAAATCATAGAGCAGTAGTAGTAAATTTCTTTCTCAATCATTGAAGAGTTATGTTTGCTAGTTAGATGCTAGGACATCTAGTTGAAAAGGATAAATCATAGCACTAACAAGAGGAAGAAGATTTGCTGTGGAAAAAAAAAGAAAAGAAATAGTGAAAATGAAAAATCCCAAATAGAAAGGACTGATGAGAGTGGACCGAGTCTAATCAGGGCAGATGAAGACCAGGTTTGATGCTGGCACCACAGAAGAGATCTCGAAATCCACCCAGCACAGCACTTTCAAAGTGGCTCACTGTATTATCTAGTACATTACCAAATATTATCTGAAATATTTTGGCTTACCTTGAGCAAAAGTAGATTTAGTGTATGATCTGAGATTCATTAGCTGTATGGTGAAATAGAGTTTACATAGCTTACTCTTTGTAATGGATTTTCAAGGGTGTTAAGCTAATACCAATACGCATTAGATGTGGGTGCCCCCAAAAGCAGAGCTGTGAGACCTGATAGGACTGGAAGGATGGGAGGCCTCCTCCCAGAACTCTCAGAATGCTGAGCGTTTCCTGAAATGGTCCATCAGTCCTGGCTTGAAGGAAATTCAGATTTCTATCCTGGATGTAGGCTATTTCCACACCAAACTTTCTGGAAACTTGGGGATAGACAAAAGAACCTATGCTAACTGTACATCGTTTACTGCTTACCCCTGTTTCTTAAGATAAAAAGAAGTTGTTTATCACTTGAGTTAAATTTAGGACATGATTTGTGCTTGTGACTTCAATGATGGATTGCATTGCATTATTGGTGCTTGTGACTTCAATTGTGGCTTCACTTTCTGTGTATGCCCCTGTGCCTTATTCAGTGAATACCCTGGAAAATGGACCCAGGGCACTTGATGCTGGTGGAAGACTTCAGCCCCCTGGAGCTCCAAACCTGAGTTCCACAGTCCGGTGTCCTTTATTGTCTTGTCCTCTATTGCCGCAGGTTACAACATTAGGGATTAACACTGACTGAGTCCAGTGGCTCATGTCTGTGTATCCCAAGATACTCAGAAGGAATAGATTCCAAGGATGAGAGTTCGTGAGACTGCACCTCCACAGGTGATGTACTCCTGTTATCCCAGATGCATAGGACACATTAAACAGGATGACTGTGAACTGAGACAGACCCTGGGCAAAGAAGTATGAGACCCTATCTGAAAAAAAAAAATTTTAGGAAGCAAAGAATACTGAAAGTAAGGATGAATGTTACTGTGTTTTCAAACACACACATCTGAGTTCAAGCACTGGTATGGATTCACACACACACACACACACACGCCCATGTGTGCATATGTGCATATAAATGACACTTCTTTTTGTTGTGGTGCAGATTGCAAGGCCAGATATGCCCTTGAATCCAAGCCTAGTTCAGTTCAGGTCAGCAAAACATGATTGGCCCTCTGCTTTGACACTTGGGCCCTTTTCTCCCTGTGTTTTCTAGGATGGGTACAGTTATGCATGAGTTTTTCTTTGAAATACAAGATGTGAGTGTATTTTTCTTTATTATGAACATGTTTGTAGCACAATGCTTATTGTAAACCTTTAAATTGTCTGAAAAGAGTTTAGAAACCTATAAACCCATAATGACAAGAAAATTGCCTTGTCATTACAGTAAACCTGATGTCATTCTTAGAAAAGATAGTCTAGGAAATTTTCTATTTTTTAGCAGAAGTTTTCATTATAAAAATCATTTTTTAAAAGTCCAGTTTACTTTCTATGAATATAGAATGTTGTTATAAAACAATCATCCAAAAACCATCTAAAAATAAACAAACAATCTTAAAATCCTCTCCTGTCTTCACCTTTTGAGATTTTTTTTCTAGAGGTAGACTGTGTTCATGATGTTTAATTCAGATGGAAATTGCTGCTGTTCCTACTGTTACTATTTTCAGTAAGTTTGAAACATCTTAATGGAATATTTCTTGAACAGTCACTTCATTAAAGTCCCTGTGACAGACAATTCTTCCAGAGGACAGAGTCTAAGTCTGTTTACTTCCCAGGGCTTGATGTCTGATAGGGGCTAAGCAGCTGGGTGGAATGCGGAGGCCTCCATCTACCTCTGAGAAGCTTGTACCATCAGGCTTGTGGCATGTTGACCCACGTGCCAAGTGAGTTTTGCCCTGATCTCGCTTTAAGTGTGTTTCTTTCAATGAACTCTACCTTAAGACAGAGAGATGAATTGCGCACATCGTGCTCTGTTCCTCCCTGCTCATGGAGAATCATTACATAGAAATATAAAGGGATGATGGGCTTGCCTGGAGATGCCCTTGATTAAAACAAAGAAAGAGAGGAGGCTGGCCAGGAGAGAGGATGCCTGCCCTCTTCAGTGTCTGAATGCATCTTCCCCGTGAGTCAGCAGACGTTATCTTACTAAATGTTAGAAGATTATGCTAATTAGGGAACATGGAGAGACAGGAGAAGGAATAAGCTGAACATTAATTTAGACTGCTTAGAGCTTTAACTAAAATCATCCCTGACCACAAGGGGAGAAAAGAATAACTTGGACAATCTTTTAATAACACAGAGTTACAAATGAATATTCTTTTTCTGAATCATTGTTACCCAACCATATAAGGAGAAACATTTGAAAACCAATACTTTAAAAAAAAAAAGTCAAAAGAAATTTCTCTACCCGCTACTTCAGAATAAGAGTATCTTGTGTTTTTTATTTTATTTATTTCGTCTTCTTTTAAGTTCAGGGGGTGAGAATTTGTTATCTCATTGAACTGTAAAACAGAGAACAAAACAAAAAAACCTCTGTAGGAAACTATTCTTGAAATGCTTTGTCATTGAAGCGTTGGAGATGACATCTTTTAGGACTATCTACCTGACAGTGATTCTGCTATGCCGGGCCCGTTGTAGCCGTGATTATTTGCTCTGCTGACAAGTCAACAGACGCTAAACTTTTTAAAGCATTGAGAGGTTTAACAGTATTTCTACATTTCTAAAAATGATATGAAATATTTAAAGAAGGCTTACGGTTTCAGAAAGCAGTAAAAAAAAAAAGTCTCTAGAAGTCTCCGTGTTTTCTGATCATAAATCACCCAGTTGAGGTCTCACGCTGCTTAATGAAGGGTCCGTTTGGTGCCATTTGGATGTGGGGGACAAATTCTCTGAACCCTCAGGCACTTATTGTTGAAAGGAATGCAAGCCCTTTGCTTCCCTGTAGAAACCAGCAGGAAAGTAGGAACTCTGACCAGTTAGATTTCTATCACCTCGTCCTGGAATTTCATGATTGAAACTAATCAGGCAGACTGAGGAAAGCATTTTGATGAGATAGAGATGCTGACAAAAGACACAAAGGTGATGATGGGGTTTGAACAAAAACACCAAAGGAACAGGAGACTAATGGGAAGTTAAGGAACTGTCCCAGTAGGAGAGAGAATGAGAGAAGAATGAGCTTCCTTATTGCTTGAAAGTGAGAGGGTCGAATGGAGAGGTAATCCCAAGAGAAAGAAATATTGCTTATGGAACAATGAGCTGTTGTCCTTTCTATTAACTGAGGAGATGTGAGGATTTTGTCAAGAAGAATTTAGTTTGAGTGTTGCAAATGACATCCTTGTTTCTGATAGGAAATAGAGAATCTCTATTTCCAAGTAAACGTGAGCATTTCCTTGAAGAGAAATGTTGACAGTACTCTAACATCAACATCATTCAAAACTACAAATTTGTTTGAGATTTCTTTCTGCCTTTCCATTCTGCATTAGATATTCCAAGAGAACACTAGTATAGTCCAGACCGGAGGCCACATTTTTATTTTGTTGTTTGCTTCTAAATCATTTCCCAAATGGAAGCTTGAGTTAGAAAATTCTAGTGAGTTCTAACACTAAATCACTCCATAGGAAGTTTTAGAATTTGCAACATAAAATATATTGGATTATTGTATTATCTTAGTGTTCATTTTAAAAGTGAATTGAATTTAATGTCTGCTAATGGAGAGCTTATTTCAAATTCATTCTTCTAGGGATTTTCTTTCCCTATGTCTGTATTAAAGGCTTTGGAGTCTGGCAGAAGAAATGGATGACTATAGTGCTAAACAAGTTGATGAGTGAGAAGAACCTGAAAAAGTTTTGAAAATAGGAGTTCTCCTTTCTGAATGCAGCACTTGGATGTGTGAGGATGTGAAACGAAGCCATGAGGTGGGTAATATTAGAAAATAAACAGTATTTAACCTTGCAGAAACAAACAGGATGCAGGGAACCAAGCCATGAATACACTATTTGGGGAGAGGGAAGGAAGAAAAGCTGAAATATGGTGGGAAAGAAGAGAAAGGCTGAGAAGTGTGAGAGAGGAAAGAAAAAAAATGATAAGAATGGTGTAATTCAAACTACAGGTTAAGGTAACCTGTGAAGCTTTATAAAATGTTAGAACCTGAGAACCAGTATTAATTACCTAATTAAGTTATAATTGTTTCAGATTTCTTATTGGCTTGAAGTTCCCTTTCTTTGTGGAGGGCACTGTTGCCCTGTAAAGACCATGTTATAAAGAAATGGCTAGATGAAAGCAGGTTGCTTCTACCATCACTTGACTAGAATTGCATGGTTTACATACAATTCCACTCTTTTAATGTATTAAAATTGTATCAATGCCTTATTCTGTTGTGTTAAACTTAGCTCATATTACTATTACTCATCTGAAATAATATATAATCAATGCTATGCTTTCCTAAACAAATTACCTAAATAATTTTATGCTTTTAAAACACTCTCATGGGCTGGGGATATAGCCTAGTGGCAAGAGTGCCTGCCTCGGATACACGAGGCCCTAGGTTCGATTCCCCAGCACCACATATACAGAAAAAACGGCCAGAAGCGGCGCTGTGGCTCAAGTGGCAGAGTGCTAGCCTTGAGCGGGAAGAAGCCAGGGACAGTGCTCAGGCCCTGAGTCCAAGGCCCAGGACTGGCCAAAAAAAAAAAAACAAAAAAAAAAAACACTCTCATATTGTTCGTATGTTTCCTCCCATCAGAGTGGATTTTGGAATCATTTTCACTACTCCACAAGAAAAACTTGCCTGCTGAGAGACTGATTTCCATGGTGTTCATTGCTGACATTTTTTATTTCCTTTGGCTCTGCCTATATAATGCCCATATTTAGCTAGATTTTAATGAAGAATTCTAAAATATTCTTTCACTTTTTAAGTTCACTTACAGTGATTGGTTCTTGTTCTTTAAATATGTTTGTTAAGAGCCTGCCCATCAGATGACAAGCGGATAATTGTTACAAGTTCAGGCTCTGCCTGTAAATGTATTATGTTTTTCTCTCTGCTTCTTTCCTGAGTTTCCAGCTCTGCTCTTTGACTTGGCAGTTTAACATTGTGCCTATGTTTTGCATTCTTTTATATACTTTGGCAGAAAAAATGTGCTATAATTATCTGTTCCTGCTGATGAAATTCATTTTCTTTTTTTTTTCTGCAAACCTCTCCTTTTGTTATACAGAACTAGAAGAGGAGGTTTTCTTGAACCGACCCTTTAGCCGCAAGAGTTCAAAGGTATGCTTTTCATTTATCACTTGACTTCTGACCTAGCCTTCAGGATCAGATATATCTTAGCTGACATTCACATTGAAAGGAGGAATCATGAACTGTGAGATCTGAGACTCACACTGCTCTTAGTTCTCCCTTACATTCTTTTAAGGTGACTATTGAAAAAGATGGAGATGTGAAATTCTGGTTGATACACAAAAAGAGTTCCATCTCTAAGAATAGCAAGTAGGGTAAATATTTTAGAAGATGTGTTATTGAAGCAGGACATGTGGGTAGGGATTGCATAGGAATGGAAGAAAATGTCACTGATTCCATAGTCAGATGGTGAAAAGCGTATAAAGCAAGTTTTGCAGAATAAGATACTTTCCAGTGAGGACATGGGTTCAGGGCCTTCCTAGGACTGGGTAAGCCAGGTAATTGCAAAGCAAATGAAAGAAAACAAGGAGCCTTTAGATCTTTAGAGAAGTCCTATATGTTTTATGAAACTACTGGCTCCTTTCGATGAAATTAGGGCTTACTACAGCATTACTGCAGGAAATACAATTACAGTTAATCTTACTTTGAGGAAAATGTGAGCGTTGTGGCTGGCAAGCTATAGATGACAACATTAAGACCAGAATAATGTTCAAAATTAATTGTGCACATGGTTCCCTGATTCCAGAAGCCATAAAAGCATTTTAATAGTGACTTCCTTATGATAGATATGCACTTAAGCAGTCTTCAAAAGATTATCTGTAGATGTCCTTTTTAATATATACCAGAAGAAAGGAAGTATAAAAATATTTATCTCATTAAATGAATCTGAGAGGAGTTTTATCTGCACTTAAAATTGTCATGCTTTTCCATTCTTTAGGCTAATCTTCTGCTTTAATTATTCTGGTAATTATTAATTTATGGTATTATTCATTTGTGTTCCCTCTGATTCAGTGAAGCAATGAAAATTGGGGAGAATGTTATGAAGTAGGAGATGTTATCATCATATACTCCCGAATTTTCACTTGAAAGAATGATTTAGGAGTATTATACTAGATTTTCTTTGAGAACAGAGTATTATTAATTAGAAACTAGCTTTTATTTTTCTAAATAAAGTGACACAACCTTTTAATGTTTAGTGTGAGGTTTGTTTTGTATCATTGCGAATCTAATCAGATTTGGAGATTCTACAAAATATCTCTTATGTAGATCTTTTAACAAGATAGTATTTCTTCTCTTTTCTTCTCTGGCTACTTTCCATTGTCTACTACATTTTTAGAAAGTTTCAATCATACTTTGAGTGATTTACTCAACCAGTTTTCACTTTTATCCATTATTATTACCTAAGAGAGTTCTATTAGCTCTTTTCATTGTTATATTTTAATAGTTCATATCCTCGAATCATTGGGTAATATGCATAATAAATATTACGTTATCTACCAGTTATGTCCAGAACGACAACAAGCTTCACCAACAAATTTATAAAACATATTAATTGGCAACACGAAGTAGACCAATGTAGAGGATTATGTGTTTACAACGAATGGACACAGTCTGACTTCCTCTTGCACACATCAACTCTCCAGGGCTTTCTTCTTCCACCTTTTAGGAAAATAGAGTTACAGAATTCTAGAAAATTATTCAAAGGATTTTGAGAACAAAAAAAATTCAATGGAGATCGATAGAAACAACTTAGATAGTTAAGTAGTTGGGTACATACTGTCTGAAAATAATACACATGACTCTAAAGTCATGTTCTTTGAATTGCCCATAAAAAGATGAAAAGTTTAGAGGAGAGGTTGTGATGGGAATTGCTCTATTTTCTTAGAGCTGGCCATTTGTTCTGAGATGTAATATGGCAAATCAATTTGCTAGATGTTTGTGTTAGAGTAGAGTACACTCCAAATACTTCTGTGGACGGAGAAGCTATGAATCACAATGAATTCTAAAACCTCAGTAAAATTTTCCCCTAGGGAAAAATAAATGATTGATTCATGACATAAGTCACATATTTTGGCAGAAGGACAGTTTAGTAATAATTGAACCACTGAGTAGACAACATCATACTTGTCATTTATTCTTAATATTCTATCAGGAACGGAACTTTTTTCAAAAAATTATGCCTGGCACAGTCCTCACTTGTGGACTCATTATGGAAGCATAGTGAAGAGTTTACATATAGTTATAAAAGATATTACAAATTTATATAGGTAATAGCATTTCCATTAAAAGTTCAAAGATGTTTCTCAGAGATGAGACATAAATGAAGATAAGAAAAACATCAATCACTGGAAACAACTTTATAGAGCATTAAATAATCAGAAAACAACAATGTCCTTTGATTCCCTTTTCCCTTCCCAAGCCAATCTCAGAAAGCCACATTGTTCCATTTTGTATATGTACATAAATAATTTGGGTATATTCACCCTCCTTCTCCTTCTCTATTAACTCTTTCATACAGAGTCGTGAAAGGCTAAGAGCAGAGCACCACAGTCTGATGCCAGTTTGTGCAAAAATGTTCACAGTTTCTATCTGCAGGGAGAAAAGTTAGACAAGGTGGCATATCTCTTTTATGCATACAAGGGTTGAAAGTAACATGCTACCCTAAAATAAGCAGCAAAACCCAGTTCAAGGCTGGGTACAGAAGCTCATGCCTACAACCAAAGCTACTCAGGAGCCGGAGACCTGTGAGACTGAGGTTTGAAGATAGTGGAAGTAGAAAAAGCTGTGAGATTCCATCCTCAACTAGCTAGCAAAATATTCCCATGTTGTTTGCAAATTATTGTACAAGAAAAGTACACAAATAGGTTTTATGAAACCACATATTAAAATGTCAGTATGTATTTTATAAAATGATGAATAAAAACATGTTCTGTTGATAAATATATAATACTTACAATGACATTTTCAAATCCTTTGTTAAATAAGGTTTTAATGGACATCTACTACTTGCCAGCCCCTAATCTAGGTGCAATGGAAACAGTTATGTACAAGAAACGAGGAGTTATTTCTGGAGCTGTCAATTAGAAAAATGAAAACAAACACAGAAGTGTTGGTGTCAAATTGTGTCATGCTTTTCTATCACTGAAAGCTTTTGGAAAGAGTTGGACAGACTTGGATCTTGAGGAATATTTCCCAACTCACTGAATGACTTTCAGAGAATAATATTATGCTTTTCTGTGTTCCAAAGTACCATGAAAATTTAACCATGACTTAAAACAGCAATCTATAAAACCTAAATATTTGATATCCAATTATGTATATAATAACATTTATAGCAATAGAAAAGAAGCCTGATATTTTAAAAAGCAGAGAAATTATGCTGCTTCAACGTTCTTTGGTAGTGTGAAGGCCATTACCCTGTTTAGAATTTATAGGAAAGAAAGTTGCTCTTAGACAACCTGAATCTTGGTCAAATTAACAAATAAGACAAGAGTAGTATCTAAGGTTAACCATCCCATTCAAAATGAATTTTAACTTGACAAGTATCTAATTAGTGCTACATATTATGATTAAGACTTCAGTTTTCTAAAAGTTTATGGTTTAATATTGGGCAATCACATAAATAAAATGTTTATCTTCGTTACATATTATAAATAAAACTACTTACAGAAACTAAGATATTTAAAACCATAGATAAGAGAAATATTGTTTCTTTTTACTAGACAAAGCTTCCAAAAATAACGTGCGATCCTCTTCTTTTAACATCCCAAATCAGCTTTCAATCATACCCAGAAATGTTCAGTCATTAAAACAAAATGTCTCCCAGCAAAAAATGGGAGATATTTTCAAGACAGCAATCATAATATCTACAAAATGACAAAGACATGGGGCAAGCAGTTCTCAAATCCCTCATTGTGCAGCACTGAAGACAGTGAAGTAAAGTAATGCTGGCCTGAACTTGCAAAGGATGTGAAGGAGTTGTGATGGCTCCCATCCCCATCGCTTAAGAGGCGGGTGGATATGGACAGGTACGCCAGCTCCCAGAGACCCAGAACAAAGGCATTAGAGAGCCAGAAGAAGATACTCTGTGTTGATTGAGCCCCACCCACATGGCGCCTGATATATATTGTAAGCACATAATAAACATGAGCAATTAGTATTCCAGCGTCGGCACTACCGGATACATTAAAACTTCATTTATTCCTGTGTAACCTGTTCAATAGATGTTTCTGTGTAGGCTTAGAGCTCATCCTCATTAACATCCTACTTTCATTGAGGGTATGTCTTGCTCCCCTGCATTCTGTCTACACACTTGACCACTGTTAGCATAATTAGGTGAACAGCTATTGAGGATCTACAGGGATCAACACAAACAAATAACGAATAACCACTCACACCTTTATATGTATATCAGCTTCAGCAATAATCAGGAAGAGAGTAAAGGATAACAAAAACCTCTGTTCCCAAGAATTCCTCACAAAAAAAATCCATGGTAAACTGAGTCTTGTGCTGATCTCTCCCTGTGTCCACCTTTCTCTACCTCAATATTCATCCATCACGATGCCTTGAATTTCTATTCCAGAAGTACCCAATTTTCCTCCTGAGTAGTGTACTTTTCTCACCCTCATATTTCTACACAAAGTTCCAGATCAGTGCTATCAGTTCAAATATAAAGAGGTTGAATAAAACGGAAAGAACACTAACCTTGCTTTTTCTAAAGAGTATTTTAATTCAAGTTGATGGAACAAAATAGTGCATCCTGGGTATTTTAACCAATGGATATTTATTTCCTACAGTCCTAAAGGCTGGAATGTCTAAGATGAAGGTAGCCATGGTTCTTGAACAGGGGCCTGTTCCTGGTTTGCAATGGTCACTTTCTTGCTGCGTCTTCAGATGTATCTTGGAGAGAATGGAGAAAGAAAACCTCTGTTCATTTGCTATTTATTTAAGTACATCAATGACTTCATCTCATATCAACCTAATCAACACTTCAAAGCTTTTCTTCATAATGGTATTGACAGTATATGAGATTTGGAGGAACACAAATAATTAGTCCTTAGTAAGGACTTATCTCCTTTTAAAGATAGAGTCTAGATGCCATTTAAATGATCAAAAATTAATATGTGGAGAAATTGGTTTTATATCAACTCCTTGGAAAAAGTAGCTATGTTTTGACTGATTCTATTAATTATGGAAGTTACAGTACGAGGCTAAACATTTTATATTGAGAAATAATTTTACTTGTGAACTATTTGGGGGGCAATAATCCACAAATTAGGACTTCATTATTTACTAATGAATTCTAATAGGATTGTTTAAATCATACTCATAAGAAATGTTTAAAATTATATCCCAAGCATAAGGAAAAGAAATTTTCCTAATCAGAGCGCAAATTACCTTGCATATCAGTGGGGTTTAATGAAGTACATCAGTATTCATTTATTTTAAATACTATAAAACTCAGAATACAAATTACATGCAAATCTGCACTTAATATTATCACTAAGTAGCTACAATGTCTATTGTGACCCACAACCTTATTATTTAGCATATTCTTGCATCTCTTAAAGGCGTGTTAAATTCTGTTCCTGGCTCTTAGAGAGACAGAGAATCGTGGAAATCCATCACTCTGTGAAGCTTAGAGTTCAGGTTTGCCTTATGAGAACCTTGATGTTCTAGAACAATTAAATGTCATGCTGCTTTTCAGGGAAAGATGAAGTTTGCCAGTCTTCATCTGGAGCAGAGGGAGGTGATCCATGCCTGCTACCCCAGTTAGGGGGCACAGTTGAGTACACTTGTCAGTCTCAGCAACATGAAGTCTCCAGGAAGGTAGTTGTTATCCCAGGTTGTTTGGACCTAAAGCAAGACCCTCCCTCAAAAATAATCCAGGCAAAAAGAGCCAAGGAAAATATACCCTTGAAGTTCACCTGGTAGAGCACTTGTCTTGTAACAATGAGACTCTGAATTTAATCCTCAGCACTATCAGAGACAGAGACAGAGACAGACAGAAATACTGAGACGTGGGGAATAGAGGAAAGGACAGGAAGGACAAAGATCAAAAGGAGGGGAGAAGAGAGGAGGGGAGGAGAAGAAGAGAGGAGGGGCAGAAGAAGAGATTAAGTAAGTTTCCTGGGAGAGAGCGAAATTAGGGCTAGGTCAAAAAGGTAAGTTTGTGTTAGATTTATGTCAAGGGAAAGAATATGCAATTTACTTTCAAGAGAACATAGGGCTATAGAAAGCTTGAGCGGAATATGACATAGCGAAAGTGATTTTAGAAAGTGAAAAAGGTTAAAGTAGATGAAATTAGGAAATATTTACTTGACATGCTCCAATGTATAGCAGTTAATTCCAGGTGCTGGGGTGACAAGAATTCTTCATACTAAATATGAGTTCTACTGTCATTTAGGAAATCGATTCATAAACCAGACATTTCCCTGAGGTCCTAGGACTTCACTTGCTTTGGCAAAAAGCTATTATATAAGCCTGACTTGGAACCAACAAGGTATTAGAGATCACTACAGGAGAGGAAAACAGTATCACCTGCTTACAAAGCAAATCAAAGCCCTGGCTTATAGCAGTAAGAGAGCCTTTCACTCTGACCAAGTCTAATGGCTTTCTTGTGAGGGAAAAGGCAAAGATATTTATATATAAAGTTGATCAATTTGAGATTATAGGTAGCTTTCCATGCAGAACCTGGTAGAGATTGAGTATTGCTTCTGACATAATAGCACAGCGCTAGTATACATAATGAGGCATTTCTTTTAAAAACATGAATGTAGACTACCTAGTTTAGTAATCTGCTTTTCTTTGCCAGAATAACAAAAATCCTCGAGACAAATGACTAAGCTACTTCTAACACTGTCATCCTCAGAAGGAAATGTCTAGAAAAGATTTACTCATGAATAAAGTAGTGGTCTTTTGCTTTCCTTCAGTCTCCCTACTTCGAATTAAATAGCATATATTACCTAAATCAGATCCTCTAAAAAGGATCCAACTGTTTCTTTTTTTCAAGTCTTCAGTCTTTTCCATATACCTGATGTAGACTAAATATCTAATAAATGTTTGGAAGTGGATGATGCATTGAAGCAATGAATGCCAAATTTAAATAGCCTCTTTTTGCACTTAGGAAGTCAAGGGCTTTTGAGGTAAAGAAATTTGCTATTGATCTAGTACATTCTAGTTGATAGTCCCTGGGAGGCTCAAGGCAAGAGGCATTCAATGGGAGAATAGCATGAAGAGAGGAAAATATCCATGGGACATAGCTGATGAGTGGGATTGAGAAACCCTCATCCCATCCCTAAATCCACGGGTGAATGCATTGTGAAATTCTTTATCACTGTTTCTAATCACATTTCCTTGTGTCTCTGATCTGATAAGAATGATTCTCATGCTATGTCTCTCATGATTGAGTCTGTGAGGCTACACAGCACTCCTTGGGAAGACGCACGGTGCCCAGATCCTTCCACTCATCATCCCTCCGCCTCCCACCAAGTCCTCTGTGGGCAAGTAACACTCCTGTGACTGATGCATTCTGGAGATAGAACGTCATGAATCACGAAGGGCCTAAACACCTTTGTCCTGTTTGTCTGTGGTTTCCCTAAAATTACAGCTAACAGTGTGTCAGTTCTTCCTCTGCAACTGTGTTCCAACTATGTCTGGTACTCACTGGAATAGCTGAGACACAATAGCTGAGTAAATGAATGCTTTCAAATCTCTCTCTCTCTCTCTCTCTCTCTCTCTCTCTCTCTCTCTCACACACACACACACACACACATTAAATACACAATTAGGTGTCTCTGTGATGTTTCTATGTGTACATATACTATATCCAGATCAAATGTCCCCCTCTACCACTCTCTCTTTCATGTTCTCCATCTTGTTCTTAAAACTCTAACTGCTTCCTTGTTTTATTACCATATGTATATGTTATGTCTTCAACTCCATCAACTCTCATTTACCCTATCTTTCGCCCTCCCCACAATGGTACCCTCTCTCCAACATAGACAGTTACATGCTTTCTTTAATGTGTATGAATTGTACAAAGGGGTCTCACTGTATTATTTCACCCATGTAAATGGTATATATTTAATCAAAGAATTCCCTCCATTGCCTTCTTTCCCTGACTTCTAACCCTTTATTGTTCAGTCACTTTCAATGAGACAGATACCTTATATGGTCTTCATACATAGGAGCAAATTTTTATATTATTCAGTATCCATCATGCATTCTTACTCCCTCTTCCCTCCTTCCTTCTCTTTCTTCTTGTTTCCCTCTCTCATCCCTCAAAATTGTCCTATGATTGAAATTAGGATTGCTCTGTCATAGTTTGCTACTGGAGTATATAAACCAACCAGTTACACCAAATATAATGCACTTAGAAGAAAAGGAAAATAACACTATACATGCACAAGCCAATATATTTCTTATTTCAGTCTTCCCAGGTTCATCAATGAGATGAGAGCAAGGCTGCTGTGTACAGGGAGAAGAAGAATAAAAGCAATGGAATTAGCTTTGTGCATAATTTCTATTGTGCTCCTAAAACAAAATACACATGTTCTTTCTCAGTAAATGTAATTTCTATACCTTGGTTATGTTCAGAACCTATTACTCTAAGTGTACCTGGTTTGCATATGATGCTTCTGGATTAATTAAACTCCATTTAATTAATCAGAAGTACTTCTCTCTTAATCTCCATGCTGTCCACTCAAGACAGAGAGTGATCACTGTAAACTGTTGAATAAATGTACTATTCATTGGGACCATGCTGGTGACTTTAGACCTTAAAATATGGCTATGTATGTACCTGGCATTGGATGTGGCTGAAATACCTTCACTGTATCATTTTAAAAGGTTGAAACCAATCAAGTGGAAATTTCAGTTGTGATGGCATGTCAGGATCTTTTGTTATATATAAAGTAATAACAAAACTAGATCTACCTGAAATCCTTCCTGAATAAATTTTCCAACCTAAATCCTAGTCATTATATATAAAGCAGGCACCAGATTTAAAAGGTAGAGAGAAGATATAGGCCTAGTTTGAAACTTCAGTACCCAAGGAATCACATAGGTTAATTGTCTGGGATTTCTTTTCTTTTTTTATTGGGTGGGGAGGGCGAACATATCTATCCAAGTTGAAGTCACAGAAGCCAGCAATCCTCAAACACAAACAGGTTTTGAAAAATAAAATTACAAAATAAATAAGAGAGAAGAGAACATATTATAAAGAAGAAAAGGAAAAGAAAAGGCTTAACTTCCCAACTCAAGTGAATCTTGCCCTCCACAGCCAAGAATGGGAGTAGTCCAGCAGAGAAGGAATTAATCTAGACAACAAATGCTTCTCTCTAGCTAAAACATACAGGGGGAAAAAGAAGAACTCACTTTCATGAGTAATTACAGAGTTGTTAGCTCAGATTTCCACCCTCACCAGGCTAACACAAGATACCTCAACAGCCCAGTAATCCCACTCTACCCCTCTGGATGGAGAGGAACCATGGTCATTATGTTAAGTCTTGTCCACTGGTAGTAAGTGTTCCACCTTCCCTGCACAGTTTCAGCCAGGGCCGTTGACCTGCCTCCAGTTGTGCTGAGGGGCTACATCTGCTCTGCAAGAGAAAGGTCAGAAAACACCTAGTCTTGACTCAAGGCCTCTGGGCCCACACAGAGCAGTAACAAGGTCAATAGTGAGACTTCGAGGAAGAGCAGTAACAAAGGTTTTCCCATCTTCCTAGGCAGAAGAAGTTCAATGGAGAGCCATAAGGAAATCAGGAAATCCCACCACAGCCCAAAGAAACAAAGAGCGCTTACTTGATGAGGTTGCCGATGGGGAAAGCTGGGTTTTCTGTGGTACAAGAAGGACCTAATCCTTGGGGGTTGGGAATATGGCCTGGTGGCAAGAGTGCTTGCCTCAGATACATGAAGCCCTAGGTTCGATTCCGCAGCACCACATACACAGAAAAAGCCAGAAGTGGGCGCTGTGGCTCAAGTTGGCAGAGTGCTCACCTGGAGCAAAACGAAGCCAGGGACAGTGCTCAGGCCCTGAGTTCAAGCCCTAGGACTGGAAAAACAAACAAACAAGAAGGACCTAATCCTTGCCTTCCTCACAGAAAAAAGGTACCAGGACTCAGAATGTAAACTAGACATAAGATTCAGGGCCCTATATTACAATACCCAAACATCTGTAGTTTGGGTTTTAGTAAATCATTTATCTCTGATCTAAATTGAATGCAATCTGTGAAAACGAAGAATCAGTAAGTGGACATCCTAAACATTGAAAAACTTCTGAAAAACCAACGACCCCAAGTAGTTTCAAGAGAAATAAGAAGTGACAATAAAACATGACACATCAACATTTGTGAGAGATCCCTCTCTTTAGGAGCAAGTTTGTGACTTTAATAAAATGTTAATAAATATAGAATTCTAAAATCTATTATCTAAGAACCTGAATCAGTGGCCTACAAAAATAAAAGGCAAAATAATCACATGAGACAACTTATCAATTCATCATGTACTCTTCATTTTCACTTTGGGGTGAATATTAAAGTATAAAAATAAAAACCCAGGAATGAAATAGGTACAAAGTTAGGAATCAGAAAACTCAGCTAATAACTGTAGTAGTGACCCCAATGCCAAATATCTAAATGCCAAGAATAAAGGTTTATCATATGTGCTATCTTAGTCAATCTTAATTCTAATTATTTCCACCTGTCAACTTGGATAACAATCTGTCACTCATTAAATCCAGGGTATGTTCAATATTGTGAGTAAAGAGTTTTGTTTTTTTTTTAATGGATTGGGTGTATATAGTCTTGTTATATGTTTAAGCTGATTGTTTTATTCTCTTGGAGTAGTGAGCATAGAAGATGAAATTGCAGCAATGTACTAAAATGAATTATTTCTGTCAAGGCAATGATCTAATTGCACAGGGCTAGGGAGATTGGAAAATTGCTGGGGCCTGGGAATGTGGCCTAGCAACACAGCGCTCACCGAGCATGCACGAAGTCCTAGGTTCGGTTCCTCAGCACTACATAAACAGAGAAAAGCAGAAGTGGTGCTGTGGCTCAAGTGTAGAGTGCTAGCCTTGAGCAAAAGAAAGCCGGGACAGTGATCAGGCTCTGAGTCCAAGCCTCACTATGACAAAAAAAAAAAAATGCTAAGAAATGAGGGAGACAAAAAACGACCACTAAAATAAAACAAATAAAAATTAACAGACTTAATGACTTGCTGGCTTGGAGCAAAGTCTATTACATATTTGGAAACATTTCACGTATGTTTTTTGACTTCTTGTAGCAACAAACAAAATGAAGGGCCAGAATTTTATTAATAGGTTATTGGATCTTTGAAAGCAGTCTTGAATTTCCACCTGATATATCAAATACCTAGAAAAGTGTCTAACTTCTAACTGTTGAAGCTCCTAAGCTTGCCTGCCTAAAGACTAAGTCAAGTAATGAGTAGATGAATAAATGGTTGAAAGAATGGCTAAATTAAGACAACCACATTATGAATCTGTCTATCAGTAACAATTTAAAAACCACTTAGGCACATGTTTCACTTTGCCCTTTGAGTAGCTAATCCCTGACAGTTTGTTTTCATACCAAGAAAGAAAGGTAGCCCAGGAAAAACATGACATTTTCAGAAATAAGAAGAAAATCAGACACACCCTACATTTTGTGAAGATGAATCAGACTAATTCCACAGAATATACAAACCAACTATAAACTAGCTACTTCTCATTCTTCCCAAAGCATGCTCTGATGAGAACTCTCTATGGGGAGTCCCAGTGCTAGAGTTTGGGTATCTGATGAACTAATAATGAGGGTTTGGTAGAATCAACATTCTACTCTGCGTGAAGAACCATAGAGGGAAAATTTGTTTGTAGAGAAACTATAAGGAGATTGTGTGGCCATGTAAAAATATCCTAAACATGCAGATGTATTAAATTAATGGATTTTCTATGTATATGTGCTGCTACTGGAGCTTGAATTCAAGGCCCTTCCTTTCCTCCCTCCCTCCCTCCCTCCCTCCCTCTCTCCCTCCCTCTCCCCCCCTCTTTATCTCTGTCTCTCTCTCCTCCTCTCTCTCTCTTATTGTTTTAAATTCATAACTGTCACTCTACCACTTGAGCCATGTTTGTTGTTTCAGCTATTTGCTTATTGACTGGAGGTAAGGTTTCAGATTTGTCTTCCTGGGACTGGCTTCAAACAGCAGTCCCCAGAACCCATAGCTCTATGTGGCTAGGATTGAAGGTAAACAACTGGCAACCACATGAATTGAAAGATTTTTTTAAGCGTTATTGCTTCACAGATTCTCACATTCATCTTTTTGTCCAAACTGTTTCCTTCTCTTTGATCTTTGCAAGATTTCCCTAAAATCTTCAGACTTCATTATTTTTGCATATGCCTTCCCATATCAAAATATATTCAAAGATTTACTTATTTCATATGAGGCTCCTTTTTATTTTTCTATTCAGGGCTATTTCTCAAGACTCTATTTCACACTTTATTCTCCAATACATCAAACATCCTCATTCCCTCTGAATGTTATGTAAGTTTATGGCTTTTTGGGTTCTTCTTGACCTTGTGTTCTTTCATCTGAAAGGCTCTCCTCTCCCCTTTTCTTTGTAAGATGGAGAGGCCTACTTGTTCACGAGCCCAAACTAAATATCCTCTCTAGAACCTGTGTGCCAAATCTCTGAATGTGAGGAAGCAATCCATCCTTGGATTTTTACTAATTATTCATTCATCACTTATGCTACACACCCTATTTTTTGACATACTGTGATTAAACATTTCTTTCCCTCATTAGAATTTTACCATTTCAGGAGAATTCCAATCCAAACCCATACTGAACCCTGTGACCTATCTGAGTAATAAAATCTTCTTCTGTAATATTCACTGGAATATTTTGAAACAATAAGAAGAACTACTTGCACTATTATAGTGCAATTCTATTTGGAGGTTTATGAGTTACATTTACTGAGATAGAACAAACACAAACAAAGAAAAGCATCACTAAAGCATTAACATGAAGAGTAGAGCCCAAGACTGTTCCGGGAATCAAAATGTTGAATTTAATTAATCAATTTTTTTTTAAATTTTGTGCAGGTCTGAGGGCTTGAACTCAGGACCTGGGCACTGTCCTTGAGCTTTTTGATTCAAGGCTTGTGCTCTACCACTTGGGCCATAGCTCTGTTTTTGGTTATATGTTAGTTAATGGGAGATAAGAGTCTCAGGAACATTTTTATCTGGACTGGTTTCAAACTATGATCCTCGGGTCCCAGCTTCTGCATAGATAGGATTATAGGTGTGAGCCACTGGCGACCAGTTGGTTAATTTTATTTTTTGTGGTACAAAAAGTTACATTCCTACCCTTCCAATTATCAGTAGCCATGAAATTAAAAGTCTTGGTGTTACATAAGAGTGTTGGCGTTAGCTTTCTATAGTGAATATGCTTGCTTTGTTTTATGTTATTTCCTTTGAAAAGCTATTAGGTACTCTACAACACTCAAGAGATTATTTCTTTTCAAATTGAGCTTCTTTAATTTCAGATACATAAATTGGCTATAATTCAGAATGAAATGTGTCATTATAGTAAAATAGCATTTATAAATGTTCATAGATGTTAAATTATAAGCCATTCAGACTGCTTAAAGAATGCATACACATGTACATTGGGCAATGTGTAATGAGAAAATTTATCTTTATGTTTGGCTGTGCAATCTATTTCCATTCCCTAGACTACTTTAATTCTTCATTTAAATCTGGCTTTATATCCTGCACTGAAAATTATTTTAATGGATCTGTTAAAAAAAATAGAAGCCTATGTACACTTATTTTTTTTCTAGGGATGTCTATGATTATAATATGCTAGGCTATTGTTTGTATTTTAATCGCATCCAAACAACCCTTGGATAAACCATATTATTCAATGTAGTTACTACTGGTATCAGTAATATTACCACTGGGAGTTCCAGAGGTACTCATGGTTCATCTCCACTTATAAATTATTTCAGTTGGTAACTCACTACTCTCTTGTTTTTGTCATTATTGTATCACAAAAATTGCCTGGCACATTTAAACACAGAACGACTGAACCCAAAGCATGCACATATAATCAAATGGGCAATGTAATTCCTCCGGAAAATGATTTAGAATTTATTATCATTATTATTATTATTTGCAGCACTTTCAATGAATAGCTAATTCTATGCTCACGTTCACATTTACCAAAAAAAGTGATCAAGTTCTATCATGTTAGAGGGTTAGTTAAGAAATAACTCATTGCATGAAGTAATTGCTAGAAAGAAAATAATGTAAAACTGAATTAAGGAAAGGTTGAATTCAAAATTCTCAGATATGGTAGGCTAATAAACATCCTATAGTGATATTTTCTGCTCTGATCTGTTGAACATGATGCAGTAAAACAAAACTATATACTTTATAATAGAGGACAGGGTGAGTGCAATTCTTTCTTCTTTATGCCAAACTATTTTTTTTCTTAAAATATATGTCTAGAATTGTCCTAGCAGATCACAATAGCTCAATAGCTATGCCCATATGAACATATAAGATGATGCTAAGCAAAATGAACTCCAAGTTATAGAAATAAGTGGTTTATCATTCTTGTTGTTATTTTCAATGTACCTTGTGAAATTATGCCTTTTTTGTCTTTCTTCCCAATGATTTTACCCCTGATGTCACTGTAATTGATTTTGGTACCCTGGGTATTGTATGTATGTTTATTGGAACTAGGAAGAGAAGGGGAACGCCAAAATGGAAAGGCAAAGGGTAAAAGGCGAACCAGTGCAACAGCAATACTTACAAAACTATATGCTGTAAAGCAACTGTACAACTTGGGGAGGGGACATTGGGGAGGAAAGTGGGAAAAAATGAAGGAGGAAGTGACAAGTTTCATAAGAAATGTACTCATTGCCTTCCACTTACATAGGAAACTTTAATCCCTCTGTACATCACCTTGACAATAAATAAATCAGTTTTAAAAATAAAAATTGAAAATAGTTCTCAATTCTAATAGTGCTACATAAATAATGCAAAAGATGTGAAATAAGGATTTGATCTAAGAGAATTTTGTCATACTCTAGCAGTACAGATTTGGAATCACAAAAGGACCGATTTCTTCACTGTGATTGCTTTCTTCTTGTTGTACTGAGTCCTTGACAGAGAACATACTGTCAGCAACACATCCTTTGGGGGTGTTATGCACTGTGAGTGGTACACTGGGATAACTTACTAATGGGAAGTTCATATACAATTTATAAACTAAAAGTTTGATAAACATTAGAGGGCTTTGATAAATACAATATCAACTACAAGAAAGAATTACAAGGCATGTGTGCCAGTGACTTGTGCATGTAGTCCTAGCTACTTAGAAAGCTGAGATCTGAGGATCACGGTTCACAGCCAGCCCAGGCAGGAAAGTTTCTGAAACTCTTATCTCCAATAAAACTACTCAAAAAGAGGAAAGTGATGCTGTGGCTCAAGTGATAGAATGGTCACTTTGATCAAAAGAAGCTCAGGGACAGCCCCCAGGCCCAGAATTCAAGCCCCAGGACTGGCAAAGTAAAAAACAAAAGAAAGAATTAGAATAAAAACATATAAACATATACTGGATATTTATAGCAAATTGATTTCCTGGGACTAATCATCCCACCAGAAATGGAGAATCTGATAACCACTATGATTCACTGATTTAGCTAAAAGCCCTCAACTGTTGATTATAAGCTGAATAAGATTGTATAATTGGATTCTTCAAGGATTAGGCCTCAAGAATATTGGCATGGAAACTTGCCATGTGATTATCCTATCATTTAGAAGATTTAAAATTTTACATTTCCAGTCAGACAATATCTACAGATTCTTCTCATTCTTGTTTTCTCTAGTTTTACAGATAAGAGCTGTTACCTTACTGGAAGAAGTAATTCCAATTTTTAATAAGAGAAACCAGCATAAATGTATATGATGATAAAAATGTAATCAAGCGGACTGGGGATATGGCCTAGTGGCAAGAGTGCCTGCCTCATATACATGAGGCCCTGGGTTCGATTCCCCAGCACCACATATACAGAAAATGGCCAGAAGTGGTGCTGTGGCTCAAGTGGCAGAGTGCTAGCCTTGAGCAAAAAGAAGCCAGGGACAGTGCTCAGGCCCAGAGTCCAAGCCCCATGACTGGCCAAAAAAAAAAAAAATGTAATCAAGCCAGACCTGGTAAAGGGGGGCACAGGATTTGGAGTAAACTGAAGATATCAAATGAAATGATATAATTAGCTGTTACTCAGTTACCTCCTTGTGTAAAAGACTGTATGGAAATACTTATGAAAAGAGTAATTCAGAGAGTCACTGAATTATAGGAAGTGATGGACATGAAATTTAGTCAATGCTTCGATATTAGCTTTAATTTCTGCATTTGGCTCTTTTGTTTGGTAAAACATTATAAGGACAATTATGATTAATTAATTTAACAAATTGTTTAATCTGATAAATTTACACAAACAAAAGGAAGTTATTAAAGGGTTAAATATAAAGAATCCTTATTGAAAATTAAGAAATAATAGTCATTTCACTTCTGTCTCTTGCTTTAAGTATAGAATTAGTGAACTTCTCTGCTCATACTCCATTTTCATCTGTAAAAGGAATGAAGTTGGATAAATGAGAAACATTGAGATTAACTTTAGTAGTCCAATTCTGTGTTCATATACAACAAAGGAAAGCAGGCAAGATCCAGTGGACACAAGAGACAGGGACTAAAGTATAATGTAAAAGACATTTAAGTCCAAGGTGTTAGCCTTCTTTCCCCTCTGATGGTTTGTGATTTCCTAAGAAGCAAAATTTAGACATATATTATGCCAGATACATTATTCCTAATTTTATCCAATGGTATACCTATAAAGAAATGTTTTACAACCTAAAATGTGATCATGAATCTCAGGCCCCAAATACCACAAAAAGAAAAACCAGGGTGTGGGGTCAGGGGGCTAGAAAAGAAATCCAAACTTGGAGCTGGTGGCAGAAGCCTGTAGTCTTAGCAGATCAGTAGGCTGACATAAGAGGATTGTGATTCAAAACCAGTTTAAGTATGAAAATCCATGAGACTCTTCTTCAATTAGCCATCAAAAAGCCAGAAGTGGAGCTGTGGCTTCACTGATAGAGCAGCAGACATAGAGGCTGAGTTCAAAACCCTTGTTCCAAATAAAGAAATAAAAATTTAAATACAATCATCTTTTCATTAAAATTGCCAGTGACTTCATATGGAGCTTTCAAATTTCTATTGTTGATGATCCAATCAATACTTTTCTTGTCATTAGAGTCTTGAGGTCATTAAAAATGGTTTGTACCATGATAACTTATTGAAGACCAAATGGTAGTTACAATGACATCCTGCATCCTTTCTCCTGAATAGCTGAGTAAAACCTCCAAGGTTTTCAGTCTTTCATTACCTTCATGTATATACCCAGAAGTGGTATAATGAGATCATATGGTAGATCTATGTGCATTTTGAAGACACTCTAAATTGATTTCCATTGTGGCTGGATTAATTTACCTTTTCATCAAAAGCATTCAAGAGTACCTTTTATCCTGCACCCTCACTTACATTTGTTGTCTGGTGTTTTCTTAAGAATACCCAGTTCCCCAGTGATTAAAAATGTTCAACATTTCTTTATGTATTTATTTGTGAGTAAAGTACTTCCTGTTATTTCCCTTTGTATGTAATTATGCTTATGATCTGAGCAAAATGAACATAACTGGAGATCTTCCTATCAAGTTAGATAAGCCAAACTCTGGTGAAAAGAAAATAATTTACTTTTATATGTGGAATCCAGGAAGGACAAAATGTAACATGATAGTAGAAGGGGAGTTTTGGGAGAAGAGAAAGGTGGGAGGATGCAATGAGACTGAATATGATATATATATATATATATATATATATATATATATATATATATATATATATATAATGAATCTGCCTGAATATCACGCTGAAATACATTTGAAATACATTGCCTTATCATATTAATATTTACTAATAAAACACCTGTGATTCTTACACTTTATCCATAATGTCCGAAAAATTCATCATGTTCTCTCACTCTCTATGTCTGTTTCTGCTTAAGTTTGTGTTGGTTCTATCTGGTTTGGAAAACAAAGCTTGCTGCAGCTACTTAATAATGAACTCTGTAGATTAACGTAATTCTTCTTTCAAATATTTCTTTCAGTCCATTTAAATATTTGCATAATATCTAGTTACTAAGATGAGACCTAAAGAATGCTCCCTTAATAATTTTTTCCATCGCTTGATTTCTGTTCTTGTTTATATCATTTAAATTCGATTCTTAATTGTCTACTGCCCATGGAAAGGATACAATAAATCAATTAAATTGTCATTTCCCTATGATGGACTTAATAATTTTTCTACTATTTAATATTCTCATAGTTTCCATTTTTCACACTTAGGAGTAATATTTTTGCAGAAATCGCTGCATTTTGCATTGGTTTCTCATTAAAGCCTATTAAGATTTATGTGCCAGCGTGGCATTGACTTAATTTGTGTTTTCAAAGATTGGAATAAAAATTTAAGAGTAGTGATAATTTGTCAGTTTATTTTGGATCATAAAACAAAGGTCACATCAATTAGGAGAGTAATAGTGTGGAAATTCCAACTATGAATCAATCACTTTGAGGTAAGATGACAAAGCCAAATGAACCTATTTGTCAAGATGTTTTATATATGTTTGGGACTTTATCGATATTTGAAAACAGAGACACTAGTATAAATAGGCAAAGAAGAATTCACCTATTCTAATTGCATTCTTGTTTGAGGTCTAAATGGAATGATTATAATGATTTGCTTTTGAATTGATTAAAATTGATTGCTCCAAAGGTTATCCTATAATTAGACAAGGTCATATCAACCATCCATCTCAACACCAGGAAAACGTGGACAGAACTATATTTGAATAGAGTATTATAAATTGGAAATTTTGTATAGTTTAGAAACCAGGTTTAGAAACACTTGAGATACACAAACATGTTCTGAGGAAGGAGTCTCATCTACCAGCCAGTAGATCCATGTTGGATGGCTGCAGTCCTGAAGCCCCTGCATCCAGGCTTTCTTTGACTTCTGCTTGTTATATAAGATCATTTAGAGAGTCTGGATATTGTGAAAGAGTACAAATGTGTGTAAACAGGCCATGAAACAGTGTAGGAAGCTGCCGGGCTTAGCTCTAACGCCATCCACGTGGGGGTCCTGGGCTTCTCTGCCTCTTCCGTGTGTGGTCCTCTGCCGCCCTCTCACATCCCCCTGGCCAGTAGGGAATTAACTGCGGGAGCAGAGGCCACGGGTAGCCTCAGTTGGTGCATAGTCGGGAGACCCCCATACCCGCCAAGGAAGACACGGGCGGGTGGGTGTCCCGGAGAACTCTCAAGGATGTTCTGGTTTATTCAAGGGAGGGGCTAACAGTTATACCTCCAGAGGCATGCGCAGGAGAGGGGCTACTGGATATTAACGATTGGCTAATGGACTGTCCATCAGGTGATGTCACGGAACTTCCTCTATGGGTGGAGACCAGAGCCCCCCAAGGACAGGGTCTCCGCCATTACACATGTGGCAGAGCTGAGAGGCGGGGGCTGCTTTGCTTCTCTTCCGGTTGAAGCCGGAAGGTGGGAGTGGCCACCCCCCACACTGTCCCAGGGCTGGGGGAAGGGCGGCATCTCGGGATTACTCCCATCGCCCCTCCCCCTTCAAGGCCAAGCTGATTCCACAACAGGAAGCAAGGATGTACATCTTTGAGCCAAGCATTTTGTGTATACTTATGACCCCAACTACTCTGCAGGATGGGGTGGTAGTATCATTTGAGATCAAGAGATCAAGGTCAGCTTAAGTAACAAGTCTGTCTTAAAAAAATAAAATCTTCTGTATCTGCTTAGATAATTGTCCTATATCAGTCATAAATAAAGATTATTTAACTAGCCGGGGAAATACTAGTGTTCTTCTTCTGCTATTTTACTCACAGCTGCTTCCGGTTCTGGTTTTGGATGGTTAATTGGAGATAAGAGTTTGCAGATTTTTACTGCCCTACATGATTTTGAATCCAAGTCCTCAAATCTCAGCCTCCTGAGTGGCTGGAATTAAAGGTGAGAGCCACTGGCACCCAGCAAACTCACTGTAATTTTAATATGCAATGTTAAAAACACAATCCGTAACATAAATAACTGGTAAATAGGACTCATTAAAATTTTTAAATTTCTGTATGGGAATGACTCTGCAAAGATAATATCAAGACAAGTCACAAATTGGGAGGAAAATAATTGCAAAAAGTATAACAGATGCAGGACTGTTAAGTGCACCAAGAATAATCAAAATTCAGTGACAAGGAAAATAAACAATTAAAAATAAGCAAACACCTCACCAAAGACAATGTTCGTGGTATATAAGCACACAAAAAGGTGTTGCACACTGTATGTCATAATATTGAGATATCACTGTGCATATATTTATGGCCCACTCAAAACCATCACCATCACCAATTGTTGGTAAGCATGAGAAGCAATAGGCTGTTAATTGCAATAAAGTTCATTTGTTTCATAGAAAACCAAACTGACACCACACAATAAATAAGAGCACTCTGGTATTTAAAGAAGTAAATTCAAAATGGATATTCATACAAAACTCTGCATAGCTTTATTAATAATACTTTAACTGAATACAGCCAAGATTCTCTGCAGAAGGTGGATGAATAAATATGCTGTACTGTACTATTGGCTTGGGGTGTTCAATTTCTTTATTTTTGCTTCTCTCTGGAGACTAGGGGTAAGTCTGAAAGTTACAGCCATCTAATCTCCTGTTGGTTTCCTTGGAAACTATATCCCTTTCTTTGGCTGTCTAGAAGACAATCAAAAATCATCTCATTAATTGCAACAGAAAGATATCCTATCATCCAGAAATCCTAAAAACATTCAAGAGCTCTTTTTGTGACATTTCTACCTTTCCTCAGTAAATTACCAAGGTCATCAGAGCTCTGTGTCCAAAACCGAGGCAATGGTCCCCATAACAGGACAAAAAATTCTTCTGGTCCCCTGATGGACAAGGGTTGTAGGAATTGTACACCAGTATATGTATTTCTTATTATATTACAACATCGCAAAACACAGAAGAAAGTATTACTGGAAAACTGAGGAAGAATAATATGTACACTAATGTACAATGCCCACGGTGTTGTATTATCAATACTTAATATAAATGTAAACCATCTACAGTCACAAATGTCAGAAACTTGTAGCATTGATATAAAACCAAATTGATCCAACTTATGCAATCTAAAAGCAACTCACGTTTGATCCAGAGAAATAAGTTGACTGACAGTGAAGTGTAAGTAAAGATACTTGATAAAATCATAACTAAAGTACTGGCAGGGTCATACTAACATTTACATGCTTTAATTTAAAAATTATTAAGAAACAAGGTATTTTATGTCATTCAATGTATTAATGAATCAAAAGCTAAGAATGTGATTATAGGCACCACATGTATGTATCAGCTTTCCTGTCTCTATGACAAAACACTGAACAAAGCAAATGACAAGTTGGAAAGATTTGCTTAAGTTTTTCAGAAGTCTTCATTTTCAAGTTAAGACCAAATGAGAGAACCCCAAAATATATGAATCAACACTGACATACTTGGGTGAAGCAACAGGTTTTACTATAACAATATTCAGAGGCATCAGCATTCTATGTCCCTTAATGAATAACACATATTCAGTGTGGATATCACAAATTATGGTGTTTGCCTACATTGAAATGTAACTGAACCATAATGAAGCAAATATTGACAGGATACAACTTGCAAAATTCTTAAAATAATTATACTAAGGGAAAGAACACAGAGACTAAATGTAACATAAAGCATGATTTCTTGTTAACCGTATTCCATAAGAAGAAAATGCATAAAGACAGACAACAAATTGGGGAAGGAGGTCACCAGAAAATAAGAAGAGAAAGAGAAAAGGAAGGAATGCTTATGGAAACTGGTGTGGCATGCTTCTCTGAGGTGATGGAAAATTATGTAATGAGAACAATGTGGCATTTGTCAAACACTGTTGATAAAGTAAGTGTCACTGGAATATTCACTTGAAAATACTTAATTGCCTGTTATGCGATTTTATTTCAATAGATGACATCTAAACACCGCCTTTATGAAATCAGTACACTTGTTAAAATGTCAATGTATTCTTCAGCAGAAGCTTGTGGGAAAATTTTGTATTTGAGTAGTCATATAGAAATCATAGCGATCTGTGCATAAATATAGCTACTGTGAAATGATGAAATGTGCAGGATTGTCATATAATTTATAATGTGAAGATACCTCATTCCATACCATTTCAGTGTCAGTATTTTAACATTTATCTAGCAAATTTACTTATAGCCTGTAATTTTACATTCAATGGTTAAGCAACATGTATTGAGTTGTTGCATTCATCTCTACACTGTCTTATAAGGATAAAAATGGTTAAAAAGAAAAAAGATAATATATTTACCAAAAATATCTTTTCTTCAAGGAGCTTATAGAACAGTGTGAAGATGGAATACGCTAAAAGCCATGACACTCAAAACAAGAAACAATGTGCACACAAAAATCACCATGACTCTGTAAATGTTAGAATTCTGTATTGTGACATGGTATATAGCCACGCATAAATGTATTTTAGAAGAAAATTATCAGAGGGAATTCACTATCCTAATGAAAGGTTAACTTCTTTAAAATTCTCGGAAACGGTTACTCTTGCACTGAGTCTTGAAGGCCAAATCAGATATCAATGTCAAAGTAAGTTATACAAACTTCATATGTAAATAAGAAAAAGTGTATCTTCACTAGAAAGCTGTTGCAAAGACTAAATTCCAATCAGTGTTGGATGATCTGGAGGAGAGTGCAGAAGTTTTGAAAACACGTTTGCTTCACTGTGGGTGCAATTGAAGAGTCTCAGTGTGAGAGGACTTGCCCTCCTTTACACAGTTTTCTTCATAACTCAACATTGACCCAAGAAAATATCCATGGACAAGTCACTTCACAAGTGTTGAAAATTCCCATCACTGCTCCAAAATGATCCTCAAAGACCTTGGAAGAAAGTTGACAGTGGACACCAGCATTAGTGAGAAACTCATCTTGAAGTCGGAGCAGGCATTCCCAATACTGGTTGTGGGTCTAAACACCACTGGATACAAAGAGAGGAAGTGTCAGAGCAAATTGGATAAGAAATGTACTCACTGCCTTACAAATGAAACCGCAACCCCTCTGTACATCACTTTGACAATAAAGACAAAAACTCCCCTCTCCCCCCCAAAAATTGTATTATACACTGCAGCTCAAATGGGATGTAAAATTTGCTGTACACTCTGATTTCTGATGTTTTCTACAGCTATTAATAAAAACACTAGAAAAGTTTTAACAACATTAAGTTTAACAGGATATAAAAGATAACAGTACAAGCTATAGTAGTAAGTCCAAGTTCTTAAGTCCCCTTCTTCAGATTCAGGTTATATTCTTTCTCTTCTGGATAAACCATCAGAGAAATAAAGGCAGAGACTGTCAGTGGAACTGGAAATAATAATTTGGTTAATAAATTTAACCACTCTCATCAAGTTGTCTTCAGCTTCAATTATATGGCCTCAACCTCATTTCCCCCCAAACTTTCCATTGCAAATGTGACACCTTTCTCCCACCAACACACTTTCAATAATAGTCTTGGTAGGTCTAACTCTGTGCCCTTCTGAAACTATGAAACATTTGCAGCCATGGTCATTGCCTGGGATTCCTTAAGGGCAAATAGTTAATCAATAATGGCCTTATTCTGGCTAAGTGAAGCAAATACTGAGAGTTATCTGCAATGGGAGTAAAAATTCTCAGGGAATATGGAGAGATTGCTAAGTGAAATGTATATGATACCTAAAACAGACTTTATTCTGTGCAGAGGATTGTAAACCTGTAATCCTAGAATTTGGGAAATAGGCATAGGAAGATTATGAGATTGAAGCCAGCCTGAGCCAGATAACAACAGCTTGTCCTAAGAAATGAGCAAGCAAGAAAATGCGTTAAAAATTAATACAATGACATTTTCAAGACAAATTGGATAGAATATCATGTTAATTAATAGATATTCAAAAATATTTAGACCTAAGTCAGTATCTATGAGTCATAACAAAACCCCTACTAATCTACTGAACTCTACTGAACAGATTTATATAGTGCGTCCTGTTTTCACAAACGTTAGTAGGCATCTTTTTTTTTTTTTTTTTTTTTTTTTTTGGCCAGTCCTGGCCTTGGACTCAGGGCCTGAGCACTGTCCCTGGCTTCTTCCCGCTCAATGCTAGCACTCTGCCACTTGAGCCACAGCGCCGCTTCTGGCCGTTTTCTGTATATGTGGTGCTGGGGAATCGAACCTAGGGCCTCATGTATCCGAGGCAGGCACTCTTGCCACTAGGCTATATCCCCAGCCCAGTAGGCATCTTTTGATGTTTTCGATTATAATAAGGTCTCACCATGTTACATCGGGAGGCCTCAAGTTACTGATCTCAAGCAATTCTCCTGACTCAGCCTCCTGAGGAGACTCCTTACATGTTTGAGTATTCATATTATGAATGCATTAAAAGCTTAGTTCCAAAACCATGAAAGTTCAAACCATGTGTACTATATACAACCAAAATATGGTTATTTAACTAAATTCACAATTGTACACACACACACACACACACACACACACACACACACACATGCATACCCACACATGGGATGGACTATACCCAATACGATCAGGACATAACAGAACTGAAATCCACCAAACCCCATTTTCTGCTGATTGTTACCCAGGCATCAGCAGCTCCGAACTCTGCCTCCGTAGGTTTTGGATGGTGAGATCAACGCCCTAGCTATAGTTGATAGTAGCAGATTCTTTCCTGGGTCAATCCATTGTTTCTCTGCAGCCAGAAGCCTGTCTTTTGATTGCCAGCTTGTCTAAACAAGTACAAAATTTGCTCCTTCTGGGACTAATAAATAGAAGAGAGAAATAGGAGTTATTACTTGCATGCTAGGCAGGAGGGAGAGTCTGAGATCTGCTGCTCTGAAATGCATAGGGTACTTGAGAACTGAGTCTATAAAAATAATTTTTAAGGAGAGTAATTTTGTGAGTCAGTTTCTAAACTATTCTCCCAATATTTATTTCTAAATGAAGAGACACATATGTAATTCCCTTATTGAGTTCCACTTCTTCTGAGGAAAATAATGGGGTGTATATATATTGAAAGGATCACATGAAGACAAAGAACGGCAATGTATATGTCAGTTCCGCATTTGATACAAGATTTTAAGATTGCTACTATGAAACATAGAACAGCTAATGAACAATTAAAATAAAACACAAATTTAGGTATATATGCTAAATTTTCATCTCAGCCTGTCTGTATCTCTATGTCAAGGTATATGTCTGTGCTAAAATTTGTTAATGTGGCCCAGTAACAGGACAATATTATAACATGAAGTTTTTGGAAAGTATATTAGGCTGAAACAATTATAAACGTATGATATTTATATTATATTAAATGTAACCACATGCCAGCAGTCTTAGATAACTCAGCCAAACCTTTCTATCTTCTTTAAAATTTATAAATTATGTCCTTCACACTAACATCTAAATTGAAATTCCTCCCTCCACCCTGGCACAAGAGCCTGTTTTATCAGTATTAGGCAGTATATCCACTTCCAACTTCAGTTACAGGCATAGGAAATGCTCGGTGATATTTGTTGATTGAATGAATAAATGCATATAGATTATATGCATTGGAATAGCTGAATTCTTATGTCACAGCTCAAAGGCACTCACACTTGTTATAATGTACTGAGAAATAATTTCAAAAGGTTTAAGAAAAATGCCCACAAATTTTGGGAACTACATTCATATGAAGAATTCTCATCAGGTAAGTAAGATTAAGGAGAAAAAAAGTTAGTAGCATTACAGAACATGAAGAAGGCATTTATTTTATAATCTTTACTAAGCTTTTTGCATATCCTATTATGTAACACAATCTTGCACTATAAGGTAAACAAAAAAGTGTTTCTTTCCAACAAAAGGTGTAGAGATGTAAATTGGCATTAAAATATCTTTTATTAATGCTAGGGATTACGATAGTGAAAAACCTCATCAGAAATAGTTGAATCCTGAGCTCCAAATAGCCTATAAATATTAGTCAGATTAAATTACTGGAGAAAGAAGAAAGGAAATATCACAGAGAAGGTAATAGTATTGAAGTGAAAGTCCAGAATCTTCTGAGATCTACAATGTTGTCAATAATTGTGACAATGTTGGTGTATTCTACTAGCTAGGAGAGGTCATATACAGGAAAGCAAGTAGGGAACGAGTAAAGGAAGAAAGTTGCATCCACAGGAACATTGGAAACTCATTCTCATGACAGCAGATTCAAAGTTTTGAAAAGCAGAAAATCATTCAGGTGGGTTTTCTCTGTGGAAACATCAATCGGGACTCAAAATGGAATATAGATGAAAGTAAACAAGATGGAAGACAGGATGCAGACTTACCCTGAGACGAAAATACTTCAATTAATGACAGATATAGAATAGCCAGATCATGTGAGTGAAATCTGAAATTAAAAAAAAATATCATTCCTCAGCATGCTAGGGATGTCTAAAAGTAATTAATGTCATAGAATACGAGCTTGTGCATGTTTTTGTCTATTAGAAAACATGTATTAGAAACATATTTTCTGATACCCTAGCCAATCATTGGAGGAGCCAGTAGAGCAGATGATTTTGAATAAAGAAATACAAGGCATGGAGAATTGTTCAAGTTTGATTTTGAGTATATTGCATTAGTATGACCTATATATTAAATGTTCTAATTTATTCCTTGGATTTCAGAATAGAGACCAGAGAGAGAACCACAGCAGTCTTTCAGAGAGCAGGTTTGCAATAATCACTCTGAACTTACAATAGCAGGGAGGAAATTGCAGCACAAATGCACAATTTGAGAATATTACTAAATTGCAGAAAAATCTAAAAATGACCAGTAACAAAATGGGGTCACTGTCTGACTTTTTTGTTGTTGTTATTTATTTATTTTGCCAATCCCGGGGCTTGAACTCAGGGCCTGGGCACTGTCCCTGAGCTGTTTCTGCTCAAGGCCAGCACTTTACCTCTTGGGCCACAGTGCCACTTCTGGCCTTTTCTGTTTATGTGGGACTGAGTAATTGAATCAGGGCTTTGTGCATGCTAGACAAGGATTCTACCGCTAAGCCATATTACCAGGCCTGCCTGATATTATATATCAGCAGAGAACCTGCCTGAAAAACCTACGTGTTCTGATGTCCTGTCAAAGTTACACCTGGAAGCCAGCCTATAAACATGCATGCCATAATGGAGTCGTTTCAGTGTAAAATGTAGGTCATTATTATGATTATTATCATATTGTATTATTGACAATCTATTGTTCTTATTTACCAGCTTGAAGGGCAGGATAGGGTTTGTTTCATGAATCATATTCTGCCTGCATATGTAATTGCTTCTTTTAAATATGCAGACACAGTCAAATAAGAAAAAAAAAACATACAACTAAAGTCACGATGACATTGTGCTGGCTTCCACAGTAGCGCTGACAAAACTGCACACATTTAAAAACAGGCAGATTTTTATGGTTGCTGACAGTCCTTTAAACCTTGTGAGGCTTGTTTGAAATCCGAAGCAGAGGAAAGTCATCATTGTGAGTGATGTATTCGCTTACTCGAGCTGCTGTGTGACAATGTGCTGTATATAGCCTGCGTGCCTTACACCACACAGATTTATTATCTCCTAATTATGGAGGCTGGGACTCCAAGTTCAAGTTTTCAGCACAGAGCGTTCTTCCTTCCGAGGGAAAGATCTGTGTGTTCCAAACATCTCACCTAGGTTTTTGAAGACGACTACCCCCTCCTTGGCCCCCTGCTCCTTGCTCTGGAACTTTCTCGTTATCTGTCTCTGTATGAATGTCCTGGTTTTCTTGGCTTTAAAAGGACCCATGGGTGTTGTTGGATTAGTGCCCACCTCTCTAAACTCATTTTAATTTAATCACCTCTATGAAGACCTCATCTCCAAATGCAGTCATGTTTTGAGACACAAGGTGGTATTACTTCAGCATACTAATTTGTGGACGGACTTAGTCCATCTCATCATGCTCTTCTGCCTGTCCTCCAGATTTCCTATCTGTCTCACAGGGAAATGCACAACAAGCTCCATGCATCCTCCTCAGGAATCTTAAGCCATGCACCAGTTAACTCTCAAGCCGTGCGCTCATCTAAGGAGAGTGTGGTATAGCACCGAGGGACAAAGCAGACAGAAGGAAATTTCTCCTTCCATTGGGAGCCTGCAATCCTAGACATGTTATCTGCTTCCAAACGTGAGAGTTGGGAAAACTATCACAAGTAAGTTGTTCAAAAAAAGAAAAAGAAAGCATAAAATGTCTGCTGTGTTTTGAAAGCGTTACATTCCAATTCATCATTTGTACTTCATCGTCTTCCTAGACCACATAGTTTAACGTAAGAGACCTTTCCACCCAGTGACTCACAAAGACCTTGGTAGGGTACACATTCCATTGGACACTCAAAGATACTGAAGTAGCAGGGTGACAGTCACCACTGGGGCTGCAGAATAGTTGAGAAAGGAAGGCAGGGTTATCTCTTCAAATAGGCAAGAGAACACAGCAGTGCCCTGCGTGAGCCCTGCCCCTCTCCGTGTCCTTAGCCTACTCACCTGTGAGATGGGTGGAGGTCAATAAATGCCCCAAAGCAGTGTGAAGGTTCCTCAAAAAGGCTAAGCATGGCATTTATTTTTAGGACTCAAACGGTGTACCTGAAGCTTTTCCTCACTGGCTACTGCTCTACCCACTGAGCCACACCTCAACCCCCCTATTTCTTGGTTCCACCTTTTTTCTTACGATAACCAAGGATGTGGGTTGCACTTGCTAACATTCTTTTTTTCATTTTCTCTCTTTGGGTTTGGTGGATTTTGTTGTTGGGGATGGTATTAGGTTTTCTTCTGTTTGGGGTGGTGTTAGGAGCTGAACTCGGGGTTGACATCTACTCTTTGAGCTAAAACCTTCAACCCCCTTTTTACATCACTTATTTTATGGTGAGGTCTTGTTGTATACCCAGGCTAGTCTGGGCTTTGCTATTCCTATTTGTGGTTCCTGGGTATGACTGGCCCCTGCCACTCACCTGCCATGTGTGGTCCCCTGTGGCTAGCATGAGTCCTGTGTCATCTCATTCAGTCATTAGCTGAGATGTATTCTCCTGAACTTCATTTCTACCTGGTCTAGACTTGAACTGTGACACGCCACTCTTTGTTTCTTGAATACCTAGGGGGGCAGGCTTGAACCATGATGCCTCAATGTTTCATTTTGTGATAGGCTCGTGTTACATAGTCCAAGCTGGCCTCCAATTCAAGATGCTCCAGCCTCACCAGTTCTAAGTGCTAGGACTCCAGACTCATGAAATTATGTCCAGCTCTAATTTGTCTCTGAAAAGATTTTTTTTTGGTTCTATTTTGTTTCTTCCCTGAAGTAAGTAGGAGGAGAAAACAAAAACTGTACATACGTAGGTTCCACCTGACAAACACTCACAGGTCTGCACTGAATGGCTCTTCTTGAGTACATTTATCCTACTCAATATAATTAATTTGCACACTCACTTCTGTAGCCAGGCCTGTGCAGCTATGGGCGGGTATTTACAAAGAATGTGAGATGTGCTTCATGTTTATTTGATCAGGAAAGATAATTTTCTGCATGGGCTCCCTCCATGTTCTTTCATCATTTTTGTCATTTAACAATATAATACGTTCAAGTTCACTAAAGCACGGTGAATGCATTACAATAAAACATGGTTGCTTCCAGTAGCTCTAATATTCTTACAAGACAGAAACTTTTTCTCATGCATATTAGAGTATTTCAAGTAAAAGGATAGAAGTTTATGTTTAAAATATGCCTGAATGTACATTTTTTATGTTCTTAAAATCAAATAAGCATGAATTTCTCCAAAAGTTTCAAAAAGTACAAAATGAACCCAAAAGTAAGAATATTTAAATGAACTAATTGAGAAGGAAATACTCTTTTAGTATGCATTTGCCAAATGACAGTGAAGCCTTCCATTAGACCAAAAAAAAATCCTCGGATAAAGTTTTCAAAAATAAAGAATGGTAGTTAAATGATAAGGAAGACCATGATACTCCTGGCCTGAAAGTTAAGATCAAAGCCTCCGTCAAATCCTAGAAGATAATTAGGTATATAGATCTATTTGTTTATCTATTTATTTATCTATCTAGACGTATACATATACAAATGCATATGTACAAGTCCATCATGAGTCTAGACATCTTTAAGTTCTACCTTCCACATAAGTGAAAATGTGCTTTTATTTAACTCACTTGTCTCTTTCAGTATGATATATAATATATATTATATCTGAATCCTATATTCTCTATATACATAGGGTATATAATATCTAGTATATATGTGGTTGAACGTGGAACATTAATCAAACTAAGAAATTACTTAGGATGAGAAGGGGCAAGGAAAAAATGATAAAAGGTGGATAATTTGTCAGTATATATTAGGGTAGAACAGAAACATTCAGCGAAAACTACTGGCCAATAAGGAGATGGGGGTAGAAAACTAGATTATTTCCAAGGATAGGCCTGAGCAGAAAGGGTTTAGGCAGGTTGGAGAAGGTAAAGGATCTTGAATGCTGTTGAAGTTGATCAATTACTGCTATGGAAATGCAATAAGGAAACCTAATGGGGATACCTTTTGTGAGAAAGAAGGGCGGAGAGTGTGAATGTAATACACTGTGAACATATGGAGAGATATAGCAATGAACTTTCCCTACATAAGCTACTATTAATAAAAATATATGATAGACTTATATCTGTGCTGTCTGTCTTTTAATAACCAGTGTCTCTGTTTCCAGGCTGATCTCTATTGATTTGGCTATACAGCTTTGTAGTATATTCTGAAGTCAGGTTGGGGTTAGTCTACAGTTTTGTTCTTTTAGCTCAGGATTACTTTGGCAATTGAGGGTCTTTAGTGCTTACAGACACTTAAAAAAAAAACCTCCCTTTTTTGCATTTTTTGTTATAGTAAAGGTGATGTATAGAGGGGTTAAATTTACATATATCAGATAAAGAACACCTCTTGAACAATGTCATTGCATACCTTGCTCTCTCCCAGTTAAAAGAAAATCTTTTATGAGAGGCTGTTTTCTTTCTTTCTTTTTTTTTTTTTTTTTAAGAATTACACTGTCCTTTTCCAAAGGGTTTCCATTGAACTTATAGATTGTTTTGAGTACTATGGACATGGGAAGGCTTTGTGTGTGTGTCTTCAGTTTCTTTAAATATTTTCATGTAAAAAATGTTCACTTCCTTAAACAATTCCATCATTCTGTGTATTGCTGAGAGTTCACTTACAGCATTCTCTGTTTCTGAATTTCTCAGTTTCTAGGTGATGAGAGTCAGTTTTATGATGCCACATAGAATTTTAAATAGGTAAGACTGACAGTCAAGAACCATGTTTTATGTGTAGTTTCAAGCTCATTTCATTATTGCACAAACCTAGGAGTATTCCTATTTGCCAGGTGTGGTGCCTAAGAAAACAAGATTCCAGTTAGTGCATAACACAGCCCTGCTCTTCTCAGGCTCGAATGATGAAGGCAACTGAAACGTTCTTCCACAAATTCTAAGGAGGAGAAATGGAGGGGTATATTGGAATTGCATTGGTATAAAAACATCACAGGGTATAAGTGGGAAAATTTGTTAAACAAGCTAACCAATAAATGGATTTTTTGACATCCAGTAATTTATCAGAGAAGAAGATGGTCCTTGGGAGAATATCTCAGAAAGAAAGGAAAGGAACTATAGCGCCTGGCAGACTTGTTCATGCAGGACAGCACTTTCCTAACAAGCATGAGGCTCCAAAGTTTAAATCACAGGAATGCCAAAGGAGGGAAAAAATATCAATTCCAAAATATTTAACTGAGAAGAAAGCCATAAGAATTATTAATGCCACCAAAGCATTATTGCATTTAATACCAGTGGAAAATTATTGCATATTCTGACAAATTCTACAAGTGCATATTTCTTTTATATATTTATATTAAGTTCCAAGTTCTATACATGCTATGTATGTATATTTCTATTATAAATGATCACTATGTTTGCAATATGGGATGTGGAGCCTTGTATCTAGTTTATGCTCAACAATGGCCTCAGCCACGGATTGGTTTTGACATGTGCTCTCACTAAGTCTCTTGGGGCTGGCCTTGAACTCAAGCAACATGTACCTGTGCCAACTGAGTAGTTGGGATAACAGCCATGCTTCATCAGCTCCAGATTGCCACATTAAATTCTGAAACTAAAGAAGTATAATCTTGCTCTTAAAATAGTAAAATAACAATTTGCAAGCAATAGCAAAGAGTCGACTATATTAATTTACTAATCTTCTTTCTAGGAACCTCTTGAATTAATAAAGTCCTCTGAAAAGCAAGTTTCCAAAACATCTAAAAAAAAATAGAATCATTTCAGCATTGCAGTTATTTTTATAGCAATGATTTAATAACAATCTGAGGAAATAATCCTCATGTCATTTATGAACCTGGGTTTTCTTCCTCCTAAAGAGTTTATGACGCATAAAATCATAATAGTGCTGGAGCTTTCTGAAGATGTTTTTATAAAAGAAAAAACTGAAGAGCTCAAATTAATTAAATTTCCAATAATTTCTGTACACTTTTACTTACATTATTACTTTTAATTCCTATGACTATCCTATCCTTGATAGAGTTATTAATAACTTCAGTGTATATTTTTCTAGGTAAAATCGTTTACATTTTTGAAAATTAGTTATTGACTCCCCAAAAATAAGCCTGGTGAATAGAAGAAACAGGATAAAATCCCAAAATTTCATCTTCAAGTTCAATAACTTTAGTATATTTTCTGTTCCTTGTCTTTTTGTTGTTGTTGTTGTTGTTGTTGTTGTAGCGGGATTTGAACTCATAGCTTTGTTGGGGTACCTTAGTAATTATACAATTTTAGCAACCAGTAGGTCCATACTAAAAGATACACATTTTTTCATATCTGAAATCTTATGTCTGAAAAAGATTTTGATAATTTAGGAATATTTAATTCGTGATACCAGAAAGTATTATGTGTTTAATCAATAATTAAAATAGCATAATACACTAGGTGTATCTAAAAACTAGAACTAGCAGAGTGAAAGAGTATGCACGGCTTAGAATTGAAAGAATGGGACAGAAAATGGAGTGGTATCCAGGTGTGGTCTGACATGCTTGGAATCCCAGCTACAAGGGGGGTTATAGAAGGAGTAAGAAGGTTCCAGGCCAGCACAGGAAAAAAAGTAAGACTCTATCTGAAAATAAACTAAGAGTAAAAGGATTGGTAGCGTTGTTCAAGTGGTGGAGTATTTGACTAGCAGGACAAAAGTCTTGAGTTTAATCCTCACCACCACAAATTTTAAATGAAAAGAAAAGGAGAGAGAGAAGAAAAAATAATGAAATAGTAGCTTTAAAGTGGGAAAAGTTAGACAATTCCAAAAGTTAATGTTCAGGATTCCTGCTCCTCTGAGAGTTTCCCTCCACAGAAATATCAGTGATATCAGACTCAAATTCACTTGACAGCAAACTTAAACAATCACAACAGTAATTTCATTTAATGACTTTTTTGTTGTTTTTGTGGTACAGAAGAATCGAACCCAGGGCCTCATGCATGCTAGGCAAGCACTCTAACACTAAGCTACAATCACAGCCCCTACAACAATGATTTTAATTGTGTCTACTCATCAAAGTTTGAAAGAGATGTAGGAGGTTCTAGTTCTCAAATCTCCACAGTCTCCTTGGATTCCCATGTCCCTTTTAGTATTTCTGCCTACGGTAATGACTGTAGATGTTTTCTTTCACCCATAGTTATTTTTCTAAAGGCTGTTATTACAATCTAATAAATAGATAAAGTCTCATGCTTTCCAGAAGCATTGAAAATGAATTTCTGCAGGAAAAAAAAAATGTTGGTGTTGTGAATGTCAATAATGTGATCTCAATTGCTTTCTCCCCTTATTCCTGGATGAAATACTAAGGAAAAGTAAAGTCATTCTAAGCAATGTGATTTAAAGATTTATATTCACCACTCAAAGACACCACCCGGTAGGCAGCCAGATCAGTAAATTTTTCCCCATTCTTAACAGCAGGTAGACAAGTCTTTGGAGGGAAAGGAAAATATTTTACTGCTGGCTGAACCCAATGAATTGATTTGTGGAAAGAATTAGAACTCTGCGGGCATATTTAAGAAATGATTTGAGTTTCTTGTCTTCCTCGATTTTATATTCCTAATATTATGTAAATGTGGCTTTCAGATTATAAAGCTACTGCATTAAAGCTGTAATGATTCCTGGACAAGGCTTCTTATTTATTTCTTCTGCTTTGGGAGTCTGCTTGAGGATCTTCTTATTTATTCTATTTGAAATAAATAAATTATTTCAGATGTGTCAATGACCAAATTATTATTCTTTTATAACTAAATATTTTTGGTGGTATTAGGGCTTGAACTCAGGACTTGGCACTTATTAGGCAATTGTAAAATCACTTGAACAATTTCCCTTAGGTATTGTTTATCTTCAAGATAGCCCCCCTTTTTTCTTTATTTAAATTATAAGGTCTCTGCCTGGACGTTAATTCTATTTTTCCTTTTCTTTCTCATTTGGATGACAGGCATGTTCCACTGAGCCCATCCATTCATTGAGAGAGGGGGTCTTATGGACTTCAAAGATGACAATGATTTTTGAAAATCATCAATATATAGAAATATATCCCAAAATAATATGAAGTAGCTGCCCTTAGTTATTCTTGCAAAATATGTTTGGAGGTTTTCAGGACTCAATATGATAGCATTTAAAGCAGTGTGTTAAAAAGGAAGCCTAGATTATTTTCTCTATAACAAGATGTGGTTCTTTTTATTTAAAAATCCAAGATCATAATCAGTGTAAAGTTTTGGGCTGTTATTAAAAACTTCCCTCACTTATATCTATTCCTATAACTTCTTATATTTGAAATTATACAGAGGAAAGTTTCATTCTGTAGATTGTAGGTGGAATCCATATTAATGCCCTCTGCTATCTAGGTTCATTTTATATTAGCATCCTTAGTGATGGACACTTTTCAACGCTCCTTTCTAGAAACATTGCTTTCCCCACCCTTAATTTATTCAGCAGTATCCGCTTGCCTTTTTATTGTGATGATCTGTTTCTTTATCCTTTACCCCTCATTCTACTGTACTGTTTTATTATTATACACTTGCATTATTATTCCACTAGTACATGGGACCCTCCTGATTTTCTTCCTCTCTTCTCCATGTAGATCATCCATATTCAGATCTCATAAAAATCCTATTTTTCTGAATTCCAAAGGTCCATTTCTAGAATCTCTCCAGATTGAATTCCTATGTGGCCAGTTTGCTTTCATTTTTCTTTTGTGTCTCAGTGACATGCCAGGCTTAATAATTTATTGATTTGCTGCTATCTTCAAATCTATTTCTCCTCTCACAATATGCTTGTCAAATGTATGTATTTCTTTCTCTTCGTTAGTGCTGTCATATTTTAAGTCCCTGTTGCCTCTTGCCATTCTAGCAAGCACTAGCTCGTTTGCTTGCTTTTTCTTCTCTTGGTTTTTGTTACTTTCTTCAAACAATTGCCAGAAGGTTTCATAAACATTTTCAGTGACTTCTCGCAGATGCAATCACTTACTTATGATAAATAAAATTTACCTTTTACTTATGACAAGTCAAAATTCCTTAATTTGAAGCCAAATCTGAAAATAAATCTGCAATTCCAATGACTCAAAAGCAGGACAGGAAGATGGTGGGTTGAAGGCCAAATTAAAAAAAATACCAGAGAGATGTCTCTCAAATTTTGAAAGCAGAAGGTCAGATAATGTAGCTAAAGTAGCTGAGTTCTTACTGCACAGTTTTGATAAGCTTGGATTCATTCCATAGCTACATGCACACACACACACACACACACACAACACACACATACACACACACTAATGACTAGTATGGATTTTTTTAAGGAATTTATAGAAAAATTTGAGTCAATCATACTTCTAATGGTGATATGTTTAGAGAGAGTCCATTACAGATGTGAATAGTGAAGTTGAGATTATAAAGTTTCCTTCTGATAAGATGACCAGAGAGAAGAGGCTGAACTGTGCAGAGGTGAACCCCACACGCAAAAAGGTGAGACTGGAGAGATTCAAAAATCAGTCAGTGAAGACCCATTGTTACCAGTTGCCATGTGAAGTTAAGTTAAGGGACAGATTCTCCTTGTGGGCTCATCAAAGGAAGCAACTGAGTAAATCACTCTAGGCTCCTGGCCTCAAGAAGTATGAGTGTTGGGAATTGCAAATTGGCGTACTTCTGGGTGGGATATCTGAGACACTCAAGATGGTGATACATTTTCCCAACATTCTGCTCAAATTTCTCTTCCCTGACTTCCCATCTGTCCTGATGTTGTAGTGATGTAATTAAAGGCCTCATCTCACCTCAGGACACTAGCTTAGGCTATCCACTTCCATCTCTCATGTTTTTCTCTGACTCATGTCACCTTAAACTTTACTTCTTCAGAAAGGCCCATATTGCTTGGGCAGCTGATTTGATCTTCCTTCCTTCCTTCTCTCCCTTCCTTCCTTCCTTCCTTTCTTCCTTCCTCTTCCCTCCTTCCCTCCCTGCCTCCTTCCCTTCTCCATTCCTCCTTCTTTCCTTGCTTCCTCCCACCTTTCCTTCCTACCACCTTCCTATACACACAAATATATATATGTATGTATATATATATATACATATGTATGTGTGTACATATATATATAGTTACATTTTAATTCCATTTACCCACATTCCTCTAGGCATAGGTCAATCATATCTAAGAATTCTTACAACAAGTTATTGTTATTTTCCACCATTCCAAATTATTTTTTAGAATTATTTTCAAAAACATTGCTGTTGATTCATATTACTCTGTATTAACACTTGCGTGGGATTTTTGTTCGTTGTATGAATTCTGCAATGCTCCAGAGTTTGTAGTAACTTTGACTTAGGCATGCCAAAATAAGTGTTGTTGTTTTTTTATCTTTCCCATTAAAAAACTATTGAAAGAAACTTTTTTATTCATTAATATCCATTATGGAGTCTGAAGTCAGAAAGGCTACTACTCCGGGGAATATTTTTTCTCTAGGGCACTATTATAAGGTAGATATTTTATCAGTTATTTGAAAAAATAAGAGTAAAATCTGAATAGTTCCTTTGCTAAAACTGATTTAACTTTCTTTTAATGTGCCTGGGACTTTGCCAAGTTTTAAACTAAAGTTCTGAATCTGATTTTGTTTAAAGGATTTGATATTTTTTTGTCACAGCTTCATTTTTTAGAAGTTTAAGGCGTATTCATCAAAGTAATGCTTCTGGCACTAGTTATTCTTAGAAGATTTGAAGACCAATTCCACAGAAATACCTCAGCTTTCTCAAAGACTATCATAGCTTGAATAATGTTGAGGAAACTCCCTAGGCCATCCTCTAAGCAAGGTGAGCAAAGCAATCTCCATGGAATCCATTCATTCCTTCAACTTCAGGCACAGCTGGCTCTGGGGAAGAGGAGAGGGCTTCATCCCAGAGACAAAAGCTCAGAATGAATGGTCACATTTGGAGCCCTCCCAGTCCCTCAAGCTAAATTACCCATGAAGTAAGTTAAAAGGTCTCTTCTTTCTGAGAAGGCTGGCATTGTCAAATTACAAAAGGTACTCCACAGATCCAAAATGCAGCAAAGTGAAAGCTATTTTTCATAGAGATATTTGTTGAAAATATTCTATGGGAAGGGGCCTGGGGGAATACACAGTACAGAAACAATTTATAGCTTTATTCACCTTGAAGTCTGGTACAACACATAGTAATCATGGAAGCCTAAACTTCATGTTGGAAAGCAATGAAAAATAGTTCACAATAGTTAGTGATCTAGCAAATACGGATACTCTCATTTCACATTTAATAAGTAAAATGCAATGGTGTTGTTTTTTTTAAATAAGCATGGGTAAGGTAGTAGAATATTTAAAGGGAAAAACACTAACAACTAAGGTCAAGAAAAGAATATGGTGATTTTCATTTTGTTTTCTACTTCTTCTTTTCTCTGAACTATTTTCTTGCCAACATTTTATTGGGCATGTGTTCCTAGGAGACACACAGATAAAGAACTCACAGAGTTCAAAGAAGTTATACATAATTTCTAGTTAAAAGAATGAGGGGAATGTTAATGACTTTTTTCTGTAGTTTGAGGACAGGGTGGGATTTGCATATGAAAATGTGTGGGAAGTGAGAGCATATTTCTAAAGGAAATGACAGCATAGCTGTAAACAAATTCCAAAACCAGTTTTCTGAAAGAAAAATGTGCAGGAAAAATGCCTAAGGACTCAGATTACCTTTGTTCCTATTTATGTCTTTCTCTCCCTAATCTTCTAATCCCCTTTATTTACTTCCTACTGAGATGTTCTTACCTTTGTCTAATCGGATAGAGAACCACAATATACTTCAGATGAAAAATAAAAAAGGACTTTTTTTTGTAGAAAAGTTGGTATTTCTTTTGAAAATGTGTCTACTTATCAGTATTTTAGTAATGTATATTCCTTATAAAATGTTTTAGATTACCAAATCACCTAGTATTGTACTGGATACATCTTTAAACACATCTCATATCAAACAATTGTAATGTATAGTGCTCACCACTTTGCCTTGAAGATGAAAGTAGAATGGTTAAGAAGCACAGACTTCTCGAAGGCACCATTGGAGTTAAATCTGGGTGGTAGCAGGGAAGAGAGGGGACCAGTGCATTCTGATTCTCTATGGAGCAGTGAGAGGCTGAGTAGGTGAGAATCAGATGGATGGATACCAAATGTCTTTCCTAGTACTGGGGATACAATCCCAGAGAGTAGAATAGCATGGTAACTTAGTTTGCCAGAACTGAAATTCAATGACAGCTCTTAATTTTGTGTGATTCCTTTACTTAATTTTCTCCCCAAATGGCATAATGAACACTGGCCCAAAGCACAGAGTCAAGGACTCCATATGATATCCATAATCATACTGCAACATTACCTACAATTCAGGATTCAGAAAAATACTGGGTTTATTTTACATGTCTATCACTCAAGCCAGATTTCAGCCTTTTCCATTAACTTGGGATGCTGAATCTCCAGGGCACTGCTTCATCAAGTCTGTCAAAATAAAGTATTTCCTGTGTGAACACAGCATAAAAGTGTAATGCAGATCAGGGAAGAGAAGCCATCTAAAATTATCTGAGCACATCCTGTTGTACTATAAATCAGATACAAATGCAGTCATGGGAAAACAGAGAAGCCACATTTTGAGAGGTCGAATTTAGAGTCTTTATTAAGAGCCAGCGACTACAGATGGACTCTTGGTTCAAAGATCTACATCCAGAAAACACACTTAACATTATTAGGAAACTGAGCCATGAGGATGAGAGAGGAGATAAAGAACAAAAACAATACCAACAGACCAAGTCAGCTCCAATGGAGAACTGAAGTGGGATATGGTGACGTGAACAGGAGACTGGACAGGAACAGACAGGAGACCCGTGTCATGTCACTCAAGTCCCAGGCACTTCTCCAACACGTTTAGCTGTCCAAGTCCCCGCCCCTGCCTCCAGAAATTCAGGCACGACTGGAAGGTGAGGGCTTTTGCTTTCCCCCACCATGGAGACAAGATGCCAGAACCCATCTTCCATCATGTGATGTGGACAAGATGGCGCCCGGAAGACTGGATCTCCCCCTTTCAATATATTATAATGTCATGATGAATACTTGAATCCTGTTTTACAGTTTCACATGGAATTTAAATGTGTATACATTTATGACAGGTGAGCCAAGATGAACATACGGCCATCCTATCAGGAAGGCTGTCTTTAAGTGGAAACAATCATCATCATCAAGAAACTCTGAGCCGACCTAGGACACTTCCACACCCATGTGTGCATTCTACAGAGAAATCCTGGACACACATTTGTCTGTTTGTTTGCTTTTCTACAGTTAGGTGATTTCAAAGTGAATAAAATCAATATGAGAATATTGCCCAGGGGCTTTTTAAAGAGTCAAGTGAAGCAAAAGAAGAAGAGAATGAAATAAGCTCAGTAGATTTCAAATGTAGGCAACTGGTGAGTATCAAGAATAAATTATGAATCTATACATGCCTATCATCTACGTATCCACACCCTTTAGTCTTTCTATCAGTCACCTATGTACCTCTTCATCTATCATTTTCATTCAGAAAAAAAAAAAATCTTCTCTAAGGTCGAAATTTTGTTTTACTATTTTTTTGTTTTCTTTTAATTTAAGTTTTATTGTAAAGGTAATGTACAGCTGGATTACAGTTACATAAGTAAGGCAATGAGTACATTTCTTTTTTCTTCTTCTTCTTTTGCCAGTCCTGAGGTTTGAATTTAGGGCCTAGGCACTGTGCCTAAGCCTCTTGGTGCTCTAGGCCAGCACTCCACCACTTGAGCCACAGTGTCACGTTGGGGTATTTTGAGTGGTTTGTTGGAGAGAAGAGTCTTCTAGGGACTTTCCTGCCTAGCTGGCTTTGAAACCATGATCTTCGGATCTCAATCTCCTTACAGGCAATTACAGGCATGAGCCACCAGAACCTATCTGTAAATTTCTTTTTGAAGAGTGTTACTCCCTCCCTCATTTTCTTCCACTTTTTCCCCTCAAGCCCCACCCCAGTTGTGAAGTTCATTTCCAACATAGTATATAGTGAATATCATTAGTTCATCTTTTGTTCCATCATTTCTCTTATTCCCCTTCCCTTCCCCAAACCATGTAAACTTATATGCAGGACAAAGGGTACAGAAATAAAAATTCATGACATTTAATTTTTGAACATTCATGTTACAAACCATTTGTTAATGTCTCTTTTAGATAATAGCATTACCCTTCCTAAGCATTGACCTGAAAGTGGAGTCTGTTTTTGTTTGTTTGCCAAGAACCATTTGGATAGATCGATAGATAGAGATAGATAGATAAATTATATTTATATATAATATAATTTGAGAATTTACCAAATTATCAATACAAGCAGATTAACCTCAGGCAGCTGATGAGAAACATACAGGTCAGTCCCATCAAATACTAAATAACTTTGTGGGCCTTGTGTGATCCACAGGCAGATATTCTCTACTCCCGAAAACCACCTTGCAAGCTAGTTAAAGCAGGGATTTCTTTCTCCCCAAAGTTTATTATTATCTGGAATCACAATTTGAGAAAAACAATTTACTGCGACAGGAGAATAGGAGAGACATATGTTTATTAGTGTGCAGTTACAAGGAAAGCCCCTGGGCAGCCTGGCAAAGAGGCATTGTACTGAGACCCAGTTTGGAGAGTTGGGGTAGGGTAGTTTTCATTGGCTTTCTCCTTATAGTGGACACTCTTGATTGGGTGGCTGTCTCTCGAAGACCATGATTCAAATTTCCCATGTATGGGAATGCTGCTTGCAAGCTCGGTATTCATATCTGCATTTCACGAGGCCAGTTCTACCAACTTAGCTCACTTGTGGATCACACCAGCCTGTTCTGTGCACTTCAGTCATCTCTACAATTCAGAATCATTTTGTCATTTGACCCTCAATGATCAAGGAAGCATCGAAAACGCTTCTCAGATGTAATGAAACAAGAAATGAACACCTACCTTCCTTAGGCGTTTTGCCAGAGCTCTGTGACTCCTTTTCTGTGATGTAACTGTATGCATTTAGATTTTCTGTGCATGATAAAATATTTCGTAATATTTTGAAGAAGTTTGAAAAAAGAATCAGATTTCCATTGAAACGTGGTTTCCACTCTAATTTCATTTTTAGAAAGTTTTGAATCTATTACCCTTTTCTTTTTTCTTTTTAATGAATAGTGTTCTAATTGGAACAAAGTTCTTTGGGATCAGGGTATTTGCTGTTACACAAGATTATTCTCTTTATCTCTTAAAAGAGATCAACTAATATAGGAGTTGGGTTGCAGGATACCATCTCTGTCACTTATTTTTCTGTATGGTATTGACTGAACTATTTCTCTAAATTTAATATGTGATTATATATTCATGTTTCTGCATACATTCCAAGAGATGTGCAAACCTCTGCAATGAGAGTTTTAGGTAATTTCTACTTAGTCCATGGCAAATTCCTCTCTATATTTTATTTATTGGACTAAAACATGCTTGCTTCATATTAACTGTCCCTTCATTCATTCAATTATTTTGAATATTTGAAGGAAAAATAACAGTAAAACAATTCAAAACTATTTTACAAATGTAGAAAAAGTTGGTGAGTGTAGGATTTCAGTATGACAAATGCTTCTTCAGCTTATTTGCAGACCTTTCCATCGTATGACTATTCTTTTAAACACATTTTGCTTCATCAAGTATGTTGAGCTCCTCAATTGGTTAAAACCTCATAAAGCTCCCCAAAGGCTCTTGATTTTTCCTGGTTGTCTTTAATTAGATTGTGCTGAACAATATTGGCTAATGTCATTCCTCTTGGGTGGCAATTAAGTTAATCTGCGGTATACTTCAGCCTTTAGTGGGCTTTTGATCTGGGAGTGTTATTTTTTTCAGGCCATCTGAATGTTCATTGATCTCTCAGGTATGAAGCAATATTGATAATAGAGGTTATTTTCTTCTATTAATTTTGATGGCTTTTAATAAAGTGGGCAAAAATAAATACCAATCTATTTTGTATTTTTTTTCAAAATTACCTTCATGAGAACAAAGTACCATTTGAAGAAAGTTTCTTTTCACACAAATGTTTTAGACAACATCCTCTGTATACTGTAATAAATTCACCTTCTTTTTCTCCTCCACATGAAAATGAGCACATTAGACACTGTACATTAATCTATCAACTCTGTACGTTCAGTAGACTTTCTCATGAAAGCGTTAGATATTTATTTCTTTAAATTTTTAGTGCCAGTCTCAGGACTTGAATTCAGGTCCTGGATACTTGCTCTGAGCCTTTTTGCTCAAGATTGGTACTCTAATACTTGAATCACAGCTCTAATTCCAGCAGATATTTATTGACAGCTCTACTTGCAGCAGATATTTATTATTGATGTACAAGGTGCTGATAGAGATTTAGCTCTGTGTCTCAATCTCAGTACTAGTGGCAATTTGAACTAAATGATTCTTGGCTATACACGAGTGTTTGCAACATAGATTGTCCCCATAACAGACACCCAGATGTTAATTTCACTCCATCAGCTAGCTGTCTGCCCATATCGTCACATGTCACAAACAAAAATACCCATGAACATCGCCTTGTACCTTCTGGTGAGTAAAACTGGTACCAGTGTGGAATGAAGAACTGAAAGTATACAGCAATTATTAAGAAAACTTCTGTGCCAAATAAAATTTTCTTTATTTCTCTTAATCCACAAAGCTAGGGAAAATGTGCATGGAATTTTTTTTATGACATATCTGCATTAAAGGAAATGGGGTTGTTACCTTATGCTTAGGACATTATCTGTAATAGTACAAGAGAATGATCTCAAATTTCTAAATGTGGCACAGAGAATGAATGGTGTCTCAGCTTTCAGTACGTGTTTGAAGGCATGCTAGACAGTCGCATATGGGAGCCCATGGAATTTTTGCATAAACACTCTAGGATTTATGAATTATTTTCCTCTTGTTGCCACTAAGGACCACAGCTCAGTGTTACTAATAATCCAATATGCTGATGTCTGAACTTGAAATTTAGGTCTCATCTATATCATATCAAAATACTGTTTTTTTATAGCAAAACACTAGTGCTTAAGAAATAGGCTAATGCGATGTATAACAATATAAATGATTTGGAAACCTGGAATCTTTTACAATGTTATGTGACATTATGTTACCACAATCACAATCAAATAATGGGTGCCTGTAGAGGTATCAAGCATGCTTGGAACAAATAAAATCTAAATGACTCATGAAAACAGAACATGGATAAGGAAGAGAGATGCAATTTTAGGGATGATTCAATATATTGTAATGCATGTTGATGTAAATTACAAGGAGTAAGCCTTTGTATATGAGCTCAGTGTATAATCCCATACAAAGGAACTTCTTAAAAGTCAAAGGCATCTTCTGTTTTGACAGAAAAGAGCACGGTACATTTTGGTAGCTTTATTTCCTATGAGAACGTAGTACTTTGTGGACCTATAAGAATATACTTCTCTGAGAAGAAAATAAGCGAAATTGCTACTACCATGTGAGAATGCTTGAATGAGACATGGACACTGATTGCCAGATAAACATGGGAATGGGAAACAGCAGGCAGACCAGGAAAGAGCAAAATTATCTCGACGTAGAATTGTCCCAGCCAGAGGTATGACCACTCCCGTCTGCGTTCAGACAGGACTTGGATTTCAATAAGGCGCAATTGTTTCCTGACTCTAAAACTGCAGGCATCTTTGTTTCTCACAATAGTATTGTGTGTGTGTGTGTGTGTGTGTGTGTGTCTGTATGTGTAAATCTATCTGGTTCTTCATAAATTGAGAACTTTAAGAGCCTTATACCACCACTAGAAATTTCAATTTCATTCTTTTGGTTCAGACAAGGAAATATATTCCAAGAAGGAATACCACGTCAAGTTTACTAACGATGATTTTTTAAGTGAATAATTAGGTACCTGTAAAGATACCTTTATGCCTTTGTAGGAAACATAAATCACCTTGTATGTTAACTGGAGATGTGATCTTGCTCTTCTATTGCTTTCTTATGCCTGTTCTGACGTAGACTCATTTATTACCCAATTTATGTCCCATTCTTCAGAAATAGAAATCCCTGGGGCAGTGTAAGCTAAACCTGGGCACTGTCATGAGCAATCGGTTTCCGAAGCCAGCAGGGCTGATGAGGAGCAAGGCTTTCTGGGGGAAGCTGTCCTTCTCTGGGTTTCGTTGCAGGAAGAGTTAATCAACCAGATTGAAGAAACCGGAAATGCTGACGCATAGCACATCAGATGGGGTTAAGACACAAAAACTTTGTTTCAGAAAGGAGAGAGGATGGATCTAATATGTCAAAGAGATGGCCGAGCAAAACATTTAACTTTCCAGGTAGAGATGTTTATATCCTGAAGGCTGAGTGGGGCCCAGGGTTTTATCTCTAACACAACTGAAATTAGATGAAAGACATATTCGGAAACCCACAGGCTGGCGACAGAAAGTGACTTACTCAAGGTTTTGAAGCACTGAAATGCGGTGAGCTTTGTTGAAAGTTATGTATACTGTGCGACTTCCAAATGCCTTCTGCCACTGAATAGAATCCCACCACACTGAGAAAGGGACCAGGCTTCCTTCGCCACTTGAGTCAGTTGGCACTGCTAATTCTGTAAATCTGATACCTGTTTATAAGCCCTCTTGACAAAGCAAAGAAGCCAGAAGCCCAAACAGCATTGGCTTGGCAAGAATGGCAAAGCAAACTTTGGGAATCAGCTAGAGGTTTGATCATTAACAACAGAAATAGGTGAGTGGCCAATGACTGTTAGACAAATGCTTGAGAATTCTGCTTTGTTTGGGATAGGCCCTCACACTGGTCTGATGCTAGTGGTTTTGCCTACCTGGATCTTCTATCTTGCATTGGTTTTTCCTGTGCTCTGGAAAGGGTTGGAGCACAGATGAGATGTGTGAAAGCACGCATTTGAAACAGAAAGACTGATCTTGAATTCAGCCATTTCACTGAGGGACTCACATCTGCTGCAGAAGCCTTCCTAGGACTCACGAATCACTCCACAGTCGAGACCATCACTCGGCCTCTTCCCTGTCAGTTGATCAATACACTCTGTGTCTCACACTGCATTATACGTTGCTTCCACAACACAAAATGCTGTCTGATACCTTTATTTCTACCCAATTGTTTCCTGTGACTAGATGGGTGGTCTCCTTCGTTTCTGGGCTTAGAAAATATCCATCCATCCCTCAGGTTGCAAGCTGAACACTCCCAGCTATGAGTTAGGATGCGCTGCTCATCTACACAGCAAGAATCAAGGAAATTCTGAGAGAGGCCTGCTCTCAAGCTTCGGCCATTTCCATCCGTATAAATCGCTTATGGAGGTAAACCCATTGGGTTGTTTGCTTCAGGGGTTGACACGGGGCTTGGTTTTGTTTACTTTTCAGCTTTAAATATTTGGCACTGGTATAAAGAGTGAACTAGAAATGCCCTTGAGATTGCTAATTGTATGGATCATCTTTGCTGGATCACAATGCCCTCCTTTTTTTTTTTTGTTCAATATTATTCTGATTGTTTCTGTGAAAGCATGTCTTATTCAGATGTAGTTAATATTTAAATCCAGAGACATTTGAAAGTGTAGCAAATGATCTCCTTAATCTAATTAGTGAAGGCTTTAGTAGTAAATAATAAAAAAGGAGCTATCTCCCTCAAAGAGGAAATATTGCTGACGTCAGATTCAATGTAGAACATCATGTTGTCATGAGTGTCTTTCCTCATGTGTAAAACTGTGTAAGTTTTAGGTTTTGTCCTACATTGCATGAGCAAATTCTTTATAACTGTTTCTCTCTTCTCTCTTCCTCTCTCTCTATGGAAATATATAAAAAACTTTTATATACATATGTACATAGGTACAAATAATTAGTTCTACTTTTCTGGAGAATCTTGAATAAAGAATTATGAGTAATAATGTGATTTCAAAAGAAGATTGTTCCTGGTTGTAAGGTGCATATTAAAAAAATTTATCCATAATATATACTTCTGAGTAGGTTTGGAACATATGCTAATAGGAACTATGGTGCTTAGTGTAATAAAACTTTTCATAGTAATTACTTGTACAAAACAAGAACTTAATTTCCAAATGTTCCCAACTTACTCTCACTAGGAAAGGCTATATTTTCTTACATTCCAACCAATGTATTTATTATAATATTACTGTGAATTAATATTCAAAGCCCTATATCCTTTTCTGATGAAGTTTTTCTTGTTTTTTTTTTTGTTTTTTTTTTTGTTTGATTTTTTTTTGCCAGTCCTGGGGCTTGGAATCAAGGCCTGAGCACTGTCCCTGGCTTCTTCTTCTTCCTCTTCTTCTTCTTCTTCTTCTTCTTCTTCTTCTTCTTCTTCTTCTTCTTCTTCTTCTTCTTCTTCTTCTTCTTCTTCTTCTGTTTTTTATTTTGCCAGTCCAGGGGCTTGGAATCAAGGCCTGAGCACTGTCCCTGGCTTCTTTTTGCTCAAGGCTAGCACTCTGCCACTTGAGCCACAGCACCACTGGCTTTTTCTATATACGTGGTGCTGAGGAATCAAACCCAGGGCTTCATGTATGCAAGGAAAGTACTCTACCACTAGGTCGTATTCCCAGCCCCTTCCTTGTTCTTTTGAGACTGGATCTTCCTCTGCTGCCCAGGCAATCTTCAAACTCCTGGATTGCAGCGATTATTTTGCCGCAGACTCCTGAATGGTTGTGACGGGTGGTATGTGCCACTCTGGCAAGAAAAATCTATAAACACAATAACTCTGTGAGAAGTTGGGAAAAATCGTTGAACATCTTTGACCCTCTTTTTCTTCACCTATGTTTATTTATCTCCGGTGGTGTGAGTTCTTATTACTATGAGCAAGACAACACTAGTAGAAGGAAAGTATGATTTAATTTCAGTCATAAGATGTGAATGCTGGCTTATTAACTTACCAGTCAAATAAATGTAATAAATGTTTGTCACGTCTCTAATTGTCTCCTTCTCTGTGCTGGAGAGGGGAACATTTCCCTCTCTGAATTGCTTTTCAGTAGAGTGTCGTGCCGCATACATGACTGGAGGGGCTTGGAGAAAGTAACCTTAAACAAACTGATGTGATTTGGGGTTTCTTGAGTCACGGGAAGATGCTACACATTACTATCCAGAAAAAAGCCATGATGACTCTGTGCCTTCGTGCAAAATAAACAAGAAATAAATCTTCTGGCCAATGGGAGCTTACAATACTGCTCACGTCATCCACAGAGCCAAGAGAGACTGCTTATACCGTGAGCAGGTTGGGATTCTCAGGATATAGCTGGGTGGGAGACACAGGGGCACTTCTGCCCTTTGCATTCAGGCCTCCTCACTGAGCACTGGTTTGGATATTGCCAGACACATCCTGTAAATCATGCAGTAGGATTTTACACATCAGGGCAACTCATTAAGAAGTCACCTATTCCATGACTCTGATCCTGCCCTAGCAGTAATGGATCTTAGGAGATCTTACATCATGCTGGGTGGAAAGGACAGTGAAAAGGGAGATCTGGAGAAGTCCTATGGATACCTGCTACCAATCCTTAATGTTGACTTTAGACGCTTTATGTTTAATTGTGTCCATTTCCTTACGTCCAACATTGAGGTTTCAGAAATTCCAAATATGTTTCTCATGATCAGAAAATACTGAATTCAAGGATCTCCAAGGTTGTTAAGGTCAAGTTGAGGAGACACCCACCCCCAATTATGCCCTTACAGATTCAAGGTCGTGACGCTTAGAACATGTTGCCTTCCCGGCATTAGCTTATATTATTAGAGTTCAAGTTCTTTTGAGAGGATGGAATGCATGTCCCTTAAGCAGGCTCCAAAGCATTGGCAGTTGTTGAAGCAAAGACTGTGCAGGCTCCACCTATAAGGCAGACTTCATTCTGTGATTCTGAAAAGGAGCCAGAGCTGGAACTCTGCCAGAGCTCCCCTCCCATGAAAGAGACAGAGGCAGACAGGAGAGGTTTAGGAGCTGGGATGGGGAATTTCAGGCCATATGAAGTTTGTGTAGTTCCTTGGACTGAGGAACAGAAAGCTTTCTTATATTTTCATCATAGGACATGCTTTAGAGCATACAGTTCTGGACCCATTCATGTTACCGCAGCGGGGCTCATACCCACCCACTGAGCCTACGATGGGAGTAACCAAGCCAGGGGCTGGTGGCTCATGCATATAATCCTAGCTACTCAGGAGGCTGAGATCTGAGGATCCTGGTTCAAAGGCAGCCTGAGTAAGAAAGTCCATGAAACTCTTATCTCCAATTAACAACCAGAAAACTGGCAGTGGCACTGTGGCTCAAGTGGTAGAGTGATAACCTTGAGCTAAAGAACTCAGGGACAGTGCCCAGGCCCAGAGTTCAAGCCCCATGACTGACAAAAAAAAGAAGGAAAAAGAAAAAAGAAAAGAATAAAGGTAACCATCTTCATAGAAAATTGCATTTTCAAAAGCATTGTCCCCAAGTTCTTACGAACAGTATTTCTGTGTTGTAAATACAATCAAAAGACCTTTGAAAATATCTATAGGACCACAAAGTGGTAGAGAAATATTTTGTGATTACAAATTTCCTAAAGGCAATGCTCTAAGACAATAAAGTTGTGTCTTAGACTGCTGTCTGAAGTTTGATCAAGCTGAGACAGACATGACAGTCACATCGGTCAAGGACGAGAACATAGAACATCAATACATTGTAGCTTCGTAATCAGTCTAATGATGGTCATTTGGGCTTTTCAACTTGTAATCTGGCTTTATACACATTCTCAAAGACATACTGTTTACAGTTTAAAAGTAATCACTCTTTTTGTCTTCCTGCAAAAAATAAATGCCTCTCCTCTTATAATATCAGTGATTCATTGTGACAGTTTTATTTCTTACTTAAAGAGTGGTTCTTACTGCATTTTACACTTGAAAAGAATGTAACACGAAAGTTTGAAACTTTGTCTCACGTCAGTCTTATTTACTCTAATTAAAACAAGATTATCTGACATTCACAAGTCATTTACAAAATGTATAACTGCCTTTTCAGAACAAATCTAATTACAGATAGACCATAGGGAGTTGCAATGTTCTGAAGTTTACCCTAATATTTTCTTTGCACCGTTGTTTACGAAGCTCCATTAATGAATGATTATTAACACAGTCTCTGGGAGGAAGACTCTAGGTCTCTAACTTAATTTCCCCTTTTAAACTTAGCCACAGAGTCTCCTAGAAAACAACAGATGAACATAGAAGCATGCAGAGAGAGAGCCAAGACTCTGTGCTAGTAATTTGTGCCAAATGCTTTTGCACACAGGACTGTGTTTACTTTTCACAGCAGAAGAGCTGGAAGAGTGTGGTGGTGTCATTTCACAGGTGAGGAAATTGAATCTCCCTGATGCTATATAAATCTAACCAAGCTTACTGATGTAGTAAATAAACAAACAAGAATGAAATTCTAGCCCCTGTCTGTGGCGCGTAACTCACACATAGTTATTATTTATTTAGCATTATCAGCAAGACATAGGCTTAGAGGAGAATTTTTATAAGTAATTTCATAAAATTGCAATTAAAAATCACATTTAATATTATAGTAAACGTCTAGCTCCATGTAAAATACAATTAAAATATCAATCATAGAAGATAATGTTCCTATAAAATTCAAATCATTACTTTTCTTGTCTAATGGGTCAGGAATCTCACTGAAAAGTTCAATCATCTTAGTTTGTTGAGGTAGACATTATTCATTTCTATAAAGGCAACAGTACCCAAATACAGATAAACTTTTTCCCTATGCCCTGAAATGATGCTTTGTTCCATTTGGAAATACTTATTAAAGCAACTCTTAGAAAGAAACGTGAAGCCAGCCCGGCACAGGTGGCTCACGTCTGTAATCCTAGCCACTCAGGTGGCTGAGATCTGAGGAATGCAGTTGGAAGCCAACCCAGGCAAAAAAGTTCCCATGAAACTCTTATCTCCAAGTAACCACTGGAAAACAGGAGGTGGAGCAGTGGCATAAAGTGCTACAGCACTAGCCTTGAGTGAAAGAGCTCAGGAATAGTGCCCAGGGCCCAGGGTTCAACCCACCCCCCCCCACACAAAAAAAAAGAAAAGAAACCTCAACATCACTATGAAGTGATAACCTAAAATTTACTGACGTACTGGGTTAGGCAATTGACAATTCGAAATACTCAAGAGAAAGAGACACCACAGCAAAGAACTTTTAAGGCTGAGGAGGAGAAGGGAGAATAGAGGCTGTTTGCTCAACTTTGAGCACAGTGAGGGGAAAGATGCTAAGTTACAACTGGTTGTGACAATTATATCTATCTATATCAGCTCTCCTGTCAATCACCCATAGCTCTATGTCCTTTGCTGTCATAGTGCAAATCAGTTTTGTATAAATTTGGATAATCTGTTAATCCCCAACCCTTTTTTTTCTTTTATATAAGACAAGAGGGATAAACTAGAAAGGAAGATTCTTAAATGGAAGGGAGTAATGGATCCATTGATAGGATTACAAAATTGTGAGCTGTCTGATGGCCATTTTCTCTAAACAGTAATTATTGGGCAACCTATATCTTACAATGTATATGTCTTTCATTTCCTCTGACAAAGGATAGCTTAATGACTCTTGTGTGATATAGGGATGCCATCTTTTTTTTTTTTATAATTACACCCCCACCTCAGTGATGTCTAGAACCTAAACTTTATTCTGTGGAATACTGCATGGAAAATTACTTGTATGAATCTTTAAAAATGAGGGTAATCTAGGATCTCAATAATCTACAGCTAATCAGATGAACCTTTAAATGTAAAGCAATTCCTCAAAACTAGGGGAGAACTATGCTATAGAGAAAGGCAAGAGAGAGGAGATGTCAGAACATTTTCAAGTAGATTGCAGATTTGACATGCTATTGCTGCCTCTGAAATGTAGGGGCCCACACTAGAATCAGAAAAGGGGTCTACAGAAACTTAGGGAAAATACAGGAAGGGAACATGAGGTTTTCCAAAGAAGCAGCATGAGAGAAACTTGGATCTAGAAATTCCCACAATGTGAGTGATCTTAGAGGCAATTTCTCCTGGGAGCCTGTGGGGAGGAAGTATTTCTATGGGTTCTAATTTGGTCAGTCCCTAGTCCTGTGTGTTCCTTTCAAACCACTGAACTGTGGAATAGTAAGCTTTTGGTGGAGATTTGTCAAGACAGTGGTCAAATCTAAGGCAGCGACATTCAGCGACCCTTCACTCTGTTATTCAAGATGAATTTGTGTTTCTGAATTTGTTTATAATTGTGGTCCTAGACCTTTTCTCCTCTTTTCAGTCCGCAATTTCCTTGAAGACAGATTCCCACTGAGATATAGAGTATACCCTACCTAGGAGACAGATTTCCAGTGAGACACACAGCCAGAAGTGCTCTGTCAGTGAGGTAGAGCTTTTCAGAGATCTGGTTCTAGCTGACTTAAGAGTTTTTCAAGAAGATGAAAGTTAGTTGGTTTGCTTCCTATTGTCTGAATGAATGAAATAAAAGATAATTGTGAATTTTTCCTGTTTCAAGCGGAGATGCAATGATAGTAACACAGAGCAAACAGCAATGGACGTGTCTGTGGTGTGCCGTCCACCAGGCTCCAAGTTTGTGCTTATGGCATGTAAAATACCTTATACCAGCAACCCCAACCATTCTTCATGTCATCCAGTTTTTAAGAAATGATTGTTTGGAACCAGCGGTACTTGCTCCACTTCCATATTCTGACACTAACAAATTGTGTCCTACATAATTGAAAAGCATTTCCCCACTGAATTGCCCATTAACAGTTCTATTTTCTTTATAACTGCTCACAAAATAAATAAAAGTAGAGTTTGAGAAAGAGAGATAATAAATTCTGTCACCTTTTCAGGCTTTCGATGATGGATTCCTCTTAGATCTTACTGTGGATTCAAGGCACTGAAAATGACTTCTTGTGCAGTTTACGTGACCTTGTGTTAATGTGGACAGAAGGCAAGAAATATTGAGATGCCTTTTACCATACATAAAAGAATAGACAGAAAAGAGAACTACACTATAAAAAAAAAAAAACTGGGTCAAACCAGAAGTGAAGGGTGAAGTGTACACAAATCAGAGGAAGAGCATGACACAAACCCGCATAAAGTCCTGGTTTCAATGGCAGACATTAAAAAAATTACTTAAAAAAAGAGCTGGGCACCAGTGGCTCACCTCACACCTGCCTATACAGGAGGCTGAGATCTGAGGCTCACAGTTCAAAGCCAAAGTGAGAAAGAAAGCCCATGAGACTTTGATCTCCTATTAGCCAGCAAAAAGCAAGCAGAGCAGCTTAGGCTCAGCCTAATCTTGAGCCAACCTTGAGCACAAATCTCAAGTTCAGTGACCAGTCCTGTGATCAAGCCCCGGGACCATTTGTACGCGCGTGCACACACAATAAATACATAAGTAAATAAAATAAAAATAAATCTTCCTAAAAATTAAAAAAAACTTTAGAATTGATTGACCTTATGAAATAAATGTGTATTTTTGCCAATATTATGGATAAAGAAAATCAAGTATTTCTTTTTTTTGTTTTGTTTTTGCCAGTCCTGGGGCTTTGACTCAGGGCCTGAGCACTGTCCCTGGCTTCTTTTTGCTCAAGGCTAGCACTCTGCCACTCCAGCCACAGCGCCATCTCTGGCCATTTTCTATATTGGTGGTGCTGAGGAATTGAACCCAGGGATTCAAGGACAGGAGGCAAGCACTCTTGCCACTAGGCCATATTCCCAGCCCAAGAATATCTTTTTCTTGATGTGTCATCTACATTTTCAACTTCAAAGGAAACAAATTGCTTTAAGTAGAATTTGAGCATTAATTGTGTACATGCATAATTACTAACTTAAATAGGAAAAAATGTAAGCAGAGTATAATTTTTTTAAGATAAAGAATTTTTCACACTACTACATGATAGCCTCTAACCAATAATTATTTCCAATAATACCAAAAATTAATAATTTCAGACAATGAATTCAATGGAGTTAATATTATTTCTCTTCCCTAGATAAACAGGCATGCTTAGCTCAATAATGGATTTATTATTTGTTAAATGTGTGTATCTCTTGCCTTTTATGCTTTTAAAATATGTTTACATTCAAATTCTTAATGTAATTATATTTCATTATTGATATGATAAAATCATGAAGTTGACATCTCATTTAAGTGGTTACTGTAAATACATAACCTTTGCATATATTCACCTAATAGTTAAATGAAAATAAACAAAAACATAATCTAATTCATAATGTAAATGTTATGCAGTTTAGTAAAAGAAGTTAAAACGCATTAAATTTCAATTTATCTATGAGCTGCCCTTATGCTTAACAAACTAAATATTAGTTGTATTATTATTTACTTCTGCGATATTCTACCAATTTTCTAAATTATTTTATTTGGTAATTATTTTAGTGAATATCTGTTGGTAAAATATCCTCTTGATTTGGAGGCCCTGAAATATTTTTAATTTCCTGTGATATATAATATTAAGTTGTTATGGATTTCGTTAACTCTTGGAGTATAAACACCACTGTTATCCAGATTATATTATTTGTTAATAAGAATATATAAAAAAATATAAAACCCATTGTTCTTTCTTTCTGCATGTAAGTCTTTATTCTGGCCTTGGTATTTCAGATTCTTCAATAATCAGCATTGATGATGTCTTCCTTGTTCACTCTTCAGGTGACTGATGGCCATAGGAATCTATGGGTCATCTATTCAATAGAATGGGTAGGGTTTGGCTAGGGTTAATCCCCAATACTTAACATGGCTGAAGCATGTTTCCCACTGAGGCAGCTTTGGGAGGCAGTGCCTTTGTGGGACTGGGTTCCTTGTCGTGAGAGTGGGTTGTAAATGGAGCCTGGCAACTCAGCTGTGTCTGTATCTCACTCCCTCACACTTCCCATGTGACCCTCACCAGGCTGAAGTTCTCCCCATGGGTGCTCATCATCCAGTTACCACAAGGCCCCCAAGAGAGGCAGCTGCACCTCTTTCTTACCTCCAGAGCTCTGATCTTGGAGATGTTTTCTGTTTTAAAATTTCCCCCTTTACATTAATCTCTTATTCTAATTAAAATCTGTGGAGAGTAAATCCACACTATTTATTGTGTTGCTTGTTCTTGCTATCTATTCTTTTCTTCTTGTTGTCTATTCTCAAATATTATCAGAATTGTAAGTGAGTAAGTAACACATTATTAGAGTATCAGGGGTGATTACAGTACTATGTATGAAATAAATTATAGTTATTAACCACATTAATTTTCAACTGTGACTATTAGAGATGCTATAAAAATGTTCTTAGTGGGTTTTCTGAACTGGCGTTTGAGAACATAGATGTGACGTCTATGTGTATGTACACATTCTCCATCAAGGCTAAAGAAGAAGTTGAATTCGGGACTTCCAGATACTTAGTATGTAGGTTCTCTTTTTATCAGATACCACATCCTCAATATAACAGCTTACCAAAGACATTCACTGTTTGGCATATAATGAGATTTTAGTTCTGATTCAAGTAAGAGGACTTAAATAAAAATATTTAATAATAATTGATGTATCACTACACTGTTCAGAGCAAAATACAAAAACAAATTGATGATGAAACTTTGATTAAGTCTTTTTTCAGGTTAAGATAAAAGTTTGACACAATTATCACATATCTTCTCTCTGAATATTCATAACTGTCACACTTACTAAGAAGATACACACAATAAGACCAACATGATTACTTACTAGCCTTTCAAATTTGAATAGGCAAATCATTTATCTCTAAATATCCATTGAGAATACAAATGTCAATATAGAAACTGGAATAGTCTCCACAGAGGATTCCGATAAACTCTATAAATATTGCATAGCCAAGTATAATACTTGGGAATAATTAAAAATCATTAAGAATAATAAAAGTTTGTATTGATTTCTACATTGTAGATTATACAAAATAAAATTCAACAGGGTTGAGTATTAATTTAACTAAAAGATCAAATTACTAAACTTTTAATAATAAAAATGAGGTAATCTTTGTAATTGTAAATAACTGAAATGTGCATGTGGAATATGTTAACAATAACAGAAAACATTGCTAAGTTGTAGTAAAATAAAATGATAGGCTCTTGTTTATAAAATGCAATAGTATCATGGTTGAGGATAGGGAATCTCATTTAGGGATTAACACTTGACAAATGCATGCCAAACAGATGTGAAGATGATATACATATGTACATATACTAATTGTGCAATTTATATCCATAGAAAGGATAGAGAACCCAATTAAGATGGGAAAAAGACTTTAAAAGTTAATAGGTACCTAACAGAGTAATGTCTACTAATGAGATTTATGAAAGCGTATCTGCTTTACTACAGTGAGAGAGAAGCAAATTAAGTGAATGAAATACTGCTGCATGCACAGTAGCATAATTAATCCATGAGAATATCAAATGCAAATACGAATGACAATGACAAGTTCTGGCCAGGATTCCAGCAATTGGACACTCTGTCCTCTGTGTATGTGGACAGAGGCAATCAGCAGAGAATCTGCCAGCCAGTCTCTTCTGAAGCTGAGCCTAAGAACCACAGATCTTGGCTCAGCATTTCAATGATAAATGTAACCCAAATGCACAGGGGCATTCTTACCCTGACAATGACCACACTGACAGCATTCTGACCACAATTCTGAACTGGAAGCACTGCAACTGTCCATCGACCTTAAAGTAATGTGTGAAAGGGTGATCAATAACTTCACCACACATTCATCTCACTTGCATTCAACTGAAATAGTCAATCATAGAAGAGTTTCCTTGGTCAAATTAGTCTAGTTCACCTTAAGATAGGTTTGAGAAGAGAATAAATGGTTCTGTAGTGTAATGGCCAGGAGAGAGGTAGTTTGGTGAAGGAGATGTTGATGAGGCACGATGGATAATGGGTGTAGTTGACACCCCACACCTCAGGCTTAGTGTTGCACTTCATATTATGCATCCCTTGATCACTGAACTTGCACATACTTAAAAATACTTAATGTCAGTATTTTACTTACAGTTAGGAAAACAAAGACAGATCTCTAAATGGGTTTCAAGTAAGAGTTGTTTTTTTTTTTTAAATCAGCATTTAATTTATTCACAGCATTTAATAATTTCATTATTATTTTGTTTGAAACATTGCTATGTTATACATACATATATCTTAAGCATATACTTTAGTTGTTTATACACAGTTCCATCAACATACAATAAGTGGAAATGAAATGTTTAATTTCATTTGTGGAACAGTGGAGTTTCCTCCCATTGCCCAACCCTGTGAACAAGGATGCAAACTTTGATGTTACCCCACAGGGTCATGCCCCCTGAGGCTCCCTCAGATCCTGCCTTGCAGATCACCTCCAAATGCCCTCCCAAGGGCTCTGTCCCTCCTTGTTGACCAATTCGATACCTGACAAAAGCCTAAAATAGTGATTAGCATATAAAATATATTCAGATTCCAAAATAAATCGCAGGTTTTATTGCTTCCCACTAGTCAAGTCTCAAGATCAATTAGTTTTCTTTATGCAAAAAAAATCCATCTGAATTATTTTACACTAAAAAGTAACTATAGAGAAATTGTAATGATAATTTTCATGAGAATTTTGTTATGGTGTTTAAAATATAAGCCTCTTCTTATTTTTATATTATACTGCAGTCATCACATAGAAAAGAAGTACATACACTAATATTTTACTTATCCATGCACCTGGTGCTTATACATATAAACACATTGTTCATTTGCTGTTTTCAATTTTTTGAAATTCTTTATAGAAAAAAATCATATAGCATTACTTTTAGAAAGCAAATTACATTATTTGAAAGGCAAATATTGAATGTTGGTTTTATCTTAATACCTGTTTTTAGAAAATCAGAAAACAAGGAGCAACTCATAATGATATCATAGAACTGTAACTGGGCCTCATTCCACTATATGCCTGTCAGAATCCTTAATAGACTGTGCAATTAATCTATGTAATGTTATTAGTCACATAAGTTCCCATCAGTCTATCTTATATCTTCATCGATTTACTGAAAGCAAAGTTTATCATCTCATTATAAATTATGACCAACCACAAGGATATCCTTTGCCAGAGACGTCTTCCTTGCTACCTGATTCTCTGGCATTTCACTTGCATCTTTTTATCTTACTTCTTTTGCATTTGCTTAGTAGAAGGTACATTTCATTCATTCACATTTAAGTATATTATACTAAGAACATTATTTTTAAAATAATATTATACATCAGTATTCAGATAAAAGCTCTCTCTGCCCTGTTGACATCATTCTTCTAGTTTCCAGGTCTCATGAAGACAGAAAATTCCACTCTTGTTACTTTATTGGCATAACAATCAGACTTAAATTTAAATATAGACAACTATCTTCAATGTTTCTTTCAAAATGTTAAGAACAAAGACAATATGACATGCAAAGGATTATATGATCATTTGATTTTAATTCATCGAAATACTAAAATTTGAACCAATAGCCCTGTCTACTGAGTTACCACCAAAAGAATTAAAATCAGGATGCCAAAGAAATGTCCTCATTTTTATACTTTAGTCAGCATTCTTTTACTAAAAGCTAAGAATTGGATGCCACCTGTGTATCTATCAAAAATGAATTGAGTTTTGAAGTGTAATATAGGCCCACAAGAGAATAATATTTCAGTATAGCATGTTGTCATTCCCCAAAACATTGCTGGACCAAGAAGACCTTATGGCAAGCAAAATAAGCCAGACACAAAATTCCAAATAATGCATGATCTCATTTAGAGGTGGATTATGAAAATCTAAATCTCAGAGAAGTAGACATTGAATGGTGGTAACCAGAGATTGACAGACTGTTAATTATGGGAGTAAGATGTTTCAGATAGGTAAGAAAAATGTATCATGGAGCTCTATTACCCTTAGGGCAATGATAGTAATAATGTAGACTGTAAAACAGCTAGACCTCAGACAGGAATTTAATGTTTGTAGTGATTAAATAATTATTACATGTTTGCATGCACTGTTGCATCCAAGTGTTTCTATAACATACACTATTTTTGCCAATTGAAAATAAAATTAAACACATATCCTGAAAATATATAGCCTGTCTGGATAATGTAATTAATATACTTTTCATAATTAGTGTGATTTGAACACTGCATCCAATAACTGAGACGTGCATATTACTTCAAGGTTTTCATTAATACTTACTCAACATGGGAATGACTTAGTCTACGAGGATTTAATTATAAAGAATAGAAATCACGTAAAATACGTGCTAGTTCTAAGATATATAAAAGCAAACTAGAAATCAATAACGCAAAGAAATCTGTAGCACATCAAACCACTACATAGGACATAGTTTTGTTTTCTGTGTCATGTGTGGGGAATGCTCATCGTTCATTTCCCCATACATTACTATGAATGAAACTGCCTTGGAAGATTGAAACATGTGTATGAAATAATGTAAAGCCATGTTCATAAAGATGAAAGAAATTGGTAAAAATCGAGCAAAAATGTGCTATTCAGATTCCAGCAAAGAGCTGAAAGTAGAGGAGTAGTTCAAATGGTAAAGCACCCGCCATGAACAAAAAGAAAACTAAGGGACAATGGAAGGTCCTGAGTTTGAGCCTCAGTTCCAACACAGAACATGGCAAGGCAAGAACGCTCTGTATACAATGCACAGGGGGAGGCACACCCACAAATAACTGCACACGTCCCTGCCGGCGGATCCACCTCTGGGTTTATGCACATGTGTTTCTGCAACTCCGCTTCCGGGGGTGAAAAACATTGCTGACTACGTGAAGTTTTTAAAGTGATATGGAATGTTTCAGAGGGCTAGAGTCTAAGAATCGGAGGATTCTCACTGTATAACTTGGCTTACTACAAGTTGATTCAATATGAATGAAACTGTCACATTTAAAAAGTCACTCTCATCAACTGCTGAAAAGTCACTCACGAGCCCCTATATTAAAACCTGTTAGTGAGAAAACACCCTCTTTCGAAATGAATATCAATTAGAGGTTTATGATCATATAAAATGTGTCACAACGAGCCTATCTGTGCTCAGCTTGCTTCCTTGTCATTCCCAGATGACACAGGAACTTTGGAAGGAATTTCAGAAGCACAGTTATTGCCTAAAGGCTGAACAGGACATGCCTAATATCTAAAATAGGAAAAAAATGTTTGTTTTCTTTTTTTCTGTATAGCAACAGTTATTTCTTTAAAAAAGTGGCCACAGATGATAAACCATTAACGACTTAGCTTTAGCTAACATTGGTCTCTAAACAAAAACAAAAGTTTCATTGACATTTTCACTTAGATTACATATTGAAATTGTACTTTTGTGGTTGGGTTGAATAAAATATGTTTAAAGTCTAAAAGGATGTTATGAATAAAATGATACATGTTAACTTGGTGTAGCTTTACTACCCCCTCCCCCCAAAAATCCCAATAGATATATGAAATAGATAAAAATAGCAGAAATAAGTCTACAAATAGTAGAATTCTGTGATACCCAGATATACCAGAAAATAATTCTATATGTGATCTTTAGTGCCTCTTCAATGTCCATTTTCATCTCTTATGAACTCTCATTTATTTTTGTTGTTGTTGTTGAATTCACCCTAACTCATATCTGGTCATTAATAAGCGCAACATGTTGTCATATGTGTATTGTCCTTGTGGCCCATTTTATTTGCACGAACAGACCTAGTTGAGCTATTCTTACAATCGTAATGCAACAGACAAGCTACGCTGTGATTCGTGGATTTGCTTAAATAGCACGCAGGCTCTGAGAGTTGGTCGGCTATCTAGAAATGGGGACAGTGATGTGGTCGGAAGGCCAAGGGCTGGGGTCCCCTGGTGTCCATGGTCCACCTGTCTGAGCCTTCGTGGATGGTGAGGAGAAGCAAGTGGAATTCCCTCAGACTCCCGCAGTCCCTGCAGCGATTGTCATTCACCTGGGATATGGCCAAGTGATTTCAGTCCTGGGATTGTCATTCAAGGAACATGCCTGAGAGTCCTCAGAGTGAGGCTGGAGCACTGTCTCCTTTCTCTGCACTTCCTGGTCTGCAGGCCTTCTGGAGGCCATACATTCCTGACTCTGGCTCTGCTTCCGCTCATCCCAGCAATCTGTCATCCCAGCTGTGTTAAAGCCCATCGACCACGGGACCATAAAACTACTGCAGTGTAAAATAGAACACCCCAGAAAGAAAGTGGCATTTCCAACTGATGACCTTTTTTCTCCCCCTATGTAGAACAAATCAGACATAGTAATTTGATTCAGCAGAGTGGCTGAAGTATGGTTATTTTATACACCTGTGTTAGAATGATTTTCAAAAGAAAAAAAGGAAGAATTTTCACTTCAAGTCAGAAAAATGGAGATTTCTGTCTGAAACCTGACTGATCAGAATAGTGTATGTTGTGATTTTTTGTAAGAAGGTAAAAGTGCACATCTGTGCTAAAAGTGAGCAAGGAAGACTACTTGTCACTGAGAGAGAGAGGGGTAAGGGAGAGAAAGAAAGAGAGAGAGAGAGAGAGAGAGAGAGAGAGAGAGAGAGAGAGAGAAAAAAGGCTTCAGAAATTCAGTGACTAAAAATGACCCCAAATAGTTTCATTTCTTTAGCCCATGAGTGATTGATTCCAGGGATCTTCCCGTTTCTGTACCAAAGACCGCCATACAGGTGCTGATGTGGAAATGAGCTAGGGAATTCCAAGACAATCTCCCAGCTGGGGCTGGGCTAATGTTAATGACCCAATATTCTCTGATTTCTTGGGAGCAGAAGAATTTTCTGGAAGTCTGGGAAATATGGACAGACTGGCTGTTGTTGCAGATTTTCAAGACAATTAAGCCAGGTGATATTTTTCTGGTGGAGATGCATTAGGCAGGTTTCAAGACCCCTGTGACCGTTCTATGTCCTTTATAGCCATGGAAGTAGGAAAGATTTCCATCATGTAGTAGCCATTGTACTCAGGTGAGCCTCAATGTGTTCATTACCCACCCAGATAGGTGCCTATCCCCTAATGCCTACATCTCAGATTATAAAGGAAGAAAACAAGCAAACTAGTTTGAATCAGAGCATGAAAGCCCAGAATGAAAACACTAACATCAAGGCACAAACTGTCTTAGACCTGTGGTGACTGACTAGACTCCAGGAGAACAGAATCCATTATTAACTCATAAAACAGACTTCCCGCTAACAATGAGCAAACAGGTTCCTTGGAGAGAAAGCAAGGAGGCCTGGGAGGGTTTGTGCATCACCCCTTCTTCCTAAGCAGCTGACATGAATTCTTTAAGGACTAGTGAGTAGTGGACCATAGGATCCTATCAGATTCTTTTTCTTAATGCGCTGTCACATCGTTGTTTAGTTTGATTTAATTATCAATAGGAAAGAATAAGAGTAAAATACTTTCCGTGTGTGTTTTCTGCACAGAGCAAGAATAGCCATTGTGGAGAAGCTGTGAAACATCTCACCGAAGCTTCTACACACCGTGGGCAAATATGAACTCCTCAGTTCTTAGGGCCCTCCCTGCCCCTCGGCAATGCCATCCGATTCTTCCCATGCTCTCTGGTTTGGGAGGTGGTAGAGATGAAAGGAAGATCTGGAAGGAAAAGCATGTTCTGTAAAGGAAGTGATGGTTTCAGCTGACTTTGAGTTAACAGTTAACATAGTGAGCTGTTAATTGTACTTCTCTTCACTTACCTAACCCCTCTCCTTTTGGCTCCGCCCTCCCTTTTTAATCTTCCTGTAGCTGTGCAAGGGAATTGCCATGTAAAAGAAGTTTATGAATACATTATATCTTGATCAATGTCACCCCCTTCAACATGCCCACCCACCCCTCTCCTAGCCATCCCTTCCCTCACTTTTCTAAATTTTGTTGGATAGATAATGGATTCTCGGCTGTGTTTCCTCCTTCTCTTCATTGGTCCAACCCTTTCTGCTTCCCCCAATCACCTCTTTCCAGTACATGCTTTCTGGTGCTCTATTTTGCTCAACGTTGATTTACCTTTCTAAGGAATTATACTATTTGAGTTTTCCCTTAACTCGGCCACAATTCAATTGATAGTTTTATGTATAATTGCGTACCACTTAATGTATTTACTTACAAGCTTATAAGCTGAGTCTTGCTTCCATGTATGAAGAAAAGCATGTATCCGTTGTCTCTTTGGGGTCTGACTTCTTCCATTTCTGATAGTCATTAGAAATGAAATTAGAGAGTTGTTCATGAAAACTAGAAATATGACTTCTACCAACCTAACAGCTACAGTAGGGCTGGAAATGTTAAGAATTGATACAGAGATCTGAAAAAGAGAGACTGAAGAATCTGATCTCTCCAAAGACATGAGAATTCAGGAAGACTGGAACCTTTTATTGAGCACATACTACCTTCCTAGCAAACAGAAAAGTGAGAAACTCACCAGTTTAGGTCAGCTCATTACCTTATGTTCATTAGCACATGTGGCACAAAGTTTTATTGCCACCTCTCCACACATGATCATACAGAGGCCATGAGAGGTTAAGATAATTGTCTGACTTCAAAGCTGAGAGGCACTGTATGAAGCTCAGAGACTAGGAGTAAAAACACAAATATTTAAGAGAATACATTCTGTTTTATTGTGACTCAGTTATATTTATTACACATCTACAAGTCCCACTGCATAACAATGATGACAAAAATCATATGTATGAATGTGTGTGTGTGCATCTGTGAGTCTGTTAGTACATATGTATATATGTCTATGTATATTCATGGATAGATAGGTAGCTAAATATAGCAAAGTTGCATATGAGAGATCAGTTGAGGGGTATTTTCTGAAGGAACCATAATTGTGATTGCCAAACCAATAAAATTATGGACAATGTGCTATACTATATAAAATTATTTTCCAGCCAGGAGCTGGTGGCTCATGACTACAATCCTAGGTGTTTAGGAGGCTGGGATCTGAGGATCATGGTTCAAAGCCAGCTTGGACAGGAATGGATTGTGAGACTCTCATCTCCAAAAATATCACCAGAAAGCTAGCAATGGAGCTGTGGCTCAAAGTGGTAGAGTGCTAGCCTTGAGCAAAAAGAGTTCAGCAAGAGTGCCCGGGCCTTAAATTCCAGCCCCACAACCAACAAAAAAACTATTTTTCAGTTCATTACATAGATATATAGATTTTCCAGAAGGCAAGACAAAAATCAATTTCAATGGCAAGACATAATGAAACACTCAAATTATTTCTCTTCACTAAACACATCAAAGTTATGTTCTCATTCCTTTTAGTAGAACTTATTTACACTTTTAATACCATGGTTTGGAAGATAACCTTTACATAAAATAATGTGATTCTGAACTTGGACACAAGATATCCAGCTATGTTGATTAGATTGGTGTTTTTCAGGAGTCTCATTTAACCCTTAAGACAATAAAAACGAATGAACTTCTGAGTGGATAATTCAGTATATCTCACAGACTGCATCCCTGCAGACAATATGATATAAGCACAGTGATTAATGTAATACATATCAATGGAGGAAAATGGAACTGAGTGTTGTCATTTAAATATAAGCTAGGTGCTGCGATTCCGTTTTGAAGATGGCAAGCCCTCTGTGAACTTTAAAGGAAAACAAAGTGCTTTAAGAGAAATGTCTTTTAAAAGTAACACAGCATGTGGGTCACAGAACATGGATTCAAACAAATTGAATGGGTTTGATTAAACAGCTTCCTCAGGGGAACTTCCAGCTATCAGTTCTCCAATGGTCTTCAAACACTTGTGTGCATTCGGGGTCAGAGAAAAGACAATTTTTGCACCAAGCAAACTCCTTCTAATTGTCTTAGCAGCTGGAAATATGTGGTCAAGTGCAGTGACATTTACAAATCCTTTGATTGCTCAGGATGATTGGGCTATCGTGGTGGTATAGACACAGTGTGTGTGAGTGTGTGTGAGTGTGTGTGTGTGTGTGTTCCCAGCATCGAAAAAACAAAACCATAAAACAGACACAGGCTCTACAATATCTGCAGAGAAGTGAAAAACACACAGGGCTCTGCCACCTCTACATGAGCTTTTTAAATAGAGGAAAAGGGACTTGCTTAAGGCAATTATTTTTAAAATGCCTTAATTTCAGTAAAGGAATGATGAGATAGTCCCCTATGTAAACCAATAATTAAAAGTGATAAAAATGATATATTTTTGTGGGCTTGGGCAATGCAGGTAAATAGAAAGGAAGGCAAAATAATTTCTGGAAGGTCTATGTAGCTGGCAAACTCAGCTACTTAGGAAAAGGAATTGAGAAAATCATGGTTAAAGTCCAATTGAGGAGGAAAAGTCAGCATGGTTCCATCCTAAGAAAATAAGCTGGGCGTGATTTTACATGATTTTGATCCCAGTTATAAGGAAGGTTGTATAGGCCTATCTAGGCCTGTGCCCCAGGAAAAAAATCAAGACCCTATTGGAAAAATACTTAAGAGCATGGCTTAAATGACAGTTTGCCTGCCTAGGCTCCTAGTTAAAACCCAAGTAATGTACCAACAACAAAGAAAGAAAATGATTTCTGTAGTCTTATTTTGACACCCACATAAAGTGGCAGAGAATTCTAGTTTTCTTGTGTTCTTTGAATGAAGGATAATTAGAGATAGAGTCTCTTCTGCCTCTCTATAGATAAATATTATGAATTTTTGAATGGATAAAGGAAATTTGGTACCTTTATATAATGGAATGCTACTCAGCCATAAATAAAAATGAAATTGTGTCAATTTCTGAAAGATATATGAAATTAGATATCATCATGCTAGTAAAATAAATCAGACAGAAAGAGACAAAAGAAATCACACACACACTCTACAGAATGTAGACCTTAAAATAAGTCAGGAATGTAAAACAAGTTTTCTTAGTATATAGATAACAAAGGGCAGGGAGGATGAAGAGAGAGAGTGGGATAAACATGCTCAAAGTATGCATGAGACTACAAAAATGAATCCTTTAGAAAATTTTTGGGAAGGGAGTAAGGAGAAAGGAAAAGGAAAGGAAATGAGACATAGTATATTATATGAGTGCATTGACTTACCACCGGAAATTCCCTGTGAATGACTAAGATATGGAAACCAAAAATTAATTTTGTAAAGTTAAGTAAAATATTAGGAAGAATATTTGCAGTCTTCTTTCTCTGTGAATTTTTTTACCTCTGTATCAACTTTGCCCCTCCTTTTTTTCTTTATTATCTCTCTTTTATCTGTAAGTTTGTCTAAATATATTTTTAGGAAATATATTCCAATCATTTAATCCTTATAATTATAAACAATGTTCCTGTTGGTTTTAGAAAACACTGGCAGTTTTATAATTTCTAATTGTGGAATAATAACATTAGTTGAAACTTGGGACCCATTAAAATAATGCTTGGATATGGTATGCAAACACCAATTCCTAGATATAAAAATTCCCACGTGGTAGAACACTGGTCTTTTCAGAGAGAAATAGCTAGGAGACAGTGCCCAGGCCCTGAGCTCAAGCCTCATGACCAGCAAAAAGAAAGGAAAAGGAAGAAAAAATCTAATGTAAATATTATAAAATTAAAAAGAATAAGGGAAGAAGTGAGTGGGACAGGAACATGAGAATGCTTAAATGGACAACATGTATAATGATGCATTGAATTAATAAACTGCTTTGTTAAGAAGAAACTTCTTAAGACTATACTTTCAGGCATCATTCTATAGTTTGTTACTAGAAACTTCTTCGTACAACTACTTAAAGATACTTTAAAAATAATACATTCAGAAAAACGGTCCCCTTCATTAGGCAACCAAGTAGACTGGCTTGGAATATATCCACTGAAGCCCTATTAGTTATCAATAAAGCGCAAAGCAGTTTTGGAATGGTATTCTTAGATACTACATTTACTCATTTGCTGCTGGCTAACTTCATGGAACGGTAACACGTTGTCAGTCTTTCTCTGTACCATAGTTAACTTACAGTAACTCTGAAGGTTGTAGGATATAGATGAGGTTGCACATCAGATTACTGTGATACAGTATTCACAAATTATCTTTCCATATGAGTCTTAACTCATACTCCAATAAATTTGATTGAGAAATAAGCTTTAAAGTCTTGCCCTACCAGCACTGGAAAGCATTGTTGTGCTAGTTCTCGCGATCGTTGTAGAAAATGTCACAATTTAATGTTTTAGTGCTTATGCTACATGTTACATTTGCTCTTTTATTTCACTGTAATACCAATAAAATTACAATTATGGATTGGAAAATAAATTATTTTTCTCAAGTGCATTAAAGTTCCAAAATAGCAGAATGAAAATGCTTTCTGTCATCTTTATCACAGGTCATATACTTAAAAAGCTAAATGATCATTATTAGTTCATTTATTTTATGAATTATAAAAACTTAATATAAATATATAATCACTAAAGTGCAATCTCTAGAAAAGAACTACGTAACAATATCAAAATATATTCCATTTCTCTCCGAATCACAGATACTAGTCATTGCTTTTTTTCTAGTTCTTATTCTAATATTGATACCTGAGTTGTGAGGTCATAGCTTTATGGCTTGGGAATAGATCTGATATTAGTAGAGTAACAGAGATTGAGCATTCCTTATCAAAGGGTTTGAATCTAGAATTCTTGTAATTTTCAAATTGTACCGCATTTTGGAATATTTGTGTACAGACAATGGTACCTTAAGGATGGGACTCCGAAATGAACAAGATATTCATTTACAATGCATGTCTTTTTTTTCAGTCCAACGATAATATGGTAATATATGTTTTTTGCACAACTGAGTTTGCTCATGTTTTTCATTGTGGTACCAGGTAGCACTCTAAATTTTCATGTTCTGGAGCATTTCAAATGTCAGAAATTCAAATTAGAAGCGTTTAAGCTTCAGTGAAAAATATCATCCTCTAGTTAAAGTTATGTGTTTAGTTATAGACAAAAAGCTCAGCCCTAAGCTAAACAGCACATGGGATTTCTATGATTAGTTATTCTAATTAATCAAAGTTCTGGTTATACCAATCAATGTCAATTCTATATTGAAGTAAAATAAAGAACTGAACTGTCTCAATTGTCAATGCCTGATGTGCTGTTATCACAAAGAAAGCAACACACATTAAAAAAAAATGAGCCAACATAACAGGACATAGAACACTAGAGAATTGAAGTTAATTCCCTATTAAACCATGCCTGAAGACAGCCTTGCCTCTAGATTTTCCATTTACAATAATGTAATAAATCCACTTACTCTTTAAGTCAGTTTGAGGCTGGTTTTCTGACACTTGCAATTGAAAGAATCCTAAGGGCTTCACCCAGCTCAAATTTAATAACCTGCTCTTCCAATTTATTCTGAGAGTATTTTAAGAAATTTCATTCTCCTGTCTTAATACGTGCATGGCTTTCAATGAGCAGGAGTGTAGGATTGTAAACTTGCCTCTCAAGATAATTTACAAGAGCATTTGTAGCCTGACCCCAGCTACTGTCTACCAACTCTTCTTCAGGAGCATCTTGTCCTTCCTGGGTTCTTCCTGCCAATGTGTACCTAGGCTGAGTGCAGCCCTGATGATCACTTTCCATATGATCTTCCTCTACTGCATCGAACACCTTCCCATGTTCTCTTTCAAATGACAGCTCCTTGCCTGTCACAAAATGGCTAATGCCCCTCTAAAATCACATTCACATAACTGTAAAGGCCACTGCCAATCCTTGTTCTTCCAAATGCATAACTCCATTTATATTAAGCACTGGTGTCACATTGATTGTCAACATGCATTACACATACCTGCACACACACAATATTTGTATATATATTTATTTACAGTGTATGTGTGCAAATATGTATAAAATTAAGGAGTGTGTAATAGATTATTTTTTTCCCATTTCACCACATACACTTGCATGCAAATAAATACATAATACATCTTCTATTGAATTCTTCAATGTGCATTTGTGTTTCTTCAGAAATTTTCTAAAATACAAAGTGGGTTAGAGAGAAGACATCGATGACCTTCCTATCACCTTCATTAATGCTGAAAGCATTCCAGTGGAGCTAAGAGAATACTCCAGATCTGAGGAATATTTATGGAAAACTTAAAGTAGTTCAACAATACTGTTGTTATTAGGCATGTTACTAAAAGTAACAGTGTACAATTTCACTTGCCATAGTGGAAAAAGTATATGAAAATATATAACATGGTTAATCACTCAGATTGAATAGGGTACCCAGAAGAAAGAGGAGTTTTCTGAGAATTTGTCTTCATCTTTTATGTAGCAAAGCATTGATGTAGGTCTTGTACTGGCATTGCATCCTTGTGGTAATTTAATCTAGGATTTAATTTTAATAAGTATTATCATTACATTACAGTAATAAGGTAGATCTAATTCCATTTAATTTGTAGGAGCTTCTGCTAAACAAAAAAGACCATGTTCAGTAAACAGGGATGAGGTTCTATAATACATAATTTGATTTAAATTTTGACTAATAGTAACTGAACTTCATTTTTATGAAGACTTTCAGATTTATTGTAACCTTCACTTTTCAAAACCCATAGACTTTCATAAGTATATATTCATGCAGTGAATGGTAATGGGCATCTAATCTTTCCATGCTTGATTCAGAGTGATAGGAAGACTTCAATTAGCAGATGTCTTAGTCTACTTCATGATACGCAACATCTCAGTGCTCATAAGAAACTAAACATTATAACCATCGAAAATGCAGGAACTTAGAGATCATGGATACAGGAAGCACGGGTAGCAGATAGTAGCTGAAAACAGTTGAAGCATTGCTAAAACTTCAAATTCATTTTCTTCCTTTTATGCACACACATATATTCATCTGGTCTGAAGAGCTGTTTATTTTTTCATAAGTTAACTATACATTTTGCAATAAGCCATTTCAGCAACAAACAATGCACTAAATCTCTGATAAAAATTAATCTTTTAATTTCTATTTTCAAGGAACAGATGATAAATCTGTAACTTCTACGAAGTATATGCTTTCCACCACTGAGTTACAGAGATTGAACTGAACAGACAAGTATCATCAGACAGTATCTGGCTGCAAAAACAACAGTGCAGGTGGCTCACTCAAAAGGCTGAGCTCTGAATGTCGTTGTTTGAAGCCAGCCCAGGATAGAAAGTCCATAAGACTCATGTACAATGGACCATCAAAAAACAAGAAAGAAAACAAAACAAAAGTAGAGCCTTGGATCATATGGTAGAGCACACTAGTCTTGAGCACAAAAGCCAAGCAAGAGCTTAAAGCCCCAGTACTGGTTCCAAAACAAACAAACAAAAATCTGTTTCAATGAAGGACACATTTTTGTTCTTACTTTTAAGATATTTCAGTTACAGTACAAAAGTATTATTTTCTAGGACGCTTTGTTAACCACAACACCTTATAAATAGTTCAGTGATAGCAGTGTTTGGCTGTTTCTTATTGTCTATCACCTCTCATGTATATTTCTGAACTGGGGTTTGACCTAAGAGCCTCATGCTAGTTAGGAAGGCACTTGACCATCTCAGACAAACCATGCCTCAAGCCCTCTCTTCTCCTCTCCTCCCCTCGCCTCCCCCCTCTCCTCCCCTCCCCTTCCCTCTACCTCTCCTCCTTTCTCTTCCCTCCCCTCCTTCCTTCCATCCTCCCTCCCTTCCTTTTCTTCCTTTCCTCCTCCTTCTTCTCCTCCCATCTCCCTCTCCTTTTTGCTCCCCTCCCCCCTCCTTCTTCTTTCTTTCCTTCCATTTTTAATGGTATAACTGGGACTTTAACACAGGCCACAATCTTTTAGTAGATATCCTCATTCTCACTGGCTTTCCCATGCACTCAGGTGTCAGGCACACAGCATTGTGCCTGACCACTGGTTGATAGTTCTAGACTTGCCCCACACCCCTACCCATGGATCTCTAACTCTCACATACCTGGCATGACAGGCTTGAGGCACTATGTCTGGTTAAGAGTCACATTTGGAACTAAAGGTGCCATGGAATCTGGTACTCACTTGTGGTCAATTACGTGTCTGCTTTCTGTAGAGGTAATGTCTTGTCAGTTGCTTTTGTTCTACTCAAGAGTATTGCTTCAAATCTATGTAGCTATGTTATAGCAAATTACAATACTCAAGTTGAGAAATAACAAAAATGAAGTTAATTCTGTAACCTTACCAAAGTTAAGGTGAAGCAAAATGCGCAACAGGAAGACTAATTATTCCAAACCTGATGTATGGATAGATTGCAATATAAGAATAATAATGAAGAATGAATTCCTTGACAATGACTCTTCCACGTCTGCAAAGAGAGCTTATCTTTCCCATGGGACAATAGTGTACCACAACAGGAAGGTTTGATCCTTCTTGTTTGTTTGTTTCTTTCCTATGTGAGCTCTTTTATTGGTAATGAATCCAAGGAACTACTTATTGGGATCCTTCAAAACGCAAGCATGGTATGCATTTCTCAGAAATTCCATCACATGATTCCTTGGGCCAGCAGCAAAGAAATTCCTACACATGATGATTATCACAATATTATTTTTCCAGTGTTGGTATGTGACTCAAATCTCTATGTGCCAAAAGCAGAAGAGTCCAAGAAATGATTCAGCAGTCAAATAAAAATTTTAATGAATATGGTCACACCAAGAATGTGGAGGTATTTTTTTCTGTATCTCTTGATAGGTATACGTGTATAGGCATAAATATAAACTTATAAACTGTAGACATGGAAAGAATGTTCATTTTGTGAATTTTTCTTCTTTGTCAGTTAACACTTAATTACTTTAGTTTTGCAAATTTTTAAGTGTGATAATTTTTTTTAACTATTAGGACAAAGTTTTTGGAAATGTCTCCATATGTGGCTAGATAATTCCATTTCCCTTCCTGTTTATGTAGACTAGATGTTATGTGATAATTTTAATAATCAGTCCATTGAAGGGGTAGCAGGAGTTGGTTTTTTACAGTTTTGAATTGTAGATATTTTATACCGTGGGAAGCCTTTTTGCTATAATGATGTCAAAGCAGAGATGTGGGTATGAACTGATGGCTATCTAAACACATCATAGTATTACTTTGAAAGGGATGAATAGCAGACAGTATGAACGGCATCCTGGGAAGGGGAAAAGCTGAGAACAAATAAAAGGAAATAGCATGTGTGATGTCAGACTCAGAAATCTGCAAAGCTATTTTTTTAATGTCTCATTTACTGATAATGGGAGGGAATAGATGTTGCACTAGGTTATCACATCTCTAGTACATCTTTTTAAATTAATAAAAAGCAAAGCACATGCATCTTTTGAAGAAGCTGAAGAGTACAATGTTCCCTAAATTTTAGTGAGACTGGCTCATTGAAAGTTTGTTTTATGAGACTGCCATATGTCACAACTTGTCATAGTTTAGATGGAAAAGACGAATATGATGGTTTTAACTCCTCAAAAGTTTCATGGTGTCTTTAAGGAAAAAAATGCCAGAAGAACATGCAAATGTAAAGCTGTGTGAGAAATTATAATAATATACATGTTGGGGCTAATGTAGGACAAAAATACATTTAAAAAGCAAGGATTCATTCAAATTCGCGGGGGGGGGGGATGAGAAGAAAGATGGTGAGCACACTGTAAGGTGCCTTGCAATGTACAAAGGACATTTGTAGACCCAGGAAGGTCAGAACGGCTGGGCGCCAAGTGGCAGCTCTTACCTTGAAACATTTGCGATCAAAGCCTTTGCTTCTTAACTTCCCTGTGCTCTAAACTCTTTATGGATTCTGTTGTGCCTTTATGTATTATCTGCACTAATAAGCACCACTGAAAATGTCCTGTGGTTGTTCACGCTCTTTCTCCATGTGCCCCTTGAAGACCTGATAAAAAGTGGAGAGAGGAGAGGTGGGTAAATATAGTCATACAACTCAATGTGCTTATGTGAAAATGGAACGAAGTGACTTGAGAGAACGAAGCAACTTGAGAGAATGATGAAAGTTGATCAAGCTCTATTGTACTCACAAATTCACATGCTGGATTGAATCGGCTTTGTACAACTACTTAAAGATAATAAGGGGAAAAATGACGTGCAGGCTTAGAAAATTGAAGGAGGATTAAACTCTATGAGAGCACAGGTAATAGGTGCCATTGAACAATGTAGTGCTCATGGTAAAGAAAAGACAGGAAATAGTAGTAAAAAAAAAACAAACAATAAAAGAACTGACATTTTATTAGCCTGAAAAATCTTCACTAGGAATATTTGTTTTAAAACATTCTTCTGAGGGGCTGGGAATGTGGCCTAGTGGCAGAGTGCTTGCCTAGCCTGCGTGAAGCCCTGGATTCGATTACTTCGCACCACATATACAGAAAGGGCCAGAAGTGGCACTGTGGCTCAAGAGGTGCTAGCCTTGAGCAAAAAGAAGCCAGGACAGTGTTCAGGCCCTCTGAGTTCATGCCCCAGGACTGGAAAAAAAAAAAAAGATTCTTCTGAGACAGGTGCTGGTGGCTCATGCCAGTAATCCTAGCTACTAGGAGATCTGAGGATTGCCGTCCAAAGCCAGCCTGGGCAGGAAAGTCTTTAGACTCTTATCTCTGATAAGCTGCTCAGAAAAAGCTGGAAATGTCACTGTGGCTAAAGTGGTAGAGTGTTAGCCTTGAGCAAAATGCAGCACAGGAACTGTGTCTGGGTCCTGAATTCAAACCTCAGGACCTGAAAAAAAAAATCTTCTGCTCAGTGATAGACCACGTGTCTAACATGCAGAAGGCTTTTCATCCTAGCAACAAAAGTAAATGAAATTTGTTTTGTAGTAATATAAAATAAGGGCACTTAGTTTGGTTTTGGTTTGTTTCTTTTTTTTTTTTTTTTTTTTTGGCCAGTCCTGGGCCTTGGACTCAGGGCCTGAGCACTGTCCCTGGCTTCTTCCCGCTCAAGGCTAGCACTCTGCCACTTGAGCCACAGCGCCGCTTCTGGCCGTTTTCTGTATATGTGGTGCTGGGGAATCGAACCTAGGGCCTCGTGTATCCGAGGCAGGCACTCTTGCCACTAGGCTATATCCCCAGCCCTGGTTTGTTTCTTAAATGTCATTTACAAACACTGATTTCAAAAACATGATCACATTGGCATCACAGACCTTTGATGTTAAGCTCTTTTTTTTTTTTTTTTTATTTCCAGGGTGTCATCCCTTGCTTGTATGGAAGAAAACCCAAAAGTAATCATAGACGTCATAGTCTCTCCACCTTTTCATTTAAGAACACCCAAAAGGCTGCCAGTTCCTTATTCTGAAACAATTTTGAATTCTCAAAAGTTGTCACTGTGTCCTTATTTCTCTTTTGGTATTCACAGTAGTCTTTAGGCCTATGTCCTTATCCTAGGTTCAGTTATATCAAAAGTGCTTTGTACATGGCTCCCTAAGAGATGATTCTAAAATGTAATAATATAACAGAATCTGAACTTGAAAATCTTCATGCTGTGTCTCTGTGGAAGAATACCATTCATAAGGAAATGGAAAGACTTGGGAAAAAATATATTAAGAGAGGTAAGCCAGACCCAGAGAAACACAGATTGAATGGTTTCCTTCATTTGCGGTAGATGGAAGGTGCCTATGAACCTACAAGTAAACACAGAGTTGTAAGATAAGAGTTATAAAGTCTGTGGAGAGTGCAGATACTGTGATTCTTTAAAAAGACTAAGTCAAAGCACAACAAACTAAGTACCAAGAAATGGAGACTTGCAAGGGAGGAGGATGGGACCAAAAGGAAAGGAGGTCGAGGAATGAAGGGGTAGAAAAGAGCAGAATGTGGTCAAGAATTCATTGTCAATGCAGCAGAATTGAGAGATATTAGGGAAGGGGTAGGTTGAAGGGTATGATTATGTTGAAGGGATGATGCCAATCAAGATGCATTGTACACATAAACTGCATGTGAAATGGCAAATTATTCACTACATAACCTAAAATTAAGATAAATAAGGGAAAGGGTGGGTTAGCAGGGGTGGGTGAGAAGGTTGAAATGGGCAACACTGACCAAAATGGATTGCATTCATAAACTGCTTTAGTGAATGGCAACTCTTTTGTACAACTACTTAAAGACAAAAACATATTCAAAAAATCTAGAGACATGAATAAAGTTCACAAGCCCTAGGTCTCTTATATATGTTGACATTTAGTCTCTTTATAGTCAATATTGGTTCTTTTTAGTCAATATTTGGTGTCTACCCTGCCTCTCAGAACCCAGGTCCCTGCTTAGACTTCCCGCAGTTAATCAAAGGGATTGAAAAACTTCTCTAGCTGTGGCATAATTGGATACTCTGAAGACTGTGTAAAAGGTATGTAATAAATATATGTAGAATATCACCTAGAATTTGAAGTGCACACCTTATGTCTGTGCCCCATTCCAAAACATGTAGATGAAATCAGCTGCAATTCACAACAGACAGCAATTTTAGATTTGGATTTTGATTTGTTGTTCACTTTTCCTGATATTTAGCAATTTATATATCTTTTTTAGAATGATATAGTATGAAAAATGCTAACTGGAAATGACATTTAAACACCAGAAGTAGTATGTAAGTGCTACTTGTAATGGTTGTGATTTAGAAATTATGGAGAACAGTTTTATAATTTCCTGTAAACACTTTAACAGAACAACCTTAAAGTACATCCTGGAGCACCTCAAGCCTCAGAAATAGTGGAATATTTTCTCTTTAAAGTAGTTGAAATTATTCATGTACTTGAAAAATAAATGATTAAATTTTCTAGTCATAAAAAGGTGTGAGCTGGCAAGGCTGGTGACAATGTTGAAAGGAGGGACATTGATGAAGATGCACAGAATTTATAAACTGGTTTGTTGAGCGACAACTTCTTTGTACAGCAACTGAAAAACAATAAAAAATATTTCACAAAACAAAAACATTAAATTTTAAGAAAAAATGTATGTAATTAATATTTCAACCTTTCACCTTAAGTAGAAAATTTTGTTTTGTTAGTGAGATGAATCTCTTATAAGTGAAAGATGGATAAGTCTTTGATTTATGATCTAGCCAGCTACTCTATGTCTTTTTTTATTGCTATTGTAAAGGTAATATGCAGAGGGGTTATAGTTATATAAGTCAGATAATGATCACCTTTCTTTATGAACAGTGCTACCTCTTCTCTTACCTCATTTTCTCGCCATTTTTGCCCCGACCTTCCTCCCTCACAAGGAGTATAGTTCATTTTCCACATAGTGTCTAGTAAGTAGCACTGCTGCATTTGTTCATCTTTCTCACCCCCTCTGTGCTCCCTGTTACCCTCCTGAAAATAAATAAACATACATACAAGACATAAGGAACAGAAAGCCAAAATAGCAACAAAGGAAATATACAAAAACAAAAGCAATTGTTTTTTAAAAAAAACCCTCTACTTTCCATTTCTTGGAGTTCATTTTGATAAACATCATTTTATGTGATCGTATGAACATAGGTGCTGAGCCCTTGTGATCATCTCCTAAGAATAGTCTCCTGTGTGAATACACTGTGTGAATGCCTCGAGTCCTGTATAAATTATCATATCCCAGAGTATTTTTTGACCATCTGGTGCATTCAGTTGTACAGTTATATGCAGGTTTTATTTACCACAAATGAGAGAAACTATGTAACCCATGTTTCTTTGGGTACAACTTCTTTGGCTTAATACAAATTTTTCCAAGTCTTTTCATTTCCTTACTAATGGGACAATATCATTCTTTCTCATGGAAGCATAGAATTACGTTGTGTATACATGCTACGTTTTCTTGATCCATTCATCTGCTGAGGGGCATCTGGGTTGATTCCATGTCTTGGTTATGGTAAACAATGTTGTAATGAACATGGTTGTGCTGTTAGCTTTAATGTGGCCTCATTTGTGCTCTATTGAATAAGTGCCCAGGAGTAGAATTGCTGGGTCATAGAGAAGCTCTGTTTAGTCTTTTGAGGAATCTCCATTTTGCTTTTCAGAGTGGTTGAACAAGTTTACATTCCCAACTACAGTGTAGTAGCACTCCCTTTTGGCTACATCCCCACCAGCATTTATTATTGTTAGTTTTCTTGATAATGACCATTCTAACTGGGGTTAGGGGAATGCCAATCTTGTTTTGATTTGCATTTCTTTTAAGGCCAGAGATTTTGAACATCTCTTCATGTGTCTATTGGCCACAAAAATAAATAAATAAATAAATACTGCAAAACAGAAAACAAAATAAGGGAATTTCTCCTTCATGGAAACATGTAGAGTATTCTGTTTCTTCTTTAAATGTGATCTACATTCTATATTAACTAAAGAAATTTTTTTCTTGTGGTCTAATCTATGTACTTCACTTCAAATAAATATACTTGTTCTAAAATATATTTTTAATGCAATCCCATTTGTCCAATGTTTCTTTGATTTGGTTGTTTCAAGGTCTTAATTAATTAAGTTTCAACCTGTGACAAGGAGTCCTAGTGTTTCTTCTATTCCTTCCTGAAAGGTTTTCAGGGTATCTACTTTTACCCACATGTCTTTGATCTATTTGAAATTGATTCTGGTGCAGGTTCTAGCTTTAGTTTTCTCCAGTGTTTAACCAATTTTGCCAGCACCATTTGTTGAAGAGGCTGTCTTTCTTTCTTCCTAATTTTTTGGCCCACTTATCAAAGATTAAATAGGCATGGATCTGTGAGTTCTTCAGTTCTTTTCCATTGGTTCCTTGCCCTGTTCTGTGCCAGTATCAAGCTGCAGCCATTCTTATAGCTTTGTAATAAAGTTTGAAGTTTGGAATTGATATTCCTCCAGCACTATTCTTACGGCTAAGGTGTTTTTTTCCTTTGTATTTGGGATCTTTTATTGTTCCATATGAATTTTTGAATTGCTTCTTCTGTTTCCTTAAAGAATTATGTTGGGATATTGATGGGCATTGCATTGCATTAGATAGCCTTTGGCAGTATTGCCATTTACACGGTGCTAATCCTCCCCAAACAGGAGCATAGTAGGTTTTTCAGTTTCTTAGTTTTGCTTTAATTTTTCAGTTTTTTAAAGATTTCATTGTAGAATTCTTTCACTTCATGGCAAAGGACATAGCTAGAAAGATAAATAGGAAGCCCACAGATTGGGAGAAAATCTTCACTAGCCATACATCAGACAAGGGCTTCATATCTAAAATATACTTAGAGCTCAAAAAAATTAAGTAAGTCCTTACAAAACAAATCCTCAAAAGAAACAACTTCCCCATTAATAAGTGGGCTAAAAACTTAAAGAGAGACTTCTCTGAAGAGGAAGTAAGAATGGCCAATAGACACATGAAGAATTGCTCAACATCTCTGGCCATAAAAGAAATGCAAATCAAAACAACATTGAGATTCCATTTCACCCATGTTAGAATAACCATTACCAAGAAAACTAATAACATCAAATGCTGGAAGAAATGTGGCCAAAAGGGAACACTACAACACTATTGTTAGGAATGGAAATTTGTTCAACCACTTTGGAAAGCAGTATGGAGGTTCCTCAAAAGACTAACCATAGAGCTCCCCTATGACCCAGGAACCCCACTTTTGGGTAGTTATCCAAAGGATTATAGATAAAGCCATACTAAAGCTACCAGCACAACCATGTTCATTGCAGCATTATTTACCATAGCTAAAGTATGGAATCAACCCAGATGTTCTTCAGTAGATGAAAGGATAAAAACTGTGGTATATATACACAATGAAATTCTATGCTTCTGTCAGAAAGAATGACATTGCCCCATTCGTAAGGAAATGGAAAGACTTGGAAAAAATCTTATTAAGTGAAGTGAGAAGCATAGATTCCACGGTTTCCCTCATTTGTGGTAATTACTATATGTCTAGGATAGTCCTAGCAGAGGATCACTGTAGCTCAATAGCTATTTATATATGATCATATAAGATGATACTAAGCAAAATGAACTCCAAGATATGGAAACAAGAGGTTTTTCACTGTTGTTGTTGTTTTTAACGTACCATGTGAACTTATTTCTTTTTTATTTCATTTTACTTTCTTATGTATTATCCTGTGTTGTCAAAGTATTTGATTTTTGTACCCTGGGTATTGTATATACATTTATCTGAATTAGTGAAGGGAACGGGAACATCAAAATGGTGAGAGAAAATATAAAGCGCCAACAAATGCAACAGTACCCTCACAAGACAATATGTTGGAAATTAAACATACAACTCGAGAAGAGAGGGATTTGAGGGGGAGGGAAGGTGGAAGGAAAATGAGGGAGCTGGTAATAAATATGACAAGAAATGTACTTAGTACCTCAACTATGTGTAACTGTAACCACTCTGTACATCACCTCAACAATATAATTTTAAAATATACTTTAATGACTTATCAATCTACTTTAATCTTTTGATGTATATCGGTTAACACTTTCTTGGCTACCTTGGAGAAGTAAAATAAAGCACATGTGATTTATTTATGAAATGGAAAAGAACTCACCATAAGTTGCTTTAATTGAGTATTTAAGTTTGCATTCAGGCATTTTAACAGCAGCTCTTCCCTGCTTGAGGCAGAATATAGTTTATTTTGTTTTCATTCTCAGTGGCCAGTACCTCTTAGGGGAGCTTGCTGAGAAATGATGGCCATTAATATAAATTTAAAGTAAAAAAAGAAGTGAACATGGAAATTTCCCATGCTGGCCAGCCTGTTTTTTCGCCAGACCTCTGTGATTTAGCATTCCTCCCTGACAGTGTGAATTATAATTAAATCACAGACATATGGAAGGCAAGAAACTGAATGTCATTTGAGATGTCTACAAGCGGAGGATGAAGAGGAGGTGGAGGAGGTATGAAAAGAAGGATATGGAAACCAGTTTCTAAAATCATTTATGCTTTCAGAAGGAAGATTGATAGAGCAGTGGTATATGTATGTGCTAATGAATCACAGGTCCAGAGAGGATACTACAATTTAAGAACACCTGAGCCCTGAAGAGATTAACAACTTGTGGTTCCTGTAAGTGGCCACCCTGAGGTACTAATCAGTCTACTTAAGCTCTGCTACCTGATCTGTTCATCATGGTCAATAGAACCATGTTTTGAATTAGTACATGGACATGACACAGTGAAGCATGCATGACACGGGCACCCAGATTTGGGATGGAATACAATCCTGAGAGGAAACTATGCAATGTATAGATGGTCACTTTACATACAAAGTGTTTTATGCTATGCATTTTGCACTCTACACGAAAGGCTGGAACACAGATTACTTGTATTTAGTGAGTTGAAAGTTCAATTACTGGTGAAACATCTCTGGTTGAATGAAGGAGGAAATCTCAGGGATCCATTACCCATTCTGCTTCTTTTCCTTTGATCTGCTTGGATAGAGAGAAATATGAATACTGGACTGAGAAACTGACTCCCAGTGAAGAAAAACAATAGTAAAACATATTTGAGGCATTGAATGTAAACTAAAAGTATCTGGATTTGTAAGTGAATGATGTCATAATTGATGTGCTGCTCATTTATCATGCTCTCCTTTGTATAAGACAAAAATCTACTATACATTGGTGGCTCACACCTGAAAGTCCAGCTGCTCAGAAGACTGAGGTGAGGTTTGAAGATTGTATGTCATAGCCAGCCTGTGTTTCCAGCAAGGATAGAAAGTCCACACACACAGGACAAAAATCTACAAATCACTTATAATTAATATTAGTATACAGTTTAAGTCTTGAGGACTATCCTTAAGGACTCAGTAGCTGCTAAAAATACAAAGGGTCTAATTTTAGCTTCTCTGTAATCCCTAAGCTCTTCCCTTCTGCCATGTTGTGTTCTTCCTTGAATTGAATTTGTCAGGTGTTTATGCAGCTCAAAATCTTCAAGTTTTTCTTTTGAAGAATTCTCACTTGACATTTTTGATGGCCCATTATAACGAATTTTCATGCCTAGTTGAAATTCCAACCTACTCAAATAATTTTTGTGTCTGAGGATTTGTTCCGTATTAATCTCCTTCACTAGCCTGTACATTCTTATTTTGCTTTTCGGTCTCCAGCACCTTGTATTGTTTCTGACACACACCAGAAACAATAAGTTCTTCCAGAATTAATGATTAGATGGAACTGAACATAAATCAAATTTCCTTGGAGGTATAATTTTGGGCCTCAAGATACTGAGACACAATCTCACAAGCAAAGAGAAACAATTACATGAGAAATCCCTAATCACCCAATTTTCTTCCCATTTTCCTCAATGGAGGCCTCAGTATTCCTGAGAACAAAAATAGCATGCCAGAGCAGCAAAATCCTATATGAAAATATGAACTAGTTCTAACACAAGTTTTAAGACTAGAGTGAGTTTAATTTTTTAACATTACAGCAAATGATTCTGTTTGTAGTTTCTAACTTCCCCTCTTGATCCTCCTTAAAAAAAGCTGTACATGGGTTCACAAACATAGTAACATACAAATAATAAGAATGTTCCTGGGGAGCTTCCCTATTGCCTCTGATGGAGATAACACTTGCAGGGAGCTGTCCCCACAGACTGCATATGCCCTGAGGAGTCTCATGCTGGCTATTCTGGAGGCAATGTTACCATCTTGACACCTCCAGCTACAGCGGCTAGTCTGACTTGTGATGGGCCAGCAGATGAGCCAGCACCCTGCCACAATGGTGATTCTTTTGTCCTTCATCATTCTGGCCCTAGCTCAAGCCAAAAGGAATGCTTCCTCTCCCAGTGATGCTTCCCATGGGCAAGATAGTCTTCCTGCTGGTACTAGAAGCTGCAGTACCAGGTCACCTGGAATTGCCTGCAGATGTTGAACTCCCAAGGCAGCTTCTCAATTACTGTGCAAGAAGGGTAACTACACTCATTGAAGGGGCAGGAGTTCTCTTTCTCCTCTACTACATACTCACTGGCATTATAGTACAGCATCATCTCATAGGTACACAGATGCTAGAACGCATTATTTTGTGTGTATATGTGTGCATGTGCTTGTCCAGCAGCTTGATCCATAGACACTGTTCCTGAGCACTTTTTTTTTTATCAAGGTAATACTATGCCACTTGAGCCACAGGCCCACTTTCAACCCTTTTAGTAGTCTATTAGAGATCAGAGTGTCACAGACTTCAAACTGCAATCCTCAGACTTCAGCCTACTGAGTAGCTAGGGGTGCAATCATGAGCCACTTGTGCCTGGCACAAAATAAATAATTCACACAGGAAGTTAAAAATATTTTCCAGGAATAAAAGAGGAGTAGAAGAAATGGTCCATTGCCAAGACACACATTTCAAAGGTACACATTCATAGATTCACTTCCTTCAATTACGCTCCATCTTCCACAATTTCACCACTACCCTGTACTCTATTAAAATCTTAAGCCACCAATGGAATAGGCTTGATTAGGCACAAGTCTTATAACCTAATCATATGGAGATTTCTTTACATAAACACCAAGAAATATGCTTTCCTGAATCGCCCAGATAGCTCCAATCTGAACAAGTTACGCAATCAAGACCAATCCTCATAGTCACCTCACACTGCCATTCCAATGTTTGTCTATTTTCATCACTGGACAAAAACACTACATGCAAACTAATTATAAGGAAAAGAAATTCCATTCAGCTTGGAGATTTGGAGGGTGAATGACCAAAGGAGACTCATAGCTTCAGCTTTTCAAGGATTTGTAGTGAAGTGGAGGTGTCTGGGAAATCTCATTGTAAAACAAGCAAACAGATGATGACTGAAGTTCAGGTTTGGGGACCAGCAGCTTGGCAGCTAAAGTCTCACTGACCTAATAATCTTCCCCCTCATCCTTCAAAGTCCTTTCTATCATCCCCTGAGGATACATGCATCCTTACAGCATGGAAATGCTTGGGGACAAAAAAGCTACACAGGAATTATAGCAATCCCTTTCTTTATCCTTTTACTTATTGCTACATTATGGCTAATCTACTATTTATCAGTAAATCATGATGTACATGATGATTATTTCACCTTATGTGAAAAATTTGTAATGGGAAAAATCATGTTGTCTCGTAAGAATGCCTGGTGAATAATCCTAGTTAATTGGAAACTAGAGATAGAAGGATGATGGTTTCAACAGCAGCCTAGAAATGTTTCTGAGGAACAGAGCTGTGGCTCAAGTAGTAGAGAGATGCTCTTAAGCAGAGAAGCCAAGGAACAGAGCCCATAGCTTGAGATCCAGCTCCAGCATGGGCATACACAGGGATCTGTGCACAAACACTCACACACACACACAAAGGAAGGAAGGAAAGAAGGAAGGAAGGAAAGAAGGAAGGAAGGAAAGAAGGAAGGAAGGGAGGAAGGAAGGGAGGGAGGAAGGAAGGAAGGAAGGAAGGAAGGAAGGAAGGAAGGAAGGAAGGAAGGAAAGAAGGGAAAAGAAGGGAGGGAGAGAAGGAGGGAAGGAGGGCAGGAGGGAGGGAGGGAAGAAGGGAGGGAGGGATGGGGAGGAGAGAGAGAGAGAGAGAGAGAGAGAGAGAGAGAGAGAGAGAGAGAGAGAGAGAGAGAAAACCCGAGGGTGCTGGTGTATAGCTTTATTCCCAGGTATTCAGATAGTGGAGTAGTGGAGGCATGAAAATCTTAGCTAATGTCAGGCTCTGCTCAAAATCCTGAGTCTGTCTCTGAAAAACAAAACAGAAAGGAAAAGCATGGAGGAATATTTCATTAGAGTGCTTGTCTATCAAGCACACAATGGCTGAATTCAAATCAAGTACCATAAAAACAGGAGCAAAACAAAAATAAATATTAAATAAATAAATACCACTTTGTAATAATTCTGGGTTTCCATTTTCTTAACTTTCCAATGATTGGAATGGCTCAAAAAACTGGAATAATCACTTTTTGAATTTTAGTTGGTAAACTGATGTTTAAGCAGATAATTGAGTCTTCCCTTATGTAAATGTAGTTTTCTTCACATTGCTAGGTTAGAAATAGAGTAAGACTCCTTTCTTCATTCCTTCATTTTTATTAAAGCTAATATTAATTGACAATAGAGTAAGACTCCTTTCTGCATTCCTTCATTTTTATTAAAGCTAATATTAATTGACAACTTACTTTGTCTGAACTCTGAAGTTCTTTAGATTATGTAGCAAATTAATCTTTATAACAATCCCATGAAATATGTTTGAGTGTTCCTAAAAGCAAGATAGTGCAAAAAGAAGAAAAAGATTTAACAACTTTCTTAACCCCACAGGCTAATTAATAATAGACTGGAACTCAGGAACAAAGCTGAGACACTAATTTAATATCAAAATGGATCTCTGAATGGAAGCTTTTGCTTCTATCCTCTGTCAAGTTTCCTAATTTTGAAAAGAGAAAAAAATAAGGCTATTAGGTACTATATAATGATTGTAACACCATCTTCTCATCAAAAAGGGGAATAAAATTACACTTCAGGAAGGCATACAAAAGCCAAAAATACCACTGCATTAAATAAGCCCATTGCTTTATAAATTATTTCAAGCTTTTGATGTGGTTTGCATTTCATTCAGAGAATGACATTGATATAGAATGGCTCAATAACTTGTCTTTCGAAAAGAAAATTTATGGCACAATGGTTAAAGCATAACCACTTCCAATTCTTGTTGGGAGCAAGTAGGCTCTAAATAAATCTTTCTTCGATACGTAGCTTAGAGAGTAGCACCAACAATAGTAGTGAGTAAAAATGATAGCAAATGTACAGCCAATCTCTGCCAGCCCCACAACCATTGAGAAGAGCTTCGACAACAGGCCAAGAGCTCATAAGCTCAGAGAATGCAGTAACAATTATATCATCTATGCAGACTAATTTAACATGTCTCTTCGTAGATTTTCAAAATTATAAGTGAGTTCAAACTTGGAAAGCAATTATATATTAAAACAGCAGATGGTGATGCACAAATTTATAGAATCAACTTCTCAAACTGAAGACAGTAAGATTATAGACAAACTATCAACTATCAACGATCCTACAAAGCAATCCAAAAATGACCTCTTGAAACTTTAAACAAATACTTAAATATTTGATCATATGTCAAGCAAATGAACACACTGAGAACATGACTTATCTTCTAACTTCATATATGGAATGTGGGAGCGTGAGTATAAGTGTAATCAATCAGTACAGTAGTTAATAATACATGAGTTCCTTCAGTGCCTCAGATGCCCTTTATATGCTTCAATTGAAAACTAACCTCAATCTTCTGTATAGCTAATATTTCTAATGGATGTATAAAAATATGGTCATCAAGCATTACGAAAACCTCCCTTAATTATTCAGTTAATAGGTAATCTATGATAATATGCTTAGCACAAGCATATTTTAGATGTTTAATAATAATAATAAATAAATCACCATTAAACCTATTTTCTGATAAGGGTTCAATTGACCTGCATTCTTTCATAATGCATATGTGTGCGCGTGTACGCACACACACACAGATTCCTTAAAGATTTGACTGAACCCTCATCTTTGATTTTATCTTCAGCCTCTTGCATTTTTGAACCCCATCGATTTGTCTGCTTTGTGAGACCAGAGCCACAAAATCAGACCACCCCTGGCCTGAACATCTTTTCCACAGAAACTAGGAAAGAATGAGTACATGTTGCTTCAAGTCAAGTTGTTTGGGGATAATTCATTGTACAACAATAGAAACTGGTAGAAGTCAGTAGACTTTACTCAATTAAAAGAAATGTCTTATTACCTCTGAGTAGCACATTGACATTGCTAATGATGAATTGTTGTAGCTGTATTTCCTGAGTATTGTATAAATTCATTAGGTTTCCTATACTTTTTTTATATTGTGTGATTTAAAATGGTCATCAACATAGTAGCTAAACAATCACACTTTTTTTTGGTTTTGTTTTGGGTTTTTTTTATGCCACCTGGGGCTTGGACTCCAGGCCTGAGCACTGTCTGTGGCTTTTTTTTTTCTTTTTTCTCAAGGCTAGCACTCTACCTCTTGAGCCACAGCACCACTTCTGGCTTTTTCTTTTTATGTGGTGCTGAGGAATCGAACCCAGGGCTTCATGTATACAAGACACCAAAATCTTTCTTTTGTTATTCAGTCCAAATTTGAGAGCAGACCCATTCATGATTGCTTTCATAACAACTTTAAATTAATGGGTACTAAATATATTTGGATTGAAATTTTAGAATCTGGAAGCAATGTATCAGAGAATAGTGTTTCATTTCTGTTCAGACTAAATATATTACTTATTTTTTTAATCTCTGACCTAATTCATTGAGTGGTGTTTTCCCTCAGGTGCCCTAAGTCGTGTTTTCTATAATGTTTTTACATGTGCTAGCGGTGTTTGGCAACAAATATCATGAGTAAAATTCTAAAGACTTTAAACAAATAAGCAGAAAAATGAATTGCATCAAGATGTGTGAAGAATCCTACTAATGAAAACACAGCTCCCAGAATAAATAGACTCAGGAATTCAGTTTCCTGGGATCTCAGATTTCTCTGTGCTATACTTTGCTCCTTTCTTAGTAACAGAGGAAAGACTTCATCCACTTATTTCAGACTCTGAGAACACGAGTGATTGAAGTGGTGAATTGTAGGTTGTAGAGTTCGTAGCGTTTCTACAGAATCCTTGTTTCGTTCTCCTAACTTTCAGTTCCCATATCCTCACCATTAAATACCTACTGTGCCAGAAGTCATTATAGCTTCATCTGTGGGCATTCACCACAGGAAGCATGGTCCTGACCTTGAGTTACTAAAGTTTAAGTCATGTGTTAATACCATGTGAATGTTCATTATAACCATAAGCATACCTCGCGTGTGTGTGTGTGTGTGTGTGTGTGTGTGTGTGTGTGTGTGTGTACTTACAGAAACAAAGATGAGGAGAATAGTTTTATAACCCAGAAAACTGTGGAATCATCTTCAGAATTCTATGGCTTGTCATAGGTGCTGCTATACTGGATAGAAAACACACACAAAAAACAAAAAACAAACAAACAACAACAACAACAACAAACATCCTGAGAACTTTCCCAGCCATGAAGGCTATAAAAGCAGGACGACCACTTTTCTTTTGTTACCTATTGGTTGTCTTATATACTCCTATTTAAAAAAAAATATATTAGTCTTAACCAACACAGAATTTTATTTGGAGGTTGGCCTTTGGGAAGCAATTAGATTTCATTTGTTTCTTATGAGGAATTACAGTCCGTACAAGCAAAGGAAGGCGGGATGAGCTTGATGGTGAACGTCTGTAATCCTGGCTAATCAGGAAGCAGCGGTGGTGGAGGATCAATCACAAAGGCCAGCCTATGGAAAATTACTGGGAGATTTTTATCTGTAAAACAAATAAAAGCAAATCCAAGCATGTGGTTCAAGTACTAGAGTCCTTTCCTAGCAGTCACAAACCCCATGAGTTCAACCCAAAGTACTAAAGCAAACAAAAAGGAAAGGACATGAAAAGGAAAAAAGGGAAGAAAAGAAAAGAAGGGATATGTTATAAACAAGTTGGAAAGGTTGCATAGTCACTCGGTGAATTGATGGCTGCCTACACATCAGGAATCAATCTCTATCTTTAAACAAGTACTCTGATGTGGGACTACCTTTCATAGAACTTTGAATAAAGTGTCCGTTGTTTATGTCGCCATGCCTGTGTTATTTTCCTACAGCAACCAAAGCTGATTATATAAGAACCAAGTAGGAAATCATACAAGTTATTTCTTCATAGGACATTATAAATCTCTGAGGCTTTCAGCCTGTAAGATTTATTTACTCGAGTTCAGTTGAAGAACAATTACTTGCAATGCCCTGGATTGAAATTTGAAATTCATAGACAATTAAGAAACATTTCTGACTATAGGCATCTAGCCTGGAAATGAAGACAGGCATGTAATTTATTTTAGTAGAGCATATAAGAGAAGAATTTTCCCACTGCAGTAGAGACACATAAAGGAACTATCAAATCTGCATGAGTAACTCAGGAATGGTTCAAAGACAAGCATGTTGATTCATGTTTGTTGGTGAAATAAACTTGTGAAAATAATATAGGAGAAATGGGACATTATCAACAGTGAAAACAAGAGAAAGAGACAATAGTAGAACAGGCAAATTTATACATAAGTAATTCCAATATTAATTTTCAATGTATATAACCTGTCATCAAAGAATTACATGAGTGATTTTCAAGAGCCAATTAGTTCTCCAAAAAAGATTATGAGAAAATATCCCATCTTAGGCATCTAAATTTCTCTATAGAAGCAAATACTTCAAATTCTTTCCTAATTCTCTTGATAAATGGTACACTTACATAAGCTCCTATTGATTTTTCAGTTTTAGCTTTTTATCTATGGACTCTAGTATACGAGAAAAGGATTTAACTTGATACTCAACCTCATCATTCTTTCTCCACACAGTACCTAGTTTATCTGACACTAATTTGTTAAACAATACAGTTAATGTTAGTCTCAGTAATAAATAATTTTATTTGCTATTCTTTCCTCAAAATGTTAGTTTTTCACTGGAACTTTGACCAAGTGAAGACACACACACAAACACATTTAATCTTCACAACAGTTCCATGAAGTAGCATTGTTTAGCCACTTTACAGACACAGAATGTAACTCTCAAAGCTGCCCAGCTAGAAAACGGAGGGATGGCATTTAAACCTAAGTGTTTTGCTCCTGAGACCTCTTGTTTACTTAACCACTAATGCATGTGGATTCTCAGTTGTGAGCTCTTATATCATTTTAGCTTTGTTGTATGTTGCATTTGTTGCATACATATTTGAAATTGACTCTTGTTGCACAAATCCCTTTTCCTTTCTGACAAGCACAGATAGGTCTATATATGTGCATATGTGTATGTGTTTATTTTTATATGCTGCCTTAGCCACTAACATTTCACTTGCATTTTTGGTAGGATTTTGGGAATGTGAGCACCAAGGGAATATATTTGATATGCATATGCTTATATCATGATTGAGCCACACATTTTTAATTTATACTCTGTGTGAAAATATAACGCTGTTTGGTTGTTTCTGATCATATGTCCTAGCCAATGGTACTTGAGTTATCTTTCAGGTTTGCTTTTTTGCGCCCATGAGACCCTCTCAACTTAAATTTCTATGACTTCCCTTTTCTTCTGTCACTCAAATGGCTCACTCATTTCTTTGCCCAAAGTCCAGATACAGATAAGTTTCTTGAAGCCTTTTATTGTAGGGTAATACTTGGAAACAACACTCAAAGTTCTGCACTGCTCCCTGCTACTGACCACTCAGCCAAGGGTTGGAAAACAGAATGAGCTTCACACACGCATATCACATTGTTGTGGGGAACTGTCTTATAGCCAAGAAAGTAAACATGACTGCTCTGCTTCCAACCTATAGAACGAATCCTGGCATTTGACACTTAGTTCTTCGTAACTTCTTTCTCTGACAGAGGAAATTCTGAATGACGTTACGTAGCATTCATTTTCTCATTTGTTAAGTCCCATGATACAAGTTCCATAAATCGTCACACAATTGTGAGAAACCAACTTATCCTCCATAGCACAGTAGGCTGCAGTTCTTTGGGGTTTGGCTATTAAGTACCATTATCATTTACTGGTTTTCAAACAGTTAAGTCAGCTCCATTAATTAGTTTTCATTTTTCTACTTTAACTCTTGGTATATTTACATGGCCTTTGCTAATTCATAGTGCCATTTCCCTTCACCAGTACCATGCCAATAACTTCCATTGTAGTAAAAATCTTTTGTATGGCAGCCATCATCCCTTCTCTCAGAGCTAATCAGTTTTATCTCCTTGTAAGTGTGATGTTTTTAGAAAGTTGTATGAAATGACTAGTGCAAGATATAGGTTTGACACTGAGATGTGTGCCTAGCAAACATATTCTGACATTTCCTCTCCTAGAGATTCACTTGTCTGTGGAACAAGAAACAATATGACCAATAATCCAGATGTGCTAGGATTTGGAAGTTGAAGGAGGCAAGAGCTATTGCAAAGAAACTGAGCTTCTCCTTCCTTTCTGTTTTGAAGTTTGAGGTATACTGAAAATAATAAGTGAACTTTAGAATACTACTTTAGTATATGTTATTTCTAAAGAAAAATCATGCTAATATATATCTTATCATAACCTATATATCATTTGTGCATATATGGATGTGTGTTGGTATGTGTGTATATGTGTGTTTATATGAATATGTGTGAGTTTTTTTCTCCAAATAAACTTGGAGTTTATTGTTGTTTTCCAGTAATAATAATTCAGTTTTTATTAAGGCCACCCAGTTTGGAGGAGGTAGCATTAGTGACTGTGCATTCAGAAGTCTAAGCTAATTATGCAACGATATGAGATGAAAACCTCAAGCAATTTAGTAATTTGAACATGAAAATGCTAGGCTCTAGTAACTGACACTTGGACACTCTACCTAATCTCTCCTAGAAGTATGTATTAATTAAATGATTATAATTTTCTTCTTTTTGTTACCAACCCTAAGAATTTCTATGCTCTGTTGTGAGAGTTCTTTCACTGAATTTACTTTTATTTTGGCATTTTGTGTTGTTTCTAGTTTGTTTGTTTTTAAGTGGAAGCTCCTAAATTATTTTGTCAAGCATTTTGCTCAAAATGGAATGATGTGGGTTTATCTCCAAAATAGTTTTATATTTTAAGCCACTATTTCTTAATCTGTAACATGGTGAAATATTAGGATAAATACTTAGAATTTTTATGAAGATTAACAAAGCAATACATGATGATTGAGAAATATAATCTATCAAAAGTTGGCTTTTTGTCCATAATTATATTAAGTGGGTAGTTAGTTATCACCAGGGGTGATAGACAGAGCAATGGAACTGTTACAGATTTCAGTTAGATCTTACAATTTTTTTAAAAAAAAATCAAGAGTCCTAATAATTTGATCTTGTCACAGTATGAATTTAGAACTATGTGGCAAATTAGTTAGATAAGATCTCCTGATTAAATTACATCTATAATTTGCATTTGTATTAATATTCATTCCAAGTGGTTAGAAAGGTACAATGATACCTGGAATCACTGAGGCAGAGAATCTTGTGACACCACACTCTACCCAATATCTTCATGTAGTTACCAAGTGCATTAAAATAGAAGACAGTGGGTCACACAATGAGTTATCAATCTTGGAAACTAAGAAGACATATTACCACAGCATAGTCATAAATCTATATCTTAAATTTGCTCTGAAAATATGGATTTGCTTCAAAAATAAGGGTCAGAAGCACAATCCTATTTTTGCAAACTTATTTTTGGTTACAGTTTCCATGTTACATTTGCATAATTTAGAGTCAGTTGATTTTTTTTTTCAGATACCAAATTTATCACCTCCAGTTTGCAATCTGGAAATCAACAGTGTTCTCTTGGCACCTTCTAACATCATAAGCAATTAAACATTTGAAATATAAACTTAGCTTAAAATTGTGCTGACAAGTGAGTTGATCCCAGCTGTGCCACTATCCCCAGCCAACAATAGTAGGAACACGTCTGGAGCGAAAGCAACCAGATAGAACCAAAGTGCAGGACAAGCCAGAATCTAACTCATGTGATTATGGAACAGAAAAGTGCAATTTTTAAAGAAACATTTTAATGTATAGTAAAACTGAGACTTAAATAGGACTTCACATTCCCACAATTTACAGATTTCCTGATGTAAAATAACTGCCTTGCTCAGGAAGTGTATGTAAAGTAAAATGCACTTTTGAGCACACACTGAAGCTATCATTTACAGAGATAATCATTTTATAAACATACGTTGGTCATAATTTTCTTCAATTTGTGTAAAATTTAATAGTTATTTGTATGTGAAAGTTAGTGTTTCTTTGTGGGGCAATAATACTTTATGCGTTCCTTATTTGAGTTTTTTTTAAAATCTTTTCTTAATCATCATCACAAGCCTATGAATTTCCTACTGGAACACAAAAACGTGTAAGTAATACATCAGGTTCACTCGGGGAGTAAGATTTAGATTCAATATCTGATTCCACATCCATGGACTCAATTCATGTTTTAGTCTCTTTTATAGGAAATAGAGATGCCATGAGACTAACAACTCAAAGAACATTTTAAAATAGAAATACAGGGGAATTCCATGCCTGTGTTGTGTGTTGTGCTTACATGGTGTGGCTGTGGGTGGGTGTGCACGCACAGAATACCAGAAAGGACAGGAGGGCCTTTTGGAAGGTAGATTTCTGATGCCAGAGAACAGTGCAGAAAGCCAGCCTAGGAGCAACTGGGCTTTGTGGCGGAACACGGCAGGGAGGCGTCTTACATGGACGAAAACCAGCTGTCCCAGGTTGCGGAGTGCCTGTCTTTGATACTCATGTCTGCCTCTTGAGTCATAGGACAAGGACTGCAGGCAGAGCTTTTCTTCTCTGAGGCTGGTGCGCACTGATTTGTGAAGGTCCTTGTGAAAGCAACACTTGCGACCGCACAATTGTCATATTATTCACAATGCAGGGTAGCTTCAACAAAAACATTACAATTAATACCCAGACTTCTCTGCCTTTGAGTCTTATCTACTAATTCATTTGTTTGAAAATAAAAAAATTCTCAGAAAAATAAAATCTACACCAATATAGTTTAAACAACCAATTCTGAGTTGTCCCATGGATGCAGGACTTTATATGAAAAGATAAGATCTTTAATTAAAAGCATTAAAAGTATATGCATGTACCATTATTAAAAACTCACCATATATGTATTAACTAGCCCCAATAAAAATGAGATTCAGACAAATGGAAGTGAGAGATCAAAACTAAAGCAAGAGGATTTTAATTGTCCCTGGGCTACTTAGTTTTTGTATGCATATCTTTTTATCCAAATTGCTTGCTTGGATCTCTGATGTGATACGAATGTATAAATTACTGTCGTTTTGGAACTTTATCCTTAAAGCAAGGAAATCCAGTTAGTTCTAAGTTTGAGCTTCCCTTCTCAGTAGGAAAGACGAGGCATAAAACTACTGGATATACCCATCCATAGGCAAAAGCATTCGAGAATAATTTTACTCTGCTTTCAAAAAAAAATCTGGAAGAGTCAATTTTATTTTCCATTCTGTACAAGGCATCAGTCTGAATCAGTTGCATCCATTCACAAAAGGGCATTTTAAGCTAAATAATTTCTAGACAAATTGAAAATCGTTTATTGAATTTTCATTGAAGGGTTGCAACAGCACATTGTCCCTGATCCATTCATTTCTAACGACAGTCATTTCCTCTGTGAGCATCTCCTGCGTGGTGCCGAGGGCCTGCGAATACAACGTAAGAGCTGCAGATGTGGTGGCGTAGGTGGAGATGTGGCACCGCTGGGGAGCCACACGCCATGCCTCTACGTTTCCTTTGCATCCTGGAGAGAAAAGAAAACATTTGGGTAGATTCAGTGTAATAAAACACCACGAAAAATTAGAACAGGAGAACCTCCTATGCAGTTCATCTCTCTTCAGTCTCTTACCTCACACTACTTGGCAATTTTCCACAATTCTTCTACCCCAAGCCTGAGAAGTGCATTCAGGAAACATTCAAAAATGTTCCCATCACGTCTTAATAACCACCTCTTCCCAGTTAGATGCTTTCCTGCCTTCAAAAACATAAACATTTCTGCAGTGCTAGTTATTACTGTAGGTATGTGTTCTGTATACCTAACATTTTAAAACAAGTCTAAATAAGGATAGGATGAATGCTGGCTTTGGAGGAACATTGGTAAATACCAAAATTAACCTTCATAATTCTAAATGAACAGAGGTGTGTAAAGCCTTGTGAGCTTTAGTGCAGAAGACTGAAGGTTGGTGGGAATGAGGCACATTCCAGGTTTGTAGACGGCTCCTTCACCTCATCTTTTGTGTAGGCTTTGAGAACCACCAACCACTTGGCCATCACAATATTTGCAGAAACAGCAAATGAGGAGAAAATGGAGACAGAACTAGTCAGGACCTATTGTAAAATCCATACCAGTGAAAAGATTGTCACTTTCAAATCTTCACAGACTATTTCGGTAATAGTGTCATTCATAGGGCATATCATTATTTATCTTGATTTGCACCTGCTCACTACAAATATCCCTATATCCTGTACTTTCTCGTAGAAAATAATCAGTGGCGATGGTGTAACATTGCAACTGCATAAGGTGGTAATGCTACCTGTGGATTCGCAAAGGCTAATCAAAACCTTTCGGCTAGCAAAAACCTTAAAGGTAAAATGAGGAATGAGATGTTCATAGAGAGGTCTGGATAATTCTGATACAGTCCCACAGCTGCAGAAAAATAGTCACAAATTCATATTTGTTTACACATCCCAGAAAATCTTACAAACTTCTAATTGTTCCACATTGTCCCTCTTACTTTGGTCTTATTTAGGCTTCAGTCCACAAAAAGGAAAGTGAAAGGCAGAATTGCCAGTTGTCACCTGCTGGTTCATCGAAGGCTGTGCCAACACCACACACACACACACACACATACACACACACACACACCACATACACACACATACCAGATTGTGTATATTTGTAAATGGAACAAGTAAAACTGTTTCTATTCACAAGTGATGTAACTCTATACATAGAAAATCCTAACAAGTCATCAAAACAAGTGTTAGAAGCGATAGTTAAAAAGTGTACTTCAGTAAATTAGTTCAGCAAGGTTGAAGTATGCAAGGCTCATATACAGAAATCAATGGTGTTGCTATACACTATCACTGAAGAACTTGAACTGAAGAAAGTAATTTGAATTTTAATGAAGTGAAAATAATTAAATACCTTAACATAGTGAGTTTAAAAGTTGTTCACTGAAAATTAAACTGGCTGTTTAAAAACATGAAAACTCAAGTGGAAAGTATGTTATATTCAAGGTTATGGAAGCAGTACTGTTAAGGTGGAATATTGTTAACTTTGATTTAGATTCAACATTGTGCTTATCAAAATCCCAGTATATACTTTTGCAAAAATGTGTAAGCTATCCCTAAGGTTCAAATGCAGATTTAAGCAGCCTCAAATAACCAAAAGAATTTTGGAGAGTGTTAGAATCATTGTCAGACTTCTTGCAACTATGAAAATCAAGACAGTTTCAAACTGGCTTAAGGATAATAATACAGATTCATGGAATAGAATTAGAATTCAGATAAAATCTTTATATTTATGGTCAATTGATTTTCATCAAGGATTCTAAGATTATGTAATCAAGAAAATAATCTTTTCATCAGTCATTCTTGGGTAACTACATAGCCATTTCCAAAAGAATAATGTTTGGTCATTGATAGGTGTTATTCTTTCCATGGTTTCCCTCTTAAGAAATATTTATTTGCTTTTGGTATCAAGACTATTGGTGAGGAGTTCAGGAACTGTACATATAAAACAGAAACTCGCATCTTCAAGATTTTGAAAGTACTCATGGTTGGAACTAGAGGTTTTTTAACCTAAATTTTAATTTACTATTATTTTGCAAAGGGTTTACAGTTACATATGTCAGATAATGAATGCATTTCTTTGTGAAGAGTGTCATCTATCCCCATTTGTGACCCAATTTTTCCTTCCAATCCCTTGCCTCCTCAAGCCGTATAGTTCATTTCTGACACAGTGTCTAGTGAGTATCACTGCTGCATTTGTTCACCCTTTGTCCCACCATTTCTGTGCGTCCCCTTACCCTCCCCCAAACCGGGAGGACAGTACCTACGGGACAGTAGGTACAAAAAAAAAAAAAAACAGGGGCTGGGAATATGGCCTAGTGGAAAGAGTGCCTGGGTTCGATTCCCCAGCACTACATAAATAGAAAATGGCCAGAAGTGGCGCTGTGGCTCAAGTGGCAGAGTGCTAACCTTGAGTAAACTGAAGCCAGAGACAGTGCTCAGGCCCTGAGTCCAAGCCCCCAGGACTGGCAAAAAAATTTTAAAAAATAAATAAATAAAAATAAATAAATAAATAATAGGAGCAAGGGAGATTAAAAAAAAACACGAAGCAAAACAACATGAAACCTCTTGTTTCCATTTCTTGGCGTTTATTTTCATAAACATCATTTTATATGATCATATACCCATAGCTATTGATCCTTTGTGATATTCTCACTGTGTGAGAGTCTAGAGCCCTCTATGATTTGTGTATTTTTTTGTCTTTTGCCATCCAGTGTGCTTACTTGTAGATTTATAGGCACATTCTAGTTACAACAAATGAGGGGGACATTGCAACTTATGCTTCTTTGGGTTTGGCTTACTTCACTTAATGAGTATCTTATTCCATACTAAACCTCTTAAAGGATAGGAACATTTTCCATTCACTGGAAATGATAATTATGCTTGTATTAAGTCCCGCACAGTCTCTCTCTTTTTTTTTTTTTTTTTTTTTTTTGCCAGTCCTGGGCCTTGGACTCAGGGCCTGAACACTGTCCCTGGTTTCTTTTTGCTCAAGGCTAGCACTCTGCCACTTGAGCCACAGCGCCACTTCTGGCCGTTTTCTATATATGTGGTACTGGGGAATCGAACCCAGGGCTTCATGTATATAAAGCAGGTGCTCTTGCCACGAGGCCATATTCCCAGCCCTCCCACACAGTCTCTAGGGAAGTTCTCACCGACTGTCCCCTGGTGTACAATACTGGGAATAGATGTGAACTTGATTGGTTTTGTTTCTTGTGGCTCTCTCTCTTGTGTGCTGGATTTGGTGACTCATGCTTCTGTATTTCTGAGTCGTGCAACAATCATCTTCATGCAAAAAAGTAAAAAAATTAAAGGCCCAGCTCACGCCTTGTTATTTTATGTCTTTTGCAGTACACCACATTGTCAGCTTCAGTACACAGAACATATTATATAATATATTAAGAAGCGGTTGGAAGAACATTTGCCAGAGGAAATTTCCCTCCAAATTTCACCACATGGCAGTGTAAATAATTTCTGCCTAAGATTGACCTCCAGTCCAGCAGGATCTAAACTGGCGTCTAGTACACTTGGCTTCGAATTCTGTCTGTCACTTTGGCTTTTGTAAATCCCAAATCTTAACCTGCGAGTTTGCCAATGATGGCAGTGCACCTGGATTTCCTTATTGAAGCCAGGAGAGCAGATGCAAAATCACAAGTTGGCAGGTCTCACAGGGAACTGCTGCAGTGTTGTTATTCTTTGTTGTGTTTTATTGCACACAGAAGTGTGATTGTTACTGTTGTTGTTTCCCTTGTCTTTAGTTTTTAAACCAGTAGTTATATTTTGTGTACTTTCCGGTGATGTTTAAACACTGATAATGATGTTGAATGATTTAATTCATATTTATTCTTTCTCTCTCTCTCTCTCTCTGTCTTTTTCTCTTTCACCCAAGGCTTAAATACTCCTTTATTCATACCCAGAATCAGTTGAGCATAGGATTTCCTAAGTTTTCTCAAAAAATCTGGATAAATGGTTGTCCATGCCAATTCACAAAGGTTGAAATATCTATAATTTTAAATTAAGTGCTTATTATTAATTGCATTGTACCTTTTAAAAAATAAGATTTGTTTGAATAAGATATTCCCTTGTGATGGTAATGAAACCAACTCATTTGTTTGCAGGACTTCTCTTGGGCTTTCCTTTATGTTTTAGTGAATCTCACATTTGTGGTACAAATGCTAAAGGAAATTATCTAGAAGAATTCCTAATGTAATCAATTTAAAATTATTTAAGTGGAGAATGTCTATAAAATATTTTTGTATTTATCAACTGCTCATGTAAGGGTTTACTTAACAATATATATTATTTTCCAAGAGTATAGACAAGCCACAGAAATTGAATCAAACAATTTTTAAGGTTATTACATCCCATTCATTGAGCATAGTCTTCATATATTTCTTCTTATTAAGAAATTCACACATTAATTCATTAACAAGTGAAACAGCTCCAGGGTTTAATGCAAGTTAAGTAAATTAATTTCAATCCACAGGATTCTAATAAATTTAATATTTATTGAGTTCTTGGGAAGCAAAGAACTGTGATAATGGGAAGAATAAATTAAACATGCTCCTTGCCTCATTTAAAGGTATTATTATGTTTAGATGAAGCGAGATTGGCAAAGTATCTAGGCTTAGAAAAATAATGGTATAGGCTGGGGATATGGCCTAGTGGCAAGCGTGCTTGCCTCGTATACATGAGGCCCTGGGTTCGATTCCCCAGCACCACATATACAGAAAAATGGCCAGAAGTGGCGCTGTAGCTCAAGTGGCAGCGTGCTAGCCTTGAGCAAGAAGAAGCCAGGGACAGTGCTCAGGCCCTGAGTCCAAGCCCCAGGACTGGCCAAAAAAAGAAAAGAAAAATAATGGTTAAGTAGTGTCAACAATCATCATACTCTGGACGAAAGGAGAGGAAGCATTGACTATCTCTAATTCCATGAAGAACAAACACTAAAAGAAATGCAGTTTTCAGTAATATCATCAGTGGAAAAACGGAAATTCTAGCAGTCATCAGCAATCCTTTCTGACCTTCATAAGGAAGATTTGTTTAAGTTGTCTGAGTGGTATCTGCCTATTTGAGTTCAAACTAGAATCAGGTCCCTTCAGCTGGAATCAAGGACAAGCAATCCTTTCATAACTGTTTCCTCCCTCTTCAGACATGCACTACAGGTGATATATCAGAAGCCACCTTCACAGAAGCCATTTCCCATCACCTCAGGCTCAAGAGCCTATGGCAAGCTTGGTACAACTCTAGGACCTTCTCTTCTGTGGGGACTGGCAATTACGGGCTCAATGAGATGGAGGGAAGACTAGCTGTTTAGTAATTTGGGGAAATTTAAATTATTTAAGCTGCTCTTCTAGAAACATGAGTTTTTCTGAAAGAATTGTTTTTGTTGAAAAATTAACAATAATTCTGGAAGAGCAAGCTGCTTGATACAGAATAGTAAGTAGATCACAGATTTGGGTAGAGGTTCTTCTGTCTTCAGTGTATGTCCATCTTGGTTTCACATTAGCCTCTCAGTTATAAGAACAATGATAACCATTCATTCATTCAGTATTTCTGGTTCAGTAGATTCAGGGTAACACTTGAGTATTGGGATATTTAACACTTCCCTTGCTGTTTGTTAGTCTGTTCCCATGTAAAGACCATTAGCATATGCTTTTAACGTAGATGGCATGAAGAATATTAACATATTAGGGGCTGAAGTGGGAATCTCTAAGTCTCTTTATATATTTATTGAAGGTTTCATTATTGAATAGTGTAGATCGCTCACAGAATTTGAATACAAAACATTGCAATTCAAGGCATGGAAAAACAGTAAACTGAAAACAGTCAACATTATTTGCTACATGGACCAGAAGAACTCACTCACCCAAAACCTAGCAGCAGACTCAGGAACAGATGAGCAAACAGGAGAAATTAAAAATGCATAAACACAAGAAATAACATACAGAAACAATCATGGTGAAAGGCATAGCTGGGACCTTGAAAGCAGTACCAATTCATTCTACTGGGAAGGTGCCCAAGAACCCCTCAGGGGGAAAAAAAAAATTAGACAATGCTGCCCAGGGATTTCCCCACCGCCAATTCAGCGGTGAAAAAAAATTAATGAAATAATCTGACCACAATCCCAGGAATCCGGGAGGCCAAACTGATCTGCCAGAGATGGTAGATTGCTAGGAATAGGGTTGATATGGGACATGAGATATTCTGTCAACTCAGTCTTGGGAAGAAGAAAAGCACTGCCTTGAGAGGAATTCACAGGGAGGCCAGAGACCAGAGAGTCACAAGTCAGCCAGAGAGAACACGTGGCCAGAGAGCTTGCATTTTAAGAATTACCAATAGAGCAAGAACGGAGAAGGAACGACTGTCAGCTCGCAACAAAAGCTTCAGCTTTTTCCCAGACACCAAATGAGCAAAGGCTACAAAACCATCCCTGAGCTCTCTAGTATTCCAAGCAGGGGTTAGAATCAGCCACTGAGCCTGAAAGCCAAAGCTACAGGGTGGCTCCGGATACCACCACGGGAGGTGCTGGGAGCCCCAGAAACTGGGTGCTACAGCAGCTCAAAGAAGTCCAACACACAAGCTGCTTTTGAGAGGGCTGGATGCCCTGTGCCAGAGAGCCAAGCATGCACGACATTCCCCGCAGAGCCAAGTAACAAAGGCAGCAGCCATGGCCAGCCAGCAAGGCTCCTGAGAGAAGCAAAGGCCTCACACGTGGACAGAAACTACTGCAACCTGCTGGGAAGTCTCTATAGAAATAGCCACATGGAGACATATAAAGACAACCACAAATGCAAGTGTTGTTTACAATTCTGCCTGCTTTTTTTTGGTGGTTTTTTTTTTTTTTTTTTTTTTGGTGGTTCAGTTGTTTTGAGGGTTATATTTGTTTAGATCTGAGGTTTCTTTGATCAGAAAAAGGCAATGGCCTTTCTTTCAATTTCAATTATTTTTCAGTTTCATCATTCGAGTAGAAACCCTTTGCCCCCGTTATTTTGTATTTTCTTCGCCCTCCACATTAAATAAAGCCTTGATCACACTGCATCCTCTTACCTGTCTGTCATTCAATCTTCCCTTTTGAATCATAATTGGTTCCCTACTCCATAGCCCCTCCCTGTTTATATTGTCTCCACACACACAAGTTCAACTCTTACCTTACTCTGAGCTCCTCCTACCCCTTGATTCACCACCAATTAGTCTTCTTCAACATCTAAATACCTTGTAACTAGCCTACCAGGACATTATCTGTTCTTGTTTTATTATTATTATTATTATTGTATTTTGGTTTGCTTTGCTTTGATTGTTTGCTTTGTTGCTTTAGTTACTAGTGTTCTGCTTGCTCTCTGCATTAGTTTACCTTACTGGTGTATCTACCAGTTTGTCTTTCTCATGTTATTTTTTCCTTTCTCATTTTTTTTTCCATTTTTAGTCTTCCCTCCTCTTTAGTCATTAATGATTCATATACTTATCTTTGTGTATTATTTCTCCCAAACTCACCTCCACAAACACAATGCAATTTTAACTCCTCTCTCTCTCTCTCGCTTACCTAATTGCATCTTCCCATGTCTCCTATAAAGCTTAGCTCACGAAATTTCTCACTTCACATAAGAAAATTCGTAGAAGCCAGGTACCAGTGGTTCATGACCGCAGTCCTGTTTCCTCAGGATTCTGAGATCTGTCAATCACAGTTCAAAGTCAGCTCATGCAGGAAAATCCCTCATGTGCAACAAACTACTGTGGTTCAAATGGTAGAGCACTACTGAGCAAAAGAAGCTCAAAAATAGCATGCAAGCCCTTTGTGGGTACACACACACACACACACATACACAGAGACAGAGACAGAGAAACAGAGAGAGACAGAGACAGAGAGACAGAGACAGAGACAGAAAGACAGAGAGAGATGAGGAGAGAGAGAGACGAGGAGACAGAGACAGAGACAGAGAAAGACAGAGAGATGAGGAGAGAGAGAGAGGTGGGGAAGGGAAGGAGAGAGAGAGAGAAAGAGAGAAAGAAGTAATCCTAGAATTATTCCGACAGGACTATCCCATGAAACTCTTCTCTTCTCACATTCTTATTAAGGAAGGTCAATCTAAAACACTAAATTGTACAATTACACTTTGGATTCTAAATTTATCTTAAATATCAGGACTCTGGATGTTTTTCTCAAGGAAAAAAAATGGTTGGTTTCAAAAGTTATTTTAGGTTTTAAACCTCAGCCTTGTGCTTTTGTTAAATTCAATAAAGAGATGGAAGCCATGAAAAAAAGAAAACTTAATCCTGAAAATGAAGAATTTGATTGCTCAAGTAATAAGTAAATAAATAAATCCTCAAAAGCCTAGTTAATACAGGAGCTGAATTCAAGGTAACTGAGGTTAAGGATAAAGGGAAGGGCTTAGAACCGACAAATACAGAAAATAATACCATGGAAAATATTAAATAGACTTACAAGGCTTCTAAAACTCCATCAAAAGATCAAATCAAATTATAATGGAGAATGATGAGGAAGTAATAAAAACTTTGAAAACTCAGTTAAAAATAATGTGTTAGAAATGAACTTTACAACTTAGAAGGGGGCTTGTTGGGGGTAGGGAAAATGGGAGAAAAATAACGGAGAGGCTAATACTGTTAAAAAAGAAATGTACTCATTACCTTACACATGCAACTGTAACCCCTGTGTAAATCACTCTGACAATAAAATTAATTTTAAAATAAAATAAAATAAAATAAAAAGTAAGGTTAACAAATAATGGAGAAAACTTTTCCAGTCTTGGGAAAACTAATTTCAACTACCTTGGGTAGTGATATAAATTGAAGATAAGACCAGAGAAGAAGAAATTCCTCGTCACATTATGGTAAAACCCCGAAATAATCAGAATAGAGAAGATATTGGAAGCAGCAATTGAGAAGAGGCAAGTGATATACAATGGCAGGCCTGTTATAATAGCCACAGATTTATTGATGAAAACATTAAATGCAAGAAGGCCATGGAAAGATATAATTCAAGCTGTAAAAAACAATTACCAAATAGAATATTGTAGCCAGTGAGGCTGTACTTCAGAATTAAGAGAGAGAAAAAAATCCTTCATGGTACACAGAATCATAAGAAATTCATGACCACTTACAAAAGAGATATAATGAAATGTTATCCTCAGAGGAACATAAACTAAAAAACAATACGTAAATGAAAAAAACAACACCTTTGTATATGTAGATAAGCAATTCAGGAGGAAGAAGAAAAGTAAAGCATCACAACAAAAACAAGATGATAGGAAACATTGCATGTTTCTTAGTGACAATATTAAATGTCTATTGGCTCAACTTAGAAAACATGCAGAATTGCAGTTTACATTCACAGAAAAGATGCACCCACTTGCTGTCCATTAGAAAATTGTAGAAGAAATGTACCCACTGCCTTAAGTATGAAACTATAACCCCTCTATACATCACTTTGACATTAAATAAGTAATTATTCAGAAAAAAAAAACAAGCATCTCACTAGCAAGTTAAGCACAAGTTCAAAATGTAAGGACAGAAAACAAATTTTAAAAAAAACTTCCAAGCAAATGTACCTGAAAACAGACAGAGGTAGTCATATTAGATCAAGCTAAAATCAGTCTGACAACAAAAGGAAAGTAACTGTATTACCAAGTAAAGGAATGATCTATGAAGAGTAAGTAATATTTGTCAACATAAATGCACAGTATAACAGAGCACCTGTTGATTAAACTAACAGCCCTGGACTTACAAGCACTGCTATACACTACAACAATAATAATTGGTGATTTCCACTCTTCATTTTTATCAGAAGGTATTTCAATCAAAAGAGTAACACATTTAAGGAAAATAAGCAAGAAGCTGGCTTGTGAAATGCTAACAGAAGTAATGAAAAGAGAACTGACTAGATTTGATCAAAGTCTCACTTGACCGATGGTCACTTTTCACTTAAACATTACCTCCTAACAAAGAACTTCATGTTTTCCCATCAAAATAGCATCTTTTCTCCTACTTGCATACCTTCACTGATTTTTTTAAATTTTCTTTTCTGGTATTCAAAAGTTTACAGCATTATAATAAAATTATTTCTCTTCTTATGGTTGTGATATGCATGAATTTTAATTATTGCAGTTCAGTGACAAAACGAGGCTCTGTCTACATGAGTCAACTATTAGCCACCATGCTGTAATTAATGAAAATAATTATGCAAAAATTTGTTGATACATCTTTATACCGTTCTATGCACTGTGTACTTGGCTTGTGAACAAAATCATCAAAAGATACAAAAATAGAGGGTAACAGGAAAGAGAGAGCTGACCAGAGAAGTACTTGTGCTTGGTAGGGTTTTTGGGTTTTTGTTTTTTTTTTCTGTCTTACAGCCGTTACTTTCTTGGTCACTCCTATAAGCACTCTTCAGTGAAGTCAGTGCACATATTCACAATGCAATTTGATTGTTTGGTTCCATTGTATATTCCATTTTGTAAGACTCAATCTCATAACAGTGTTTTGTTAGTCTCAGTCTCATTAAAGTGTTTGAAAATGCTCATACGTTAAGGTTGACATTATAAAACTCTATGGATTTGATAAATGCATGGGTCCATGAATTAACCAAGATGGTGCATATCGGTACATAGCTCTCTTATTTCTGTTCTATTATTCAACTTTCTTGCCTATCTCCTGAGTCTGAGCCACTACTCAACTCTAAGAAGTTTATTTATATTTTGCATTTTCTATGATGACACACAATTAAGTCTTACATTATTATAACCTTTAGAGTGATTATATTACTAACATGCATTTAACAATATACATTTTCTCCTTCTTTGATTAATCATCTACTTAATGATATTTCATTATGCAATCATAAGAAATTTAATTTATTTGCTTACTGAAAGTGGTTCTAGCTAGCCTGAGCAATTGTAAATATATCTTAAGATGCAGATTTAGGGGTAGAGCCAAATTTTCAATTAAACTTGACAATTACCAGGACCAAGATTGCTATGGAAAAAAAACAGTTAAATATCTCTAAATTCACTGTTCTAGTATTTTTATTGAGAAATGAGATGTCTTATTATTCTATATATTTACTAGAAATTGATATATGCTAGAAAGAAGATCTGCATGAATAAAAACTTTCTGTACCATAACCCCAATAAATTTGTCTCTGTCATCAAAATAGGACTTTCTCATCTTGAAATCTATCACTAAACAATTAAATATGAGTGAAGGGAAGTCCTGGCATAATAATGACTCCAGCCTTGACAGCAAATTATTGAGTTTGATTCTTTTACCGGCTCATATGATCACAACAGCTCAATAGTTATGTATATATGATCAAATTATTTCTAATACACTAGTGTAATAACGTCTTTTTTCTTTTGTTTATCTTCCCTATGGTTTAGCCTCTGTTGTCAATCTATTTGATTCTGGTACCCTGGGTATTCTATATATGTTTGTCTGAGTCAGAGAAGGGAAAGGGAACATCAAAATGATGAGACAAAGGGTAAAAGGAGAACCAATGTAACAGCAATACTTACAAGACAATATACTGTAAACCAACTGCACAGGGAGTGGGGGGGGGTGTAATTGGGAAGGGAGGAGGGTGGGAGATAACGAGGGAGGAGGAAACAAGTTTGACAAGAAATGTACTCACTACCTTAGTTGTAACCACCACCCTGCCCTGTACACCACCTTGACAATAATTTTTTTTAAAGCTCTTTAAAATTCTAAGGCAGTGCCCAACTGATCAAACGTCAGAGAGTTGTGCTGGTGTTTAGATCTAGAGACAAGCTGTAATTCTTACAGTCAACTCTTCTCACAAAGGTTCATTTATTATATACCTCAAAATAATTAATGTATTAAGAGACTCACATAATGTACTGAAAATCTACAATGTGAAATCCCCACACAAAATATGCCAAATTTATTGAATATTGCTGCCAAATATCAGCTTAGTGTACCGCCCAAAGTAAAATGTTTTTTTCTACCTTCTTTGTGTTTGCAAATAGAAAATAAATTAGTGTCATTCAGATAGACATTCAAAACACACAAACTAATAGACTAAAATATACTTAACATTATCATATGAATTTCTGTTATCAAGTATTTTTCTCTGATTTATAAGACTCACAAACATAAATTTAATCATTTTAGGTAGAATTGTATAATAACTGAAAAAAGTATTTAGTGAAATACATGTCACCATCATAAAAAAGTTATTTACACTATTAGCCCACAACTTCCCTTGTTCCTCTTTATGGTAAACTGTCCCATGATCTCCAACCCTAGGACATAACTAAATTGTTTTCTCCCAATAGTATGTGCCTTTTCTAAAATTCCATATATATTACAATACAGAGGTGTTCAACTCATTGTTTTAGTGATTATTTTCACATAATATTTGGAATTAAGGTTGCAGATGCATCACTAATTAATCTTTTCATCATAAGCAAATATGATGCCAATAAATACTCAATCTTTGGCAAATATAGAAGTTGTTTCCAGACTTTTTGTTTATAGTTTTTGTGGCTTTTGTTGTTCTAGTTGTTTCTCTTCTGTATGTATATGTATTTGTACAAATATGATCTTTTTATTCTCACCTTGTCCTTTGTGTTTAATCTTTATTATTCTCACATGGGAAGATAGCTGTGATTCCAGTAAGGATAGTTGAATTAATCCAGGATGAACTCTGCCTCCCAAGATTCTTTTTGGCCAGTCCTGGGCCTTGAACTCAGGGCCTGAGCACTGTCCCTGGCTTCCTTTTTGCTCAAGGCTAGCATTCTGCCACTTGAGCCACAGCGCCACTTCTGGCCATTTTCTGTATATGTGGTGCTGGGGAATTGAACCCAGGGCCTCATGTATACGAGGCAAGCTCTCTTGCCACTAGGCCATATCCCCAGCCCCCAAGATTCTTAATTGAATGAAATTTAAAATCTACATCTCCTATATACAACATAATATTTTTAGTTTTCAACGGCTACGATATGGATATAATCTGAGCAAACTATCTTTTATACTTCCCCCAGGTACAATTTAGATTCATTGTATTAAACCTACAGAAATCTCTTGATTATTTTACATATATACACCAGATCAATTTAGAAAGAATTGATATCTTTACAAAGATGAATCTTTCAGCCCATGAATATAGTATACTTCTTCATTTACTTAAGTCATCTTCAATTTCTTCCATCACTGCAGGTTAATATGCTAAACACAGTTGGAATATTGGATTATACTCAAACACACGTTGTTGCATTCTTGAAATAAAATTTGACATCTAAATTAAATACTATATTTAGTAATTCAAATTATAGTTATATATTTAGTTAAAAAGAAATAACACGTAGTATTTGAAATCATAAAAATGTCATGCAGAATAGAATATCAAATAATGGTGAGAAATGCTACAGTGTTCATTTTCATAGCAGTGTTACTTACTGAATATATAATTCAAATTTGTTGTAACCTTTCCTGGTTATTATCTTTACTAGTTGCTACCTATAACTATAGCAGTCATGAACATAAAGTAAATTCCAATGAATCTTGAAAACTTACAGGACATTTGATATGTTTTTGTTTTAGTGTGAGATTTTGTTCTTTGTATGAATTTTCTCTTCTTTTCTTCTTTCGGAGTTTCTCAGTATTACTCAGGAAAGAGTCACCTTTACATCAATTTTTGTCTGTTTCTTTGTATTACATCTACTGTGTTAACTCAAGAAAGAAAGTGAGCATAGAGTTGCCAGCAGTTTCCACAGATGTTGCCAGATGTGGTGGTTTGTGCCTGTGATTACAGAAGTTTGGAAGGCAGAGATTGGGGGGAGAGTGTTTGAAGGCCAGACAAGCCAATGTGTTAACAAATAGCTCTCTCGTATTTCTAGATGAACAGGAGTCCACGGTTAGGAGACTCATGTTCCAGGCTGACTAGGCAAAGTCAGGGGAACCTATCTGAACAATTAAAGGAATATCAGGGTTGGGAATATTCTTTATGTTGTAGAATGCTTTCTTAACTAATGAAAGAGCCTTACACGTGTCATGCCCCCAAATTTCTACACTCCACTTAGATTGACATCTTGTGGACCAAACACAGCTCAAAAAAAAATAGCAAGGGACTTCAAATTACATTTGTAAACATTTCTCAAACTGTGATGAACAAACACAAAGATGTCCTGAGTCTCTAGGTATGTTCCACAAAGCAGGTGGGTGTTACACAAGGGAAGTATAGTATGTTTCTTGAATGCTTATTGTAGCCCTGTCCTGGAAGACAGCATTGTATACTATTAGGAATTATGAGCCACCAAAACCAAAAATGTATACTTATAAAAGTTGAAGGTAAAACATTTGCAACAATAGTTTATTAATGACTGAAGAAGACTCTTGTTCGTAAGAATACCAGAAGAAACTAACATGCACAATTTCTCTAGTGATTTTGGAATAGAACTCAATGCCTGTTAATTCTAAAAAGAAATTTGTTAATTTTATGTAAGTGCCAGAATGTAAAAGAAAAAAAGCAAATAATCAAAACTTACAATAGCGGCCATCTAGAATCTAATTCTGAGACCATCTTCATAACCACGGCTATGTTTTTTTTTCACAAGGATGTCATAATAAAGCAGTGGATAATGGAGGATATCACTTGGTGATTAACTTGCATGAAGTTCCTAAGCCTAAAAAAAGCCAAATCAAATTTCACGTTCAGCTCTAACACATTCCAAAGCCAGGATAATTCTATAATGGTCTGCTACTATTTCTTCATAGATGTTGGGTGGGCAGGAAAACTAATAAAACATGGCATATGTTGGGGTAAGAAGAATGAAAGAAAGTAATAGTCAAGGGATTTGTTGGAAATGAAAAATTGAGGGCTGGGAATATGGCCTAGTGGTAGAGTGCTTGCCTCATATCCATGAGGCCCTGGATTCAATTCCCCAGCACTACATATATAGAAAACAGCCAGAAGTGGCCCAAGTGACAGAGTGCTAGCCTTCAGCAAAAAGAAGCCAGGGACAGTGCTCAGGCCCTGAGTCCAAGGCCAAGGACTGGTTAAAAAAAAAGTTGAAAATTCTTCCCAATGTCTTCACTTTTCTCTCTTGAAAAATGTGCAATTGTTAGGGGAAATGGAGTAAAATTACACAGAAGTGACCTTGTTGTGTAGAATAGCCTTTCTAGGCAAAGGAGTATGGTACATTTGCATTGCCTAGCCAAAAATAGCTTTATATTTTACTATTGTTAGGAAATAATGCTTATTAATTTTCATAAAATTAACTTATTATTCCTGTTTGAATTATCATGTACAAATATGGCTTAATTATTGTTCTATATAAAAGGTTAAAACCTTTTGTTCCTGCACAATGTAGTCATTACTTATACTTTGAGAACCTACATTTATGTTTATATTTTGTTGAAAAAAAATCACCTTCTTAAAGTCTATTATTATAGTGGACAAAACTGAAATGAGAACATTTCATTGTGTGGGCTCAGTGAGCTATGGGACTCTTAGGAGCTATATTTATTTTCTTAAAAAAAATTCTCATGGACCATTGAATTGCTCTAATGCCCTTGAGGACTTGATGCTCTATATTTCAAGGAATCTCGTTTGTGATTAGAAGCTGAAGACATTATAGTATTAAGATTTCAGCTTTACCTATACTATTAGTTATCTTTAATTTTGATAAAATATTACATATGGGCTTCAACATATCAGGCGTATTGAACTACAGGCCTTTGCTACTACAAATTCTAATGTCTCACAAATATTGCTCCTTTATATGCATTTAGTCCCCTCTTAAACTTGGTTTCTAATTTCGAAGAATAAATTATTATTAGTAATAATTAAGCCACCTATAATTCTAGCTAATGAGAAGTCTAAGATCAAAGGGTGTTTATTCAAAGCCAGCCCGGGAAGGAAAATCCAGGGAACAGTTATTTACAATAAACTTACAGCAATCAATGTTGGAAATGGAGCTGTGGCTTAAATGGTAAGGTTCTAGCCGCAAGTACAAAAACTCAAGGACAGCAATCAGGCCCTGAGTCCAAACTCCAGGATAGATATTAAAAAAGGAGTATTTGTATGTTTACATTAATGTAAAAGGGTGACAACCATAATTCTTTCTTCAAGGGTGCAGTTATAAAGTAGATGTACAGTTGGTTTACAGCATATTGTCTTGTATGTAATGCTGTTGCATTGTTTGCCTTTTACCCTTTGTCTCTCCATTTTGATGTTCCCCTTCCCTAGTTCCAATAAATGTCAGTTGCATCTTCAAACTTTTTCTAAAGTTTTCCTGGAGAGAATCTTGACCTTTAGAAGTCTCAAATTAATATTGAAGTACAGTCATACTTCCTTGATGATATTAAACTCTAATACCCACATACTGTTCCCTTAGAGCAAAAGTTTTTTGTGAGGAAAGAACATGCAAAACCATCTGCAGTCATCAGCTACTGTACAGGGGAGAAAAGCAACGTTATAAGTGTAGGATTAATGAAAGAAGAAAGAGATCGGCCTTTCATTTTTTCCAACTGATTGAGACAATTTCAATGCCCCCCCTCCTTTGCATGTGTAAGAAAGCGTGTAGGCATTTCAGCACAGTCATACTTGGAAAGCCTACCTGCAAAGCCACTAGTGAATTGATGTGGCATGTCTATTGTGAGAGGACAGGTACTGGGCGAAGTCTAGGATGCAGAATATTAATGACATTCCACAGGCAGATGCCATGGGAGGATCGTCGTGCTTATTCTCCGCCTAAGACCTGAGGAGCATCTGGCCAGCCATCATGTCTCCAGGCCTATGACTCTACTGAGAGGAAAAGTCAAAAGAGGGAATCATGTTTTCGTTTCTAGGTCAATGAGACTACGACTTACACAAAATTCTAACTTCAGGAGGACAGGTTTCATGGGAAAATAGCTTGGCAAGTCAAAGTAATAGTCACTGGGGCCTAGGCAGATGGCATTCCCTCTCATTTATTCTTTAAAAAGAAATCTCTCCGGTGGTGTCAACAGAAGCCTCATAATTTTCGGTCTGTTTCTAGATACTTATATTGCACTCAATTGACTTTTATGCACAGAAGAACTATGCAGAGCTAGTTGGGGGCTTGTTACAACGAAAGGTAATGGCAAAAGATAACAAAAGTGAAGGAGAAAATGAGGAAACCAAGTAAGAGATTCACCCATGGGAGGAGGCTAGACAGTGTAAGAGAAGTGAGTTTCCAAGAACAAATGCTTTCAAAGCCGAAGATATTTAAGGATGTGATAAACCCCATTACTAACAATGTGAAGAAGATGAAAAATTAATATTTTATACTTGCTAGCTTACCTACAGGCAAAGGTTCTTTATAAAAGCCCTTATTCTTCCTAACCAAGAAAGCAGCTGGAGATCTATTTTTCTTCTTCTTTTTAAATTTTTTATTGTCAAGGTGATCTACAGAAGGGTTACAGTTACATATGTAAGGTAGTGAATACATTTCTGGTCAAACTTGTTTCATCCTCCCTCATTTTTCTCCCAACCTTCATCCCCCTCCCCGCCCCGAGTTGTACAGTTAGTTTACAACTTACTATCCTGTAAGTATTGCTATTGCCTCAGGGAGCATCAAAATAGTGAGACAAAGGGTAAAAGGCAAATCAATCCATTTTCTTGATGAAGAATAGACAGCAAAATCCTCAATAAAGAATTTGCAAATCAAATTCAAGAACACATTGAACAATTATGCATCACAATGAATCTGATTTCATTCTGGGGTGTACAGATGGTTCTACAGGCACAGATAAACAGATGTAAAATAGGGCATACATAAAATAAAGGGGAAATGTCATGTGGTCATCTTCATGCAGACTGAGCCTCTGAGAAATTTCAATATCACTTTAGGATAAAATCCTTGAAGAAACTAGAAACAAAAGGAGTATTTCTCAACACAATAAAGTGTGTGTATGAAAAGCCCATGGCCAGCCCTTACCGTGGGATAGACTGGAAGCTTTCCTTTAAAGTTGGGAATGGGATGAGGGCGTCTACTCCCTCTGCCTTTATTCACAAAACTGCTTGTTCCTGGAGCAATAAGACAATAGAATGGAACAAAATGGTACAGATAGAAAAGAAGGAAATCAAGTTATTCCTACTGCAGATGATATGATTCTATAATTAAAAACAAACATATGGCCCAATCTAGATCTAAAGTACAATTAGGCATGATAATAACATAGACAGGGCTCAATGCAATTACATACAGCAGAAAAACTGAATAAAGGAGGGTACACTTATGGGAGGATCCCAAAGGCACAACTTCGTGAACAAATAAAATACTATTAATCAAAACAAATATCAGGAAGTGAAAACAGGTTTTATTATGGGAGGAGAAAAATAAAAGATCACAGGAATGGCGAGAGGAACGGTGAGCAGACACAGTCATTTTATTCAATGTACAAGATGTGAAAAATGAGCTTTGTAACTTGTGAATGGTGATTGGAGGAAGGGAACGGGGAAAAAAAGAAAGGGGTGATCTTGTCAAGGGTATTGTATTCATTACCTGACTTATGGAATTGTAACCCCTTTGTACAATTATGCCATCTGTAGCAGCAGCAGCAAAACAAATAAGATCCTCCAGAAAACTCAAATAGCTCATCAACAATTGCAGCGAAGTCATAGGACAGAAAAATCAGCCCATGAAAATCAGTTGCTTTTCTATTCAACAATAATCAGAAAAGCTATCTCAATCATAATGTCAACACAAGAAAATAACACCAAGGTATAAAACTAATCAAATGAAAGAGCTCTATAATAAAGTAGTATCAAACAATGGAAAAATACAATATTAAGATTCTAGAAGATGGAAAGAGTTTCCATGCTCATGGATTGGCAGAATTTGCTTGGGCAAAGGCCAGATCTCAAACACACACACAGACACGGACACACACACACACACACACACCCATAGATCCAATGTAAACCCCATCATAGTTCTAGTGACATTCTTCACAGAGCTAGAAGAAAAAAAATCTAAGCATTGATATGACATTCAAAGGACCCCAAACAGCCAAAGCATTTCTAGTCAAAATAAGTAATGCTTATGACATCAAAATACCCATTTTCATAGTACACTATTTAGTCCTACTAAGAAATGAAGCACTGTACAAATACAGAGACAAGTGGAATATAATACAGGAATGAGAAATGAATCCATACAGCTATAGTCATCTGATTCTCAACAACAATGCCAAAAACATAACTGGAAACATGGGAACCTCTTTCTCAACTTTGCTGGAAATTTAGATATCCACATGTAAATGACTTCGTTGGACATAATTAAGCTCATATTCTATGGCTTATGTCTATTTGTGTTGCCTTTGTATTTGGCATGATTATAAAGGAGGATTTATCCTCATTTTACTATAGCTGTATCCTTACTAGCGCCCGGTAATGAATCTTGCACTCTAGGCTCAGACTGAAGACCTATTTTTTCTTTTCTTTTCTTAAAATTTTGACACAGGGCCTTACTATGCAGTCCAGGCTGGTCTGTAAGTCTACATCCTTCTCCTCTCTCTTGTGAAGCTGGGGTTCCTGTGTCCACCATGCACATCGAGTTGCCTTGCATTCTAAGTAACATAGTTATCTAAATCTTTCTTACTGTTGATCATTTAAGTGATCTCTCTAATGGCTTTACTCTATAGGCAGATTTTCTTATAACCAGAAAGAAGAATCTACTCTGTGATTTATGATTTCTAGGTCATTGCGCACCATTGGCAACTATCTCTAAAAATGGCATATGCGAGAGTGTTATGCTGACTTTCAAAAATTCAAAGAGCAGGAGCTCAAAATAAATATTGCAAATGAAATATGTAAATGGCTAATCTCTAAGATTAATTTTCACTTTTAGCTAATGTGCTGGAAACCTAGAGTTTTCACACCAGAGTGGTGTCTGGTTGTACATACTATGCCTTTATCGTAAGGATCAGAGTAGACCTATTTCTTCCATGTCTGAACACAGAAAAATTCATGCACCTGTATGTTACCCATATACATACACGCGATGTACACTGGTACGATTCTGATATATATATATGTATACAATCTCAGAACAATGCTGAAAATAGGACGTCTACTTTATGCAACATAAAATCTAAATTGACACAAAATAAGTTAAGCGCTTCTGGGTATTTGTTGGGTTTACATCTCCACTGACGATGTTCCGCAGTGATTGCAGAGGCAGTGCCCGGCTCCGGGGGCCCACAAGGGAGGCTGGCACACCCCACCGACGTCAGAGTGACCGTCCCCCAGGGATCGTCAGTGCTATATGGGATGGATGGAACAAGATGATTTATTTGCATATTCAATATTCTTATTAAGAAATATAAAGTGCAACAACACATTTAGAGAAGAGCGGTGAAGTCACAAAACTGTGAAGAAATGTACAAAGTAATGCTGCAAAACCGATGTGTTTCTAACTCCCGATCAATAGAGTGAGTTGAACCACAAGGAAAGTTGACCTCAAACCAAGTGATGCAAAGCATCAACTTGGACCTGAACTTCTCTCCACCAGTCCTCATTTACTGGAAAAAACAACACCAATGTCTGTTGTGCTCATATTATAATAAGAAAGAAACACCTGCGCCTGTAGCTAATAGTAATTAAGAGGAAGGAAGAACACTCTTCAATTAGTGCTTTCCTGTTGTGAGACCTGAAAATGTATTTTGAGAGTCGTTCATAGTAGAGATGAAAATTGAGTTTATAAATGGAACAGTCTGAAATATGTACCCAACGGTTAAATTGAACCTCTTTTCTCAGAAGAAAGCTTGCATAACCTGAAGCTTCCTCTCACTGGGTCTAGATGACAGATAACATAGTCACATATCTTCATTGATTGGTTTGGGTGCACCTCATGAATGCTATCTTGAGCTAGAAATGCTTCCAGACACCACAGTCTCTAAAGATTCAAACTTAATATATTTTAATATTTCATTGTTTAAAAATTTCCTAACCTTTAGCTGAGAATGTGGCTTAATGGTGGAGTTATTGCCTAGCATGCATGAAGCCCTGGGTTCGATTCCTTAGCACCACATAAACAGAAAAAGCCAGAACTGTTGCTATGGCTCAAGTGGTAGAGTGCCAGCCGTGAGCAAAAAGAAGCCAGAGACAGTGCTCAGGCCCCAGGACTGGCAGAAGAAAACAAAAAAAGAAAAGAAAGAAAGAAAATTCCTAACCTTTGATTACCTGTAGAGAAGCCCACACAAGTAAAATAGTAGAAGCATGAAATGCAGGCTATTCATTATCTGTCTGTCTATTTTTGCTGGGTCCTGGGGCTTGAGCTTAGGCCTGGGCAGTGTCCCTGAGCTTTTTGTGCTGAAGGCTAGTTCTCTACTGCTGGAGCCACGGTTCCATGTCTGACTTATTATTTTTTCTGCTGGAGTGAGGGAGTTAGTTAATTGAAGAGATGGGTCCCACGCACGTTCCTGCCCAGGGTGGCTTCAAACTGCATTCTTCAGATCTCAGCCTCCTGAACAGCTAGGACTACAGGTGATAAACAAAGCTTGACATTGAAATGGAGAGTACCTGTTTTAGAAAGTAGCGTATTACACACTAATTCATTAGGAAAGAGGGTCCATCCTGAGACAGAGGAAACTGGTTTGTGCAGATGTGAGAGGTATTTCAAAATGAGACAAGTGAGTGGGCATCAGATACAATGGGGGCACAGTGGAATGGGGGCTATGGAGCAGCTACATAATTCTAGGCTTTACCGGTTTGGCCTTCTGTTCTCTGCCAGCTGGTAGTTATGGAAGTTCAACTTCCATTCTTTCACAGAGACTCTATCTTCAGTGATGACCACATTTCAAAGGATAGCTTTCTGTTCCTATAGGCTTTCTTCTCTTGAGTTTAGGACATACCTCAAAGGGAAAGAAGAAGCATTTCTATAGTGAGACTTGGGATGGAGCAAAGAGCAAATATTTTTAGCAGTTTTGGACTTGTAGGCAAGTCTCTGTAAGGGGAACTTGCCTCTTTCCAGGTAAGGAGCCCTGAGCTGTTAGGAATTACAAGATTATTCCAGTTTTACTATAGTGGGAAGGTGGTAGATACAATGAATTCTGCTGATAATCTATTTTTATAGGACAAGATTGAGGCCAAGTGAACTGGGTGGAGAGGAGCCTAACTGGTTTCTGGTCAAAGAGAAAGTCTTTGTTGCCTGGCACACAGCAAAACTAAATACCGTCATGCCATTAAATTGAAGAGTCCGAATAACCCATGACTTGCTTATTCATCTCTTACCCAAGAATACTTAACAAGCATTGTGGGTAGGTCTCCCAACACCTAGACAGTTTTTCACCATGTCCTTTTCTCTAGCATCTCCTGGTCCTCTGGGCCATTATTTTACCAACAGTCATGTGAAAAACTTAGACTGAAAGTCAAGGAAACTCTCCTCATTCTTCTCACTTTATAGCCTAGATTCTCGCAATATTTTCCAAACTCATGTTTTTGATGCCAGTGTTGCAACTTCCAGATGCATTGAAAAGAAGAATGCATTTGTCTTCTTGAGACACATGAATGGTGGGAGTTGGTGACCCGGTGCCACTCAGCCCAACCCGTTGGGGAGGTGGAGGTAGAAGGACCCGTATCTAAGCCAGTGTAGGCAAAGGAAGGACTCCACTTGAAAATGTGAAGCAAACATGGTGTGGATTGTGGCTCGAGTGGCACGATGCCTACATAGCAAACTTCATGTCCCAAATTGAAACCCTACTAACAAGAAATCAATAACTGCCTCTTTTTACTCATCAATGTAAGTTAATGGTAATGGCATGCACAGACAGACATGCTTCACACACACACACTCGCACACACGCACACATCTACACTTCTCCTTTTGTCATTGGTAACTTTTCATGGTCCTGTGCCTGATTTTCTCTTCACCTATCTCTCTTGTCTTTTTTCATTCCATCTGAATTTAGCATGACACTTTGGGTAGCCTTTGCCTGAAAGATATTTTCTTGGACAACATTTCTCTGTACTTCCAACTAAACAAATTCTTTCCTCCTTCAGGAATTTTTTGATAGGTTCTGACTTTGTTAAGAAGCAGATTTCCTTGATTCCCAGAGTTTCCATCAAGTAGATTTACCCTTTAACACATTATGCGGAGAAAGTTATATTATTTGTCAAATGATATTAGTATAAATCGGTTTAAGTGTGTCTTCCTTGCAACAGTATCTAAGTGCTAGCAACGTAAAAGTTTTTACACTCCTCCTTTTCTCAAATTAGAACAGGATCTGGAAATCTGTAAACATTCACTACATGCTAAATAGTGTCTATATATTATAAAAAAATTATAATAAAATGAAACTCCTCAAAAATCTCCTTATTGTCAGTCTATAAAGAAGAAACCACAGCTATAAAAACAATAGGGCAAAGAGAAGGAAGCAGTTGTGTAAGGGTTTGGATAGTTGCCTTTCATTTATTTAAAATGACCTATTTTTAAACAAACTTGAACTTGGGTCAACTTGTTCTCTATTAACTGTTTTCTCTTGGGACTGCCATCTAGGATTTTCTCGATAGCATAATATAAAAATCATAGAATGGAAAACAATTTGATTAGGTGAGAAAATCTCTGCAAGTTTCCAGTCCCAAGCTCATTATTTATTTACTTGTGGAGGCTGTAACCTTTTCTCCAAAGAACTGCTAACTCATTTAGAGACCTTAAATCCATTGCTGAAAATTAGCCTGCAAGCCAGAGAATGAGACCCAAAGGAATCAAATCTGGCTTTAGATAAACAGAGGTCTCGTTATCTAAAAACAGCACAGTAATGAAAAGGGACCAACAGCATGGCTCTAATCCTGACAGCTGATTCTGGCCCTGGACAGCTTGTTGACTAACAGATGTCATAGTAACAACTATAGAGAACAGGATGATCGCTGCTTCAATTGGTGTGGCTCTATTCTCAACTCAGTGCCTTGGATAGAATATCATGATTTCCCATTCCAAACACAATCCATAAAATGAATTGAAGTCAGAGCAGTACACAGTTTCTTTGAACCTAAGTGCCTGTCAAAATCTAGGTTCAGTTATCTCACAACTAAACTTTCACCCCTAATGGGAAGTCCTGATACATTACAGATGAGACCCTGGGGTGTTTTAGATGCCAAAAGTTATATTTCAGATGCTTGAAGAGTCACTACAAAGTGGAGGTGGTGTGGATAGGTCCATCTCTATCTTGAAACATAATGTTTTCAAATACTAATTCTGTGACCTTAAACAACTATTGAAGATTTATGAGCCTCATTGTTACAATATATAAGATCATTTTCCTCCCTCAAAGGCGCTGATTGAAATGATAATATTCTTATATTTTATAAAAAATAAAAAAAGAAGTCCTAGACAAGTATAAAGAGTTTGGGATTCGTAGGATGGAGATGGAACAAATCCTAGACCTCTATTGAATGGGACAATGAATCTTTGCCTCATTTAGACCCATTAATTCCTTTCTTCAACTGCCTCATCTAGTGATGTATGAACTGGGTCAGGACCTGCCCTTCCCAGGTACAGAATGAAGCAGGCTTGTTCAAATTCCCTGATGTGGATTCCTTGTTTCTTACAATCGGCCTTTACAATAGCAACAACAACAACAACAAAAGGTGAACATGTGTTCACAAAAGGATTTGGGGTTAGAAATGGAGATGATGATAGTGCATTTATTGGGATTATAAACTCTATGTTCTTACTGTTCAGACTTACCCTCTCCTATATCCCAAATAGGATGATGTGAACTAAGTACTCTCCCTCAAAAAAAAATGCCTAGTTTAGCTATTTGTGGCTAAACATTTATGGGATAGTAAGAATGATGTCTAGCTTTCCCCTAAAAGGAAATATATACCTCCAAAATTGCAGTGGCACATGATGAGAAAATTCCTCCTAAATAGTATGAGTTTTTTCTACGCTAATTTAAAAAGTGGGACTACATACAAAACCTGCTCTCATTCAAGATTCAGTGATTGCAAATGTTTGAACCAGATGGTACTGATAGAAATGTGAGGAGTTTGTATCTATATCACATTTTAAAATAAAGTTTACCAAAAATAATCACTAGTAAGACTCAGTTACTAACAACTAAATTCTCAGTTTATATGTGAGATATAAACAGGAAATACATTTTGAAACTTTTATTATGGGCTCCTATGAAAATTGATTGTTTGAATAAGGAGTGTTATATGAGACACTGTTTCTTGCTAGAGAGACTGGCTCAAAAGAATGTGGACCAGCAGGGAGTGATAGGAAGAAGATCTATATTTTCGAATGTTCACATCTATGTGTCAAACGATGTCAGCAATGAGCAGGCTAGATCATATTAATTTAAATATCGGAACTTAAACATTTGGATCTTAACTTGTGGTCTGTAGAGTAACTAGGTCAGCATACCTGGTATTTTAGAGAGTGGAAAGAAAGACAAAAGAAGAGGGAATCGAGCCAAATCAAACATCTGGAAACTCCCAGATCTTTGCAGTTCTTCCTTGAATCCCTGTCTGTTTTATGGCATTCCTCAGTAGCAGAGCTCTCTCTTCCTCTGCCTAATCTCCCACTCAAGACTTCAAACAGAGCCACGAGGCCACAAAGCAAGGTCACATTTTGAATTTTGTTGGATTGAGAAGCAATGAGAGAGGGTGTTGAGATGTTCCCTCATTGTCCCTGGGTGCTTAGCTGTGCTTAACTGACTTTTTGCGCTTCTCCACAGTCTGTTGTCTTTTTGAAGTTAGGCAAAAACCTTAATTAGGGCCAGGCATGCAACAGTACATACTGGGTAGCTAAAGAGGAAAGAAAGTAGACCAAAAACACCAAGAGTAAGAAGAAAAATGGGAAAAGGAAAGAGGAAAGAGGGAGATTAGGAACAAAATACTTTCACATAAATATCCCCACCACCATTTCTTTGTCCCAAAATACTGTCTTTCCTTTCTGTAGAAGGCATACCCCAAAATAACATCTGTGGAAGCAGATGGTTTAAGTAAACATTGTAAATAGATGACCAGTTTGGTTTAGACTGCACAGCAATGCTATGCTGTGGGTACTACAGAGAAACAAAAGACCACAGATTGCAGCGTCTGGTGATACATTTTCTCCTAGATCTTCCTCAGTTGTCATTTCCTCCTTCTCACCTCCTCTTCTTCTTCCAGGAGGCACTGAGGTCCCAGAACACCATGCGTCTGAGAGCCTCTGAACAGACACTGGGGAAAAGAAACCTTTATTCTTCTCAAAAACTTTGCAGATTAAATTATTTTGCCTTCCATAATTTCAGTTGTCAACGTGTCACTGCATGTTAAAATATTCTAAACACATTTGATAATTTTAAAAAAAATGTCCATATGCTTATAGTACTTTTTATTTTTAATTTTATTGTCAAGGTGATGTACAGAGAGATTTCAAGAAGCAGTGCTGACATCATTTTCTTTCAGAAGGGCAAGCCCTATCGGACGGAAGAGCATTACATTGTCCAGCTTGTGGAATTATGATATACAGGAGAAAAGTAGCTGTACATCTGAATCACATTAAACCTCAACATAAAATAAGTTAGATATTAAAAATAAAAACAATACCTATTGCAAATAAAATTGCTTTTTGATTTTCATTTCAGATAATTAATTCATTACCAGCTTAGAACAATTGTATTGCTTGCAGGAAAATGTCTGATGGAATCCAGGCTCTGGTGTGTCAAGCCTGTGATCTTAGTTCCTCAGGAGGCTGAGTTCTGGTGATCAAGATTTGAAACAATCTAGGGCAGGACAGGCTATAAGACTCTTATCTATAATTAACCATCAGAAGAGCAGAAGTAGAACTGAAGCTCATAGAAGTAGAGCTCTAGCCTTGAGCAGAAAAACTCAGGGACCGCTTCTAGGCCCTGAGTTCAAGGCCCAGGACCGAAAAAAAGAAATAGTAAAAGAGAAAATTAAGGGAAATTATAAACAAAGTATTTAAGTACTATTCACATTGGGTGTTTTCTAGGAAAGCAACATTTTTCTGTCTAAAATAATTAAAACAAAACATGCAATAAAAGCGAAAAGTTTCCAAGTTCGATGTTAATGGTGGAAGTAGCATGAACACTTTGATTCTATTTTGATTATTTATTTTATGATCTCTGGCAGTACACATTTTCTTCTAAAGTAATGAAAAACAACAATACATAAAAGCTCAAGAAACATATATAAAAAGAATAAAATTGAAATGGAAGGCCTGACTGGAACATCTTCATTTTCAAACAAGAGAATTTTGCATATATATTATTAAGATTGTTTTGAAGCCAAATCTTTCTGTCAGTTGGAGCCTAGGCGGGTGACTGCTGTACACACGGGAGACAGAGATGAGACAGACGGAAATATCTGATGGAAAGAAAGCAGATCAAGGGTAACGAAGGGACGGAACCTTTCCTGCAGATCCACAATCCCCACACCGTACAAGACTTAGAAATCCCAGCCTGGGTCTCCTGGGTCTTCAAATGAAGGGTTCCAATTCACCTTCTCCACAACATAAAATAAGTTCAAAGATATGTGACCTATACCACGCTACAGGGAGGACACCGAGAGCCAGGAATGTATTCCTCTGTCCCCATCTCAAGTGAGTGAGGGATAAAGAATACAAAATACAGAAGTTAAAGACTGAGGAAAGGAGCAGTGTACCAGTGGGGCTCACTTTGGGTTCTTGGCAAAGGCTGAATAGATGTTTAAAGGAAGTGAAGGAAATAGGGTTGAAGGTGTGTGTCTCTTAGCTCTGACTATGTGAGCGTGGTACAGAACTGGCGGCCCTGTCAAGAGTGATGGAGGGCTGCTTCTGGGATGGGAAAAATCACAGCTCTGTTCACACGGATGCTGAGGTGATGCATCCGTGGTCCTGGCAGGTCCCTGAGCGCATGCGCCCCATTGCCTTCACTCTGAGTGCTATCAATGGCATCACTTTCCTTCACTTCTGCATGTCCAGCTGGATGGAGCCCTCTGTGGGAAAGTAGATAATATCAAGTTACATTCCCAAACTCCCAGTACTACTACCCCAGCTTCATGTTTATATGTGAATAAACATTTGAGCACTTTCTATTATTTAAATGGGTTAACAAGATCCTTCACCTTGATGAGATATAGCATTACATATTTTATCTCTTTTTGCCTAGGCAGGAAATGGTCATTGAGGTTAGAAAATGCAGGAGATGGGGCTGGGGATATGGCCTAGTGGCAAGAGTGCTTGCCTGGTATACATGAGGCCCTGGGTTCAATTCCCCAGCACCACATAAACAGAAAATGGCCAGAAGTGGTGCTGTGGCTCAAGTGGCAGAGTGCTAGCGTTGAGCAAAAAGAAGCCAGGGACAGTGCTCAGGCCCTGAGTCCAAGACAAAAAACAGAAAATGCAGGAAATAATATAATAAATGATAAAAAATAAAGTATGATGGTTTCTTTTGGATGATGTTTACAATATCCTTCCCCCCCCCCCCCTTGAAGGATGTGCTCACGCATCTGGAATTTTAAAAAGCTCCCCTGTGGATGTGAGTTTTAGTCATGAGTCCAACCATAATAAAATAAATTTAGCATGGGATACATAAGCCTCCGGGCAAAGCACATGACTTAACGGACTCAGAGCAAAATACAAAGAACAGAACTTCTCTCTGAAAGGCAGCAAAGAAAAACGAAGTATTTTTCTCTCATTTTGCTCTCCCCGCCTCTGTCTCTCTCTCTCTCTCTCTCTCTCTCTCTCTCTCAGATTGTATTTGTAAGTCACCCTGGTGTACCTCATCTTACAACAGGTGAGTGAGGATACTAACAGGTCATCGAACACACTAATGGTGGTGGGCAATGGTAGCAGTATACACAGACAACTTCTGTCCCCGTGAGCAGAGAGAAGGAGGTTAGGAAATCTCCAAACCCCTCCACACACCCCTCACACTCTACGGCTCCACTGATTTTCCATGAGAAACACAAAAGATGAAATTGTGAAGAATTTTAAAATAACAATCACGGAACTGTTGCACAATGACATGCCCAAGAAATTTGTTTTAGTGAGATTAAGTCTTAGTTGGTGTGAGGAATGAATCAGAAAACAAACAAACAAATATTCAATAAATAACTTCAATATTTGATATGCAAAACAAAGCCATTTTTCAAACTTTAAGAAATAGAACATCAGAAATCCGAAGAGAAACAGTAACAGCTGAAAAAAAAAGCACCACACTCATGCTCTGATATGTAACATCAAACTTTTAAAGACAAATAAGAAATTTAGGAGAAAAGACTTCAGCTTAGCTAATGTGATCATTTATTTTGCATAAGAAAAGTAAAGTAATAGCTGTGTTTTCCTGGAAGAGATAGAACAAGATAATTCCCCATGAAATTCTGTGTCATAAGCAGATGTTTTGGTTGATATCAGAATCACGAAACCTCCTTAAGGCATCAGCAAGGCAAACATTTGCAAAGACCAGGCTTAGGATAAAGAACATGGTAAGGATAGTATTTCTTACTTGGACCCTCAAGGCTTACAAGAGGCAAATAAGAGACTGTAACACTTACTCAAAATACTTTGAGCCCAAATCTGCTGCTTGAAAATTGGAGGAAAATGCTGTTTCCAGATGCAATGTTTTAAATATGAGGAAACTCAATGGGGATTGACTTGCAGGAATGACAGAAGTAAAAAACAGGCAATAGGATGGATGCTTTGAGGGGAAAGATACATGCAAGTGCTACACTGGAGTAACCAGGGGAGGGAATCCTGTTCATTCAGAGCTTCACCTCTCTAGGAGTCAAGAAACAAGTTTACAGATCCTCAACATCAATTTCAATCACCTTATCCTGTTTACGACATGTGAATTTTGAAATTATGTTTGTAAAATGCAAAATTTCGTCTTGTAGACTTGTACATTTTCATAAACATTTATCAAACATTTACAATAGTGCCTGCTGTTCTCCAAATATGTCTGTGTTGAAATGCCTTTAAAATGTTTAGTCATTCTGATAGATGTGTATTTGTGTGTTGTGGAATGATTTTTGCATATCAATAATTACTCAGTGTTGAACACTTTTGTAGTATTTTTTTCTAACATCTCTTTGGTTCAACTTTCCATACAGATACATCTGTCTCTTTTCCCTTTCCATTACACTCTAATAATTTATACCTATTCTGAGGATAATTCTTCTAGTAGATATAATGTCACTTTCCAATATCCTTCTCAGGTTTTGGGGTGTTTTTCAATTTTTAACAATGTCTTTTAAAAAGAACTAATTTTTATTTCATTTAACACAAAATATCCAATGAATGTGTTTACAATATTTTATTTTACACTGAAGTCATTGAAAACTATGTCCCTTGTATTCCAACTACTTAAATGTTTTTCAGAATAGTGTTGTATTACTGAATTCTAATTCATTCCATTGTGCCAACAGTGCAGCCTTTTCTGTTCTTTATTCTTTGGAGATCTGTATTACGATCTTGAATACTACCTCTATGGGCAAGATCTCCATGTTTAAGAGAAATGTACCCAGGACTTTGCACATTTTTGGCAAGTGCTTTACCACTCAGCTACAATTCCAACCATATTCTCTGTCTAGCTGTCTTCATTGGCTTATATCAAACAGGTGAGAATTTCATTACTACATCTCCACACGTAAGTACTATGAGTTCCACATCGTGAATGTGTGAAGTACAGTAAATGTGTGAAGCACTGTGTTCATCTCAAGGTTCTTGTGTAGCTCCATTATCTCCAACATCCAAGCTTCAGCCAGCTTCCTGGAATTTCACAGCCTCAAAGACATTCTGTGAATTTCTGTTGTTCTCCTCATGATGCTTTTCTCCTTCCCAGTCCTGTGTCAAACAGATTCTGGTTTTTTAATTTTCATAAGCAACGATCACCTTCTCCGCTTAGGCAGCAGAACCACACCAGCCTCACTCCGGACTTGAGCTCTTGCTCAGGAGGTGAGAATTTGCCTCGAAGCTAAGGCAAAGCAGAGACATCAGGGTGACTGCTGAACTTCTGAAGGGGGATATTCAAGCTTAAACATTCATGACACTTAAATGTCTCAGCGTTGGACTCTACAAATTAGAATGGGTTGGCTACTCAAGAAGTTTTGAAATCATGGGACATTTTCCTTCTCTATTTTCTGTTTCCTTTATCAATGTCCTTTGCATACATAATGTTGACTTTTTTTTTTACTTTTTCTATACTTTGAATCAACAATCATGATAAACCCCATAGAGTGTTGTTAAATCAAAATTTAAGGTCCTTTACTGATATCTACATTAGACAATCTGCTTGCCATTTATATGGTAAAGAACAAAAGAACCTAATTCAACATTTGTATTAGGTCTATGTAGCATTATATTGGAGATGATACTGCAGATTTACAAATGATTGTTGGCATTGCTTGTACATACTCAAATTGGATGCATTAAATTACTTGTGGGCAATTTGAGAACTGCGAGTATTATAATGCATAAATAGGATTAGCTTAACCTGAAACACCTCATTAATAGAATGCAATCAGCCTTTATGAGCACAGACAACTGTCGCCTTTCTGTTTCAGGAATTCTCGTGGTTTATGAGTTAGAATGCACATTGTTTTGCCATGCACTGGTTATCAGTTTGTAGGAAAAGTAATTTATATCATTGTACCATTGTAAATATAACTTATCGTGTTTAACATTTTTGAGTATGTATCTCATTCCGTTATGTTTCTCCGACAATGACAAACATACACAATCAGAGTATTAGTGCTGAATTTATGTTTTGTGCCCCATTTAATGTTATAGATCAAATCTACTGATTTTTCCCAGCACTCTACTACTAGGCCACATTCCCAAACCCTGGGTCTTAAGTCTTAAAATTACTTTGTTAGAACCTTTTACATGTTTTGGCTTCCCTGAACCTCACTGGCAGCTGAACTGACAACTTTCATTTGTCAGAACGGACAATGCCTCAGTATCTTTACCTTACCAATCTCAAAAATGGCACAGTTAGATGAGAAGAATGGCTTTCAGCAAAGAAGGAAGCAAAAGGGAAACTATTTCAAGAAAGACAATGTTTCAAGCATTTCTGTCAATCTTCAGAAACCCGAGCTCCTGCTACTAAGGGCCCAAGTTATTCTTTGGCCCAAATGATGAGTCTTGTGAGGGAAAACATAATGAGGAAGGACAATTCGGCACTCTCTCTAAGCTGTAGGAAATTCTTCCTGATTGTTTCTCGTCTTTGATCTCACTAAACTAGAGTTGGGTAGTCAGCTCTGTCCTCTCAGAGGACTTCTGAGAACATTCTAAAAGGAAGACTTCAGTAGAAAATCCAATAATTTGCTTTTTTTAGGTTCCCATTTCCTATCTTGAAATTGGCCTATGGAAACTTTGCTCAAGTTTTGTCATGCAAAGGCTTCTGGGATTTTCTATCTATTTAACAGTACCTCCAGAAATTATCCCAGCATGAAGGAATATTGCTTCAACTACATTTTCCCCAAAGCCGCCTCCGACAGTGAGATAAAGACTTTCTCCTTTTCCTTTTTTATCTCTATGCTATCCAACTAGATGATTTTGCAAAACAAGCTCACCAAGTAAGAGTTATATATTAGTTTAGCAAAGATTATATCTTAAATCTTATAATCTCTAGCAATATGAACTATCTCCTAATTTTATCCTGGATGGAAAAATTTTAAAACTGTATTCTCAAATAAATCATTTGTTTCTAAAGGGAAAAATAGAAATCCCCTGAAATTTAAAGCACATTTCTCTGATTCTCTGTCTTTCTTTCTGTTTTTCTCTGCCTTTGCCTCTCTCTCTTGAGCTTCTTTGCCCAGGTTGGCTTGGAACTGCAATCCTCTCTCCCCCACCTCCCCAACAGCATTTAGCTTTCATTTGAGCTCTAGCTCAACTCTATGTAACACTTCCCCAAATGTTCTGGTAGATGCACCTGTCTAACCCTCTTCTCCCTACTGGCTGGACACCTTCAGAGGAAGCCTGTGATATTTGTTACTCAGCTAAACAACATCCTTGGATGTTTCTCTGTGGATGGGAGATGTCCAATGTCGGCTGAGGGCATTGCATCTGTAACAATGCACAGGAAGAAACAGCTGACATGGTCATCCGCAGTTCAGAACATATGCTTGGGGTGTTAGGTACATGTACTGTGCCCTGCCTATGTCCCCCATTCGTGAAATGACTTTATAGTTAAAAATAAAACAATCAGAAATATTTGTTTCTATCACATACCTGTATTTCTATAGGAAAGTTAGAAATAGCAATCCTATGTCCATAATAGGATGAATTGCAACATGTATTTGTCAGTTTTATGGATGTTTGGGGCAATCCCTACTTGAGCCATTCCCTATAACACTCCATTACCCTAGATATTCTTTTTTTAAGTATTTAAAAGCCTGAACTATGTTTACATTCTTTTTGTGTCTTACTCTTTTTCCTATCCAGATGCATGTGTCTCTTTTCTCGTACTGCATTCAGGTCTCTCTTATGGAAGGACCTGACCAGTGTTAACTTTGCTTGTCTGTGTCGAAGGAGCCATGTTTTCTTTTACCCAGTGGCTAGAAGGAATCCCAAGATGATGTGTTCTCTAGGATGCAGACAATAGACACTTTCCTCTCGTTGATATCGTGTGTGGTAATAGCTTTTCTTTATGCCTGTTTCATATGGTCTGGGCAACTGAGACCCAGTAGCTTCACAAATTATCTGGACCCACATAACTTAGATGCCCTTACAACTTCCATCCGGGTGGCTTAAGCATAAAACACTCCCAAAGCAGTCATGTGATATGACAACAATCATTTTATTAGACTCCCGGTTTCTGTAGGTCAGTAATACAGATAGGGCACAGACTGGATGGCTTGTCTCTATCACATCTAGCCACTGGCATTCCCGGAGTTGACATGACACTATCTGGGTTTGAGTGGATTTAGCTTTAGCCAATGGATTTGATTGGAGCATTGATGAAGGATGCATTCTTGGCCTTTTCCTGTCAAAGCATCTGCATCCCATGATTTTATACTCTAACAATAAGCGAGTATGAGGCATGCTCTTATGGTCTACTCCATTGTCCTCCACTGGTAGAGGGGGGCACAAGGGTGGGGGACAATGACTGCATTATTGGTGGAAGCAATGTCAAGGTCATAATAGGAACATTCAGGTTGGATTGGAAATACTCCTACTCTTCTCTGGAAAATGCATTCTGCTACAACTCAGCTTTCTCTGTTATACACCTGGAGCATGAAGAGGTTCTCCATCACTTCCTTGTCCTTCTCATTCATGAGCTCTAGTCTTTTCACTGGGCTCAAACATGTCTTGACTCTTCCTTGGGGGCAAATTCCTATCTATAAGTTCAATTCTTAGGTAAAAATTAAGGTGAAAGCATTCCTAATTTTTCTGGCATCCCTTTTGTGTATGATATCATGTAGGTCACTTTGTAGCAGGTTCTCACGGATAAGAACTATGGAGTCATTCATAATTTTATTATTGGTAATGAAAATATTTTGTTCATTTTTCCAGCATTAGGGCTTTCACTCAGCGCCATCAGGTCTTACTGTGCAGTTTTTGTTTGTTTGTTTTTTGTTCTCATTATCGGTGCTCTATCACTTGACACACTTAGGATCTAGCTTCTGATGGTTAATAGAAGACAGGAGTCTCTTGGGTATGTCTGCCTTGGCTGGTATTGAACCTTAGTTCTAAGATCTCAGCCTCCTGAGTACCTAGGATCACAGGCATGAGCCACCGCCATCTAGTTTAGGGAGAAATTTCCAAAGGAGAAAAAAAAAAAACTGATTGATCTAACTCCTAAGGATGCAGAAACAAAATGCAAGGGAATAGTTCTACAAATTTCATCATTAGGCATTGAATTTGGCCCAATGTTTAAAAGTCACCACAGTTTTAAATAGAAAAGACATTTTATACATTTTTTTTTCATAGATGTGGGAAGTGGATGGAAGGAATAAAGCAACATTGCAGAAATACCATTAGGACATCACATAGAAGAGTTATGTTTCCACACATTTTTGTGCCTACAACTCTGAACAGAGCCGCCTACTCCCTTGCCTGTTATCAGTTGACAATAAACTATGGAGTGTGAGAACTGTGAAGTCAGTGCACCTGCAAAACTAGAAGCCCAGCTTTTCTCTGCCCACTCATCTCCAATGCTTCAATTTGTTCTGATTGTCCACACTCCACTACTGGTAATGGAGGAGCAGGAGAAATGAACTCATCCCAATCCTGTTCTGAATGAACATTAGAGTGAATTTTGTTAGGGGGAAGAATCATGTCTTTTGACTGGTAGGGCTTGAGAACTTTAATCTAGAAGTCAATTTTTTTTTTTTTGCAAGCACAGCCAGATTCCTAAATAGCAAAGCTAGGCTGTTCCCTCAAGATGCATTGTGGGATTCTAAAATTGGAACATTTCCTACACAATAAAATGCACAGTATGAATTGTGAGTGGTCTGAAACACGTGTGTGGGCTTTGTGTATTAGTGTTGAGTCACATGCAAATTTGGGGATGCTAAAAAGCACATGTTATTTTAGAGAATGTTAGAAATGTGATTCTGAGTTTATGATAATAGCATTTTAAATGGTCTTCCACTCTTCCTTCCTTATCTTAAAAAATGTTGCATTAATACCTTCAACCATCTGCACTGTCTCAAAGTAATTCTACATGTTCTACTCATTCCTATGCAAACTGCCTACCTACCAGAGGAGAGCCTAACTACATTCCATCCATCCATTCTTTGTGAACTAATAAACTGTGGCCATACACTTAGAATAGAAGATCCTCCTGTTACTTTTCTTTGGAGGGCTTTATTTGAAGTTAATTGTCACTTCTGTGTATTCCTGCACTATTTTTACTACCTGGAAATTAAGAATGCCTGGGGGAGTAATCAGTTCCAGAGGAAATTATTCCTCTCCATAACAAGGGAGTGTAATTACTCCCTTACATGTCCACATTCATAATTTGGTTGCGAAACACCAATATGATTCCACAAAAATCTGCCTGCAATACACATGTGCAATTAGTAGGGGCTTAAACGTTCTTAGTTCAGGGAATTTTTAAGTGTACTCACATCAATAATGTATTACTATCTGTTTTAACATTAATGAAATTTAAAAGAAAAACAAAACAGAGACCATTTCAGCAAGTTTATGCTCAGCAAGTACATACTTACTCCTTAGAGATCCTTTAAGTAGATAATTGACCAGATACAAATTGAATGTGCTATTGAGACTTTATATTTAAAATCATTCTTTTCTTAAAAAAAAAGAAAAAGAAAACAAGTTTCATTACTCTCCTAAGAGTTTTGTTGAAATATCTGTCATAAACAACAGGAAAAATTAAAACTCATTGCTTTCAACAATTCAGTTTTACACTTTTGATACTAAAATATAAACATAGTTTCTTACCTTAGTTTCCTTTTCTACCAAAGAAAGTGTCTATGCTACCAATTGTTCTTCCATTTTTATCAAATTTGAAAAAAACAAATCTGTGTTAGTCCAAACACAGAAGGACAGAGACGAAAGAACAACTCCAATGAGGTTTTCATTTACTTTATTTTAAAAATAGCAGTTACCACCTCACACCACTTAGAATGGCCATTATCAAGAAAACAAACATTAACAGATGCTGGCAGGGATGTGGCCAAAAGGGAACACTACTACATTGTGGGTAAAAATGTAAACTTGTTCAACAACTCCAAAAAGCAGTATGGAGGATCCTCAAAAGACTAAACATAGACCTTCCCTATGTCCCAGAATTCCTCTCCTGGGCATTTACCCAATGATGACAAACAAGGCCACACGAACACTACAATAATGTCCATTACAGCATTATTTACCATAGCTAAGCTATGGAATCAACTCAGATGCCCCTCAGTAGATGAATGGACTAAGAAAGTATGGTATATGTATACACAATGGAATTCTATGCTTCCATTGGAAAGAATGGCATTGCCCCCATTCATAAGGCAATGCACACACTTGAGAAAAACTATATTAATGAAGTAAGACAGACTCAAAGAAACATAGCTTCCATGTTTTATCACATTTGTAATAATTAGTGTATGTCTAATATAGTCCTAGCAGAGGATCACAATAGCTCAATAGCTATGTACATATCATCATATAAAATTATGATGATCCAAATGATCTCCATGTTAGGGAAACAAGGGTTGTTTTGTTGTGGTTTTGTTTCATTTATTTTTAAATGTATGACTTGCAGTTATTTCTTTTGTCTTTTGCCCCTCTGGTTTATTCCCAGTGGTCACTGTTTCTGATTTTGCTTCCTTTTGTCTTGTATGTAAGTTTATCTGATATGGAGAAGGGAAGGGGAACCATAGAAATGGTGGGACAAAGGGTGAACCAATGCATAAGTGATGCTCACTAGACAATATGTTGGAAATGTATTTTACAACTTGAGAAGGGGGGAGAAATACGGGGAGGGAAAGTAGTAGAAAACAAGGGAGGGGTAACACTGTTTGAAAAGAAATGTACTCTTTACCTTATGTAACTGTCAGCCTTCTATGCATTATCTTTACAATAAAATAAAGTGAAAAAATAGTTCTTGCCCTACTTAAACAACATACTGTAAGCTAGACTTTCCTCTGAATGTGGAACTGTCAGCATCTGCAGTCTCATAGTAAGGCAGCTCTGCTCAGCACAGCCTGGGCATGGAGGAAACCTCATGTCCACCTGCTGCTGACATGATAAAAAGGAACATGTGGATGTTCACAGTAGAACAGTAGTCAACCACTAAAGAGAGAATGATATCCTGTCATTTTTTACAACCTAGTTACAACTGAGAGCATTATGAGAAAAGAAAGAAGCCAGGTAGAAAACTACAAATAATTCATAATCTCATAAGTGGTTTCAAAAACTAGTTGTTCTCACAGACATGGAGAGCAGAATGATATTTACCAGGGGCCAAGTAGAGTTGGGAGGGCGAACAGTAGGGAAAGGCTGGTCAAATGGTCTTCAAATTTAGTTAGTTAGGAAGAAGGTCTGCAAGGCAACTGCACAACAGAATGACTGCAAATAATGGTAATGTAACCTCGGTTTCAAAAAGCAAGGGAATATTTTTTTTTTACCTCAAGGAAATGTAAACGTTTGAAAGATGAATGCACTTATTCTGATTAGAACATTAAACAATCTATATACACACCTTAAAACATCACGATTCCCTATACCTACTTAGAATTCATAATGCTTTTGTATATAGTCGTTGAAAAGTCTTTGAATGAACAAGCTCATTTTGAAAGGTCTTCTCAATATATGCTTAAACTTCGGCTATTTCTCATTCATCTTCCATAATCCACAGTAAAGAGAGAAACTACTAGAAAAAAATGTGAGTAGTTACCCTCCTTCAGAAGAAAAGGAAAATAAATGTAATAACATTCTTCACTATGTTGTCATTCAGAAGGCAGAAGAGCAATCTGGGAGTGAAAACATCATATCAGATGGACTCAGTGCAAGGAGGTACTGCTGACTTATACATTAAAAATGAAATTTAATAAACTAGTTAACATTTGAAATATATGAAGCTGTATTTCAGTGACCGGCCTTTTTTAAGAATACCTAAATGCAAATTTATTATTTAAAATAATATGGAAGGACAGAAAAATAAATAATACTTACTATGTCTACACTATAGCAGTAAAAACACATAATTTGTTACTGGAAAACCTTTTAATAGAATTGTTGCACCTAATAAGGGAAGAGGGAAATTGCCACCATTTTGCAATGATTCTCTCCCCCCACCACACACACACATGGTTGCTGAGTTCCTATGAAACCTAAAAGTTTTGTGCATGTTTGAAATTTATGTTTGAGGATTGTGCAATTGATAGTGGAAGAAATTGGGATACATTGTTGGAACACAGAGCCCTTTCCATGATTGATTAATTAGCTAAGGGTAATCGATCCAAATTTGTTAATTTCTCCAACCACATTTCTGCTTGGACACAATCCCAATTCTTGGTGTTATAATTAATATTTCATGACACTCCCCCATGGACTATAACCAAAATTGTGATATCTGACTTCTGTCATATCTTTGTTATTTATTAATAGGTTTCCAGCTCTACTGAAACTGCTCTGTGTTACACTTGTTAAAATTTATCCTCTGAGCAGTTTTAATTATTGTTTAACTGTCCTTTTACCTATAGCACATCTATTCTGTCACAAGATTTAGCTCCTTCAATCCTTAGAACAATCAGATCATTTCAAGTGGCAGCTATTTCACTAAGCTTTGTGGTATCTGTAGAATGTATGCACTCTTGCTGCATGTTGGTGTTCATGTGATGTTTGCTTTTTTGCTATAATCTACCCATTGTATTATATGAACTCAGTAGAGTGAGTTTTCCTATGGCCTTCTGATCTCCTGGGATGGCAGGTCCTACCCCACTGGCTTCAACAACACTTATATCTAGTTAGATATATGTTGTAATAGATTTTAGTGCACTGATATTTTGAAAATTATCATTCATATTTGGTACATAAGGAAGCCTGCCCTATAGTCTAAAATGAAAAGGTAGAATGCTTGCAAAAGGTAAGAATTTAATAACAGTGAATTATCTCTGGCTTTAATGCATATTTATATGGCATTAGTTGATTCATATTTAATTAGAGGATTGTTATCAATATGATATATAAGTCAATTTGGTTCATTTACATAAAAGCACGTTACTACTTTTATACCATTCAAGCAAGTTAACTCAAAGTTTACTAAGCTCTGAACATAGTCATTAAGGAATGAATTAATCTACATTGTCTTTATCCACCTTACCTGTTTTAGTTCCCTTTGCATCCAGGTCTTGTTTCTACGTGTGTTTATTTGCCTGTGAGTGTGTCCTGGTACTAAAGCGTGAACTCACACTTCCACTTTTGTCTTTTGGGTAATTAGTTAGAGATAAGTTTCATATGGACTTGGTAGGCTGGCTTCAAACTCTGATCCTCAGATATCAGCCTCTTGAGTAGCTAGGAATACAGGCATGAGCCACTGGCACCTGACCATTCTGTGCTGTCTTGAAGGTACATTCTGCTCAGTTCTCCTTCATCTCTGTGCTCGTTTTCCTTCTCTGTCACTTACTAGTTTCAATCTGGTTCGTAATTCTCTGGCATGAAAAACATTAACTTGGATCTTAGGGAGAAAGCCAGTTTTATATCATGCTTATGTTTTCACTGTTTAGAAAGCACACATTTTTAAAAGTTGGGCCTGTGTTGCGCTTTGTAAGTCATGATAGCATATTTTTCATAAAGATATATTTGTTTTGAGATGCTCATTAGCAATCTTGTTTTTCCCCTGCTTCATAATTGTTTTAAAGACACGGTGAACCAGGAATGTATGCATCATTTCAAATACTCAGTTGAGCAATGATAAAGAGAAAACTGATGAATATTCAGAAGAATGCTCTTATCTGAACATAGGTAGCTTTACAGTAACATCAGTCACTGTTTCTCCTTCATTTCTGACAGATACGAACTGCCTTTAGTACTGATAACTTTTGATCCTGCTTCATTTAGCATTACTTAGAATTCCAGTTCCAAACTTTTAATTTGGCTCTGACTTTCAATTTATCATTTCATTGTTTTCCCTTCGAGCCTCCACTGTGCTCTCCTTTTCTGTCTCCTTCTCCCCAGCCAGCATGGGGCAAAGTTGGACCTTCATTCTTCCTTCAGGTTTTATTCCTAATTCTCTTTGAGACCCTGTCACTCTAGACTCCAACTCAATAAACTTGGCACTCAGTTAAATCACTTTAAAACCTTTCCTCTTCTCTGAGTGCAAAGCGAATTTGTTCCTGTAACTGCATCTTGGTATGGGTTGCTGTGTACGAGCTGTGAAATTAGCCAGCAAGGCTAAGGAGAAGTGTTTCCTTGAAACCCTGGAACTGTACATTCTCCTCTCTGACACAACCCTCCACACAGCAGCATGCAGCAACCTGGGCCAACAAATCGAGGACATGAGATGAAGTTCCTGATCCTTCCTTCATTAGCTACTCTGCCTTCCTGGCAAGTATTGTTATCATGAGCCCTTTGAGTCTCCTTAGACTTTTAGTGCTCACCATGCTCTCCCAGTATGCTTTGCAGGTGTGTTGTTAGGAATCTTTGATACTGTCACCAGCTATGCTCATCATGTTGGTGATTTTAGGTAATGTATTTGTGATGCTTACTGACATTGACCCGATGTGGGCACCCTCAGTCTGTGGCTGTGAACACAATGTGCTCTGTTCCCCTACACACATTGGAAGTACCCTGAATAACTTCCTCAGAAACTGTCCTCTAAGGTCAGGGTTTATTACATCCACTTACAGAAGGGAGATATTTATGGGTAAAGCCTGGAAGTAGAATGCACTTATAGCAACGGAAGGAAACAGCACCTAACAGACAGAAAACACCAGAAATGTAGAGTCTCAGTGACCCCAATAAAATAATATGAAACAAGCAGAATAACCATCAAGACTGACACAGAGAACATGGATGAAGAAACAACTGCTTTCTGGCACATGCGCAAATACAAAAGGTTCTATAAAGAGGTATTTGCTGCACCGAATTCCATGAAATTGTAACATATAATTTAAAGCATTATGGAGTAATCGCACATACTTTAAGTCGGTTTAAAAGTTGTCTTTAGCATGTCAAAATAACACATATCAGAAATACCTATTCTCGTATCATATTTGATTTTTTTGTAGGTAGAAAAATTGAATGATCAAAATGTGAGACAAAATCTAACATCCATTAAGTCCAAATGTTATTTCAATATTAATATTGTTTGTTAAGAAGTCAGTGAAGAGAAACATGGAGATTGTTTCAAAGGGAGATTTAGTTCAAGAGTCTTGGTTCTTAACTCAGAGACCAACTGGTAAATATCAAGCTGTTTTATGAGCATTGAAGGAAATGAGTTGGAGAAAATTAATTAAAATGGGCCTAGAAACAACTTTGACTTCCGAGATCTGACTAACCCAGCTTGATTGCCTGACTCCTGGTCCATGTGAAGATGTCTCTCCCTGGCATTATCAGCCTTACCCTTTCAAGGGTCACATTCTATTAATAAACGTCTCCCTTGATTTACTCACAAATGGAAATGTCAACTTATGAACCCCTTTCATCAACTCTCATCCAAATGCATCAGTAAATTACCTATTCTTTCCAGGGTCAAACTCTCCTGTCCTGGAGATAAACACTGATATTAAATTACTAAAATTAATAAATGAGTAAGCAAATAAACCAAAATAGTCCCTGAAATGCATAATGCATTATTTTCATTAGTTACATACTCTGTATTATTTTTTAGTGTTAGAGACTGCCTCCATGTCCTTGTGCATGTTTGACATGTGCTTCCCTGGTGCCTTTTGTTAGTATTTCTCTTTTTGAGACAAATTCTCACCAGTTCTGCTAAGCTTAGCGTCACTCTCGCGATCTTGCGTTTGTCTTCAAAATAGCAGGGATTACAAGTGTGGACTTCCATACTCAGCTAGTTATACTCCTTTTGAGTAAAAGGTCTCATAATTCCTTCTACACTCTTCAATCCTATACTGAGTTAATTCATATCATTGTTCTATTAGTAAGTGCTAATCAACATTGTACAAATATGTATTATGTCAGTTATGACATATTTTCATGAAGTATACATTTGTCTGATAAGCATAAAAATAGTGTTTCCATTGTTTTTAGCTTATGTCTGGTTACTTCTGAGGTCCTGTGCACATGTACTTGATTCTTCATTTGGATTCTGGGTTGACTTTTGCATTACTTTTTGTTTTTACTCTGTATCAGAAACTACTTTTATTTTACTTGATGATTAGTAAAAGAAGTTCAGAGACAGAACTGTTGACTTCTGAGTTCAGTAATAAATATGCAAATGTGTGCTAAAACAGAAATTCAATTTGAAATAACTCAAGTTAAATTACATAGGGAACCTTGCTTTGGTTTTCCAATTAGTACTTTCCCCTATACCTGGAAGATAGATCCACCCTTCTTTCTTTCTTTCTTTCTTTATTTTTTTCAAATTTTTATTATCAAACTGATGTACAGAGAGGTTACAGTTTCATACGTTAGGCTTTGGATACATTTCTTGTACTGTTTGTTACCTTGTCCCTCATACCCCCTCCCTCCACCCCTTTCCCTCCACCCCCCCTAAGGTGTTCAGTAACTTGAAAACACATGTTCTTATTCAAGCCTCAGCTCAGGTTTCTCTCTTACAAAGCAGTGAATTGCTGGTCCCTTTCTTTAATTCTTTAAGTTGGACTGCAAGCACACTTCTATTATAGCGTTCAGCAGAGCTAGTTTATTTTTCTGCATATGTTGTTATTTATTTATTGAACTATGAGCTCTTTGTAAAGAGGATTTTTTTCTCCCACATTTTGAATGCCCACCATAATAGGAAGTCAATAAATCACAATGAATAAATCAAAGAATGAATCAACTTTATGTCACACTGGAGGGAGACAAGTTACAAGTACAAAAATGAATAGTTGGTTCACTTATTCATATATTTAGTGCCTTTACTCCTGTACCAGATGTGTTTAAAAAGAAAATGTAAAAATCAGTAACACGTGGGACGTGAAATAGAAGAGATTCTGTTCTCAAAGACCAAATAGTCAGTGATCTAAGACACCGTGGGTTATAATTGTAGTATGTGCTGTTAAAAGTACAAACGATTACTGGTGTAACTCTGACACATTGCTTAAGAGGAATTACATGGAATTACTCAATGATTCCTCATAAAAAAGTACCTGTAAGAGTTTAGCAAGTTGTTGGTAGTTTGATTGTTCTTAAAAGTTCCAGCACATCTGAAATTTGCTTCTTTTGAACAGCTTTCAATTCATATTCATCACTCCTGTGTTTTCTCATGTAATATAATCCTGTATGCTCAATAAAAGTATTGGTGCTTGATGGATTATTTTAGATTTAAAATAATTCATAAAGAGCAAAAATTTAGTGTCTTAGACATGTTCTGTGTGGTCCTTGGAATGTTGACTGAAACATCTTCCTTTGCCTAATTCCTCATCTCACACAACTGTCAATTTTATAATTATGACTGGAAATATTTTCAGCTTTATGGAAGTTTATTTTTGCTACCAATGCTGAATTTGATGTCCGCACACCTGGACTCTGAGGCCTACATCATTGCTGAGTCCAAAGGAGAGCAGCAGAAAGATGGAATTGTGAGACATATTTCAAATTCACAGATGGTAAAATGTTTAGAAAATAATCCACAGTTATTTTGTTACTTGAATTGAGGGAAAAAAGCACACACACACACACACACATATATTTGTAATCATGCTTAGGGATGCATCTTAGAATTGCATAAACTCAAGGACAGGATGATTGTGATATAATAATATTTTTACTTATACACCAGGCCTTGTAGAAATCTGTAGTATGAACTTCCCTGACTCTACCATCATTCACATGGAATAGGTGAAAGGTAACATAAATATTTTAAGAAAATAATGTCATCTTTAGTACAAAGATATATATATTAAATGTTGACTATAGAAGATATTAATACTTAATGCTATTTTAAGAAAAAAATAAATGTTTTATGAACAAGAATTATACAAAATTATATACTTGCCCACAAAACATATTTAATATTTAATGATGTTCATGAATATACTTGTTCCAAAGAGAAGCATAATCCAGATTTAATGTGCAGAATTATGAAAATATATAATGTTCACATTAGAGAATATTTGTTTTGAATCATGATTAGAGTTAAGGTTTAAAGATATAAAATAATTGGTGGAAAAATATATCCTCAGTACAGTAACCATTTCTCCTTGTTCTTTAAAAAACATTATGTCCGCAAAAAGATGTGCACTTATTAGAGGCTTAGTATGTAGCAGGCCCTATTCTTTTTTTTTTTTTTTTTTTGGCCAGTCCTGGGCCTTGGACTCAGGGCCTGAGCACTGTCCCTGGCTTCTTTTTGCTCAAGGCTAGCACTCTGCCGCTTGAGCCACAGCGCCGCTTCTGGCCGTTTTCTGTATATGTGGTGCTGGGGAATCGAACCTAGGGCCTCGTATATCCGAGGCAGGCACTCTTGCCACTAGGCTATATCCCCAGCCCCAGCAGGCCCTATTCTGGGAATGTGTTTTTAAGTGCATTGCATCCTCCCAGGAACAGTATGGAACAGACATTTTTATCTCCCTGACAGTAAATATGGGGTAATGGAGTGAATACAGGTTATACAACACTAGAGCAGAATTTCTTAAGAAATATCCAGGCTATTGCTGAGTCAGTTCAGGCCAAAGGGCCAAGTATGCACGTTTGAATAGGCCAGGATGCCCAGGACATGAATGAATTAAGAAAAGTGTAGGATTGGGGGATTGGAAGGGATGGATGAGAATGCTGAAGAGGGGGATATTGATGAAGATGCATTGTGTTCATACACTGCTTTGTAGAATGGCAATTCCGTGCTACAACTATTAAAAAAAACATACATATATAATATAAAAGGAAAAAGAAAACATAGTGGAATAGAAACAGTTAAAATAGCTTAAAGTAAATATTGATGAGTTAAAAATTCACCATTATTTTTCCCTTTCTGATACCCTGTAGTTTTTGTTCTCACCCATTCATGTCTTCTTCTTTGGTTTTCTATAGTGTTAGGCTTTGATTTGTTTTTCTTTGTTATTATGTGCGTCCAGAAGAGATTTTCACTTTGTCCTTGGAGGTTTTGAAGACTGTTCCATTGAAAACTCAGTCACACAGTACAAGAAATGTATCGAATGCCTAACATATGAAACTGTAACCTCTCTGTACATCAGTTTGACAACAAAAATTTAAAAAAAAAAAAAGAAAACTCAGTCACAAAACAGTGTATTAACAACAGCATTTCAAAAAGCACTTCTAGGCTATGATATGATGTTCCGATACACATACACGTGTGTGATGACCAAGTCAGAGGAAGCATGTCTACTTAAGACATAAGCTATTTGGTGTTGCTAAAGTGAGGTGATGTATGATTGCAGGTATCTTTTTCTGTTTGTTTGTTTGTCTTTGCCTGCACAGAAGTATTAACTAACGGTCTCAAGGCTAGCACTCTAACACCGGGGCCACACCTGTAGCTTTGCTTTGTGTTTGTTAATTTGGAGATGATGTTTATAGCACACTCATCTATCTCAAACAGAGATCCTCGGGCTGGGGATATAGCCTAGTGGCAAGAGTGCCTGCCTCGGATACACGAGGCCCTAGGTTCGATTCCCCAGCACCACATATACAGAAAACGGCCAGAAGCGGCGCTGTGGCTCAAGTGGCAGAGTGCTAGCCTTGAGCGGGAAGAAGCCAGGGACAGTGCTCAGGCCCTGAGTCCAAGGCCCAGGACTGGCCAAAAACAAAACAAACAAACAAAAAAAAAAAACAGAGATCCTCAAGAACTCAGCCTCCGGGGTACCTGGATTTACAGGTGTGAGCCCTGGTATGCCCAACCTTATTACAGATTTGATCTTAATTTCCATGGTGAGTAGTACTAGATAACAGATTAGGTTATACCTGTTGGAGATTCTAATGTCTTCTCTTGAGAGATGTTTGCTTAAGAATATTAGTCTATTTTTCTTTTTATTTCTTTTTTTGATGCAAGGGATTGAACTCAGGGCTTCATTCTTGCTAGAGCATGCCCTCTACTCTCTCAAATATGACCTTTTGGTTTTTTTTACTTTTAGTTTATAAGTAAGGTTTCATGCTAAGTTTGCCTGAGTTCACTTTTGCGGAGCTTAAAGTATGAATTCATTCCTACGCGTATGAGTATTAAATTTTTCTGTGTACCATTTATTAAAACAAGATTGTAGGTTGTTAACAGCCTTTTCATTTACCCACTTATCATCAACTTCGTTTTATGCTATTCAATATTCTCCTCTATCAAAAAAAGACTGTTATTTCCCCAAGACAGAGGTTTTCAGCACCTTTAGAAAAGATCCAGTGCAGATATGAAGAAAAATTTCTACAGTCTCTATTCCTGTTGCTCTGTGTGCGTATTTTTTAAACTAGACCGTTTTAGCTCATGATAGCACATTGTAATGCTTCCTGCTTTACCTCAAGATTGCCATAGTTATTTTGTTGTTCCTGTTATTGTTTTGGTTTTGTTGTACTTTTTAGTTTCATTGCTTGATTTTTTATGTCTCCATACAAGTTTTAGGATTGTTTTGTATTTCTGTGAAGAATGTGACTAGTATCTTGAAAGTCATTGCACTGAGTCTGTGGATGTTGTTTTAATCAGTATAGACATTTGAACAGTATCAATTCTTCTAATCCATGAACAGGGAACATTGCTGGCTATTATAGTCATTTTTATCAAATACAGTTTTAAAAAAACTAAACAAGACCAACGCCTATACTTCTTGTTTAAATACAATGTTTGAAAAGCAATGTGCTCATTACCTTATTGTAATCCCTCTGTACATCACCTTGACAATAAAATTAAGTTGAAAATAAATTCATAAAATAAAAATTAAAACCAGTCAAATAACCGCATTCTCCTATCAGAAATGTTAATGCTTTCTAATTCTTTTTTTAATTCAAGTAATTTCCAAATTTTTTAAAAATAATAAGATGCAAATTTTCCCATAAATTGCCCAGGAGAAGCACCACTGTATTTATTATACAGAGACGCATACTTCCTTCTGATAGTTAGGGTTGAAGCCCGGGCTTGGACCACAGTTAATTCTGGGCCACAAACACCATGTCTTTGGTTAGGCTATTTGTTTCTTCACAAATATGTTCCCTTATGTGCTACTAGGTGACTAAAGTTTTGTTCTTTACAAAGACATAAACTGTATTCAAATACAAGTTTTCTGTCTTTTAACTCCTTCGCATTGCTTCTCTGAAAAACACTGAAAGCTCATGAAGAACGTTAAATAATAAATGATTTAGCTCTATGGAAAGCAAAATGTGTTTTTTATTTTTCATATCCCTAGTGCAGAAAACTTCTACAGTGACAAACAGGAATGCTCAAAGGATTAAACTTGGATAACAAGAGGCTTTCAGTCTCTAGGAGTACCAGCCATGGGAAATAAACAGGCAGCTTGCTGTAAAATTTTAACAATTTGGAAAGCTCTATGAAGACAAAGTTACGGATTCTGGTTGTCAATATAAGTTTTTATTTTGTTTTCAAATGTGCACAGTTCCTGGTGGCAGATAAACAGATATAGTCAGGACAGCAGAAATTTCATTGAACAAAGTTTATACTTTATGATATATCCCTCATGAACAGTAGCAAAAGGCTTCACAAAGAACATACTCAATAAAAGAGTGCACACTGTTCTATCTACATATTTTACATGGGACAAAATATTCAAAAACAGACATTGGGTTGAAATATATAAATATATACTCATGTATATAAATATTTATATATTACTTATATATAAATATATTTGTATATTTATATATATTCAATAGTTGCTCTGTACAAACCAGTAATAATTATTTCAAGATGATATAATAACCCTTTCAAGATGATATTAAATTATTTTAGAAAAGAGAGTTGTGTCCACAATGGAGAATGCTGCATACAATTTTTCCCCCACCAGATGATAGTTTTACCATTTTGCAGAGAGAAATGAGATTTATTTATTAACCTTCAGGTCACATGCAATTAATCAATTGATTAATTATCTGCTGATGGCAGCTTTTAAATAAACCTTATTTTCTTTGTCAGAATAGAGTAATAGGCTTTGAAATGGGAGAGCCTGAAACCAACCCAGGTAGATATTTGGTAAATTCCTGGTAAAGGCTATTTGAAAAATTTTCTACATCTCTTTCCCTTTCTATTTCTATATCTATCTATATCCATATATAGAAATACAGAATATTCTGTCTGTACTTAATTCTTTTAAAATATTCTGAGACAAAATAAAATATGTCTAAAATATTAAATCATATACATGGCAACGTGGTAAATGTGTCATCATAATTGTTGATATATCCTCATATGTAAATGTATGTCCTAATATTAATACCATCACTGGAAACTAAGGATCATGATTCCTACAAAACCTCCTTTTAGATAGCAGCTTATCACCAAACCCTTGTGTGTGATCTTGACTCCATTTTTTTACTCACTAAGCAGCCCTGCACTTTGCCTGTATTCCTCAGTTGACTAATACAGGCACAGATGCCCCTAAGTCCTTCTCCATTTGACATGGAAACACTATTGACTGCATGTCTAGATTGTTGCTAAACTTGAAGTCTAATTTTACCCTGCTTCTTTGGACAGATTTTTCTTCAAATTTTTAATTCAAAATAATATTTAAAGTTGAATGAAATGCAATGTTTTATTCAACATTATCTGTAACACCTTCCCTAATATGTGGCTTTTTGGTTCAAGCAGAATGCATTGTTAAGGGGCCCTGCACAAACCTTTCAGTTCTTTGTCCCAAGACAATGAGGTTCAGTAGAATATAAAGTCTTATTATGGTCTGCCCCTCTTCTGAACTCTGTCTACCATGTTAACTAATGGCTTTTACATTGTGCTAGTCCTAGGACTTGAACTCAGCTCCTGGATGCTGTCATCTTTTTCACTCAAAGATGATACTCTACCACTTGAACCACAGCTCCACTTCCAGCCTTTTGGTTATTAATTGGAGATAAGAGTCCTGCAGACTGTTTTACCTGGGCTGGCTTTGAATGATGATCCTCGGACCTCAGCCTCCTGAGTAGCTACAATTATTGACATAAGCCACCAGTGCCCACCTACATTTTTATTTTCTAGGACAGGAATTGTGGGTGGTCTAGAGTTCAGGCTCAGAGGAAAGTAGCTTTGGCTGGAAGCATTTGATCTACTATAGTTTAGAATGCAGTTTTATACTTCATATCTAAATATGTCAGTATCTCGGCTTATGGAAATAGAAAATCAGTAGTGAGGGACTATCTTATGAGAACTATGAGGTTTATAAACAATGAAATTGACATACGTATTGGCACATAGTGAAAATTAATTGCATATAAACCATTATCAAGGCACATCTTAACATGATTATCATCAACACTGTTGTATACTTTGATCATTTACAGCATGGGGGGAGAGTAGTGTCAGATTCTCTCTAAAGGACAACCATAGAAGTATTATTGACTTCAATGTTCAATGCCAAGACAATTTTAGTAGTCAGAGAACACACCTAGTTGGTGGACATAACCAATAAGACACTGATACACAGTGCTAGCCTCCCCTTCCATCGGTGAGGGTCCAATCTATGGTACCTGGTAATTTCTTGAGTGGCATGCAGGAAGAGACTTGCAACAAAACAGCACCTACAAAACCCCTTCATATAAGGGTATTTAACATGGGACTATTGACTAGGAATTCACTAGATGTGTCATGATGCTACTTGGCATCTGGTACTATTACCTGTTACCTTCTGAAATAAACAGCCTGAATTTCTCTTCTCTGTACTTTTGAAGTACCAGCACATATGAAAACCATACTTGGAACTAATCCCTAAGTACTTTCTGCATAGTGTGGCCTGAGTCAGGTGCATACTTCTGGCATGAAGTTATGTTGTTGGTTGAGTTAGTTAATCATATGGGTGAGCTTGTCTATAAACACTAGAATAAGATCCTTCGAGATGGGTAGTTTCATCTATCTATCTATATATATATCCTTGTACAGGAGGAATGGACATCTTGGAGCAGCATTCTCTAAACTGCATTGCAATGCATCAAATTATATTTAAAAAGGGAGCTCATACTAAGAAGGATTTTGTGTTGCTTTAATTCTCAAGGCAGGATCATGTTTACTTTGGCTATTGATACTGTGTTTTTTGAGAGGCAAGTCAATATTTATAGAGTTAAACATATACAAACAAGTTTACTTTTTTCTCAAAAATATATCTAAAAGTTCTACACTTTTCACTCAATTTCTAAAATGCCAGAGATGGTACTGATTATACAGAAAAGAAAAAGAAATTAGGCCAAGGTCTCATGGTGGCTCAGTCCTTTGACCCTTGCTATTCTGGAGACTGAAATCTAAGGAGATTAATTCAGACTCTGCCTAAGAAGTGTCTACAATTAATGAGAAAAAAAAATCTCCAATTAGCTAGGAAAAAGTAACTTGACTAGAGATGTGTTTTATGTGGTAGAGAGGCAGCAAGGAAGAATGTGAGGCCCTGAGATAAAACTGCAGTACAAGAAAGAAAGGAAGAAAAAGAAAGGAAGGGAGGGATGGTATGAGGGAGAGAAGGAGGAAGGAAGGAAGGAAGGAAGGAAGCAAGGAAGGAAGGAAGGAAGGTAGGAAGGAAAGAAGAGAGAAAGAAATTAAATATCAAGGGATCAAATAGTTGAACTCAATTCCAACAAATCTAAAATGAAAGATTTGAGGCGCTAGACAATTGCTTTCCTAACACTTTTAAGATTCCTGTTCTTACCACATGGTTTTATCTCTGGATGTGGAAAAACCATTTAATAAAATCCAGCACCCATTTATGCTAAAAGCCCTGGAAAAACTGGGATTCCAGGGAACATTCCTGAATATAATCAAGGCAGTATATGATAAACCAACAGCAAGCATAACTCTAAATGGTAAAAAACTAAAGCCATTCCCTTTAAAATCAGGAACAAGGCAGGGATGTCCACTCTCTCCCCTGCTCTTCAACATAGTACTAGAATTCCTAGCCAGAGCAATCAGGCAAGAAGAAAATATAAAGGGAATCCAAGTAGGTAAAGATGAAGTTAAACTTGCTCTCTTCGCATATGACATGATCCTATACCTGAAGAATCCCATAGAGTCTACCCCCAAGCTACTAGAGCTGATCCAAAACTTTGGCAAAGTTGCAGGATATAAAATAAACCTTCAAAAATCAATGGCCTTTCTCTATGCTAACGACACGAAGACCGAGGCTGATATCAGGAAAGCAACTCCCTTTGCAATAGCCCCCAAAAACAAAAAATACCTAGGAATAACCTTAACCAAAGAAGTGAAAGACCTCTTTGAGGAGAACTTTAAAACCTTGAAAAACGAAATTAAGTCAGAACTAAGGAAATGGTAAAACCTCCCATGCTCCTGGATTGGGAGGATTAATATAATCAAAATGGCAATATTGCCAAAGGCTATCTACAAATTCAATGCAATACCCATTAATATCCCAACACCATTTTTTGATGAAATAGAGGAAGCAATCCAGAAATTCATATGGAACAATAAAAGACCTAGATTAGCAAAAACAATCCTAAGCAGAAAGAACAGTGCTGGAGGAATTACAATACCCAACTTCTAGTTGTATTATAAAGCTATAGTAATAAAAACAGCTTGGTATTGGCACCGGAACAGGGCTGAAGGCCAATGGAACAGAATTGAAGACCCGGAAATGAACCCACAGAACTACGCCTACTTAATCTTTGATAGAGGGGCTAAAACAATAGTTTGGAAGAAAGATAGCCTCTTTAACAAATTGTGCTGGAAAAACTGGCTCAACACATGCAACAAACTAAAACTAGATCCTTATATATCACCCTGCACCAAAATCAATTCCAAATGGATTAAAGACCTCGAAATCAAAACAGACACCCTGAAAAACACTAAAGGAAGGAGTAGGAGAAACACTTGGGCTCCTTGGCGCAGGACGGAACTTCCTTAACAAAGACCCAGAAAGGCTACAAATCAAATAAAGGTTGGACAAATGGGACTGCATCAAACTGCAGAGCTTCTGCACGGCAAAGGACATAGCTCGCAAGATAAACAGAAACTCCACAGATTGGGAGAAGATCTTTACCGGCCATTCAATGGACAAAGGCCTCATATCTAAAATATATGCAGAACTAAAAAATTACCTTCCTCCAAAACAAAACCGCAAAGAACCAATACCCCCCCTCATCAAGTGGGCTAAAGACTTACAAAGAGACTTGTCTGATGAGGAAATGAGAATGGCCAAGAGACACATGAAAAAGTGCTCTACATCACTGGCCATAAAAGAAATGCAAATCAAAACAACATTGAGATTGCATCTCACCCCAGCAAGAATGTCATATATCAAGAAAACTAACAATAACAATTGTTGGAGGGGATGTGGCCAAAAGTGAACCTACTTCATTGTTGGTGGGAATGTAAACTGGTTCAGCCACTCTGGCAAGCAGTATGGAGATTCCTCAGAAGGCTAAATGTAGAACTCCCCTATGACCCAGCAACCCCACTTTTGGGTATCTATCCAAAAAACCACAAACAAAATCACAGTAAAGCCACCAGCACAACAATGTTCATTGCAGCGCAATTTGTTATAGCGAGAATTTGTAACCAACCCAGATGCCCCTCTGTAGACGAATGGATCGGGAAAATGTGGTACATATTCACAATGGAATTTTATGCCTCTATCAGAAAAAATGGCATTGCCCCATTTGTAAGGAAATGGAAGGACTTGGAAAAAATTATACTAAGTGAAGTTAGCCAGACCCAAAGAAACATGGACTCTATGGTCTCCCTTATAGGGAATAATTAGCACAGGTTTAGGCAAGTCACAGCAGAGGATCACAAGAGCCCAATAGCTATACCCTTATGATGACATAAGATGATGCTAAGTGAAAGGAACTCCATGTTATGGAAATGATTGTTATATCACAGTTGTAACTACTTTCAACATCCCATGTGTATCTGTAGCTTCTACTATTAATGATGTTTTTGTATCACCTTCCTGTGATTGTATCTACACTATCTCTGTAATCTTATCTGAGTATATTGGAAACCATGTATTCTGGTATTAGAACTAGGAAATTGAAAGGGAATACCAAAATTGACAGACACAGGGTAAAAAAAGACAAAAAACTACAAAAGCAATACTTGCAAAACTGTTTGATGTAAGTGAACTGAACACCTCGGGGGGGGAAAGGGTAAGGGGGAGGAGGGAGGGGGGTATGAGGAACAAGGTAACAAACAGTACAAGAAATGTATCCAATGCCTAACGTATGAAACTGTAACCTCTCTGTACATCAGTTTGATAATAAAAACTTCAAAAAAAAAAAAAAAGATTCCAGTTCTTAAAACTTCCCGGTACTTCTGAATTAACAGGTTTGTGAAATCCAATATGGAGTCATGGGCTTGTATTGGATACCTAGCTGCATGACTGTGTTGAGATAAAACACCCACAGTTTTTAAAGAAACAACAGAAGATCAAGCAGTTTGAGCTTCTGAGAAGCCACCACCTGTTTTTCAAAGATGTTGCAACATTTCAGTGTTTTCCAGCTAAAATCATTTGAGGCTTCCAAGTTCTCTCTGTCCTTGCCAGTAGTTACTGTGTGTTGTCCTTTTTGTTGCAGCAAGTCTAGTGTGAATAATGTGTCATCTCACATGGTTTGGCTCTGCATTTCTCTGAGAGTTGATGGTGGTAAATATGGTTCTTTGTCTTAAAGACCACTCCAATTCTTCTTTCCCCATTGTGTAAGTCTTTTTTTTTTTTTTTGCCAGTCCTGGGCCTTGGACTCAGAGACTGAGCACTGTCCCTGGGCTTCTTTTTGCTCAAGGCTAGCACTCTGCCACTTGAGCCACAGCACCACTTCTGGCTGTTTTCTGTATATGTGGTGCTAGGGAATCGAACCCAGGTCTTCATGTATAAGAAGTAAGCAATCTTGCCACTAGGCCATATTCCCAGCCCCGTTGTGTAAGTCTTATTTTGTCTTTTTATTATTGAATCACAGATTTCTTGGTATGGCCCTTGCCAATTGCATCATTTGCTCATAGGATGAAGAAATTGTTTCAATTCCATATTTTTGCAGGTAGATATCCAATTCTTTAAGAACCATTTGTTGAAAAGATGGTTCTAAAGATAGACACTCTTGAATACATAAGAGTGACTAATTTATTAAGGGTGATATGTGTAGAAACAGAGAAAGGGACTTAAATTTATGTTTATAACTTGTTAACATGATCAGAAATTTTAAATGCTAATTTTATTTTAGAAAATAAGTTAATGTGTTTAGGACAACCATACGTTAACATTAGGTTCTTCATGGGATCCAGTGAAAGCTTTAAACAAATATATGTGACATTCCATTGCTTTGCCATTGATGCCAAAAGACAAATACATAGTCATGTTGAATTTGTGTTTATTTTTAGGGAGCTGGTTACAGAACCAAATAGTAGATATCAATGGTCCCAAGATATTTAGTCCTTTTAATGATGTGTAAGCAATGTTAAGAGTCATGTAGTGACCAGAAATTGAATCAACCATCCCTGTGGTTTGTTAATTAGATCTTTAAAAGTCTCAAATGTGCTGGAGGGATTCCTGACTGGGCAGTGCATGAGTTCTGAGGTCAAGCAATGGTAATGAAAGAGAGAAAGAAACATGGAAAGAAGTATTTATTCCAAGTGGATCAGTGTGGCAAACAACACTGTTTTGAGATTGAGGGAAGGAGTGGAATTGTCTAAAAATAAATGTACTTCTAACTCTGTACATTACCTTCATAATAACAATATTATTTTAATCAATGCTGTTTACCACGTTCTATCTGATTTTTTTCCATCTTCCCCAATCACAAAATTACCTGGGCAGTTTGCCACCAATGGTGAACTACATTTCACAGAATTTCTCACCAAGAAGTATGGCTATGAGACTGAGTTCTGGACAAGGAAATATAACCGTGTTTGATGAAGTTAATTATAAAATTACAGAGGCACAATGGGAGATATTTAGAGGCTTCCGTATGGAAATGATAGATCAAATTAAAAAGAAAAGAAGCAGGTAAAGCCAGGGCAGCTGAGTAAGGCCAGGCAGTGATCCTGGCCCAACAAGACACAGCAATGTCAACAGCTAATGAATTTACATAGGGCTCTAGCCAGAGTTGGGTCAGACTGGGGCGAGTGCCTGAGGGTGGGTTCTAGTATAAAAATAAGAAAAGACACACTGGAAAAGTCAAGGAGCAGAGCTTCCTTCAACCTTCCTCCCTGACTTCAAGCGGACAGCAAGGACAGAGAAGATCCCTGCTTGGGGGGGTAGGGTGGGGTATGTGTGTGCACACATGCGCATCTTGGGGAGGAGGGGAGGGATTAAGTTCAGGTCTTAGACGTGAAACCTAGTACCAAGAACTTGTGTCTGTGTGTCTGTGTGTTTCTGGGACTTCTTTGTGAACATTCCTTTTTCACCTACTGCTTAAAGTTTTTAAATGATTCAACTTTTTATAATTAATGTATTTTTATGAGTTAGTGCAATTACTTTCTGGAGTAGGGTGGTATGGATGAATAGATTAAAATATTACCCAATAATGTCATTGTGATATGTTAATTGACAATGCATAATTTATAATAGATATCACAGATATAATACACGTCACGAGAGAAGGATTATCAGTAATTCTGATCAAGGATTACAATTAGAAATTAAGTGGGTCATCTACAACCACTTCTAATGACGGGAAATGTGTCACAGCACAGATATGCAAACATTTTTGTACAACAACAATACATTTATTTCATTCATTTACCTTATTTATTTTGAGGACCAAGTGTCTAAAGGTAAGTAAAATACAATGAAAATTTTTTTATGAACTTCAGATAGTATATAATTGACACATTATTTAAAAATTTGCTTACCTCATGTGCAATTTTCATACTTGGAAACTCAAATAGGGCCTTCAAATATAAACTTGAAGAGGATTAGAAAACATTTAACTGCAGTTTGTCCATAAACAGCTTTGTTAAACAGCAACTCCTAGTACAGTATTTAAAAATAACAAACGTATACTAATTAAAACAGAAGATAGTTGACCAATTATAGTGTTTTGTTAATTTTTCTTTTACATAATTTTAAAATGTAATATTTCAGGTCTGTAATTTTTGACATATGTTGATTTAAACCATCTCTAAGTTTGTAATAGAAATAATTAATATCAATAATTGACTGTTTCATGCCCTACCTGCCCCCAGATTATTTGATTGGATGGCATTAAGTCCCCTGGCCCTGCTCTTGCCTAATTGATTTCATCATGTTAATGCACTTCACATTTCTCTAGGAAAATAATTAATTTGGGCTATGATTGCATCTCAGCAGAAACTGTCTAGCAGTCCCTCTTCTTTGCCAGGACAGGGTTTCAAAGTTCCTCAGTTCATGCCTGAAACCATGATCATATTAAAACCTGTATGTAGTATATTCTTCTTGCCCAAACATACTTACAATATTTATTTTCATAAACTCACATAAGAAATTAACAATTATAAATAATAATAAAATAAGGCAATTATGGTACGGACCTCACAGATGTTTACTGGGGGACTAGTGGCCAGGGTGTGTGCACAGCATAAATCTGTTGACTGAGAAACAGTGTTGTTCCCAAGTAGCCAAGATTAGGACAGAGTAGTGTTTCATTATGCTACCCAGAAACATCCACTGCTTAGAACATACTGCTATTTATTTAAGGAATGTTTCACTTAATATTTGCAGAATGTTGTCAACCCTAGGTAACTGAAACAATAGAAAGCGAAATTGAAGACAAGAGTGGTAATATATTCTCATGTAATCTATAAGCTCTTAAGAACTTTTTACTTTGGCTTTAAAATGCCGTTTCCTTGGCCTTGCTTTGAACAGAGAAAATACGATTTCTTTTAAAAGCAATATTTGATTATTGATCGGAGCAAGTAGATGTCAGCTCAGTTTGTGAGTAAACCTGTGTGTCTAAATTCTGTAATTGGGCATTAGAAGGATAAAGGAATCAGGACTCCGTGGTAAGAAAGAGGATTTAGGGTCAAACAATTTATATTCAAATTATCTTTGTGGAAATCAATGCCAAGTTTGGACATTCATTTGCATTTCTCTCATCATATGGAGGTATTCCTTGCATGGATAACAGGAATGTTACAGTTTCTCATTTTTATTAAATATATTTTTTCTTGAATCTAATGATTTCATTCAAGGATACTAAGTGGAGTTTCATTCTCCAATTGAAAATAAAATCAATAGATTTAAAAAAAATAGTTTCCTTATACCTATGGATAGACGTAGCTCTAAAAACAGTTGCAAGCAGCCCAAAATGTCTCAGCACATGGGAGCCAAATCTAAGTATATACACAGGCTGAGGCATAGCTGTGACTTTTTTTTTTGGTATCAGAAATTCTTTTTTTTTTTCAGAAAGAGAGAGTTGGGGAGATTGATAGAGCATGCAAGTTAAATATGTAGGCAAATGTTACTACTTTGAGAACCTCTAGGAATCAGAATGCTGATAGTTTCCTTTCAGAGCCTAATGAATGAGAAACAGAAGGCTGCAGCAATGTCTCAGACATGGACATTGTTTAGATAACAAAACAAGTAAATGATGGTGGTAGTGGTGGTGGGTGGTCGTGGTGATGACGATGATAATGATAAAGTAAAAAGAGAAGAAAATGTCTTATGTGCATCTTAATCAGTTTTGGAAAAACTATGCAAACCACATGTTAAGAAAATAGAGAAATTAGTGACAGAATGCAGTAAGCAACAGCATTAGGCAACTGGACTGTTGTAATGAAGCAGTTCCCTCCTTGGGCCTTTGCTGTTCATGGCAGGTGGCTGGGATGTAGGTATGGATGCATGGAATAACTTTGCTGGACATAACCCGCCATTAATCTCATCCATCTTGTTCTTCTCAATATCTACCTCTGTTGTCACCATCTAATAATTGTGTGTCCATGGTTTAGAGCCTTGTATATCTGACCTACATCATGAGAAGCTTTTGAGAACAGTACATATGTTCATATTGGAAAGTGTTAATTATTATCCGCTCAACTATATTTTAATCGTGGTATGGCAGGAAACGGTCTCCTTGGTTCTAATTACATAGAAAAACATAGCTATTAGAGATATTTGACTTGCTGAGACAGAGAGTAATGTCACTTGACTAGCTCAAAGAACACCAAAGAGTCTCCTAGAATGTTGTTAAAAAATAACATGATAAATTTATTTCACAGAATTGTATATTTTCATTTGTTACTATTAATTAATTTACTGTCAAAGTGATGTACAGAGGGGTTGCAGTGATTTCATTTCTTATCAAACGTGTTACCTCTTCCCTCATTTTTGCCCCCTTCCCACCACCCCACTTACCTCCACATCCCCCAAGCCTGGAGTTGTACAGATGGTTTACAGTATACTGTCTTATAAGTATTGCTGTTACATTGGTTCACCTTTTACCCTTAGTCTCTCCATTTTGATGTTCTCCTTCCCTTTCCTAGTTCCAGTACACATATATACAATACCCAGGGTACCAAAATCATTTACAGTGACAGCAGGGGTAAAATCATGGGGAAGAAAGACAAAAGAAAAAGGCATAATTTCACATAGTACATTGAAGATAACAACAACAACAATAATAAACCCCTTATTTCCATAAGTTGGAGTTCATTTAGCTTAGCATCATCTTATGTGTTCATATGTACATAGCCATTGAGCTATTGTGATCTTCTTCTAGGATTATCCTAGATGTGTACTAATTATTATCAGTGAGGGAATCCACAGAGTCTATGCTCCTTTGCGTCTGGCTCACTTAGTGTGATTCTTTCCACCATTTTCTTCTCTCTTCCTAGTATGTTCTTAAGACAACCGAGGTTAGGTTGACCAAGGTTAGCCTGAGAATGGTAATCTTCCCTTTACCAGCAAGGACAGGAAGCATCCTTATTTATTTAGGTAGTTAGTTAGTTACTTACTACATAATGTGCCCCTGCCTGTGATTGAGGTGAGGAGGCAGATGGGGGCAGAAGGGGAAAACATGTTAAAGAAATTCAAGGACAGAGTCAGGAGAAAGAATATTTTATTTGGTCACCAAAATTAAGACTACATAAAAGAATAGTATCCATATAAATACATACATTAAAAAACATGCAAAGTCTAAATTGACCAAGGAAATTAAATATAATGCCATAATAAAAGACATACACATTATTCTTATGAGAAAGTCAGAAAATTCTAAGTTCAAATTTCAGCTCTTCTGTTCTTCCATATACTCACAGAAACCTGTTTTCAGAGGATTATATAAATATATATGTATGTACATATTATATATTTTAATATATGTTATATAATGTATATTCTATATTCTATACTACATACATGTATAACGTTAATATAAACATAGAGCAAAGATATATTAAATATGTTATATATTATATACTATATAAAAATAAGTACACGCATATATATTATCACATTCTTGTAGCTCTGACAGACTAATTGTTTAATAGATGCAAATGTTAACAACTGTATGTGTGGATCTCAGCTGCTGGTTTAGATATACTTAAAACTTTCTTGAAGATGTCAACATCTGTAATAGGCTCCCTGCATTGTTGACTTCCCTAGGAATAAAATCTCCACAACACCTATTAAAATGACAGGCTTGAAACTTTTAAAGAGGTCGTGGAAGAGCAGATGGCAGCTTAAGAATAATGGGAAATAACAGGTGAGAAACAAATGAAGAGAAGAACTGGAGCAACAGAAATTTGGGCCATATGGGAATGAATGTAATGTGACTCAGAAAGTCAGATTAAGGCCTCAAGGCTTGGATTGTACAAACCAATTATGAGTGAAGTGGAAAGGGACAAATGGATATTCTTTATGTCCATGAGGTGCTTTCTGCTTAGTTACATTGGTCAAATTTCATAAACTAAAATTCCCACTTCATAGATAAGGAATTCAACCAAAGAAAATCACAGAAGCTACCTAATATTAGGGGAATAGTTTGAGAAAATATTAAAATAATGAGTGCACTGTTTCAGGTTTAAAAAAAGAGTCATCTAGCCAAATTGAAGTACTAATCAAAACAACACAAGGATTCTACCTTACCCAGTTAGAATGGCCAATATCAATAAAATGAATACTAAAAGACGCTGGTGATGATGGGGTCAAAAGGGAACCCTACTACACTGTTGGTGGAAATGTAAACTTCTACCATTCTGGAAGGCAATATGGAAGTTCCTCCAAAGAATAAAATAGACCTTCCCTATGACCCAGTAATCCCATTCCTGGGCATTTACCCAAATGATCACAAACAAGGCCACACTAAAGCTACCACTACAATCATGTTCATTGTAGCATTATTTACAATAACTAAGATATAGAATCAACCCAGATACTTCTCAGTACATGAATGGATCCAGAAAATTATATTTATATATATAATGGAATTCTGTGCTTCCATCAGAAAGGATTGCCTCATTTGTAAGGAAATGGAAAGACCTGGAAAAAATTATGTGCTAAGTGAAGTGAGCTATACCCAAAGAAACAGGCTGCAATGGTGTCCCTCATTTATAATAAGTAGAATATACCTAGGATATTCTTAGTAGAGGATTGCTATGGCTCAGTAGCTGTGTACATTTGTCCATGTAATATGATGCTTGTTGAAATGAACTTCAAGAAATGGAAACAAGAAGTTTTTTGATTGTACTATTTGCAGCTTTTTAAATTTTCCTTCTTTTTTTTGCTTTGGTTTATTCCTTATTGTCACTGTTTTCTATCTCTGTACCCTTTGTCTTGTATATAAATGTATCTGAGTTGAGGAAAGGAAAGGGAATCACAGAAATGGTGGGACAAAAGGTGAACCAGCAGTGATACTCACTGGACACAATGCTGGAAATGAGCTTTACAACTTGGGGGAGGGGGAGGGGAGATGGGAGGAGGGGGAAATGAGGGAGGGGGTAACACTGTTAACAGAGAAATGTACTTATTACCTTACTGATGTAACTGTAGCCCTTCTATCACCTTTATAGTAAAATTTAAAGAATGGAATCAAATGTATTTTATCCATTCATTTCACAAGTTTAAAAATAGTTATTTGTTTTGTTTCATTTTGGGTACTGGGGATCAAACCCAGGACGTTGCACTTGCTAGGCCAGTGCTTTGCCACTGACTTACATCCCAGCCCCAAAATAGATAGTTATAAACAAGACAGATAACCCTACCCTTGTGGAAAGGTAGGTAGGTGTGTGTGTGTGTGTGTGTGTGTGTGTGTGTGTGGCGCGTGCGTGTATCCATGCTGTGCTAAGAATTGAACCGTGGCTTTGTTGTTTTATTCAAGGATGATGCTCTACCACTTGAATAATACCACCAATGCAGGCTTTTGTTGGTTATTTGGATATTAGTCTGACAGACGTTTCTGCCCAGGTTGGCTTCAAACTCTGATCCTTACATCTCAGCCTTCTTACTAGCTAGGATTACAGGCATGAGCCTCCAGCGTCCTGCTTCTAAGTTTTCGTTGTTTACTTTTTTTTTTTTTTACCAGTGTAATGGAACAGAATTACTTCCTAATAAATACACAGCCTTTGGATTAGTAAGCTCTTTGCTTGGTATGAATTACACTTGACACATATTGTATGGTATGAGGTTGGGATGGGAGACAACTTCTTTGGTTCTTCTTGCTAGTCAGAAGTGAAGTGAACTCTGAATTTCTTATGTGAAAACTTTGCTATTAAGAGATATCTTTTTCCTTTTGAAGAACTAAGGAAAGTTTATGAGCAATTTAAGAGCCTTTCACACAGCAGTAATCAGCAATAACCATTCTTTATGTGTCAGTGGAAGTTGCCTGGAGTTGAAATGTCTGAATGATGGGAAGATGAGAATGACATGCAGCCATGGTAAAAATCAGACGTTCCGTTTCCATTCAGGAGGGAGCTGCTTCTAAATGTGCCAGCCATCTTGGAAAGCAAAATGACAAGTTCAGGTCTTTCACATCTCTGCTCTAGGCTGAGAAAGTAGACATGTTCAGTGACAGTTCTGGGACATTGCTATAAGGCAAATATTGCAGGGACTATTTCAGCGTCTTGTTGAACAAGTGTCTGGATTACACAGCAAAGTGATCCCATCCCATTCAGCCTCCCGAAATTGCTGATGTTAGAATCAGGAATGAATGGATCTCCAGGAATAATTATTAGGATGGATCAAAAATTCCCAAATATTTGTGAGGGGAGAAAAAGTGTATTCATAATTCCTATTTGAGATTTGCTTCTCCTGACAAAAGCCTTTATAATAGCACTGACAGAAGCATTTGCACAAGCAAGTGAATGTCCTTAAGGCTTCACCTCCAAATCTCATGAGTGAGGGTCAACTCCCATGAGATCACAAGGAGTAAACAGTTGAAATCTTAGAAGAATTATCATGCCCATGGAAGTAGTGTAAAAGTTTCCCAATTTATATATGCAGATAATTGGGGAATGTGGATCAGAATTTATGTCAAAGTCATTTGATGTGGGACCGATGACTGTAAAAGTGGGATAGTGTAAACCAATGCAGATATGCAGATCAGAGTTTCTGGATTCAGTTAATGGCTATTGCTTACATGAGCCGACATTGCTTCTCCAGTGCTACTGGAAAATTTGCCAAATGTTATTGAAACTCTCCCAGCTCTCCTACTCATATCTCTAGATTGTTTAGGTGTGTTCTTTTTTCCTTTCTGTATGTTTTGTTGAAATTTGGAATTCCCTGTTTTAACCACTTGATTGTCATATCAACATTCCTTGACGGAGATATTACTGGGAACACCTATCGTTTATTGGAGGTCTGAGAAATGTTCGATCTTTTTCAGAAAGCTTTATTGTTACTCAACATACAGTATGGGTTTCAGAAATTTTCTTTTAATGTATCTCCCCAATAGTCATTGTATTATGAGGGATTCATTGATAACAACTTTACTCAGGGGGAAAGTAATATGCATTCAACAGACACCATATGTTGAATTTTTATTTTTGATCTTTTCCCATGAAATCTGCATATGTGTGTGGATAGATAGATAGATAGACAGACAGATAGATAGATAGATAGATAGATAGATCGGGCTTCCCCACATTGCCCTGGAGCCTGTAATACTGCACAGGAAATAGTGTGGCCAAAGCACTGTGTTGGATAGGATGGGGATATTAATGCATTTTTTATTTATGTTTCAAAACCTACCATAGGTTTATAAGGATACAATCATATCATAAGTTGAGGGAGTTTAAATGATGCATTGCAGAATAATAATAAAGTCAAACATGTTCACCTAAAAAATATTTTAATAGAACAGAGGCCCCGTGAGATGAAAGATTTTGTCCAAATGTACATTGGAAAGGATTCCAAAAGAGTTTTTGTTTAGACAATAACCCCCCTTATTAGGCAGGATTTAAGAACTTGAATGGCAAAGTTCTCCCCTCAAATATAGCATAGCCATGACCAGCATCCTACTCTTACTGTTAGGATGTGAAAAATTCCACATTAATAAGATTAGGAAGACATAAACATTGTGACACAGTGACATGCAATTTATAATTTCCATTTATATTAAGTTCTATCTTATGCACTGTTGACATTATGATTCTTTCCTCTGCTTCTTGGTGTAAGTTATTTTGCCAACAAGAATGTACAGTTGTGGCAGCCAAATGCAGTAAACATGAATTATATATGCAAATCCACATTTATCTATGACTATTATCCACACCACATGAAGCACCACGGATTTGAAGAAAAAGGACAGAACTAGGAAAACAGATTACAACTTTGTAGCTTTGCTTTCCTCAGGCAAGTTTCTCAACATCTTTAAACTTCTGTTTTGATGTCTGTACAATGAGGATAAACACTCTACAGGGTTGTGGAAAGATTAAACATGACAGCTAGCACATCAACTGAATACCACATTAATGTTAATGCTGACCTGATTATATAATCGTGGGCAACTTAACCTTTGGAACTTGTTTTCTCACCTGTGAAATCTGAAGAGTTCAGTTATTTTCATTCAAAGAGCAACTGTTGTGAAAATTAAATGCAACACAACCAGCACTCTAAGTGACCATGTTAGACCTGCACAATTGGTATAACTGATCATTGCTTTCTCCACCCAACTCACACATCATGTAAAGAAGTGCATATGTAGAGAAAGAGCAGAATTAAAACACAAGGAATCAAAAGATGAGGCTTAAAATGTCATTTCTAGAACAAGTATAGCTAGATAGCCACGTTGCCCATGATTTTAAAAAATCAGGACAGTGGAATAGATGAGACAGTATTTCACAATTAGATCCCAAAAATATAAAAACTCCTTAGGAATGTCTGTTGGGGTATACAGAAAGAGAACACATTTTACTTACCCTTTCTAAGCTTGTGAGAACACAAACAAGCTCCTAATATTTAGGGAAAGCCATATAGTAAATTCTAACAGAAACCTTCAAATTCTAACAGAAACCTTCGAAGAAGTTTTAGGCAATATCTAAGGGAATTAACAAAGATTGAATGCATAAATCTACTTTTAATGTACTCAATATAATTATTATAAAATTTAAACTTGTATAAATGCTATAATCTATCTCTAGTTCTTCAAGGCAATAATTATGGAATTTAAACTTTCATAAGGTTATAAAGTGTGGAATAAATATCTTTGAGTTCTCTCCAAGATATACTGGTATAAACAAATAAGTTGGAAAGAATACAAAAATCTCATTTGGAAAATAATGACAAATAAATGTGTTATAGGAACTTCATTGGAAACAATGATTAACATTTGTAATGTAGTGAAGTCTTAGCAGTAGGATGTTGCTTTGATGTGCTAAGAATAACTCCAGCTGGTTTTCATCCCCAAATCACACTATTGAAAGAAAAAAAAAAATCTCCAGGGAAGTCTCAAGAAAAAGATCATCTGATCATCATGAAAAAAAAGATCATCATGATCTACAGATCATCTGATCATTGTCCACAATGTAAATCAAGTTAATGTAACATAAGGAGATTAAGAAATTGTAACCATGAAGAAGAACTTAAATAGAGAAAGCTTCTAAATATACCCTAGGGTATTAAATGCAATCATGAAAAATATAATATAATATAAAATTAATTAAATTAAATGTAGACTATTGTACATAAGACCATTTCAGTATTGACTAACTAAATGTGGCCACCACTAATAGGAATAGTAAATAATAGGGGAAATTTAGTGTAGTATGTATGGGATTTCTGTTCTGCTGAAGTATTAGTTTTATAAATATAACACATCTTGAACATAAATATTAAAAATAAGATGAAACAAGAATTATTGAATATGCTTATTAACAGGAAAACACAAGATTTTCAAATATTTACTTGCATTACAAATAAATTGTGAACTTTGCTCATTTTAATTGTTCATATGTATTTCTCAGTATGGAATTTAGTTTATCAGGAGACTTGAAAATGATCACATATTTTGACTGCCTCAGGATAATTTATATTAGTAGGTTATAAGGAAAAATAATTGGTATAATTTACATGCTTATTAATGTTTTCTATAGCTTTATAAACCAGAAAGTAGTATCATGTCAAAACCTTTTAATATTTTAAGATGATTCTTTGAGAAAAGGCAATCACTAAAAATATATCTTCCAGAAATAAATAGAGCATGATAGAAGAGAATATTTTCAATAACATGAAAGAGCATTTAATTTCAATGTAGCAAGTACAATTGAATATGTTTATGTATTCATATTCAGGAAAAAGGGCTTGTTTGGCCCACATATTGGATTGCTAATTCTTCCTGGCTTGCTTGATGGTCAGTGACTCATGAGAGGACATCTAACAATGGTGACTGCATTTCCCAGTTGTAGCAGTTAGATTTGGATGATGAAATGCACTGGCAGAAGACTGGAGCGTAGTAGAGAGATGAAGCCACTTATGTCTCTGCTTCTCTCTGCTTGAAAGAGCATTCCAAGCAGCCAGTGGATCTCTTCCTTGTCTCCAGGGTGTGCCACATAGACAGGCTCTCCTCAAACCACCCTCCTGGCTTGTCCAAACCACTAATAGCCCCAGGGCTTCCTGTCAGTGCCTTCTCTGGTTCCCAGTGCCTACTGGGAGCCTAGGCACATAGTGTGTAAGTCATCTGTGAGTGGAACACCAGCCCCTTAAATTCAGGGTAATATGATCATCTGAGGCTACCCTGACTTAGATAATCATAATTAGCTAGATACATGTTAATATGGAGCGGTACTTGTGAGTTAAGTTTAAAACTTACTATATTTAAGACTTTTATATGTAACAATCCTTTGTAGTTCAGGCAGCCTTCAGAGTATTTCTTCTGTAAAAACAGTTTCTTCTATCACCTATCAATTTATTTATCATGCATCTATCATCTATTATCTCCATGATCTATCTCTCACCAGATAATCTATCATTATTAAAAATGGTTCTACACATACATTTGTATATATTACATATGTTTGATATATTTGTGTGTGTGTATACACACACAAACACACAGACGTAAATGAATGGTGGATTTGTTTTTTTTATTGTTCTTGTCCCAATGGTATTCTTTGGAAATAAATTATCAATTTAATTTCTAAGATTCTGTAGAATTCCTGCCCCCTTCTTTTTCCAATATAGAATGTAATTTGAGGATAAAGGCTTTAGTAGAGACACACAGACTTCGTTATCTGCTTAGATACTTTTTAAATGATAACCTGTTTAAGTTTGATTTCTAGCTGCTACATTAAAAAATTCTATTAAACCTTATTCTAATTTTTATTTCCTTTTTACCATATGCAGACTGAGATAGTTGTATTAGTTTATTTTAATCAAATTGAAGATTTCACATTATTGCTGTTCCTCCGATTCTAGAATTGTAAGTCCTCTAAGGTTCTTTTTTCTTTTGTTAATTTAATTGTCAAGGTGAAGTACAGAGGGGTTACAGTTATATATGTAAGGTTTATATATGTAAGGTAGTGAGTACATTTCTTGTCATACTTGTTAGCCCTTCCCTAATTTTTCCCCACTTCCTCTTTCCCCAATCACCCCTCCCCTATTGTACAGTTCTTTTCCAACATACTGTCTTGTGAGTATTGTTGTTGCATTGGTTCTTGACTCCTGCCAGATTGAGCCTCTGGGACAAATCTTGAGACTTCTGTGTTCCTTGGATTCATATATTTTTCTGGACACATCAGGAACATAGCGTCTTTAAATCAGAAAGGGGAAACGGTTAGATGGATTAAGAGGAGAAGGGAGGAAACGCAAAGAAGAGTCCAATGTACGAGAAGAATGAGGGAAGAGGGTATGGGAAGGGTGAGTGTGAATGTTGAAAGGGACGACGCTATCAAGATATATTGCATTCATACACTGCTTTGTTAACTGCCAATGCCTTTGTACTACTACGTAAGGATAATAATAAAAACTAAAACGAAAAAGGGAGTAGGAAGTAATAAACGGTTATTCTCCAAGTATTTATTAATCCCTAAGTATCAAATTGTTTAAGGCATTAGGGAAACAACAAGGTGAGGGGAAAACATATATACCTTAGACGTACACAGAGGAGAGGGAATCTGTCATAATAGTGAGGCAAAAGGAAGGAAAGACCTCCCTGCAAATTCTTAACCACAAACCTTGAACTAGGTCTCCTGATTCAATTTAAATTATCAATATCCATTTTCTCTTTATGTACCAAAAGTGAAAATTAAGCTAAAAGGATTGCCAGGCTAAAAATGTTACAGTGATTGTATTATCAACTGTGATTCCTTGAATAGAGGCAAACATTTTAATGCCAAGTCTAAAAATAGAGTCATTAAAATAAGCCTATAATTTCACAATTGAAGTCATGAAATTGACTCTTAGAGTAGAACAAATTATTTCCCATGATTAATCAAAAGCCTTTAGGTATCATAGCTCTCTAAAAGAAAAGGCTATTTTTTTTTTGACCAGTCCTAGGGCTTGGACTCAGGGCCTGAGCACTGTTCCTGGCTTCTCTTGCTCAAGGCTAGAGCTCTAACTCTTAAGGCACAGTGCCACTTCCGGATTTCTCTGTTTATGTGGTGCTGAGGGACCTGGGGCTTCATGCTTGATAGGCAAGCACTCTACCACTAAGCCACATTCCCAGTCCAATTCTAATTTTTTAATACGTTCAAATAATCATTTAATTTACTGAGACAACACATAAAAACAAAAACAACCATATTTCAAAATTGGAGAAAAAAATCAATATTGGAATTCATAGATTTTCTTTTGGGAAAATTCAAGCAGTATAAATAGAAAAATAGTATGAGTAGAAAGTTTACTACCAAAGTTCCAGAACAAACAAAATAAACCTAAAAAACAGGAGCTGAAATTCTAATGGCGTGGATGTTGAAACATATGTAATTAAGAGAGATTTTAAAATGTGAAGTGAACCCCAGTACAATGAATTGAATAACTTTGCAGACGAGGTAGGTAAGAAGGAGAAAGGCAGCAGAGGGAGGCAATTCGATCTATAATTTGCCCTGCTCACTGGATGGTGAAGCTGAGCTCTCGATAAGAAGAATATTGGATTAAAGCTGTTCAACAGTGGGTGTGGAGGACAGATTGTCAGCTGTCCAAGCATAGCAAATTTGAAGACTGGGATCATGAGTTTGTAGCTAAACATACTCACACTGAATAGCAAATAGGATCTGCGGATGTGTAATGGAGACTGGCCGATATCAAAGTGATTAGAAAACCCTAGTATATCATAAAATTCTCCAGACTAGATGATAAAGAGGAGTTGAACATTGGGGGATGAATTTTGAGGAACTCTAAAATGTAAACATTGTTTAACATAAGAGAGCAAGTAAAGGGAGAATGAACAGAGGATGGCTAGTCCAATGACATCTCCACATGACTGAGACCAGGAGTACGAAGGTCCTGAGGAACCAAGAGTGTTTTAAGAGAAAAGAAATAGAAAAGGCAACAGGAGCGAAGAAAACACGTCCTTTGATTCAGCAAATTGCGTTATTGCATGAATTTAGGAACATGTATTTCCTTTGAATGGGTTAAGCAGATAGCTGAGCTTGAATCAGTTAAGGATTTGGAGAGAAGGGAATGAATGTGGATAATAGTTGGTAAAATTTACAGCCTGTGATTTTAACACCACTGTTAAGCATAGCTCAGCATCACTGACAACAATGCGAGTATGTATGCTTTCTCCATACAGCCATCTGAAATTTCTAGTACCAGAGCTGCTCAAATATCGGGCACTGTATCAGTATTTATTCTGAATTGCCAGTCATAAATAGGACACTGACATTCCCAAAGAACTATACTAAGTCAATTTTTTTCCCTGAATGAAACATTTTCTTCTCAAAATGTGTCCAATTGATTTCTTGTTTTCCTATCCTTGGAATGGATCTTATTATTGACTAGGAAATTAGAAACTATTGAGTAATCCCTTGACTACTATTCACCAAATACATAAGGTGAGTTTTCAGCTTGCTCCTCTTCTCATTCTTCTGTCTTTTACAATGGATCAGTAATTCTCAGACTTTGGCATGCATCCATATTACCTTGTTGAATCATTTATCACTCTCCTCTCCCTTAGGGTTTCCAATTTCTGAAATTTACCCAAATAATTCCTGTGTTACCACTCTGAACCCCACACTTTGATTGCTATTATAAGAGAACACATGTTCCTTGCTATCCATAACACCAATTCCTCCTGGATGTATATCAGAGTCCCTATTATCCCCAACTTCATAGACATATGAATTCATACTGCAGTATAAAATTATTCTCAGAATCGTTGTGCTTGTGCTTCTGCCTGTCTGGTTTCCTCTTTGAAACTCTTCAGCTGCCATTAAGGAAATCAAACAATTCAGTCAGGAGTTAGTTGTAATGGGAGACTGACATGCCAGACCCAGCAGGGCGGGAATTGCCGGCCATGGGAAGGCTTCATTGTGGGAGCAGATTGACCAGCAGATTCCCACTCAAGACTCTATGATGGCAACCTGGTCTGGGATCTGACTGGACTCCCTAAATCCGAACCCAAAGAGAAGACCACAGATAAACAACCTGGAGTATATTACCGGACAAAACTCTAGAATAGGGTATGCAATCATAACTAACAAATACACTTTCCATGTAACAACACAAATAAATATCCACCACTTTCAAAGAAACCAAAACCTACCTAAAGTAAGTATGCAATGCAAGCAAGGGTTTCTATGCACAATCTTTTCTGTACATTTTTTTTTTAAAATTCAAACATTACCAAAATAAAGAACTGATATATTTGTAGGTCTTGAAATTGTAGCACTGAGCAAAAGGAAGGAGAGAATCACTTTCAGAAATAAAGCAATGGTGTTATTCCTGATGGTGATAAAAGGAATGACCTCTATCTCATAATGTTTTGCATATATTGTCTCTATACTTAATATCACTGTGGGAATGATGAATGAATCTTGAAGATCCTGATCATCTGGATATGAGTAATGGAAAATCTCCTGGGCATTGAGGAAAGAGAACTTTACTGAAAGCAATGACTTCATTATTATGTCAGGAAATGATTTACAAGTTTATATAAGTTCCCAAAGTGGAATATCAACAAGTGTGTCTATTTGAACGAAGTTTAAGACCAAAATGACAGACACATTGTTGTCATTTCTTCAGAAACTAAAACATTAGTAGAACTTGTTGTTAAAAGGAAAGGATTAAAAGGTATCTGACATGATGTTTTACTTTTGGAAAGGTCTCAATGGAAGTAAACAAGTACTATCCTAGACATGCACTAATTGTTACCAGTGGGGGAAACCCTAGAGTCTGTGTTTCTTTGAGTCTGGATCACTTCATATAGCATGATTTTTTTCTAAGTCTTTCCATTTCCTTTAGCAAGCAGTTTATCATTATTATTTTTAATGTACTATGTAAAATTATGTATTTTTTCTTTTGTTTATCTTGCCCAAGTTTTAGCCCCTGTTGTCACTGTATTTGAGTTTTGTTCTCTGGGTATTGTACGTATGTTTGTGTGAATTAGGGAAGGGAAAGGGAACATCAAAATGGTGAGACAAAGGGTAAAAGTCAAACCAATGTAATAGCAAGACTTAGAAGACAATATATTGTAAACTAACTGTATAACTAACTGTGTAAGGGGAGTTGGGGAATGAAAGTGGGAGAAAAATGAGGGAAGAGGTAAAAAGTTTGACAAGAAATGTAACCCCTCTGTACATCACCTTAAGAAAAAAATTTACAAAAGAAAGGAACATGCACCTAATGAGAACCTGTTTTTAACCGGTATTTTTTAAACTATGCTTCATATAAAACATGAGGGAATGAAATGTAGTGGTGACGTTTGTTTTCCTCTGTTTCCCTAAAATATGTAACCTAATTAGACATAGATCTGGAATGAATTATAGACAAAAACCAATTATAACTAGATTTAATAGAGATATAAAGGCATGCTATAAAATAAAGAAGCAGAGTGAACGTAGTACACAGTCTGCTTTCTGTTGCTAAAAGAAAATGACAAAGGCTAGGCAATGTATAAAAAATTATTTAGCTCACAGTATTAAACAATGGAAAGTTTAACAGCAAGATGCCAGTCTCAGTTCCACTCTTGTAAGGGCTTCTTGTCCCTTCATATCATGCCAGAGTATCATACGGTCAGAGGGTTTGATTTTAAAACAGAACCACTCCCTCAATGATAACACCTTAGCCCAATCTTTAAATGGATTAGTCCACTCATAGCTGCAGAGTTCCCAGGATTCAATCACTTCCCAAAAGCCTCAATGCCTTGTCACATTGGTATATGTCTACGGAAATTAAGTTTATACACAGGAATTCTACAGGAAACACTTTTAACCAATAGCAGTGCAGATGTACAAATACAAGCTTGAATTAGGGTAAGTTGAAACAAGATTATTTATTGCTGCTTTCAGAATGAGGACCTCTTAAAGTCCTTGAATAGTTCATGATCCTACCAAGATTTTTCTGCTGACAAGTTAATTTTCTCAAAGATGGGTTAGAGCCCAGGGATAAAGTGCTGGCCTAAATAAAGGAGCAACCCCCTGAATCTGAATGTTTGTACTAGAAGAGAAAAGAAAAGAAAAGAAAAGAAAAGGAAAAAAAAGAAAAAAGATTTCCTATGTGCTTTGTCCTCCATCTTGTGGATTATTTAGACAAATATAACTATTTGATTTGAAGATATTTGAGGTTTTCCTAGATACGTAAATTTTATTGTGATTTTATTGATTTTATATTGATTTTATTGTGATTAAAGTACACTTCTCTAGTATCTTTGAGGAGAAGTTTAACTTAAAAACTCGACTTCATTTTTATGATTCTTTCTTAAATCTGTTTCTCAATATGCTACTGTTTAGCATTTTATTAGGGATTGGAATATGTAATCATAATTTCATGCCCTATTAATAAAATTTTACCATTCTGAAAAACGTAGGAATATTTCAACCTGTGTAGAGTCAATAAAGTTTGGTTTTTATTCTGGGCTTTTATCAGCTTTTAGTCATTTAGTCTTTCTGAGTGTCACTTCATTTTTCCTCTCCTTCTCTCTCTCTCTCTCTTTTTCTAAATATGATCTTTAAGTAGCCTTACAAGGGAAGTGTTATTTAGCAAAGGAACATAGGAGTACAGTGCATCTTGTTCTGCTGCTCATGCACCCCTTCCCTTACAGTTTTCAGTTGGTGGTATATACAATGAATTCTTGGCTGCATTCTCCTCCCCCCATCTCTTTCATTGTTAACCCTCTCCTCACCTTGGCCCCATCTCCATTTAAGCACCCATTTCTTGGTGCTTATCTTGTTGGGCTTTGACTTAGTCTTTCTAGAAAATTATGTCCTCTTTGTGTTTTCCATAGCATCTATTATAATATAGTTCCTCCATTGGGAACTGCTGGCAGACTTATAGGCATATTCTATCTATAACTAATGAGAAAAAAAAAAGCATGCAACCTTTATTTCTTTGGGTCTGGCCTACTTCACTTAATACACGTTTTTCCAAGTCTTTCCATTTCTTTAGGAATGGTAGACTATCATCCTTTATAATGGATAAGTAAAGGTCCTTTGTACAGTATTTCCTGGGTGGTAGTTTAAACAGTTCAACCTTGAGACTGTAGCTAAAACCTCTTGCTTCTTCCCGGTATGTCGTGAGGTCAGCCAGGCTATGAGCACAGAAGTTTGGGCTCGGCTGTCTGGATGCTTTACTTGTGAAAACTTCTAGCTCTCAAATGCCCAAGAATTCCTTAAGCCTAGTTCTTGACTCCTTCGTTGACGACTTATATGGTTCTGAATGAGGATGAAGATTGTCTTCTCTTTTGCTACTTCACAAGATGATTGTGTACTCGAATCTACCTGCCTTGCCTAATTTGTCAGTAGTTTCACATAGCTGCTTTGTGTTATCTCAAGATCTTTTTTTTATTTATCTACAGAGGAATCATCTTAGTAAGCTCTTAATCATTGCCTGGGGACATTTTAAGACTCCTCTGATCTTAAATTTTATGTCTTGTTCTTTCCTCTAGGAACACTGATGCTTGTCAAAAGATGCCTTTTCATATTTGTATTTGGAAGATATGTCCTTAGGGAAAGAGATATTTCTATTTTACGTGTTAGAAAAGTCTTTCCATGTACTTAATCTTTCAATAAAAATGGATTGAAACTTACCATTTATTGGATATTCTACTGGAGCTTTGAAGAGGATGTGGAGATATAGAAACAAATTACACACGCACTATTCTTGCAATGTAATATACTAAAGAAATGTACATCCCTCTAGCTGTCATCAATCTTCAACAGATATCATAATACTGAGATGTAAGTACAAAAGATTAGTTTCTAGGAAGTGTTCTATATCTTCAGAGGAAAGTTATTGGGAAAAGAGCAGCTCAAGGTGTCCATGTTGCACTACTTCAGAGGGCTTTATTTCTTGCCCTTCCTGAAACAAGGGATACTATACATCATATTAAGATTAAAGATTTGAAGGTAGAGAAGTTTACAAAATTATACAGTGGGCCTAATGTCAAATCTCCTCATGTAAATCCTTAAAGATTCACACCTTCCTTTCTTCTTTGAAAGAAAATGTCATCTTTATTTGTTTTATGATAGATTCTTAGATATAGAAATTAGGATTAGTTAAATGTAAATGTCTGGTTCTGATATTTCAAATCATAAAAAGAATCAATAATGTAGACATTCAGCTTCAACAAATATCCAATCTTACTGTAGTTACTTTGGACGCTGAAACGCGTCCAAGGAGAATATGAACGGAAAGGAAGTATGGGAGTGTGGCAAGAAGCAGGGTCTGCAGATAACAAAACACGAGTCAATGAATGTGGAATCCTTAAGAAGCCAGAGAAGTCAAGACAAGGAGATTCTAAAAAAGGAGCATTGTTGGCCCTGCACCTTGATTTTGCCACCAGCGAGTTGTCAGATATCTACCCAAAAAAAATCTATCTAGTGTAGAAAATTTGCATGGTCTTTAAAAAGTCTGGTGGGGGTAATCTGTCATAGCAATATTGGGAAGCTACCACAATGGGAAAAGTATTTCCATAAGAAAATAATATGACAGTGTAGGATAGAAAAGTCCTTTGAGAAGATCTTTATTCTTCTCATCCTAATTAAGAGACCACTACGTGAGTAACTTCTGGATAAGAGATACATGGTTCCCCAGTCTGATATTTCCATGAGGAGGGAGCAAGAGTCCCAAAGTAAGTCAAGGGCTTGTCCTCGTCTATAAATGACATGTCTTGTGCTTTTTTCATGGGACAGGGGACAAAGGAGGTGGAACCTCATAATTTAGGTACCTCTAAAAGCCTCACTCTTCTTTCCTTTTTTCTTTCCTTTTCTTCTTTGTCATGGGGCTTGAACTCAGGGCCTGGGTGCTGCCCCTGATGTCTTTTGCTCAAGGCTAGCTCTCTACCACTTTGAGCCACAATTCTCCATCTAACTTTTTGGAAGTTCATTGAAAATTAGAGTCTCACAAACTTTCCTGCAAAGGCTGGCTTCAAACTCAAGTCCTCAGATTGAGGTCTCCTGAGTAGCCAGCATTACAGGCATGAGCCACCAGTGCTTGGCTAAGGCCTTACTTTTTAAGATAACGTTATTGGGGCTTACAATTTCAAAGTGTGAATGTGATAGAGACACTAACACTCAGAATTTTATAACTAATCCTGACATGTTGCATAGAAGATATATATATGATTGTGGATTAGGGGAGAAGGTTAATGGTAGAGGTAAGTATCCTAGACAGGAGTGACAAGTTCTAGGCACCATAATTAGAAAAATGAAGTGGATACAGAAGATGTGAGTACTTGATTTGGGCTAGAATAAAGTAATTTTGCTGAATAGCCTGAATAACCTGTTTTTAGCTTCATAACCATCCTTTTTATCTCTTCCTTTCCAAGTGGCTTCTTTCTTATTTTACTCCATTATTTTGCTCTTGGTGCAGAGACAGGAGTCTCCTACCCTCTCCTCACACAGACGCAGGGATAAGTGGATAATAGATTAATTGAGGCACAAGAGTATGTTATCTGAGGGAGAACAGAATATAAAAGCAGAGATTTTTCAGTTCAAAAGGTGGATGTGCTTCTTATTTGCTCTTAATGTCTTTGATCTGTAGTCTGATAAAACTCAAAAACCAAGTCACCTTGCTTGGATATATTTTGGCCTTATCTGACTAGGAAAAGGAAAGATGTATTATAAAACTCTACTATTAAAACTTTGGGGTTCATTGCCAACAGATCCTTTCTGCCTATTTAAGTTCTTTTCCTGAATCCATTTTACTATCATTTTCATATGATCCCTACTCATATGAAAGGAAGGAGCATGCTTTTTATACTTAGTAGACATTATCTTCTCCTAAAGCATTGTTCTGTATGTTGGATAATTTTGAGCATGTTTCAAGAACATGTTTCAAGAAAAAATGCATATGTCCCAGAGCCTTAAAAAGTGTCTTCATGTTATCTACATCAATTAAATTTGCTTATGTTCAGAGGCAAACAGTGATGTTTTGTAGGCTACAATAAAGGATTAGAAACAGGACTCTGACTAGTTTTGTCAGTGCTATCTATTAACTCGCCTGTCTATGTGATTTGGCTTCTCTGAATCTTACTTTCCTTACAGGATAAATGCATATCAAATGCCTCCTAAGTTGGTTGCAAAAGAAGGGTATCACAAATACCTGTAACGTGTCTCCTACATATGTTGAAGTATCAGAAATAATTGTGTGTGTGTGTGTGTGTGTGTGTGTGTGTGTGTGTGTGTACTAGATTGAACTCAGGTCCTGGGCTGTCGGGATCTCTGAGGACCCCTTCCCCCCCATCTCCCAGGGGGAAATGCCTGAACCTCGATTCTATGGAAGAAACTCCACCCTACCCCTCATACCGGCAGAAGGAGTAAGGTGTGTCCTTTCTGGACTGCTCTAGGCTGAAGTGGGATGCCGAAATTCCTTCCCCGGCCCCCCATAATGTGTCAGGAACCGCAGGACAAAGATAACGTGGAGACAGCTGGAGGTTGAATGAGTCTCAAAGGTTTTAACTGGGAGGGGGGGTTATATAGCAGTAATGGCGGGAATGGGAAGGACTTGGGCCATTGGCTAAGCCGGGCTGCCCATCAGGTGATGTCATGAAACTTTCTTTGTGGCTGGACAACCCTATCATGGTGGCACACACTTGTTCGCCCCCCCAGGGGTGGGGGGCTTCTTTTCTGGTTGAGGCCAGAAGGTGGGAGGGGCTCCCTCCCACACTGTCCCAGGGCTCGGGGAAGGGCAGCATCTCGCTCTTTGCGCACTTCCCCCACCAAGGCCAAAACTGAGTCCCCAACACTGGGCACTGTCTCTTAATTGTTTTCTCCTCAAGTCTGGTGTATACTACTTGACTCACAGCTCTACTCCTGGCTTCTTGGTGGCTAATTGAATATGAATCTGATATAACTCTGATCAAATTCTCTGCCTGAGCTGAGATCCACAGGTCTTAGCCTCCTGAGTCACTAGGATTACAGGAATAAGCTAGCAGCACTCAGGCTGTTTGTGACTATTTTCTAGTGGAAATGTTAGCCATAATAATAACAGTACTTCTTCTTTATGTTAATATCATAGAGAATAATGCCATTATATTTTATTATAATCGGCTGTCACTAACATTACTTAAAATCATTGCCCGTGGTTTTATTACATCAGGAACTAATCCAACAAAACAAATATCCTATGTATCTCAATAAGTGAGATATCATCAATTCATTGTTTCATAGCTACTTTTTTTGCCTCGATTACCTGTCTCCCTTCCAATCTTACCCCAAAGGTCAGATATGGCATTGATGCCATGCAGGTTTCTGTCCTCCTGGGGAAGAGACATGATTTGAACTCTCTTGTGCAGTCCTGAAACATTCTGTGTCAAGAAATAAATCTGAAGTTCTGACCCCATTCCCAAGTCAGAACTTGTTTTCTTCAACAGAGAAGGAGATACAGATAGACAAAGAAAGTGAAAGGAATGAAGGGGGGAAGGGAGGGAGGGAGAAGAATGGAGGGAGTGAGGGAAGAAAGGAAGAGAACGAAACAAAGGAAGGAAGGAAGGATGGAAGAAAGGAAAGAAGACATTAATGTCACTCAACCAAGTTAGCAATTGCATTGTAAATCTCAACAGCTTATATTATCAACTTGGATATCATTTTTCTTCAAAAAGCAATCACCCTTTGCATTGAGTCAGTCGGCTCAGTTGTAGTGTTCTTTCTGAGACTGTCTTCTGAGGGTAACCAACCCTTCCCATACTCGACATAAGCAGATATCAACTCCACTGCATCACTTGCTGACTGCCTCCACTTGGCACCATTCTTTCCTAATCACTGTACATCAACATACCTACTGTATCTGTGAAAGACAGACTGGCTCTGGGAATCTGTCCATACTGGAAAACCTGGAATTCCAACAACCCAAATTCTTCCCCTGGAACTATTTTCTGTTCACAGGCCCCTGTGATCTTGAACAATATTTACTATCAAATCCAGGACTCTGACATAATTACGAGCCACACTGAGAAAGTACATGTTAAGGAAGAAGGGAAATTGTGAGGTCTGAGTTGTAAAAGAGTCTCTGTGACATTTAAAGAGTCCGTGAGGTTACTAAGATAGGGAATCAGTGTTGCAACTTCTTTTACTATAAACATGTCCTTTGCCCCCATGTCAGGGCTAACTTGAGACCAGAAGATGACTAGTTCTCAAACTCAATTGCTTCCTGCCCTAGAATGGCAAGGGTCCCTCAAAGCCAGACCCAAGATGAAATCAATTATAGACACAGATCCCAGAGTGGCACTCCACGGACTTTGAAAGCCTAAAGAATAGAGGGTTAAAGATGAGCTAGTACTTAGTGAGAATAGCATGGCCAAGACATTTCTTTAAAGGAGAAAAGTGGAAGATATTAAGGAACCAGAGAACTTCAAACACCAAAAGAAGAATTCATTAATAAGGGAGCAGAAGTCTTGAGAAAAGGAACAAATGGCATCTCAGAAAATTGACAGTAGTCATTTTAAGAGACTAGAAGATTTCTAGGTTGCTTGTGGAGAAGGAGGCATGGGACCGCACAGGCAGAAATGGCAGAGATCGGAGTATCAGGGGAATGAACTAGAAGGAGAATTTCACTCTTGCTTGACAGTCACAGTGCGAAAATGATCTCAGATTAGATGGCAGACTGCTACGCCGACAGATACTAATCAGGGCCAGTTTGTATACCACATCTTCCCAGAGATTTGTACCCATTCGACAACCAATGTGGATAATCCAGTCTGAACCTTGAATATTGAGTATTTGAATATTGATTATGAATACATTCAGCATATCTTGTTTGTTTAGCTACCTACCCCTTCATCTTAAACACGTGCCACTGTGTTGTCTGAAAAGCATACAGAAGTTACAGAGCTATGGATAATGAAACATGCTAAAAAATTATGGGATAAATTGCAGTGGCTGCATGCTAGTTGTAGACTAAGGATGGATGTCATGAAAGATTTTAGAGAGATTTGCCTGAACTGAGTTGTGAGATCCTAGCAGCTGCAAGAATTATCAGCAAATACCAAAGCTCAGGCAGGTGCAAAAAATGAGTTAGATATTCATGTAAAATAACACTCTGGTGGCATATTTCTGGAAAGCTGTGTGAATAGTGAAGAATAGGTAGGTAGGTAACATGACCTGAAATTATTTAACCCCCACCACAAGTTAACAAGCTTGTTCATTTTGGTCTTAACCACAGAATTGTAAATTTAGTTTCATCCTCTATGGGTCCCATTGTCACTGTATGGAGGGTTAAAGGAGAGCATAAACTTGTACCCTTCCTCCCATATCCTCAGTCCTACTGCTCGGATCCCCAGTGCTGAAGATCATGAGGAGATGCTAAAGGAGCACTTACCATAAACCTTCCATTTTCTTTGTTCCTTCAGGGAATGAAAGAGAACCCTGCACCTATAAATGTTGCTCTCTGCACAGGGATATGGTTGTCAATGAAGGAAAATGTCAGGGAAATCCTTTAGAGAAGGTGATCACTGGTGTGCCTTTTCAGTGACTCAAAAGAGAGGGACAGGAGCAGGTGACACCCAGAATCTGGAAGTTCAGACAGAGAGAGAAAGGAAACCAAGAGATTGCTATTACGATAGGGTTTTGGCTTGCATAAGTTAGATCAATCATCAGTTGAGAAAAAAAAAGAGGGTGTTTGTTATGGAACCTGTCTTTGTCTATGTACTCTTACATAGTCTTCACCTACATAAGTGAAGATGAAACAGTTTGCCTTTGGAAATTTGCTTTGGTTCCATTGAACTTATTTAATATCAAGGATACTCTAGCTTTGAGCTGATGGAACAATAAGACTTCTCTATGCTTTCTGTCCCTATAGACAAATGTATTCCACATGCTTTACATCACTATAGACTATGTATTCTAAAGCACATTGCCAGGCTGGCACCACAACAGCGAAAAATGCTTTGCTCACACAATCAGGCACTTAAAGCCTGCTGAGGTAGATCTGATGAGCTGCACCTTACACAGGATTTTAGCTTCACTACCAGATTTTACATCATGCACTCTGAAGAACATCAAACAAGAGGACTTAGTGTCTTGGAGGGTCCTGGAACCCACTGAGTGTCAATTAAGAAAGAATGCATCTCCCACTTGGGAGAGGCTCAGGGGCAGACATTTATGGCAATTACCCCATCTTTCTCTGCCCCAGTTTTTTCAAAGTCACAGTTGAGCTTTTTGTTCATTTACTTCAGTTTTATGTTTGCCAAACCTAATGCTGGCTTCCAAGTTCTCGCTTGTAACTCCTTGTGAGCACTGTGGAGACCAGCTCGGGCTTCATTTTGTTTTCTCAGCCCATGTTGTTGACATCCTCTTTTGATAAAATTATAATTTCTTCATACTTTTCCACCCATGCTCCTAGGGGCACCCGTAACTCAAGTATTTCTTTCCTTTTCCTTTACCTTTCGTACTTCCTTTCTTCTTTCCTTCCCTTTCTCCTTTTCTTTCATTTTTTTTAAACAAAAACAAAAACTACCACCCCTGCTTGATTCCAGTGACTTATGACTATAATCTTAGCTACTCCACAAGCTTCGATACAGAATAAAGTCTACGAGACTCTATCTCAGAAATAACTAGCAAAATGCTGGTCTAGAGTCCAAATGGGCTTCTGAGTCCATTCCTGAAGACTACACCATTCCAACTCTCTACCCTGACATTCACTTTGCATCATAAGTGGCAAACTTTCTTTTCTTTCTGCTGCATTTGCCACATTGCCCATTTAGGTGGTTAGAATATTTCTAGCAAGCAATATATGAAAATCTGAAGTCCTGATTCCATTACCTGAAATTTCCTCATTCTTCAGCCTCTTTATTCACACAAACAATTGTTTCCTTTGGTCAGATTTTTAAGTTCTTAAGCTGGTAGCTTGTACAATAGACCATACAGTAGGTATAACCACACCTAGTTTGTTTTCCCAATAGAATCTTTTCTGAACTAGCCTAGTGTTATGGTCCTTGCATAACTATCTCCTAGGTAGTTGGGGATACAGACATATACAACCAGAGCTTGCCTGTAAAATTCATGTTCAATGGTCACATTGTATCCTGTAAATCCTTCTTCTTCTTCTTCTTCTTCTTCTTCTTCTTCTTCTTCTTCTTCTTCTTCTTCTTCTTCTTCTTCTTCTTCTTCTTCTTCTTCTTCTTCCTCTTCTCCCTCTCCCTCCCCCTCCCCCTCCCTCTCCCTCTCCTTCTCTCTCTCCCTCCCCCTCCCCCTCCCTCTCCCTCTCCCTCTCCCTCCCCCTCCTCCTCCCCCTCCCCCTCCTCCTCCTCCTCCTTCTTCTTCTTCTTCCTCTTCTTCTTCTCCTTCTTCTTCTTCTCCTTTTCTCTTCCTCTTCCTTCTCCTTCTTCTCCTTCTTCCTTCTTCTTCCTTCTTCTCTTCCTCTTCCTCTCCTTCTCTCCCTCTCCTCTCCTTCTCCTCTTCTCCTTCCTCTTCTTCTCCTTCCTCTTCCTCTCCTCTCCTCTTCCTCTCCTCCTCCTCCTCCTCTCTCCTCCTCTCCTCTTCTCCCTCTCCTCTCCCTCCCCTCCCTTCCCCTCCCCCTCCCTCCCCTCCCCCTCCCCTTCCTCCTCCCCCTCCCCCTCCTCCTCCCCCTCCTCCTCCTCTTTCTTTTTCTTCCCAGTCTGGGGCTTGAACTCAGGGCCTAAGCACTGTCCCTGGTTTCTTTTTTATTACTTGAGCCACTGTGCCACTTCTAGCCTTTTTGTATATATGTGGTACTGGGGAATCAAACCCAGGGCTTCATAAATACAAGGTGAGCACTTTACCACAAGGCCATATTCCCAGCCATCTTCCTCTTCTTGTACCATCAATCCTTTTGTGAGAAAAGCTATTCCAAGGTATTTCTTTCAAATGTATAAGCATTGCATCTGTTTTCCTTTTACCATGTTGGGTATTAGAACCTGAAATACTGGAGCACTGGTATAGGTTCTCAGGTCTCAGGACGCAAGCATTTAATTCTTTACCAATGAGTGAATTTGATGTAGATGTTTACAAAGATCCTTATCAGATTGAACAATATCCTTTCTACCATTTTTTAGCTGAGATTTTTTTCTTTCCTTTCCTTTTTGTTTTTGCCTGCATAGGAAGAGATGCATTTAAAGATAATCATATCTACATTTTTTTATTTTTATTTTTGCCAGGACTGGGGCTTTGACTCAGGGCCTGAGCACTGTCCCTGGCTTTTTTTTTTTTTTTTTTTTTTTTTTTTTTTTTTGCTCAAGGCCAGTACTCTACCTCTTGAGCCATAGTGTCACTTCTGCCTTTTTCTGTTTATGTGGTGCTGAGGAATCAAACCCAATGCTTCATGGATGCAAGGCAAGCACTTTACCACTAAGCTACATTCCTAGCCCTACTTTATGCTTTATTAATATCATTTTTCTATGTGATGGATATTCTGTCCAATCTTCTCACATGCAAACTAATTTTTTTCAGTTTTTGTAATGTATGCCTACCAGAGATGTATGCTCTTAGTTTAATTTTGTGTAATAATATTTGTTTTTTCTTGCCTGAAGCATATATTCCCTGGCTACAGATTTTGAGTTATTCTCTTTTCAGTATCTTTAAGGGTGATTTCCTCACATGCTGATTTTCGAGTTGGTTATAAAATGACCAGCATGCCAATATTCCCTTCTGTGTTCACTGTTTCCTGGAGATTTCAGCACTTGCTACCTACATTTGGCTCTCAGTACTTTACAGTATGCATTTTGTGATTTTATTTATGCTTATTTTTGTAAGCCTTTGTTATCTGCAAATTGTTATATTTCACCAAATACATAGAATCTTATTATTGCTGTAAAAAAATGTTTAAGCCATTTTTTGTAACAAATGCTTCTGAGAATTTGAGTGTATTTTCTTCAGAACACTCGACATTGCAGAAGAGAAATTTGAAGACTGTTCTTTAGTTTCTCAATTTCCAGCTTGTTATTCAAACTATATTTTTTCTGTTTTGTTTATTATTAGTTATTGTGATGTCTTGAGCCTGAAGTAGAGAATTGGAAAAAAAAAAAAAAGCACTGAATGAGAGCATCTTGGTCCTGCACCCAGACGTAGGAGAAACTAACATACTTAAATATTCTTGTTAAATGTGTCCCCTTCTATTATGAAATCATATTTTTCTCTTGTTCTAAAAATGTACTTTTTCTGGTATGAATGAAGATTGTCTAGGATTCTCTTCAGGGTTGTTGTATATCCTTTGTGTATCAACTTTTTTCATCCTTTTGGTATATTTAGCCTGTTTAGTCTGGATAGACTGCTAGCCCCAGTCCTTACCCGTGTGTGTGTGTGTGTGTGTGTGTGTGTGGGTGTGTGTGTGTGTAGATGTGTTTCTTTGCATGGGTTTGCATATACATCTGTGCATTGCTTAACCACTGTGACAGTTCTGAAGAACACATTGAGTTTGTTATTTTATAAACTAGATGGTAAGCATCAGTCAATCAATCCTTGAAACAATCAAGATATTGGTTAAAACAAATAAAGAAACAAAAGAGATTTGATAAATATGCTAAGGAAACTGCCAGCTAACAATGTTCACTGCATGATATGAAGTTTTTCATTCAATGAGCTGAAGTGTAATCTGTAATAAGGAAGTATAATATAGTAAATATACAACATATGTGAATCTTTACTCTTTTTTTTTGCCAGTCCTGAGGCTTGAATTCAGGGCCTGAGCACTGTCCCTGGCTTCTTTTTGCTCAAGGCTAGCACTCTACCACTTGAGCCACAGCACCACTTCTGGCTTTTTCTATATATGTGGTGCTGAGGAATAGAACCCAATGCTTCATGTATATGAGAGGAGCACTTTACCTCTAGGCCATATTCCCAGCCCCTATATTTTTTATTTTTTCTATATTTTTATCATTTTTTAAATTTTTATTATCAAACTGATATACAGAGAGGTTACAGTTTCATACGTTAGGCATTGGATACATTTCTTGTACTGCTTGTTACCCTGTCCCTCATACCCCCCTCCCTCCTCCCCCTTTCCCTTTCCCTCCCTGAGGTGTTCAGTTCACTTTCACCAAACAGTTTTGCAAGTATTGCTTTTGTAGTTGTTTGTCTTTTTTTACCTTTTGTCTCTCAATTTTTGTATTCCCTTTCAATTTCCTACTTCTAATACCATTATACACGGTTTCCAAAATATTCAGATAAGATTACAGAAATAGTGTAGATACAATCACAGGAAGGTGATACAAGAATATCATCAATAGTAGAAGCTACAGATACACATGGGACGTTGAAAGTAGTTACAACTGTGATATAACAATCATTTCCATAACATGGAGTTCATTTCACTTAGCATCATCTTATGTGATCATAAGGGTATAGCTATTGGGCTCTTGTGATCCTCTGCTGTGACTTGCCTATAAACCTGTGCTAATTATTCCCAATAAGGGAGACCATAGAGTACATGTTTCTTTGGGTCTGGCTCACTTCACTTAGTATAATTTTTTCCAAGTCCTTCCATTTCCTTACAAATGGGACAATGTCATTCTTTCTGATAGAGGCATAAAATTCCATTGTGTATATGTACCACATTTTCCTGATCCATTCGTCTACTGAGGGGCATCTGGGCTGGTTCCAGATTCTCGCTATGACAAATTGTGCTGTGATGAACATTGTTGTGCTGGTGAAATTACTGTGATTTTGTTTGTGGTCTTTTGGATAAATATCCAAAAGTGGGGCTGCTGGATCATAGGAGAGTTCTATATTTAGTCTTCTGAGGAATCTCCATACTGCTTGCCAGAGTGGCTGAACCAGTTTACATTGCCCCTATATTTTTAAAACTCTTTACATAGTTGTATAAAGGAGTTTTCATTTAATAAGCAATTTATAAATATAATATATCTTGATCAATATCACCTTTTTAACGTTCTTACTCATCCCTCCCCTACCCATTTTTTCCCTCACTCTTCTTAACTTCATAGGCTACACATTGAATTTTTCACTTCATTCTTCCCTTCCTTTCATCTGTCTGTCCTTTTCCTCTTGACTTTATGCTACTCCTTTCAAATACTTCTTCATGGTGTTTATTTTGTTCAACTTTTCCTATGCATTTCTAAGGAATTGCATTATTTGAGTTCTTCCTTGAATCTACCATATTTTGTTCAATACATTTAAAAACACTTGCATATCACTCAACATATTTGCCTATAAGTTTATAAACTAAGTATAGCTTCTACATATAAAGAAAGTTATGCATCCTTTGTCTCTCTGGGCCTGACTTCTTTTCTTTTTCTTTTTTTTTCACAGAATTATTTTTATTGGCTTAGGCCAGGATATAGACAGAACGTCAATGTTTTCCCATATCTGAAGCTCAGTTAACCCTCAATTCTGTGAATCTGCTAAAATGGGTATCCCTGACATGGACTCCTGTACCACAGCTCAGTTTGGCTATCAAAGTTCACATAGGCCAGGAATTTCTTGGAAGTAGAAGTTAAATAGCTGCAGAAGAAGCCTGAAGAGATTCACAGTCTCCTGGCTCTAGCCCATCTTCCTGAAGAACATAGCACAGTTAGGTACAAACAAATGCCTGAGAATCCAGTGCACATTTCATGCAGAGAGAGATACTAAAAAATATTCTCTTATCCCAACTCCCAGATGATAATTAGCTCACTTTTTTTTTTTTTTTTTTTTTTTTTTGCCAGTCCTGGGCCTGGGACTCGGGGCCTGAGCACACTGTCCCTGGCTCCTTTTTGCTCAAGGCTAACACTCTGCCACTTGAGTCACAGCGCAAATTCTCACTGTTTTCTATATATGTGGTGCTAAGGCAAGGACTCTTGTCACTAGGCCAAATTCCAGCCCCTGGGCCTAACTTCTTTATTTAGCATAACATTATTTCTAGGTCTTTTCATTTATTTAAAAATGGTACAATATTATCCTTTGGCCAATAGACACATGGAGTAATGCTCAACTTCTCCGATCATAATGCAAATGCAAATCAAACAACATTAAGATTTCATTTCACCCCAGTGAGAATGGCCATTATGAAGAAAATAAACAACAATGGAAGCTGGCAGGGGTGTAGCCAACAGAGGATCTTTAATATACTGTTGGCACAAATGTAAACTTTTTCAAGCACTCTGGAAAGCAGTATGGAGGTTCCTTAACAAAATGAACTTAGAAGTTCACTATCCAGAAATTCCACTCCTGGCCACATTTATCCAAAGTATTATAAAACTGGATACAGTAAAGCCATCAGCACAACCATGTTCATTGCAGTACCATTCACCATAGCAAAGGTATGCAATCAGCCCAGATGCCCCTCAGTGGAGAAACAGATCAAGAAAATGTGGTATATATATATATATATATATATATATATATATATATATATATATGCAATGGAAATTTACTGATTTATTAGAAAGAATGACATCGTAGCATTTGCAAAGTTTATGTTTTATGGATATTAATTATACCATTAAGTGATGTATATGTGCATCTTGCTGAATCTAGGGCCTTTTGTATGTAGCCAAATGTTCTATAATTTTGCTACTTTCAGACCTTTTGTTTTTATTCTGTGTGGGGGTTTTTTTTGGACTGCATATTATTACCTTTTTGCCTAAGCTAGCCTCAAATTTGCAATCCCCTTGCATTGTATCTCAAGTAGCTGAGATGACAAATATGTATCACCATGGCCAGCTCATATGTTTTTCTCTGATAAAACTAGCAATATAGTAGTCTTTCCTGCAGGATCACCAGAAACATACATGAGTCAGGTATTTCATAAAAACTTTCAAAGAGCTACAATGCCACTAGATAGAAGGCTATTTTTACTTCCAATTTATTTCTGAGACCACTATAATATTTGAGTTCTATCACTGGTGAAAATGCAATTACACACTACATGGTGTATGCATTTATACTATCAGAAGATTAATATAACCATTCACAAGAAGTTTGGGGAATCTCCTTTAAATAATTTAAAAAATAATATCTGTAATGTTACGAAGGGAGGCCACAAGCCATCAGCAAGTCTCTGCATTCTAGAGGAATAACCTATTTCTAGCAAACCAGATTCTGGACCTGCTATTCTCACATCAAATTTGTCAGTAGGAGCAGAATTGCACAGCAGAATCCAGACAGTGGAGCACTGATTTGTCAAAAGGCCAATAACAGTCTTGTTATCCTTAGAACTAAGAAGTTTATTTACTTAGCCCATAGGCACGTCAATACAAGTAATATGGTAGAATATTTTGGAATAAACACAGGTTCACCTGCTATCTAAAAACAGTATCCCCCTCCTCCCGCCAATATATTTATCCAAACAAAACTCTGCCTTAAATAAGAGGATAGATAAGTGGGTGGAAAAATAGGTTTGTTCCATAATTGTGACTTTTTCCAAGGTCTGTCTCATACATTGGCAGAGTGGATTTCTGCCTACCTGCCAAGATTTTAGAAGAGAGGCTTAATTTCATTTATTTGACAAAATTCTTTCACCTGCTACCCACCTGCACCCTGCATTTAGACTTTTGACAGTTGTTCACGCTTTTGACTCTCAGAATAGACCATTAACCTTTAGCAATAATCAGCAAAAGCTTGTCTACCTAACATAATGAAGCCCATGATTCAGTATTTAGCCCTTAGTTCTCATTATGAAACTGTGGTCTACTATTGAATTATCAAACATCTCCTATCTGCTCTGGTTTCTGCCATGTGATATCCCCCAGATGGACTTAATCAGAAAGGACACCTTCCCTTATATGTGGTAAAGGTCAGTCCTCTTAAGAAAGAGGTTTTAGAACACCAAGAAGACAAAATATCATCAGTCTTAAATTCATTTTGCATAATATTTCACTGTTTTATTTATTTGGGTTAGTACTTACCAATAAAAGGTCATATTTTTGTCTGTTGAATATTATTGGTACTTTCTGACTTGCACAATTTAGTTGTAAATTCAAGTGTTATTACAGGGATTTAATTTAAAGGTACTAGGGTTTGAATCCAGGGCCTCACAGTTGCTAGGGAAAGCAGACTATTAATTGAGCCATGCCTGTAACCATTTATCACTTAGGTTAATTTTTCAGATAATGTATTGAATATATTGTTTGGCTTGGGAACAGCCTGTCCTGCAGTCCTCTAAATGTAGCCTACCATGTAGCTAAGATCACAGGTACTGAACACCTTACTTACAATGCTGATTGAGAGCAAGCCTCATTGAAGTTCTGTTTTGGTTAACCATGAACCATGAATTTCCTGATCTCTAGTTCCTGAAGAAGTGTGGTTACAGATGTGATCTAATTATTTTGAGCTTTCTTAGTTATGAGAGTCTTAGTCTTCTTTTGTCCTTGTTTCTCCCTAGAAACATGATGTCCTTTAACTAGGACATTATTTCTCAGTTTGGGCCTCATTTATGAGTCCCCTGGGAAAGTATCACTGAAAATGCTCCTCTGCACAATGATCATGAATGCTCCCCTGTGTAGTTTTTTTTTTGTTTTTGTTTTTGTTTTTTTGGCCAGTCCTGGGCCTTGGACTCAGGGCCTGAGCACCGTCCCTGGCTTCTTCCCGCTCAAGGCTAGCACTCTGCCACTTGAGCCACAGCGCCGCTTCTGGCCGTTTTCTGTATATGTGGTGCTGGGGAATCGAACCTAGGGCCTCGTGTATCCGAGGCAGGCACTCTTGCCACTAGGCTATATCCCCAGCCCCCCTGTGTAGTTTTGCTACACATCATACCCCAATAATATTGAGGCAATTTAGCCTTCTAAAATTTTATGGTGCTCAATTAGCACCCCATTCAATGTGTGTGTGTGTGTGTGTGTGTGTGTGTGTGTATGTGTGTGCGTGCGTGTGTGTTCTTTGCTTAGCTATGAACTCTATGAAGGTCTGTATGCTGCATTTATTTTGTATCATTCAAATTATTTTATCAGACTAATTTAATATTTATTACACTTTCAGCTTGAAATTGGTCAAGAGTAAAGAAAGCTAGGAAACAAAAATGTACCAGGAGTCACAATAAAGAGTTATTTAAAAAGGTGAGAGGGATGCTCGATTTTATCGAGTGCTTTTTCCACATCTAGAGAAATAACCATGTGATTCTTGTTTTTAATCCATAACCCGTCATTCTAGTAATGGCACTGACCTCAGATTATTGCAGTGGTAGAGACATTGAAATCCCTGGTCTACAAACATGTTCAGTGCCTATGTAACTTTTGGATAGCTAGTCACAGAGATAGCAATAGTAGCAAATTGAGTATTTTTGTTGAAAAGATGCTATCACATTACTCAATGTCCATGGTATTCAACAATCCAAGTGATTCCAAGAAGTTTACTTCATTGAAATTTTAATCATTTTCCCTGTCAGTTAAGCATTTCTCAGTGGGTATCTGTCATACATTTATCAAACAAAACATGTCTATTTGAGATTAGTGTTTCATTAAATAGAAATATTCGAGAACATATGTTTGAATTGTTAGTTCTAACTTGAATGCTAATATTCTAATTATTGATAGCACAATGGAAAATTTCCATAGAAAATACAATATTGCTAGGTTTTATATTTTTTGTTATTAAATTTGCCTCAAGCCTTTGAAGCCAGGGTCTACCAGTCTAACATGTAAATGAAAAGTGTCACTGACTTTTGCTCAATCCATTTATAATTTATTTTACATTTGGAAGATGGCATTCTATTCAGAGGTTCTAATTAAATAGTAATAGCAGTGAAATTTTATAACACATCTAAGATGAAAAAAGAGCAGATAATACAAAGCAGATTTGAAAGAATTTTAATTGCAAAAGCAACCACTGTTAATCAACTTACTATTTTATTCAAAGATTGGCCAGAATTTTTCCATCAAAGTGTCCTTCCACATATACCTAACAAAAAGAAAGACAATTTGATTTTCAAGGTGGACAAAGAGTTTAACTAGGTATTTTTCTGAGGGGAATAAACAAAGAGAAAGACACATAGAAGAGTTCTCAATATCTTTAGTTATTAGAAACAAAGAAACAAAAAGCACAACATTGGTTACCACTTCAAAACCATTAGCAGTTCTATAACAAAATCGGACAGTAACAAATTTTGACAATGGGAAGACTCTTTTTTAAAATTTTTTTCAATAAAGAATAGTGTAGGAGCTCCATGAAAATTTGCACACAGAATTGTCAATACCATTAGCAACTCCACTCTTCTTAAAAAGTTTGTACATATATATATATATACTATATATATGCACACATATTATTGATGTGACTTCAAGATAAAGAAACATAATGAACTTGCCAATGACATCACAAAGAAAGCTAGTTAGAGCAGTGCAGTGGGGAAAGACATTTACATAAGAACATAGGAGATAGTGCAGTAAGACAAGAGTCCTGGTCCCACATGAATAGGATCTATAAATTTCAACTGTATAATGTCATTTCTTATTCTCTCAGCCTCCTATGTTAGACAGTGTGGACTTAAAATGTGTGTGACTTAATTTGTACATAAAATAAATTTGACATTAATGGCACACAAATAAGAAGGGATAACACAGAAATAAGTTGTGATATTTCACTTGAGTAAAATCAAGGACTTGATTAATCCTACCCGAAGATGTTTAATTATAAATATATATATATGCATCTCAACAAAGAATGATAAAATGCATACAGAAAAAGAAAACTGATAAAATTGAAAAAAGGAGTGGAAAGTTGCACAGAAATATTTGGAACATCAAGAGCACACTCTCAATGGTGGGTGGTACCAGTAAGGTACAGACCTTGAACAACAGAGGTCGGAAACACTATAGATTGCACTATATAAACATCTGTGAGACATGATACTATAAAAGAATGCAATACAAGTTCCTCTCGATGACATAGGGGACCTTCTATGAGCAGAGAATAAAGCAACTTCAGCACCTGCAGGGTCTGAAGTCATGTAGAGAAAGTGCTCAGGTGCAGGGCTTGTGGCTCACAAATGTAATCATCCTAGCTACTCCAGATGCTGCGTTCAGTAGAAGCAGAGTTCAAATGGAACAAGGGGTTTCAGAGACCTCCAGACTTCATCTACAAATGAGTGGCAAAAGGCAAGCCTGGAGCTATGACTTGAGTAGTAAAGTGCCTGCTGGGAACAAACAAGTAGAGAGTGAAGCCCAGAATTTAAACCCTAATCCTGGAACAAGAAAACTTTCTACAACCACAGTGGAATGCATGGACAAAAAAACCAAAAACACAAACATACTTAGACTTTTTTTCTTATATAACTGACCAGTCATGAGGAAATCTTCAGGAAACTTGAAAGTACTGGACTCACAAAAAAATAAATACATATACCAAACTAGCTAGAATGAAGAACTGAATGGAAAGTTTAGATCTTCAAATGCTGAGAAAAGGAAGACAGATCTAAACCATGTGTGGTTTCAGTGATTTGTAATTCTAGCAACTAAGAGGCAGGTGCAAATATACCATGAGATGTTCATAGGAAGTTCCAGGATAGCCTGAATTAAACAGTGAGACCATTTTTTTGAAGAAAGGAAGGGGAAAAAAAGGAGAAAGAGAGAGAAGAAAAGGAAGGAAGGAAGAAATGGAGGGAAGGAAGAAAGGCAGGCCAAGCAGGCAAGGAAGGCTAAAAGTCAATAATTTAAAATGTAGGAGCTGTAGATTTAGCTCAGCGTAAGAGCGCCTCCCTGGCGAGGGCAAGGCCCCGAGTTTGGTCCTCAGCTCTGGAAAAAAACCAAAGCAAAAAAACTATAAAAGACCATAAAATATCACCGATAAGATCTAAAATATATGCCAATGTAACGGAGCAGAAAAATAAGAATTCCAAAGAGGATTTCTTTGAACAGTTCAATTAATTTGACAAACTTTTAGCTGCACTGATGAAGAAAAGCGGTGAAACTCAATTAATAAAATTAGGAAGATAAAAGGATTTTATATATCAAACATGGAGAGTGAAATAAAAGTCAGTGAATGATGACGTAATTTTCATTATTTCTGTCTCTCATTACTTCATGACAAAAATATTAAAGCAGAGACAGGACAGAAGAATTTTCTATCAGATAAAAACTGATAAACTTTGTGCTAAAATTATAGTTAATAACGAATGCTTTAATTTTTCTAGAATATCAAAAGGAAAATAATCTCCACATCCTTTCCTTTTGTGCATAATTACACTAGAAGACAAGAAAATTAGATCAAAATAAAATCCTCATAAAAGAAAAGAATGAACTGCAATCTTTTACTTCAAAGAAAATATTCTACATATAAAGTCACTAGGATCCAGTAAGTTTATTAGTGCTAGAAATAACATCAATGAAATGGCAAAGGGTAAGAGGAGTAAGCAAAAGTAATCTTCATTATATTACACTACAATAAATTATTCAAAAGAAATGGACACATTTTCTGTTAAACAATACAATAATCTGGTGTAGATGGCTCCTGCCTGTAATCCTAGCTACACAGGATGCTGCGATTTGAGGATGATGGATCCAAGGCAACTCAGGCAGGAAAGGCCATGAGGCTCTTACCTCCAACTAAACACGAGCAAACCAGAAGTGGTGCTGTGACCCAAAGTGGTAGAGAGCAAAAGAGCCCAGACAGAGCCCAGGCCCTGAAATCAAGCCCCAGGACTACCACCACTAACAACAACAATAAGGAATGAAGTAGTAATAAGTTAATAACAAAAGAAAATACAAATTTTGTAGTCTAAAAAGGCCAAAATAATTTATCTATTTTTTAATCTAGGCAGATTAGTACAAGGGTTACAATTTAACACTCCCCTTTATACATATAGTCTATCTTCATTAGTCACTCCTTCCAGCATTTTCCCTTCCTTCCTATCTCCCCCTTCCTACCAATAACACCATTTCCCACTTCCTTTTTACATATGTACATTCAGTATTATGACAGCATTCCTCCACCATCCCCCTTTCTACTTACCTCCCTGCCAAGAGAAGCCCTCCTATTCAAAATACGTTTGATCTTCGGAAGAGTCTCTGCATTAGACTTGTTAACTGTTCAAACATTCTATACCATGGATTTTACTCCTTCATATACTATAATCAGTTTGCTCATGTGTATATTCGCATGCCCCTGTGTGTTTTACGTAGGAGACTTATTTTGGGATATTAAATTCACATATGAAGGAAAACATGTACCTTTTAGCCTTTGGGGCTTCATTCAGTAGAATTTTCTCCCAATCCACCTATTTCTTTTTTTTTTTAATTTCTTTATTGTCTGAGTGAAGTATAGAGGGGTTACAGTTTCATACGTAAGGCAGTGAGTACATTTCTTATCCAACTTGTTACATCCTCTTTCATTTTGCAAATGACCTAATGTCATTCCTCTTGAAGCCCAACTCTGAGTTCAAGGTGCTGTACTACATACACACAGAGATGCGTACGCGCATATGAGCATACCTACAGGCAAACCTCTCAGATGTGTGGAGAGATTTCCTGACTATGAAATTAGAAGAGAGAGACTGCTAAAATTGAAATTCTCCTCAAATATATCTATAGATTCCACACATAACAAAAATTGTTGTAAATGTGTTGCAAAATTTCATGAAAAATAGAAGGTAGAAAAGTAGGAATAATCATTGTATAAGAGACCAAGAGTTAGAAGACTCGCATTTCACTATTCCTAAAGGTGCTACAAAAGTACAGTAATACTGAAAATGTGGTCATTACATAATGGCATAGTTCAATCTTGTAGAATTTACATTGCAGGAGTAAACCTGTTAATCCTTGAGAAATTGACCTGTACAAGTATACTGAAAAAGAAATCAATGGAAGAGAAATTGTTTTCTCAAAAGATTGTGCTGTATCAACTTGATATAAACAAGCATTACAGTTAAGTTAGATACCTACCTTACATTTTACATAAAATTAACTATAAATAAAAACTGACTCAGTGTAAATGAAAACTCATAGTATGGCTAGAAAGATAAAATCATTAGAGGAAATATAGGAGTATTATTGACCCTTTAGTTGTCAGTGGTTCCTTATATATGACAAAACAAAATCACAAGCAACAAAATTAAAAGAAGTTGAATACATCAGCATTAATAGCTTCTAAGATGCAAAAAATAGCATCAAGAAAGTGAAAAATAGACCCACTTGGAGGAATCAAATAGTCGTGAACAACATATTTCACAAAATACTTTCCTATACAAAAAAAATGATCTCCAACTCAATAACAAGAAGAAACAAGTATATCAATCAAAAATCAGGAAAAGCTTTTAAATAGATAAATCAACCAAGGTATAAAACTGTCAATAAGAAAATTAAAATATACTGGATTATTATTCTTCATGTAGCCATATTAAGATACCAATTTTTGTTTATAGTATGGCTATAATAAAGGCAGATAAGAACATTATTTAGCATATAATGGAGAAGATTAAACCACATATTTGCCAGTGGAAATATATAACAGTGCAGCTATTTTGAGAGAATATCTGTGAGGCCCTCTCTCTCTCTCTCTCTCTCTGTCTTTCTCTCTATATATAGATAGATGATAGATAGATAAATACATATGTAAATTTGTACATACGTATATACATATTTATATTTATATATTGCTAGTTATGGGTTTTGAACTCGGCCTGGGCACTGTTTCTGAACTCTTTGGCTCAATGTTGTTGCTCTACAACTCTGCACCACAGCATCACTTTCAGTTTTTAAGGGGTTAATTGGAGATAAGAGTCTCACAGAGCCTTTTCTATTGGGGATGGCTTCAAACCCTGATCTCTAGTTCTCTGACTCCTGAGTAGCCAGAATTATAGTTCTGAGCCACCTGCACCTGGCTAAAAGCTTTATTATTTTTATTTCCAGAGCTGAGGTCTCAGGACCTTGCTCTTGCTAGTAGGTGCGCTTCCAGTGAGCTAAATCCCAAACCCCAAAATTTTAATGTATAGGTATCATGTGTTGGCATATTTATATTCCTAAATATTTATTTGAAATGTATTCATTAAATCAAAACGTTGTAAGCTATCCAAATATCCATCAATAGATGAATACATAATTATATTGCAGACTATCTACAAACTGGTAAATTTCTGAACCAGTGCAAAAGAAAAAAATGAACACATGCTATAATAGGTATAAACCACAGACTATGGTAAATGCTGAGGTACTAATCACAAGTCAAAACACACATTATTTAATTTACATAGTAGGAATTAAATATGTCCATCAGAACTGTAGGTCCACCCCGGGGAGGGCTCCCTGCAGATGCCCCCCACCTGTTTAAGTCTGCATCAAGTACCTGAGGTACCTAGGTAACTGGCACACCTGGAGGCAGTTACCTCCCCCTTCTCTGAGGTCACGCGCAATCCATCTGGCTATACCTCCCGCCTTTCCCTATATAATATGGCTCAACACGAGTCCCCACTCTCTTTCTTTTTCTCTCTTGCTCTCTCTTGCTCTTTTTCCCTTCTTTCTTCCCCTCTGTCTCTCCACACCTCCATCTTGTGTGGGCTGGAAGTAAACTCCTTTCTGCCTGAACCATGTGGCGGGTTTCCTTTCTGGCAAACCCTACAATAACCTTAGGTGTGAATTCAAAGAGTATGTAAGTAGTTGTCCAGAAATTGGGGCGATTGGTGAAGTGAGGTGTTGGTAGGTACAGGACGGTTTTTCAAAACCTAAGCACCAAATTTCTTCTTTTTAATGTAATAACAAATTTGGATGACATACTTATGTAACAGTTGATAAATTAAATAGAACTGAAGTTCATACTTTCAATGGTTGAATTGGGTAGTTTTAGTATCCCAAAACGCACATGTATGCAAAGCGTCCGGTTGTATATTTTCAGCCCTCTTGTGTAAATATCTGAGTTACGTGCTTTGGTTGTAGGAATAGTGTTGACTTTATATGAAGCCAACCTCTCTTTCTCAATTTTTTCATCATGTTTCTAGAAATAGCATATAAGCTTTCTTCTCCCTGCCTGAAGCTGCATTGAATGCATTTCACTTTTCATTTTCCCGTGTTGTCTTATTTTTGAATGAGAAGCATCAATTTTTCAAAGAGTAAAGTTTCTAAAAAACTCAGAACCAGTTAAATTACAGTTGTAATGATTCTCCAGCATTTCTGAAGAATCTATTGTGGATAGGAATGCTGCTAGCCTTCTGAATTATAAAAAAAAAAAAGTAAAGTAAACTTCCTGATGCTAAGCAGTATATAGTGTTTTAGAGGGGATTAGACCATAATTCCATGGATAGAAATGAAATATGCCCAACAATGCATTGGCAACTGACAAACAAGTGGCTCAGAAGAAGGCAGAATGCCCTGTAACTTTGTTCAGCAGGGAACTTTCAATGTCCTTCCCTTAGCAGTAAAACAGGGTGCTAGAAACTCTTTTCAGTGATCTCTCAGTAAGAAACAAGAATGAAATGAGACTTTAAGAATGGGAGGGGGTCCCTAAAGTATTTCCATTTGCAAATGCTAAAGTATTCATATTTGTAGTCTATTTTCATTGAATTCACACACACACACACACACACACACACACACACACAAAATCTGAGGCAAGCTTAGCATAATTGTTGTCTACAAAAGACCCTGAGACATGGAAGAGCCAAAATAATTAGTTACAGTGGTGTGTACAAAGATGGAAACATTACAAACCCCAGAGTATTGGTGAAAAAAACTTTAAATTAAACATTACAGAAGTTGTCAATAATATAAAAAATTGATTTCTCAAACATAAAAAATTAAGTTTCTTTTATGTATCAAAACAAATAATTAGGGGCTGGGGATATAGCCTAGTGGCAAGAGTGCCTGCCTCGGATACACGAGGCCCTAGGTTCGATTCCCCAGCACCACATATACAGAAAATGGCCAGAAGCGGCGCTGTGGCTCAAGTGGCAGAGTGCTAGCCTTGAGTGGGAAGAAGCCAGGGACAGTGCTCAGGCCCTGAGTCCAAGGCCCAGGACTGGCCAAAAAATAAAAAAATAAAAAAAATAATTACCATTTTTTTCTAGGATAGGAGATGCGTTCTAGGAAATGGTAAAGGCATTTAGGCACAAGAGACAGGAGAAAACACTTCCTGAAAGGGTAGTAAATTCACACTAAAGTCATATCTGTCTGACTATATTTTGGGTAGGGTTTGATCTATATCTTTCATAGTTTTTTTTTTAAATCACTAAGTATTCATCAGAGAGGGAGAAATCTAATTTCCATAAAAGGAAAAAAAAAGATAGGTATTTTAATTATACTCTGTCCTTGGATCCTGCCTGTTAACCTGGAACTCTGTTGAAATCCTGAAGGAAATATTAATTCAGCCAGCTCTAATTTATACACTGTGAACTTTATCCTCTTAATTGGTTTCGTTAATAACATTCATTTTAAACCTGGAGAAAATCAGAGCTGAATGTATAAAGCCTGCATACACGAAATCCTAAATTTCCTGAGTGTGAAATGAATAATTCCTCAGAGGAGGAAATGACTCAAAAATATTTTTTAAAGGAGCACACCTTAGGAGAATGGAACATATTCTTGAAGCTTTTGGATATATAGGTTGTTTGTTTGAAGATGAGCAAAGCATTTTAAGCTGTAATTTCAAATCAAGGTAAAATTAAAAGAGCAATTAGAAGTAAGAATGTCTAGGCTTTATGGAGGAATTGTGGACAATGCTTTCTGCCATATTCCTTTTAAGTCTTTGTTTTCTCATCAGGACTTTTGAGAGATGCTTAGTTATTTCAATTTCTGATGACCTAGTTTTTATCCCTTTATAATCCTCATCTCCTCTGAATGATCTTTATAGTCATCCCTAAAGTCTATGTTATATGTATTTATATTTAATTTTTTCCAATATTGAACAAACCAAAATAACATGAACATCCAAGTGTCATTCAGCATCTTCTCTTCAGAGATGGTAAGATGTCTCCATACTTGATCTGGTGCTTTCTGGGTGTTTATTATAATTATTCTACTTATTGTTTCACAAGCACATCTCATTTGACTCTAAAATTAAACTTTGAGAAATTGTACTCTGTCCTTATGTACATTTTTTGAGAAGAGGATCATGGCAGTATGCAAGTTTGAAAACCTATGTGACAAAGTAGAGAATTGAACCTGAAGATCTGCCATTGCCAGGTATAGTTAAGTTATATCTTGTCTTTCAGGAAGGAGGAGAATTTTCCTATTCAATTAATTACAAGATAGTGATGTTTAGTTATATAATCTTATTATGGAACTGAACATTTTTAGACTAGAAAGGATTTTATAATTTGTAGTACAAATTATAAAAGGAAAAACAAGTTCAGATTGTTTTTGGAAAAAATGTCTAAGGCGTGAATTTCTCTCAGACAATTACCCTGCTCTAAGTTATAATATTCTTGCAGAATTCATGAAAGTTACCAATTCATATCTACTTTGTATTTCAAAACCCAGTATGGTATTACTTATTTTTTAATCTTTGTTATTTAATCCATGCATTTAAAAGGAATGTTTTCTTGTGTTGTACTTGCCATTATGCCTTTTAGGATCAGAAAATGTTAAGAGAATACAAATCTAATCTGTAGAAATTGTGCACAAAGATTTCTCTAATACTCAGATATACAATACAGGTACTTGTACATTATCTCTGTTCATCACATTTCATTAGAACAGTAAAAAATTTATGAGGCATGAGACTGCTTTCTGGTATTTAATTTGTCAAAGAGCCACTGATATAACATGATATCACATATATTAAGATTCATAATATGCAGGATTTTTTGTTGTCAGATTCTCAAAAAGTATCAAAGTAATTGACTTTACATTTGGTGAGAGTTAGTTACAGTGTCTTCAATTTCCTGTCACAGTATGAACAAGATTACAGAACACTGCTAAAATAGATAGCACTGTCAAGTGTCATACTTTGATTAATTAGTTGGTAACAAATTCCGTTTAGAAGGTCAAGGCACAGTTATCTTCTTTTTCAGTAATATAGAATTCATTAGAAGAGAATATAGTGTGTGTCACTACTTTAATTACAGATCAGCAGACACTCAGCCAGGAACTATGATGCATATGGGGTATTTGTAAATTCTTGAAGTTATGCAGTTATTCTAGTACATTTATTGGATTATGTGGGTATGATGGCTTTTAAATATTTTGAAAGAAGACAAATCTGAAGGAATAAGCAAAGTTGGGGTATTTCTTATGTGTATGTGTTTGGTTGCAAGAAGGTGTGTGTGAGTGTGTGTGTGCGCACGCGTGTGCGTACATGCACAGGTACACATTTCATATGTGTAGTCTCCATCATACCTTCAGGGAGACAGCAGAGTGGAAGTGTATGGTGGAAGGCAACTCTTTTAAACTCTGATTATGGTGGATACTTCACAACTCTATCTGTGTGGCTCAAGTGGTGCTCAAGAGCTTGTCTAGGAGGCCCTGGGCCTGGAGTTCAATCCCTCTGAGTAAAAATAAATGAAACGACACATATGTGAAGATTCTTAGACCTTTGTACTAGTGTGTACTCTATAATAAGTTAATAATTTTAACATACTGGAAGTTATTTCAACACTGGGTCATTCATCCCAGTGACACTTCCAATTCTATATGCTAGTCTAATTAACATGAGAAATAGTAGATGGCAATGAATTTAGCCTGCAAAGGGAGCAAGGATTCTTTTCCAGGAGAATTTTTTAATCTTTTCAGTTTCAAGTTGTAAATGGGATAAAGCAACAAGACTGAGTTATCCTGCCGGGCCTCCTTCATGACTCAATTACAGCAGGGAACATGTTGACAATTATGAATTGTTTCACAGCCTAGTTGTTTTAAACACTGACACTAATTAAGAAATTTTCATGCAGTTTTAAGAAGTCATTGTCTAAGAGATAGTAAAAGTAATATGAATACAACCTATTGTTACAAATTTTGAGAACAGTATGACCACTGATATGCTGTCTTATATCACAATTATATAAGTGGACTTAGGTTAATTACTGTACATGTAATGTTATAAAAACAAGTTAGTAATAAGATTTTATATGTTAGTAAATAAAATTATTTCATAGAGTGTTAACTCAGATTCATATTAGATTCAAATTTCAATAAGGATGAGTTTAATTCCTATATGGCATTTTTCTATTTTATGTCTTAATGGAGATATATTTTTAAGATATGTCTCAAAACTTAGAAGGGATTAATTAGAGCATTTTAATGTATACTATCATTAATTTTTCCACTAAATCTTTGGCTTTAATTCATGAATTCATCAGTCAGTGATTATAGAAATATAAAATATTAATGTAGAGGAAGTCTTAAAATACACTAGATATTTATAGCAGATTCTAAAATAGGTCTTATCCATTAATGTAATCGACATAAACAAAATCTGGGAAGTTTTATTACTTTAATTAACAAAGACTTATAGCATAAATTTGGAAGAAATAGCATGTCATTTCAGAAGTGGAATGAACAATAAAATTCATATTTTTGTCCTCTCTCAAGTAGAAACAGCCCTATTAACTTCAGCACTACTTTGATGAACCTGAAGAACCATTACTGCACACCAACAGTGTGCAATAAATAACAAAATAACTATGCCTACTAAATTCCCATCCTAGCTCTCTGGTTTCTGATATAGTTCTTCTATTTTTATTTTTATTTATTTATTTTTTGCCAGTCCTGGGGCTTGAACTCAGAGCCTGAATACTGTCCCTGGCTTCTTTTTGCCAAAGGCCAGCACTCTACCACTGAGCCACAGCACTACTTCTGGCTTTTTCTATATATTTGGGGATGAGAAATTGAACCCAAGGCAAGCTTGCAAGGCAAGCACTCTACCACTAGGCCATATTCCCAGCCCCAGTCCTTCTATTTTTAATGTGCACAGTTCCACATTCAAGTGAAATACAAGGAGCTAAGATAGGAAGCTTTTAAAATCAGATTTAAGGATATGGAAAAAGCAAATGTATAATTTTAAATAGAAACATTTTCATCCAACCATTCTCATTTAATCAGGTTTAATTTGCTGCAAAGTACATAGTCATTAAGCTATATTAAGATGACTCAAAAGACTTTCCAGATTAATGAAAAATTTAGAGATAATGTTGCAAAAATAGGGAGAAAAACCTTGGAAAATGTAAGAATAGCATCAGTATTATTACAAAGTAATTATCCTTTAACCTTAAGCTGTTTCACAGAAAACATAATCTTATATCAAGTGGTAGATAGTATTCAATATTGTTGTTTAATTGAAATGTTTCCAATATAAATTTTGAATAAAATTATCTTTCTTGAAATCGCTAAAGACATTTTCATACTGATTGTAAAACATTAATTCTGGAGAAAGTAAAATATTTGTAAAAATTATATGTATTCATTATTTTATATATGTCTACATAGTTTAATTTTCAAATGTTAGTTTTAATATAGAAAAATAGAAAATACTAAGGATGCCAAATCACTGTAGTTTCTGAATTGATTCAATTTTTTCGAGAATGGGTCCGAGTCTTTAACTATAAGTGGGGACTAAAGATTTAGTTGACATGGAAAATTGTTCCTCATGTGATATCATCCAGAGAAAATGATAAGGATGTAGATTCATTAACATATGTGTCTCCGTATTTTTTGTAATGTCAATAGAAAGGATTAAAATTAGAAGTAAAAATAGAATTGTAGCCGGGTATGGCAACTTGTGCCTTGTTACTTAGGAAGTGAAAATGGGGAGTATCCTTGTCAAAGGACAATATAGGTTCATAAGAAACCACCCCATCAATAAAAAGCTGAGTGTGGTAGTTCATGCCCATCACCATACCCGTGCAGGAAAGATAAATAGGGGCACTAAAGTCCAGGCCAGATAGGGCATAAATTTAAGTATTTATTCAAAAAGTAATAGAATCAAAAAGGGTTGAGATGGGGCAATTCTAGTGGCAAATCACCTACCTGATGAGTAGAAGGCCTTGATTTTAAATCAAAATACACACACACACACACACACACACACACACACACACACGTTTCTTAAATTACACATCAGAGAATAGCTCTGCCCCAAAGGATAATCTGCAGTTTCAGTTCTCTTTACATTTCCAGGAAATGATTTTTTTCTAAATGACAGAACAATTGAAAATAGATGTTTTAATATATTTCCTGATTCATTCTTGAGGATTTTTGCATCTTTATTCATGCGTGATTGTAAGAGTCTGTTTCTTTTTTTCTGTAACAAAATGCTTGAGGTTGGGTACTTCATAAAGGGAAGATGCTTACTTAGTTCACAGTGTTAGAGTACCCTGCCAGCGTCTGCTGAGAAGTCTCTACATAAGTTCATGATGTTATCACCATGAAAGAAATGTGCACAGGAGAAAGATGGCTTGGTCAGACAGAAAGACAGGGGACTGGGAGACTGGCGCTGTTATTTATAACACTGTATCCTCACCCATACCCCAGCTCCATGAGATCTGCACCAGTCCCTCAGAAGGACATGTCCCCAATGACTGCTGGACAACTTAGACCATGAATCTCAGCCTCTTGAATGTTCAACCAGCAAAAACATCACCATCCTGAGGACCAAAGAGAAGGCAGATCACAACCACATAACAGACAGCAGTGATGTTAGGCTGTATTTTTTCTTCTCTTGTGGTATTAGCTTCTATTTACTTGTCTTTGTCTTTGCTATCAGGACAGTACTGGTCTGATTAAGAATATGCAACTGTTCTCTTTTCTATTTTTTTGGAAGAGTGCAGTAAGAAATGGTGTCAGCACTGCTTTAGTTTTTGGTCAGGTTGACCCATGCAACCAACTTGTATTTAGCTTTCCTTTGTTGAAAACAGTTTATGAATTCCATCTTCTGAAATTTGGTGTGTTGAGATTTTGTGCTTCTTGGTATATTTTATTTTATTGCCAGACCTGGGCCTTGGACTCAGGGCCTGAGCACTGTCCCTGGCTTCTTTTTTGTTCAAGGCTAGCACTTTGCCACTTTGAGCCACAGTGCCACCTCTGGCCATTTTCTATATATGTGGTGCTGGAGAATCGAACCCAGGGCTTCATATAAATGAGGCAAGCACTCTTGCCACTAGGCAATATTCCCAGCCCCACCCCAGCACTTTTGTGCTCACTGAAACATTAGTCACAGAAGCTAAGATATGGTAAAAATGTACAGGAATACTGATGGATAAATGGGTAATAAAAAGTGGTGCAGCATGTGGTTGGGATACATGTCCAAAGGAATGTTGGTCTACATAGATAAAGAAGAAGCCTCTGCCATAAATGACCTCATAGATGAACTTAGAGCATTATGCTGAGTAAAATAATTGTCTTTAAAGAAAGAGATATGACATGGTACCACTTATATGATGTATGTAAAGAAGTTATAGAGTCATAGAGGGAGCAATATGTTTTCAAGAATTAAGAGAGGAGAGGAAATGGGGAGATGTTAGCTGAAGCATAAAATGTAATGTGAGAAAGTACAAAAGAGCTCCTGAAAAGTGCATACCTGTAGTTTAAATTCCTGTACTGCAAACTTCAAAACTTATCAAGAGGACACATTTTATAACAAATATTATTGTCACAAATAATAATAATATTGCAGTAAATGTTTACATATGGTTGATAGAATGTGTCAAATTTATACATGCATGCTAATGGCCAAGCTCATCAGTACTGTGTCATATATACACACAAACACATTTATATGTTTATATGTGCATTTATGTTTTTATATATGGAATTTTATGTAAAGAAGAAAGAAAATGAAGAGAAGAAACGGTTGCTAGGGTTCTCCTTGAAGAGCATGAGGATGAAAAGGAGTCAGAGAAGAAGAAGGAAGAGAGGAATATGAGAACTAGAGGATTCAAAATAGAGGATGAGCATAGGAGGAGAGAGAAAGGAGAAGGCAAAGGGACAGGAAGAAAAGAGAAGTAAGAGGAAGAGGAGGGAGAGGAGGAAAAGAGGAGGAGGAAGAAGAGAAGAGGAGGAGGCAGAGGAAGATAAAGAGGAGGAGGAAGAAGACAAAACCAATCCTCCATGCTGCAGGTTTTAGTAGGCGTGATGCTCATTTTGTTAGAGCAGAGCAGGCCTTAGGTGCACACATGCAGACAGAAATGGTCATTTTATTTAAATCCTCAGGTCACGCTTATTTTAGATGAGAAAAACAGAAACCAACTGAGTGACTCCTTGTGTGGAGTACTGAATAAAGTCAGATGATTCCACATTTCTGCCTTGAGTATGAAGGGCAGATAATACCGGTATCAAGTACACTAGGGAAAACATGAACAAATTGTTGGAAAACATTTCATTTTGTGCATCGTGTACGTTTGTAGGGTGTCCATTTCTCCATATCAAGAAAACAAGAAGTAGGAAGAAAGAAAACTTGGATGGGAGCATATCTTAAAATGTGTTGAATTTATATCCAATAATCGCACTAAGAAACTAACTGTACAGTGGCTAGAAGCACGAGGAGTGTAAATTGTACTGAAGAACAACAAGGAAAATAAGAAATGAAGGAAGAATTAACTTTAATATTTAGACACGCTAAAGAAAACATAAATCTCTACTGAAATGTGCCTCTCACCAATAATTTTCTGAATTTTGAGATCTGACATGAATGGCCTTAGTGGAATTTACTAAAAATACAAAAAAAAAAAGAAGTCAGTCTTTTGGCTTGAGGAGGAAGAATAATGATACAATGGGCGAATGTTCTGGTGCCTTCCCACTGACAGGGGCTTGCAGTGGAGGCAAATAAAGAAAGGTAGGTGAAAAGACAGTAACAGAAGACAAACTGGAGAAGAGTTCCTAATTTTATAGGTAAGGAGAAGATGAAGGCATATGAATTCAAATCTCTGAATAACGGAAGAAAATTCAACTTAAGGAATAGGCCAAGATTTGGCAAAAGGCAGAAGCAAAGATTGTCATGCTTAAACTTAAAACAAATAAGTTCAGATTAAAGCAATCCCTTCCTCTCTTCTCCAAAATATGAGACTTTCAAGCATGATATTCTTCGGATGTCTGTCACCAGTATAAATGTATCTTGATCTTCACCCATTCTTAGTTTCCCCCAAGGCTCGGTTGATGAAATATATCTATTCCTATGCACCATCAAACTCTCAATGATACCGTTCAGCCCATCATTTCTCAGCTTTTTAGGCTCTGTCTCTCTCGAACTCTCCTATGTATTTTTGGTGTTGTCACTTCTGTACCCTATGTAGCTCAGTAAATAAGGGACCACTCTAAAGTAATTACTAATGCAGTGACTCCAAAGCCCAATGGCTAGTATTCAAATCAAACTGAAGACAAGTAACCCAGGAGTAAGTTACTTTCTTGAACGGTAAAATTCAATAAACTTTTTTTTTTTACTGGATCCTATGCTACTGTCTTTGGAGTTTTTTGAAGTTGGATGGAGGACCGGGGTACATTGGTGTAGTTCCAGTTACTTGGTAGGTAGAAGTAGGAAGACTAGGAAGACTGTGTTCTGAGACCAGCCAATGAGATGGTGCAAGACTCTATGAAAAGCAGAAGTTAGGATTGTCGCCTGTCACTCAAATGGTATCATGCCTGCCTAAGAAAACATGATGTCTGAGTTCACACGCTAGACTCACAGAAATGAAAAAAACAATCCAGAAAGAAATGTGATGACCCCAAATCTAGAACAAATCCAGCCAGATTGTGATTCAATTGTGCATTAGGCTATGCATTATTGTGCCTATGCACATTTGCAGGTGAGAATGCTCACTTGGATTGTGCATACTCATATGGTGTGTGTGTGTGTGTGTGTGTGTGTGTGTGTGTATGTGTGCACTTCCTTTTGTTTGTAAACAACCAAGTCAGATGCACCATCTTTCTTCTTGAGGAAGAATTCATTGTCCTTCATGGAGAGGAAAAATCAAAATGTAGAACAAGTCTTACTGACTGTACACCATGTTCTCCTTTTGCTCATTCACATTACAGACCTTATTTTCCAGTGCTTTATATAACCTGATGCTGCCAGAATTATTTGAAGGGTTTTTCTTTCTTCATTTTTTTTTTTTTGCTTTATTTCCCTTTCAGCAGTCAATGAAAAATTCATGCCTGCCTCCCGCAAACCCGATTCCAGAAAAGATTTTGCTAGGGGAGGTGGCAGCCATGTCCTAATGTGCACCCATAACCATAGTTTCTAAACTTATGCAAATGACTTCCCCAAACAGTTCAATCTTTAAATCTTTTGGAAGATTCTAACTTTCCAACTGAGAAGAATGAGTTTCCTTTTATTCAATATGGTCAATGATTCCCACCTTCAGATTCCCATGTCTCAAGTTGTATTCAGATCTCCTACAATTTCTAAAATGTATTTTCAAATATTCTCTCATATGATCTTGTGTGACCTTGGTAAAGTAATTTCTTTTTTATTTTTATTCTTCTTCTGAAGTTCTGCTTCTTTGTGGCTTCTTCAAAACTATGGCATAAGCTATGATACCTGGACAAAGATGCAAATACAACAAATTCCAGGGCTTCTGAGCAGGAAAATGAATACAAATGTGAAAAACATTAGCTTGGTATTATTGTTGTTTCTCCCAGCAAATCTAGAAACTGAACAGACAAAAAAGGCATCAAATAACAGTAATATAAAAAAAGAACTATTTCATATTCTCACTTGATATCATTGGAAAAGAGAATAAGCTCTTTTTCCTTTTAGAAATGATGACTTTCTGGAAGACAGAGTATTTTCTCATTATGTGCACAGTGGTGAATTCAATCTGCAATTGTAGCAAGTGACTGGGTAAATTACATTCGAATACACTGTTGACAGTCTTGTGGATTCCATGGTGCAAATTATTGGATTGTGTCTATCAAAGTTTAAATCCTAACTAATCTTTGACTTAAAAGTTTATGGTATCCGAAGGAGAAATACACGTAGGTATACAAAATAGTATGCACATAGGCACACACATATAATTATTTTTGCAGCGATTGTGAGGATGATATATATGTATTTACAAATACATTTAGATGATGATGGTATGAATGAGATATATGTGTATGTACAGAATTGAATAACTGTTATGAACAAACTCTCTCTATTTAATCTAAGTCTAAAGAAATAGGACTTTAATGAGACATAAAAATAATAGATCAAGCCAGGTGCTGGTAGTTAATCCAAGCTACTCAGGAGGCTGAGATCCGAGGATCACAATTCAAAACCAGACTAGGCAGAAAAGTCTGTAAGACTCTTCTCTCCAGTTAACGTGAAGAAAACGGATAGCGCAGCTGTGGTTCAAAGCGGTGGAGTGCTAAACCTGAGCAAAAGAGCTCAGGGACAGTACCTAGGCCATAAGTTCAAGCTCCATGACTGATCGAAAAAAGGAAAAAAAAATAATATACTGAGCTCAGTAGTATGGAAAAAATAACTACGATGCAGTATTAACTTGAAAAAAAAAACAAGTTTTACAAGCATATAAATTAAATTCATTAATTAAAAACATTATTTAACTTAGGTGTTAGCGTGTCTTGTCTCTCATTCTAATTACCTGAGGAAGCAGAGACTAAAAGGATCAGAGTTTGAGGCCAGCCTTGGAAAGTAATTCATGAGATATCATTTCAACCTAATTTCACATCTTAGTATCCTGATGCATACCTGTCATTCAGTATAGAGTGATGAGTGTGAATGGAAGAGTTGCAATTCCATCACAGGCAGATAGACTGGTAGGTAGCTAGATAGATAATAGACAGAAAATAGATAGGTAGGTAGATAGATGGATGAATAGATAGGTAGGTAGGTAGATAGATAGATAGATAGATAGATAGATAGATAGATAGATAGATAGATTGATTGATTGATTGATAGGTAGATAGACAGATAGCTCTCTATCTCAAAAGTGACCAAACAAAAAGTACTGGAGATGTGGTTTAACCCGAAGCTCGCAAGTGCAAAACCCTGAATTCAATCCTGCATTCTGCAAAAACATGTTCATATGTTAATGGAAAGAAAAAAAGATGAATTTTGTCTCTACATGACATTATTTTGGTTTTTATTGAAAGAACAAGTGCTCTTTTTATAATTAAGGACAAGCCTATCTGCATGATGAAAGGGGAATAAACTAAAAGAATATGCATTTTTCAAAGATAAAATCTGAAAACTATTAGGAGTCTTTAGAGACCGTGACTTGCGACACTCACTGAAAGCATCTGTGTGGTCCAAGCTGGAAATGCATACCTAACGCGGGTATTCTTGGCATCGAACAGGTTTATTGCTGTCTTTGGTTTAGTGCTAATTGTAATAATAGAAGAGACATATTTCTGTACTTCTCTGTATTTTTATTTTGAATGAAAGCAGTTCTCTGGATTCAAAACAGGTCCTTATAAAATAAAGGAATTAGTAGCTGAATTTTCTCTGGTAATGAAGTGTCTTCCAACAAGCATATCACTCTGAATATATAGTCTTGACAATTTCACTCAGAAGAAACAGGTTAAACTTTATGCTGTTTAAGCTTTAAATTTTAAAAAGAAAAGCCTTATCTCTAAGTAACAGGGAAAGAGATAAGGCTTTGTACTTTGTCTAGTGACTCGAGGCTAATTTACCAGGTACTTGTCTCCCATGAAAACCCGACTATATCTTGTTGGGTTTTTCCATTGATCTTGAGAATACACCTCACCAACACAAAACGTTGATAGGTTTGTGAACTATAAATTAAATGATACTTGGGGAAGGGAATGGTGCAAAACTCAGTCATAAATTTTTTGCTTTCAATCTTGGTCCAATTACTGTGAGAACTTAAGAAATTCACATACTCTGAAGTATGACAGTGTTCCAGGAAATAATATATGTGAGGCTTCACATAGAGTCTGTCACACAACAAGCATTCAACAGTGATCACTTACTGTTAAGAACATAAATATGACTTGTAAATATATTAAATATATTTTCTCTGTCTCCCTTTATCTACAGAATGCATTGTAGACACAGGAGGACTACTTGCACCAATGAATTCAGCTTATTCTACACCATCTATCTACTGGAAATATACAGTTTTTTCTATCTACCAACTATTCATTTTTGGATTGCTCCTTGGTGTCCTTTATTGAGAAGAGTATTTTTTTAAATCCACAGGGGTATACATTTCTCTTTGATCACATTTTGATTAAATGTCATACCCTCCATCTGGCATTGATAACTAACATAACACAATATAGTTATAAATAACTTTTTGATGTTCCCATATCATCACATGTCCACTTTCCTATCAGTGTAATTACTCTGTATTCGTTTTTCTCACCAGCCTGAATTTAAAAACTATTAATGTGATATCGATCAGAGGCTAAGAAAAAGATATTTCTTAAACTTGGCTGACTAGATTCATGTTAACCCTATTTAGAACCCAAAAAGGATATATATATATATATATATATATATATATGACATATAAGTAATATATATGATATATATTATATATGTAAAAATAACAATGTAAGGTCTCTATTGGCATTACTGATAGATGAAAAAGTAATAAACTTTTCTAAAATGATGATATTTGAAAATACATCTTTTAAAATCTTATCCAAATAGAATAGGTGCATTAAGTATTTTTCTAACAATGACACATGATATGAAAAAGAACATGTATAAGTGATGATTTCAAAAAGAAGACAAATAGCTGAAAGAAATCAAAGGATTCATCTATATTAAATATGAATAAATTATAGCAGTATATGCAAGAGAAATTCAATAGAGACAGTGAAACCCTGAAAAACAATCAAATAAAAATTCAGAAAATATAAAGATCAGAAAGTCCATAAAAAACAAAAACGGAAATTCTCTCCAATAAAAAAGATCAAACTGAAACCAGAATACCATGGCTTGAGAATGATGTATATGTATTATAATAATAAAATAAAGAAATTGAAGGAAAATGAATAAATATGAGTCAGACAAAAATCCTTGGAATACTATTAAATGACAAAATGTAAGAATAATAGGCAAATAAGGAGAAAATATTCAAGCTAAACTGATAGAAAATATTCAGTAAAATTGTAGAACAAAAGAAACATCCATGTAGGGAAGAAGGCTCTCAGGTTATCTACAGGACAATCTGTAAAATGAAAAAAATTCCAATATACATCATAGTTAAATGATTAATGGTTCAAAACCAAGCCAAGACAAAAGATTTAAGTCATATGCAATGGTAAGCCCTTCAGAATAAAGAGATTTCTCCCTATTCTTCAATAGAATAATTCAATAAATCAAATTAAGACCCAAATGAGCATCTTTTTAAATTTGCACATAATTTATTGTAGTTAAGTAATACTTTTTTAATTAATGAGATGAGTATTTTATGTGATTTGTTTATAAGAAAAGTGGTAGTAACTTTGGAGCTAATATATAATGGATTATGATTTCCCCATTTATAACAGGAAGAAATAATATATCTAGAATTTGTATTATCAAGAAAAAACTGGGCTGGGGATATGGCCTAGTGGCAAGAGTGCCTGCCTCATATACATGAGGCCCTGGGTTCAATTCCCCAGCACCACATATACAGAAAATGGCCAGAAGTGGCGCTGTGGCTCAAGTGGCAGAGTGCTAGCCTTGAGCGGGAAGAAGCCAGGGACAGTGCTCAGGCCCTGAGTCCAAGCCCTAGGACTGGCAAAAAAAAAAAAAAGAAAAAACTCATTTTAGACAGATCAGCAATGGCAGGTAGAAATAGTCTATCCTTAACAGAAGTAAGCAAGCATAAATTAGTATAAATTAGGAAAAAGAATGTTTGCTGCAAAATACAGAGATTTTATCTACATCATTAAAATGCATTAATGTAATTTACACATTAAACAGTTAAAAAGTGTGAATAATATTTTCAGTACATTCTGAAGCGTCTTTAATACTATTATGTAGAAAATATTTTCCAAAAATTTACATTTAGAAAGCTTTAAATAAGCAGCCTGATTACCTGACATGTAGATAAAATATCCAAGATGTCCTGGAGACAAGGCAAATTCCTGAACTCAGCTGATTCTAGACACCAGCACAATTAACAAAGATTGGTTGCAAATTCAAACTTCTCCCCTGAAAAATGAGGAAATATAATCTGGAATAATTGGAAATACTGAAAAGTACATGCTACTTAATAGTACACATAAGTGTACAATTTCAGTATGAGATTGTTCAGGGCTGTGAAAACGCATAGGAAGGGTTAGCATTATAAAAATGCCTATCTGCCCGAGATTAATTGCAATAACTTTCTATACCTACTTACATGTTTTCTATTTTCTACTTCTTCAAATACCAACAAATATGACTACCAAATTTGTCCTTACGTTTAAAAGAATGAGTAAATATTCATGAGATATTTTGAGTAAGTACAAGAAAAGGTCCCATGCTGTAGGTGTGAGTCCTTTATCCTTTTCTTTCTTCACTAATAGCTTGGTTGAGAACATTACGCGGGCGACATATTGTCAAATTTACCTCTGGGGCATAGTTAGGATCTTTATTTAGGTCATATGCCATACTGCGGAGCCCACATCCAAAACGCATTCGACAAGAGGGAACAAGGGGTTATATTTCCTTGAAATGGAACAGGGAACATGAAAAATGGTGCATCGTAGTCTAAGCTGTCTATGAGAAATTTCGTAATGGGGCGGTTGGATGGCAATTTCCTGCTTCCTCTGACTAGAGACAGGCGTAAAGGTCACTTGAGACGCCCATTCTCAACATGCTGTCTGCAGGTCAACCTGCGGAATTCTCCCAGAGACAAGGCATAATGCAAGTTCCCGGAAGGTACACGCATTCTATTCCTTATTTTTAGTTTCTTTTCTTTTTCCTGTCCCAGGTGACCGAGGCACATAACCTGGGTACAAAGTAAGGAAAGTCTGCTGCGTCTTACTATGTCGGGAAACAAAGACCCCCGAATCATCTTTCTTGGCACTGTGTGATCCGCAAGCCCCTTCTCAAGCAGTTATGTAGGCTGAGACCCAAGGGAGAAACAGGAAGAATGGAAAAAAAGCAAGCAAGGAGTGGAAGCCAGAATATCAAAGCTCTGGTAGAACCAAAGTTCCCTTGGCTTCAACCAATTCATTTCAGTATTATTCCTCCCCAATCATCCTCTTCCCTTGTCTCCTCACTCCTGCTCAGTATCATAATTATAAGCATGTTCTCACTCCATCCCATAAATATATTTGTGAATTGATGTAAGCATATATCCATGTACATGTATAACTTTTAGGTTGGCAAAATGTTCACCAGTTTTGAACATTTTTTCTGCAAATAATGCAACTTTTCTTTATGGCTAAGGAATATTCCATAATTTATATGTATATGTGTTTGGATGTATATACATATTATGTGTATATTTATATACATATGTAGGTGCATGTGTGTGTTTTATTATAACAAATTTTATCCCCTAATTGATTCCATAGAGGTTACACTAGCATAGATTCACACCAAGAGTGTGTGAGAAATCCTTTTCCTCTCATTCTTGCCAGCCTTGTTTGTTTTCTTAATAACTGGCATCCTGAATGAGTTTAGACAGTGTCGTTTTGATTTGTGTTTCCTTGACTGAGGGTATTGAACATTGCTTTGTGTGTACATTAACCATTTAATTTGTTCTTCTGAGAACTGGCTTTCAATTAATCTGCCAATTTACTAATTAATTGACTATTTGTTCTGTTACTGCTCATAGATTTTTTTATATTCTGGATATAAATCATTTGTCCATTGAATAATGGGCAAAGTTTTTCTCGAGTTCTATTAGCTGTATTTTGGTTCTGGTAACTGTTTCTTTTGCTGTGCAACAGTTTTTTGTTTTTGTTTTGACATTGATGCATTCCTATTACTCAATTCTTGCTCTGGATAAATGTGGTTCTATTTTTTTAATACTTGTGCTTCTAGGTTTTTTCACTATTTTTTCCTTAAGATTTTGAAGTGTCAGATAATCCGTCTGGATCTTTCAACCAGTTGGGGCTGTTCTTGTGTGGTATAAGACATAGGGCTGTAGTTTCAGTCTTCTGCCTGCAGATAACAATTTTCCTCAAGCATCATTTGCAATATTCTGAATATGCATGAATTTCATTCCATAAAATATCCCTAAAAGGAAAGAAATTTGAAAAAAAAGAACATTCTTATCCCTTTGGTAAATCTTTAGTATCAGCACGGTTCACATTATGCAACATGACAAAATGAGAAATTGTTTTGCACCTCACTGATCCTCAACTTAATAAGTTTCACCTTTCCACTAGACTGAGAAATGATTCGTAAAAACCAGTCACATGCTTGTGTGGAAACCAAGAGTCATCTCCCCATGTGACAAGGCAAATCCTGCCTCCCACATTCTGCCTGTTCCTTCTGCTCCTGAGTGCAATCCAACATGGACTCCTGTGAGATGCTGTGAACTCCTTGAAACCATGAGAGGGCACTGGGATAACAAAATCCTCCTTGCTTATCCAGCCGTGCCTCATGACATGTGTGTAGCCATCCTGGATATTTCTGAACAGAGTCCCCTCCTTTATCAGTGGGATGGAAGAAGACCGACACAGAGGAGTCAGGAAAACTGATAGGCTGCTTAAGTGTAGAACATGAGCTGAAGGTGGGTACAAAGCTGGTGGTGCCTTTGATTTAGCGGTTTAGATGCTATTTCACACAAATATTGTTCATTTTGATGAGATGAACTCTAACTTTGCTGATATTTCCCAATACTGCTTCAGGAATTGTCATTCGAAGATTTTTTTTTGTTTACTTTGTTGACTTCTCTTAAGTGTTCTTTCTCCACTCAAAATTATTTTTAGTTATATATATTTATGGAGTATGATGTGATAGCTTCACACATGTGTACAATGTGCAATGAAAAAAAAAGTAGGCTAATCTAGCATTCCACCTCCATTCCTTTCTCTTGAGAACATTGCAAGTACTCTCACTTATTACTCTATGAAGTATACAATGGTTTTATCTAAACTACAATCTTCCTAATATGTCTGGGAACACTAGAAGGCATTCTGCCTTTATAAATGCATTTTAATACCCAGTAATGAGCGTCCACAACTCTCCTCTCTCCTATTCTTACTAATGACCACAAACCACTGCCTAGATACAGAAAGTCATATTTTGTATGATATATGTTGATGCATGACAGTGAACATATACCATATGCCATTGCTGTTCTATGCCTGGCTGAATTCATTTAACTTTATATTTCCTGTCATCTTTCATCCATATTACCACAAATGTCAGGGTTTCATTCTTTTTTTTCTAGCCACCTAATAGGAATAATTTTGTGTACTTTGTTATTTTTTACCCACTCATACATTGATGTAGGTTTCAGTTGCTTCCTTATCCTGGCCATTGCAAGTAGCGTTATGAAAAGACTGTATCAAGCTATTATTTTTCCCCATTTGGAGTCAAGCCACTATAAAGACCAAGTCACCTTCCTTCTGTGCAATTTGGATGCCCTATCTTTATCTCGCCTGGATGTTGTATAAAAGTGGTGTAAGTGTTCATGTTCCTTGTCCTATAGGAAATGCTTCCAGTTTCTCTCGACTCAGCATAACACTGCCTATGAGTTTGTCTTGTAGGACTTGGTTGTGCTCAGATAGATTTTTTTTTACAATTACCTCACAAGTCTTTATCACAACAGGATTTCAGACCTTATCAATTATTTTGAGAAGGTCATATTATTTTGCTTATCCTTTAATTGATGTGATATATACTATATTAACTGATCCTTACATTTCTGGACTAAAATCCCATTTAGAGACAGTATATATATGGACTTAGGTTCAGTTTGCCGGTATTTTCTTGTGAATTTTTTTGCCTATGTTCTTCTTTTGTTGAGTTATAGGGTTAAATAATGTTGATGTCATACAATAAGCTAGGATGAGGTCTCTCCTCCTCAATTTTTAGAATAGCTTGAAGAATACTATTAATTTCTTTGAAAGTTTGATGAAATTCAATGTACAGTCATTTGGTCCTGAATGGATCTTTGTTATGAGTTTTAATTACTGATATCACCTTGTGGTTGAACAAACACAGATCATGTCATCACCAAGATTTATTTCTTGCCTTCTGGGAAAAGAAATGATGATCATTTTAATATTTTTATAAAGTGATCATGTAAATATTGTTCATATATTATTTTAGATATGCAATATCACTTATGAAAAGTAATGTTATCAGGTGTTCAATGACTCATACCAGTAATCCTAGCTATTCAGGAGGGCAATATCTGAGGAGTGACGTACAAAACCAGCCTGGGCAGGAATGTCCATGAGACTCTTGGAGATTCATCACCAAAAGGCCATAGCTTTGGCTCAAGTGGTAGAGAGCTAATCTTGAGCAAAAAGAGCTCAGGGATAGGGCCTATGCCCCAAGTTCAAGCCACAGAACCAACATACAATAGTAATAATAATTAATAACAGCATAAACTCTAGGTTATATTAAGAAGTAAAAATATAACTACCACTACTTATTATTTCCTAAGTTAAATAATTCCTTCTCTGATTGCTGATCTTTTCCAAAGTACAGGGACATGCTCAGTTGTCTGTTACCTATGAATTCATAGAACTCAGGGCCATGCTATCATCCCTTGTTGAATAATCTGATAACTTGGATCCCAATCACTAAGTAAATCTGTTGATTATTGACCCGAGGGCTGGGAATATGGCCTAGTGGTAAAGTGCTCGTCTTGTATACATGAAGCCCTGGGTTTGATTCCCAGTACCACATATGTAGAAAAAGCCAGAAGTGGCGCTATGGCTCAAGTAGCAGAGTGCTAGCCTTGAGCAAAAAGAAGCCAGGGGCAGTGCTCAGGCCCTGAGTTCAAGCCCCAGGACTGGCAAAAAAATAAAATAAAATAAAGGATTATTGACCCGATAGACATTGTTCCTCATTTGTGTTGGTAGTTTTCATGGCTTTGCATAGGCTTATTACTTTATCGCCTCAGTATACTGTTGAATTGTACTCATTAATATTTAAGTAATGAGAAATGTTCTGGGTTTTGTTGGTTTGTTGATTTCTAGCATGGATTTCTGAGGGTAGAATATTAATACTGCTGGCATTAACAAAGCCATGTTCAGAGGAAATCAAGACTACCAATAAAAAATTGGTGATAATACAGATTTAAATGTTCATGTCATCCCTGAATAAAGATCAAACCATTCATTCAACAAATATTTATTTCTACTTATTGTCAACATCTGTTTTAAGAGTGAATAATACAAAAAGTTTTTAAAGATGATTAATACCTAATTCTATGCTCCAATTGTCTTAGAATTTACCCATCTCAAAGAGATTGAGAGAGAGACAGAGTGAATGAGAGAGAAGGAGAGAGAGAGAGAGATTAAGTACCATATCAAGTTTAATATACACACTTGCTAGATGTTATTTGCTTCAATGGGTTAAGAGAAAGCACTTACTTCTTCCTGGGCATAGAAAGTTAAGAAAAATTCATGGTGATTTTTTACTTTGGGATAAGACTTTGATATCTATTAAGGTTCAGTGAGTTGAAGAAAACAACAACAGTAAATGTGGTGGGGACAGGTTGCACGCTATGTCCATGGTCATGAGTTGTCTCCCACACTGCACAGATGACTGATTGGTTGGTTGATTCAATGATTGATCACTTTGGGTCAACTATTGTACAAGGTAGATGTAGTAGAGACCATCTCTGATGCGTTCATGGTCAGCCAAGGGTAGTGACACATGCTTGTAACCTTGGTGATGCAAGTAGAGAGGGTAGGAGAAACTCATTCCAGGGTCAACCCAGGTAAAACATTGAGACTGTACATGAAAAAAAAATAGCCAAAGTAATAAGGTTTTGCAATGTTGCATGAGTGGTAGAACACTCGCTATCCCAAAGGCAAACTCTAGTAGTATTTATTTACTATTTATTCATTTGCAAAAACAAATAAATAAGGTAAAACAAATAGATCTAAAGTATAAGAAGAGTCACAACAAATCATTCCTTTCAAACACTAGTTGCCCAAGGCCTATTTTACTCCCTATCTCTTGTCCTTATTAAAAGTGCATTTCATTTGTCCTAAACTCATCTCATCTCCAATTTCTCTGAAGTGCTTTCAGTCATTCCACTTCAGAGGCCTCTGTGCAGCCGTTTGCTGCTGGCATGAGGCTCACCTTCAATCCTGAGTGACAGATTTGTGAAAGAACCCAATTAGAACCCAGCTAATGAGCCCTCCACGGGCTCCCCTAATAGCCAAACGACTGTTTATTTTCATCTTTTGAATTAAGAAAGTGTCTGTAAGTTGAGAAAGAGCTTAGAATAAAGAAGTACTAATTGAATCAGGAAAACACCTGTGCTCCTCATCCTATATTTATTTATGTACTTTACTCCAGTGTTGTCTAATAACTCCAAAGTGTTTTAAACATTCTAATTAGGTGCTGGGGAAAAACTGACTCTCAATAAAAACTAAGAATTAACAGGTGTGATTTTTCAAAATCTTCATAAAACAAAGGAATGCTATAGCATTATGCCCTGGAAAGCTTTTATTTATGATGATAACATATAAGATACTGTTTTAAAAACTGCATTGATTATGAGTCTATATTACATCTTTGATGTGTTTCTAGAGTGGTAATTACAAATGTTTATATATTTGAAAAAATGTACTACCCAGTAAATTGGAAACTGAACAAAGACTGCTGGTTGTGAGATTTTATATATGCATATATGTGTCTATATAGATATATGCTTTTATTTATTTGTATTTTGAAATTCCTGGGAAGCATATACTAATGGTGCCATTTAATGCCAGTTTTGTCAGTTAAGGGACAGGCCACTGGGAATGCAAGATGATAATCATTTCTACATATACAGTCACTTCAGTAATCTCTAACAATTTAGTAGTAACTTGAAAACACTGCAGTCTCTACCCTTAATCCTCATGAAAACATGGACGCCAGCTCTCTTCTTTTCATAAAACATCTCCTTTTATTACCAATAAATTTTCTGCTATTGGCAAAATAGACACTGAAAGCCTATGAAGAGGGTCTATTCCTACATATGCACTAAAGGACCATTTGTTTTTGACCTACAGGAAAAGGTATATAGAGATAAATGAGTACTAGAAGCAGTAAATTAAAACAAATTCAACTGCAGCTAATCTTTGATAGAGGGTACAGGTTGAAGAAAACAATTAGAACACAATATAGCAAAGGAAGAAGAGATACAATGATAAACTACAAAACTCTGCATATACTTAAGCGTCAGACTGCCTTCAGATTGAACCCCATGTCTATTTCTTAATAGGCATGTATCCTGAAACACACAGTGTGTTAACATCTTCAGCCCAAAGAGGTAAAGGACAACCAAAATCAATTGTATAGTTGCTATACTGACTAAATGAAAAAATGAATATTCAGAACCTAATTAATTGTTGACATGTAGTCCATCTTATAAACATGAGAGAGATGAGAGAGGTATTGTTCATATGTATGAGTATGTGGGTGTTTACATGTGGGGTGCATGTGTGTGTGTGTGTGTGTGTGTGTCTGTGGGTGGGTGGGTGGGTGTGTGTAACTTTCAGGGGGAAATTGGAAACAACAGTGCAAATATGGCTAGAAAAAAAATCTTCCATGAGGTACAAAAGGCACACATTTTTCTAGGAAGTATGAATATAGAATTGAGAAACTTCCCTAATTTCCAGAACAAACTATAATCATTTTGTAGGCATCAGGGAGAAAGTAAGCCATGAAGTAAATAACAACTAAATGTACAACCAGGGTATCATTTTATATTCCATAGTAATTTCGAAAGTAAAAAATGATGTTAATCGAATTTTACGTTGGTGATTCTAGAGAAAATTCCACATCATCGGAGATCATCAGAACCAGCAGTGGCATTCATCAAATGCAAAGATATTTTTAAGTAAATATCTTTGAGGATAAACCTATGTCTCAAGTCTTTTGACTTGAACTCCATACCCTACTGAATTCTTTTCACTGCTATCTTAATCTAATTAAATATGCTTTGTGACAAATTGAAATATCTTTCCACTTGGGAATGAAAACAATCTTGTTTGCACTTGGAGTTCAGTGTACAATCCCAGGGCCCCAAATTTTGTTAAATATATGGTCCTAAGTAGAACAATCAATCTTTGGTGTGGTCCCAGTTGCTATCTGCCATGGGCAATGATACAGGTGAAATCTTTATGCAAACAGCTTCCCCTCTAAGTAGTAAAATGTATTCAGTTTAATTATGTCTGCTCGAGAAATGGGCAATGAAACAGAGAAACGATTCCAGATTATTTCTTTCTATAAAGAAATCTTGTCCTGATAATATATCTCAAGACAACTAAATACAAAATCTAGTTTCTGCACAACCTGGTGAAACCTATCAAAGCTGTTACCTCATAGATAATATATCACTCTTCTCTTTGAAGGCATTTCCTCTGAGGAAGTTCTAGTTTTCAAAATTCAGCATCTTGAACTCTTTTTTTTTTTAAAAAAAAAAAGAAGCAAACAAACATCAAGTATGTTCTAATCCTCTACGCTGTGTAGTATAAAGAACATTGCAAAAGAAATAAAAATTAGTGTTTGTGGTGTTTAGTTGTGTCTTCAAAAAGACAGAACCTACAAGAGAATTTAGACGTTCAGGAACATTGGCACTTTGGAAATCTTAAATTAGCAAAATTAAATACCTGTTAAGGAAAAAGATTTCACCTCTGAATTTTCTTTCTTTTCTTGTTTCATAATGTACTATAAAGTTGTTAGAATTTTACTTTGATGTATCTTGGAGCAAATAACACAGCACCTAAGAGCACCAGGGTCACTTAAATCCTCAGAAGCAATAAATCCTCACCCTCTATTGCCACTATGATGACCAATCTAAAGCTAACACTGAAACCAATAGAAATGTATTTATTTCTGGGGCAGAGACCATTGGTTTATCATCTCATCAACAGCCATCTTAAAGTTCCTCAGTCTCATCTGATCTAGGGAAGAAATATTCCTTCTTTTTAATCTTGTACAGATAATTATTTAATGATATAACTGAAACTCAGATTGGGTGAACGACTTGTTGAGCATCTCTTACCAAGGCTCAGGGTGTCATGGCTTCAGTTTCATCCACTTACACCACCCCTGACTTCTTCACTTAGCTTTATTACAAGTGAGATGTGATAGCAATGCCATAATTTACTGGGTGAGTGAAATCAAAAGTGGCTTTAACTCTCTATTTCTACCTCCTTTTTGCATTCAACAGGCTCTGTGTGAACCTATGTCATAGATGGACTATATTCTGTAATAGCAGAATAAGATATTTAAGCACAGTAGCTGGCCTATGTGAAACACTCAATAAATGTCCACCACTGATATTTTCTTTTTTCTTTGCCAGTCCTGGAGCTTGAACTCAGGGATGAGCACTGTCCCTGTCTTCTTTTTGCTCAAGGCTAGCACTCTACCTCTGGAGCCACAGCGCCACTTCTGGCTTTTTCTGTATATATGGTGCTGAGGAATCGAACCCAGGGCTTTATGTATGTGAGGCAAGCACTCTATCACTAGGCCATATTCCCAGCCCCCCAGTGCTGATATTTTAAACTGATTTTGTGGTTTCCCCCTTAGGTTGATAGAATGAGATGCTTGAGATGAGCCTCTAGAAAATGATACTAATGTGTAAATTAAGTCAGTACTCATCCTGTAAACGTTAAGCCCTCTTGCCTGCTGAGTGATGTCTGGGGGGCCTCAGGACCTTGGCACTCATGTATGCAGCGAGTTTGATACTCTGCTTTTCTTCCAGAGCAGACCTCAAAACTGTTGTAGTTTACTCAATCTCTGATCAGTTGTAGGTAAGGGCTAATGCCAAGAATAGATGGCTTGCCCAAAGCCACAAGATGTAGATGGCATAACACTCACTCTGTCTCTCATGCTAGTCTCTAGGAAAATGTTAGTCTCTCAAGTTGATTGTCAGTGTAGAATGGCATTTTTCTATCCTTTTGCTCCAAATCATAATTTAGTGAGAAAACTCATCCAGCTCTAGCCCCGTGACTAATCCCTATTAAGTTCTGCTGACAATGCCCACATCTGTTCTCTCGTTAGAACAAAGTTGAATGCTACTTGGAATCAGCATCAGGCAACCGTTTGGATGAGCTGTGCAATCCTCCTGGCTGGATTGCTCATTTATCTTTGCCAGTCTTCACTAGTTTTATCTCAGCAAACAAGGATAGAGTATCCAAGCTGATGGCCGGGAAATTCCCAGGAAAATTCTAGCATCCCAGCTGCTTGTCTGAAGGCTTGGCCAGTGAGAGATGACTGGCAATAGGCCCAACTACCAGAGCCCAGCTGTGCAGGGCATTCTGGATAGACTGCAGATGGGGAGAAGCAGGATGCCAGAGCTGAGGTTCTGAGACCTCCATGCTAGAGGTCTGAAGGAGTTGGGAGGCTGAGCTCACCCCGCTCCTGTGCACTCCGGGCTGTGAGAGTTGCACTTGAGTGATCTGTGCAAGCACCACACAAAAAGGAGGCATGCATAGATTTTGCAAGGTACAGGGTGTCTCGTTTCTCCATGCCAGGGAAAGGAAAGGGGAAAAGGCTCATTGACAGAAAAGCTGAGAAGTGTGTATTTGCTCTTCAACTTTTCCTTTCTCATTCTGCCCTCCCCTTCCTTTTCTGCTCCTCGTTATCATCTCCCTGACCCTTGGGGAGATTATTTCATTGTGACAGTAGCATCATGAGCTAACTCAACACAATAATTCTACAGAGCACACACAGCTTATCTCTCTTCCGAAGCTATGTAGGCACCTGGATTAAAGAGGAAAGCAAGTTATCAAAATGAAAGAAAATGGTACTTGATTAGGATAAGCATATACTTGAGTTCTAGTTTGGGCCAAGAACTAGATCTTTTTTGCTCTCAGTTGTATCAACAATAAATCTCAAATGATCAAGTGCAGAGTTATGATGTTTGTATTTCTTTTATGCCGGTGCAAGAGCTTGAACTCAGGAGCTGTCTCTGAGCTTTATTTTTGCTCAAGACTACGGTTCTACCACTTTAAGCCACAACTCCACTTTCAGATTTTTTGTGGTTACTTGGAGATAAGAGTCTCAGAACTAAATTTCGTGCCTGGGCTGGCTTCAAACTCTGATGTTCAGATCTCAGTGTCCTGAGTAACTAAGATTATAGGTACAAATCACTTATGACTGGCCTACTGTAAGTTTAAGTTAACTATAAAGAAACTTGGTACTTATTATAAAGTGAATGCTTCTACCTCCCTAATTGATACACTGAAATCCTACTCCCAGCATTGTGATATTTGGATATAGGTCTTGGGGTGGTGATTAATGAATTCGTGGGATTCCTCATAAATGATATCAATCTCATTATAGGAAAGGTTCTAATGACACTGGCCAAAAACAAAAAACAAAACAGGAAGTGGAAAGCTCATAAAGACAACAACCTCTAAGCCTAGCCGTGATGGTCTTGATATCATACTTCCTGCCTCCAGCTCTTAAGAAAAAAAGTCAGCCCTTTTAAACATCACTATGTGTCAATTTATTATAGAATTCAACCTGTAACACCTAATTCTCATTCAAAAAATTTTAGAAAGAAATTCCATGTTTTTTTTCTCTTCCATATGAGTCAATTTTAAGTCAATGTGGCCATTATTACTTTGTTAATGGTCTTGGGTAATGTAGGATAAAATTATTTATTCTTTACTAATGAGATTCCAGGTGACAATGAGTTGTAGAAGTGAAAAGACGACTATTATTGCAATTTAAATTTTGAGTGGTTCATATCACAGGAGGTCACTATCTCTATATTTAGAACCCATATATATGTATATATACACTTATATATGTACATATCTATATGTAGAGTGAGACATATAGATATATATAATTTTACACATTTGGGCATATATTAAAAATTATATATTTTTCTGGGATGAATTATCATGACCATTGCAATAATGTTGGCACCTTAAAATATCTAGTTCGCATACCACAGCTTCTTGAGTTCTAGTTTTTAAACAGACATAGAATTAGTCATGGATACAAACTGTTTACATGTATAGCCATCTCATAACATTGTAAGTGTTTTTGAATACAAATAGAATGAGAGGAATCACTGATTAACAGAGGATATTTTTAAATGAGCCAGGTACTGGTATCTCAGCCTAGGTTGAGATCTGATGAAAAAGCTTTGAATCTAGCCCTGGCAGGCAAAGAAATTCTTTCAGCTTCTTACCTCATCTTAACCATCAAAAATGTTCAGTAGTGGAGCTGTGGCTTACTTGAGCAAAAGCTAAATGTTGTTATCAAAAAATAATTTTTATCTATCCTTGCTTATTTAAGGTTGACCATCTACCTTACTTACTAAAATGGATCTAAACCTCACAAGCACCCCACAAGCTGAGGGTACTTGCAATTCTACCTCCTTCTTCTCATGCAATACTATAAAGTGTGTGTTCTTTAAAACTATCATTTTTAATCTTTATATATATCTCTAAAATAATTTATTAGTAAATGATAGTCACAGACAGTGTGTTATGTGTTCATTTGAGGTAAGTTGTAAAGAAGAATTTTAACTCCATAAAATTTAAAATTGTCTTGATTTCAAACTCTTTCATCAGTCTTCTGGAAAGGAACATAGGATTCTGTGTCCATTATGAGGCTGAAAATCTGGAGACCAGATTTATACGAGACACCAAGATTCATTCTATCTATCTATCTATATATATATCTACCATCTATCTATCATCTATCTACCATCTATCTATCATCTATCAATCATCTATCATCTATCTGTAACAAATATAGCTTTGGTAAAACAAATGTTTAGGTAAAACTTATAAACATACACTTTTTATGGAGCTTAAAATTGATTTAAAGATTTTATGGTTGGGGCCTAGTGAAATGGGCCGGTTCAGTCTCTCTCTATATATGAATGGAGGAAATGTGGTGTGACAGATATCAACAAGAACAAATGTGAATCAATTACCACCTAGCCCTATATAGACTGAGGCAAACTCACAATTATGTTTCAGCTACTAGAGCAAAGAATGATGGCATGGGAGTCAGAAGCTGCACTGTCAAGTCATGTTTACCCCTATCATGCTGCCAGGCACTGGCCCAACTATCTCTCTCTCCTTGTCTCAGTTCCATGACTACAAAATGTCCCCCATTAGTTCCGAGGTCTCTGTGAGTTCCCCAGGCTTTTATTCTGGGCCAACAGGAGGGATTTTTAAGGAGAGCAGCTGGATTGAACAGTCTGGAAATGAGTTTTAAATGAGGAAGTCGTACCACCCCCAAGGCACATAGTTAATTTAGAGTGGGTGCTTATCATGGTTTCAGGCCAGGTAGTCATGTCTGGATTGGGGCATTATGCGCTGGAAAGTAAGCCAAGTGTACAGGCCACTGGGCCCTAATGATTGAGAGCAATGCAGGAATATCGGGCTTGGTTCAAATGCTGAACCAATGAACCAATGGCCATTTCCTGTTGGCTACTGAAGGGGCAGGAATTTAAAAGTTGCTACAATGAAGAAAGGAGGAAGCTAACAAGATAGGGGGCTTCTTTGTATTGCATTGCCTTACAAAAGCTCACAGATCTTGGCAAATTGTGCCCTTGTCTTAAACTTTCCTACCAGAGGAAGGTGAATACAGTGGCACAGAAATCATTCTTGAAAAAGCTGCAGGAGGACCCGCATCGTCTCCTACACACTTCCTGGCACATCTTGCCAGTCCATTGTAAACACAGAGGCCCAGGGTGGTCAGTAGAAACACACTCATCGGGGCCTCCTTCTTATGACACTAGGAACAAACGCCACAAGAGACAGCAGCAACCAAAACTTTGACCCGAGACTTTTTTTGTCTCAAGACTTTTTAACCTCTTCTATGCAAGAACATTGCCTTCTAACTCAGTTTTCACAAAATAGTTTCCTTTGAAGCACATGCCTTTACTTTCCCTTTCTTTTCCCATATGTTTACCTTCAAATAATCTTATTATAACCCGAGGACCAGGGGCTCACACCTGTAATCCTAGCTTCTCAGGAGGCTGACATCTGAAGGTTGTGGTTCAAAGCCAGCCGGGATAGGAAAATCCGTTAGATTCTTATCTCCAATAAAGCACTCAGAAAAAGCTGGAAGTGGCACTTTAGCTCAAGTGGTAGAGCGCTAGCCTTGAGCCCAGTGAGGCTCAAGAACAGAGCTCAAGCTCTAGGTCAGGCCCCAGGAAGGGTGGGGGGGGTGGGGGGGGGCATGTGGACCAGTTCTTCTCTTTCCCTGATAGTCTTCGCCATATTTCACATGATAAAAAGGTATGGAGATTCTCCCTATAGTCATTCACAAAGGAATGAAGTATCGCAATCTTTCTGTGTTTTCACCCCATTGCTCCTTCCCTCTGCCTTTCCGGTTGACACTACAGTCTCCCCTGTGCCCGGTAGCCATTCTCCCTTGCTTCTCTCAGTGGGTTGTCTCATTGTTTTCTGCCCTTAAACTCTTTCGTGGCTTCATTTCTGCTTCCTCGCTCTCCTTCCATGAAACTCATGAGTGAAAATCCAGCGATGAACAAGTGCAAAGATTATTTTTTTCTCTAAATTTGTGTCTAAGTTCTGAATTTTTTTTGAAATGAACTGAAAAATATTTGAAATTAGTGGCACTTTAGACATAAGGAATCATGATATGAGAGAGCCTGTAATATCAGTGTGCTTCAATGTAGACTGACTGTGTGCTGCTTGGTCTTTTCAGACCTATAGTCTTAGAGATGATCATGAAATGGCAGGCACAACTGAAATACAAAAATGCAAAATAATATAAGTTTACTGAAATTAATGTAAGGTGAAACAGAGGTCTCATTATTCCAGAATTATTAAATTAATGCATCATGAATTTTTTTTTTCCTGAAAAGAATGTTCTGTTTCAGCCATCTCTGTGAAATCAAAGAGCAATCTGTGCCAATCTTTGGTAAACTCAATAAAAATAGTTGAAAAAGCGTAATACTAAAAATGAGCCCAGATAACAAACACACCACAAACTTTGTCCTAACATTCTGAAATAATTAAAAAATCTCTGTGCAAAAAAAAATATATTAACTTGTTTGATATACAATGTAAGGTAGGAAATAGGAATTTTACAGAAGGAAAAATACCCTTTTTGGTCACATTTTGCTGCAAAATTACAATTGTTATGTGCCTCTCGTTTCTGTAGTTGGACTTAAAGTTCAGGAGTCCTTGCTTGCAGTGTTTCATATGGTGGCAGTCAGATGCTGGCCGAGGCAGCCACCATTTGTAGACTCTCTGGAGTTTATATCCAAGATGGCTCCATCATGAAAACATTACAGGTTGCTAGTCATCTGCTGAAGCTGCAGACCAAAACACCTGCTCAGGGATTTACCATTTGGACTGTCCGCCTTTCCAGTGGCAGATTCCAAGAACAAATGACCCATGCTGCCAGATACATAAGGGGCCAGATCACTCTAACGTTATGCCTGCATCTGGCAATGTGTATCTCCACTGTTTTCCACTGATCAGAGAAGTGAGAGGTTCTACTCATGTGCAAAAGGATGAAGAAATAGACCCTAACTTTATAAGTCAGTATTGGGATATTATGTCAAGTCTCTGGGAAATAAAGCCTGCCACGATTGTAATTTTTGGATCTACAGAAGTTCACATTCTCCCCATGGCTACTCATCCCTGCCCACAAAAGAAAAAGAAAAAGGAAAAGAAGAAAATCAAGGTTTTATAAATCTTTAAGTGCAGCTGTTCCATTTAATCACGTCCAGGTAGAGATGAGGCTCTTCACAATGGATTTGTTCAAGAAAATATTTTCCTCTCTTCCTAAAGAGCTGTGAACAAGAACTAATATATTCCCATACTGTGTGTATCCAGTACAAAATGGTAATGAGGGGTATTATTTCAGTCATAAGTATTTCTAACCAAAGGAGAAACATAGACACATACTATACGGTAAATCACAAGTCCAGATAGATGTCTGCTGTCAGTTTTTCATTAAGATCCGTATTGTTGCTGCATACCACATAGATCTACCTCATCTTTTTATCTACTATTTCTTGTCTTTTTATGCCAGAAATTATATCATTTTCTTACAGGAAAGAGATGTTTCAATGCCTTTAAGTAAGTGGGAAGATAGTTATTTCTTTTCCATAAGATAAAAATTTTTTATTTCCATGAGAAATGAGCTCAACTACACAGAAGTATTTTAAAATAACATAAAGGAAATAGGCATCTTATCTTATGTGAAGCACTAAATTACATTACTCCAAAACTTCCATATGTTGAAGTGACACAGAATATGACTTTATTTTGAAAAGAGATAATTGTATATTATTATTCACTGAGGTCACATATCAGGATGTAAACATCACAGTCCTGTGCCTCTAATACGAAAAAATGAAATTTTCTATGTGAAATAAAATGTTAAGAGAATGAACTACCAAGGCACAAATTAGGAAAATGTATTTACAAAAGAAATAACAGATGATAAATTGTAATCTAGAATGTAAAAATGAATATTGAAATTCATCTACAGAAGCACAATCCAGTTTCACAATGGGCCAATAGCTTAACAGATTACTCATTAAAGATGATACACTGATAATATGGAGGAACAAAAAGATGCTCCAATTATGTCATTATGGAAAAAACAATCAAAACATGTAGCTATTCCTTACACCAATTATAGTGGTCAAAATGGAGATCCTGATTACTGTAATTAGTTTCCCCAAAGCCACTTATAAATAGGGCATAATTACTATTATTTTTCTTTATTCTTTAAATCTTCATATGTAGACTTACAATGAATGCAGAAAATAAAATTGATAGGTAATGGTTATAAACTATTGTTATTTTTTTCTATTCCCTTAAAAATATTTTACTTTACTACTGTATGGCTGGTATTTACAAATAATATTTTACTTTAATTTATTTTATCATAAGGGTGATGTGCAGAGGGGTCACAGTTATATAAGTACGGTAATGAGCACAATTCTTGTTGAACATTGTTACCCCACCATTTTCTATAACGTAATATTTTACTTTCTAGTGCAACACTTAGTCCAATTTAGATTTCTGAAATCAAAGCAAATCTGAAATCAAAATATTTAAAAATGAAATGGCCTTACAAATGTAGTAAGACTGATTAAATACCAAAATTTAGAGGCCTTTTATCTATTTGAATGATATTCCCATAGTACCAAAGCCTACAAGGCCTGGCCATTTCTTCACTTTTCCTGTTAATACTTTGGCTTGGCTATTATTGAAGCTAGGGGAACGGCTTCAATGTTACAGGCCCCTGTAAGTCATTTCCTGTCTCTGGCTTCTGCAATTGCTTTTTCCCCTGCCTGGAACACTCCTGCCCAAAGATAAGTACAGGGTAACTTTGTTTTACCAGTGTCAGACCTCAAACCTTCTTTTTAGTAGCCCATTTTCACACACGAATTCCCTAACAAGGCTGTTTAATGGCCTCTGGTCTGCTCATTACCGCTATCCGGCCCACACCCAGTTTACTTCAATGCATGAATCACTCTAGCCCATTGCCTTACATAAAACCTGTAGATTTAAGGACAGTACCACTCTTTCCTCCAATTGTTCATGAAATATATAAAATTTTGCCCATAGTTCCCTTCTTATATATCTTTTATTCCAGAAGGATATCATATCCAGAGAATGTTTTTAAAGACTTCAAATTCTGGATCATTTTTAGGTATCTAATTCATTATAAGACATTTTTGCTTTTTGAAAAAGAACTAGCAACCATCGAATATATGAAACTCCATAAATCCATGTTACATTTGTAATTCAGAAAATAGTTTTCACCATAAAGGAATGAGAAATGCTGGAGAAGGGACTCATTTAGTTTTATTTGAAGACGGTAATAGATGCATCTATGGAAATATTCCATAGAACCTCATAATATGTGCTATTTATGTTTTAATGTATAGATTAAAAGCAAAGTTAAATACATTTTTAAAGTTTTTTTATAAAATAAATTTAAATTCACTAAAATACAGTTTAAAACACAGATTTTTCACTTTGCCTACCCACAGCAAGACAAATCTAGAGTTGAAAAGCCTAAGGCCTGCTATGTTAGACAATGGGACTTGAGTCCTGGCTAGCATCATGTAGATTTCTGTAGGGCAATGGTGTCTGGGAATGCATGCCTAGCATACTATGATTCATTGTTCTGCAGTGTGCCCAGCATCATGAATTTTCATATCATTTCTGTGTGATCAACTTCAAAGCTTGCATTACACATTCTTACAGGCAATTCAGTGGTGAAACAAAAACTACATGTACAAAGTATTTCTAAAACAAGATCCCCATGAACAAAGTATTTCTAAATTGGTAATGCAGAATACTCTTCCATAGCAAATTGATATTTTAACCTTGAACATAGCAAAAGAATAATAAAGAGAATGTGCTCAGTTAGAGGATTATGTTGCACTACATTTTAAATGTTTCTTTCATTATTTGCTTTTGTTGAATGCATATACATATGGTAGTGTTGCCACATCTAGAAAATTTCCATCTAAAGTATGTTGACTTCTAACTTTGAGATGTATGAGAGTGTCAAGGTCACATTTATTTTCTGTATTGGATCTATAAAAGCAAGTATTGATATAGAAGTATAATCATCTTGTCAGTACACACTGTCTAAGGTAGTTTTATTGAAAAAGGAAATCCTGGGTGTTATGCAAACATCAGCTCCCCTACAGTGGCACTAACAACGTAGCCATTACAGCTCAGGTTCCCTTCACCTGCTATGGTGATCATCTATTTACTACATGATCTTCCTCCAAGTGTTTCAAGTCTCTGACAGTTTTAAATACCTGATATTGACTGATAATGATCTATATCAGTTATTGAACTTTAAAATTTTGATTAAAATGTTTCTTACAAAGTTTTGAAAAATCATAATGCATAAAAGTGAAATTTAAAAGTTTGCCTTAATGTTTTTAGAAAAGGGCTAAGACTCATGAGAAGAGTATTAACTAAAATTTATGTGAGCTCTGGTGGGTTTTTTTGTTTGTTTTTTGTAGGTTGTGGGTCTTGAACTCGGCCTGAGCTCCTCACTCAAGGCTAGCTAGTGCTCTACCACTCAAGCCACAGTGCCACATTCTTATGTGAGCTCTTGAGTAGCAATGTCTAGACTCGAATCCAGCTCCTCAGATGCTGTAGCTCATATTCAATCTTATTCCATTGCACCCCATGTAGAGTTAGCCTGTGTTCCAAAATTAACAGTTACAGACACCAGAAAACCTGGCCTCTCAAGAAATTGCTTCTATCTACTCTGGCTTCAGGTACTTGTATTTTAATTTCTAACCCCTTTTCTTAAAAATGTTTTGACACAGATTTTTTGGAGCATAAGACAGCCAGTGATCTATTACCTGTCCTTAGTGGACCACTCTTCTTTCAATATGCAAATTAAAATCTGCTGTGAATTTAAGTAGATAACCTTCACTCTTAAAAACTTTCTTTAAATTACTATAAGTCTAATGCACCTAACTTTGCCTCCCTTGCGTCACAAACATTCTCTATCAAGTTTTTGTTTAAGTCTTCTAATCTGTAAAAATAGAGGCATTCAGCACCATAAGTTTGAAATAAATGCTTCTCATCTTAAAAACAAGTCAACATGACAATAAGTATAGTTGTGCCTCAGAGAAATTGTCTGCTTGCTTCCAGACAGACATACGAAAGTGAACACCATAATGAAGTGTTTCTCAATTCATTTGCTCTCCAAGTGCATAAAAACTTTGTGCAGAAGCTCTATTGTAGTCTATGAAATGTGTAACAGCAATATGTCTAAAAATAATGTCCATCCTATCATTCATTCATTTATTTATTTATTTATTTATTTATTTATTTATTTATTTATTTATTTGCTAATTTATTTTTCTGTTCCTCAGGCTAGGTTTTGTCCCAGATGGGCATCAATGTGCAATCTTCCTATCTCCTCCTCTTGTCTAATGTGAGGCATTCATAAAGTTTACTATATCTTTCTCAAAAAAAAATTCTCTGAAGTGATGGTGGTGGATAATGTTTTATCCACTTAGGTTTGCACCTTATTCAAAATTAGAATTGATCTCCAACCACCTGCAGTTTTATCACTAAGTTCATGGAATCTTCTCAATTCTTTGCTGTCATTTCCACCACCTTAACATCTTTACCAGGAGTAGATTCTACTTGTAAAAATTACTTTCTTTGCTCGTTCATCAGAGGCAACAAAACACCAGTAAAAGTTGCATCATGTTTTTCAGTAATTTAATCACACCTTGAAGCTCCATTTCTAGTTCTAGTGCTTTTGCTGATCCTGTTATATTTTCAGTGACTTCTTTCACTAGAGTTTTCAGTAGCTCAAAATTATTCGTGAGGTCTGGAAAAGACTTTTTCCAGGCTTCCGTTTAAAGTTGAAGTTTGGCCTCCAACCACAAATCATTCATGTTCTTAATGATGTATGCAAAAGTAAATTCTTTCCAGAAAGTAAATTATCCCATCTCCATTGGAATAATCACTATCTAGAGAGGTGATAGTCGTAAAAATATTTTCCTTCCTGAGACTCAAAATGCAGTCTCACGTCTGAATCCATAGGAGATAGTTAGCCTAAAGAATAACTATTGTATTACCAGGTGAGAAATGAATATTAATCTTACAATACATCTCCAGTCAGAGCTGCTTGGTAAGTAAGTACATTATCAAAAATCAGTAGCATTTTGAATGGGTTCCCTTTCTCTAAGCAGTAGGTCTGAGCAGAGAGCTTGAAATATTCAATAAACCATGTTGCAAGCACATGTACTGCCATCACAACCCAGTTGATTCATTTGTAGAAAATAAGAGGCATAGATCCAATATAATTATTACTGGCTGTATGAATTTTATACTAATAATACGCATTGGCTTCAACGTAAAAGTCACTGACTGCATTATCCTCTAAGAAGAGAATTGGTCTGTCCTCCAAGCTTTGAAGCTTGATTTTGACTTCTTCCTAGTTGTAAGATTCCAGCTGGCATCTTGTCCCACTATAAGGCTGTCATCTTCGAATCGACTCTAAAACTGTATTGCTTAAGATAGCTAATTTCCTCATTCACATTTCTCAAAATTCTAAGTAACTTGTTAAAGTCATGGAAATGTTTTCTATGCTTCGTGAACAAGCCTCTGCTGCCTTCAAAGTCTTCTGTAGCTTCCTGGGCTTCCCAGAATGAGGGAGCTCAGCCCTTGCTTTGTGTTAGGATGTAGTTTAAGTAAATGCCGTGGCTCCTTTTTAGCTCCTCCAGACAACGCAAAACAAATAAATCTCTCCATTTTGTTTTTAAATTAATTTGTTCCTGGTGGAGCATGAAGTTTCTATAGCATTGTAACCCCGCATAGACTATAAACAGGAAACTTCAAACAAGTTCTGCATACTGCTGTTCCAATGAATCCTATTTGTTAAAATAGGAATGAAACCACTTACCAATTTATATCATCAGAGCCACTATTTGTGTAAAATTGAGTTAACTTGGCATTTATATTCAGAAAAAAAATGTAAGTGTAAATGCATTAGGCCCATAAAAGTGGGATTAGCACCATATTTAGACATTATGCAGATACATGTTCTACTTCAGTGGAAAACTTAGAAAAGTTATTGGCGCCATTCTGTCTACCCAAATAGAAAATTTTGTACCATCCAAGAAGTCAAGTTTCTGTTCTCAGAATCAGATTACTTTAGGTAATCCCAAGCAATGTTGTAACAGTCAAATACAGTTAGGCCTTGTACCCATACTTCTTCCAAAATAGAGAAGGCCAGTTGTATCAGTGCCTTTTCTCTTCCATGTCATGGCAGGTAAGTCCAGTAAAGGGAAGTATGATAAATGTTCTCCCTAGCACAAACAGAAAAGATGGGTAATGGATGCAAATCAGCTTGTTTGACTGATGCTATACTGCTTAAGCCATGTCTCTATGCTGACATTTTGCTGGTTATTTAGGGACTAGAATGTCGCATACTTTGCTGCCCAGGTTGGATTTTAGATCTCTGCTTCCTACCTCGCTAGCATTAGTGTCAGGAGCCATCTGGCCCAACTGAGATTACTTGATAAGAGTGATTCATCGCAGCACAATTTGTCATAGCGAGAATCTGGAACCAACCCAGATGCCCCTCAGTAGACAAATGGATCAGGAAAATGTGGTACATATACACAATGGAATTTTATGCCTCTATCAGAAAGAATGACATTGTCCCATTTGTAAGGAAATGGAAGGACTTGGAAAAAAATTATACTAAGTGAAGTGAGCCAGACCCAAAGAAACATGGACTCTATGGTCTCCCTTATTGGGAATAATTAGCACAGGTTTAGGCAAGTCATAGCAGAGCATCACAAGGCCCAATAGCTATACCCTTATGAACACCTAAGATGATGCTAAGTGAAATGAACTCCATGTTATGGAGACAATTGTTATATCACAGTTGTAACTACTTTCAACGTCCCATGTGTATCTGTAGCTTCTATTATTGATGATGTTCTTGTATCACCTTCCTGTGGTTGTACCTACACTATCTCTGTAATCTTATCTGAGTATATTGGAAACCATGTATACTGGTAATGGAACTAGGAAATTGAAAGGGAATACCAAAATTGAGAGACACAGGGTAAAAAACGACAAACAACTACAAAAGCAATACTTGCAAAACTGTTTGGTGTAAGTGAACTGAACACCTCAGGGGGGGAAAGGGTAAGGGGGAGGGGGGAGGGGGGTATGAGGGACAAGGTAACAAACAGTAAAAGAAATGTATCCAATGCCTAACGTATGAAACTGTAACCTCTCTGTACATCAGTTTGATAATAAAAATTTGAAAACAAAAGAGTGATTTATGGCACCTCTGCAGATTTATTACAAAGGAGTAGTCGTGATTAACAGGTGTGATTGAACGCATTAGGAAACAGGCACCATATCAGTTTGATCATTCATGTTGATTGGCACCATCTCAGATCATTGCCTTGGAGATCTGAGGTAATGTACCTCAGAAGATTACCAGACTAGTTGCAGTTAATGTATAGGACATGAAATGAAGAGTGTTCCAGTGAAGATGTGAATAGTTTTAAACAATTCTATCATCACAGCTATTTATATGTTAATTTCATTAGACAAAGAAAATTACCCCCTTTGTTCTTCTACATATGATTTCCTTTAAAAAAAAAAAAAAACACCTCTGTGTAAAAATGGCTTGAAATGACCTGGATGATAGACATAAACTATGTATTCTTATGGAACTCTTAATCAATCTAGGTACCACTGTTTATATTATATGGGTAGTAGAATAAATTAAATATTGCTCATTTTCCTGCTTCTGACCTAGTTCATTAATCTGGAAAAACAAATTATCCAAAGAATGAAATGGTATCACAAGACGGGATTGTTCATTCAATGTCAAACACATCAGAGAGCTTATCTACTAGCAAGTTATACTGATAATCCCAAGTATATATGTAATAACATGGAGAGAGAGAGACGGAGAGAGAGAGAGAGAGAGAGGAACAAGAAACACCTGTGACCTGTCTTCTACTGTCAGACCTTCACTGAGATCTCAAGATCATAGTTTAAAGCCAGTCTGGGTAGAAAAGTCCATGGGACTCTTATCTCCAACTAAGCCACTAGTGAAATTGTAGCTCAAGTGGCAGAGTGCTAGTTAAGTCAAATCCAGACAGTTCCTGAAGGAAACTGCTCTGAGACTGCAAGTTAATCTTGTACTTTATATAAAACTCTATATTTATTTGAGCAAAGAAATAGAAAGAAAAATTACTAGAAACTGTCATTCACCATCAGCAGAATATCATATTAGTAGAAATGTAGAGTTTGGAAAGGAGAAAATCTAATTAAAGCTTTTGCAATGTTATGTTTTTTTGTCCAAATACTAGATAGAAGGTAACTGAGTTTTCTGCCAGTACCCTAGGTTTATGGTAAACTTGCCAGTGCCAGTAACAATGAAGTTTACACCATAGGCAAGACTTTGAAAGAAAGCGACAGAAAAACACCAGGGTCACATTGAATTCACATTACCTCTTGAGGAAGTCTAGGAATTGTCTGCTAGAGAAGTGAGTATATAACTCTGTAATTCAGATTTAGGATAAAGATAGTAAATGGGAGCTATAAGTGTACTGCGAACATAGTAGAAATAACCTGTTTGGGGAAAAGTCCTTTATGCCATTGCTCCCAGGAAACTCGGAGTTAATGTCCATATAAATGAGTCAGGAACTGGTAAATGAATTTACCTTGGATGCATCAAGTCTGCATACCAATACACTTGGAGCCACCGCATCAGCTATGCTTTGTCTAGCAGGAGAATTAAGACTTCAGCGATGGAAAAGAAGCTAATACACTCTATTTCCCCTGGCTCATTTTAACCTTATTTGCCAGCATATTTGCATTGTCTTTTTATAGAAACACTACCACAAAGTAATACTGAAAGATTAAAAAAGTAAATTTCCATGAAAAATATCAACCGCATAATGAGAGAAGGAGAGAGAAAGAGAGAGAGAAAGAGAGAGATTACCCAAGGAATTAAAATAATGGAAACAACAGTGATTATTAGACTATAATGGAAACTTTTGTTCTCCAAACTGTTCAACATTCTGTGTTGTTTTTCCTTCTCTGGTCATGGATAGGACTGTGAGGCACAAAGAATTTCACTCTCAAGTTTATCTAACTGTTGGAGGGATTGGATGATTTGTCATTATAATTTTATCAAATGCTGAAGATCTGTGATTTGTGGATTAACCCTGATTATCTCCTAATCCATACTGGGGTACAGAAATGCAATCACATAGCATGGGAAGGTTTTCCTTGAGCTCCAGCTGGGCCACATGGTCCTGGGGATATGGATTATTTGTCTTATTGAGTCTCACTTACGAAACAGTTTGGATCGTCTATGAGAAGCTAAAGGCAAAGTGACATATGGCATTGAGGTTGTAGTCAATATATACTTATATCAAGCTTTCATCTTAAAAAAAGACATTAAGGGCTGGGGATATAGCCTAGTGGCAAGAGTGCCTGCCTCAGATACACGAGGCCCTAGGTTCGATTCCCCAGCACCACATATACAGAAAATGGCCAGAAGCGGCGCTGTGGCTCAAGTGGCAGAGTGCTAGCCTTGAGCGAGAAGAAGCCAGGGACAGTGCTCAGGCCCTGAGTCCAAGGCCCAGGACTGGCCAAAAAAAAAAAAAAAAGACATTAAGGTTCTTGGTTATATTTTGTATATCTAAGTATACTCAAATTTCCTACCATTGAAGAAAGGGAATGGTCCAGAAAAAAAAAAAAAAAAGACTTTTCCATTTATAAGTTAACAAAGATGAAGAGGTAGAAAGGTAATCTTGAGGCATTATTTTAACAGTAAGACATATGACCAAACAATGAAACTTTGCAACTAAGAAAACATTTTAAAAGAGCAGAAATATTATTGAAATGTTTACATTTTTTGGCATGCTAAATCATCTTCGATCCTCAGATCCTTAGATCCTCAGATGCAGTAATTCATTTGGTTGCTTTTGTAAATTTGAGAATTAAGAAACCCCATCAAGAGTATTTCCCAAGTTCTTACGCTTAATAAAATGTATTCAGTTTTGAATGTAACCTGTAGACTCATGAATTACTCCAGGTTTTGAAGCTTTGGTGTTTGATTCTGAACACACGTGAAGAAATGTAGGCAATTGTCATTTCTATTATCAATCAATTGTAAGAAAATGGTCCTTTTTATGAGAAATGAGAACAGTATGTCTGTTTCTTTATTGGCCTTTATATTTCTGTCTGGCCCAAAGCATCCCATATTTCATGACCCCAGCTGTCAGCTTGGAAAGAACTAAGAGGAAGAATGACAGAATAAATGTGCATTGCACCTGGCATTTGTGTCCTTCTGCTATAAAAGATGAAGCTGGGTTAAAATCCCTTCCCTGTTTATGAAGAGCTCAGAATGAGGTCTTTTTACAACCATGGTACTCCAAACATCCTCCCTAGAGAAAGAAGTTTCTTCTAGAAACACATTAGGGATTCTGAAAAAAGCATTCAAAGAACAAGATACTGATTAAAGTTGGAAACCAACCAGATAAAATTTTTAGAAAATTCAGAAAATACCACAAAAGTATATAAGCTCAAAGGAAAAGGAATTATGACTCTTTCTTGTCTGCTTCCTTATTCAAAACTTCATCGAAGTCTGGGGATATGGCCTAGTGGCAAGAGTGCTTGCCTCGTATACATGAGGCCCTAGGTTTGATTCCCCAGCACCACATATACAGAAAATGGCCAGAAGTGGTGCTGTGGCTCAAGAGGCAGAGTGCTAGCCTTGAGCAAGAAGAAGCCAGGGACAGTGTGCTCAGGCCCTGAGTCCAAGCCCCAGGATTGGCCAAAAAAAACCCAAAAACCAAAAAACTTCATCGAAGAAGCTTAAGAATGTGTCTGGTCTCGTAGCTTACAAATGTATATATACATCCTCCTGTTACACATTTTTATTTTATTACTCCCTCCCCATGAGTCCTTTATTACTTCCCAATATAAAAAAATGTGCTTTTTACATTTTAGTTGAATTAAAAGATAGAAACCAGAACTCCTAGAGGTTAGCTACATTTTGATCATAAACCCTGGCCTATTATTCAGCTTTTGAATTTTTTATTTTTCTGAACACAGTTTGGACATTCCCCACTGTCTTATTCTGTTTGTGCAACGATAACAAAGTTGCCAAGACAAAATAATGTATAAAGAATAGAATTTTATTATCTGGCAGCTCTGGAGGTCAAGATGTTTATGAGCAACATGCCTATTACCACTGTCTGGAGAGGACTCTCTGGATGTCTTTTCAAAAGGAAGTAGGATGGAAGAGCAAACTCTGGAAAGAAATCGGGTGGACACTTCTAATAAAGGCCTTAATCCCATTCACAACCTGGCCTAATCACCTTTGAAAAGCTGTACTTCTTAATCCTATCACAACAGCTCAAATTTCCAGGGGAGAAAATTCAAACCATAGTTTAGTTCTAAGTTTCTCCATCAGAGTAAGCGAGATAAGAATAATGATTGACAGAAATCTACATTTTAAGAATCACTTCAAACTCTGCCTGAAAAACGACAAAAAAGACTAGATGGCTCTGATTCAATATCACTAGCAACCTAATACTCATGACTTTTTAATTACTGTGAAGAATCAATAAATGCAAAGTTTTGATGTTGAACCTAAATAACTTTCCAAGTCACAAACTTTTATCTTATAGAAAAGAAGTATTGCATACTTTTATCTTCTCCCAAAATACTGAAATCTAATGCTGCCCTTTACCTCATTTCTGAAATCACTGATGTCATTTAACTAAGTTATCTATGTGTTCCATAAAATGTATAATCCAGAAATACAGGAAGAGTTTCCTATGTTGTAGAAGTAGTATCAGTGCTATTGCCTTACATGATTTTTTTTATAGAATTTAACAAAACTTATCTGAGGAATGTATACTTTACAAAGAAGTAAACTGGTTAAAAATTCATTTGACTGATATTGTATCATGCATTGATATTATCAAAGAGCATTTACCCATTACTTTATTTCTCTCTGTTTTAATCTTTAAGAAATAAATGGTATTCACGTTTTCTAAGTTACATATATATTCCAAGCCAAAAGCAGTTCTATCACTGTCATTCAAATTTGTTAGGTAGACACAGATTTAAAAATAGAATACGAACACCACCCAAGTATTTCTACCAAACGAATTGGATACCAGACAGCTTCTATTCAGAAATAAATGATGTTTACCTAGCATTAGTTGATATCTTTAATTAAGTAGCAGCTTTGAAGTGATAGAAAAATGACTAAACATAATTACAGATTGGTAGAAATCATGCAATCTAACAGAAAAGATAGAATCATGTAATAACAGAGAAGAGAAAAGGTAAAGGAAAATAAAGAGGAACTCAGATAAATATAGGATACTGTTAAGTGCACCAACTACGCATAAAGAGAATACAAGACGGAGATAGGATAAAAAAATTTAAATATGTACTGAAAATTATATATAGCTGAATAACTGTTAATTTGTTTAAAAAAGAGCTGATTTGAATGTATAGGAAGTTCAGCAAAATCCAAGTAGAATGAAAATGAAAGAATGGACCAATGGAGACGTTAGATAACACTGAAAGGCACACAGGAAATACTGAAAGCAGCAGGAGAAACGTTCATTGGTAAACTATTAAGATTAAAAAAATCATTTTTGCTGGAACCTTCTGGAATCATCATAATTATCACGGTGATCTGTAAATGACTCAGTAAAGATAAGCAGTACTCAGTAAAACCTGTGACAACAGAGATGCCTTGATAGTAGTCTTTACCTCCATCCGGACTGAGCTCCAGGAAGAATGGTGTTCCATGAGAGACCATCTTTAATCATTCTAGAAACTATCTCATAGTTTTCTACTAAATTCCCCTATTGTGCAGCCAGTATACCAAGATCATGGCTTCTTGTGCATCTTCCTCAAAATCAGGGAAGAGGTCAGGAAATGTTTATTGAATTGCGCATGGCAGTGTTCTGACATTTTATCTTTATATAATTTGTCTAGGGACAAAGGAGAAAAATGCGCATGTCCGCTGTCATTTGCATCTACACACAGCGCTGTGTGAGACAGCTATGCCCATCTCTGTGTCTTGCCTATGTATTTTGTACTACACTAGTCAAGCGACATCTTACCTCAGTCACTGTAGTCTGACCATGACTTTCTAGGAATATTTTTAAACTCAGCAATAGAAACTCTAGATAAACAAAAAAGAAGCTTATATTTTGATGTATTTGCCAGGAAGGTGAACCAATTTCACTGTGGCCACACACTAAGGCTACAGAGTGCAACAGACCATCAGGTATTATAAGAAACGATAGAAAGAAATATTGGAAGACTTCTTGGGACAATCCAAAATAAATTGAAATCAAGCATACAGCTTTTCCTTTCTTTTTTTTTTTTCATTTCTTTATTGTCAAAGTAAAGTACAGAGGGGTTATGGTTTCATACATAAGGTAGTGAATACATTTCTTTTTTTTGTTTTGTTTTGTTTATACTTATTTATTGTCAAAGTGATGTACAGAGAGGTTACAGTTTCATACGTTAGGTCTTGGGTACTTTTCTTGTTCTGTTTGTTACCTCCTCCCTCATTCCCCTCTCCCCCTCCCTCTTCCCCTCTCCCCCCATGAGTTGTTCAGTTGGTTTACACCAAACAGTTTTGCAAGTATTGCTTTTGGAGTCGTTTGTCTTTTTATCCTTTGTCTCTCACTTTTGATATTCCCTTTCACTTCCCTAGTTCTAAAACCAGTATATACAGTACCCAGTGTACTCAGATAAGATACAGTGATAGTGCAGGTACAACCACAGGAAGGGGATACAAGAGGATCATCAACAATAGAAACTACAGTTTCACGTAGAATGTTGAAAGTAATCACAACAGTGATATATCACTCATTTCCATATCATGGAGTTCATTTCACTTAGCATCATCTTATGCATTCATAAAGGTGTAGCTATTAGTCTCTTGTGATCCTCTGCTGTGACTAGCCTAAACCTGTGCTAATTATTCCCTGAAGGAGACCATAGAGTCCATGTTTCTTTGGGTCTGGCTCACTTCACTTAGTATAATTTTTTCCAAGTCCTTCCATTTCCTTACCAATGCGGCAATGTCATTCTTTCGGATATAGGCATAAAATTCTATTGTGTATATGTACCACATTTTCCTGACCCATTCATCACCTCCTCCCTCATTTTCTTGTCTCCCCTCTCCCCATACCCCCTCCAAGTGAGTTGTACAGCTGGTTTACACCACATAGTTTTGTGAGCATTGCTGTTGCATTGGTTTGTCTTTTTATCCTTTGTCTCTCCATTTTTGTATTCCCTTTCCCTTCCCTAGTTCGAGTACATGTATATACAATATCCAGGGTACTAACTCGAGTTCCTAATACCCATCTATGAGCACATATCCTGTTAGAGCACATAGCCTGTTAGAAATGAAGTAGTGTAAGTTACAGAGTAAAACATTAAGATACTATGTCCTGGAAATTAAAGTAAAAATTCTGAGTATTTATTTGCAGCATGAACAATATAATATCCATTGTGAATTTAATTACAAGCCATGGCTAATTAACTAATTTTGGAACAATGTGTAAATAATTGGATCATTTCTCTGCTCTTAATAAAAGTATAACAATTACTGTAACACCAAAGAATTATAACTGATCAGATTGTTGATTAGTCCTGATGATGAAATAAAATATTCTCAGGGCTAGGTGCTCATAGCTCACGCCTGTAATCCTAGCTATGCAGGAGGCTGAGATCTGAAAATCACCATTCAAAGCCAGCCCAGGAAGACAAGTTTGTGATACTCTTATCTTTAATGAACTACTCAGGAAAAGCTGGCAGTTGCACTGTGGCTCAAATTGTAGAGTACTGGGCTGGGGATATAGCCTAGTGGCAAGAGTGCCTGCCTCGGATACACGAGGCCCTAGGTTCGATTCCCCAGCACCACATATACAGAAAACGGCCAGAAGCGGCGCTGTGGCTCAAGTGGCAGAGTGCTAGCCTTGAGCGGGAAGAAGCCAGGGACAGTGCTCAGGCCCTGAGTCCAAGGCCCAGGACTGGCCAAAAAAAAAAAAACAACAAAACAAAACAAAATTGTAGAGTACTAGTCTTGAGCACCAAAACTCAGGAGCAGCACCCAGGCCCTGAGTTCAATCCCTAAAACAAAACCAAAAACAGAAAGAAAAGAAAAAAAGTACTATTTTTAACTTTGTAAGTAGGGTTGAATACAAATATTGCCCATGGAATACAGTTATATATCCTGGAATAAACAGAGAGATGTAAATGAGTCTATTTGTCTACACAATAATATATTAAGTTTTTATTATCTTCAAGTAGTGATACAAAGGAGTTACCATCCAATAAATCATTTTTGAGTGCAGTGCATCTTGACTGATATAACCACTTTTATCATTTCCCCCATCCAACTCAAACCCTCCTCCCAATTATATAAGTTTTCATAAGATATGCATTAAATTATGAGTGTATTCCCTGCCTTAGATTATAATTTTGTTGTACCTATGTTTAATTGTAATGACAGGAATTAATATTTGATTTCACAATATGTAAACTATTCTTGGAGCATTTTCTTCCTAAATCTGTTAAATTTCTACAAGACTAGTTCAAATTAGGGATGGTGCTAACACAAAATTTGTTTTACATCTCAGAAATGAAACAGCACACACACACACACACACACACACACAAATTTACAACACAAATTGCTAGAAGCTCAGGCAATGGACTGATTTGAGAGACTTATAATAAATATCAGCCTTTGCAGAAAGTAACTCAAAACGTCTACTTAGCCAGAAATGATAATCATGTAGAAGTGATGCTATCAACCTTGAGATAGTCTAAGATGGGCAGCTACTGCAATGGCTAATTATCTCTCTAATGGAAAATGAATCCCTCATTTTGCAGGTTTCATTATGATCCAGATGGAAATTTGGGCTTTGGACGAAGCTCTCTACTTAGATGAATACAAGTCTCTGATCTCTATTTCATGCAAGTGTTAATTTCTTCTTTTCTTCATGCCTAGAAGAAATGAATAATGTAACAATTGGAATAAATAATATTTAGAAGATTAGAAAAAAGGTTTAAATTTGATTCCTGGATACATCATTTGTAAGCTTTAAGGTTCAGGTGCAACTATTTAATGTTTCTCTGCTTAGTTTATGTCCTGTTAAATCAGGATAATGACATCACATATATTGATTTCCTACAAAATTGTATGTCATGAATTCTGATTGGATATATTTTATTTGATGTTCATTCAATACACATCTGCTTTCTCCTCAAATAGTGAAAATTCTTAAGGAGAATAAATTTGACTTTCTTTCATTGTTCTTAAGTCTTGCAATTATGAGAAACACACAGTATAATTACTTTCTCTAATAAGGCAGGGTGGTTGTGGTTGACTTTTTAATGCTGTTTTGATTTCCAATATGGCTTTTGTTACACAGCTTGTAGAGTAACTTAAAAAGAGTAAAAAAGAGAGTTCTTATCTGTTGCTTTAGCTTTTATCCTCTTAAAAAGGAGTACTTTATCTCATTTAGAAAAAAGAAATCAATGAGTTGCTACTGAAAAAAATTAAGCTTATTAAATGCTCATTTGAACCATAACTTGGAAGAAGTAGAATTTAGTTAATTTGGTAGTTAATTCCTGTTCTCATGTACACTATCCTTCAGGACACTTTGTAACCAAAAACAGTAGTATTTTGTGGACCTATGTTTGTCTTTAAGAATGAAATATACCTCATGTGCTCTCACTATAACTCTGGCTAAGAGTAGTTTGCCCAGCCATTCTCTAATAACTTGTAGTTGAATAAGCATCAAAGCCTGGAGGAGAGACTATATCTTTCTAACCCTCTGCCATCGCCAAGCCTAAGAGGATTTCTTTCTCAGGGGGCCCTGTTTTCCCCTAAGAATTATTGCTTTTATTGCAGTGTGAAATTACAAGACTTTAAAATATATGTTTGAGGGACCCTGAAGTAAGCCAGACCCGAAGAAACATAGGTTGCATGGTTTCCCTCTTTTGTGGTAACTACACGGTGCCTATAAATCTACAAGTAAACACAATGAATGTTTTTTTAAAATACACTGTGACATGATAAGTTATATAGGACTCTAGGTATTCACACAGAGACAAAAGGAGGATAGTCTTCGGAGAGGATTACAAAGGTGCAGTAGCTATGTGCATCTCATCATATAAAACACAATTTATCAAAATGAACTCCAAGAAATGGAAACTAAAGATGTTCTTTTCTTTTCCTTTGTTGCTGTTTTGATTTCTTTTCCTTTTATCTTGTCTGTTCATTTATCTGTCTTTAGGAGGGTAAAAGAGGGTCACAGAAATGGTAGGACAAAGGTTAATCAAATGCAGAAGTGATACTAGACTGTTGAAAATGAACTGCATAACTTGTGAGCGGAGGTGGGGGAAAAACTGGGAAAGAGCAAGGGGAGAGGTGGCATTGTTCCAGAAGAAACGTTCTCTTTACCTGACTCATGTAATGGTAAGCCCATGTACATCTTTACAATAACAATCTTATTCATGTTCCAAGCTAGATGGAATTTCTCCCTCATTGGCTAGATACTTAAAAGATGGTTCAGTAGGAGATCAAATACTACTTATTTCATTGTGTATATGTACCACATTCTCCTGATCCATTCGTCTACTGAGGGGCATCTGGGTTGGTTCCAGATTCTAGCTATGACAAATTGAGCTGCGATGAACACTGTGGTGCTGGTGGCTTTACTGTGACTTTGTTTGTGGGCTTTTGGATAGATACCCAAAAGTGGGGCTGCTGGGTCATAGAGAAGTTCTATATTTAGCCTTCTGAGGAATCTCCATACTGCTTGCCAGAGTGGCTGAACCAATTTACATTCCCACCAACAATGAAGTAGGGTTCCCTTTTGGCCACATCCCCTCCAACAATTGGTATTGTTAGTTTTCTTGATATATGACATTCTTACTGGGGTGAGATGGAATCTCAATGTTGTTTTGATTTGCATTTCTTTTATGGCCAGTGATGTATAGCATTTTTTCTTATGTCTCTTGGACATTCTCATTTCCTCATCAGAGAAGTCTCTTTGTAAGTCTTTAGCCCACTTGCTAAGGGGGATATTGGTTCTTTGCGGTTTTGTTTTGGAGGAAGGTAATTTTTTTAGTTCTGCATATATTTTAGAGATGAGGCCTTTGTCCGTTGAATGGACGGTAAAGATCTTCTCCCATTCTATGGGCTTTCTGTTATTTTGCAAGTTATGTCCTTTGCCATGCAGAACCTCTGCAGTTTGATGCAGTCCAAATTGTCCAACCTTTCTTTGATTTGTAGCCTTTCTGGGTCTTTGTTAAGGAAGTTCGTCCTGCGCCAAGGAGCCCAAGTGTTTCTCCTATTCCTTTCTTCAGTGTTTTCAGGGTGTCTGTTTTGATTTCGAGGTCTTTAATCCATTTGGAATTGATTTTGGTGCAAGGTGATATATAAGGATCTAGTTTTAGTTTGTTGCAAGTGTTGAGCCAGTTTTTCCAGCACAATTTGTTAAAGAGGCTATCTTTCTTCCAAACTATTGTTTTAGCTCTTTTATCAAATATTAAGTAGGTATAGTTCTGTTGGTTCATTTCTGGGTCTTCAATTCTGTTCCATTGGTCTTCAGGCCTGTTCTGTTGCCAATACCAAGCTGTCTTTATCACTATAGCTTTATAATACAGCTTGAAGTTGGGTATTGTAATTCCTCCAGCACTGTTCTTTCTGCTTAGGATTGTTTTTGCTATTCTAGGTCTTTTATTGTTCCATATGAATGTCTGGATTGCTTCCTCTATTTCATTAAAAAATGGTGTTGGGATATTAATGAGCATTGCATTGAATTTGTAGATAGCCTTTGGCAATATTGCCATTTTGATTATATTAATTCTCCCACTCCAGGAGCATGGGAGGTTTATCCATTTCCTTAGTTCTGACTTAATTTCGTTTTTCAAGCTTTTAAAGTTATCATCAAAGAGGTCTTTCACTTCTTTGGTTAAGGTTATTCTTAGGTATTTTATGTTTTGGGGGGCTATTGCAAAAGGAGTTGCTTTCCTGATTTCAGCCTCGGTCTTCGGGTCATTAGCATAGAGAAAGGCCGTTGATTTTTGAGGGTTTATTTTATATCCTGCAACTTTGCCAAAGTTTTGGATCAGCTCTAGTAGCTTGGGGGTAGAGTCTATGGGATTCTTTAGGTATAGGATCATGTCATCTGCGAAGGGAGAAAATTTAACTTCATCTTTTCCTATTTGGATCCCCTTTATATTTTCTTCTTGCCTAATTGCTATGGCTAGGAATTCTAGTACTATGTTGAAGAGCAGGGGAGAGAGTGGACATCCCTGCCTTGTTCCTGATTTTAGAGGGAATGGCTTTAGTTTTTCACCATTTAGAGTTATACTTGCTGTTGGTTTGTCAAAACTACCTTGATTATATTCATGAATGTTCCCTGGAATCTCAGTTTTTCCAGGGCTTTTAGCATAAATGGGTGTTGGATTTTGTCGAACGCTTTTTCCGCATCCTGAGATAAAACCATGTTGTTCTTTCCTTTCTCCAGTGGATGTGGTGGATTACATTAATTGACTTGCGTATATTAAACCAACTTTGCATCCCTGGGATGAGTCCAGTTTGATCGTGGTGTATGATTTTTTTGATGACCTGTTGTAGTCGATTGGCCAGAATTTTGTTGAGAATTTTTGCATCTATGTTCATCAAGGAAATTGGTCTATACTCTTCTTTCTGTGATGAGTCCCTGCCTGGTTTTGGGATGAGGGTTATGCTGGCTTTGAATAGGCTGTGGACTCAGCTGGGCTGGGCGACTCTGGCCTGGTTTACCAGGCTGAGTTACTTGCCTTGGTGGGGGGGGGGGGTTTCAACCCTCCTGGGCGAGGCGGCCTTCTGGGCAGAACTGGCTATGGAATTCAGCTCTGTTTCGGGCTGGGAATTGGGGATCTAAATGGGATCGTTTATCTGTCTCGGGAAGTCTGTTCTCCCGTTTGGCAGTTCCGTGCCGCCGATAGCTGCTCGCCACTTTTGCTTTTTAATTTAGGAAGTCCGGCGGGCAGGGCGGGCACCTCTAGCTGGGCTGAGGCCCAAGACATGCCTCCCACCTGGGCAGGGGCGTTCTACTGGGTGGAGCTGGCTCTCAGTAATTGGTCCCTCTTGCCCTTCTCAAAGATGGCCGCTTCGTCCTCGCTTTTCCCAGGTGGGCTTTAGCTCCAGCCTGGTCTGACGCTTTGCCAGTGTCAAAGATGGCGCTTTGCTCTCGTGGTTGGGGGAGGGGCTGCTCTTTGGGTGCGAGTGAGACTGTCTTTTGTGGGAGTACTCCCACTGTCTCTGTGATTTCAGCCCGTTCGTGCTCAGCCTGCGATCTGTATCTACGCTGCCATCTGGAGAATTTCTCCCTGGTCTCCGTTGAGCTGTGCAGGGTGCGCAGCGCGGTGCCAGCGCCCGCACTAGTGTGGCATTGGGACTCCGCCTGGGGCTCAAATCTGTGTTTTCAGACCAGCTAAGTTGATTTTTCCTTCCTGGCCGGAATCCCTGTACTGTTAGAACTTATTTGAGCTGTCTATCTAGCGGTAAAAGTTTCTCTGGGGTGGGAAAACTGCGCTGTTGGAGGGAGCTCAGCTATGGCACTGTTGCTCCTCCGCCATCTTCCTGTATGTTTGTCTTTTGTTTTACAGTAATTGTGTTTCAACCTATCAGTGTGATCCACCTGTCTGTTATGGTGTCTGGCACAACTCATGAGTTACCTGTGTGTACTTATTGAGATAGAATCTTTCCAACTTTTTATAGCCCATGCCAAGTAATGTTTCCAGTCTCTGCCTCCTCCTTACAGTCCTGTGTCACCACAGCAGATGGAAACTGTCCTTTTCTCTAAGATGCATGTTTTCAAGTTTTGTGTTGTCTAAGGAAAACATGCAAAACATGACTAGGAGTGAAATTACCTTGATATTGCAGAAGAAGAATAAAACCTGAGCATTAATCATTTGTACAAAATTTTTGTCACACTGCATGAATGTAATTAAAAACAATTAGCTTCTGTTGTTGAATCTTCCACCTCAGTAGATGAAATAATCATTCTCCAAAACAGAGTATGCTACTACAAACAAAGAGCAACATATAAAATCAATGTATAAAAATACAGTGGTATTGCTATATACAAATAATTTTTAATAAGAAATCAATAAAGAAATCCCATTTCCAACAGCTTCAGAAAACACTGAGGAATTAATATGTTTGAATGGATAAAAGATTGCTACATTTGAAAATATAAACCAGGCATTTGCCTTTAACTCTCACCTTTAAGCTACCCAGGAGGCTGAGATCTAAGTCAAGGGCCAAGAAGAAAAGCTTGTGATACTCATTCTCCAATTAACCACCACAAAAGGCAGAAGTGGAGCTGTAGCTCAGAACTATAGCTTAAAAGATAGTGCAAGCAAAAAAGCCAAGGGACAGTGAGTGCCTAGGTACTAAATTCAATCCCTAGGACTGATTAACTAAAACATAAAATAAAATATTAATTACATAAATAAAAATTAATTAAAGAAAACATCGGTGATAGAAATTGAAAAGGATCTCTAGCAATGTACAGACTTCTCATGTTCATGAGTTAGATAAACCAATATTGATAAAAATAGTTTTCTTCTGGCCCAAACTACAGATTCACTGTTGCCACTGTGGAGGCTGTTTTAAAATAATCCCTTGTGGGGGAAAAAGTCAACAAATACATCAAGCATGGTAAATCAGATACCCACACGAAGAAAAGTGAAATTAGACCTCAATCATCAGTTTCATAGAGTAATTCAAAATAAAATAAACACCTAAATGTGAACCCAGAAACTATGAAAGCAGCAGAGAAAAATGTCAGGTCATTGGAAATGACTTTAAAAAAAAAATACAAATCTCACACCACAGAAATAAGAATGAAATTCAAATATCAGACTATTTTAGGTCAAAATACTTCTCAGAACAGAGGAAATAAAGATACAATATAAAATGGGAGGAAATATTTGTAAACTATTTATTTTCAAGGGGTAAATACCAACAATATGTAAGAAAGTCAAAGTCAGGGGGCAAAAGCATGTAATCAAATTAACAAAGGACAACATCTAAATCGACGTTTCTCAAAAGAAGACTTACCAATGGTCAACAGAAATATGAAAAAATATCCAACATCCAAATCTTCAGGGAAACGCAAACCAACACTGCAGTAAGGTAGCCCTGAACTCTGGAAGAAGGACTATTACTACCACTGTCACCTGGGCACCAGTGGCTAACACCCAGAAGCAGAGGAGGCTGCGATGGTCTGGTCATGATTTGGAGCCAGCCCAGGTATTTAAGTTCCTGAGAATCTGCAGTAAAAACAAGAAGTGGAGATGTGGCTTAAGTGGTAGAGCACCAGCCTTGAGTGGAAAAGCTAAGGGACAGCATATAGGCTCTGCTTCAAAGCTCCAGTACCAACAAGTGCACAGCCACACAGCCACACACACACACACACACACACACACACACACACACACTCTGAATAACTTTTACCAATCAACACAATGTGGATTCCACTGTAGGGGAAAGGGCTGAGTGTACATTTCTGTCAGATACTTAAAATTTTGGACATTACTTTGAGAAGAATAAACACTTTGATAAGAACAATCACCACTCAAGGTTATATAGGATTTTAAATATTTCATGGAATGTTTGTGGTTTAGCTCAAAAAGCATCCAAGTCTTTCAAGTTTATGTATTACTAAAATTTGTAATTAGCCTATGATGTCATTTTAATCTCTGTATTATCTTGTTTCATATAGAAAAACATTTAATATTTCCAGTTCTCAAATATTTGTGTTTCCTTTTTAGCAAATAATTTAAAATGTAAGAAATACACAAATATTTAAAATGATACTATACACAAGTTCTGAATCACTTTTTCTCTCAAAATGTGAAATTGCTAGACTAAAAGATACACACAGAGCTATAGCTACAAAGACAATTGACAGTGTACATCTTGCTAACTCTATACTCAAGTTAATCTCCCTTTGTTTGCTTTGTTCGTATACTAATTCATGGTAAACACGAATAAATCATTATTCACCTTCACATTTTTCAGGATACTCAGATTAAGTATGTTTATAGTCGTATCAATTGTCTTGTTATCTTTGTTTCTGAAAGGTTCAATTAACATACAGAAAGATTACTTTGTAGGTTTAAAGTACAGGACTTAATGAGAGATCTTGTATAGAAGAAACATAACTCACTTGCTCAGGGAGTTGCTATGCCAGATCTAGCCAGGTAGATAACTGGCCACTTCAGAACCTGACTTTTGGATGTGGGAACTTTAGAACCAGTGGGAGAAAGGCACATTGGTGATTCACAAGCAGACAGGAGTTTCAGTGCCAATGCCAGCTTTTTACTTCTGGAAGAAAGAGCCTGTTTGTACTCAGTGACCTCGACAGGCACTTTTCCCATGAAGTTCCTGTGCTGATGAATTTTGTAACAAGACTTCTATAATGGAATCTGGAGTTATTAATTGCTAATTATTCTTGGTCTTCATTTCATTCCAGCATGGGCACAAGAGAGATAGGGCAGAGAATCCCGGCTCATTCAATTGAAAAAAGTAGAAGAAATTTAATTTGTTTAAATCACATTTCTCCTAGGAAAAGGCCAGAGACAATCTTCTAAACCACATCATTTAGTTTCCTGAAAATGCATTTGCTCCGTGGACAATGGCTTAAGTCAAAATAGACCTGAATAGCTGAGATGAAACTTTCATAGCTCCAAGAGCTCCCTTCAAATTTTCCTCCCCTATTTAATGATTATGTATCCAGTTTACATTATTGAGGAATTTGATTTTACAACACTAAATTTATTTGTTTCCTCTGTGAGAATCATGTTTTATTATGCAGTAAATTTGGGCCATTGACCTCTCTATGGTGACATCTAAAAACACTAATCACCATTACAAAAAGAATGTATAAACCAGGTGAAGGTGGTTCATGCCTGCAATCTAGATTATTAAAATTCTGAGATCTGAATATGATAGTTTGAAGCAAGGCCAGGTAGGCCAGTCTGTGAAACTTTTATGTCCAATGAACCACCAAAAAAACCAGAAGTGGAGTTGTGATTCAGGTGGTAGAGTGCTAGCCTTGAGCAAATAAGACCTGGGCCCTAAATTCAAGTTTCAGGCTTATGCTCATATGTATGTGCATGTGTACACACACATACACACACCCTAAACACATATTTATGTATGTAAATGTGTATATGCATGTATGGACACATATATTTATACACATATATGTATACATATGTGTATATATGCATTCATGCCTACATGCATATATACATGTATATATGTATATGACCAAAAATTTACTCTAGAACTAGAACTGACCAGCAGTTGTTCCTGCAACCCATTGAACTTACTTTGGACTGTCTCACACAGTACATGAACATTAGAAAGGACTGTACTGCATCCAGCTGTGTAGCTCTGAATCCTAATACAGCATTTGTCATCAATCATAACAGTTTATTAAATAATGAGAGGCACAACACAATATGACTTAAATTTATCTTCTTCAGCAACAGCCGACTCAAAGTATAATAATGGCAAATATTTAATTGTTATTGCAGCAGCAATTACAATAATTTGTAAAAACAGGGAGGAGAGAGATATGTTTATACCATTGCATTTTTTCCATGCAATGATTGGCTCACAAGAGTAACTGACACACAGTTATAAAAATATTGTTAGTAATCAAAAGACAAAGACATAGCAGGACAAAAATAGCACAACTTTTCACTTTTATCTGAGAATCTTGAAGCTATGCTTTTTCATATAAATAGTAATGTTCACACACAGACACAGTCACCTTCGGAGTTCCTTTTCCTGATCACCTAATAGGTGTGAAATGTTGCATGAGATACTGGAGACCCCTTGTCACTGGATGAGGTGTGAATGAATGTGACTATAATGCATTTGGGAATTTCTGGAATGACATTGTGTGTGACAGCAGGTAAGCTGTATACAGCCAGAGGATTACATCACCGCTGGTAGCTACTAAAATCACAGAATAGAGTTGACATCACAGCAACATGCAACAAAACTCTTGGAAGGAAATAACTACATGTGAAACCAGAACGTGTGATTCAGGAGCAAATGTAAAGCAAGCATGGTGATTATCACTAGATTAAAATTCCAATAGAATAGACTCAAATGGGGGTTTGAATGATGGAATCTTTATCTTCTACAAGTCATAGAGTTCCCTGAGCCACTCTTTTCTTCAAATGGTAAAGATAGATGGTTATATATGTCCCATGAGACTACTGTGGATTCCTTTACATTATTTTTTATCTGATTTTCTTTTCAAGGTGATGTACAGAGGGGTTATAGGTACAAACGTGAGGTAGTAAGTACATTTCTTCTCAAACTTGTTACCCCTGCCCTCATTTTTCTCCCGCCTTCCCTCCTCCCAGTTACTCCCCTGAGTTGTATAGTTAATTTCCTACATATTGTCTTGTGAGTAAATACTGTTTTTAAAAGACCAAATGTGATATGAGTAGCAATGGTGTTACTGATAGAAATATAGAGCTAACTGAATGAAACATAGATTACATTGCATCATTCGAGCCAATTGTTACAAGGTAAAATTGATGTATGAAGCATGGACTCTTTTTTCTAAAAAACATATAAACTAAGTTAAGAAATATATATTGATAAGATAGAGATTATAAAATGTACACGAACTTATTTTACTTAAAACTCTACCTAAATTTATGACAGTAAATGTATAATTTATTATTTAATATATAAATGAATGTTGTTTAATAATGAAAACAGTATAAAGAGGAAATGAAAGTAATGCAATAAATTCAACAGAAGGAATCACTAGCACTTGCTGAGATCTCAGTTTATATTAGTAACTGAGCTTTATATAAACAAACATTATTTTATTATCAGAAAAGTTGTAATAAGTAGATACTCACATACAAGTAATTAAAGATAAAACACCAAAAAACTGTAACCACAAGGAAAAGACAGAGTTAAATTGTGGATGACATCTTGAACAATTTTACCCAGATTAGTTTCTAGAAATAAAATCCAAAGAGGAAGAGGTAGGATTCTTCCCTAGACTTTGGAGAAAGCAGTTCATGATCCTCTTGCCCACCTCTTTCCTTCTTTCCACCTCTTCCTTTCTTCCTTCCTGAGCCTGTGGTCTCTCTCTTCCTTGTCTATGGTTGTGACTTGTTAATATCTTAAGCATAGATTTTTGTATAAAACTTAATCTGGAACCCAAATGTTGGAAATCCAGAACTACGATGAAGGAAGTAAACCATGTACCTCAGAGGTGATATCAAAGTTAAAAAGGCATCCATAGGCCTCCATAACTAAGACTAAAACATATTTAATCCATAAGAAGTGAAAAACTCAAAATACATTATGAACCAAATATCAATATTTGAAACAGTGTCAGTATTTGTATAACATTACCTCACTCACCATCATCTAGTCCCTGATTCTAATGTTTTATTTACCAAACTGTGGACATGTCTGGGGCAATGGTTTTTCAACTTGTTTCTTTCTTTTGCTTGTTTTAAGTGTTTACTGTTGATATGAATATTATTTATGCCTGTTATTGAGTTTGGCACCCCTTCAATTGTGTGTCTCACTCTCCTCACTCTAGTTTTTGTTCAGGAAAATTAAAAGAGTTCCCCAAAGAAAAAGAAGTCAAACAGTAGCTGCTGTATCTATAGTAAGGTTGTAGGGTGCAAAAATTCCCTTCGGGAGCTGAGTCAGCTTCTCCTTCCAGTTCCTAACTACAATCAACTATGTAGAAAATCCATCTACCGTGATGAATTTTCTGCCTCTAGGAGACAGAACATATATAGAATTCCTGCACCATTATCTCATAACATGGCAGAAAGAAATTTTAATTAATAATGATCACTGCCCAGGTGCATCTTGGACCTCAAAATGTACTTATTCCTGCTGCATTGGCATTCTATTATTTTTTTTCATACTTTCATTTCCAATGAAGTAACTGATACATGGGCACATCTTCACACACATACATAGGATATAATATGTTTTAAACTGGAAAGTAATGTATTAAATCTCTTATTTCTGATGCGCACCTACCGGGTGAACCTTAAGGAAATGTGAGAATCTTGAATACAAATTCTATTCAAAAATCCCTTGCTGTGAAGAAAGGAGCAGAGCCTCCAAGTGTGAAAATCCCAATTTTTCTAGAACATCTTTGTGATTTTTCCTACACAACACTGGCCAAAAGATGGATGCTTACAATCCATCTCAGAGATTGATGGTTTACTATCACCTTCTGATTCCCAGTGCGTGAATATGCATGAGCCCCAGTACCGACTGGAGACACCTGTCTGTCCTCTCACCCTTCCATGGTCCCCTATTTTAGTCACACAGCACACACAGAAGGCTGCAGAGCAGACATGTTTAGTTCATAGACTCTCAAGGTAGTTCCTTGGTCAGAATGTGATTTTTGTGACCCTAAATTTTTTATCACTGGTCCTAAAAGTCCCTAGAATTTTAGTCCTGGGACTCTTGGTAACACAATCTCAATAATTAAGACACATTTCCTCCATTTATCTTTTTAAGGGTCTTGTCACCAGAAAATGGTACCTAGCATTCTTAAATAGCACTATAATAGCTGTGGGGACTTTCATTTCCAATGTACTAGAGACCACACATTACTTGAGTTTAATGGTCAATTTGGGAACCTTTTCATCCTTGCACTAAGATAGGGCTGCTATATGTCTCACCAAGGGCACAAAAACAGTGGAGTTATCCAGCACCATAAATGGAACAGATAGAACAGTTCTATTTTTCTAGTGGTGTTTAGAGAGACACAAGTTATACACCTCATACAAGGAGTGTAAATTTGGACAGGCCACCTAAATGCTTGGTTTTCTCAAGAAAACAAAATGAAAGTGCTCACTGTATTTTCCACAAAGGACAATTAGGAACATAGGCTAGGATAACTTATGAGGCTCAGGGAATGAGTCAATATTTTGTGGCTCTATATTCAACGAGCATGTAGGACGGGACACTGGAAGTGTAGGCCACGTGGTCTGGAAATGTCAGGGTCATGGCAACTGCATTTCATCATTTGGTAAGTGGTTTCGAGGAGAGCTTCCAATTGTGAACTCCGGATGCATAGTGTCAATAGAAGCAGGAACACAAGACAAGAATGGGGCCTGTAACACAACCAGAAGTGATTCCCTAATAAATTGCCATGCTGTCGCCTGTTATTTTATATTCATCTGCATATCTTAAGGAGAGAAATTATTCTGAAATAGGCCCACAAATAACATGCATGAACATGAAGTAATAGGGAACATGTTGAAATACATGGACATGTTGATTGTACTGAGTATGCCAAAGTTATTACCAAAAGACTACCTTATCAATCTTGACAATGTTTATCTTTCACAGTAAAATGTGGTCTCTTTTCCCATTGAGGAATACAACTTCTTGTAGAATTGTACCTACTTATTAAACATTCTCTGAGCTCCTTTACGCATCACAATGTCAAATAGGTAGTGGGGCTATTTGATTTATCCCTATTTCTCATCTTCCTTGAAATAATGCAATAAGTGATGTATAAATGTTAGCACAGACAATCAGAGTTAAGCAGAGAACAATGAATCACAATGTATTTTATCATTTACAAAGGACTTCCCTGTTGGCTCATTTAATCATTCATTTCCATCATTGCATACCTTCTTACGTAATCAGTACCACTCTCACAGTGCAGCTAGCAATGGGTAGGAACAAGCAGCCCATAAATGCAGGGGAAATTCTATCTCTGAATGCAAGCCCAGAGAGTGGGTGTGGCTGGTGGACCAGTGTCGCGTTACACTGGTTGTGGGGGACACTCAGCTCTGCGCGCTACTCCCGCCGGCGGGAGGACAGAGCGTATACCAATTGAGACTAAACTGAGATGGGGTAGAGCTGACGAACCCCCCCCATCCCAAGCCCCCCTTAAGTTTAAGAGCAGACACTGGACACGGAGATTTCGGGGGAGCTGTCTGATGGAATACTGACTTCCCAAAGTTTTATTCAGGGGAGGGATTTACATAACAGTAATGGCGGCAGGAAGAGAAGGGACTAACTGGGTATTAACGATTGGCTGATGAACTGTCCATCACGGTGATGTCACGGAACTTCCCGCAGGGGCGGAGACCACAGTCCCCCCAGGACTGTTCCCTGGTGCCATTACGAGACATGTGCTCACAGATGAGGGGGGGCTGGTTTGCCTCCCTCTTCCGGGGGAGGTTTCAGACCCGGGGAGAAGGTAGGAGTGGATAACAGCCAGCAGTCCCAGGTCTTAAAGGTATAGCCATCCCCGACAGACCAGACCATCTGAAACTGACCTAGTTCACATTTCCATCCTTCTACCCCCAGCTTCCACGTCAACATTCCATGGCAAACATAAAACACTGATTCATCTGTTCACTACACAGGCTACTTAATCCAAGTTTAACACAGCCCTTAAAGCCAGTCCTAGGAAAGACCCTCAACACAGACCTAGCCTTCTCACCTCCCCTTTGCTAACCATGTGACCTAGAGAAAAATCATTGTCTCTCCATGTCCCCTGGATCTAAACCTCATGGTTCATTATACTGTCATTGATCTCCAAAAGAGTGTACTATAAGTGATATGTTACAGCCCTAAAGATGTTGCTTATGAATGAATGTTCAACTAGTTTAAGTTAAACTAATGAAGAGTAAACTACCATGAGCTTACCATGACACTGAGAAAGAAGGACTTGAGGAAGAGGACAGATACAGAACTCAAGCTAGAGCAATGTTTTCCCCGTGTGATGGCTTGAACATGAAGTGTATTTCCTAAAGGTGTACATGTTGATGACTGAGATCCTGGGGCAAGCAGTGTTCCCAGGTAGGAATGATTGAATGATGAAGGCTGTACCTTTATTAGAGGACTTAATCCACGGAAGGATCTGAGATCTGAAGAGACTTGACAGTTTGTGGAAATGAGCATGATGATACCTGTTTGGGAAAACGGAGCCACTCGGGCATCCCAGGAAATGTATGTCTTTTTTACTAATCACTTCCTGTCATTCCCTCTGCTTCTCATGCACCAAACGTAAGCAGCCTCCTCCATCGCTGGAGCCCACCTCCAGGAGGACAGCCGCAGGTAAACAAAACATCTGAAGCCATAGCCAAAACACATCCTCCTTTAAGTTCTTTTTGAAAAATTAACCCACTTGGCAAACAATGGACACTACAAGTGGGGAAGTTCTTCCAACTGAGTAATCTCCCCCTCTGTGTATATCCTGCTAGCAAAACTCAGGGTTCATGCAACCTTCAGAATGATCACAATCACACAAACCAACACCCCCACCAACCACACACATATACACAGAGACATATACACACAAACTGTTTTGAAAGTTAGAAAAGAGTGTTTCAGCTCAAAACCTAAACTTTGTACTATTGATGTGTCAAAACAGAAATCTTTATGAATGTTTTGATTTGTACATCTGTGACTGACTTTTGAAAATAATTAGATATTTCCCACCAAGGCTTCAAAATGTTATCCCTCAAAAATAATGGTTATTTGTGTTTTGACAAGTAAATTACTAGGGCACCACCTGATGTTTGTTCAAACAGAGTTTACATATTTATTTCAATTAATAGCAGAAGTTCCATCCCTACTTGTGTATGCATTCCTTCCTGGAATATTAAGGTGCCCCACAAAGGAGCTACATTTTTGGTAGGCTTGAGAATAAACACACAGACTAAAATAAATGAGGTCTGAATGAAAGTATTGCAAAATCCAAGCTGCCTGAAATCTGTGTCTTTATTCTGGTTAATGTGCTTTAGAAAATTGCCTTTACTTTGTAATGCTCCCTGAAATCACAAGTTGCTCAGTGGCTCTGAATGAGGCAGCCCTGCTGCATATTTATGATTTACATCTTGCCTGCATCCCGACGAACCAGAGGCAGCTTGCCACGAAATGCAAGTGTAAATGCAGTTTTTGAAAGAGACAGAGGCAGGAGATATCGATGTAGATTTTTAGAAAAGAAAAACACCCACAGGAAAGCCAAAATGGAAAGGAAAGGGAAATTTTATAAAGAAAGAAGGTGATAGTTGTGTCAGAAACCAATTTGAAATGTATTCAGGACTCCCCAGGTGCCAGGATAAAGAAAAGGAAAGGAAATGGATAATGTAAGGATTCGGTCTCCTGGACACGTGGATTGAGAATCAGCCATGGTCAGCTCTACCAGGCTGACCACTATGCCCTGCGAGCTCTGCCTCAAACAAGGTGAAGGTCGGGTATCCATCTTGACTTGAACTCTCTTCAGAGGTTGGCAAGGATAAGCCTAGGTGAGTGTATGTGAGAATATGGGAAATGTAAATGACAAATAGGAACTTCAACACAAAAATGGTAAAAACTTGATCAAGTCAAAACCAGCATGTCTTTTGTGTCCTTATACGTGTCTTTTTACCACCTTGTGTTGACAGGAAAATCGCCTCCTGTCGTAAAATAACGTTTTCCTCATTTGAACAATGTTAGCTTAGAATAGCTTCGTACATTGTTATTAGACCCCTTGGAGATGGGTGATGTTCTTGTGATCAAGCTGTTTATTAAGTGACAGAGAATGGACCAGAATGGACATGATTGGCACATACCTCTGTAGACACCAATGCTATCTACCATCACAGAGCATCTAGAACTTCACAATCAGTGAAGTTCCTCCACACCCTAGAAACCATCCAGGTTCCGCCCAACTGCAGGCTGGGTACAGAACTTTGGCAAACCTCAGCTGGCTGTGTTCTGCCTTCAATAGCTCAGCCTCTGGGCCCTTGGTGAGCATGTGCAAAGCAGGGATGGAGGAGAGCAGGTGCCAATAAGAACAGAACAGGCCTGCTCTACCACAGCCAGCCACTTCCTCCCTCCTCCTCCCTCCTCCCTCCTGTCTTCTCTCCTCTCCCCCCTCCACCTTCCCTCCCCTTCCTCCCTCCTTCTTCCTCCTCCCTCCTCCCCCCTCCTCCTTCTTCCCTCCTCAGAGCAATACTGGGGTTTGAACTCAAGGCTGCTAGACACTGCTCTGTCACTCTAGCCATGCCTCCAGCCTGTTTGTGGCAGCTTATTTTTAAGAAAGTAGGCAATGATTCCCCCATGCATGCTTCCTGCTGTAGCTGAGATGGGGCAGATCTGTGCCACTGGGCCCAGTTTTTTCTGTGGAGAGTGATCTATCTCGTGGATCGTTGGCCTAGAGTGGCCTGGAACAAGGATTCCACCCATTCTGCCTCCTGCACAGCTGGGATGGCAGGTGTGAGCCACAGTGCCTAGCAACAGCACCTCGAGTCCTATTGTGACAAGACTGACTTGGGGAGCTTCCTCCATCTGTGTTCCTCTTTTCTCAGTTTTGCTTCCTAACTTTACATTTTGTTTAACTGTGCATTAGTGTGCTTTAGTAACAGGAGACCATCGTGGTAGCTCCAGATTTGCATATGGTATAATCTGAACAATCTCTCCACTTTCATTATATTCCCCCTTTCTCAAAAAAAAGTGGTGGGTTTCATTATGCTTTGGTCATAGCTATATTTGTGATACTTTTTGATACGCTGCACCCATCAATCAGTATCCTATCTTTTTTCACCTTTCCTCTCCTGCTAATCCTCCTTAGACAACTCCTTTTATGCTAATGCCTTATTAATAATATAATCATCCTCAACAACACTATCACCTTCTTCTTCGTCATCATCATCATTAGCCATTTTAGCACTAGATTTCATAAATGAGCCAGAACATGTGTTTTGTTACTTTGGAGCTTGGTTCATCTCACTCAATCTGATTATCTCCATTTTTATTCAGTCTCCTACAAATAAAGTAATTTTGCTTTCTCTTTATGTCTCAGTAATATTCTATCATATATACCTACCAAATTTTCTTTATTGGCAACTGGCTTCGTATATATTGATTTAGACTCCTCACATTATATGCCAAGGAGTCTTATTTCTGGATGATATAGTAGTTCTAGTTCTAGTTGGTGTTTATCGTTTTTTTTTGTTTTTGTTTTTTGTTTTTGTTTTTGTTTTTGAGAATCTTCCATGCTGATTTCTGTCATGGGTACAGGTATTTTACATTCACAGTGTGAATGTAACATCTATTTGTTTTCTTAATAATTTCATTCTGACAAAATTCAACTCCAAATGAAACAAAGATCTTAAGGTGAGAGCTGAAACTTTATAACTACCACAAGCAACACAGGGACAGCTTTGAAAGATACAGGCATAGATAGTTTCTAAATTCTACTCCAACTGCAAAGGAAAGTAGAACCAAATTTAACAAAACTGTTCATGAAAAGCAACCATCACCACAATCAATTACTTCAATCAACAAACAAATGGATGAAAGATACTAATGCAAGAGCTGAAATTTTAATACTACAACTAGCAAATACAGGAAAAATCTTCAGAAGATACAGAAGTATAGGTACTTACTTTTTGATTCAACTCTAATTGCTCAGGAAATAAGAGCAAAACTTAACAAATGGTATTTCATCAAATTTTAAACCTCTGCACATCAAAAGTAGCAATTGCCACAATCAAGAGATACCCTGCAGAATGGGAGAAAAATCTTCGCCAGCTAGTGAATAGATATTGGAATAATATCAAGAATAGAAAATGAACTAAAAATTAAACAACAAAAGAACAAATAACCTAATTAATAAAATGGAAAATAAATTGGACAGTTCCCAGAAGAAACATATATGCCTGATAGCTACATGCAGAAATATTCGATATCTTTAGAAATAAAAGAAATGCAAAGTATCAATCTCTATTAAAGAAAGTATACAGAGATAGCGTTCATGGAAAATCATTTTAGCAAGGACAGCACTCATTGGGCCAGTTGTGGTGGTGCATACTTGTCAGACGGAAATAGGAAGATTGAGGACCAAACCAGAGAAGCAATTACTGAGACTCTATCTCAAGGAACAAGCCGGGCAAGGTGATTCACACTAACAATCGGACCAAAAGGTAGAATTGTCCATGTTCGATCTGTGTGTAAATGTGTGATCCGATCTGAAAAATCTGTCTGAATCATAAAAGGCTGGGGGTATGGCTCAACTGGTAGAGCACAAAGAGCACATTTGTTTGATGAGTTCAAACCCCAGTAGCGTGGAAAGCTGCATAAACAGCAACAAAAGTCCTTGTTGCACACTTTCACATGCACTACAAATCTTTTTATACACACCTTCTATTCCCATACTGTCAAAAGCCCTACCAGATGATACAATTACGACCTCCATTTTACTACATATAAATAGACGTCAAAAAATCCAGAAATCAAGCCTTAGGTAAAAGATTCTATACTAAGGGATGCAGCTTTCTTATTCTTTCTCTAATGTAGCATTGTAAGCCTTTCTATTTACATAGGCCCATTCATGTCCTTTGTGGAATTTATTAGCATCTACATGAGTTCATTACTGTTCACTGTCTTGTGTCTCCTCTAAAAGTACACAGGCTTAGAGCCCAGCAATCATGTCTGTTATGCCCTGTTCTTCATTGCTTTGCACTGTGCCAGTAGAGCCACAAACTAATTGTTCAATAAATAAATAGATAAATTAACCAAGAGCACAGCACTTAAGAATGCTCCTTCCACTACAATTTATTAGATCTATTTTATTTTTCTGCTGCACAGACAGGCACTAAGCAAATCATGAATGTCTCTTGTGTACTAGGAAGAGTTTATTTCAAATTGAAAGGAAAAGCATAAAATCATTTATGATAGGTTACCATAGACACTCCTAATATATTCTAAAATGAAAGATAGCTTTGGAATTTATGTGGCCACTTCACAATGTTTAGCCCTTTGATCCTTGAAGTCTCTTAGCTTTATTTGATCCAAAGCATGACTGAAAGCCTAACAGAATACGAATTGTGCCGATAAATATTTACTTTCATCTCTTTTCTAGATGCCTACAGAGCTGCTCCTTCTGAACTGTTTTAAAGATGGAAATTAGTTCATCGTTCAAATGGCTTTGTGAACTGGTAGGCAAAGAGAAAACATTTCTAAGGTAAAAATACTCCATTTTTTCCTACTCTACAGTGCCATAGAGCACAATTACATCTAAGTCGCATCGGATATAGGAAACTGATGTGAAGAAATGCAAATGCTTACATTTAAACTTCAACAAGCTCATGTAAAGCACCATGTTGGACCAGGGTTGCTTGCTCATAGCTTGCATGTGCCTGACAATATAACAACAGCAACAGCACATCTATACCCATACTGCACACAGGTGTGCATGATTTACACCCTTTCCTCTAGTTCAGGGTACAGATCAGGCATTACTGTCCCAAGAAAGGATTCCCCTTCTCACAGTACACAGATTCCTCTTTCTCTTAGCTCTTACAAAATATTTTTTTTCTTTCATAGTATTAATCAGTCTTAATCCCCTTTATCTATTTTACTGCCCTTACTTTCATATTGTATCTAGCTCCAATAGGCTCTAGAAACTATCGCTGAGTAATTATTGAATGTGAAATCTGAAACGAATTCTTAGAGTAATGTGTGTCTGGGTAAGACATATCCCACAGGTGCTTCTTGGCTCGGGTGTGATTCTGGGTTCTACCTCCCATCATTAGTCAGCACTGACCTTGGAATCAAAATACACAAAGGATGAGACAGCATGATAGGAAGAGAAAGCCAAACGGAAGGCACATACTTGTGGGGGATAATTTGTGTGGCAGTGTCATATGAGGAACCAAGGTAAGTTACTCCTGTACAGTATGTGAAGTTTCAGGTGGCTTAGCACAAGGATTTGGCCAAACTTGTGAGGAGTTTGTCAGCTTCTTGTATTTCCACTCTTTCAAAGGGACTCTTTTAAAGGAGAGAAATTCTCCATTTCTCCTTCAAAAACTCCTGTGTAGAAGAGCAAAAGTAAGTAGCAAGGGCTGAGCCACAGGTGAGAATGCTTGAAAGCAGATGAAAACAGAAGTAACATCAGTTCTTTACAGGATATTTCTAGCTCTACACATAAATCTCACACTTCCAGAACATACTGACATTCGACATGAATCCTGACTTGAAGCAGTAATATCATATAATCAAATAACCACAGCAAAGAAAGAAAACATGATATTCCAATAGCCTGTGTGGCTAAGTGAGTTTTCCTCTTAAGCCAGTTTTCCAGAGATGTGGAATTACTGTTAGTGATAAATGTGCACATAAATACCTATTTTAAGTACCTATTTACTATGCAGAGGGCAATAGCCTACAGTGAGGTATCCTTCGTGGTATTACTTATGACTACAAAGTTTTGAATTTTATCATTTACTGGTTAATTTTTAAAGCTAATTGAGTTGCATCTGATCCCAGGCATTGAAAAATGTTTAGCAACAATTTACTGAGGGTTTCTTTGGGATTTTATCCATGCCTACAAAACCTGTTAGCTTCCTCTTATCTCCTTTTGCATATATGTGGCGTACTGCCCGCATGTAGATTAAATTTAGATTTTATTGGCTTTCACATGTACAACTTTCTATGTTTTATTTTCGTAGATGTGTACATTGATTCATTTTTCATGGGAGCAACCCTAGCTGTTCCTTCAATACCCAGCAAATGTGCTATGTATTCTATCATTTTCTTCAGAGAATTGGGCTTGTCCCAGTTTTTTCTTACTGTCCTTCCACCTAAAATGAGGATAAATCTTGTTTTATTTCATTTGTATTTCTTCAGAGGTCAGTCACATACATTGTTTTAATTTTTGATTTTTGTAGTTAGAAAAACGTATGTAATGACCTATTTACAATTCATATCTTTTCATACATTTATCAAATACTCTGGATTGTTTTAAATGTCATTAAAATCACTATGTCTCCTATGACCATGCCAATTATTTATATTTGTTTTCCTCTGTGCCGCTTGTAAGTAGAGACAATCATGGTTACTGAAGTGGTTTGAAATACTGTTACATTATTGTTTTCATTCTGGGGTTATTAGATTCATTGAGAGGAAGTCTAGGGTGGGTTATTTATTAGACAGTGTTTTGAGGACAAGCAACTGTGAAAGGCAGGGGAACAAGTCAAAGTTGGGTAGAGAGAGAATTAAAGCTTCATGTACTTTCAAATCATAATGTTGATCAATACCAAGGAAATAAAAGTGACTTGTTATTAGTGAACACTGTCTCTCCAACAAAGATGCCAGGAATTCATATTTATGCCTTCGTCAGTAAATAGACAAAGCTACCTTGGGTAAAGCTAGAATTAGTGCTAATTGTCTCAGCAGATGAGGTAATTTCAGGCCAAAGGCTCTTTTCATTCCTCACCAACCCATGCCCAACAGATATCTGGGTGTGTGGTCTTTGAATCTATCATGGCTTATTTTTCATAATAAATTTTAATTATGTTTACCTGAGGTTGAAATTCAATATCTCCTTAACACTGCCTTTGTGTTTATTGTGATTGAGTCTTTCTAATTACTTTTACTTATGTTTCCATGAGCATGAAGTTGAGTATTCCCTTAATACTGTCTTTTGTTTCTTGATTACTTCCTTAAGGCACTTCACTGGCATCTTTATTGTGTTTCTGTCTTCATTTTTTTAAGAGAATTTATTTTATTTGTTTGTTTGGTTTTTGGCCAGTCCTGGGCCTTGGACTCAGGGCCTGAGCACTGTCCCTGGCTTCCTTTTGCTCAAGGCTAGCACTCTGCCACTTGAGCCACAGCACCACTTCTGGCCGTTTTCTGTATATGTGGTGCTGGGGAATTGAACCCAGAGCCTCATGTATACGAGGCAAGCTCTCTTACCACTAGGCCATATCCCCAGCCCCTCTGTCTTCATTTTTATGATGTGGCATGCTTAGGACTCTCTTTAATACTGGCATTCTCTACCTGGTCCTCATTACTCAATCGCAGGCTGCTTCTTAGACAACTCTTTTCCCAAGAATTCCCAGGAGTGAATTTTCTTAATGTTGCTCTCCACTTGCCTGGCATGGCTCCAAGCATTTCCCTTCTTGAAATTATATGAAGGAGCATATATTGAGAGTTTGGAATGTACGCATAGTCTTTAGCACTCTCACAGAGATGATGACTCTGATTAGTGTGTTCGGGCCGAATGCATCCACATCCAACTGCTACAAGCTAAGGTTGTTGAATAAAATACATTCCCTCTGCATGGAGCATTCCATTTACCTGCAGCTTACAGAATTAATTCTTCCATTCATAGCTCAGAAGTTTCTCTTCAGAAAAGCAACCCTGAACTCTCTGACCAAGTTGACTTTCATGTTATGAATTCTGAAATGATGAAAGTGACCTTTAATGAACAAATATTTGCCAGTCATTTGGATGTCATTAGAAATGTAAGGTGGACAGAGGAGGCATGAAACATGAATGTGTTTTTTTGTACTTTTTCCTTTTTTGCCCTTCCCAGCTCTAATCACTGATTTGTTTGTGTGTGTGTGTGTGTGTGTGTGTGTGTGTGTGTTTGATTAGTATGTCTTACAATAGACTTGAGGTGAATTTTTTTAAAAAAAACTTATTTCTAGCAGAACAGCTAGTATACAATAAGTATTCAATATATTATAGTTGTATTAACTAAAAGTAAACAAGATTTTTTTTCTGAATAGCACAAGTTGGTTAATTATCCAAATTCATATAAGTTGTTTGCAAATGCTTCTCTCATAATTTTCAATGCAAATATTTTCAAATGTATACCAAAGTTATCATCCCAGAGAAGAGGGGGACCTGTCATACTCAAAGACAATGCTAGAAAGAGGTGAAAAATTAGCATCCTTCTCTTTGAGGGTTTTGTGACCTGAGAAAACAACTTCCAAACCTGTCTAACCACGCAGTCAACATGGGAGAAAATTCACGTACCTGCATCACTCTGGTGAATGACTGCAGTGAAAGTGTAGGAAAATACACTCATTTTATATCAATATTTTCAAGTTAGCAAGGGAGAACTTGGACATCTCAGTGCTAAACCTGTTCATCACAGAACTGACAGAGTGATTTTTCAGGTGATTGGAAAAGTGTGCTTTTGCCCTTTTGCCTCATTACAACTTCTGGTAGAGCACTCTAAAATCACTCAAGGAGAATTAACCTTTTAAATTTCATGCTGTTCTAAAAAGAACATCCCACTCATCCCAGCTTTTGAAAAAATATAATAATTCATGGTGAACTCTGCACAGATACATATTTTTCTTCTAAATTTACATGTTTTCAAAGCAATTACAAATTTCACACATTGTAAAATAAATCTATGTCTCACCTTAGAAAATATCAATCATCATTATTGGTAAATATTTCAAATTTATTTATGTTCTCATAACCTGAAAACATACCTCATGCTGCCCATAGAGGTCTGTGAATGTCAAATACTTTGAAATAATTTCTAGAAAGATATAGATGGCCTGAAAAAAGTCGTTATATTTTTCTACAAAAAGTAAATCTTGATTCTCTCTTCCTTGGAAAATAATTGAATACTGAGTTTATACATCCTGTTTCCCCAGGCATTGCCCCTGTAGCTGCTCCTTAGCAGACATTTTATGCCCTTTTTATTACATCTTCTGTCTAAATATTCCAATTTCTATTGAAAATTGTTATTTTGTCCACAGTGGATAATCCTTTTTAAAAAAGGATTACTTCTTATTAGAACTGCGGTATAACACTTTCAAGCAGTACATATTAACCATCTTGTTTCTTTGGTTAATGTATGTTTGTCAAAGGAGGAACGTGCTAAATGGAGTAAAATGTCTGCTGTCATCTTGTCAGTCATCTTGGCATTAGAAAAAAAATGAGTGTGAATTACTTCCTGAGCAATCAAAAGGAGCAGTCTGAAGCTTATCACCTCCACTTTAAATAAAGAGCCTCTGTTCACATTGCTTTCATTACTATCATAGAAGCTAGTTCATCATTCCTCTTATGATGCTAGAATGAAGTATGGAAATACGTAAATAGAACACCCAATTTCACAGAGAAGGCAACTAAGTCCCAAAGAGGCAAAAATAACTTGTCCCAATGTTTAATTAGGGTTCTTAGCTGTAAGCAACAGATGCTACATGAGATGGACACATGTGTAAATTTGCTGAGTAGTTCTCTGAAAGACTGGAATACCAGATTGGAGGAAAGGACATTTAAAGTTCTGTCACAGAACACTTCTCCACTGGGAATTAATTCTGCTGTCTTGCCTTTTGGACATAGATGGTTCATTTTGTTCTCTAGTACCAGGCACTGGACGCTAGGCCAGTCCCTCTAGAATTGCTCGCGTTGACATTGTAGGAATTCAATACAAGACAGCTGTTTCCAGCCTCTCTGATGGATTTACTCTGATCTCTGGATTTTGTATACAGAGGAGGTGAGTCAAACGCTGGCGAATCTGCTCCTCTGGCTGACTCTGGAGCACATGTTCCGATTACAGGCCAACTAAGCTTAGGCTATATAATAACCACACTGAATTTTCAAGTTCCTTAGTGGAAGGAACGTCTGTCTGATATTTTTGGAAATTTACAAAGAGTTTTATCTATTCTGTAAAGACACATGTGGATTAAGGAAATGGATAATGTATTAGTTTTATATGTTGAGCAACAAATTATCACAAACTTAGCGGTTTGTTTTTTTTTTAATTTATAAATCTTAGTTTTCATGGGCCAGGGGTCCAAGCTCAGCTCACTAAGTGCGCTGCTCAAGGCTTTTTACAAAGTTTCATGTATTACTGATTTGTATTTGTTTATTTTAATTAAAGACTTGTAAAAAGAGGTTTCAAGTCCAGAAGCCAGGTTATGAATACAGTGCATTTGGATCAATGTTTCCCCCTCTTCCTCCCCAGTCTTTCTCCAGCCCAGCTGTACCCTCCATCAGAGTTTAGTTGTTTCTCTCTGTAGAATATGGGTGAAATCTAAGACATTTCCATCCTGATAAGTACAACTTTTGTTCTAATCTGTTTCTGAATATGATTCTGCTTAAAAATCATCAGGATCATTGAATAAATGGCTCTGCCCATGTTTATTAAGCAGAATATAATAGGAACATGGATAATTCACTTCATAGAAAAGAAAATCCTCCAAAATGAATTGATAAACAAACATCAAAACTAGTGTGTTCAGAAACTCCAACACGGACCAGTAAGAATTCCAGAGAGGTAAAACAAAGAGAAATAGACAGTGAGGAACAGAGTTAGAGACAGAAACGGAGTCAGAGAAAGGAAGGAGAGAGGAAGAAGAAAAGGAAGGAAAGACAGATAAGGGATGATTAGTGTATGATATTAGTACAACAGATAAAAATTCCTAAATATTGGGATTTTGGCTTCAGTTTCCAGATGGAAAGGGCATATCAAGTGTCAAATTATATAAAAATAAAAATTCTGTACCTTACAATATTAGTGTGATATTTAGGAACATTAAAGAGAAACACAAATTTGCAGTACTTGGCAGAATATTTTTTAAAATAAAGCATATAAGGGTTTCTTATCCATGACACTAATTTCTGCAAGACTGTGCATTAACTTTTGAAGAAAAAACATTTTTGTCCTAGGATTCCATTTTTAATAAATTATGAGTTGATTATGAACACACAATAAATGGATATAAATGACTATGAGAACTTACTGTTTATAGAAGACTACTTGTACAAAATGTACTCAAGTATAAAACATTCACAAAGTGCAAAGTTATTTAAAAATCAGTAAAGGAAGACTTAAAAAATAATGAATGAGCTAAACAAGGTTATACTTTATTTTCAATATAAGTAATCGTTAATACATGATATTAAATTTTTAATAATGCTGTAACAATAAATTCACAAAATTTTCTTGGAAAGTGCAGTTTGAGGTTTCAAGGATGAGGCAAGTAAGAATATATATTCTTTTCTTTCAGTATTTTATTATGTACATTTTATGAGATAGAAATATAAAGGCACCTAAGAGAAATGTGTAAACGTGGTATAAATTTTTTAAAGCATTAAAGTAGGGTAGGAAGCCATTTAGCTTGTCAGAATGCCAGGGCCCAGACTTAGAGAGCTTCACCCACCCCAGAAACACCATTGTCATCAGATAGCTGTAAACCTGGCCAGCTTTTATACCAGCTCAGGGTATGGAACTCTGTTGAGTTCCCTAGAGAAACTCGCTCATTGAGGATCATCCCATTGACTGTGCTGTATTCATGAGTTGTTTGCTTTGTAGTTACTCCATAAACTGCAATGTCCGTCAGAGGAAGATAAGCCCATTCGGTGTGTGGCCTAGAGATTTATACAGATGTATCTGGAGAAAGAGAAGGCTCGTTCTCCTTTGCTCTCAGGCCTGTGTGCATTGAGCAATCGTCCTGCTGTTGACTAAGGGAGCCTGAGGGTGAGAAGCTGAAAGCCTGCAAGCACACTAGGCGCCCTACACTGCTCAGGCCCCTTACCTTATCCTGCTCCTGTACTTCCTTTCCCCCACTTCCTCTCTCCCCTGTCTCTTCTGCTCTTTATCTTGAAGAAGATCGCTCCACTACCCATTTCCTAACCCTTTGTATATGTTGTATATGTTATATTGACCTTTGTCAGGGAAGTCTATTGAAACACTACTTCAGGAAGGCAAAGGACTAAGTCTCCTTTCTCTCCCCTGAATGGAGTTCCTCGTTTGTCTGATTATGCATTAATTAGTATCACAGAGACATTATTTTCAGCCTCTCAGAGCCCTATTTATTTTCTATGGACTATAATTCTTCTTTTGTCTGATCTTTAGAGACATGGCATAATGGGATAAATGCAAGGGCCTCCCTGGACAACACATCACAAAGATCAGTGGTTTTCTTTTCTTTAACAATGAAGGAGGAAACTTACCACCATTGAGCGAACATATGAGAAGACTCTTTTCCCCACTTTTCATGTATGAAAAGATTGAGGAAGGAAAAAGAACTCCTTAGTAGAGATGAAGATTGATTTGGGTTTTGAATGCTACAGGTAAGTCAATGACTTGCCTTCACTGGTCATTGTGTCTCATGTTCCATTAGCTGCTTCTACTTAATATGGAGAAGTTAAGATCCATACAAACAGAATGCATTTTAAAAAATGTCTTCTCAACAAGAATAAATTACAACCCAGAGTTTCTAACTCCGAGATATGATCTAACATCTAAAAAGTTAAATATATTTGTTACTCAGCCATGCAACCAGTGCATAAAACCTACTACATTGCCAATAACAATTTCAAGATGATAGTCTCAGGACCTTAAGGTGGTCTTAAGAAGATTGGTATCTCTCAGCCAAGATACACACTTGACTCCAGAAAAATTCATTAGAGCAAATGGTGGAGACTTGTAAATGAAAGACCCAAACAAACAAACAAACAAAAAACCCTGAATGTAACTTCAAATCATTTGCTGATGGAAAGATATATGTTTAGATGAAAATATTTTAGTACTAAAATATGAAAGGAAGGGTTGAAGAGAGAACAAATAAAATGTTTAATGAATTACCTTATTCTCATGCCAAGTTCTGTTTGACTTAACATTTAACGTAGAATAAATTTTATTTATTTGCCCCAGGCTGCTACTTAACTAGATCCATCATTTTCGTCGACTGGATTGTGCTGATGCTGACAAATAGCCATAGGAAGTATTAATTTGCCTTTTCACAGTGTTCTTTTGAAAAGTGAGTCCTTGGACTATGGTTGAAGACAGCTGAACTGGTGATTTCCCATGGCTGTCCATGCTGGGTAATGACACTTCTACGCCGTCACCATGTTTAGATGGCAAATAGGGACAACTCCTGAGTTTGACCCCCCCACCCCCGTTCTACTAGTTTAAGCTTTGGTGAGCTGTAGCAGGAGAAAAATGAAAAAAGCTGCCAGTTATCCCTCAAAGCTAATTGACTCTGGGTGGGGAAGAAAGATGAAAATGGTTTCTTGATGGGGAAATCACTTTATTCTGGAGACTTTACCTATCTACCTTAGCCAGCCATCAGCTCTTTTCCCCCCTCATTTGGTGATGCAGTGTAATAGCCATTTGGAGTCAACATTTGAGCTCTAGGAGCCTGCAGTTGGATCTGAGCGAGCGATTCTCCAATGGGTGCACCCCAGACCCTCTCTTGCATTTTCCTTATTGTCTGGACTCTTCTGAGACATTCTGGTTCTAGTGAACTAAGTTAGACTTATTCTGTTTGCCTGATACGGGAACTTTGGGCTCCTTATGGTGTAGAATCTCTGTAGAACTGCCTGGGGTTCAGGCAAACTAGTTGAGCTTCTGCCATTCGTCTGATAAGGAAATTTGGTTTTCTTTGTTCAATGACTTTTCTAAGCATTTGGGTTTAAACAGCAACAACACCTTTGTGCGGACAAGTTAGAAAAGACACGTGTAAGATGGGGAGGCAAACCGAGGTGTTAGTGTGGAAATTTCTACTATGATTTTGAGTGAAAATCTCTGACTATTTCTTGTTTCTCCGCTTAGGGAGAGAGTTCTAGATAACTAGTATATGAAAAGAAAGAAAGAGGAAAGAAAAGCAGAAGCAAAGGGTTGATTTGTCTGAGAGTAGCAGACTAGCTCACTGTACTTCAAAAGAATGGATCCTTTAGCCTCAAGACAAGCTTTACAATATAAGTACAAACAGTACAGTATAAGTACAAGTAGTAAGACAGACAACTCTCAATATTTTCCTGAAATTCCTTAACTGATCAATGCATTTATGTCCACAAAATTAAATTGATGTGTCTTGTATGTGCTTCAGTTGCCATTTATGACATACTTAATTTAAAACAACTTGAGTATGCATATATGTGTTTGTGTGTGTGTATGAGCATCCTCTCTCTCTTTCTTCAATTCTTAATAAAACCAATTTCTCAGAGTTATTATCTCAACCAAGTCAAACTATAATGTAGGCATTCAAAAATTATTCTCTTACTTAAAATTGATGAAAAATGAAAGATTTCTCAGACAGTAATACTAACTAAACCTGAGTTTTTAGATTGTTTCTGCATGAAAAAACCAATTTCATATTTCTCCTCTTCCTGGGTCTTCATTAAAACACAATGTTGGTAATAGTCTTCTATTTTTAAAAGAAAAATTTTCTCTATGTTCAAAATTTTATGGACATCACTTCAAAGTGAAAAGTAGTAAAATGAAATAGTAAAAAGCAGAAAGAATCAACAAGCAGGAACGATGAAGGAAGTACAGTATGTATTTAGGAAATGAATGTTAAAGGAAGAAGGAAATATTTTAAAGTGAGAATTATTTGAGTTAAATAAGCTTTGTCTAAAGAATTTTTCCACAAGGGAAAAGCAGAACAAAAACCAGAATGCTCAAGAGAAAATTAGGAAAAGTATGGGTAAATATTAATGGATAAGCAAAAGAAAGAATTTTTAAATGCTTAAGCCAGTTTACGCCGGCTGTAAGTTTTATAAAGTTTTCTAAGGTCAAAATGCTAATGTCTATAGTAATAATAATGTCTTTATTAACACTATCTGTAATAACTATAAACTATAATCCACTTGATAATGTTTACAACAAATTGACTTGAAGAAAAGGTTGAAATCTTTTTTCACCATTGCTTATATTTTTGTTGTCAGGCTTTTGACTAATGTATTAAATGTCTTACTTACATTAGAATTCATTCAGTATCTCTTTATATAAAAAGTCTTTAAAGTGACTACCCTGTAACTATTGTTAAATAACTCTTATGTGACTTTAATATGTTTAATTCTATACATGTCTATAAAATCAATGAAGCATGTATTTAAACTTCATCTATATGGTTGTATAAATGATTACAGAATTTAAATGTGTAAGTTTAATATACAAAAAATAAATAGCTAGTAAACACTAGTTTTCAAAGAATATTACATATACACTTTCTGTTATATTAAAAAGTAGTCATTCTGCTATTCTATCTGTAATTAGTACTATTCAGATGGAAGAAGGCATAACTGCCATTTGAAAAGCTCTTTTATTTAACACCTGGCCTTATCTGTTTGTCTTAAATAAATTAGCATCATTATTTATATGGAATTTACTTGTGCGTTAGAACATAAATCTATTTGAGGTATCTGCTAATTTTCTCTAACTTATAAGAGTCCAAAGATTCAGTTTGAATCTAGGATGAATACTTATTTTCTTACCCAGCTAAAAAATTGACATTTTATTCTGAAGGAAAAAGTGCTAAATAAATATCTCTATATGCGACATCTCTATAACTGCAATGCTGACTGTTGCTCCTTTTTATGTGAAAAGTATTTGTGTTTCCTAAATATGTCAGTCTTCTCCAATGCAAACCTTAGGAAAATTGTCACAAGCAAATGTTCTTCCAGATAAAAATTTGTAGTGATACTCTGGTCTTTCATGCTTGCATTCACGTGTTCTTATCTCATAAGCGTTTTGGTCCTTCTTGAAGGTATTTGAAATCAACCTCATGGGAAAAAATGACTAATAAAAACTTCTTTCTCAAAGATTTAGCTGAGTAATGGGTTTTGTTTCTTTTGGCTTTTTTTTTAAAACACTCTATTACTTGTTTTTTCATTTGTTGTTGTTGTTGAGATTCTGCAGCATTTCTACAATGCTAGCATTGTAGAAGACAAACATTGAAGACAAACATAATGAAACTTAGAATGGATCTCAGGAAAGCCCCGCCCCCTGTACCACTCCTCCTGGCCCTGTGAGTGCTTTGATTTGTCCCCAAGAGTCTGACTGACAGGGACACCTATGTGACCTACCCATGGCTCCCTCCCACTTGGGAAAATGCTCATTCTGGTGAAAAAAAGAACCAGCATGTCCACTGAGCAGAACTAGCAAAGGGAACTTTTCAAACACTTTGGAGCAAGTTGGTTAGCCAAGAAACAAAATTGTCAGAATCCTGATAGATTTCCTGCATTCAATTTTCTAAAACAGAAACCAACAGGCTTAAAATTTCCCATTCTCAGTCGGTCTCTGTTACATCATAACCTGCGCAAAAGAATCACACAAGAGCTCTTAAGTGTGCATGGCTACCTTTCATTAAAGTCCCTCTAGGCCCCTCTCACGGAAAGGCCAGCTTCAATTTTTTGGCTAGGCTAGTTTATTTAAGTACACATAAAAAAAAGAATATTTCTACTGGCTCCATGCTGCCGGAGTTCTTTTAAAAAGAATCTCCTACACAATGTGTTTGCTTTAGTACTCCCTCTTCTAGTTTACTCTGTAAGGGTGCTTTTAGTTTTAAGCTTAATAAAATAGTAAATTTATCTTTGTATTTCAGCTACTGCTACACACACACACACACACACACACACACACACACACACACACACTCCTATACTATTTTGCTGAGAAATCTACTCCAAAGCCAGATTGGCTGATAACTAATTTCCTTAAGACCAAGCAATGTTCAAGCCTAACAGGAGCTAACAAGAGCTTAGCTGGATGCTTTTGCTGAAGAAGGCTGGCTGATGACTTTGACCACATATTAACTAAGAGGAGGATAACAGCAGGTAACCCAGCATTCTCTGCTCTGGACTGGTCCCCTTTCCCTTGGGCTTTCTTGTCTACAGTCACTGTACAGCCATCCTGCAATGTAGGAAGGATGGATCGCTTGTCAGTTGTCCATGACTTGACTATCACGACCAGGCTGTTCCCTTAAGGAGAGGAGGAGATAACAACTTCTCTGGAACCCCTCTCAGTGTAAGGATTGGCATAATGACAATCACCAGAACTCACTCTTGACAGGGACTCTAATTATGCATGTCTGCACCCTGATGAAGATGGGCTGAGACAACAGAGCCCTTTATACTTAACAATAATGGAAAGTCAAAGAGTATGCACAATATTTGTGGATGAAGCTACCTTTCACTAAATAATTCCTCCCAGCTACTGTTTATTTAATCTTACAACCTGAGGCAGAGGTACTTCGGTCTCTGCTTTTAAGAGCTGAAGTTCAGAACTCCAAAACTACATATTCTCAGTCACCATCAAGGAAAATGAAATCCATATCCACGGATCATAAAGATGCTGTTATTTTACTAGCACAAAGCGAGCAGTGATGAGGGAATGGGTAAGAGGAAAAGGGGGTGAATTATACAGGGAGTAAAGCCCATGTAACCCCCATCTTTCACAATCTTTCTCAATGCTTGCTGTCATGCTATGCTATCTGTACTGTCCCTAGTATTTTACTGGGTAAATGTATGAATATTGTGGTAAGCTGGGTAATAGCCATGAAGGACATCTCACCCCCCAGTGGAGAAACCTGTGGGATTTACCATGGCTAGGCAAAGGGAGAGGGTAGCTTGGATTATGTCAAGGATGTTAAAATAGGGAGATTATCCGGCCTTATCCACTTGCAGATTAAATGTAGTTCAAACATCTACCTAAGAAGAGGTCAGGGCGTGATTTAATGGAGACTGGGGAACTCTGCAGGGCAAAGCCTGGTATTTTACCAGCATGAAGGTAAGAAAAGGCCAGAGTCCAAGGAATGCAAGCAAATCAGCTTTGGAAAAAACAGGAAGACAAAGAAGCGTTTTCTCTTGGAGCCTGCAGAGGGCGCACGACTCAGCCTCCATCTTCCCTTTGACTCTAAGATGCTGAAGGAGACTTCCAATCTCCAGAACTACAGGAAAAGGAACAAGGAAAGATAACCCGAGGTGTGACGGGCTTCTCAGTCGGTGGTCAGCAGCCTCAGGAGGTTTATTAACTTACATGAATTAATTTAATCCTGGCTCACATGCTAATAGACATGTAAGTTCTTGCCAATATTTAGATATTCTAAAACTGATTAAAAAAAAAAAAAAAGACTGTTCTCTTCTGAGTGTTTCTATGTTAGATTTGAATTCCCTGTTAGTATTTGCCATTCAATAATTTGTACATTTCTTACTTGATTCGGACTGACAGGTTGCTTTCTAAAAATGTACCATTTTTCATTTCAATCTGTGGGAGTTTTATATTTCAAACAAAATAACACCACATAGTATGCTAGCTTTTATAGTCTTTGAAGATGTGATAGATTAAAAAGAGAATCTTCTTTATATTTGCTTTATTTCACTGAACAATAAATATTTGGTTCATATTTTCACACAAATTATTCATTATCTTAATAAACTGATGTCCAAAACTTCTAGATTTTTTTCTAATTTATCTTTATAAATCACAGTGCAGCTTTATGAGCAATGCTTATACTATTGAATGCTATCACTTTTATTATATTATATTCTACTATACTATTGAATGTTACATTTTTCAATGTTGGAAACCATGTGGGATAAACATTTATATAAAAGAAGAGCTTATATTGTACTAGATTATAAAATCAGGATAAAAATATTACCACAAAAGTAGGCTTAGATAGATAAACTTATTTAAGGTCTTTGCTACTTTCCAAAGATCTCCTAATCAAGGTGCTATATATCGCAGTGTTTATTTCTCTGAAAACACTCAACATGTTTAATTCTTTTTTCAGTAATTTTGCTAATTTTGTCAAAGTATATGAGTATATCTGATTACGGTGTGAAAGTATTTCCTATTTTTATGTTTACCTCCTGTATTTGTTCTCTTCTGCACTATAACAGGATCCTCGACTGTTACAAGGAATTCTATGTTTTTACTGGTCCTGCACCACGTTCACAGAGACGAACTTTCCCTGCGGGCCTGTAGATGGTCAGTGAGTAACTGAAGACAGGACAAAGCCTGACATTTCCGCTATCAGTTTCTGTCTCCTTTATTACCTTCGCGTTGAGTCAGATTCCTGCTCATCTTCGCAGGTATGTTAATCACTTTCGTATCTTTCTAAACACTGACAACTATAAGATTCGTCAGTACTGAATTTACCTAATCTATTTCCTCCATCTTCAAGAGCCAAGCAGAAGATAAGACTAACATATTGTTAAAAGCCTGTTAGAGATCAGCTTTTCACAAAATTCCATTTATACACTCAGGGACCAATGCTAGAAGTCTCGTCCTTGTCTTGAGCTACACAGACCAGCAGAGCTGTGCAGGCTGATCACTCCGTGACATGACTGGCATTGTCCCATGGAGGGAACGGAGCCTGCATCCCTCCCCGTGAGTAATCAGATCATGGAAAAGGATTGTGCTCTCAAGCAAGGAAGGACACTGCACAGACAACTTCCAAAACGAGCCTCAGAGGTCAACCAGACTACTGTTGATTCATTTCTCATTAATAAACCATTCATACTTCTCCTCCTCTGCCCTAATCTTCTTTTTTTCTTTTTGCCAGTCCTGGGACTTGAACTCGGGGCCTGAGCACACTGGCTTCTTTTTGCTCAAGGCTAGCACTCTACCACTTGAGCCACAGCACCACTTCTGGCTTTTTCTATATATGTGGTGCTTCATGCATGCAAAGCAAGCACTCTACCGCTAAGCCACATTCCCAGCCTTGCCGCAATCTTTTCCATTTAAACTTAAGTTTCATGCCTGTACCTCTGGGGACAGAGCTTGGATATTTGATTCCCCTTGTCTTCCAAAAACAACCACAGTCAGTCAATTCTTTTTCTTCTTTTCTCACCATTACTTGACCATTATTAAACTTGACCCCATTTGCCTCCAAAATGAAAGCCATTACCACTTCACAGTCCTGCTTCTCTTTGCTTTCTTTGTTGAGATGTCCAGAGTCAGGCCTGAAGGTAGGCTAGCTAGTTCAGGGGATGGGCTTCAGTAATAGCCCTAGAACTATTTAGTCGGAGTCATAAAAAGGAAAAACAAGTTATAATTTGTTACATATATATATATATGTTTAAGCATGTTATGGAAAAGTTCTTTACATTTATATTATAGCCTATCTATTAATGGGGTTGGTTCCTTGAAGAAGGATTTAGTAAATAACCAGTGTCAAATTAGTTATTTGGTACACTAGAAATGCCTTACAGATGGACTACAAAGGTTGAGTCCTTCAGAATTATCAACTCTAAAAATCTGTCAGATGCCTGACAGGGAAAAGTTCCCAAAGTCCTCCTTTTCATTCCCATTCTATTTAAGTGATGCTGTGGTGTCTTGTCTTTGCTTCCTTACACTTTCCTTTGTCAATAATTCACAAGCATGTGTGTGATACTTTTCCACATTATTGAGCTTTGAACTCGGAATCTCACGTTTGCTATGCCAGATGCTCTACCACTGAACCATGCCTCACTGGTACCATTCCCATTTGTCTATTTTGGCTTTTGTTTTTTGTGCTATAGATCCTTATACCTTAAAGATTTTTCCCATTCGAATATCCTTAAGTTTTATTTAATATTTTTAGAGTTTCAGGTCCTACTTATTTTGTGTGTATTTTGTATCTGGTGAGAGATAAAGGTCTGCTTTCATTCTTTACCTTATTGATGTCCAATATTTTTCAGCATTATTTATTGGAAAGAATCCATTTTTCCAACATGCCATTATTTCATACCTTTGGATGACATTTTCTTAAAGAAAAAATAGTCTATGACCTGGGCCACTGATACCAATCTCATTCATTTGCAGTGTAGAAATGAGAAAAACTAAATGCTACACACTATATATCAGAACTAAATCTACAATAAGAACTTCATTAGTTCTATATCCTTCCTATGAAAGTTAAGAACCAGTAACATAATCTCTCATGAACAAAGACATTTTCTTGAGTAGTGAACACATTTCAATCACATCCCAGAATTCTGCATAGCTACAATGACCTAATTAAGTCAACAATTTATATTACCTGTTTTATATGGAGTCAATATTCAAGGATTCTGAAGGATCTTTTAGGATGTTTCGTTCCATTTTTAACTGAGAATGTCATTGACATTTTTTTTAATAAACAGGTCTTGCATCTCTCCCCTGAAGCAGACCTCTCAGAATTCCTGGATGTCCACATTTCACTGTTTTCAGCAAAGAGGTCTTTGCAGAGTGCATAACATAAGCTGTGCAACTCTTGTGTTTTCATGGGAGGCATGCAATGCCAGCTTGTGCTTTATGAGTAATATGAACATTTGAGCTCACAGTTAATGTAGTGTCTTGTATCTATGACTCCTCTCTGTGTAGACACACATTTTTCCCTTTTATAATTTTCAGGTTTATTTGTTGAGATTATGTGCATATTCTTTTCCCAATATTCTTTCACTCTTTAAAGTTTTTGGTTCTTTTATTAATTATCTAATACATGCCAATATATAAATTTGCTACTTAGAGTTTTGATGACTGAGAAGACAAAATAATTCTGGTATCTTAAATTAATCTATAAAACTTTACTGTGGAATAATGGAAAGTTATTGAAATGCTGAAATAGGTTTTGAGTGCATTGGGATGTTTTATGAATACTTCTGCATTTTAAAATGAAAAACAAAATAACTTGAGGATATTTATATGACCAAGGGGCATAGAAATGTCACAGAGTCCAAGAGGGAAACAGAGGTAGTTTATCATGGTACAGACAGAAAAAAAGGGCAGGCTTTTCTCCATTTTCTAGCTGCATTTTGAAGTCAGGATTATTACATGAGTGACCTTATCTTCAAAAAAAACTGAGATCCTTCCATAAAGTTTGGTGGCTGGGGTTGGGGTGGGGATTGCAATCATTTGAAGTAGCTCAGTGTACCCCCCCCCCATTGAGAAAAAAAAAAAAGGAAGAGAATATAAGGAGATCTTTGTGTAGCATAACAGGTAGCAATCCACGGCAAATGTTTCAAAATTTTTTCTACGTGGAATATTTGCCAGGCTTCTTATGCTTAAAACCTTTTGCTACTAAGCATTCATGTAGACTGACTTTTCAATTTCCAGGGATTTCAGTACAGTTCTCTGCAATTTATCATGTGAAAGGAATTAGCAAGAAAGAAAATGGAAGCACATTCACACTTGCCAAGGCATTTCCCCCTCAGATGGAGAAAAAGCTACTGAAGGAAGAATACAAGAAAGATGACTTTGGTGCTTCAAACACAGAAAAATTACTTCAGGCCCCAGTCAGTAAAGCCAGCCTTCCTTGTCCTATAGAATATGAATAGGCACCTGCTACACAATAGAAAGCAGCTTTAATCCAGCTCACTATCACACTGGTTCAGGCATGCTAAGGGTCTGGGTTTCGTCAAAATGCATTCTGATAAGTATTACCACATGTCTCTATGTAGAAGACAAATTCAAATAAACTTTTTTTTTACCTTCCCAGTTTTCCTAGGGGGAAAAAAAACCTTTCAAAATACGGTTTTAGGCCAAAGTCAATACATAAATTCATTTCCCATTCTAAGTCAGTCTTGTTGGCACTAATTTCTATGTTTCTTCTTTTGGGCTCACTACTTTGATATTCTCATTCACTTTTCTGAATTAATCATCGAATATCTGTTCTTCAGTGATTACTTATCCAGTTGAGACATTTCTCAATCATCCAACAGATGCCTAATTTCTAGTTATCCTTATTGAATAGATATCTGATAGTTTAAACATGGAACAAAACAAATTTTCCTGCATGTCCCTGTGCTCTTTTTTGCTAAATACAGCAGTCCTGCCCTTTTGCCTGTAGCCTTCCAGAACTCAAATGCTGATACTTAAGGGACTGAATAGTGAGGAGTCTTCAAAAATACAGAGCAGAATGTAATGTAGTATTCATCTACCCGCAGTACTGGGATACTGTTAGATTGAAATCTCCAAACAGCAAGCTTTTTAGTCATTGGAATATATCTGAATTTATACTACTATCTGTGCACTAGCAGTTCCAAACTAAATTGAAGAGTCAGAGCAACAGAGATGCATCAGAGGCACCTCCATTTGCATATTCCTGAACCCTATGAACTTACTGGAAGTAGAGAAGGAGAACTTAATACCAACAACAGTAGTGATCTGATATGCACTGGGATATGAAAGAACATGGATAAAATGTGCATAGCAATAAAAAAAATAAAAAATGAGCATCTTGACCAAAAGGAACAAGAGCTCTTGCTCTACCAGTTACTGAAAAGGGAACTAAGTATTTTAAAATGGAACTGAATTTCCCCAGTTGTTACATATGCACTAATCTGTTGTAAAGTTTCTACTTAAAACACATATCCCATTTCTAATGAACCAAGGCTTCCCATTTTACACAATACCCTTTTCAATTTTCATATAACATCGCAAGGTTCAGTCATATAAAGCATTACAAATTATAGATGATCTATATTATATATATATATTAAATGATATATTATGATGATAGACAGATGATAGATAAACAGATAGTTAATAGACAGGCAATCAGAGAGATAGATGATAGATATATCACATAAGCATAAAAACTGCTTTAAATGGTTTCTAGTTGGTCTTCCAAATTACCAAGAAAAAGACCATCTCCTGGTATGGCTAAGAAGAGATATATGTTCCGAGTTATCACTAACTTGTGAAAAGACCTGGAACCTTGGAACTAGACAAACACGGTAGCTACACCCTTGGGTAAGTTCAAATATTGCTAGGTTCTGGAATAGAGAACTTTTAAAATAACTTTGGTCTTACTGGAGAAAATTTAAATTGTGAGAGAAAAGAAGAAATAGAAACCAGACAAGTCAACCTATAGCTCAGTTTCTATTTCATATTCATACACCCATCTGCCATAGCCTCAGGTTAAAAAGTATTCGTTTTAATTATAAAAATTATATCCACCCCCAGTTGAACTAACATAAAGTATTCCCTGTAGCAAAAGAATACAAAAAAAGTGTGATTTTTATAATAAAGTGAGGAAAAAGAGAGAAACTATAGGTTTTTTTGTTCATTAGTTTGTTTTGTGTGGTTCACCTAAGCTCCCCTGTGGTGTCATGAAGGTTAAATCTTAAGCATTCTCCAAAGGCATCTCAATTATTTGAAGACTAAAACAATTATATTTGATCTTCTCCAATCAATCTTTCAAGTGGTCAGAGTGACATGGAATTAAAATTATATGCAATTTGCAAGCATCATTTGAATTTGCTAAGAAATCCAAAGAGTATCATAAAAATCCCTGAATGTCTACCCTTCAGCCTAACAATTTTTGTGTGTTTCTGAAATAAACTTACCGATAATGCAAACATTTTGATAGAAAATTGGTTGTGGTGACTATGGCGTAAACCTATCTGAGGACAAATGTACTGTGACTTGAAACAGAAGATACAATTTTCTTTGCATAGAGGCAAAATGAATTGATGACAGAGTTCACAAAACCTATTCTCCTCTTGAAATTGCATTCTGACATTCCCTTTCAAAAAAGAAAAACTCCACACTCCAAGCAATTCCATTGACATTGGAGTGCAAGTAATCACAAATCCAGAATTTGCTTTTCTCTCTGTTTTTATAATCTTTCTACTTGCAAGAGTATTAAAAGGACATCATAGTCTCTCATGTGTTTTATTAAGAAGTTTGCTTTGGGGGAAGATATTAAGATAACCCAAACTATACATCTTGCCTGCCTCATCCATTTTCTTTCTGCTCCTGATGTAACTTCCTTCTTTTCTATTAAGTAAAGGTTTCTGATTGGATACTGCTCAGCATATTGTAGACAGGATGAGAATAAGATTTTGAGTTATAATTCATTTATTTTAACTATTTGTTTATTGAGAAGTACCCGCATATTATCTAAGTGGTCTTTTTCACAGAATCCTTTGACTCTATTTTAATTAATTGAAACTATACCATAATTTCAAATAGTATTCTAGATTTTTCTACTATGATGCTATTTCCCTCCTTTTTGGTGTTTTTGATCAAACCCACATCTCTGTGCACACTATGCAATATCCAACCATGGAACACATCCCCAGTTTGTGCCTCTTCTTCATGTTGAGTTTTTCTATGTCCTTATTTTATATATTTTTCCAAGGTCCATACAAAATGTTATGCTACTTACAAAGCTTTTCTCGATGCGCCTGGAAAGGGTTTTAGTTTCATATGACTCATAGCAAAAGAATACAAAGATGGATGATGTTTATAATAAAGTAAGAACCTAGAGGGATTCTTGTTTGTTTGCTTGTTTGTCTTGTTTGGCTAACTTGGACAACTCTGCAGCATAATGAAGGTTATATCTCTGATCCTCTCATGTCATTTGACAGGCCAGATGTACAGTTGAGTTACTTCAGTGTTTTCCTCAAAGCAAACTCCTTATGAAACGCTGCTGTTAAAGTATGTGGCATGTGATAAGGAGGTTCATGTCAACTGGATTCTTCCTGAGATCTTTTAACTAAGCACATAAAAACAATCGAAATATAAAATTCCTTTTACCAAAAGGAATGTTGAGCTTCTTGTGTCCTTCAGTTATTATTCAGGGAAGTTAGTAGGGCAAGTTAACAGTAGAAAATCTAGCCAGGTGCTGATGTCTCACTCCTGTCATCCTGGCTACTCAGGAGACTGAGATGATCACAGTTCAAAACCAGCCTGATAAGAAACTCAGTAAGACTCTTAGCTCCAATTAACCACCAGAGAACCAGAGTGGAGCTGAGGCTCAAAGAGGTAGACAAAGCTCAGAGGCAGCGCCCAGGCCCAGAGTTCAAGCCCCATAACAGAACAAAAGAAAACAAAAAAGCATAAAATCTGTGTGGCAATACCTCAGCTATGGTTCACAAGGTACTTGGTTTGAGGACAAGCAGCAAACATAGTCTGAGTACATAGAGTAGAATAAGGAGTTGGCTGAATAATAATAAACTCAGGGAAAAGCATGATTAAAACTTCAGAATGTTGAGTGAAAATGCTATATAATTCATGGAAAACATGAATATTTAATTCTGCTCTCATTATAAGATTATTAGTTGATTGATTTCTCGATGCCTGCTCTAAAAGCTAAACAAATGAAGAATTGAATAATCAAGCATTTCAGAACAAAACTGTTCAGTTTTAAAGTATATTTGAATTTCTCCAATCCATTCCCTCATTTTATGATTATGAAAACAGAAGTCCAGTAAATGAAAATGGATTACGACATCAAGTCATGTGAATATTAGTAGTCTCTTACCAGATAAGAATTGCTATTTTTTTGTGTGTGGTTGTTGGTAGTGGGGCTTGAACTCAGGGCCTGGGCGTTATCCCTGAGCTCTTTTGCTCATACTTTTTTTTGTCTTTCTCCACTTTTAGCCACAGCACCACTTTCAAATTTTTTTGTAGTTTGTTGGTGATAAGAGTCTCAGGGACTTTCTTGCCCCAGCTGGCTTTGAAATGCAATCCTCAGCCTCCTGAGTAGCTAGGACTACAGGCATGAGCCACCGGCACCTGGTTCACCTACTATTTTCTTAAAGAGATTTTTGCTTCCGAG